>NC_092169.1:18835000-21355000 GCF_045791955.1 Oncorhynchus clarkii lewisi
GTACTCCCCAAAGCATGGTGAAACAGACAGAGGAGTGTCACAAGCTAAACACATGTACTTTGTCAACCTCATCTGCTTCCTTCTCCTGGTGCCATACATGCAGTCTTTGCAGTGCCCCTGTGTGCGATAACCGTGTGCAGCAGCTTGAGGGATTTCACAGGGAAAATGCCGTGCAGTGAGTCGTAGGGGATTGTCTGCAGCAGGACGTCCCCCAGTGGATGGGCGCCGAGGGGTGTGGTGCTCCTCCAGCAGCTCTCTCAGGTTTTCTCTGTACTTTTGGTAGGTAATTACTTTACCTATGAGGGAGTGGAGAGGATGAGGGGGCAGTGGGTAGGTTGGTGAGATATTGTCACTATAATTGCATAATGGAACTGTATATGATTTGTATGTGAACTGTACGTCCAATTACAAAAAAAGACCTTATTCAGTAATCATCTCACCTGTTAGTTGGCAGTGAACTATGTGGCCATTGAGGGCAGCAGTGTCGATTAGAAGGAAAAATATCTTCTTATAACACTTGTTGGTTTCTGAGTGCATTCCACAAAGCTGTTTATCATATCCGGCTTATCCACTGCCCCCATTTTGGCGTTATTGTCAAGCACATAGTCTAGTTGATTTTTCTCTCTCCCGTCAGGTGGTCCACCTTCCCTGTTGCCGACATGGTTGCTGTATGGACAGTGGAGAGGACATGGATGTTTCATTTGTCATGCCACTTTACTGCCAGATGTTGACCATTCTCCTTGAACTCCACTTCCCTCTCTGCATATGAATGCTGGCATCCCGTTCCCGTACGACCTGACTGTGCCACAGCCCCCTGTGCTGTTGGAGAGCAGATACTGGAAGAGTGGGTGATTGCTGTACCAATTTGTGCACGTGCAAATTGTGTCCCTTGCCGAGATGAGGAGCCAGCATGGTCATCACCATGGACCCGGACACCCAAAGCCCCTCATAATGTTGGATGTCAGTGGTGGACTCTGTGTAGACTATAATGTCCTGGAAGAATCCTGTCTTCACATCGCACATAACAAAGAACTTGACCCCAGACCTGTACCTTTTGGAGGGAATATATTAACGGACCGCCAGCCAACTTCCATAACATCAGGGACTCATCAGTGCATAGGTCCTTGTATGGCACAAGGACCCGACCAAATGCTGATGTCAGGCTGGTAAGAACATTTCTTATTTTATGTAATGGGTCATTTAGGTTGGCAGCAGCATTGTGGACGAAATGCAGACAACACTGCCGAATTAGGAAGTGGTCTTGAGAAAAGAGGGTGAAAAAGAAAGGAGTTGCAAACATGAGATCTGTGCTCCAGTATTCTCTCAGGGAATTCTTCTTTACTCTTCCCATGGGAATGACTGTTTATCTTCTCCTGTAGCTCCAAGGCGTAGAGATTGGTCTCCTCTACTAATGTCTCCCACCAGTTCCTTTGTCAAAAACAGCTTGAAGCACACTTTCTCAGAGGGAAATAGCAAGGAGCTTTGCACTGCAGACTGAGACTCATCAAAGCAAATAGCAGGACCAGGAGGGATGAAATGGTTTGCAGCCTTCTAGCTCCCACAGACCACCTGTACTTCATCCACTGTCAGTCTGTGTCGATAAATCACTAGCAGAAAATATTTTGTGTTTTAATTATTTATTTATTTACCGTTTTCCTCACATTTTCAAGTACTGGTGACAAATCATGCATTCAAATTCTTGTATAGACTGTAATGAACACATATTATATTTGTGTAAAATACTTTTTTGAAGGTTGTAGTGATTATAATGAGCTAAGCTAATGTGTGGAGCCATGTTTGTTGACAAGCAATGCATTCTGCGTTTCATGTAAACGTCTATCGGACCAAAGATGTAACAAAATAAGATGAGGGAGGGTTCACAAATTTTTTGAGTAAACTTCCGGAAGTGAATGATGGGATGTGAACGATGGAAGACAACACTCCCCCTTCAAAATGCATACTGCAACCAGACCAAACTCATCTTGTTTCCTCACAAGAATTTCGCTACACCCGCAATAACATCTGAAAAACACGTGTATGTGACCAATAAAATTTGATTTGATATCTATGGTTGATCTTGAAAAAACAAACATGGTGGCGTGCACAAACTACCTATCGTCAGATTACTTTCAATTTCTAGAAAGGGTTTTACTCAATTATTTAGATCAATGGTGAGCTCACCGTGATGTGATTAATTATAAGGTAATTGCTATTAGCTAATTCATATTGTAGTTCCTGTCAGCCGAGAGTAATCTAAATATGACTGCTTGTGTTGCATCAATCTTTCCTCAGTTAGCGCTAAGATAAATGTAGCCTACATTTTTCAGTGTGGCCAGGTCAAATGCTAACTTCTGCATCAATCGAAACTGGCCGTTCCAAATAAGTGTTCTAATCACACCGGTTTGAGCGTACGCTGGCGGTCCTCATGAGAGCTAGTTTCATTATAGAGCTTGATAGTTTTTGCGACAGCACTTCAAGAAACTTTCAAAGTTCTTGAAATGTTCTGTATTGACTGACCTTCATGTCTTAAAGTAATGATGGACTGTCATTTCTCTTTGCTTATTTGAGCTGTTCTGGTCATAATATGGACTTGGTCTTTTACCAAATAGGGCTATCTTCTGTAACCGGTGTGAAATGGCTAGCTAGTTAGCGGGGTGCGCGCTAATAGCGTTTCAATCAGTGACATCACTTACTCTGAGCCCTTGAAGTAGTTGTTTCCCTTGTAAGCGATTCATTTTATTGCTTCTCTGACTTTCCTGACCAATCTACTTTGCTGCTAGCTGTTTGTAATGTTTTGTCTGCTGAGAGAGATGTCCTTACATAAACGCTTGGTTTGATTTAGCCGTAAAGCTTTTTTGAAATCTGACACGCCAGGTGGATTAACAACAAGCTAAGCTGTGTTTTGCTATATTGCACTTGTGATTTCATGAAAATTTAATATTGTTTGTAATTTAATTTGAATTTGGCGCTCTGCAATTCAGTGGATGTTGACAAAAATGATCCCGCTAACGGGATGGGTGCGCCAAGAAGATAACATACCGGTACATACTGCTGTAATAATATGCTATGTGGTTCGTAAGGACAGCGTGGCTAACAAAATGTTAGCCAACATAACTTGTTAGGTAACTTATTTGAAAATAAATATACTTTATTACATTTAGTAGCAAGCTACCCTTGGTTGTTAGGGCAAATCTGGTCTGTGATAGGTTTTATTTCACACCTAGCTCGGCTATTAGACTCTTCTTTAGTAAAGGTTGAAAAGTTTATTGTTCAGCTATTAGCCCCTCTCCCCAACTTGCAACAAATTGCTGTTTCCATCTCATTCCTTTCCCTCTTCCACGGGTCATCATTCTGCTCCTGAGTGGTTCGCTTGTGGTCGTGCTGGCAGGATATGGCAGCATCTTCGGTTGTGCATCAAGAATTCTGCATACAGTAGCACGTTTGTATGAAGGTCTGGTTATTCACAGGCATATTGTTATATGCTATGGAGGTACATTTGTGTCTTTTTGTCGAGAGCAAAACCTTTTTATTTTCAATAAAAAATAATTGTTCTGAAAGCAACTTTTTTTCAACACAAAGGAAGTCAAAGCGGACACCTACGAAGATGACATCTCAGGTAAGCAGCACTGGGCTGTATTGAAGATGGCATCTCAGTTAAGCAGCACTGGGCTGTATTGAAGATGGCATCTCAGTTAAGCAGCACTGGGCTGTATTGAAGATGGCATCTCAGGTAAGCAGCACTGGGCTGTATTGAAGATGGCATCTCAGTTAAGCAGCACTGGGCTGTATTGAAGATGGCATCTCAGGTAAGCAGCACTGGGCTGTATTGAAGATGGCATCTCAGGTAAGCAGCACTGGGCTGTATTGAAGATGGCATCTCAGGTAAGCAGCACTGGGCTGTATTGAAGATGGCATCTCAGGTAAGCAGCACTGGGCTGTATTGAAGATGGCATCTCAGGTAAGCAGCACTGGGCTGTATTGAAGATGGCATCTCAGGTAAGCAGCACTGGGCTGTATTGAAGATGGCATCTCAGGTAAGCAGCACTGGGCTGTATTGACGTATCCTAAAAATGACATCTGCTGCTTTAGATTGAACGGTCATATCTCAGTTATTGTTTTGATATCTATAACAATTAAGCTGTTTTCTTTACTTTCAGAGAGCGAGCTGATCAAGGGGTCGAAAATGTAGACATTGCCAGATGTTCACTGTCCGAGGAACAGGCCGTGGAAGCTTTATTTCTGGCAAAAGTGTCTATAACCAGAGGTAATTAAACTGTTCTGTGTTATTTTTCTCCATCTCTGCCTGTCTTGTTGTACATGGAACTTGTCTCACATGCATTAATTTAAAAAAACTTAAGATGTCAGCTGCTAATTTTTAGATTTACACCACATAAAAACACAGCCATTTTCACTGGACTATCTGTTGCTGCCAAGTCATGATTTCCCTGGGGGTTAGCCTTGCAATAACCAAGTGGTGAGACACATAGCCCTCTATATTTAAATGTTTCAGGTACACTCCGATAGGTGTCTGCGTCACATACAGTATCTTCTATTGACATTATCTTCTGTTTGTCCTAATGTGTCTGTTTTTCAACATAAAGTACTCGGTTGCCACTTAGTGTGGACACCAGGTGAGACCACACAAACCCAATAACAGTCTCTCTTCTTAACTTCCTTTCTCTCCCCCTTCTCCCTAAATCCTCTAGGTTATATCAGCCGTTTTGGTGAACCACTCCCGCATCTGAGCTGGCTGACACAGAGGGTCAACGGGAAGTATTATTAAAGAGATGCTTTACATTGAAATACATACAGAGATGTAGTAGTCCCAGAGTTAATGATCCAAGGTCAGTTTTGCATTTCACCCCCTGATTATGTTGACTGACCGTGTTATAATAAAAAAACAAGGCTCTCTATCCATCTGTCATTCGTCTGCAGGCATGCTTTGATGTGAGAGAGGAAGCCAGTGCCGTCATCGCCACCTCACCTGCTCCCTTAAGATAACCTTTGGGCCAACTGGGGGCCCAAGGCTGGTTAGGTGACACCGCAATTGTGATGAACTGAAAGAATATTAGGGTAGCACTGTAATTCATGAATCATATGCTGTCTGCCGCTGTTCTTATCTCTTTCCATTTCTGTCTTCCACACCTCTCTACCCACCTCGTGTTTCTTCCTAATTTTATAATGCACACCATATGTGCATTGAAGTAGAGATTGAACTTGTATTTATAATATAATATTACAATTATCATAATTATAATGCATTTATGTATTTAGAACACCTGGATAATGAACTTCTTTCAATAAAGCGTTTCACATTCTCCACTGGTTGAAATTAAGTTTCTCATTCAAATACTATCCTGTGTCCTCAGATTAATGCAGACGAAGGGAGTTAGATATGCATTTTTTTTCTGTATATATGAATTACATATCAATCATGTTTCTAGTCTATTGCTTAGTTTCATTGTGTTTTCATTGATGTCCAGGGAGCAGGAGTGGTAAACACTGTTGAAGTGTATAATTGAAATAGATACATGCAGACACAGCATCATTCAAATAATGGAGTTTGATATGACTGAAAAATAATATCTCAGAGATTCATACCTGAACCGCACCTTTATTTGCCAAGGAAGAGTACATGATCAGTGAATATATTCAATGTACAGGCTACAATGTGGGAATCTCATGTGTGGTATTAACTACAGTACATGTATATTGGACTTGCATCCTTGGACAATAAAGTTATTATATTCTACTCTATCCATAGGCTTCATTAATGGCATTCAGACTTTAACCTCTTTGGAATAGGGGGCAGCATTTTCACTTTTGGATAAATATTCCAAGAATATTATTAGTATATTTGGATAGAAAACACTATGAAGTTTCTAAAACTGTTTGAATCATGTCTGTGAGTATAACAGAACTTATGTAGCAGGCAAAACCCCGAGGACTAACCATTCAGAATTTTCTTTTGAGATCACTGTCAATTCAATTCAATTTTCATTTGGGAACTAGATTTCTAAGGCACTTGTTTGCAGTTCCTACCGTTTCCACTGGATGTCACCAGTCTTCGGAAATAGGTTGAGGTTATTACTTTGTGAAATGAAGAAGTACGGCCATCTTGGATCAGGGTAACGTTATGTGTACTGTTTGAGAGTTGCGCAAGACTAAAACAGTAGCGTTAGTTTGTGATCCTCCTGTATTGAAAACAGATAGACCCGTCTTCAATTTGATCGATTATTAACGTTTAAAAATACCTAAAGTTGTATTACAAAAGTAGTTTGAAATGTTTTGGCAAAGTTTACAGGTAACTTTAGAGATATTTTGAAATCAAATTGGAAGCAGTTTTTTTTCTGGATCAAACGCGTCAAATAATGGACATTTTGGATATATATCGACGGAATTAATCGAACAAACGGACCATTTGTGATGTTTATGGGACATATTGGAGTGCCAAGGAATTATTTCTATTTTATTTCTGCATTTTGTGTGGTGCCTGCAGGGTTGAAATATGCTATTCTCTCTTTGTTTACTGTTGTGCTATCATCAAATAATACCTTCTTATGCTTTCGTGAAATCTGACATGTTGGCTGGATTCACAACGACTGTAGCTTTCATTTGGTATCTTACATGTGTGATTTAATGAAATCATTTACCCTGGCAATTGGCCAAGTGGGACATTTGCGTCCCGTCTATCCCAGAGAGGTTTTAAGTTGATACAACAACTGTTTTACAAGACGACAGTCCCTAAAACATTAAACAACTCAAATTACAAATTCATTCTCCTAACACTAGTTAGCTGGCTAATGTTAGCTGGTCAGCTAACTTGCTAAATAGAGATTTCCGTAAATTAACTTCATGACAAAAAAATATGTCCAAACATTTGTCTCAACGTTAACATATTCCTCTCAAATGTACCTTTTTTTTGCTTGACTCGTTATGACGTTATAACAACTTACATTTGGTTCCACCGTAATGTTTTGTCAGCCATCTTTGTTGAAGAACGCCACCAGAATACGGGTGGCTCGCGTCAAAATTCGTCATTGGAACCACTCGATATGATTGTTCATATAAAAACCTTGGGACCCAAATGCATAATGAGTGCTCTAACTCAAAAGCAACACCATACTACTCTCCAAGCTCATCATTAAGCTTGGTGCCCTGGGTCTGAAACCCGCCCTGAAAAACTGGGCCCTGGACTTCCTGACGGGCTGCACCCAGGTGCTGAAGGTAGGAAACAACACCTCCACTTCGCTGATCCTCAACACAGGGCCCGACAAGGGAGCGTGCTCAGTCCCCTCCTGCTCTCCCTGTTTAACCATGACTGCGTGGCCATGCACACCTCCAACTCAATCATTAAGTTTGCAGATGACACAACAGTAGTTGGCCTGATTACCAACAATGATGAGACTTCAGGGAACAGCAGAGGGAGCACCCCTCTTTCCACATCGACAGGACCTCATTGGAGAATGTGAAAAGCTTCACGTTCCTAAGGCTTACACATCACTGACAATCTGAAACGGTCCAAACACACATATAGTGTGGTGAAGAAGGCGCAACAGCGCCTGTTCAACCTCAGGAGGCTGAAGAAATTTGGCTTGGCCTCTAAAACCCTCACAAACAGATGCACAACCTATCGAGCTGTATCACTGCCTGGTAACCGCAGGGCTCTCCAGACGGTGGTGCAGTCTGCCCAACGCATCACCGGGGGCACACTACCTGCCCTCCAGGACACCTACAGCACCCGAAGTCACAGAAAGGCCAAAAAGATCATCAAGGACATCAACCACCCGAGCCACGGCCTGTTCACCCTGCTATAATCCAGAAGGCGAGGTCAGTACAGGTGCATCAAAGCTGGGACCGAGAGACTGAAAAACTGCTTCTATCTCAATGCCATCAGACTGTTAAATAGCCATTACTAGCCTGCTACCACCTGGTTACTGAACCTTGCAACTGAAAGGCTGCTGCCCTACATACATAGACATGGAATCATGGAACACTAGTCACTTTAATAATGTTTACATACTGCTTTACTCATCTCATATGTATATACTGTATTCTACTCTACTGTGTTTTAGTCAATGCCACTCCGACATTGCTCGTCCTAATATTTCTTAATTCTATTTTACATTTAGATTTAGATTTGTGCGCATTGTTGTGAATTGTTAGATACTACTTCACTGTTGGATACACAAGCATTTCGCTACACCCGCAATAACATCTGCTAAATGTGTATGTGACCAATACATTTTAACTTGATGAGTACAATCACTCTTTGACCCTCCCTTCACGTTCTTGCTCCTCAAACATGTACCCACACACACAAATATTATATACACCTGCATGCACAAATACACCCTCATCCCTCACACACACATGTGCAAAGTAACTCATTAACCAGACAAATGTATCAATATGATGGATAAATGCAGAAATAATTCAGTCTCCACCTCTCTCACTGACCATCTTTCACTCACTCACTCACTATGTGGCTGACGTTGCCCAACTGCTCATCCACATCTAGCATCCTTTATCGCCTCAGGCTCCTCAATCCAGCCCTGTTCTATTTATGAGTTCCCTTTTTAGGAGAGAAAGAGATCAGGAGAGAGAGAAAAAGAATGAGAGAAAGAGAGAGTGAGAAAGAGAGAAAATGTGTACCCCTTTGGCCCACCGGGACCAGGAGTTGAGAAGTATTTCCTTCTAACAATGTAAAAATTTCCATGTTTTTGACCATGACCCATCTAAATATATCTGACTGTATGAGGTATTCTGATAATGTAAACCATAAAATATTTGTGAAATATTAAAGCTGATAAAAACAGAATAAATATATATAAAGAAGAAACAATTATACATATACTGTATATTCCGGACTCTGACATTGCTCGTTCTGATATTTCTTAATTCCTTTCTTTGCATTTTGGGGATTTGTGTGTATTGTTTGGTGTTGTTAGGTATTACGTCACTGTTGGAGCTAGAAACATAAGCATTTCGCTGCACCTGCGATAACTGCAAAATATGTGTAAGCGACTTGATAGAATGACTTGATAGAATGTTGTAGTCCACATATCTATCAGACTGATCTCCAACATGTTTGTATTCGCTCTTTGTACTGGCATAGTATATGTCTGCGCATCTATTTTTAGCTGTGCTGCTGTCTTTTGAGAACACTGCAGCCAGCAGAGATACGTGGCACTGAGGCAGTATGTCACCATGGAAGAATGCCAATGAGTAGGGAGCATCTCATAGGACCCCACAGAGCAACACTGGAGTACTCTTAAACCTAATACAAACATGCTGCTGTCTTTTGTGGCTTCATATCACATTAATGTAATTCTGTTTCATGACTCTGAATCATGGGAATATTGTTTGATGGTGAGCTCTCAGGGTTGGTGGATCAGCTCCCTCTACAGTTGAGCTGATCCAGTTTGTATAGCTGGGGGGCGCGCTGGGAAGATCGGTCTCTCCCTGCACATTTCCTTCAAGGAGCTGGGCCCAAAAGACAAGAAACCATGACAGAGCTAACGAAATCACCTGACGAACTCCCTCAACCCCCCCAAGCTTCCCCTGTAGGTATGCCACCATTGATTATCAGCCCTCTATTCTCCAAACCAGATCACATCAGACTGCATAGTATTTTATTTTGGTCTTAATTCCCTCATTATCTGACACAAATCAATTATGAATGAAAAATGCTCAGAAGATGCATAGGCACTCATGTCTGCTTGAAGCTCAAAAAAAGAGGTGGGAGAGAAGACAGAGGAGGCTGTAGGGTTTGTGTTTTTCTCTCTCTCCTCCATTCTTCCTCTCATCCCCTCCCCTAACTTTTTCCATGGGACCCTCTCTATCTCCCAGCACTGGAGATCTGATTACGGGCGCGGGCAAGCATGGTGATCTCCACGGGGAGGGGCGGGGGTGGGGGGCGTGGCAGACAGGCAGGTGGGCGGGCAGACATTCATGCATCCCATCTCACATTGGCTGCACTCTAGAGTAACACCATTCTCACATTAACACACTGACTGCACAGTACAGTAATAGAATAGCTCTAATTTTCAACACACTGATTGCATCGGACTGTAGAATATCCATCTATGACAGGGTAGTATAGACACAATGACAGTGCCACACCAGCTAGGACATACTGTTCTGAGAACCATAGGTTTCTTAGATCTTGGTGAAAGCATGGTTGTCCTATGGTTGTTTGCAAACAACCTACTCACAACATTATGGGAATGGTGCAGGATACCCAGCTAACACATAATGTTCTGAGAACCACATGTTTCTGAGGAGGGAATTTCAGTACTTCAGCATAATGTTTTCTGCAGGTTTCCTCATAGTTCTATATAAAGTAATGTTCTCAGAACATTCAGAGAACATTAAGAAACAACGTTTTTCCTGGGGAATTTCAGTACTCAGACACCAGCTGGCAAGAGCCCCTGTTTGAATAGAAACAATGTTTTTTCAGTACTTCAGCAGGTTTTCCTCATGGTTCCATTTAAAGTCATGTTCTCAGAACGTTCAGAGAACGTTAAGAACAGGCTACATTTTCACTTCCGTTCTCATAACATTTAAAAAACGTTCAGTTTTACCAGTCCGGAAACAGGTGGCTTCAATCTCAGAACCAATGGGAAACCAAAATTGCAGGTTCCCACAACTTCCAAGGATGTGCTAGCTGGGACTGCAGATGCGTTGACTGGTGTACACTTGGGGTAGGAAACCCTAATCACGGAGAACCAAATAATGTACAGGCTTTCTTTCTAGCCAAGCTAAAAACAGCCGATTCAGCTTATCAACTAATGATGGTATTCACATACTGTAAAGACTGTAATTACAATGGGTAAATCAGAGGTCTTAGTGTTATTCTGTATAGATTCTGATTCGATTACAAAATGTCTGCACAGGATCATAGAGAGGGAGGTTAACATCCACTGGTCCTTTCATACTAAAAGCCCCCTCTCTTTCCACTTAAAACACAACAGAGCCAGTCTCTTCCCCGGCTACACAGTAGCCACCAGATGGCCAGAGCCCCTGTTTCAATAGAAACCTGTGTAGCCCATAGAACACTGGTGTGACTGATGGTGTAGCAACAGAAGGGGTAGATAGGGAGGGGTAAAGGCCAGGCCTCGTGACAGCCACACAGCGCTGCCAGTGATGGTGATCAGTGGCATACACACTCCAGGGTCACATGTAGCTGCTGCATTCAACCAGTGGGATCTTCCCATGATGCTCGTGTTGTAACAGAATACTGACTCATTTGAATTGAGGAACAACACATTCATTGATGCCCTTTAAAACTGCTACTGGTCTATCAGACTTAAAATAACAGTAGAATAATAATAGTGTAACTTACCTGTAGGACAAAACCCAAGGCAGAGAGTGAATCAACACAGGACCGGAAAGAGAGAGAGAAAGAGAAATTAGAATGATCACCTAGCACAGTGGCAATGCAGTTAATATAGTGAATATGATGCATCAGTTTAATCATATTCAAACAAATACTCAGAATGAGTCACTGTTGTATTTACATACAGCGCTCTTGTATTTACTGTACGTAGACAGGAAGAACAGGTACATAGTTGTAAAAATATGGTAATTATAATTAATAACTTTAAATATTGTAAATAAATGTAATAAAGCATATAGATGTTTAAATGAAAGACATCCTTCTCTATTCCTTTGTGATTTATTTTTAAAAGTTTGTGGTTTGTTGTTAAAAAGTCTGCATTCAGCAAACTGTTAAAAAGCAAAACAATGTGGTAGAATATAACATATTTCTTGGGAAAACAAATAACATTGTTCATTTCTAGGGGTCGAACCTCATATTGAGTAAATGCATCGTGGTCCATTCTTTTTTTTTAAATGATAATCATAGTCACAGTGGATCATTGAGTAGAATGCATCTGCAGGATCAGCACATTGTGACAATGTCTGAACAAACAAAAAGGATTCTTAGAAGAAATGACTCTCCAAAATCCCAACTAACTCCACGTAATGCAACGGAACCTGCCTTTATGGTCTGTATGACTCAATAAACATTAATCAGCACGCTGACGCACACATACAAAAACACTCACACCGTTAATGGAGGACACTGTCTCGATGCAACTTTTCTAAGTGACGTGTTAGATTTTAAAGAGAAGCAGACAACAAAACAAAGGCGATTTTCAAGGACAACGAATTACTAACTACCAATGAACTACCGATGCTACCAAACCATACAGATACTGGAGGAAGGAGCAGTGGTTACGAAGTAATTACAGTTGGACAGCCAAATAACCCTTTTGGAACACTTTTTTCTAAGTGTAGCATCAACACATAAAGATACTGTATCAAAAATAACGTACAGTTGAAGTAGGAAGTCTACATACATCTTAGCCAAATACATTTACACTCAGTTTTTCACAATTCCTGACATTTAATCCTAGTAAAAAAATCCCCTGTCTTAGGTCAGTTAGGATCACCACTTTATTTGAAGAATGTGAAATGTCAGAATAATAGTAGAGAGAACGATTTATTTCAGCTTTTATTTCATTCATCACATTCCCAGTGGGTGAGAGGTTTACATATACTCAATTAGTATTGAGTAGCATTGCATTTAAATGGTTTAACTTGGGTCAAACGTTTCAGGTAGCCTTCCACAAGCCTTCCACAATTATTTGGGTGAATTTTGGCCCATACCTCCTGACAGAGCTGGTGTAACTGAGTCAGGTTTGTAGGCCTCCTTGCTCGCACATGCTTTTTCAGTTCTGCCCACAAATGTTCTATAGGATTGAGGTCAGGGCTTTGTGATGGCAACTCCAATACCTTCACTTTGTTGTCCTTAAGCCATTTTGCCACAACTTTGGAAGTATGCTTGGGGTGAATGTCCATTTGGAAGACCCATTTGCGACCAAGTTTTAACTTCCTAACTGATGTCTTGAGATGTTGCTTCAATATATCCACATAATTTTACTACCTCATGATGACATATATTTTATGAAGTGCACCGGCCCTTCCTGCAGCAAAGCACCCCCACAAAATGATGCTGCCAGCCCCGTGCTTCACAGTTGGGATGGTGTTCTTCGGCTTGCAAGCCTCCCCCTTTTTCCTCCTAACATGACGATGGTCATTATGGACAAGCAATTCTATTTTTGTTTCATCAGACCAGAGGATATTAAAAAAGTACGATCTTTTTCCCCATGTGCAGTTGCAAACTGTAGTCTGGCTTTTTTATGGCGGTTTTAGAGCAGTGACTTCTTTGTTACTGAGCGGCCTTTCAGGTTATGTTGATATAGGACTTGTTTTACTGTGGATATAGATACTTTTGTATCTGTTTCCTCCAGCATCTTCACAAGGTCCTTTGCTGTTGTTCTGGGATTGATTTGCACTTTTTGCACCAAATTCCTGAGCGGAATTGCATTTAATTCCTGAGTGGTATGACGGCTGTGTGGTCCCATGGTGTTTATACCTGCTTACTATTGTTTGTACAGATGAACGTGGTACCTTCAGGCATTTGGAAATTGCTCCCAAAGATGACCCAGACTTGTGGAGGTCTACAATTTCTTTAGATTTTCACACGTCAAGCAAAGAGGCACTGAGTTTGAAGGTATGACTTGAAATACATCCACAGGTACACCTCTAATTGACTCAAATTATGTCAATTAGCCAATCAGAAGCTTCTAAAGCCATGACATCATTTTCTGGAATTTTCCAAACTGTTTAAAGGTACAGTTAACTTTGTGTATGTAAACCTGACCCACTGGAGTTGTGATACAGTGAATTATAAGGGAAATAATCTGCCTGTAAACAATTGTTAGAGAAATGATTGTTAGAGAATTGTTAACAAGAAATTTTGAAAAACGAGTTAATGACTCCAACCTAAGTGTATGTAAACATCCGACTTCAACTGTACATTTAATAAAATACTCACATTAAAATTGTACTAATGTTAAGGTTGGCAGAGGAAAGACAATGTATTGAAAGCTCATGGAGTTACACATTAACCCTTGCCCTTGACCAGGCCACCCTGCAATAAAATACTATAATTTCCCTCTCTAGAACCAATACAAGGATAGATAGACAGACATGGAATATTAGGTTTAGCTGTGGTCCAAGACAAACAACAAACGCATACATCAATCACTCACGTCCCCCGTGGAGCATCAGCAGGAAGGCAGGCACCATGTTGTGAACAGGGAGCAGTATGCAGGGAAGATTAAACCTGCATTGAGATATGCGTTGCCATGGCGTGCCAATGAAAGAGGGAGAAGAAGTTCCCTCCTTGCCGCTGCTTATTTGCACAGACAAATCTGACAATCACACATCCCCACATCCAGAAAATAAAGATATCTGATAATTTCCTCCTTTAACGCTAGTCAAACATTCATCTATCAGCCCCTCGGGAACACATACACACACACACACAAACACAGAGAGATAAACTTTGGGGAGGAGACGTTTGCCTAAGCTGCGTCCTCGAAGGAGTGTCTGGGGGAGAAATAGAAAGCTGTGGAGAGCTCAGCAGCAGGCAGCCAGGCGTGAAGTACAGCACAGTAGAAGCGTTCTTCAGTGTGTTTGTAGATGCATCCTGGGAGTGTTTTATTCTGTTCTTTATTCTTCTACACATGCAGGACCCTATTATTGTGCCTGTATTTGCCATGGTCTATCAATAAATCAATCAATCAATCAGCAGTTGTCACAAAGCGCTTTACAGATACCCAGCCTAAAACCCCAAAGAGCAAGCAATGCAGATGTAGAAGCACAGTGGCTAAGAAAAACTCCCTAGGAAGACATGAACCTAGGAATAAACCTAGAGGAACCAGCCTCAGAGGTGTGGCCAGTCCTCTTCTGGCTGTGCCGGGTAGAGATTGTAAGAGTACATTGCCATTTAGGCCAGATTGTTCTTCCAGACCTTCAAACGTCTACCGTGCTGTATAGTTTTTTTCATATATCAAGACACGTGTGGATGATCACAGAAGATTAGAGGGAAGCAGATCTAGGCCCACATTGACAGTTAAAGGTCAGAGTTCAATCCCTATCATAATGCTACATAGTAAAGAACAGGACAATGTATTGATTTTATCGATTTTATACAGGTTTTCTACAGCTGAGTATGTAATATACTGTACGTACGAAAAATTTGAATAACATCAGCACATGATGGACAGTGACAATTACAGCATTCATATTCTTTCTGATAAAAGTTATCTGGCAACCTAATCGTCCAACATAATTGTGACTGCATGGGAACCAGTGGGATTGTAATTTCCCCTCCTGCATTTGGAATGTTTTTATGATGATGAAGTCTGGCCTGGGTTCGTACTGAGCTCACTCCATTTCTATATTTTCAGATATTTTACCCCCTCAAGCTTCCATGCCTGTGTGGATGCTGCAATCCTTTGAAATCCATCAGAGAGGAGGATGGGATGTCATTGGTGCGTATGAGTGGGGAGCCTATCCTGTTTTCATTTGGAGATAGACAGCTCCCCGTGCTCACCCTATAATGTTAGAAGACCACACACACGCATGCACACACACATACACACACAAAGTTGAGGTGCCAGCATAGGAGTTTCTGTCCCATTTGATCAGATTAGCAGGGGGATGTATCTGTTATCATGTCTACCAAGATGACTAGACTGGGGATCTTGTACCAGATTCCTGATAAGAGCTTTGATATTAAGCATAAGGCTTATCACAGCAACAGGCCTATAGCTTGCTGGCAGGGGGACACAGTATTCTGTGTCTGTGTGAGTCTCCCCGGTCATGAGCTTTAGTCTCACTGTGGTAAAGTGAGTGTAACAATGTGTCTCATTTGCTAGACGGATTAGTGTGGAGGTCCTGAGATGGGGTCCCAGCAAGATCTTTCTGGGCTGCTGTAATTGGCCAGGGCTCCCATGTTTAAGCACTAATACCTCACAGGGATGGCCCTTCTCGGTGATAAATAACAATAGCCCTGAACACACTCACTGGTGCTCTATCAAACACACAACGTCAGTCACTCGGCTGCAATCCCGCAGAGGACAACACCTGAGAGCAGATATGAGGAACGTAGGTGTGTTTGTGCGTGTGTGTTTGTGTGTCCTTGTCTATGTGTGTTTTGTGCCAGCTCGTGAGAGCTTGTGCAAGAGCGTGGGTTTGTGTTCCAGTGTGTATGCGTGTGTGTGTTTAAGCAATTGTGTATCTTTCAGCATACTGTACGTTCAACAGTGTGTTTTATATAAGTGAGTTACTCTCCCTCTCTTTTTCCCTACCTAGGTCTTCCAGAACATTGAATCTGTCCATGGATCAGTGGCTCTGAGATAAGGCAGCCTGAGGATGCAGGCATAAGCAGGATCGGCCCAGATTTCCTAAGTCTCAAACACACGGGGTCACGCGCCAGTCCACAGCATGCCAAATACATTTTCTGCTCATTTTATCCATGTCCCTGAGGACCACCGTGCTAAAGCCCTATCTATGACTTTAGCACTATTTTAACTAAAGGACATCTCTGTCATTCTTCCACACCACTGGCTACGTTTAGCACACAACGTATTATACTGTACTTTGGGACAATTGTTGATGCCACTGGGATGGATGACTATGACCAAGACAAGCACATGTACAGTATGACAATGAACAAAATAAGTATGCAGGTAAGTGAGTGCTTGTGAGTGCATCAGTCCTTATGCGTGCCTGTGTTCGCGTGACAGAGACTGTGGGTACACATGGCCTAATATACACAAGGTTTCATGTAGGCATTTTATGAGTTTTAAATAGATGCATCCCACTGGGCACACACTGGTTGAACCAACGTGGAATAGACGTTGAATAGATGTCTGTGCCCAGTGGGATATGACCATATGTGACAGTTCAATTTCTCCATATCTCTCTGTAAGGTAAGTGCCTCTATACCTCCTTTGATTAATTTATGTATATGTGTGTGCTGCCTTTGGAGGAGCAGGGTAGTGTGTGTGTGTGTGTGTGTGTGTGTGTGTGTGTGTGTGTGCGTGTGTGTGCATTCGAGACATGTCAGAGACAGTGAAAGTAAATGGACTGTGCTTGTTCTGGAACAAAAATGCTCATCACGGCATGGGAAGCACCTCAGCTTGTGTTCACTCACGTATACTCTAACGAATTGTCCAAGACACAGAGAACTTACAGTACTGCACAGACAAACACATAGGACAGAAACAAAACAGGACACAGACACACACACTCACACAGAGACTTGCACCGACACCCACACCAATGGCTTCCATGATGACAATGTCCTGGTTGATGTGTATTGCTTTTAATGCAAGTGCCAATGGCCCTATATAACTGCCTGTGTGCACATCTGGGACTGGAAGGCTCTGGCTCCTTGAACAGGACTACAGAGTAATAGGGCTGATCCATGGGTCAAGGATTTAGTAAGGATTTAGTAGTCATTGACTCCTTTCTCTTTCTCTGTTCGCGCTCTCTCTCTCGCCATCTCATTCTCTCCCCCCACACACCAATCCCTTCCCCCATCCCATTTCCCTTACCTCTCAGCCATAAAACCCTCTCATCCATAAAACCATTCACTATCTCCCCTTGACTCTCATCGAACCTTCCCCCTCTGCCCCTTTCCTTCTCATGTATTGTTCATGTGCTCCTCTGTGCTCCTGCAGGTTTCAAAGATACTCTGGGGACAGGCAGTCAGATAGGTGTCTGGTCTAGCGCTGATTCCAGGTGGAGTGTGTTCCTTTGATCAGGCATCAAACAGATAGCAGAGGCAGAGATAGAGCACACACACACACACACACACACACACTTTCCTGCACATACATTACCCTGCTCCGAAGGCAGCCAAGGAACATGTGTGTGATTGGAAAAAAAGGCCTCGTCAGGGAATGATGGCCCAAAAAAGGTAGAAATTTCACACTTCTCCTAGGAACAGATAAAACAATGCACAATACAATGGATTGTGCTGTGGATAAGGGATAGGAAAATAATGTCCTATCAGCCACTAGGCAAAAGTAGGCAGATGTTGGTGTCTAAAGGTTTTGTTTGTATTTCAGTCTATATTTGCTGTACATCAGTCTCTTCCATTCACAATATAGTCACCCATCAGATTTAATCTTGTTTTTAGGCTACATCTATTGTTATATGTGTGAAACTAGTTTCTAGTTTAGGTGTAGTTTCTATGAGCCATTATCAACTGGGCAGGCAACTGTAAGAAAGAGCAGGGGAGGGATAACATGTCCTCTTAACTGCTTATAACACAATGTCTGTTTATGATATAAAAGTTCTAACAACGTGAGTGTGCTAAATAGACTTATTTAGGAAACATAAAAAAAAGGAATGGGGACTTAAAAAATGGCAGAGATATTAACATTTTAAAGCTGCAAAATGTATCTTTTTGGGTGACCTGACCAAATTCACAGAGATATGTGAGTTATAGATGTGTCACTCATTAAAATCTACTCTAAGAAGAAGTATGTCTGTTCTCAGCACGTTCTCTATGCTTCCCATTCTTCATTTGAGTTTTTGCATCTTTTACTTTTGGTTAGGTACACCAACATCAAACAGCTGAAAATACAATATTTTTGTTTAAAATATATTTCACACCGGTTTAGATGGGACAATGATTCTCTACACTATACTTACTTGGCCACATAAACCAAAATTTAACAAACTATTAGAATTTTAGCAACCAGGAAATGCGATTCACATCTTTAAATTCACTTGACATTAAAAATACATACTTGGCGGTTCTAGTGTTAATTATTTTCTGAGTCACACAGCTCAAGTGAAAAGTTATATTGAGAGCTAAACATATACTGAACAAAAATATAAACACAACATGCAACAATTGAGCATTTTACTGAGTTACAGTTCATATAAGGAAATCAATTTAAATAAATTCATTTCACATGACTGGGCAGGGGTGCAGCCATGAGTGGGCCTTGGGAGGGGATAGGCCCACCCACTTGGTAGCCAGGCCCACCCACTGAGGAGCCAGGCACAGCCAATCAGAATTAGTCCGTCCGTCCCCCCACCCCCATACCCCCCTGCAGGTGAAGAAGCCGAATGTAGAAGTCCTGGGGTGGCGTGGTTACACGTGGTCTGCGGTTGTAAGGCCGGTTGGACGTACTGCCAAATTCTCTAAAATGACATTGGAGGCAGCTTATGGTAGAGACATGAACATTCAATTCTCTGGCAACAGGTCTGGTGGACATTCCTGCAGTCAGCATGCAAATCACATGCTCCCTCCCTCTGTAGCATTGTGCTGTGTGTCCTAACTTTACATTTTAAAGTGGCCTTTTATTGTTCCCAGCACGTGGTGAACCTGTGTAATGATCATGCTGTATAATCAGCTTCTTGATATGCCACTCGTCAGGTGGATGGATTATCTTGGCAAAGGACAAATGCTCACTAACAGGGATGTAACAAATTTGTGCATATGGAACATTTCAGGGATATTTGTTTTTGAGCACATGAAATATGGGACCAACACTACATGCTGTGTTGTATTTTTGTTCAGTGTACACCCAGCTTAATTTCTTCACAGCCTCAACCAGGACACAAAGCACAACAGTCTTCTGTTAATACTGTCACAAAGCCTGCTCTTTCAGAATGACGTGTCAAAGGGGCCGACATGACCCTTGTTGCGTTTTCAAAGTAAAGTGAAATGGTCAGTTTAGTATGAATATTGACAGACATCAAACATGGTGGATAAGACAGTGATTAATAATTTGTGTGTGTGTGCATGCATGCATATGTGTGTGTGTTTGTGTGTATGCATTGTGTCGACCTTCTCTACCAAACTTCTTGTGTCTTATCGGGTCCCTGGAAACAGGCCTGTGCGTGTTTCAACTAGCAAGCTGCGCTCTTATCAGCCTGTAGCGAGACATAAAACACTCTCCCTCGCTCTGTTTCAGTGTGAATGAGGAGGACCATGCTAATTCCTGCACTGTCTGGTGGTTTACAAATGGACACTGGATCATTCCTTTCTCACAAATCAATACAAGCTGAAAGTCACGCTCTTTCACAGCTTCTCCCTTCCATCTCCTCCATGGGAGTCTGAATGGAGGGAAGATCAGTACACGGCCACAATGTGTTCACACAGACACTACGGCCTTCTTGGCTGGATTGGGAATTTACTGTCACTGCTAGCACAATGCCAAGTCACTGTTATCACAACAGGAGAACAACAGTGGAAAATATAGAGGAGGATCTGCCATCTGGTTAGCAGTGTTAAGCTCTTGCTTTGGTTTGTTTCAGATGAGATAGACTCACTCATGTGTCTGTGAGAGAGATATGGAGCACAAATGTGCACTGCACTTTGGGTGTGTGTTGTTGCACTGTACAGTATAGGCCTTTGTAATAAAGTGTGTGTGTGTGTGTGTGCGTGTGTCAGTGCATGCTAGGTGCCATAAAAAAGCAGTCCATTCTTCCATCACCCATGAATATCTAAGCATTCTATTTCTTCAAAAATGGATGATTGACCATTTGCTGCTGACTCACAGTTGTCCATTTAATGTTGAGGTTTTGAATCCAACTTGCTCTTGTGATCAATTATTTGTGACTAGAAGACCTTCAAGGTAGATGAAGTCTGGCAGCTTCAATCTGAGGTGCTAGCATATGAGTTAACTTTTTTCATTTTGTTCTTCTTCTCAAGGGAGGAAGACGCCATGTTTTCTATTAGACCTGAAGGCATCTGTATTCATCAGCTGCTGCCAAGATTGGTATTGAGACAGACTTGATCTTGAAGAAAAAATGCTTACACCACTCTTCCCCCCCTGTGAAAAGCAGGTGGGTGGTATATCATTAAAAATGGAGGTCATAATTTGCTCTCACGATTATTTGCCTCAAGGGAGTGAACAAAACTAAATGTATAAAGTTAAGCTTCAAATAGAAACAAGGAACAACTGTGTAATATACTGTATAAACTTTTGAGTGATAACTTATTACAACCCATGGCAGGGCCACCATACATGGCTTATGCAATGCCCACTGATTTTTAATTCATCATGAAAAGCTGGCACTGTAGCTCCATTCATGTCATTGTTTGGTCCTGGTGCTGCCTACACAGTGTTCAGAGCGAGCGTTCATTCAGCCTCACTACAGTCATATATTAAGAGAACACTTCTGTGGAGTAAAAAAAAAAAATCAGTCGGCTGTCTATGCCACACTGGAGCGCTCAAGAGAAAGAAACAAAGTTTGTTTTTCTTTCCTCTAAAAGTGTGATAGTCAATTCCCTAACTTTAGGCTTTTAAATATTAACAGGCTTACCTCACAACTGCTCTTTCTTATGTTCCTCTAAACCCCTTTCTTTTTACATAATTTCAGTTATTTTCCCTCTATTTCATAATGTTTATTTAATAAGAAAAGAGATATTGCTTAGTCCAGCTGGCATGGAACAATAAGGTGTTTTTGCTGAGTCAGAAAGGAGGGCTGCAGTGCATGGGATGGGCTAGGCCAGTCTAGCGTGACTCACCCAGGAGAGAGCACTATTACATGGCTATTTTTGCAACTTTTTTATATAAATACTGTATAGCAGCTCTCCCCTTTTATCGTATTTGTTCACCATGCGTAATGCAAAGCGTCTGCTGGAGTGGTGTAAAGCTCACCGCCACTGACTAATCGCGCTTCATCATCAGTCCGATGGTTGAATTTTATGAAAATTTGATATTTCAGTATGTCTTTAAAATAAAAAAAAGTTCCAGTGAAGGGAAATGTTAAAGCTACAGCAAACATTTTAGACAATTCTGTGCTTCCAACTTTGTGACAACAGTTTTGGGAAGGCCCATTCCTGTTTCAGAATCACAAAGCGAGGCCCATAGAGAAATGGTGTGTCAAGATCAGTGTGGAAGAACATGACTGGCCTACACAGAGCATTCAGACCGCAACCCAATTGAACACCTTTGGTATGAATTGGAAAGCCGACTGCAAGCCAGACCTAATCACCCAACATCAGTGCCCGACCTTACTAATACTCTTGTGGCTGAATAGAAGTAAGTCCATGCAGCAATGTTCCAACATCTAGTTGAAAGCCTGGCCATGTAGTATATAGTACATATGGGCATGGAAGCAATGAGAATATAAGACTTTATTTGGGTCAGGTTAAAGGTGACATACAATGACAGAAAATGGCTTATAGACTTCCGAGTAAACCGGGAACATTAGCTAATATTCCCATTTAGTTTTATCTACCGATAGAGTGATAAACATTTTTTTTCCCAAAAACAATTCAATTAAAAATCCTTGGATTATTCTCCTAACATTCACTAAAATGTTGTGGTTCCAAACTTTTCCCTTTAAGAATGATGGAGGCCATTGTGTTCTTGGTGATCTTCAATGCTGCAGAAATGTTTTGGTACCCTTCCCCAGATCTGTGCCTCGACACAATCCTGTCTCAGAGCTCTATGGACAATTCCTTGGACCTCTTGGCTTACTCTGACATGCACTGTCAACTGTGGGACCTTATATAGACAGCTGTGTGCCTTTCCAAATCAATTGAATTTACCACAGGTGGACTCCAATCAAGGTGAAGAAACATCTCAAGGATGATCAATTGAAACAGGATGCACCTGAGCTCAATTTCGAGTCTCATAGCAAAGGGTCTGAATGCTTATATAAATAAGGTCTTTCTGTTTCTTCTTTTTAATAATTTGCAAACATTTCTAAAAACCTGTTTTCACTTTGTCATTATGGGGTATTGTGTGTAGATTGATGTGGGAAAAACTAATTAAATCAGTTTTAGAATAAGGCTGTAACGTACCAAAAGTGAAGGTGTCTGAATACTTTCCGAAGGCACTGTATATCTGAGCCTCTTTTTAACAGTGTTTATTTTCAAAATAAACATGGTAAAAGGCTATGTGGGATTGAACCTGTAATCTTCTGACCTGCAGCCAGAACATAAACCCACTGCACCACCAGGGATTGGCCTTGTGTTTTTTTCAGTCTGGTAAATCAACAACACAGAACACAATTTTGGAGTTATTAAAATGTTCCCATCCTTTTTATATACTGTGGACTTGTAACACTGAATTGTTGTATGGAGACATATTTAACCCGTTTTTTTTCTGGCACAAAACTACCTCCATACTTCCATATTAGTTAGTATGCCAAAACGTTAAGACGTTAGACATTTTGTGTGAAAACCGATTTTCATGATGTCTCCTGGTCTGACAAATAGCGCTGTAGCTCTGCCACTTTCCACTGCAGATGTGGAAAGCCGACATATGCGGACTAGGTGGATTGAGACGCAGCCCGTGCAAAACAATGTATATCTCCGATTTGTTTTAATATGTTAATTAAATTAACACATGGGTCACGTCAATAGACGTATTATTTTCATCTGATATGAATAAATATCCACTCAAATTAAAGCTGACAGTCTGTGCCTTAACCTCATAGTCGTTGTATCATCCAAAGTGCTGGAGTACAGAGCCTAAACAACAAAACATGTACTTTTGAAGCTCACTGTATCTCTCTCTCTCCCCCCGCCATCACTCACTCTATCAGTGTCTCTCTGTGACAAGGCTGATCTTAATACCCTGACTACACCGCTCACGTTGCATGCGCGAGCGTTGCAAATACATTTTGAAATCTATATTTTTAAATTACTGCACCCACACTGCTTTCACGCGCCAACAAGCGTCTGCGTTGCCAAGCGCTAAAACAGAAGTCAGTTATATTTGTGATGCCTGTCTCTCCCATGTCCTCATTGGTTTATAGAAGCAGATACCTACGTGCCATCTCCTCCTTGGCTATACCCATGTGGGTGACTGAAAGACGAATGAGGTCGGTGGCGGTAATGCACCTAATTTATGAAAGTTGCCAATCGCAATATAAAGTCCAGAGAAGAAAAAGCTTGGAAGGAGGAGAGTTGACTTGAAACGATTTGGTTGATCATTTTATGTGTTCATTAATTGTCGGAGTAGAGGACCTTGTACATTTCAGGTAAAATAACAACTCAATGTTTATATCCCAGGACAAATTAGCTAGCAACAGCAAACTAGCTAAACAGGACAAATTAGCTAGCAAGTGCATGCTAGCTAGCTAAATTTCCATTAATGTTTAATGCTTTTCCCAAATTAATGTAATTGGTTCAGTGTTTGTTTTGTACAGCAGCAGTAGATGTCGTGATCGCGTTTGGTGTGGGGGGACAAAATAAATGTTTGCAGGATGGCGCACGATGGCGTATGACATCGCACGCACGTAGCCGGTTTGGGTTCCGTGTAATAGCGATAGTTCCAGAGCAGATTAATAAAACATTCCATCATCTCGCTACAGAAGTGCTGATTTCAGAATCCACTACCTGGTGACAACTAGTCTTTGAAGACGTGTCAACAAGCAGCATGACAGATACACATCCTGTAGAGCATGCCAGCACAACCATGCCAATGGGTAGACAAGAAGTGAGACTTTTCATGATGGTACTTATCAAAATACACAAGTTGAGCCGGGATAAAGGAAGAGTGTGTGTGTGCGGGTATGTGTGAGGTAAACCCCTATGGCAGTTGAAGCGACCTTAAACACACAAAAAACGAAAGAGGACTGCATGAAAGAGTCAGACAGAAAAACGATTTCCAATACACAGACTGTTTAAAACATTTTACAAAACGATGTTTGAGCAAATGGAGTGTGATAATGGTCTGTCTGCTCGAGGCAGGGATTAAAAAATGAATGCAACGCCTCCACGTGCTCAGGGTCGACATCTGCCAAGGCTTACGTAAAGCACAAACAGAGAGAAACACAGACCTGGTTATGGTGAACTCAACAGGCCTCCTCTCTGCCCATGAGAGTCATGGATGTGCAAGGATTACTGACATGTTAATGGAAGTGTCACTCATTTATCACGAAAGCAATAATTGAACCATGCAGATGTCAACAAGAGATGCTATTTTCAGGTAAGAAAATGCAAGGAATGATGCTGTATATAGAGTATATAATGTTTACAGTGAATAGTCCTAGTTGCAGGGACTAAGAAACCTTCTCGGATGAATGGTCTGTACAGGAAAGGGCTACTTTCTTAAAGCCAAAAGATAATGTGTGACCAAGAAAGATCTAAATTGCCAGTTTTTGGTACCAAGTTATCGCCCATATCAATTACACACCTAAGAGGGAAAGACACACAAATAGACACACTTGCTGACACATATGGAGAGACACACACATACACAAAAATTACATTTGAATAAACAGTTTAAGGTTAGGAAAGTAAACAATCACAAACTGCTGAGTGCTCAGTGTTTTTTTATATTATGTATTTACAGGGTTGTGTTTCCTCTATGATAAATGTCACAAAAATCTGTGGCTGACTGTGTGATGATAGTAGTTTTAGTGGGTGAAGGAAATGGGCATGAAGTGGAACATCACATAAATTAATCTCTGAACGAGGGGAAAGAAAGGGTGCACTTTGCCTGACTGCTGCTATGATTACACCTGTCAGGTGACGGGAGAGCAGATTGCGAGGTCCAAATACAGAACCGGTATGTGGCACCTGAGAGAGAGTGAGCGCACCACAACCTGGGCCAGGAGCCCAGCGGTGAGGCAGCTGACCATTGGTTCTCTCCCAAAGTCAAGCTCCTCTGTGTGTCTGTGAACACAGAAGGCTCTGGTATACTGGAACAGTCAGCACATTTGAGGGAGTGGGGAAATGAAATGGGCATGAGCTGGGTTCATTATGATTGG
The DNA here is from genome assembly GCF_045791955.1 of Oncorhynchus clarkii lewisi. NCBI lineage: Eukaryota > Metazoa > Chordata > Actinopteri > Salmoniformes > Salmonidae > Oncorhynchus > Oncorhynchus clarkii. Next base: position 18,860,621 of record NC_092169.1, read on the forward strand.
CAGTGTGGGAGTGAGACTGTTGCAGGATGTGGGGAGACTAATGCCCCGTTTCCTTTGGCACTTTGAAGTAAACCCGGGTTGGGTTGGGCTGGAGGTGTCACAAAAAGTCCCCATAAAATTCACATAACCCTCCCCTGTACTGTAAAACATTTTTGCACACCCTCTCTCATCATAAAAAGAACCAAAAAATAATAATTACCACCACAAATAACAATAACAGTAACAACCCTCTGTTTATAAACGTGGATTTTGACTTGGACCCATTCAACATAGTTTTGTGGCACAGTCGATGCCACCACAGAATATCCCAGACATTATTGTGTGTACAAATATGTTCAGATCCATGTTAGTGAGTATATATTCTTTGCCAAAATAATATATTCACCTGACAGGCGTGGCATATCAAGAAGCTGATTAACTTGTTATGGCTGGGGGCAGTATTGAGTAGCTTGGATGAATAAGGTTCCCAGAGTAAACTGCCTGCTACTCAGGCCCAGTTGCTAATATATGCATATTATTAGTAGATTTGGATAGAAACCACTCTGAAATTTGCATTGCATATTATTAGTAGATTTAGATAGAAAACACGCTGAAGTTTCTGAAACTGTTTGAATGATGTCTGTGAGTATAACAGAACTCATATGGCCGGCAAAAACCTGAGAAAAAATCCAACCAGGAAGTGGGAAATCTGAGGTTTGTAGTTTTTCAAGTCATTGCTTATCAAATATACAGTGCCTATGGGGTCAAATTGCACTTCCCAAGGCTTCCACTAGATGTCAACAGTCTTTAGAACCTTGTTTGATGCTTCTACTGTGAAAGAGGGGGGAATGGGAGCTGAATGAGTCATGGGTTTGCTGAGTGGCATGAGCTGGTCACGCACATTCACGTGAGTTAGCTCTCGTTCCATTGCATTTCTGAAGACAAAGGAAATCTCCGGAAATCTGTAGCTTGATTTAATGTCTGAACGCTGTACTCAGATTATTGCACAACCCAAACAGATATCCGCCATGTTGTGTAGTCAACAGAAGTCAGAAATAGCATTATAAATATTCACTTATCTTTGATGATCTTCATCAGAATGCACTCCCAGGAATCCCAGTTCCACAATAAATGTTTGTTTTGTTCGATAATGTCCATCATTTATGTCCAAATGCCTCGTTTTTGTTCACACGTTTAGCCCAGTATTCCAAATTCATGACGCGCGATCACTATGCGCAGCCGAAAAGTCAAAAAGTTCCGTTACAGTCCGTATAAACATGTCAAACGATGTATAGATTCAATCTTTAGGATGTTTTTATAAAAAATCTTCAATAATGTTCCAACTGGAGAATTCCTTTGTCTTCAGAAATGCAATGGAACTCAAGCTAACTCTCACATGAACGCGCGTTACCAGCTCGTGGCTCTCTGGCAGACCTCTGACTCATTCCCCTCTCATTCGCCCCCACCTCACAGTAGAAGCATCAAACAAGGTTATAAAGACTGTTGACAAGTAGTGGAAGCCTTAGGAAGTACAATTTGACCCCATAGACACTGTGTATCCGATAGGCAAAGAGTTGAAAAACTACAAAGTTCAGATTTCCCACTTCCTGGTTGGATTTTTTCTCAGGTTTTTGCCTGCCAAGCTACTCAATACTGCCCCCATCCCAAAGAAGTTAAAATGGTCTAAAATAGTTCTATGTTTGAGGAATTTTAATTATGAGGTTTCTGCTGATTTGAATTTGGCGCCCTGCACTTTCACTGGCTGTTGTCATATCGATCCCGTTAGCGGGATTCAAGCCATAAGAAGATTTTAAACAGCATGATCATTAGACAAACCTTGTGCTGTAGACAATAAAATAGATATAAAACATTGCATGTTCATTTCTCTACTATAAGCCGCATCCAACGTTGTTTTAGAGAAATTGGAAGTACGTCCAAAGGGACTCACAACCGCATATCACGTGTTACCACACAAGCCCAGGACCACCACGTCTGGCTTCTTCACCTGCGGGATCATCTGAGACCAGCCACCCGGACAGCTGATGAAACTGTGGGTTTTCACTACCGCGTAATTTCTGCACAAACTGACAGAAACTGTCTCAGAGAAGCTCATCTGCGTGCTCATGGTCCTCACCAGGGTCTTGACCTGACTGCAGTTCAGCATCGTAAAATACTTCAGCGGTCAAATGCTCACCTTCAATAGCCACTGGCATGCTGGAGAGGTATGCTATTCACAGATTAATCCCTGTTTCAACTGTACCTGGCAGATTGCAGGCAGTTTGTATGGGGTTGTGTGGACGAGCAGTTTGCTGACATCAACGTTGTGAACAGAGAGCGCCATTGTGGCGGCGGGGTTATGATATGGGCAGGCATAAGCTACAAACACAATTGCATTTTATAGATGGCAATTTCAATGCACAGAGATACTGTGACGAGATCCTGAGGCCCACTGTTGTGCCATTCATCCACCTCATGTTTTAGCATGCTAATGCACGGCCCATGTCTCAAGGATCTGTACACAATTTCTGGAAGATGAAAATGTCACAGTTCTTCCATGGCCTTCATATTCACCAGACAAGTCATCCATTGAGCATGTTTGGGATGCACTGAATTTACATCTATGACACTGTGTTCCAGGTCCTGCCATAATCCAGCAACTTTACACAGCCAATGAAGAGGAGTGGGAAAACATTCCACAGGCCACAATCAAGAGCCTGATCAATCCTATGTGTCGAACAATACTATGTGTCGAGCAAATTTTGGTCACATCAGACACTGACACTGTTTTCTGATCCACGCCCCTAACTTTTTAATAAAGTATATGTGACCAACAGATGCATATACAGTTAAAGTCAGAAGTTTAGATAAACCTTAGACGCTAGCATCCCAGCAGGCCAAAAGCCAGGGGAAATGCAGAGCACCAAATTCAAATAAATTACTATAAAAATATAACTTTCAATTAATCACACATGCAAGATTGCAAATTAAAGCAACACTTGTTGTGAATCCATGTCAGATTTCAAAAAAGGCTTTTCGGCGAAAGTAAACAATGCTATTATCTGAGGATAGCAACTCCGTCAACAAAGAGAGAAACAATATTTCAACCCTGCAGGCACGACACAAAACGCAGGAATAAAAATATAATTCATGCCTTACCTTTGACGAGCTTCTTTTGTTGGCACTCCAATATGTCCCATAAACATCACAAATGGTCCTTTTGTTCCATTAATTCCGTCGATATATATACAAAATGTCCATTTATTTGGCACGTTTGATCCAGAAAAACACTGGTTCCAACTTGTGCAACATGACTACAAAATATCTCAAAAGTTACCTGTAAACTTTGCCAAAACATTTCAAACGACTTTTGTAATAAAACTTCAGGTATTTTTTAACGTAAATAATCAATACAATTGAAGACGGGATGATCTGTGTTCAATACAGGAAGAAAACAAACTGTGGCCAGCTTTCTGGTTATGCGCCTCTATCTAACAGTACACTTCAAGTGACCCTTGAAGATGGCCATACTTCTTCATTACACAAAGGAATAACCAATTTCTAAAGACTGTTGACATCCAGTGGAAGCGATGGGAACTGCAATAAGGTCCCTCAGAAATCAGGATTCCCAATTAAATCTCATTGCAAAGAGAGTGACCTCCAAAAACAAAAGATCTGAATGGTTTGTCCTTGTGGTTTCTCCTGCTAAATAAGTTATGTTATACTCACCGACATGAATCAAACAGTTTTAGAAACTTCAGAGAAACTTCTATCCAAATCTACTAATAATATGCATATCTTATCTTCTGGGGATAAGCAGCAGGCAGTTGAATTTGGGCATGCATTTCGTCCGGACGTGAAAATACTGCCCCGTCACCAAGAAGTTAAACTCAGTTTTTCACAATTCTTGACATTTAATCCTAGTAAAATTCCCTGTTTTAGGTCAGTTAGGATCACCACTTTATTTTAAGATTGTGAAATCTCAGAATAATAGTAGCGAGAATGATTTATTTCAGCTTTGATTTATTTCGTCACATTCCCAGTGGGTCAGAAGTTTACATGCACTCAATTAGTATTTCGTAGCATTGCCTTTAAATTGTTTAACTTGGGTCATACGTTTTGGGTAGCCTTCCACAAGCTTCCCACAATAAGTTGGGTGAATTTTGGCCCATTCCTCCTGACAGAGCTGGTGACAGTCAGGTTTGTAGGCCTCCTTGCTCGCACATGCTTTTTCAGTTCTGCCCACAAATTTGCTACGGGATTGAGGTCAGGGCTTTGTAATGGCCACTCCAATACTTTGACTTTGTTGTCTTTAAGCCATTTTGCTATACTTTGGAAGTATGCATGGGGTCAGTTCGTCCACCTGGGGCATGGGGTAGGCATCGGACTTACTGACCTCGTTCAGGCCCCGGAAGTCATTACAGAAGCGGACGGTCCCATCCGGTTTCGGAGTCAGCACCATGGGGCTAGACCACTCACTGTTTGACTCCTCCAGTGCCCCTATTACTAGTATTGTTGTCACTTCCCACTGGACCTCCACCTCCGGGCTTCTGGTATCCGGTATGGCTGTTTACGCACTTTTTCTCCCGAACGGGTGTGGATATGATGTTCCATGAGATCCGTGCGCCCCGGCACCTGGGAGAACACGGCCATATTCTGCTGGACCAACTCTCTGAGCTCTTGTTGTTGGGCCGGGCTCAGGTGGGTGTGGGCAAGCTGCTACACAGTCCTAACATACTGGCTGGGATTGAGTAACAAGTATTTTGCCTCCCCATTATGCTTCGCAAAAAAGCCTCCTTCACTCACGCCGCCAAACTTACCCTAGTAAAACTGACTATCCTACTGATCCTCGACTTCGGCGACGTCATCTACAAAATAGCTTCCAATACTCTACTCAGCAAACTGGATGCATTTTATCACAGTGCCATCCGTTTTGTTACTAAAGCACCTTATACCACCCACCACTGCGACCTGTATGCTCTAGTCGGCTGGCTCTCGCTACATATTCATCGCCAGACCCACTGGCTCCAGGTCATCTACAAGTCCATGCTAGGTAAAGCTCCGCCTTATCTCAGTTCACTGGTCACGATGGCAACACCCACACGTAGCACGCGCTCCAGCAAGTGTATCTCACTGATCATCCCTAAAGCCAACACCTCATTTGGCCGCCTTTCCTTCCAGTTCTCTGCTGCCTGTGAATGAAACGAATTGCAAAAATCGTTGAAGTTGGAGACTTTTATCTCCCTCACCAACTTTAAACATCTGCTATCTGAGCAGCTAACCGATCGCTGCAGCTGTACATAGTCCATCGATAAATAGCCCACCCAACTTACCTACCTCATCCCCATACTGTTTTTATTTATTTACTTTTCTGCTCTTTTGCACACCAGTATCTCTACATGCACATGACCATCTGACCATTTATCACTCCAATGTTAATCTGCTAAATTGTAATTATTCGCCAACCTCCTCATGCCTTTTGCACACAATGAATATAGACTCTTTTTTTTCTACTGTGTTATTGACTTGTTTATTGTTTACTCCATGTGTAACTCTGTTGTTGTCTGTTCACACTGCTATGCTTTATCTTGGCCAGGTCGCAGTTGTAAATGAGAACTTGTTCTCAACTAGCCTACCTGGTTAAATAAAGGTGAAATAAAAATACAAATAAAATACAACCTGATACAATAAATTATGCTTGATTGCGAAGTGGGGGTAGCGCCAGTCACTTACCCCAGGTAACAGTACGCCATCACCACAATCACCTGGCCCCTAGCGTTCTGGAGATTGGGGTCTACTAACTGGGGTCATCCCGAACTGACCCGTGAGGATTCCCATGTCGGGAGGTCCGTCTAGGGCCTCCACCTTCATAAAGGGGAGACTGAGGTCTTCCTCTCTCGTTGGCTTGCTTGCCGGAGCAGGGTCATCTCCCTACTCTGGGACCGACTTGGCCCAGTGGACACCTCTCGTGGCGGGGGTTGAGTTACACAGGCCACCGTTCTTTTTCATTTTCTTCCTACCTCCGGTGCTCGCATGCCCAGGTCCCTCCTCCACAGTGCCTGGAAGAGAGGGCAGTCTCGACCGAGGAGAATGGATATGGGTAGGTTAGGAACAGCTCCCACGTGCATCTGGCACTCCCCCGTTGGGGTGGTTATCCTCACTGGCACCGTTGGATATCTCTTCGTGTCCCTGTGTACACAGGACACTGTCACCTCTTCTTCCCTCGGTTCCTCCTTTCCCTCTCGTGTCAGCCACTTCGGTTGGGCCAGAGTCACCATGCTGCCGGAGTCCAGCAGAGCACTGGTGTCGATGTCATGTACGGGAACCATCGGAGGGACCGTCTCGGTGTGCGCTCAACAGCAGGTGACGTAACTCACCATCCGGGTTACCCCAGAGTTAGGGGATGTGGAGGGCATGGCCTCCTCCCGGCCGGGACAGCTCCACGCGAGGTGCACCGGCTCACGACACTCATAGCAGCGTCTCTAATCTGGGTCCAGCAGCCGCCGACGTCGGTTTGGGTCACTCTCCCACTTCATAGCCTCGGCTGGTTTCATCTGGGCCCCCTTCAGCCCATCTTTGTGTTAAACGCCCCCCTCGCCACATCTCCTCTCTCTGCACGAGCACCTCTCAGCAGATCCTGTGTGTTCTGGTGAATTTTCACCGCGGTCCGCAATTCCTCCAGGATCTGAGGGTTCTGCATGCTCACCGTCTTCTTCATCTCGTATGGCAGGGCCCAAAGGTATTCATCCAGGTTTGAGCTTGTCAAACATCGGGAGGGACGGTACTTCTTTCAGTAGCCAGCCCTTGGTCAGGTGCACCAGGTTGCTCATCTGAGCATGTGGGGAAAGGGTGGGGTCAAAGGCCCAGTCGTGGACCAGTTGTGCATGGCGTGCAAGATTGAAACCATAACGGCTCAGTATCTCCCGTTGGAGTCCCTCATAATTCACGGCCTGGTTAGTGTTCAAATCAAGGTAGGCCTTCTGGGCCTTCCCAGAGAGGTAGGGTGCCAACAGGCTGACCCACTTGGGCTTTGGCCATCCTTCCCTCTGTGCCGTCCTCTCTAAGGTTCACAAATATGACTCCATGTCATCTTCCTCCCTTAAATGAACAAGGACCTGATTCGGGACAGACTCCTGAGCCCTCCCAACCTTCAACTGGGCTACCTCCGCTCCCAGTCTGCGGTTTTGTTGGTGCTGCTCCTTTCAGTGCTTTCTCCTGGAGAGCCTGTTGCCACTGCAGGATGATGATGAACTGAGCCACCAGCTCCTCCATGGCAATCTCCGTACGCTCGACCCCACTGCATCCAAAGCTACTGAGATGGCCGCATTTTCCACCATATGTGGTAAACCGTGGGGTGTGTGGTTGAGTGTGCAGAGATTGGCATAGAGACAGGGAAGCTTTAGTCTGCAAAAACAACTTTACAAAGACAGAAAATAAACAAAACAAACAAAATCACTTATGTTTGGCTCGGTCCTTCTCTCCTTTTGCTTGGTGTCGGTTTCTCCCCGTTCTCCCTCGCGGTGTGCAACCGTGTTCCTTTTATTTGGACTCCATGGCTGGTTGGCACTTTCATCTAATTACCTACACTTAGAACTGTCCGTGTCGGGGTGCCCAGCTCCCATATTCCCAGCAGTGGTAGCCAAAGTCAGTAGTGGGAGCCAAAGTACCTCCCCTCTATTACCACCCCCCTGGGGTACACCTCCTGGGATACCACAGTAAACTTCCTACTTCAACTGTAAATACATTGTTAGATAATTTTTTCCCCTACAAAGAAGTGTTAATCTGTCTTTCTGTGACTGCTGGAAACTTCAGAACGAATGTGACAGTTACTATTAACACAAAGTTGCCCATTTCTTTGCATAACAAGTGAAGGATATGAAAATGTTTCAAATTAAAAAGGATGACTGTATTAAATTAAAAATACAGTAGAGGCTACATAGATCCATATATTTGAATGACATTGAAATAAATGTAATGTTAATTAAATGGAGTTTTAGCAAATCGTAAGCTACTGTCTTACTTTTTTGACTCAATATACTTCATGATGAGTAACATGTGCGCAATGATGTGCAAAATCTTGATTTAGTACATTATTATAGAGTAAGCATTAGAATAAGCCGCCTCAATATCTATAGCCATAGGTGATACTATCTGATAATATCTCTTTAGGAGCTGATCTTACATTAATATTGTGGAATCATTCTAATGTTAAGGTAAGATTGGAAAGGGAGGTGCCTTTCTTTTGAGCCTATCAGTTTCGACACATGGCTCAATGATGCGCTAGCGAACATTCTCTCTGTGTGGTGTTTTGAGAAATGCATGTTACATCTTCTGTCGTTGTAGGAAAGATGCATCATTAAAACATTCGTAAGCCTATGTTCCATTGTTATCGGGAAACTGGGCCTTGGTCAGCATAAACTTCCTACTGTCTCACGTTAGCTAGCTAGTTATTTTGTTTAAACTCTGATTTGCAAGCTAACGTTAGCTAGCTAGCTTTTGAGGGCTGATTACAAGTTTATTGTGTAGAGCAAAAATAAATGAATGATCCAGCCATGTCTGGCTACTGCAGAACTGCTTGTCCATGTGCTAGGTAACAGCAACAGGCCCAAATTCTAATCAGGGTGGCACCAGTTGTGAAATTGGGCTGTGCTGGTTTCCCTCGCCCCAGCTCGAATTTGGGCCTAATTTGTCCTTAATTAAAAATGCCAGTGGAAATGGGGCTTAAAAACATTGCAGGCTGTGCCTTTGGTCAGCTCTGGACCCAGATAAGGCGTGGTCCACTTATCAGATTTTGTCTCAATTGGATTCTGAAGAACTGTATGGAGAGCAGGAAAAAAACTGGGGGCAGAGAGGGGACAGAGGAAGACAGGCAGGACAGAACAGAAAAGCAACACAGAAGTGAGCTGAAGAGTTGTCTATCCGATGTGATTAAATTCAGCTATTTCCTCAAAACATTGTCAAAATTAAATTATACTAAATTCATAAAATATTTACCAGTTCAGTTAAATCCAGTTCCCCTGACAGCAGCCAAACCTTTAATTACACAGATTCCCTACAAAGACATTATAAATGTTTTCTAGTTCAATTGGAAATGGCACTGCTATCATATGGTGGCTTCCACCCCCATCCCAAGGCCAGTGACACTAGCTCTGGCTCCATCTGCAGAGCAGGGTACGTCTCATTACGGGAACCATCATTGAGACTGCCCGGCAGCGCCCGCTCCTTCAACCCACCTCACAAAGTTAACTTCTAACGAGGGCCCAGATATCATACAGGGCATTTCTGACTTAATTACTTTATGCTAATGGGGCAATTGTCGCTAGGCAGCAAGCATATATGATTGGACCAGATATGGTTCTGTTTTTCATGTTGAAGTGTGCCATTTTCGGGGGGTTTCAAAATCTCCTGAAGAAAGTTGACATACAGACACACAAACAATCCCGTGTATGGGACTATGCTTTTACCAAACACTCTCCTAATGTCACTCCAACAAAGGAGACACCAGAAGAGTAAGGGGTCTGTGAGTTGGTAATACATTTGCTCAAACGAGAGCTATTACCACTCCCGCTAGAAGTGTTTATTTTCATTCAAACAACTTCCTCAATAGGCTTCTGTCCATTTGGTTTCTCCCTCCTTGGCACAAATGACTCACCAATCGATATAAAAAATGTGATATAAACAGCATCTATTGTACAATAATGAGCAAAGGAATCTCAGGCATTCATCTCACATATAATAACTGTCTATCACTGCTCAATGTGATAACAGTAATTTCTCTGCAGATTTCCATCCTCGATAAGATCACTTTGTCTTGCTATGCTTCACTAATTGCACTATCATCATAAAGAGCAACCTTTTGTAACAAATGTACAGTAAAGGTACGTATTTGGATATGAAAATGTACCAGGTTGGAAGGTGTAGATCTTCAGTTCAGGATTCAGTTTGAAGTCGGCTCATGGAATCTACTCTAGGGCAGAGCACAAAACCAGCACTGCCATTATAATCCAAGACAAATGAGTGGTACCCAGGATTCAATTTTTCGAATGGAATGCATAGGGATCCCTCTGCCCGAGTCTGGATCAATGTAATCTTGGGAACCCAGAACTAAAATCTTGCATAATTGCATCAGATGAATAACAATAGTTCACGCAAAAACTATCATTTGGTATTGTTTTCATTTGTACACGGTTGATACAGTCCCAAAATGTTTTGCATGTCAGCCACCAAGTTTTCAAGATATAGGGCTTTCAAAAAGCAATTGTCATGATGATGATGATGAGTTTTGCATCATATGATGTATTTTGCATCATCATGATGACGAGGCAAGTGACAATTGTCACACCCTGACCATAGTTTACTTTGTATGTTTCTATGTTTTGGTTGGTCAGGGTGTGATCTGAGTGGGCATTCTATGTTACATGTCTAGTTTGTCTAGTTCTATGTTCGGCCTGATATGGTTCTCAATCAGAGGCAGGTGTTCGTCATTGTCTCTGATTGGGAACCATATTTAGGTAGCCTGGGTTTCACTGTGTGTTTGTGGGTGATTGTTCCTGTCTATGTGTTTTTTCACCAGATAGGCTGTTTAGGTTTTCATTACGTTCTTTATTTTGTAGTGTTTGTATTGATTCGTGTTTTACGTTTGTTTATTAAAACATGGATCGCAATCGACACGCTGCATTTTGGTCCGACTCTCCTTCTCATACGGAAAATCGTTACAGAATCACCCACCACCAACGGACCAAGCAGCGTGTCAACAGGCAGCAACAGCAGCGTAAAGAGGAATGGACATGGGAGGACGTTTTGGATGGCAAGGGCTGTTACACTTGGGAGGAGATACTGGCTGGAAGAGATCGCCTCCCATGGGAACAGGTGGAGGCACTTAGGAGAGCTGAGGCAGCCGGAGAGAGGAGCCGGCGATATGAGGGAACACGGCTGGCAAGGAAGCCCGAGAGGCAGCCCCAAAAATTTATTGGGGGGGGGGCTAACAGGGAGTATGGCTACGCCAGGTAGGAGACCTGCGCAAACTCCCTGTGCTTACCGGGGGGCTAGAGAGACCGGACAGGCACCGTGTTATGCAGTGGTGCGCACGGTGTCTCCAGTGCGGGTGCATAGCCCGGTGCGGTATATTCCAGCTCCGCGTGTCGGCCGGGCTAGATTGAGCGTCGAGCCTAATGCCATGAAGCCGGCTCTACGCAGCTGGTCCCCAGTGCGTCTCCTTGGGCCGGCTTACATGGCACCAGCCTTGCGCTCGGTGTCTCCGGTTCGCCTGCATAGCCCAGTGCGGGCTATTCCACCTCGCCGCACTGGCAGGGCGACCGTGAGCATTCAACCAGGTAAGGTTGGGCAGGCTCGGTGCTCAAGAGCTCCAGTGCGCCTGCACGGTCCGGTTTTTCCAGTACCACCTCCACACCCCAGCCCTCCGGTAGCAGCTCCCCGCACCAGGCTTCCTGTGCGTGTCCTTGGTCCAGTACCACCAGTGCCAGCACCACGCATCAGGCCTACAGTGCGCCTCGCCTGTCCAGCGCTGTCGGAGCCCTCCTCCTCTCCAGCGCTGTCGGAGTCTCCCGCCTGTTTAGCGCTGTCAGAGCTTTCCGCCTCTACAGCGCTGCCGGAGTCTCCCGCCTGTTCAGAACTGCCAGTTTGCAAGGAGCTGCCAGTCTGCAAGGAGCTGCCAGTCTGCAGGGAGCTGCCAGTCTGCAGGGAGCTGCCAGTCTGCATGGAGCTGCCAGTCTGCATAAACCTGCCAGTCTGCAAGGAGCTGCCAGTCTGCAAGGAGCTGCCAGTCTGCATAGAGCTGCCAGTCTGCAAGGAGCTGCCAGTCTGCATAAACCTGCCAGTCTGCAAGGAGCTGCCAGTCTGCAAGGAGCCGCCAGAGCTGCCAGTCTGCAGGATGCCGCCAAAGCTGCCAGTCTGCAAGGAGCCGCCAGAGCTGCCAGTCTGCAAGGAGCCGCCAGAGCTGCCAGTCAGCATGGAGCAGCCAGAGCCGCCAGTCAGCATGGAGCAGCCAGGGCCGCCAGTCAGCATGGAGCAGCCAGGGCCGCCAGTCAGCATGGAGCAGCCAGGGCCGCCAGTCAGCATGGAGCAGCCAGGCAGCATAGAGCAGCCAGTCAGCATGGAGCAGCCAGTCAGCATGGAGCAGCCAGAGCAGCCAGTCAGCATGGAGCAGCCAGAGCTGCCAGTCAGCATGGAGCAGCCAGTCAGCATGGAGCAGCCAGAGCTGCCAGTCAGCATGGAGCAGCCAGTCAGCATGGAGCAGCCAGAGCTGCCAGTCAGCATGGAGCAGCCAGAGCTGCCAGTCGACCAGACTCTTCCAGATCTGCCAGTCGACCAGACTCTTCCAGATCTGCCAGTCGACCAGACTCTTCCAGATCTGCCAGTCGACCAGACTCTTCCAGATCTGCCAGTCGACCAGACTCTTCCAGATCTGCCAGTCGACCAGACTCTTCCAGATCTGCCAGTCGACCAGACTCTGCCAGATCTGCCAGTCAGCCAGGATCTGCCAGATCTGCCAGTCAGCCAGGATTTGCCAGATCTGCCAGTCAGACAGGATCTGCCAGAACCGCCAGCCAGCCAGGATCTGCCGGATCCAACTACCTGCCTGAGCTTCCTCTCAGTGCTGAGCTTCCTCTCAGTGCTGAGCTACCCATCAGTCCCGAGCTACCTCTGTCCCGAGCTGTCCTTCTGTTCCGAGCTGCCCCTCTGTCCCGAGCTGTCATTTAGGAGGGTAACCTATCTAGGGACGCTAAGGAGGTGGACTAAGACTATTATGGAGTGGGGTCCACGTCCAGCGCCAGAGCCGCCACCGCGGACAGATGCCCACCCAGACCCTCCCCTATAGGTTCAGGTTTTGCGGCCGGAGTCCGCACCTTGGGGGGGGGGGGTACTGTCACACCCTGACCATAGTTTACTTTGTATGTTTCGGTTGGTCAGGGTGTGATCTGAGTGGGCATTCTATGTTACATGTCTAGTTTGTCTAGTTCTATGTTCGGCCTGATATGGTTCTCAATCAGAGGCAGGTGTTCGTCATTGTCTCTGATTGGGAACCATATTTAGGTAGCCTGGGTTTCACTGTGTGTTTGTGGGTGATTGTTCCTGTCTATGTGTTTTCACCAGATAGGCTGTTTAGGTTTTCATTACGTTCTTTATTTTGTAGTGTTTGTATTGATTCATGTTTTACGTTTGTTTATTAAAACATGGATCGCAATCGACACGCTGCATTTTGGTCCGACTCTCCTTCTCATACGGAAAATCGTTACAACAATTAGCTTTTTGAAACTCCTATATCTTGAAAACAGAATTGCTGAGTTTTGTAGGGGATTATTTCTTTATGACAAAGATAACTTTTTTAATTTGAGTAGAGTATTTGTATTTATTACGGATCCCCATTAGCTGCTGTCAAGGCAGCAGCTGCTCTTTATGGGGTCCAGCAAAATTAAGGCAGTTTATACCATTTTTTTTTTTACAATACATTCACTGATTTCACAACACACTGTATACCCTCAGACCCCTACTCCACCACTACCACATATGCACAGTACAAAATCCATGTGTACGTGTGTGTATAGTTTGTATGTTATCGTGTGTGTGCATGTGTCTGTGCCAATGTTTGAGTTGCTTCACAGTCCCTGCTGTTCCATAAGGAGTATTTTTATAACTTTTTAAAATCTAATTTTACTGCTTGCATGAGTTACTTGATGTGGAATAGAGTTCCATGTAGTCATGGCTCTAAGTAGTACTGTGCACCCCCCATATTTTGTTCTGGGGACTGTGAAGAGACCTCGTGGCATGTCTTATGGGGTATGCATGGGTGTCCTAGCTGTGTGCCAGTAGTTCAAACAGACAGCTCGGTGCATTCAACATGTCAATCTCTCCTCCATTTTGAGCCAGGAGAGATTGACACGCATATTATTAATATTAGCTCTCTGTGGACATCCAGTCAAGCTGCCCTGTTCTGAGCCAATTGCAAAAGTCCCTTCTTGTGGCACCTGACCACACGACTGAACAGTAGTCCAGGTGCGACAACACTAGGGCCTGTAGGACCTTCCTTGTTGATACTGCTGTTAAGAAGGCAGAGTGGCGCTTTATTATTGTACTTCTCCCCATCTCAGCCACTGTTGTATCAATATGTTTTGACCATGACCGTTTAAAATCCAGGGTTACTCCAAGCAGTTTAGTCACCGCAACTTGCTCAATTTCCACATTATGTATTACAAGATTTAGTTGAGGTTTAAGGTTTAGTGGATGATTTGTCCCAAACAAACATACGTTTTTCCAGCAGTAGACTATGATCGATAATTTCAAAAGCCGTACTGAAGTCTTAACAATCTTTTTATCATCAATTTCTCTTAGCCAATAATCAGTCATTTGTGTAAGTGCTGTGCTTGTTGAATGTCCTTCCCTATAAGCATGCTGAAAGGTTGTTGTCAAATTGTTTACTGTAAAATAGCATTGTATCTTTTCAATAACAATTTTTTCCAAAAGTTTACTAAGGGTTGGTAACAGGCTGATTGGTCGGTTATTTGAGCCAGTAAATGGGGCTTTACTATTCTTAGGTAGCAGAATGACTTTTGCTTCCCTCCAAGCCTGGGGGCACACACTTTCTAGTAGGCTTACATTTAAAATATGGCAAATAGAAGTGGCAATATTGCCCGCTACTATCCTCAGTAATTTGTCAAGTTGTCAGACCCTGGTGGCTTGACATTGTTGATGGACAACAATACTTTTTTTTACCTCTTCCAAACTCACTTTACGGAATTCAAAATTACATTGCTTGTCCTTCATAATTTGTTCAGATATACTTTGTTGCTGGCATGTCACACCTAAAAATGCTATACTTGCAAATGAAAGTTGGCAATATCAGTGGGTTTTGTGATGAATGAGCCATCTGATTCAATTAATGATGGAGCTGAGTTTGCCTTTTTGCCTAAAATTTCACATAAGGTGCTCCAAGCTTTTTACTTTCATTCTTTAGGTCATTTATGGGTGATTCTGCAACTACGGGCAGTTCCATGTCCCCGGGTCAAAAATAAAACAAATACAAATATGTGTATGTTAAGTTCACACTGGAATCACCCCATACTTTTTAAACACTTCTCTATCAAGTATTTTAGCAACTTTTCAGATGCATTTTATACCTCAATTTCACTATTTTGCCCTTGTCCCTGACCCATACTTTTAAGCTTCTACTATGTTTTTCTATTAGAAAACATGAATTATTACACATTTTATAATGGTACGTACTACAGAAAGAGTCAATTAAATAAAATCAATATGAATATTTATTGTGAGTATGCCCTTTATGTTGTTTTTTACACAAAATATACCTTCCTTTGGGAGTGGTGTCATTTCCACCACTGAGGACAAATTCCTCATTAATACATTTGTTTCAAGAGAATGTTAATTTAGTGACAATGGAAACATATTGTGACACTGATGCACACTTCTGCAATGGACAGTTGATCCAGATGTGATGTCCAGAAGTTGAAGAAATATTGAGGTAAATATTGCTTGTGTAGAAAATATTTTAATCGTCAGTCATTTCCAAACAGGCTATAATTTCATTAATTTGTGGTAGAACGTTATATTTTTTCTGTATATATTTTCTGTATTTAGTGTAAACGATATGCTAGCTGTAATACTAATCAAAGCATGCTAAGCTGTCTGTCAATTTTCTCCAGAAACTGTAGAAATGTCCTTTCCATCACAGTCATTTCCATCACAAACTTAAGTGTGGGGGATATGACAGAAAGTGGTGGAAGTGACAGCAATCCATTATCTTATTCATTTTTACTTTGGGGTTATTTAATCATGTTTAAATTAATTGAATCTATAACATGCGCCAAGGTGTCCACAAGTTGAAAACGAAGTAGTATTTGTCTTTATTTTTTGAAGATGCCACATGAAACAGCACAAAGGTCACAGACATAGAAACAAAATAAAAAATGATTGTATACGATACCAGGAACATCTGTGTCACAGCTGTTGAAAGGAGAAGACCAAGGTGCAACGTGGTGAGCGTACATTTTATTTTATTAATCAAAATGACGCAGAACAAAACAATAAACACTACAAAAACAAACTATGAAGCTCAAAGGCTAAGTGCCCTAAACAAAGTCAACTTCCCACAAACACAGGTGGGAAAAAGGGTACCTAAGTATGGTTCCCAATCAGAGACAACGATAGACAGCTGTCCCTGATTGAGAACCATACCTGGCCAAAACCTAGAAATAGAAAATCATAGAAACACAAACATACATTGCCCACCCCAACTCACGCCCTGACCAAACCAAAATGGAGACATAAAAATGATCTTTAAGGTCAGGGTGTGACAATCTGCAAAAAGACAGGGAGAGAAACTGGAAGAAAAAAGAGAAGGGAGAGGTGAAATCTATCTGTGAGCTTACAAAGCGAGAACAAAGAAACAAGAGATGGCAATGGAAATGTAAACAACGGAATAGGAGACAGATTTTAAAGAGAACAGTTGCAATGGAGACCTACCTATCAGGCAATACACAAGCTCAGTCACCAGATGACTTGCAGCCAGAACATGAGGCCAACATACCTGCCCCTAACTTGCCTGCCCCTGATGCACACCCTGATACCCCTTCCTCATCGCCTGCAACAGGAATGAGAAGTCGAATACTTGCTGGAAGGAAACAGTTTGGAAGAGGCGCTCAAAAGCATACAGAGATCTTAGTATGACAAATGTCAAACTTGATAATGCTTTAAGGAAAGCTGAGAAATACAAAAAAAGGTTATGATCAACTGATGAACAAAATAAAGAGACAAGGTTCGCCAAAGACAAAGACAAAACAGCAAATGAAGGGAACTCCGAAGAACTTGAGAAGGATTTTATTGTTTTAAAATGCCATCATTGCAGAGTTAAAACAAAATTATAACAAAATGTGCAGTGCCAAGGACAAACAAGTTGCATCAAAAATACTCTGGGGCAACATCCTGAGAATGAGAATGGCCTGGTCAAAGCCGCAAACAGAGAATTTGGATTTTCAGCAAAAGCAATGACGGCAAATGAAAACAGGCCAAGTCTTCAATACTCCAGGAAAAATCAGTGTAACAGAATTAGCACTGCCACAGAAGAGACAATCACTAGATTCTATGAACGTGATGACAACAGCAGAGCAACAACAGGGGAAAAGGACACAATAACAAGAACAAGAAGAAAAAGCAGAAGCACTTCTTGAATGGCACAATTCAGAACCTTTAACAGCAGTTGAAGAGGGAATATTCAGGAATTCAAATTTCGTACTGTGAATTCTGCAAAATAGGTCCTTTTTGGATTGTCAAGCCAACAGTCCAGGATAGGGACACATGTCTCTGCAAAACCCAAGCCAACCTCCTGTTCATGGCGGACAAACTACAGCATCACAAAGTGATCAGCTGCAGCAACATTGAGAAATGTATTGAGTCTTTGTGCTGTGAGAACCTGAAGAAAGAGTGCATGTACACAGAATGCTCCCTTTGTCAAGCAAAAGAGCTTAAAACATCTGACTTTGATGCTGGTGAGCAGACATGGTGGTTTGAGTGGAAAAACAAAGCTGATGAGAGAGAGAGAGAAGAAAAACAAAGAGGGAAACATGGAGAAGTTCACAGTACATTTGACAGTAAAATAAAAGGTATGTGGCACACTGCAGATTCTATTGGAGGACTTCTCCAAAGGATTGAAAGAGGTTGGGGAAACACGTGTACAACATTCAAAACCAATACTTCAAACTGAGAGAATTAAGAGAATCTGGGGAAAGAGGAGATCATTGTGCATATTGATTTGCAGAGAACTAACTACCTGTGTAAATACACCAGTGAAATCCAGGCAGTTCACTTTGGTGATTCTCACAAGCAGGTGACCCTCCACATCTGTGTTGGATATACCACAAATGATACAGTTTCACTTTGCTCACTGAGCTCTTCTATGCGGCATGACCCCTCTGCTATCTGGGCCCATCTCTCAAAAACACTGGCCTACTTCCTTGAGCTCTGCCCATCGGCTACTGCTGTACACTTTGTAAGTGATGGGCCTACAACCAGGTATAGGTCTGAAATGTTAAACAATGGTTGTTGTTCAAAATGTTTGCAAAAAAATATTGTTTTCATACGTTTTGTTTTACATAGATTTCATTTCCACCTCACCTTGTCATTTCCACCACACCTTGACATTTCCACCACACCTTGTCATATTAAGTATAATTTAAATACATGTATTTGTTTTAGATATGGAAATCATATGGTTGTTATCATAATCTAACAAAAAGGTTGGGTGGAAATATCTTATTTTTCATGATAAATAAATGTTTTCAGCTGTCACCAAGGCAAGTTTATACATTCAAGCATCATGTTGAATTATTAATAAACCTTAACAATCACTTGAAATAATATTCAATACAAGTTCATGCACAAATGTAAAAGATATCCTTTAGAAATCAAATGTATGATATTTCAATTTCAACTAAAATGGATGTTTAATGCCGTGATAGAAATTACATTTGTGTATGGCTGTCTCGGAAAAATGACAAAACAATATAAATTCCTGAATAGTACTATCACAGCCATTATCAGATATAGTTTCTAGACAAATCAAAGACAAGTACAATACCGTTAAAATTGTGTTTGAATAAGTTTTCATTTCTGAAAGTTTGCATGGCCAAAGTGTCCAAATTTGCATAATCACCCTTATCTTTGTTCCATATTGTAGTTTCTTTTCCTTTTAATTCAGTTTATTCACATGATTTATCAATTTGCAATAAGTTTGCCAATCGTTTGTGTAGACAGACTTATTTGCCATTTCCCTTTCAACCATGCTATTTTTCAAATCATCATCAATTCACAGGGATTTAACAATTTTTACAGACATGATGCTCTTATCCAGAGAAATAATTAGGGTTAAGGGCATGTCATCCAATTGTTCATCTAGTTGGCTCAGGGATTTGAACCAGTTACCTTTCAGTTACTGGCCCAACACTTTAAACAGCTAGGCTACCTGCCGCACCGACACTTGCGAAGTCTCCTCCCCAACTACACTACCTTCTCCTTCCGAAATTTGAAAGATGCAAGCACCTGCAAAATCATGACTTGTCCTCATGTCCTCGTTCATTGTCACATCCCACAGAAAGTACAATGTAAAATTTTGTGACAACTCTACTTCAACTGAGAGAGGGAGAGTTCAAATGCACAGCATCAAACACTAAGATGAAAGGACTCTCAAAGGCTGAGAATCAAAAGATTGATTGTTCTGGCAATTCATTCTTATTTCTTTGCAGTGCAGAAACACTGCAGAATATGACGTGCACTCTGTTGTATCATTATCTCACGCCTCAGTTTTTGATTTAAATGCACACAGTCATCCCACTCCATCCTCTCTCATTCTGACTTCTCTCCCTTCCAAAACTCAACTAAGCTACAACTGGATGGTACATTAATGGACTGATGTCATCCATTCATAGATGAGATCCTTATACCTCTCCAGCACATTGATTCAAATTCCAACAAAGTCATAGTCATGGACACTAGTGTGAAATATACTTTTTTTCAATTGGGTCTCAGAGGTGGGACAAGAGAATAGTGTTCCTAGTAACTCACGCTATTCCTGGACGCTATTCCTGGACGCTATTCCTGGCCAATGTCAGACACCCGTCACCTACTGTTGGCAGGTGTGGAGGCATGGTTAAAAGAAACATAATGTACAACTCCCCTAATCCCAACTGTACTTCTGTTTCCACGGGCCTAATTGACCCATAGGGATAAGACCGGCTAGCTCTATTGCTGCAGTGAATCCAAAACACAGCACGACTACTGCCAAGGAGAAAAAAATGCCATAGACTCTAGAGTAATTGGACTGGATTAGAGTGGACATACATGCTGTGACTTCCTCTCTCCACAGAGCTGACACAATGTGGCAACTACAGTGCTTGGCCTCACACTACCCTCTTGCTTTCGTAATGTGTAACCTTATTTGTCCAGCAGACAGGTGAAATAATTGCTCCATTTTATGATCAAACTTAGTACACCATGGGAAGCATGTCAGTCAACCAGGGTGGCCATTTTAATTTCCTGTTATAAGAAAAAGGGTAAAATCATTCCAAACAAAAAATACATAACTTTGTAATGTTATCTAACCAGTAAATAAACATACATATAATACACTACTGTTCAAAACTTTGGGGTCACTTAGAAATGTCCTTGTTTTACAAAGAAAAGCAATTTTTTGTCCATTAAAAAAACATCAAATTGATCAGAAATACAGTGTAGACATTGTCAACTATTGTAGCTGGAAATGGTTTATGGTTTATCTAAATAGGCGTACAGAGGCCCATTACCAGCAACCATCACTCATGTGTTCCAATGACACTAGCTAATCCAAGTTTATCATTTTAAGGGCACTCAACATGCACTCCACTGACACAGGACTGATGATTGGTTGAAAGAAATTGATAATAAGAAGATTGTGGGACCTGTACTGTTAGTTTCATTGAAGCCTTTGATATTATTGACCATAACCTGTTGTTGAAAAAACATATTTTCTATAGTATGGCTTTTCTACTTCAGCTCTGAATCCACGAAATGGCAATCTATCTAATAGAACATAGAGGGGTTTCATTAATGGAAGCTTCTCTAATGTTAAACATGTAAAGTGTGGCGTAACGCAGGGCAGCTCTGTTGGACCTCTAATCTTTTCTATTTTTAACAGGTACCTGCCAGTGGCATTAAACAATGCTTGTGTGTCCATGTATGCTGATGATTCTACCCTATATGTGTCAGCAACCACAGCTAGTGAAAACACTGCCACCATAAACTAAGAGTTACTGTTTTAGAATCGGTGGCCAGTAATAAACTAAGAGCATTGTGTTTGGTACAAATCATTCCCTAAGTTCTAGATCTCAGCTGAATCTAGTAATGAATGGTGTGACTGTTGAGCAAGTTGAGGAGACTAAATAGCTTGGTGCCACCTTACATTGCAAACTGTCATGGTCAAAACATTGATTCAATGGATGTAAAGATGGGGAGAGGTCTGTCCATGATAAAGAGATGCTCTGCTTTTTTGACACCACAATCCACAAAGCAAGTCCTGAAGGCTCTAGTTGGATATTATCTTGATCATTGTCCAGTCATATGGTCAAGTGCTGCAAAGAATGACTTAGTTAAGCTACAACTAACCCAGCTAACTAGCTCTTCATTGTAACCAGAGGGCTAATATCAATGCTGTGCATGCATGTTCTCTCTTGGCTAAGTTGAGGAAAGACTGATTGCATCGCTTACTTCTTGTTATTACAAGAAACTTGAATGAGTTGGAAATTCCAAATTGTTTACACAGTCAACCTAAGCTGCAACTGGCCAAAAACAGAGCAGCACGTTTTGCTCTTCATTGTAATCAGAGGGCTATTATCAATACTATACATGCCAGCTCTCTTGATTAAGAGTTCAGAAAAGACTGACTACATCGCTTCTTGTTTTTATAAGAAACATTCATGCGTTGGAAATTCCAAATTGTTTGCACAGTCAACTTACACACACACTTACCCACCAGACATGCCACTACAAGTATTTTCACAGTCCACAGGTTGAGAAAAAAGTCAAGGAAACGCACAGTATTATATTGTACATCTCATATAGCGCAAGTGAACAGCAAACCTGGTTTAAAAACATGAATGAATCAACAATTCACGGCACAATGCCTCTCCCACACACACACACACACACACACACGCACACTACATGATAATGTTTTTAAATGTTTTTAAATTGTAAAGTGTTTTTCGTTATGTGTTGAACCCCAGTAAGACTATTTCTCACCATTGGCGTTGGCTAATGGGGATCCTAATCAAATCAAAACTTGTCGACATTAAAGTTTGCAAAAGTGATATTGAATTGTGTTTGGTTGTCAACGCAACCAAATATCAACATTTGAAGGAGATGTGTATTTTGTGCCACGAACTACTAAATCAAATCAAACTTCATTTAAAGTACATTTAAAGTTGACATTTATTTAGTATTATTCTCTAACTTAGATTTTTGGTTGAGATAGAGATGTGTATCCAACATATCAATTACTAATTTGTAGACAAACTGGAATGAAAGCCAGACTAAGTCAGTGGCACTGATGGAAGCATACAAGCAGAAGATACATCTCCTTCAAATTTGTATATTTGGTTGCATTGACAACCAAACAGAATTCAATATCCAGTCTGTCAACAAATTAACCAATTGATATGTTGGCTTCAGGTTTCCACCTCAACCAAAACTCCAAGTGAAAGAATAGGATTAACTCAAATTCAACTTTAACTGCACTTTAAATAGGGCGGCAGGTAGCCTAGTGGTTAGAGGGTTGGACTAGAATCGAAAGGTTGCAAGATCAAATCCCTGAGCTGACAAGGTAAATATCTGTCGTCCTGCCCCTGTTCCTAGGCAGTCATTGAAAGTAAGAATTTGTTCTTAACTTGTTGAGGATAGGGGGCAGTATTTTCACTTTGGATGAATTGCGTGCCCATAGTGAACTGCATCCTACTCTGTCCTAGATTGCTAATATATGCATATTATTATTACTATTGGATAGAAAACACTCTGAAGTTTCTAAAACTGTTTGAATTATGTCTGTGAGTATAACAGAACTCATAGGCAGGCAATCTTCCAAACAAGAAGTGAAATTCTGAATGTAGGTCAACTTTGACATCATCGTCCCCTCCTTTCCAAACAAGATATGGGTCTGGTAGCACTTCCTACGCCTTCCACTATATGTTCTCATTCAGTAGAAAGTGGAATGGAGCATTTGCTGTGAACTTTGACCGAATTGGAGGGGAAATAGTCAGTGTCCCGACAGAATGCCATTTTCCTGTGGTGCATTTCTCTGTGGGTGCCACCGCCGTTCCATTTGGCTGCAGCTGAAAACGTATGATCCGGTTGGAATTTCTGTTGACTCCAACATGGCGGAGAAATACTTTTACGTCTGAGCGCTGTCTCAGATAATTGCAAGGTAGGCTTTTTCCGTAACATTTAAAAAAAATCTGACACAGCGGTTGCATTAAGAAACAGTGTATATTTAATTATATGTAGAACATGTATCTTTAGTCAAAGTTTATGATGAGTATTTCTGTTATCTGGTGTAGCTTTCTATAATTCCTCCGGATATTTTAGAGGCAGTTCTGAACATGGCGTCAATGTAAACCGATATTTGTGGATATAAATATGCATATTATCGAACAAAACATAAATGTATTGTGTAACATGTCATATGAGTGTCAACTGATGAAGATTTTCAAAAGGTTAGTGATTAATTTTATCTCTAATCCTGCTTTTGTGACTCTATCTTTGGCTGGAAAAAATGGCTGCGTTTTCCCTTTGGTTTGGTGGTGGTCTAACATAAATATATGTTGTGATTTCGCTGTAAAATATTTTAGAAATCGGACATGATGGGTAGATGAACAAGATGTTTATCTTTCATTTGAGGTATTGGACTTGTTAATGTGTGAAAGTTAAATATTTCGAAATAATATTTTTGAATTCACTGCGCCACCTTTTCAGCTGAACTACTTGCCGAGTTATATATATATATATATATAAAGATAGAAAAATAAAGTTGTATTATTATGTTTGGTTGAGATAGAGACCTGAATCTAACATATTAATCATTACATGATTCCATATGTGTTATTTCATAGTTTTGATGTCTTCACTATTATTCTAGAAATTGTAGAAAATGGTAAAAATAAAGAAAAACCCTTGAATAAGTAGGTGTGTAAACTTTTGACTGGTAATGTAGATCAACTCTCCAGTAGGAGTTGCTGCCCAGACTATTTTTTCTTCTTCTGATAGTTCTGACGTTCTTTCAAGTGTGCAAATTCAACATATTTAATACAATGTTTGTCTATGTTGAAAATTGGTTACCATGATGACATAATCCTGTGGTTGAAATGTCAGTTTACAGTTTATCAGTTTACGTTGATTACTTTTTGCATTTTCTACATAGATTCCACGTCACAATATGTTGACAAATTACATTGAAACCATGTTGATTCCACCAGTTTGTGCCCAGTGGGTAGTATGTGTCACAATGAGCAGCATGGTCTCAAAGGGAACACGTAAATACCAGCCACATTAGAACAAGATAATGCTATTAGGAACACAAATACAGTGTGTGCTCTCGATATCTACCCAGGAAGCCAGAATGAGTTGTCTTGTAGTTTATAGCCAGGCAGTCTACAGTACGCTCCAGGGATAGTTGTTGTGAGAGTGTTACCGGGTTTCTATTGCCTGCAAAAGAATCTGAAATGTTTTCGCATGGCTGAGCTGAAACAGTCTGAGACAGTTACAGTGATATACTGTAGACATAATCGATTGCAAACCAAGTACTGTTGCTGCTTTTTCACAGTCTTTTCTGTCTTATCCAAACTCTGCAGTCAGGACTCTAATTGCTGCTGTATTCTGTAAGAAGGGAAAGTGTTTGATGGCTGTAGTTTAGTATTTAGGATCAACAACCTTTTACCTCTAGGTCTATTCATGGTGGAATGGCAGGATCTTGCGATTGAAGTCACTTAAATCCGAAAAATCAGATTCATCCTCTTTGTTGGGCTCAGTTGCCAAAAGCTGTGATCATTATCAGACTCCATCTTTTCCTCTCAGATGGCTAAAATGTATTTAACATACTGGCTACTTCAAATCAGTGTGTCAGTTGAGTGCCTTTCAGTCTAACCACAAACCAGACACAGGATTGTTTCTGAGACTGATACTGCTGTTTAATTCCGGGATGTTTGTCTTATTCTCCCTTACTCCCTTCCTCCCCCACTCTAAAAAAGTAAATCCTGTATTTATGACTGCAATCTACTGTATTTTTATTTATTTTATTTTACCTTTATTTAACCAGGCAAGTCAGTTAAGAACAAATTCTTATTTTCAATGACGGCCTGGGAACAGTGGGTTAACTGCCTGTTCAGGGGCAGAACGACAGATTTGTACCTTGTCAGCTCGGGGGTTTGAACTCGCAACCTTCCGGTTACTAGTCCAACGCTCTAACCACTAGGCTACCCTGCCATAGTCCAGTGGATAAGAACCAAATACACCTGAGATCGTTTCACTTTATTCTACATGTATGACACTTTGTACACTAATACTGGATACCTTAAGGAACATTGTAAAGATTGAAGGCAGTCTGGAAAGCACGTCAGTCAACCAGGGCAGCCTTTTCAATGGCTGAAAATTAGATTTTCTCTTGGAAGAAAATAGGGTCATTCCAAACAACCTAAAAAGTACTTTTTAAAGTTATCAACATAATAAATAAACCCCACAGATAATATAGACAATACTTATGATCATAAAACACTCTTAATAAGAGCTTAATGTGGACCAATTTAGGTCATTTTGACTGAAATCCAGGCACTATGTGCAAAATTGTTGACTTTGTGATAGAGACACCAAATTTCACACACAGCTGGGGCATATCTAAAGGAGTATTTTGTCTGTAGCGCCATCACATATTTTATCCATAGAGAGAAATAGTAATGCTATCTTTTTGTAGGCACTAACTCCGTCATGGTTCGTAGAACAAAGCCTATTGAAAAGCGAATAGAGTCTTGTAGGGTTTTTGGTTAAAATACGAAAATACTGTCTGTGGTAAACAATGGCTCAGTAGATATGATAAGTTTTGTTATATGAGATACTTTATCTGAGGAAGACTATCTTTTAGTATTCTTTTTTTAAATAAATGTTTTTCCTCATCACAATATCCCATAAAGCGAAAACAGATTTTTACAGATTTTTGCAAATGTATTACAAATATAAACAGAAATACATTATTCACATAAGTGTTCAGACACTCAGGTATATGCTGTTTTCATTGATGATCTTTGAAATGTTATGTTTCTACAATTGATTGGAGTCCATCTGTGGTAAATCTAATTGATTGGACATGATTTGGAAAGATACACTTGTCTATATAAGGTCCCACAGTTGACAGTGCATGTCAGAGCATAAACACAGTCAAGAGGTCAAAGGAATTGAACGTAGAGCTCCAAGACACGACTGTGGCACAGATCCAGGAAAGAATAATAAAACATTTCCGCAACACTAACGGTTCTCAAGAACACAGTTTCCGCCGTCATTCTTAAATGGAAGACGTTTGGAACCTCCAACACTGGCCGCTGGACCAAACTGAGCAATCGGGGGAGAATGGTCTTGGTCAGGGAAGTGACCAAGAACCCGATGGTCACTCTGACAGAGCTCCAGAGATCCTCTGTGGACATGGGAGAACCTTCCAGACAGACAACAATCTCTGCATCTCCAAAGGGCCATGGAAAGGATTCACATGCCCATTTCTCCATAAATAATTGGTACATAGAGCTCAATGATGGCTTGAAATGTTTGGGAGTGTCCAAGTATGCCATAAATATATGCCGTATACAGTATATGTATCCTTTAAATATTTTGTAGAAAAGTTGTAAAAAAGTGTGCAAAAATCTACCAAAATTACTGATTCTTGAACATGCTTTCATACTCATTTTCATTTCTTTACACTTAAAACTGTTAAATGGGTGTTCCCCAAACTCTACTAATAACAATTATGTAATTTTGTCATTTTCAAGAAATTTTACAAGAACTTCCCTGTACTCAAAATAGAATGCTGAAAATGGACCCATGGACATGAAGCCATTCCAACAGATATATGTATGGGACACATACTAAGGCTATCATTACTTATTATGCAAGCACTGTTTTGGTACATGTGTACAACACATTAGGAACATCTTACTAATATTCAGTTGCACCCCTTTTTTCCCTCAGAACAGACTCAATTCGTTGGGACATGGACTCTACAGGGTGTCGAAAGCGATCCATAGGGATGCTGGCCCATGCTGACTCCAGTGCTATCACATTTAAGGTATGACCCAGAAGCAGACAGTGTGAAAGTAAGAAGAGTTTATTACAACCACAGGGATGGTGGAGACAATCAAAAGACAGGTGAAACAGATCAGGGCGTGAAAGTGCCATCATTTCTCAGAACACAAATAGACTGACAAGTTTCAGAAGAAAGTTTTGTTTCTGGCCATTTTGAGCCTGTAATCGAACCCACAAATGCTGATGCTCCAGGTACTCAACTAGTCTCAAGAAGGCCAGTTTTATTGCTTCTTTAATCAGACAACAGTTATCAGCTGTGATAACATAATTGCAAAAGGTTTTTCTAATGATCAATTAGCATTTTAATGAGCATGTTGATAGTCTGTTGTTAATTTATTTACAGAGAAATAGCATTGTATTTGGTCAAAAACTCTTTTATACAACAGTTTCCCAAGACATGGCAGTAAGCTGATAGGTTTGTTGTTAGAACCAGTAAAGGCTGGTTTACCATTCTTGGGTAGTGGAATGACTTTGGCTTCCCTACAGGCCTGAGGACAAACATTTTCCGCTAGGCTCAGATTATAGATATGACCAATAGGAGTGGCTATAGAATCAGCTACCATCCTCAGTAGCTTTCCATCTAAGTTGTCAATGCCAGGAGGTTTGTCATTATTGATCACTAAATAATGTTCCACCTCTCCCACACTAACTTTAAAAAATGCTAACTTACGCTGCTTTTCATTCATTATTTGTTTTTCTATGCATGAATACGATAGCTCCAGTGGCATTCGGAGACGTTTACATTTTCATGAGCATGGCCTTATTTCTATTACAGCATATTGGATGACTGTCATTCATATTCCATTCACCCAGCTCAATGTAACATCGAAAGGTATAAGCTACTAAAAAAATATTCCCTACAGCTATCATGGGGTTGCTAAAAACTAGCCTATGAATTAAAGTTTACAACGTAGGTGCACAGGTTGAAAGAAATTTGAGTAATCAAGGTGACAGACAGTGACACATTCAATACCGCCTTGTCCACTCTTGCCTGCATCTAGCTGATGTAGGGAGTAATCATTAGTCCAACAGTTGCAAATGAGAGTTTATATTGGACAAATTCAGGTATGTTTATCCCCGTTTAGTTCCGTTTCCGTTTAAGAAATGTTTTTCAACAGACTCGAAAAAATGAATACACCCCTGATGACAGGCAAACCCCGTTCCTTTTTAGAGCAGCCACATACAAACAGCATGATAATTTTTCTCGCTGTAGAATTCCTATTCGCATCTATGCACTCTCCTCCTCTACCTTTTGCCTTTGTTTTTGCACTTCAGTGCACAATACATAAGCTTTTTTTTGACCATCTTCATATCATAACTCTAAATGCTACACATAGCCTACATCATTGTCACCATATTAGCTAACGTCATAGCTAGTCAACATAGCTACTAGAACTAACGCTTTAGTAAACCCACTACAATCATGCAGTACAATGTACAGTCAGCAAGCAGTTACACCAGTGGGCCTCAGTGGCAATAAATTAATAAAACCAAAAGCTTACCTTGACTTGGAAGAGTTCCAGTGTTGCACAGCCATAGCCAGCTAGCTAACATAGCATCCCTCTCTGTTTGAGACAGATGTTTGAGTAGGCTAAACTAGCCATTGTAAAGAAATGCAAGGAAATATAGATCTCTCTCTCTCTTTCACTCTCTTGCTCCTCCTTCATTTTAAATAAATACATTTGTTCAAAACTGTTCAACTATGGTCTTTCTTTGGGAGGCGCACAGTACTACATAGAGCCATGACTACATGGAACACTTTTCCACATCAAGTAACTCATGAC
The DNA here is from genome assembly GCF_045791955.1 of Oncorhynchus clarkii lewisi. Taxonomy (NCBI): domain Eukaryota; kingdom Metazoa; phylum Chordata; class Actinopteri; order Salmoniformes; family Salmonidae; genus Oncorhynchus; species Oncorhynchus clarkii. Next base: position 18,889,273 of record NC_092169.1, read on the forward strand.
AGCAGTAACATTTGATTTATAAAATGGATAAAATACACTTTATGGAACAGTGGGGACTGTGAAGCAACACAAACATAGACACATGCATACAAACACACAACAACAACGCACTATACACACATGTACACACACAGATATGTGGTAGTAGAGGCATGAGGGCACAAACTTAACATGTTGTGAAATCTGTTATTAATGTATTGTCATATTTTTAAAACGTACAAATGCCTTAATTTTGCTGGATCCCAGGAAGAGTAGCTGCTGGGGATCCATAATAATTACAAATGCTCACCAGATTTTATGCATTGCAGTGTTAGCTATCTCTAGCTTATGCATTTAGTACTAGATTCATTCTCTGATCCTTTGATTTGGTGGGCAACATGTCAGTTCATGCTACAAGAGCTCTGATAGGTTGGAGGACATCCTCTGGAAGTTGTCATAATTACTCCATAAGTCTTTGGAAGGGGATGAGAACCATGAGCCTCCTAGGTTTTGTTTTGAAGTCAATGTACCCAGAGGACCGAAAGCTACACCATGGTGCTACCCTACAGAGTGCAGTTGAGGCTACAGTAGACCTTCATTGCAAAACAGTGTGTTTAAATCAGTTATTTGGTGACGTGAATATATTTAGTCTAGTTTTATCTAAAAATTACAACTTTTTTAACGTTTCACTATTTTTATTTTTAAGAAATTCCAATTCTTTTAAGAAATTCACTGAGGATGATCCTCCCCTTCCTCCTCTAAGGAGCCTTCACTGGAAGGCTCACTGTTCATTGCTGGCATTTCCTGCTTAACTTTGCCCACTTTGCAAATTAAGTAATCATTAAAACAATGAACAACAGCAAATTATTTTGTGATGAATAAGCCATCTGATTTTATGATAGATGGAGTAAAATGTGTCTTTCTGCCCATAATTTCATTCAAAGTTCTCACATTTTTCAGCATTCTTTATGTCATTGATCTTGGCTTCCTAATACAGTTTATTCTTATTTTTGTTGAGTTTAGTCACATAATTTCCCAATTTTCAGTAAGTCAGCCAGTCAGATATGCAGCCAGACTTATTAGCCATTCCTTTTGCCCCATCACTTCAAACATAGTTTTTCAATTGCTCATCAAACCATGGAGCCTTAACAGTTCTAACAGTTTATTTCTTTATAAGTGCATGGTTATTAATAATTGGAAGAAGCAATTTCATAAATGTATCAAGTGCAGCCACTGAATGTTTCTTATTCATCACATCAGACCAATACATATTTTTTTTACATCATCCACACAAGAGTCACAGCTAAATATGTAGTATGATCTCTTATACAACATCTTTTGGAACTTTGGCTTTCCTGGATATAGTCACTACACTATATTGTGATTATTAATACAATATGATCAATACACGTGGACGATATAGTTCCTGTAGTGTTTGTAAACACCCTGGTGGGTTGATGATTAAATAACCTGAACCAGACTACAGGCTGTGGTTACAGTGAGAAGCTTCCTCTTGAGCGGACAGGTTGATTAATATATTTAGGTCCCCAAGAAAGTAGACCTCTCTGTTTACATCACATACACTATCAAGCATGTCACACATAATATCTAGATATTGACTGTTAGCACTAGGTTGTCTATAGCAATACCCTGAAAGAATAGGCTTTAGATGCGGCAGATTAACTTGCAACCACATCACTTCAATAATACTTGACATTAGATATTTTCAAAGCATTACAAAGACACAGTTCTGAATATATACAGCAACACCTTCCCTATATGCATTCCTGTCTCTTCTGTAGATGTTATATCATTGTATTGCTTGCTAGTGCTGTATCATTAAAGGAATGATCTAACTGAGTCTCAGAAACGTCTAATATATTAATGTTATCTGATGTTAGCATGTTAATGATGTCATTAAGTCTACTTATTTTAACATGGACGATTTTCAACCCTTTCCTGGGTAGCTTATCAGAGATATACATAATATGGAAAAAAACAAACAAAGCAAGACAAAAAAAAACAGTATTCAGCAATCCATCAATCAGTTGGTCTGTAAGTTTGTGTGTGTGCTGCGGGACTGAAGCTATATGATGGATTCACCTCTCCAACTTAACCAATAATAAAATTTAAAGAATAGGACTCAGACAGTGCCTCTGATTAAAGAATCCAAGCATTAGATAGGGCAACATGTCCTTTAAATGTTTATATTTGGTTAAGTTGTCAACCAAACACACTTCAATATTTTTTTTTACTATAAAGTAAATAGCTTAAGGTTATCTTACAAACTAATGTAACAGTATTTATTCAACTTAAAATGAGGAACACAACCATGGTCATATTTTGAGGTTACTGTAACTATGAATGTTTTCTTATGTAATCATAGAAAGCATGCATGTTCAAGATAACATGCACATGTTGCAGGTCTGTGGAGATCTTCACAATTGCTATGATAATATGTGCAAAATCACAACCAACATTGATCACTTTCACTATGTATTGTTAAACTAATCTCAATTGAATTCAAGGTCATTTGGTTGTGCTAGATGAAGCACAGTGGTTACACTTTAACTTCTTCGGGCAAGGGGGCAGCATTCGGAAGTTTGAATGACTGAGGTGCCCAAGGTAAACTACCTGTTACTCAGGCCCAGAAGCTAGGATATGCATGTAATCGGTAGTATTGGATAGAACAAACTCTAAAGTTTCCAAAACTGTTAAAATAATGTCTGTGAGTATAACAGAACTGATATGGCATGCGAAAACCCGAGAAGAATCCTTCAGGAATTATTTTTTGGAGCTTACCACTCATTGAAATGGCTATCAATGGGAATATCAATGGAATACCTCCTATATTGCAGTTCCTAGGGCTTCCAGTAGCTGTCAACAGTCTTTAGAAAGAGTTTCACGCTTGTTTTCTGAAAAATGAGCCAGAATTTATATTTTTTCTAGGTGGCTCCCATTTTGGTTGTAGTACTGTGGCACACGTGGATGAGAGTGCGCATTTCGTTATTTATCTCCGGTAATGAACATACTATTCTCCGTCTTAAATTGTATAGTTTATTTACATATTAGGTTACCTGAGGATTGATTAGAAACGTTGTTTGACTTGTTTATTGGTAACTTTCGGGATTCATTTGTATGCATTTTGAACGAGGGAAACCGGTGGATTACTGAGTCAAGCACTCCAAATAAACAGACTTTTTTGGGATATAAAGAAGGACTTTATCTAACAAAAGGACCATTTGTTATGTAGCTGGGACCCTTGGGATTGCAAACAGAGGAAGATCTTCAAAGGTAAGTGATTTATTTTATCGCTATTTCTGACGTTCCTGACGCCTCTGCTTGTTTGGAAAATGTTTGTAATGCTTTTATGTGCGGGGCGCCTGTCCTCAGATAATCACATGGTATGCTTTCACCGTAAAGCCTTTTTGAAATCTGACAAAGCGGCTGGATTAACAAAAAGTTAAGCTTTTAAACGATGTAAGACACTTGTGTTTTCATGAATGTTTATTATTCCGAATTTTGTATTTTGAATTCCGCGCTCTGCAATTTCATGAGATGTTGGCCAGGTGGGACGCTAGTGTCCTACCTACCCCAAATAGATTTTAAGTATAAATAAAATATCTGATATTGTATTCCTATTTGAACTTTAATGTGCTTTTAAATGGTCAAACGCACAGTGATAACACATTTAGAGGACAATTAACCAACATTCAGACATTGTTTGGAATTTGGAGGTGCTTTTAGATAGTTGAAAGCACAGTGATAACACATTAGGAATTCAACAATCTCCCAGCTTTTTTTGCCCTTGGGTTTGTGTTTTGCATCTGTGTTACATTCCTTGGGGAATTCTGTTTACAATTCGCAGCCGCTAGCTTTGTCGATGAATCAACGTGCACGTACAGTATCAAATGTTCCTTTTGTTTCTTCCAAATAATTAATGGTAATGGTTGAAATCCCCACAAAACATCAATATTTGTGTGTCTCTGTGTGTGCTTGCATGTGTGCCCCTTATAAGTTAATATAGGCTATGCACTAAAACAAGAAAGACTTCCTTTCAACCTAGAAGTCAGCCCTGTGTTAAATACGTCTTTGATTGAAGCACAGTAGGACACCCTTATCAAACAAAACACATGGAAAAATTACATGTGAATATAACACAGTTTTCACAAGTCAGATGTGGTTTTCGGACACGTGTGACATTTCACATGAATTTTTCACGACTCAACATTTCACATTTGATATTATATGTTTCACTGGAAGGATTAGAAAGCGTGTCTCCCACAGGAGAAGCCAATGTCTTCATTTTGAAGTCGCAGTGGGGGCTACTTCATCACGTGACCATGAGCAACCATGACCGCTACACTTTCACTAGTATTTTCACATTTTGATGTCAACTAGGGCTGTCAAGCGATTCACAAATGAAATCGAGTTTATCTAAGGATTTGCTGTTATTAATCATTATTTATTTTGCTGAAATTGAGTTGTAATTGTAGATTTTTTATACAAAAGCATTACAAGAATATTGCCGTCTTGATTGTGTCCAAAGTAGCGAGTAAAAAAAATCAAGTAAATTGATTAACACACTTTATTTAACCTCAAAGTCAACTTGTTTTGACATTGCATTGTTGTTTTTAGCTGTTTAGATTATGTATTTTGGAAGAGATCATTTTAAAATTCTAAGAAGGATACATAAGGAGACACGGAGCACTAGTTTCTCTGTTCTTTTTACTGGGATTATTCTAACGGTCACTGACCAACCTACGAAGAAGAGAGGTGTGCGATTGCAGTATTAACACTCCGAATGGATGACTCACAAATGATAAACCATTATTTTTAACACACTTTAATTTTTACACTCAGGTAGGCCAAGTTACCTTTTTATGGAATAGCATTCTAGAATTTGACATTGCTACTGCAATATGTTAACACCATCTTTTCACGTGTGAAGAGAATAACACTATTTCGCCACCAATTCACATTTGAATGTTTCTTACATGTGAAACTGCCAATTAGATGTTCACATGTTAATGGTTTTCATATGTGAATTTGCAATTCCACTTGTGAAAGTGAGACTTTAATGTGGTTTTCTTAAATATGTAACTGCAAATGTAAATGTACATGTAAAAATGCTTTCTTACATATGAAACTGCATGTTCGATTTTCACATATGAATTTGCTATTCCACATGAGTTTTTCACATGGGAAACTGCATATCTGATTTTCACATTAATGTTTTTAACATGTAAAACCGCAAATTACACGTGCAACTGCAATTCACATGTGAGCTGAACACGTTTTTCTTCTCATGTGAAAAAGTGGTGCTTACAGGTAAACTCTAAATTTCATACATGTGAAAATAAGGTTTCAAGTGAAATTGAATCTGAACATATGAAAACAGCTTTTTCACATGTGAAGACAGCTATTTCACCTGTGAAAATGCAATTTTCACATATTAAACTGCAAATTTGACATGTTTTTTTTGTAAAGGCAGCCACGCATTTTATACGCCTGCATAAATAACCATGGTGTTCTAAACAGTGACTGTAATCCACATTCTGCAGTTTTTACAACCTACAGGCCAACACCGTGAAAAATGGGTTTTGACTCAGTAGGGAGAGACAGGGATCGGAGTGATGAAATAGAGCTGTACCACACTGCACCCTGGGCTCCCATACTGCAAAGCCCTGGCGACCACGTAGGTCCTCCCAGACCCATCCACAGTGAGTTACAGACGGCCACACGGGGAACAAAGTCAAGGCAATCATATAGAGTGGAGGTTACAGACGGGTCAGTAGGTTGTACAGAATAGTACACACACATTTTTGACAATGCTTCCTTTTGACAATAGAGCTCAATTTTTATGGAATGGTCTGCCTATCCATGTGAGAGATGTAGGCTCGGTCTCAACCTTTAAGTCTTTATTGAAGACTCATCTCTTCAGTGGGTCTTATGATTGAGTATAGTCTGGTCCAGGAGTGAGAAAGTGAACGGAAAGGCACTGGAGCAACGAACCACCCTTGCTTTCTCTGCCTGGCTGGTTCCCGTCTCCACTGGGATTCTCTGCCTCAAATCCTATTAAAGAGGTTGAGTCACTGGCTAACTGGTGCTCTTCCATGCCATCCCTAAGAGGGGTGCGTCACTTGAGTGGGTTGAGTCACTGACATGGTCTTCCTGTCCGGGTTGGCGCCCCCCCCTTGTGTTGTGCCGTGGGGCAGATATTTGTGGGCTATACTCGGCCTTGTCTCAGGATGGTAAATTGGATGGTTGAAGATATCCCTCTAGTCGTGTGGGGGCTGTGCTTTGGCAAAGTGGGTGGGGTTATTGAATAATCTGTTCTTACACGATGTATGATCACTTTTTCCCCCCAGTTTATTAAAGTAGGCTCAAATCACACACAAGATTGAGTTACATAAGATTCATCATTTTACCAGTTCTAGAAGTTGTTTTTTCATCCCCTCACATCTACAGATGCAACAGAAATAGAGTGAACTATCATATTTATGTTTGCACAATCAAATTTGAGTGTGTGCGTGTGTGTGGGCCAGGACGTCTACCACGCGGCCCGTGGGAGAGGAGGAAGTAAGTGAAGCCGTAGCGCTGAGGTAGAAGTGAGGAACAATAGCCCACACACATCCTGATCCTGTGGCTGTCACACTCACAGTCAGCCTGGAATACCCTACACAAACACTTCTGAGTCAGGACACACAATTCCCCCCTTTTTCCCACTGTTCCAGGTTTTGTTACTGTCTGAGCTTGTCTCTTTGGCTCAAATGCTTTTCTTTCCATGAAAGTGTCTGATTTATTTTTTTTGTAGTAGATTTTTAAAATGTCATGCCCCCGCCCCAGTTTGTCAGAGCCGGGGTGAGAGCATCCAGGCTGTGTAGAGGACAACCACAATAACAAGTAGAAGTATACTCAAAGCTTCCTGTCTCGAATCTCAGGATATCGGGGGAGCCATGCATGGAATGTTGAATATTCTGAGAATATCAACAATGGGAATACAGTCCACTTGTACAGACAGATGGACCCCATTGGGACTCTTTCTCAGTCGGTTAATGCTTGCACTGTACTCACAGAAAGTATGTAAAACACAAGCAGGGTTTCTATGTTGGAAAACAGGCTCCTTCTGCTTCTGACCTCCCCCTCTATGTTCTCTCTACCTTGTTGCACTTGCTTCCCCCATCCCCCTCAACCCCCAGCACTGTCTCAGCAGAGCCCTCTCTCTCCTCTCCCCAAACTGGCAGACCATCAGGAGGCCATCAGGACCTGCAGGCCCAAGTACTGGAGCACACATCAGCGCAGAAGGGGAAACTCTCCGCTGATTATCTCTCTCTCTCTCTCTCTCTCTCTCTCTCTCTCTCTCTCTCTCTCTCTCTCTCTCTGAGGACCTGAGCCTTAGGACCATGCCTCAGGATTACCTGGCCTGATGACTCCTTGCTGTCCCCAGTCTACCTGGTCGTGCTGCTGTTTCAACTCTTCTGCCTGCGGGTATGGAACCCTGACCTGTTCACCGGACGTGCTACCTGTCCCAGACCTGCTGTTTTCAACTCTCTAGAGACAGCAGGAGCGGTAGAGATACTCTCAATGATCGGCTATGAAAAGCCAACTGACATTTACTCATGAGGTGCTGACCTGTTGCACCCTCTACAACCACTGTGATTATTATTATTTGACACTGCTGGTCATCTATGAACATTTTAACATCCTGGCCATGTTCTGTTATATTCTCCACCCGGCACAGACAGAAGAAGACTGGCCACCCCTCATAGCCTGGTTCCTCTCTAGGTTTCTTCCTAGGTTTTGGCCTTTCTAGGGAGTTTTTCCTAGCCACTGTGCTTCTATACCTGCATTGCTTGCTGTTTGGGGTTTTAGGCTGGGTTTCTGTACAGCACTTTGTGACATCAGCTGATGTAAGAAGGGCTTTATAAATACATTTGATTGATTGATTGACAATGCTTGACATTCACCACTATGCCATATCCAGGACCTGTTAACCCATATTATGTCAATGCTATGGATGTGACCTGACGTTCCCATTAAAATCAACCGTCAGGGCATACAAAATTGGGGTGATCCTCATTCTACACTAAAAGTTTGTGCCCCTCTGTCATTGCCATCAACTACCGCCCCTCCCCATTCTTACATGCCCCCCCCCCCCACACACACACACATACACACACACACACACACACACGTCATGTCATTGCCTAAGAAGACCTTTGCGGGCGGCAGCACAATCCCACTTTAATGATCAGTTGTTGAGATTCAATTACAAGTCCTGTCAGAGGGGTTGGAGGGCCACGGACAGCGTGGCTACTGGCCCTCTCTCCTCCTCCTCTCTCTTCTATGTTCTTTCCTCCTCTGCCTCCTGAGGTGTAATTATCAACGTGTCTGCCATGGGAGCCAGGGCTTAAGCGCATCAGGGACAGGTAGCAAGTACTCACAGTGCGTCACACTGACAGTTACTGCTCTTTTAAAGGGGAACACGCAGGATAACATGTGTAGCCAGGGGTAGGAATCCACATGGAGAAGAGACAGCAGGAGGTTTGTTCTACTGTTCTACATGGTAGTGTCTGGGAGTCTGGGACTGGGAGTGTCCTTACTTTACAGTCACTGTCAGCATGGAGTTGGAATGGGGATCGAGAGTTTATGCCTGTATGTGATACGATCAGTGTGCACATTTTTTGTGTGCATTTGGGTAAGAGAGTGCCTGTGTGTTTGCATTTAAATACGGCAGGGTAGCCTAGTGGTTAGAGTGTTAACCTAGTAACCCAAAAGTTCCAAGTTCAAACCCCCGAGCTGACAAGGGGCAGAATTGGTCGTTCTGCCCCTGAACAGGCAGTTAACCCATTGTTCCTAGGCTGCCATTGAAAATAAGAATTTGTTCTTAACTGACTTGCCTAGTTAAATAAAGGTAAAATAAAATATACGTGTGTGTCTAAAATGCTGATCACACTGCTCAAGTCACGTGCGTGAGCGTTGACTAATACATTTAAACATACAGTCGAGGTCGGAAGTTTACAAACACCTTAGCCATTTACATTTGAAGCTAGGGGTCACTATTTTTATTTTTGGAAAAATAACGTTCTCAATGTAAACGGCCTATTTCTCAGGACCAGATGCTAGAATATGCATATAATTGAATCTTAGGATAGAAAACACTCTAAAGTTTCCAAAACTGTAAAAATATTGTCTGTGAGTATAACAGAACAGATATTGCAGGCGAAAGCCTGAGAAAGATCCAATCAGGAAGTGACTCTGATTTTGAAAGCTCTGTGTTCCTATGCATCCCTATTGACCATTGAAAGGGATATCAACCAGATTCCTTTTTCTATGGCTTCCCTAAGGTGTCTACAGCCTTTAGACATAGTTTCAGGTTTTTATTTTGAAGAATGAGCGTGAACGACAACATTGCGTAAGTGGAGAGGTGGGGGCTCTGAGTGATTTTTGCGCAAAAGAGAGAGTCGGCCATTGTTCCTCCCGGTCCTAGTGAAAAGCCAAGGGTCCCGGTTGATATATTATCGAATGGATATTTGAAAAACACCTTGGGGATTGATTATAAAAAACGTTTGCCATGTTTCTGTCGACATTATGGATATAATTTGGAATTTTTGTCTACGTTGTCGTAACCGCTATTTCTGGAGGATTCATGGGCATAATGCACCAAACTAACGGAGGTATTTGGATATAAAAAATATCTTTAAGGAACAAAAGGAACATTTGCTGTCTAACTGGGAGTCTCGTGAGTGAAAACATCCAAAGATCATCAAAGGTAAGCGGTTAATTTGATTGCTTTTCTGATTTTCGTGACCAAGCTTCCTGATGCTAAGTGTACATAATGCTTTGCTATCGATAAACTTACACAAACGCTTGTATTGCTTTCGCTGTAAAGCATAATTTCAAAATCTGAGACGACAGGGTGATTAACAAAAGGCTAAGCTGTGTTTCGCTATATTTCACTTGTGATTTCATGAATATGAATATTTTCTAGTAATATTTTTTGACTATGCTATTCAGCGTTGCTGATGACAAATAAACCAGATCCGGGATGGGTAGTTATAAGAGGTTTTAAACTCAGTTTTTCCAAATTTCTGACATTTCATCCAAGTAAAAGGTTCAACACTTTATTTAAAAATGTGAAATGTCAGAATATTAGTAGAGAGAATTAGTTATTTCAGCTTTTATTTCTTTCATCACAATCCCAGTTGGCCAGAAGTTTACCTACACTCAATTTGTATTTGGCAGCATTGCCTTTGCATGGTTTAACTTAGGTCAAATATTTTGGGTTAGCCTTCCACAAGCTTCCCACAATAAGTTGGGTGAATTTGGCCCATTCCTCCTGACAGAGCTGGTGTAACTGAGTCAGGTTTGTTGGCCGCTTTTTCAGTTCTTCCCACACATTTTCTATAGGATTGAGGTCAGGGCTTTGTAATGGCCACTCCAATACTTTGACTTTGTTGTCTTTAAGCCATTTTGCTACAACTTTGGAAGTATGCTTGGGGTCATTGTCCATTTGGAAGACCCATTTGCGACCAAGCTTTAACTTCCTGTCTTGAGATGTTGCTTCAATATATCCACATAATTTTCATCCCTCATGATGCCATGTATTTTGTGAAGTGCACCAGTCCCTCCTGCAGCAAAGCACCTCCACAACATGATGCTGCCACCCCCGTGCTTCACGGTTGGGATGGTGTTCTTCAGCTTGCAAGCCTCCCCCTTTTTCCTCCAAACGTAACGGTGGTCATTATGGCCAAACAGTTCTATTTTTGTTTCATCAGACTAGAGGACATTTCTACAAAAAGTATGATCTTTGTCCTCATGTGCAGTTACAAACTGTAGGCTGGCTTTAGCAGTGGCTTCTTCCTTGCTGAGCAGCCTTTCAGGTTATGTGGACATACAGGACTCATTTTACTGTGGATATAGATACTTTTGTGCCTGTTTCCTCCAGCATCTTCACAAGGTCCTTTGCTGTTGTTCTGGGATTGATTTGCACTTTTCGCACAAAAGTACGTTCATCTCTAGGAGATAGAGTGCGTCGCCTTTCTGAGTGGTATGATGGCTGCGTGGTTCCATGGTGCTTATACTTACGTAGTATTGTTTGTACAGATGCACGTGGTACCTTCAGGCGTTTGGAAATTGCTCCCAAGGATGAACCAGACTCGTGGAGGTCTTCCAATTTTTTCTGAGGTTTTGGCTGATTTCTTTTGATTTTCCCATGATGTCATGTAAAGGGGCACTGAGTTTGAAGGTAGGCCTTGAAATACATCCACAGGTACACCTCTAATTGACTCAAATGATGTCAATTAGCCTATCAGAAGCTTTCAAAGTCATGACATCATTTTCTGGAATTTTCCAAGCTGTTTAAAGGCACAGTCAACTTAGTGTATGTAAACTTCTGACCCACTGGAACTGTGATACAGTGGATTATAAAATAAATCATGTGTCTGTCAACAATTTTGGGGAAAAGTCCTTGTGTGATGCACAAAGTTAATGTCCTAACCGACATGCCAATACTATAGTTTGTTAATTAGAAATATGTGGAGTGGTTGAAAAACAAGTTTTAATGACTCCAACCTAAGTGTATGTAAACTTCCGACTTCAACTGTACATGTTATTCAATCTTTGCACCCATACTGCTCGCGAGCGTCTGAGTAGCCAGGCGCAAAAATAGAACTTGGTTCTATTTGTGACGTTTGATGCACTGCAAGACCCGCCTCTCCCATCTTCTCATTGGTTTTTTTAGGTGCATATTCTCATGTGGGTCATTGAAAGATTAACTGAGGTCCACACTCCAGTCCAGTTGGTCGTGGTAATGAACCTTAATGTTGGTTGCCAACTGCCATATAAAGTCCAAAGAAGAAGAAGCCTGAAGGAGGAGAGATTACTAGAAACAAACTTTTACCCTTTTATCTGTGGATTGTAAATAGGAATGGTCCAAAAATCCTCCTGGCCGTTGTGTAGGTCTGATCCACAACTAAAGAAAACTTTTGGTTGAGGTTATTGCTGCCAAAGGAGGGTCAACCAGTTATTAAATCCAAGTGTTCACATACTTTTCCCACCCTGCACTGTGAATGTTTACACGGTGTGTTCAATAAAGACATGAAAACGTACAATTGTTTGTGTGTTATTCATTTTAAGCAGACTGTGTTTGTCTATTGATGTGACCTAGATGAAGATCAGATCAAATTTGATGTCCAAATTATGCAGAAATCCAGGTAATTCCAAAGGGTTCACATACTTTTTCTTGCAACTCAGTGTGAAAACAGGTACACATGTCCAAATGGGGGATATCCACTTTTAAATGGCGGAGTTGCTCTTTGCTCAAAAACAAACAAAGTAGGTTAAATGGGATTTATACACACCATTTCTTGACAAATCCTACTTAATCAAATAACTGTTTTATAAAACATCGATACAATAGGTGTAAGAAGTGTTCTTAGTAAATAATTACTGTTACCAGCACACCCATTGACGATACATTAGAATTAGCTCATTATCATTGCCGAAACGGGCCTCAAAATTGTGTGGTTATGAGAAATGTGTGTTGGTAATGAAAGGCCCTTAGCTAAATGTGCAAATAATTTGAGACAGCCATTATGAGTCAGCAAACAATTAACCACATCACTAAAGTAAGGTAAGGTAATGGTTCTCTTACTTTTTCCCAATTTCATTCTGAAGGCATATAATAAAATACACTTAATTCAATTGTGCTCACCTAAGGACTGCTCCTCTAGATGATGCATCATGGGCGAATAAAGCTTTATTCAAAAACTGATTGGAGTTTTTACTGGAAATTGAAAAGGTATTACGGTAATGAGTCAAGTCCCTGGGCTCTGTGTTTTTACGTAATAAATATTATAGTAAACTTTAATATAAATGTTTTATGATTTATTGCCAAACTACAGCAACATATGTTGTGTTTAAGTTAAATGGTATGAAATGACCTGAGAATGTAATTCAGACGCATTTCGGGATTGAGCATTTTGAGTGAAAATGTACAAAGTTTCAGCAAAAGTTGTATGTATTATTGTATTAAAAATAAGACACTTTGCCAAAAACGAGGCATCTTACTCTTCAGAATAATAGTTGATTTTAAGTCAAAGCTAAATACATGGTTAAAACTTGTTTCATGAGAATAACCCATATCAGCACTTCACAAGAGGCCATCCCCACACTGCAGATTAGTGTGCTGTCAGCTAAATGGAAATGAGAGCTGAGCTCCAGATTAGAGATGCATTCTCTTGGGTTAGATTAGACTCAGGGAGCAGAGCCCAGACAATACGGTAGAATGCATAACAAGCAGCTCTCCACCACCACACCATGGGGGGCAAAATAGTGTACACCTGAACGTTGGTTGGAAATGAATACTTCAATATCGCATCGGTCAATATAGAGCTACCAGTGAATATCAAAGTAGAAAAGTCAATAGGCGGCTTGGTTGTTTATCAACAAAACCGAAGCGTATGAAAGTATGGGGCAAAACAGATGGGGTTGGCTTAGATTGTTGACAACATATTATTTAGTCTCCAATGTTTATTGAAAACATAGATACATTTACACAACGAGCAAATGTAGATCGTTATAGTTGTTGGTTAGCTCGCAAATTTTTGCCATATTAGCATAGACGTAACAACAGTTAAAACACCTCAAATGACAAGGAACTGCCATGTGGGGAATCGTAAGTGACTGTTTCTACTAGTTTCATCTCGTTCTTGATACCACGACTTGCTTTGAGATGTTTGGACGGATTTAAACAACTGTAACAATTTATCTGAGAGAGAACAAGTGCTCATTGTGCAATTGTATTTATGTTTTCAATAAACATTGGAGACGAAATATAGTTTACATGTTGTCAACAATCTAAGCCAATACCATCTGTTTTGAGCCATAGTTACGCACACGTTGGTTTTGTTGCTAAACCAACCCATCTATAGAGACTTGTTTAAAAGACTTCTAAATATTCCCTGTGTTGCCCTCTTGTACAGTACGTATTGGTCTGCCTCTGCAAACATGTATGTCTCACTGAGTTGTATTTTTCTCTGTTGAGTATAGGTCTACCTTGCGTGTTATTGTGTCCTTGGTTAGTGACGTGGTGTGCTCAGGCTGCAATTTCTATTATTACATGTTTCCAGCAACACTCCTTGCTTTATCTGATAAGACCAACGCATTGGTTCTGCAGAAATGCATCATTTTTTTTTTTTACCCTGAGAACATTATGTTTACTACATTCTATAGCTGCCATGATGTAATTACTTAACAGGGAGAAAGATTTAAAGTTGCCTGCTACACAACACACATACACCTCTTGCATACGCACAAACATATGCCAGTAAATACCTACATTTATCCTTGAACAACTATAATTTTCTTGAACAACAGAACAACTATTACTTTGACCCAGTTGTGCATAATCAACGACCCAATTCAGAGTCAATACTGCTGTGATAACACTGAAACATGTTGCACTGTATTGCACATTGACAGAAAATGGATGCATCATTATTTTAACAACAGTTATCATTCTGTGTAGCTACAGCACACTAAAGGATGACAGCTGTGTTTTTGGCCCACCTTGCCTATGACACACTGCCATATTCTAATGCCACGCCCAAACCCAGGGAAGAGAACGGCAATATGCCAAGGAGAACAACAAAACATTGTTGCACTAGGGGAGAAAGAGAGAGGGGGGGGGGGGGCATGGCATTAAGGCTGAGGACTGAGGATCTGTCAGGGACCAGTGAAGTGAAGGAGACATTCATCAGCTGAATCATCCCCAATTTTTTCACCCCCAAAAATAACATGCAGCATAAAGCGTAGCGTGCCACAGCAAGCCTGCAATTCAAACAACGTGATCAAAGATACTGTATGGTCTTGCCAGAATACCAAAGTATGCAATGTATCTTTGGGTGATTATGAGTACACTTTGAGAAGTAAACACCTCAATGTGAGCTTGGCCTGCCAAGTATTAAAGTCAGGAGGCCACACTGAAGAATAAATAACACTCAACTACTGTGGACAGGGGATGTGTGTTTGCAGAACTGAATCAATGTTTTTCTTATGAGATGGCTGTCCTACTGGTGGCCACACACAACAGATCCACCATAAAACTATTAACTAATGCAATCAACTTAATTAAGCACAAATAAGCACTTAAAAGACATATGAAGCCCTACATCGTCACAGTCAAATTGTTATGCATCATTAAACACTTGGGATCATTTAAATAGCAACAATAGGCTTCACGCAATGCAAAAAATGATTCAACTTTTTAAGCTTGTACAAGATTTCTGTCAACATCTCCAAAATAATGTAACTCTTACTTGTTGTCACTGACTTTGCAAGATAAAACATGTTTTTTTGTTGTCACAGCATTTTAGATCTGCTTGGCTCACATTAATGCATTTGGGATATAGTTAAAGAGCAGAGTAAACTACAGAAACATGAATGGGTTTCAAAACATTTGAAGAGCATGGTAGGGGAGCATTAGCATTAAAATAACTGTAATCCAGTCATTATGGGAACACATGCAGCTATTCAAACTAAGATGAAGTAAATTATTGGAATGTTGAGTCCCAGTTGAGTTTGGCACAGGACTTTAATTCTAAGTTTGTTTTGGATTTCTGAACAGTGCTTCGAATTGCTGGTTGAGCTACAGTACATTTGCTATCCAGTAATCCATTACTACAGGTGGGACTGGCTCTGTGGGCTTTCACTGTGTGGTGTGGTTGTCAACACTCTAACATGGGAAAATCCAGAGTAGGAACTTGGTTCCCTGTTTTTTTTACCTTGTCCATATAGGCTATGGAACACAGGCTTGGTCACAGTGAGCGGGTAGACAGCGTCTGGCTCCCACTGACTGACACACACAAACATACAAACACACTGCTCGCTGTAGAACCATGGCAGATGGACGCTCCGTGCTGAATCGGAGGCATACCGTGCCCATGTGACCCCAGCAGCCTGGGATCCGGAATGTGACTGCATGGCTCCAGAGGTAACACATACCACCTGGCTGCTTGGACCACAATTCTGGGCTGAACACAGACACCGTCTTATCATACTCCTACGTTAACACTAGTGATGTAATCAGAACCTACAGAAAGGGAAAGATGCCATGCCACTCTCTTACTTTTCAGTGTGTTGGTGTGTGTATGAGCGAGAGTGATTGCGTGAGAGTGTTTGTGTGTGTATGTACTGTATGTATGTGTGTGTGTGTGTGAGTGTTTGCCCCGTGTTTAAAATTAGATGTGTTATGATAGTGACACATTTGGAGCACATTTGTTATTGATCTGGCCTTTGCCTAGGGCTGTGCGATATATCAAATAAATGTGATTAATTAAAATGCATGTTTTAGTGCGATGTTCCCAATGCCTGTATCGCAAGAATCTAGGTTTTATTTTTTGTTTGTTTTTGTGAGCGTTCTGTCTTTTTGGTCACGTCTCTTTCGCTCCTTCTGTGCTGTGTGCACTGTGCACCTTCCTACTCGCACACAGACATCAAGACCCTCTCCCTGCCACTCACAACAAAGACTAAATATAACTTCTTCCTCTATGACAACACTATTTGCATTTGAGGTTTGGTCAACGGAATCGGTCACATGAACATCGAGACGCTTAGAGACATTATTTTAATGTAATAGACAACAACTTAACCTATCTAATGATACCCTTTCAATTTCTCAACTCCCAAATTGTAGAATCGAGCAGACCCTACTAAAACGAGATCATCAAAGAACATGCTGCGTGAAATGAATATTCCATTTTTAACGCTCACATACCGCTAGTAGCAGTTAGCCACAGACTGTTATGTGCTAGCTGTCTAGTCTGTTTTATAAATGAGCATAAAAATATGCATTTATATAAGGAATACGTAACTTGTTCTCATTCTGATAAATACGCATCTTCTTATCCAGGTAGGGCACTTGATTTCCATACCTAAACAAAGTGAACAGGCTGTTGTTCAAACAGTTGGAGATGGACAGGAGAGACTATTCATAACAGTTCAACTGTTGTACCTTGTGAGCATGCAAAGACATTCAAGTTGGCTAGACTTGAAATATAAAGATTAGCTAACTACTCACTAGCAGGTGGCCTTGTGCTTTAGAGAGTGTGCATGAGACCTGTGTTAATTTTCTATAATGCCTGCTGAATTAAGTTTGTGCCATGCCTGCTCCCGCTCTCCCTCTCTGGCGCTCGAGGGCGCCAGGCTGCCCTTCGTTACGCACACCTGTCACTATCATTACTCGCAGCAGCGCTCATTGGACTCACATGGACTCCTTCCCTTTGTTGATTGCCCCATCTATAACTGTCTGCTCCCCCGTTTATTCCCTGATTATGCATTAATGTCATTATGTGTTCTTGTCCAGACGCTGTCCTGTCCCGTTCCATGTCCGTTGATAATTAAAAGTTCACTCCCTGTACCTGCTTCTCGTCTCTACCAGCGTTGATTCTTACAGTTCATCATTATTAGTGGATGTGCATGTGCAGAGATCTGGTTAACAAAAAAAGGGCATTGTCAAAGAAAAAGCAGGTTAAACTATTTTAATAAAATAATTAAGTTATTACTGGGTCCTATGGTTGTGAAATAATTATATTTAGCATAGGTATAATTTGACATGCCCTGAATTCATTTGACTATTCCTGACTGTTTGAAATGCAGTGTATTGACCTTTAACTCTTCAACAAAGCTCATTTAGAGAAAAAGTTCCAAAAATATATTTTTGTTATATACTGTGAATCGCCCATAAGTTTGAAAAAAAATCTAGATTTTTAGGCCATATCGCCCAGCTCTATCTCTGCCACTGAAACAGCCTCTAGTCAGCATTAAATCCCTCTCTGGCTGTCACTTTAACCAGGGAAATAGCCGTGTTCCCGACAGAGTCGTTCCGTGCCAGGAATATTCATGAAGCCCAAACAAGCATGCAGAAGGATAAGAACTCTGGGTAATCACTCAATCAACATGGAGGAGTGAAGAGTGAGTTCTGCGGACACCTTGAGGTCACTCCATGCATTGACATTCTGAAGGTAACAATTTGATATGTCAAGTGGCTTGTTTATTACATTATTGAAGGTTTTTTTTTGCTGCAGGTACAACAGTGGATTGGTCCTGTAAAGGGATTGACCTTGTATGTACTGTTGGAGGTTCATAATCTTATTCTAGGCATGTCCGGCAGCATGCTGATTATAACCCAAAATGCTACACAAAGACATTTAAGACGTAGGAATTTTCTAAACAGAACCCTCTTTGTTACACGTGACCTTTTCTGAAACACCACTGTGAATGTAGTGTTTTTTTAAACCCAGGTTATGGTCTGCCTTGATCAATAAAGGAGCAAAGCTGTCACTTTTTCTCTCCCATAACCACATTCATTACTTAAAGATTTAGAAACATTTCCAAATGGCATTTAGCCATTCAGCCACCAACACTTGCTGCTGAAAGGTCACATCCAAAACCACCACCCCGTCCCTCATTCTCTCCCTCCCTCACTCCTTCATGTTTTCTTGTATAAACAAGCAGTATTCAGACTTCATGGCCTGAAGCTAACCTGCACCAAGTAAAGCCACCACTTACAGCTAAGCCCGGTCACTGTAACAGCCCTACTCCCTACCCTACACTCTCGTCCTCCTATTAGAGTGGTGTACATGGAAAACCACGGGTAGGAACGCAATAGTAAACCTTTAGACAACGTGGACCCACATACTAACAGGGCATAGAGTAAATGAACTGTTGGCACTTTAGAGAGGTTGGGGAGGAATCTGTAGTGCCCCAGGGATGGAGAGACGGCATTCAATTTGACACAGTGGCACAGAAGATACATGGGGGAAGGTGGTGAAGAGGGAAAGGTTCAGAGTGTGCTGCTGGGATGTAGTGGATGACCACCAGTGGCAATGGCAGGTGTTGCATGGGGGTGGCAGGTGTGGGAGGGGAGGTGGGGGTCAGGGGGAGTTAATTGAATGGCGTCAGCAGACATTTATGCAGACAATATCTTCGAGACCATCCACTCAGGGGCTTAGGAGCGACTCTGACATTTTGGGGGGGGACATTTTGCTTTGAAAAACATGTTTTAAATGTTAATTTCTAGTGACTTTTGAGAAAAGGACACTGAAAAATCTTAACTTAAAAATTGGCAAATTTACAAGACCAACGAGAGCCTTACAGAGATGCACTTACCCTGGTACAGTCTTAGGGCCATGGCCATTCATACTGTACTAAATACCAGTGTGACTGTTAATGTTGTTGTATTCAGTTAAACAACCATTGTGTACTCTCTCTTCTACTGTTTGATTCATTTCCTAGTATTTTTCTCACTTCCCCTATATCAGGTTGTTACTACTGCTGTAACCTAACGTAGCAGGCATAAAAGAAACGCCTGAAACTAGATCCCCTGGTCTTCACAAGAAGAAAAAAAAACTGTCACTGGAGGTTATCTTCTGCGTTATTCAACCAATCCAGTAAATGTGGAGGAGTTAAGATGGCGTGTCACGTTCTTAACTTCCAAAAGTGGATGTCGAGTCACAGCCTCACTTTCCATTTCCCCTGAAAACCGGAACATCCTGTTGTTGGGGACTTGGCAGAGGCAACTACTGCTGCTCTATATACTGTAGGCCCACGCCTACAAAGCGGACAATCTTTTTGGTCAAAATGTATGGTGAAGTTCCAGGAGCTAAGAACTTTTCAAAAATAAAAGTCCCTCAATGAATCTGGTCCCTAATTGTTATAAATAACGGTCTCCTATGCCCTTGCATCTTCTCCCTTTCTGCTGTGTTGATATGTGTTCCTTTGTTTGGCGGATTTGACAACATTAAGAACTGGCTCCTTGCTCCCATCATTCTTCCATTTTTAATACCGAAAGCATACATCCCCTCCCGTAAATAAGATCAAACAGGGTATTCTCAAAATCTACAGTACATAGAAACCTATCTTTGACTGACTGGCTCTCCCATAAACACTTTCAATTTCCTTTCAAAAATATTGTAATTGGGTAGTCGGACAAAAACATCACATTTCTTCCTCCAGTTGGCAGAGGGATAAGGTCAATACAGGCTCTTTTTATCCATCAGGTCATTCATAGAAAGGCTTTGACATGCAGTTAGTCACCATGAGCGTGAAAGGTTAGGTCCTTGATTATTCAATGCCAAGGAGAGAGAGAAAAGGGAGAGAGAAAGGCAGGGTGAGCTAGAGAGAGGTGGGGAAAAACATACAGAGACAAGGATAGGGACAGAACGGGAGTGAGAGAGAGAGGGAGACCGAGCAAGAGAGAAATGTGTGAGAGGCCCAGCTAACAACAAACATTCCTACACCTTTAGAGAATGTTTCCTTAAGAGTCTCATTAGGACATTACCTAACATCTTCATAGGAATATTCCAGTGATGTGCAAGGACTGTTTCAGTCCCCTTAACGTCAACCAGAACGTGGTTACCATGTTTTCCGAATATTCAATATTAATGTTTTATGTTTGGTGTGACGTTGGTGTGATGCTTGGTGTGACGTCCAGA
Organism: Oncorhynchus clarkii lewisi; assembly: GCF_045791955.1. Classification (NCBI taxonomy): domain Eukaryota; kingdom Metazoa; phylum Chordata; class Actinopteri; order Salmoniformes; family Salmonidae; genus Oncorhynchus; species Oncorhynchus clarkii. The sequence continues at coordinate 18,909,750 of NC_092169.1, forward strand.
AACTGGACACAGGAATATTATTTTAACCTGCCAATGAAACGTGCCCAGAACATGAATATTGGCTGCCATGAGTACATGGAACAACATTCTGGGTAAGTTCTAATTGGCATTAAGGGAATGTTTTCCTAACTTTAAATGCTAAAACATTTTTGATAACATACTGTGCATAGAATGTTCCCCTAACTAATGGAAAACTGGACAGAAACATCAGGGAGACATTACATGTAACAGGCTCTCTCCCTAGAATTGTTAGCTGGGGAGAGAGTGAGCCGTCCAGATACTGTACATACATGAGCTCAGTCAACCTGCGTAAAAGCCAAATACCGCGCAAACCAATCCCCCGGGGGCCCACAGCTCCTGCCACCTTGGCTTGAGGAAATGCCATTGCAAATTGAGATCGCTAACAGTTTTTACGCTGCTGACATTTCCCAACCTCCTTCACAAAGGTTAAACTCATAGCTGAAGGCTAGACTTGGGGATAGGGACAGTTAGTTGGAGATTAAAACCTCTTAAATGTAACAAAAGATAATCTAAAATGTAGAACCAGGAGAGTCATAAACAATAACTAGTAATGCTGCATACTCCAAGAAAATCTCACCTTTCTGGTAAAAAATATTATAAATTGCTTAGGTGTAGTTACTTTTGAGGACACAAAAATATGAAAATGTGAACTATTTTATATGATGTATTTCCTATTCAACAAAACTATGAATAATTAAATGATAAAACAACTATAAGATTTCATCTTCCTTATAACTGTAAAATAGATATTTGTATGTTTAGTATTAGAGAAAATGTGCATATTTTCTAAAGGTCTCTCTTGATCAAAACATCTGCCCCCACCTCTGTGAACTTCATGCAGAGCTTTAGCTTGGCTTCCTGAACTCGTTAGGAACTTGCCTTTCATATCATATTAATCTTGTCTAAAACTAACATAAAGGGTTTTTGTGTATGAAATGTAATGAATTATTTAGGATGACTTTGATTGATGTAGCTATAAATCAATCTCTGGATGTGCTAGAGCGACAAAACCACTCTCTCCTGCTGAGCTACAATGTAAGGATTCCAGGCATGTGCTGTGGCATAGGGTTCAGCCAGGAGTTGATGGAAAGTCGGAAGAGCAAATGGTAGTAGGGACATCCAAGCTTTAGGTGGAGTCAGATTACACATCCTATGTCACACATGCGGAAGAGTTACAGCACACTCCTGTGTCTATGAGAACCAGGGCTACTGTTCAATCTGCGGTGTACAACAGATTGATTTATAAGTGGAAATGTCAAGCGGAACCGGTACCAGAACCACGCAGATCCTCTATACAGCGAACTTTACATCTACGAGGTTGCGCTATGCAGGTACAGGTTTAGTACAGTAGGTTCCATTGAGGGTACAAATCAAATGGAATATAAGAAGTTTGATGCAGAGTTCCTTCTTCACAAGCAGCAAATAGGCAAACTATTGTTGACTGACTGTAGCTCTCATTTTAGGTTCGCATCAGAGATCAAAGAAACTATAACTGCTCCAAAGGCATCCTTTATGCACTCCTGCCTGATTAAACCTACCCACAGTAACCACACAGCTAACACACAATACAGTAGCTTCACATAGCAAATAAAAACCAATGGATGACACCCAGGGCACTTGACTGAAACAGTATTAGATCCAGTATGCCTTAAATTTGTTTTTTTCCCCCTACCGATCTACACAACCTTCTTCACATTTTCAAAGTAAAAAAAATTGAGAAAATGTTTCAAGTTATTTAAACCTTAATAATGAAGATGAATTGTTTGTGTATGTCTTAAAACCCTTGAGTGGATACTTGGCAGAAGCCCCTTTTGCAGCCATTATAGCTGTGAATAATTTTGAATAAGATTCTATCACTCTCTTAGGGCAACATATATTCATTGCTCAGTACATTTGTTTGGGAGGCATTGATGGACAGTAATATTCAAAAATGTTCTCTATTTTCCAGCAGATACACTTCTGGACAATTCAGGAACACTCACCACCTCTTGGAAAGCCACTGTGGTGTGTCTGTCACGCCCTGATCTTAGTTATCTTAGTTTTCTTTATTATTTTGGTCAGGTCAGGGTGTGGCTAGGGTGGGTATGTTCGTTTTTGTATTGCCTAGGGGGTTTTGTATATCTAGGGGGTTTTGTATGTCTAGGTACAGTGCCTTGCGAAAGTATTCGGCCCCCTTGAACTTTGCGACCTTTTGCCACATTTCAGGCTTCAAACATAAAGATATAAAACTGTATTTTTTTGTGAAGAATCAACAACAAGTGGGACACAATAATGAAGTGGAACGACATTTATTGGATATTTCAAACTTTTTTAACAAATCAAAAACTGAAAAATTGGGCGTAAAGGAGCCAAGCCCAGGTAAAAAGTTTGAGAAAAACATGCCTCTGTTTTCTGAAAGTTGGAGTTGTTTTTTTCAGCGGGAAGATTATGCAAATATTAATGCCAAAGACACAACAGAATGGCTTTCCAATAGGTCCAGTTTCAGTCCTGACTTTAATTTGCTTGAAAATCAGAGACAATGTTTGAATATTGCTGTCCATCAATGATTCCCAACCAAATTTACTGAGCTTGAGCAATTTTGACAAAAACAATGGATATATTTTGCCCTAAGAGTTGTGCAAAGTTGGTAGAATCTATTAAAAACAATTCACCGCTGTAATTGCTCCCAAAGGTGCTTCCACCAAGTACTTACTCTGGGGTGTGAAGACATGTGCAATAAAAACATTTTTATATTTTTATTTCATTTGAAAGGTTTCTATAATTTTTTTTACTTTGAAAATGTGGAGTAGGTTGTGTAGATCTATAGGGAAAAAAATGTAATCAGTTTTTAGACTTAATTTTAAGTCAACAACATGTGAAGACTGTGCAAGGGATGTGTAGATCTTTGGCACTGTACATACACACACGTAAGAAAACACACATGCATGCGAGACATACACATTACAACCACACACGCACACGCCACACAAACACACACACAAACGCAATGTTATAAGAATGAAAAGGGCAAAGATAAGCAGGCACCCAACCACAAAGATGGACAATTTGTACATTTTGTTAAACAACAAGTTGATAGGAAGCTGTTTCAAGGGTATTTTCTGATTCTGAAGAATGGGCTGTTAGCCATCAGGTATATCACAGAGGGTAATGTAATTTGTCCCTCTCCAACAAAACCATCAGCAAAGTAATAGAGGCAAGGAGTTTCAATGTAAAACAGAGCCTACTAGAGCTACATGAATCTATTAAAAGAAAGAGGGGAGAAAGAGGGGGAGAGTGTTACGTGGAAAAAAGGAGGAACAAGAGAGTAAAGGTAAAATAGAGAGATAAAAAGAGAGAGTGAGAGCGAGAGAAATATAAAAACAAGAGTGTGAAATTGTGTGGGGGCGAGAGCAAGGGAGAGAGACTGGGTGAGAATTAAAGTAGCTCTTTATCGGAATTCAATCAAGTAGAGTGGTCAAATGTGTGTTTAAGGGTATTTTCAAACAACGTGAACTGGATCCTTCACACCATGCAGACACCTATCAAAAGATGTCTTGCAGCTTGACACGGGGCTCAGTTATCGATCCTGATTGACCTTGCTGATATTCTCTAGCCACGACTGATAGAGATGCTGTGCAGGGCATGAGAAAGTCCCTCTCTGCTCCCTCTGCTGTGAGTGTGACAGGACCCCAGGCAGGCCCATGAGGTGGCTGACAGAATTCCCGTGCTCTGCAAATGACTAAACAACAGGGATATAATGTCATGATATTGCAGCTAAATACATTGAAATAAATGTGCAGCGCTGTACAGTATTCTGGATCCTGCATTTGTCTAAACACCAGATGAATCCTCATAGCCCCGGGGAGCCACAGGGCGACATCATTTCCTTCAATATGGATGAAACATGTGTTGAAGGTGGATTTATGTAAGCTTTTAGGCTGTTGTTCACACGTTGTTGATAGTGTTGTGAGAGTGGGCGGGGAGGTTGTTGAGATACCAATAGTTATAAATTAATATTACACATATTTCCATCTATTAATTTATCTGATTTGAATAAACCCAGTGACTCTGCCCTGCACCAGATACAACATGCATATTTGCCATGTCAGTGTACTGTAATGATGGTGACATGATGCTAGGCTTAACTCATCTGATCTGTTCACATCTGATCTGCTCAAAGGTAATACACACTTCTCCCCAAACTCCACTCAGCTGTATATAACAGATGTCTGCTGAAAGAATGGAGTATCAGCTATGACACGGCACCTTGAGTTTGAAAACATCTCTTTTAGTTACTGAACTACAGTAAGTGAAGTGGATTTACACACGGTAACGGAATTAAGGTAATGGATTTACATCATCGGTCTCTGATCTGTACTACACAGAAATAAATAATTATGGATATGAATGTAATTTTCCTCATGTTTCACAAGTTTGGACATCACAGCGCAGCACAGCAGATCACGGTAGAGTACAGTACAGTACAATACAGAACAGTAGAGTATCGTAGACTAGATTAGAGTTCAGTAGAGTAGAGCAAAGTAAAGTAAGGTAGAGTAGAGTAGATTAGAGTTCAGTAGAGCAGAGTACAGTACAGTACAATACAGCGGAGTAGGGTAGGGCAGAGTAGAATTCAGCAGAGTAGAGTAGGGTAGAGCTGAGCAGAGCAGGGCAGAGTAGAGTAGAGTAGGGTCGAGTACAGTAGACAACAGTAGGGTAGAGTCGAGTTCAGTACAGTAGAGTACAAGAGTAGGGTATAGTAGAGTAGGGTATAGTAGAGTAGGTTAGAGTGCAGTAGAGGTAAGTACAGTCCATTAGAGAAGGGTAAAGTAGAGTAGACTACAGTAGAATGCAGTAGAGTGCAGTACAGTAGAGTGCCGTACAGTAGGGTACAGAAGAGTAGGGTAGAGTAGAGTTCAGTAGAGTAGTGGCTAGGAGTTTTTTCTAACCACCGTGCTTCTATATCTGCATTGCTTGCTGTTTGGGGTTCAAGGCGGGGTCTCTGTATAGCACCTTGTGACATCGGCTGATGTAAAAAGGGCTTTATAAATACATTTGATTGATTTATTGATTGATTGATTGATTGATGACAGTACATCAGGACCAATGTGAGGAGTATTATGACAATGAAACAGAGACTGATATTATGGGGGACACCTTTCCCAATGCGCAAACTCCATCAAGGGGAAAGCTTTAGTCTCACACAGAGTCACATCAGCAGCAACAGCAACAGTATCTCGACCAAGCCAGGGATGTCGGCTCACTGGTCTCCCTGTTGCTTGGGACAAAGTGTTCGCAGGATCATGTCCCCAAACATCAACAAATGAAAGAAATGTCTGAAATACTACTACAAATTGTTTGCTTATGTCACACAATGAAAATGTGATTCAGTGGCTAGTGTGTGTTTGCTGGTGGGAAGTGATATTTTGGACAACCCCCAACTATCCAGATGGCAGTCAAATCAAATCAATCAACTCACAATTTATTTTTCAGATGCTTCATAAATAACAGGTGTAGACTAACAGTGAAATGCTTACTTAATGCCCCCCTGACAATACACAGAAAAAACAAGATTAATAATAGAGAACACAAGGAATGAATATACAAAGACTAACGATAACGTAGCTGTACAGGGTACCAGTACCAAGTCGAGGTGCAGGGGTACGAGGTAATTGTAGGTAATTGTAGGTAGGTAGGGTTAAAGTGACTAGGCAACAGGATAAATGATAAGCAGTAGCAGCAGCATTATTTTATTTTGGGTATTTATTAAGGATCCCCATTAACTGTTGCCAAGGTAGCAGCTACTCATCCAGGGTTCCAGCAACATTAAGTCAGTTATATACAATTCAAAATATTACATGACAGTACGTCATAACAATTTTCATAATACATTAAGTGTGCACTCAGGCCACTACTCTATTACCACATATCTACAATACAAAATCCATGTGTATGTGTGTGTAGAGTGCGTGTGTTATCATGTGTATGTGATCAGCTCCTTTATCTTGCTGATGTTGAGGGAAAGGTTGTTGTCCTGGCATCAAACTGCCAGGTCACTGACCTCTTCCATCTAAGCGATCTCATCATCGATCAGGCCTAACACCAACAGTAAATTGAAGGATTCTGATGGAGTCGTGCATGCCCATGCAGTCGTGGGTGAACAAGGAGTACAGGAGGGGACTAAGCACGCACCCTTGAGATGTCCCCGTGTTGAGGTTCAGACTGGCAGACGTGTTGTAGCCTACCCTCACCACCTGGGGGTGACCCATCAAGAAGTCCAGGATCTATTTGCAGAGGGAGGTGTTCAGTCTCAGGGTCCTGAGTAGGGTATGAGTGATGAGTGATGAGTGATGAGCTTGGATAACAATATGGTGTTGAACGCTGAGCTGTAGTCAAACAACATTCTCACATAGGTATTCCTCTTATCCAGGTGGGAGAGGGCAGTGTGCATTGCAAAGGAGATTGCGTAATCTGTGGCTCTGTTGGGGCGGTAGGGGAATTGGAGAAGGTCCAAGGGTTCTGGGTTGATGATGTTGATCTGAGCCATGATCAGCCTTTCAAAGCATTTCATGGCTACAGATGTGAGTGCTTCAGGGCGATAGTCACATATGAAGCAGCAGATCTGGTAACTGCTCTGGCCTTATAGAAGAAGGCAGTGACGCAAGAGGGCCGAGCAGAGACAAAGGGATATGTGACAGGGGCTTCATCAGCCAAGGAGGAGGGAGGTACTACAGTGAAGAGTATCCAGGATAATCTATCCTCCCCCTCCCTCTACCTCTGTTTACCTTTCATAGCAGCCATCCTATATCGTTAGCAGCAAGGGAAAAGCTATGGTGCTCCACAGAGATACCAAGTACTCATATGGGATTGAATCAACACAGTCAACATTGTTTACTTTGAATTCATTTTCAAAAAATGTGTACCTATCTATTTGAGAGCCTCTCTGTTTCAATAAATGCTGAAGTGGGAAACCAATACTCCGGCTGCAAAGAAAAACAATTTCCTTTTAATACTTATATTTAGTTATGAATGTGGCCAACTGTTCTCCAAGGAGAGGAAGGCTATGTTGAAAAATGCATTTGCATTTGAGTCTGAGTAAACACATATTTTAGTGCTGCTCACCTGCCTGCTATTTATTTAGTTATAAACAATAAGAGGGGCTCTACATTTGCACCAAGGGCCAAGAGAGGAGAGCAGAGGAGGGGATTTGACAACAAAGCATGTAATGGGATGCGTACTGGCGGCAGAGAAGTCAGGCGCAGGAGAGTGAAAACTGATTTACAACGGCGTCATTTAAAAAACATAACCACTGTAAACAGAACAATCAATGAACGGGTCAAACAAAACCTAGTCTCCACCAGCATAACGTACACAAGCACTACAAGAAACAATTCCGGACAAGGACATGGGGGGAACAGAGGGTTAAATACACAACATGTAATTGATGGAATTGAAACCAGGTGTGAGGGAAGACGAGACAAAACCAAAACCAAAAAGTGGATCGGCGATGGCTAGAAGGCCGGTGACGTCGATCGCCGAACGCCGCCCGAACTAGGAGAGCAATTGTGCTTGATTAGACATGAGTGAGAGGGAATGCCATATTTGATGGAAACCTTAAAAAAACTCAATGTGCAACCAGAGTCATTCTCGTGTTGGGTGGTTGGGAAAATGTAAGTGTAGCCTTCAAGTGTAAATGTAACCTTTATAAAACCAGGCAAGTCAGTTAAGAACAAATTCTTATTTACAATGACAGTCTTCTGGGGAGCAGTGGGTTAACTGCCTTGTTCAGGAGCAGAACGACAGATTTTAACCTTGTCAGCTCGGGGACCTGATCCAGCAACCTTTCAGTTACTGGCCCAACACTCTAACCACCATCTTATCTCGGAGTAGCAGTCTATGAAACTCTTTAGTGCCATCTCCATCTTCTCTCCCCAGGATTGAGAAATGCTTTTCTGGCCTGCCCAAGTGGGTTACCCTTACGACAGTGAATGTGTGTGGGTATGTGTGTGTGTGTGTGTATAGCCTATGTGTAATACAGAACCATGTTCTTTATCCCCACTCTGTTAGTGAAGCTTCATAGCTTCACGATGGCACAGCTATGGGCTTGGCAAGCCATCTGAAGGGGATCAAAAAGAGGGGTCAGCACGGGTCAGTTGTGACAGCGCCGATCGGATGCCCATGGCTCTGTCAGAACCAACTCAGCCAACTTACCCTTACCACGAGCTGGCTACACTGGGCTGAGGAGACCGACGCCACAGCCAACGGAGACATCATTAGCGACCATAAATGTTCCACACTGAGAAGACACGACCACCTCAGGCAGAAACACTGTTAGAGTACCACTGGTACCAGACAGCCAGCTCTCCGGGGTAGACAGACTTTAGACTGAGACGGGAATTATCTGATGTGGAACATTTTTGTTTTACCTTTCTAATATTAAAAAAGGAGTGTTGGGAAAGTAGGACAGAGAGACCTTAAAATCAATGGCAGATTTTTCCTTAATTTGCTCGGTAACTCCTGCAGCAGACTGTGAAGTCAGTGTCAATAATAGTTGCTCTGAGGTTACTCACGTTGCCATACCTCCAAATTCACATCATTGTCACGCCTCCCTTGGAGGTCTGGAGAAGTTTGTATTGCAAAAATGGTTTAAGGTACCTCACTGTTTTCCAAAATTTTGTAGAAAGTTGTTCTGTATACTAGCTGGTTTGCAACATTTCAGAAAAGTGGAAGAATATGGAAAAAAAATGTTATTCTGTTTTGCCAGAAGAGTGCTTTATACACAAAATAGAGTCAATGAAGGCATGACAACTCCTATGCTTGAACATAAGTTTTTGCGTGTCTACCCTGACTATGGTAAAAGTTAAGTGTATCAAGTGTGGCCGACAGTGTGCGATTTATTGAAATTAAAGTGGAGAAATCAATGGTGATACTAGTTTCTCCTCTGATATCAATAATCGAGGATCAGGTTCTCAAAGAATTGCTGGATCATCCGCGGGTCAAAGTTAAATGCTGGATGAGAAAATTGCCAAGGGTGAAACTTTTGTTGGATTAGAGAAATGGCGATGCCTACATCCAACGTCATTGTTCCACGAGCGTCTCATTGGAATGACTGTCAATGAGGTCCACACCGTGGTTCAATGGTGAGTTATTTGTGTTTAACTAAAATGTGTTTTGAGCATCTTTTAGGCTAAGTTGACTGAAACTGTCAGAGATACAGGGAGAGAGAGGGGGTACGACTACGTGGGGACATAGAGAGAAGGTGGTTGCAGCTAGAAGGGGTGAGGGGCATGCCTTGCGTTTTTATTGCCATGTGTGTATATTAACATTTTTGTCATTTAGCAGATGCTAAAGTGATTAACAGGAGCAATAAAGGTTATGTGTCTTGCTCAAGGGCACATAGGCAGATTTTTTCACCTTGTCGGCTCAGGATTCAAAGCAGCAACCTTCCGTTCACTGTCCCAACGCTGTAACTGCTAGGCTACCTGTTAATTGCCCATATATGATTTGATACACCCTAGTATTATTTGACTTGTAAAACGAGTGTCTGATGTGTGAAATCTGCTAATTATTTGATCAGTTGTGTTCCTGTGCATTTTAGTATTTAATTATTTGAAAAATTATGTTGGACCTACTCTTAATTAAAATGTCACTCCTTTAAATTAACACAAAGGCCACGCTCTACCTTCAACATGACAATGTTGTCTTTGAACCAGTACTGTTTAATGCATAATTAATGCTTATTTTCTTGTTTTATCCCATTTCCTCTAAAGGGGTAAGGCACAGGGGAAGGAGGCTGCTTTGTCGGTTGTGGTTGGGAATTGTTGTTGAGCTGCGGTCACTCCTACCAGTTCCATTTCCTGCATTGGATATCACGACTACAGCAACCAAGGCTACAAGGAAGAGCATAATGAAGAACCTGAGCATGCAACAGTGTGAGGTGATGAAACGTCTTGACAGGGACAATGTCAGACTTGTGGTAAAGAAGATGTCCTCTGACTCTGTAGAGACGTTTTCATGGTTGCTCACAGAGTTGGAGTCAAAGGGGCCTGAGAACCCAAGGACTGTCATATACTGTAAGAGAACTGAATACTGTTCTTTGCTGTACAACAAGGTTTTTCAGCATTTCCTTGGGGAGAAATCTGTGCAGCCAGCAGGAGCAGAGGACAAACTGGAAAACAGGCTTTTCGACATGTACCACACAGAGACACCTGAGCACATAAAGCGGCACATCATAGCAGCCATGAAAGATGAGGAATCTAATTTCAGATTTGTGATGGCTACTTCAGCACTGGGAATGGGGGTAGACTTTAATCCTTCAGAGTCTATTGATACACCTGTGTGGCAATCTAAGTTACATTTAAAAAATCCCTATCCAAATCTGTCAGTTTAAGCTAGAGATATACAATTTAAGTCAGAAGTTTTCATACACTTAGGTTGGAGTCATTAAGACTTGTTTTTCAACCACTCCACACATTTCTTGTTTAAAAAACTATAGTTTTGGCAAGTCAGTTAGGACATCTACTTTCTGCATGACACAAGTAATTTTTCCAACAATTGTTTACAGACAGATTATTTCACTTATAATTCACTGTATCACAATTCCAGCGGGTAAGAAGTTTACATACACTAAGTTGACTGTGTCTTCAAACTGCTTGGAAAATTCCAGAAAATTATGTCACAGCTTTAGAAGCTACTGATAGGCTAATTTCAAGGCCTACCTTCAAACTCAGTGCCCCTTTGCTTGACATCATGGGAAAATCAAAAGAAATCAGCCAAGACCTCAAACGAAATTGTACACCTCCACAAGTCTGGTTCATCTTTGGGAGCAATTTCCAAACGCCTGAAGTTAACGCGTTCATCTGGACAAACAATACTACGCAAGTATAAACACCATGGGACCACGCAGCCGTTATACCGATCAGGAAGGAGACGCGTTCAGTCTCCTAGAGATGAACGTACTTTGGTGCGAAAAGTGCAAATCAATTCCAGAACAACAGCAAAGGACCTTGTGAAGATGCTGGAGGAAACAGGTGTGATGTGACCATCTTTGATGATGAGGTCCAACAACCAAGACTTCTGTCAGAAGTTTAGAAATTGCTCCCAAAGATGAACCAGACTTGTGGAGGTCTACAATTGTTTTCTGAGGTCTTGGCTGATTTCTTTTGATTTTTCCATGATGTCAAGCAAAGAGGCACACAGTAGATCCTAACCGACTTGCCAAAACTATAGTTTGTTAAAAACCTGTTGAATGTAGGGGGAACAATTTTAATTTTTGGAAAAATAACGTTCCCAAAGTAAACAGGCTATTTTGTCGGGACAAGATGCTAGAATATGCATATAATTGACAGCCTAGGATAGAAAACACTCTAAAGTTTCCAAATGTGTAAAAATATTGTCTGAGAGTATAACAGAACTGATATTGCAGGCGAAAGCCTGAGAAAAATCCAATCAGGAAGGGACTCTTATTTAGAAACCTCTGCGTTCCTATGCGTCCCTATTGAGCAGTGAATGAGATATCAACCAGATTCATTTTTCCATGGCTTCCCTAATGTGTCTAGTGTCACAATACATAGTTTCAGGCTTTTATTTTGAAAAATGAGCCTGAACGTCAACATTGCGTCAGTGGTCAGCTGAAATGGCTTAAGAGACAAATGTGTCCATCGTTTCTCTCTTTCCTACTAAGAAGCCACCTTTCCCAGTTGATATATTATCAAATAGATATTTAAAAAAACACCTTGAGGATTGATTATAAACAACATTTGCCATGTTTCTGTCGATATTATGGAGCTAATTTGGAATATTTTTTGGCGTTGTCGTGGCCGCAATTTCCGGTCAAATTCTCAGCCAAACGTGAAGAACTAACAGAGTTATTTCGTCTACAAAAATAATATTTTTGGAATAATGGAACATTTGCTATCTAACTGGGAGTCTTGTGAGTGAAAACATCCGAAGCTCATCAAAGGTAAACGATTTAATTTGATCGCTTTTCTGATTTTCGTGACCAGGTTGCCTGCTGCTAGCTAGGCATAATGCTATGCTAGGCTATCGATAAACTTACAAAAATGCTTGTCTTGCTTTGGCTGTAAAGAATATTTTCAAAATCTGAGATGACAGGGTGATTAACAAAAGGCTAAGCTTTGTTTCAATAAATTTCACTTGTGATTTCATGAATATTTTCTAGTAATATTTATGTCCGTTGCGTTATGCTAATTAGTGTCAGTTGATGACAACACTCCCGGATCCGGGATGGGTAGTTATTAACAAGACATTTGTGGAGTGGTTTTAATTACTCCAACCTAATTTTAAGTAAACTTCCGACTTCAACTGTACATAATACCTCAACTAATCGGTGCCCCCACATACGGACTCTGAATCGGAACCCCCCCAGTATATACTAGACTCGCTATTATTATTTTACTGCTGTTCTTTAGTTACTTTTATCTCTTATTCTTATCTGTATTTTTTTTTAACTGCATTTTTGGTTAGGGGCTCGTAAGTAAGCATTTCACTAAGGTCCACACCTGTTCTCTTCGGCGCATGTGACAAATACATTATAATTGTTAAATTTAGCCTAGTTGGGTTAGCCACAGAAAACGTCAAGCAACCTTTCCGCTAGCCATGATTGACTGAGATACTGAGTGGACTGGACATGCTGAGAGATGAGTTTGGATTGGTCTGCCATATAGCTTGCTTCTGTCTATTTGAGCTGATTAGTATGTCTAGGTAATCCTGTCGAACGCAGCTTTTATTATGTATCACATAGTAAAACTGCATAAGCCTAACTTAAGTTAAAGTGTACTGTTAGCTAGCTAAAGTTAGCTGGCTGGCGCACTAGCTAACGTTATGTGTATGCTCTCCACTTTCTGGAGGACCAAGTTTTGAAATCAGTGGTATTTGAGTATGATTGCTAAGTTGGAGAAAACACCCATCTCCAGATTACATCTTCAAACTAAGGACAACCATGGCATGTGACAGGAGACGTGTCTATCGATGACACTAAATACCTTTTCAGACATTACACATTTTAAATTTTGAAAGAAAGTGGTTTCATTTCAAGTTAAAGTGTACTGTTAGCTAGCTAACGTTAGCTGGCTGGTTCGCTAGCTAACATTACATGTATCATATTATTCATATCTCGGACCCATTTGCTTGATTAGTTATAGCCTAATGTTAGCTAGCTGGTTGGTTAGCTACCTGCAGATCCATGCAGGGTAGTTACGTCATGAGTTGGGATTATGGTTCATTGTTTACCTAGCTAGCTAGCTACATGTCGTAACAAAACATCTCATCTGAGTGTGCCAGAGCGCAGAATAACTAATGAATTTACGAATGGCCTTATTCAACAGGGGTTGAAAGGTGTCAGTAAACATCGGCAAAAAAGCATAATTAAATTGTTGCCAGCAGCACAGTTCCAGTCACCAACGCCAACGGATAACATGAAAACAGCCTAACCAGCTCTGCTAGGGCAACTAAAATGGTCAGTGGAGTGTTTTCTCATTATGTGTCTGGAAGTAGCTAGCAAGCTAGCCAATGTTAGCTAGTTATCTTGGGTGCTTGACTGCCGTTGTGAGGCCAGAATGCTCGGATCAACCCTATTCCTTGGCCAGGGCATCCAGTGTCCGTTCAGAACGTTCCGGGAGCAAAAAGCTCTGAATTTATGAATGGACAATCTGACAGCACAGTTGCAGTCACCAACGCTCTGGATAACATAACAGCCTAACCAGCTCTGCTAGGATGAGTAATGTTCAGTGACCTGTTCACTCATTTGTTTTGGGAAATAGCTAGCAAATTATCTTGGGTGCCTGACTGCTTTTTAAAAGTATTTTTCAATTATTATTATGAACAAAACAATTAACAAATCTGAAATATACAAACAAGAGTACATTAACCTAACCTTAACCTAGATACATTTTCAATTTTATCTTACATATTGCTTTTTAGTTTTTTCACTTACTGATAATTTTGAAACAGTATTTCAATTCTATTTCAATCAATGTGAAGAGGGGTTTGTTTACGCCCACTTCCTTTCATGGATGAAAAAACAATATTAAAATTAAGTTTAAATCAGGTTCCATATAATTTGGATCAAAATACAACATCATATCAGATTCTTTTAAATTTACATTAATAGTAGATTATTTTTTTAAATAATCTTCTGACATAAGAACAGTCCCAAAATAAATGGTCAAGAGTCTCTGGATCACAACCAGTAGTATTACCAAACCATTCAGAACCCATTTTCAAAAGTGAGTCTACAAGTTTATCAACATTCAAAGCAAAATTACTTTCCCATTGTTCCTCAAATGTAATATATGATACACCATTTTGTAGCCCCGAGTCTCTACTTTTATCCAATGTAAAAAAACACAATTTCTAATTTTGCTACATAAGACCGATTTGAGCCGGTCGATCACATTTGATCATTGTTCAGTTTAGAGGGCTAGACCTGGGCACTGTTAAACTGCCCTGGTGATTGTAAACTGTGGCAAAGACATTCAAAACCGATTAAATGAATGCAGCAAACATATATACTGTAGACACAAAATATATTTTATAAAGAACAGCTACTCAGAGTTGCCATGTATAACACCACACTGTGTGCATACTATTCCAGCACTGCTGAGATGAAATGTCTCTCTTCAGATCCAGGGGATGGGCTATCAGGAAGAGCTCTTACCCCACACATACAGATAATTGTAAGGTCCCTCCGTCGAGCAGTGAATTTCCAATGCAGATTAAACCACAAAGACCAGGAAAGTTTTCCAATGCCTTGCAAAGAAGGGCACCTATTGGTAGATTGGTAAAACATGAGAAAAAAAGCAGACATTGGAATATTCTGTTGAGCATGGTGAAGTTATTAATTACACTTTGGATGGTGTTCCATAGAGAACAGTCTATGACTTGGGTGGCTAGTCTTTGACAATGGTTGTCTAGCAATGATCACCAACCAACTTGATAGAGCTTGAAGAATTTTGAAAATAATAAAAAATGGGCAAATGTTGCGCAGTCCAGGTAGAGTATGGAAAGACTTACCCAGAAAGACTCACAGCTGTAATCACAGTTAAAGTTAGAATTAACATGTATTGAATACTTATCTAATCAAGATATATTGGTGTTATATTTTTCTTTATTATTTTACAATGTTCGATTTTTTATTCTACTTTGACATTACAGTGTATTTTGTGTAGATCATTGTCAAAGAATGACCATTAAATCATTTTTAATCCCACATCCCAAAATGTGGAAAAAATCAAGGGGGTGAATACTTTCTGAAGGCACTGTACATACCATTCGATCATCGTTGAGTTGGTTGTGTTGTCAGGACAAGCTACACCCCCTACAGTCTGGACCTGAACACTCTCCCTATCCCTCTTCCACTGGAGGCATTTCTCATCCCATGACTCGCCAATCTGTTTAAATGTTGTCATTGTACTGTTCCTGGACACACAGACTCTGAGCCTGGATTGTCAGTCAAAATATCTTATTTTGGCCCAACCATGATGCTGAGGGACTGGTGTGTCGCAGTATTGTGTCCACATTTTTACTGGCTAATCCTCTACACTCCTCAGAAACAGTATTCTGTGCGTGCTTGATAAAACTTGTGACAAACCAGGAACTTGCATCAAATATTTTGGTGTTTCACTGGGCCGATTAACTTGGAGACATATACCTATTCTTTCCAAAGGACCTCTAAGTATCCGTGACTTTGTTCGAGAAGGAGTTGTAACCGTACTTTAAGTGACTGTCATCTGAGACTGTCATCATGCAACACATTTACAAAGATAAACTTTGTGTACAGTATGTGCACATAAAATGGGCTTCATGAGTTTCTTCATTGTCAAGGGGAAAAAAAACTATGTATAAATTATCAAGGCTACAGTTGTCACTATGATCAACTGAAGATATTATTAAATATAGCCTACAAATGTGAGCCTGGAGGATTTGTGCAACACTGTTTTCAATCTATATTTAAAAAATATGTTTTTGTTTGACCTTTATTTAACCAGGAAGGGCTCATTGAGATTTAAAATCTATTTGTCAAGAGTGTCCTGGCCAAGATAGGCAGCACCAAGTCATTAATTTTTTTTACAGACAAACATGAAAAACTACAAAAATCTAGTAAAAACCATAGAATTCACAAGAAAGAGTATAACAAAATCAAAAACATGATAAGGCTTTGAAGACTGTAATGATTAATACTGAGATAGTAAACAAACAAACAATCAAGCAAAAGTTAACCTGTAGCTGCATGGCCTATTGCATTAATAACAAGTTAGCTGTAGATAGCTATGTTGTTTGAATTTAGAGAGCTTACTTTAACTATGTGGTGATAACTTTTGTTGTTGTCACCTACAGCCGATGATGCAGCAAAAATCGGTGCTTGTAGCAGTTGAATTCCTATATATGGCGGCTGGTCATCTGCCTCTGGAGCTGGGTTCCTGAATAAGCCTTGTCTCGCCGAACTCTCTGTGCTTTCCTGAACAGACACTCTTTCGGTACTTCTCAAGACAGCCGCCGCACATCTTTTCATTCTAACTCTAGAATTTGTTCTTTCTCTCACAAAACAGCCGGTTCTTTCCACGTCACTGGTACTTCTTTTATATTTCAGGAGAAGATTGCGATAGGAGCCACATACTGCTTTTGAAAACCCATCACTCAGCTTGACAGGTCCCATCTCTTCTAATGCCAGCGTGTAGTCAGGTCGCCAGTTTGCCTTGCAAAAGGTTGTTTGTTCCTGTTACAGTCTTATGGTTCACCACATACAACATACCCTAACAGCATACCCTTAATGAGCACCTTTGGTGCTCTGCCCAAGCAAGGCATTTGATTGGATTTGAAGTGTTGTGAGGCGTCACTGATTTACACCGGGTTCCCACCACTTTTTAGCAGATTTTGTGTCATGGACTTCCCCGGGCTTCCTGTTTTAGGGAAGCCTGGTTATCGACTTCAAGGTTAACATCACCGCCACATACTGTAGTTGTAAACATGTCAAACTCTCACAATATTTCACTTCGGTACAAATGTTAGCTTTTCCAACAACATCAGACTCCTTTCCCTCAAGGCACCTGGAGCACACACAGAGACTAGGGTGTCCAATCAAAAACAAATATTTTGACCAATAGGTAAAATAATATGTTGTGTAAATACTCCTCTAAGAAAACCAAATGTCTTATGTAAATAATCCTCTAAGAAAACCAAATGTCTTAACCTCATGTCTCTATCATAATCAGTTCAAAGTCTATTTAAGTTTTTACCATTGTAGAATGGCAACAATTAAGGTAACTAAATCAATGGAGGCCAGAGAAAAAAAGGAAAATAGCATTGCATCAGCTACCTGTAGGCTGGATTTTGTGTGTGTCACTCCCTGATCTGTTTCACCTGTCTTTATGCTTGTCTCCACCCCCTTCCAGGTGTCACCCATCTTCCCCATTATCCCTTGTGTATTCATACTTTTTATTGAATTTTTTTATACTGTTTGTCTGTTGCCTGTTCGGCTTGTCATGTCAGATCTTACCAGCGGTCTTTCCCGCCTCCCTGTTGCTCTAGTTCTGTTTCCTAGTTTTTATAATTTCTGACCATTCTCCCTGCCCTGACCCTGAGCCTGCCTGCTGTCCTGTACCTGCCTGACTCAGACCTGACTATGAACCTCTGCATGCGCTGACCCCAAGCCTGCCTGCCATCCTGTACCTGCCTGACTCTGACCTGATCACAAACCTCTAACCTGCCCTCAACCTGCCCTTTGCCAGCCCCGTGTTTATAATAAATTATCTGAGAACTGTACTATCCGCTTCCTGTGTCTGCATCTGTGTCATATCCTGAGTCGTGAAAGTGTGAGAAATAAGACTTACAGGGTCACTGTTGAACTCGTCATCTTTCTTCTCGAATCCAGATGACGTAAAACAATATAGAGGTAAGATAGATATCAATTGAGACATGACAGTATATTCATATTTTAGTATAAACCTTTCATATCAATGCAAATTTCCAGTTCTTTTTTGAAGATTTCTGACAAAAACAAGCGTATCTCTGAAATGTCAACGGAGCAGACATTTTCCATTTAATTCTACTCGTGTCATGCAAATTCTTCTGTTTGCGACCAACAGAAACAACTTTGCAGATGACCACCACAATCCTGGGTAAAAGTTGCTGTGAGAAAAATGGGCATGGGGGATGGGCATGTGGGTGGGGTGGCAAGGGCTCAAGGGCAATCAAAGGGATTTGTGTATTTGTATTTGCATTAAATTGTGCTTTAAAGATGCACTATGCAGAAATCGCTCCATCATTTCCTGGTTGCTAAAATTCGAATAGTTTGACAAATTTTAGTTTGACAAAACAAGCAAGTATATTGTAGAGAAACATTGTACAATCTAAACCACTGTGAAATATATTTTCAGCTGATTGAAGCTGGTGTTCAAAATTCAAAGAGGCAAAACAAAACTTATGAACGGGAACCATAGAAATAGCGCACATAGAACAGATCAGGTCTGGAAGTATATCACATGAGAGGAGTATATCCCTACACTTTTGTCACAAAGGTAATGGAGTTTTCCACTGACCTTGGACTGGGGTAAATCCTTGCAGTTCAATGTAGCTACATACAGTATGAGAGCAAGCCTCCAATTGTCACGTTGGCATAAATGGTTGGGGGACAGGCTCAGGAATGCGTAGGGATTTTTATTATACCCCAAATTACTGCGTCCCGTGTAAAGGCACAGGGACGAAGACCAAACAAACACTATACAAAACACAGGGTTGAAACTCAAACAAAAGAGCGAGGAGTACCTTGAAGAAATAACAATAATAATAATATGTAACAATAATCGACAGGACAATGGTTAACCAAGGACACACTTATGTAATTATTAATCACTGGGAATAGGGGCCAGGTGTGTGTAATGAAAGTTCCGGAGGGATCCGTGACACCAATAAAACATCAATACCACAAAAAGCTGACACCACCAGTAGTTCCAATGAACACTACCATAGAGCATACATAATGCCTCATTTGACTGCTTACAGACTCTTCTTGTTTGGTAGAAAATATACACAGCTTTGGTTTAGTGTTTTTACCTACAACTTCAGTTTTTTCAAATGCTGTTGCATCAATATGCATGAGATGGATAAAATGCCTCTAAAAATGTTGTATGCATTAATAAGAAAATGCTTGAGAACAGCTGTATATGCTTTTGTGCCTTGGTGGGCTCCCAAAATTCATTTGCATAGCAAAATCAATTTTTTACAGTTTGTTCTGATACTGTTTAATTTCAGCATAAGTAACATGTGTCTGTAGAGTGACATGCTGGCCAACAACAATTCCCATCTAAAAGCTGCTTTCAGGCTGCTCAGAATTTGCTGTGTCTGCCTCCTTCCGTTTTTTTGTGGCTATGACAGATCATGGTGCTTGGAGACAATCAGTGGGAGGTGGTTAAATGTTGAATTAACCCATCAGGTGTTTCTGGCTAATATATTGTAGATCAACTAGCTAGGCCATCTGGAAGTACCACCTGTTTGTTGGGTGTGGAGATCAGTTACCTAAGATCAGGAAAAGGCCTTATGGAAAAGGACAAACTGGCAAGTGGGGGAAGTTTCTGGTCCCTCAGTAAGGAACACAGGCAGAGTGCTAACTATCAGAAACACACTCGGTGAAATACGAATGGAAAGTAGTAATTGAAATACTATTAGTAATCATGGGACTCTGTCTGCATCTTGTAAAAGTAACAGAAGTTTACGCTCTGCACAAATGCCATTTTGAGAGCACCTAGCACATTTACCTCCGTTAAACAAGTACATTATGCCCAGACTCTTAATAATTGCTTTTTGTTGAGAACAAACGTGAAGGGGCTGTAGATCTGGAAAGAAAGATAAGTGTGAGAGGAGTGGCAACAATGCTAGTCTGCCTCTGGACTACTGCTTTCCAGGATAAGGGGCTGAACATTTGTGCCCTGGTCCCACTGTCTAATGGCACCATGCAGACCACTCCACATTACATTAGGCTGGACAGCGACAATCATAATAAAATGGTATGTAGTTAGGTACTGCAATCTCTACCAGTAGGCCCTAGCATTTCCATATGGAGTGGTGATATCAAGTGCTAATGTAAGTAGAGAGTGAGCATATTGAGCTAAATAGTAAAACAATGAAAAAATGAATTAATATCCCATTGACATTTGGATGGTGCATCATAATCAGGCCAGGCTATAGCCAGGGTTATCTATAAAAAATGGGTGCATTGTAGTTTAGTACTCTCAAGCTACCCTGTTAAAAAAAGTGGGTGCACTGTATATGGTATGGTGCCCTCAATTCCTGTCGCTGTGAGACCACAAGGATACAGCTCTCCTGTTCCCACCTCATTGGCTTCACACATTGAGAGGACTACTCCCATTGGTGGGCATGGCCTTGGGTCAAACACGCTGGAAGTACAAGTCCGTTGTATATTATTTACGACATTGGCAAATAATGGAGGAGTAATGGTCTGTTGCAGGGAGTCAAGCATCGCTCGTCTTTTATTCACAGAGGTGAACACAAAAATACACCACCATTTAGTGCTCATAAAATGGCTTTCGCCTGGTGGCATAGGCAAAGATTCAAGACCAAAATAGAGATGGGCATTTCAAATTCCATTAACAATTTTCTCTAATAACAAAATGAGAAATGTTAAATCAATGCTTCTAACCTAAAGTCACCTTACCTTGATACTTAAAACCTAAATCAATACTGTCATTAATGTGGTTCTTCAATAATTATGCATAATACTTGTTGGATGCGCATCTGGTGTCCAGCTGATTAGTTATGCTGTGATATTTTCACACATCATCATCCGAATCTAGGAAGGATATTTCCAAATGACAGTCAGGTGACGAACAGCTGTTGTGATAGTGCATGTGATGCAACAACAGCCCAAGTGCTGGAAAAAAGGTGTTCGTGAGGCATGTCAACAATATTTTGGTGTCTCATTCCTTACGCCGGTGAAGACAGTTGTCAGCAGGGTCTCATTAGATTTTACAGAGAGAGCATCAAGGTAATGAGTTCATGTTTTCATATGTTTTTGTGCTTTGGATTTGACACCGAATCTACTGTGCACAATTGTATAGGATAGACTATTGCGCAACCCCACATGCTTTTGATTATTCTGGAAATAATGACAAATTACATAACCTAGTGGGCATATTCACAATATGATCTGGTTATTAAATAACATGACAAATACATTTTGCTTTCCATGTTACACCTGCAATTTTAAAGAATAGAAGCTGCTTGAAGTAGCCTATTTGAATTTGGAACTCATAAATTCTAGTACGTGAATAGGTCTACCTTGTAAATTAGACATTTTCTCAATTTGGTGCTTGAAAAGTCATTGTAATTACTGTAGCCAATTTATAAGTTCTCCTGCTCCCTTATAATTATCTGTGAGTACATTTTTTATCTGTTTTTGTGAGAGAGAACTTATATACTTTTTGTGAGGGGACACTTGTGTTTGTTTCCCGTCACTTCCATAGAAGGGTGTTGCTCTACTCTGTTATGAGGTTGATAACATCTAATGCTGGCTTCAACCTTCCATACAAATCCTTCCATAAAAAAAAACCTGGCATGTGGAACGGCATGACAATCCTTTTATTTTTGTTTCAAACCATTTAGAAAAAAAAAATATATATATTTTTAGAAATACCCTTATGTATTGTGGGTGTTTTTTTGTGTTATTGGTTGCGCTTGTTCACAAGTGAAAATGTGGCTGCTGAAACAATGAATATTTCGACATAGCTAACTTAGGAGCATCTTATTCTCCATCTCTACATGACACTAGAAGTACCTTGACTTTTTGAAAGTCAATGGATGTACGTACATTGCCTTGGACCGACTGTACCATGTAGGCACAGAACGCATCCTTGTCAGCTCAAGTGGACGGCACATTCTTTTTAATTTGCTGCAATTAACCAGAATTCTGAAAATAGCTTCACGTTGTGAGGACAGCTGGGAAGGCTAAACAGTTGCCAATGACACCTTCTTAATGGAGGAAGACAAGTGTCTTTGTTGAATTACCATGGCAACTGCAGAATC
This sequence comes from Oncorhynchus clarkii lewisi, assembly GCF_045791955.1. Lineage (NCBI taxonomy): Eukaryota > Metazoa > Chordata > Actinopteri > Salmoniformes > Salmonidae > Oncorhynchus > Oncorhynchus clarkii. The sequence goes on from NC_092169.1 coordinate 18,931,806, forward strand.
AATCGCAAAAAGCACTGACACGACTGTCAGTATGACATTTGGAGGTATGTTGTTAGCTTGCAGATCCCCTTGTTCTGATCATCTCCCACCTGATGTCATAATATAGGGCTGGCTGTCCTTACCACGGCAGTACCTACAGCTCATATTCCTTCACAGGTGTGGATTCATCACTTAACTTTGAATATTGTTCTTAAGCTAGTTAGCTTATTTGATTAAATTCATCACATTGAATAACATTGAGTGGGTGTTACAGATGTGTCTCTCTTTCCCTCTCTCTGTTGTTTTCGCTCTCTCTCAGTAGAGAAAATAATTGACTATAAACGGTTGAGGGCTCAGTTTGTGAAGCAAAATAAACTGACAGGGTTTCATTGCTGTGCAATTTGTTCAAGTGAAGACAAGCTCTAGCTTCAACTGGGTAAGATTAAACACACACTCCAGCGGGATGACAGAATGGTCAGCATATCAGCTCTTGACGTACGGGTTGAGGTTGAAAGGCCCTTTATTTGCCTGCCAGAGGCGGATGCCCTAGGCTAACTGCAAACGGGCAATCTTGGAGCGGGCAAGATCGATGTATAAACATATTATTGATTTAATCTCTAATGGAGAGCCATTGGTTTTGCCTCATCTTGTGGTGGGAACCATTAGGATCAGGCCTAGATGGCTCGTTCCTCATCCGGGAGTAATGGCCTATAATCAGCTGTATCTCTTTAAGTGATGGCTCCTTCTCGAAGTCTGTGGGCCTTGACAGTTCTATCTCATTCGCTTTCTCTCTCCTTCGTCTCCATTTAGGATTTCAGTTATCTTATAGAACTGTCTGCGAGGAAAAAGTTAAATTCTGTCTTTATCTGTGTTAATGAAAACTCTCTCTCATTAACATATCACACCAGCCACTCCTGGTGACTCTCTACTCAACTTCATCTTCCCGATTCCTTTACAGTATCCCTTTATTTCTCATCTTCCCGATTCCTTTAAAGTATCCCTTTATTTCTCATCATCCCCTCTTCCTTATATGACAGGGCACATCTTTTTAAGCTCTGTTGCATACGTAAAACACACTTATGAATATATATTAAGCCATTTAAGCACATACAGTTAGGGCACACATATGCATGCCAATATTCATAAAGAAGCAGTCAGCCTAACTTTGTTTGACAGAAAAGTAATTAAAATCAACCAAGCACACGTTGCATACTAAACGACCAAGAACGGCAGCACAACACAAGGTCCAACCCCTAACAAAATGTATTAAAAGTTCATTAGTTTTGTGAAAGATGCTCTCATACAGGCACTTCATGGACAATGAATTTTGTGGCACTGGATGCATATACAATTTGTATAGGGATACACACACACGAACATATATATACACCTCCCTCGAACCGAGATGAGCACAATCCAGTAAAGCAGGCATTAGCAAAGCCACCCACTCTGGAGTCAGGTTTTTCCCACACAGGCTGTGGCTGTCGAGCCAAACTGTACTGCTAGCACAGTTAGTGTATTGCACTACAGCACCCAGAATAAGTGGTGTGTGAAGGGGTGAATTATGCGGATTCTCACCCAGTAGAGTGGATCCCTGTGCTGTGGTATAATGCAGTAACCAACTACATATTTGTGTTAGGCATCAGTCAACTCATATCTTTCTCTTTTCTATTCACCATGGGAACCAACCCTCGCCAATTGATTTTTTTCTTGACACATGAATCAAATACATACATGGATGGAAACAGGGAACAATAAAAGGTTATTCACGCTACCCTAATCACTCTCTATTTCTCAGTGTGGAGAGACACACTCACTCTCTAGCTCTCTTTTCCTCCTTTCACCCTCAATCACTCTCTTGTGGGATGGAGGGAGCAGATATGACGTGCATAGCACATCTGGGTTACTCATGTGGCACAGCGATTGTCTTGCTGTGGGGCCTTGGTTGCCGAGCCACCCCCTCAGTATTGTCTAAAAGCTGCTTAACCTGCAGCTCTCAAAAGCTTATTGTTGCGTTAACGCTCTCAACAGTGTTGCCTTGGTGATAAGTGGACAAACACACGTAGGAGGGATAAGATTGGCACTTTACCCCTTATTGGCAGACATACAGTCAGAGACTAGTAAAAGTCTAACATATTTACCCGTGTGTGTGCATGTCTGTGTGTGGACGAGTTTAACTATACTTGTTGGGCAAGAAGTCTGAACTGGGGACATTTTGTTAGTCCCTACAAGGTCAAATGCTTTTTCTATGTGTTTAGGGTTAAGGTTAGAATTAGTGTTAGGGTTAGAATTAAGTTTAGGATTAGTTATAGGATTAGTGTTAGGCTCTAGGGTTAGAGTTAAGGTTAGGTTCTGGAGTTTTACTGAGCCTGCTTATCGAGAGACTGTACAGTATTTCAGCTTTGTTTGAGCTTTCAAAACAATAATGGTCCCACAATTAAAATAGCAGAGACATATACATTCACCAGAAGCTGTTTAAGAAAATTGGTAGTTTGTGTCCAACAGCTGCAAACAAAAGTCAGTAACTCTATACTTGACATCTAGAGTCATAACATGTTATGGCACGGTCATAACCATGTAATAATATGTCACAACAGCTGACATAACTTGTCATAAAATGGTCATAACATTATCATGACACATACATTACCAGTCAAGCACTTTGAAACACCTACTCATTCAAGGTTTTTTCTTTATTTTTACTATTTTCAACATTGTAGAATAATATTGAAAACATCAAAACTATGAAATAACACGTATGGAATCTTGTAGTAACCAACAAAGTGTTAAACAAGTCAAAATAGATTTTAGATTTTAGATTATTCAAAGTAGACACACTTTGCCTTTATGACAGCTTTGCACAAACTTGGCATTCTCTCAACCAGCTTCATGAGGAATGCTTTTCCAACAGTCTTGAAGGAGTTCCCACATATGCTGAGCACTTGTTGGCTGCTTTTCCTTCACTCTGTGGTCCAACTCATCCCAAACCATCTCAATTTGGTTGAGGTCAGGTGATTGTTGAGGCCAGATAATCTGATGCAGCACTCCATCACTCACCTTCTTGGTCAAATAGCCCTTACAGCTAGTTTGCAGTCTTTCCAGCTTCAGTTTGAAGTGATTGTGTTAGCTGTGCTGTTGGCTAGCTCCTCTGAACAACAGTGTCCACATTAGCTCATTGTTATGTCACTAGAAAACAGCTTAAACAAATGCAAATGCAGCTACTTTGCTGTTATTCTGGCTGCACATTTTGACATGACAATAAGTTAGCCGTAGTTGGCTGGACAGCAAGCAAGGGATAAGAACATTGCCAGCCAGTATGACACGAACAACTGGGTCGCGTCCATAGATACAGAACAAAAAGAATGAACGACTGGGCTGATAGAATAAATGACAAGCCGACTTGGGTAGCAACAAGACTGAACGACTGGTCTGAGAGAATAAATTACCAGCCGATTTGGGTAGCAACACTAGATTTGGATTATATCTTGTTGAATGAAATAATATAAATAAATTCATGAAAATACAATATTTAATGAAAATATGTCAATCATTGTTTGAATATGTTGGTTAGCCGTTGTATTAAAGTGATAACGCCCTCGAAGCCGGTGTATGGAGGATATAGTGGCCGACTTCATCTCAGGCCTAACAAAACCCATGCCAATATACCCTTAAATTCACCGGCTTCGAGGGCATTATTACTTAATTATGAAAATGTTGTGACCGTGTCATAACGTGTCAAGACGCTAGGTGTCAAGAAAATTCTTACCCAAAAGTCCAGAGTTCCTCAAATGTTTTTGTTTTCTTTCCTCTAGTTCAGGTATTACCAAACGGGAGGGGGGTACGTGCAATTCCGTTCGGGGATTGCGCATGAATCACATTTAAAAAATATATTTATATACACTACCTTTAAAAATGTTGGGGTCACTTAGAAATGTCCTTGTTTTTGAAAGAAAAGCACATTTTTTGTCCATTAAAATAACATCAAATTGAATAGAAATACAGTGCAGACATTGTTAATGCTGAAAATGACTATTGTAGCTGGAAATAGCAGATTTTTTATGGAATATCTACATAGGCGTACAGAGGTCCATTATCAGCAACCACTATTCCTGTGTTCCAATGGCACGTTGTGTTAGCTAATCAAAGTTTATCATTTTAACCTGTTGCGACGACCAAACCCGGATCCGGGATTCTATTTATAGACCTAAGCTCATTACCATAACGCAACGTTAACTATTCATGAAAATCGCAAATGAAATGAAATAAATATGCTAGCTCTCAAGCTTAGCCTTTTGTTAACAACACTGTCATCTCAGATTTTCAAAATATGCTTTTCAACCATAGGAAAACAATCATTTGTGTAACAGTAGCTAGCTAGCGTAGCATTTAGCGTTAGCATTAGCGTTAGCATTAGCGTTAGCATTTAGCAGGCAACTATCACAAAAACAAGTAAAGCCTTCAAATAAAATAACTTACCTTTGAAGAACTTCTGATGTTTTCAATGAGGAGACTCTCAGTTAGATAGCAGATGCTCCGTTTTTCCAAAAAGATTCTTTGTGTATTAGAAATAGCTCCGTTTTGTACATCACATTTGGCTACCAAAAAAAAAAAAAAAAAAAAAAAAAAACGAAAATTCAGCCCTCAAAACGCGAACTTTTTTCCAAATTAACTCCATAATATCGACTGAAACATGGCAAACGTGGTTTAGAATCAATCCTCAAGGTGTTTTTCCACATATCTCTTCAATGATATATCCTTCGTGGAAGCCGTTGCTCTCAAATGGAAAAATAATTGCACCTGGCTTTACGCTCCAATTTCGACGCAGGGACACCAGGCGGACACTTGGAAAATGTAGTCTCTTATGGTCAATCTTCCAATGATATGCCTACAAATACGTCACAATGCTGCTAACACTTTGGGGGAACGACAGAAAGTGTAGGCTCATTCCTTGCGCAATCACAGCCATATTTTTTTTTTTTTTTTTTTTTTTTTTTACCTTTATTTTACTAGGCAAGTCAGTTAAGAACAAATTCTTATTTTCAATGACGGCCTAGGAACAGTGGGTTAACTGCCTGTTCAGGGGCAGAACGACAGATTTTGTACCTTGTCAGCTCTGGGATTTGAACTTGCAACCTTTCGGTTCCAAGTCCAATGCTCTAACCACTAGGCTACCCTGCCGCCCCAATAAGCGGCAGGGTATAAGGAGACAATGGAAAACAGAGCTTCAGAAATTCTGCTCATTTCCTGGTTGATGCATCATCTTGGTTTCGCCTGTAGAATGAGTTCTGGGGCACCTACAGACAATATCTTTGCAGATTCTGAAACTTCAGAGTGTTTTCTTTCAAAAACTGTCAAGAATATGCATAGTCGAGCATCTTTTCGTGACAAAATATCGTGCTTAAAACGGGAACGTTTTTTATCCAAAAATGAAATAGCGCCCCTAGAGATCAAAGAGGTTAAAAGGCTAATTGATCATTAGAAAACCATTTTGAAATCATGTTAGCACAGCTGAAAACTGTTGTCCTGATTAAAGAAGCAATTAAATTGGCCTTCTTTGGACTAGTTGAGTATCTGGTGCATCAGCATTTGTGTCCAGAAACAAAGACCTTTCTTCTGAAACTCGTCAATCTATTCTTGTTCTGAGAAATTGCCAAGAAACTAAAGATCTCGTACAACGCTGTGTACTACTCCCTCCACAGAACAGCGCAAACTGGCTCTAACCAGAAAATAAAGAGGGGTGGGAGGCCCCGGTGCACAACTGAGCAAGAGGACAACTAGCTTCATTATATAGTATCCGCAAAACACTAGTCTCAACGTCAATAGTAATGAGGCGACTCCGGGATACTGGCCTTCTAGGCAGAGTTGCAAAGAAAAAGCCATATCTCAGACTGGCCAATAAAAATAATAGATTAAGATGGGAAAAAGAACACAGACACTGGTCAGAGGAACTCTGCCTAGAAAGCCAGCATCCCGGAGTGACAGTTCTGATGCAGCCGTAGAGCACCCGGGAAGGCACTGAACAATTGACAGGGACATTGGACCATCGAATAGGCGCAAATATGATAAGAACTACATTGATTTGGGGTTCACTTATATTGGGAGTTGTGCCTTTCCTCAGCCACAGTACTTTTGTACATATAACATACCATCTCACAACTCGATGAAACCTTCACTCTTGAGCGGACATTTACAAACAAAACATGCCAATTTGAAAAATAAACCAAGGGAGTTTTTTGAGCGAGAATTAAGACAACCTTTGCGTAGTAACACATGATATAGTCCCAAAAATGTGTGCATGTCAGCAATCAAGTTTGAAGATATATAACTTTCAAGATACAGAAATACAGTACAACCAGTATGAAGCATTTTGTATCATATGATGCAAAACGCAGCATGATATGATAGATAATGCAACATACCTGCTGTATTTCTGTATTTTGAAAGTTATATACCATAGCTTGAAAAATTGATTACTGACATGCAAAACTGTTGGGACTATATCAACAATAGAATAATGAAATTAATACCAAAATATAGTTTTTGGGTGGAATTCTCCTTTAAGTAGTCCACTCACAAGGACATACATTTCCTCAAAACCATTTCATGAAAGCCGTATACTTACACGCATTATAATATGTCCTCTTTATGACTTGCTATCTGGATAACTCTAATAAACACCAGCCTGTTTCACTGTTAGCATACTGATTCTTACACTGTGCTGCTGAGTGTCTGGTTCTTCGCCTGTAGTCAGAGCAGTGACTAATTTGGGAGCTTGTTAGCACTGTGCCCAGTTAGTACCGGAGGGGTTAGCATGGCATGCTGTAATGATGTGAGATGATGGTTTAGTTAGCTAAGCTGTGCCTGGTGCCTTGCTGGGAGTTGGTAGTTGGTACAGGAAGTGAAGCAGAAAGATTCCCTAGTGTATCCGCAGGACAGCCTGTGTAACTGTTGCGTCCACTGCTACTGCTGCCCCCCGGGCAGTGACAAAAGAGAGGACTAAGAGAGAGGACAGACTATGTCCAAAAATGACTGAGTACAGAGTAGTCTAAAGGATTGGTGACAGAGAAACACGCACACACAGAGAATGAACATGTGCAGATGAGCTAACACACATACAGAAGTGCATGCAGGCACACAATAACACACACATACACACAAACACCACCCCCCTGTCCATACCCACCAACAGCTGGCCTGGCCTTCAACCCCCTCCTCCCTGTCCTCCTTCCTGCTTTAGTAAACCCAGGTGGCCTGACACAGCACCCTGTCTGAGTAATGGCCCCAGAGGAGCAAAAGCACAGTGCATTCATCATAGTCTCGACTCTCCACACACACACAAGCACCTACACACATACCATGTGTCAAAATCAAGCTGTTAAAAATAGTAACAATTATCACATCTAAATGTGATGATCTCTCAAGTAGTATATAAATGATTCTTGCATTGGTGTCAAATAATTTGTTGATGAGCTCCAACATCCCTACAAGTTTATCATGTTGTTGATTCATTAACAATGCCAAACATAATGTGAAGGTAACTACTTTTCCATTGTAGATTTAGCGACACTCAAAAACACCATAACTGTCAAACAACGTGACTATACCTTTAAAGGTATAAAATATGTGCATGTTCATTGTCTGGTCCTTTCCTGTAGGCAGCTTGGCCGGTTGCGTATCTGTGGATGATGTGCTGTCAGACTACCTGCTCTGTCTGTGTTTATCTGTTTGAGCAGTGTATTTATGGCCCTTTGCTCGTTCATTAGATGGCACCGAGGCCATTTATTACATTGCATTGTCAGTCAAGTCCCAAACCCTTGCCATCTATTTCCTTCCCAATGACAGTGGATCCTTCTCTCCCTGCATTGCTGTATGTTTAGCATACCAATCAGCCCAGAGATGAGAGACACCCTACTCTGTACTCAGCACACCCAGCTACAAGACATTCTAACATGTCTACTACTGTTTATACACATTGCATATTTATATACTGGATTCTTGACATTCTTGCTCACTGTAATATATACGTAATATCTACTGCTGTACATATCGGTCTTACTAAATTTTTGTTGGTGCATATGTGCATAGATTGCATTTGGATTACTGATATAGTGCTATTTAGGTTGTTAATTGAATTCGTTCTGACAACCTTGATTTTTGTTTCTAGTTTTTTATTATTTGTGTACTTGTTTAACATGCACTATTAGGAGATAGCAACTTAAGCATTTCACTTCACCCGCTATAACATTTGCTACGGTGTAGGGACCAATTATCATATATTTGACTTGATTTGATTTGTGAGGGGAGAGAGATTGTGTGATAGTCTGTGAGAGAGAGTGGGTAAGAGAGGAAGAGAGAGAGGAGGTGAGACTGGCAAGGAGAGGAGAAAGGGGGGGGGAGAGACAGATAGAGAGAGAAGAAAGACAGGAACGAGGAGAGAGAAAGTGGGGAGGGAGGGGTGAATTGGGTTATATTCATTTTTTCCATCCCAAAAACAGATGGTGAATAGAAGGAGCAACAGGAACTAGTTGTTTTGGATCTAGCTCTGACACTGTTTGTTATGGTGAGAGACAGAGATTAAGCTTTTTAGAGGATACAAAAGAGCAAAGTAAGCAGCCATCAGAAAAGCACAAACACGGTCAGACAGAATCAATGATGCATAATCTGAGTTTTCTGGAGTCGAACACTCAAACAACCCCTTCAATAGTCAGGGAATTTATTTAAGTCAAAACCTTAGTCCATAGTGTCCCAATAGAGATAAAAGGAAAACAGTGCTCAGTGCTGTCATTAAGAGAGCACACCAGACTCCTCTTTCCCAGAAAGGCTTGACATAGGCCTACTGTATGAAGACACCAGACATCTTGCTGGACATTAATAGGGGTTTATGGGCTAGCAAATTCTCCAACCATAGTCTACATTGGCCAGAAACGTATAGGAGGGGAAGAGGGGTGGCAGGCATTGAGTTTCTCAGCATAATTTGTTGTCTTCTCTGCTCAAACACAGATTCATCACCGAATATCATTACATTAACCAAGCTGCAAAAACAAAGGTCCTTTAATTTGTATGTCTTCAGCTGGGCTCATTCTGGTCATTAGCACAAAAAAAACACTGAGGCCCCGTCAAACACAAATGCGCACACACACTATAATGTGTGTGTCCTATAATGCCTTCTTATAGCTTTCGAAATGGCCTTATTTTCTGCAAACCTTGGAAAACTATGGAGTGTCTGCTGAGAAGTCATTATTAAATGATTGAACCAGTCAGGGTATTTAAAGTTTCATGGCCATCCATTAGCATCTTAGACAGCAGACCTTGTACACTGGCTTGGGGGGTGGGGGGGTGGTGGGGTGAGAAGCGAACACCAGAACACCAACGAATACAGTATATGACCTAGATAGAAGCCCACCATCGCACCACACCACTCCGGCTTCAACCGAACTGCCCAGGAGGGGCAAAATCAAGGCCACTGGGTATTCTGAGAATAAAATGTTACGTCAGCCTAGGAGCACGTTAGCCACAACAGTTCCCACATGCCTGCCAGATTCACACGCAATAGCAGGGCCAATAGAAGGGACCATATACTGTAGTGAGGGCTGTTGACAATTAATGTATGCATGTGCATGTATATGGACAGTGGCGGACAGTGGAGCTATTTCCATCTTTAAGGTGTTGAGGTCTGGATGCCTTCTCCAGGCTGTGACCTCACTCACCTGCACTCCTCCTCCCCACTGTTTCAGCACTTAAAACTTCTTAGGGATAGGGGGCAGTATTCGGAAGTTTGGATGACTGAGGTGCCCAAAGTAATCTGCCTGTTACTCAGGCCCAGAATATGGATATAATCGGTAGTATTGGATAAAAAACACTCTAAAGTTTCCAAAACTGTTAAAATAATGTCTGTGAGTATAACAGAACTGATATGGTAGGCAAAACCCCAAGGATAACCCACCCAGAATTTTTTTCTTGAGCTCACCACTCATTGTAATGGCTGTCTATGGGAAAATCAATGGAATACCTCCCAGATTGCAGTTCCTATGGCTTCCGATAATGAACATACTATTCTCCGTCTTCAATTATATAGTTTATTTACATATTAGGGTACCTGAGGATTGATTAGAAACGCTGTTTGACTTGTTTGGACGAAGTTTATTGGTAACTTTTGGGATTCATTTGTATGGATTTTGAACGAGGGAAACGGGTGGATTACTGAATCAAGTGCGCCAACTAAACTGACTTTTTTGGGATATAAAGAAGGACTTTATCTAACAAAACAAACATTTGTTATGTAGCTGGGAGCCTTGGCATTGCAAACAGAGGAAGATCTTCAAAGGTAAGTGATTTATTGTATCGCTATTTCTAACTTTCGTGATGCCTCTGCTTGTTTGGAAAATGTTTGTAATCCTTTTGTATGCGAGACGCTGTCCTCAGATAATCACATGGTGTGCTTTCGCCGTAAAGCCTTTTTGAAATCTGACTGCTGGATTAACAAGAAGTTAAGCTTTTAAACAATGTAAGACACTTGTATTCTCATGAATGTTTAATATTACGCATTTTGTATTTTGAATTTCGCGCTCTGAAATTTCACCGGATGTTGTCGAGGTGGGGAGGTAGCGGCACACCTAGCCCAAAGAGATTTTACTAATGGGCTCTGCCTCACGCTCTCTCTCTCTCTCTGCGGGAGAAGTTTCACAGGTTCAACTTGTGCTCTGAAACTTTAACAGGTCACATTCCAGAGGGCTCTCAGATGGTCACTGTGGTTATGTTCTCTTAACCTCTGACACAATCTCCCATCTCTCTCCGATGGAGTGCAATACTCTGACTTGGCCAATGTTAGACTAATCAATCGTGTGAGCCCACATTGGTCCAACCTTTGACCCTTACTCTTTGATGATATTAAAGGTTTCTTATACATCAATACATGACAAACTGCTGTACCATACAGAAAGCATCTCTTACTAAAGCAATCAGGGTTATTTGTCTTTTCAGAATATTTTCCCCATCAAATTTTCTTTGGTTTTGACTACAATTTTTGCTCAGAGGAAAAACGTTAGGGTTTAACCTTTCTGGCGCAGGCGGTCCGCTAGCGACCCACCGACAACATCCGGTGAAATTGCAGAGCACCAAATTCAAAATACAGAAATAGTCCTAATAAACATTCATAAAAAATACAAGTGTTATACATCGGCTTAAAGATTAACTTTTTGTTAATCCAGCCGCTTTGTCAGATTTCAAAAAGGCTTTACGGCAAAAGCAAACCGCGATTATCCGAGGACAGCGCCCTGCTTACAAAAGCATACAAACATTTTACAACCAAGTAAAGGAATTACCAAAGTCAGAAATAGCGATAGAATTAATCACTTACCTTTGAAGATCTTCACATGGTTGCAGTCACAAGAGTCCCAGCTACACAATAAATGTTTGTTTTGTTCAATAAAGTCCCTATTTATATCCCAAAAACTGTTTTATTGGCGCGTTTTGTTCAGTAATCCACTGGCTCAAAGGCAGTCAAAACATGCAGACGAATACATCCTAATAGTACAGGTATAAAGTTCATCGCAATATGTCAAACAATGTTTATAATAATCCTCAGGTTGTCAATTGTCTAAATAATCAATAATATTTCAACCGGACAATAGCGTATTCAATAGAAAGGAAAAACAACGAAGGGCGCGCACTCAGTCACGCGTGCAAACCAGCACTGCATGATTCTACACAAGCCTGAAACAATGTCTAAAGACTATTGACATCTAGTGGAAGACATAGGAACTGCATTCTGGGTCCTAACCCATTAGATTCTCTATAGGCATTCAATTGAAATTACCCACATCAAAAAAATCCCACTTCCTGGATGGATTTTCCTCAGGTTTCACCTGCCATATCAGTTCTGTTATACTCACAGATATTATTTTAACAGTTTGCAAACTTTAGGGTGTTTTCTATCCAAATCTACCAATTATATGCATATCCTTCTGGACCTGAGTAACAGGCAGTTTACTTTGGGCATGCTTCTCATCCATACGTCAAAATACTGACCCCAAGCCATTAGAAGTTAATGCAATTAAATCCACAGGGGAGATATCATGTGACCAATGACAGGCAAAGGAGATGAATATGTCAGCTCTGAGGGGATATGTGTGGTTGTTAAACTATTTTTTTGCCTGCAGCTACGGGAGAGATGCATAAATGGCCTGTCAGCAAATAGTAAAGGAAGGCTATTAGAGAACCGTCTACAACTTCATCAATATTTCAATGCATGTCAAGCGCTCGGCTCCACACTCTGTGTGCATGTGGTTTCTTAATGCTGTAAGGGCTGCCAGGTGGATGAAGTTGACCACTAGGGAGAGCAGAGCACCACTGCCAACAGCCCAGCAGTTCTAACGAGTCCAAAAAGTTCAGTCCTGCTGCTTCACATTTACATTCTTTCATTGCCACATGCTCCAGCGTTTGCCCCAAGGTTATTTCTGACGATGCGCTCGTACTGAACACAATCCTTTAGGACTCAGTGCCTTGAATTGAACTTCTCTTTACCAAAAGTGAAATATCTCTTGACCCCTTTCTATTTTGCTTCTTTTTTTCAAATTTCCCTCTGACTCATGCATGGAAACACACACACACACACGCACACACGCACACACGCACACACACACACACACACACACACACACACACACACACACAACCCTGACTTGTTGTAGGGTCTCTTGGTTTTAAGATGAATCAATTAGCCTCTGGTCACTTTCAGATTAGCCCCAATCCAGTGAATGAGAACAATTACCTACAACACCGGGCAAATTAAACAGTAATTTGCTTCTAAAGCCAGGCTGAGCAACAAATTCAAATATGCTCACCCTCAACACAAGCCATTTATTTTTTCCATCTCTTTCTCTTTTTTCTCCCTCTCCCCCGAAATGAAAGATAAACACCAACACTAACACTGTGTATGAGTCGACCAAACCCCATCAAGCCCCGTCTGGGAGGGGATTGGGGATAAGGCTGTCAATCCCTTCTAATTGGCCACACATGCACTCAGGAAGACAAGGCAGGTATTGGGAGGTAAAGGGAACTTTCACCATGTCATGTTATTATTTATCTAACTTAATTAAGGGTTGGCAAAGTATTGGCTTCTTGGTGAAGAGGAAACTCCAGCAGGCAGCCAAGCACCAAGCAGCTAGATCATAGCACCCATGCAACTGGACTCTTTGGCAAGTAGTGGGGTTTAGAGGGACAACAGCCACTCATGGCTGATACAACAGCCACTCATGGCTGATACAACTGAGAGGAGAGTCGATGTTGATACTAGGTCAACGCCTCTTAACATGCAGTTGGAATTGATACCATGAATGTATTTTTGAGCTTATGACATACCAGCTATGAACTTAAATGTCCCCAACTGAACAGAAAGCTAATAACAATAACAATCCGTCCTTGCAGTCCCAGTTTTGTAAGTTCAAATATGTGGTTGTAAAACAATAGCTATCTCAGTAGTCCACAAAATAGCCAATCAATATGTGTTCTGAGAACTGAGTATTTCTATGCCACACAGTCAGCTGCACAAATTAATTAATTTACTACACAGCCAACAGTTCAGCACCACCCTCAATGGACAGCTCCAATAGAGGGAGGACAGACCTGTGTGTTCCTGTAACCGACTACATCGGACAGCTCCCTGTGACTCTCCTCTCACATTCAGCATCACTCTATTCTCTGCAAAGACACAAAAAATAACTCAAGCCAACATACAAACACACAAGAAAACAAGCACATGAACACTAGCTAACACACAAATTAGAGACAAACCCAAAAAACAAATTGGTTGCGATGCACAGTTTTCATGAGCCTTGTTTCATGTCTCATAATGTCTCTCTGAAAAATTCCACCTCATACCTATCAGACCGAAATGTCTCTTTCTGCCATTTGCCCTCGTGGACATACAAAAGTGCAATAAATACTTTGAGTTCATCCATAGACAAGTCCCACATACAGTTTCCTTTTCTGTGCGCATGAGCGACAGTACAATCTCTCATGTGCTGCATGTCACATAACTCATCACTCTTTTCTACCCAAACTAAGCCATCGCTCCCAGACTCCTGTCTCACTGTGGCAGGTGAGATCACCATCTCAGTTGGCTTTGTTCTGGTTTTTATGCGGTGAGGCTCAGGCATCGGAGGCGGAGGCTCGAAGTCAACATCAGGATCAGATTAAGACTCTTCATCAGTGACGTTGATTTCAAGCTCAATATCCGATCCTCCATCCAACTTCAACTTATCTAAATTCTGCAGCATTTGCCATGCTTTCAGTGCGTCCATTCGTTTGGTTCAGCTTGCCATTGTGAATGTACTCCGTGTCTGATTTGACTATCAGAGGGGAAATGATATACCATTTTCAGCCTTTCATAATAAAATAAGTGAACTGCCCACAATTCTTCATCATAACACTATTGTCAATCACCCTCTTAACCCTCCTCATCATCCAGGTCATTGAAGTCACATGCACCATTATCAGTTTCTATCTGGCTTTTAGTGCCCATTCATCCATTGACAACAGAATAGCATATTTTAATTTTAAGTGTATTATGTTAGCAGTTTTTGCTTAGTAGCCAGAGCAATGCTGCCACATGAGTGGTCATGTGCTGAATGCATGGACAGCACAGATATTCTTGGAAAAAGTTACATTTGGAAATTGCGCTTTACCTCCTGAATTTTGAGCGTTATTTGACAAAGGTAAGTGTCATTGTCACACCCTGACCATAGATGGCCGTTTTATTTCTCTATTTGGTTAGGTCAGGGAGTGATTTGGGGTGGGCATTCTATGTTCTATTTCGTTGTTTTGGCCGAGTGTGGTTCCCAGTCAGAGGCAGCTGTCTATCGTTGTTTCTGATTGGGAATCATACTTTGACAGCCTTTTTCCCACCTGTGTTCGTGGGTAATTATTGTCTGTTTAGTCTCTTTTACCTGACAGAACTGTTTGCTTTCGTTTTGTTACTTTGTTTGAGTGTTTTTTGATAATAAAATAAATCATGAACACTTTCCTGCTGCGCTTTGGTCCACTCCTTCCGACGACAGGCGTTACAGAACTACCCACCAAAAAAAGACCAAGTAGCGTGGTCAAAAGGACAAGTGGACATGGGAGGAGATCCTAGACGGAAAAGGACCCTGGACGCAGGCCGGGGAGTATCGCCGTCCGAAGGAGGAGCTAGAAGCAGCAAAAGCGGAATGGCGACGTTACGAGGAGTTGGAGCAACGAGGCAAGAACGAGAGGCATCGGGGAGATTGGCAGAGTCAGGGTTCAGACCTTAGCCAACTCCTCGTGCTTACCGTGGGGAGCCAGTGACCGTGCCTTTGATGCGCAGCCACAGTCCGGTGCGCTCTGTGCAAGCTCCCCGCAGTGGCCGTGCTAGATTGGGCATTCAGCCAGGACGGATTGTGCCAGCTCGGCGTTCCTGGCCTCCGGTGCGTCTCTTCGGCCCAGGTTATCCTGCGCCAGCTCTACGCACGGTGTCCCCGGTTCGCCGGCACAGCCCAGTGCGGCCTGTTCCAGCTCCCCGCACTTGCTGGGCTACGGGGGGTATCCAGCCAGGACGAGTTGTGCCAGGTCTGCGCTCAAGACCTCTGGTGCGCCTCCATGGACCAGTTTGTACTGCGCTGGCTCTACGCACTATGCCTTCATAGCCCAGTGCGTCCTGTGCCAGCTCTCCATACTCACCGAGCTAGAGTGGGTATCCAGCCAGGACGTGTTGTGGCAGCTCCACTCACTAGGCTGCCAGTACGTCTCAGTCCGGTGAGACCTGTTCCGGCTCCACGTAGGAAGCCTCCAGTGATGATCCATGGCCCGGAGCATGTAGTGGTAATCCTTGGCACGAAGCCTCCAGTGATAATCCATAAGCGACGGTCCCCAGTCCGGGGTGTCTCCAGCGGCCGGTCCCCAGTCCGGGGTGTCTCCAGCGACGGTCCCCAGTCTAGAGCCTCCAGCGACGGTGTGCAGTCTAGAGCCTCCAGTGACGGTCTGCAGTCCAGAGTCTTCAGTGACGAGCTGCAGTCCAGAGCCTGCAGCGGGGGTTCCCAGTCCAGAGACTCATGCGATGATCCACGGTCCGGTTCCTCCGACAACGATTCACGGTCCGGAGTCCCCGGTGACGATCCACGGTTCGGTTCCACAGAAGCAGAGCGATCAGCGTAGGGAGCTTAGGCAGCCCTTTTCCCACCTGTGTTTGTGGGTAGTTATTTTCTGTTTAGTCTCTGTTACCTGACAGAACTGTTCGCTTTCGTTTTGTTACTTTGTTCGAGTGTTTTTGATAATAAAAGAAATCATGAACACTTTTTACACTGCGCTTTGGTCCACTCCTTCCGACGACAGGCGTTAGTCATAGAAACCGCAGAATATACTCTTTCTGATATTATATAGAAATCACAATGTTTTACCTGCATATGACTCTGAAGGAGGATTTGATAAAGTGATGCTTATTTTCCTGCATCTGTCAATTATAAGACATGCCCATTTCTTCACGTACAATTTGATAGGCCTAATATTGCCACTCATCAGATTAAATTGACAATCTTCTCTATAGATCCTTATTATATGTGAAATTAGTTTTGGTAGTGAAGTTTGGGTGTAGTTTTGATGGGCCGGCTGTACAGGCTGACTGTTTACAATTGTTTCCCGCTCATCAACTTGAATAGAGTGACGGATAATTTTTACATTATACTGCTACACGTAGCATGTTCACATTTCCCTTACAATACAATTGATTAGTAATATAATTACAGTAAATTAAAGTCCCATAACAACTTATTTTTACAAAGTAAAAAGAGAATGGTATCAACCTGCAGGGTTCATTAACGTGAGCGCCAACGCTGATCAATAGGCATAGCACAAACTCATCATTACACTATTGTTGTTATAAATTAAACCAACCTCTTCCCCCTCATCATTCAGTTAGGCCTAATTTAAATTTGATTGTGAAGTAACTTGCACAATTATCACCCACTTGGATAGAGTCAAGGAAACATTTGCATTATTCTTAAGGCCTACTGCAACACGTTGAACATTTTCATTTCATTTTAATTTCCCATTTCCCAATCAAATTGATTAGTAATAGTTATTGTAAATAAAACAGTATCATAACAGCTATTTTTTACAAAGTAAAATGTAAAAGAGAATGTTATCAACACGCAAGGCATGCGGAAAAATGATTTGCTGCTGATCAATAGGCATAACACAACCTCATCATTACACTATTGTCTTTCTAAATGAAATCAACCTCTTCACCCTCCTTATCATTCAGTTAAGCCTAATTTATATTTCATTGTGAAGTAAGGTGCACAATTGTCTCCAATTCATCCATTTGTCATCTATTCAGTGAAGAGAAAGAGATTCATTAGTGCCTGGCTGGGTACTAACGTCCTACAGCTGTCACGACTTCCACCAAAGGTGGCTCCTCTCCCTGTTCGGGCGGGGCTCTCGGCCTACTAGCCATCACAGATCCATGTTTCCTTTTCCATTTGTTTTGTCTTTGGTTCTATCACACCTGGTTTTCATTTGCTTTGATTTCTGTGTGTATATTTACCCTGTTTCCCCGCTTAGGTTTGTGCAGGATTATTTTTTTCTTGTTGCTTGTGGAGGCTTGCCTCAGTGTATTTTCGCGTGTAGTAATTTTAGTAAGGTGCGATGTGGTTCTACGCCTTATGGGTGAACTGTTTGTTCCCATTGGGTTTTGGGATTTTGTACTGGACTGTGTTTGTTTTGGACTTGCCCTGATTAAAAGTTACACGCTACACTGACATTTCTGCTCTCCTGCGTTTGACTCCTCACTTACCTTCAGTGAGCACGCAACAACAGCACAATGTCTTGGCTGGTTACCCTCTCTGGGATATGCGTCCCACCTGGCCAATAGCCAGGGAAAATGCAGAGCGCCAAATTCAAATAAATTACTATAAAAATCAAACTTTCATTAAAGCTACACTTGTTGTGAATCCAGCCAACATGTCAGATTTCAAAAAGGCTTTTCGGCGAATGCAAACGATGCTATTATCTGAGGATAGCACCTCCGTAAACAAAGAGAGAAACCATATTTCAACCTTGCAGGCGCGACACAAAATGCAGAAATAAAAATATATAATAACTCAGAATTATATATCCAAAATGTCGATTTATTTGGCGCGTTTGATCCAGAAAAACACAGGAGGAAAACAAACTGTAGCATGCTTTCTGGTCACGCGCCTCTATCTAACAGTACACTTCAAGTGACCCTCGTTCAAGATGGCCATACTTCTTTATTACACAAAGGAAAAACGTCAACCAATTTCTAAAGACTGGTGACATACAGTGGAAGCGGTAGGAACTGCAAGAAGGTCCCTTAGAAATCTGGATTCCCAATGAAAGACAAAAATAGTGAATGGTTTGTCCTCGGGGTTTCGCCTGCTAAGTAAGTTCTGTTATACTCACAGACATGATTCAAACAGTTTTAGAAACTTCAGAGTGTTTTCTATCCAAATCTACTAATAATATGCATATCTTATCTTCTGGGGATGAGTAGCAAGCAGTTGAATTTGGGCATGCATTTCATCTGGATGTGAAAATACTGTCCCCTGTCACCAAGAAGTTAAATGGGAATAGGTGTGAAAAAAATAGTTAAAAAGGCTCTAAATAATTTGTTTGTGATTAAAACAAATCAAGTAAAATACAAAAGAAATGTACAACTCAGCAAAGAAGCATGACATCGCTTTTTCAGGGGCAATTTTTTTGTTATTTACAAATGTCATTGACTGTTGTCCTATGGCAGTTCTAGTGTTAAGACAAATAAATCACACACTCTTACACATGAAAAGACACACGCGCACACAGACATACAGTGGGGCAAAAAAGTATTTAGTCAGCTACCAATTGTGCAAGTTCTCCCACTTAAAAAGATGAGAGAGGCCTGTAATTTTCATCATAGGTACACTTCAACTATGACAGACAAAATGAGAAAAAAATCCAGAAAATCTTAAGGAATTTATTTGCAAATGATGGTGGAAAATAAGTCTTTATCATTATATAGAGAACATGCAAGACAAGAGAGATGAAGAGAGACCAAGCAGGATGAGCGAGATGGAGAGAGGATAGAGAACAGCAGAAAGATATATTTCCACTGGGAGCGAGGAAAGTCAGAGAGAGAGAAAGAGAGTGGCACATTGAGCAGAGACTTGACCTTGAGAACATGGTAAACGGAGGAGGGAGCACAGGAGATGAGATGGGAGGCTATTTAATCCGCGATTGAAACAAGGGCTTCTCACCCTCTTGGCACCATCTCCCACAGCTAAGTACTCAGAGAAAATCCACCAAGCCCAAAGGCCTGTTTCTCTCTTACCTATAAACAGTATTTCCCTCGCTTTCTCGCTATACACTACATGACCAAAAGTATGTGGACACGTGCTCACCAAACATCTAATTCCAAAATCATGGGCATTAATATGGAGTTGGTCCCCACGTTTCTTCCACAACAATCTTGACAAACCATTTCTGTATGGACCTTGCTTTGTGCACGGGGGCACTGTCATGCTGAAACATTTAAGGGCCTTCCCCAAATTGTTTCCACAACGTTGGAAGCACAGAATCGTCTAGAATGTCATGGTATGCTGTAGTGTTAGGATTTCCCATCACTGAAACGAATGGACCTAGCCTGACCCATGATAAACAGCCCAGACATTATTCCTCATCCACCAAACTTTACAGTTGGCACCATGTATTTGGACAGGTAGCGTTTTCGTGGCATCCGCCAAACCCAGATTACTCCGTCGGACTGCCAGATGGTGACGCATCAGTCTTCACTCCAGAGAACGTGTTTCCGCTGCTTAAGAGTCCAATGGTGGCGAGCTTTACACCTCTCCAGCCGATGCAAGGCATTGTGCATGGTGATCTTAGGCTTGTGTGTGCGTGCGTCTGCTCGTCCATGGAAACCCATTTCATTAAACTCCCGACGGACAGTTCCTGTACTGACGTTGCTTGTTCCTGTCATTGCATACACACATCAAAGTCAATAGATTCAACATAACACTATCAGATTAATAAAAATAAATATTCACCATCGACAGCCAACAGGCACAGATGCACAGGTAAATGTGAAGTCAAATGTGAACCATCACATACTGTATGATGCAAAATACAGGAGATATTATTCAATTTCTACTAACATCCAGTGAATTATTGCACCAAATTACATAGTATGAAATAAAAAATGTCTTAGAGCCTTTCTATCACATAATTATGACAACAATAGAACAATTTTGCTTCAATAATGGGTGGCACATTGTCGAACTCACATAGCACGGTGTTGCTGAATCACCCCCTCATTAACAGACGATTAACCTTGCCACACTTACCCTTTACTTGGGTGCTATATTTATTCTGCACTGTGCTGTTTGCTGCCTACTGTATAGATGTACCAGTTTCTTCTTTCTTATTTCCGAGAGACAGACTAATAACTTTTTTCAGCTGGTAGTTATTGCCTGAAGCAGAGGGAGTGAAGAGGGATCCCATTTCCTCAGTATCACCACGTCACCCACATCTCCTCTGCCTATGAGATGACATTTTACATGTTGAGTACAACACTGCTTCACTCTTCACACCATGTAATCACGAGTTCTGAGCAACACTTCCACTCAATATTCTGTCATTCTGCTTTCTTCTTCAACTGGTGGCTGTAGCTGTAGTCGAGGGAAGGACTTTGAAAGGTTTGCAAACGACAGTTGGTCTATAAAAATCATCTTCTATTCTATTCTGCTATTGCCTGTGTTATACCTTGTATTCTCTTCCATCCCTCTGGCAAGGTTGCCATGACACGTAAACAGACTAACAAATCAATAACAGAGTAAACAAAAGATGGATTCTTAGCACCAGTACCTAGAGACCTAATAATGCATATACAAATACAGATATAAATGCACATGAATAAATGATGGAATGAAAGACATGCTGAGCTACAGTAAATAAGGCTCTATCTATGCTCCCCGTCCTGTTTCTCCTGCTGTCAGTGTGGGAAACACACACAAGGAGCCCTTAACTTAATGCCTCCACAAATAGGACCACAACACTCTTCTTAACACCCGGCTTGTTTCTAAGGCTAACACTCTGTAATTGGAAACACGGCATTGCTATAGTGCCACATTTATACAAAATCCCCCATTGTCACAAATGTATTTCATTTTGATTTACTTCAACACCCAGAAATGCTGTTTTTATTCTATGTTCTGCAGCACAACAGCAGTCTAAAGTGCACAAACATTGTCCCTCAGCTTCAGACCCCATACCTCCTAATGAAAATGTCTTATGCACTAGTGGATCTCTCTCAAGTTCCAACTTCCATATGCACTGCAATATGCACTAATATTGGAAGAATCACATTTAATATGATTTAAACTATGTCACAGTACTTACAGTTGAAGTCGGTAGTTCACATACACCTTAGCCAAATACATTTAAACTGAGTTTGTCACAATTCCTGACATTTAATCTGAGTAAAAATGCACCGTCTTAGGTCAGTTAGGATCACCACTTTTTTTTAAGAATGTGTAATGTCAGAATAATAGTAGAGATAATTATTTAGAGATAATGATTTATTTAAGCTTTTATTTCTTTCATCACATTCCCAGTGGGTCAGAATTTTGCATACACTCAATTTGTATTTGGTAGCTTTGCCTTTAAATAGTTTAACTTGGGTCAAACATTTCGGATAGCCTTCCACAAGCTTCCCACAATAAGTTGTGTGAATTTTGGCCCATTCCTCCTGACAGAGCTGATGTAACTGAGACAGGTTTGTAGGCCTCCTTGCTCGCACATGCTTTTTCAGTTCTGCCCACACAGTTTCTATAGGATGGAGGTCAGGGCTTTGTGATGGCCACTCCAATAACTCGACTTTGTTGTCCTTAAAGCCATTTTGCCACAGCTTTGGAAGTATGCTTGGGGTCATTGTCCATTTGGAAGAACCATTTGCGACCAATCTTTAACTTCCTGACTGATGTCTTGAGATGTTGCTTCAATATATCCACACCATTTTCAATCCTCATGATGCCATCTATTTTGTGATGTGCACCAGTCGCTCCTGCAGCAAAGCACCCCCACAACATGATGCTGCAACATGATGCTGCCACCCCTGTGCTTCACGGTTGGGATGGTGTTCTTCAGCTTGCAAGCCTCACCCTTTCTCCTCCAAACATAACGAAACTATTAGAAACAGTTCTATTTTTGTTTCATCAGACCAGAAGACATTTCTCAAAAAAATATTTGTCCCCATGTGCAGTTGCAAACCATAGTCTGGCTTTTTATGGCCGTTTTGGAGCAGTGGCTTCTTCCTTGCTGAGCGGCCTTTCAGGTTGTCGATATAGGACTCGTTTTACTATGGATATAGATAGTTTTGTATCTGTTTCCTCTAGCATCTTCACAAGGTCCTTTGCTGTTGTTCTGGGATTGATTTGCCCTTCTCACAAAGTACGTTCATCTCTAGAAGACAGAACGCGTCTCCTTCCTGAGCGGTTTGACTGCTGCGTGGTCCAATGGTGTTTACACTTGCGCACTATTGTTTGTACAGATGAGCGTGGTACCGTCAGGTGTTTGGAAATTGCTCCCAAGAATGAACTAGACTTGTGAAGGTCTCCAATTTTCTTCTGAGGTCATGGCTGATTTCCTTTGATTTTCCCATGATTTCAAGCAAGGAGGCACTGAGTTTGAAGGTAGGCCTTGAAATACATCCACAGGTACACCTCCAATTGACTCAAATGATGTCAATTAGCCAATCAGAAGCTTCTAAAGCCATGACATCATTTTCTGGAATGTTCCAAGCTGTTTAAAGGCACAGTCAACTTAGTGTATGTGAACTTCTGACCCATTGGAATTATGATACAGATTATTTCACTTCATTTCACTGTATGTAAACAATTATTGGAAAAATTACTTGTGTCATGCACAAAGTAGATGTCCTAACCGACTTGTTAACAAGACATTTGTGGAGTGGTTGAAAAACTAGTTTTAATGACTCCAACCTAAGTGTATGTAAACTTCCGACTTCAACTGTACCTATAAAGTACCATACTGGAAATGTTAACATTAATTATTTGGGTAAATTGCATGCATACACACCTTTTCATATACAATCCCCCTCATCCGGGGTGAAAACTACAAGCATTTCTACCCTATTACCTATGGGGAAAATTTTCTGAAGCAGAGCCATGAATATGAGGGCAGCATGTGTGTGTGACTAAAAACATTTATCCCTGTTCAAAGAGCACATTTTAAAACATTGACCCAGAGACAGAGAGGAGCAGAAGAATGCCTGAGCACCGCCTTCAGCTCAATACACCTTTCTGATTCTAAATATGAGAACACCTAGTATGTTGAGGTGGGTATTATCAATATGGTAACTACAAGGCTATACAATGGTAGGCTACACAGGGCTTAAACAAAGTACATGGTAGACCAAACCATTTAAATACCACGTAACAGGACGAGTTTACTTTGAAATGTCCATGTCCCATTGAACATAATTATGTTCCCATATGTGCCGATATGTTCAATGGGAACAAACACACACACACACACACACACAACATAGGGTAGGTGTACCCATTAAGCCCTCCAAAATCTAAGTTTAGACATTTGTAATTCATACAGCCCTGATTTCGTTCAAAATAAAATTTGATAAAATGAAAAATTCATGTGTCATGTGAAGTTTTATGACTTTACTTACACTTTTTTATGTGAGATAAATATTTGTGCAGCGCCGTTACGACTATTAGCAGGACTGTTAGCACGACAATAGACTTTCCTAGGAGGGTAGGGGGAGAATTATTTTGTCAAATGTATTTCTTAGTTAAATTGGCTGTATCACAACTGTCTATGATTGGTAGCAATTTCATTTTAATCCACCAGAATAGACAGAACCAATAATACAACAAATAGTGTGGTTAAACTCAATATACTAGTTGATCAAAAAAAACTGTATCAATTGGAACCTTTCACATGTGGGGGAAAAAGTATTATTATTATTATTAACCCTGTTTTTCCCAAGTGTAGCAGGCTGTGAATTCTGAAAACAACGTTTCTAGGATGGGCTTTTATTTGGACAATACATTGGTCATATTGGTCATGGCTCCTGAGTGGCGCAGTGTTCTAAGGCACTGCATGTCAGTGCAAGAGGCATCATTATAGCCTCTGGTTCGAATCCAGGCTGTATCACATCCGACCGTGATTTGGTGTCCCATAGTTCGGAGCACAATTGGCCCTGCATCATCCAGGTTAAGGGGGGATTTGGCTGGCCGGGATGTCCTTGTCCAAAAAATATTCAAGGTGGGCTAATAGGTTTCTCTCCCTCTAAAAACATAAATAAATATGTTAACCTTTATTCAGATTGCAATCACTCACTTTCATTTTTTTGAAAACAAAATAATCTCCAAAATATCATTACTTTGTTTAAGACAATTGATCAGCATTAAAAAGGAAGAGAAAAAAAGAGACCTGCAGAAAGCAAATAAATCATTCTAAATAACAAAATGGCTTTATTTACAAATGAGTGAGAATGTCTCACCCCATGTTCAAGAATAGCCTTTTTCTCACGCACTAGGTTAAATGAGGTTAAATCTCCAAAATATTGTTATTTTTAAACAAAGCGATCAGTATTATTATTTAGAATTATATAAAAGCCCCTTACATATTATCACAGATCAGATTTACCCTAACAAAAAAAATCTCATTAGATATTAATTTAGAATCCTCCAATCCTCTAAATGTAATTATTTGCGGAAAGTCACGTCATTGAAAACAATATTTGTCGATATACTGTAGACCTACCGTAGGTGACATGAGTCTCATTAGTGTTGAGTAATGTGCTGTAGGTCTTATTTATTTAAAAAGCATATTGAAGTTAGTACTGCTCTTGGTACTGAGGGTTTCGTTTTTTGTTTTTCTTGGAATAGAAACACCATCATATGAATCAAATAAATTAAGCAACATTTCTTAAAATCAATCCCATATACTATGTTCTTACAAAAAAGGTTTTAGTTCTCTAGTACAGCCACTATTGAACACTATAGAATGCTTCTCAAAGATGCCCTCTGGTGGTCAAACTAGCACTAACTAGCATTAATGGGAACAATGGCTGACAATTAAATAACTTTCCATAGAATTGTGGCAGCCCGCAAGGTGTGCTGCAGTATGATGCAAATTTTAAAGGAGGAACCACAGTATGTGAAAAGTTGTCACTGGGCATAATAGGTACCGAATGAATCCTTTAAGACTATGGGTGTTCCAAATAAGCCCACCTCTTAAATAATACATGTATTTCCAAATCTTGAAAACTTACAATTTGATATTCATATGTAAGTTTCAATTATAATCATCTCCCTAAAGGTATTAATCAATTGATCATTACTATTCATCAAGCAGCATTCATAACAGGGGGTGTACAGTATAATCTTATCCTCAGAGATCAATTTGGCCCCAGGCGTTTCTTCTTGCCAACCAGTACACATCTGATTCAACTAATCAACTAATCATAGACTTCAATCAATACTTGATTAGTTGAAGCAGGTGTGATGTTCTTGGTTAGGGCAAAAACACATGAATCAACACCAGCACTCTTTGTATAAGACGCCATGCACAATGACCATAACCCAAACCATTTTTAATGAATTATCTGAAAGCTGTTTCACATTTGCTGTACTTGTATTATTTTTAAAAGCCTGCCTGCAGACAGTTCCAAATCTCCCTCTCTACACTCTTATAAAAAAGGGTTCCAAAAGGGTTCTTTGGATGTCCCCCTTTTTAGTTCAAGGAAGAAGCCTTTTTGTTTCCAGGTAGAACTATTTTGGGTTCTATGAAGAACCCTCTGTGGAAAGGGTTCTACATGGAACCCAAAAGGTTTCCACCTGCAACCAAAAATGGTTCTTCGAAGGGTTCTCCTTTGGGGACAGCCAAAGAACCATTTTTGGTTCTAGATAGCACCGTTGTATTACAAAGGTATGTGGCGAACCAAAAAATAGAAACACCTGGATGAATGTGCTGGGCTTCCCCAAATATTTGACCAACA
Organism: Oncorhynchus clarkii lewisi; assembly: GCF_045791955.1. Classification (NCBI taxonomy): domain Eukaryota; kingdom Metazoa; phylum Chordata; class Actinopteri; order Salmoniformes; family Salmonidae; genus Oncorhynchus; species Oncorhynchus clarkii. The sequence goes on from NC_092169.1 coordinate 18,957,832, forward strand.
AAAAAAATGTAAATGATGAAATAAATTATCTTTTGTCTGTTTTCATAATTTTCCGTCAATTCACCAGTGTCTGAATCTCACTGGAGAAATCATCCAAGTGAGGGAAATAGCGCCCCTCTGTCTCAGTATGTGTAGCCCATGTATCTGATGCAGACCAAAAGGAGTATGTTGCCGCTGTTGCATTTGATTGAAATAATTATGAAATAATTATCCAATTAGTGTTGACCTAAGTTCATCTGTGGGTTGTTCTACTGAGGCAAAACGCCCCCCAAGGGAAACCAGTTTGGATTTGGCATCATACATTGATGAAAAGGGGACCATCGCGCTCCCCCAGAAGCTTGGATGGTGCGTAATACCCGTGAATTCAGACAAACAAAAGATGTGATGGGTTCACACTCAAGAAGATGTTGCATAAAGCTTACATCATATTTTCAATTATATATATTTTTCGCTAAGTCAGGGATAGCGTACATAGACATTTCAGCTTTGCAGCCTTCTTCAGTGTGTAGTCAAACAGCTTTTAAATTCAAAACATCATTTGAAGAGAACACAGGTGATCAACCTATGGGCAGCAGTTGCTTCTAAACAGGGTTGCCACTAATCTGCCAATCAGGGATGTGGCTTCTCTGGTGTTCCTGTATACAAAGAAATACAGAATTACAGGGTATGGGAGCAGGCATGAAGGGCAATTGAGTGCGTCAAGCGTGAACCACTCATGAATAAATAGCTTTAGGTGTCTGCATACTTGAATACATTATATCAATTCATGAGATAACTTACCATAGAATACATTATTATTAATACATAAATATGTGGTGCTAACTCATAAACGATATGCAAAATCTGCTTGTGTTTATGTCCTGCAGTAGCTAGCTAGCTAGCTAAATTAGCCCTTTCCTAAGCCATGGATGGTGACGAAGATTTGGAGTTGTGGTTTTGACTTAATTCTCTGTACACTCTTAGAAAAAAAATGCTCTAGAACCTTAAAGGGTTCTTTGGCTGTCCCCATAGGAGAACCATGTGAAGGACCCCTTTTGGTTGCAGGTAGAATGCTTTTGGGTTCCATGTAGAACCCAAAAGAGTTCAACCTATGGGGACAGTCAAATAACTATTTTGGAACCTTTTTTTGAATATGAATGCGATTCTGATCTAACCATCAATTAACATGTTCTGCCACTGGCCTGTGATGATTGAAGTTCAATGTAGCCTAGTCCTTTCAGCTCACAAACTAGCTAGCTATCTTAGCTGGTGCATTGTTGCCCATGCGAGGAAGTTAGGCTACATACACTGCTCAAAAAAATAAAGGGAACACTTAAACAACACAATGTAACTCCAAGTCAATCACACTTCTGTGAAATCAAACTGTCCACTTAGGAAGCAACACTGATTGACAATAAATTTCACATGCTGTTATGCAAATGGAATAGACAACAGGTGGAAATTATAGGCATTTAGCAAGACACCCCTAATAAAGGAGTGGTTCTGCAGGTGGGGACCACAGACCACTTCTCAGTTCCTATGCTTCCTGGCTGATGTTTTGGTCACTTTTGAATGCTGGCGGTGCTTTCACTCTAGTGGTAGCATGAGACGGAGTCTACAACCCACACAAGTGGCTCAGGTAGTGCAGCTCATCCAGGATGGCACATCAATGCGAGATGTGGCAAGAAGGTTTGCTGTATCTGTCAGCGTAGTGTCCAGAGCATGGAGGCGCTACCAGGAGACAGGCCAGTACATCAGGAGACGTGGAGGAGGCCGTAGGAGGGCAACAACCCAGCAGCAGGACCGCTACCTCCGCCTTTGTGCAAGGAGGAGCACTGCCAGAGCCCTGCCAAATGACCTCCAGCAGGCCACAAATGTGCATGTGTCTGCTCAAACGGTCAGAAACAGACTCCATGAGGGTGGTATGAGGGCCCGACGTCCACAGGTGGGGGTTGTGCTTACAGCCCAACACCGTGCAGGACGTTTGGCATTTGCCAGAGAACACCAAGATTGGCAAATTCGCCACTGGCGCCCTGTGCTCTTCACAGATGAAAGCAGGTTCATACTGAGCACATGTGACAGACGTGACAGTCTGGAGACGCCGTTGAGAACATTCTGCTGCCTGCAACAACCTCCAGCATGACCGGTTTGGCGGTGGGTCAGTCATGGTGTGGGGTGGCATTTCTTTGGGGGGACGCACAGCCCTCCATGTGCTCGCCAGAGGTAGCCTGACTGCCATTAGGTACCGAGATGAGCTCCTCAGACCCCTTGTGAGACCATATGCTGGTGTGGTTGGCCCTGGGTTCCTCCTAATGCAAGACAATGCTAGAACTCATGTGCCTGGAGTGTGTCAGCAGTCCCTGCAAGAGGAAGGCATTGATGCTATGGACTGGCCCGCCCGTTCCACATACCTGAATCCAATTGAGCACATCTGGGACATCATGTCTCGCTCCATCCACCAACGCCACGTTGCACCACAGACTGTCCAGGAGTTGGCGGATGCTTTAGTCCAGGTCTGGGAGGAGATCCCTCAGGAGACCATCCGCCACCTCATCAGGAGCATGCCCAGGCGTTGTAGGGAGGTCATACAGGCACGTGGAGGCCACACACACTACTGAGCCTCATTTTGACTTGGACATTACATCAAAGTTGGATCAGCCTGTGGTGTGGTTTTCCAATTTAATTTTGAGTGTGACTCCAAATCCAGACCTCCATGGGTTGATACATTTGATTTCCATTGATAATTTTTGTGTGATTTTGTTGTCAGCACATTCAACTATGTAAAGAAAAAAGTATTTAATGAGAATATTTCATTCATTCAGATCTATGATGTATTATTTTAGTGTTCCCTGTATTTTTTTGAGCAGTGTATATATAACTAGGTAGCCTAATGACAATAAAAATAAAAACATACTGTATGACAGACTCCTAGACCATTTTGCCAACATGAAAGAGCAGAGCATGGCATTGGCATGCAACTTGTCTACAAGGAGGTAGAGTCCCCCAAATTGTTGTACTTGCATGCACACACACACACACAGACAAAGTACCATGGACTGCCACATGATATTGAGCAACATTGATTGGACTAAATTGTTTTTAGTATCTTTAAGTTTGTTTTCCGTGTGTTAAACACTGATTTGATTATGTTGAAATAGTTCAGTTTATATGGTGCTGAAATAGCAGAGGTAGTGCTCATGTTGTCTCTGTGCAGTGGAGGTTTAGTAAACTGTCATTAACTTGCTTGACCATGTTGCTGGTCATATAGCTGTTTGTTACAAGCAATGTTTTCTTTGTGGACTTCACTGAACAGATGTTGCTCTCTGGTTTTGTGCTGAAACAAACTTATGTGAAGTAGAATTTATTCTGCCACAGTTTTTTCATGGATTTATTGTATATCACGCTGGCATATGACTGAATGGGTTATAGAGCAAACAATGCAATTTTCACAACACATGTTGTAATATGGATTTTTTACTGGCTTGGCCTCCTCAGTGATTTTACCCACGCACCGCTACTGCTACAAACGTCTTTTGGAGAAAGTACAGTCTTAATTCTTCTTAATTGTTTTAAATCTTGGTAAAGGCAGGATGAATATACATAACTGTAGTTTGAGTATTTTCATCAAAAAACACATTTATTGAATATTAGGGATACCAACACACAATCGCTATGTGTTGCAATGAAAACTGGGCTTAATATGAGCATAATGGCAAAAATTGGAAAAGTAATGATTTATGGTAAAATAGACAGAATAGAAAAGTTTGGAAACCAATGGTCTGGGGTAAAAATATACACCATATACTACAATATTATAAAAGGTAAGTATTGATCATATTGAGCAATATTTATTTATTTCCATTTAGATTCTGTAAGAGGGGGTGCTTTGTGTGCTACTGTACCCTTCAAGCCAACTCTGCGATAAATGTTTATTTGACAGAAAAGGCATCTACATTGCATTCTAAAAGTATTCAGACAACTTGACTTTTTCCACATTTTGTTTTACGTTACAGCCTCATTCTAAACGTGATTAAATTATTTATTTTCCTCTATCTACACACAATACCCCATAATGACAAAGCAAAAACAGGTTAAGACATTTTTGCAAATGAATACATTTAAAAAAAAACTGAACTTTCATATTTACATAACTATTCAAACCCTTTACTCATGGCCTCCCGGGTGGCGCAGTGGTTAAGGGCGCTGTACTGCAGCGCCAACTGTGCCATCAGAGTCCCTGGGTTCGCGCCCAGGCTCTGTCGTAACCGGCCGCGACCGGGAGGTCCATGGGGCGACGCACAATTGGCCTAGCTTCGCCCGGGTTAGGGAGTGCTTGGTCGGTAGGGGTGTCCTTGTCTCATCGCGCACCAGCGACTCCTGTGGCGGGCTGGGCGCAGTGTACGCTAGCCAAGGTGGCCAGGTGCACGGTGTTTCCTCCGGCGCATTGGTGCGGCTGGCTTCCGGGTTGGATGTGCGCTGTGTTAAAGAAGCAGCGGTTTGTTGTGTATCGGAGGACGCATGACTTTCAACCTTCGTCTCTCCCGAGCCCGTACGGGAGTTGTAGCGATGAGACAAGATACTACTACTACAACAATTGGATACTACGAAATTGGGGAGGAAAAAGGGTAAAAATTCAAAACAAAAAAAAAGCCTTTACTCAGTATTTTGTTGAAACACCTTTGGCAGCGAGTACAGCCTTGATTCTCGTGGGTATGATGCTACAAGCTGGAGCCCCTATATTTGGGGAGTTGCTACAATTCTTCTCTGCAGACCCTCTCAAGCTCTTTCAGGTTGGATGGGGAGCATCGCTGAACAGCTATTTTCAGGACTCTCCAGATATGTTCGATCGGATTCAAGTCCGGGCTCTGGCTGGGCCACATGGACATTGAGACTTGTCCAGAAGCGACTCCTGGATCTTCTTGGCTGTGTGCTTGGGGTCTTTGTCCTGTTGGAAGGTGTACCTTTGCCCCAGTCTGAGGTCCTGCACGCTCTGGAGCAGGCTTTCATCAACGATCTTTCTGTACTATGTCCCGTTCATCCTACCCTCAACCTTGACTAGTCTCCTAGTCCCTGCTGCTGAAAAACATACCCACAGCATGATACTTTCACCACAAGGCTTCACCGTAGGGATGGTGATAGGTTTTCAGACGTGACGCTTGGCATTCAGACCAAAGAGCTCAATCTTGGTTTCATAAGACCACAGAATATTGTTTCTCAGGGTCTGAGAGTCCTTTAGGTGCCTTTTGGCAAACTCCAAGCAGGCTGTCATGTTCCTTTCACTGAGGAGTGGCTTGCGTCTGGCCACTCTACCATGAAGGCCTGATTGGTAGAGTGCTGCAGAGATGATTGTCCTTCTGGAAGGTTATCCCATCTCCACAAAGGAACTCTGGTGCTCTGTCACCTGTCACCTTGACCTTCTCCCCCGATTGCTTTGTTTGGCCGGGTGGCCAGCTCTAAGAAGAGTCTTGGTCATTCCAAACTTCTTCCATTTAAGAATGATGTAGACCACTCTGTTCTCAGGTTGTAACATAACAAAATGTGGAAAAGGGGAAGGAGCCTGAAAACTTCCCAAATGCACTATATGTATACCGTAGCAATGCAAGGTTAACTTAACAGTAAAATAAGACTAAATTAATTTCAAAAAATGAGTTATGAGTGCTTGATCTACTATATTGTTGTGGTTCACCAAGTCATGTTGCTACTTTATTGACTGACATGTGGTACGAATGTTCCTTTTGTTCCATAAAGATAATTTTCTATACCCAAAATACCTCCTTTTGTTGGTCATGTTATGTTGAGAAATTCACCGGAAATAGCGGTCATGACAACTGCGAAAAAAAATCCAAATTATGTCCATAATATCGACAGAAACATGGCAAACGTTTTTTATAATCAATCCTCAAGGTGTTTTTCAAATATCTATTCGATAATATATCAACCCGGGACAATTGGCTTTTCAGTAGGAGCGAGAGGAAAAATGACTACCTCTGTCTTTTACGCAAGAATCACTCAGAGCCCTCAGCTGGCCACTTACCCAATGTAGTCGTTTACGCTCATTCTTCAAAATGGCCTGAAACTACGTCTAAAGGCTGTAGACACCTTAAGGAAGCCACAGAAAAAAGTAATCTGGTTGATACCCCTTTCAATGGGCAATAGGGATGCATAGAATGACAGGGGTTTCAAAATAAGAGTCACTTCCTGATTGGATTTTTCTCAGGATTTTCGCCTGCAATATCAGTTCTGTTATACTCAGACAATATTTTTACAGTTTTGGAAACTTTGGAGTGTTTTCTATCCTAAGCTGTCAATTATATGCATATTCTAGCATCTGGTCCTGAGAAATAGGCGGTTTACTTTGGGATCGTTATTTTTCCAAAAATAAAAATAGTGCCCCCTAGTTTCAAGAGGTTAACAAGGAAAGAAATTCCACAAATTAATGTTTAACATTTAACACCTTTAATTGAAATGCATTCCAGGTGACTACCTCATGAAGCTAATTGAGAGAATGCCAAGACTGTGCAAAGCTGTCATCAAGGTAAAGGGTGGCTACTTCGAAGAATTTCAAATATAAAAAATGTTTTGATTTCTTTAACACTTTTTTGGTTACTACATGCTTCCATATGTGTTATTTAATAGTTTTGATGTCTTCACTATTATTCTACAATATAGAACATAGTACAAATAAAGAAAAACCCTTGAATGAGTAGGTGTTCCAAACTGTGCTGTAATTCCACTGCGACATTATGGGGTATTGTGATTAGCCCAGTGATGAAATATCTAAATGTGAATACTTGCTGAAAGCACTATAAATCAATACATCAATTTCTTAATTTTGCATTAAGTAGGATCACTTATTTAAGATTGTATTAAAAATCGAAAAAATGTTTTTTTATCACACAAACAAATTATTGCAGCTTTGAAATTGGACATGAGTAGTAACTTACACATAACTGTCAATAACTTAATCAAAAAAACATCTAATTGGCTTAGAATAAAAACTGGTATGGATACAACAACCACATGAACTGGTATTTTTGGTGGCAGGTAGTCTAGTAGTAAGAGTGTTGGGCCAGTAACCGAAAGGTCACTAATTCAAATCCTTGAGCTGACAATTTCATCATCTGTTAATGTGCCCTTGAGCAAAGCAATTAACCCTAATTTCCTAACTCTAATTTCTCCATGGTCGCAGTTGATAATGTCAGACCCTGGTCGTGACCCTACTCTCTGAGGTTGTTCAGAAAGGGTTGGGATATGGAGAAAAAAAAGCATTTCCAGTTCATACAAAAAAAAACATTTCCAATTCAAATTCAAACACTTGTACATGTGTGAAGTAGGACAAACATAAACACCCACCAAATTATTATTAAATAAAATCTTTCTTTTTTTAAAATGTTTTTAAATCCAACGATGGAAGTGGGCTAATGGGTTCACTTACCCTACACACACTCACCTACAAGAGATAGAAGATCTCTGCAGGAAGGTGAAATAATTCAACACAAAGTGGAAATTAAACATTATGTCTGGCACAGCTGAAAGTCACTTTCTGCAGTTGATTAAATCAATCTGCATATTCATGCAACACTGCTAGCATTACACAACTCATCAGAACTGGCAGGTAAAAATGAACCAGGCTTGTACAGTACGAGTTCATTCCAATCCCACCAAAAATCTTTGCAGACTAGATCTAAACTCTCAAAACCAGCGCACGCAGGAGAGAGACATATGCTACTGTTATTCAAAATATGCTGCATGTACAATTGAAGTCGGAAGTTTTCATACACTTAGGTTGGAGTCATTAAAACTCATTTTCAACCATTCCACAAATTTCTTGTTGACAAACTATAGTTTTGTCAAGTCGGTTAGGTCATCTACTTTGTGCATGATACAAGTCATTTCCAACAATTGTTGACAGACAGATTTATTTCACATAGAATTCATTGTATCGCTATTCTAGTTGGCCAGAAGTTTACATACACTAGATTGACTGTGCCTTTAAACAGCTTGGAAAATTATGTCACAGCTTTAGAAGCTTCTGATAGGCTGATTGACATAATTTGAGTCAATTGGAGGTGTACCTGTGGATGTATTTCAAGGCCTACCTTCGAAGTCAGTTCCTTTTTGCTTGACATCATGGGAAAATCAAAAGAAATCAGCCAAGACCTCAGCAATTTTTTTGTAGACCTCAACAAGTCTGGTTCATCCTTGGGAGCAAATTCCAAATGCCTGAAGGTACCATGATCATCTGTACAAACAATAGCACGCAAGTATAAATACCATGGGGCCATGCAGCCGTCATACCGCTCAGGAAGGAGACGCGTTCTGTATCCTAGAGATGAACGTACTTTGGTGTGAAAAGTGCAAATCAATCCCAGAACAACAGCAAAGGACCTTGTGAAGATGCTGGAGGGAACAAGTACAAAAGTATCTATATCCACAGTAAAACAAGTCCTATATCGACATAACCTGAAAGTCCTCTTAGCAAGGAAGAAGCCACTGTTCCAAAACGGCCATAAAAAGCCAGACTATGGTTTGCAACTGCACATGGGGACAAAGATTGTGCTTTTTGGAGAAATGTCCTCTGGTCTGATGAAACAAAAATAGAACTGTTTGGCCATTATGACAATCGTTATGTTTGGAGGAAAAGGAGGAGGCTTGCGAGCCGAAGAACAACATCCCAACCTTGAAGAACGGGGGTGACAGCACCCTTTTGTGGGGGTGCTTTGCTGCAGGAGTGACTGGTACACCTCACAAAATAGATGGCATCATGAGGTAGGACAATTATGTGAATATAATGAAGCAACATCTCAAGACATCAGTCAGGAAGTTAAAGCTTGGTCTCAAATGGGTCTTCCAAATGGACAATGACCCCAAGCATACTTCCAAAGTTGTGGCAAAATGGCTGAAGGACAACAAAGTCAAGGTATTGGAGTGGCCATCACAAAGCCCTGACCTCAATCCCATAGAATCTGTCTGCGCAGATCTGAAAAAGTGTGTGCGAGCAAGGAGTTCTACAAACCTGACTCAGTTACGCCAGCTCTATCAGGAGGAATGGACCAAAATTCAACTTATTGTGGGAAGCTTGTGGAAGGCTACCCAAATGTTTGACCCAAGTCAAACCATTTAAAGGCAATGCTACCAAATACTAATTGAGTGTATGTAAACTTCTGACCCACTGGGAATGTGATGAAAGAAATAAAAGATTAAATAAATCATTCTCTCTACTATTATTCTGACATTTAACATTCTTAAAATAAGTACTGATCCTAACTGAACTAAGATAGGGACATTTAACTAGGATTAAATGTCAGGAATTGTGACAAACTCAGTTCAAATGTATTTGGCTAAGGTGTATGTAAACTTCTGACTTCACCTGTCCATGCAGTCTGAAAATACTATGTCTACATTTTTTAAAATAAAAAAACAACTGTGGCAACCGGGGTGCCAGCAGGGAGGTACATAGGAAGGAGTAGGAACTTGGTCAGATCTAGAGAGATAGATAGTTTTCAAGGTGAGTCAACACCATGGACAGCTCTACCGACACCAAATGTGGCTGATGATTCAACAGCAATACTACCCAGTCCCGGTGCTGCAACCAATTGGCACCTAGAATTGGTCCCACCTGTCCCTCGTTAACCAAATGGGTATAAGTAGAGGTGCAGTAACTCGGGTGCTTGGGCAGATGATACGCCTAGACCAAAGGATGAGAAGCACCTCACTCAAATGCAAAAGATACTAGGCAATTTTTGACTCACCTGACTCTCTGTTCCTTATCTTTTTCCGCAAAAGGAAGAGGACCCATTCCCAGACAGTATGCCACCCGGCGCAAGTTATGAGTCTGGGGTTTCAATACTTGCTCTTCTCTCTTTTGTTCAGTATCACAGGCGGTCTGATGAGCCGCCATGCCGGACACAGTGACCCACCCGTTATCTGAGAGGCCTTTCAAATGTATTTCTCCCCTCCCCCATTCTTCCCAACCTTTATTAAATAACTTGTTTGAGCACTGCCAAACGGTCTCCCGTTGTATTTTATTGTGAGGTTCATCTCTGACTCCCATGTGCTGACACAAAACTAGGAACTTGTTCTCTGACATAACTACTCAACATGCTTTTAGTGCTAATAATATATTTTAAATCATGTTTTTTAGGTGGATCTTGTTTCAAATTAATCATATTTGACATGTCATTCCAACTCACCTCTAGTTTATCCCTGATTAGAACACCGAAATGAAAATGGCTGACAGCTCTGCTCTGAAATGTCATTGTGAGGCCTGGTGCAGTATGGGATTTGACTTTTAGGTCTGAAGCAGAGTGATAGGATTTGTTACAGACATGGCTTTACATGCACGCACACCAGTAGAGAGAGAACTACATATTCAATGTAGTTCCAGGGCAAAGATTCATTTTGACATGAAAGCCAATAGTCCAAATCTGGACAAATGTGAAGAGTACCTGCTCCTGGTGAAAATGTGCAAGTGATTTAACTGACCTGGGCTTCTCTGGGGATTTTCTGATCTCTGAATGAATTGTGTAAACATAACATTTACCACCCTTGCACTCAAGATGCGATATCCTGGATTTTGTTGTGGAAGATACTGTATATTCATCGTCATCAAATTTCACCACTTTTTACCTCATCTTTGTTTATTTTGGTTGTGTGAAATTCTCAATAAACTGAAGGCCTCTGATTCTGCATGGGTGTCTGTCAATCATTCCCTTCATCATAGTAATTTCAGCACCCGATAAAACTATTTTGATAGACTTAAAGAGCTATCTTCAGACCACCAGTAACTTTTGAACTATCCTGAACTTAACCTTAACCCTAAACCTAGCCCTAACCCTTATTCTAAACCTAACCTGACAGTCACCTTAGCAAGCAGTTGCTTATCAACGGGTAGTATGTCTATCTGTAGAGCTGAATGGAAAATCCAGACTATCCAAATAACGTTACCCAGCAATCTTCTCTCAAACAACATTCAATTCTAAAGCTGAACTAGGCAGGTGAGTATTTTTCAAATTTATTTAAGAACAATCACAACCTGAGGAAGTGAAGATGAGAACTACAATATGTAATCGTTCTATAAAAGAGTGAGGGAGAGAGACTAAAATATGATAACATGAGGGAAACTAGAAAAGGGGGTAGATAGCTAGACCAGGAGTGTGCAGGGAAAACCAGCAGGAACAATCTGCAGTCTATAGATGTTCTAATCAAAATTCACTGTAAATCGCTTGATTTTTATTATTACGCCGCTGTGCCAAGGCTGTAACGGAGTGAACGCTGTCTGCATATTGATTACTTCTTCCTACATGCCAGTCCGGCTATAACTCTCACAGCAAGGGCCCACTGACAAGCACCAAACAATGGGACACTGCAGCCACAGCAGGAACCGCTCCACCCCCAACACATACACACAAGCGCACAGACGCATGAACAAGTGCACAGATGCGTGCAAACACACACATAGACACACACACACACACACACACAACCAGGGGTTTTGGATGTACGCCCCTTGGTCACAATTCCATTAAGAAAAGCATTACCAATGCAACAGAGGGGTATTATCTCATGCACTCTGCCTATATGACAACAGCTCCAGCAATATTTCACCCATGCTGTGAACAGATAACACCCTGTTAACACCGTAAGGCATTCAGGCTTGAATGGTTGATGATGCTAGTTGGAGGTATCCTGAGAGGGGCCTACGGCTCCCATCAAGCCCTGATAATGTCAAAACAGAGGTGTTAGTGTGGGGATGGAGGCCTGCGTAGTAAATTATTACCATCAGTCACATATACCCACTATTTAAGTGCAATGGAGTTATAGGCCAACCCATCTATTATCGGTTATCAGAGTCAAGTATTTGATGTGTGGGAAGAAACAGTCAGATCTCTCTCTCTCTAATGGTCATTTGCTTTCCCTCCCTGAGTGATTTTTTTGTGCCACATTCATAGAAGGATGAGATGTTCGATGATGATGAGCCTGGCGGTGTTAACTGTGACTGGTACCCATGCACTCCTAATGCACTACTGCCGCCCACGCTTCACCAAACACTGCAAGCATCATTGCAAAGACATACACACACACACACACACACACACACACACACACACGCTCATAGGCCAAATTACTTTACTGACCAGTGGTTTGGTACCGCCATAGAAATACTGTACAATGAATAGAAAGGGATTGGAAGCACTAACCCTGGCAATTTCTCTGGTAAACTCTAGGGTACACTTGCAATGGCTGCCTGGTTTTGTGATGCAAAAACATGGTATTTGGTATTTGAAGATGGGAAGGTTAAGACAATGGCGTCACAATAACGCAGAGGTTCTACCGCTCTGAATCAATGGGACCAGCTCAATCGTTGTAGCTAAACTGCCTGGGAAGAAGGCAGGCGGTCTGATGCAGATCATAAGATTGGTGAAAAAAATATATAATTTCAAGCTGTCAGAAAAAAAGACAATAACCATCTAGCCAGCTAGCTAACATCTAGGTTGAAGTTTACAAGGTTAACACGACAGGGTTCTAATATCACATAACTCTTTTCAATTCATGGGACCAGCATTGCTAGTTAGAAGTGGCACTAGTAGTTATCAATGGCACTGGTCCAATGAATTTGTTTAATTTCTAAGTCTTCCACGTGGAATTTTTACCTTGTATTTTTTAACCTACAGTGGGTTGTAAAAGTATTCACCGGCTTGGCATTTTTCCTATTTTGTTGCCTTACAACCTGGAATGAAAATGGATTTTGAGGGGTTTGTATCATTTAATTTACACAACATGCCTAAAAACAAATCTTGAGTGTGCATAACTATTCAACCGCCCCCCCCCCCCCCCATAGTCAATACTTTGTAGAACCACCTTTTGCAGCAATTACAGCTGCACGTCTCTTGGGGTATGTCTCTATACGCTTGGCACATCTAGCCAACAGGATTTTTTTTCCCATTTTTCAAAGCAAAACTGCTCCAGCTCCTTCAAGTTGGATGGGTTCTGCTGGTGTACAGAAATCTTTAAGTTATACCACAGATTCTCAATTGGATTGAGGTCTGGGATTTTACTAGGCCATTCCAAGACATTTAAATGTTTCCCCTTAAACCACTTTAGTCTTGCTTTAGCAGTATACAAAAGGCCATTGTGCTGCTGGAAGGTGAACCTCCGTCCCAGTCTCAAATCTCTGAAAGACTGAAACAGGTTTCCCTGAAGGATTTCCCTGTATATAACGCCATCCATCATTCCTTCAATTCTGACCCAGTCAGAATTTCCCAGTTCCTGCCGATGAAAAAATATCCCCACAGCATGACGCTGCCACCATGGCGTTTTCCTTGATGTGCAAAAAGCTCAATTTTAGTCTCATCTGACCAGAGTACCTTCTTCCATATGTTTGGGGAGTCTCCCACATGCCCTTTGGCGAACACCAAACATGTTTGCTTATTTTTTTTCTGGCCACTCTTCCGTAAAGCCCAGCTCTGTGGAGTGTACAGCGGTCCTATGGACAGATACTCCAATCTCCGCTGTGGAGCTTTGAAGCTCCTGCAGGGTTATCTTTGGTCTCTTTGTTGCCTCTCTGATTAATTCCCACCTTGCCTGGTCCGTGAGTTTTGGTGGGCGGCCCTCTCTTGGCAGGTTTGTTGTGGTGCCCTATTCTTTCCATTTTTTAAAATTATGGATTTACTGGTGCGTCGTGGGATGAACAAAGTTTCAGTTATTTTCTTATAACCAAACCCTGATCTGTACTTCTCCACAATTTTGTCCCTGACCTGTTTGGAGAGCTCCTTGGTCTTCATAGTACTGCTTGCTTGGTGGTGCCCCTTGCTTTTAGTGGTGTTGCAGACTCTGGGGCAAAGGGGGTGAATACAAAATGCACGCACCACTTTTCCGTTTTTTATTATTTAGTTATTTTTTTTCATTTCACTTCACCAATTTGGACTATTTTGGCTATGTCCATTACATTATGCTAATTTGAATCCCGCAGGGGCGAGAACATCGGGACACAGACATTCAAACAAAAGGCAAACATAATAATACATATGAGACCACCAAACATAACAATTTAATAATTTCAATCGGATAACACAGGGTGTTCTCACTGAGGGTCAATTCCAGTTCAGTTCAGTCAACTCAGGAAATTAACAGAAATTCCCATTCAAGAATGACTTAATTCCATTTATTTCTGATGAGGATCATACAATTCTTGAATTAGATTTTTTTTAACCTACATTACCCCCTGAACCCAATTCAACTACCACCTCAATCATCTCAAATGCATTAACTGTGGCTAATTAGAACCACTGTTTCATTGCAGTGCACTATATGGCATTTACCCTGTCTCCTCTCTTCTCTTAGTGGTTCCTTTGTGTCTAGCAGAGAACTCAAGTGCCTCAATTTTCAACAGGAACAAACATGTCAGATATTTTTCACTATGTTAAAAATGGAAACTTTCAAAGCCATGTCTCTCAGTGTTTCTTTTAGTGAATGAAATGAAAAAAAATACACAAGTAACCAGTCTATTCGCCAGGTTACATTTCCTGGCACAAAACATCATGAATAGTTTGCCCAATGGAGATGAGTAGTACGCCCAAGATGTTTTACACCCCATAAATCTTGGCATTTGGACGTGGGCCCCTGCCATCAGAGCCACTTCCTGGGGAAATGGGAGAGATGTGTGTTGTGCTTCCCTGCCGAGGGTGCAAGAAGTGATGAATTGGCCTGCAACACCAAACTGCGTCCAAATACATCAAAACCCCTGGTTTACTAAGGAGGTGCAATTATTTCCATCCAGAAAATGGGCAATGCCCTAAAAAGTCAAATGCACGCACGCACACACACCCATACCATACACACACACACACACACACACACACACACACATGCAAGCAGAAAAATTTAAAAGCTTTGCCTGCAAAATTCCCCGCAAACCTAAAATTGCTTGCCGACCAGGGCTAGCCTAGAGCAAGTGCGTGGTGACATTTAAAACAGAATGGCTGATAAGCAGGAGAATTGTGAAAAACATCTAATGGAAAGAAAGAGATCCAAGCGTTTCAGCCGTAGGAGGCTGCTGAGGGAGGACGGCTCATAATAATGTCTGGAATGGAGTAAATGGAATGGTATCAAACACATGGAAACCAAACCACCATAAATTCCGTTCCAGCCATTACTATGAACCCGTCCTCCCCAATTAAGGTGCCATGGCCCGCATGTGGTTTCAGCGGAAGGTAGAGCATTTCATTAACCTCATCTCTGACCCTCTCAGAGCTAGCCTTGGTCTAATGTAGCAGACAGAGCAGGAGATTGCACAGAGAGAGAGAGGGTAAGGCTGGAGATGTAATGTACTGGGACCCAAGAGGGTCCACCTCCACTGCTCTCTATGAAATAAATCTCAGAGAGAATGGCTAAAAACAAGTGTGTTGATAGACTGGAAAATGCTGGAGAATGGTGTAGTTCCTTGTCTGGATCGTTAGTATTGGTAATCCCTTGGCCATCCAGGCCACGTACTTAGATTGAATGTACTCACATGCGCTGACACACACACAAAAATGTTGTGCAGTCAACATCCAAGGGAGTGTGTGAGTTACGTGTTTGCACAAGATTATATTCCCCCACCCCCAAGCTCTCTCCAGAATAGTGAGTGTGTTCTTTGATGTGCGATTGGAGGCTTTGTAATGAGACTACTGCTCTGCTACAGTAGCTTTGCCTCCTGGTCCATGTAATCAGTTGGTCATAGATGCTTTCACTGGATTATCCCATGTCCTCAACAACCCCCATGAGTATGTTTGTGTGTTTGTGATAGTGCATACACACCACATGTGTACAGGGGAAGGACTACACGGGAACATCTGTGTTGTGGGTGGGGTCTTCCATAAGGGAAGCTAAAGTGAAGGCAAGTGGCCACGTACATTAAGCTGCTTAACCTTGGATTTACATGATACTAGAGCAAAGCCCTGACATGCGTCATATGCGTCTCAGCCACCACTGCAGAGTGATTCCTGACTGATCTGCCCATGTAGATTAAGCCTTAATAGGGAGCCATGATACACCATACATCCTGACTACACCCCCAACATCCATAACCACAGCTAAAACAACCACCTGCTACAGGAGCATCAGGGAATATGGCTCAATATGGATCATATCACGGTCCTCTCACTTTGACCAAGAGGGAGAGGAAGGGATTGCTTGTCCTGCTCTGTTAGGTTAAAGCATGCAGGCTATGTTGAATGAGACAAACATTGGCAATAGAACAAGTGCTTCTCCATTGTCTCTTATGAAAGGTACATCTCTAATGATCATTGATCAACCTTTTGAGCTTTTATTCTAGTCCTGACTGCAGAGCTGATATAGTTGTCCTAGCTAATGGAGGGAAGGTTTTGTCGACCTGTGTTTGAGTGCCTGTCAAGAGAGCCGAACATTGTTCCTTATTCAGTAGCTACTTAAGACGGTCTTTAACAAAAATAAACGTATTAAAACAGAACGAGTCAACAGCAGAGAGATGATTCAGGCACACAATGCCTGTCAGCTCAAAATTGTAATGATTGGACAATTTGAGAAAATAGAGATTGGTCTTTCCAGATAGAAGGGCTCTAGAAAATGAGAAACATCACAATCAACACTTAAGATAACAGAAATCTTTGACAGAGGGAGTCTTTCTGATAGGGAATAATCATGGTGGAAATTTAGTTTATTTTTATTTTTACAGGGACAGAGCACATTAATCAAGGTTTCAGTAAAAATTTTAGCCAAACTGCAAATTTTCAACAGCAGTCCCTGGCAGGTTATTAAAAACAATTACAATACAGACAAACACTGAGCAGAGAGCACATGCAGAACAACATAGGACAAGCAACATGTAGCACGCAGACAGAGCAACATAGAACAAGCAAAATGTAACGCGCAGATAGAGGAACATAGAATAAGCTAGATGTAGCATGCAGACAGAGAAACATAGAACAAGCAACACGTTGCACGCAGACAGAGCAATAGCACAAAAAGCAACAACACAAAATCCATAAAAGCAACACTGTTTCCACACCTCACAAGCTACAGACAACATGGAAAGCGGCAATACACAGCTAGGGATTATGTTCACAAGTCTGGCCTTTAGCCTTGTCTTTATGTTTTTTGTGACGGTGCGATAGGTGGTGTAGTTATGTGTGTCTGATGGCAGTGTGTTCCATACATGGGAAGCTCTCACAGTGGAAGCAGATTGAGTAAAGGTGATTTTCCTTAAGGGAACTATACAGTCACTTCAGACCTTATGGATGTACTGCCATAGGTTTGGGTTTTCTTTTTAACAAAAGTACTAAGTGGAGGGGGAGCCAGGCCATTTAGGATCTTGAATACAGGACATGCGTTGGTGTATTGCACAAGATTTTCCCAACTCTGGAGGTCATGCTCCTGAGGATGTAACAGTGATGATGGATATTGGGCTTTCTATCAAGAACTTTGAGAGCATTTTTGTAGACAGACTGAATGGGTTTTACTACTGCACAGCACAATAGCTTGTTTGTTGCCATGCTGCTTCCATTTTTCTTCCCTAAAATTTGCCTAATTGTGGGCTCTGAGCCAGACAAGTAGATAAACCAGCTACCTGTCTTCCAGTCCACTGCAACATGGACTTTCAGGAATTAACTTAATTGAAAATACATAAATGGCACATTCAAAAAGACATGAGTGTCCATGATGGTCACAGTGATTTAGGGTTAGAGATAGCCATCGTGGATATGATATGTACACTGAGTGTAGAAAACATCAGAAACACCATCTTAATATTGACTTGCACCACCTTTAGCCCTCAGAACAGCCTTAATTCGTGGGGGCATGGACTCTACAAGACGTCGGAAGCGTTCCAGAGTGATGCTGCTCCAATGCTTCCCACAGTTGTGTCAAGTTGGCTGGATGTCCTTTGGGTGGTGGACCATTCTTGATACACGTGGGAAACTGTTGAGCGTGAAAAACCCAGCAGTGTTGCATATCTTGATACACTCAAACTGGGGCGCCTAGCACCTACAACCATACCTCGTTCAAAGGCACTATAATCTTTTGTCTTGCCCATTCCCCCTCTGAATTCCATACATACACAATCAATGTCTCAATTGTATCAAGGCTTAAAAATCAGCCTTTAATCTTTCTAAACCCGTCATCTATGCTGATTAAAGTGGATTTAACAAGTGACATCAGTAAGGGATCATAGCTTTCACCCGAATTCACCTGGTCAGTCAATGTCAATGTTCCTAATGTTTCCAACAACAATATGAGAACCCACAAAAGCTCTATACTGTATATTAAATATGATTACAGCTCATGAGATTATAAAATGCTGAACAAGGGTCTTTCATCCAGCCTGCTGGTGTCAAATTGGATAGACCAAATCAGCTACTGTGCAAACACACACAAACACACACAAAGCTCATGCAAACACAAAACACATGCACAGTCATCTCCAGTGACACACAGGAACAATATAACAACCCACAGTGAGGCACTGATACATAGTGAGACGCTAATCAGTCTCCAGTTCACTCCACTGACTAGTGTGACATTGTTACCCAATCTCCAACTGAGCCTCTTCAGCTCAGTGTTTATATACTCTCGCAGCACTCAAGGTTTTTACTCGCTTATTTCTACTTCCTTTCCTGTCATGTTCTAGTAGCATAATACTGTGTGTATGTACAGTGCCTTGCGAAAGTATTCGGCCCCCTTGAACTTTGCGACCTTTTGTCACATTTCAGGCTTCAAACATAAAGATATAAAACTGTATTTTTTTTGTGAAGAATCAACAACAAGTGGGACACAATCATGAAGTGGAACGACATTTATTGGATATTTCAAACTTTTTTAACAAATCAAAAACTGAAAAATTGGGCGTGCAAAATTATTCAGCCCCTTTACTTTCAGTGCAGCAAACTCTCTCCAGAAGTTCAGTGAGGATCTCTGAATGATCCAATGTTGACCTAAATGACTAATGATGATAAATACAATCCAAGTGTGTGTAATCAAGTCTCCGTATAAATGCACCTGCACTATGACAGTCTCAGAGGTCCGTTAAAAGCGCAGAGAGCATCATGAAGAACAAGGAACACACCAGGCAGGTCCGAGATACTGTTGTGAAGAAGTTTAAAGCCGGATTTGGATACAAAAATATTTCCCAAGCTTTAAACATCCCAAGAAGCACTGTGCAAGCGATAATATTGAAATGGAAGGAGTATCAGACCACTGCAAATCTACCAAGACCTGGCCGTCCCTCTAAACTTTCAGCTCATACAAGGAGAAGACTGATCAGAGATGCAGCCAAGAGGCCCATGATCACTCTGGATGAACTGCAGAGATCTACAGCTGAGGTGGGAGACTCTGTCCATAGGACAACAATCAGTCGTATATTGCACAAATCTGGCCTTTATGGAAGAGTGGCAAGAAGAAAGCCATTTCTTAAAGATATCCACAAAAAGTGTTGTTTAAAGTTTGCCACAAGCCACCTGGGAGACACACCAAACATGTGGAAGAAGGTGCTCTGGTCAGATGAAACCAAAATTGAACATTTTGGCAACAATGCAAAACGTTATGTTTGGCGTAAAAGCAACACAGCTCATCACCCTGAACACACCATACCCACTGTCAAACATGGTGGTGGCAGCATCATGGTTTGGGCCTGCTTTTCTTCAACAGGGACAGGGAAGATGGTTAAAATTGATGGGAAGATGGATGGAGCCAAATACAGGACCATTCTGGAAGAAAACCTGATGGAGTCTGCAAAAGACCTGAGACTGGGACGGAGATTTGTCTTCCAACAAGACAATGATCCAAAACATAAAGCAAAATCTACAATGGAATGGTTCAAAAATAAACATATCCAGGTGTTAGAATGGCCAAGTCAAAGTCCAGACCTGAATCCAATCGAGAATCTGTGGAAAGAACTGAAAACTGCTGTTCACAAATGCTCTCCATCCAAACTCACTGAGCTCGAGCTGTTTTGCAAGGAGGAATAGGAAAAAATGTCAGTCTCTTGATGTGCAAAACTGATAGAGACATACTCCAAGCGACTTACAGCTGTAATCGCAGCAAAAGGTGGCGCTACAAAGTATTAACTTAAGGGGGCTGAATAATTTTGCACGCCCAATTTTTCAGTTTTTGATTTGTTAAAAAAGTTTGAAATATCCAATAAATGTCGTTCCACTTCATGATTGTGTCCCACTTGTTGTTGATTCTTCACAAATAAATACAGTTTTATATCTTTATGTTTGAAGCATGAAATGTGGCAAAAGGTCGCAAAGTTCAAGGGGGCCGAATACTTTCGCAAGGCACTGTATATACGGTTATATATACAGTAGAAGTCGGAAGTTCACAAACACCTTAGCCAAATACATTTAAACTCAGTTTTCAACAATTCCTGACATTTAATCCTAGTTAAATTTCCCTGCCTAGGTCCGTTAGGATCACCACTTTATTTTAAGAATGTGAAATGTCAGAATAGTGGTAGAGAGAATGATTTATTTCAGCTTTTATTTCTTCCATCACATTCCCAGTGGGTCAGCAGTTTAGTATTTGGTAGCATTGCTTTTAAATTGTTTAACTTGGGTCAAACGTTTTGGGTAGCCTTCCACAAGCTCCAACAATAAGTTGGGTGAATTTTGGCCCATTCCTTTGACAGAGCTGGTGTAACTGAGTCAGGTTTGTGGGCCTCCTTGCACACACTTTTTCAGTTCTGCCCACAAATTGTCTATGGGATTGAGGTCAGGGCTTTGTGATGGCCACATACGTCGACTTTGTTGTCCTTAAACCATTTTGCCACAACTTTGGGAGTATGCTTCGGGTCATTGTCCATTTGGAATACCCATTTGCGACCAAGCTTTAACTTCCTGACTGATGTCTTGAGATGTTGCTTCAATATATCCACAATTTTTCTCCCTCATGATGCCATCTATTTTGTGAAGTACACCAGCCCCTCCTGCAGCAAAGCACCCCCACAACATGCTGCCACATCCGTGTTTCACGGTTAGGATGGTGGTCTTAGGCTTGCAAGCCTCCCCCATTTTCCTCCAAACATAACGATGGGCATTATTGCCAAACAGTTCTATTTGTGTTTCATCAGACCAGAGGACATTTTTCCATAAAGTACAATCTTTGTCCCCAAGTGCAGTTGCAAACAGTCCGGCTTTTTTTAATGGAGGTTTTGGAGCAGTGGCTTCTTCCTTGCTGAGCAGCCTTTCAGGGTATGTCGATATAGGACTTGGTTTACTATGGATATAGATACTTTTGTAGCCGTTTCCTCCAGAGGTACACCTTCAATTGACTCAGATTGGGTCAATTAGCCTATCAGAAGCGTCTAAAGCCATGACAATTTTCCAAGCTGTTTAATGGCACTGTCAACTGGACATGTACTGGCTTAAGCGTCTGGCACTGCAGGATTTGAGTCCCTGGCGGCGTAGTGTGTTACTAATGGTAGGCTTTGTTTCTTTGGTCCCAGCTCTCTGCAGGTCATTCACTAGGTCCCCCCGTGTGGTTCTGGGATTTTTGCTCACCGTTCTTGTGATCATTTTGACCCCACAGGGTGAGATCTTGCGTGGAGCCCCAGATCGAGGGAGATTATCAGTGGTCTTGTATGTCTTCCAATTCCTAATAATTGCTCCCACAGTTGATTTCTTCAAACCATGCTGCTTACCTATTGCAGATTCAGTCTTCCCAGCCTGGTGCAGGTCCACAATTTTGTTCCTGGTGTCCTTTGACAGCTCTTTGGTCTTGGCCATAGTGGAGTTTGGAGTGTGACTGTTTGTGGTTGTGGACAGGTGTCTTTTATATTGATAACAAGTTCAAACAGGTGCCATTATTACAAGTAACGAGTGGAGGACAGAGGAGCCTCTTAAAGAAGAAGTTACACGTCTGTGAGAGCCAGAAATCTTGCTTGTTTGTAGGTGACCAAATATTTATTTTCCACCATAATTTGCAAATAAATTCCTTAAAAATCCTACAATGTGATTTTCTGGATTTTTTTTCTTCTCATTTTGTCTGTCATAGTTGAAGTGTACCTATGATGAAAATTACAGGCCTCTCATCTTTTTAAGTGGGAGAACTTGCACAATTGGTGGCTGACTAAATACTTTTTTGCACCACTGTATAAGGTCCCACAGTTGACAGTGCAGAGCACTATCAGAGCAAAAACATTCCTGTAGCATTGAAGGGCCCCAAGAACACTGAAAGGATCGAAGCAGGAGATGAGAAGCAGGTACAGGGAGTGAAGTTTTAAAAATTAACGCATAACAATTAATGCGGACACAGGGGACACTACAGAGGAACAGACAGATATACAGGGGCAGTCAACCACGTGAAGGAGTCCAGATCCATATTAATGTGGCACACACACGAGATTGGCATTTTCTATCAGGAGTTTGATGAACATAATCAGTTTCACTTAATTTATTTTCCATGAATTAAGGACCAGAGAAACAAGCTGACAGTGAAGATTCTGGAACAGGCAATAACACCAGTACTTGGTCACCCGCCTGTAGTAGACGAGAAACAGCCTGTTTATCATAGTATCTTTTCATACTCCTCTGTGAGGTAGACAGAGCTTTCTTTGCGAGAGTACAGGCTTGGTGTAGGCGCTCACGAAAGCATCTAATTTAGTCCAACACATTCTCATCTCCCGCACACAACTCTTGGGAAAAAAACTGGTATTTAAGGGCTTTCATTGGTCCTCTCACTGGGTGACCAAACACTAGTTCAGTTGAACCCTAGGGACCCCTGTACAGTTTCACAAGCAGCAAACAAAACTAGAGGAACTCCCTCATCCCAATCTGTCTCAGATTCCAAACAATATTTACGTAGCATAGATGTCAGTGTCTGATGCCAACTTTCAAGCGCACCCTGAGACTCTGGGTGACATGCGCTTGCCACACGGTGCATAATTAATGAGGATTTTAACACCTGCTTGAAGAGCTTTGATAGGAAATTGGTACCTTGATCACTTTGTACCACCTTAGGTAACCCGAATGTTGTGAATAATTTTATTAAGGCTTTACTCACTACCGGGGCTGTAATCCTTCGCAGAGGAATGGCCTCGTGGTATCTTGTTGCCATACACATAACCGTTAACAGAAACTGGTTAGCCGATTTTGTCTTCAGAAACGGTCTAACACAATCAACCACCACATGTCCAAATGGTTCACCTATGACAGGTATTGGACAAAGAGGAGCGGGAGGAAAAACCTGATTTGGATTTCCTTTTATCTGACATGTGTGGCATGTCCAACATAACTGAGCCACATCTTGTTTTTAACCATGCCAAAGGAAATGTTGAAGGATCCGATCATAAGTCTTGGTGATTCCTAAATGCCCGGACCATTGGTGATCATGAGCAAGAGAAAACACATTTTGTCTAAAGGCTGTAGGAATCACTATTCGGTAAACAGCATTCCAATCTCCGCCCGCGTCAATGTGGGATGTCCATTTACGCATGAGGAGATTACCATCAATGAAGTAAGCCATGTTCTTCTTTACCTCTTCTAATGTCACAACACTAGAAAAACATTTAGCAAGCCTGTTGTCAAACTTTTGGTTAGCAATCAGCTGCTCATGAGTGACTGGTAACTGTATTGTATCAGAAATAAGTTCAACATACTTTAATTCTTCCCTGGGCTGCTTGTCAGAGGTGATCAGCTTCCCAGAGGTAGCACACAACCCATCCTCTTGATCAACCTCTGAACAGAAGTGCTCGACAAATCTATCACGTCACCCACTTGTCTTGCCTGAGCACGAGTGACAGCACAAGCGGGGAACACATGTGGATAACTCTGTGCCAGCTCTTTGGAGAGAGAGTGGTTACTTTTATCCAATACGCGTACTACCTTTCCTCCGACAATACCCATTATAAAGGTCACACCTTTTACTGGCAACATAGGACGTACCCCCACTCTGAATATTCCACTGATTAACTCAGAGTGTACTTTCACAAAGTGCAATGGCACTGGGACAAAAACCCATTTCAATACCCTGAACTAACACACTGGAACCACAGTATGTATTGTCGGATAAGGGCAACACAGACAATATAAACGACTGTGCCGCACCAGTATCTAAGGATTTTAACCAGACGCTGAGACGCTTGGTCCTTCGTTAGAGAAACAAACCCCTCGAAATTGAACGGTTCATAACTGCGGTCGGGGACTGACTTTCAAACTACATTTACTCTGAGGCACCTGTTTCGTTTCAGACCTTCACAACCTTACGAATTAGACCAACACCTGTTGGCGGCTTGTCACGAAGAGGCATCCCTTGTTTGCGTTTTAGCAGGAAGCAATCATTAATCAACTGTCCCACCTTATGACAATAGAAACAGGGACGCTCAATTTTCTGGCGTGCTTGATATACTACTGTTGGCCGACTAGGGCTAAAAGTAGGCAACTCAGTGGCTCTACTCTCAGTATGAGTCGAAAACAAACTCCCCTGCCAACACAGACGCTTCTGACAGGGAGGATACTTTCTGCTTGTTTAGGTAAACTACAATCCGTTCGGGTAAGCAATTTTAAACACTTCCAACAAGATTAACTCCACATAAATTGTACTAGAATACTTTCTATGTGACCTAAATCTCTGTCAGTATGCCTCAAGGAACAAGCTCATAGGCGCGAAGAACAGTAGTTTTGACCACTTCATAATTCAAACTGTCTTCAAGAGGTAGAGCTGACAAAACCTCTTGGGCTTTACCAGTTAATTTACACTGAAGTAATAGGCACCATAGCTCTTCAGGCCATTTCAATGCTACGGCTATACGTTCAAAAACACAAAAACAGGAGTCAACCTCTGACTCTCTGAACAAAGGCACCAAGGCAATCTGCCTACTAATGTCAAAAGTGTTGGAAGCTACAGCTGGTGAGGACGCCTCACTAACAGGCACAGCAGGAACGGAGGCTAGCCTCGCTGTCTCCAGTTCCATCTGGCTCATTTTTAACTCCAACTGACGCTGTTCTTTATCTGCCTCCATTTTACACATCTCCAACTGGAGAGTCTCTCGCCTAATGTGGGATCTCTTACGCCTCCAGTGAGAACTGTATTGAACAGATATCCCTCCTGGCACCATCGGTTGACAGCAGGGAGAGTGGATCAAAACGGGGCAATGTGGCTGGAGCTTTAGCCTCGCCCTCATTCTCAGACACCAATGGGCTTACAGGAGCAGCAACATCCCCTACAGGGGTAGTAGGCTCAGGTAGCGGTAACACAAGCACTTGCTCTTCCAACAAAACATTTAACACCAGTTGTTTAACCTTCACCTTAACTAAACTCTGCGAAATAGCTACTGAATAATGGTCAGCCAAGGTCAGTAAATCAACTCTACGACATGTCAAAAACCTCCCACGTAGGGTTATCCAACAAGGATTTCAAAGCAAAAGTAGCCACTTTGAACTACTACCAAAACACAAGAGCCAACTAATAGCAAACATTAATGCTACATCAGCTATGACGCTCAACACTGAACTAGACCACTACAACAATCTGCACGAGCGGCATGGGTGTCAGTAATGACAGATCCCGGATGAGCCCCCACTTATGTTACGAATCCCTATGGCCCTGCAGTCTAAGGGGGATGGAAACGAGACCCGTAACATAACTCATACAAATTATAACAGTGAAAAGGGAACAGTGAGAACTAATAACCACAGACAACTTAAATCTACCGTCAAACACTATTGGTTTATTTTTAAACACACGGTAAAGAATGGCGGGAAAAGGGGCTGAGCTGGACCCAAGGAAAGAAACAAATATCCAAAAACACCCCTAAGCTAGACTAGCCTGCTTCAATACAGATAACTACCTAACCAATAAAATAGAGGGTGGTCTGCCCAGTTCTAACTAGGGTATTTAGACATAGTATTCCTACGTGTAATGTAGGCCCATGGGTGACTTGGCTTGGTACCCCCTTTTCCCTCCATCAAACAAACAGTCAAAAACCATAACAAAACAATACTCACAGGATAACGTACAAAGTGACATGTAGTTGCAAAACAACATCTCTGCATACAAAGAGAGAGGGAGAGAGACCTGGGGGAAAACAACTGAATGAGTTTTTAAACCAAGGGAAAGGGGATGTGATTGGGTACTGGAAACAGGAGAGGTGTGTCTTCAGATTGATGACTGATTGGGGAATGATGATTGCCACCTGTGAGGGGAGAAGGAGAGGAAATAAATACACACACAGGATACACACTGAGAATACCTGTATCCGTAACAAACACAATACGAATAACGAGGCTATATACAGGGGGCACCAGTACCGAGTCAGTGTGCGGGGGTACAGGCTAGTTTAGGTAGCCTGTCCATGCAGGTGGGGGCGAAGTGACTATGCAGTCACTATGAAGTGACTGTGCGCCCCGCCTTTTCCTGTTGTCGAAGGTCAGCACCTTTGTCTTGCTCACATTGAGCAAGACATTGAGGGAGAGGTTGTTGTCCTGGCACCACTCTGAAAGTTCTCTGATCTCATTGTTGTCGTTGATCAGGCCTACCACTGTTGTGTCTGGCCATGCAGTCGTGGGTGAACAGGGAATACAGGAGGGGACTAAGTACACACCCTTGAGGGGCCCCAGTGTTAAGGATCAGGGTGGCGGACGTGTTGTTGCCTACTCTTACCACCTGGGGGCGGCCCTTCAGGAAGTCCAGGATCCAGTTGCAGACGGAGGTGTTTAGTCCCAGAGTCCTTAGATTAGTGATGAGCTTTGTGGGCACTATGGTGTTGATTGCTGAGCTGTAGTCAATGAACTGCATTCTCACATTAGTGTTCCTTTTGTCCAGGTGAGAAAGGGCAGTGGGAGTGCGATTAAGATTGCGTCATCTGTGGATCTGTTGGGGCGGTATGCGAATTGGAGTGGGTCTAGGGGGTCCAGGAGGGTGCTGTTGATGTGAGCCATGCCCAGCCTTTCAAAGCACTTCATGGCTACCAACGTGAGTGCCAAGGGGCGGTAATCATTTAGGCAGGTTACCTTTGCTTCCTTGGGCACAGGGACTATGGTGGTCTGCTTGAAACATGTAGGTATTACAGACTCTGTCAGGGAGAGGTTAAAAATGTCAGTGAAGACACTTGACAGTTGGTCCGCGAACGGTTTGAGTACTCATCCTGGTAATTAATCTGGCCCAGTGGCAAATGTTGACCTGTTTAAAGGTTTTGTTCACATTGGCTACTGAGAGCGTTATCACACAGTCATCCAGAACAGCTTGTGCCCTGGTGCATGCTTCAGTGTTGCTTGCCTCGAAGCAATCATAAAAGGCATTTAGCTCGTCTCGTAGGCTCGCATCACTGGGCAGCTCGCATTTGGGTTTCCCTTTGTAGTCCATAATAGTGTTTAAGCCCTGACACATCTGACGAGCATCAGAGCCAGTGTAGTAGGATTCAATCTTAATCCTGTATTGACGCGTTGCTTGTTTGATGGTTCATCTGAGGACATAGTAGGATTTCTTATAAGCATCCGGATTAGTCTAGCCTTTAGCTCGATGCGGATGTTGACTGTAATTCATGGCTTCTGGTTGGGATATGTAAATACAGTCACTGTGGGGACGACGTCATCGATACACTTATAGATGAAGCCGATGACTGAGGTGGTGTATTCCTCAATGCCATTGGATGAATCCTGGAACATGCGCGTAATGATAGTGACAGGTGCGTGTAAAGACAGGTAGCCTGGCACCCTCTAGCGCCAGGGAGGGGGAGCGGGAGCAGAGATGACATACACAGTGGCCTCCGTCATTCTTCAGTGGAAGAAGTTTGGAACCACCAAGGCTCTTCTTAGAGCTGGCCGCCCTGCCAAACTGAGCAATCAGGGGAGAAGAGCCTCTGTCAGGGAGGTGACCAAGATTCCGATGGTCACTCTGACAGAGCTCCAGTGTTCTGGGATGGGAAAGGACAACCATCTCTGCAGCACTCCACCAATCACGCCTTTATGGCAGAGTGGCCAGTCGAAATCCACTCCTCAGTAAAAGGACAGCCAAAAAAGGCACCTAAGACTCTCAGACCATGAGAAACAAGATTATCTGGTCTGATGAAACTAAGATAGCATTCAAGACCAAATAATTCAAAGTGTCACGTCTGGGGGAAACTTGGCACCATCCCTATGGTTAAGCTTGGTGGTGGCAAAAATCATGCTTTTGGGATGTTTTTCAGAGGTGGACTGGGAGATTAGTCAGGATTGAGGGAAATATGAATGGAGCAAAGGAATGAGAGATCCTTGATGAAAACCTGGTACAGAGCTCTCCGGACCTCAGACGGGGCGAACATACATCTTCCAACAGGACAACGACCCTAAGCACACAGCCAAGACAACGTAGGAGTTGCTGCGGGACAAGTCTCTGAATGTCCTTGAGTGGCCCAGCCAAAGCCTGGACTTGAACCCAATTAAACATCTCTGTGGAGACCTGAAAATAGCTGTGGAGCGACGCACCCTATCCAACCTGGCAGAGCTTGAGAGGATCTGCAGAGAAGAATGGGAGAAACTCCCCTAATACAGGTGTGCCAGCTTGTAGCATCATATCCAAGAAGACTCGAGGCTGTAATCGCTGCCAAAGGTGCTTCAAGAAAGTACTGAGTAAAGGGTCTGAATACTTATGTAAATGTATCATTTCCATTTTTTTACTTTTAATAGATTTGCAAAAATTTATAAAAAACTGTATTTGGTTTGTCATTATGGGGGACTGTGTTTAGATTGATGAGAAAAAAAGAACAGTTGAATCAGTTTTAGAATAATGCTGTCACATAACAAAATGTGAATAAAGTCAAGGGGTCGAAATACATCCCGAATGCACTGTACTGTATACAGTACCTGTCAAACATTTTAGAGTAAGCAAAGGGTGGCTACTTTGAAGAATCTCAAATACAACTTTTTGGGTTACTACATGATTCCATTTGTTATTTCATAGTTTTGATGTCTTCACTATTGTTCTACACTGTAGAAAATAGTAATAAAAATAAAAAAAACTTGAATGAGTAGGTGCATCTAAACTTTTGACTGGTACTGTACAATATATGCCATTTAGCAGACGCTTTAATCAAAAAGTGATTTATAGGCATCATGCATACATTTTTACCACAGCATCCTTAGGCTTAAAAATACCATTCAGTTCCTCCCATATCCCTAACCTGTACTCATAGGGATGGATAACAAGGAAGAACACAAAAGGGGCGGATTGAACGAAGCAGTAAAATTCATACAACCAATAGTAGGAAGGGTTGATAATTCAATAGAAATGCATTGTTTCCATGCTAAGCAGTCCATGACATTTGTTATTCTACTCATTACGCAATAAAACTGTCAAACACAGTCAAATGTGAATCTGCAGTGTTCTCAGTCCATTAATTTTAATGCACTAATCACAAAAATACAAAGGGGTCTGAGGAAGTTCTAGCTCATGGGACAATACATTTAGCTGAGAATTGATGGCTGCTTTGCCCTGTGATACTGTGAAAGCAAGTATGTGTGTCTTTGTGCAAACAAAAGAAGAAAGAAAAAAACACACTAGGTACCTAGAAATAATCCAGGATTTGTTTCCCCTCACTGCGAAATTGTAAATCACCTTCACATTTCAGAAAACCTCTGTGCTTTATTCTGTCAGATTTGGGCTTTGGCGGAATAACCTGGGCCTCCTTTTTTCCCCTGAGTTTCCTCAGGTTATACTGATATCATGTTGCAATCCATTACCGGTAAAGCTGGGCCCAGGGGTGGGGAACGGGCATCCGTCCTGCCATCCATCTCACCATGGCCCCTGGCCCTCCCACTGCCACGCAGAAAAACACTCACAAATAAGGATTTTTTAGAGGCATGGCCACGCCCGAGGTAGGGTCAGTATAACCTGACACAGGAGAGGAGAGGAGGTGGGGGAGCACTCCTCTGGAGGATTTTAGTCCATTGCTGTCCAGTATGAGAGTTCCATCTCCACAGTCCAGACCAGAAGACAGTGGTCAAGACAGCTTAGATAGAGCCGATTAACTACAACTCAGGAATATGGGCGACAAATGCACTGCATCAAAAATACCTTGAAATCCTTAAAATCGGTTGTTAAAAAACATGACAATTTACAGTGAGAACAACAAGCTGGTTAATTAGACTCTAGTGCCTCCAGGCGTTGGATAAATTACTGTTGTAAAACATTGTTGTGGCAGTTCAAACAGTGTCCCTTGCTAAAGTGTTCCCAATATATCTTGAATGGATTTAAGGCAGGTTCCTAATTTCTTCTACTCAATCAGGACTAAATTGGAATAATGCCAGTGTAAACAATGACTCTGGTTTTAAACCTCATTTATCTCCTTGCAGAAAACCCAGGAGGGGAGCTGGTTCACACTGCACCAGTAGTAATCCTTCATATTCAGGACCAAACATCCTCACTAATCAGAACTTGGGACTTCTAACCTAGATCCATATTATAACCCTATATCTACTGAAACTAGTTTCTTCTAAGCTGCCTAGACAGGTTGCATAAATTCCTAAGAGCATCATACTACTACTCTCGTCTTTGACTAAAAGCTCTCCATCTTATTGCTTGTAAATGTTGTTGATCTACAGGTAACTGCCAAAATAAAGGAAACACCAACATAAAGTGTCTCAATAGGGCATTGGGCCACCATGAACCAGAACATCTTCAATGCACCTTGGCGTAGATTCTACAAGTGTCTGGAACTCTATCGAAGTGATACGAGACCATTCTTCCATGAGAAATTCCATTATTTGGTGATTTGTTGATGGTGGCGGAAAACCCTATCTCAGGCACCGCTCCAGAATCACCCATAATTGTTAAATTGGGTTGAGATCTAGTGACTGAGATGGCCATGGCATATGGTTAACATCATTTTAATTCCATTCAGTGACCATTCATGCCCTGTGGATGGGGGCATTGTCATCTTATGGGGCATAGCCATGGTAGCCAAAATAACCCGAAGCATGATGGGATGTTAATTGCGTCCATCTGTGTGGAAGCAACTGTTTTCAATATACTTTGCATCCCTCGTTTACGAAGCGTTTCTATGATTTGGGCAGTTGCCTATAGCTAGGACCCTACTATAATTGCCTATCTGGTGTTCTATGTAACAAATACACATAACCAGAGACAATCAGCACTTAAGAAAATATCTAAAAGATGAGAGTTGCCTAGTTGGAGCAAGCCAATTAGAATGGGTGATACACACCATACACGAGACTGCAAGATGTCCTGCAGGGATCAACAACAAGTATTAGCTTTCTGTGTGAATAGGTCCACAAGGCACACAATCTGCTCCTCAAAATGCAGGATTGAGAGGCAGATAGGCCCACTGTTCTCAAATCAGTTAGAGAGGATGGAAAACGAAAAATAACATACCTTAAGGGAACATTTCGGCATTTCGTGTATGATTAGTGAAAAAGTCCATATTGCAAATGTACGGTCCCTTACTAGACGTCCGAAATCGTTTGTAAAATTTGCGGTCGGCGTCGGGCCGTGCGGTAGGGCCGGACCTACCGGGAAGTCATCAAATGAACTTTGTCCGCTATCCCGGAAATTCCCACAAGAGGGCATACGGAATCATATGGCAATTTGGCAAAACATCACGAATCACGACGGGCCTTATCTCGAAAACAGAAA
Organism: Oncorhynchus clarkii lewisi; assembly: GCF_045791955.1. Lineage (NCBI taxonomy): Eukaryota > Metazoa > Chordata > Actinopteri > Salmoniformes > Salmonidae > Oncorhynchus > Oncorhynchus clarkii. Next base: position 18,989,389 of record NC_092169.1, read on the forward strand.
ATATTTCGAAGCCGAAACTTGGTGAGCGTAGGTTTGGCATAATGGGCAGTTGGCCCCGAACAAGATGGCGTCTAGGCCTCAACGGTTTTTGAGTTATGGCCATTTTTTTGGGATTAAAGGTCCAAAATGGAAATAGAGAAATTATTTTTCCACTTCAGGTCAAAGTCAAGGAGCCTCCGGTGTCAATAAAAAAAGAACCAGACATTTATCTATCGTCATTTAAGAGAAACGGAACAATGACAACTTGGTGATGTTCACAAATAGGCGTTTTTTTTTTTCAACGGTTACAGATCCAGTTGCAGGGTGTTCATACGAATCTTTTTAAAGTGTGCTGCGGAGCTCTGTGAGATTTCTGGGATTTTCTATGATTTTCTGAAATAACACACACATACTAAACCCTCCGTAAATAACTCAGTTCTTAACGTAAAGACTTAAAACTCAGGATTATGTAAAGGCATACCCCAATCAGGATATGAGTTTATTTATAGCTTCCTGTGCCAACCGGAAGTGCCTTAAATGTGTTTCAGGGGCTGTTTCGAAGGGTTAAAAAAGTCAGATCTGTCCAAAACTTCATATATGTGATTAGGCAACCCCCATGAACTGTAAATCAGTCATTTTTCCCCAAAAAATTCGAAGGAAAAAAAAATCACACTAAAACACAACTTGGAAGGAGGGACGTATTGGGGTGCGTAGAGACAGACAGTGGCTGCAATAGTTAGCTTTGTTCGAGCTAAAAAAGAACCGTCAGACCTAGAGTTCCGAAACTTTAGAAACCTGTTCTAGACCTCCGGTCGATGGTGCGTGGTGAGTTACGTGGCTCTAGACGGTTCTCGGACCGAGAAACAGCCTCGTACATTTGCAATACCTTCAATTCATTTTGACCATTACGAAAATGACGACGTTTAGAAAAGTCTCAGAGACGCAAGGCTAGGTGCATTGAAACCGGCTCGGCCCATAGAGACGGACCCCAACGTTTCTGTCCAATAGCTCGTTCAAGGACCCCGTAGCAAGGCATGGAAAAAAGTGGATTTTCAGCACCAATTAGGGTTTTTCTCGGACACCAAATGACCTATCAAGCCGAAACTCGGGATTCGGGGTCGCCTCACATAGGACTTCACATAATGTCCGAACTGGACCCACAGCTAGAACGTAACTATGTGTTTTACCTTTTTATTATGTTTTAAACTGAAGGCGCTGTGAATTATGGGCCTGCTCTGACATATGTGATAGTTGGCTTCTAAAGGAGTAGGAAAAAGTGGGTTTGGTGTCAATTGATATCCGTTTGGTGTCATAATGACATCTAATTGACTGATGGACTCTTGTCCACTTGACTCTTGTACATTTGCAATATGTTTAAACAGTGAGGTACCATCACCAAAAGTGACATTCTGAAATCTACCCAAACGAGCGATTGAGATGAACCAGAATCACTGCAAAGCCATCCCGAGTTCATCGGGCCAGTCAATTTCACATTCCTGCAGGATTTTTATAGCATGACAAATTTGTGATGGTACCTGCCCATTGAAACATATTGCAAATGCACAGTGACTTTGAAAAAGTAAGGAAACATAAACAAAAAAAATCACAATTTTTTTGGGGGGGTTACCAGTTGCACATTTCAGATCACCAGTTGCACATTTCAGATCACCAGTTGCACGGAGGAAAATCGTTACTTTTGACTTTGACTTTTGACTTCCTATGACATCATATTGCAAATGGACAAAACGTGCCTTATGCACAAGTAAAACAAAAACAAAAATTATGATAATACAAGTTGACAAAGGTATAGTTTGAGCAAAATATAGTTTTAATTTTGAGCATGACAAATTCGTGATGGTACCTGCCCATTAAAACATATTGCAAATGCACAGTGACTTTGAAAAAGTAAGGAAACATAAACAAATGGACATAATGAAATCACCATTTTTTTATTTTTCGGTTACCAGTTGCACGTGCATTTGCAATATGATTCTATAGTGAAAAAACATCACCAAATGGACATGATGAAATCAACCCAAACGAGCGATTGAGATGACCCAGAATCACTGCAAAGCCATCCCGAGTTCATCGGGCCACTCAATTTCACATTCCTGCAGGATTTTTATAGCATGACCAATTCGTGATGGTACCTGCCCATTAAAACATATTGCAAATGCACAGTAACTTTGAAAAAGTAAGGAAACATAAACAAATGGACATAATGAAATCACCATTTTTTTATTTTTCGGTTACCAGTTGCACGTGCATTTGCAATATGATTCTATAGTGAAAAAACATCACCAAATGGACATGATGAAATCAACCCAAACGAGCGATTGAGATGACCCAGAATCACTGCAAAGCCATCCCGAGTTCATCGGGCCACTCAATTTCACATTCCTGCAGGATTTTTATAGCATGACCAATTCGTGATGGTACCTGCCCATTAAAACATATTGCAAATGCACAGTGACTTTGAAAAAGTAAGGAAACATAAACAAATGGACATAATGAAATCACCATTTTTTTATTTTTCGGTTACCAGTTGCACGTGCATTTGCAATATGATTCTATAGTGAAAAAACATCACCAAATGGACATGATGAAATCAACCCAAACGAGCGATTGAGATGACCCAGAATCACTGCAAAGCCATCCCGAGTTCATCGGGCCACTCAATTTCACATTCCTGCAGGATTTTTATAGCATGACCAATTCGTGATGGTACCTGCCCATTAAAACATATTGCAAATGCACAGTGACTTTGAAAAAGTAAGGAAACATAAACAAATGGACATAATGAAATCACCATTTTTTTTTCTTCGGTTACCAGTTGCACAACAATGCATGTGCATTTGCAATTTGATTCTATAGTGAAAAAACATCACCAAATGGACATGATGAAATCAACACAACGAGTGATGGAAATGAACAACTATCACTGCCCGGCCATCCCGAGTTCATCAGTACAGTCAATTTTGGCCCCCCCAAAAATAGACTTTTGACTTTGACTTTTGACTTCCTATGAAATCATATTGCAAATGGACAAAACATATGCCTTATGCACAAGTAAAACAATTTTTTTTTTAATGATAATACAAGTTGACAAAAGTATAGTTTGAGCAAAGTATAGTTTGAATTTTGAGCATGCCAAATTCGTGATGGTACATGCCCATTGAACCATATTGCAAATGTACAGTGACTTTGAAAAAGTAAGGAAACATAAACAAATGGACATAATGAAATCACCATTTTTTAATTTTTGGGTTACCAGTTGCACGTGCATTTGCAATATGATTCCATAGTGAAAAAACATCACCAAATGGACATTCTGAAATCAACACTAACGAGCGATTGAGATGAACCAGAATCACTGCAAAGCCATCCCGAGTTCATCGGGCCAGTCAATTTCACATTCCTGCAGGATTTTTATAGCATAACCAATTCGTGATGGTAAATGCCCATTGAAACATATTGCAAATGCACGTGCATTTGCAATATGATTCTATAGTGAAAAAACATCACCAAATGGACATGATGAAATCAACACAACGAGTGATGGAAATGAACAACTATCACTGCCCGGCCGTCCCGAGTTCATCAGTTCAGTCAATTTTGGCCCAAAAAAAATTGACTTTTGACTTTGACTTTTGACTTCCTATGAAATCATATTGCAAATGGACAAATCATATTCCTTATGCACAAGTAAAAAAAAATAATTATGATAATAACATTTTACAAAAGTATATTCATACACTTCTTACACATGATTAATTGTCTTAAAATCGAAACAATTTCGAAAAACGGTCCAGAAAGCACTTTTTTTTAGTTTTTATACTTCTACCCCTTCCTTTTTCGAAAATTCTGTTAAAAATCGCGCAACTTTTCAGCGTCCTGCTACTCATGCCAGGAATATAGTATATGCATATGATTAGTATGTGTGGATAGAAAACACTCTGAAGTTTATAAAACTGGTTAAATCACGGCTGTGACTATAACAGATCGTGTGTTTCATTGAAAAACGCAAGAAAAACTGCTCTCTGAAAGCTAAAAATAATTTCCATAAGTCACTTCCACCAGTTATTAAAAGAGAACAGAATTTAATGGCGATCTGCCTGCAATTCATACAAATTCCGCACGATGGCGCCATTGTCCTAATTTTCAATTGAATTAATTGTTGGAAATCCTTCTGTCTGACCTCCATTTTCCCAGTCTTCACCCGGATGCAGTTGAGGGAGATATCAGATGCCATTGTTTTTGCAAGTGAAGACCTATTGAATATACATCGCCCTGTAATCATTTTGATAGATTATAAACGTTTACTAATACCTAAAGTTGGATTACAAAAGGATTTCGAAGTGTTTTGTGAAAGTTTATCGTCGACTTTTTTAATTTAAAAAAATTACGCAGCGTTTAAAAACGATGATTTTTTCTGAATGACACAGATCCCATACAAAGCTATTTTGGGTATATATGGACCGATTTAAACGAAAAAAAGACCCAATAGTGATGTTTATGGGGCATATAGGAGTGCCAAGAAAGAAGCTCGTCAAAGGTAATGAATGTTTTATATTTTATTTCTGCGTTTTGGGTAGCGCCGGCTACCGCAAAATCTGTTGTTTACGTGTCGTGCTGGCATTTTGGGGGGTGCATGCTATCAGATAATAGCTTCTCATGCTTTCGCCGAAAAGCATTTTAAAAATCTGACTTGCTGGCTAGGTTCACAACGAGTGTAGCTTTAATTCAATACCCTGCTTGTGAATTTTGATCAAAGATTGAGTTGTAACGAGTACATTTAGCATTTAGCGTAGCGCATTTGCATTTCCAGGGGCATACTTGGGACGTCTGCGTGTCAAGTATGCTCAAGAAGTTAAAGTTTTTTAAAAAAATCTAATTTTCGACTTTTGACATCCTATTCAATCATATTGCAAATGGACAAAACATATGCCTTATGCACAAGTAAAAAAAAAAAAAAATTATGATAATAAAATACGAATAAAGTATGTTGATACAGTTCTTATACGTGTGTAATTGACACAAAATTCGAAAGAATTTTGAAAAACGGTCCAAAAAGCACTTTTTTAAGGGTGTGTGAAGTTTTTTATAACATTTTGACATTTTTGACTTTTGACTTCCTATGAAATCATATTCCAAATGGAGAAAACATATGCCTTATGCACAAGTAAAACAAAAAAAAAATGATAATAAAGTATGACTAAAGTATGTTGATAAAGTTCTTATACATGTGTAATTGACACGAAAAACGGTCCAGAAAGCACTTTTTTAAGGGGTGATAAGTTTTTGAAAAAAAAATCATTTTTTCAAAAATTTGCTTTTGGATGTTGACTTGGGTTGCATTTCCAATATGAAAAACCCCGGTGGAGCGCACTCGCACCCTGTTGGATTTTTTAAGTGTTACAATTGGCATATGGCATTTGCCATATACTTTGCATGAATCAACGCCGCTTTGGGTGGTATTGGACATCGTGTATATGGTTTGTCCAATGCCAATATCTTGCCATTCATTTTTGTCCAATTCAGGGGGGTATTCCCTTACATAAACATGTATAAGCAATTTGGAAGGTACAACCAGTGTAGTGTACAACATAGCAAAAAGTCTTCATAGCATTTAAATAGCATTTAGAATGGTTTATGTACTGTAACCCACATCCTAAACCCAATGAGAGCCTTACAATTATGCACACCTCTATGCCCATATACCATTGTCAACTCATTATTTATAAATATGTTGGTCCTGAGATATGGGCACACTCTGAGCTGTTTTTTCCCCACTCTGTCAAAAAGGAGCAATAACTGCCACGGCTCGGCCTGTATGCAGGGCCATACATCACGCACCCTGAAATCCCAAAATAATTATATCTGTCACCGAATAGATGTGGAAAAACGCAGCAAATTAGAAGCTTGGAAGAAAGCATTTCGCTAAAGGTTAATATGTTTTTGGATCTGGATGCCTGAGGGTCCGGCCGCATTAATGAGGTTGAGAAGGTTCCAGAAGCGGATGGCATTTGCCATGAATTCTAATGGCAGATGAAAACAGTCCAGTACTGAGAGGGAGACTGACAAGCAGTCCATTACAAAGTCCAATGCACATTGATAGTTTAGGACAGAACAGTCAGTCCACTCAGATGAAGTAAAGGAGGAAAGTCAATTCAATGATAGAATGATAGAGAGACTGTGGAAGCCCATCTTACTTACTGACAGCGTGGTAGAGGAAAGAGTTCTGTGACATAGTGGCAGATGTTATAGGGGAGACTCTAGAGACTGAGAAACTCCCCAAACTATTCTGTGGGTTCAGCTTTGAGAGAATGAGTTGACTGAGAGAAAGAGATCTGCCTGTCTCTTCCCACACATCAAATAGTTCACTCTGTGATAACGGATAATGGTTGGAGAGAGGGCAAAATAGTCTAAATGACATTAATCCCATAGAGACCCAAGCCTGCGGGTTAATGGCCTTTCTCTCTAATAAGAGGGTTGCGTCATCCCAGACAGAAGTCATGTGCAGTAGAAGGGAGAGGCCACGACAACAAGGTCGCTTTCCTCTATTGCTGCTCCTATTAACACTTCCCTTCTTCGTTAGTCATGACACCAAATATACTGCATGTCTCTCTGAAAACCCAGTCTATTCCTTCTCTAACGATGGCCCTTTTCTTTCTATCTTTCAGAGAGAGAGAGCTGTAGACCACCCTCTTACAAGAACATCCACATTACACACATTACACACATACTATAGGACACACACACAGTTGCATGAACGCACACACGATATAAAACACACACACACACATAGCACACAAAATAAATAGACCTGTCCATCTCTCTCAGAGGTACTTTATCTGCACAGCTACTGTTTTGAAGAGAACAGCAGTGTGTAGTATGTAACCTTTGTGTGCGCTCTGATGCACGTCACAGAAGTCTATTTCATCTTACAAGGGCATGATTTCCTAATAGCACATAATAGCAGATAGTACCAGGGTTGTAATTCACATCTGTTGTGACATGATTGCTATCGCTCAATCCCTTGCCTGCAATACGTTCATTGATATTGTTGCATACCATCTACATTATAAGATATATCTTGTGTATTATATTCTAAGACATGCAGTTCACCTGTACAATACCACACTTCACGGGCATAATATAATTAACAAAGCGTTATCAAATGTGAAAAAAAGGTATTTGTCTAAGCTGTGCCCAGAACATATTATATATATTTCAGACTGGGGTGCTACAGGCAGTGAGTCAAGAATCGGTCTCTCAGGGAGCCGTGAGCTTTCTCCTACAGTAGATGTGATGGGAGCAATGCTGATATTATAGGCTAGGTATGGCAGGTTCTCATTTACTTCACCTTGGGCAGAGCTGTCTTCACACCTGCTTCAACAGCTGAGATCACACCACAATTAGCCCACAGCTACCTTGACCTGACTCTAGAACATGGTCAGCAGTATCTTACTTGTGATTATGCATGAAAAAATAATACAGTGGGAAACATGAAACAACAGCCAAGCACAGTCCTAGGTGAGGTACTGTATAGCTTTAAATTGAGACACATCCCAACATATGCTTGAAGTTTGATGTCAGCAAATAACAATAACGTTAAGATGATGTGCTAGCTTGTAGTGCATCTCTCTCTAGTCTGTCTGTCTTGCTAACCTAGCTGGGCAGTGCATCTCTTGGTCTGTCTATGTCTTGCTTGCTTGCCAGCCACTTCCAGGGCTGTGTTCGATGACTTTGTGCCTGACAAAAGTGAGAGTGAAATGCAACTATTTATTACGTTTGATAAACGCCAACGGGCAACGGTGTTTATAAACTGCATCTCGGGAAAGATAACCGCGTTGCGCGTGAACATGCATTCATATGCGCATGCATGAAATGAAACTCGCACTTTCTAGCAGCAACCTCTATGTGGACCTGTCCAGACAATATATGGCCGTGATGGCATTCCTCATAGGCGCACATAATTTTAAAACAAGCCAAAAATCATCTAGCATCAGATACAAGCAACTCAGACCCTAATAGAACAGTTGCTGCTCCACCAAATGACCCAGCAGATTAGCCCCCAGTCTTAACAGACTTCATGAGGACTGAGTTGGTGCTCAGAGGTCCATTCAAACCAGGACTGGATTTTTCTTACCCTAAAGACAAGTCTAGAAGAGGTTTCCATTCAGGATTATTACAGAGACAGTTGTCAAATAGGGAAACAATTACCAGGAGCTGGCTTTCATACTCAATCAAAAACAACACAGTGTATTGTTTTTGCTGTAAACTATTTTCTACAAAATACTACAAAACAATAAAGGAAGGCGTGAGTGACTGGTCAAATATCAACGCCATTCTGAAACACCATGGGGATAGACCTGAACACACAAACAATATGATTTAGTGGAGAGAACTTGATCTGCACCTAAGTCGGGGACAGACTCTTGACCAGACACAAATGACAATTTTGGAGTCTGAAAGAAAGAGATGGCGGGATGTCCTTACACGTTTAATAAGTATCTCTGGCTGAAAGAAACCTAGCATTCAGGGGTCCATCAGACAAACTCTTCTTACCAGATAATGGAAACTTCCTAAAAGAGGTTAAATTACTGGCAAAATTTGACCCCGTTATGGAAAATCATCTCGGCAAAATTAAAGATGGAGAGACACATGCTCATTACTTTGGGAAGTGCACACAGAATGAGCTGATACAGATTGTGAGTGACAAGATTCTGGAAGCAATAGTGACTCAAAGTAATTCTCCATTATCTTGGACTGTACACCTGACATTATTCATCAGGAGCAAATGTCCATTATTCCGAGAAGTGTGGCTTTAAAGGGAAAGCCAGAGATCAAGGAGTGCTTTGTGAATGTTGAGGTTACAACAGGCTTGAATCTGTCCACTGTCATTTTAGATAAGCTGAACGGGCTGAAGATTCCATTTGAAGATTGCAGAGGGCAAGCTTATGATAATGTGCCAACATGAAGGGCAAGCACCAAGGAGTACAAGCCAGACTGCTCCAAAAAAGTCCCAGAGCCGTGTTCGTCCCATGTGGAGCACATACTCTAAACCTTGTCATTGCAGATGCTGCCAAATCTTCAAAATATGCCGCTGTTTTTTTTTGGGGCATTTGCAAAAGCTCTTCACCTTCTTTTCAGCTGGCTCACAAAGATGGAATGTTTTGAAGAAACACGTGAACATAACTGTAAAGTCAGGGAGTGACACAAGATGGGAGAGTAGGCTGCAAAGTGTTCATTCAATCAGGTATCAGGCTTCTGAGGTTCAGGAGGCATTACTTGAAGCCAGACGAACGATCAACGATCCTGTGACCAAAGTGGAGTTACAAGCACTTTCAGAGGAAGTTGAGTCCTACCGCTTCTTAATTTGCTGTGTCGTATGGTGTGAGATACTGAAAATGACAAACAAGGTGAACAAGCTTCTCCAATCTGCCTCAATGCAGTTGGATATTGCAGTGAATTTAATCTCAAATGCAAAGGCCTCCCAGACAAAAGCCAAAAGCATTTGTGAAGAGATTAATGTGGAGGCTGAGGAACAGCAAGAGGGACTTCAGCTATGAGGCTCCTGATGAACCAGTGACGGATGTACTGAAAAACCTTGAAGTCAACTACTTCAACATTGTGGTCGACTCTGTTGTGACATCCATGGATGAGAGATTTGAAACACTCAACCAGGTAAAAAACAAATATAGAGTGCTGCTGAACGTCAGCACTGCCTCTCAGATGTCCAGTGAATCTTTAAAGGCTCATTGCATGGAAGTTGAAAACACTCTAACCTTCAGAGATGACTGTGACCTCAGTGGAATGGATCTGGCAAACGAGATTCAGAATTTACCTGATCTGTCATCAGATAAGATGACTGCCTTTGAGCTGCTTTCCTTTCTCCGTGAGAAAAACCTTGAGGAACTCTATCCTAAGCTTTGGATAGCCCTAAGAGTTGCAGTCACTCTACCAGTAACAGTAGCATAAGCAGAGAGGAGCTTTTCAAAATGAAAATGCATAAAAATCTACCTGAGGTCTTCCATGTCACAGGAACGTTTGAGTGGTCTGGCCATCATGAGCATAAATCATGACGTGGGGAAACACATGTCCTATGATGACATCATTGACGATTTTGCCTCAAGAAAGTGCAGAAGATGACTATTTTGATGTTAAGATTTTAAACATTCAAATGTTTACACACTTAGTAACATTTAAGATTGCATGGCAGAAGTGTGTTTGTGTAAATGACTGCTTAACTAACTATGTTACATACTTTCTCAATTTCTTCCAGACATTCCAGATAGACTGGTGCCCATACTGATGCTGAAAATGCCCAGGCTGTAGAGGGAACTAAAGTAAATCACACAGCTGTATATGTTTTATTTTAATATTTTGAGACATACTGTATAGCTGCAGCCATAGCCTTATGTTTACATTGTATAGCCAAAGCTAGTCACACAGCTGTATAGGTTTAAAAAAAACTATTTTAAGTCATATAGCTGCAGCCATTGCTTATAGGCTTATGTTTATATTGTATAGACAAAGCTAATTGTATAATATTGTGAGGACTGGACTAATTACCAGGCAGCAGAGCTGCAGCAGAGCCAAAGCTCAGTGCTATATTTTATTTATTTTCTACAATGTCTTATATGTTAATGTTAATATTCACTTATCTTAAGATTCTATAGAAAATATTATATTCAATAAATATTGTTTGTTTATACCTCATTCTGTTCTGTATAGGTCTACTTATTCTTAGACCGACAGATGGAGCAAACTGTTTTAAAGGAGGGAGGATTGTAGTGGGAGCACTGAGGTGTCAGGTGTGACTGTGGCAAATGCAAATGGTTTACATGGCTCACGGGCCAGGTAGGAGGGGCCCTTAGCAGATTTTTGCTTAGGGCTCTAGTCAGGTCAGGACCGGCTCTGCCTGTATGCCCGTTCCTAGGCTAGGGAAACAGAGGCATCAGTCACTCTTGAGAGGTGGCGGACAGGCCTATGACAGCTTCATCACTGACATGTTCATCTCAGCGTAAACCAAACACATCGGAGCGGAAGCTGCCACCTATGGCTTATAAAGGGGGCTTCCTACCGCAGTGGCCAGCCCCACGTTTCTCACTGCACTAGCCACCAAACAGCTGAGCATGCTTCTTCCTATCCTAACCTACAACAACAAACATCCACTATTCATCACCCTCAATCTTAACACCTTCTGGTGGGTCTCGCGAAGCAGGGACAATGTTAATGTATTGAGTCGGCTGTTGCAAAGATGATGAAGGGATAGTGTACAGTCTAGATGGATGACTCCGCCTCTCCTCTCAGTGGCTGTGTGGAGTCACTCTCCCATAACCCCCATCTAAGCTCTGCCATGGAGCAGAGAGCCACAGGGCTGAGGCCTGTCACAACCAGACAGTGGTGTAAAGTACTCAAGTAAAAATACTTTAAAGTACTACATAAGTAGTTTTTTGGGGGTACTCATTACATTTTGAATGCTTAACTGGGCAGGAAAATGGTCCAATTCACACACTTCAAGAGAACATCCCTGGTCATCCCTACTGCCTCTGATCTGACGGGGACTCACTAAACACATGCTTCGTTTGTAAATTATGTCTCGGTGTTGGATTGTGCCCCTGGCTATCCTAAAAATAATAATAATAAATGGTTTGCTTAATATAAGGAATGTGAAATAATTTTTACTTAAGTATATTTTAGCAATTCAATTTACTTTTGGCACGTACGTATATTTAAAACCAAATGCTTTTTGACTTATACTCAAGTAGTATTTTACTAGGTGACTTTTACTTTTAATTGAGTCATTTTCTATTACGGTATCTTTACTTTTACTCAAGTATGAAAATTGGGTACTTTTTCCACCACTGCACACAGTGTCTCTCTGATACATTTGCCACCGAATATAAGCATGGAGGGAACAGAAAGGGAGAGAGTATGGGGGAAGAACGACAAAAAGAGAGAGATGGGAGTGAAAGGTGAAGAGGTAGACAGAGAAAGAAAGAAAGAGAGAGAGAGGTTGAAAGAGTGCTGACCGAGGATAGGAAGTGTTGATAGCCTAAAGTTGCACTCGGTAAGAGTACCCTGGCAAGCACACTGAGCGGGTTGTTCCTTGTCATGACAGGAGAGGAAAGCAGTGTAACAGACTGCCCCAAAGACAGGGCCCTCAGTCAGTCCAACTGTGTAGCAGAGCACTGCACTTATTAAGCATTTGGTGAGTGTGTCTCTCTTTGTGATACTGTGGGGGTTCCATTAAGGGTGCATTGCCCATCTGTGAAGTTTAAACAACAGCCATTTAAAGGACAACACCAAGAGAGTAGGATGGGTGTGTCTACGGGGCCCAGACTGCTCGCTGACATACCAACCATTTAACCTACTTTTGAATCAGCTCAACACATGGATATCAACATGTCTCACAGTAATAACCATTGAGAAATAATACGCTCTTATCAACCCAGTTTGCTCATCAGGACAGTCTTAATGGGTTTTGGCTGACAGAGACAGCTCTCTATGCCAATAAGAAAGGGTGAAGTGGGGTAAAGAGAAGAGAAAGAAGCCCTGTGCGAGAAAACCAGGCCCCCACCGCATGCACAGCTCAAATGGATCTTAAATGCTAAAAATAACAGCAGCAAAACGCTCTGCACTCATAATCAGAGCCTACGCATGAACACAGGGCTTTGCTAAACTGCTGAGAGGCAAAAGGCCAAAGACACAAGATGGCCCTTCACTTCCTCAGATGACTCACATAATGTATATGAACACACACCCAAATGTGTGTATGCACCTACAAGCACTGGCTCACACACACAAGCATGCTTACACGCAGGCACACACACATTCAATTAATGGAATATATTTATATTCAAGAAAACAGCAATTTAATCTGCATGATTAAAATTAGTTAGTGTAAATAATTGGCAGCAAACACATTTAACGATGATGCTCAATAGCTCAAGGTATGTTATTGCACATTAAAAACGTGGTGTCCAGGGAAGATTATGATAGGGAAACAGGGAGAATGGGAATACAGAATTAAAATATGAGACAACACAGCGGAAATGGGGAAACAGAAGGGTGAGAGAGCCATCCTCCAGAAGACTGCCACGGCAGCACAAATACGCCGCTACAGTGGTAAGAACAAGTATGTGAACCCTTTGGAATTACCTGGATTTCTGCATAAATTGCTCATCAAATTTGATCTGATCTTAGTCTAAGTCACAACAATATACAAGCATGGTGTGCTTAAACTAATATATTGAATACACGATTTAAACATCCACGTTGTAGGTTGGAAAAGGTATGTGAACCCCTAGGCTAATGAACCCCTAGACACCTCCAAAAGCTAATTGAAGTCAGGAGTCAGCTAACCTGGAGTCCAATCAATGAGACGAGATTGGAGATGTTGGTTAGAGCTGACTTGCTATATCAAAAAAAACTCACGAAATTTGAGTTTGCTATTCACAATGAATTGCCTGATGTAAACCATGCCCCGAACAAAAGAGGTCTCAGGAGACGTAAGATTAAGAATTGTTGACTTGCATAAAGCTGCAAAGGGTTACAAAAGTATCTCTAAAAGCCTTGATGTTCATCAGTCCACGGAAATACAAATTGTCTATAAATGAGCACAGTGCAGAATGCTCAATGTGGTTCTGTGGACAGAAGAAACTACAGTTGAGTTGTTTGGAAGGGACTCACAACAGTATGTGTGGAGAAAAAAAGGCACAGCACACCAATATCAAAACCTCATCCCAACTATAAAGTATGGTGGAGGGAGCATCATGGTTTGGGGCTGCTTTGCTGCCTCAGGGCCTGGACTGATTGCTATCATCGACAGAAAAATGAATTCCCAAGTTTATCAAGACATTTTGCAGGATAATGCAAGGCTATCTGTCCACCAATTGAAGCTCAACAGAAGTTGGGTGACGCAACAGGACAACAACACAAAACACAGAAGTAAATCAACAACAGAAGAAAATATGCCTTCTGGAGTGGCCCAGTCAGAGTCCTGACCTCAACCCGATTGAGATGCTGTGGCATGACCTCAAGATAGCAGTCCACACCAGACATCCGAAGAATATTGCTGAACTGAAACAGTTTTGTAAAGAGGAATGGTCCAAAATTCCTCTTGACTGTTGTGCAGGTCTCATCCGGAACTACAGAAAGCATTTGGATGAGGTTATTGCTGCCAAAGGAGGGTCAACCAGTTATTAAATCCAAGGGTTCACATACTTTTCCCATTCTGCACTGTGAATGTTTACATGGTGTGTTCAGTAAAGACATAAAACATATAATTGTTTGTGTGTTATTAGTTTAAGCAGACTGTTTTTCTATTGTTGTGACCAAGACGAAGAACAGATCTAATTTTATGACCCATTTATGCAGAAATCCAGGAATTTCCAAAGGGTTCACATACCTTTTCTTGCCACTGTAATCAATGATCATTCAAATGTGCACACTTACTCTCTCGTGCACCATGCCTAAACATTCCATGCACACTCCCAGACACGCACACCAACACTATGGGAAATTGAAAACAAAGTAGAGCAAGCTCAGCACTGAAGCAATTACTCCAGTCAGGTGATATTTTACTCAGTGGTGGAATCAAATGAAACAGAATCGAATCATAAATGGACCTTGAGGGACATACTGAATCAATGCAGAGCATAGATGAACTTGCCTTTGACTTGAATCAGTGAAATAATGTTTTAAGATAAATAATGACGGCTGCAACCCGATTCTTTATTTAGCCGCATGGTTATCAGCCAGGATGGAAAGAATATTCTACTGTGCCATGTTTTGCCTTGATGTGCTCTACCGAGACTTGTGTATTCCTGTTGGGGGGTCAAGTCTGGTCGCCCGCCAAGAGGTGTCTTCCTCCTCCTCAGTAGGCTATTTCTCTGGTCTGAGCTTGGCCAGTGTCCCATGACAGACAGGCCAGGCTGCTTGTTGTTTAAGGCCCGCATTTATAATGCTGCCTGCTTGGTTCCGCAAAGCCGTTACAGATTAATAGGCTACAAACCACAGCACCAGCTACGGACCATGGCTAGAATCAAAACACTGACATTTGCTTGCTCACTGATGTTAAACAGTTTGCAGCCAACTTACAAGAGGATATAGAAAGGTGTAGGAATTGTAAAAGTGAAGGTGAGGTATATTTTAAATAAATTTGTATGAATGCATATTGAACATACAGTATTTAACTAATGTATATGCTACATTTCTAGGAATATTGATAGGTCTAGTAGATCATCTGTACATTTAATTCCCTGGATGTCTTGTTTATTCATAAGAATGATTGCAGGATGAGGAAAACGTCAGATAAAATACAAAATATCTGCAAAATAATACAATGGATATGCTATACTGACCATTTACCATTTACAGCTTTGACATTTACTGATATGCTGATATTGAAGACATAGGGATATTTTTGACCGCAGCTTTGACATTTACTGATATGCTGATATTGAAGACATAGCTCCTAAGGAAAGCCTCCATTCTAAACATTCTGATTAACCTATACAATCTCTTTAAGAGCCTGATAGAGATATTACACTGTATCTACTATCGTATTTAAACTAGGAAGATGGGCTGCTCAAACAAATCACAATAAGTACTGCACCAGAAACAGCAGCATTTTATTATTCAATAATGCCTATGGTAGATAATAGGGCAATACCTCATAATTATCACCCTTACTTCTGTGTAGGCAATGGGACATGTTTTAATAATCAGCATTTGAAGTGGAGTTCAAACAGTGCTTCTGATGTCCAAGAAAAATACAAGGTAGGCTACAGTATGGTTGCTCCAGAAATTAACATTCCAGGAATGATAGACAAATTGTTTCTTTCTGCAACCTCGAAAAGTGGCAATTACTAATGTTAGCCTATAATACAATCACTAGGCTGGGGCATTGCATCATTTCTGCATACTGTCATCAGTAAGGACTAACACTTCTTTGTTGTCCCTGTTCGGAGTAAAGTGGCAATCCATCTCTGGAGGACAAGTGG
The DNA here is from genome assembly GCF_045791955.1 of Oncorhynchus clarkii lewisi. Lineage (NCBI taxonomy): Eukaryota > Metazoa > Chordata > Actinopteri > Salmoniformes > Salmonidae > Oncorhynchus > Oncorhynchus clarkii. The sequence continues at coordinate 19,005,384 of NC_092169.1, forward strand.
AGCTGGGGTCTGCAATCCAAAACATATTAACTGATCTCACATCTCGCAGCCAGAGACATGTGGGGAACCTCATCTAATCAGGCCTGCTTACAACGGAATTCATTATCAAAAGCACCTCTGATAGAAAGGATACATCTCTAGCATTCAGCCGCTTTGTACTCCATCATCTTTGGGAGCAATGGGATTGCTAGACATGTTACTGGGCAGAGGAAGGTAGTTGCTATTTTCAGTTAAGGCTACCCTGGGTTGCCCTGCTTTAAAAAAGCAATGGAGCATCTCCTGGTGAAACATCTTTAGAAAACACCTTGTCAGCTCTCAGACAATTGAGATGTTACACTGTGTCATATTGTCTTGCTTATATCCATATCTCTTCTATCCGATTTATAAACCATAAGCCAATTTTTCAGTCTTTATTTTATTGTTGTCATCGGGCATCGTCAATTATTCAAATTTTCCTCTACTTATTGAACATGTTTCCTTTTCTGCACATTCATATTTAAAGGCTCTTCCCTCCTTAGGACATTTCAGCAGGATAAATCAATGTGACATGAAGCTTTATTGAGACAGCTTCAGAGAGGAATGCAATCTAATGGCCTGCAGGAGAGTGTATTTCTGCATGCTGTTAGAGATGCAGGGTCAGAAGTATTCAAATAGATTGAAACGCAAATTCAAATCAGCTTAATGAGAACCCCTGCTTGACTATTCATAATAAATCATTTGATTTGGCCATTGTTACTGTCACAGGGAAACCATTCTCAAGACTTGGTGATTGAGCAAACCTTAATACAATATTTTAATGGAAGCACTCCTTGAGCTAGGCCTATAACCTACTATCAACAACTGATGAAGATCCAATTGTATTTGTCACATTCTTCAACAGCTGTAGACTAACAGTGAAATGCTTACTTACGGGTTATTTTCCAACAATGCAGAGTTTAAGATAAAGATAAAAAATTGAAATAGTGACATGAGGAAAAAATACAAAGTGAATAACGAATAACAATAACAAGTGAAAATAACATGGCTATATACAGGAAGTACCAGTACTGCATCGATGCGCAGGGGTGCGAGTTAATTGAGGTACTGTAGCAATTTACATATTGGTAGGGATAAAGGTAGGGATAAAGTGAGTCAACAGGATAGATAATCAACAGTCAACAGGATAGATAATGGACAGTAGCAGCAGTGTGTGTGTGTGTGTGTGTGTGTGTGTGTCGTCAGAATGCATGTGTTCGCATGTTATTTGTGTGTGGGCATATGCAATGTGTGTGCAGGTGGGTGTTGGGGTGTCAGTGTAAGTTTGTGGGAGAGTGCAAAAAGGGAGACCAGTTAAGAATCACATCTTGTTTGTCTAACTAACTGATGAACGAGCGCAATGATAGATGAGACTGGAGCCATGTCTGATCACCCAGCTTTGATTCAGCATGTACTTTAATCTAATTCCCAAATCTCTTAGCATGTTAAAATTCACAGCATGTCATACATTGGAAAGCAGTCTGGGAAGAATCTCAGCATTCTGACTTTGGCAATGGCTTTAACCATGCAATACTTATTTCAACATCCTCATCTTAACATTGCAATACAAGCTATTGCATTGAGATTAAATACCAATGACTAAAATAGTTCAGGTTATGGTTCTAGGAACATACTGAACAATATGATGATTTGCCCACCAAACTCCAAAAAGGGACATGTCCAGGAGATGCCCATAAATCCTCTTTGAGGTGGGGAGCAATCTGATTTCAAGGATGAGCCATTAATCTCAGATTTCACTAGTCTAGGGGTCACAACTGAGTCACAACTAGATCACCCCATCCCCAACTTGTCGGCACACATTCAAGCCGGCACGCATACACAAGGTACAGTTGATGTCGGAAGTTTACATACACCTTAGCCAAATACATTTATACTCAGTTTTTCACAATTCCTGACATTTAATCCTAGTAAAAATCCCCTATATTAGGTCAGTTAGGATCACCACTTTATTTTAAGAATGTATAATAGTAGAGATGATTTATTTCAGATTTAATTTCTTTCATCACATTCCCAGTGGGTCAGATATTTACATACACTCAATTAGTGTTTAAATTGTTTAACTTGGGTCAAACATTTCGGGTAGCATTCCACAAGCTTCCCACAATAATTTTTGTGAATTTTGGCCCATTCCTCCTGACAGAGCTGGTGTAACTGAGTCAGGTTTGTAGGCCTCCTTGCTCAAACACGCTTTTTCAGTTCTGAACACACATTTTCTATAGGATTGAGGTCAGGGCTTTGTGATGGCCACTCCAATACCTTAACTTTGTTGTCCTTAAGCCATTTTGCTACAAATTTGGAAGTATGCTCGGGGTCATTGACCATTTGGAAGAACCATTTGCGACCAAGCTTTAACTTCCTGACTGATGTCTTGAGATGTTGCTTCAATATATGCACATAACTTTTACTACCTCATGATGCCATCTATTTTATGAAGTACACCAATCCCTGCTGTAGCAAATCACCACCACAACATGATGCTGTCACCCCCGTGCTACATGTTGGGATGGTGTTCTTTGGATGGCACGCCTCCCCCTTTTTCCTCCAAACATAACGATGGTCATTATGGCCAAACAGTTCTGTGGTCTGATGAAAAAAAAATAGTACATTTTTCCAAAAAGTACGATCTTTGTCCCCATATGCAGTTGCAGACCGTAGTCATTTTTTTGTGTGGCGGTTTTGGAGCAGTGGCTTCTTCCTTGCTGAACGGCCTTTCAGGTTATGTCGATATATGACTCGATTTACTGTGGATATAGATACCTTTGTACCTGTTTCCTTCAGCATCTTCACAAGGTCTTTTGATGTTGCTCTGCGATTGATTAGTACTTTTCGCACCAAAGTACGTTCATCTCTAGGAGACAGAACGCGTCTCCTTCCTGAGCGGTTTGACGGCTGCGTGGTCCCATGGTGTTTATACTTGCGTACTATTGTTTGTACAGATGAATGTGGTAACTTCAGGCATTTGAAATTGCTCCCAAGGATGAACCAGACTTGTGGAGGTCTTGGCTGATTTCTTTTGACTTTCCCATGATGTCAAGCAAAGAGGCACTGAGTTTGAAGATAGGCCTAGAAATACATCCACAGGTACACCTCCAATTGACTCAAGTTATGTCAATTATCCTATCGGAATCTTCTAAAGCCATAAAATAATTTTCTGGAATTTACCAAGCTGTTTAAAGGCATAGTCAACTTAGTGTATGCAAACTTCTGACCCACTGGAATTGTGATACAGTGAATTATAAGTGAAATAATCTGTTGGAAAAATTACTTGTGTTATGCACAAAGTAGATGTCCTAACCGACTTGCCAAAACTATAGTTTGTTAACAAGAAATTTGTGGAGTGGTTGAAAAACTAGTTTTAATGACTCCAACCTAAGTGTATGTAAACTTCCGACTTCAACTGTATACTCTTATTATATCTGACCTAAAATCAGACGGACAACACATACGTTAAAACCTCTTACTTCTACCCCCTCCTTTTTCGAACATTCTGTTAAAAATCGCGCAACTTTTCAGCGTCCTGCTACTCATGCCAGGAATATAGTATATGCATATGATTAGTATGTGTGGATAGAAAACACTCTGAAGTTTCTAAAACTGGTTAAATCACGGCTGTGACTATAACAGATCGTGTGTTTCATTGAAAAACGCAAGAAAAACTGCTCTCTGAAAGCTAAAAATAATTTCCATAAGTCACTTCCATGAGTTGTTAAAAGAGGACAAAATTTAATATCGACCTGCATGCAATTCATACAAATTCCACACGATGTCGCCATTGTCGTCGATTTCAATTGAATTTTTTGTTGGAAAATCCATCTATCTGGCTTCCGTTTCTTCCAGTCTCCACCAGGATGTTGTTAATGTGGACATGGGCAGCCATTGATTTGCACACGAGGAGCTATTGAATATACATCGCCCTGTAATCATTTTGATAGATTGTAAACGTTTACTAATACCTAAAGTTGGATTACAAAAGGATTTCGAAGTGTTTTGTGAAAGTTTATCGTCGACTTTTTTAATTAAAAAAAATGATGCAGCGTTAAAAAACGATGTTTTTTTCTGAATGACACAGCTTCCATAGAAAGCTATTTTGGGTATATATGGACCGATTTAAACGAAAAAAAGACCCAATAGTGATGTTTATGCGGCATATAGGAGTGCCAAGAAAGAAGCTCGTCAAAGGTAATGAATGTTTTATATTTTATTTCTGCGTTTTGTGCTGCGTCGGATAAGCAGAGTCTTTGTTTACGTCGCATTCAGGCATTTTCAGGTGATGCATGCTATCAGATAATACCTTCTCATGCTTTCGCCGAAAAGCATTTTAAAAATCTGACTTGTTGGCTAGGTTCACAACGAGTGTAGCTTTAATTCAATACCCTGCTTGTGAATTTTGATCAAGGTTTGAGTTTAAACGAGTACATTTAGCATTTAGCGTAGCGCATTTGCATTTCCAGGTGCCTACTTGAGACATATGCGTCTCAAGTAGAATCAAGAAGTTAATGTCAGTTGATGATAAGGTTAATGTTTACTCTTCCTGTACTGTAGCTGGATCTGTGTATCAGTATATTGAATTGCCTGAGGCCTCATGAGGAGGTATATGCCCACCAAAAATGGGAATGGGCTCCCATTCCTCTTAGACTAGAGGCACGAGAGGATTGAAGAGATCCTAATAAATCTTGTTTATAGCACCCATCAGATCATAAAGGGCTCTGATTCCACTTTGGACTGTCAAATCAATAGAATAAAGAAGCAGTAAATTACGTCTGTGAAACATAGGCTAATATGTTTGTGTTTTACTTGAAAAACAACACGTTTGATGGGTAGACCTATTGTATGTTATAGAATCTAATAAGTGACAACGTCTCAATGAACGCAGTCTTATACAGTACAAACCACTGTATATCAGTACAATCCCAACTACAGTGATGCTTGTAACCGCATCATGGGTGTGACTGATAGGTGTGCAATTATTTTGAGCTGCTCCTCCAGAGTGATAAGAAATTCATCTGAATTAAAGTTGGCTTGGGTGAAATGCAATCTAGCAGAGTGCCGGCGAGTGATGCCAAAGCATGGCTGCTTGACACCCTGATCCAATATTCAATGCCTAGGACAAAGTAACATCCCTTTCAAACTGCATTACTGCTGAAAGGCCAAATGAACATACACTCTCTCCATGGAAGAGGTCATCCGGCCGACAAGTGGACAAGTAATCCTTAGCAAATATACACTTACACACATTCTAGTCGAGTCATTAGAAACATGTGTTGTCTTTCTGGGGGTAGAACATCCTTCTAGTACCGAAAAATAAAGATAAAGACTTGTGTAGGAACTGAACTGACTTTTTGGAGTGGAAGTTATCAGTGTAAGCGCCTTCCGTTTAAATGAATGAATGTGTGATAAGATAGGCACTACATTAATTAGGATAATTCAGTATATACAAAAAGCACCTCTAAATATTAAGGAAAAGATGCACTTTTGAAATTGTGAACAGTGTGTGGGAGGATGGAAGATAGGGCGAAGGGCAAGTGAGACTACAGTTGGCTGCTGCAGCATACTGGAGAAGTTACATTTTCCTTGGGATATCCATCACTGGGGCATAACGGTTTTCGGGAGCTCGAGAAATGGCATTCTTAAAATATTTGAATTAATAAATACAACACCAGCAGTAGACAGGCAAGGGAATTGAGCGTGTATTTATTGATAACTTGACGCAGGCTCAGCTTTGTGTAGTTCAAGGATCAAAATAGACAATGTGATGGGGAAATTATATCTATCGTTGGACTAATACTTATGATTGCCTTTGAGCACAATTGAATCAATGTAATAAATTCCATAACAACTGTGTCTCTATAACATCGGTCAACACTAAGATATACTGGATGACATCTGCTGTCGAATTCTCATCGTACCACTATATCTACAGCTGTAGCTATGCTGCCTGGGTAATTACTAGGAGTGTATATGTTAGTATGGCAGAAGGAACAGTGCACATCAGAGAATGAAATGTAACACTTTTTGCAAAATGATTTACTCTTGCAGAAGCGCAAACACTTTGAGATGCTCCAGCATTAACATAAGGCCTGCAGTCATAGGTACAAAGTTGATTGATCACTGCAAGAAAATCCCTCTTGCACAAATCAATAGGCTATGGTGATCCAACGACCGGAGTCAAGGACAGCAGGGTGGATAGAACCTGGAGAGCATATCATTGTTGTTTACCGATTGATCCAGTCTTAGTACAGTAAATAGGCTAATCAACTGTGTTATACTGAACATGCATACTGGAGGCCTTGCTCATTGAAAGCTTGGCAAAGATAAGTCAATCCAATCCAGCCTTACTAATTCAACAAAATGTGAATTTATAGTCTTCAAATTTAGCAATCCCTTCAAATTCAGCTTGCCTACAAAACTAAAAAAACTTCTCCCTTTTTATTCCCTTCAAATCTCATTTGGATTTGCTCTACTGGAAGCCATTACCAATAAATGCACTGATCAGACACATGAAAACATACTTCCTGCTTAGGGGCAAAGTTGCAGAATATTACGCCATTCTAGTGCATTCATCATGACACATGGAATTGTTTTTTGTTTCTCCTGTATTCATTTAGCAGTGGCGCACCGCTGCTGCTAAATTGTTGCCGCAACACGCAGGGGACATTTTGGGAAGGAAAACGCTTTCAGTGTAAACGACTAAAATCAGACAAAGTTTGTAGAAAAGATAATTGACCACTCTTTTATGCCTGCTACGTTAGGTTAGCTTAATGGCATCATGTGTAGAATTGCAGAAAATGTCCTTAAAAATTGCAGCATTTTCTCTGAGCTCCATGAAAGAAAAATGTGCTTATTGCTAATAGCACATCTGCCCTGTTCCTGGAGTGCCGCAGGTACAGCAGGATTTTGTTCCAACTAGGCAACCAACTGAGCTAATGGATCAGTTCAATGCCTAAATTCAACACACCTAGTTTTCCAAGTCAGTTAAATCAAAAACATGGACCAGTTTTGCCTAGCCCTGGGCTATGGTCAAATATTTTTTTTAACGTTTATGCATTTTAAAAAGTAACTGGAGGGGGGGGCATGCCTCCGTACCCCCCCCCCACCCCAGCTAAAAAATGATCTAGAGGAAACATTGCATTTCCCCCTATAGCTTTTAAAAGAGAATATGGAATCTGGCGAGAATGCTTAAATTAAACTTCCCTGAAAACCAAATGAGGCACATGCCCCTCAATAGATCAATCCATTACACTGGATCATTAATTCCTGCAGCTTCTACACTTCCACAGTGGGAGTTACCAGCCACAACCACAACAGCAGTATATTCATCTTTTATCCAAAAATAATGTTTCCCTTTGTGAATTTCACGTCGTAAAAACGTCTATAGAACACAATACCACACTATACAACAATTATTCTCAGGATTAAGCTTCTATTACACAGGGTTTTTGTGTCTTGATTAAAAAATATGCAGATAAACCGATGTTAATTACCCAACGAAGGCATATTTTACCTTTATGCTACATTTGAAACATAAAAACAGCCCATGTCTGAGAGTAATCACACATTAAAATAAATAGTGATCCGTCTCTAGATTTTTCCAAAACCCAGCAGGAATTAGAGATAGCTGTGACTTACATGTTTTTCGGTTCACATGGGTCCGTGTGGGGGTGGTGGCAGGCCTCTCCTTGGAGTGCTTGTGCGTCCACATTTCTGTGGATTCATGCAGCAAGGTGGGGTTAAAAGGAGAGGGGCTGGAGGTGGTAAAAATGGCAACTGGCACAGCGGTGGTTGTGGTAATAACAGGGCCTTGTGGTCCTCCGCCCCCAGAGTTGCCTTGGCGTTGTGTGGTGCTCCGAGGTGTAACTTGGCTGCCTGATGCACCACCCACCTTGGCGGTAGTAGTGGTGCCACTGGGGTGGTGTGCGACAACAGTTCGAGTTCTGCCCCTCACCGCTGTGACAGTGGTTGAGGTGGGGTTTGCCATGGTAGTAGTGGTAGTGTCTGAGTTCTTGGGGAAGGTGCTGGGCTTGGAGAGATGGGGGGGAAACATGGGGTCCTGTCCTATACCCTTAGCATCCACCAGATCTGTAGGCACGTAGTCCCTAACAGAGCCCACCACAATCCATTTGAGCAGCATCAGGCTTAGTCCCAAGCCAATGAAGCCTATGAGCAGAGGGACCACACATAGCCATGTCTGCTGGCGGGGCCACACGGTGCAGCCTCCACAGCGCAGGGGTCCTGGCTCTTGGCCTTGGGCCTGCTCTTGCTCCCTACTCCCCTCTGGACACTCCTCCAGGATCACCGCCCCGGATGTGACTGCTCTGGAGCTCTCGCTCATCCTGCGCACGGCTTAGCAAGGGTTAATCTTGGGGCCAGGCGCATGACAGGCATGGGAAGCACGAGCCAGAATGGCAGCCGGCAATGCCGGACATCGAGAAGGAAACACACACAATGAGATGGTCACAAACACATACATACACAGAAACGTACAGACAAACACTCAGACAAACTCAGAGACGCACAACAGAGGTGAAACAATCTGATGTAGATGCGGAATGATCTTTTGTCCAGTTTGAGTCCTGTCCAAAAGCAACCCAGACGTCCAACTCCAAGGACAATCCAAAAATAATTGATGAAGAGGAGAATAGAAAGGAGACAGTGAGGGACACACAGCTGTAAATCCGTCTGTGAAGACACCTTGTCGCAGCACCTGCACACTGATCAAACCCAGACCTCTCTATTTCGCACCCTTTCTCTTTTCCACCGTCAATATTCCAAGATGGGGCGTTTTTGTTATGGATGCTGTTGAGAAAAACTTGCAGGGTTGGTTCTGATTCCCGCCTCTCAGCAGGCAGGATCCTGGGTTTCTCTCGCCTTAGCTGAGTCAGCTAGCCAGCCCCAGAAACCTGTCCCTCCCATCAGAGAGATCAGCCATGGGTGTGTCGTTGCTCCCTCTCCAGACCCCCGCTGTCTACAACATCCCCCCTCACAAGGGATTCTCCTTTTATGTTTTGGAGAAAATCCAAGCCCACTCCCAGCACTCAGTTGCTTGCTATTCTCCAGTGGGGAAAAATACAAAATCAATTGATGGCAACAAGAAGAAAAAATAACCCTGGAGCTTAGAGAAAAGGAGGGGTGGGTGGTGGAGGTAGAAGAGAAGGGTGGATAAATCTGTCGTTTGCAATGCTTTATCCCGTTCCTCAGGTTCCCCAAGCTGTCCGCTCAGCGCCCTGCTGTCTCTGTGCGCTGCCTGTTAATGCAGCAGAGACCTAGAAACCTGCCCTTATCCGCCAGCTACATTCCCATACTGAGAGAAAGAAGAAGAGAGAGAAAGGATAAGGATCCTCTCAGAAAAAGACAGTAAAGGATATATAGAAAGATAGAGGGAGCAGTTGAAAATCACCCTGTACAGCTCTTCTCCCGGCTCCTTTACCTCAGGTCCCTCTATGAGGAATTGCAGCCCTCTAGTCAATGTTGTGATTTGTTGCAGTTTTGGCTGGTTTCTGTCCCATCAGGGACTGCTACCGGATGATTAGAGATCTCCACCGCGGACGCTGCAGCTTTACAGCCTGACACTCCTGTGGTTTTAGACGATGATGCTGATCTAGCAGATCAGTGGCTTTGGTATTCTAGTCAGGTAGACAGCTGCTATCCTGTGCTGCTGCTGTCGATGCTGAGAGAGAGCGAATGCAAACGAGAGAGGAAAAAAAAGCATAGATGCACAGTGCACACTGGAAGAGGGAGAGAGAGAGGGAGGAGGAGTGAGAGAGAGAGACGAGGTTGCACCTGCTAGCTCCACCAGCATTGGTGGAGAAAGAGAAAGAGAGAGAGAGAGAGAGAGAGAGAGAGAGCGCAATGAAGAATGCATGCACAAAATAGGGAGTGGAAGAGTGCAGAGAGATTGAGAGAGAGCCTGATCCTAGGCAAATATCTGCAGTATTAGCAGAGGCAGTTACAGAATAGGCTGCATCTTAGCATTAGCAACACCGGCAGAGCAGAGTCACAAGGAACTGTCACTCACTCACATGGTGCCTCCCAGTTATGTATCTGGAACAGAGAGAGAGGAGGAGGGAAGGATGAGGCTGAGATGGTAAGAGAAGGAGGACAAGATAAAAGGAAGGGGGGTAAAATATAACTCAAGAGAAAAACATTGAAGTGGAAAGGGTTGTGACATGAATGAAATGAAAAAATGTAACATTCATCAGTGTTTAACAGGGAAATGGTGGTTTGGGGAATTGACCAGAAGCTCTGACAGTTAGGCCCATATTGTCAAGCTGTAAACCCTGTCTGTCCTGCTATCCCCATCATCATGCCTCCTGCTTCACAGGGCAAAGATAAAAATCCGCCAAAGATTAGTTGCAAAGCCCGCCTACAGTTTTGGTCCCCAAGGGAAAGTAGAGCTAAGTTTTACACCCCTTAGAAATGCAGATATACCACCACGTTGTCTAACAAAGGCTATTAAACGCCACTGCAGAGACAAATTAATAAAAAATATATATATTTTAACTGAAATAATTAGCTTTTCTCTGAAAAATTCAGGAAGCTATTTTGACCTATGCACTAACAAGGTTTTTCAGCATATGCAGCTTTGACACCTGCTACAGCACTGTAGCTGTACTTATCTACTGTTCTTCAACAACAGATGTACTCACAAGCCTGATAGTCAAGGTTCCAGCGAGGTCAGAAAGACACAGAGCAATGCTCACCTACGTATCCCCTTTTCCAGTAGCATGTTGGTTTGCATCCACATCACCCACACCATGTTGACTGTAAAGGGTAAGTTTACACACACGGTGAGACAAACATCGAACCAAACGGGGAGGGACCTACCTACATGCCTGGTCACAAGAGGAATCACAGACATACATCAATACATGGATGCATTAACACATTTCTCAAAACTGCATCTGTGTGAGATTGTGTTTTCTCATAGATATACTCTCATTTGTTCATCCACATTCACACACACACACACACACACACACACACACACACACACACACACACACACACACACACACACACACACACACACACACACACACCTCTCCCCCTCTCCAGGCAGGGTAAAGACATTCCTTTCCCCAGAGTGCCCGGCTCCTCTACACCCTCCCAGAGTTCCAATAGGAGCCACCTGCTGTCTAATATGCCGCTCTGCTTTCTTTGCCGACCACAAACACTTAGATATGAAAGTATTAATTGGTTTTTAAGAAGTTTGAGAGTTGCTACAGTTTCAAAACACCTTTTATGTTTTTTCAGGTGACCATGGTGACAGTCTAGTGACAGGGATGGGCAACTCCAGTCCTTTGGGCCTGATTGTGAAACATTTGTTTCATCAGGTGTGTTAGCTATAGGGCTGTGGAAAAAGTGGGACTCCAATCAGGCCCCTGAGGACTGGAGTTGCCCATCCCTGGTCTACCACGATGAGGATGACCCGATCCAGTCAACAGGCTCCGACTCATGCAAGACACAGCTTAATTCTAACAATCTGTTCCCTATAGCCCTTTCTGTTGCATGTGAATTGCTGTTGTGCATTACTCAATTACAATCATGTTGTTTAGGTTGACTTGAGTGAAAGATTGTTATGTTTTGATATCGTAACACTTTATGTAACTGGTCTCATCACCTGCCTATTACATTTCAATAAGTTGTTTATGGCACATAATTGTCAGAGTGTAAGGATAAGTCAGGCTAAGGACCTCACTGTTGCTAAATGTAAAATGAGTCAACAGCCATGTCGTGCAGAACAACATTGCCTGGACACTTGCCTATGTATGTTTTTGTGATGAGAATCTGTGATGAGAATGTTGGCGATATGACCAAGGAGTTAGAGCACCTAGTACCGATGATGAGGGTAAGAGTAGATGTAGCTATAACGTTCTAATTGTGTTTGCTAAAACATACACAACATTAAGCTATTGTATGTAACTTTAGACATGCATATATTTGATTAGCAGCTAAAGTAGCGAGGTCGGGTTGATGCGATTTCTATTTGTAGCACTATGAATGTTTGGAGCTGATCTGCTCATGCCTGTGTCATAGTTCATATGCATTGAATTGTGAATATGACTGAGATCATTAAACAAAATAAGTATGTTGAGGGTCAATGTTGTCAAGTTATAGCTAGCTATCCAACTTCTGTTCCTGAGTTTTTTTTCAACATCCTCTCTTTGGAGAGAGGTAGGGATGCTTAGATGAGATATGAACCCTGGAGCTTGGCTAGCAACTACATCAACTAATAATGTAGGCTATCTGACTTGAAATCAGTTTGTAAAATGTCTTATATATTGCTGAGAACAAAAATACATTGAACGTTAATGTTGTCAGGATAAAACCTGTGTTACTAGCTAACTAGCTACTGCCAACAAGTACCTACTAAAGACGAGAGAGTTGTGGCTAGGTTTCAGTCTGGATATGTCACAGCTTGGAATAAAGAACAGATAGATATCAAGACCCACTTCATTCTCACTTTAAATGAGACTGTATGACCTGTAATACTAATTCTGTCCGTCTTTCTGTTTCTCCTTCAACAACGACAAAATATTAGACGGTATTGTGCCTTTCCCCATGTAATGAGCAAGCTTTCCTTCATGTTAAATGTAAAAATCTAAACTAGAAGATTGGTTTTACTTAGATCAACAACTACTTTCTTGAAAATTTAAACAGAAGTTGAGTTCATCTTTCTCTGTGATTTGAGCATCACTGTTGACAACTTTGTGGAATTTCTGGAAGGCTTTCTGAAAAGTAATCTATGGAAAATGCTAATATTTCATCCCCTCTTGCAGCAAGGATTGAGGCGGTATCTGGTGACCATTTAGGGTAACGTTTTATCCGCGCGTGGGAATATGAAGAATTGACAGAGACATTAGGAGAGGAAAAAGTTAATTTAACATGAATTGGTCAATATGTGACCGACCGGCCTGATCTTATGAAGTAAAATTTGATTAAAAAAAATGTTTAACCCGAATTTCGTAGTATCCAATTGTTAGTAGTTACTCCTGTACGGGCTCAGGAGAGAAAAAGGTCGAGAGTCAACACAACCCAACCAAGCCGCACTGCTTCTTAACCCAGCGCGCAACCAACACGGAAGCCAGCCACTCCAATGTGTCAGAGGAAACACCGTGCACCTAGCGACCTGGTCGGCGTGCACTGCGCCCGGCCCGCCACAGGAGTCGCTAGTGCGCGATGAGACAAGGATATCCCTACCGGCAAAACCCTCCCTAACCTGGACAACGCTAGGCCAATTGTGCATTGCCCCATGCACCTCCCGGTCACGGCCTGGGCTCGAACCCAGAGTCTCTGGTGGCACACTGCGATGCAGTGCCTTAGACCACTGACAAAGCTTGAGAAGTTCTGCAGAGAAGAATGGGAGAAACTCCACAAATAACTCCACAAATACAGGTGTGCCTGAAATTATATTTTTGACATGGGATAAAAGCAAAGACTCAGAGAAAATTGTGTACAGTGCATTCGAAAAGTATTCAGGCCCCTTCACTTTTTTCCCAAAAGATGTACATTACAGCCTCATTCTAAAATTGATTAAATTGTTTTTTCCCCTCAATCTACACACAATATGCACCTCCCCCATAATGACAAACTAAAAACAGGTTTTCAGAAATGTTTTCAAATGTATTACAAATAAAAAATTGTACCTACAGTAAGTATTCAGACCCTTTACTCAGTGCATATGCTCAGTACTTTGTTGAATCACCATTGATAGCGATTACAGCCTCAAGTCTTTTTGGCTATGACGCTACAAGTTTAGCACACCTGTATTTGTGGAGTTTCTCCCATTCTTCTCTGCAGAACTTCTCAAGCTTTGTCAGGTATTTTCAGGCCTCTCCAGATAAGTTTGATTTGGCTCAAGTCCGGGCTTTGGCTGTGCAACTCAAGGACATTCAGAGATGTGTCTCGAAGCCACTCCTGCGATAACTAGGCTGTGTGCTTAGGGTCGTTATTCTGTTGGAAGGTGAACCTTCATTCCAGTCTGAAGCAGGTTTCCATCAAGGACCTCTCTGTACTTTGCTCTGTTCATCCTTCCCTCGATCCTGACCAGCATTCAGGCCAAAGAGTTGAATCTTGGTTTCATCAGACCAGAGAATCTTGTTTCTCATGGTCAGAGTTCTTTAGGTGCCTTTAGGCAAACTCCAAGCGGGCTGTCATGTGTCTTTTACTGAGGAGTGGCTTCTGTCTGGCCACTCTACCATAAAGACCTGATTGGCGGAGTGCTGAAGAGATCATTGTCCTTCTGGAATGTTCTCCCATAGTGACCATCGGGTTGTTGGTCACCTCCCTGACCAAGGCCCTTCTACCCCGATAAGCCCAGTTTGGCTGGGAGGTCAGCTCTAGGAAGAGTCTTGGTGGTTCCAAACTTCCTCATGAAGATGTTTGAGAGAACACCAAGACTGTGCAAAGCTGTCATCAAGGCAAAGGGTGACTACATTGAAGAATCTCAAATATAAAATATACTTAGATTTTTTTAACACTTTTTTGTTTACTACATTATTTCATGTGTTGTTTCATAGTTTTGATGTCGTCACTGTTATTCTACAATGTAGAAAATAGTAAAAATGAATAAAAACCCTGGAATAAGTGGTGTCCAAACTTTTGACTGGTACTGTAACTTTAGCTAATTTATATTCATTATTACAGGAAAATAAACTCACAGCAAGATCATTATTTACAAGTTAATGATGAGCTAATTACATAAAACAGCTTATGGTTGTGAGTGTGACGACATATAAGTAGGGCATTCTACCAGGCAATTTTAGAATTTGAACACTCTCATTGGTCTAACGTTATATCCTAATTTGACTTTGGTGCAGGTCATGTTGTTCTTCACATTACCGTCCCTGGTAGACACACACTATATCAAATAAAATGAAAGTGTATTTGTCACATGCACATCATACAAATAGGTGTACATGGTTACTTGTATAGTGGAGTCTTTTGTTTAGACATGTATCTAGCTAGCTAAACAATGAACCATAATCCCAAATCATAATATTACTACCCTGCATTGATCTTCAGGTTGCTAAAGCTAACCAACTAGGTTCAATGTTAGCTATCTAGCTAACATTATGCAATAATCAGCAATGCAAATGGCTCTGAGATAATAATAATAATAATCCTACACAAATCATACACATAACATGAGCTAGTGAGCCAGCCAGCTAACAGTACACTTTGAATTGCAATGAAAACAGCATTTTCTGACAAAACTTGAGAAGCATAAAAATGCTAAAAATGTAGATAGCTAGTCTCTCTTACCTGTATACATGGATTAATGCTTCTCCCTCTCTGTCACGGATGCCATGGTTGCCCTTAGTTTGAAGATGTAATCCGGAGAGAGGTGTTTCATACAACAGCCTTCTGTGTGTTCTCTTTCGACTAACTCTGCATATTTGCAATCAAACGACAGAATTGTATTTATCTCCTTAGCTATAATATTCTGCTTCCACCGGACATTCCTCTGATTTAAAAAAAAATTGGTCCTCCAGAAAGTTGAGAGCATTAGCAACACTTTTGCAGTTCTTAATAATATATTTGTAAAAATCTGTGTTAGAAAGGATTACCTACACATACTGAGCAGCTCATGTTATAGACAGAAGCGCGCTACATGGCAGACAAATCTGAACTCATCTCTCGGCATGTCCAACCTATACATTATCTCAGCCAATCATGGCTAGCAGGAAGGTTCCTCCTCCTTTTTCCCTGAACCAACTAGGCTCCTTCTTTTTCCCTGAACCAACTAAGCTCGTAATTTAATATTTATTTCATATTTACAGATGGCATACAAGTTTGTTATTAAGGCACATGAAAGTTCACATGTTCCAGAAGGCATTTCTGCCCAAAAACGTATTGATATAAAAATAAATGCTTATGTTCAAATGCCTGTCCTGTGAAGTAGTGACACGCGACATACGCCTAGTTTCCTAAAACGAGTCACAGATAGATGTGACTATCGTTGCATCTATAATGTCAATACTGACATTGTCATACATAAAACGGACACAGCACTGCACAATACAAGCCCATAAAAAGGGGGTAATCCAACTCTTAAATAATTATAGGCACATTTCAAAGCTGTCAACCCTAGCGAAAATACTTGAAAGCCTTGTTAGTTTATATACTATTTTATCAATGTACCAATCGGGCTTCAGGAAGAAGCATAGCACAATTACAGTAGCCATGAAGGTATTAATTGATATCACTGAAGCCCTTGACAAAAAACAGCACTGTGTCTCACTTTTTATAGATCTCTCTAAGACTTTTGATATTGTTGATCATGATTTACTGAGGCAGAGATTGTCGAGCGTAGGTCTTTCGGGCATGCAGTTACATGTTTTTTTTAACTGTCTGATAGAACCCAATGCACTCAATTTGATGGTCTTATGTCTGTTAAATTGTCTGTCTGTAATGGTGTGCCCCAGGGCACTGTACTTGGTCTCCTTTTATTCACTATTTATATAAATAATTTTGACAGAAATATGCAACTTCACCTTTATGCTGATGATACTGTTATTTGTTGTGCCTCATCTTTCACAAAAGCTTTCCAGAACTTGCAAACTGCTTTTTATACTGTTAAACATATCTTGTGTCAATTGACGCTTATCCTCAATGCTGACAAAACTAAACGAATGGTGTTTTCTAAAGCAAGAAATAGACCTCTGAACCTTTCACCTATTACTACCTGTCAGGGCAATGAGATTAAGGCTGTAACCTCATAGAAATATCTTGGAATTTTAATTGATGACAGTCTCTCTTTTAAATTGCATATTCAACAACTTACAAAAACATTGAAGCTGAAGATGGGATTTTTATGGTGATATTTTTTATATGAATGCTTCTGCTCTGTGTTTGAGATCAATTTACACCCTTTATCATGGAGCTGTGAGATTTATTTTCAACTGCAAAACCCTTACACACCACTGCACTTTATATACCAGGATTGGCTGGCCTTCTCTAGTTAATCGTAGGCTCAGTCAATGGTACACTTTTATTTACAAAGCCATTTTGGGTTTACTACCATTTTATTTGGGCATCTTTATTTTTCAGAAATGTGGTGGGTACTCTTTGTTCGCAGGACTTTATCCTGCTAACAGTTCCATATGTCCAAAATTTGGTAAAAGGGCTTTTATGTACTCTGTGCCATCAGGTTAGAAACTACTTTTAAACTGGAAGAAGTTGTCCCATTTGGCTTTTTAAATCATTGAAGGATGGAGGCTGATTCCTTGGCCTGTCAAAGTTTTTAATTTTCTGATTGTGATATACTCCTGGGAAATCTATTTTTTTTTACTAGATTGCCTGTAGTTTTTCATGTTGTCTGTAATGATGTAAGGTTTGCGCTGAGAGTTGTGAAGCAAGTTCAGGGAGTGAGTGTTTTAATAAATAAATGCAAAACAAGAAACAACACACAGACATGACATTGGAACAGAAACAGGAATAATGATGACTGGGGAAGAAACCAAAAGGAGTTACATATAAAGGGCAGGTAATGAAGTCCAGGTGAATGTCACTATGCGCCTAACTGGTGACAGGTGTGCGCCATAACGAGCAGCCTGGTGACCTAGAGGCCAGAGAGGGAGCACACGTGACAGTACCCCATCCCGACACGAGACTCCAGCCGCAGGACGCCGACCAAGATGATGATCCCGGGGATCAGGAGTGGACCGGCCACCTTTGCTAATGCGTGGAAACCTGTCGATCCGGCTGAGGCACTGGAGGATGATGACCTAGAGCGCCGGAGCGAGAGCATACGTGACAGTACCCCCTCCACCACACGTTAAGCTCCAGCCGCAGGACGCCAACCACAGGGACGATCCTGGGGATCCGGAGCGGAACGGTCCGGCTGAGGCGTGAGAGCCGGCTGAGACCTCCCTGGTTGCCTCGGTTGATGCACGGAAACCTGTTCACCAGCTGAGGCATGGGGAGCCTGTCGAGCCAGCTGAGGCATGGGAACACAACAAACCAGCTGAGGCCTCCCAGGTAGCTCCGGTCGGACACCCGGACCCGACATAACCTCCGACACCAAAATAAACAAAAGAAAACACTCCTTGATGCTTCCTTTTGTTGAGTCGTCATTCTGTAACGATGGGGCGGTGAGTCAGAATCAGGTGCAGGTAAAACTTTTTAAGAAAACAACAAACCCAAGAATACGACACTAACATAAGGCAGAACACCAACACACAAGAACAATACCAACTGGTGAGTGAACCTGGGAGAGTGACATATAAAGGGGAGGAAATTATGAAGGTCATGGAGTTCAGGTGTGAATCATAATGATTGATTGTGAATCATGATGATTCACAGGTGCGCGTAATGATGATTCCCAGGACCGGTGGCGACGTCGTACTCTGGAGGGGAGGAGCAGGAGCAGACGTGACAAATGACTTGGTGCTGCTCATCTTGGCCAGGACGCTCTTGAAAAAGAGATTTCAAATCTCAATGAACCCTTCTTGGTTAAATAAAGGTGAAATAAATAAATACACTTTCAGGTGATAAAGAATACTGAATTATTCATGAAACGATAGGACTACGGCGTAAAATGTAGGTTGACATAGGTAAGGTAATGTTGATCGATTATATAAAGCCCTAGGTGTTGATTAAAAAAAGTCTGCATTTCTTTTATTTCTGTCTTAAGTTGATGAGTCATTCTAACAGTACATTTTATCCTCCACATAGTGTCCATCTATTCTTTTATATTCAGGATATATTTTCAGCTGTATATCTGAATTTTATACTATAAATGTCCAGTAATAACAATAGCAATCTTGAATTAATTAACAAGACAACCTAACAATCACGTATGTTTCCTGCATTCTGTACTGTTAGGGCAACAACACCATGGGAGAGAAATAGGTGAATATGTTGGTTGCATTTGTTGAAGCGTGCTTTGTTGCGTTACAATTAGATATGCTGATATGGGTCAAATTAAATACCACGTGAGTGGACAATAAAAGCATCTTATCACATTTTATCGTATTACATTGCAGCTAATGTCCAATTAAGTCTCTTTAGGGTTTGACTTTCCACAAAAATAATTTGGACACAAAAAAATATGTATCTATCCAGTATAGGCTAATAGGCCTGTCAAATTAAGTACATGGTGGCACTGCACAGCTTTAATGTATCAATCATTTGCAAAAATTGTTCTAGAAAGATATTTAACCTGTCTAGGACTGGGGTTCCGCTAGCATTTTTCCAGCCAAAGAGAGGAGTCACAAAAAGCACAAATAGAGATAAAATTCATCGCTAAACTTTGATGATCTTCATGAGCTCAATTTAACCCCTGGCTTCTCCCATTTGATCTCTGCTTTCACAATGGACATAGGAGGCGGATTGGGTTAAGGGACCAACTTGATTGAGCTAATTTCTCATTCTAAACATGAGTTTGTGCAAACCCTCCCAGCGTCTGTTTATTCATTACTCATGTATATAACCTAATGCTGCTCATTAATGGCTGACAATACACTGCATATTTGTACCTGCCTGATTTAGGACCCATCAAGCTGCCAGTTTACATCAACTCTATAATTAACCAGCCCTACCTGGTCTTCTGTAACCCTCTTAACACAGACATGCTTGTGTGATCACACACAAAACACATCCTACACACACACACACACACATGTTTTTTCTACCCACACTCTGACACATGCACCAACCCTGTCACCCCTCACCTGATGTTCTTGAACCCTCAAATCTAATTTTATTTGTCACATTCGCCCAATACAATGATATAGAAGTTACCATGACATGCTTGCTTACAAGCCCTTCCCAACGATGCAGTTAAAAAAATAATAAATACAAGTAAAAATAGTACACACAAGAAGAATAAAAAAGACAACAATTAAGCTATGTACAGGGAGTACCAGATCAATGTGCAGGGATAAGAGGTATTTGTGTGCAGGGATAAGAGGTATTTGAGGTAGACACAGTACTGTTCATTCCGAAAGTATTCAGACCCCTTCACTTTTACAAATGATTATTTACAATGAAGGCCTACCCCGGCCAAACCCGGATGACGCTGGGCCAATTGTGCGCCGCCCTATGGGACTCCCAATCACAGTCGGATGTGATACAGTCTGAATTTGAACCAGGGACTGTAATAAAGCCTCTTGCACTGAGAAGCAGTGCCTTAGACTGCTGCGCCACTCGGAAGCCATGACCAATATATATATTTTTAAAAATTCCGAAAATTAACCGTGTGTAGGTAGATACGTGTGTGGGTAGATAGATACAAAGTTGCGGAGGTTCACACCTAGCTCAAGTTGGGGAGAGGGGGTTCACACCTAGCTCGGCTATTAGACAAATCTTTAGTAAAGGTTGAATAGTTTATTGTTCAGCTAATAGCCCACCCTGCTACGCTTGTGAAAAACAAATAATACTTTTTCCCCTTCCACATGTTAAAGATTCCAATTGATAAAGTGTTTAAGCCACAATCGGCCCCAACCCCAATTAATTACACTTGGGCAGAGTCGATAGCGTGCTGGACTTCGGGCTAGAATGTTGAGGGTTCGAAAACCTGCTCCCTGCTTGTTTCATTGCATTATTATGCCTGTCTCAGAGCAAATAGCCTGGATTGTTACTCCCATCTCGTTCCTCGCTCTCTTCCACGCATCATTTAGCACACTTGTAGGCGTGCTAGCATACTGTTTAGTATTCTGTGTATACGAATTACAAATCAGCCTTTACTTAAATCATGTTTATAGTCTATTGCATAGTTACAATGTGTAATTATTGATGTCCCTGGAGCAGGAGTGGTGAACACTGTTAAAGTGTATAATTGTAAAACATACATGCAAACACAGCATCAATAAAAAAATGTAGTTTGATACACCTGGTATTGGATATGACTGGAAAAAAACTTGCTAAATAGCGATTTTCGTAAATGAACTTTATGACAGAAAAATATGCACAATCGTTTGTCTCTACATTAACTAACATATTCCTCTCAATTGTACATTTCTTGCTTGACTCGTGATCACGTTATCACTAACATTTACTTCCCCCGTAATGTTTTGTCATCCATCTTTGCTGAAGAAAGTCACCAGGGACGGGTGGCTCACGTCAAATTCGTCATTGGCACCATTCAATATGATTGGTCATATAAAAACCTTGGGACCCAAATGCATAATGAGTGCTCCAACACCCCCTTGTGGTGGTCTGGAGCAATGTAGACGTGACGCTGGGTACTTCTAAGTCCTGCAGTGTAAGCTTGCAACTTTTAAAGGACGAACCACTGTAGGGTCAATGCAGATAGTCCGGGTAACCATTTAATTGGCTATTTAGTGGTCTTATGGCTTGGGGGTAGAAGCTGTCCCGGAGCCTGTTGGTCTGAAAGCCGATGCTCCAGTACCGTTTGCTGGATGGTAGCAGAGTGATTAATCTATGGCTTGGGTGGTTGAAGTCTTTGGCAATTTTTCGGCCTTTCTCAGATACAGCCTGATATAGAGGTCCTGGATGGCAGGGAGCTAGGTCCCAGTGATGAACTAGGCCACCTGCACCACCCTCTGTAGCACTTTGCGGTCGAGGTTTGTGCATTTTGCATACCAAGCTGTGACGGAGCCAGTCAAGAGGCTCTCGATGGTGCAGCTTTAGAACTTTTTGAAGATCCGAGGGCCCATGGCAAATGTTTTCAGCCTCCTCTGGAGGAAAACGCACTGTCCATCCCTCTTCACGACTATGCGGGTGTGTGCGGACCCTGTTAAGTCCTTAGTGATGTGGACGCCAACGAACTTGATGCTCTCGACCCTCTCTACTACAGCCCATCAGACTGGCAAGTCCAGCAGCAGACACACAAAAAGCCCACTGGGCACACCACATCCTTTCAAAATGGATAATTGGGTAATATTTGTGTTTATAGTTACAGTAACTTTAAAATGTGGCCATGGATGTTACTCGTTTTAAGGTTGAATGTTACATTAGTTTGTAAGATAGCCTTAATTGTGTAATTACCAAATATCAACATTTGAAGGATATGTATCAACTGCTTGGATAGTATCATCTGAGCCACTGACTTAATCCTATTTTCTTCTGCTTTTATTCTTTGTTGAGTTGGAAACTTGAATCCAACATATAATTTGGTAACTTGCTGACAAGTTAATACATTATGTATTGTATTTCAAAAGTGATATTGAGTTGTGTTTGGTTGTTACCGCAACCAAATATCAACCTTTGAAGATGTTATCTCCTGCTTGGAGAGTTCTATCTGTGCCACTGACTTAGATTTTTGGATGAGATGGAGACTAAGTCAAAGAATAAGACTAAATCATATCAAACTTTATTTAAAGTGCATTTAGTCTTATTCTTCAGCTTAGATATTTGGTTGAGATGGAGACCTGAATTCAACATATCACTTATTAATTTATAGACACACTGGAATTAAAGCTAGACTAAGTCAGTGGCACATATTAAATTATGAGCCACTCCTTCAAATACTGATAGTTGGTTGTGTTGACAGCCATACACAATTCAAAATCACAATATCAATACATTTTAAATCCGGGGTTGAAACCCTAGGCCTATATTATTGTCTATTTTTAGTTGAATTCTGTGTTGAATTGAAACGATAGCTGTTGATGACTTTGCAAGTGCTATGCAGGCAATAGCATCATTGATTTGAATGATAAAGTATAGTCACATCTCATTTGCTCTATTAAACCTACCCTTTGAAATTACTTCCATAGCAACAATGAATCTATTGAGTTTGTAAGTCGTCATCTCAACAATCATTTTCATTTTAGCACATTGGTAATAGTCAGTGACAAATATCATAGCTAAACCGGTCTGGGCTTGGTTAAAACCCTGGATGGGAGCTGTAGATAAATCAATTCTCCAGTAGGAGGTGCTGCTTATCTTGGATTTAACATTGCAAATCTGACATTGTTTTAAATGTACAAATTCAATATATTTAATACAAGGTTTTCTATGTTGAAATTTGGTTACCATGATGACATAATTCTGTGGTTGAAATTTCAACCTCAAAACAGTAGTTTACATTGATTACTTTTTTCAAATCCAAAGTTTTTTCCTACATAGATTCAATGTCACAATACGTTGACCAATTCCGATGAAACAATAATTCAACCAGTATGTGCCCAGTGGGCCCGCTGATGCCTGGATGACCTTTGGCAATTCACGTAAACACATTGCTAGTGCTCTCGAGTGGAAACATGCCCCAAATCAAAAGCTGACAAGAAACATCTTCCCCCAAGCAGAGATCTCAAGCAACCTTCAGCTCTCCAAAGGTCACATTAAGTTAATTGTCAACAAAAATATAAATGCAACATGCAACAATTTCAAAGATTTCACTGAGTTAAAGTTCATGTGAG
Organism: Oncorhynchus clarkii lewisi; assembly: GCF_045791955.1. Classification (NCBI taxonomy): domain Eukaryota; kingdom Metazoa; phylum Chordata; class Actinopteri; order Salmoniformes; family Salmonidae; genus Oncorhynchus; species Oncorhynchus clarkii. The sequence goes on from NC_092169.1 coordinate 19,028,747, forward strand.
GAAATCAGTCAATTAAAATCAATTCATTAAGCCGTAATCTATGGATTTCACATGACTGGGAATACATAGTGTATTCGGGAAGTTATCAGACCCCTTGACTTTTTCCACATTTTGTTTGATTACAGCCTTATTCTCAAATGTATTAAGTACTTTTTTCCCTCATCTACACACAATACCCAATAATGACAAAGCAAAAACTGTTTTGTAGAAATGTTTTAAAATAAAAACTGAATCATCACAGTTATATACGTTTTTAGACCCTTTACTCAGTACTTTGTTGAATCACCTTTGGTAGCGATTACAGTCTCGAGTCTTCTTGGCTATGATGCTACAAGCTTGGCACACCTGTATTTGTGGAGTTTTTCCCATTATTCTCTGCAGTCCTATGTTGTCTTGGCATTGTGCTTAGGGAAGGTGAACCTTCGAACCCAGTCAGGTCCTGAGCACTCTGGAGCAGGTTTTAATCAAGGATATCTCTGTACTTTGCTCCGTTCATCTTTCCCTCGATCCTGACTAGTTTCCCAGTCCCTGCCACTGAAAAACATGCCCACATCATGATGCTACCACCCCCATGCTTCACCGTAGGGATGGTGCAATGTTTCCTCTAGACGTGACGCTAAGCATTCAGGTTAAAGAGTTCCATCTTGGTTACATCAGACCATAGAATCTTGAGTCTTTATGTGCCTTTACACAAATTCCAAGGGGGCTGTCATGTGCATTTTACTGAGGAGTGGCTTCCGTCTGGCCATTCCTCCATAAAGGCTTGATTGGTGGAGTGCTGTTGTCCTTCTGGAAGGTTCTCCCATCTCCACAGAGGAACTCTGGAGCTATGTCAGAGTGACAATCGGGTTCTTGGTCATTTCCCTGAACAAGGCCCTTCTCCCCTGATTGCTTAGTTTTGCTGAGCGGTGTTGGTGGTTCCAAACTTCTTCCATTTAAGAATGATGGAGGCCACTGTGTTCTTGGGGAACTTCAATTCTGCAGAAATATTGCAAGAATAAAAAAAATCTGTTTTCATTTTGTCATTATCAAGTATTGTGTGTAGATTGATGTTTAAAAATTATATTTATTCCAGATTAAGGATGTAACTTGACAAAATGTGGAAAAAGTAACCAACAGAATTTACAGTATATGCATCTGTCAAGGTATTCGGGAAGGGCTGTAGGAAGTCAGGCGCAAGAGAGCAGATACATGGTAGATAAACGGAGCCTTTTATTTGGCGAACCAAAAACACACGGCACAAATGAACACAAAATACTAAATAAAATACTAAATACGGGTTGAACATAACCCAGCGCAACCAGCCTAACATATGCATACATAAAAACAGATGAACAATACCACACAAAGACATGGGGGAGACAGAGGGTTAAATACACAGCACATAATGAGGGAAATGAGAACCAGGTGTGTGGGAAAATGAGACAAAACAAATGGCTAGAAGACCGGCAACGTCGACCGCCGAACACCGCCCAAACAAGGAGAGTGTCGACACCAGCCTCGGGGTCGACCCGGAGGACGAGGCACAGGGCAATCCGGATGGAGACGGTGGAACTCTCGCAGCAGAAAAGGATTCAACACGTCCTCCACCGGAACCCAGCATCTCTCCTCCGGACCATACCCCTCCCAGTCCACGAGGTACTGAAGGCCCCTCGCCCGACGTCTCGACGTCTCGAATCCAGTATGGAATGAACGGAGTACGCCGGGGACCTCGATGTCCAGAGGGGCGGAGGAACCTCCATCAGCTCAGACTCCTGGAGCGGGCCAGCCACCAAAGGCCTGAGGAGAGACACATGGAACGAGGGGTTAATGCGGAAATCGGGGAGAAGCTGTAACCTATAACATACAGTGACTTGCGAAAGTATTCCCCCTTGAACTTTGCGACCTTTTGCCACATTTCAGGCTTCAAACATAAAGATATGAAACTGTATTTTTTTGTGAAGAATCAACAACAAGTGGGACACAATCATGAAGTGGAACGACATTTATTGGATATTTCAAACTTTTTTAACAAATCAAAAAAAGAAAAATTGGGCGTGCAAAATTATTCAGCCCCCTTAAGTTAATACTTTGTAGCGCCACCTTTTGCTGCGATTACAGCTGTAAGTCGCTTGGGGTATGTCTCTATCAGTTTTGCACATCGAGAGACTGACATTTTTTCCCATTCCTCCTTGCAAAACAGCTCGAGCTCAGTGAGGTTGGATGGAGAGCATTTGTGAACAGCAGTTTTCAGTTCTTTCCACAGATTCTCGATTGGATTCAGGTCTGGACTTTGACTTGGCCATTCTAACACCTGGATATGTTTATTTTTGAACCATTCCATTGTAGATTTTGCTTTATGTTTTGGATCATTGTCTTGTTGGAAGACAAATCTCCGTCCCAGTCTCAGGTCTTTTGCAGACTCCATCAGGTTTTCTTCCAGAATGGTCCTGTATTTGGCTCCATCCATCTTCCCATCAATTTTAACCATCTTCCCTGTCCCCGCTGAAGAAAAGCAGGCCCAAACCATGATGCTGCCACCACCATGTTTGACAGTGGGGATGGTGTGTTCAGCTGTGTTGCTTTTACGCCAAACATAACGTTTTGCATTGTTGCCAAAAAGTTCAATTTTGGTTTCATCTGACCAGAGCACCTTCTTCCACATGTTTGGTGTGTCTCCCAGGTGGCTTGTGGCAAACTTTAAATTACACTTTTTATGGATATCTTTAAGAAATGGCTTTCTTCCATAAAGGCCAGATTTGTGCAATATACGACTGATTGTTGTCCTATGGACAGAGTCTCCCACCTCAGCTGTAGATCTCTGCAGTTCATCCAGAGTGATCATGGGCCTCTTGGCTGCATCTCTGATCAGTCTTCTCCTTGTATGAGCTGAAAGTTTAGAGGGACGGCCAGGTCTTGGTAGATTTGCAGTGGTCTGATACTCCTTCCATTTCAATATTATCGCTTGCACAGTGCTCCTTGGGATGTTTAAAGCTTGGGAAATCTTTTTGTATCCAAATCCGGCTTTAAACTTCTTCACAACAGTATATCGGACCTGCCTGGTGTGTTCCTTGTTCTTCATGATGCTCTCTGCGCTTTTAACGGACCTCTGAGACTATCACAGTGCAGGTGCATTTATACGGAGACTTGATTACACACAGGTGGATTGTATTTATCATCATTAGTCATTTAGGTCAACATTGGATCATTCAGAGATCCTCACTGAACTTCTGGAGAGAGTTTGCTGCACTGAAAGTAAAGGGGCTGAATAATTATAATATAATATAATAATATAATAATAATTTTGCACGCCCAATTTTTCAGTTTTTGATTTGTTAAAAATGTTTGAAATATCCAATAAATATCCAATAAATGTCGATCCACTTCATGATTGTGTCCCACTTGTTGTTGTTCTTCACAAAAAATACAGTTTTATATCTTTATGTTTGAAGCCTGAAATGTGGCAAAAGGTCACAAAGTTCAAGGGGGGCGAATACTTTCGCAAGGCACTGTACCTCATTCACTCTCCTAAGGACTTTAAATGGCCCCACAAACCGCGGACCCAGCTTCCAGCAGGGCAGGCGGAGGGGCAGCTTTCGGGTCGAGAGCCAGACCCGGACCCCCGGTGCGAACACCAGGGGATGACGGTCTGCACCCACGAACAGTGCAGTGACAGTCTGCGCCCACTTTCTGGCACAGCACAACACGCTGAATATGGACATTTGCGGCGTCCCATGTTTCCGCCGCGCGCCGGAACCAGTCGTCCACCGCAGGAGCCTCGGTCTGACTCTGATGCCAAGGAGTCAGAACCGGCTGATACCCCAATACACACTGGGGGAGTGAGGTTAGTGGAGTAGTGGCGGAGCGAGTTCTGGGCCATCTCTGCCCAGGGCACGAACGCTGCCCACTCCTTGGGCCGGTCTTGGCAATTGGACCTCAGAAACCTAACCACATCCTGTTTTACTCTATCCAGCTGCCCGTTCCTCTCAGGGTGAAAACCTGAGGTAAGGCTGACCGAGACCCCTAGACGTTCCATGAACGCCTTCCAGACCCTTAGGGGTGAACTGGGGACCTCGATCAGACACTGTATCTTCAGGTACCCCATAGTGCCCGAAGACGTGTGTAAACAAGGCCTCCGCAGTCTGTAGGCACGTAGGGAGACCGGGCAGAGGAAATAGATGGCAGGACTTAGAGAAATGATCCACTACGACCATGATCGTGGTGTTTCCCTGTGATGGGGGAAGATCGGTCAGGAAATCGATCGACAGGTGTGACCATGGCCGCTGTGGAACGGGTAAGGGGTGTAACTTACGTCTGGGCAGGTGCCTAGGAGCCTTTCACAGGACGCACACAGAGCAGGAGGAAACATAAACCATCATGTCCTTAGCCAAAGTGGGCCACCAATACTTCCCGCTCAGACAGCGCATTGTCCGACCGATGCCTGGATGACCAGAGGAGGGTGACGTGTGGGCCCAATAGATCAGCCGGACACGAAAAGCAGATGGAACGTACAGACGCCCAGCGGGATACTGGAGGGGAGTGGGCTCTGTAAGCAACACCCGCTCATTGTCCGCGTCCAGCTCCCACACTACCTGCGCCACCAGCACAGGAGCACGGGACCCGAGGACAGGAGTCGAGGTAAACAGAGCCCTAAGGTGACTAAAAGCCCTGTCTGCCTCAGCTGTCCACTGCAAGTGCACCGGGCCCCCCTTCAGCAGTGAGGTAAAGAGAGCCGCTATCTGACCAAAACCTTGGGTAAACGACCTCACAGTGATCTGATTCAGAACCCCAATAGTCAATACACAGGCGCAGACCTCCCTCCTTCTTCACAAAAAATAAACTTGAGCAGGCGGGTGAAGTGGAGGACCAAATGTACCCCTGACGCAGGGATTCGGAGGTATATGTTTCCATAGCCTCCGTCTCCGCCTGTGAGAGGGGATACACGTGACTCCTGGGAAGTGCAGCGCCTACCAGGAGATCTATCGCACAATCGCCCCGTCGATGAGGTGGTAATTGAGTTGCTTTCTTTTTGGAGAAGGAGAGAGCCAAATCGTCATATTCAGGGGGAATGCGCACGGTGGAGACCTGGTCTGGACTCTCCACCATAGTTGCACCAACGGAAACCCCAAAACACTTACCTGAGCACTCTCGTTACCAACCCGTGAGAGCCCTCTGTGGCCAAGAAACAGTTGGGTTATGACAAGCTAACCAGGGTAGGCCCAGCACCATGGGAAATGTAGGAGAGTAAATAATGAAGAAACTAATTCTCTCCGTAGGACCCCCCTGCGTCACCATGCCCAAAGGAGAGGTGACCTCCCTAATCAACCCTGACCCTAATGGTCGACTATCTAAGGCGTGAATGGTGAAGGGCACATCCACGGGAACGATGGGGATCCCGAAACTACGGGCAAACGAAATTCAATGAAATTCCCAGCCGCGCCTGAATCAACGAGCGCATTATGCAGGGAAAACTAAGGAAAAGTAACAAACTAAAACATGTATGCAACAGAGGGCTCTGGGTGGGAATGGTGCCTGTTCACCCCGCTATCATCCAGACGGCGAGGTCAGAACAGGTGCATCAAAGCTGGGACCGAGAGTCTGAAAAACAGCTTCCATCTCAAGGCCATCAGACTGTTAAACAGCTATCACTAACATTGAGTGGCTGCTGCCAACATACTGACTCTAGCCACTTTAACCTTTCTAGCGCAGGCGTTCCACTAGCGGAACCCCTCGACAACATTCCGCAGAAAAGGCAGTGCGCGAAATTCAAAAATACATTTTTTAAATATGTAACTTTCACACATTAACAAGTCAAATACAGCAAATGAAAGATAAACTTCTTGTTAATCTACCCATCGTGTCCGATTTAAAACATGCTTTACAGCGAAAGCACAATATATGATTATGTTAGGTCATAGCCAAGTCCAAAAAACACACAGCCATTTTTCCAGCGAAAGAGAGGAGTCACAAAAAGCAGAAATGTAGATCAAATGAATCACTAACCTTTGATGATCTTCATCAGATGACACTCATAGGACATCATGGGTAGGCCCAGCACCATGGGAAACGTAGGAGAGTAAATAACGAAGAAACTAATTCTCTCCGTAGGACCCCCCTGCGTCACCATGCCCAAAGGAGAGGTGACCTCCCTAATCAACCCTGACCCTAATGGTCGACTATCTAAGGCGTGAATGGGGAAGGGCACATCCACGGGAACGATGGGGATCCCGAAACTACGGGCAAACTAAATTCAATGAAATTCCCAGGCGCGCCTGAATCAACGAGCGCATTATGCAGGGAAAACTAAGGAAAAGTAACAAACTAAAACATGTATGCAACAGAGGGCTCTGGGTGGGAATGGTGCCTTCTCATCTGGGGGTACGCCAGAGTGCCCTGCCTGCTGCCTCAAACCCTAGAACCAACACGGCACCGACCAGCAGTGTGACCTCTGCGGCCACAGATGGTATACGTGAAAGTCCCTCCTCTGGTCTCACTGTGCGCAGGAATCGACAGAGCCCTCTCTGGACCTCCACGGGTGACCAGCAGGTTATCCAGCCGAATAGACATGTCCACCAGCTGGTCGAAGGTAAGAGTGGTATCCCTGCAGGCCATCTCCCGACAGACATCCTCGTGCAGGCTGCAACGGTAGTGGTCGATGAGAACCCTGAAGTTCCATCCTGCTCCGGCGGCCAAGGTCCGAAGTTCCAGTGTGAACTCCTGGGCGCTCCTCATCCCCTGCTTCAGGTGGAACAGACATTCACCCTCCGCTCTACCCTTGGGCAGGTGGTCGAAGACTTCCGTGAAGTCATCCAATGCCGCATCTCCTTCTCCCCACACGGCGTTGGCCCACTCAGGAGCTCTCCCCGAGAGGCAAGAAACGAGGGCGGACACCCTCTACCTTCCCGAGGGAGCTGGATAAACGGTGCCCATGTAGACATCCAGCTGTAGCAGGAAGCCCTGGCACCGCGCTGCTGTCCCATCATACTCTCCGGGAAGGGCGAGACGCATCCCACTGGAATCGGGAACAGGAGGGAGAGGTAGTGATGACCCCTGTTGAGCTGGGATAGTTATTGCAGGCCCCAATAGGTCCACAGACGATGCAATCGTCATCACACTGCACACTGCCCTAACCCATCTGAATAAGAGGAATAAGAATGCTGTTCATCGACTACAGCTCAGCATTTAACACCATAGTACCCTCCAATCTCGTCATTAAGCTTGAGACCCTGGGTATCGACCCCGCCCTGTGCAACTGGGTCCTGGACTTTCTGACGGGCCACCCTCAGGTGGTGAGGGTAGGAAACAACATCTCCACCCTGCTGATCCTCAACACTGGAGCCCCACAAGGGTGGGTTCTCAGCCCTCTCCTGTACTCCATGTTCACCCATGACTGAGTGGCCATGTACGCCTCCAACTCAATGGTGTCAGGAAAACAACCTCATACTCAACGTCAACAAAACAAAGGAGATGATCGTGGACTTTAGGAAACAGCAGAGGGAGCACACCCCTATCCACATCGACAGGAAAGTAGTGTACACATCACGGACAAACTGAAATGGTCCACCCACACAGACAGCACGGCGAAGAAGGAGCAACAGCGCCTCTTCAACCTCAGGAGGCTGAAGAAATTTGGCTTGTCACCAAAAACACTCACAAACTTTTACAGATGCACAATCGAGAGCATCTTGTCGGGCTGTATCACCGCCTGGTACGGAAACTGCCTTTCCCACAACCGCAAGTCTCTCCAGAGGGTAGTGAGGATTGCACAACGCATCACCGAGGCAAACTACCTGCCCTCCAAGACACCTACACCCCCTGTTGTCACAGGAAGTCCAAAAAGATAATCAAGGACAACAACCACCCGAGCCACTGCCTGTTCACCCCGCTATCATCCAGAAGGCGAGGTCAGAACAGGTGCATCAAAGCTGGGACCGAGAGTCTGAAAAACAGCTTCCATCTCAAGGCCATCAGACTGTTAAACAGCTATCACTAACATTGAGTGGCTGCTGCCAACATACTGACTCTAGCCACTTTAACCTTTCTAGCGCAGGCGTTCCACTAGCGGAACCCCTCGACAACATTCCGCAGAAAAGGCAGTGCGCGAAATTCAAAAATATTTTTTTTAAATATGTAACTTTCACACATTAACAAGTCAAATACAGCAAATGAAAGATAAACTTCTTGTTAATCTACCCATCGTGTCCGATTTAAAACATGCTTTACAGCGAAAGCACAATATATGATTATGTTAGGTCATAGCCAAGTCAAAAAAACACAGCCATTTTTCCAGCGAAAGAGAGGAGTCACAAAAAGCAGAAATATAGATCAAATTAATCACTAACCTTTGATGATCTTCATCAGATGACACTCATAGGACATCATGTTACACAATACATGTATGTTTTGTTCGATAATGTGCATATTTATTTCCAAAAATCTCAGTTTACATTGGCGCGTTACATGCAGTAATGTTTTGATTCCAAAACATCCAGTGATTTTGCAGAAATACTCATAATAAACATTGATAAAAGATACAAGTGTTATTCACAGAATTAAAGATAGACTTCTCCTTAATGCAATCGCTGTGTCAGATTTTTTTTAAACTTTACGGAAAAAGCATAAACTGAGAACGACGCTCAGAGCCAAATCCAGCCAGAGAAATATCCACCATTTTGGAGTCAACAGAAGTTAGAAATAACACTATAAATATTCACTTACCTTTGATGATCTTCGTCAGAGGGCACTCCCAGGAATTCCAGTTCGACAATAATAGACTGATTTGTTCCATAAAGTCCATCATTTATGTCCAAATAGCCACTTGTTGTTAGCGTGTTCAGCCCTGTAATCCATCTTCATGAGGCGCGAGCACTTCGTCCAGACAAAAACTTGAAAAGTTCCGTTACAGGTCGTAGAAACAAGTGAAACGAAGTATGGAATCAATCTTTAGGATATTTTTAACATAAAACATCAATGAGCTTCCAACTGGAGAATTCCTATGCCTGAAGAAAAGCACTGGAACAAGAGCTAACTCTGTCGGGAGCGCGCGTCACGAGCCTGAGACACTCTGCCAGACCACTGACTCAAACAGGTCTCATGAGCTCCTCCTTTATAGTAGAATCCTCAAACCAGTTTCTAAAGACAGTTGACATCTAGTGGAAGCCGTAGGAAGTGCAACTTGACTCCATAGACACTGTGTATTCGGTGGGCCAAGCTTTGAAAAACTACAATCCTCAGATATCCCACTTCCTGGTTGGATTTTTCTCGGGTTTTTGCCTGCCATATGAGTTCTGTTATACTCACAGACATCATTTAAACAGTTTTAGAAACTTCAGAGGCTTTTCTATCAAATAATATGCATATATTCGTATCTGGGACAGAGTAGGAGGCAGTTCACTCTGGGCACGCTATTCATCCAAAAGTGAAAATGCTGCCAAAAAGGTTAACCTTGACTAGGGGGCAGTATATTCATTTTTGGAAAAATAACATTCCCGTAGTAAACGGGATATTTTGTCAGGACAAGATGCTAGAATATGCATATAATATAATATATATATATAATTGACAGCTTAGGATCGAAAACACTCTAAAGTTTCCAAAACTGTAAAAATATTGTATGTGAGTATAACAGAACTGATATTGCAGGCAGAGAAAAATCCAATCCGGAAGTGCCTCATGTTTTGAAAGTGCTGCGTTCCAATGTGTCCCTATTGAGCAGTGAATGGGCTATCAACCGGATTACTTTTTCTCCGTATTCCTCAAGGTGTCTACAGCATTGTGACGTAGTTTTACGCATTTATGTTGAAGAATACCCGTAAGCGGCTACATTGCGCAACTGGTCACCTGGTGGCTCCGAGAGTGATTCTCGCGTAAAATACAGAGGTAGCCATTATTCCAATCGGAATAAAGCCTACTGAAAAAGCAAATGTCCCGGTGGATATATTATCGAATAGATATTTGAAAAACACCTTGAGGATTGATTATAATCAACGTTTGCCATGTTTCTGTCATTATTATGGAGCTAATTTTGAATATTTTTCGGCGTTTTCGTGACTGCAATTTCCGGGCGATTTCTCAGCAAAAACGTGAAGAACAAACGAAGCTATTTCGCCTACAAAAATAATATTTTTGGAAAAAAGGAACATTGGTTATCTAACTGGGAGTCTTGTGAGTGAAAACATCCGAAGCTCATCAAAGGTAAACTATTTAATTTGATTGCTTTTCTGATTTCCGTGACCAAGTTACCTGCTGCTAGCTGGACAAAATGCTATGCTAGGCTATTGATAAACTTACACAAATCACAAATCATATTCCCAGTGGGTCAGAAGTTAATAAAATACACTCAATTAGTATTTGGTAGCATTGTTTAACTTGGGTCAAACGTTTCGGGTATCTTTCCACAAGCTTCCCACACTAAGTTGGGTGAATTTTTGCCCATTCCTCCTGACAGAGCTGGTGTAACTGAGTCAGGTTTGTAGGCCTCCTTGCTTGCACACTCTTTTTCAGTTCTGCCCACACATTTTCTATAGGGTTGAGGTCCTGGCTTTGTGATGGCCACTCCAATACCTTAACTTTGTTGTCCTTAAGCCATTTTGCTACAACTTTGGAGGTATGCTCTGGGTCATTGTCCATTTGGAAAACCCATTTGTGACCAAGCTTTAACTTCCTGACTGATGTCTTGAGATGTTGCTTCAATATATCCGCATAATCTTCCTGCCTCATGATGCTTTCTATTTTGTAAAATTCACCAGTCCCTCCTGCAGAAAAGTACCCCCAAAACATGATGCTGCCACCCCCGTGCTTCAGGGTTGGGATGGTGATCTTCGGCTTGCAAGCCTCCCCCTTTTTCCTCCAAACATAACGGTGGTCATTATGGCCAAGCAGTTCTATTTTTTTTCATCAGACCAGACGACATTTATCCAAAAAGTATGATCTTCGTCCCCATGTGCCGTAGTCTGGCTTTATGGCAGTTTTGGAGCAGTGGCTTCTTCCTTGCTGAGCGGCCTTTCAGATTATGTCGATATAGGACTCATTAATAATGTGGATATAGATACTTTTTGTACCTGTTTACTCCAGCATCTTCACAAGGTCGTTTGCTGTTGTTCTGGGATTGATTTGCACTTTTCACACCAAGGAGACAGAACGCGTCTCCTTCCTGAGAAGTATGACGGCTGCGTGGTCCCATGGGGTTTATACTTGCGTACTATTGTTTGTACAGATGATCGTGGTACCTTCAGGCATTTGGAAATTGCTCCCAAGGACGAACCAGACTTGTGGAGGTCTACAATTGTTTTTCTGAGGTCTTGGCTGATTTATTTTGACTTACCCATGATGTCAAGCGAAGAGGCACTGGATTTGAAGTTAGGCCTTAAAATACATCCACAGGTACACCTCCAATTGACTACAATGATGTCACTTAGCCCATCAGAATCTTCTAAAGCCATAACATCATTTTTTGGAATTTTCCAAGCAGTTTAAAGTCAGTCATCTTAGTGTATGTAAACTTCTGACCCACCATAATTGTGATACAGTGAATAACAAGTGAAATAATTTGACTGTAAACAATTGTTGGAAAACTGACTTGTGTCATGCACAAAGTAGATGTCCCAAACGACTTGCCAAAACTATAGTTTGTTAAGTATGCTCTCTCTAATTCTCTCTTTCTCTCTCGGAGGTCCTGAGCCCTAGAACCATGCATCAGGACTACCTGGCATGATGACTCCTTGCTGTCCCCAGTCCACCTGGCCTTGCTGCTGTTCCAGTTTCAACTGTTCTGCCTGCCTCTACAACTACTGTGATTATTATTATTTGACCATGCTGGTCATCTATGAACGTTTGAAAATCTCGACCATGTTCTGTTATAATCTCCACCCGGCACAGCCAGAAGAGGACTGGCCACCCCTCATAGCCTGGTTCATCTTTAGGTTTCTTCCTAGGTTTTTGGCCTTTCTAGGGAGTTTTTCCTAGCCACCGTGCTTCTACACCTGCATTGCTTGCTGTTTGGGGTTTTAGGCTGGGTTTCTGTACAGCACTTTGAGATATTAGCTGATGTACGAAGGGCTATATAAATACATTTGATTTGATAGAGGACTAAGGGTCTTCCAAATATTGAAAGTGTGTAAATAGTTACCCATGTAATTTTGTAAATGTTTATATTTTTTTCTTCATATTTTTTTCCCATATTTTTTTCTCTATTTTTTGGGGGGGGGCTGGGGGTGTGTGTTAGAATACCATTTTGGCATTTTGTATGTAGTTATTTGGTTCAAAATGTATACCTTCACCAATTTGGCCACTTGGGTACATTTGGGCTACTTGTGTGGGACACCTGGGTGACTTCATGATAAATGTCATGTGGCACACTCATTTTGGAAGCTATCATTCTCAAACTTTGCACAAGTACTGTTGCCCTCTTATTTTTTTCACTGAAATTGTCCACATCATCCTACCTGAATGTTTGTTTTATCTTCTTCATTTTAAAGATGATGATACAACAATAAAAATAAAAAACATATGTTTTTTTTCATTGTATTATCTAAACCAGATCTATTGTGTTATATTCTCCTACATTCAATTCACATTTACACAAACTTCAGAGTGTTTTCTTTCAATTGGTACCAAGAATATGCATATCCTTGCTTCTGGGCCAGACATACAGGCAGTTAGATTTGGGTATGTCTTCAGGCAGAAATTGAAATAAGTAGGGGGTAGCTCTAAGAGGTTTAAGTGTGTGCAAGTGTAACGCTCAATGAGTGAATGGGTGTGGAGTCAGGCACAGAGAGCAAAGGATGCAGGAAAAAACACGCTTTAATGTCCAAAGTCAAAGGAACAAAATAGTATACCCAAACCAGGCGTAACTATAAAAACAATATAGTACCCTTAGGTAAAATACCAGGACAGCGAGAAAACCCAACAAACACTAACACCTCTCACAAATACAGAAGAACAAGCCCGCACAAACAGAAGCGGGCCAAACAAACTTAAATAACCCCACCCTAACAACCAAACAATGAACAGGTGAAACCAATTAGACAAAACCAAACGAACACGGAACAAAGGATCGTAGACCGGCGACGGCGACCGCCGAGCGCCACCCGAACAAGAAGGGGAGCCACCTTCGGTAATATACGTGACATTACCCCCCCCCCCCCCCGACGCGCAGCTCCCACAGCGCGCCAACGCCGGCCTCGGGGACGACCCGGGGGCCGAGGCGCAGGGTGATCCGGATGGAGGCGATGGAACTCTCTCAACATAGATGGATCCAGAATATCCCCCAACGGGACACAGCACCTCTCCTCCGGACCGTACCCCTCCCAGTCAACGAGGTACTGCAGGCCCCTCACCTGGCGTCTTGAGTCCAGAATAGCTTGTATCGTGTACGCCGGGGACCCCTCGATGTCCAGAGGGGGCGGAGGGACCTCCGGAACCTCACCTTCCTGCATGGGACCAGCTACCACCGGCGGAGAGACACATGAAACGAGGGGTTAATGCGATAATATGAAGGAAGTAAAAATCGATAACAAACCTTGATTATTCTCCTCAGGACTTTAAATGGCCCTACACACTGCGGACCCAGCTTCCGGCAGGGCAAGCGGAGGGGCAGGTTTCGGGTCGAGAGCCAGACCCTGTCCCCCGGTGCAAACACGGGGGCCTCACTGCAGTGACGGTCAGCGCTCTTCTTCTGCCGTCCACTCGCCTGACGTAATGACTCCTGGATGGCCCTCCAGGTTTCCTTTGAGCGCTGCACCCACTCCTCCACCGCAGGAGCCTCAGTCTGGCTCTGATGCCATGGTGCCAGGACCGGCTGGTACCCCAACACGCACTGAAATGGTGACATGTTGGTAGAGGAGTGGCTTAGTGAATTCTGGGCCTTTTCAGCCCAGGGGATGTATCTCGCCCACTCCCCTGGTCGGTCCTGGCAATACGACCGCAGAAACCTACCCACCTCCTGGTTCACTCTCTCCACTTGCCCATTACTCTCCGGGTGATACCCTGAAGTCAGGCTGCCCGAGACCCCCAGAAGTTCCATAAATGCCCTCCACACTCGGGAGGTAAACTGGGGACCCCGATCAGAAACAATATCCTCGGGCACCCCGTAGTGCCGGAAGACATTGGTGAAAAGAGCCTCCGCAGTCTGCAGGGCCGTAGGGAGACCGGGCAACGGGATAAGACGGCAGACTTAGAGAACCGATCCACAACAACCAGGATCGTCGTGTTTCCCTGAGAGGGGGGAAGGTCAGTAAGAAAATCCACCGATAGATGGGTCCACGGCCGTTGTGGAACGGGGAGGTGTTGTAACTTCCCTCGTGGCAGGTGCCTAGGAGCCTTACTCTGGGAGCACACCGAACAGGAGGAGACATAGAATCGCACATCCCTCACCAAGGTGGGCCACCAGTACTTCCCCCTAAGACCTCGCACTGTCCTTGAAATACCCGGGTGACCCGACGAGGGTAGACTATGAGCCCATCGAATCAATTGATCACGAACAGCGAGCGGCACGTACCTACAACCCTCCGGACACTGTGGAGGCGCAGGTTCCTCCCTTAGCGCCCGCTTGATGTCCGCGTCCACCTCCCATACTAGGATAGGATCGATGGACCGGGATGGCGGGACAGCGCGTCGGCCTTATTGTTGAGGGAACCTGGTCGATACGAGATTGTAAAACTAAATCTGGTGAAATACATGGCCCACCTTGCCTGACGAGGATTCAGTCTCCTAGCTGATCGGATATACTCCGGGTTACGGTGGTCAGTCCAGATGAGGAAAGGGTGCTTAGCCCCCTCAAGCCAGTGTATCCACACCTTCAGGCCCATAGCCAACAACTCCCTGTCCCCCACATCATAATTCCGCTCCGCTGGCCCGAGCTTCTTCGGAAAAAAAGCACAGGGGCGGAGCTTCAGTGGCGTACACAAGCGCTGTGAGAGCACCGCTCCAACCCCAGCCTCGGATGCGTCCACCTCTACTATGAACGCCAAAGAAGGGTGTGGATGTGCCAACACCTGCGGCTCAAAACCCCGGATAAACCTCCGATAGTAATTGGCAAACCCTAAGAACCGCTGCACCTCCTTACCGTGGTCGGAGTCGGCCAATTACGGCCTTGACACGGTCACCCTCCATTACCACCCCCGAGCTGGAAATGCGATAACCAAGGAAGGAAACGGCTCGTTTGGAAAACTCACATTTCTCCGCCTTCAGGTACAGGTCATGTTCCAGCAGTCGCCCAAGCACCTTGCGCACCAGAGACACATGCGCGGTGCGTGTAGCGGAGTAGATCAAAATATTGTCAATATACACCACCACATCCTGTCCGTGCAGGTCTCTGAGAATCTCGTCAACGAAGGTTTGAAAGATAGCTGGAGCATTCTTTAACCCGTACGGCATGACGAGAGGTACTCATAATGGCCAGATGTGGTACTAAACACGGTTTTCCACTCATCTCCCTCCCGAATACGCACCAGATTATACGCACTCCTGAGATCCAGTTTCGTGAAGAATTGCGCTCCGTGAAATGATTCCACTGCCATAGCGATGAGAGGTAGTGGGTAACTAAAACCCACCGTGATGGAATTGAGACCTCGATAATCAATACACGGACGCAAACCACCATCCTTTTTCTTCACAAAAAAGAAACTCAAGGAGACGGGTGACATGGAGGGCCGAATGTACCCCTGTCCCAGAGCTTCCGTGACATATGTCTCCATAGCCAACGTCTCCTCCTGGGATAAAGGATACACATGACTCCTGGGGAGTGCAGCATATAACTGGAGGTTTATCACGCAATCCCTCTGTCGATGAGGTGGTAATTGGGTCGCTTTCTTTTTACTGAAAGCGATAGCCAAATCGGCATACTCAGCGGGAATGCGCACGGTGGAAACCTGGTCTGGACTCTCCACCGTTGTCGCACCGATGGAAACTCCTACACACCTGCTTGAACACTCATCAGACCATCCCTGGAGAGTTCCCTGTTTCCACGAAATCGTCGGATTGTGAATAGCCAGCCAGGGAGTCCCCAGCACCACTGGAAACGCAGGTGAATCGATAAGGGATAGGCTAAACCACTCTTATGATTCCCCTGCGTAATCATCTCCAAAGGAATTGTGGCCTCCCTGACCAGCCCTGACCCTAACGGTTGACTATCTAAAGAGTGCACGGGAAAAGGGGGTTCTACCTTAACTAACGGAATCCTCAACCTCTGAGCAAGTCCGCGATCTATAAAGTTCCCAGCTGCGCCTGAATCGACTAGCGCCTTATGCTGGAGAGAGGGAACAAATTTAAGGAAACAAATTAACAAAAACATGTGACCAACAGGAAACTCTGGGAGAGTGTGGTGCTGACTCACGTGGGGTAACCGTGGAGTGTTCTGCCTGCCCTCTCGACTCCCAGATGAACTCCTCCAGCACCGACCTGAAGTGTGCCCTCTCCGGCCACAACTGGTACAGGAGGAGCCTCCTCCTCCGATCTCCCTAGATGTGGCCCCTCCTAGCTCCCTCGGGATAGGAGCGGGAGGGTCAGGAGGTGGAACTAACAGGACCCTTTCAGAATGTCTGCGAGCAGCTAGCAGATGGTCTAACCGGATCGACAGGTCTATCAGTTCATCCAGGCTGAGCGTAGTGTCCCGACAAGCCAGCTCCCTGCGGACGTCCTCTCTCAGGCTACACCTGTAATGGTCTATCAGGGCCCTGTCGTTCCACCCTGCTCTAACGGCCAAGTCCTGTGCGCTCCTCGTCCCCTGCCGGAGATGGAACAACCTCTCACCCGCCGCTCGACCCTCCGGAGGGTGATCGAACACGGCCCGGAAACAGCGGGTGAACTCCGGGTAGTCGCCCCTCGCTGAGTCGGGCCCGTTCCAGACAGCATTGGCCCACTCCAGGGCTCTACCCGTCAGGCAAGAGACGAGGACACTCACGCTCTCCTCGTCCAAGGGAGCCGGCCGAACGGTGACCAGGTAGAGATCTAGTTGTAGCAGAAATCCCTGGCACCCCGCCGCCGCTCCATCGTACTCCCTCGGAGGCGTAATGCGCAGAGCGCTGGCACCAGATGCCGCTGGAGGAGATGGTAGAGTTGCTGGTGGGAGGGTAGGTGGGGTAGTAGGGAGACCACCCCTCTCACAACGGTCCATCCTCTCCATCATTTGATCCATTGCTGATCCGATGCGATGGAGGATGGATGTGTGATGAAGGACTCTCTCCTCCATCGTGGGGAGAGGGGTGGTTGCTGCTCCTGCTGACTCTATAAAATGGTGCAGGATTCTGTAACGCTCAATGAGTGAATGGGTGTGGAGTCAGGCACAGAGAGCAAAGGATGCAGGAAAAAACATGCTTTAATGTCCAAAGTCAAAGGAACAAAATATATACCCAAACCAGGCGTAACTATAAAAACAATATAGTACCCTTAGGTAAAATACCAGGACAGAGAAAACCCAACAAACACTAACACCTCTCACAAATACAGAAGAACAAGCCCGCACAAACAGAAGCGGGCTAAACAAACTTAAATAACCCCATCCTAACAACCAAACAATGAACAGGTGAAACCAATTAGACAAAACCAAACGAACACGGAACAAAGGATCGGTGGCAGCTGGTGGACCGGCGACGATGACCGCCGAGCGCCACCCGAACAAGAAGGGGAGCCACCTTCGGTAATATTCGTGACAGCAAGACTGGGATTGAGTTTTGAAAAGTTATCCAGTGTAACCACTGATGGGTGCCCAAACTTTAAAGGAGAAAACGTTTGCCTTTTGAAAAGGATACAAGACCAAGTAGATGAGCTGAACCCAGAGTCTCACCAGCAGCAAGAGCGACATCATTGATGTAAACGGAGAAGAGAGTTGGTCCAAGAATTGAACCCTGTGGCACCCCCGTAGAGACTGCCGGAGGCCCGGACAACAGGCCCTCCAATTTGACACACTGAACTCTGTCTATTTACATACAGTACATTTAAAAACATTAGCATATGTGTTTTCATCTATCAATTACACATGTCAGTACATACGCACAATAAGTAGGTCACATGGGGGAGCAGCGTTGTGCCGTGAGGAGTTGCTTTATTTTATTTTTTAAACCAGATTTGCTGTTCACTTGCGCTATATGAGATGGAAGGGAGTTCCTTGCAATCATGGCTCAGTATAATACTGTATGTTTTCTTGAATTTGTTCTGGAACTGGGCACTGTGTAAATACCCCTGGTTGCATGTATATTGGGGTAAGTGTGTGTGTCAGTGCTATGTGTAAGTTCACTATGCAAACATATGGAATTTCCAACATATGCATGTTTCTTATAAATGCAAGAAGTAATGCAGTTAGTCTTTCCTCAACTCTTAGCCAAGAGAGACTGGAATTCATAGTATTAAAGACATGCCTCTCTGTTCTGGGCCAGCTGTAGCTGAACTAGGTCTTTCTTTGCAGCACTTGGCCATATGACTGGAAAATAATCAAGATAAGATCAAACTAGAGCCTGCGGGACTTGCTTTGTGGAGTGTGTCAAAAAAGCAGAGCATCTCTTTATGACGGACAGATCCCCATCTTTACAACCATTGGATCTATATGTTTTCACCATGACAGTTTACAATCCAATGTAACACCAAGTAATTTAGTCTTCTCAACTTGTTCAACACCCACACCATACATTACCAGATTCAGCTGAGGTCTAGAACTTAGGGAATTACATGTATCAAATACAATTATCTTAGTTTCAGAGATGTTCAGGACCAGTTTATTACTGGCCACCTATTCCAAAACTGACTGCAACTCTTTATTAAGGGTTTCAGTGACTTAATTAGTTGTGGTTGCCAATGTATATATGGTTGAATTATCAACATACATGGACACACATGCTTTGTTTAATGCCAGTGACAGTTCATGTAGGCCAATTCTCAAGAGTTTAATGGGTTACCTGCCCCTAATTAAAACAATTTTGCTAAAACTTCTGAGTACGTTGGAGAGGATCAGCTTGAGCTAAGGCATTCCCTGCCTTAGGATTAAGATTCATAGAGCTACACATCCTCTGGCTTAGAAGATCCCGCCACCAAAAACACAAACTCACAACCAGACATTTATTGATTGATTGGAGACAGCTTGTGTCAATGAAATTATATTCCCTATGATTTTTCTATCTGCAGAAAACCTAGTGGTTCATTCTAGAAATGCTGGTAAAAGCAAAGTGCCCCAAAAGCATGGCCCTAGTCATCATAGATCTATCTCTCCCTCTCACACACACTGTCAAGAACTGACCACAGTATTTCTTCTGCAATCAAAAACTATTTGTCATAGTGGCTTTAAGGCCAAAACCCTGGAGCGTGTTTGTGTGCGGGAAGTCTTTACAGATGTGTGTGGGTACAATTTGAGGCCTTACTGCATGCCTTTGGCTTATTGGACACTTAATATTGTAGAGCTAGAGTTTCCCTGACCTACAGTACCGCTTGTCAATATGCAGGCATGATGCTGAAATACCTTTCAGCCAAAGATTTACTTTAAGGTGACAAGCCTTTTGAAAGCAGACACGACGCAGGGGTCTCCTCCTCCACACTTATTGACGTAGCCTTAGGTAAGGTTCCCACTTACATAATTTCTTAAGCAACATATTTAGCCAATGGAAACTCCTATTATTGTGATCTGATCATTTATTTACTGCACGTCACAATTTCTTTGACAGAGGCAATTCTTCTGTGAAGCAAAGTTATTGTTGTTGATTATGCAAAGAAATCACCTACATAATTCATTTTCAGCCCTTCTGTGTTTTTTTTACAGCATTTTAACAATATTGGATGGTCTTGTTTGCGTACATTTGTTCTTATCTCATTAGCCATGAACACTGACTATGCCTGAAGCCGCTATTATTCTTTTATCTCTGATTAGACACTTAAATAGAAAGTTAGGTCTATGGGATATTTTCCTCTCTCTGAAACCCCATTTGTTTAAACTGTGTGAATGTACAGTGCTGCTAGACTGTCCCCTTGGTTCATAAACCTGGCATTCACAAGTTATTCATAATCAATCAGCTCTATTCATTCACTCTATTTGTCAATCAACAGCTCATAGACTGAAACAAAGACAAAGAGTGGTTTTGGAATAATTTTGTGAGATCACTCACACGCAATTAGCAAATAGATGCAAAATCATTGGCAACAATTGCTTTTGGTGTGGAGAGAAATACAGAACGTTCAATCTACTTACCAAAAACAAATGATACCCTTTTCAAAGTAATTTTATTCTGTCCTGAATGACTAATCAGTAGTTCAATCAGATAAAACCAGAGTTATTCATTAAGAACTGACCTGTATAGTCTGTACAGCCTGATTAATGACTTATCAGTAAGAAAGATACAGAGAAAGCTAAATGGAGGAACATAGTGTATGTCTTTACAGACAAACTGCATAAGGAGCAAATGGAAGGCATATGGTAGAAAGAAGAGAGAGAAGTTGAGGAGATAAGGAGTATAGTAATAGCAGAGAAATACAGTCAGGTACTGATGTTTTGCTAACAGCTATGAGTGGAAAAAAGACTCACAGGGACATTTGGACCATATCATTTAAAATCTACTGATATGATATGGACCTTACCCAATAAATGGGTAATATGAGAGAGAAGTATGTAAATACAGGCATGTTTCTCTATAGCTTCCATGTGATCTGAATCCTAACACCTAAGTCACAGTTTATGTAAAGGAGTTTAGTAAATGTATCAGACATAGGAGAAGCCTGATTAGCCTAGTCTTTCCACAGAAAAAATACCATTGAATTGCACATTGAGGATATCTTTCCAGGAACTGTAGGTTTTCACGGCGTAACAGAATTGAAGGCCATTACCAGTTTCTAGAGCACTGAAATGGACAGTATAAAGTAGAAACCCTGCTCAGTAACCAGCAGGTTATTCTAACAGCAGTCTCACATTCCTGCCTACTAGAGACACATACAGTGCCTTGCGAAAGTATTCGGCCCCCTTGAACTTTGCGACCTTTTGCCACATTTCAGGCTTCAAACATAAAGATATAAAACTGTATTTTTTGTAAAGAATCAACAACAAGTGGGACACAATCATGAAGTGGAACGACATTTATTGGATATTTCAAACTTTTTTAACAAATCAAAAACTGAAAAATTGGGCGTGCAAAATTATTCAGCCCCCTTAAGTTAATACTTTGTAGCGCCCCCTTTTGCTGCGATTACAGCTGTAAGTCGCTTGGGGTATGTCTCTATCAGTTTTGCACATCGAGAGACTGAAATTTTTTCCCATTCCTCCTTGCAAAACAGCTCGAGCTCAGTGAGGTTGGATGGAGAGCATTTGTGATCAGCAGTTTTCAGTTCTTTCCACAGATTCTCGATTGGATTCAGGTCTGGACTTTGACTTGGCCATTCTAACACCTGGATATGTTTATTTTTGAACCATTCCATTGTAGATTTTGCTTTATGTTTTGGATCATTGTCTTGTTGGAAGACAAATCTCCGTCCCAGTCTCAGGTCTTTTGCAGACTCCATCAGGTTTTCTTCCAGAATGGTCCTGTATTTGGCTCCATCCATCTTCCCATCAATTTTAACCATCTTCCCTGTCCCTGCTGAAGAAAAGCAGGCCCAAACCATGATGCTGCCACCACCATGTTTGACAGTGGGGATGGTGTGTTCAGCTGTGTTGCTTTTACGCCAAACATAACGTTTTGCATTGTTGCCAAAAAGTTCAATTTTGGTTTCATCTGACCAGAGCACCTTCTTCCATATGTTTGGTGTGTCTCCCAGGTGGCTTGTGGCAAACTTTAAACAACACTTTTTATGGATATCTTTAAGAAATGGCTTTCTTCCATAAAGGCCAGATTTGTGCAATATACGACTGATTGTTGTCCTATGGACAGAGTCTCCCACCTCAGCTGTAGATCTCTGCAGTTCATCCAGAGTGATCATGGGCCTCTTGGCTGCATCTCTGATCAGTCTTCTCCTTGTATGAGCTGAAAGTTTAGAGGGACGGCCAGGTCTTGGTAGATTTGCAGTGGTCTGATACTCCTTCCATTTCAATATTATCGCTTGCAAAGTGCTCCTTGGGATGTTTAAAGCTTGGGAAATATTTTTGTATCCAAATCCGGCTTTAAACTTCTTCACAACAGTATATCGGACCTGCCTGGTGTGTTCCTTGTTCTTCATGATGCTCTCTGCACTTTTAACGGACCTCTGAGACTATCACAGTGCAGGTGCATTTATACGGAGACTTGATTACATACAGGTGGATTGTATTTATCATCATTAGTCATTTAGGTCAACATTGGATCATTCAGAGATCCTCACTGAACTTCTGGAGAGAGTTTGCTGCACTGAAAGTAAAGGGGCTGAATCATTTTTGCACGCCCAATTTTTCAGTTTTTGATTTGTTAAAAAAGTTTGAAATATCCAATAAATGTCGTTCCACTTCATGATTGTGTCCCACTTGTTGTTGATTCTTCACAAAAAAATACAGTTTTATATCTTTATGTTTGAAGCCTGAAATGTGGCAAAAGGTCGCAAAGTTCAAGGGGGCCGAATACTTTCGCAAGGCACTGTAGCAGTAACAGCTCAGACAAATGCAATTGTACTGCAATAACAACAGGGGTCAGGATTTTTCACCTAGCCTCTGTTGAATATCAATTATCTTTTTTTAACACTCCACTCCATCTTTGTGGTGCAGAATAATTACTTTAGGCTTATGTGTTAATCATTCATGGTTGATGTAGGGCAACCTATCTTGAAGAATTTGTGACCATTGAGTAACCAGACACCAGATTTAAAACACAGTTCTCTAATTAAGGAAAAGGATATCAATATATTATTATTATTTAACATAATGTCATATCTGTTCCATGCTGTGTATGTGAATGGCAGGAAGTCTAGCGGTTAAGAGCTTTGGGCCAATAACCAAATGATTCCTGGTTCGAATTCCCAAACGAGCAAGGTGGAAAAATCTGCCAATCTGCAAGGCAGTTCACTCCCAACAGCTGATCCCCGGAGCTGATGATGTGGACGTCAATTAAGGCAGCCCCCCGCACCTCTCTGATTCAGAGGAAGACACATTTCAGTTGAATGTATTCAATTGCGCAACTGACTTGGTATCCCCTTTCCCCTTTATATATATATAGGGGAAAGGGGATATATACAGTGGGGCAAAAAAGTATTTAGTCAGCCACCAATTGTGCAAGTTCTCCCACTTAAAAAGATGAGAGAGGCCTGTAATTTTCAACTATGACAGACAAAATTAGAATTTTTTTTCTCCAGAAAATCACATTGTAGTATTTTTTATGAATTTATTTGCAAATTATGGTGGAAAATAAGAATTTGGTCAATAACAAAAGTTTTTCTCAATACTTTGTTATATACCCTTTGTTGGCAATGACAGAGCTCAAACGTTTTCTGTAAGTCTTCACAAGGTTTTCACACACTGTTGCTGGTATTTTGGCCCATTCCTCCATGCAGATCTTCTCTAGAGCAGTGATGTTTTGGGGCTGTTGCTGGGCAACATGGAATTTCAACTCCCTTCAAAGATTTTCTATGGGGTTTAGATCTGGACACTTGCTAGGCCACTCCAGGACCTTGAAATGCTTCTTATGAAGCCACTCCTTCATTGCCCGGGCGGTGTGTTTGGGATCATTGCCATGTTTCCTCTTCAATGCCCTTGCTGATGGAAGGAGGTTTTCACTCAAAATTTCACAATACATGACCCCATTCATTATTTCCTTTACACAGATCAGTCGTCCTGGTCCCTTTGCAGAAAAACAGCCCCAAAGCATGATGTTTCCACCCCCATGCTTCACAGTAGGTATGGTGTTCTTTGGATGCAACTCAGCATTCTTTGTCCTCCAAACACGACGAGCTGAGTTTTTACCAAAAAGTTATATTTTGGTTTCATTTGACCATATGACATTCTCCCAATCTTCTTCTGGATCATCCAAATGCTCCCTAGCAAACTTCAGACGGGCCTGGACATGTACTGGCTTAAGCAGGGGGACACGTCTGGCACTGCAGCGTAGTGTGTTACTGATGGTAGGCTTTGTTACTTTGTTCCCAGCTCTCTGCAGGTCAATCACTAGGTCCCCCCGTGTGGTTCTGGGATTTTTGCTCACCGTTCTTGTCATTATTTTGACCTCACGGGGTGAGATCTTGCGTGGAGCCCCAGATCGAGGGAGATTATCAGTGGTCTTGTATGTCTTCCATTTCCTAATAATTGCTTCCACAGTTGATTTCTTCAAACCAAGCTGCTTACCTATTGCAAATTCAGTCTTCCCAGCCTGGTGCAGGTCTACAATTTTGTTTCTGGTGTCCTTTGACAGCTCTTTGGTCTTGGCCATAGTGGAGTTTGGAGTGTGACTGTTTGAGGTTGTGGACAGGTGTCTTTTATACTGATAACAAGTTCAAACAGGTGCCATTAATACAGGTAACGAGTGGAGGACAGAGGAGCCTCTTAAAGAAGGTCTGTGAGAGCCAGAAATCTAGCTTGTTTGTAGGTGACCAAATACTTATTTTCCACTATAATTTGCAAATAAATTCATAAAAAATCCTACAATGTGATTTTCTGGATTTTTTTTCCTAATTTTGTCTGTCATAGTTGAAGTGTACCTATGATGAAAATTACAGGCCTCTCTCATCTTTTTAAGTGGGAGAACTTGCATAATCGGTGGCTGACTAAATACTTTTTTGCCCCACTGTATATACAGTGCCTTGCGAAAGTATTCGGCCCCCTTGAACTTTGCGACCTTTTGCCACATTTCAGGCTTCAAACATAAAGATATAAAACTGTATTTTTTTGTGAAGAATCAACAACAAGTGGGACACAATCATGAAGTGGAACGACATTTATTGGATATTTCAAACTTTTTTAACAAATCAAAAACTGAAAAATTGGGCGTGCAAAATTATTCAGCCCCTTTACTTTCAGTGCAGCAAACTCTCTCCAGAAGTTCATTGAGGATCTCTGAATGATCCAATGTTGACCTAAATGACTAATGATGATAAATACAATCCACCTGTGTGTAATCAAGTCTCCGTATAAATGCACCTGCACTGTGATAGTCTCAGAGGTCCGTTAAAAGCGCAGAGAGCATCATGAAGAACAAGAAACACACCAGGCAGGTCCGAGATAATGTTGTGAAGAAGTTTAAAGCCGGATTTGGATATAAAAATATTTCCCAAGCTTTAAACATCCCAAGGAGCACTGTGCAAGCGATAATATTGAAATGGAAGGAGTATCACATCCCTCTAAACTTTCAGCTCATACAAGGCTAAGACTGATCAGAGATGCAGCCAAGAGGCCCATGATCACTCTGGATGAACTGCAGAGATCTACAGCTGAGGTGGGAGACTCTGTCCATAGGACAACAATCAGTCGTATATTGCACAAATCTGGCCTTTATGGAAGAGTGGCAAGAAGAAAGCCATTTCTTAAAGATATCCATAAAAATTGTCGTTTAAAGTTTGCAACAAGCCACCTGGGAGACACACCAAACATGTGGAAGAAGGTGCTCTGGTCAGATGAAACCAAAATTGAACTTTTTGGCAACAATGCAAAACGTTATGTTTGGCGTAAAAGCAACACAGCTGAACACACCATCCCCACTGTCAAACATGGTGGTGGCAGCATCATGGTTTGGGCCTGCTTTTCTTCAGCAGGGACAGGGAAGATGGTTAAAATTGATGGGAAGATGGATGGAGCCAAATACAGGACCATTCTGGAAGAAAACCTGATGGAGTCTGCAAAAGACCTGAGACTGGGACGGAGATTTGTCTTCCAACAAGACAATGATCCAAAGCATAAAGCAAAATCTACAATGGAATGGTTCAAAAATAAACATATCCAGGTGTTAGAATGGCCAAGTCAAAGTCCAGACCTGAATCCAATCGAGAATCTGTGGAAAGAACTGAAAACTGCTGTTCACAAATGCTCTCCATCCAACCTCACTGAGCTCGAGCTGTTTTGCAAGGAGGAATGGGAAAAAATGTCAGTCTCTCGATGTGCAAAACTGATAGAGACATACCCCAAGCGACTTACAGCTGTAATCGCAGAAAAAGGTGGCGCTACAAAGTATTAACTTAAGGGGGCTGAATAATTTTGCACGCCCAATTTTTCAGTTTTTGATTTGTTATTAAAAAAGTTTGAAATATCCAATAAAGGTCGTTCCACTTCATGATTGTGTCCCACTTGTTGTTGATTCTTCACAAAAAATACAGTTTTATATCTTTATGTTTGAAGCCTGAAATGTGGCAAAAGGTCGCAAAGTTCAAGGGGGCCGAATACTTTCGCAAGGCACTGTGTATATATATACATATATATATGTGCTAAACAAATAACAATGAAGTATCACCACCATGTACTGCAAACCTCAGCATTGATATGTTACACCACACTGCTCTATGAGGACAAGATTGGAATGTAATGAGAGTTGATGACTGGACTACCACAGTAGTATTTAATTAACATCACAGAGACTCCTGGCATTTGGTGATGACTGATTGCTGCTATTGATCAGTTGAAGAATCCTCATAGATAGTCAATTAACTATTTCCTATCTCTCTTTGGTCCTCTCCCTCTCTCTCATGCCACACACACTCTGATGTGCTTCTGTGGTTGCCACCCTCAGTTTCAACATGTGGATAATGAGAAGCTTGAAATGGCTTGGCTGTTTTCATTGACACTGATAGCCTGCCCATCTCTTCAATCAATGACAGAAATGTTTTTTTATTCAGATTTAGGACAGCATAAACTGCAAGTCAAACCAGCCGGGTGTTTTAAGTGAAATATACAGTTGAAGTCAGAAGATCACATACACCGCAGGCAAACACATTTAAACTCAGTTTCTCACAATTCCTGAAAATTAATCCTAGCAAAAATCCCCTGTTTTAGGTCAGTTAGGATTACTAGCTCATTTTAAGAATGTGAAATGTCAGAATAATAGCAGGTAGAATCATTTATTTCAGCTTTTATTTCTTTCATCACATTCCCAGTGGGTCAGAAGTTTACATGCACTCAATTAGTATTTGGTAGCATTGCCTTTACATTTTTTTTACTTGGGTCAAACGTTTCTAGGTAGCCTTCCACAAGCTTCCCACTATAAATTGGGTGAATTTTGGCCCATTGCTCCTGACAGAGCAGATGTAACTGAGTCAGTTTTGTAGTCCTCCTTGCTCGAAAATGCTTTTTCAGTTCTGCCCACAAATTTTCTGTAGGATTGAGGTCAGGGCTTTGTGATGGCCACTCCAATACAATTACTTTCTTGTCCTTAAGCCATTTTGCCACAACTTTGGAAGTATGGTTGTGGTCATTGTCCGTTTGCGACCAAGCTAAAGCCTGTTGCGACTCTAGGGGCAGTATTTTCATTTTTGGAGAAAAAAAAATCCTGTTTTAACCGGGATATTTTGTCAGGACAAGATGCTAGAATATGCATATAATTGACAGCTTTGGATAGAAAACGCTCAAACGTTTCCAAAACTGTAAAGATATTGTCTGTGATTATAACATAACTGATGTTGCAGGCGAAAGCCTGAGAAAAATCCAATCCGGAAGTGCCCCATATTTTTAAAGTGATGCGTTCCAATGAGTCCCTATTGAGCTGTGAATGCCCTATCAACCAGCTTACGCTTTCTACGTATTCCCCAAGGTGTTTACAGCATTGTGACGTAGGTTTGCGCATTTTTGTTGAAGAATAGCCGTAGGCGGCTACATTGCGTAAGTGGTCACATGATGGCTCCCAGAGAGATTCTCGCGTAAAATACAGAGGTAGCCATTACTCCAATCGGTCCTACTGAAAAACTAATTGTCCCGACGGATATATTATCAAATAGATATTAGAAAAACACCTTGAGGATTGATTATAAACAATGTTTGCCATGTTTCTGTTGATATTATGGAGCTAATTTGGAATATTTTTTGCCGTTTTCGTGACTGCAATTTCCGGGCGATTTCTCAGCCAAACGTGAAGAACAAATGGAGCTTTTTCGCCTACAAAAATAATATTTTGGGAAAAATGAACTTTGGATATCTACCTGGGAGTCTCGTGAGTGAAAACATCCGAAGTTCATCAAAGGTAAACTATTTAATTTGATTGCTTTTCTGATTTTTGTGACAAGGTTGCCTGCTGCTAGCAAGGCATAATGCTATGCTAGTCTATGATAAACTTACACAAATGCTTGTCTAGCTTTGGCTGTAAAGCATATTTTTTAAATCTGAGATGACAGGGTGATTAACAAAAGGCTAAGCTGTGTTACAATATATTTCACTTGTGATTTTCATGAATAGGAAGATTTTCTAGGAAGATTTATGTTCGTTGCGTTATGCTAATTAGTGTCAGGCGATGATTACGCTCCCGGACCCGGGATGGGGAGTCACAAGAAGTTTTTAACTTTCTGACTGATGTCTTGAGATGTTGCTTCAATATATCCATATAATATTCCAGCCTCATGATGCCATCTATTTTGTGAAGTGCACCAGTCCCTCCGGCAGCAAAGCACCCACACAACATGATGCTGCCACCCCATGCTTCACGTTGGGGTGGTGTTCTTCGGCTTGCAAGCCTCCCCCTTTTTCCTCCGAACATAACGATGGTCATTATGGCAAAACAGTTATATTTTTGTTTAATCAGACCAGAGGACATTTCTCCAAAAAGTACGATCTTTGTCCCCATGTGCAGTTTCAAACCGTAGTCTGGCTTTTTTATGGCGGTTTTGGAGCAGTGGCCTCTTCCTTGCTGAGCGGACTTTCAGGTTATGTCGATATAGGACTCGTTTTACTGTGGATATAGATACTTTTGTACCGGTTTCCTCCAGCATCTTCACAAGGTCCTTTGCTGTTGTTCTGGTATTGATTTGCACTTTTTGCACCAAAGTACGTTCATCTCTAGGAGACAGAACATGTCTCCTTCCTGAGAGGTATGACGGCTGCGTGGTCCCATGGGGTTTGTACCTACAGATGAACATGGTACCTGCAGGCGTTTGGAAATTACATCCACAGGTACACCTCCAATTGACTCAAATGGTGTCAATTAGCCCATCAGAAGCTTCTAAAGCCATTAAATAATTTTCTGGAATTTTCCAAGCTGTTTAAAGGCACAGTCAACTTAGTATATGTAAACCTCTGACCCACTGGAATTGTGATACAGTGAATTTTAAGTGAAATAATCTGCCTGTAAACAATTGTTGGAAAAAATTACTTTTGTCATGCACAAAGTAGATGTCCTAACCCACTTGCCAAAACTATAGTTTCTTAACAAGAAAATTGTGAAGTGGTTGAAAAACAAGTTTTAATGACTCCAATCTAAGTGTATGTAAACTTCCGACATCAACTGTATATAGGCTTTGAACCCGAAAAAGACATTATATTTGAAAGATAATTTCACATATATATTAACAAGGCTTTTCAGCATAACTACTGCTAAAGTACTGTATATTTGTTGATCTAAAGTCCTTCAACAACAGATGTACTCACATTGTATGGGTTAGAGTTGGTTTACCCCATTAATATACTTGTTATGTAAACATGTAAAACACGTTCAATGCTTCTAATCTTGATATATACCCATTGGTTCTTAAAGGGGGGCATTCTGCAGTTTAAACAACAAAAATGGCATAACTAAACAACCATTTTCAGGTCTTACCACTGACTTTCAAGAAGATTAAAGAAAAAACTAAGACGGCCACTCAGGAATATTCACTGTCTTCTTGGTAAGCAACTCCAGTGTAGATTTGGCCTTGTGTTTTAGTTATTGACTGTGCTTAGCTCCATTTGGTTTCTTTTTATCCTGAAAAACTCCAGTCCTTAACGATTACAAGCATACCCATAACATGATACAGCCACCACTATGCTTGAAAATATGAGGAGTGGTACTCAGTAATGTGTTGTATTGGATTCGCCCCGATTAGGACCAAATGTTAATTGCTTTGCTACATTTTTTGCAGTATTATTTTAGTGCCTTGTTGCAAACAGGATGCATGTTTTGGAATATTTTTATTCTGTACAGGGTTCCTTCTTTTTTATGTGTTAATTAGGTTAGTATTGTGGAGTAACTACAATGTTGTTGATCCAGACTTTATCTGGAAAATTCACAGCCATTAAACTCTGTAACTGTTTTAAAATCACCTTTGGCCTCAGAGGTTTCCTTCCGTTCTGTAACGTCTCTCGTCAGAATGAGGATCGAACCAAAGCACAGCGTGGTAAGTGTTCATGATTATTTATTTAATTTGTCAAAATTTCTAAAAACATGATTCCACTTTGACATTATGGGGTATTCTGTGTACGCCAGTGACAAAACAATCTCAATTTTATTAATTTTAAATCAGGTTATAAGACAACAAAATGTTGAAAAAGTCAAGGGGTGTGAATACTTTTTGAATGCACTGCATATATTTTCATTAAAACATTATTTTGATAACTAAATTCATGCAATTTAATTCTTCCACCAGAATAAATAGTTCGGACAAAAACCTGATTGTTATATCTTTTGGTCATGTTGCTACTGACTCGACCCAGTCATTAATTATTTTTGCATAGCTGGTCTAATAGCAACAAAACCGACCAAAGCACAACTAGTGGGCAAATCAGATGGGGTTGGCTTAGACTGGTCAATCCCCAAGGCATTCCTAGTCGATTACCAAAAAACCTCACAGCCTAGTATAAACCTCATTGCTACAGAACTGCACAGCTATTTTCAGGTCCCTCCAGACATGTTTGATTGGGTTCAAGTCCGGGCTCTGGCTGAGCCACTCAAGGACATTCAGAGACTTGGCCTGAAGCCACTCCTGCATTTTGGCTGTGTGCTTAGGGTGGTTGTCCTGTTGGAAGGTGTTAGCAGTTGATGTTATTCTTCAATAACACAGACCCCCAAAGCAAATCGGGGAGAAAAATATATTTATTCAAAGAGAACAAATCATAGTTATTTATTCTTCCCTGTCCTCAATGTTTCTCCACTGAACAAAGTGACAGGATCTATCGTTTATACCCAAGCCTAGCCTGTGGTTAACCAATTAGAATTCATTGCAGCAAGATTGGGCCAATGGCCAAGTATCCCATTTCAGGCTCAATGTATTGACAATTTGGACTAATGAGAACTTGCCACATGTAGCTATGAGTCCCGGACTGGAACCCAATGCACAGACTCTAAACAGATGTTGAACTAAAACACAACTATTTCCATTGATCGTTAATTCCCTACGTTTGTCACGACTTCTGCCGAAGTCGGTTCCTCCCCTTGATCGGGCGGTGTTCGGCGGTTGACGTCACCGGCTTTCTAGCCATCGCCGATCCACCTTTCATTTTTCCATTTGTCTTGTCTTGTTTTCCTACACACCTGGTTTCAATTCCCTCAGTATTAGACGTGCATATGTTACCTGTTACCCCCTGTTACCCCCCGTCTGTGTGTGGAATTGTTTGTTGCTTTGTGTATGTGCACGCTAGACTGGTTTGCGCTGGGTTATGTCAACCATATTGTGTTTAGTGTTCTTAGTGCCGTGTGTTGTGTTCGCCAAAATAAAAGGCTCCTTTGGCAAACCAACTTCTGCTCTCCTGCGCCTGACTCCCTTACAGCCAGTTACGCATACCTAACAGCATTGTACATTTATCTTCGAATACTCTTAAAAAGGCAAACCTTTGCATTGAGTTCCTGAGCGCTCTGAAGCAGGTTTTAATTGAACATCTCTCTGTACTTTGCTTCGTTCATCGCTCCCTTGATCCTGACTATGTAGTCTCCCAGTCCCTGCCGCTGAAAAACATGCCCACAGCATGAAGCTGCCACCACCATGCTTCACCATACTGATGGTGCCAGGTTTCCTCCAGACGTAACTCTTTGGTTTCAGGGCAAAGAGTTCAATCTTGGTTTCATCAGACCAGAGAATCTGCTTTCTCATGGTCTGAGAGTCTTTGGGTGCCTTTTGACAAATTCTAAGTTGGCTGTCATGTGCCTTTTACTGAGGAGTGGCCTCTAGAGCTCTGTCAGAGTGACCACTGGGTGGTTGGTCACCTCCCTGACCAAGGCCCTTCTTCCCCCAATTACTCAGTTTGGCTGGGTGGTCAGCTCTAGGAAGAGTCTTGAATTCAAACTTCTTTAATTTAAGAATGATGGAGGCCATTGTGTTCTTGAGGTTTTCAATGCTGATGAAATGTTTTGGTACCTGTTCCCCAGATCTGTGCCTCGACACAATCCTGTCTCAGAGCTCTATGGACAATTCCTTCAACCTCATGGCTTGGTTTTTGCTCTGACATGCACTGTCAGCTGTGGGACCTTATATTGACAGGTCTGTGCCTTTCGAAATCATGTCCAATCAATTTAATTTACCACAGGTGGACTCCAATCAAGTTGTATAAATATCTCAAGGATGATCAATGGAAGAAGGATGCAACAGAGCTTAATTTCGAGTCTCATAGCAAAGGGTCTGAATATTTTTTATTTTTTTATAAATGTGCACAAATTTCTAAAATCTGTTTCGCTTCGTCATTATGAAGTATTGTGTGTAGATTGATGTTTTATTGAAGACACTAACAGCTTACAGACGGTAGGCAATTAAGGTCACAGTTATGAAAACTTAGGACACTAAAGAGGCCTTTCTACGGACTCTGAAAAACACCAAAAGAAAGATTCCCAGAGTCCTTGCTCATCATGCTGCAAGGAGACATGATGACTGCAGATGTGGCCAGGGCAATAAATTGCAATGTCTGTACTGTGAGACGCCTAAGACAGCGCTACAGGGAGACAAGATGGACAGCTGATCGTCCTCGCAGTGGCAGACCACGTGTAACAACACCTGCACAGGATCGGTACATCCGAACATCACACCTGCGGGACAGGTACAGGATGGCAACAACCGCCCGAGTTACATCAGGAATGCACAATCCCTCCATCAGTGCTCAGACTGTCCGCAATAGGCTGAGAGAGGCTGAACTGAGGTCTTGTAGGCCTGTTGTACGGCAGGTCCTCACCAGACATCACCGGCAACAACGTCGCCTATGGGCACAAACCCACCGTTGCTGGACCAGACAGGACTGGCAAAAAGTGCTCTTCACTGACAAGTCGTGGTTTTGTCTCACCAGGGGTGATGGTCGGATTCGCATTTATCATCGAAGGAATGAGCATTACACAGAGGCCTGTACTCTAGACCAGGATCAATTTGGAGGTGGACTGTCTGTCATGGTCTGGGGCGGTGTGTCACAGCATCATCGGACTGAGCTTGTTGTCATTGCAGGAAATCTCAAAGCTGTGCGTTACAGGGAAGACATCCTCCTCCCTCATGTGGTACCCTTCCTGCAAGCTCATCCTGACATGACCCTCCAGCATGACAATGCCACCAGCCATACTACTCGTTCTGTGCATGATTTCCTGTAATACAGGAATGTCAGTGCTCTGCCATGGGCAGCGAAGAGACCGGATCTCAATCCCATTGAGCACGTTTGGGACCTGTTGGATCGGAGGTTGAGGGCTAGGGCCATTCCCCTCAGAAATTCCTGGGATCTTGCATGTGCCTTGGTGGAAGAGTGGGGTAAAATCTCACAGCAAGAACTGGCAAATCTGGTGCAGTCCATGAGGAGGAGATGCACTGCAGTACGTAATGCAGCTGGTGGCCACACCAGATACTGACTGTTACTTTTGTTATTTTTACCCCCCCCCCCCCCCCCCTTTGTTCAGGGACACATTCTTCCATTTCTGTTAGTCACATGTCTGTGGAACTTGTTCAGATTATGTCTCAGTTGTTGAATCTTGTTATGTTCATACAAATGTTAAGTTTGCTGAAAATAAACACAGTTGACAGTGAGAGGACGTTTCTTTTTTGCTGAGAGTACATAATTATTGCCTGATTATCTTCTGAACTTTCCAATACCGTTCTGGTGCATTTCAGTCACTTCAACCCATACTTCCTTCAGATTGAAATATTGTCAAAAAACATTGTCAGACTTATTTGTAACAGACTGTCATAGCCCCAATTAAAACATTGAGTGTTGATTACATGATTTTGTTTACATGTTGGAGTCACAAAATTAGCTCTGCCATTTACCCAGACGTTTCATTTTATCAACATTTTGCCCTAT
The DNA here is from genome assembly GCF_045791955.1 of Oncorhynchus clarkii lewisi. Classification (NCBI taxonomy): domain Eukaryota; kingdom Metazoa; phylum Chordata; class Actinopteri; order Salmoniformes; family Salmonidae; genus Oncorhynchus; species Oncorhynchus clarkii. The sequence continues at coordinate 19,062,732 of NC_092169.1, forward strand.
GTTTGAGGCACTTCTCCTTTGTCCTCGATTCGAGGTCAGGCTATTATTGCTATTGGCCATGTAAGTTCATTATTTTTCTAAAAGTGACGTGCGATGAGGTCAGTGGCTGGGTGGGCACTGTCTATTATCAAAGCCAGATTTACTGACAAATAAACCTTGATGAGCCCAAGTTCACCTTACAACAGATAACTCCAACAAACAGAGTGACGTAACTAAGAAACAAGAGTGATAGCCTCCGACAAAATTACACACTGCTCAAATCTGCTCAGCCATACAGCATTGACAGTTACAACCTAAAGTTGCCACTGAAAGACCAATATACTGACACATTTCATCCAAATAGTTTGAAAGGCAAACTTAATAGCCTTTCACAGTGGATTTACAATTCTTCCAATAATGCATTGCAAAAACACTCAAGCATAATAATATTATGTGAAATATTATTACACACCGATACTAACAAAATGTCCATATCAGCAATCGAAATGACCAAAAAAAGCTGTTAAAAAGTTTAAAAAGTGTCTCATCAAAATGAAATTCTGTGTAAAAGTCTGGATAAAATGTATTAGAACTCACTGTTTCCCTTCCAACAGCTAGCAGTGAGGGAGATGGTGGTTGCCTGTTTAGAGCCCCTGAATGCTGCCTCTGTCTGGTCTTAACTTTCGTTATGTCTTTTCTTTCATTGTAGTTGACGTTCCAATTTCGGAACCCTCCAAATGACGCGTTACAATATTCCAATTTGGAAAAATGTTGAGATGCAGTATGGTTTCCATTTGTCAGGTTGTGTTTACTAGCTAGCTTCCTTCAGATCAAGCAATGCAAGCTCAAAACTATGTAGATGCTCAAATGTGCAGAGCTTACCCCAGGTTTACCCACACATGTTTAGGCAAAATATAAAATCGTCTCGATGCAACGAATTAAGCTACTTCAAGCTAGGCTAAGCAGCAACGCCTATGCCGACCCTGTCAATTAACATTGACGAGTTAGGAACGGCAATGCAAGTCAACAGTTTGAATGGATTTCAATGGTGGAAAGGAAGGAATGAATACCCTGGCACCTTTCCTGAGGTTTTGATGCAGTTTTAGCAAATTTTGATTTTAAGCACAAAAAAACACCAAAATCATTGAGAATAAACATTAGAAAATAAAAAAAGAATGACAATTTCTTTCATAAATACAGTACCAGACAAAAGTTTGGACATATCTATTTTTCTTTATTTTTACTATTTTCTCCATTGTATAATAATAGTGAAGACATCAAAACTATAAAATAACACATATGGAATCATCTACTAACCAAAAAAGTGTTAAACAAATACAAATATATTTTATATTTGAGATTCTTCAAAGTAGCCACCTTTGCCTTGATGACAGCTTTGCACACTCTTGCCATTCTCTCAATCAGCTTCATGAGGTAGTCACCTGGAATGCATTTCAATTAAAAGTTAATTTGTGGAATTTCTTTCCTACTTAATGCATTTCAGCAAATCAGTTGTGTTTTGACAAGGTAGGGGTGCTATACAGAAGATAGCCCTATTTGGCAAAATACCAAATCCATATTATGGCAAGAACAGCTCAAATAAGCAAAGAAAAACAACAGTCCATCATTACCTTTAGACGTGAAGGTCAGTCAATCTGGAAAATGTAAAGAACTTTGAAAGTTTCTTCATGTGCAGTTGCGAACACCATCAATTGCTATGATAAAACTGGCTCTCATGAGGAACACCACAGGAAAGAAAGACCCAGAGTTACCTCTGCTACAGAGGATAAGTTCATTAGAGTTACCAGCCTCAGAAATTGCAGCCTAAATAAATGCTTCACATAGCTAAAGTAACAGACTCATCTCAACATCAGCTGTTCAAAAGGAGACTGTGTGAATCAGGCCTTCATGGTCGAATTACTGCAAATAAACCATTACTAAAGGACACAGATAATAAGAGACTTGCCTTGGGCCAATAAACAAGAGCAATGGACATTAGACCGGTGGAAATCTATCCTGTGGTCTGATTATCACGTTTTAGGGAATATCCAGATGCTAACAGTGTCGAAGTAACAAAAGTTTATTACTAGAACAGGGGCAGGCAAAATGACAGGTCAAGGGCAGGCAGAGGTCAGTAAATCCAGTGTGGTGGGACAAGGTACAAGATGGCAGGCAGGCTCAGGGTCGGGGCAGGCAGCATGGTCAATGTCACAGGGTGTGACACTGATGAGTCCAAATTTGAGATTTTTGATTCCAACCACCGTGTCTTTGTCGGTGAAGGAATGATCTCCACATGTGTGGTCCCACCTTGAAGCATGGAGGAGGAGGTGTGATGGTGTGGGGGTGCTTTTCTGGTGACACACTTAACCCACATGGCTACAACAGCATTCGGCAGCGATACACCATTCCATCTCGTTTGCGCTTAATGGGACTATAATTTGTTTTTCAACAAGACAATGACCCAACACACCTCCAGGCTGTGTAAAGTTTATTTGACCAAGAAGGAGAGTGATGGAGTGCTGCATCAGATGACCTGGCCTCCACAATCACGTTACCTCAACCCAATTGAGATAGTTTGGGATGAGTTGGACCTACAGTTGAAGTCAGAAGTTTACATACACTTAGGTTGGAGTCATTAAAAATCATTTTTCAACCACTCCACAAATTTCTTGTTAACAGACTATAGTTTTGGCAACTCGGTTAGGACATCTACTTTGTGCATGACACGACATTTTCGCAACAATTGTTTACAAATAGATTATTTCACTTACAATTCACTGTATAATTAATTATATGTCACAATTCCAGTGGATCAAGAAGTTTACATACATTAAGCTGACTGTGCCTATAAACTTGGGAAATTTCAGAAAATTACGTCATGGCTTCTGAAGCTTATGATAAGCTAATTGACATAATTTGAGTAAATTAGTGCCTCTTTCCTTGACATCATGGGAAAATCAAAAGAAATCAGAAAAAAAATTGGAGACCTCCACAAGACTGGTTCATCCTTGGGAGCAATTTCCAAATGCCTGAAGGTACCACGATCATCTGTACAAACAATAGTACGCAAGTATAAACACCATGGGACCAAGCAGCTGTCATACCGCTCAGGAAGGAGACACGTTCTGTCTCCTAGAGATGAACGTACTTTGGTGCAAAAAGTGCAAATCAATCCCATAACAACAGCAAAGGACCTTGTGAAAATGTTGGAGGAAACAGGTACAAAGGTATCTATTTCCACAGTAAAACGAGTCCTATATCGACATAACCTGAAAGGCCGCTCGGCACCAAAACCACCATAAAAAAGCCAGACTACAGTTTACAACTGCACATGGGGACAACGATCGTACTCTTCGGAAAAATGTCCTCTGGTCTAATGACAAGAAAATAGAACTGTTTGGCCATAATGACCATCGTTCTGTTTGGAGGAAAAAGGGGGATGCTTGCCAGCCGAAGAACACCATCCCAACTGTGAAGCACAGGGGTGGCAGCATCATTCTGTGGGGGTGCTTTGCTGCAGGAGGGACTGGTGCACTTCACAAAATAGATGGCATCATAAGGTAGGAAAATTGTGTGGATATATTGAAGCAACATCTCAAGACATCAGTCAGGAAGTTAAAGCTTGGTTGCAAATGGGTCTTCCAAATGGACAATGACCCCAAGCATACTTCCAAAGTTGTGGCAAAATGGCTGAAGGACAACAAAGTCAAGGTATTGGAGTGGTCATCACAACGCCCTGACCTCAACCCAATGGAACATTTGTGGGCAGAACTGAAGAAACGTGTGTGAGCAAGGATGCCTACAAACCTGAATCAGGAGGAATGGGCCATAATTCACCAAAATTATTGTGGGAAGCTTGTGGAACGCTACCCGAAACGTTTGACCCAAATGAGGCTTCATTTTGGTGTATTGCACTTGTGATTGTATGAAAGTTAAATATTTAGAATAATTTACATTGTATTTCGCGCTCTTCAATTTCACCGGATGTTGTCGAAACGTTCCGCTAGCGGAACCCCCAGCCGTAATAGGTTTTTAAAAGAAAGCGGTGATCCTAACTGACCTAATACAGGGAATTTTTACTAGGATTAAATTGTGGAAAACTACCTCTTAAGTCTACCCCTTCCTTTTTCGAACATTCTGTTAAAAATCGCGCAACTTTTCAGCGTCCTGCTACTCATGCCAGGAATATAGTATATGCATATGATTAGTATGTGTGGATTGAAAACACTCTGAAGTTTCTAAAACTCGTTAAATCACGGCTGTGACTATAACAGATTGTGTGTTTCATCGAAAAACACAAGAAAAACTGCTCTCTGAAAGCTAAAAATAATTTCCATAAGTCACTTTCATGGGTTGTTAAAAGGGCACAAAATTAATTATGGATCTGCATGCAATTCCTACAGATTCCACACGATGTCGCCATTGTCGTCATTTTCCAGGGAGTTTTTTCTTGGTAAATCCAACTAACTGGATTCAATTTCTTCCGGTCTCCACCAGGATGTTTTGAATGTGCACATTGGCAGCCATTGATGTGAAGACGAGGAGCTATTGAATACACATCGCCCTGTAATCATTTTGATAGATTATAAACGTTTACTAATACCTAAAGTTGGATTACAAAAGTATTTCGAAGTGTTTTGTGAAAGTTTATCGTCGACTTTTTTAATTTAAAAAAATGACGCAGCGTTTAAAAACAATGTTTTTTTCTGAATGACACAGCTTCCATAGAAAGCTATTTTGGGTATATATGGACCGATTTAAACGAAAAAAAGACCCAATAGTGATGTTTATGGGGCATATAGGAGTGCCAAGAAAGAAGCTCGTTAAAGGTAATGAATGTTTTATATTTTATTTCTGCGTTTTGGGTAGCGCCGGCTACCGCAAAATCTGTTGTTTACGTGTCGTGCTGGTATTTTGGGGGGTGCATGCTATCAGATAATAGCTTCTCATGCTTTCGCCGAAAAGCATTTTAAAAATCTGACTTGTTGGCTAGATTCACAACGAGTGTAGCTTTAATTCAATACCCTGCATGTGTGTTTTGATGAACGTTTGAGTTTTAACGAGTACATTTAGCATTTAGCGAATCGCATTTGCATTTCCAGGTGCCTAGTTGAGACATCTGCGTCTCAAGTAGGATCAAGAAGTTAAATGTATTTGGCTAAGGTGTATGTAAACTTCCGACTTCATCTGTGTGTGTTTGTGTGTGTATATATATATATATATATATATATAACAGTTGAGAATGCAAAAAAAGTATTTATTTAGTGCAGGTTATGATGAAGACTGGATCCAGAGGTTGAATTTACAAACCAGTATAGTATATATATATATATATATATATATATATATATATATACACAGTGCCTTGCGAAAGTATTCGGCCCCCTTGAACTTTGCGACCTTTTGCCACATTTCAGTCTTCAAACATAAAGATATAAAACTGTATTTTTTTGTGAAGAATCAACAACAAGTGGGACACAATCATGAAGTGGAACGACATTTATTGGATATTTCAAACTTTTTTAACAAATCAAAAACTGAAAAATTGGGCGTGCAAAATTATTCAGCCCCCTTAAGTTAATACTTTGTAGCGCCACCTTTTGCTGCGATTACAGCTGTAAGTCGCTTGGGGTATGTCTCTATCAGTTTTGCACATCGAGAGACTGAATTTTTTTCCCATTCCTCCTTGCAAAACAGCTCGAGCTCAGTGAGGTTGGATGGAGAGCATTTGTGAACAGCAGTTTTCAGTTCTTTCCACAGATTCTCGATTGGATTCAGGTCTGGACTTTGACTTGGCCATTCTAACACCTGGATATGTTTATTTTTGAACCATTCTATTGTAGATTTTGCTTTATGTTTTGGATCATTGTCTTGTTGGAAGACAAATCTCCGTCCCAGTCTCAGGTCTTTTGCAGACTCCATCAGGTCTTCTTCCAGAATGGTCCTGTATTTGGCTCCATCCATCTTCCCATCAATTTTAACCATCTTCCCTGTCCCTGCTGAAGAAAAGCAGGCCCAAACCATGATGCTGCCACCACCATGTTTGACAGTGGGGATGGTGTGTTCAGCTGTGTTGCTTTTACGCCAAACATAACGTTTTGCATTGTTGCCAAAAAGTTCAATTTTGGTTTCATCTGACCAGAGCACCTTCTTCCACATGTTTGGTGTGTCTCCCAGGTGGCTTGTGGCAAACTTTAAACAACACTTTTTTATGGATATCTTTAATAAATGGCTTTCTTCTTGCCACTCTTCCATAAAGGCCAGATTTGTGCAATATACGACTGATTGTTGTCCTATGGACAGAGTCTCCCACCTCAGCTGTAGATCTCTGCAGTTCATCCAGAGTGATCATGGGCCTCTTGGCTGCATCTCTGATCAGTCTTCTCCTTGTATGAGCTGAAAGTTTAGAGGGACGGCCAGGTCTTGGTAGATTTGCAGTGGTCTGATACTCCTTCCATTTCAATATTGTCGCTTGCACAGTGCTCCTTGGGATGTTTAAAGCTTGGGAAATGTTTTTGTATCCAAATCCGGCTTTAAACTTCTTCACAACAGTATCTCGGACCTGCCTGGTGTGTTCCTTGTTCTTCATGAAGCTCTCTGCGTTTTTGACGGACCTCTGAGACTATCACAGTGCAGGTGCATTTATACGGAGACTTGATTACACACAGGTGGATTGTATTTATCATCATTAGTCATTTAGGTCAACATTGGATCATTCAGAGATCCTCACTGAACTTCTGGAGAGAGTTTGCTGCACTGAAAGTAAAGGGGCTGAATAATTTTGCACGCCCAATTTTTCAGTTTTTGATTTGTTAAAAAAGTTTGAAATATCCAATAAATGTCGTTCCACTTCATGATTGTGTCCCACTTGTTGTTGATTCTTCACAAAAAAATACAGTTTTATATCTTTATGTTTGAAGCCTGAAATGTGGCAAAAGGTAGCAAAGTTCAAGGGGGCCGAATACTTTCGCAAGGCACTGTATATATATCAACTGTTTCTGCTCCACACCAACTAAAAAGGCTGCCGGGTCCTATAGCTTAACACCTTGCTATTGGGGCTAATTTTATTATTGTACTTGTGGGGTAATCTTTTAAACTTAGTCTTCTGAAGTATTGAAATAATTCTTCCTTATCTGAATTAGTCATAGTTCCATATTCTGATATATCATTCGTTGAAGCATTTCCATTGGCCATAGGCCATGGTATAAAAAGCTAATGTCCTTGGATTCAGGAAGCTCCTATCTAATCCATTCTAGAAAGGAGTCATGAAGAATCAGGGACGTCTCTTCACCGAATACAAATGCACCCAAGCAAGCACCCACATAGGCACATGCCTACACACACTCACACATATGATTTGTTTCTAAAGATTTACTATCCTGGAGTTTATTTCAATGAAAGCCCTTTCAAGTCACACAAAGTGTATAAACAAAGAACATAGTGTGCCATCAAACACATTTATCCACTTTGATCTATGAAACCTCTGGGCAATGCAAGAAAATCGTTCTGCACAGTCTCCATTTCAGTTTACAGAAATAGAGCCACTTTAAACCTTCCCAAACCTAAAAAAGGAGGACACATCATTTTACCCTACACCTTCCATTTCCCCTGTCACATTGACCGATTCCTGAAAACAGTGTTAATATTTAATGTCAATGCAGCTCCCTTTCTGGCGCCCTCTGTAGAGATGCTGGCAATAATGCAAGGGGACAGTCTAGACAGGCTGTAATGGGAGAGCAGCCATTTCCAATGTGTACTGTCTAAACCCGTCCTTCAGATGTTCACGGAGTCCTAATGAACGCCCCAAAAGGCCCCATCATTGTGACTCTCAAATCTTTCATGCCATACAATTATGTAATGTATTTCAATAAGGCATTTGAAGTCAACCCTGAGATCTTGACTAACTCCAGCTCTACTTAACGGTCTTACCGTTATGAGGGGCTGTCTCTTTAGATCTAAGGTTCTTCAGTTACACGTTAAACAGAGCATATCTTAGAACGTTTTTTTGAAACCTTCCTAAAGTCTATGAAAACCCCTTTACAGATGCTTCACAAATCAATGACAGAATAATACAATAACAAAATGTAGGCCTTTCTGCTGGTCATGTACTGTATGTACAGTATTGTCCAGTGGGGAATGCCAAGCTAAAGTGAAGTGGCAGAATTATATACATTAGACATTTAGCAGGCAATCTTATCCACCACAATTTATAGTAGTGTGTGCATACATTTTAACATACTGGTCCCGCTTGGGAATTGAACCCACAACTTTGGTGTTGCAAGTGCTCTACCAACTGAGCCACCCAGGATAAACAGGCAGCTTCATGCCCATTGGCAACAGCAGGGTTCTCTGGCTCCATAGCCCTGATTGGCAGATCATCCGGGGGCGAGACAGGGCCTATATGCCAATCTCACATTGGCCTGTCAATCAAGCAGGCACAGGGCAGCACAGCAATATGGGGACTGAAAATTGACTCTCCTCTCCAGAGTCCTTGCTGGTAAATCCAGGTACAGAGGAGTGGGGCCAAGTTCCCAAAAGGAAAGAAAGAAAAGGTAAGAAATAAAGCTGATCATGCTACTGTTAGGAACTGTACTCTTCTATGATTGCTGCACTTTTATTCCGTAGACATGCCTACTACATAAATGCTGTCTTGACAACCCGAGAGCAATACAGACCAAAAAGGACTTCCTCAATGTCCATTATCTAGTACAAAGTCTTCTTTCGTCTGAGCATTTGGAGTATCATCTCGATAATGATTCCTGGTGCACATCAACAACCCAGGGGTGTCTATACTACAGTTCTTGAACTCTCCATGATCCTCTCTCTTAGCCTATGATCATTCAGACAGTGTATGCATGTACAGTTATGCTCATTCACATCTGATAACCATACAGTGGAACACTTTATAGCTCTTCTAGCCAACAACAACAGGCAATAAAACACAAAGCAAAAATCTTGAACGTTATGACAAAATGTACATTTCCGCCTAAATAGATATAACCAAAAGTAATTATTTTTCATGAGATGTCCATAAAAAATTACTAGTAATGCTGCATAGTTCTAGAAAGGTTTGGAATTCAACATCCAGGTAAAAATCATTATAATTGCTGAGGTGTACTCACTTATGAGGACACAAGCTCAAGTACATAGTAAATATATCCTTATAAATATAAAAAAGCATGTATTTTCTTCTCCTATTCAACAAAAGTGGGGGAATAGTGTTTGAAATGACTTTAATGCTTTCTAAATATAGTAAAAATCGAATTATAAACAACTTACTTGACAATTTCCCATTTTAGAACTGTAAAATAAATATGATCATATTTAGTGACAGTACAAATCTGGCCTCATTTCATATATAACTGACATAGCATTTTAAGCCTCCTTTGAGTGATGCAGACACAATTCGAATGTCTGCAGACACGTTTCAACTTCGGCTTGTATTTTTCATGTTGAGCTCTAAATCCAGCGGAGAATATCTCAGCGAGTTGAGACCACGATTGCTGAAATCGCTAGACTGTTACCTTTCATATGCTGTCTCCCGGTTTGGGCTCCGTCAATCAGAGGGGGAGCAAATCGATTACGTGTCTCTATAGGCCATAAAATGTGACATGTCAGTCCCTATGCAAATGTCTGGTGTGAAACCTGACACTTCAAGTTAGTTTCGTTGACAGAGTGGTGGCAGTAGGTAGACAGATTTGGCTTTCTGGGACTATAAGAAACTGGACCCTGTGACGTTCACAGAGTGCCTTCTATACCAACATGTAAATATTCCACTTTATATACAGTGCATTTAAATAAAAATTATACTGTTTTGCTTTGTGATTATGGGGAATTGTGTGCAGATTGATGAGAATTCCATATATTTTTTAATCCATTTTAGAATAAGACTGTAACATAACAAAATGTGGAAAAGGTGAAGGGGTCTGAATACCTTCTGAATGTACATCACAGAAGACTGAAATATAACAAAACATAGACAAACTGGATTTTCAACGGGTTTCTCAGCCCCCTCCTGTACTCTCTGTTCACCCATGACTGGCCACGCACGCCTCCAACTAAATCATGATGTTTTCAGATTGCACAACAGTAGTAGGCCTGATTACCAACAATGAAGAGACAGCCCACAGGGAGGAGGGGAGGGCCCTGGTGGAGTGGTACCAGGAAATATAACGTACTCCTCAACGTCAACAAAATGAAGGAGCTGATCTTGGACTTCAGGAATCAGCAGAGGGAGCACCCCCCAATCCACATCAACGGGAATGCAGTAGAGAAGGTGTAAAGCTTCAAATTCTTCTACATACACATCACTGATGAAATGAAATGGTCCACCCAGACAGTGTGGTAAAGAAGGTGCAACAGTGCCTCTTCAACCTCAAGAGGCTGAACAAATTTGGCTTGGCCCCAAAGACCTTCAGAAACTTTTACAGACACACAATTGAGAGAATCCTGTCAGGCTGTATCACCGCCTGGTACGATAACTGCACCGACCTTAACCCCAGGGCTCGCCTGAGGTGGTACGGTCTGCCCAACGCATCACCGGGGGCACACTGTCAGCCTTCCAGGACACCTTGCAGCACCCGATGTCACAGGAAGGCCAAAAAGACAATCAAGGACATCAACCACCCAAGCCACGGCCTGTTCACCCCGTTATGATCCAGAAGGCGAGGTCAGTACAGGTGCGTCAAAGCTGGGACCGAGAGACTGAAAAACTCTTTTGATCTCAAAGCCACCAGACTGTTAATAAATAGCCACCACTAGCCGGCTACCACCCAGCGACTCAACCCTGCACCTTAGAGGCTGCTGCCCTATATACGTAGACATGGATTCACTGGCCAGTTTAATAATGGAACACTAGTCACTTTCATAATGTTTACATACTGCTTTACTCACCTCATATGTATATACTATATTCTATTCTACTATATTTTAGTCAATGCCACTCCGACTTTGCTCATCCTAATATTTATATATATTTTTTATTCCATTCTTTTATTTTTAGATTTGTGTATTATGGTGAAATGTTAGATACTACTGCACTGTTGGAGCTAGGATCACAAGCATTTCGGTACACCCGCAATAACATACACATATTTAGCATATGTGACCAATACAATTAGATTTTGATTTAAATAATCTTTATTAATATTGAAATTATGAAACGTATTAATTACATTTCACCCATGAGGCCACTGGGACAACTGATTGCAGGAAAGGGCTATGTTATACATTCTGAAAGCTTTCCGTGCGAAAAGCCAGTAATTTGGAAAGCCATAGTCAATCAAGCAACAATATGATAATACGAAAAATAGTCATCATTAGCTTCCAATCTGTGGATACTATATGATTAGCAGGGTCCAAATTTCAGCCCAGTTAAAAAAAACACTATATATACAAACGTATGTGGATTTTACTATTTTAGCCACACTCGTTGCTAATAGGTGTATAAAATTGAGAGCACAGCCATACAATCTCCATAGGCAAACATTGGCAGTAGAATGGCCTTACTGAAGAGCTCAGTGACTTTCAATGTGGCACCGTCATAGCATACCACCTTTCCTAATTCTGCCCTGCTAGAGATGCTATTGTGATGCAGGAAGAACGGCTCGGCCACACAAGCTCACAAAACGGGACCGCCGAGTTCTGAAATCATCTGTCTTCGATTGCAACACTCACGATCGAGTTCCAAACTGCCTCTGGAGGTAACGTCAACACAAGAACTGTTCGTCGGGAGCTTCATGAAATGGGTTCACGGCCGAGCTGCTGCACACCAGCCTAAGATCACCATGTGCAATGCTAAGAGTTGGCTGGAGCTGTATAAAGCCTGTCACCATTGGACTCTGGAGAAGTGGAAACACGTACCCTGGAGTGGCGAATCACGCTTCACCACTTGCCTCAATGCATAGTGCCAACTGTAAAATTTGGTGGAGGAGGAATAATGGTCTGGGGCTGTTTTTCATGGTTCAGGCTAGGCCCCTTAGTTCCAGTGAAAGGAAATGTTAACTCTACAGCATACAGTGACATTGTAGATGATTCTGTGCTTCCAGCTTTGTGGCATCAGTTTGGGGAAGGCCCTTTTCTGTTTCAGCATGACAATGACCCATGCACAAAAAAATAGTTTGTTGATCGGGGTGGAAGAACTTGACTGGCCTGCACAGAGCCCTAAACTCAACCCCATCGAACACCTTTGGGATTAATTGGAACACCGACTGCAAGCCAGGCCTAATCACCCAACATCAGTGCCTGACTTCACTAATACTCTAGTGGCTGAATGGAAGCAAGGCCCTGCAGCAATGTTCCAACACTTAGAGGAAAGCCTTCCTATGAGAGTAGAGGTTGTTATAGCAGCAAAGGGGGGGACCATATTAATGGTCCATATTAATGCCCATGATTTTGGAATCAGACGTTAGACAAGCAGGTGTCCGCATACCTTTGGTCATGTATTGTAGCATGTAAATCTTGGTGGAGCAAACAAAACAAACAAATTGGGGATGCATGCCAGCAAAGCCACTACAGAACACAACACTAAACAATAAATGAATTGCACTATAAAGGTGACAAACAGTGCCCACAAACTGTTAGGGCCTACATAAAGCTGTCCCACTAGCAGTCTCAACACCTTACCACTGCTACACCTGGCTATCCACGGAGCCTTGTCTGGCAGCGAAACAGTTTATTCAGCATCAAACATAGCTGATATGGTTGAATTGCTTTTAAAAAATGTGGTTTCTACTAACAATTGAGATGTACAAACTATGGCATAAGTGAACAATGGGGCGGCAGGGTAGCCTAGTGGTTAGAGCGTTGGACTAGTAACCGGAAGGTTGTGAGTTCAAACCCCCGAGCTGACAAGGTACAAATCTGTCGTTCTGCCCCTGAACAGGCAGTTAACCCACTGTTCCCAGGCCGTCATTGAAAATAAGAATTTGTTCTTAACTGACTTGCCTGGTTAAATAAAGGTAAAATAAAAAAAAATAAAAAATGAGCGGATACCAGGCAATCCGTAATTTCGATTAAGACATTAATGAGCGAGCTAGGAGTCAATATAACTATTTGTTCAGCACCTTTGAAATGTACAGCGAAAGAACTCACATTCTTGCAGTGTTCTCCCTGTACACCAAGTCAGAATCGTAGGATAAATAAAGGGGACATATAAGCAGACAATGAAAGCTCTTATAATATTCAATGATTACATTTCTCTAAAACAGGTTATATGCTACATGTGCACCACCAAGTCATAACTGAGGGGAAAATAGACCAAATGAATAGGGTGAGGCACATGGGCTACTAACAGCTTACTACACAACATACACTTAGTATTACTCTCTTAGCTACAGTATACATATCTCCCTGGCATATTTCATAATTTATGTAGCAGCATACAATACATTTTAGGACTCTTGTTGTGCTGTGCTCACTTGAACAGGAAGGTGGCGCAGCGGTCCTTCGTGGTCAAATTTTGTCATAAAACTTTGTCATTGAAGTCTGGCATTCTTTAGATTTTGTCACGACTTCTGCCGAAGTCGTTGCCTCTCCTTGTTCGGGCGGTGCTCGGCGTTCGACGTCACCGGTCTTCTAGCCATCATTGATCCTTTTTTTCATTTTTCCATTGGTTTTGTCTTGTCTTCCCATACACCTGTTTTCAATCCCATTCATTACCTGTTGTGTATTTAACCCTCTGTTTCCCCTCATGTCTTTGTCAGAGATTGTTTTATTGTCAGTGTAGTGTGATTGTTGTATAGGTGTGCGTCGGGTCCTCGTACCCATGTTTATGTACATTTAGTGTTATGGAGCATACTCTGTGGACTTTATTAAAAGACTCCATTTGACTCTCCTGCGCCTGACTTCCCTGCCACCTATTACACCTACGCATGACAGAATCTCTGACCAATATATGAAGTCAGCAGGAGAGGACACTATGCCCATGGAGCTGGAGGAACGCGTTCAGGAACAAGCTAGGGAGCTTGACGTTATCAGCTCCTTCATGGATCACATTGTCATGAAAATGGATCACTGGGAGAGACAGGGAGTTTCTCCAGCGCCACCACCACCACAACCGGAATCTCCCGTGAACGATTTTTCCTCTCCGGAATCGAGGATCCATTTATCCCTACCTACGGGATACAACGGAGATACTGCCGGCTGCCAGGGTTTCCTCCTTAAACTGAACTTGTATCTAGCCACGGCCTCCCCAGTACCATCTGACCGTGAGAAGAGTTACGCCCTCGTCTCATGCCTCACCGGGAGAGCCCTGGAATGGGCCAGCGCTGTGTGTAGTAGGGAGGATGCGGCGCTGGACCATTTTGAGGAGTTCACCCGCCAATTCCGGATAGTATTCGATCACCCACCTGAAGGCAAAGCAGCGGGTGAGCTTCTCTATCATCTGAGGCAGGAGACGAGGAGTGCACAGGATTTTGCTTTGGAGTTTAGGACCTTGGCTGCCGGCGCTGGATGGAGCGACAGGGCCCTGATCGACCATTACCGTTGTAGTCTACGCGAGGACGTCCGTCGGGAGCTGGCCTGTAGAGACACCACCCTCACCTTCGACCAGCTGGTGGACATGTCTATCAGGCTGGACAACATGCTGGCTACTCGTGGACGTCTAGATCGGGGTCGGGTTGTTCCATCCTCCCGCACCCTCTCTCCCGAACCTATGGAATTGGGAGGGATGTTGCGCAGGGAGACCGGAGGGGGTTCCCGCTTGAGCACCATTCAAGGTCGCAGAGAGCACACTGCTGGTCGGTGCCGGGTTGGTTCCTCTGGGAATAGAGAGGGCAGGCAGGGCATTCTGGCGTCACCCCAGGTGAGTAGGCACCATTCTCATCCAGAGCCCTCTGCTGCACTAATGTTTGTCTCTGTCTCTTTTCCTGATTTTTCACTGCATTCCCAGTATAAGGCGCTAGTAGATTTGGGTGCGGCTGGGAATTTCATTAATAAAGGTCTAGCTCATAGTTTAGGGATCCCTATTGTTCCTGTGGATATGCCTTTCCCTATTCATGCCTTAGATAGTCGACCATTAGGGTCAGGGTTTATCAGGGAGGTAACCGCACCTTTGTGTATGATAACGCAGGAGGGTCACAAGGAGAAGATTAGTCTTTTCCTTATTGATTCTCCTGCGTATTCTGTGGTGCTAGGCCTACCCTGGTTAGTTTGTCATAACCCCACTGTTTCTTGGCCACAGAGGGCTCTCACAGGGTGGTCGCGAGAATGCTCAGGTAGGTGTTTAGGGGTTTCCGTTGGTGCTACTACGGTGGAAAGTCCAGACCAGGTCTCCACCGTGCGCATTCCCCCCGAATATGCCGATTTGGCTCTCGCCTTCTGTAAAAAGAAGGCGACTCAATTACCACCCCATCGACTGGGGGATTGTGCGATAGATCTCCTGGTAGACGCTGCATATCCCAAGAGTCACGTGTATCCCCTGTCGCAAGCGGAGACGGAGGCTATGGAGACATATATCTCTGAATCCCTGCATCAGGGGTTCATTCAGCCATCCATTTCACCAGTCTCTTCGAGTTTCTTTTTTGTGAAAAAAAAAGGATGGCGGTTTACGCCCGTGCGTTGATTATCGAGGTCTTAATAAAATCACAGTGAAATATAGTTACCCGCTACCTCTGATCAATACGATTATTGAGTTAATGCACGGGGCACGTTTTTTCACAAAATTGGATCTTAGGAGTGCGTACAATCTGGTGCGTATTAAGAAGGGTGATGAGTGGAAGACGGCATTTAGCACCACCTCAGGTCATTATGAGTACCTGGTCATGCCATATGGGTTGATGAATGCTCCATCAGTTTTCCAATCATTTGTAGATGAGATCTTCAGGGACCTGCACGGGCAGGGTGTAGTGGTGTATATCGATGATATTCTGATATACTCTGCTACACGCGCCGAGCATGTGTCCCTGGTGCGCAGGGTGCTTGGTCGCCTGTTGGAGCATGATCTATATGTCAAGTCTGAGAAATGCTTGTTTTTCCAACAATCCATCTCCTTCCTAGGGCATCGGATTTCCACTTCAGGAGTGGAGATGGAGAGCGACCGCATTACAGCCGTGCGTAATTGGCCGACTCCAACCACGGTAAAGGAGTTGCAGCGTTTTTGGGGGTTTTCCAATTACTACCGGAGGTTTATCCGGGGTTTTGGTCAGGTGGCAGCTCCCATTACCTCACTGCTAAAGGGGGGCCCGGTGCGCTTGCAGTGGTCGGCTGAGGCGAACAGGGCTTTTGAGCACCTGAAGACTCTGTTTACTTCGGCGCCTGTGCTGGCTCATCCGGATCCCTCTTTGCCATTCATAGTGGAAGTGGACGCATCCGAAGCTGGGATAGGAGCAGTGCTCTCTCAGCGTTCGGGTACGCCACTGAAGCTTCGCCCCTGTGCTTTCTTTTCTAAGAAGCTCAGCCCGGCGGAGCGAAACTATGATGTGGGGAACCGGGAGCTGTTAGCTGTCGTAGAAGCTTTGAAGGTGTGGAGGCATTGGCTTGAGGGGGCTAAACACCCTTTTCTCATCTGGACTGACCACCGCAATCTGGAGTATATCCGGCAGGCAAAGAGATTGAATCCTCGCCAGGCAAGGTGGGCCATGTTTTTCACTCGTTTTGTGTTTACTCTTTCTTACAGACCAGGCTCCCAGAACGTTAAGGCAGACGCATTGTCTCGGCTGTATGACACAGAGGAGCGGTCCATGGATCCCACTCCCATACTCCCAGCTTCGTGTTTGGTGGCGCCAGTAGTGTGGGAGCTGGACGCGGACATTGAGCGGGCGTCACGTGCAGAGCCTTCTCCCCTTGAGTGTCCAGCTGGTCGTCTGTACGTTCCGTCTGCTGTCCGCGACCGATTGATATATTGGGCTCACACGTCACCCTCCTCTGGTCATCCTGGGATAGGTCGGACGATGCGCTGTCTTGACGGGAGATACTGGTGGCCCACTTTAGCTAAGGACGTGAGGATTTATGTTTCTTCCTGCTCGGTGTGCGCCCAGTGCAAGGCTCCTAGACACCTGCCCAGAGGTAAGCTACAACCTCTACCCGTTCCTCAACGGCCGTGGTCACACCTGTCGGTGGATTTTTTGACCGATCTTCCACCTTCACAGGGTTACACCACGATCCTGGTCGTTGTGGATCGGTTTTCTAAGTCCTGTCGTCTCCTCCCTTTGCCCGGTCTCCCTACGGCCTTACAAACTGCAGAGGCCCTGTTTACACACGTTTTCCGGCACTATGGGGTGCCTGAGGATATAGTGTCTGATCGGGGTCCCCAGTTCACATCAAGGGTCTGGAAGGCGTTCATGGAGCGTCTGGGGATCTCGGTTAGTCTTACCTCAGGTTTTCACCCCGAGAGTAATGGGCAGGTGGAGAGAGTTAACCAGGATGTGGGTAGGTTTCTGCGGTCTTATTGCCAGGATCGGCCGGGGGAGTGGGCGAAGTTCGTGCCCTGGGCAGAGATGGCTCAGAACTCGCTACGTCACTCCTCCACTAACCTTACTCCCTTTCAATGTGTATTAGGGTATCAGCCGGTTCTGGCTCCTTGGCATCAGAGCCAGACCGAGGCCCCTGCGGTGGACAATTGGTTTCGGCACGCTGAGGAGACCTGGGAGGCAGCCCACGTCCACCTTCAGCGTGCCATAAGGCGCCAGAAAATTGGCGCAGACCGTCGCCGCAGTGAGGCCCCAGTGTTCGCACCAGGGGACAGGGTCTGGCTCTCGACCCGAAACCTGCCCCTTCGCCTTCTCTGCCGGAAGCTGGGTCCGCGGTTTGTGGGGCCGTTTAAAGTCCTGAGGAGAGTGAACGAGGTATGTTATAGGTTACAACTACCCACTCATTACCGTATTAACCCCTCGTTCCATGTGTCTCTCCTCAGGCCGATGGTGGCTGGCCCGCTCCAGGAGGCTGAAGTGCGTAATGTTCCTCCGCCTCCTCTAGACATCGAGGGGGTTCCGGCGTACTCTGTTCGATCCATTTTGGATTCGAGACGTCGGGCGAGGGGCCTTCAGTACCTCGTGGACTGGGAGGGGTACGGGCCGGAGGAGAGATGCTGGGTTCCGGTGGAGGACGTGTTAGATCCTTCCATGTTATCAGAATTCCACCGTCTCCATCCGGATCGCCCTGCACCTCGCCTTCCGGGTCGTCCCCGAGGCCGGTGTCGACGCGCAGCTGGAGCCGCGCGTCAGGGGGGGGGTACTGTCACGACTTCTGCCGAAGTCGTTGCCTCTCCTTGTTCGGGCGGTGCTCTGCGTTCGACGTCACCGGTCTTCTAGCCATCATTGATCCTTTTTTTCATTTTCCATTGGTTTTGTCTTGTCTTCCCATACACCTGTTTTCAATCCCATTCATTACCTGTTGTGTATTTAACCCTCTGTTTCCCCTCATGTCTTTGTCAGAGATTGTTTTATTGTCAGTGTAGTGTGATTGTTGTATAGGTGTGCGTCGGGTCCTCGTACCCATGTTTATGTACATTTAGTGTTATGGAGCATACTCCGTGGACTTTATTAAAAGACTCCATTTTACACTCCATTTGACTCTCCTGCGCCTGACTTCCCTGCCACCTATTACACCTACGCATGACAGATTTATGGTGCTTTGAAGACAACTGGGAACTTAGAAAAAAGTTTGAATCATGATGATGTCAGTGATCTTCAGGCCTTAGCTCAAGAAAAAAAACAGAGTTGGATGATTGTTCAAAACTTATTTTCTCAGTCAGAGATAATTTTTCCTGAGTTCCCAGTTGTCTTGAACTCACTGAAGTCAGATTTCCCAGTTCTGAGTTTCCAGTTGCTTTGAGCACGGCAGAAATCATTATAGATTGACAGCATAGCCAATGTTGAATGTTTAATATTTTATACCTTAAACCGAGATTTGGGACCACACATCCACTCCACTGAATAGCAGGCTAGTGATTGCTTTGCAATGCTTGCAGTTAGCCACTGATTCCTTCCAAAGCGATACGTTTTATCTATAATTTCTCTGGGGATATCTATGTTAATCATAGTGACAAGGATTAAAAATGATTTGCCAGTAGATTGTCAACTTGATTCATGGTGACTGCTAGCTAAGACTTTGATAGTATGATGTTGACATGATCAGTCCAATCAAAGCTACTGTAGATATAACGTGATTTGATGTCATTTTGCCTATGGCCAATTACCTTGAGCATTCTTGGATGGGTACTTCTAATGTATATGGCTAATATGGCAGCACCCAAGGGGCTTGAATTTCGAGCTCTACCCTTAGATTTGGCAATGATGTAGCATCCCCATGATGCTACGCTCTGTATTTTCCTCTGGCTTCCGCACCACCACAGAAAGCAATGAGCTAGGCTGAAACACCTGCATTTTGGATGTGCCTTACACAAGAAAGCAAAAAAAGAGACCATGTTTGTATGGAGGCTTTACTAACGCAATTATTGATTTATTTTTTACATTGTTTGCAAACTGATGTGACACATATTAATGCCAAAATAACATACCAAACAGGGAACCCCCCTAAAATATTATTATTATTATTTATTTTTTGCAAAAAATGTGGGGATCAAAACAGGCTCTGCCCCTCCTGCCCTGAATGACGGGTCGTAACTGCATCTACGGAGATACTGTAGGTGGGATGGGCTGAGAGTAGCAGAGGGGTGGGATTAAAAAGCTCACGATCTGTAATAGTTATTACTGAAAACACTATGTTGATGTCTGAGTACTATCTACACAAAATGTAATGTGATGGGCCACTAAAATATTACATCTGTACAGATGACAAATCTATACATATGTGTGTGGAGGTGGTTTGGCTTGCATCAATGTGTGTGGAGGTGGTTTGGCTCTCTCCTACCCTGCAATACACTTTTTACCTGCATTTGTTTGTTTCTCGATTCTGAATATATTTTCAGATGTTCTCGGTCTTGGCAAGTCATGGCAAATTATTTCCTCCTCCGCGAGGTGCTATTAACCTCTGATAAATGTCATTGGAAGGCCTTTATGAGGCATTTATCCTATTTTCTTATCTTCTATCTAGTGGAGATTAGCCTATACACCTAGGCAATCATACACTGTTTACCAGGGGGCAGGGCTACTGACGTTAAGGCTAATCTGAAGATGGTGCTGGCTAAAGCTAAAACTGGCGAGTGTAGAGAGTATAGAGATAATGTTATAAACGCCGGCACCAACGATGTTAGGATGAAACAGTCACCAAGCGCAATATAGCTTCAGCGTGTAAATCAGCTAGAAAGATGTGTCGGCATCGAGTAATTGTCTCTGGCCCCCTCCCAGTTAGGGCTACATAATGTTAGCTCCCTCACTTTCAAGGCAGTTATAGTCAATGAACTAATCATTGATCATAATCTTGATTGGCCTGACTGAAACATGGCTTAAGCCTGATGAATTTACTGTGTTAAATGAGGCCTCACCTCCTGGTTACACTTGTGACCATATCCCCCAAAGGCAGAGGTGTTGCTAACATTTACGATAGCAAAATTAAATTTACAAAAAACAAATTGTTTTCGTCTTTTGAGCTTCTAGTCATGAAATCTATGCAGCCTACTCAATCACTTTTTATAGCTACTGTTTACAGGCCTCCTGGGCCATATACAGCATTCCTCACTGAGTTCCCCAAATTCCTATCTGACCTTGTAGTCATAGCAGATAATATTCTAATGGAAAAGTCCACAGACCCACTCCAAAAGGCTTTCGGAGCCATCATCGACTCAGTGGGTTTTGTCCAACATGTCTCTGGAACTATTCACTGTCACAGTCATACTCTGTACCTAGTTTTGCCACATGGAATAAATGTTGTGGATCTTAATGTTTTTTCTCATAATCCTGGACTAGCGGACCACCATTTTGTTAAATTTGTATTCACAACAAATAATCTGCTCAGACCCCAACCAAGGAGCATCAAAAGTCGTGCTATAAATTCTCAGACAACCCAAAGATTCCTTGATGCCCTTCCAGACTCCCTCTGCCTACCCAAGGACGCCAGAGGACAAAAATCAGTTAAGCACCTAACTGAGGAACTCAATTTAACCTTGCTCAATACCCTAGATGCAGTTGCACCCTTAAAGACATTTGTCATAAGAAACTAGCTCCCTGGTATACAGGAAATACCCGAGCTCTGAAGCGAGCTTCCAGAAAATTGGACCACAAATGGTGCAACACCACACTGGAAGTCTTCCGACTAGCTTGGAAGGACAGTACCGTGCAGTATCGAAGAGTCCTCACTGGTGCTCGATCATCCTATTTTTCCAACTTAATTGAGGAAAATAAGAACAATCCAAAATTTATTTTTGATACTGTGGCAAAGCTAACTAAAAAAAACATCATTCCCCAAGAGAGGATGGCTTTCACTTCAGCAGTAATAAATTCATGAACTTCTTTGAGGAAAAGATCATGATCATTAGAAAGCAAATTACGGACTCCACTTTAAATATGGGTATTCCTCCAAAGCTGAGTTGTCTTGAGTCTGCACAACTCTGCCAGGACCTAGGATCAAGAGAGACACTCAAGTGTTTTAGAACTATATCTCTTGACAGAATTATGAAAATAATCATGGTCTCTAAACCTTCAAGCTGTATACTGGACCCTATTCCAACTAAACTACTGAAAGAGCTGCTTCCTGTGCTTGATCCTCCTATGTTGTATATAATAAATGGCTCTCTATCCACCAGATGTGTACCAAACTCACTAAAAGTGGCAGTAATAAAGCCTCTCTTCAAAAAGCCAAACCTTGACCCAGAAAATATAAAAAACTATTGGCCTATATCGAATCTTCCATTCCTCTCAAAAAGTTTAGAAAAAGCTGTTGCGCAGCAACTCACTGCCTTCCTGAAGACAAACAATGTATACGAAAATGCTTCAGTCTGGTTTTAGACCTCATCATAGCACTGAGACTGCACTTGTGAAGGTGGTAAATTACCTTTTAATGGCGTCAGACTGAGGCTCTGCATCGGCCCTCGTGCTCCGAGACCTTAGTGCTGCTTTTGATACCATCGACCACCACATTCTTTTGGAGAGATTGGAAACCCAAATTGGTCTACACGAACAAGTTCTGGCCTGGTTTAGATTTTACCTGTAGGAAAGATATCAGTTTGTCTCTGTGAATGGTTTGTCCTCTGACAAATCAACTGTACATTTTGGTGTTCCTCAAGGTTCCATTTTAGGACCACTATTGTTTTCACTATATATTTTACCTCTTCGGGATGTCATTCGAAAACATAATGTTAACTTTCACTGCAATGCGGATGACACACAGCTGTACATTTCAATGAAACATGGTGAAGCCCAAGATTGCCCTCGCTAGAAGCCTGTGTTTCAGACATAAGGAAGTGGATTGCTGCAAACCTTCTACTTTTAAACTCGGACAAAACAGAGATGCTTGTTCTTGGTCCCAAGAAACAAAGAGATCTTCTGTTGAATCTGACAATTAATCTTGATGGTTGTACAGTAGTCTCAAATAAAACTGTGAAGACCTCGGCGTTACTCTGGACACTGATCTCTCTTTTGACCAACATATCAAGACTGTTTCCAAGGACAGCTTTTTTCCATCTACGTAACATTGCAAAAATCAGAAACTTTCTGCCCAAAAATGATGCAGAAAAATCAATCCATGCTTTTGTTACTTCTAGGTTAGCTTTTTGGGATAGAGGGCAGCATTTTCACTTTGGATAAATTGTGTGCCCATAGTGAACTGCCTCCTACTCTGTCCCAGATGCTAATATGTGCATATTATTATTACTATTGGATAGAAAACTCAGAAGTTTCTAAAACTGTTTGAATTATGTCTGTGAGTATAACAGAACTTATATGGCAGGCAAACTTCCAAAAGGATGTGGAAATTCTGGGTCTGGTTTATTTTCAATTCATCGCCTATTCACATCCCAGTAAGATATGGATCTGTTCGCACTTCCTACGCCTTCCACTAGATGTCAACAGTAAGTAGAACGTGGAATGAAGCCTCTAGTGTGATGTGGGACCGGATGGCAGCTATTTGAGTCAGTGGTCTGTCAGATTGCCAGTTCCTGGTCAGGCGCATTTCTCATGATATAGCCATGCGTTCTATTTCTCTTTAGACAAAAACGAATGCTCCGATTGGAACGTTATTGGATATATATGATAATAACATCCTGAGGATTGATTCTCTACTTAGTTTGACCAGTTTATTCGACCTGGATTATAACTTTTTCGTCCGAGTTCGCCTTGACCGGCGCCAGCTTTTGGACATGTGAACTAAACGTGCTAGCAAAAGTAGCTAATTGAAAACAATGATTTATTGCGGAACTAGGATTCCTGGCACTGCATTCTGATGAAAGATCATGAAAGGTAAGGGAATATTTATGATGTAATTTCGTATTTCTGTTGACACCAACATGGCGGAGAAATGTTGTGTATTTCTGAGCGCGTCTCAGATTATTGCATGGTATGCTTTTTTTGTAAAAATGTTTTTTAAATCTGACACAGCGGTTGCATTAAGAACAAGTGTATCTTTAATTATATGTAAAACATGTAACTTTCATCAAAGTTTATGAGTATTTCTGTTCTATGACGTGGCTCTGTATTGGCTCTGGCATTTCTGAACATGGCGCCAATGTAAACCCGAGATTTGTGGATATAAATATGCATGTTATCAAACAAAACATAAATGTATTGTGGAACGGTTAGTGATTCATTTTCTCTGTCTGATTTTGTGACTATCTTTGGCTGGGAAAAAATGGCTGTGTGTTTTTTTGGATTTGGTGGTGATCAAACATAAATATATGTTGTGTTTTCGCTGTAAAACATTTTAAAAATTGAACACTATGGGAAGATTAACAAGATGTTTATCTTTCATTTGCTGTATTGGACTTGTTAATGTGTGAAAGTTAAATATTAAAAAAAATATATTTTTGAATTTCCCGCGCTGCCTTTTCAGCGGAATGTTGGGGGGGGTTCCGCTAGCGGAACCTGTGTACTAGACAGGTTAAAGAGTATGGATGTTAGGAAGTTAGTTGGTGCAGTGTTGCTGGATTTCAGTGCTGCTTTTGATATAATTGATCAAGAACTGTTACTAGGAAAACTCAAATGTTATGGTTTTAAGGATGCAGCTCTATCCTGGATGGAAAGCTGTCTATCCAGGAGAAGGCATCAAGTGTTCTTTAATGGTACCTTTTCAAATAGTAAATATATACATTGTGGTGTTCCTCTAGGAAGCTGCCTAGGCCCACTAGTCTTCTCTATCTGGTCATGTATGCTGATGACTCTACAATGTATAGTGCACATCATGATGTAATGAGCTAACAGATGTACTGAGCAGTGAACTAAGAATAGTGGCTGAGGGTGTTGATATGAACAAATTGGTGTTGAACATTTCTAAAACTAAATGTATTGTATTTGTATCAAGATATATGCATGCTGATGACCCCCAATTGAATTTGTCTATGTATAGAATACATGTAGAGCAAGTGAAAAAAAAAACGTTATCATGCAGCTTTATCATGGTCAGAGCACATAGATAAAATTGTTATTAAGATGGGTAAGGGAATTGCTGTTGCAAGAAAATGTTCAGTGTGTAACATCTAGCACTTCAATCCCTGGTCCTATCACACTTAGAGTACTGTCTGGTTATATGGTCATCTGCAGCAAAGAAAGATACAAAAATCTCAAAATCTCTCAAAACAGGGCTGGAGATTATCTCTTCGTTGCTCTAACCAAATTAATATTATTAAAATGCATCAGAATCTCTCATGGCTTCATGTTAAAAACAAATTACTATCTAGTTTTCTGATTTTCTTTAGGAATGTTGTATTTTTCAGTACAATTAGTACATACTATTAACATGCATAACCACCAAACCAAACAGGCAAATTCAGGGCAGCAAAAACAACTCAAGCCAAGGACAATTCGCCTTAAATCTACAGTTTTATATAGAGCTGTAGCTGAATGGAACTTTTTACCAATACATATTTGTCAGGCAAAAAGTAAATCCACCTTCAAGAAAATAATAAAATAACATATAATCTGATAGACCATATGACTGGACAGCAAATAGAAAGTATCAACTGAATGTTAAATGTGATTCCTGTCAGTATTTTAATTATCTGTATTGTCTACTTGTTGAATGTTTGTGAAGTCTTGATTGTTGTTTGTTAATTGGTTTTGGACCCAAGGAAGATTATATAGCGATATGGCGTTAGCTAATGGGGATCCTAATACAAATTGCAAAATTACCTTGGGATGGGCTAGAGATTTCATACTTCCATACCAAGCTTTGTCTCCTGCCATTAAATGAGTACATCTGTATTACAGAGCATCCTAAAAGTAACAATTACCAGATTAAGAACAGATGGCAAACAGATGGAACATATTTCCCAGGAATTTTGATAAAATGTCCATGCTATAAGGCTTTGCCTCTCCTCTCTCCTTTTGGCACCTCTGTTAATTTAAAAACATGGTCCAGTACTTTGGCGACTAATAAGTATTTTTAAACCTCCCAGTTTGGGCTGGATGTGACAATGTGTAGTTTATACATGCATTATCTATGAGCAGAATTACTGCCTTACCTCAATTAGCCAAGAAATCCCTAGACTGTTTTCTGGAAACTGTGCTACGCCATTTTCCCTACATATCCACAGCCCCTAAGCAAATAAAGTTCTAGACAATGACAGAGAGCAAGGACATTCACGCAGATGAATTTGATGAGGCTGATTGGAAAGCCATGGACCCACAGGAAAAGCATGCAATCACAGAGACTATTTCACAAAACACACACAGATAACATACAGTATACAGTATACTTTACATACCCTGACATAACATATACATTGTGATTCCTGTGTCACATTCTGTTCACCTTGCATTGTGTGAGCAATGGAAAGGTGATTTCAGCAATCATAACAACTCATTAGAGTATGTAGGACATGGTAAACATGCAGTACTCCTTGAAATAAACAAAACATGCCCGCTCAGACAAACACGTGAGAACCTCTTGAATAATGACAAGTATGTTCTGTTCCTACAATGAGGATTAGTGTGTGCGCATACAGAAGATTATGCTGCAGGAACTGAAAGGCTGAACCTTAAATGTTTGTTTGCTTATGTGTCAAATGTACAACTGTAACTCAGAACAAAGGCTATTTGCATATCAAAGTTAATATGGAAGCAGAGCCTATTTCATATTGTATTCTCTGAAAGAGACTACATTTAAATACTATTGTCAAAGTATATTGGTTAGAAGTGAGTGGAGGACACCAAGCCTTGTTGTTGACATGGAGACAGAGTTAGTTGCATTGGTGGTAGAAGTCGACCGATTACTCGGAATGGCCAATTAATTAGGACCATTTTCAAGTTTTCATAACAATCGGAAATCGGTATTTTTGGGCGCCGATTTGTTATTATTTTTTATTTTTTTACACCATTATTTATCTAGACAAGTCAGTTAAAGAACACACTCTTATTTTCAATGACTGCCTAGAAACGGTGGGTTAACTGCCTCGTTCAGGGGCAGAACGACAGATTTTCACCTTGTCAGCTCGGCGGATCCAATCTTGCAACCTTACTGTTAACTAGTCCAACGCAATAACGACCTGCCGCTCTCTCGTTGCACTCCACAAGGAGTTACGCGAATGCAGTAAGCCAAGATAAGTTGCTAGCTAGCATTAAAATTATAAACTTATAAAAAACAATCAATCATAATCACTAGTGAACTACACATAGTTGATGATATTACTAGATATTATCTAGCGTGTCCTGCGTTGCATATAATCTGACTGAGGATACAAGTATCTGACTGAGCGGTGGTAGGCAGAAGCAGGCGCATAAACATTCATTCAAACAGCACTTTTGTGCGTTTTGCCAGTAGCTCTTCATTGTGCGTCAAGCATTGCGCTGTTTATGACTTAAAGCCTATCAACTAACGTGATGAGGCTGGTGTAACCGAAGTGAAATGGCTAGCTATTTAGTACGCGCTAATAGCGTTTCAAACGTCACTAGCTCTGAGTCTTCTAGTAGTTGTTCCCCTTGCTCTGCATGGGTAACAATGCATCGATGGTGGCTGTTGTCATTGTGTTGCTGGTTCGAGCCCAGGGAAGAGCGAGGAGAGGGACGGAAGCTATATATTGTTACACTGGCAATACTAAAGTGCCTATAAGAACATCTAATAGTCAAAGATTAGTGAAATACAAATGATAGAGGGAAATAGTCCTAGAATTCCTATAATAACTACAACCTAAAACTTCTTACCTGGGAATATTGAAGACTCGTGTTAAAAGAAACCGCAAGCTTTCATATGTTCTCATGTTCTGAGCAAGGACCTTAAACGTTAGCTTTCTTACATAGCACATATTGCACTTTTATTTTCTTCTCCAACACTTTGTTTTTGCATTATTTAAACCAAATTGAACATGTTTCATTATTTACTTGAGGCTAAATAGATTTTATTGTTGTATTATATTAAGTTGAAATAAGTGTTCATTCAGTATTGTTGTAATTGTCATTATTACAAATAAATAAATAAAAATTGTCTGATTAATTGGTATCGGCTTTTTTGGTCCACCAAAAATCGGTATCGGCGTTGAAAAATCATAATCGGTCAACCTCTAATTGGTGGTGTCACATGTGTTCTCTCTCCAGCCTCTCGGTCACCAGGCTGCTCATTATGGTGCACACCTGTCACCATTGTTATGCGCACCTGCGCGTCGTCAGACTCAACTGGACTCCATCACTTCCTTGATTACCTGCCCTATATACAGTTGAAGTCAGACGTTTACATACACTTATGTTGGAGTCAAACGTGTTTTTCAACCACTCCACAAATTTCTTGTTAAAGTGTTTTCTGGACCTTTCGATTTTTTTTGGTCTATTACACATGTGTAAGAACTGTATGAATATACATTTGTCCAATTTTATTATCATAATTTTTTACAAATTTTTAACTTTGCAATATGATTTCATGGGAAGTCAAAAGTAGCAAAAACATTTTTTAAACTTCACACACCTTTAAAAAAAGTGCTTTCTGGACCGTTTTTCGAAATTCTTTAGAATTTTGTGTCAATTACACACGTATAAGAACTGTATCAACATACTTTAGTCATATTGTTTTTACTTGTGCATAAGGCATATGTTTTGTCCATTTGCAATATGATTTCATAGGCAGTCAAAAGTCACTCTTTTTGGGGCCAAATGCCATAAGAAATTTGACATGCTCAAAAATCCTGCAGAAATGCAAAATTGACTGGCCTGATGAACACAGGAGTGCCGGGCAGTGATAGTTGTTCCTTTCAATCGCTCGTTGTGTTGACTTCATCATGTCCATTTGGTGATGTTTTTTCACTGTTGAATCATATTGCAAGTGCACGTGCATTTGCAATATGTTTCAATGGGCATTTACCAGCACGAATTTGTCATGCTCAAAAATCCTGCAGGAATGTGAAATTGACTGGCCCGATGAACTCGGGATGGCTGGGCAGTGATTCTGGTTCCTCTCCATCGCTCGTTAGGGTTGATTTTAGAATGTCACTTTGGTGATGGTACCTCACTGTTTAAACATATTGCAAATGGACAAGAGTCACCAGCAAGTCACTGTCCATCATTCAATTAGATATCATTCTGACACCAAACTGATACAAACTGACACCAAACCCACTTTTTCCAACTCGTTTAGTAGCCAACTATTACATACTTCAGAGCTGGCCCAAAATTCACGACGCCTTCTGTTCAAACCATAATAAAAATGTAAAACACATAGTTACAGTCTAGCTGCGGGTCCAGTTCTGATGTTATGTGTAGGCCTAGCTGAGGCGACCCCGAATCCCAAGTTTCGGCTCGATAGGTCATTTGGTGCCCGAGCAAGACCCTAATTGGTGCTGAAAATCCACTTTTTGCCATGCCTTGCTACGGGGTCCTTGAATGAGCTATCGGACAGACACGTTGGGGTCCGTCTATATGGGCCGAGGCGGTTTCATTGCACCTAGTCTTGCATCTCTGAGTCATTTTCGTAATGGTCAAAATGAATTGAAGTCATTGCAAATGTACGAGGCTGTTTCTCGTCCAAGAACCTTCTAGAGCCACGTAATTCACCACGCACTAAAGACCTGAGGTCTAGAACAGGTTTCTAAAGTTTCAGAACTCTAGGTCTGACGGTTCTTTTTTAGCTAACTATTGCAGGCACTGTCTGTCTCTATGCACCCCAATACGTCCCTCCTTCCAAGTTATGTGTGTGATTTAGTTTTTATTTGACATTTTATGGGAAAAATGACTGATTTACAGTTCATGGGGTTTGCCTAATCACACATGTGAAGTTTTGGAAAGATCTGACTTTTTTAACCCTTCGAAACAGCCCCTGTGACACCAATTATGGCACAGGATGTCAAAATGTTCCCTTAAGGTATGTTAGTGCCAGGCACAACGGTTTGAGTGAGTCAAGAACTGCAATGCTGCTGGGTTTTTCACGCTTAACAGTTTCCCATGTGTATCAAGAATGGCCACCCACCCAAAGAACCCAGCCACCCGTTATTCTGCTGACGTTGCTTCCAGATGCAGTTTGGAACTCGGTAGTGAGTGTTGCAACTGATGACAGATTATTTTTACACGCTACGCGGTTCAGCACTCGGTGGTACCGTTTTGTGAGCTTGTGTGGCCTACCACTCTGTGGCTGAGCCGTAGTTGCTCCTAAATGTTTCCACTTCACAATAACAGCACTTACAGTTGACTGGGACAGCTCTAGCAGGGAAAAGTGTTATGTACTAACTTGTTGGAAAGGTGGCATCCTATGTCGGTGCCATGTTGAAAGTCACTGAGCTCTTCAGTAAGGCCATTCTACTGCCAATGTTTGTCTATGGAGATTGCATGACTGTGTGCTCTTTTATACATGTGTCAGCAACGGATGTGGCTGAAATAGCCTAATTCACTCATTTGAAAAAAAAAATCTGAGATGCATAGAGGGGGATCACTTTGGCAATTCTCAAATCTTTAGGAACAATACCAGTTTGCATTGATTTGGTAAAGATATACATTCAGTGATCTAGGAAGACACTGATTTCATATTTAAGTCAACATTAACTTCCATTGCCTCCATTACATCAGAAGGCTAAAACTGAAGCAGAGAAGGGAAATGTCCGTTAATGTAATCAAAGGGATTTCCATCAGTTCTCTATTTGGCAGAGAGGAACCCACATTCACAAAAAAGACACATGAAATTCACATGAAATAACATCAGGATCGCGATAGGTCTAATTTCCAGCAGATGGGTTTCCAGAACCCATCTGCTGGTCTCTTACGTGATTTAACTAAGGGAAAGCAGTGGTGAAATACAGAATTGAAAGACAAATAGTACGGTAAACAGACTCCACATCTGCCTGATTATCAACTTGTTCTTATGAAATATCATCAACATCTTAAAGGACTCACAATTACTTTTGTTAAATATTCTACCTTTAACGCTACTAATCATTCACAACTGTTTATTTCCAGCTGCCAAATAAGTGGAAAATGGTCAGAAACGTGAGTGTAAAGTAGACCTGTATTAGCCACATTATTCAAATATTATCAATAAGGGTGCCAGATGACCTGGTCACTGTTGTGGGCACATTGAAAAGTGGATAAAGATAGCTGGAGTATAAAGTATTCAAATGTGTCTTAGTCGCTGCTCGTTCCATGGGTAAGCGAATGTTCCTACCACTGTCTCTCCCAAGCATCTTTAACCAGTGTTTTGGCTTACAGCCCCGTATACTGCTTGTATCCACAGCACTAACTTGCGAGTTGGTGATCTCCTGCTCATTTAGTAAAGTGCAGCCAGGATCTATACAGTGAGCAAGTTTTCTGCTTTCTCTCTGTTGCTTGTGTGTGTTTGCCATTTTTCTGGATGATCTTGTTTTTGGGGGGGTGGGTGTGGGTTGTGTTTGCAAACTCATTTTAGCTCACAACAAGCTTGTAGCAGGGCGAATACTACACAGAAAACACCATAAAGCTCAATGCGGAAGAGGAATACGTATCAAGCACTACATTCTATGAACTACTCGATCAAGAAAAAGAGTTATATAAAGATCTAATAGATCTGCAGGAAAATATCTAAGTCCTTCCTGCAGCACTTTATGGATTCTACCAACAAAAGGGTTGATGATTTTTTAAAGAATGTAACGAAATTTAAACACAGTTTGGACTTTACACAGTCAGCGGTGGAGAAGCTAAAGGGCGCGAATGTCACTAGCCAGACCACATTCAAAACCATGTCTGAAGATTTAGCAGTTTCACAAACAACACTTGTAGTCTCCTTTGGAAGAGTGTTTGACATCAAAAACCAACCGAGGCAAAATAACATTTTAATTGGTGGAATTAAGGACGTTAAAATGGAAACTTGACATGACATTGTTTTATTTCAGGTAATGGTGACAATTTAGAAATAATTCTGAATTTACATCTATTCATAAGCTCAATATAGATGGCAAAGAAAATGAAAACCCCAAAGATATTTCAAAATATGTTTCAGAATTCTATGGTAACCTTTATACCAGTAATGCCTGTCCTACTAGTGACATATCTGTCTTTCTAGACTCTGTCAAAGACTTCCAAAAGTCTTGTGATGAAATTATTAATTTATTAATTTATTATTAATGAAATATAAAAAAATGGATCGGCAAGTTAAAAGAGAACAAATCTCCAGGGAATGATGGCATTATCAGTGAATTCTATAAATATTTTCAGGAGGATATTATTGAATTTATATTTAATGTTTTTAGGGAGGCAATTGATTTAGGAGTCCTGCCTGTTTCCATGACACAGGGCCTAATTTATGTAAAAACCAAACCAAACAAAGATGCTATGATGTTAGAAAATTGGAGACCAATCACATTAATGAACAATGATGGAAAGATACTTGCATCCATCTTTGCAGAAAGACTAAATAAGGTCTTGACCAAATCATTGACGATACCCAGTCTGGTTTTATGAAGGGCAGACATATATGTAATAATATTTGACTAATATTGGACTTGATATACAACAATGAGCACATTATGGAAAATAGCTTAATTTTATTTGTAGACTTTTACAAGGCATTTGATACAGTTTAATATTATTTTCTTTTTCAGACTCTTAAATTTTCTGGTTTTGGTCAATATTTTGTGAAAGTGAAATGAAGACACTTTAAAATAATAGTAACAGCTAGATTAAATTATCCCGTGGAATTAAACAAGGATGCCCAATTTCTCCTTTCTTATTTTTATTGGTCACACAAGTTATGGCACTTCGTATAAATAAGAATAGTTTTAGGGGTATTCAGATACAAGACAAAGAGATAAAATGTTCACAATTGGCTGATGACACCACCATTTTTTTGAAAGATCATAATGAAGTCAAGAAAACTATTGAGTGTATTAAAACCTCTCTGGGGTAGGCGGGATCCCACATGGCCAATAGCCAGGGAAAGCGCAGAGCGCCAAATTCAAATACATTTCTATAAAAAATCTAACTTTCATTAAATTACACATGCAAGATAGCAAATTAAAGCTACACTCGTTGTGAATCCAGCCAACTTTTCGGCGACAGCATAAGATGCTATTATCTGATGATAGCACAACAGTAAACAATGAGAGTAGCATATTTCAACTCTGCAGGCGCGACACAAAACGTAAAAATAAAATATAAATCATGCCTTACCTTTGAAGAGCTTCTTTTGTTGGCACTCCTATATGTCCCATAAACATCACAAATTATCCTTTTGTTCAATTAATTCCGTCGATATATATCCAAAATGTCAA
This sequence comes from Oncorhynchus clarkii lewisi, assembly GCF_045791955.1. Taxonomy (NCBI): domain Eukaryota; kingdom Metazoa; phylum Chordata; class Actinopteri; order Salmoniformes; family Salmonidae; genus Oncorhynchus; species Oncorhynchus clarkii. Next base: position 19,095,409 of record NC_092169.1, read on the forward strand.
TTTATTTGGCGCATTTGATCCAGAAAAACACTGCTTCCAACTTACGCAACGTCGCTACAAAATATCTCAAAATTTACCTGTAAACTTTGCCTTTGTAATACAACTTTAGGTATTTCTAAATGTACATGATCGATCAAATTGAAGACAGGATGATCTGTGTTCAATACAGGAGCAAAACAATCTGATACTTTTCTGGTTAAGCGCCTCTATCAAAAGGTACACATGAAGTGACGTTCGTTCTGAGCTTTGGTACTTCTTCTTTACACAAAGGTAAAACCGCAACCAATTTCTACAAACTGGTGACATCCCTTGGAAGCGGTATGAACTGCAGGAAAGTCGATTAGAATTCTGGATTCCCCATGAAAAAATATTGAAAAGACAGTGAATCAACAAACAAAAATAATCTGAATGGTTTGTCCTCGGGGTTTCGCCTGCTAAATAAGTTCTGTTATACTCACAGACATGATTCAAACAGTTTGAGACTTCTAGAGTGTTTTCTATCCAATACTTATAATAATATGCATATATTAGGATCTCGGACAGAGTGGGAGGCAGTTCAGTTTGGGCACGCTATTTATCCAAAAGTGAAAATGCTGCCCCCTACCCCAAATAGGTTAATGCCTTCACACATGTATCAGGTTTATCTCTTAATATTAGGAAATGTGAAATATTTGCATTGAAAAGATGTGACTTAAACTCAGTATGTAATATCCCTGTAAAAGACGTGATCACATATATTGTGGTATTACAGTTAGCAAAGATCAGAAAGAAAGGGCCAACTTAAATGTATCTCCTGTTGTAGAGAAAATTGGAAAGAAATTTAACTCCTGGTTATTAAGAGATCTTTCTTTATCTGGACGTGTACTTTTATCAAAATCTGAAGGTCTGTCCAGATTAGTTTATACCTCTCTTGCCTTGGATGTTCCTCTGTCAGTAACTAAACTGGTTGATACTAAATTATTTAACTTCATATGGAGGAATAAACCTCATTATTTAAGAAAAACGTTAATATGTCGCACCCAAGGTGAGGGAGGATAGAATGCTCTGGATTGTAAAACCTCTCATATAATTGTTAAGATTAAATGGATACAAAACTATAAGATATAAGGATTGCATCTGGAATATCATCCCTAATTTAATATTCCAACAAATTGGTGGTCTAGAATTCTTACTCAAATGCAACTTTGATAGGGGTAAAATCTCTATTAAGCTTGCAAACTTTCATAAACAAGTACTTCTAACTTGGAACCTCATGTACAAACACAATTTTACCCTCATATGTATACAATCTGGAATAATAAAAACATAAAATACAAAAACAAGTCTTTGTTTTTCCAAAACTGGTTTGACAACAACATTATTTGGGTTAAACAATTATTGAATAATGATGGACAACTATATGATTATCCAGAATTTATTAGAACACACAATGTTACATTCACTCCTGAGGAGTATCAAATTGTTATTAGAGCTGTCTGTAAAGGTGCTATTCTTCTTTTAGGAGAATATAACTGTACTCCAAGTGCAACTGTTGAGGACTTTATGGTACACTTTATGTGTACCCTTTATTATACACAGATTTAAAATAGCTATTGATAACAAATGTGTATTTTGTGATTGTGACCCAGAGACTCTTGACCATTTATTTTGGTACTGCTCTTATGTAAGAAGATTTTGGTGTGAGTTAGAACATTTTATTTTAAAAGAAACAACTATTAATGTTCATTTGAAAGACTCTGATATGATGTTTTATTTTGAACCAATTGATATGGACCCTGATTTGACTTTCATTGTTAATTTGTTTATCTTTCATTGAAGATTCCTTGTCCATAAAATGAAGTGGGCAGAGAACAAACCCCTTTTCACATTATTTAAGATATAATTTAAATATTATTTTGAAATGATCAGTAAATGTAAAAACAAAAAAACAATACGCACCATAAAAGTTTTTAGCAAATTTAAAATGAATCTTGATATAGAGTACTCTTGTTTGTATATCTGTTTTTTTCTTATTTGTTGTGTTCATAATAAAATAAAATAAAATTAAAAAAAATAATACATTTTTAAATTGCAATGGTGACAAATGATGTATTCCAATTATTGCATAGAATGGAATGGACACATGATGTGTGTAAAATACTTTTTTGAAGGTTGTACTGATTTTGACGAGCCAGTGCTAAGCTATTTGTCAGCTATGTGTGGCGCCATGTTTGTTGACATCAATCAATGCATTCTGTTCGTTAGGTAAGTGTCTGTCAGACCAAAGATGTCATAACAAAACAAGGTGAAGGGATGGTTCAATCGACTGATTTATGGTGCTTCAAGACAACTGGGAACGCTGAAAAATTTGAGTCAAATCATGACATCAGTGATCTTCAAGTCTGAAAGTCGGAGCTCTAGAATGAGGCCCGAGTTGGAATTCCAAATTGGATAACCATTCAAAACAATTTTTACGGATTGGAGCAATTTTTTGGGTTCCCAGTTGTTTTTAACGCGGCATCAGATTGTAACTATGGTACTTCAGGGTTGCCAGCTCAGACCCCCTTTCCTGGGGTTTTATTTAGCTTATAAACTTCTCCTGTGTTTGCCCCCCCATTTATTGACACATCCCCCATCATAGTAATATTTTCTGCATCATATCCCCCCAACGATACCTTCTCCCATCGCTCCCCTCCATGGATTTGAAAATCCCCCACAAATTAAATGAACCCCCTTACAATCCCCATAAAAATGGTTTCTCCCAAATCTGGCAACTCTGTTCAATTTTTGCGCCATGGTTAGATTAGGCATCAGGCTTCTATTTGATGTGATGACTCTGAGGTGATAACATTTCATTTGCTTTGTGATTTGTCAAAAACTGTCAAGTCATGTGCTCCGGGATCTTGTAAGCACTAACAAGTACATTGAAGATTTGTAATATGCTGAAAAGTGTCTAAAAAAGTTAATATTTTTCAGGCAATGGGCACAGCATTCTTTGAGTTTGTTAACTTGCGTCTTATAGTGAATGGAATTCTGGGATTAGGAAGTTTTCGCTTGTCAAACATAAACAAATATGGCTGCCATCATAAAGAATTGAGCTACTGTTAGATTAGCTGACACACATCTCTTTTCTAAACAATATTACATTTCTCCCTTGTGCTCACCGAGTCCAGCGGTTAGGGTCGCTAACTTACAGTGCATTCGGGAAGTATTCAGACCCCTTGACTTCATCCACATTTTGTTATGTTACAGTACTATTCTAAAGTGTATTTTTTGTTAATATATTTTTTTTAATTGAATATATAAAACATACAATATACTTGCAGTGAAAGTGCTAAACAACTACATCACATTAGTAATCTAACAGACTCCCAACCAGGGTCAATGCCCTGCTCAAGGGCACGTAAACATATATCCCACAAGGTCAAAAAACGAGGACCTGAACTTGCGAATCATCAGCCACCAACAGCCAGCCCTCCAAGATCCCCTCCACAGTTCCATAAGAGCTGCCCCTCAACCATCAGAGACCTTCCCCCACAGTCCCCCCCGCCTCAGATTTTTTTATTTATAATCGTAAAACATTATTCCCCCCACCCCCCAATGCACCAACAATCAACAAAATGAACAAAAGAGAATGACAAAGGAAAACAGAAAACAACCGTGCAAAAAAGGACAACAAAAATCATAACAGCAGGGCCAAATGAATATGTTCGAGTGCATGTATGGCCCAACTCAGAGTTGCAAAATGATATGTCATACACTGCACTTCTAATAAACAATGGGAAAGTAATTCTGCTTTGAAAGTTGATAAACTTGTAAACTCACTTTAGAGAAAAGGGCCCTTGAAAGTTTAGGTACCTACTGGAGAGCTCTCCTTTGTCTACACCCATTCGACATTGTTCACACCCTCTAAAGCCAGCCCACCAGTCTCTTTAAGGATTCACATGGGATGTCATGTGCTAAACATTGAGTAGTGTAGGAAAGATGAAGACATAAAGTGATAGTAGCCTACAATAAGGAACAATTCCAGGTAAATAGTAAGTGTCCAGATAAAGAATATGTTATAAATATTAGATGACACTTACCCAGACACACTTGTCTAAATTGAGCCACATCAAGTGGTGGAAAAATTACTACATTGTCATACTTGAGTAAAAGTATCAACCATTTCAAATTCCTTATACAGTTTAACCTGTTGCGACGACCAAACCCGGATCCGGGATTCTATTTATAGACCTAAGCTCATTACCATAACGCAACGTTAACTATTCATGAAAATCGCAAATGAAATGAAATAAATATGCTAGCTCTCAAGCTTAGCCTTTTGTTAACAACACTGTCATCTCAGATTTTCAAAATATGCTTTTCAACCATAGGAAAACAATCATTTGTGTAACAGTAGCTAGCTAGCGTAGCATTTAGCGTTAGCATTAGCGTTAGCATTAGCGTTAGCATTTAGCAGGCAACTATCACAAAAACAAGTAAAGCCTTCAAATAAAATAACTTACCTTTGAAGAACTTCTGATGTTTTCAATGAGGAGACTCTCAGTTAGATAGCAGATGCTCCGTTTTTCCAAAAAGATTCTTTGTGTATTAGAAATAGCTCCGTTTTGTACATCACATTTGGCTACCAAAAAAAAAAAAAAAAAAAAAAAAAAAAACGAAAATTCAGCCCTCAAAACGCGAACTTTTTTCCAAAATAACTCCATAATATCGACTGAAACATGGCAAACGTGGTTTAGAATCAATCCTCAAGGTGTTTTTCCACATATCTCTTCAATGATATATCCTTCGTGGAAGCCTGGTTTCTCCTTGCTCTCAAATGGAAAAATAATTGCACCTGGCTTTACGCTCCAATTTCGACGCAGGGACACCAGGAGGACACTTGGAAAATGTAGTCTCTTATGGTCAATCTTCCAATGATATGCCTACAAATACGTCACAATGCTGCTAACACTTTGGGGGAACGACAGAAAGTGTAGGCTCATTCCTTGCGCAATCACAGCCATATAAGGAGACAATGGAAAACAGAGCTTCAGAAATTCTGCTCATTTCCTGGTTGATGCATCATCTTGGTTTCGCCTGTAGAATGAGTTCTGGGGCACTTACAGACAATATCTTTGCAGATTCTGAAACTTCAGAGTGTTTTCTTTCAAAAACTGTCAAGAATATGCATAGTCGAGCATCTTTTCGTGACAAAATATCGCGCTTAAAACGGGAACGTTTTTTATCCAAAAATGAAATAGCGCCCCTAGAGATCAAAGAGGTTAAGTAGGAAGTTTACATACACCTCAGCCAAAGAAATTTAAACCCAGTTTTTCACAATTCCTGACATTTAATCCTAGTAAAAATTCCCTGTCTTAGGTCAGTTAGGATCACCACTTTATTTTAAGAATGTGAAATGTCAGAATAATAGTAGAGAGAATTATTTATTTAAGCTTTTATTTCTTTCATCACATTCTCAGTGGGTCACAAGTTTACATACACTCAATTAGTATTTGGTAGGATTGTCTTTAAATTGTTTAACTTGGGTGAAACATTTCTGGGTAGCTTTCCACAAGCTTCTCACAATAAGTTGGGTGAATTTTGGCCCATTCCTCCTGACAGAGCTGGTGTAACTGAGTCAGGTTTGTGGGCCTCCTTGCTCGCACACGCTTTTTCAGTTCTGCCCACAAATTTTCTATGGGATTTTATTTCTTTCATCACATTCCCAGTGGGCCAGGGCTTTGTGGTGGCCACTCCAATACCTTGACTTTGTTGTCCTTAAACCATTTTACCACCATTTTGAAAGTATGCTTGTGGTCATTGTCCATTTGGAAGATCCATTTGCGACCAAGCTTTAACTTCCTGACCGATGTTTTGAGATGTTGCTTGAATATATCCACCTCATTTTCCTACCTCATGATGCCATCTATTTTGTGAAGTGCACCAGTCCCTCCTGCAGCAAAGCACCCCCACAACATGATGCTGCCACCCCCGTGCTTCACGGTTGGGATGGGGTTCTTCGGCTTGCAAGACTCTCACTTTTTCTTCCAAACGATGGTTATTATGGCCAAACCATTACATTTTTTGTTTCATCAGTGTTACGTTCCCCAGTTTCTGTGTTGTGGTTTGTGTATTTGCATGCATGTATTTCAGGAAATGGCTTCCTGAAATTCTCCCGAGCATCTGATTGATCGACTCCACGGCTAATTGGAGAGCTGACCCCGCCCCCTCGTCAGGACGCAGCTGTCTTCAATTAGTTTCCTTCTGAAGCTATATAAGCCAGTGTACTGTTGCTCAGAGGAGAGATTGATTTTTATATCCAGATTGCTGGCTGAGGGTTATATCATGTTGGTTGTTGTTCTGTTGTTGTTGCAGAGAGAGAGCTTGTTTGATGTCCTGTCTTGGTTGTGGCTCAGAGACAGGTTTTGTTGTCGCCGCTGAGTTGATGTATGTGTGTGCTAATAGAACTGTGTTTTTGATTCTTGAAATTGTTTAATTACATTTGGATAATTCTGTTTAATTTGTTCCCAGGGGGGGAAGGGGAAGGCACCTAGGGAGTGCTTAGGCAAGAGACCCGTGGGCATACATGTACCCGTAGTATATACTCTGTCTATGCACACTAGGTAAGACCTGGGCGGACCACCCCCTGTATTTTGGTTAGCGCACCAGGTGAAGTTAAGTTAGATGAGTAGTGGGTAGGCAGGTAAGATAGGAGAGGGGGCTTTGACATTTTCTTTGCTTTGGTTCCGCCCAGCCCCTTTCCCCCATATTACCATGTGAAGGAATACATTCCTAGTAAACGGTATATTCTCTGCCATTTGTCATCCTTACTCGCACCTACAGTCCCATACCTCTTTCACTTCACGGAGGGTTCAGTTGTAGCAAGGTGTTGCATTCCCTCTTCTTAGAGGCGTGCGTAACAATCAGACTAGAGGACCTTTCTCCAAAAAGTACGATTTTTGTCCCCTTGTGCAGTTGCAAATCGTAGTCTGGCTTTTTTATGGCAGTTTTGGAGCTTCTTCCTTGCTGAGCGGCCTTTCAGGTTATGTGGATATAGGACTCGTTTTACTGTGGGTATAGCTACTTTTGTACCTGTTTCCTCCAGCATTTTCACAAGGTCCTTTGCTGTTCGTACATTAATCTCTAGGAAACAGAAAGCGTCTCCTTCCTGAGCGGTTTGACGGCTGAGCGGTCGCATGGTGTTTATACTTGCATACTATTGTTTGTACATATGAACGTGGTACCTTCAGGTGTTTGGAAATTGCTCCCAAGGATGAACCAGACTTGTGGAGGTCTACAATTTTTTTCTGAGGTCTTGACTGATTTCTTTTGATTTTCCCATGATCAGGCAAAGTAGCACTGAGTTAGAAGGTAGGCCTTGAAATACATCCACAGGTACACCTCCAATTATGTCAATTAGCACATGACATAATTTTCTGGAATTTTTCCAAGCTGTTTAAAGGCAGTCAACTTAGTGTTGGTAAATGTCTAACCCACTGGCAGTGACAGTGAATTATGTGAAATAATCTGTCTGTAAACAATTGTTGGAAAAATTACTTGTATCATGCATACAGTAGATGTCCTTACTGACTTGCCAAAACTATAGTTGTTAAAACCAGTTGCAGCGAGCAAACCCGGATCCGGGATCCTATTTATAGCCTCAAGCTCATTACCATAACGCAACGTTAACTATTCATGAAAATCGGAATTGTAATGAAATAAATATGCTAGCTCTCAAGCTTAGCCTTTTGTTAACAACACTGTCATCTCAGATTTTCAAAATATGCTTTTCAACCATAGCAAAACAAGCATTTGTGTAAGAGTTTTGATACCTAGCGTAGCATTCAGCGTGCAACATTTTCACAAAAACAAGAAAAGCATTCAAATAAAATAATTTACCTTTGAAGAACTTCGGATGTTTTCAATGAGGAGACTCCCAGTTAGATAGCAAATGTTCAGTTTTTCCCCAAAAATTATTTGTGTAGGAGAAATCGCTCCGTTTTGTTCTTCAGGTTTGGCTGAGAAAAAAACCCGAAAATTCAGTCATAACGCAAACTTTTTTCCAAATTAACTCCATAATATCGACAGAAACATGGCAAACGTTGTTTAGAATCAATCCTCAAGGTGTTTTTCACATATCTATTCGATGATAAGTCACTCCTGGCAGTTTGGTTTCTCCTCTCTTCAAAATGGAAAAAATGCGCGCACCTGGAGATTGTGCAATAGTTTCGACGGAGGACACCCAGCGGACACCTGATAAATGTAGTCTCTTATGGTCAATTTTCCAATGATATGCCTACAAATACCTCACAATGCTGCAAACACCTTGGGGAAACGACAGAAAGTGTAGGCTCTCTCCTTGCGCATTCACAGCCATATAAGGAGACATTGGTACACAGCGCCTCAAAAATCTGGCTCAGTTCCTGTATCAAATTTCATCTTGGTTTCGCCTGTAGCATTAGTTCTGTGGCACTCACAGACAATATCTTTGCAGTTTTGGAAACGTCAGAGTGTTTTCTTTCCAAAGCTGTCAATTGTATGCATAGTCAAGCATCTTCTCGTGACAAAATATCTTGTTTAAAACGGGAACGTTTTTCATTCAAAAATGAAATACTGCCCCCAGAGTTTCATGGGGTTAACCTGTTGCGTCTACCAAACCCGGATCCGGGATTCTATTTTACAGACCTAAGCTCATTACCATAACGCAACGTTAACTATTCATGAAAATCGCAAATGAAATGAAATAAATATGCCATCTCTCAAGCTTAGCCTTTTGTAAACAACACTGTCATCTCAGATTTTCAAAATATGCTTCTCAACCATAGGAAAACAATAATTTGTGTAAAAGTGGCTAGCTAGCTTAGCATTTAGCGTTAGCATTAGCGTTAGCATCCAGCACGCAAGATTTCAACAAAAACATAAAAGCCTTCAAATAAAATAATTTACCTTTGAAGAACTTCGGATGTTTTCAATGAGGCGACTCTCAGTTAGATAGCAGATGCTCAGTTTTTCCAAAAAAGATTCTTTGTGAATTCGAAATAGCTCCGTTTTCTACATCACATTTGGCTACCAAAAAAAAAACGAAAATTCAGTCCTCAAAACGCGAACTTTTTTCCAAATTAACTCCATAATATCGACTGAAAACATGGCAAACGTTGTTTAGAATCAATCCTCAAGGTGTTTTTCACATATCTCTTCAATGATATATCGTTCGTGGAAGCATGGTTTCTCCCCTCAATCAAATGGAAAAGTACAAGCAGCTGGCGTTTGCGCACCGAATTCCACGCAGGACACCAGGCGGACACTTGGAAAATGTAGTCTCTTATGGTCAATCTTCCAATGATATGCCTACAAATCCGTCACAATGCTGCTAACACCTTGGGGGAACGACAGAAAGTGTAGGCTCATTCCTTGCGCAATCACAGCCATATAAGGAGACAATGGAAAACAGAGCTTCAGAGATTCTGCTCATTTCCTGCTTGACGCATCATCTTGGTTTCGCCTGTAGAATGAGTTCTGGGGCACTTACAGACAATATCTTTGCAGATTCTGAAACTTCAGAGTGTTTTCTTTCAAAAACTGTCAAGAATATGCATAGTCGAGCATCTTTTCGTGACAAAATATTGCGCTTAAAACGGGAACGTTTTTTATCCAAAAATGAAATAGCGCCCCTAGAGATCCAACAGGTTAATAAACATTGATAAAAGATGCAAGTGTTATTCCCAGAATTAAAGATAGACTGATCCTCTATGCAACCGCTGAGCCATATTTTTTTTTTTAAATACGGAAGAAGCATAATCTGAGAACGGCGCTCAGTGCCTGCTTATAAACAACTAGACAATTCCGCCATCTTGGAGTCGACATTAGTTTGAAAAAACACTATAAATATTCAGTTACCTTTGATAATCTTCATCAGAAGGCACTCACAGGAATCCCAGTTCGACAATAAATGACTGATGTGTTCCATAAAGTTCCATAAAGCCCATCATTTAACTACCTGTTGTTAGCGTGTTCAGTCCAGTAATCCATCTTCATGAAGGCGCGACCATTTCCTCTATGACAAAAACTCAAAAAGTTCCGTTACAGGATGTAGAAACAAATCAAAACATGTCTGCAATCAATCTTGAGGTTTTTAACAAATATCATCAATAAGGTTCCAACCGGAGAATTTCATTGTCTGAATAAAAGCCCTGGAACGAGAGGACATTCTCTCGGGAGCACGCTTCATGAGACTGAGGCGCCCTGACAGACCTCTCACTAAAATGGGTCTCATGAGCCCTCCTTTATAGTATAATCTTAAAACTGATGTAAAGACGGTGACATCTAGTGGAAGCCCTGGGAAGTGCAAGCACATCCATATCTATCAGGGATATAAATTGGCTCTGTTTTGAAATTGTACTTCTCACTTCCTGTTTGGATTTCTTCTCAGGTTCTTGCTTGCCATATGAGTTCTGTTATACTCACAGACATCATTCAAACAGTTTTAGAAACTCCAGGGTGTTTTCTATCCAATAATACTAATATGCATATATTAGCATCTGGGACAGAGTAGGAGGCGGTTCAGTTTGGGCAAGCAATTCATCAAAAAGTGACATAAAGTGACACTTAACCTAACATGTTTTTTAACTTGGTTGAAACGTTTCTGGGTAGCCTTCCACAAGCTTCCCACAAAAACTTGGGTGGATTTTGATCCATTCCTCTTGACAGAGCTGGTGTAACTGAGTTAGGTTTGTAGGCCTCCTTGATCGCATACACTTTTTCAGTTCTGCCCACAAAATTTCTATAGGATTGAGGTCAGGGCTTTGTGATGGCCACTCCAATACCTTGACTTTGTTGTCCTTAATCAATTTTGACACAACTTTGGAAGTATACTTGGGGTCGTTGTCCATTTTATATCAATAGCAGTCAATTGTTAATCATCAGTCTCATTCTGATTGTCATAAGTACTTGGTTATCTTCACGAACTCTGGTTGACAAGTTGAATAAGCAATACAAAAATAAGCTTAACCCATTTAATCCAGAATTTTTCCCAGACATGAAAATATCAAAATCAAGTGTCATTAGTAACCCTTTGAAGTAATCAATCATTATTTTTCGACATTTTAGTGGAATAGTAGGTGAAAAAGTGTGTTTTATGGTCGGTCACAATTGTGACCGGTAAGATAATGTTACATATACTAAATTAACATATTTCTCCTATGCAGGTATCCAAGCTCTTATAAATCCCATCCCAGTTATTAACACATTTAAAACTCTGTCACTAGCAGTCCCAGCATTGCCTCTAGAATCAAATCAAATCAAATTGATTTATATAGCCCTTCGTACATCAGCTGATATCTCAAAGTGCTGTACAGAAACCCAGCCTAAAACCCCAAACAGCAAGCAATGCAGGTGTAGAAGCACTGTGGCTAGGAAAAACTCCCCAGAAAGGCCAAAACCTAGGAAGAAACCTAGAGAGGAACCAGGCTATGTGGGGTGGCCAGTCCTCTTCAGGCTGTGCCAGGTGGAGATTATAACAGAACATGGCCAAGATGTTCAAATGTTCATAAATGACCAGCATGGTCCAATAATAATAAGGCAGAACAGTTGAAACTGGAGCATCAGCACGGCCAGGTGGACTGGGGGGACAGCAAGGAGTCATCATGTCAGGTAGTCCTGAGGCATGGTCCTAGGGCTCAGGTCCTCCGAGAGAGAGAAAGAAAGAGAGAAAGAGAGAATTCGAGAGAGCACACTTAAATTCACACAGGACAGCAAATAGGACAGGAGAAGTACTCCAGATATAACAAACTGACCCTAGCCCCCAGACACAAACTACTGCAGCATAAATACTGGAGGCTGAGACGAGTAGAATGCCCCTGCATGTTCTTGTGTGACTATTTTACATATCAAAAACCCTTATACAACACGATATGAATACTGAGAGCAAAGACAAAAAAAAACAACAACCATCAACATATTTCAACATTGTTACTTTATTGTAACATACATTGTAACATTGTTACTTTAGTGCAATATGTATTGAAACATTAATATTGTAACTGTATTGTAACATTTGCACTTGTACTTTAGTGCAATATTCATTGTAACATTGTCATTGTGACATTTTAGTGCAACATTCACTAACAACTGTATAGCAGTCGTGTGATTCATTCCCACTGAACATAAAGGTAACATTTAGGATAGAGGTAGCCTGTAGAATATGCATTCAAGTAGAAGCCTACGCTGAAGAAAATACAATTTTATATATATATATATATATATATATATATATATAAAAAGCTCCACTGCACAATGAGTGCATATATATATATATATATATATATATATATATATACACACAATGCTCAAAAAAATAAAGGGAACAGTTAAACAACACAATGTAGCTCCAAGTCAATCACACTTCTGTGAAATTAAACTGTCCACTTAGGAAGCAACACTGATTGACAATAAATTTCACATGCTGTTGCGCAAATGGAATAGACAACAGGTGGAAATTATAGGTCATTAGCAAGACACCCCCAATAAAGGAGTGGTTCTGCAGGTGGTGACCACAGACTACTTCTCAGTTCCTATGCTTCCTGGCTGATGTTTTGGTCACTTTTGAATGCTGGCGGTGCTTTCACTCTAGTGGTAGCATGAGACGGAGTCTACAACCTACACAAGATGTGGAGGAGGCCGTAGGAGGGTAACAACCCAGCAGCAGGACCGCTACATCCGCCTTTGTGCAAGGAGGAGCAGGAGGAGCACTGCCAGAGCCCTGCAAATGACCTCCAGCAGGCCACAAATGTGCATGTGTCTGCTCAAACGGTCAGAAACAGACTCCATGAGGGTGGTATGAGGGCCCGACGTCCACAGGTGGGGGTTGTGCTTACAGCCCAACACCGTGCAGGACGTTTTGCATTTGCCAGAGAACACCAAGATTGGCAAATTCGCCACTGGCGCCCTGTGCTCTTCACAGATGAAAGCAGGTTCACACTGAGCACGTGAAAGACGTGACAGTCTGGAGACGCTGTGGAGAACGTTCTGCTGCCTGCAGTATCCTCCAGCATGACCGTTTTGGCGGTAGGTCAGTCATGGTGTGGGGTGGCATTTCTTTGGGGGGCCGCACAGCCCTCCATGTGCTCGCCAGAGGTAGCCTGACTGCCATTAGGTACCGAGATGAGATCCTCAGACCCCTTGTGAGACCATATGCTGGTGCGGTTGGCCATGGGTTCCTCCTAATGCAAGACAATGCTAGACCTCATGTGGCTGGAGTGTGTCAGCAGTTCCTGCAAGAGGAAGGCATTGATGCTATGGACTGGCCCGTCCGTTCCCCAGACCTGAATCCAATTGAGCACATCTGGGACATCATGTCTCGCTCCATCCACCAACGCCACGTTGCACCACAGACTGTCCAGGAGTTGGCGGATGCTTTAGTCCAGGTCTGGGAAGAGATCCCTCAGGAGACCATCCGCCACCTCATCAGGAGATTGCCCAGGCGTTGCAGGGAGGTCATACAGGCACGTGGAGGCCACACACACTACTGAGCCTCATTTTGACTTGTTTTAAGGACATTACATCGAAGTTGGATCAGCCTGTAGTGTGGTTTTACACTTTAATTTTGAGTGTGACTCCAAATCCAGACCTCCATGGGTTGATAAATTTGATTTCCATTGAGAATTTGTGTGTGATTTTGTTGTCAGCACATTCAACTATGTAAAGAAAAAAGTATTTAATAAGAATTTCATTCATTCAGATCTAGGATGTGTTATTTTAGTGTTCCCTTTATTTCGTTGAGCAGTGTATATGTATATATATATACAATATATATATATCATATTGTTAGACTTCAGACCCAAGTGCAATATTAGTTTGTGCATCACTATTTTAAACTGTGATCAGTCAGACCTACTGTCATACAGTATGTCTTGAATCAATTGACCCTCTTTTCCAAAAACATTTCAGTCATTTTGAATATCTTTTTCGTCTACTTTTCTTTTCTTCCTAGAATCTGTTGCACTGCTTCTCCTCATACATCAATTACTAATCATGTCATAAAATAAACTTCCCTAGCGGAGGAAACCGATATGACGGTTGGCTACACTAAGAAAGGCGGTTGGGTTTGAATGAAAAAGCGGGAAGACTGAGGGACAAAGGGGATTGGGTCTCTATCGAACCTTGAGAAGCTATGCTACCGTAAATACAGAATCCTATGCATTCTAATAACCACCAATTCGGAAAAGGAAAATGCAAGAAATATACAGTATTTGCACTGAGCTGCGCTTGCCATGCATGCCTCCAACTCAATCATCAAGTTTGCAGACGACATTACAGTGGTAGGCTTGATTACCAACAATAACGAGACGGCCTACAGGCAGGAGGTTTTTTATTTATTTTATTTTACCTTTATTTAACCAGGTAGGCAAGTTGAGAACAAGTTCTCATTTACAATTGCGACCTGGCCAAGATAAAGCAAAGCAGTTCGACAGATACAACGACACAGAGTTACACATGGAGTAAAACAAACATACAGTCAATAATACAGTATAAACAAGTCTTGCCACCATGGCAAAAAAGGCCATGGTGGCAAAGTAAATACAATATAGCAAGTAAAACACTGGAATGGTAGTTTTGCAATGGAAGAATGTGCAAAGTAGAAATAAAAATAATGGGGTGCAAAGGTGCAAAATTAATTAATTAATTAAATACAGTTGGGAAAGAGGTAGTTGTTTGGGCTAAATTATAGGTGGGCTATGTACAGGTGCAGTAATCTGTGAGCTGCTCTGACAGTTGGTGCTTAAAGCTAGTGAGGGAGATAAGTGTTTCCAGTTTCAGAGATTTTTGTAGTTCGTTCCAGTCATTGGCAGCAGAGAACTGGAAGGAGAGGAGGCCAAAGAAAGAATTGATTTTGGGGGTGACTAGAGAGATATACCTGATGGAGCGTGTGCTACATGTGGGAGATGCTATGGTGACCAGCGAGCTGAGATAAGGGGGGACTTTACCTAGCAGGGTCTTGTAGATGACATGGAGCCAGTGGGTTTGGCGACGAGTATGAAGCGAGGGCCAGCCAACAAGAGCGTACAGGTCGCAATGGTGGGTAGTATATGGGGCTTTGGTGACAAAACGGATTGCACTGTGATAGACTGCATCCAATTTGTTGAGTAGGGTATTGGAGGCTATTTTGTAAATGACATCGCCAAAGTCGAGGATTGGTAGGATGGTCAGTTTTACAAGAGTATGTTTGGCAGCATGAGTGAAGGATGCTTTGTTGCGAAATAGGAAGCCAATTCTAGATTTAACTTTGGATTGGAGATGTTTGATATGGGTCTGGAAGGAGAGTTTACAGTCTAACCAGACACCTAAGTATTTGTAGTTGTCCACGTATTCTAAGTCAGAGCCGTCCAGAGTAGTGATGTTGGACAGGCGGGTAGGTGCAGGTAGTGATTGGTTGAAGAGCATGCATTTAGTTGTACTTGTATTTAAGAGCAATTGGAGGCCACGGAAGGAGAGTTGTATGGCATTAAAGCTTGCCTGGAGGGTTGTTAACACAGTGTCCAAAAAAGGGCCGGAAGTATACAGAATGGTGTCATCTGCGTAGAGGTGGATCAGAGACTCCACGGCAGCAAGAGCGACCTCATTGATGTATACAGAGAAGAGAGTCGGTCCAAGAATTGAACCCTGTGGCACCCCCATAGAGACTGCCAGAGGTCCGGACAGCAGACCCTCCGATTTGACACACTGAACTCTATCAGAGAAGTAGTTGGTGAACCAGGCGAGGCAATCATTTGAGAAACCAAGGCTGTCGAGTCTGCCGATGAGGATGTGGTGATTGACAGAGTCGAAAGCCTTGGCCAAATCAATTAATACGGCTGCACAGTAATGTTTCTTATCGATGGCGGTTAAGATATCGTTTAGGACCTTGAGCGTGGCTGAGGTGCACCCATGACCAGCTCTGAAACCAGATTGCATAGCAGAGAAGGTATGGTGAGATTCGAAATGGTCGGTAATCTGTTTGTTGACTTGGCTTTCGAAGACCTTAGAAAGGCATGGTAGGATAGATATAGGTCTGTAGCAGTTTGGGTCAAGAGTGTCCCCCCCCTTTGAAGAGGGGGATGACCGCAGCTGCTTTCCAATCTTTGGGAATCTCAGACGACACGAAAGAGAGGTTGAACAGGCTAGTAATAGGGGTGGCAACAATTTCGGCAGATAATTTTAGAAAGAAAGGGTCCAGATTGTCTAGCCCGGGTGATTTGTAGGGGTCCAGATTTTGCAGCTCTTTCAGAACATCAGCTGAATGGATTTGGGAGAAGGAGAAATGGGGAAGGCTTGGGCGAGTTGCTGTTGGGGGTGCAGTGCTGTTGACCGGGGGAGGAGTAGCCAGGTGGAAAGCATGGCCAGCCGTAGAAAAATGCTTATTGAAATTCTCAATTATGGTGGATTTATCAGTGGTGACAGTGTTTCCTATCTTCAGTGCAGTGGGCAGCTGGGAGGAGGTGTTCTTATTCTCCATGGACTTTACAGTGTCCCAGAACTTTTTTGAGTTAGTGTTGCAGGAAGCAAATTTCTGCTTGAAAAAGATAGCCTTGGCTTTTCTAACTGCCTGTGTATAATGGTTTCTAGCTTCCCTGAACAGCTGCATATCACGGGGGCTGTTCGATGCTAATGCAGAACGCCATAGGATGTTTTTGTGTTGGTTAAGGGCAGTCAGGTCTGGGGAGAACCAAGGGCTATATCTGTTCCTGGTTCTAAATTTCTTGAATGGGGCATGTTTATTTAAGATGGTTAGGAAGACATTTAAAAAAAATATCCAGGCATCCTCTACTGACGGGATGAGATCAATATCCTTCCAGGATACCCCGGCCAGGTCGATTAGAAAGGCCTGCTCGCTGAAGTGTTTCAGGGAGCGTTTTACAGTGATGAGTGGAGGTCGTTTGACCACTGACCCATTACGGATGCAGGTAATGAGGCAGTGATCGCTGAGATCTTGGTTGAAGACAGCAGAGGTGTATTTAGAGGGGAAGTTGGTTAGGATGATATCTATGAGGGTGCCCGTGTTTAAGGCTTTGGGGAGGTACCTGGTAGGTTAATTGATAATTTGTGTGAGATTGAGGGCATCAAGTTTAGATTGTAGGATGGCTGGGGTGTTAAGCATGTTCCAGTTTAGGTCGCCTAGCAGCACGAGCTCTGAGGATAGATGGGGGGCAATCAGTTCACATATGGTGTCCAGAGCACAGCTGGGGGCAGAGGGTGGTCTCTAGCAGGCGGCAACGGTGAGAGACTTGTTTTTAGAGAGGTGGTAAAAGTAGAAGTTCAAATAGTTTGGGGACAGACCTGGATAGTCTTGTATGAAAATGTTGTAGTTTGGAATTAAAATTTCTGAATTTTTGGTGGTCTTCCTAAGCCAGGATTCAGACACAGCTAGAACATCCGGGTTGGCAGAGTGTGCTAAAGCAGTGAATAGAACAAACTTAGGGAGGAGGCTTCTAATGTTAACATGCATGAAACCAAGGCTATTACGGTTACAGAAGTCGTCAAAAGAGAGCGCCTGGGGAATAGGAGTGGAGCTAGGCACTGCAGGGCCTGGATTCACCTCTACATCGCCAGAGGAACATAGGAGGAGTAGAATAAGGGTGCGGCTAAAAGCAATAAGAATTGGTCGTCTAGAACGTCTGGAACAGAGAGTAAAAGGAGGTTTCTGGGGGCGATAAAATAGCATCAAGGTATGATGTACAGATAAAGGTATGGTAGGATGTGAATACAGTGGAGGTAAACCTAGGTATTGAGTGATGAAGAGAGAGATATTGTCTCTAGAAACATCATTGAAACCAGGAGATGTCATTGCATGTGTGGGTGGTGGAACTAATAGGTTGGATAAGGTATAGTGAGCAGGACTAGAGGCTCTACAGTGAAATAAGCCAATAAACACTAACCAGAACAGCAATGGACAAGACATATTGACATTAAGGAGAGGCATGCTTAGTCGAGTCATCAAAAGGGTCCAGTGAGTGGAGAGGTTGGTTGGGGGTCACAGCGATTTAGACAGCTAGCCAGGCCATCGGTAGCAAGCTAGCATAGGATGGAGGTCTGTTGTTAGCCACCTCTTGCGTTCCGTCAGTAGATTAGTGGGGTTCCGTGTGGTAGAGGGGATTCATCCAAATCACACAACAACAACAAAAATAGTTATAGAGGCCCAAGAAGAAAACATAATAATAATAAAAATAAATAAATTGTCCGATTGTCTATTCAGATAGCAGCCGGTAAGACAGCTAACGGTTAGCAGGCCGCAGATGGGCGTTCAGGTAACGTCGCGACAGAGGAGCCAGCCGGATCTCCTTCAGGTAGATAACGTCGGCAGTCCAGTTGTGAAGGCCCGGTGGGGCTCCGCGTAGGCAGTAAAACGGGTCCGGATAGGTGACTGCAGCCCAGGAGTGATTGATGGAACTCAGGAGTGATTGACGGAGCTGGCTAGCTCCGGAATAATTGATGTTTGCTCCGGAATCGACGAAAGCCGATAGTCACACGGATAGCAGCTAGCTAGCTGTGAGATCCGGGTATGAATGTCCAGAGAGCAGTTGAAATCCAGGGACATGGAGAGAAAAATTGGTCCGGTATGTTCCGTTCCGAGCCGCGCTGCGCCGTACAAAACTGGCGATAGATTTTCGAGCTAAAGGATAGCTGATGACCACAAACCGTGGTTAGCTGAATACTAACGATTTGCCAGTAAAGAAGCTAACTAGCTTCTGAACTAGCTTCTGATTAGCTTCTGGATTAGCTTCTGGGCTAGCTTCTGGCTAGCTCCTGGCTAGTTTCTGGCTAGCTCCTTGGAGTTTCTGGCTAGCTTCTTGGAGGATTACAGATTTGAGGTAAATAATACTTTTTTATATAAATATAAATTGGTGAGGCGGGTTGCAGGAGAGTGTTTTGAAGATGAGTTGATGGAAAATAAAAATAAAATGTATGTGAAAAAAGTTGTAAATATATACAGGACACGACAAGACGAGGACAAAAGACGTCTGAACTGCTATGCCATCTTGGTTATTAGGTGAGGGCCCTCGGAGTGTGGTGTCAGGAAAATAACCTCACACTCAACGTCACCAAAACAAAGGAGATGATTGTGGACTTCAGGAAACAGCAGAGGGAACACCCCCCTATCCACATCGATGGAACAGTAGTGGAGAAGGTAGAAAGTTTTAAGTTCCTCGGCGTACACATTACGGACAAACTGAAGTGGTCTACCCACACAGACAGCGTGGCGAAGAAGGAGCAACAGCGCCTCTTCAACCTCAGGAGGCTGAAGAAATTCAGTTTGTCACCAAAAACACTCACAAACCTTTACAGATGCACAATCGAGAGAATCCTGTCGGGCTGTATCACCGCCTGGTACGGCAACTGCTACGCCCACAACTGTAAGGCTCTCCAGAGGGTAGTGAGGTCTGCACAATGCATCACCGGGGCAAACTACCTGCTCTCCAGGACACCTACACCACCGAATGTCACAAGAAGGCCAAAAAGATAATCAAGGACAACAACCACCCGAGCCACTGCCTGTTCACCCCGCTATCATCCAGAAGGCGTGGTCAGTACAGGTGCATCAAAGCTGGGACAGAGAGACTGAAAAACAGCTTTATTCTCAAGGCCATCAGACTGTTCAACAGCCATCACTAACATTGAGTGGCTTCTGCCAACCTCTAGCCACTTGAATAATAATTCAAAATTAGGATGTAATAAATGTATCACTAGGCACTTTAAACTATGCCACTTTATATAATGTTTACATACCCTTTCACTACTCATCTCATATGTATATACTGTACTCTATACCATCTACTGCATCTTGCCTACGTCGTTCGGCCATCGCTCATCCATATATATTTTTATGTACATATTCTTATTCATTTCTTTACACTTGTGTTTATAAGGTAGTTGTGGTGAAATTGTTAGTTTACTTGTTAGATATTACTGCATGGTCGGAACTAGAAGCAGAAGCATTTCACTACACTCGCATTAACATCTGCTAACCATGTGTATGTGACAAATAAAATTGGAGATGGAATTTGAGATGGAAGACTGGTTTGCCCAGCAGAGATCGCCCTTTTCCTTTGTAGAATCTTTCTGGTCGTAGTGTTGTGGAGCGGATATGTTGAAGTACCCTGTATTCTCAAAGGATTGTCAGTCCTTTCCTAGGCCACATACATTTACAGCTGCAGCTGATAACTCAACGCCTAGGATGTATCACTTCTTTAGTGAATAAGAGTTCAAAGTTCATACCAAGTTGCCATACTCAGCTCATGCTGGATTCTGTCTGGTCTTGTCAAAATTCATCCTTCCAGCATGGCGACAGTCACCAGTCCTCACGTCATCGGTAACTGAGTTTGACTTCCATCAATGGGCTTTTGTAGTGGGGGAGAGAAGGGCGTGCTTCATAGTTCTCAACCAATGTCTATTCACTTGTGTGTGGCCACTGAGTGAACATAGTTTACTTATGAAAACAATTCTCTCATTTAGAAGCTAAAATTACATTTAAACATTTAAATTGCACAACAATTCCATGTGAATCTGATAAATAGAATGTGTAGACTTTCCAAGATACAATTTATGTGATCCTCACATCAGATATAATGTCCCAGACTCCACTGATCTGACATCACATTCTTTGAAGTACCAACGGATATTTTCAACTGGTTGGATTACAGGAATATTGTTCCAATCCCCAACCTTTTGATGTTACCATACTCCCTCTATGTTAACAAAAGGCTTTCCAAGAGTCCATTCTGTAGAGTGGAGAGAAAAGGGGGAAAGGTACTTATGGGGGTCATAAACCTCACCCAACAAGGCAACGACATGACACTACACTCATTTCAATAAACAAGTTACATAATCTTCTTTTGACTTACAACTGTGATAGAGATTGTGTGTGCAACCCTATTTTGATTATTGCCTTCCACCAGTACGCCTGTGGGGGTGACATACCTTCTCTGAGGAGATGTGGGCGCTGTGTTTTTCTCTTCCTCCTCTGACCCTCCTGCGGCAGCACCTCTGGGATCTCCATGGATGAGCGCTCTAATTCTAAAACCTTTTGATGTAGGAAGAGAAATTAATTACAGCACTCTCTCGATGGAAGGTGGAGAGAAAGAAGAAAGAGAGACAGGAGGAAGAAGTAAAGTGGCAATGTGACAAAATATCTTTAAAAGGGAGAGGGAAGCTGGAAACTATGAAAGTGTGATCATGAGGAGGAATGGAACCTACTGTATATGTAAAATGCCTTCAGAAAGTATTTTTATATTATTTTTTTATTTCACCTTTATTTAACCAGGAAGGCTAGTTGAGAACAAGTTCTCATTTACAACTGTGACCTTGCCAAGATAAAGCAAAGCAGTTCAACACATACAACACAGAGTTACACATGGAATAAACAAACATACAATCAATAATACAGTAGAAAAATCTATATACAGCAGAAAAATCTATATACAGCAAGTGCAAATTCATTAGGACAAGAGAGGTAAGGCAATAAATAGGCCATGGTGGCAAAGGAATTACAATATAGCAATTAAACACTGGAATGGTTGAATGTGCAAGTTGAGATACTGGGGTGCAAAGGAGCAAGATAAATAAGTAAGTATAGTATGGGGATGAGGTAGATTGGATGGGCTATTTACAGATGAGCTATGTGCAGGTGCAGTGATCTGTGAGCTGCTCTGACAGTTGGTGCTTAAAGCTAGTGAGGGAGGTAAGAGTCTCCAGCATCAGAGATTTTTGCAGTTTGTTCCAGTCATTTGCAGCAGAGAACTGGACGGAAAGGCGGTCAAAGGAAGAATGGTCACCCCCAAAGCCAAGTGAGATATACCTGCTGGAGTGCGTGCTACGGGTGGGTGCTATGGTGACCTGTGAGCTGAGATAAGGCGGGGCTTTACTTGTAGATGACCTGGAGCCAGTGGGTTTGGCGATGAGTGTGAAGCGAGGGCCAGCCAACGAGATCATACAGGTCGCAGTGGTGGGTAGTATATGGGGCTTTGGTGACAAAACGGGTGGCACTGTGATAGACTGCATCCAATTTGTTGAGTAGAGTGTTGGAGGCTATTTTGTAAATGACATCGCCGAAGTCGAGGATTGGTAGGATGGTCAGTTTTACAAGGTTATGTTTGGCAGCATGAGTGAAGGATGCTTTGTTGCAAAATAGTTAGCCGATTCTAGATTTAATTTTGGATTGGAGATGTTTAATTTGAGTCTGGAAGGAGAGTTTACAGTCTAAGCAGACACCTAGTTATTTGTAGAGTAGTGGTGCTGGACGGGCGGGCAGGTGCGAGCAGCGATCGGTTGAAGAGCATGCATTAAGTTTTACTGTAACGGCTGTCGTGGGAAGAAGGTGAGGACTAATGCACAGCGTGGTACGTGTTCATCTTTTCAATAAAGTAAACTGAACACTGAATAACAAAACAACAACGAATCAACCGAAACAGTTCTGTCTGGTGCAGACACACAAAGACTGAAAACAACCACCCACAAAACACAATGGAAAACAGGCTACCTAAATATGGTTCTCAATCAGGGACAACGATTGACAGCTGCCTCTGATTGAGAACCATACCAGGCACACAGAAATAGAAAATCATAGACAAACTAACATAGACAACCCACCCAACTCACACCCTGACCATACTAAAACAAAAGACAAAAAAAAAAGGAACTAAGGTCAGAACGTAACATTTACATGCATTTAAGAGCAGTTGGAGGCCACGGAAGGAGAGTTGTATGGCATTGAAGCTCATCTGGACGTTAGGTAACACAGTGTCCAATGAAGGGCCAGAGGTATACAGAATGGTGTCATCTGCGTAGAGGTGGATCAAAGAATCACCAGCAGCAAGAGCGACATCATTGATGTATACAGAGAAGAGAGTTGGCCCGAGAATTGAACCCTGTGGCACCCCCATTGAGACTGCCAGAGGTCAGGACAACAGGCCCTCCGATTTGATGTACTGAACTTTATCGGAGAAGTAGTTGGTGAACCAAGCGAGGCAATCATTTGAGAATCCAAGGCTGTTGAGTCTGCCAATAAGAATGTTGTGATTGACAGAGTCGAAAGCCTTAGCCAGGTCGATGAATACAGCTGGACAGTAATGTCTCTTATCGATGGCGGTTATGATATTGTTAAGGACCTTCAGCATGGCTGAGGTGCACCCATGACCAGCTCTGAAACCAGATTGCATAGCGGAGAAGGTAAGGCAGGGTGAAATAGATATAGGTCTGTAGCAGTTTCTGTCTAGAGTGTCTCCCCCTTTGAAGAGGGGGATGACCGCGGCAGCTTTCCAATCTATGGGAATCTCAGATGATACAAAAGAGAGGTTGAACAGGCTAGTAATAGGGGTTGCAAACATTTCAGCAGATACTTTTAGAAAGAGAGGGTCTAGCCCAGCTGATTTGTAGGGGTCCAGATTTTGCAGCTCTTTCAGAACATCGGCTATCTGGATTTGGGTGAAGAAGAAGTGGGGGAGGTTTGGGCGAGTTGCTCTGGGGAGCTCAGGGCTGTTGGCCGGGGTACGGGTAGCCAGGTGGAAAGCATGGCCAGTCATAGAAAATTGCTTCTTGAAATTCTCAATTATTGTGGATTTATCAGTAGTTTCCTATCCCCAGTGCAATTGGCAGCTGGGAGGAGGTGCTCTTTTTCTCCATGGACTTTACAGTGTCCCAGAATCTTTTTGAGTTTGTACTACAGGATGAACATTTCTGTTTGAAAAAGCTAGCCTTAGCTTTCCTATCTGCCTTTGTTTTCCTAACTTCCCTAAAAATGTCCATATATCGGGGGCTATTCGATCCTAATGCAGAATGCCACAGGATGTTTTTGTGCTGGTCAAGGGCGGACAGGTCTGGTGTGAACCAAGGGCTACATCTATTCCTAGTTCTAACATTTTTGAATGGAGCATGCTTATTTAAGATGGTGAGGAAGGAACGTTTAAAGAATAACCAGGCATCCTCTACTAACGGGATGAGGTCAATGTCATTCCAGGATACCACGGCCAGGTCAATTAGAATGGCCTGTTTGCAGAAGTGTTTTAGGGAGCATTTGATAGTGATGAGGGGTGGTCGTTTGACTGCAGACCCATTACGGATGCAGGCAATGAGGCAGTGATCGCTGAGATCTTGGTTGAAAACAGCAGAGGTGTATTTGGAGGGCAAGTTGGTTAGGATGATATCTATGATAATTACACTTCATAGTGTTCCGATATATTTAAAGTTCCCATACTTTGCAAATAAATTCATTAAATATCCTACAATGTGATTTTCTGGATTTTTTTTCTCATTTTGTCTGTCATAGTCGAAGTGTACCTATGACGAAAATTACAGGCCTCTCTCATCTTTTTAAGTAGGAGAACTTGCACAATTGGTGGCTGACTAAATACTTTTTTGCCCCAGTGTATATGGTCCAAATCAGGATGATCCACACTTCTTTGAAAACATTTAAACTCTCTTGGGTAGTGGGCAGTATTTTCACCACCGGATGAAAAGCGTGCCCAAATTAAACTGCCTGCTACTCAGGCCCATAAGATAGTATATGCATATTATTAGTAGATCTGGATAGAAAACACTCTAAAGTTTCCATTCAATGTCTTGGAGTATAACAGATCTGATATGTTGGGCGAAAACCTGAGAAAAATCCAACCAGGAAGTACTATTATTTTGAAAGGCTGTTTTTCCATTGAAAGCCTATCCACCAAACAAAGACTTAGGACCTAGTTCACGATATCTATGGCTTTCTCTACATGTGGCCAGTATTTAGGCATTGTTTCAGGCTTTTACTCTGAAAAATGTTTCTCCTTTTCTATTGATGAAGCTTTTGTCCAGTTGAAATATTATTGATTATTTATGACAAAAACAACCTGAGGATGGATTTTAAATATCGTTTGACATGTTTCTACTAACTTTTATTTGATGTTGAGAGCGCGCATTGTGCCTTTGGATTTCTGAACTAAAGGCATCAACAAAACTGAGGTTTTTGGACATGAAGAGGGACATTATCGAACAAAATGAACATTTATTGTCTAACGTGGAGATCTGGGATTGCCTCCAGATGAAGATCATCAAAGATAAGTGATTAATTTTAACGCTATTTCTGACTTGTGTGACTCCTCTCCTTGGTTGGAAAATGGCTGTATGGTTTTTGTGGCTAGGCACTGACCTAACATAATCGCGTGGTGTGATTTCGCCATAAAGCCTTTTTGAAATTTGACACAGAGGTTTATCTTTAAATGTATGTTAAACACTTGTATCTTTCATCAATGTTTATGATGAGTATTTCTGTAATTTGATGTGGCTCTCTGCATTTTCACCGGATGTTTGTTTGAGACAATGATTACTGTACATAACGCACCAATTTCAACTGAGGTTTTTGGACATACAGTTGAACTTTATCGAACAAAACACACATTTATTGTGTAACATGAAGTCCTGTGAATGCCATCTGATGAAGATCATCAAAGGTTAGTGATTAATTAATCACTATTTCTGACTTTTCTGAGCCCTCTCATTGGCTGGAAAATGACTGTATGGTTTTCTGTGACTAGGCGCTGACTTAACATAATTGCATGGTATGCTTTCTCTGAAAAACTGAACATTTGCTATCTAACTGAGTGTCTCCTCATTGAAAACATCTGAAGTTCTTCAAAGGTAAATTATTTTATTTGAATGCTTTTCTTGTTTTTGTGAAAATGTTGCCCGCTAAATGCTACGCTAGCTACGCTAGCTATCAATACTGTTACACAAATGCTTGTTTTGCTATGGTTGAAAAGCATATTTTGAAAATCGGAGATGACAGTGTTGTTAACAAAAGGCTAAGCTTGAGAGCTAGCATATTTATTTCATTTCATTTGCGATTTTCATGCATAGTTAACGTTGCGTTATGGTAATGAGCATGAGGCTGTATTCACGATCCCGGATCCGGGATGGCTAGTATCAAGAGGTTGGGACAGAATGCGATTGGATCATCATCTAATTGGCATTCACATAACTCTTACAGATTTTCTACGTGGACGGTGATATTGGAAATTTATCAAAGTTTACTGGAGGACAACTTATTTTTAACTAAGACAAAATCATTTATATCTGAATTTTTCGAGTATAATATAGGTTTAGCAAATCTCATTGTTTAGGATACCTTTAACACTTTTTTGGTTACTACATGATTCCATACGTGTTATTTAATCATTTTGATGTTTTAACTGTTATTCTACAATGTAGAAAATAGAAAAAAATAAACCCTTGAATGATTAGGTGTGTCTAAACTTTGACTGGTACTGTATATATATTGTATGTGTCCAAAAAACACAACTATTTCCTGAGATTTTTTATATCTCCTAGATAGAGGACAGACACTTCAAAACCTTATTCCTTATGATTATATTTTGACCGTCGGTTTTGTCATCAATGAATGTGTTATTCAGAGCGGTTCTATGGGCTATATTAGTAAAGACCAAAATCAATATTTAATCAAATCATTTTACATACTTAAAAAAATACCTACGGGGTCCTAAAATTCCAAATCAATTAGCTAAGTGATCCATTATATGACCATCTTAAAACAATTCCATATGTTAGCTTAGTAGAACCCCTCAAAAGGCTTAGACTTTTAGAGGGCACATAATGTGGGAACTGGGAAAAACACAATTACACACACCTATAAAATTTAAATTTTCTGTGTATTTCCCTCGCTGTTAGCTCTCTATTCAGCCCTGACTAATGTATATAGAGAGAAAACGTACCGCTTCAAGTCTCGTAATGGTGTGTTATACACATGCTCAAACCATTATTGTTAGGATCAAACCCCTGAATAAACATACTGTCTGTACAATACTACGCATTACATTTCCCAACATTAACATATAGGGAGACTCATTGCTTGAGGTTTAATGTAGTCACACCTTGGGTTGGAACCTGAGCAGATGCCACATGCAGCAGAGCAGAGAAGAGCAGGGAGATGGAAATCACTTCTACAGGTCTGCTGTTACCCATGGTCCTGTGGGGTGGAACAGCAACCCCTGCAGCTCCAGAGTTAATGGGATAGCACCAGGGCTGCTGATCAAGCACAGCCTCGCCCTCTGCAGTAGAGTGAGACCAAGCTATCCAAAACAATCTGTAAAATAGTCTACCACAGCCTCAAACAGATACATATTAATTTGTGTTTCTAGAGATGAAAATCAGTGTTTGTTTGCTGCTGATTTAAAGGATGTTTTAGGATACTGAGCTGAGTAGCTCATCACATATTGAGAGATACTTTTGTATTTACCGTATAGTGTATGTGGACACAGCTTCAAATTAGTGGATCTGGCTATTTCAGCCACACCCGTTGCAGACAGATGTATAAAATCGAGCACACTGCCATGAAATCTCCATAGACAAACATTGGAAATAGATTGGCCTTACTGAAGAGCTCAGTGACTTTCTACGTGGCACCATCATAGGATGCCACCTTTTCAACAAGTCAGTTCGTCAAATTTCTGCCCTGCTAGTGCTGCCCCTGTCAACTGTAAGTGTTGTTTTTTTGAAGTGGAAATGTCTAGGAGCAACAATGGCTCAGCTGCCAAGTGGTAGGCCACACGAGCTCACAGAACAGGACCGCAGAGTGCTGAAGAGCATAGCGCGTAAAAATCGTCTGTCCTCGGTTGCAACACTCACTACACACTAACTGTCTCTGGAAGCATTGTCAGCACAAGAACTGTTTGTCTGGAGCTTCATGAAATGTGTTTCCATGGCCGAGCAGCCGCACACAAGCCTAAGATGATCATGTGCAATGCAAGGGTCGGCTGGAGTGGTGTAAATCTTACCACTATTGGATGGACAAATCTGGGTTGGGCGGATGCCAGGAGAACGCAACCTGCCCGAATGCATAGTGCTAACTGTAATGTTTGGTGGAGGAGTAATAATGGACTGGGACTGTTTTTTTATGGTTCAGGCAAGGGCCTTTACTGTAGTTCCAGTGAAGGGAAATATTAACACTACAGCATACAATAACATTCTAGATTCTTCCAACTTTGTGGCAACAGTTTGTGGAAGGCCCTTTCCTGTTTCAGCATTACAGTGCCCCTGTGCACAAAGCGAGGTCCCATACAGAAATAGTTTTTCAAGATCGGTGTGGAAGAACTTGACTGGCCTGCACAGAGCCCAGACTTAAACCTCATCGAACACCTTTTGGATGAATTGGAACGCTGACTGGGATCAGGCCTAATCACCCAACATCAGTGCCTGGCGTCTCTAATGCTCTTGTGGATGGAATCAAGACCTTGCAGTAATGTTCCAATATCTAGTGGAAAGCCTTCCCAGAAGAGTGGAGGCTATAATAGCAGCAAAGGAGGGACCAATTCCATATTAATGCCCAGAATTTTGGAAGCAGATTTTCAACGGGCAGGTGTCCACATACTTTTGGTCCTGTATTGTACTTTGACATAGTATAAAGACTGTCGTCGTAGCCTTATTTCATTGTATCATGTCCTATACTGGCCATGTAGTTTATTTCAAAATGAATTAGGAAGGCATAATTTCTTGACTGAATAATGCATCACATGGTGGTGGCATCATTTTATGGGTATGCTTGTCATCTGCAAGGACTAGGGAGTTTTTTAAGGATAAAAATAAATTGAATACAGCTATAAGCACAGGCAAAATCCTAGAGGAAAACCTGGTTAAGTCTGCTTTCCACCAGACACTGAAAGACAAATTCACCTTTCAGTAGGACATTAACATAAAACACAAGGCCTAATCTACATTGGACTTGCTTACCAAGATGACATTGAATGTTCCTGAGTGGCCTAGTTTTAACTTAAATCGGCTTGAAAATCTATGGTTAGACAAATTCCAACAATTCACATTTATGAACCTGCAGCTAAGTTAGGTACATACTTTTTCATTTGTTCTCTGTGTGCACTGTATCCAGGGTTATGAAAAAAAAGAGGTTGAATTCTCTCTCAGTTGGTCCCCTTGGAACAGGATAGAGTTGCACTTAAGGCTCCGTAGTCCCAGCTCTTACCCAGCCGCTGCCCCACTATCTCCCAATCTTCCACCTTTGTCTCTCTTCTCCTTTAATGGATGGAGCATGACTTACCAATTCCAGAGCTGGTAGCTACTAATGACTAGAGATATGTCTTTCAACTGGGCTCAAATCACTACACACTGAGTGCTTGGCGTGAATGGGGAAAGTGAGCTTCACACACACGCACATGCACATAATGTGGACACACACACACCATGGCAAGGGTCCCAGCGTGATGGCTTATTCTGACAACTCTCCTCACACCTTTCTGTTTGTCTGTAGCATGGGAGAGCAGCCACTGTCATCATAATACCTGATAACCACCTGACCACCTGATAACAATGACTCACCTCAAATTTCACATCTCACCTGTCATATGGTTGGTGTCCTGGAAAATCTTGTCTCCCTAAAACAGTTCATGTTTCAGAAATGGGAAAAAATCTGTTTATTTTCATATCTATTGCCATGTATTAATGGAAGTTCACAAGGCATGTTTATATACTGTTATTCAATCATTACACCTACACTGTTTGTGAGCACCTTGCGTAGCGTTAAAATAAAACTTGGTTTTATTTGTGATGCTTAACGTGTTGCAAGTCCCACCTCTTGCATCTCCTCGTTGGTTTTTAGGAGCATATAGCCACGTGGGTGATTGAAAGATGAACTGAGGTCTACACTCCAGTCCAGTCACTAGTGGTAATGCACCTTAAAGTTGGTTGCCAACCACCATATAAAGTCCAAAGAAGAAGAAGAAGCCTCAAGTAGGAGATATTACTAGAAACGAACTCGGGTTTACCGTTTTATCTGTGGATTAATTGTCGGAGTAGAGGACCTTATGCATATCTGGTAAAATAACAACCCAATATTTATATCCAAGGAGAAATGAGCTAGCAACAGCAAGCTAGCTAGCTAAATTGCCATAAATGTTTGCTTATCGACCTGTCCCCAAATTAATATAATTGGTTGAGAGTTTGTTTTGATATTTCAACCTGCGTGTCCTGATCACGTCTGGTGTGGAGGGACAAAATCAACATGCATACGAAGGCGCACGCAGAAGCTCGAACGGGTGCGGTCTGATCAGCATGCTAGCCTACAAATCCTTACATCTATCAATGCATGATAGTACATTTTGTTTCATTCAGTGGTACAATGTTAACATGACCATACAAAACCACACACAATGCACCTCTTGTTACGGAACCACCTAGCCAGCCTATGACTATGCCTGCTCTTGCTGGGGCTATTGCGGTGTTGATAGCGTAAATACGATTTAGCCTTCAAAATGGGTTTACACAGACATTTAGCACTTGGGTTTTACAGTGGACCTCTGTCATACTTTGATTTCAATGGTAACAGTTTATTTGGATTTGTCCGGATTGTCATACTATAAGCAACCGCATACTCAGGCTCCGATTAAGGTTAGGTTTAGAATAAGGGTTAGGGTAAGGGTTAAGGTTAGAGTAAGGGTTAAGTTTAGGGTTAGGATAAGGGTTCAAGTTAGGGCTAGGGTATTAGAAAGTTCGCTGAAATGTTACTGCTAGTCTGTAGAGTATCTATAGATGGAGTATCCAAATAAAGAGTTACCAAATACATTTTGTTGACACATTTTCTAAATGATCTATTCTAAATTACAGAAAGTATTAACTAGCAAGTGTCTTTAAATAGCAATTGCCTGCATTTGTTATTGTTGATTAAAAGCCCTGTAGTGACCCTTTCATTGATTTCACAACTCAGTCAACATTAGAGGATTAAATCCATGGACCGGATAAAAGAGCTGGTGAAGACCTAATAGTGAAATCATTGTACTTTCTTTCTCGATTCAGTAGCAAATCTATGGTCTACTTTAAAACTCCTGGCATCCATTACATCTATAAAATGCATAATATGATTTTGGGTTGTAGTGTACTGTGGCTGTCATTGTAGCACACTATTATATTCACATCCCAAATCAATTTCCGCTTTCAATTGAGATGCTCAGGGATCAGTGGCCTTAAATCCCTTTTTAAGAGGAACTATTGTTTTTGTGGAAAATAATATGCTCGAGGCTGAATGCAGTTTGCACAAACTTGCCAATACGAAAAAGCTCCACTAGAGTAAAAAACACAATTAAAATCCAAATAAAGGTTTTTGGTCGCATACACAGATTTGCAGATGTTATCACTGGTGCAGCAAAATGCTTGTGTTTCTAGCTCCAACAGTGCAGTAATCAAAAGAAGAAGAAAAAACAATAGAAAATGCGAACAAAATCAGGAAAAATAAATTAAGAAATATCAGAAAGAGCAATGTCAGAGACCGGAAGAAAAATATACTGTTGAAGGTTGTCATTAAAGTCATTAAAACTAATTTTTCAAGAACTCCACAAATTTCTTGTTTACAAACTATAGTTTTGGCAAGTCGGTTAGGACATCTACTTTTTGCATGACACAATGATTTTTCCAACAATTGTTTACTGACAGATTATTTCACTTATAACTTATAACATTTCCAGTGGGTCAGAAGATTACATACAATAAGTTGCCTGTACCTTTAAACAGCTTGGGAAATTCCAGAAAATGATGTCATGGCTTTAGAAGCTTCTGATAGGCTAATTGACATAATTTGAGTCAATTGGAGGTGTACCTGTGGATGTATGTCAAGGCCTACCTTCAAACGCACTGCCTCTTTGCTTAACATCATGGGAAAATCAAAAAGAAATCAGCCAAGACCTCAGAAAAAAATGTAGACCTCCACAAGTCTGGTTCATCCTTGGGAGCAATTTCCAAACGCCTGAAGGTACCACGTTCATCTGTACAAACAATAGTACGCAAGTATAAAGACCATGCGACCACTCAGCCGTCATACTGCTCAGGAAGGAGATGCGTCTCCTAGAGATGAACGTACTTTGGTGCAAAAAGCGCAAATCAATCCCAGAACAACAGCAAAGGACCTTGTGAAGATTCTGGAAGAAACAGCTACAAAAGTATCTATATCCACAATAAAGCATGTCCTATATTGACATAACCCGAAAGGCCACTCAGCAAGGAAGAAGCCACCACTCCAAAAGCACTGATGAAACAAAAATAGAACTGTTTGGCCATAATGACCATTGTTATGTTTGGAGTAAAAGGGTGAGGTTTGCAAGCAGAAGAACACCATCCCAACCTTGATGCATGGGGTAGCAGCATCATGTTGTGGGGGTGCTTTGCTGCAGGAGGGACTGGTGCACTTCGCAAAATAGATGGCATCATGAGGTTGGAAAATTATGTGCATATATTGAAACAACATTTCAAGACATCAGTCAGGAAGTTAAAGCTTGGTCGCAAATGGGTTTTCCAAATAGACTGACCAGAATGACTGACCAGAATAGCTTCCCCCTCAGTCTTCCCGCTCTTTCACTCAAACCCCCCTTTTTATTTGTGTAACCAGCCGCTATATCGACTCCATTCACCAGGTCCATCAATGTATGATTCATTCTGTGTATATGTAATTCTGTGTGATTAGTTAGGTATTTAGTAAATAAATAATTAAACCAAATTTGGTATTGCTGATTCAACTTGTTAGCCAGGGTT
Organism: Oncorhynchus clarkii lewisi; assembly: GCF_045791955.1. NCBI lineage: Eukaryota > Metazoa > Chordata > Actinopteri > Salmoniformes > Salmonidae > Oncorhynchus > Oncorhynchus clarkii. Next base: position 19,127,917 of record NC_092169.1, read on the forward strand.
GGTGAAGATAACCAAGAATTGACAACTTTCAGATGAGACTGAAATAAGGCGAGTATTAAATGTTGAATGCTATTGATGTAAAAGATTACTAGGTCTTTCCCCTCAGGGAACTCCACCCCCCCATTCAGCTGAAAAGGTGGCGCAGGGAATTCAAAAATATTCTTTAGAAATATTTAACTTTCACACATTAACAAGTCCAATACCTCCAATGAAAGATAAACATCTTGTTCATCTACCCATCATGTCCGATTTTTTAAATGTTTTACAGCGAAAACACAACATATATTTATGTTAGACCACCACCAAATCAAAGGAAAACGCAGCCATTTTTTCCAGCCAAAGATAGTCACTAACCTTTTGAAAATCTTAATCAGATGACACTCCTATGACATGTTACACAATACATTTATGTTTTGTTCGATAATATGCATATTTATATCCACAAATCTCGGTTTACATTGTAGCCATGTTCAGAACTGCCTCCAAAATATCCGGAGGAATTGTAGAAAGCTACGCCAGATAACAGAAATACTCATCATAAACTTTGACTAAAGATACATGTTCTACATATAATTAAAGATACACTGGTTCTTAATGCAACCGCTGTGTCAGATTTTTTTAAAACGTTACGGAAAAAGCCTAACATTGCAATAATCTGAGACGGCGCTCAGACGTAAATGTATTTCTCTGCCATGTTGAAGTCAACAGAAATACGAAATTACAACATAAATATTCCCTTACCTTTGATGATCTTTCACCAGAATGTAGTGCAAGGAGTCCTAGTTCCATAATAAAGGAAGTGCTACCAGATCCATATCTTGTTGGGAAAGGAGGGGGCGATGACATCAAAGTTGCCCCACATTCAGAATTTCACTTCTTGTTTGGAAGATTGCCTGCCCTCTGAGTTCTGTTATACTCACAGACATAATTCAAACAGTTTTAAAAACTTCATAGTGTTTTCTATCCAATAGTAATAATAATATGCATATATTAGCAATCTAGGACAGAGTAGGATGCAGTTCACTATGGGCACGCCATTCATCCAAGGTGAAAATACTGCCCCCTATCCTCAACAAGTTAAGAGTTTATTCGGAAGATAACAGCTCTATAAATATTATTTTGCGGTGCCCTGGCTTTCTCGTTAATTATCTACCTGATTAGCTTAGTCATGTAATATTCATTACAGAGAAATAATTTAGTACAATAGCTTGTCATATCACTTAATCCGGCATAGCCAAAGACATGACAACAGTATGTAAACATTATTCAGGTGACCAGTGTTCAATCAATTCCTCTATGTACATAGGGCAGCAATTTCTAAGTTGCAGGGTAAAGTCCTGTCGGATAGCCGGGTAGAACAGTGGTTAAGGCTAGTAGTGTTTTTTGAATGGAGTGACTTTTGATAGAGTATTCACACCCCTTTACTATTTCCACATTTCGTTGTGATACAAAGTGGGATTAAATGGATTTAATTGTCTTTTTTTTTGTCAACGATCTACACAAAATACTCTGTGTTAAAGTGGAAGAACAATTTTAATCTAATTTAAAAAAAAAAATGAAAATACAACTTTAATATACCTTGATTAGATAAGTATTCAAACCCTTGAGTCAATACATGTTAGAATCAAGTTTGGCAGTGATTAGTTGTGAGTCTTTCTGGGTACGTCTTTAATAAGAGTGTTCCACACCTGGATTATGCAAAATTTTCCCAGTATTCTTTTCAAAATACTTCAAGCTCTGTCAAATTAGCTGCTGATCATTGCTAAACAACCATTGTCAGGTCTTGCCATGCATATTAACCCATCATTCATTAGCTAAATATAAGTGTAATACTGTATTGAATGTATTACCTAAAAAAGGTAGGCTAGGACAGCTATTTCAATCTTGAACAGGATTATCTATTTTGGATGCAATTTTAATGGAATTGATGGAGAGAGAAAGACAGTGACCGTGTGCACACTGATTAAAAGCAACGCTATTTGAGTGATAGGCTGTTTTAAAACTCTGCAGCTGCAATACAAAAATTATACAATCTTTACAATAAAAAATAACTTGACTCCTGAAAGTGAGATAGAAGTTTAACTTAGATACGCATTCAGACACGGTATATTAGTCCTAATAATTCTGTAGCATAAGCTATTCTCCAACAAATGTAGCCTACCTGTCACTAGACAAAAAGTTGCCAACTGATGAGATGATAGCCTACATGCATTGTGAACTGTGCATCATATTGAGATGTGCTGTCTGGGTCCACCATCCCTGTGTGTTGATGATGCAGAGAGCAGAGCAGAAAAGGCTGTAGAGATGCCAGATTTAGACATTGGATATAAATTCTGTTCATAGAAATTATTTATCAATAAAAGTTTATCGGTTTCTCAGTTATTTATCCCAGGAAGTGGGAGTGTGTTTGAGTGGGAATTCTTGGTACATCTCGGTTAACCTGCAATTAAACCCTAATTCTCACATACCTGTATGTGGAATAGTCAGGTGCAATAGGCATCTATTAGTCAGGCATTAGGTTTTTCTGATTATGTTTGACCCTCAGCACAGCGTTATTACATTGGAGGGGGGGGGGGGGGGGGGTTACAGGGAGGGATGTGAGAAGTAATAGCAAGGTACACACTTGGACATGTATATGCACACAATCACATACACACACAGTTGATATTTGCAGAACTTTTTGTCATACAAGGATTTACCAGGGGAGATCAGAGGGAGAGCAGGAGAAAGAGGACATTTAGTTGAATCCAATTATTAAACGACACGCAGTAGGATGTACCAACTACACCCACAGAGGGGAGAGCATTTACCATTGAGAGAGGGAGTGTCCATCCTGACTAGTGTATAAAAGTAGAGGGAGGCAAACAGCATCTAATGAAAAAAGGCAGCTGCCGTATCATCAATTACGGATGTGTTCTGCACCATCTCCCAGACAGAGGCGGTAATAATATACATTAAACCACCACACGGTTGGGAGAAAAATTAGTGTTACCCAATTTACACTCAGGCCAATTGACGTTCATTTGCAGACTTGGGAGGGCCCCGTTCCACAAAGCGGCCCTGTGCAAAACAGATAAGGACATTAAAAAGCCAGAGAGCCAAGGTTCTTCTCCCTCTCTGCACATTTATATTTCCAGGCCTTTTCATCTCCTGACTGAAGCATGTGTCTGGGGAGAGGGGTATTAAACTTATCTCCACAATTACCACTCCACCCCTGAATTGTGTAATTTCTCAGAGTAATAGAGAGCAGGCACAGGAACGCTCTACTGACGTACATGAATCCTGGATTGCTGATGCTATGTATTGGCCTTTGAGAGGCTTTGACGACTGCTACCAGTCGGCAATATTGGCACTCCCCAGAAGGAGCAGTCGTCCATAGGAATGAATGGATTCTACAGTATTTCACTTAAATATTTCAAGGACAAAATTACATGCATTTAAGTATTTTTGTTGTTGTAGCATGAGTTTTTCCTCGCCAAAGTAACAACACAGTGTGGTCAGAGACTTAGTAACTTGGTTGTAGTAAAAAAATAAAAATAAAAACTTTATTTAACCAGGTAGGCTAGTTGAGAACAAGTTCTCATTTGCAAGATAAAGCAAAGCAGTTCGACACATACAACAACACAGAGTTACACATGGAATAAACAATCAATAATACAGTAGGGAAATCTATATACAGCATGTGCAAATGACGTAGGACAAGAGAGGTAATGTCAGGTATGCTTAAATGGCTGTAAGGGAGTCAGGTCCAGGAGAGCAGATATTTGGTAGCCAACGGAGCCTTTTATTTAGACTAACCAAAAACACATGGCAAAGTGAACACGAAATAACAATAACAATAATAACGAAATAACAATACGGGTTAACATATCCCAGCGCAACAGACTAACGTGCGCATAACATGAAACAGAATAAACAACACCACACAAAAACAATGGGGGAATCAGAGGGTCAAATACACAACACATAATGAGGGAAATGAGAACCAGGTATGTGGGAAAACATGACAAATGGAAAATGAAAAATGGATCGGCGATGGCTAGAAGACCGAGCACCGCCCGAACAAGGAGCGGTGCTCGCAGCAGAGAAGGTTCCAACACGTCCTCCACCGGAACCCAGCATCTCTGCTCCAGACCATACCCCTCGCCCAATGTCTCAATCCAGTATGGTACGCCGGGGCCCCTTCGGCAGTGCGGAGGAACCTCCCGCACCTCAGACTCCTGGAGTGAGCCAACCACCACCGGCCTGAGGAGAGACACATGGAACGAGGGGTTAATGTGGTAATCGGGGAGAAGCTGTAACCTGTAACAAACCTCGTTCACTCTCCTCAGGACTTTAAATGGCCCCACAAACCGCGGACCCAACTTCTGGCAGGGCAGGCAGAAGGGTAGGTTTCTGGTCGAGAGCCAGACCCGGACCTCACTACGGTGACGGTCTGCACCAACTTTCTGGCGCAGCACGGCACGCTGAAGGTGAACATGGGCGTCCATTGTTTCCTCTGCACGCGGGAACCAGTCGTCCACCGCAGGAGCTTCGGTCTGACTCTGATGCCAAGGAGCCAGAACCGGCTGATACCCCAATACACACTGAAAGGCGGAGAGGTTAGTGGAGGAGTTGATAAGCGAGTTCTGGGCCATCTCTGCCCCCTCCCCCGGCCGGTCCTGGCAAGAGGACCTAAGAGTACCCACATCCTGGTTTACTCTCTCCATCTGCTTGTTACTCTCGGGGTGAAAACCTGAGGAAAGGCTGACCGAGACCCCCAGACATTCCATGAACGCCTTCCAGACCCTTGAAGTGAACTGGGTACCTCGATCAGACACTATATCCTCAGGCACCCCGTAGTGCCGGAAGACGTGCGTAAACAAGGCCTCCTCAGTCTGTAGGGCCGTAGGGAGACCGGGCAGAGGGAGGAGACGGCAGAACTTAGAGAAACGATCCACAACGACCAGGATCGTGGTGTTTCCCTGTGATGGAGGAAGTTCAGTCAGGAAATCGATGGGTAGGTGTGACCATGGCTGCTGTGGAACGGGTAATGGGGTGTAACTGACCTCTGGGCAGGTTCCTAGGAGCCTTACACTGGGCGAACACCGAACAGGAGGAAACATAAACCCTCACGTCCTTAGCCAAAGTGGGCCACCAGTACTTCCCACTCAGACAGCGCACCGTCCGACCGATGCCTGGATGACCAGAGGAGGGTGACGTGTGGGACCAATAGATCAGCCGGTCACGGATGGCAGACGAAACGTACAGACGCCCAGCGGGACACTGGAGGGGTGCGGGCTCTGTACGCAACGCCCACTCAATGTCTGGGTCCTGCTCCCACACTACCGGCACCACCAGGCAGGAGACCAGGAGTATGGGAATGGGATCCATGGGCCTCTCCTCTGTGTCATACAGCTGGGACAGTGTGTCTGCCTTCACGTTCTGGGAACCTGGTCTGTAAGAAAGGGGGAAAACAAAACAGGTGAAAAACATGGCCCACCTTGCCTGGCGAGGGATCAGTATCATCACCGCCCGGATATACTACAGATTGCGGTGGTCAGTCCAGATGAGAAAAGGCTGTTTAGCCCCCTCAAGCCAATGTCTCCACGTCTTCAAAGCCTTGACGACATCCAACAACTCCCGGTCCCCCACGTCATAGTTTCGGTGGCGTACCCGAGCGCTGAGAGAGCACTGCTCCTATCCCAGCCTCGGACTCGTCAGCCTCCACTGTGAATGCCAAAGAGGGATCTGGATGAGCCAACACGGGAGCTGAGGTAAACCGAGCCCTCAGGTGGCTAAAAGCCCTCTCTGCCTCAACTGTCCACTGCAAGCGCACCGGGCTCCCCTTCAGCAGTGAGGTAATGGGAGCCGCTACCTGACCAAAACCTGAGATAAGGAGACCTGGTCTGGACTCTCCACCATATTGGCACCAAAAGGAAACCCCTAAACACTTACTTGAGCACTCTCGCAACCACCCTGTGAGAGCACTCTGTGGCCAAGAAACAGTGGGGTTATGACAAGTTAACCCAGCACCACGGGCACAGCACCACGGGAAATGCAGGAGAGTCAATAATAAAGAGACTAATTCTCTCCTTATGACCCTCCTGCGTCACCATGCCCAAAGGAGCGGTGACCTCCCTAATCAACACTGACCCTAATGGTCAACTATTTAAGGTGTGAACGGGGAAGGGCACATCCACGGGAACGATGGGGATCCCTAAACTATGGGCAAATTATCTATCAATGAAATTCCCAGCCGCGCCTGAATCGACGATCGCCTGATGCTGGGAATGCGGGGAAAACTCAGGAAAAGTAACAAATTAAAACATGTGTGCAACAGAGAGCTCTGGGTGAGAATGGTGCCTTCTCTCCTGGGGTGACGCCAGAGTGCCCTGCCTGCTGCCTCAAACCCTAGAGGAGCCAACATGGCACCGACCAGCAGTGTGACCTCTGCGGCCACATATGGTACACGTGAAAGCCCCTCCTCTGATCTCCCTGTGCGCAGCATTTCCCGGCTCCATTGGCGCCGGAGCGGTGGTGCTGGGAAATGGAATCTACAGAGCCCTCTCTGGACGTCCGCGGGTGACCAGCAGGTTATCCAGCCGAATGGACGAAGGTAAGAGTGGTATCCCTGCCGAACAACTCCTGACGGACATCCTCGCGCAGGCTGCAAAGGTAGTCGTCGATGAGGGCCCTGTCGCTCCATCCTGCTCCAGAGGCCAAGGTCCGAAATTTCAGTGCGTTCTCCTGGGCGCTCCTCATCCCCTGTCTCAGGTGGAACAGTCGTTCACCCGCCGCTCTAAACTCGGGCGGGTGGTCGAAGACTGCCCTGAAGCGGCGGGTGAATTCATTGAAGTCATCCAACGCCACATCTCCTTCTCCCCACACGGCGTTGGCCCACTCCAGAGCTCTCCCTGAGAGGCACGAGATGAGGGGGGACACCCTCTCCCTTCCCGAAGGAGCTGGATAAACGATGCCCAGATAGAGGTCCAGCTATAGTAGGAAGCCTTGGCACCATGCCGCCGTCCCATCATACTCTCCAGGAAGGGCGAGACTCATCCCACTGGAACCAAGTACAGGAGGGACGGGTAGTGAGGACCCCTGTTGTGCTGGAGGAGGTACTGGAGGACCTCCCTGTCTCTCCCAGCGATCCATCGTATGACAGACCTCGGTCCATGGCGGTGCCGAGATGGTGAATCAATGCCGTGTGCTCCTCGACTCCGTTACCATAGGTACCTGCTCCTGATGACTCCATAATGGGTCTGGTATTCTTTTAGGTATGCGTAAATGGCTGTAAGGGAGTCAGGTGCAGGAGAGCAGATATTGGGTAGCCAACGGAGCCTTTTATTTAGGCAAACCAAATACAAAATAACAATACGGGTTAAAAGTTCTTAGGGCTGAAATCCCGTTATTGGGATCGATATGACAACAGCCAGTGAAAGTGCAGGACGCCAAATTCAAAACAGCAGAAATCTCATAATTGAAATTCCTCAAACATACGACTGACTATCTTATACCATTTTAAAGGTAATGTTGTTGTTAATCCCACCACAGTGTCCGATTCCAAATAGGCTTTACAGCGAAAGCACCACAAACGATTATGTTAGGTCAGCACCTAAAAAGTCACAAAAACACACAGACATTTTTCCAGCCAAAGAGAGGAGTCACAACAGCACAAATAGAGATAAAATCAATCACTAACATTTTATGATCTTCATCAGCTGACACTCATAGGACTTCATGTTACACAATACATGTATGTTTTGTTTGATAAAGTTCATATTTATATCAAAAAATCTCAGTATACATTGGGCGGGTTATGTTCGGTAGTTCCAAAAACATCTGGTCATTTTGCAGAGAGCCACATCAATTTACAGAAATACTCATCATAAATGTTGATGAAAATGCAACTGTTATACATGGAATTAAAGATATACTTCTCGTTAATGCAACCGCTGTGTCAGATTTCAAAAAAGCTTTACGGAAAAAGCAAACCATGCTATAATCTGAGAACTGCGCTCAGAGAACAAATACATATATCCGCCATGTTGGAGTCAACAAAAGTCAGAAATAACATGATAAATATTCACTTACCTTTGATGATCTTCATCACAATGCACTCCCAGGAATCCCAGTTCCACAATAAATGTTTTATTTGTTCGATAATGTCCATCATTTATGTCCAAATAGCTACTTTTGTTAGCTCGTTTGGTAAACAAATCAAAACTCACGAAGCGCGTTCAGTAGTTGCAGACGAAACGTCAAAAAGTTCCGTTACTGACCATAGAAACTTGTCAAACGATGTACAGAATCAATCTTTAGGATGTTTTAAACATAAATCTTCAATAATATCCCAACCGGAGAATTCCTTTGTTTTCAGAAAAGCAAAGGGACGGGAGATACCTCTCATGTGAAATGCTATTAACCTCTAGTGACACCCCATCCCGTGAAGGGGACTGTTGTCATCATCTGACACTAATTAGCATAACGCAACGGACATAAATAGTCCTAGAAAATATTCCTATTCATGAAAATCACAAATGAAATATATTGAGACACAGCTTAGCCTTTTGTTAATCACCCTGTCATCTCAGATGTTCAAAATATGCTTTACAGCCAAAGCTAGACAAGCATTTGTGTACGTTTATCGATAGCCTAGCATAGCATTTTGTCCAGCTAGCAGCAGGTAACTTGGTCACGGAAATCAGAAAAGCAATCAAATGAAATCGTTTACCTTTGATGAGCTTCGGATGTTTTCACTCACGAGACTCCCAGTTAGATAGCAAATGTTCCTTTTTTCCAAAAATATTATTTTTGTAGGCGAAATAGCTCCGTTTGTTCTTCACGTTTGGCTGAGAAATCGCCCGGAAATTTCAGTCACGAAAACGGAGAAAAATATTCCAAATTAGCTCCATAATATCGACAGAAACATGGCAAACGTTGTTTATAATCAATCCCCAAGATGTTTTTCAAATATCTATTCGATAATATATCAACCGGGAATGGTGGCTTCTTAGTAGGAGAGAGAGAAACAATGGCCTCATTTGTCCTTTACGCACCAAACACTATGAGAGACTTCAGCTGACCACTGATGCAATGTTGACGTTCAGGCTCATTTTTCAAAATAAAAGCCTGAAACTATGTATTGTGACACTAGACACATTAGGGAAGCCATAGAAAAAGTAATCTGGTTGATAGCCCATTCACTGCTCATAGGGACACATAGGAACGCAGAGCCTTCTAAATAAGAGTCCCTTCCTGTTTGGATTTTTCTCAGGCTTTCGCCTGCAACATGAGTTCTGTAATACACTCACAGATAATATTTTTACAGTTTTGGAAACTTTAGAGTGTTTTCTATCCTAAGCTGTCAATTATATGCATATTCTAGCATCTTGTCCTGACAAAATATCCTGTTTACTACGGGAACGTTATTTTTCCAAATATGAAAATACTGCCCCCTAGTCACAAAAGGTTCAACAGCGCGTGACTGCTGCCAGACCTCTGACTCATTCCCCTATCATTTGGCCCCATGTCACAGTAGAAGCATCAAATAGGTTTCTATAGACGGTTGACATCTAGTGGAAGCCTTAGGAAGTGCAACATGACCAATATCCCACTGTATCTTCGACAGGGGCTAAGTTGAAAATCGACCAACCTCAGATTTCCCACTTCCTGGTTGGATTTCTTCTCATGTTTTTTCCTGCTATAAGAGTTCTGCTTTACTCACAGACATCATTCAAACTTTTTTAGAAGCTTCAGAGTGGTTTCTATCCAAATATACTAATAATATGCATATATTAGCAACTGGGACTGAGGAGCAAGCAGCTTACTCTGGGCACCTCAGGGCGCCTTATTCATCCAAGCTACTCAATACTGCCCCCCAGCCATAAGAAGATAACACTTGTATTTTCATAATAATGAGTATTTCTGTAAATTGATGTGGCTCTCTACAAAATCACACAAATCATACTTTGGAACTAGTGAACATAACACGCCAATGTAAAATGAGATTTTTGGATATAAATATGCACTTTATCGAACAAAACATACATGTATTGTGTAACATTAAGTCCTATGAGTGTCATCTGATGAAGATCATCAAAGGTAGGTGTATAATTTTATCTCTATTTGTGCTTTTTGTGACTCCTCTCTTTGGCTGGAAAAATGGGTGGGTTTTTAATATTCATGAAATCACAAGCGAAATACGCCTTTTGTTATTCACCCTGTCGTCTCAGATTTTGAAATGATGCTTTACAGCAATAGCAAGACAAGCGTTTGTGTAAGTTTATCAATAGCCTAGCATAGCATTATGTCCAGCTAGCAGCAGGAAGCTTGGTCACGAAAATCAGAAAAGCATTTAAATTAACCGTTAACCTTTGATGATCTTCGGATATTTTCACTGACGAGACTTCCAGTTAGACAGCAAATGTTCCTTTTGTTCCATAAAGATTATTTTTATACCCAAAATACCTCCGTTTGTTTGTCACGTTATGTTCAGAAATCCACCAGAAATAGAGGTCACGACAACCACGAAAAAAATCCATATATATCCATAATCTCGACAGAAACATGGCAAACTTTTTTTATAATCAATCCTCAAGGTGTTTTTCAAATATCTATTCGATAATATATCAACCGGGACAGTTGGCTTTTCAGTAGGACCGGGAGGAAAAATGGCTACCTCTCACTTTTACGCAAGAATCACTCAGAGCCATCAGCTGGCCACTGACGCAATGTGTTCATTTACGCTCATTCTTCAACATAAAGGGTGTTCTTCATGTCTAAAGGCTGTAGACATGTTAGGGAAGACTTAGAAAATGGGCAATAGGGATGCATAGAAAGACAGGGGTTTCAAAACAAGGGTCACTTCCTGATTGGATTTTTCTCAGGACAATAGGCAAGCAGCTTGCTGAGAAGGCAACAACTGTTGGTGCAATTATTAGAAAATGGAAGAAGTTCAAGATGACGGTCAATCACCCTCGGTCTGGGGCTCCATGCAAGATCTCACCTCGTGGGGCATCAATGATCATGAGGAAGGTGAGGGATCAGCCCAGAACTACACGGCAGGACCTGGAAAATGACCTGAAGAGAGCTGGGACCACAGTCTCAAAGAAAACCATTAGTAACACATTACGCCGTCATGGATTAAAATCCTGCAGCGCACGCAAGGTCCCCCTGCTCAAGCCAGCGCATGTCCAGGCCCGTCTGAAGTTTGCCAATGACCATCTGGATGATCCAGAGGAGGAATGGGAGAAGGTCCTGTGGTCTGATGAGACAAAAATAGAGCTTTTTGGTCTAAACTCCACTCGCCGTGTTTGGAGGAAGAAGAAGGATGAGTACAACCCCAAGAACACCATCCCAACCGTGAAGCATGGAGGTGGAACCATCATTCTTTGGGGATGCTTTTCTGAAAAGGGAACAGGACGACTGCACCGTATTGAGGGGAGGATGGATGGGGCGAGGTATCGCGAGACCTTTGCCTTAAACCTCCTTCCCTCAGTAAGAGCATTGAAGATGGGTCGTGGCTGGGTCTTCCAGCGTGACAATGACCCGAAACACACAGCCAGGGCAACTAAGGAGTGGCTCCGTAAGAAGCATCTCAAGGTCCTGGAGTGGCCTAGTCAGTCTCCAAACCTGAACCCAGTGGAAAATCTTTGGAGGGAGCTGAAAGTCCATATTGGCCAGCGACAGTCCTGAAATCTGAAGGATCTGGAGAAGGTCTGTATGGAGGAGTGGGCCAAAATCCCTGCTGCAGTGTGTGAAAACCTGGTCAAGAACTACAGGAAACGTATGATCTCTGTAATTGCAAACAAAGGTCTCTGTACCAAATATTAAGTTCTGCTTTTCTGATTTAAGAAATTACTTAAAAATCATACAATGTGATTTTCTGGATTTTTGTTTTAGATTCCGTCTCTCACAGTTGAAGTGTACCTATGATAAAAATTACATACTTCTACATGCTTTGTAAGTAAGAAAACCTGCAAAATCGGCAGTGTATCAAATACTTGTTCTCCCCACTGTATGATGGCTGGTTACACAAAGAAAGGGGGTTGGGTTTTGAATGAAAGTGCGGGAAGACTGAGTAACAAAGGGAGATGCTATGTCTCTTTCAGGCCGTAGGCAGTTACTCTATCGTAAATATAGAACCTTATGCATTCTAAATAACATTTGGAAAAGGAAAATGCAATAAATATTTACTCTGAGCTGCTCTTCGATCGGTTGGCCGTAGATAAGAGGCCGGGTTGTCCTTTGAAGAATGTCCGGTGGTAGAATGGATACTTGGTAGTACTGTCGTCTTGTCGTAGAACAGATACTCTCTCTGTCCTCTCCTAGCCCACGTCTACAGTTGCTGCACTAACACAACGTCTAGGAGGTATCACTTCTTTAGTGAATAAGAGTTCAAATTTCATACCAAGTTGCCATACTTTAAGCTCATGCTATATTCTGGCTGGTATAGTCGAAATTCATCCTTTCGGCGTGTAGGTCGTCACCTTCAAATTGAAATGTTATGCTAATTTCGTTAGGTTCTTGCTGAGGTTGGCTTAGTTCTGTAGGTGGTCTTTGTCCTTTCAACGTGGGGATGATAAGTCCTCACGTACTCTGAACAGGAAGTTACATTTTTGTAAATTGGCTTATATAGGGTTGGGAGAGAGGGCAGTGTTTCATAGTTTACAACCAATGTCTTTTCACATATGGTCAAGGACCTTATCACCTCCACCCTACCTGACACCCTAGACCCACTAATTTACTTAACGCCCCAATAGGTCCTCAGACGACGCAATCGCAACCACACTGTACACTGCTCTAACCCATCTGGACAAGAGGAATACCTATGTGAGAATGCTGTTCATCGACTACAGCTCAGCATTTAACACCATAGTACCCTCCAAACTCGTCATCAAGCTCGAGACCCTGGGTCTCGACCCCGCCCTGTGCAACTGGCTACTGGACTTCCTGACGGGATGCCCCCAGGTGGTGAGGGTAGGTAACAACATCTCCACCCCGCTGATCCTCAACACTGGGGCCCCAGAAGGGGGAACTGAATTGGTTCACCCACACAGACAGCATGGTGAAGAAGCCGCAGCAGCGCCTCTTCAACCTCACAATCTTTTACAGATGCACAATCGAGAGCATCTTGTCGGGCTGTATCACCGTCTGGTACGGCAACTACTCCGCCCACAACCGTAAGGCCATCCAGAGGGTAGTGACGTCTGCACAACGCATCACCGGGGCCAAACTGCCTGCCCTCCAGGACACCAACACCACCCGATGTCACAGGAAGGCCATAAAGATAATCAAGGACAACAACCACCCGAGCCACTGCCTGTTCACCCCGCTATCATCCAGAAGGCGAGGTCAGTACAGGCGCATCAAATCAGGGACCGAGAGACTGAAAAACAGCTTCTATCTCAAGGCCATCAGACTGTTAAAACTTCTTGACGCTACCCATCCCGTTAGCGGGATAATTGTCATCAACAACCGCTGAATTGCAGAGCGCCACATTCAAAAAATACTACTAAAAATATTTATATTCATGAAATCACAAGTGCAATATAGCAAAACACATCTTAGCTTTTTGTTAATCCACCTGTCGTGTCAGATTTTGAAAATATGCTTTACAGCGAAGGCAACCAAGCGTTTGTGTAAGTGTATCGATCACTAGACAAAACATTATGAACACCTAGCATCAAAGTAGCTTGGTCACGAAAAACAATAAAATTAATCGCTTACCTTTGATTATCTTCAGATGTTTTCACTCACGAGACTCCCAGTTACACAATAAATGTTCCTTTTGTTCCATAAAGATTATTTTTATATCCAAAATACCTCCGTGTGTTTGGCGCGTTATGTTCAGAAATCCACAGGCTCGAGCGGTCACGACAACGCAGACGAAAATTCCAAATAGTATCCGTAATGTCCACAGAAACTTGTCAAACGTTTTTTATAATCAATCCTCAGGTTGTTTTTAAAATATATAAACGATAATATATCAACTGCGACTGTCTTTTTCACTAGGAGAGGGAGAGACAATGGCTGCCCAAGCTCTGTTGCGCAAGCAAAATTAATGCGAACACCAGACGCAATGTTATCTTTCTCACTCATTTTTCAAAATAAAAGCCTGAAACAATGTCTAAAGACTGTTGACACCTTGAGGAAGCCCTAGGAAAGGGAATCTGGTTGATATCTCTTTAAATGGAGCGAAGGCAGGCTATGGAACATGGAGGTTTCAAAATAGAAGCCACTTCCTGGTTTGATTTTCCTCAGGTTTTTGCCTGCAATATCAGTTCTGTTACACTCACAGACAATATTTTGACAGTTTTGGAAACGGTAGAGTGTTTTCTATCCTAATCTGTCAATTATATGCATATTCTAGCATCTGCGTCTGAGAAATAGGCCGTTTACTTTGGGAAAGTTATTTTTCCAAACATAAAAATAGTGCCCCCTAGCTGAAAGAGGTTAAACAGCCACCGCTAACATTGAGTGGCTGCTGCCAACATACTGACTCAACTCCAGCCAATTTAATAATGGAAAAATTGATGTAAAAAATGTATCACTAGCCAGTTTAATTATACAATGCCACTTAACTTATTCGATATAGGGGGCGCTCTTTTAATTTTTGGATAAAAAAACGTTCCCGTTTTCAACAAGATGTTTTGTCACGAAAAGATGCTCGACTATGCATATAATTGACAGCTTTGGAAAGAAAACACTCTGTCGTTTCCAAAACTGCAAAAATATTATCTGTGAGTGCCACAGAACTGATGCTACAGGCGAAACCAAGATGAAATTTCAAACAGGAAATGCCCCAGATTTTGAAGGCGCTGTGTTCCAATGTCTCCTTATATGGCTGTGAATGCGCAAGGAATGAGCCTAAACTTTCTGTCGTTTCCCCAAGGTGTCTGCAGCATTGTGACGTATTTGTAGGCATATCATTGGAAGATTGACCATAAGAGACTACATTTACCAGGTGCTCGCTTGATGTCCTCCGTTGAAATTATTGCGTAATCTTCAGCTGCGTGCATTTTTCCATTTGCTTCAGAGGAGAAACCCAACTGCCACGAATGACTTATCATCGAATAGATATGTGAAAAACACCTTGAGGATTGATTCTAAACAGCGTTTGCCATGTTTCTGTCGATATTATGGAGTTAATTTGGAAAAAAGTTCGGCGTTGTAATGACTGAATTTTCGGGGGTTTTTCTTAGCCAAACGTGATGAACAAAACAGAGCGATTTCTCCTACACAAATAATATTTTTGGAAAAACGGAACATTTGCTATCTAACTGAGAGTCTCCTCATTGAAAACATCCGAAGTTCTTCAAAGGTAAATGATTTTATTTGAATGCTTTTCTTGTTTTTGTGAAAATGTTGCCTGCTGAATGCTAGGCTTAATGCTATGCTAGCTATCAATACTCTTACACAAATGCTTGTGTAGCTATGGTTGAAAAGCATATTTTGAAAATCTGAGATGACAGTGTTGTTAACAAAAGGTTAAGCTTGTGAGCCAATATATTTATTTCATTTCATTTGCGATTTTCATGAATAGTTAACGTTGCGTTATGGTAATGAGCTTGAGGCAATAATTACGCTCCTGGATACGGGATTGCTCGACGCAAGAAGTTAATAATGTTTACATATCCTACGTTGCTCATCGCATATGTATATACTGTACTCGATACCATCTACTGCATCCTGCCTATGCCGTTCTGTACCATCACTCATTCATATATCTATATATACATATTCTTCATCCCTTTACACTTGTAAAGGTAGTTTTTGTGGAATTGTTGTTATTGTTAGATTACTCGTTGGTTATTACTGCATTGTCAGAACTAGAAGCACAGGCATTTCGCTACACTCACTTTAACATCTGCTAACCATGTGTATGTGACAAATACAATTTGGGTGGGGCCACTGCGTTGGCAGAGTTTACTTTATGACAAACCGTTCTCTCATTAACTTCTTGGATATAGGGGGCGCTATTTAAATTTTTGGATGAAAAACGTTCCCGTTTTAAACAAGATATTTTGTCACGAAAAGATGCTCGACTATGCACATAATTGACAGCTTTGGAAAGAAAACACTCTGACGTTTCCAAAACTGCAAAGATATTGTCTGTGAGTGACACAGAACTGATGTTACAGAAAAAACCCAGATAAAAATCCAATCAGGAAGTGCCGCATTTTTTTAAACCGCCTCATGGCAATGACTCCTTATATGGCTGTGAGGGAGCTAGGAGTCAGATTACGTTTTCCCCAAGGTGTCTGCAGCATTGTGTATTTCGTCTAAACAAATAATATTTTGGGAAAAAATGAACATTTGCTATCTAACTAAGAGTCTCGTCATTGAAAACATCCGAAGTTCTTCAAAGGTAAATTATTTTATTTGAATGCTTTTCTTGTTTTTGTGAAAATGTTGCCTGCTGAATGCTAGGCTTAATGCTATGCTAGGCTATCAATACACTTACACAAATGCTTGTGTAGCTTTGGTTGAAAAGCATATTTTGAAAATCTGAGATGACAGTGTTGTTAACCAAAGGCTAAGCTTGTGTTTGGATATATTTATTTCATTTAATTTGCGATTTTCATGAATAGGAAACGTTGCGTTATGGTAATGAGCTTGAGGCTATGATTACGCTCCCGGATACGGGATTGCTCGACGCTAGAGGTTAAGAAGCTAAAATTACACTTCATCTTTTCAGAAATAGTTTCATATTTAAACATTTAATTTGCACAACAATTCCATGTGAATCTTATAACTATAATGTGTAGACTTTCCAAGACACAGTTTATGTCATCCTATCATTAGTAATAATGTCTCAGATAAAGAATATGATGTCAGATCAGTTGTTAAGTCCAAACGTGTCACGCCCTGGTCTTAGTATTTTGTGTTTTCTTTATTATTTTGGTCAGGCCAGCGTGTGACATGAGTTATTTATGTGGTGTGTTTTGTCTTGGGGTTTTTGTAGGTTATGGGATTGTGGTGTAGTATAGTTGTCTAGGTAAGACTATGGTTGCCTGGAGTGGTTCTCAATCAGAGGCAGGTGTTTATCGTTGTCTCTGAATGGGAACCATATTTAGGCAGCCATATTCTTTGAGTGTTTCGTGGGTGATTGTTCCTGTCTTTGTGTTTGTTACACCAGATAGGGCTGTTTTCGGTTTTTCACGTTTCTTGTTTTTGTATATTGTTCTATTTTTATCTTTATTAAAGATGTAGCAAAATAACCACGCTGCGTTTTGGTCCGCCTCTCTTTCACCAGAAGAAAACCGTTACAAAACTCATATTTTCAGCTGGTTGGATTATCGGCATATGGTTCCTTTCCCCACCCATTTGATGTTATAAGACTCTCTCTATGTTAACAAAGGACTTTCCAATACTTACTCTGTACAGTAGGGAGAGAGAAAATGGGAAAGGTATTTGTGGGGGTCATAAACCTCCCCCAACAGGCCAACATCATTACAAACCACTGTTCTAGGCTATTTTGAGACCTTAAGGAGCATCAGGTACTGCTTGAATGTCTACCAACGGCATATGTTTGTGAGAAATTACACTGGTCACTCAAAACATTTAGCATAGTGGGCCAGTAACCGAAAAGTTGCTGGTTCGAATCCCAGAGATGTCTAGGTGAAAAGGCACTTAACCCTAATTGCTTCTGTAAATTGCTCTGGATAAGAGTGTCTGCTAAATGACCAAAATATTAAATAAAGTATATATTGAGTATAAATAGCCCTCACTTTAGGAGGCCACGCATAAACACAAATAATTAGTAAATGTTTTTTAAGGACCTATATTGAACATCTTATGTATGGAGTAATGATTAATAAATGAATAATAAAATGTGTAATAATCCATTATAAATGCTTTATTACGTGGAGTTATTATAAAGTGTTACCAGGTAATGGTTTAACTGCATGCCACCCAAATGTATTAACCTTCTTTAAAGCCAATTTAGATTTAGAGAAGAGTCAGACAAATCCAGCCAGTGATTCTGTTGTAAATTCACTCCAATTGGAGTGAGTCATGAGAAATGTATACATTTGACCAAAGGCTTGTAATTCACCTCTCAAGAGAGAGAAAGAGGAGCTCTTCAAAGCCCTGTCAACGTTGATGGAGTAGGATTACATCCAGTGGCTGCAGGCACAGGCTCCTTCTCCAAAGGTGCTAACCCTGCCACTAAAGCCATTCCACACCATTACCCTTTCAATGCTATATTAAGCCACTGCTGTCGCCTAGAGCCTAAGTGGAGGACAGTTCCTCCTGCCTTTGGGTTTGTAGATGCAATTGAATCGACAGGGTGGTTTCATTACGCCCTTTGATTTTACGATGCCATGGGTTAGATGTTGACCCTGATCAGTGGAGTACCCTATCCCTCCACCCTCATACTGCTTCCAGCCCAAAGCTATAGCATATACACACTCTTGAGTCAATATTGTACTACAGGAGTAGGTAGAGTAAAAGTTGTAGGTGCAGAGGGGGAGAAGGCATGCATCATCATAAAAATGCTAATGGTTATATGTACAGTGCATTCAGAAAATATTCAGACCACTTTTTCACATTGTGTTAGGTTACAGCCTTATTCTAACATGGATTAAATTGTTTTCACCCGTTATCAATATACATACAATTTCCTATAATGACAAAATAAAAAACAGAAAAATTCCATTTACATATGTATTCAGACCCTTTCCTCAGTACTTTGTTGAAGCACCTTTTGGCAGCGATTACAGCCTCAAGTCTTCCTGGGTATGACACTACAAGCTTGGCACACCTGTATTTGGGAAGTTCCTCCCATTTTTTTATTTAGATCCTTTCAAGCTCTGTCAGGTTGGCTGGGGAGCGTCGCTGCACAGCTATTTTCAGCTCTAGGAAGAGTCTTGGTGGTTCCAAACTTCTTCCATTTAAGAATGATGCAGGCCACTGTGTTCTTGGGGACTTTCAATGTTGCAGACATTTTTTGGTACCCTTCGCCAGATCTGTGTTTCAACACGATTTTGTCTTAGAGCTCTACTGACAATTCCTTCGACCTCATGGTTTGGTTTTTGCTCTGACACACACTGTCAACTGAGGGACCTTAAATAGACAGGTGTGTGCCTTCCCAAATTATGTCCAATCAATTTAATTTACCACATGTGGACTCCAATCAAGTTGTAGAAACATCTCAAGGATGATCAATGAAAACAGGATGCACCTGAGGTCAATTTTGAGTCTCATAGCAAAGGGTCTGAATACTTATGTAAATAAGGTATCTGTTTTTTATTTGTAATAAATTTGCAAACATTTCTAAAAAACTATTTTTGCTTTTTCATTATGGGGTAATGTGTGTAGATTGATGAGTGAAAAAACAAACAATTTAATACATTTTAGAATAAGGCTGTAACGTAACTGTATGTGTACCAGGATAACAACTTCTTCGTCAACGTGATCAAGACAAAGGAGATGATTGTGGACTACAGGAAAAGGAGGACTGAGCATGCCCCCATTCTCAACGGGGCTGTAGTGGAGCAGATTGAGAACTTCAAGTTCCTTGGTGTCTACATCACCAACAATATTCATATTCCAAAGACACTAAGACAGTTGTGAAGAGGGCACGACAAAGCCTACAGTGGTTGCTCCACTAAAGGTTTTGTGATTATGCTGTGGGACTTAGAGGTAATATGTGATTTAGTATGGTGATCTGTGTCAGTACTTCATTGCTCCAGACCAGCTCAAGGGGGAGTAATGGAACTGATTGTGCTTTTGGGTCCCAAGGCGCTACTGTGTTTCTAACTGACAATTAATTAATTATTTATTTATTTCACCTTTATTTAACCAGGTAGGCCATTTGAGAACAAGTTCTCATTTACAACTGCGACCTGGCCAAGATAAAGCAAAGCAGTGCGACACAAACAACACAGAGTTACACATGGGATAAACAAACGTACAGTCAATAACACAATAGAAAAGTCTATATTCAGTGTGTGCTAAGATTGGGGAGGTAAGGCAATAAATAGGCCATAGTGGCGAAATAATTACAATTTAATATACATAAACCTAAATAGAAATTGATAATTGTGCATGACTTCAGTATAATTTACTAAAACTGTTGTTACAATAATGTTTTTATTCTAAGAGAAACTTAGACTACAATTAGGGTGTGGAAATGTTTTGGATTATTTTGCTCTTACTGTAGTATTGTAGCCTACTCCCGTACAGCGCCTGAGCAGGTCTAATGTGTTGCCGACCTCGACAGGGAAACCCATGAGACGACTGTAGGTTTTTGGTTTCTCTCCCTCTAAAAACATAAATAAATCATTCAAAATAACAAACTGGCTTTATTTTCAAATTAGTAACAATGTCTCACTGCATGTTCAAGAATAACCATTTTCTCACTCATTTCATGTTATTTGAAAACAAAATAATCTCCAAAATATTGTTATTATTTAAACAAAGCGATTATAATTAATTAATTATTTTTTAAATTAATTTTGAATTATATAAAAGCCCCTTAGACATCTCACAGATATATTCTTAACCCTGTTATTAGCAGGACAATATTTATTGGTCATATTGGTCATGGCTCCCAAGTGGCGCACAATGGGATTGATTGCCTTTGCAGTTCTCAAGCTGTATGCACTGAAATAGCGGTGGGGGCGCAAGATTCAAGGCACGAGGGCAGGGGGCACGGGATGGGCCGCAGAGCCGTGCACAGAAGACGGACCTAGCCCATGAGGTTAGTTGAGGAAGAAGTGGGTTGAACCAACACCCCGCCCCACTGGGTAGCACAGAGCAACACTTTAAGAGCCATTGCACTAATAATGGAGCTGACTAGGGAAAAATTCCCGCTGTTCTTAGTGCCAGTCTGCACGTTCAAACTAAAGCAAAGTAACCAATAATGGTATGAAAAGTGCCCCTTAGATATGAATTCGGAGGGCAGAGAGTATTCAATATTAATAAAGCATTATGCCTCTCACTGAAGGCGTCAGTCAAAAGTTATCCTTGAATCAGAACGGGATTTAATGAAAAATGACATGAAAAGCACACATTTGCAAATCCTAAACTCTGAAAGTAATTGTAAAGGTAAATACAAATTATTTGTGACATCAAATGAAATGAACACAAGCTTGTTGGCTTCTTTTTGGAGGAGTTTAAATCAAATCAAAGTGTATTGTCACATGCGCTGAATACAACAGGTGAAATCCTTACTTACAAGCCCCTAACCAAAAATACAGATAAGAGTAAGAGATAAAAGTAGCAAGTAATTCACTGGTTATTTGAGGTAGTATGTACATGTAGTTAGAGTTATTAAAGTGACTATGCATAGATGACAACAGAGAGTAGCAGTGGTGTAAAGAGGGGGAGGGGGGTCACTGCAAATAGTCAGGGTAGCCATTTGACCAGATTTTCAGGAGTCTTATGGTTTGGGGTTAGAAGCTGTTCAGAAGCCTCTTGGACCTAGACTTGGCGCTGTGGTTGTGGTTGCAATAAAGAATGTAAACAAGATGTAACAAGATGCTGTGTTTTTATTTACAGTAGTGATGGACAGCTGGTAGCATTTTGAAAACAGGTTTGCAAACACTTGTAGCCCGATTAGCAGCATAATCAAAGTGAGGACAATCGGCGATCTGCTGTATACTTATGGCCTATTGTAATCTGAAAGTCACACATTTCCAGTACTCCTCACCCTGCCCAAATTACACCCTTAACACAGTTACCATTCAAAAACAAGCTGTTTATCTAACAAACATTACATTCTAGAGGGACTTCAGGTTACGAAAAAAAGAAGGTATGGGAACTGTTTAAAATATCTGAACATTATGAAGTGGATATGAACACACACGTACTCAACTACAGGCTGATACATACACACACACACCTGATCTCGCTCTCTTCTCTCATGCTCTCTTTCTTTTCTATTCTCTTCTCTCCCTCTCTCTATTGTTGAGAACGGTTTCTATAATTTAATGTGTTTATTGTTTGTCTCTTTTTTATGTATTTGTCTACAAGTTTATATATGTTTACAACAAGCAAGGGGAAGATATCAAAATAGGGGCATTGGGTAATAATAACATATTGTACGGAATACATGTGTACTGTAGTGAAGCCGTCACTAGAGTAATGCAAGGTCTCTTTCATGATCATGTGAAACGTCAATTGCTATGGAAATGTGTTTTTCAATTATGTTAAAGGTAAATATGATGCAACTATGATGGTGATACGATGTGGATTACAATGATGAATATTAAGGCTATACGCACTACATGTTACACACATAGACACTCAAACATGCAAATTGCAGAGTTATTATTGATTTGGACATCACACATTATAGTCTTACTCTTATACAGACATCATACACACTCTCATTATATAACATCCAATATCATACACATCAACCTACTCAGAGCTGTTACACACAATTTGTCTCAATATTATAACATCTGTGGCATTGGCTCACAGGCAAGGGAATAAAAAAAAAATGCTAGAACCTATTTCTTGAATTCTAAATATCAGACATTTGAAAGTTCTAGTTTTGACCTTCATAATGCCTCTGATGGCAGTAACTTTACAAGCACTAATTATGGTCAATTTAGCCTGAGAATAGTATCTAGTTATGGTAAGGGGTGAAATAAGTATGATTAGTTTTAATTGTAACGGTTTGGCAGATTATAAAAAAAGAAGATCGGTCTAAAAGAAAAGGAATATAACATATACTGTTTACAGGAAACTCACTCTACATCTTTAGATGAAGTTGCGTGGAAAAAGGAATGGGGTGGTAAAATACTCTTCTGTCATGGACAAAGGAACTCAAAGGGTGTGAAGATATTAATTAACAAAAATTTCGATCTGAATGTGCAAATAATCAGGAATGATTAGCACTTCTTCGAAAACATTTATACCAATTTATTGAACTTACATGCAACAAATGATCTAATCATTATGGAAGGAGAATATAACACAGTGTTAAGTTCCTCAATGGACTGTAAAGGTAATCACTCTACAAACTATAATCACCATGCCCTTAAGGAAATCACAAATATTATGGACACATTAGAAATAGTGGATATTTGGAGATTAAAAAACACCGACCTAGTGAGATATACACGGAGGAGACTTAATCAAGCTAGTCGGCTTGACTACTTTCTTGTCTCTTTCTCTCTTGCATCAAAGGTTAAAAAAGTTTTAATAGGAGACAGAATGCGATCGGTCATTCAAATCAATATTCGTCAATAATATTTAAAAAATCAGTTTCTGGCTAAAGAAACAAGACTAACAAGGGAAATCCATGAACTAATAGTACAGGTAGATAGCAATAAAAACGATACTACAGAGATACAAAATAAGTTAGAGGAAAAACAAAGAACTTGCGGAACTTATTCAAGAACGATCTAATGTAATCTACTACAAAAATAAAGCAAACTGGACGGAATATGGAGAAAAATGCACAAAATTCTTCCTGAATCTCCAATACATGAACACTAACAAAAGTAATTTGCAGAAACTCAATACTGAAGACGGAGTCATCTATGATTCTCCGAATTATATTTTAAAAGAGGAAGCTAATTATTTTAGGCAGATGTTCTCTTTTCCGTCCCATCCTCACCCACTGAATGAAGATTACGGAAAGGAATTGTTTCCAAATAATATAAAAAATGGAAAATTAACAAATATAAAGATCAATGCGAAGGCCAAATTACAGAGGAAGACATTTTTGAGGCTATTAAATCCTTTCAGTCTGGAAAAACCCCAGAGCTTGATGGGATACCGGTAGAGGTATATCAAGTATTTTTTGAAATACTAAAAGCTTTGTTGTTAGATTGTTTTATCTACTCCTATAGAAATGGTAGTCTGTCAGGTACTCAGCAGGAAGGGCTGATTTCTCTATTTTTAAAACAAGACCCAGATGGCAAATATAAAGACCCGGTCTATCTAAAAAACTGGAGGCCCCCTACACTTCAATGTTGTGATGAAAAAATACTAGCAAAATGCATAGCACTCAGAATTAAAAGGGTTTTTACCAGGTATTGTTCATCCTGATAAGACAGATTTTTTACATGGACGATACATTGGAAATAATATACGACAACTACTAGAAATAATAGAACATCATGAAACATATAAGAAGCCAGGAATGGTATTTATAGCGGATTCTGAAAAGGCATTTGATAAAGTAAGACTGGATTCGATTTATAATTTTTTTTTTCAATTTTGGTAATTGTCTTATAAAATGGGTAAAAAATAATGTATAGCAACCCCAGGTGTAAAATTGTAAATAACGGCTACTTCTCAGAGAGTTTTGAATTGTCAAGAGGAGTTAAACAAGGGTGTCCGCTGTCACCATATCTATTCGATATGGCCATCGAAATGCTAGCTATTAAAATCAGATCCAATAACAACATTAGAGGATTAGAAATCCAAGGCTTAAAAACAAAAGTGTCCATGGATGCCGATGACTCAAGTTTTATATTAAGTCCGCAAGTTAGATCCCTGCAATGTCTCATTAAAGATCTAGGTAACTTTTCTGTACTCTCTGGACTAAAGCCTAATTATAAAGTGTACAATATTACGTATTGGATCCTTAAAAACTACCACTTTTACATTACCTTGCAGCTTACCTATAAAATGGGCTGATGGTGAAGTAGACATACTCGGTATTCATATCACAAAATATATAAATAAGCTCTCCACAATGAATTTGAATAGAAAACTAAAAAAATTGACAAGATCCTGCAACCATGGATGTAAATACCTGTCTATTTATGGAATAATTGTCCTGATTAACTACTTAGTCATATCTCAGTTACATAGGGCGCTGCCTACTCCTGATGATTTCATTTTTCAAATCATATGTGCAAAAAATATTTTGCTTTATCTGGGCCGCTAAACCAGACAAACTAAAACGAGCCTATCTATATAATGAATATGAATTGGGTGGGTTGAGATTATTAAATATAAAAGCACTAAACCTCTCTCTAAAAGCTTCACTCATTCAAAAGTTGTATTTGAATCCTAAATGGTTCTCAAGTAGATTAATAATAAAAGCTCATTCATTGTTTAAAAATGGCCTTTCTGCCTTTGTGCAGATTGCCATGTCTCATTTTCAATTAATTGAAAATAATAATTTTTTCAAAGTATTTGTCTTTTTCAAACAAGCATTGCAGAGCTGGCTACAATTTAAATTTCATCCCCCTGAAAAGATAGAGCAAATATTATGGCTGAACTCAAATGTGCTGGTTGATAAAATACCTGTATTTATGGGAAAGATGTTTGAAAAGGGTATTTTGTTCTTATTAAATGATAGAGTTACGTCCTTCGTGGTGTTATCAGAATTGTACGGAAAGGTCTGCTCAATCCAAGAGTACAACCAATTGATTACAGCATTGCCCCAAAAATGGAGGAGGCAGGTGGCGGTAGGGAACTGGTCTGTCTGCCAAATATAAAGGATCAAAACTGGTGGAGGAATAAAAATAGCATAAATAGGTGTACCAGTTTCATTTGAGGACCAGGATGTTGACAACTGTGCCATACAGATTGCAAAATAGTTGGGAAGAGATTTTTTTATGTACCGATTCCAAGATTCAAGACTTCGTGCTTTTTAGCTAAAATGATTATATAAAATTCTTGCCACCAACAAAATGTTTAATATTTGGGGCATAAAATCATTGAAGCTCTGAAGATTTTGTTGTGAGGATACAGAATCAATAGACCATTTATTTTGGTATTGCCCTCAGGTAGCCTGTTTCTGGTCTCAGGTTCAGGAATGGCTGAAAATGCATAACATTGATCTAAAATTGACCTTATAAATAGTACTGTTAGGAGATCTGGAGAGACCGGGTCAGTCAATTACTAATATACTAATACTGTTAGTAAAATTATTTATCTTCAACATGCAATCTGTATATTATATTCGATTAGATAGATTGAAAATGTATGTTAAACATCATAGCATAGTTGAAAGACAAGTGTTGCGTAGAAACACAAAGTGGGTGGCCAGCAGAGATAAATGGGATGGGCTGAGGGAAGCTGAGGGTTGGTATGTGGAATTGGAGGCAAGTTGGAGTGGAGTTGCTGTGTGAGAGGGAGAATGATGGTCAAAAGTCAAAATAAAACATAATAAAAGTGCATTTGAATGACACTAAATGGCAGTGTTAATGCCGGTTTGGCTGAGGCTGATGCCATGCAGGTGTTTGTACACATGCATATACACACACTCTCATTCAAAAAAAACACATACAACACACACATACATACAAACATATAAAGTAAATCAAATTAAGTAAAATATATATTTTTTTGTCACATACACATGGTTAGCAGATGTTAACTATGACATATATTTTCTACCACTATCATATAGTGATAGTGATATCACTATATCAATATCACTATATTGGAAACTATGACATATATTTTATATCACTATCATGCACACTATCATGCAGTATGCACACCCTCACACATAAGGATGGCTCTGTTGCGGTTCATGTTTGATGGCTCTGACTGAAACATGTTTGATAGTGTCTTGATGCTGTAGTGTTTGTCCTTCATGTTCTAATACTTTAATGTTACCCCTCTCTTGTGTTTTTTGTAATAAATAATTATTTAAAAAAATAAAAAATGACATTGTGACCAAAGAGAACATGGTTTTTCCCGTTCCAGAGTTAGGACCGTAACCACAAGAGGACTTGATAATGAGCCGGAGCTGAGAGGATCACCAAAACTAAAGGTATTTTGTTTTCAGTGCATTTTCTTTAAAATATATATATATATATATATATCCCATCGATGTGTCAGCATAATGTGTTATAATATCGGTAATTAAATAAAGGTTAAATAAAAAATAAATAAAAAAATTGTACACTAAAAATGTGAATGTGTTTTTGCAGAGCATACAACCATGCCGACAACCATCCGTGGAGGTCAGTGGACAAAGGGCTGGACAACGGGCCGCACTAAAAAAACACATGGTTGTCAAGAAGCGGTTAGTTTTGCTAGATTCTTAAAATGTGTACGCAGCATTTGTGTGTTAATTAATTCTTAATTGATCTACCATTTCTATCATAGGCCACTGTAATTGATGGGGGCTCAGGGTGAAACCATTCTGCTCATCTGATGAAGGTGCACATGGATCAGATTCAAACTGAAGACCGAGAATGAGTCATTGAAGGCAGCCCAGCAGAAAGAGAAACATTATCTGAGGGCAGGGATACGTGCGATAATATAAGAGAAACACATACTCAAACACAGAGTCTAGGCTATTGATTACCGGGCCAACACAATATGACACTTGTTAAACAAAATGGGGATTTCAAAAGAGAGAGTGCAAGAGAGAAAATCACACTTGGGTACATTTGTAAACTATGCTTATTTTAACCCTAACCTTTCCCCGAACTGCCGCTCTTATGGGTCAGAATATAATGATGTAATTAATGTGTCGAAGGTCTCCGATGGGGTGCCTTCGTGGACCAGGTTCAACTTCTCCTCTGATGACGGCCCTTCTTTGGTTACCGGGTGTAACTCTCTGATTGTCCTCACGATGTCAGTTTCCTTTGTCTTAGTGGTCTGTTTCCTCACCCTTGTTCTGAAAAAGGGTTCTTCTGAGGACGGCTAATCAGCCTTGTAGATTGTTACAGCGTGGGAATGAAAGCAGTGTAGATACACGATTCCTTGGAGAGAATAACTGGGTGGTCCTGCTTAAATTCACCCTCTTAGACACAGCTACTCATCCGTAGCATAGAATAAGAGTTTTTTTTGTCTTCTTCGGACCTTTGCTGCAGCTCGTGGTCACTTAGTCATCATGTCAATTCCTAACTCACATGTTATATACCCTTGGGTCAGAAATGGGAGTTTATGCCGTTAGGGCAAGTAATCTGGACATAACTATAGAGGGTTTTCTCCTATAGAGCTCCATTTTAATGGAATGGTCTGCCTACCCATGTGAGAGACGCAGACTCGGTCTCAACCTTTAAGTCTTTACTGAAGACTCATTTCTTCAGTGGGTCATATGATTGAGTGTGGTCTGGCCCAGGAGTGTGAAGGTGGACGGAAAGGCTCTGGAGCAACTAACCGCCCTTGCTGTCTCTGCCTGGCCGGTTCCCCTCTTTCCACTGGGATTCTCTGCCTCTAACCCTATTACAGGGGCTGAGTCACTGGCTTGCTGGTGCTCATTCATGCCGTCCCTGGGAGGGGTGCGTCACTTGATTGGGTTGAGTCACTGATGTGATCTTCCTGTCTGGGTTGGCGCCCCCCCTTGGGTTGTGCCGTGGCGGAGAACTTTGTGGGCTATACTCGGCCTTGTCTCAGGATGGTAAGTTGGTGGTTGAAGATATCCCTATAGTGGTGTGGGGGCTGTGCTTTGGCAAAGTGGGTGGGGTTATAGCCTTCCTGTTTGGCCCTGTCCGGGGGTATCATCGGATGGGGCCACAGTTTCTCCTGACCCCTCCTGTCTCAGCCTCCAGTATTTATGCTGCAGTAGTTTGTGTCGGGGGGCTAGGGTCAGTTTGTTAAATCTGGAATACTTCTCCTGTCTTATCCGGTGTCCTGTGTGAATTTAAGTATGCTCTCTCTAATTCTCCATCTCTCTTTCTTTCTCTCTCGGAGGACATGAGCCCTAGGACCGTGCCTCAGGACTACCTGCATGATGACTCATTGCTGTCCCCAGTCCACCTGGCCGTGCTGCTGCACCAGTTTCAACTGTTCTGCCTGCGGCTATGGAATCCTGACCTGTTCACCGGACATACTACCTGTCCCAAACCTGCTGTTTTCAACTCTCTAGAGACAGCAGGAGTGGTAGAGATACTCTTATTGATCAGCTATGAAAAGCCAACTGACATTTACTCCTGAGGTGCTGAATTGCTGCACCCTCGACAAACACTGTGATTATTATTATTTTGACCATGCTCATAAATGACTTATGAACATTTGAACATCTTGGCCATGTTCTGTTATAATCTCCACCCGGCACAGCCAGAAGAGGACTGGCCACCCCTCATAGCCTGGTTCCTCCATAGGTTTTTGCCTTTCTAGGGAGTTTTTCCTAGCCACCGTGCTTCTACGCCTGTATTGCTTGCTGTTTGGGGTTTTAGGCTGGGTTTCTGTAAAGCACTTTGAGATATCAGCTGATGTACGAAGGGCTATATAAATACATTTGATTTGATTTGAACTAGTTACAAGGCAAGGTCTGGATATTACTCAGATCCAATTTAGACAACTAACTTCACATTTCATCTTACAAAAACATTCTATTCGATCTGGATGTTTTCCACAAAACGCACAATATGCAAACACTCGGTACATCTTGTGAAAACTCTTCAAGTTACAATGTTTTCATTATAACCTCATTTCATTTTTAATAACAACAAAAACGACATTCATTTTATATTCCATCTATCGTCATTACTACCGTTTTGGCTGACAAAAAATATTGTCCCAAAGTCCATTTATTGCATGTTACTGTTCAGAAGTAGGTTCTCCATAGGCCCATCATACATTCTGTTCAGGAATAGATTTACCAACACCTCTATGTATTTTGATACTTTGTGGATGGGGCCTCCCGATTGGCACAGTGATCTAAGCCTCTGCATCACAGTACAAAATACGTTGCTACAGATGCAGGTTTGATACCCTTGCCAGCCGCCACCGAGAGACCCATATGTAAATATTGGCAGTCAGGTCAATGAAAAATGTTTCTGTTCAATATTCTGTAAGCCTACCGTAGGCGACATGAGTCTCACTAATGTTGAGTAATGGGCTGTTAAAAGTGGTGTAAATCTTAATTTTGAACCTTTTTGGTTCAATAATAGGGGGCAGCATTTTCACTTTTGGGTGAATAGCGTGAAAAGAGTGAACTGCCTCCTACTCTGTCCCAGATGCTAATATATGCATATTATTATTAGTATTGGATAGAAAACACTCTGAAGTTTCTAAAAATGTTTGAATGATGTCTGTGAGTATAACAGAACTCATATGGCAGGCAAAAACCTGAGAAAAATCCAACCAGGAAGTGGGATATCTGAGGATTGTAGTATTTCAAAGCTTGGCCTACCGAATACACAGTGTCTATGGAGTCAATTTGCACTTCCTACGGCTTCCACTGGATGTCAACCGTCTTTAGAAACTGGTTTGAGGATTCTACTATAAAGGAGGGGCTCATGAGACCTGTTTGAGTCAGTGGTCTGGCAGAGTGTTTCAGGCTCATGACGCGCGATCCCGAAGGAGTTACATTTCATTCCCATGCTTTTCTTCAGACAAAGGAATTCTCCGGTTGGAACATTATTGATGTTTTATGTTAAAAGCATCCTAAAGATTGATTCAATACATCGTTTGACTTGTTTCTACGACTTCTTGAGTTTTTTTTGTCTGGATGAAGTGCTCACGCCTCATGAAGATGGATTACTGAGCTGAACATGCTAACAACAAGTGGCTATTTGGACATAAATGATGGACTTTATGGAACTTTATGGAACAAATCAGTCTATTATTGTCGAACTGGGATTCCTGGGAGTGCCTTCTGATGAATATCATCAAAGGTAAGGGAATATTTATGGTGTTATTTCTAACTTCTGTTGACTCCAAAATGGCGGATATTTCTCTGGCTGGATTGGGCTCTGAGCGCCCTTCTCAGATTATGCTTTTTCCGTCAAGTTTAAAAAAAAATCTGACACAGCGGTTGCATTAAGGAGAAGTCTATCTTTAATTCTGTGAATAACACTTGAATCTTTTATCAATGTTTATTGAGTATTTCTGCAAAATCACCAGATGTTTTGGAATCAAAACATTACTGCACATAATACGCCAATGTAAACAGAGATTTTTGGATATAAATATGCACATTATCGAACAAAACATACATGTATTGTGTAACATGATATCCTATGAGTGTCATCTGATGAAGATCATCAAAGGTTAGTGATTAATTTTTATCTACATTGATGCTTTTTGTGACTCCTATCTTTGTCTGGAAAAAATGCCTGTGTTTTTTAAAACTTGGCTATGACCTAACAACAAAAAATATTTTTGAATTTCAATCGCTGCCTTTACAGCAGAATGTTGTCGAGGGGTTCCGCTAGCGGAACACCTGCCCAAAGGTTAAAGAGCATAGTGAAGTCAGAAGCAACAGGATTTTAAGCAACAGCCTTCCAGCTCTGGTCAACTATTTTATCACTGATTCGCGCTGCTCTGAGACAAGCATGATGGTCTTCATGAATCAATGAGATTTTTATTTTCACTGATTCTCTGTTTGGGTATTGGTTAGACTACAATTCTACAATTAGGGTGTGGAAATGTCATGCTCTTAGTACTGTAGCCTACTCCCGACCGTCGTGTTGTACATCACCACATTTTCTGTTCCACCCTAACGGAAACCCTGAGGGTTTTTAGTTTTTCTTGGGAAAGAAACACAATAATATTAAGCAAATTAAGCAACATTTCTTAAAACAGTCCCATATACTATGTTCTTACAAAAAGGTTTTCAAGGATGCCCTGTTGTGGAAAAACTAGCACTAACTCCCTTTATTAGTTACAATGACGTGCCATAGAATTCTGCGGCACCATGCAAGCTGTGCTGTAGTTCGCTGCAACTTTACAGACAAACCACTGTATTCCCCCTCAGGAGACTGAAAAGTTTTGGCATTTGTCCTCAGATCCTAAAAAGTTTCTACACTTGCACCATCGAGAGCATCGTGACTGGTTGCATCACTGCCTGGTATGGCAACTGCTCGGCCTCCGACCGCAAGGCACTATAGAGTGCGTACGGCCCAGTACGTCACTGGGGCCAAGCTTCCCACCATCCAGGACCTCTATACCAGGCAGTGTCAGAGGAAGGCCATAAAAATTGCCAAAGACTCCAGCCACTTTAGTCATAGACTGTTCTCTCTGCTACCGCATGGCAAGCGGTACCGGAGCGCCAGGTCTAGGTCCAAAAGGCTTCTCAACAGCTTCTACCCCCAAGCCATAAGACTCATGAACAGCTATTCAAATCAAATCAAATCAAAAATCAAATTTTATTTGTCACATACACATGGTTAGCAGATGTTAATGCGAGTGTAGCGAAATGCTTGTGCTTCTAGTTCCGACAATGCAGTAATAACAAGTAATCTAACTAACAATTCCAAAACTACTGTCTTGTACACAGTGTAAGGGGATAAATAATATGTACATAAGGATATATGAATGAGTGATGGTACAGAGCAGCATAGGCAAGATACAGTAGATGGTATCGAGTACAGTATGTACAAATGAGATGAGTATGTAAACAAAGTGGCATAGTTTAAAGTGGCTAGTGATACATGTATTACATAAGGATACAGTCGATGATATAGAGTACAGTATATACGTATGCATATGAGATGAATAATGTAGGGTAAGTAACATTATATAAGGTAGCATTGTTTAAAGTGGCTAGTGATATATTTACATCATTTCCCATCAATTCCCATTATTAAAGTGGCTGGAGTTGAGTCAGTGTCAGTGTGTTGGCAGCAGCCACTCAGTGTTAGTGGTGGCTGTTTAACAGTCTGATGGCCTTGAGATAGAAGCTGTTTTTCAGTCTCTCGGTCCCAGCTTTGATGCACCTGTACTGACCTCGCCTTCTGGATGATAGCGGGGTGAACAGGCAGTGGCTCGGGTGGTTGATGTCCTTGATGATCTTTATGGCCTTCCTGTGACATCGGTGGTGTAGGTGTCCTGGAGGGCAGGTAGTTTGCCCCCGGTGATGCGTTGTGCAGACCTCACTACCCTCTGGAGAGCCTTACGGTTGAGGGCGGTGCAGTTGCCATACCAGGCGGTGATACAGCCCGCCAGGATGCTCTCGATTGTGCATCTGTAGAAGTTAGTGAGTGCTTTTGGTGACAAACCGAATTTCTTCAGCCTCCTGAGGTTGAAGAGGCGCTGCTGCGCCTTCTTCACGATGCTGTCTGTGTGAGTGGACCAATTCAGTTTGTCTGTGATGTGTATGCCGAGGAACTTAAAACTTGCTACCCTCTCCACTACTGTTCCATCGATGTGGATAGGGGGGTGTTCCCTCTGCTGTTTCCTGAAGTCCACAATCATCTCCTTAGTTTTGTTGACGTTGAGTGTGAGGTTATTTTCCTGACACCACACTCCGAGGGCCCTCACCTCCTCCCTGTAGGCCGTCTCGTCGTTGTTGGTAATCAAGCCTACCACTGTTGTGTCGTCCGCAAACTTGATGATTGAGTTGGAGGCGTGCGTGGCCACGCAGTCGTGGGTGAACAGGGAGTACAGGAGAGGGCTCAGAACGCACCCTTGTGGGGCCCCCGTGTTGAGGATCAGCGGGGAGGAGATGTTGTTGCCTACCCTCACCACCTGGGGGCGGCCCGTCAGGAAGTCCAGTACCCAGTTGAACAGGGCGGGGTCGAGACCCAGGGTCTCGAGCTTGATGACGAGCTTGGAGGGTACTATGGTGTTGAATGCCGAGCTGTAGTCAATGAACAGCATTCTCACATAGGTATTCCTCTTGTCCAGATGGGTTAGGGCAGTGTGCAGTGTGGTTGAGATTGCATCGTCTGTGGACCTATTTGGGCGGTAAGCAAATTGGAGTGGGTCTAGGGTGTCAGGTAGGGTGGAGGTGATATGGTCCTTGACTAGTCTCTCAATGCACTTCATGATGACGGATGTGAGTGCTACGGGGCGGTAGTCGTTTAGCTCAGTTACCTTAGCTTTCTTGGGAACAGGAACAATGGTGGCCCTCTTGAAGCATGTGGGAACAGCAGACTGGTATAGGGATTGATTGACTGTTCTCTCTGCTACCGCATGGCAAGCGGTACCGGAGCGCCAAGTCTAGGTCCAAAAGGCTTCTCAACAGCTTCTACCCCCAAGCCATAAGACTCATGAACAGCTATTCAAAGGGCTACCCAGACCCCTCTTTTACGATGCTGCTACTCTGTGTTTATTATCTATGGATGGTCACTAACTTTACCAACATGTACATACTGTATTACCTCAATTACCTGGACTAACCAGTGCCCCTGCACATTGACTCTGTACTGGTACCCCTTGTATATAGCCTAACTATTGATATTGTTACTTTACTGCTGCTGTTTAATTATGTTACTTTTATTTCCTATTTATTTTGCTTATCTACTTTTTACTAAACCAACAATGCTTTAATAAGTTAAGAAAAACATGTTAAGGGCTTGTAAGCATTTCACTGTTGAATTCGGTGCATGTGACAAATAACATAATAATTTATTTGAAAAGTCAAGGGGTATGAATACTTTCCGTATGCACTGTATACGAATGTGCTTCAATGTATTATTTCTCAACAAGGCCATTTTATTCACTCTGATCCAAATCTGGAAGAGGCGATCAGAGGCAGAAGATAGAGATTAGTGATAATACACTCTACATTACCTGACCTTTCCCACCAGCAGCACTTTGAGGGTAAATATGGGCTTTCCTTGGGCTGCAGGCTTGGTTATTAAGCTGTTGGTTGCTCTCTCCGGGGTGTATGCATGTGTGTTATCACCTTCCTCCAGTGTGCCAAACAAAGACCCATCTCTCCCCATCAAGTGGATTACCCTTCCAAGCCTGTGGCCTTTGCCATCTTTAGTAGTGCACCAGGAAGGAGGAAGCAGCCGTTAATACATGGAGTATCAATACGGTTGACCGTGACCTCTGTGCCTTCCTGTAATTGATTGGAGAACCTCCCGGCCCTGTGCATTATGGATCTATCCATCCTCTCCTATATGTTTCTACTTCCTGTCCTATATCTGCTCCATTGTCCTTCGGGCCCTGCACTGTATCTCTGCACTGTGATTAGACCAGAATCTATCTGTAACGGCTTTCCTCCTGGGAAGGAGAGGCGGACCAAGATGCAGCGTGGTTATAGTTCATATTTTTTTAATAATAGGAAAACTCAACATGAACATAATACAAAACAATAAACGTGGCAAAACCGAAACAGTCCCATCTGGTGCAACAAAGACAGGAAACAACCACCCACCAAACCCAACACAAAACAGGCTACCTAAATATGGTTCCCAATCAGAGACAATGACTAACACCTGCTTCTGATTGAGAACCATATCAGGCCCAAACACAGAAACAGACAAACTAGACATCCAACATAGAATGCCCACTCAGATCACACTCTGACCAAACAAAACATAGAAACATACAAAGCAAACTATGGTCAGGGTGTGACACTATCTAGACACTTATAAAAACTAGTCCAGCTGATTGGAACAGGACAATGAAATATGAGTCATCCTAACACATTTTGATAGCCAGTGATGTAGAATATGCTATTTAATACTGTGCCCCTTATTACTGTACCA
This sequence comes from Oncorhynchus clarkii lewisi, assembly GCF_045791955.1. NCBI lineage: Eukaryota > Metazoa > Chordata > Actinopteri > Salmoniformes > Salmonidae > Oncorhynchus > Oncorhynchus clarkii. The sequence goes on from NC_092169.1 coordinate 19,163,172, forward strand.
TACTATTTGCATTACCTATAAATTTCACAGCACTCATACTCCTCTGGTTTGGAATACATTATGACTCAGTTCCAGAATATATAATAATAACAACAACAATAATAATAATAATCAATAGGATTTAAACAGTGCCTTTCTACCAGTAAGTTGACTCAAACAATATGATGACTGGTAGTTGATGATTGCATCATGCCAACTGCCCCTGCAGTCTCCTGTTTGGCCACAGTGGCCCCTGTAGTGCTCTTCCAGGAGGGCCACTAGACAACAGTCAGAGAGAACGCATCCCCTACGGGCATTGATTTCAGTAAAGCACAGTGAAATTTGGGCTAATTAACGCTGAGCGACAGTGGGGTTCACTCTATAAAAATTATCCGAAACGCTTCAACCAACAGCTGTAAAAAGTGGGTTGGCAATACTTGGTATTGATGAACAGTGGCGAAGAGGGAGCCGACCAGGGGTGGCGGTGTCAGAGTGGAATACATCAGGATCCAGTCAGCTGTGAAGCGCCTTGTTTTTCTCCCATTCTAAACAAATTAGTTCTTCCTTGGTCTGTACTCGTAATTAGACATACTGTACTGTACCAGACTGCAGTGAGTTTTTACCTCACAATGAAGGCGAGAAACTATGGTGGAGGAGAGGTAGATTACATTTGTAAAATGTGGATAAATATGAGTTATTAGTTAAATGGTTAAAAGTGAGCAGTTAAAGGGATACTTCGAGATTTGAGATGAAGGAAGTTAGAAGTTGTTTTGAGAGCCAATGCTAACTAGCATTTCCGCAATGACTGGAAGTCTATGGTATCTTTTACTGGCTCAACATAAAGCTGTTTGATAGCTGCATGTCTAGTGTTACATGTTACCACCACATGAACATTCTCCCCCGCACATCTTGTATTTAAATTATTCTAAATAGTTATATCCTCTTTGTAGTGAGTGCCTCCATCAATTGCCCTCCATATTGAACCAAATACCACAGAGAGAAAACAAATATATGGAGTATTATTACAGAACATGTCCTGTGCATTGTGCTTTACAAATATGAAAACAATTGATTATTAATGTGATAGTGACTAGAAAAATTTGCCAGATGCATACATTCTGCAATCTTTAGCGTATTCAATCAATCAATCAAAAGTATTTATGAAGCCCTTTTTACATCAGCCAATGTCTGTCACGATCGTCGTAAGCACACTCAGACCAAAGCACAGCGCGATATGGGTTCCACATGTTTATTTAATGAAACGCACAAAAACAATAAATGAAATGTGACGTTCTGGACTGCTCACAGGCAACAACACAAAAACAAGATCCCACAAAAAACAGTGGGGAAATGGCTGCCTAAATATTATCCCCAATCAGAGACAATGCTAAACAGCTGCCTCTGATTGGGAACCATACCAGGCCAACATAGAAGTAAAACAACCTAGATTACCCACCCTAGTCACACCCCGACCTAACCAAAATAGAGAATAATAAGGCTCTCTATGGTCAGGGCGTGACAGTCTTCCCCCCCAGCATCGGTGGTGGCTCCGGTGCGGGGCGAAGTACCCACTCCGCTCGCAGATCTGCCAGACTGTGGACCGTGGTAGGAGGTCCATCTTCTCCCAGGTGGGCTCTGGTTCCCTCCTCGGCTCAGCCGACCACCCCGTGTGCCCAACCCCAAAACATTTTTTTTGGGGGGGGGGGGGCGCTGTCCTTTGGGCTTCCATTGTGGCCGTGAAACCCGTTTCGGCACTGTCGTCCCTTCTCTCCTTGCGTCTGCCGCCAAGGAAGGTGATCCTGTCCTGCCAGGATTTCCTCCCAAGTCCAGGATCCCTTCCCATCCAAGATCTCCTCCCAAGTCCAAGATTCCTTCTACTCATGGGCACGCTGCTTGGTCCTGGTGTGGTGGGATCATCTGATTTCCCACCCACGTCAAACCAAGACCTAACCAAAATAGAGAATAAAAAGGCTCTCTATGGTCAGGGCGTGACAATGTCACAAAGTGCTGCACAGAAACTCAGCCTAAAACCACAAACAGCAAGCAATGCATATGTAGAATGATATGGTTAATTTAAAAAATAAATCAATATTGTCTTTCTAATCATTGTGTGGAGAGAAAGGACACAGCTCTGTGTGAGATTATTTGGACTGTGCCCTACAGAGAGGCAACCTTGGACAAGACAGCCCAGTTGTCAGATAAGCTCCTTATCCACCCTGCGCACCACACACACACACACACACACACACACACACACACACACACACCTACCTTTTGGGGACAAACAATTCAGTCCCATTCAAAATCCTATTTTCCCTAATCTTTACCCTAACCATCAACCTAGCTCCTAACCCTAATTCTAAATCTTACCTTATAATAGCACTTGACCTTGAGGGTACAAACTAAATGTCCCAAGTTGGTCAAATGTTTGTTAGTTTATTATTCTTGTGAGGACTTCTGGTCCTCACAAGAGGAATAATTTTGCACTCCCAATTTTTCAGTTTTTGATTTGTTAAAAAAAGTTTGAAATATCCAATAAATGTCGTTCCACTTCATGATTGTGTCCAACTTGTTGTTGATTCTTCACAAAAAAATACAGTTTTATATCTTTAGGTTTGAAGCCTGAAATGTGGCAAAAGGTCGCAAAGTTCAAGGGGGACGAATGCTTTCGCAAGGCACTGTAAGTCTATCACTTGTGATTACTATAATGTTAAGCAATTTAACAACCTGTATAGCAGTTGCTCTAATTCCAAGACAAGCTTATTTTCTACCTTTCATTTGAACGTTCGCAGTCTCCCTAAAAATCATGACCACCTTGTTCATTATCTGTCTTCTCTCAGTCATGCATTTTCCATTGTTGCCCTTTCAGAAACATGGTTGTATCCTGGCATCAACCTTGGATTTGATTAATAATAAAGACAATGTGTTTTCTATGGGATGATTACAACATACATGACTTTTTGAATACTTCATACTCCAGCTATATGTATGCCCTCATCTATAAGCCCACAAGAGTGACCAGTTCAACTGCCACCCTCATTGATAATCATTTTACTAATTATTTGAATAATGTGGCTAATACAGGTATGTTTTATACTAACATTTTTGATCACTTTCCAATTTTCCACTTCTCTTTGGCAGCTGGAAATGAACAGATGGGAATGATTTGTAGCATTAGATGTAGAATATTTAACAAAAGTAATTGTGAGCGCTTTAAGATGTTGATTGATGATATTTCATAGGGAAATGTTTATAATCAAACAGATGTAGAGTCTGCTTACCAGACTTTTCTCACATCTTTCAACTCTGTATTTCACCACAACGTTCCTTTAGTTAAATCACATTAGAGAGCAGCAGAACGGTTCTGGAAACCTTCGTTAATAACTGGTCTCAAAAGATCCGCAGTTAAAAAAAACAAGTTGGATAAAAAGTTTCTCATAAATCTTTCTCCCCTGAACTGTGCAAATTTAAAAAATTATAAGAACAAAGGTACTCACCTACTTCGGATATCCCCCAAAAAAGTATTTTACTAAGAAATATCAATAATCCTTGAATAACAGTCAACTTGTTTCCTCCAGCATCATCACATTGTAACGCCTGGGGTGTAGTGCGGAAGAAGTCAAGCACAGGAAGCAGAGAGTTTAGGGTAGCGCTACTTTTAATGCACCACAACGGTGAACAAACGCCAACCAAAACAAATGCCCCAAACACGGGGGACTTAAACAGTCCAGCAAAACCCCACACACGCGGACAGCCGTGTAGACATGTACATCGAAAATATTCCCGCACAACCAGCTATCGGGCCGGCTGGTAAATAAAGCCCAACCAATCAGCCTAAACTAAACACAGGTGAAACCAATAAACAGAAAAGGGGAAAAAAAGGGATCAGTGGCAGCTAATAGGCCGGTGACGACGACCGCTGAGCGCCACCCGAACAGGAAGGGGAGCCACTTTCGGTAGGAGACGTGAAACACATGGTCCTTTGCTGTTGTTCTGGGATTGATATGCACTTTTCGCACCAAAGTACGTTCATCTCTAGGAGACATAACGCGTCTCCTTCCTGAGCGGTATGGCGGCTGCGTGGTCCCTTGGTGTTTATACTTGCATACTATTGTTTGTACAGATGAATGTGGTATCTTCAAGCATTTGGAAATTGCTCCCAAGGATGAACCAGACTTGTGGAGGTCTACAATTATTTTCTGAGGTCTTGGCTGACTTCTTCTGATTTTTCCATGATGTCAAGCAAAGAGGCACTGAGGTTGAAGGTAGGCCTTTAAATACATCCACATGTACACCTCCAATTGACTCAAATGATGTCAATTACCCTATCAGAAGCTTTTAAAGCCATGACATCATTTTCTGGAATTTCCCAATCTGTTTAAAGGTACAGTCAACATAGTGTATGTAAACTTCTGACCCACTGGAATTGTGATACAGTGAATTATAAGTGAAATCATCTGTCTGTAAACAATTGTTGGAACAATTACTTGCATGCACAAAGTAGATGTCCTAACCGGCTTGCCAAATCTATAGTTTGTTAACAAGACATTTGTGGAGAGGTTAAAAAATGAGTTCTAATGACTCCAACCTAAGTGTATTTAAACTTCCGACTTCAACTGTACTTGTGTAATCCTGTTTTTTATTTTTCAGCTGTATGACCCAGTGGGTGAATATTCTTGGTTTTAGTTGTTTCTAGTTTGTGAATTTTTACTTTATTTAAGAACCTAACAGTTGGCATTGTCGGCAAGATTCACCACGATTTACAGTTGACCTGGAGAGTCTGAATCAGTGGAACATGAGCTGGCACCAAAAACAAGGTAGGCACAGTTCCTACACCTGTTACCACTCATTATGACATCTTTGGGAGATGAGAGTTGTAGGTTGAATACAAATTATAGGATATGGACCAAGAAAGCAAGAGTTTATTCAGATGGCCCATTATATAGTGGGGCAAAAAAGTATTTAGTCAGCCACCAATTGTGCAAGTTCTCCCACTTAAAAAGATGAGAGAGGCCTGTAATTTTCATCACAGGTACACTTCAACTATGACAGACAAAATGAGAAAAAAGATCCAGAAAATCACATTGTAGGATTTTTAATGAATTTATTTGCAAATGATGGTGGAAAATAAGTATTTGGTCACCTACAAACAGGTCTGTGAGATTTCTGGATCTCACAGACCTGTAACTTCTTCTTTAAGAGGCTCCACTGACCTCCACTCGTTACCTGTATTAATGGCACCTGTTTGAACTTGTTATCAGTATAAAAGACACCTGTCCACAACAGTCACACTCCAAACTCCACTATGGCCAAGACCAAAGAGCTGTCAAAGGACACCAAAAACAAAATTGTAGACCTGCACCAGGCTGGGAAGACTGAATCTGCAATAGGTAAGCAGCTTGGTTTGAAGAAATCAACTGTGGGAGCAATTATTAGGAAATGGAAGACATACAAAACCACTGATAATCTCCCTCGATCTGGGGCTCCACACAAGATCTCACACCATGGGGTCAAAATGATCACAAGAACGGTGAGCAAAAGGGACTCAAATCGCCGCCAGGGACTCAAATCCTGCAGTGCCAGACGTGTCCCCCTGCTTAAGCCAGTACATGTCCAGGCCCGTCTGAAGTTTGCTAGAGAGCAATTGGATGATCCAGAAGAAGATTGTGAGAATGTCATATGGTCAGATGAAACCAAAATATAACTTTTTGGTAAAACTCAACTCGTCGTGTTTGGAGGACAAAGAATGCTGAGTTGCATCCAAATAACACCATACCTACTGTGAAGCATGGGGGTGGAAACATCATGCTTCGGGGCTGTTTTTCTGCAAAGGGACCAGGACGACTGATCCGTGTAACGGAAAGAATGAATGGGGCCATGTATCGTGAGATTTTGAGTGAAAACCTCCTTCCATCAGCAAGGGCATTGAAGATGAACCATGGCTGGGTCTTTGAGCATGACAATGATCCCAAACACACCGCCCGGGCAACGAAGGTGTGGCTTCGTAAGAAGCATTTCAAGGTCCTGGAGTGGCCTAGCCAGTCTCCAGATCTCAACCCCATAGAAAATCTTTGGAGGGAGTTGAAAGTCTGTGTTGCCCAGCAACAGCCCCAAAACATCACTGCTCTAGAGGAGATCTGCATGGAGGAATGGGCCAAAATACCAGCAACAGTGTGTGAAAACCTTGTGAAGACTTACAGAAAACGTTTGACCTCTGTCATTGCCAACAAAGGGTATATAACAAAGTTTTGAGATAAACTTTTGTTATTGACCAAATACTTATTTTCCACCACAATTTGCAAATAAATTCATTAAAAATCCTACAATTACAGACCTCTAATCTTTTTAAGTGGGAGAACTTGCACAATTGGTGGCTGACTAAATACTTTTTTGCCCCACTGTATATACTTCCGGTTAACCTAGGGGTTGGAGCCCCTAGGAGTGTTTAGCCACCATAAGGTTAGACTATGCACTCTGTGCCTAGGAGAGGTTTAGCCTCTAGAATGTTAGACTAGGTGGTGGAAGTCCCTTAGGAGTGTCGGGGGAAGAGTCCATCCCCACAACAAGTCTGTTTAATCATTTGTTATTACGTGCATAGTGTATGAATAAATTGGCTTGCTGGTGTACTAGTATGATAGGTTGTAGAGAAGTAGTACATGTAGAGGGACAAAGGATGGAAGTGCATTCAGTGGAGAATTTGAGATATCTGAGGATATCAGTGCTTAAAGATGAAACATTGTCAGTGAGTGGGAATGTGGATGGTGATAGAAAGTTTCCTATAAATTCTGGAAGAGAGCCTCATCCATGGCTGGAAAATAAAATATATATTTGAAAGTTGTTAGAACATGATTTTAGTGTATTAGCAGAAGCAATAAAGAAAGAGATCGGTTTGTGCCCTATTGGGGTGGGGAACCGTGACAGATTATGTGGAAATAGAAGGACACCTGTGTAATTTTGGTCATGAAGTTTGTCGGGAACAATGGTATTTACGTCAAGAGCCTGGATTGAAACCCTTTCCCGTTCTACACGTTAGTCGTCCACAATCGCCTGTGGTGAATTGGCATACACTACGGGGTCGTCCAGCACCGAAGTTTACAGACGAGTAACAAAATTGAGTGCTTACACTGTTACTACTTTTCAGGAGAGTGGGGATCAATACCTGGGGAAAGTTGGCTAGTGTTAGAACTATGGGTTCAGAAACATAAACCCAGACAGAGGTCGTGCCGAGCCAATAATGACTAATATAGCTTCTGGAGGCCAGGAGACTCCCGGAGCGGGAGTGGTAGAAGGGGAAAATGTTACCAAAGCATAAGAGGCACTAAAAGCACCAAGGAGCAAATAAATGGTGGGGAAAAAATGGTACACATTATCCCGTAGATAAATTTTAATCCAGCCTAGAGTGTATGGATGCAATCGTAATGTGGAAAACTGAAATAAAAGAACGGTCCAGTCCCCAATACACAGGCATCCTAACCACAGCATTTTACCAGCAGTGGATAAAGACAGAACATTTTTTAAATAAAGACATGACGTAAAATGGAGCAGGCAGTGGATAAGAATGAAGCGACGAATAAAAAACTAGCCATATCCGAAGGACGTGTGCATAGATTAGATGAACAGAAGTAGGAATTGGCTATTGTGCTAGAAAGGAGTCAGAAACTAAACCAGAAATTAGAAGGAGCCATTGAGTATAGACAAAAGCAAATAAAATAACTAATGGTTGCGCACCAGCAATATCAAAAAACCAAAGCCACTCCTCAGCCATTCGCCAAAGGCTACAAAGTGAAACAAGTCACATCTGGTGTGCCACCAGTATACCTCTCTCCTAAAGAGGAAAAATAGCAATATGGGTTGCAAGAGGCAGAGGACAGGCACATTCCGTGTCCGTACATAGTAGTCCCGGACTGGATAGTGGATCAGCATGACCCAGATAATCATATAGATGTGCACCCAGTACGAATGCATGCGACCCCGGTTACATATTTTCCGGGACAAATAGTACCAGCCGAGGACAACCCAATTCCCGATGACGAGCATCCCCAAGTATGGATCTAAATTCAGAATCACCATCAGCCACTATGCGTGAGCTAAATGCGTAGTGTTATGAAAGAGGCACCTGACCCAGTAAAGAAGGGACAGGAATTTATACGTTTCCTGGGGAAACGTATAAATTTGGGTAGAATTTATAGAATTTGGGGATTCCGTGCTGGTGATTGCGATCATGTTGTTCACTCGCTTTTGCCAAGGGTAATGTTGCCAACACTCACACAGGGATATCAAATGTCGGCTTGGTCTCCGGATGCAGCGACAGCAAATTACGAAATTGAGAGATTCTTAACTGTTGGGAATATATATATTACAGTTGGGAATATATTGTTTTGACCGGATGCAAGTAAAATGTGTAACCGTACTCAGGGTCCAAAAGAAGTAATGACGGATGGATGATGTGTTATGTACTAATCTGACAATGGGGGATAGGTATGATCATAATGCAGGAATGTGTATGCCTGCTTTGATGGCAGGAATGAAAAACTGTTATCAAAAAAATATATTGCGGGGGTAGTGAGTGTATGGTAGTACTGGCGCCTACTGCACCCGTTCCCTCTGGAGGGAATGCTGCGATGCAGGCGTTTGCCTCATTAACAAAAGAGCAGCAGCAGACCCTCTTGAGAGCAGCAGAGCCGGGGAACTTCACATAGAAGTGTCTGGCCTCTATGCGGTCGATTGTGGTTCAGCGAGATGAAGGTTTCTATGTGGGGATGGATGTAGGAGGCCACGTCGCTCACAACTTTTTAATAGATACCTTCGCTCAAATATCACTTACTCCTTAAGATGAGAAATGGCTACATTTGCAATAGGAAAAAGTATCACATTTAGCGGGGTAACAGGGGCAGAATCAAAAGCAATACAACTACTACTCATGTCGCTGACCATAGGACCAGTAACAATACCTGGATCATTTTACATGGCAATGGGTGTGGAACTGACTTTGGGGTTGGATAATCTTTGCAAGATGCCAGGAGAGTGGATTCTAAAGGTAACACATTAAAATTGGCAGTACAAACAGCAAAACCCGAGCTATTGTTGTTTCAGGATCATCGAACATCGGCAAAAGATGCATTAGAACGTGGTCTGATTAAAGGTTCTAAGCCTGTTGTGGTGGAGGGGTTGAGGCGCTGCCACCGATGAAGCAACACCTCGTTAACCCTTTCATTAACCCTTTTCTAACAGTCGCCCCAGCGTGAGTTCTCTCCATTCCAGAATGTGATTGTTACGCAACAGTACATTTAATCCGCGCTGCCAAGGCACGCAGCCTGTTTTTATTTATATGCTGTTTCAACTTGTCAATTTAAAAAATATATATAACAAGTTTTTATTTTCTAAGAACCGTTTGAATTGTTGTGTTCCGCCTCCTCATTCATTCAAATAAAAATTGTCCTTTTTTCTTTTGCGGGCAATACAGTTTTTTTTTTAACATTTCTGACCCAGACACAATTCCCCAAGCACTTCCCAATTGTTTGTGCAGTTCAAGTCTGCAGACATTTGCGCATCTCCCGTCAGAACAGGATCTGCACATACGTGTTCACATTTTCTGTCTGCTGCCCGCATCACAGTCATTGTTGTTTTTGTTACTAATATTAACTTTGGAAATGTGTGTTTCTATCAAAGTAAGTGCCTTATTACAGTGGTTCCTCCTTTAAAAGCTGCGAGCTTGCACCGCGGGACTTAGAGGTACCCAGCTTCATTGCTCCAGACCACCACAAGTGGGAGTTAGAGCACTCATTATGCATTTGTATCCCAAGGTTTTTATTTAACAATCATATTGAGTGGTTCCAATGATGAATTTTGACACGAGCCACTCTTGCCTTGTGGTGTTCTTCAACAAAGATGGCTGACAAAACATTATGGTGGAACCAGATGTAAGTTGTTATAACATCATAACAAGTCTAGCAAACAATGTACAATTGAGAGGAATATGTTAGTTAATGTAGAAACAAACGTTTGTGCATATTTTTGTCATAAAGATAATTTACGAAAACTTGCTAAATAGCAATTATCTGACTAGCTAACATTAGCCAGCAAGCTAGTGTTACGAGAATGAATTTGTAATTTGTGTTGTTTAATATTTTAAGGACTCCTGAGAAAACCAGCAAACCAGGCTGTCGTCTTGTGAAGCAGTGGATGTAAAGAATCTAGCTAGCTAAAGCATTTACTGCAAATTGAATGTACAATTGTGTAAGCTTGCCTTGCAATGCAGCGAAAGTAACATAGCTAGCTAACTATTTACTTGCTTATTGTGTAGTGGAGGATAAAAATAACTGTATGCCTATGGATGTGTAACTAGCTACAGTATTTAGCCGATCTGTGTATGGACCCTAAAACATTAGGTTCTGAACTAATATTCATACCAATCTATGAACCTCAGCTATCATAGTTGTTGTATCAACTTAAAGTCTGAATGGCATTAATGAAGCCTATGGATAGTAGAATATAATAACTTTATTGTGCCAAGGATACAAGTCCTATATACACATGTACTGTAGTTATTACAACGCATGAGATTCCCACATTGTAGCCTGTACATTTAATATATTCACTGATCATGTACTCTTCCTAGGCAAATACATGTGCGGTTCAGGTATGAATCACTGAGATATTATTTTTCAGTCATATAAAACTCCATTATTTGAATGATGCTGTGTCTGCATGTATGTATTACAATTATACACTTCAACAGTGTTTACCACTCCTGCTCCTGGGACATCAATGATTACACATTGTAAATATGCAATAGACTAGAAACATGATTGATTTGTAATTCATATATACAGGAAAAAATCTATGCATATCGAACTCCCTTCATCTGCATTAATCTGAGGACACAGGATAGTATTTCAATGAGATACTTCATTTCAACCAGTGGAGAATATGAAACGCTTTATTGAAAAAAGTTCATTATCCAGGTGTTATAAATACAAGTTCAATCTGTACTTCAATGCACATATGGTGTAGAAGACAGAGGGGAAGGAGTTAAGAACAGCGGCAGACAGCATATGATTCATAAATTACGGTGCTACTCTAATATTCTCTCGGTTCATCACAATTGCGGTGTCACCAAACCAGTCTTGGGCCCCCAGTTGGCCCGAAGGTTGTCTTCAGAGCAGGTAAGGTGGCGATGGCAGGAATGGCTTCCTCTCTCACATCAAAACATGCTTGCAGACGAGTTACAAATGGATAGAGAGACAGAGCATGATAAAGTATTTTTTTAAATATTCTAACACGGTCAGTCATCTTAAATCAGGAGGTGAAATGCAAAATTCACCTTGGATCATTAACTCTGGGACTACTACATCTCTGTCTGTATTTTAATGTAAAGCATCTCTATATTAATAATACTTCCTGTTTACCCAACCACGTGACATCTGTATTAGTTAATGTTGCTCATCGAATGATTACAAGTTTCTAATTGCGTGATTAACTGAATCAAGCAATTATTAACCTGGGGCACCATGGGAATTTTTTTTTTATTGAGTTTCTATTTCCCAAATTAACTCAAAGAATTGTGCTTTCTCAATGGACATTTGGGTGCTTTCGTAAATTTGCTCTGGCTATCTATAGGCTGGACAATAGAACGAGTCAAAATTCACCCAAGGCTGAAAAATTGCTCAAGAACGTTGGCTAAACTGGAACACTAGCGCGAGCCCATAGCAAATTAATGGAAACAAACGTTCGCAGAGCCTGTTTTGACTGGAGTTATGCTTAGAATTCCATAAAAAAATGTATCTCTTTTCATTTTAACTACAAAGAGATTCTCCTGATTTAAAATGGTGCCCGTGTAACAGTTTTGCTTCCATCCCTCTCCTCGCGCCTACCTGGGCTCGAACCAGGGACCCTTTGCACACATAGACAAAAGCCACCCTTGAAGCATTTCCAGCAGCGCATTTCCAGTCACCAATGCTCTGGTTAACACAAAAACTGCCTTACCAGCTCTGCTAGGGTCAGTAAATGGTCAGAGTGGTCTGATTTGTGTCTGGAAGTAGCTAGCCAATGTTAGCTTGGGTGCTTGACTGCCGTTGTAAGGCCAGAACGCTCAAATCAACTCTACTGCTCGGCCAGTACGTCCAGTGTGCGCTCCAAGAGCGAAACGGTCTTAATTTACAAACTGAAAATGTTCCAATGAATGGAAACACCATATTATTAATCAAATTAATTAAGCCAAATTTCTTAATCAATCCCATATACTATGTAATTACTAAAAGGTTTAAATTCTCTGGTAATGCCAATACCGAATACTATCGAATGCTTCTCAAAGATGCCCTCTGGTGGTCAAACTAGCAATAACTTGCAGTAACAGAAGAAATGGCTGAGAATTAAATGACGTGCCACAGAATGCTGCAGCAGCACTCACTTTTAAAGGAGTAACCACTGTTCGTTATAAAACTTTCTGTATGTCATTTCTACTGTAGCTTAATATATTTGTGTATATTCTTTACAACCGCGGGCACGCGAGGTAACGTTATTCATTTCATAACCTTTATGGTGTTATATTCAATCTTGCTTATGTAGCTAGCTAAATTCTTCTATTAGCTATGAAAACAATGATCATTGCGTCAGAGAAGTATTAGCTTGTGATGTATTTTGAAGCTACTCTGGCCTTACAACTCCCAAGTGGCGCAGCGGTCTACGGCACTGCATCTCAATGCTAGAGGTGTCACTACAGACACCCTGGTTCAAATCCAGGCTGTATCACGACCGGTTGTGATTGGGAGTCCCACAGGACGGCGCACAATTGCCGAGTGTCGTCCGAGTTTGGCCAGTGTAGGCCGTAATTGTAAATAATAATTTGTTGTTAAATAAATAAATATGACCATGGCTTGTTTTCATTTGGCCTATTTAGCATAGCTCTGTTCTGCCCTGACTTACTCCCTTGTGGAGCTCAAAAGTTACTGTTTCCTCCTGTTATAACTCAAATTTGTGATTTTTTCAATACAATATACCATTTTTGTAGAGGGTTTATTATGTTACTTCTTGGTAATATTGTTTTATGGCTATATCCTTATTGTATTCTAATTACTAATAATTCCTCTTTATTCTTTACTTTCAGAAACCACAAACAGTACTTGCCAATATCATAACTGGAACTGGAGCTGGACATCTTTCGAACTGAAGATTGAGGCCAGTGTCACGATCGTCAAAATAACATTCAGACCAAGGCGCAGCGTGATATGGGTTCCACATCTTTTATTTTGTGAAACGCACAAAACAACAACAAAAAAGCAAACTAAACGTGAAGCTATGGAGTGCTCACAGGCAACTACACATAAACAAGATCCCACAAAAAAACAGTGGGAAAATTGCTGCCTAAATATGATCCCCAATCAGAGACAACGCTAAACAGCTGCCTCTGATTGGGAACCATACCAGGCCAACATAGAAATAAAACAACCTAGATTACCCACCCTAGTCACACACCGACCTAACCAAAATAGAGAATATAAAGGCTCTCTATGGTCAGGGCGTGACAGTACACTGCCCCACCCCCCAAAGGTGCGGACTCCGGCCGTAAAATCTGACTCTATAGGGGAGGATCCGGGTGGGCATCTAGCGTCAGTGGCGGCTCTGGTGCGGGACAAAGAACCCGCTCATCCCGCGGATCCAGCATCAGTGGGGGCTCTGGTGCGGGACTTTTCCACCGCCCGACCGTGTCTGGAATGGGCACCGGCGCAGAGGAAGGCTCCGGCCTTGGAGCGGGACTGGACGCCGTGTCTAGACCTGGCACCTGCGCAGAGGAAGGCTCCGGCCTTAAAGTGGGACTGGACGTCGTGCCCGGACTGGGCATCGGCGCAGGGGAAGGCTCCGTCCTTAGAGCTGGACTCGGCACCGGCGCAGAGGGAGGCTCTTGCCATGGAGCAGGACTGGACGCCTTGCCTGGACATTGGTGCAGAGGAAAGCTCCAGCCTTGGAGCGGGACTGGATGCCGTGCCTGGACTGGACATCGGCACAAAAGAAGGCTCCGGCCATGGAGCAGGACTGGACACCGAACCTGACCTGGACTTCGGCACAAAGGAAGGCTCCTGCCCTAGAGCTGGACTGGATGCCTTGCCTTGAGGTTTCGGAACGTGGACCATTGTAGGAGGTTCCGGACCGTGACCTGTCGAAAGAGGTTCCGGACCGTGGACCGTCGCTGGAGGTTCCGGAACGTGGACCGTCGCAGGAGGTCCGGACCGTGGAAGGAGTGGACACCGAACCTGACCTGGACTTCGGCACGAACTGTGGACCGTCGCAGGAGGTTCCGGACTGTGAACCGTCGCCAGAAGCTCTGGACTGATGGACCGTCGCTAGAAGCCAGGTGCATGGAGCCAGCACAGGTGGCGCCGGACTGATGACACGCACTTCAGGGCGAGTGCGAGGAGCAGGAACAAGAAGTACCGGGCTGTGGAGGCATCCTTGAGGTCTGGTGCGTTGAGCCAGCACAAATTGTCCCGGAGAGATGACACACTCCGCACGGCGAGTGAGGGGAGCTGGCACAGGACGTACTGGGCTATGGAGGCGGACTGGAGACCTAGTGCTTAGAGCCGGCACACATGGTACCGGACAGATGACAAGCTCCTCAAAGCGAGTGCGGAGAGCTGGCACAGGACGTACTGGGCTGCGGAGGCATACTGGAGACCTGATGCATGGAGCCGGCACAGTTTTTACCAGACTGCTAGCACGCTCCTCAGGACGAGTACGGAGAGCTGACTCAGGTGGCATCAAACTGACGACACACTCCTTAGGGCGAATGTCGTGCATCATACACCAACACAACAACTCTCTCATTTCTCTCTCCTCCATTTTCTCCATCAGCTCACTGATGGTCTCTGACTCTCCCCGTTCACTCTCCTCCAATTTCTCCATCTTCTCCCAGATTGTCTCTGGTTCACTCCTCGGCTCCGCCGACCACCCCGTGTGCCCCCCAATTTTTTTTATTTTGGCTGTTCTTTGGGCTTATGCTGTGGCCACGAACCCTGGCGTCGTCACTGTCTTCCCTTCTCTCCTTGCATCTGCTTCCAAGGAAGGCTTTCATGTCCTCCCATTATTAACTCACAAGTCCAGGATATCTTCTCCTCCTTGATCTCCTCCCAAGCCCAGGATACTTTATCCTCCTGGGCACGCTGCTTGGTCCTGGTGTGGTGGGATCTTCTGTCACGATCGTCAAAATAACATTCGGACCAAGGCACAACATGATATGGGTTCCACATCTTTTATTTTGTGAAATGCACAAAAAAAATGTTTTAAGTAAACAAAACGTGAAGTGCTCAAAAGGAACTACACATACAAGATTCCACAAAAAAAACAGTGGGGAAATGGCTGCCTAAATATGATCCCCAATCGGAGGCAATGCTAATCAGCTGCCTCTGATTGGGAACCACACCAAATTAAAGCTTAACTTCTTGTTAAAACCTCTTTGGGCTGAGGACCCTGTGCTGTTGGAGAGAAGATGCTGGAAGAGTGTGGGACTGCTGTACCAATTTTCCACATACAAAGTGTGTCCGTTGCCGAGATGAGGAGCCAACATGGTCATCACCACGGACCCGAACACCCCAAGCCCCTCATAATGTTGAATGTCAGTGGTGGACCCTGTGTGAATGTCACGCCCTGACCTTAGAGATCCTTTATTCTCTATTTTGGCTTAGGTCAGGGTGTGTCTAGGGTGGGCATTCTAGTTTTGTTATTTCTATGTTGGCCTGGTATGGTTCCCAATCAGAGGCAGCTGTCTATCGTTGTCTCTGAATGGGGATCGTATTTAGGCAGCCTTTTCTCACCTGTTTGTTGTGGGATCTTGTTTTTGTTGCAGTGCCTGTGAGCTCTGCATTGACTTCACGTTTCGTTTGCTCTGTATTGTTTTGGTCAGTTTAATGTATTGAGACATGAGAGCTCATGTTGTGCAACATTTCTATAGGCTATGCAATTGCGAGAGAAAACAGAGTGATGGCATATATTAGAAAGAGGAAGAACCCATCAGATTTCTATAGGCTAGGCCTACTATAATTAATTCTCAACTTTCCTATTATTAAGCACATTGCTTCTATTTAAAACAGGAGTATAGCCTACCTGGCTAGTATGAAAATGAACCATGGGAAAAGTGTCCTCAATTTGCTATTTAAGTGCAAATATAACATGTATTTTCTTCCACCGCCCCTGTTTTGAGACAGGTGCATGATAATGGTCCATTCTAAACAAATTTCACACATTATTTAGTATGTGTAAAGAATATTAAATAAAGAATAGTGTGATGGGTAACAATATTAGCCACTTGTGAATGATACCCAGCTTAAGGCAAACAGGGCATGTTTTTTGTGTGACATTTTCAAATCATAGTCTCACACCTCATGTAGTCTAGCCCATAGGCCTATATGTTTAGATAAGGTTTGTATCACAACTAAAATGGGCAAATAGCTTCTTAAAATGAAGCAATTTAATCTGCTTTATAAGGAGTGTAGATTCTAACCGGCATAGATACACAGCGCGTGAATTTCAAGTTTGGGGAAGAACATTTTTACCATAAAAATACACCTTTATAATAAAAGCATTACATGCCTAATCACATTTGTGGTCACTTTTGAGAATGGTGTTTTCCTGATAATGGAACATACGTGTTTGTAGCCTACTGCTGTGTGCACATTTCTGCTCTTATAATATGAAGAAATAGCCTAATAGTTTATCAACATTTGAAGCCAAATGTTTTCATCTGTTACGTCAGGCTCATTGCTTATTAAAATAGTTTTGTTGATGCTAGTGATTGTATTAATTTGAGATCAATGGCATCCCACAACTGTCCCAACTTTTGAACAAAAGATCAACTATTGAACAAAATATCAACTTTTCAAAAGATCCACTCTTATTCATAGTACTAGTGCTTCTGCTGTTCATTAGGCCTACTCATGTTGATGAAAGGTAAATGTGGAAAGTTCTTCCAATATCTTAAATGTGCGTCTTGGATTTGGATAAGGATGCCTGCAGTTACGTCCCCGATATTTCTGTCTTCACTTGTAGTCCTTGAGAAAGATCCGAGCACATGAATAAAAGCCACATGGGAGAGGTGCTTCGGGCATGCAGCCAGAAGAAGGGAATTATAATTATTATATTCAGCCCAAGGGCACAATGGCCACTGGCAGCAAAAGGCATGATTTTTTTTAGGGGACATTATGGCCACACAAACGGCATGCAGCCGGGAAATTCGAGACATTATCAAGCACTTGTGAAATTGTGAATGAGAGACTGATGAAGTGTGTACAGCCTGCGCAAAAAAACAAAGCAGAGCTAATGCCATTCGTGCAACTTTTTTCAAATCATCATTAGAATCGCATCATGCAGGTTTAGAATGCAACTTCTTGTGACCCCCAAACCCGCATGCGTAATCATCACCTGAAACGAATTAGCATAACGCAATGGACATAAATATCCCTAGAAAATATTCCTATTCATGAAAATCACAAATTAAATATATTGAGACACAGCTTAGCCTTTTGTAAATCACCCTGTCATCTCAGATTTTCAAAATATGCTTTACAGCCAAAGCTAGACAAGCATTTGTGTAAGTTTATCGATAGCCTAGCATAGCATTATGCCTTGCTAGCAGCAGGCAACCTTGTCACGGAAATCAGAAAAGCAATCAAATTAAATTGTTTACCTTTGTTTTCACTCACGAGACTCCCAGGTAGATAGCCAAAGTTCATTTTTTCCCAAAATATTATTTTTGTAGGCGAAATAGCTCCGTTTGTTCTTCACGTTTGGCTGAGAAATCGCCCGGAAATTGCGGTCACCACAACACCGAAAAATATTCATAATTAGCTCCATAATATCGACAGAAACATGGCAAACGTTGTTTATAATCAACGCTCAAGGTGTTTTTGTGATATCTATTCGATAATATATCCGTCGGGACAATCCGTTTTTCAGTAGGACCGATTGGAGTAATGGCTACCTCTGTATTTTACGCGAGAATCTCTCTCGGAGCCACCATGTGACCACTTACGCAATGTGGCCGCCTACGGCTATTCTTCAACAGAAATGCGGAAAACTACGTCACAATGCTGTAGACACCTTGGGGAATACGTAGAAAGCGTAAGCTCGTTGATGGCACATTCACAGCTGAATAGGGACTCATTGGAACGCAGCGCTTTCAAAACCTGGGGCACTTCCGGATTGGATTTTTCTCAGGCTTTCGCCTGCAACATCAGTTCTGTTATACTCACAGACAATATCTTTACAGTTTTGGAAACATTAGAGTGTTTTCTATCCAAAGCTGTCAATTATATGCATATTTTAGCATCTTGTCCTGACAAAATATCCCGTTTAAAACGGGAATGTTTTTCTTTCAAAAATGAAAATACTGCAACAGGTTTTAAAAACCAAAACATAGAGCCCAACATTTGTATCACAACTAAAGTTACATAAATAACTCTAAATTAAGCATTTGTGACCGACTGACTCGAATTGGTCTCATGTAGCTAAATTTGAAATTGTGTTTTTTATATTGGATAAAAGTAGACTCAGAGCTAGTAAATTGTATATCATAGTTGGGGAACAATGGGAAAGTAATTCTGCTTGTAAACCTCCCTTTTAAGAAAATTGCCCTTGAATATTTTGGTACCTACTGGAGAGCTCTTCTTTGACTGTACCCATGCAGCATTGTTCACACTCTCTTAAGCTTTAGCCCCACCCATCTCTTTATTAAGGTTTCACATGTGATGCTATGTACTACACAACCAAAGATTTCAAGACTAAAGGCTGATTTATACTACGGGTGTGTTTGTACATTTCATCTGGAGTGCCAGAATGTGCTCTGGGTGTTCGTAAACTCAGAGCGTTGTCAGATTGTCCGTTTGTACATTTAGAGCGTTTTGTTCTCAGTGTGCACACTGGACGCTCTGGCTGAGGGGTAGGGTTGATCTGAGCATTCTGCTCTAAAAGCAGCAGTCAAGCACCGAAGCTAACTGGCTAACGTTGGCTAGTTTGCGAGCTACTTCCAGAGACAAATGAGAGAACAATAATGCAATGGAATCAAATCTTGTCTGCTAAATGAACTAGTGTAGTCCACAGCCACTCATCTTTCCCTCAATCATGACAAGTCTCCCAGTCCCTGCCAATGAAAAGTATCCCCACAGCATGATGCTGCCACCACCATGCTTCACCGTAGGGATGGTGCCAGGTTTCCTCCAGAATTGACATTCAGGCTAAAGTGTTCAATCTTGATTTCATCAGACCAGAGAATCTTGTTTCTCATGGTCTGAGATTAATTTAGGTGCCTTTGGCAAACTCCAAGTGGGAGTAAATATAATTTAGAATAAGGCTGTAAAGTAACAAAATTTGGAAAAAGTCAAGGGCTCTTAATACTTTGAGAATGCACTGTATGCCAGTGAGGCTCTACACCTGTTACAAAGCGGATTAATGTGTTAATTTTAAGAAGGTATTTGGCAACTTTAGTTGTGATACAAACATCAAAACATATAGGCCTATGGGCTAGGATACATGAAGTGTGCGACTATGATTTGAGAAGTCACCAAAAAATAATGATAATACGTAACTCAGAAGTGATATGCTAATATTGTCACCCATCAGACTATTCTTAAAATGATGTTGTCTTTACATAGACTAAATAATATACGTGTGATATTAGTTTTGGAATGGACCATTATTATTCACCTGTCTTGGAACAGGGGCATGGGTAATAAAATGCATGTCATATATGCACTTAAATAGCTAATGGACTCTTTTACCATGGTTAAATATAATGCCAGCCAAGTAGGCTATACTTCTGTTGTATAGTGAAGCATTGTGTTTAATATTAGGAAAGTTAATAAATAAATATAGTAGGCCTAACCTATATAAAGCTGATTGGATCCTCCTCTTTTTAAAAGAGGGCATCAAACTGTCACATTCTTCATAAGGAGTTGAGCAAAATGCAGCGTGGTATGTTTCCTTCCTTTATTTTGGAATAGAAAACTTCAAAGAACAAAAATAACAAAGCGAAAAACGAAACGTGACGCTATAATAATGCTCTTAGGCAACTATACATAGACAAGATCCCACAAAGCACAATGTGAAAATTGCTACCTAAATGTGATCCCCAATCAGAGACAACAATAAACAGCTGCCTCTGATTGGGAACCATACTAGGCCAACATAGGAATATAATTCACCTAGATAACCCACCCTTAATCACACCCCGACCTAACCAACATAGAGAATAAAAGCTCTCTATGGTCAGGGCGTGACACAAACTCTGTTTTCTCACGCAATGCCATAGACTTTAGAAATGTTATGCATCATGGGCTCTTGATTACATTTGCATTGATGTCAGATTGATTAAAGGGACAACAGAGAGCTGAGTGTCACGACTCCTACCGAAGGTGGCTCCCCTTCCCGTTCGGGTGGCGTTCGGCGGTCGTCGTCAACGGCCTACTAGCTGCCACTGATCTTTTCCTCCCCCTCCTTGTCTGTTTATTAGTTACACCTGTTGTTAATTAGGTTTATTAGTTGGGCTTTATTAGCCAGCCGGCCCGCCTGCTGGGTGTGCGGGATTGTTTTATGTGTACTCTTTGTGCAAGCATGTATGTCACGGTTGTTCGTAAGCTGTTTTTTTGGGACTGCTTAGTTCCCCTGTGTTTTGGGGCATTTGTTTTGAGTGGCGTCTGTTTTCACCTGGTCGGTGTATAAAGATGTAGCCTACTCTGAACTCTGTCTCCTGCGTCTGGTTCCTTCCTCCACTACACCCCGGGCATTACACTGAGTACCAGGCAGTTAGAAAGTTTGGTAGGCTACTAATGACCATCAACAGCATCAGAGCTTGGAGAAGCCTAATAACCATGACTAAACGGTCACGTTGAATTTGACTGCCGTCATGACTCGTGACCACCGGTTGTGGTGGCAATAGGGTCACTGTAAGAGCCCTAATTAGGCCTACTGCCGAAATATAATTCCTACATAACTGTTTTTATTAGGTTAATGTTACATTTTTAAGTCATGTATAAAAAATATCTGAGCTGCAGATCTCGGCTTACTTTTTGACTACGAAAGAAATCATGACTCAGAAAAGGTTGGTGAATGCATTTGTTTTTTATGACCGTGCTTTAGTTCTGCTTGCAGTTTGTATTGATATATATATATATATATATATATATATTGTGTGTATTTCTATAATTCAAGGCTCCTCTTTAAAAGAGACCTTGATTTTATTATGACTCCCTGATCAAAAAAAAGGTATTTTCAAAACTTGCTTATTTGACTCTGCCACGGGTCGTAGAGTCTACAATAGTCATGTGTAATAGCTCAAAACAATTGCTAAGCACCTATAGAACAATTACCTGTTCCTTTCCCCTTCCAATGCTCATTTATTGCAGTCCCAGCACCTGATCCCTAAAGTGGGGCATCTGTCAGCACAGTGCCTGGAGCTGTCACCCCCCACACCACCACCACCACTCTGTGGAAAGTGTGGTTGTTTAGATGGTTGGAGAGCAGGGGCCGTCGTGCAAAGCAGGGGCTATTGATAAGACACACCACTAAACCCAGTGTTTATGGGGAGTTAGCCTTGTCGAAAACCAGGTTTCCCTTAACGGAAAGCTTGGGGAAGTCCTTGGCACAAAATCAGCTAAAAAGGGGTATGAACCAGGTGTAAATCGGTGATGGCTCGCAACACGTCAAACCAATAAAATGCCTTGCTTTGGCGGAGCATAAAAGGTGCTCACTAGATTAGTGTCGTAGGTGCAACAGTGCGTGAGGAAGGCCATGAAATCGCCGATTAAAACCCCATCAAAATATGTTGATGACTACGCACTGACTTCAGAAGAGATAACTGAACCTGTCACGCTTAGTGATAGGGTTCTAAAAGCAGTATGTGTCTCCTAGAGATGAACGTACTTTGGTGTGAAAAGTACAAATCAATCCCAGAACAACAGCAAAGGACATTGTTAAGATGCAGGAGGAAACGGGTACAAAAGTATCTACTGTATATCCACAGTAAAACGAGTCCTATATCGACATAACCTGAAAGGCAGCTCAGCAAGGAAGAAGCCACTGCTCCAAAACCGCCATAAAAAAAGCCAGACTACGGTTTGCAATTGCACATGGGGACAAAGATTGTACTCTTTGGAGAAATGTCCTCTAGTCTGATGAAACAAAAATAAAACTGTTTGTCCATAATGACCATCGTTATGGTTGGAGGAAAAAGGGGGAGGCTTGCAAGCCGAAGAACACCATCCAAAACCGTGAAGCACAGGGGTGGCAGCATCATGTTGTGGGGGTGCTTTGCTGCAGGAGGGACTGGTGCACTTCACAAAATAGATGACACCGTTAGGATGGAAAATTACGTGGATATATTGAAGCAACATCTCAAGACATCAGTCAGGAAGTTAAAGCTTGGTCGCAAATCGGTCTTCCAAATGGACAATGACCCCAAGCATCATTCCAAAGTTGTGGCAAAATGGCTTAAGGACAACGTAGTCAAGGTATTGGAGTGGCCATCAAAGCCTTGACCTCAATCCCATAGTCGTTCTGACCCTGAAGAAGCAGTTATCCCACTGTCCCTAGGCCGTCATTGAAAATAAGAATTTGTTCTTAACTGACTTGCCTAGTTATATAAAGGTAAAATAAAAAAATAAAAAGACAATTTGTGGGCAGACCTGAAAAAGTGTGTGCGAGAAAGGAGGCCTACAAACCTGACTCAGTTACACTACACTACACTCTGTCAGGAGGAATGGGCCAAATTCACTCAACTTATTGTGGGAAGCTTGTGGAAGTCTACCTAAAACGTTTGACCCAAGTTAAGCAATTTCAATGCAATGCTACCAAATACTAATTGAGTGTATGTAAACTTCTGACCCACTGGGAATGTGAAGCTTAAGTAAATCATTCTCTCTACTATTATTCTGACATTTCACATTCTTAAAATGAAGTGGTGATCCTAACTGACCTGACAGAGCATTTTTTTACCATGATTAAATGTCAGGAATTGTGAAAAACTGAGTTTAAATGTATTTGGCTAAACTTCCGACTTCAACTGTATAATCCAATGCCTGAGAGTAAAAAAGTCCAGCTACCAGGGATTGAAGCTCTTCCTGATAGCCCATCCCCTGGATCCGAGGTGAGACCTTATCTCAGTAGGACTGGAATGGTATGCACACAGTGTGGTGTTACGTTACAGCCTTATTCTGAAATGGATTAAATCGTTTTTTCCCCAAATCAATCCAAAAAAATAAAAAAATAAATACATTTGAATGGTTTGTCCTGCTACATAAGTTCTGTTATACTCACAGACATAATTCAAACAGTTTTCAATCCAAATCTACTAATGATATGCATATCTTATCAAATCAAATTAATTTATATAGCCCTTTGTACATCAGCTGATATCTCAAAGTGCTGTACAGAAACCCAGCCTAAAACCCCAAACAGCAAGCAATGCAGGTGTAGAAGCACGGTGGCTAGGAAAAACTCCCTAGAAAGGCCAAAACCTAGGAGGAAACCTAGAGAGGAACCAGGCTATATGGGGTGGCCAGTCCTCTTCTGGCTGTGCCGGGTGGAGATTATAACAGAACATGGCCAACATGTTCAAATGTTCATAAATGACCAGCATGGTCCAATAATAATAAGGCAGAACAGTTGAAACTGGAGCAGCAGCACGGCCAGGTGGACTGGGGACAGCAAGGAGTCATCATGTCAGGTAGTCCTGAGGCATCGTCCTAGGGCTCAGGTC
Source organism: Oncorhynchus clarkii lewisi (assembly GCF_045791955.1). Lineage (NCBI taxonomy): Eukaryota > Metazoa > Chordata > Actinopteri > Salmoniformes > Salmonidae > Oncorhynchus > Oncorhynchus clarkii. The sequence goes on from NC_092169.1 coordinate 19,186,888, forward strand.
CTCAGAGAGAGGGAAAGAGAGAATTAGAGAGAGCACACTTAAATTCACACAGGACACCGAATAGGACAGGAGAAGTACTCCAGATATAACAAACTGACCCTAGCCCCCCGACACATAAACTACTGCAGCATAAATACTGGAGGCTGAGACAGGGGGGGTCAGGAGACACTGTGGCCCCATCCGAGGACACCCCGGACAGGGCCAAACAGGAAGGATATAACCCCACCCACTTTGCCAAAGCACAGCCCCCACACCACTAGAGGGATATCTTCAACTACCAACTTACCATCCTGAGACAAGGCTGAGTATAGCCCACAAAGATCTCCGCCACGGCACAACCCAAGGGGGGGGGCGCCAACCCAGACAGGATGACCACATCAGTGACTCAACCCACTCAGGTGATGCACCCCTCCCAGGGACGGTATGAGAGAGCCCCAGTAAGCCAGTGACTCAGCCCCTGTAATAGGGTTAGAGACAGAGAATCCCAGTGGAAAGAGGGGAACCAGCCAGGCAGAGACAGCAAGGGTGGTTCGTTGCTCCAGAGCCTTTCCATTCACCTTCCCACTCCTGGGCCAGACTACACTCAGTCATATGACCCACTGAAGAGATGAGTCTTCAGTAAAGACTTAAAGGTTGAGACCGAGTTTGCGTCTCTGACATGGGTAGGCAGACCGTTCCATAAAAATGGAGCTCTATAGGAGAAAGCCCTGCCTCCAGCTGTTTGCTTAGAAATTCTAGGGACAACTAGGAGGCCTGCGTCTTGTGACCGTAGCGTACGTGTAGGTATGTACGGCAGGACCAAATCAGAGAGATAGGTAGGAGCAAGCCCATGTAATGCTTTGTAGGTTAGCAGTAAAATCTTGAAATCAGCCCTTGCCTTGACAGGACGCCAGTGTAGGGAGGCTAGCACTGGAGTAATATGATCAATTTTTTGGGTTCTAGTCAGGATTCTAGCAGCTGTATTTAGCACTAACTGAAGTTTATTTAGTGCTTTATCCGGGTAGCCGGAAAGTAGAGCATTGCAGTAGTCTAACCTAGAAGTGACAAAAGCATGGATTAATTTTTCTGCATCATTTTTGGACAGAAAGTTTCTGATTTTTGCAATGTTACGTAGATGGAAAAAAGCTGTCCTTGAAATGGTCTTGATATATTCTTCAAAAGAGAGATCAGGGTCCAGAGTAACGCCGAGGTCCTTCACAGTTTTATTTGAGACGACTGTACAACCATTAAGATTAATTGTCAGATTCAACAGAACATCTCTTTGTTTCTTGGGACCTAGAACAAGCATCTCTGTTTTGTCCGAGTTTAAAAGTAGAAAGTTTGCAGCCATCCACTTCCTTATGTCTGAAACACATGCTTCTAGCGAGGGCAATTTTTCGGATTTCACCATGGTTCATTGAAATGTACAGCTGTGTGTCATCCGCATAGCAGTGAAAGTTAACATTATGTTTTCGAATGACATCCCCAAGAGGTAAAATATATAGTGAAAACAATAGTGGTCCTAAAACGGAACCTTGAGGAACACCGAAATTTACAGTTAGACTCAACCATTATTTCCATGGTAATCGCCCTAGTCTTTAACTGGCTAACACCCAGTAATTATCAATTTGCTGATATACTGTAGCACCTATTGAATCTGAAGCATAGGAACTACTATTAGAACCCAAATTAATCAATCAAAGATTCTCCTGCTTCTGTAAAGAACTGTACACCTCTGATTGGAAATCTACACCAAGCCATACTAAGTATTTTCTCAAAGAAATAAGAACACATCTTCTCTCAACAGCGGTAGCTGCGAGACCACATCTCTATCAATTAACTGAAAAGGACATTGGAAAGTATGAATTAACGCAAATTACCTGGCTGGGAAGGTATTCCTTCTGTGGTTTAAATATTTAGAAATTAGGTTAATTATTGCTCTAAATCAGCTACATTTGTGCTGTATCCAAATCAAATCAAATGTATTTATAAAACCCTTCGTACATCAGCTGATATCTCAAAGTGCTGTACAGAAACCCAGCCTAAAACCCCAAACAGCAAGCAATGCAGGTGTAGAAGCACGGTGGCTAGGAAAAACTCCATAGAAAGGCCAAAACCTAGAGAGGAACCAGGCTATGAGGGGTGGCCAGTCCTCTTCTGGCTGTGCCGGGTGGAGATTATAACAGAACATGGCCAAGATGTTCAAATGTTCATAAATGACTAGCATGGTCAAATAATAATAATCACAGTAGTTGTCGAGGGTGCAGCAAGTCAGCACCTCAGGTGTAAATGTCAGTTGACTTTTCATAGCCTATCATTGAGTATCTCTTACCACTCCTGCTGTTTCTAGAGAGTTGAAAACAGCAGGTTTGGGACAGGTAGCACATCCGGTGAACAGGTCAGGATTCCATAGCCGCAGGCAGAACAGTTTAAACTGGAGCAGCAGCACGGCCAGGTGGACTGGGGACAGCCAAATCTCTTCAAAATGAACCTTAGTGAACAGCTGTGTTAAACATTTAGAGCAGGGGTGGGCAAATCCAGACCTCAAGGGCCTGATTGGTGTCACAGTTTTGCCTCAGCCCCAGCTAACACACCCGCCTCCAATAATTACCTAATCATGATCTTCAGTTTAGAATGCAATTTGATTAATCAGCTGTGTTTGCTATGGATGGAGAAAAAGCGTGACACCAATCAGGCCCTCGAGGACTGGAGTTGCCCACCCCTGCTCTAAATGTTTAGCACAGCCGTTCACTAAGGTTCATTTTGAAGAGATGTGGATACAGCACAAATTTGTAAAGGATGCCACCCAGTGTTCTGACTATCACAGCTATTAGACTTTTTTTCAAAAATGTTGTTGTCCAGTTTTGAGATACATGGACCAAAGCGGTTTTGTTAAAAGATGTTTATCCACGGGTAACCTTCGTTGACTATTACATATCTTAAATGCTTCAACAGAAACAACAACTCTGACTCTGAGCTGTTTTGTCTCTCAACGCGGAAAACACTGAAGGCACCATTTGACTAGAATGGTCATATCTTTGGTCTGTCTATGAACATATAGGAATTGTCTCCAATTTCATTAACATGAATAAAACAGTATACGCGAAACCCTCAGACACATCTGCAAAAAAAGCAATGTCCTCTTCCTTCCCTGACATTTCCTAAATGTTTGTATTTTACATTGCTAATTTGTCCGAATTTTGTCAGAAAATTATTTAGAGTCATTTTACCTGTTTTGTTTCACATAGATTCCCGACTTAACCCGTAATGCGCTGTAGGACATTGGTACCTAGCCAGGAGTTAATGCGTCTCTCTCACCTCAATGAATGAATGACAAATGGACTGATGGGCGATAACTGTACACCTTCAAAATGTAATTTAAATTCGGCCTAACTGAATGTAAGGGAACACCCCCCAGAAATGTACAAAAATGAATGGGAACATATTGGCACCGTACGAAACATATACACGGTGTCTAATACCACTCAATTGGACTTTGTTTTATTCAAAGTTGATTGCAAATGCAATATGGGAAATGCCAAGTGTAACACTGCAAAAATCCAACAGATGGCGAGTGCGCTCCACCGTAATTTTTCATATTGCAAATGTAACACAACTCAAGACCCAAGAGTAAAATGTTGAAAAATGTAAAAAATTTTCCAAAACTTATCACACCCTTAAAAAAGTGCTTTCTGGACCGTTTTTCGAAATTCTTTCGATTTTCTTGTCAATTACACGTGTAAGAACTGTATCAACATACTTTAGTCATATTTTATTATCTTTTTTTTTTTTTACATGTCCATAAGGCATATGTTTTGTCCATTTACAGTATGATTTCATAGGAAGTCAAAAGTCACTTTTTTGGGTGGCCAAATGCCATAAGAAATGTCCAAATGCAATATGAAAGAGTTGAAATTGCCAAATCAGGATGTTATGTCCATTTGCCATGTATGATCAATGGAATTCAGTTAACAAACCCAAAAGTCAGTGAACCATGTCCAAAAGGCATTTATACTGCCAAAATGATATACTGTATAGCACTATGTTAAGCCAGATGGTCTATTTGTCATGTATGATGACGGAGAAGTGGGACTGTTGTTTTTTACCTCTTTTTTGAAAAATTTCCAAAATGACATGGGGCTGGGCACGGGTGGGGGGTGCTCCCTAACCAACCGTGGACACCCTTGCTACCCCGTAATGGCATTAAAAAAACATTTTTAAAATGTGCTCCTGGTAACCCGTTCCAATCACCAGGTGCACGGCTGTGCATTTGCAATATGTTTCAATGGGAATTTACCATCACGAATTTGACATGCTCAAAAATTCTGCAGAAATGCAAAAATGACTGGCCTGATGAACTCGGGATGGCCGGGCAGTGATAGTGGGTTCTCTCCATCGCACGTTGTGTTGATTTCATCATGTCCATTTGTTGATGTTTTTTCACTGTTGCATCATATTGCAAATGCACTGTGCATTTGCAATATGTTTGGCCCTTGAGAAATTCTCAAGGTGGGGGTTTTATTCGTAAGAGCAGAAAAAGGCTGTCTCATGACGCCAAGTCCTGGCTGTGTTCATGAGGGCGTGCCAGTGACTTTAGTGAAAAGTTACACAGAAATATAATTCTCTCTCGTAGCATCACATAATTTCACAAATAGTTTAATCTTTCCTCATTCATCCTGTACAGCAATTAGATGCAAGATTCATAACTGAGGCTATTATATAAACAGCGTTATGGTAATGTGGCCGTATTGTCTCTCATGAGTTTCACAAAATTGTGCCAAACGGACCAGTTCGTAGCTGGATTCTTCATCGATCTTTTATACCTTCTCCAGAACATAAATGTTGTTCGGGTTCTCCAGTTCTGTGAGGTGGAAGAAATTCCTTTGTTCTCTCTATGAAACTTTACTCTCTCTCTATACTGTGGCCATGAGGACATAATCTCCTCCAGGAATTGACAACCTCTCTCTGACCACAGCAGCCTGGGTGTAGGAGACAGGGGGGTAGGGGGATGGTGCATAGAAAAGGGCTGGTGCAGAGGGACGGGTGCTCACTGTACCCAAAGAGGGCAACGTCATGACAATGGGGTGGGCTTTTTTCAAGAGTACATGCCATGCAAGAGAGATTATGCAACACCTGCATTTTGATGAGAAGGAGACAAGACCAATATGCGTGCAGACAGACAAGTTTGCCGCCGTTTCAGACACATGAAAAAGTTTTGTGAAGAATTGCATTGCTTGTTACAAGCCAGGAGAGAACGTAACTGTTAATGAGCAACTGTTCCCAACACAAGCTCAGTGACGTTTTACACAATACAGTTGCCATCGGCAGTGACTGAAAGAAGAAACCGGAGACTGTACAGACAATCACACAAAAGTATATATCTCTGCTATATACAGATAGCCTTTCCATCTGCCAAACATCAAATATTACCTCCTTTTAATGTTATTACATTAATAATAATGTATTATTCTATATAATTCTAACCTTTTCTATTCTATTTTATGTAATTCCACAACGTGCTCGACATGACTGCTATCAACGTGCACGTGTTGTACAAGCAATGCCTTGACAAGATAGTCAGCAGGAGAGATTTCATCATGGATCTGGCATGTGAGCTTCGTGAGAACCACAGGAATGCCAAGAAAGCAATTACAGTCGCCAAGTAGGCAGACAAACAGTCCGCCAAGGCAGCAGCGCGTCCTGCTCTCCCTCTTCCTCAAGCACCACAGCTCCCACTCGGGAAAAAGAAGCCACAATGTCAAGTTGGCAGGTGCAAACGAAACAAGGCCCATGAAAACTGTGTGCAGTGCCACTGATTAGTTTATGGGGCTTGCTCACACAAAGCCCCAAAGCTGTGTGCTGACTGTGGACCCGAAGCATAAAGAGAAGATGAGATTGATTCATGACTGAAGGCACTTTAGGCACTTTAAGTGCACAATACAGTGTCCGATACAACTTTTTTTCTAGGACTTTAGCATTATACAAAACATATCCTTAAATCTATCTAAACAAATAACTATTGTTATTTTTAATATTGATATATTTCCACTAATATTTCTTCATGCACTATTTATCAAGCGTTGGTGCTTATGTAGCCTAGTGGTTAGAGCATAGGGCCAGTAACTGAAAGGTTGGTGGATTGAATCCCCTAGCTGATAAAGGTACAAATCTGTTGTTCTGCCCCTGAGCAAGGCAATTAACCCACTGTACCCCGGCACTGAAGACGTGGATGTCGATTAAGACAGCCCCTGCACCTCTCTGATTCAGAGGGGTTGGGTTAGACACATTTCAGTTGAATACATTCAGTTGGACAACTAACTAGGTTTCGCCCTTTCCCTTTCAATGTAGCTGCACCTTGCAGGTTGATATGCATCTGATGCATATGCTAAAGCGGACGCCTGACAACGTTCTCTAGCGGGTACCTTTAGCCTGAAAGACCAGGTGGTTCTAAAGCTAACCGGCAGAATATTTGTCAAAATGAATACATTGCTATGACTAGATTTCTGTAGCAACCCTGGCAAGCAAACTTAGTTTGATGGAAACATGTTGGCTGGGTGGGGTTAGGGAAATAGGATGGGAGGATGGGATGGGAGGTTGGGAGTGGAAGCCCACTTATTTTTTGTTTGCTTTTCCTGTACATACTGAATTTATTATTACTTGATTATATGATCAAAATGAGAAATACTTTGTACCTTTTTTTCTGTTTTATTTTCTTCTTCTGAGTGGCAGCCCAGCCCACATGTACAACAAGAGTATATATCAAATAATGAATGGAAAATATGATATGAACAGAATATGACATTGAATTCAAATATTTTACCTTACCAAAATAAAAATGTGGTCACAAAAGTAATGTTCAAGGTAATGGCGATTGTTCCGGGGGGGAAATACTATACTTAACAAAAATATAAACACAACATGCAACAATTTCAACAATTTTACTGACTCACAGTTCATATAAGTTCATCCATTTAAATAAGGTCATTAGGCTCTAATCTATGGATATTGATACATGACTGGGAATGCAGATGTTGGTCACAGATACCTTAAAAAAAGTAGCAGCATGGATCAGAAAACCAGTCAGTATCTGGTGTGACCACCATTTTACTCATACATTGTGATACATCTCTTTTGTACCAGGCTGTTGATTGTGGCCTGTGGAAGATTGTCCCACTCCTCTTCAATGGCTGTGTGAAGTTGCTGGATATTGGCAGGAACTGGAACACTCTACCGTGCACGTCGATCCAGAGTATCCCAAACATGCTCAATGGCTGACATGTTTGGTGAGTATGCATGCCATGAAAGAACTGGGACATTTTCAGCTTCAAGGGATTGTGTAGAGATCTTTGCGAATTGGGGCCATGCATTATCATGGTGACACATGAGGGGTAAGCGGCGGATGAATGGCACAACAATAGGCCTCAGGATCTTGTCTCGGTATCTCTGTACAATCAAATTGTCGTCGATTAAATAAAATTGTGTTCGTTGTCCGTAGCTTATGCCTGCCCATACCATAACCCCACTGCCACCATGAGGCACTCTGTTTACAACGTTCCCATCAGTAAACCACTTGCCCACACAATGCCGTACCCACTGTCTGCCATCTGCCCGGTACAATTGAAACCGTGATTCATCCATGAAGAGCACACTTCTCCATCGAAAGTGAGCATTTGCCCACTGAAGTCGGTTGCAACGCCGAACTGCAGTTAAGACCCCTGTGAGGACGGCGAGCACGCAGATGAGCTTCCATGAGACGATTTTCTGACAGGAGAAATTATTCGGTTGTGCTAACCCACAGTTTCATCAGCTGTCCGGGTGTCTGGTCTCGGACGATCCAATAGGTGACGAAGCCGAATGTGGAGGCCCTGGGATGGCATAGTTACAGGTGGTCTATGGTTGTGAGGCCGGTTGGACGTACTGCCAAATGCTCTAAAATGACATTTGAGGTGGGTTATGGTAGAGAAATTAACTAATTAATATTAATTAATATTAATTAATTTAATTATCTGGCAACAGCTCTGGTGGAAATTCTTGCAGTCAGCATGTCAATTTCACGCTCCCTCAAACATTTTAACATCTTTGGCGTTGTGTGACAAAATTGCACATTTTAGAGTGGCCTTTAATTTCCCCCAGCACAAGGTGCTCCTGTGTAATTATGATATTGTTTAATCAGCTTCTTGATATGCCACACCTGTCAGGTGGATGGATTATTTTAGCAAAGGAGAAATGCTAACTGACAGCTATGTAAACAAATGTGTGCACAACATTTGAGAGATATAAGCCTTTAGTGTGTATGAAACATTTCAGGGATATTTTATTTCAGCTCATGAAACATGGAACCAACACTTTACATGTTGCATTTTTGTTCAGTGTATATTGCTTATGCATTTTAATGGGTAAGAAGCTGCCCATCTTTACCACCACACAAAATAGCAACCTGTCAATCTAATTCACATATTTCTATAGCAAGATAATCTTTGGTTATTCAACAGAAACCAGCGTTGAAAAGAAGATGTTTTGCTCAAAATTATTTTAACATGGTATGTTTAGCTATCATTCCCATATAGAAGCATACTGTATGTAATGTACCGCACATACAATATATCCCCTGTTGGTCTGGTTGCCATGGAGGTTGAGTGGAGAGAGTGGAGGTGTGATCTAAGTGAACACAAGGTGCTCGGCTGATGCAACAGGGACTTTGAAGCTGCACAGGAAATGGTTAGGAAAGCATCAATAGCCCTGCGTCCTGAAAACATCTGTCTGCAGACACTCCAAACCACCAAACAGATGCAGCTCATCTGCTTATTGGTATGGTAATCAATCACAGATTATAGCCAGCAGTTCAGAGAACACATGGGTGAATTCACGATTATCAAGAGGGAGGAGAGCAGTGAAGCATGAGAACTATGGAGCTCACTAGGGTAATGCACTCACTTTGTTTGTGTTTACCTTCTCCACCAATTAAATTAACATATAACTTAGAGTAGAGTTTGAAATCGCCTGTTCATATGCTTAGCATTTACAACAAGCTCTGCAACATTGGTGTGAATGCAGTCAAAATCCAAGTTGTGCCACATCTTGGATTCAAGTGTCCCAAAACCATGTACATGACATCCATTGTACAGAACACGATACAACTGCTTACTTCTTTATGAAGCAATACTGACTTGTTACAAATTCTAACGATGGTGAGTGGAGGAGTCAAGCGCAGAGAGCAGGTAATTCAGTACGTGGAATTTTATTCCACAGACTGTGGAACCACGACATGCAAAACACCAGGGCGCATAAAACAACCCGTCCCAGAATACAAAGGACTAAAAACTGTCCGGAAAAAATACTGATAACACTCATACATAGATAACAGGAAACAAGCCCGCACAAATACCCAGCGGGCCTAGTGCCCTTAAATAGCCTACAAACAAACACTAACTCAAAACAGGTGTACCCACTTAAACCCAATAAACAGAAACAAACTGAAAGGGAATCGATGGCAGCTAATAGGCCGGCGACGACGACCGCCGAGCGCCGCCCGAACAGGAAGAGGCACCATCTTCGGCGAGATACTTGACATGACTAAATGTACAAGGATGGGTCTAAGCCACTGCTTCTCAACTAACTGCCACTATTTAGATTAGGTTATATATCTTTATTGTCTGTACCAAAATGCTTAGTATCTAAACCAAAACAGAGGAGGAATGATAGAGGAGATCAACATTTCTATTGGAATATACTGAAATATACATACAATAGAGCATTGTGTGAGGGCTGTTTTCATTTCACGGCTAAATTTATCAAGAAAATGTACACGTCTCCATGGTGTTGTGCTCAATTTAGACTTAGAGAACCGATCCACAACGACCAGAACGGTAGTGTTCCCCTGAGATGGGGGAAGATCAGTAAGGAAATCTACCGAGAGATGGCACCATGGCCGTTGTGGAACCGGAAGGGGTTGTAACTTCCCTCTAGGCTGATGCCTAGGAGCCTTGCTCTGAGCGCATACCGAACAAGAAGAGACATAGAGCTTCACATCCTTAGCTAAGGTGGGCCACCAGTATTTCCCCCTAAGACCCCGCACTGTCCTATCAATCCCTGGATGACCCGAAGACGGTAGTGTGTGAGCCCACCGAATCAATTTATCACGGACACCAAGCGGCACGTACCTACGACCGGGCGGACACTGTGTAGGCGCAGGTTCAACCCTCAACGCCCGCTCGATGTCCGTGTCCACCTCCCATACCACCGGGGCCACCAGCCGAGAGGCTGGAAGGATGGGAGTGGGTTCGATGGACCGGTCCTCGGTGTCATAGAGACGGGACAGCGCGTCGGCCTTAGTGTTAAGGGAACCGGGTCTATAAGAGATCGTAAATCTAAAGCATGTAAAGAACATGGCCCACCTAGCCTGACGCGGATTCAGTCTCCTCGTTGCTCGAATATACTCCAGATTGCGGTGGTCAGTCCAGATGAGGAAAGGGTGTTTAGCCCCCTCTAGCCAGTGTCTCCACACCTTCAGGGTCATTACCATAGCTAGTAACTCCTGGTCCCCCACATCATAGTTCCGCTCCGCCGGACCCAGCTTCTTAGAAAAGAAAGCGCAGGGACGGAGCTTCAGTGGCGTTTCCGAGCGCTGAGACAGCACGGCTCCAACCCCAGCCTCGGACGCATTCACCTCCACTATGAATGCTAACGAAGGGTCCGGATGCGCCAACACGGGAGCTTCAGTGAACAGCGCCTTCAACTGGTTGAAGGCTCCATCAGCCTCTGCCGACCACCGTAGTCGCACCGGCCCCCCCTTTAGCAGTGAGGTAATGGGCACCGCCACTTGGCCAAAACCCCGGATAAATCTCCGGTAGTAATTGGCAAACCCTAAAAACCGCTGCACCTCCTTTACCGTGGTCGGAGTCGGCCAATTACGCACGGCGTTAACGCGGTCACACTCCATCACCACCCCCGAGCTGGAAATGCGATAACCCAGGAAGGAAACGGCTGGTTTGGAGAACACACATTTCTCAGCCTTGACGTATAGGTCATGCTCCAGCAGTCGCCCAAGAACCTTGCGCACCAGGGAGGCGCGTGTGGCAGAATAAATCAAGATGTCATCAATATAGACTACCACACCCTGCCTGTGCAAGTCCCTGAGAATCTCATCTACAAAGGATTGGAAGACGGCTGGAGCATTTTTCAACCCATACGGCATGACGAGGTACTCATAATGGCCTGATGTGGTACTAAACGCTGTTTTGCACTCGTCTCCTCCCCGAATACGCACCAGATTATACGTGCTCCTGAGGTCCAGTTTTGTGAAGAAACGCGCTCCGTGGAATGATTCCACCGCCTTAGCGATGAGAGGTAGCGGATAACTAAAACTCACTGCGATCGAATTGAGACCTCGATAATCAATGCACGGACGCAGACCTCCCTCCTTTTTCCTCACAAAAAAGAAACTCGAGGAGACGGGTGACATGGAGGGCCGAATGTACCTCTGTCTCAGAGCTTCCGTGACATATGTCTCCATAGCCAATGTATCCTCCTGTGACAGTGGGTACATGTGACTCCGGGGAAGTGCAGCGTTCTCCTGGAGGTTTATCACGCAATCCCACCGTCGATGGGGTGGTAATTTGATTTGGTCGCTTTTTTCTTACTAAAAGCGATAGCCAAATCGGCATATTCTGGGGGAATGCGCAAGGTGGAAACCTGGTCTGGACTCTTCACCGTCGTGGCACCGATGGAAACTCCTATACACCTACCCGAACACTCGTCTGACCACCCCTGAAGAGCCCCCTGTTTCCAGGAAATGAGGGGATTGTGAATAGCCAGCCAGGGAACCCCCAACACCACTGGAAACCCAGGTGAATCAATAAGGTAGAAACTGATCCTCTCCCTATGATCCCCCTGCGTCACCATGTCCAGCGGAATCGTGGCCTCCCTGACCAGCCCTGACCCTAACGGTCTGCTATCTAAGGAGTGCACGGGGACAGGTGGGTCTATCTGCACTAATGGAATACCCAACTTAAGGGCGAGTCCGCGATGCATAAAACTCCCAGCTGCGCCTGAATCGACTAGCGCCTTATGCTGAAGGAGGGAAAAAACGCAGGGAAACAAATAAACAAAAACATGTGACCAACAGGGAGCTCTGGGTGAGTGTGGTGCCTGCTCACCTGGGATGGCCGAGGAGTGTTCCGCCGACCAGCTCGACTCCCAGAGGAACTCCTCCAGCACCGGTCCGAAGTGTGTCCTCTCCGTCCACAATAGGCGCAGGAGTAGCCTCCTCCTCTGGTCTCCCTAGATGCAGCTCCTCCCAACTCCATCGGAGTGGGAGCGGGAGGGCTGGAAGGTGGAATTAACAGGACCCCTTCTGAACACCCGCGGGCAGCTAGCAGGTTGTCCAATCGAATCGACATGTCTATTAGTTCATCCAGGGAGAGAGTAGTGTCCCGACAAGCTAGCTCCCGGCGGACATCCTCCCGGAGACTGCACCGGTAATGGTCCATAAGGGCCCTGTCATTCCACCCAGCACCAGCAGCTAGGGTCCTGAACTCCAACGCAAAGTCCTGCGCACTCCTCGTTTCCTGTCTGAGGTGGAACAGTCGCTCACCCGCCGCTTTGCCCTCTGGTGGGCGGTCGAACACAGCTCGAAAACGGCGGGTGAACTCCAGGTAGTTGTCCCGAGCCGAGTCTGGGCTGTTCCAGACAGCGTTGGCCCAGTCCAGGGCCCTACCCGTTAAACAGGAGACGAGGAGGCTCACACTCTCCTCACCCGAGGGAGCCGGACGCACGGTAGCCAGGTAGAGCTCGAGCTGGAGCAAAAATCCCTGGCACCCAGCTGCCGCTCCATCGAACTCCCTCGGGGGGGGAGAGACGCAATGAACTGGACCCAGAGGACGACGTAGGTGGAGTAGGTGGCGTCGTCTGTGGGGGAGCTGGGGTAGACGTCGGTAGACCACTCCTCTCCCATCGCTCCATCCTCTCCATCATCTGGTCCATCGCTGTACCGATCTGATGGAGGACGGCTGTATGGTGATGGACGCGCTCCTCCATAGTTGGGAGAGGGGTGGTCGCTGCTCCTGCTGACTCCATTTCGGTGGTGCGGGCTTCTGTTAGAATTTGAAACGATGGTGAGTGGAGGAGTCAAGCGCAGAGAGCAGGTAATTCAGTACGTGGAATTTTATTCCATAGACTGTGGAACCACGACATGCAAAACACCAGGGCGCATAAAACAACCCGTCCCAAAATACAACAGACTAAAAACTATCCGGAAAAAATACTGATAACACTCATACATAGATAACAGGAAACAAGCCCGCACAAATACCCAGCGGGCCTAGTGCCCTTAAATAGCCTACAAACAAACACTAACTCAAAACAGGTGTACCCACTTAAACCAAATAAACAGAAACAAACTGAAAGGGATTCGATGGCAGCTAATAGGCCGGCGACGACGACCGCCGAGCGCCACCCGAACAGGAAGAGACACCATCTTCGGCGAGATTCGTGACATGACTAAATGTACAAGGATGCGTCTAAGCCACTGCTTCTCAACTAACTGCCACTATTTAGATTAGGTTATATATCTTTATTGTCTGTTGGTCACAGGAATTGTGTTTTGTGTACCAAAATGCTTAGTATCTAAACCAAAACAGAGGAGGAATGATAGAGGAGATCAACATTTCTAATGGAATATACTGAAATATACATACAGTAGCACATAAAGTACAATAGAGTATTGTGTGAGGGCTGTTTTCATTTCACGGCTAAATTTATCAAGAAAATGTACACGTCTCCATGGTGTTGTGCTCAATTTTTTATGGGTATTGACATTAGGCTCTAGGGAGAATCTCTGCCATCTATATGTAGCGCTCTCTAGCTCAAAGGAGAAAATGAATAAAACAGCCCTTGTTTCCAATGCCCTTTCTGACTTTCTGATCACTCAAATCCCTGACCGGGGGAATGCATGGCTTCATCCTCCTCTGAAATCTATCAAATAAAAATGAAACGTGTGTGTGTGTGTGTGTGTGTGTGTGTGTGTGTGTGTGTGTGTGTGTGTGTGTATGCAGGCAGGCATGCCTCTGAGCATAGTAATCCCTTCCCTGTGTCTTTCATAGCACTCACCCTTGTCTTCCCCTCTCAATCTGCTTCAGGTCTGGTTCCGTGTTAGAAAAGCCAAGTATCTAGTCTGACAGGCCAGGAAAGCAGCTATAAGCAGGTGGACATGATGTAAACTGTACATTTGGAGTTGGGCTCCTAACAAAATACAAAACACAGTTGTATCTGTGGACACATCTCCTACTGTATGCAATCTCCATGGGGATAAATAGATCTGGGGTATGGAAACTGAAGGACTGTCCTTAGTTACTATGCCTCCATTCCATCATTTATCATGTTGCTAATTTGCAAAACATTCTCAGCATCCCATTTACTGTCTCTGAACAGTAGGAGTTTGACACAAAGGGAGTTGGAGGAAAATAAAGACCATGAAGTGAGAGAGTAGGGTGGGAGTTTAAGAAGGTATGAGTGTGAGATAAAACAGCACACTTTCACTCCTGAACTCTGTATGTTGGGCATTTACAGTGCCTTGCGAAGGTATTCGGCCCCCTTGAACTTTGCGACCTTTTGCCACATTTCAGGCTTCAAACATAAAGATATAAAACTGTATTTTTTTGTGAAGAATCAACAACAAGTGGGACACAATCATGAAGTGGAACGACATTTATTGGATATTTCAAACTTTTTTAACAAATCAAAAACTGAAAAATTGGGCGTGCAAAATTATTCAGCCCCTTTACTTTCAGTGCAGCAAACTCTCTCCAGAAGTTCAGTGAGGATCTCTGAATGATCCAATGTTGACCTAAATGACTAATGATGATAAATACAATCCACCTGTGTGTAATCAAGTCTCCGTATAAATGCACCTGCACTGTGATAGTCTCAGAGGTCCGTTAAAAGCGCAGAGAGCATCATGAAGAACAAGGAACACACCAGGCAGGTCCGAGATACTGTTGTGAAGAAGTTTAAAGCCGGATTTGGATACAAAAATATTTCCCAAGCTTTAAACATCCCAAGGAGCACTGTGCAAGCGATAATATTGAAATGGAAGGAGTATCAGACCACTGCAAATCTACCAAGACCTGGCCGTCCCTCTAAACTTTCAGCTCATACAAGGAGAAGACTGATCAGAGATGCAGCCAAGAGGCCCATGATCACTCTGGATGAACTGCAGAGATCTACAGCTGAGGTGGGAGACTCTGTCCATAGGACAACAATCAGTCGTATATTGCACAAATCTGGCCTTTATGGAAGAGTGGCAAGAAGAAAGCCATTTCTTAAAGATATCCATAAAAAGTGTCGTTTAAAGTTTGCCACAAGCCACCTGGGAGACACACCAAACATGTGGTCAGATGAAACCAAAATTGAACTTTTTGGCAAAAATGCAAAACGTTTATGTTTGGCGTAAAAGCAACACAGCTGAACACACCATCCCCACTGTCAAACATGGTGGTGGCAGCATCATGGTTTGGGCCTGCTTTTCTTCAGCAGGGACAGGGAAGATGGTTAAAATTGATGGGAAGATGGATGGAGCCAAATACAGGACCATTCTGGAAGAAAACCTGATGGAGTCTGCAAAAGACCTGAGACTGGGACGGAGATTTGTCTTCCAACAAGACAATGATCCAAAACATAAAGCAAAATCTACAATGGAATGGTTCAAAAATAAACATATCCAGGTGTTAGAATGGCCAAGTCAAAGTCCAGACCTGAATCCAATTGAGAATCTGTGGAAAGAACTGAAAACTGCTGTTCACAAATGCTCTCCATCCAACCTCATTGAGCTCGAGCTGTTTTGCAAGGAGGAATGGGAAAAAATTTCAGTCTCTCGATGTGCAAAACTGATAGAGACATACCCCACGCGACTTACAGCTGTAATCGCAGCAAAAGGTGGCGCTACAAAGTATTAACTTAAGGGGGCTGAATTATTTTGCACGCCCAATTTTTCAGTTTTTGATTTGTTAAAGTTTGAAATATCCAATAAATGTCGTCCCACTTGTTGTTAATTCTTCACAAAAAAATACAGTTTTATATCTTTATGTTTGAAGCCTGAAATGTGGCAAAAGGTCGCAAAGTTCAAGGGGGCCGAATACTTTTGCAAGGCACTGTATATGTCTATTTGTTCAGAGGTTCAGAGGATGTTGTGAATCCCTGGTAGAATGATTTGGAATGTCTTTGTGACTGTGACTGACTAATTATTTCAAATCAGCGTGTGGGGGAGAATATAGGCTATCAAGCACAGAAGCCATCATGGACGACACAGAGAGTGACAGATCTAGCATAAACATAAGGGCAGTGAAGCCCACACACTTTGAATACATCATTTTAGAGAAGAAGGAACAAGTCATGCATGACTCAGACCTATCGTCCTCACCAACCCCCCTAATGTACCTACCCTGCAACCAGGGGTGGAAAGAGAACTGCAATATCCTACTCAAGTAGAAGTACTGTTACTTCGATGAAAATTTACTCAAGTACAACTACTGGTGTAAAAAACGACTTAAGTGAAAGTAAAAATAAGCTAATTTAAAAAGTACTCAGAGTAAAAGTAATTGAGTTAATTTTTAAATAAAAACATTGCTTTTGATAATTAGGCTAATTTCGCTATGGTTACCTGAACGTTGTTAATTAAACAAGATCTTTTCCGTGCAATATATAGAAAAAAGAAATTAACATAAAATAAAATAAATTGTATGAACTAAGTTATTCTACTTTATGTAATGCTAAAATATTAAAGTAGTCCTCAATGGGGAAAAAAAACATATAGAACCTCTAGTGACTCATTCTCTTAATCTCATCCTCCAACCGGCTGTCTATCTGTTGAACTGTCTGGTTTCACAGCGCCTCAGAATGGAACCTGACTGGAAGTCTATGGCATGAGTGGACGAAATAACTTCTGCTTTTCATTGGCTGATCTCTCAGTCCATCACCATCTAGCATAACCATTAGAACCTCCCGCCTACATTGTGGACTTAAAAAGGTGAGCAGAGCAAGTGATTTATACAAGGAAGTGACTTCGGAAAATCAAAGTATGAATCTTAGAAATAGGCATATTTTTGGGCTTCCCAAAAATAATATTGTCAGTGTGACAGAATATTTATATTGATTGGTAATTTAGCAGCTGTAGCAGGCTCGCTCTCTCTCCTGCGTCAATTTTAAACACACCCCTTTCAAGTTCCACTTTGATCTATGCGCCAGAAATTCAAGCATGAAGACGAGGTTACTTCCCTCTTAACTTGCTGTTCAGTATCAGCAGGTGGTGATTTTCAAAGTGAATCGAGTCTAACCTGGCTCGCTTTGCAGTGAAGAGCAGTCCAGAACAGCTAAAAAGATGTCCAGCCTGTGTTCAGTTTGAAGGAATGAAGCAAGTCTTCTCTGTCACACCCGCCCAGCTCCCCTGTACCTTGTGACCTTTTGGATATCAGTGTTGAGAAGAAATCATCTTCATCAGATGAATGCTGCCTCTGTTGCTCTGTCTGATCCTCTCTACATTGTATCAAGATCATGCTTCAGGTAGACCAAACCTGTATAGTGGCAAATACACAACATACACATATTGAATGTTTCATCAAATTCTGCATTATGTGGCAACTTAGCTCATTATATCAGTGACATTACAATAGCCTTAACACAGAATTTACATACTTGTTTTTCTCCGATATTGAAGTGACTTTGTGAGATGTTCTCAGACCTAAGAAGATGTCGAATGTTGAGATGTCCATGTCTAGCTGTACCTATTGTCAGTGGTGATTTAAGCATGTAAATCTTGGTAAGGCAAACAAATTATTTTCTTGAGATGCATGCCAGCAAAGCTACTACAACAACACAACACTAAACAATACATTAATTGCACTATAACAGTGACAAATGGTGCCCACAAACTGTTAAGGCCTACATAAAGTTGTCCCAACAGCACCATAACACTGCTACATCTGGCTATCAGAGAAGCCTTGTCTGGCAGCGAAACAGTTCATTCAGCCTCATTTATTGCGTTTAAAAAAAAACATTGCTGATATGGCTGACTTGCTTAAACAAATGTGGTTTCTACTGACAATTGAGATGTACAAACTATGGCATAAGGGGACAAGTGGATAAGAGACTATCCGTAATATCGATGAAGACATTAATTAACGAGCTAGGACGGAAGTAGTCAATATAACTATTTGTTTAGCACTTTTAAAATGTACAGCAACAGAATTCAGAACATGGGCCGTTCTTACAGTATTCACCCTGTTCACCGAGTCAGAACCGCAGGATAAATAAAGGGGGCATATAAGCAGACAATGAAAGCGCTTACAACATTAGATGATTACATGTCTCTAAAACAGGCTATAGGATACATGTGCACCACCAAGTCAGAACAGTAGGCGAAATTAAGAGGGGGAAAAAGGGACAAAATGATTAGGGTGAGGCACATGGGCTACTAACAGTTTACTACAGAACATACACTTAGTATTACTTTCTTAGTTACAGTATATATATCCCCCTGGCATATTACATCAATTATGCAGCAGAATTCAATACATTTTTGGACTCACCTTGTTGTGCTGCGCTCACTTGAACAGAAAGGTGGTGTGGTGGTCCTTCGTGGGCACATTTTGTCATCAAAGTCTTACATTCTCTGGATTTATGGTGCTTTCAAGACAACTGGTAACTCTGAAAAACAAGGTTGAATCATGATGACATAAGGGATCTTCAGGTCGTAGCTCTAGAAAGACGCTTGTGTTCCTGACTTGCAATTCCGAGTTGGATAACCGTTCAAAACATATTTTTGTTTTTTTCCTGAGTTCCCAGTTGTCTTGAACTCACTGAAGTCAGATTTACCAGTTCTGAGTTTCCAGTTGTTTTGAGCGCGGCAGAAGTCATGCTGCATTGACAGCATGACCAATGTTGAATGTTTATCCTGTTAAGCTTGGAAAAGAGACTATTAAACCCAGACTTGGAACCACAAACTCATTGAATAGCAGGCTTGTCACGACTTCTGACGAAATCGGTTCCTCTCCTTGTTCGGGTGGCGTTTGGCGGTCGAACTCACCGGTCTTCTAGCCATTGTCGATCCACCTTTCATTTTCCATTTGTTTTGTCTTGTTTTAACACGCACCTGGTTTGCATTTCCCTCATTAATTGTTGTGTTTTTAACCCTCTGTTTCTCCCATGTCGGTGTGTGAAATTGTTAGTTATGTTTATTGTGTGACGCGTCAGGCTGTTTTTTTCCGGATGTTGTTTTGAGCCCTTGGTATTGTATTGTTGTACATTATTTTGTGTGACGAGGGCGCTATTCGCTTTTGCCTTTGGCTGGAGTGTTGTGACGCTGTTGTGTCCGACTGTTTTGCTTCTGCCAATTAAAGTGTGCCTGTTCACTCATCTCTGCTCTCCTGCACCTGACTCCAGTTGACCAGTTGCGCACACAGTCTGACAAGGCTAGTAATTGCTTTACAATGCTTGCACTTTGGCACTAATTCCTTCCAAACCACACATTTTTTCCAACTTGTGTAATGTTTATGGCCGATAAGCACCGATACGTTTAAAAACGATTAAAAATCATTTGCCAATAGATTGTCAACTTAATTCATAATGATGACTGCTAGCTAAGATTTTGAAAGTATGATGTTGACATGATCAGTTCAATCAAAGCTACTGCACATATACTAAGTGATAACACATAAGTGATTTAAGTGATAATAAGTGATAATAAGTAAGTGATTTGACATCATTTTTTTGTGGCTAATGACCTTTAGCCTTCTTGGATGGGCACTTTAATGCAACTCTATGGCAGCACCCATGGGGCTTGAATTTTCAAGCCCTACCCTTAGATTTGGCGGTGACGTAGTGTCCCCATGACTGACAGAACACTGAGCCAATTATGGCGCAACGAGAGAACATTACCCAATCACGGCGCAACTAGAGGACATTACCAACCCCTACGCTCTGTATTTCCCACTGGCTGCCCCACCACAGAAAGCACTGAGCTGGGCTGAAACACCTGCATTTTGGAGCTACCTTACTCAAGAAGCAAAAAATAGACCAAGTTTATAAGCGCCTTTATTAACGCAATCATTATTTATATATTTTTACATTGTTTGCAAACTGATATGTGATGTCACTAATGTCAAAATAACATGCAAAACAGGCCACCCCCCCCCCCCCCCCCAAAAAAAAAAAAACAAATTATATGCAGGAGGCAAGTAAATGGTGCATGGGGGCCTCGAGTGGAAAGATCGACAGTCGCCATTTACACTGAGTTTCCAAAACATCAGGAGCATAATAAAAACATTACTTCCCATTATCGAGTTGCACCCCCCTTTTCCCTCAGAACAGCCTCAATTCGTCAGGGCATGGACTCTACAAGGTGTTGAAAGCATTCCACAAAGATGCTGGCCCATGTTGACTTCAATGCTTCCCAAGTTGGTTGGGTGTCCTTTGGGTGGTGGACCATTCTTGATATACACAGGAAACTGGTGTGCGTGAAAAACCCATCACTCAAACCGGTGCAACTGGCACCTGCTACTATACCCCGTTCAAAGGCACTTAAATATTTTGTCTTGCCTGTTCACCCTCTGAATGGCACACATACACAATCCATGTCTCAATTGTCTCAAGGCTTAAAAAGCCTTCTTTAACCGGTCTCCTCCCATTCATCTACAAAGATGGAAGTGGATTTAACAGCTGGCATCAATAAGGGATCATGCTGTAACTTTCACATGGATTCACCTGGTCAGTCTATGTCATGGAAAGAGCATGTTCTGTACATTCAGTATATATCATATCCCCATAGGGACACTTTTGAGGTTAACAAATCATCTGACAAATATTAGAGTGAGGAAATCTTACCTGCTTTGATGACTCCAACACCATCATTAAGTTTGCTGATGACACAACAATGGTAGGCCTGATCACCGACAATGATGAGACAGCCTACGGGGAGGAGGTCAGAGACCTGGCAGTGTGGTGGCAGGACAACAACCTCTCCCTCAATGTGAGCAAGACAAAGGAGGTGATTGTGGACTACAGGAAAAGGCGGGCCGAACAGGCCACCATTAACATTGACGGGGCTGTAGTGGAGCAGGTCGAGAGTTTCAAGTTCCTTGGTGTCCGCATCACCAACAAACTATCATGGTCCAAACACACCAAGACAGTAGTGAATACAGTGCCTCTCAGGAGGCTGAAAAGATTTGGCATGGGTCCCTAGATCCTCAAAAGTTATACAGCTGCACAATCAAGAGCATCCTGAGACGGTTGCATCACTGCCTGGTATCGTAACTGCTTAGCATCTGACCATAAGGTGCTACACAGGGTAGTGTGTACGGCCCAGTACATAACTGGGGCCAAGATTCCTGCCATCCAGGACTTACTCTATATACTAGGCAGTGTCAGAGGAAAACGCCCAAAAAATGTCAAAGACTCCAGTCACCCAAGTCATAGACTGTTCTCTCTGCTACCGCATGGCAAGGGGTACCGGAGCGCCAAGTCTAGGACCAAAATTCTTCTTTACAGCTTCTACCCCCAAGCCATAAGACTGCTGAACAATTAACCAAATGGCCACCGGATTATTTACATTGACACCCTCCCCCATTTATGTTTTACACTGCTGCTACTCGCTCTTTATTATCTATGCATAGTCACTTCACCCCTACATGTACAAATTACCTTGACTAACCTGTACCCCCGCACATTGACTCGGTACCAGTACCCCCTGTATATGGGCTTGTTACTGTTATTATATTGTGTTACTGTTTATTATTCTTTACTTTAGTTTATTTGGTAAATATTTTCCTAACTCTTTCTTGAACTGCACTGTTGTTTAAGGTCTTGTAAGTAAGCGGTAAGGTCTACACATGTTGTATTCACCGCATGTGACATACAATTTGATTTGATTTAATTTGACATATCCAAGAGGTCTTGAACTTTGGTAGAATGATTGCATCAGCAATGCGTTGGGGATCTTCTATCATTCCTGATGAGTGGGAGGCACATCTTGCAAGATTCTTCCATTCTCTTACGCTTTGCTTGTAGCGAGAATATCACCAGCAGCAGCCATCCCATATGCGTGTTGGTCTCTGACTGTAGGATGTTCAAAGCCATCACCATTGACTTCATCAAGGTGCAGTACTCAGTCAAGAAGGCAATTTCTGCAGGGCTCAGTCTGTAAGACATAAGCACATTTTCACCTGTTAGAATAGTCATAATGAATTTACAATAAATGTTACTGTAATAGGAATAAATAATTACATATAATAATATACTATAGAAAATGTTCCTCACATTTACACCTTGAGTTCTTCACACATTTCTCACGGCGTCCTACCCCTTCTCTTGTATGATGCTCTCCACAGCCAGGTAAGTTGAGTTCCATCGTGTTTGATTTGGCCGGGTCAAGTGCAGGTTGCACTCATCCTCTACAAATACAGGAGTCAATGTTGACCGACCAGCTTTTTTCCACATGGCTTGGCATTTGGCAAGGGCTGAACGGGACAACCTTTTGTAGCTGTCACTATTCCCATCTGCCAGGGCAGAATCTGTCGTTGCATTGAGGTTCAGCAGGTGACACGCACACTGTTGATGCTGAAGGAGTTGATACTCTAGGCCCCTGTTACCTTCCAGGATGGAAAATGTGTCTTGGTACTCAAACTGCTCTGCAGGCTCTTCTGCATCTGGGTCTGGGTCTGTTGCTTCCACTACTTATGCCTGGCTCTGCTCACCAAAAACATTCAATGCTTTGATGAAGTTTGATTCACTCTCAGTTCGGGTTCTTAACACTTACCCCCTGCTCCTGTACGTACAATGGATGTCATTAGGGGAACCTACAAGCATGTTGAAGGCGTGGGAACCTTTAAACCTCTTGTGAACAAGTGATGCGGATCTAGTCTCTAGGGTTTCTTAATCGATCAAGTGGGATGTGACCCCGATGTAACTTCTTTGATGAGCTGTCCAACAATCGGTGGTGGTAGCAACATAATTGACTCTACTGAGGTGCGCCATCACAATCCTCCTCATGTGGTTGGCAGCTTCATGTATTCTTGAATGGACAGTAGGTCTGGAAATGACTTTGCACTGAGGTTGCATGGTGGTTACCAACTATTTAAACGCTGGTTGCTTGACCACGGAGAATGGCTGTTCACCCTCACAGATGGAATTAATGACAAGCTTGTCAACGGTTGCCTGTGAGACACGCCCTCCTCTTCCCACTGCCATCATGTCAGATATCTTTGCTTGCTGAAGGGGTGTTTGATGTTTCCTTGGTCCGCTTGTTTTTGCTTGCTGAGTTGAGGTTATTGTGTAGACCATCATCTTTGATGGATTTTTCCTCTGTGAACAAAAAGATTCCATCAGTAGCTAGGTATCCATCCAAATGGTAACACATTTTCATGTGAATATTTAAGGAACCTAATATAAATCTAAAGTTAAATGTATGCATTTTCAACTTTACTGATAGTTTTGTCATTAAAAACTGTTAAATATCAAATGTGCCTACCCTGTTCTTGGCAAATGCACTTTTGCCAAAAGCTCGCAGACAAGGTAGGCTGTGCGGGAAGGCTAGTTTAGATTATGAGATTATTATGGACAAGAGCAAGAATATTTTTATTTGTCAAACGGCAGTCAAGCATCGATCATCATGTCACCAGAATATTGATATTTAATGTAAAATAGCATTAAGCTCATCACCATGCACTTTCACCACCCTGTGAAGTTCAGAATTTATTTCATCTGTAGCCTAATAAACTGTATGGTTTCCCGAGTTGTAGTCTGGTGATAGTGTGTGGACCACACACAGGATCATCGAGTGACTCCAAGTTTACTTCCATGCGCATGAAGTAATTTCCACCAACATTTCTTGCATAAATAATTGTACAGACACAAAAAATTCCATCATGTCCAACGAACAAATGATCTCTTGACATTTATACAATTCTTCCTGTTTCCATCATAGCTGTCATGCTTTTATTTTATATGGTATGACTTCACTTGCATAATAACTGTGGATGGAAACCTGGTTAGTGTACGCAAAATGAATGTCACATGGCCTCATGAAACAAACATAGTTTGGTTTTAAACAAATGTCTTTAAACCAACCCATATATTGTCCTCTCTCACTTCACATGCACACACACTCATAAAATGAGAATGATGTGTAGACAAAACTGAGGTTGAATGAAAACCTCAATCATTAAGGCTAATGTAATGAAAGGCCTACTTCAACTCTCATTGTGTTGTGATCGGCTTCATGAAGGTATTTTAAATGCTTATGCAAGGTTTAAGCCCCAGGTCCCAGTTATAGTAAAGTTTTACCCAGCATTTTTATGTGATTGAATTATGTGATATTTGGCTATTTTATGACTTCATACATCATATGAGTGATCTAACTATCACGTTTTAGGGAAGACCCAGATGCAGACAGTGTTGAAGTAAAAACATTTTATTACAAGAACAGGGGGCAGGCAAAACGACAGGTCAAGGGGAGGCAGAGGTCAGTAATCCAGATCAGAGTCCAAAAAGTACAGAACGGCAGGCAGTCTCAGGGTCAGGGCAGGCAGGGGTCAATAATCCAGTGTGGTGGGACAAGGTACAGGACGGCAGGCAGGCTCAGGGTCAGGGCAGGCAGAATGGTCAATACAGGGAAAACTAGAATACAGGAACTAGACACAGACATGAGCAAGGGGGAAAAACAAACAGAGAACACAGGGGATAATGAGAGGAGATGGGAGACACCTGGTGGGGGGGGTGGAGACAAGCACAAAGACAGGTGAAACAGATCAGGGTGTGACACTAACCAAATAATACAACTTGACCCATTCTATCTGAGACTTAGCTACAGAGTCTGGCTTTTAGATGAGTGTTTTCCTAATTTACATGGAGAAAGTACATAGCTAAAAATCAAGCAAACGAATGTTAGCAAGCTAGAACTAGGCTAACACTAGCCTAGGTTTAGAATACATACATTTAGAATACTAAAGTCATAGAATACTAAAGCCACTTTCCCCTCTCTTGCGCTTAAAGGAGAACTGGTCACTGAGATGTGACCAGGGATTCTCGTCCTCGTCTTCAGACACGTCTTCACACATCTTTTTTGTGTCTGGATTGTCTTCTGACTCTCCATCGTTTTTCACACACCCAGCTTTGATGAAAAAGCTCGCTTTTTTATTTTTGCCTTTTTGAAAGATTAGACCGTTCATCGTTCAGTTTGTGTGCACAGCGTGATTTAATAGATTTTGGCGCGATGCGTGAAATTTGATTTGATTGATCACTGACTAAACAACATGAGCAGTCTTTTTTTATGGCTCCACAACCTTTCCGTGCCATCAAGATCTATTATTATGTACTGTATACCTTAAAAAATTGTACTCTGTAACTGATGGCTTTAAAGAGGTAGCTTAGCACAATTACTTATTTCAAAACACACAGTGCCTTGCAAAACTTTTAATCCCCCTTGGATTTTTAGTTGGATATCATGCAATGGACATACACAAAATAGTCCAAATTGGTGAAGTGAAATAAAAAATAAAAACTTGTTTCAGAGGGAAACAACCCAGCAGCAGGACCGCTACCTCCGCCTTTGTGCAAGGAGGAGCAGGAGGAGCAATGCCAGAGCCCTGCAAAATGACCTCCAGCAGGCCACAAATGTGCAGAAACAGACTCCATGAGGGTGGTATGAGGGCCCGACGTCCACAGGTGGGGGTTGTGCTTACAGCCCAACACCGTGCAGGACGTTTTGCATTTGCCAGAGAACACCAAGATTGGCAAATTTGCCACTGGCGCCCTGTGCTCTTCACAGATGAAAGCAGGTTCACACTGAGCAAATGTGCCAGACGTCTGGAGACGCCGTGAAGAACGTTCTGCTGCCTGCAACATCCTCCAGCATGACTGGTTTGGCGGTGGGTCAGTCATGGTGTGGGGTGGCATTTCTTTGGGGGGCCGCACAGCCCTCCATGTTCTCGCCAGAGGTAGCCTGACTGCCATTAGGTACCGAGATGAGATCCTCAGACCCCTTGTGAGACCATATGCTGGTGCGGTTTGCCCTGGGTTCCTCCTAATGCAAGACAATGCTAGACCTCATGTGGCTGGAGTGTGTCAGCAGTTCCTGCAAGAGGAAGGCATTGATGCTATGGACTGGCCCGCCCGTTCCCCAGACCTGAATCCAATTGAGCACATCTGGGACATCATGTCTCGCTCCATCCACCAAAGCCACGTTGCACCACAGACTGTCCAGGAGTTGGCGGATGCTTTAGTCCAGGTCTGGGAGGAGATCCCTCAGGAGACCATCCGCCACCTCATCAGGAGCATGCCCAGGCGTTGTAGGGAGGCCACACACTACTGAGCCTCATTTTGACTTGTTTTAAGGACATTACATCAAAATTGGATCAGCCTGTAGTGTGGTTTTTCACTTTAATTTTGAGTGTGACTCCAAATCCAGACCTCCATGGGATAAATTTGATTTCCATTGATAATTTTTGTGTGATTTTGTTGTCAGCACATTCAACAATGTAAAGAAAAAAGTATTAAATAAGAATATTTCATTCATTCAGATCTAGGATGTGTTATTTTAGTGTTCCCTTTATTTTTTTGAGCAGTGTATAATGTTTACATACTCTACATTACTCAACTCATATGTATATTCTGTACTCTATAACATCTACTGCATCTTGCCTATGCCGTTCGGCCATCACTCACTCATATATTTGTATGTACATTTTCGTATTCATTCCTTTACACTTGTGTGTATAAGATATTTGTTGTGAAATTGTTTTGTTAGATATTACTGCATGGTCAGAACTTGAAGCACAAGCATTTCGCTACACTCGCATTAACATCTGCGACAAACACAATTGGATTTGATTTGTGAAGGGCGATCAAATCAAATGTCTATTTATCGTATTATATCATTGCTTTACTCATGGAACACCCCCCCCCCCCCCCCCCAAGGCTTCTAAATTGCATACTGGGGTGGATGAGAAGCAGTTGCATTGATGTGTTGTGGAGCTGTGTGACTGTACAGTTGCTGATATGGGGTTTAAAATTGTTTTGGTGCTGCAGGTTCGGGTGTTTTCTACTATGTGTTTATTTCACCAGTGTTTACCCTATATCAATTTAGCAGCAGTGGCCCATATCAGAATCAAAATAATCATGTGGCTTTTTTCTACAACTTAACTATTGTCATTACACTGTAAGTAGCATTTCATTATTGTTCAAGCTATTACCTCTAAATATTAGTCTAGTATACAAATTAAGAAATGTCAGATTGGATATGATTGTCACATTTACGTTTTGACTCATATTAACGCATAAGCTATAAGACTCAAAAGAAACGTGCAATTTCAAGAGTTTTTTACACTTCATGCCTGTTATTTTCTTTCCCTTTTAATTCATTTTTTATATTTTTTTTCAGTTGTTAATTTTGTTTAAATATATGGTACTGTTGGCTTCGGCCTATAAGGCCCTATGTAAAAAGGTGAGTTCACAATCCTGTTTGTGCACTTGTTTACATGGATATGCTTCTTAATAAATCCATTACACTTCGTTATTCAAATCAATCAAATGCTATTTGTCACATGAGCCGAATACAACAGCTGTAGACCTCACCGTGAAATGCTTACTTACGAGCCCTTAATTCTTTAGATGAGTTTTAGGACCCCTTTACGTATAAAAAATATATACAGTACAGTCTATATATATATATATATATATATATATTTTTTTTAATCAAATATAGATTTTGTCCTTTACTACTAAAGCTCATAGAAACACACGGAATAACACATTCATAAATGACAAAAAGTACAGTGACAAAATCAGAAACAAGGTTTGTAAGTGTCTGTATTATATCAAGGAGAAAACTCAGGAAAGATACCCTACCGTTCAAAAGTTTGGGGTCACTTAGAAATGTCCTTGTTTTTGAAAGAAAACACATTTTTTTTGTCCATTAAAATAACATGAAATTGATCCGAAATACAGTGCAGACATTGTTAATGTTGTAAATAACTATTGTAGCTGGAAACGGCTGATTTTTTAATGGAATATCTACATACAGAGGCCTATTATCAGCAACCATCACTCTTGTGTTCCAATGGCACATTGTGTTAGCTAATTCAAATGTATGATTTTAAAAGGCTAAATGATCGTTAGAAAACCCTTTTGCAATTATGTTAGCACAGCTGAAAACTGTTGTCTTGATTAAAGAAGCAATACAACTGGCCTACTTTAGAGTAGTTGAGTATCTGGAGCGTCAGCATTTGTGGGTTCGATTTACAGGCTCAAAATGGCATCTCTATCTTAAACTGACGGATTTTGATGGGGATTTTTTTGTTATGTAACTTAGATTGATGCACTAGTGCGACATTCAATTAACCAACAATGCAGGTTTTTTAAAAAGTAAGTAAGACAATTTTCTAAATAAACTAAAGGAAAAATAGTAACACAATAACATAACAATAACGAGGTTACAGTATATACAAGGGGTATCTGTACCGAGTCAATGTGCAGGAGTACGGATTAGTCAAGGTAATATGTACAGTGTATTCAGAAAGTATTCAGACCCCTTGACTTTAAGCCTTATTCTAAAAAAGATTAAATTGTTTTTCCCCCTCATCAATCTACTAACAATACCCGATAACGACAAAGCAAAAACTGTCTTTAAGAAATGTTGGCAAATTTATTACAAATAATAATCCGAAATGTTCACATTTGCATATTCTTATGTTTCAGACCCCTTGACTTTTTCCACATTTTGTTACGTTACAGCCTTATTCTGAAATAGATTAAATAGTTTTTTCCCCTTATCAATCTACAAACAATACCCCATAATGACTAAGCAAATACTGTCTTTTAGAAATGTTTGCACAAATAATAAATATATTATTTTTTATATTTATAGATTTTAACCGAGTAGGCTAATACCATATTTCATGAGCCCAAGATCCATGTGTAAGGCTGTACATTGCAATATAAATGTCAATACGCACAATAGGCTGTATAGTGAGGTGTTTTTCCACAGTTAAAGTTCCCTAATATGAGCTACGATGCTAATATTTGTGTAAACTCTTCAGAATTGTAATCTGTGGGTTTCACCAAGTGGGCTCAAGATCCATAGGTACGGCTGTACAGTGCATATACGTGAATATGCTCCCAATTCAATGCCCAATGCATGGAAAATGTATTTGATACCATTCCACTGATTCCGCTCCTGCCATTACCACAAGCACGTCCTGCCCAATTAAGGTGCCACCAACCTCCTGTGACACACATTCTCACACACATATGTAGAGGGAGGTACAACATTTTCCTCACAAAAAAATATTCTGATGAGCTGGACTGGCAGTTTTTTCATGTTCATGTCTTTCCTTCTTATCAACAAGGAATCTTGCTTTTGTGCCAGATTCGCTTTGTGATTTAAGTAGATCTTTGAAAGATGTTTGAAAGGAGTGCAGATCAATTCAAAGGCGCCTTTATAAAGAGATTTAAAAAATTGTAAATGTCATATGTGTGTAACCATTGCTCATCCTTGATCCTCAGTAGCCTGGACATTATGGTGTTGGAGATAAGAGAGAGAGGTGCCTTTATTACTGACTAGTTCACCTTGAGACAGTGAGCATCTCACCATAAATGCTCTGCCTTCTCACTCTGTGGCCATTAGATGTTGGCATCTTTAAGTGAAATTGATGGAAGCAAGTATGAGTGGATGAGATTGTTTTTTTCCACCTCAAAATGTTCAAAGGACCAGGAAAGTTTGGAAAACCAACAACTCACAGTTAAAATGTATTTTTAACTTTTCGTTTGAAGGGTCTATTTTTTAGAAGGTGCTAGCTAACCTTTTAATAACCATATAGTGTTTTGATTGGCCTTGGCTGTGTCGGGATATAATACCTCGGCAGTGCAGCGCTAGATTAAATGCCATTCATAACCGTGTTAACAGGCATTAAATAAGGGGGGGAAAGCCCTAGTGGCCTCCAGAGGCCTACGGTCAAAGTCCAGGTAATGGAGGGGTCATTGTGGGTCGTAGAGTTGATATAATTATTGAGAATCCCATTAACTTAAAAATATATTGGTCTCTTGAGCCACATCCCCTCCCACTCAAATGCATAACGGTATAAAAACACACACACACAAGCACACATTGGTATGAGAGCCAGGTCAGACTCATTCCCCTGACCAGCAGCCTCTGAATATACTATTGCCAGTTATAGATGTTTAAATAGTGGCCAAAGACTGCTATTCTGGTCTGAGAGGAGTTGCCAATACATATCTTATCGCTGCATTGACAAAGCAAAATCATTTAATTAAATCCACGGAAAAGCAGGAGGGAGAGCAATCTGCTCTGGCCTGAGTGTGGACAGAGCAGTGTCTGTTTTCACTCAAACTGACTCTATTGTCTGAATGGTTGTGTTAGAGGGGAAAATTCTGCAATCTTGTCAAGATGAATGAGAGAGAAAAGGTAAATTCTTCATAGTCAAATTACGAGCCAAGAATTGCTCTGAATAGCAGTGTCAGCTGTCGACTGGAATGTAAATGAATGTTTTAGAAGTTGTCTGAGAGTGGCTTGTATGAGACTGCCACAGAAAGTCTGAGTGGTTGACAATGAATACCATTTAAAACCAAAATTATAATTTTATTTGGATAGTCCGGAAACATGTCCTACAGATGGTCATACTATCAACAAACTATATGTTGATAAGCAACTGCTCGCTAAGGTTATGGTTAGGTTTAGAATAAGCGTTGGGGCTAGGGTATGGGTTAAGGTTAGAATATCAAATGAAATGCATTTTAAAGCCCTTCTTACATCAGCTGATATCTCAAAGTGCTGTTCAGAAACCCAGCCTAAAACCCCAAACAGCAAGCAATGCAGGTGTAGAAGCACGGTGGCTAGGAAAAACTCCCTAGAAAGGCCAGAACCTAGGAAGAACCCTAGAGAGGAACTAGGCTATGAGGAGTCCTCTTCTGGCTGTTCCGGGTGGAGATTATAACAGAACATGGCCAAGATGTTCAAATGTTCATAGATGACCAACCGGGTCAAATAACAATAATCACAGTGGTTGTCGAGGGTGCAACAGGTCAGCACCTCAGGAGTAAATGTCAGTTGTTAGTTGTCAGAATAAGAGTTAAGGGAAGGGAAAGGGTTAGTAGATAGTTAGTTGAAATTTTACTGATTGTCGGTAAATAGTCAGTAGAGGTGGGGTGGCAGGTAGCCTAGTGGTTAGAGCATTTGGCTAGTAGCCGAAAGGTTCTTCCCCTGAACAACGCAGTTAACCCACTGATCCCTGGGTGCTAAAGATGTGGATGTCGATTATGGCAGCATCCCGCACCTCTCTTATTCAAAGGGGTTGAGTTAAATGCGGAAGACACATTTCAGTTGAAGGCATTCAGTTGTACAACTGACTAGGATTTCCCTTAGAGCAGGTAGACCCAAACTGGGGTAAGCACAATGATGTTGGGGGTATACCAAATAAAAATGTGATTGACATAATACAATTATTCTTCACATTTTCAAACAGTCCATTTATATTTTCCAACTTGGCTATACAGTTGGGTAAGGTTTTTTTCTCGCCCGAGTAGCCTCGTTTCACAACAAAAATTTAATTAAACCATCTAGTGTTCAGCAAAATAACAACACAATAATTAATATCCAATCACATTAACCATTACTCTTTTGTGGGAATTCGACTAATGGTCCGTATGTAGCCAAACATGGCTGCTGCTCATTCCGTTTTCTCGAAAATGGATAAATAGTTATAAAAAGTAAGGCCATAGAGACACAAACCAGCTCTACTGGGAATAACTGCTACTACCAGCAGTACTACACCTTCACCTTTCGACGACACACGTTGTTCTGCTTCCACAAGCACATCCAGTGCTAGCATCAGTAATTCTACATTTGATGTTAGCCCAGCTAGCATGGACACTGACAGTTGTCAGGACACTGACAGAATCCCCTTATCTGGGAAAGCACCGAACAACGGACAGGGAGGTTGCACAATTAAAAGGTGCAACTATGATGAGAACTACATTGATTTGGGGTTCACTTACACTACCGTTCAAAAGTTTGGGTCACTTAGAAATGTCCTTGGTTTTGAAAGAAAATACAATTATTTGTCCATTAAAATAACATTGAATTGACATGAAATACAGTGTAGACATTTGTATTGTTGTAAATGACTATTGTTCCTGGAAACAGCTGATTTTTTTAATGGAATATCTACATAGGCGTAAACAGACCCGTTATCAGCAACCATCACTCCTGTGTTCCAATGGCACATTGTTAGCTAATCCAAGTTTATAATTTTAAAAGGCTAATTGATCATTAGAAAGCCCCTTTTCAATTATGTTAGCACAGCTGAAAACTGTTGTCTTGATTAAAGAAGCAATAAAACCTTTTTTAGACTAGTTGAGTATCTGGAGCATCAGCATTTGTGGGTTCGATTACAGGCTCAAAATGGCCAGAAACATAGACCTTTCTTCTGAAACTCGTCGGTCTATTCTTGTTCTGAGAAATGAAGGCTATTCCATGCGAGAAATTGCAAAGAAACTGAATATCTCGTACAAAGCTGGGTACTACTCCCTTCATAGAACAGGGCAAACTGGCTCTAACCAGAATAGAAAGAGGAGTGGGAGGCCCCAGTGCACAACTGAGCAAGAGTACAAGTACATTAGAGTGTCTAGTTTGAGAAACAAACCCCTCACAAGTCCTCAAATGGCAGCTTCATTAAATAGTACCCGCAAAACACCAGTCTCGACGTCAACAGTAAAGAGGCGACTCCGGGATGCTGCCATTCTATGCAAAGTTCCTCTGTCCAGTGTCTGTGTTCTTTTGACCATCTTAATCTTTTATTTTTATTGGCCAGTCTGAGATATGGCTTTTTCTTTGCAACTCTGCCTAGAAGGCCAGCATCCCAGAGTTGCCTCTTCACTGTTGATTTTGAGACTGGTATTTTGCGGGTACTATTTAACAGGGGTGTGCTCAGTCCTCTTTTTACTTGTAGTCCACAATTATCTCCTTTGTCTTGATCACGTTGAGGGAGAGGTTGGTGTCCTGGCACCAAATGGCCAGGTCTCTGACCTCCTCCCTATAGGCTGTCTCATCGTTGTTGGTGATCAGGCCTACCATCGGCAAACTTAACGATTGTGTTGGAGTCGTGCCTGGCCGTGCAGTCATGAGTGAACAGGGAGTACAGGGGGGGGGACTGAGCACGCACCCCTGAGGGGCCCATATGTTGAGGATCAGTGTGGCAAAAGTGTTGTCACCTACCCTTACCACCTGGGGGCTGACCGTCAGGAAGTCCAGGAACCAGTTGCAGAGGGAGGTGTTTAGTCCCAGGGTCCTTAGCTTACTGAATAGCTTTGAGAGCACTATGGGGTTGAACGCTGAGCTGTAGTCAATGAATAGCATTCTGACATAGTTGTTCCTTTTGTCCAGGTGGGAAAGGGCAGTGTGGAGTGCAATAGAGATTGCATCATCTGTGGATCTGTTTGGGCAGTATGCAAATTGGAGTGGGTCTAGGGTTTCTGGGATAATGGTGTTGATGTGAGCCATGACCAACCAGGGTCCGTAGTCAATTAGGCAGATTACCTTAATTAACATCTTACAGCTTCCCCCCTACTTTGTGCAATTTCCGCCTGAAGACATACCCAAATCTAACAGCCTGTAGCTCAGGCACAGAACCAAGGATATGCATATTCTTGGTACTATTTGAAAGAAAAAAATAACACAATAGATCTGGTTTAGATAAAACAATGAAAAAAAAACGTGGTTTTAAAAAAAATGTTTGTATCATCTTTAAAATGAACGGGATAAAACACACATTCAGAAAGGATGATGGGGACAATTTCAGTGAAAAATATAAGAGGGCAACAGTACTTGTGCAAACTTCCAAAATTAGCATGCTACATGACATTTATCATGAAGTCACCCAGGTGTCCCACACAAGTAGCCCAAATGTACCCAAGTGGCCAAATTGGTGAAGGTATACATTTTGAAACAAATAGCTATATACAAAATACCAAAATGGTATTCTAACACCCCCCCCCCCCAAAAAAAAAGAGAAAAAAATAATTATTGATAAAAAAATATGAAAAAAGAAATATATATACATTTACAAAATAACATAGGTAACTATTTACACACTTTCAATATTTGGAAGACCCTCAGTCCAAACAGCAAGTAATGCAGGTGTAGAAGCACGGTGGCTAGGAAAAAATCCCTAGAAAGGCAGAAACCTAGAGAGAAACCAGGCTATGAGGGGTGGCCAGTCCTCTTCTGGCTGTGCCGGGTGGAGATCACAGTGGTTGTAGAGGGTGCAACAGGACAGCACCTCAAGAGTAAAAATGAACAGTTTAGGGTTCCATAGCCGCAGGCAGAACAGTTGAAACTGGAACAGCGGCAAGGCCAGGTGAACTGGGGACAGCAAGGAGTCATCATGCCAGGTAGTCCTGACGCTTGGTCCTAGGGCTCAGGTCCTCCAAGAGAGAGAAAAAGTAAATTAGAGAGAGCATACTTAAATTCACACAGGACACCGGATAAGACTCCCATGTGGAGTCAGTGTCACTGTGAAAGAAAATGTTCAGTTAGAATAGTTTCACATATGAGCCCTGTATCAACACGTATAATAAACAGATATATATATATAGAGAGTTGAAGGTTGAATATATTAGGTTGAATATATTATTATATTATTATTACCTGCTAGATCTACTGTCTCTTTTATATTATGACATTTCAGCTAGATCTACTGTCTCTTATATTATGACAGACCAGCTAGATCTACTGTCTTTATTATATTACAACAGACCAGCTGTATCTACTGTCTCCATTTCACTTTGGCCATTGATGTGGTCCTGCCCTCTCCTCAACAGCCTCAAATAGGCTATTTCATGTGGGTTGGGGTGGGGCGGCAGACACACGCATCTCACATTTCATGACATTACATGTTTATATATTGCTTCTAAAATTTTTAAAAAATCACATAATATTTTATATTATTAATCTCAAACAAGAGCATTAGCATGATAAGAACTTACCAGTCCAAAACGATGTCCTCTCCCGTTCAAAAAAATATTCCTCCACAATCGCTAAATTAATCGTCCTACAACAATCTCTGTCTCACCTTCCCAATCAATTTATTCTAAAATTGTGTGTACATCTGTATATCTAGACTTAGATTTAGCTTTCCCTGACTTAGTCGCCATAATGATTGATATATAAACAGCTGAATCTGCGCGTTCACCAAACAATGCAGTGCGTAATATGGGTTTCTCCTTCCGGTATGAAACTTCAATAGCGAATGACTCACTTTACGCTGGAGCTTACTACATGTGTTGGTCTTGCAACACATAAACATGGCGTATTGCCGTTTAGCTCAGCTCATTGGCTATCTACCCAGCTAGATTTAAAGACGATCAGTGGTCATTGGGTTAAAAGACAGTCAATCAACAAAACAGCGGGCAAATCATTGGTGCACAATGATGTCATGACTTGTTGTCTTCAAATCGGGTTTCTTTCAGTCAATACGTCCCGCGAAATGGCCCATCACGTTTGATTGTGTATCAAATAAACCAGTTGATTGCAGTGAAACCAAACATGACTGGAAAAGTCACGTTCTGTGTGGGTATTTACCTCGAATGTTTCGTCGAAAATGGAATGAGACGGAATTCACGACACAAGCGGTTCACAAAATGTTTTGTGTTAGGCTATAAAAACGGATTTTATCAAACAAAAGATCATTCTTTGTGTAACAATGAGCATTGGAATTGCAAACAGACGAAGATCGTCAAAGGTAAATTATTTATTTTAATGCAGTTTGTGATTATGTTACTCCTGTGCTGGTTAAATTTTTTATTTTTTTTCATGGGGCTCTATGCTCAGATAATCGCATCGTATTCTTTCACAGTAAATCCTTTTTTAAATCTGACAACGCAGTTGGATTAGCAAGATTCTAGGCTTCCGATACATGTGAGACATTTTCATGAATGTTTAATATGACTATTTATTTAGCGATCACCGTATGTTGTGGAATTTCAGCCCGCTAGTGGGTTCCGTGCGCAGAGAGATTAATGTTCTTGTGCACAGGGACTATGGTGGTCTACTTAAAATATGTTGGTATTACAGACTCAGACAGGGAGAGGTTGAAAATGTCAGTGAAGACACTTGCCAGTTGGTCAGCGCATGCTCGCAGTGCATGTCCTGGTAATCCGTCTGGCCCTGCTGCCTTGTGAATGTTGACCTGTTTAAAGGTCTTACTCACATCGGCTGCGGAGAGCGTCATCACACAGTCTTCCCGGAACAGCTGGTGCTCTCATGCATGTTTCAGTGTTATTTGCCTCGATTTGCCTTTGTAGTCTGTAATGGTTTACAAGCCCTACGACATCTGACGAGCATCAGAGCCGGTGTAGTAAGATTCGTTCTTAGTCCTGCATTGATGCTTTGCATGTTTGATGGTTTGTCAGATGGCATAGCAGGATTTGTTATAAGCTTCCGGGTTAGAGTTCCACTCCTTGAAAGCGGCAGATGTTGCCTGTAATCCATGGCTTCTGGTTGGGGTATGTACGTACGGTCACGGTGGGGACGACGTCATCGATGCACTTATTGATGACGCCAAAGACTGATGTGGTGTACTCCTCTATGCCATCGGTGGAATCCTTGAATGTATTCCAGTCTGTGCAAGCAAAACAGTCCTGTAGTTTAAACTCTTGATGCTAGGGGGCACTATTTTTATGTTTGGAAAAATAACGTTCCCAAAGTATACGGCCTATTTCTCAGGACCAGAGGCTAGAATATGCATATAATTGACAGATTAGGATAGAAAACACTCTAAAGTTTCCAAAACTGTCAACATTTGTCTGTGAGTTCAACAGAACTGATATTGCAGGCTAAAACCTGAGGAAAATCAAATCAGGAAGTGCCCCTGTTTTTTAAACCTCTCTGTTGTTATGTATCCCTATTGCCCATTTAAAGGGATATCAACCAGATTCCTTTCTCTATGGCTTCTCTAAGGTGTCAACAGCCTTTAGACATCGTTTCAGGCTTTTATTTTGAAGAATGAGTTGTGCGCAAAAGAGAAAGGTGGCCATTGTTACTCCCGGTCCTAGTGAAAAGCCAACTGTCCCGGTTGATATATTATTGAATAGATATTTGAAAAACAGGATTGATTATAAAAAAACGTTTGACATTTTTCTGTGGACATTATGGATATAATTTGGAATTTGTCTGCGTTGTCATGACCGCTATTTCTGGGCATAACGCACCAAACTAACAGAGGTATTTGGATATAAAAAAATATCTTTATGGAACAAAATGAACATTTGTTGTCTAACTGGGAGTCTCGTGAGTGAAAACATCCGAAGATCATCAAAGGTAAACAATTAATTTGATTGCTTTTCTGATTTTCAGGACCAAGTTACCTGATTCTAAGTGTACTTATTGTTTTGTCGAGCGATCGATAAACTTACACAAACGCTTGTATTGCTTTCGCTGTAAAGCATAATTTCAAAATCTGAGACGACAGGTGAATAAACAAAAGGCTAAGCTGTGTTTTGCAATAATATTTTCTAGTAATATTATTTGACTGTGGCGTTATGCTATTCAGCGTTGCTGATGATAATTATACTGGATCCAGGATGGGTGGTTCAGAGAGGTGCTGGTGCTTCCTGCTTTAATGTTTGCTTGTAAGCAGGATTCAGGAGGATATAATTATTTGCACATTTAACATGCTGGTAGAAGTACCAATGACTCACTAAATACGGAAGTGGTCAGATGACGCAGAAGCTAAGCTACATGACTGTTTTGCTAGCACAGACTGGAATATGTTCCGGGTTGCCTCTGAGAATAACATTGACATATACACTGACTCGGTGACTGAGATCATCAGGAGGTGAACTCTGCCGAGCATCGGAGCTGGTGTAATAGGAATCAATCTTAGTCCTGTATTGATGCATTGCCTGTTTTATGGTTCATGGGAGGACATAGCAGGATTTCTTATAAATGTTCAGTTTAGTCCCGCTCCTTGAAAGCGGCAGCTCTACTCTTTAGCTCAGTGCGGATGTTGGCTGTGCTTCTGGTTGGGGTATGTACATACAGTATAGTCACTGTGGGGACAACTTATTAATGAAGCCAGTGACTGATGTTGTGTACTCCTCAATGCCATTGGGAGAATCCCAGAACATATTCCCGTCTGTGCTAGCAAAACAGTAATGTAGTTTAGCTTCTGCGTCATCTGACCACTTCCGTATTTAGTGAGTCATTGGTACTTCCTGCTTTAGTTTTTGCTTGTATGCTGGAATCAGGGGGATAGATATAAACGTTTCGGGTAGCCTTCCACAAGCTTCCCACAATAAGTGGTGTGAATTTTGGCCCATTCCTCCTGACAGAACTGGTGTAACTGAGTTAGGTTTGTAGGCATCCTTGCTTACACAGGCTTTTTCAGTTCTGCCCACACATTTTCTATAGGACTGAGGGCTTTGTGATGGCCACTCCAATACCTTGACTTTGTTGTCCTTAAGCCATTTTATCACAACTTTGGAAGTATGCTTGGGGTCATTGTCCATTTGGAAGACCTATTTGCGACCAAGGACTTTAGGCATTTATCAGTTTCTCACCAATGGTTATGCGATCCAAGTGATGTCAAAGGAGGCAGCTGCGATATAATGTCTGATCTATTTAATTGATATCAACTGGAGCATGAAAATGCACCAAAAATGTTATAAGCTTGACTTCAAATCCTATTAATATTCACACATGAACTCTAATACAAATAATGGGGCACCAACAATGGGTGTTTTACTAATAGTTGTGTTATTGTCAATTCTGAAATACAACAGTTATTTTATAATATGAAAACACCCCATTACATGGAAAGTCTCATATAAATCTGAATGTTGTCAACCTTTGAGGCTGTGACAAATCTGTTCACGTTTGGTAAGATAGACACCATTCTCCCACCCTCCCTTCCAATGCTAACAATAGGGTGGCTGCTAAAGGCTTCTATCTACTGATTTCTGTAAGTGATTTCTAACTTGGCAAAACAATTGGCTTGCTACAGGACAGTATTTGGTTTGGTAACACTTTATTTGGATAGTCCTTCTGTAGATGCTCTAAGGCAGTGGTTCCCAAACATTTTATTTTCCTGTACCCCTTCAAACAATCAACCTCCAGCTGTGTACCCCCTCTAGCACCAGGGTCAGCGCACTCTCAAAAAAAGTGTCATCGTTATAAGCCTGCCACACACACATACTATACAATACATTTATTCAACAAAAGTTTTTGTCACAACACGGCTTGTGGTAAGTGACAAAGAGCTCTTATTGGACCAGGGCACAAATAATAATACAATTTAACTGATATCTTGAAATGTTGCTTCAATATATGCACATCATTTCTCTCCCTCATGATGCCATCTATTTTGTGAAGTGCACCAGTCCCTCCTGCAGCAAAGCACCCCCACAACATGATGCTGTCACCCCCATGCTTCATGGATGGGATGGTGTTCTTCTCCCCCTTTATCCTCCAAACATAACAATGGTCATTATAGCCAAACAGTTCTATATTTGTTTCATCAGACTAGAGGACATTTCTCCAAATAATACGATCTTTGTCCCCATGTGCAGTTGCAAACCGTAGTCTGGCTTTTTGTATGCCGGTTTTGGAGCAGTGGCTTCTTCCTTGCTGTGCAGCCTTTCAGTTTATGTTGATATAGGACTCGTTTTACTGTGGATATAGATACCTTTGTACCTGTTTCCTCCTGCATCTTAACAAGGTCCTTTGCTGTTGTTCTGGGATTGATTTGCATTTTTCGCACCAAAGTACGTTCATCTCTAGGAGACAGAACGCATTTCCTTCCTGAGCGGTATGACGGCTGCGTGGTCCCATGGTGTTTATCCTTGTGTACTATTGTTTGTACAGATGAATGTGGTACCTTCATGCATTTGGAAATTGCTCCCAAGGATGAACCAGACTTGTGGAGGTCTACAATTTATTTTCTGAGGTCTTGGCTGATATCTTCTGATTTTTCCATGATGTCAGGCAAAGAGGCACCGAGTTTGAAGGTAGGCCTTGAAATACATCCACTGGTACACCTCCAATTGAGTCAAATGATGTCAATTAGCCCATCAGAAGCTTCTAAAGCCATGACATCATTTTCTGGAATTTTCCAAGCTGTTTAAAGGCACAGTCAACTTAGTGTATGTGAACTTCTGACCCACTGGAATTGTGATACAGTGAATTATAAGTGAAGTAATGTCTCTAAACAATTGTTGGAACAATTATTGTGTCATGCACAAAGTAGACATCCTAACCGACTTGCTAAAACTGTAGTTTGTTAACAAGAAATTTGTGGAGTGGTTGAAAAACGAGTTTTAATGACTCCAACCTAAGTGTATGTAAACTTCGTACTTCAACTGTATATAGGGAATGTGTTGCTGGATCAGAGATAATGATGATGTAGGTGGTTACTGCGCATACTGTTAGTGTTAGGTTAAACTGAGGATACAGATTGAGCATTCCTTAGAAACTGCATATATGGATGATGATAACAGTTCTGTCCTTGAGCTTTAGCACCATTACAAAGCTTGGTATTTTGCCATATATGCAGCAAATGTTTTTCTGAGCTGTTAGTGGTGTTGATGTGTTGTATGCTGTATTTGTTTTGTAAATCCTCCAACATGCTCCATATTAAAGTACTTTAGTGACCTCTATCTTAATTTTGACTTCATTGTTAAATCATTCTGAAAGCATTCTCTGTTCGCTGGTATTGTTTTTATTTCTGTTCCGTCAGAATTGGCCACAGTACCCAGCAGCAGTCTGTCTGTGAAGGATGTTTTCTAATCCAGAGAAATAACCATAATGCAGTGGAGTGAGTGGACTTCAGACAGAGAGGGAGATGAGATCACTTTCTTCACAGACTACCTAGAGTGTCTTTTTCCACAATTATGAACTGTCTATAGCCTCCAGGTACAATAACATAGAGCTCAGGAGACATACAATGCTGAGTTCACACACAATATGAAACAGGTAGAAAGACACAGAATCCATTTAGATACACCAGAGAGAAAGTAAACAGACCAGCAGAGTGTACAGTACATCTTGTGATTGAGCATTCCCTTCAAATGAATAGAATTGAAAATGGTTGTGTCCATTAATAATGTACTGTACATGATCCGCTTCATTAACTTTACACAATCAGACAAAAAAACAGCTCATATCCCAGCCACTCTGCTCATTTTAGACCAAAGCCATGTTTGAAAGCGGTACAGCAGCATGGATGAAATATTCCTGTGTAACAGCTCTTCTGCGTTTTTGTAGACTTTCGGTCTGAGGCAAGCATTTGAAAGGACTTCACATGTCATGATGTCATTAAAATGTACAGGGATGTTCTCTCTATTGGCTGTATTTACCCTACAGGTGTTTAAATTGTTATTGTTTGCGGTCAACTATTTTACTGGCCTAGTTTTGCAGGTTTATTTGTCCTTCACTGATATGTTTGTCATAAATATTAGCTATTTGTTCCATAGTGAGTGTATAATCATGGTCAGGAATATACCCAAGAACTACTCACTTTTCTAAACTACGGTACATAATGAGGTCTGAAGGACACAGTCCTGATTCCATATTGCATATCAACTTGGCCAAAGGACCATTATAAATCAATATGACACATTGACTGTATATTTCTCTGGAAGTTTTTGTTTATTTAGAAAGCTGAGGTGAGTACAAGTCATTATGACATTCATTCTACCACAAAACGCTCCAGTTGTTCCTCTTCACATTCCCAATCATGTAGCGATGTGTTAAAACTCATTCCTTTGTGTTCAGTCTTGTTCAGACTTATTTGATTGACAGAAACGCTTCCTCTGCACATGCCTCACATTCGAAGTCTGTCGGTCATCTTCTGCTCTGCCTTCCTTGCCGTTGACACCATGTCTGGTCATGACAGGGGTCCATTAACGAAAGACAGACAAGCCTCAAATGACAGACCCTCACAAACAGTTTACAGTGATCTTCAGATGGTTATTTTTTCTTTTGACATTTGGCTTGTACATAGCCAATCTGTAAATAGCCCATCCAACTACCTCATCACCATATTATTTATTTTGCTCCTTTGCACCCCAGTACCGCTATTTGCAACCTCATCTTTTGCACATCTATCGCCCCAGTGTTTAATTTGCCATACTGTAATAATTTCGTCACTATTGCCTATTTATTACCTCACTCCCCTTATCCTACCTCATTTGCACACACTGTATATAGACTTTCTCTATTGTATTATTGACTGTATGTTTGTTTATTACAAGTGTAACTCTGTGTTGTTGTTTGTGTCACACTGCTTTGCTTTATCTTGGCCAGGTCACAGTTGTAAATGAGAACTTGTTCTCAACTAGCCTACCTAGTTAAAAAAAAGGTGAAATATAAAATAAAAGTGTCTCAGGAATGTAGTCTTTTTCTGAGCCTCCACGCAAATCAACATATCCAGGTCATCCAGCAGGGGAGCCTCTTTAAAGATGGAGGCTCAGTAGAAGTGTAAGAGTGGACATGCTCCTGAACATTATTCATGGTGATTCGTTGAGATGAATAATGCATGGCCCTGGTGCCGCAGGCCCCGCCGTCAATGTCACGCTAGCTGTGTGTGGTGGCTAATTCTAGTGATCTTTTATAGTCTTACAGATGCATATTGTACACAGTATAGATGTAGAACACACACACACTCCCATACATGTGGACACACACACACAGCACAGATGGAAGTGAGTTCAACATGAGTTGACCAGCACAAACAGCAAGAAGCAATAAAAATACAAATAAAGGACAATGATATAAAGTCCTGGAACATGATTTATGATATGCTGTGTAGGGTTGCAAAGCTACTGATAATTTACCAAAGTTAATAAAAGCTTCAGTTATTCTGGTAATTCACAGAAAATCTATGTCAATCTAATGTAATTTTGGTCATTTATACTTGAATACATTTTAAATATATATATATTCTAGTATATAGACCA
Source organism: Oncorhynchus clarkii lewisi (assembly GCF_045791955.1). NCBI lineage: Eukaryota > Metazoa > Chordata > Actinopteri > Salmoniformes > Salmonidae > Oncorhynchus > Oncorhynchus clarkii. The sequence goes on from NC_092169.1 coordinate 19,229,875, forward strand.
TTGTTAAAGAGAAAATAATCTACTCAACAATGGTATTATTTTCAATGAACTCTGCAACTCTTCCAACTATTGACTTTTTTTTTCACAACTGCCACCAGTTTGATGTCAAAACATTGACAACAAATACATATTGAGATAACAAAATAGAAAGAAAAAAATATATATTTCATGCTGAAACCCTCAGTTTAAACACCAATGGTATTCACTAAATTGATGGTTTACATTTAGGATGAAGTTTTACAGCTTTGTCATTCTGTTTTATTTTAAAATCATATTATTTCATATATTTTACATGTGATAAGGCCACACAGAGGGCCAAATATAATTACAGATTCCAGTGATAATCTGAAGTAGCCAAAATGGCCACTAGATGTCTTGTGATAGATTACATAAAATCCTTGAAAGATACCAAAATGTTGGTCAATTTTGTAATATACCCTCCCTTTGCAACCCTATTCCTGTGTGATCAATATTCCCCATCAGTCTATCACTCTTTCTCCTGCCCGTTAGTGGCACGCTCTCTCTTTCTGTCTGCTGCTGATGCTTGTGACATTTTGAGGACCATGATGAGGGTGTCTGGACTGATCCCTGTGCTAAATACATCGCTGAATGTCACGGGACAGGAGCCTCCTTTATGAGGATTAATTGAAAGCCTCCAAGGGATTGACAATATATTTGTCTTAAATAAGATACATTTTGTCTATGAGAAATGTCAGCTTGAAATGCTCTGTGACAAGTCAGGGAACTGATGTGAATATATCATGTTGTTGTCTCTGTTTATGTAGTTTTTTTACCAAGTTAATGAACCTCAAAAATTATGTTCATAACTTAAACCACAACAGGTTGGTGTCGATACGTAACACCTTTCCTGTGTCCACAGGGCAGCATATGGGAATGTGAGATATGCCTTTTCCTTTGTACTGTAGCATCAGCTAACCAAGCAGCTCGATGTTCATTTAGGTCATTACCATTAGACAAAACAAATCTGCCCTGGTGTTCAATCAGATTAAGTATTTAAGGCTGCCATTTTATGTCCCTGTTCTCTCATGGTGTTGTATATTAACTGTTTAGTTTCATTGTGCTGAGGGAAAGAGTGAGAGAGTGGGGGACAGCCAGAGAGAAAAAGAGAGAGAAAGGGAGAGAGGGAGAGCAAACAAAATCACAGGCAGTAACGGACTACATTTAAATAGAAAAAAGACAGTAATGGCTGAGGCTACCCTCCTTCCATCTTCAATTTAGCACGGATGGGAAGGTTGCTGAAACCTGCAGTGCTGAGGTTCATTCTCTCTCTCACCTCTCTCTCTTTTTGAGCTGTGGTCTCTCTCTCCCCAACTCTCTCCCTCTCTGCCTCTCTCTCGGGTCTCTTTGCAGTGTCTCTCCTCCAGTGCAGAGGCTCAGCTTGGGTGCACAGTGCTCTGTGTGCATGTCCATTAAAAAGTATCAGTGAAAGCCATTAGCTGTGCGGCTCATTTACTACAGCAGGGCTGTAAATCAGTCGTCACAGATGCCAGAGTTCATACGGAGTTTCAGTTCCTCCTTTACTGTATGTCTCTCTCTCCCCCCAGTCTGTCTCTTTTTTTCTTTCTCTCTCTCTCTGTCTAGGGCACTGAGATTTACTTAGCGTTATGATATGTTTCCTCCCTTTGCTCTGCTGAAACCTGTTGACCGAGCTAAATTTGAACTGCTGAGTTTGACTCCCTGTGAACTGGAATTAGGTTTTAGTTACTGTATTAGTATTGGTGTCACTGAATAAGTATTGTTGTGGTTGTTTGCCTGCTGGACCTGTATTGTTTTCAACAGATACTTACTCTGCTTGTGGGTATTTCTTGTAATAATGTATGTTTGATTGTGTAAAGGGGAGGGTGTGGAAATAAGAGGACATTTATTTTTGAGAAATGTTATTTGTGTAACTGTGTATGGCCCTGGTGGCTGCTATGTCACTTGCCTGTGATGCAATCACTGTGGCTTCATTAAATGAGTAATTTGACCTTGAGAATCTCAAAACAAGACTGACGACAGATCCGGTGAGTGGGCTGCATCTGGATGGCACTTTCCTAGCCTTGATAAGCCTTTATTAAAATTACTAGTTGAATTGCCAGTGAAAGGCAATAGAGGATGAGAGGGAGAGGAATGCACAAAGAAGAATAGTGTGTGTATTCGCCTGGCAATTTTCCTGTCAACCGCAGACAGAATGATTTGATTTCTGAGTAACAATAAAGAATTCATGTATACAGATTGAGTCGGTGTTCTTGAGCCACTGAAGGTTACCACTGGAGTCTCGGCTTGATTTACAGCGTGGCTTGGCAGAGAGCTGTTCTTGGCACTGCCAGCCCAGCTCTCCATATGCACGACCCTCTCCCTCTTTCTTTCTAAGCCCCGGGACTGGACGCTCTGCTCTGTTCCTCACCACTCAGCTTCACTTCATTAACATGTTGCTCAGCGTCCGATGCGGCACAGTGAGGCACGTTGGAAAGGTGAAGCACGTTGGCTGCAGACTGGTGGCACTGTGATCAGGTGCTTTGACCTCACTGGTTTGAAGCCTGTGCCAAAGCAGATGCGGTAGCCATGCATAACACTCATTTGGAATGGTTGGCCCCAACTCTCTGTGGTTGTGTGATCAAATCAGGGCCCCCTAACAGCATGTTTGAAACGTAGGCCCATTGGAGAAGTAGGCAGGTATCTGGCTCACAGGTTTGTACACACATACGTTATATGAACAGATGCCCTGACTTCACGGCTGCCCTGACTTCACGGCTGCCCTAATGTCGATGCATGGATGCCATCTGTCACCTTATCCCTTAGTCGGTCAGTTATGCTCTGTGGTGAAATAATCACATACAGACAGCACACTCAAACAAGGAAGCAGTGCAAGGGACATGGCATAAGAACGTGTCAATACCATCCCATAAGTTACATAGGACCAGTAAGTATTTGCAAGAATCTAAAAATGGCTGCTCTAATCATTGTTCATCACAGCACTGATTATATCATCAGCATATTGCAAATTAACAGCTGGCATTTGTTTACAGTTCCTCCAACAATAGGATGGCTTGAAATAAAGGGTCTCTAAGCTCACTCCCATCCACTGTCTGGTGCTCTACTACAGGTGGTTAGATAGTGTGATAATGCTTTACTTGAAGCGGGTATACATAAGGCCTTTTATTCATAATAACACCTTTAAGAAACCAGTCATAACTCTTTTGTGAGTGTTGCGGTATCCTTCATAAATCATTAAAACACATTCATAAGACGTTTTCAAAATAAACGTTACTTAAAATATATCCTTATTAACTTATTGTACAGGGGAAATGTACATATTTATTAGCAAAGTACCCAATTCTCTGACACACTATTCACGTAACAGGCTGAGCACCAAGTGGAAATGTCATGTTAGGCCTACAGCTGTAACGTCTGCTTCCAACTCCCTAAAACATGTAGATCCCCTGAAAGTAGCTCACTTTCCAGCTCACACTCTCAAACACATAGTTCCCCTGAAGGCAGCTCACTCTCCAGATCATAATCACCTGTTCACACACTATTTAGTTCAGTTCTTTGCACCCCATCACTGAGGAATTGTTTTTTTTGTGACACACATCTCTCCAGCATAAAGCGCTAGTCGATTCAGGCGCAGCTGGGAACTTTATGGATCACGGACTCGCTGGTAGGTTGGGGATTCCGCTGGTGCCGATAGATCCACCCTTCCCCGTGCATTCCTTAGATAGCTGACCGTTAGGGTCAGGGAGGCCACGGTTCCACTGGACATGGTAACGCAGGGGGATCATAGGGAGCGGATTAGTCTCTTCCTTATCGAATCACCTGCGTTTCCAGTGGTGTTGGGGATTCCCTGGCTGGCTAGTCACAATCCCAGGATTTCATGGAAACAGGGGGCTCTCCAGGGGTGGTCAGAGGCGTGTTCAGGTAGGTGTATAGGAGTTTCCATCTGTGCCACGTCGGTGGAGAGTCTAGACCAGGTTTCCAATGTGCGCATTCCCTCTGAATATGCCGATTTGGCAATCGCCTTCTGTAAGAAAAGGATCGACGGGGGATTGCGCGATAAACCTCCAGGTAAACGCTGCACTTCCCAGGAGTCACGTGTACCCATTGTCACAGAAGACGTTGGCTATGGAGACATATGTCACTGAATCTCTGGGACAGGGGAACATTCGGCCCTCCACGTCACCCGTCTCCTCGAGTTTATTTTTTGTGAAAAAAAAGGAGGGAAGACTGCATCCGTGCATTGATTATCGAGGTCTCAATTCCATCTCAGTGGGGTTTAATTACCAGCTACCTCTCATCGATTCGGCGGTAGAGTCATTTCACGGTGCTCAGGAGCACGTGTCATCTGGTGGTATTCGGGAGGGAGATGAGTGGAAAACCGCATTTAGTACCACATCTGGCCATTATGAGTACCTCATAATGGCTGTCATGCCGTATGGGTTGAAGAATGCTCCAGCCGTCTTTCAATCCTTTGTAGTCGAGATTCTCAGGGATCTGCACGGGCAGGGTGTGGTGGTGTATATTGATGATATCCTGATCTATTCCGCCACACTCGCCGCGCATGTACTTGGGCGACTGCTGGAGCATGACCTGTACGTTAAGGCTGAGAAATGTGTGTTCTCCAAATGAGCCATTTCCTTCCTGGGTTATCGCATTTCCACCTCGGGGGTGGTGATGGACTGTGATCGCGTTAAGGCTGTGCGTAATTGGCCAATTCCGACCACGGTAAAGGAGGTGCAGCTAATTACTACCGGAGGTTTATCTGGGGTTTTGGCCAGGTGGCGGCTCCCATTATCTCACTGCTGAAGGGGGGGCTGGCTCGTATACAGTGGTCGGCAGAGGCGGACAGAGCTTTCAATCGTTTGAAGGCGCTGTTTACCGACGCTCCCGTGTTGGCACATCCGGACCCCTCTTTGGCATTCACAGTGGAGGTGGACAAGTCCGAGGCTGGGGTTGGAGCCGTGCTATCACAGTGCTCGGGCACGCCACCGAAGCTCCGCCCCTGCGCTTTCTTTTCGAGGAAGCTCAGTCCGGCGGAGCGTAACTATGATGTGGGGGATCGGGAGTTGTTAGCTGTGGTAAAGGCCCTGAAGGTGTGGAGACACTGGCTTGAGGGGGCCAAGTACTCTTTCCTCATCTGGACTGACCACCGTAATCTGGAGTATATCCGGGCAGCGAGGAGACTGAATCCTTGTCAGGCAAGGTGGGCCATGTTTTTCACCAGATTTAGGTTCACTATCTCTTATAGACCAGGTTCCCTCAACACGAAGGCCAACGTGCTGTCCCGTCTCTATGACACCGAGGATCGCCCATCGGTCCTACTCCCATCCTTCCAGTTTCATGGCTGGTGGAACCGGTGGTATGGGAGGTGGACGCGGACATTGAGCGGGCATTACGGTTGGAACCTGCGCCTCCACAGTGTCCAACAGGTCTTAAGTACGTGCTGCTTGGTGTCCGTGATCAATTGATTCGGTGGGCTCATACACTACCCTTTTCGGGTCATAGTGGTATTGCGAGGACAGTGCGGTGTCTTAGGGGGAGGTACTGGTGGCCCACCTTAGTTAAGGACATGAGGTTCTCTGTCTCCTCCTGTTCGGTGTGGGCTCAGAGTAAGGCTGCTAGGCACCTGCCTAGAGGGAAGATACAGCCCCTCCCCGTTCCACAACGGCCATGGTCTCATCTGTCGGTGGACTTCCTTACCGATCTTACCGGTTTTCTAAGTCCTGCCGTCTACTCCCGTTGCCCGGTCTCACTACGGCCCTACAGACTGCGGATGCCCTGTTTACCAACATCTTCCGGCACGACGGGGTGCCTGAGGACATCGTTTCTGATTGGGGTCCCCAGTTCACGTCCCGAGCTTGGAGGACGTTTATGGAGCGTCTGGGGGTCTCGGTCAGCCTGACCTCGGGTTATCGCCCCGAGAGTAATGGGCAGGTGGAGAGAGTGAACCAGGAGATGGGTAGGTTTCTGTGGTCGTATTGCCAGGACCGGCCAGGAGAATGGGCGAAGTACGTCCCATGGGCGGAGGTGGCTCAGAACTCACTCCGCCACTCCTCCACGAACATGTCACCGTTTCAATGCATGTTGGACTACCAGCCGGTCCTGGCACCGTGGTATCAGAGTCAGACCGAGGCTCCTGTGGTGGAGGAGTGGGTGCAAGGCTCTAAGGAGACCTTGAGGGCCGTCCAGGAATCACTTAAGCGAGCGGGTGAAGAGAAGAAAAGGAGCACTGACCGCCACCGCAGTGAGGCCCCCGTATTCGCACCGGGGTACAGGGTCTGGCTCTCAAACCGAAACCTGCCCCACCGCCTGCCCTGCCGGAAGCTGGGGCCGCAGTGTGTGGGGCCATTTAAAGTCCTGAGGAGGATAAACAAGGTGTGTTATAGACTACAAATCCCTTCTTACTATTGTATTAACCCCTTGTTTCATGTGTCGCCTGCAGGAAGGTGAGGTGCCGGAGGTCCCTCCTCCCCCTCTGGACATCGAGGGGTCCCCGGCGTACACAGTACGTGCTGTTCTGGACTCTAGATGCCAGGTGAGGGGCCTGCAGTACCTCGTGGAGTGGGAGAGGTGCTGGGTACAGGTGGTGGACATCTTGGATCCGTCACTGCTGAGGGATTTCCATCGCCTCCATCCGGATCGCCCTGCGCCTCGCCCGCCGGGTCGCCCTCAGGCCGGTGTCGGCGAGCTGTGGGAGCCACGCGTCGGGGGGGGGGGGGGGTACTGTCACGACTCCCACCGAAGGTGGCTCCTCTTCCTGTTCTGGCGGCGCTCGGCGGTCGTCGTCACCAGTCTACAAGCTGCCACCGTTCCCCTTTTCCTTTTCTGTTAGTTTTGTCTTATTGGTTACACCTGTTTGTTGTTTGGGTTTTGGTTAGTGCTATTTAAGCCGGTTATGCCCACCTGCTTTTGTGCGGGCTTGTTCCTCTGTTCGTTTTGTGGATGTGTATTTTTCTTATTTTCTCGACTGTTTGGGTCCTGTTTTTGAGCCGGTCATTTGAATGCTCCTGGTGTTTTTGGCGTGACCATTTCTGTCACCGGAATAAATACGATTGTCCTAAACCCTCTGCGCCTGACTCCGCACCCACTGCTCCTAGAAGTCGTAGCAATATCAGTGGTTGTGTTAGAAGGGGTGGTTAGAACGTTTGGTAATGCTTTACTTGAAGCAGGTATGCATGAGGGCTTTCATTTATAAAACCTTCATGAAACCCGTCGTAGCACTTTTATACAGTGCCTTCAGAAACTATTCATACCCCTTGACTTATTCCACAGTTTGTGTTACAGCTTGAATTCAAAACGGATTAAATACATATTATTTCTCATCCATCTACACACAATACCCCACAATGACAACGTGAAAACATGTTTTTAGACATTTTGTAAATTCATTGACAATGAAATATAGAAATGTATCATTTACATAAGTATCCACACCCCTGAGTCAATACATGTTAGATCACCAAAATTACCAAAATTCTTCAAACTCTGTCAAATTGGTTAATAATCATTGCTAGACAAACATTTTCAGGTCTTGCCATAGATTTTCAAGTAGATTTAAGTCAAAACTTTATCTCGGCCACTCGAACATTCACTGTCTTCTTGAAATAATGAAAAATATGACTAACATTCCACCCATGAGAACAAAGAGGGTGCTTTTGGTCATTGAAAGGACTACCAATGTACAAATATAAAGTTACATGTTGTCTAATCCTCCTACATCTTTTTTTTTGTAAAAGCACATGGAAAAAACATAACATTTGGTCATATATGAGAAAAAGTGCGTTTTTGAATTTTGTCTAGTACCCTAGTCAAGGATGCATCATGCAATTTTGACACTGCACATACTACAAAAAAGGTAATTGATTGGTGGCTACTACTATCTATTGTCTTTGATTGGTTGATTTGTTTTTCCAATGAGAAAAGCAAACACCTAGCATACTTAGAGAGAAGGTTTAAATCTTAGGTTTAAGCTAGGGTTCGCATGTATGGACCCAGTGGATTGTGTACTGTGATTGTGTACACATTTCTGTTCTACAATGGATAAATAAAGATCTGTTTCAGTGTTACTGATACTTTTAGTTCTGTAATAGAAGGGGTGGCTTTTATATAGAAAACTCCTCATGGATGACAAAAACAATGTGATATGAAGGTTGTTATGAATTATAATGAAATACTCATGAAGGTGAATGACTAGTTTCATAAAGGTGTTCTAAATGTCTTACTGTATGCATCACCCCTTCAAGTATTTAAGGAAAAGAAAAGGAAATCGGTTATACATTGCTACAGTATGTAAAGGGTGAATAACAAGTATTGTATTAATTTGTCTGTTACAAGTGGCACAAGGACAGATGGAATTCTGAGAAGATGCTCAAATACGTTACTCAATTTTAGTGGACAGCAGGATGCCTACTGAGATAAAAACACAGCTATATAACAACAGAGCAGGAAATACAGTGTTAAGGTCATGACTATTAAACAGGCAAGGGGCACCCAGGGAAGACACGCGTATAGTTCAAAGTGTTTCCTGTTTGTTGCTCCACATCCTGTTGGATTTGTGACTGCTTCATTATCAAACCCTCTAATTATCACAGAGACACAACTCTTTCTCTCTCTGAGCTGGAGCAGTTCGGACTGTTAAAGACGTGTGCACCCCTCCCTAATTAACAACAGACTGACTGACGTTTTTTTGTCGGCAGCCTCTTAGAAAATGCGTGAGTCTCGGCCCTCAGCATTCACAACTCATACTTGTGCTCCGTTTGAAGTTTAAACAATCATTTGGGATATGTTACTATTTTCGTGTCCAGGCTCTTAACTGAGCTATCAGGGGTTTGAATTCTCTGCTTCTAATTTTCTGTAGGACAGATTCTGTTTTTTCTCCAGTAATACGTTAACACATTGTAATTCTGCCTTTCATGGGGGTGATGTTTTATGAGCCGATGGTGTTGTAGAAGTTAATGTGATTTCTGAGTTCATCATTAGCTGCCGCTCTGCCTGAGATCAATCGCTCGACTCCGAGGCTCTCATTTGAAGCTGAGAGGCAGAGGGGGGAATCGTTCTAGGCCAGTCACAGCTGTTCAGATTAAGCCTTAATTAACAGCCCTGTTTCTTTCTAGAGGAGGATCTAGAGGAGGATTTGAGGCCAGGAGATCTATGTGTAAACAACACGGACTCCATACGAATACACATTTTTATCTGCTGCTGATGCTGAACCTAGCACTCAGCTCATTTACGTTAAACTGGCATATTTGTTTTTGACCCTCAATCAATCTTTACAGTGATGTTTACACAGGGATAATTACAGTGTGATTGTCGTAAAGTGGTCGCTTATAGGCATCCCTGCACCTACAGTATAGTATGTGCTCTTTTGACCTGGGGCTAAATGTAAAATGTCCAAATGATAGACTCTACAATGTTGTCTCTTGAACTCTCTAACAGTAACTCCCACCATGAATGTGATTTAGAATACTTGTATTGCATCCATCCTTGTTGTCCTCTATATGGATGTATTATGTTTAATACAAAGTGGGGTCTGGAATTATTGGAACCCTTGATAAAGATGAGCAAAATGATTGCATGAAATAAATAATACAAATACTGAGCTATATTGTATGCACAAAAAAAGTGAAAATGTATATTATTTTATACTACTATAATTGCTCAGAAAAAATAGATTTTGTTTAACAAGTAATACAAATAAAATCATATCACACCAAAATAGAAGTCATTGGTCAAGCACACCAGCAATGAACAATGCATATGCAGAAAATACAGTGCCTTCAGAAAGTATTCATACCCCTTGACTTATTCCACATTTTGTTCTCAGTCATGTACACAATACCCCATAATGACAAAGTGAAAACATGTTTTTAGAAATGTTTGCAAATGTATATATATTTTACATAAGTATTCACACCCCTGAGTCAATACATGTTAGAATCACCTTTGGCAGCAATTACAGCTGTGAGTGTTTCTGGGTAAGTCTTTAAGAGCTTTTCACACCTAAATTGTATAATATTTGCAAATTATTGAATCATGCTTCACCATCTGGCAGTCCAACGGACGAATCTAGGTTTGGCGGATGCCAAGAGAACACTACCTGCCCCAATGCATAGTGCAAACTGTAAAGTTTGGTGGAGGAGAAATAATGTTCTGGGCTGTTTTTCAAGGTTCAGGATCCTTAGTTCCAGTGAAGGGACATTTTTACACTACAGCATACAATGACATTCTAAACGATTCTGTGCTTCCATCTTTGTGCAACAGTTTGGGGAAGGAGCCACAATGACAAACAGTCTTTGCTTGCAGAAGAAATACTGTGGTCAGTTCTTAACACTGTGTGTGTGTGTGTGTGTGTGTGTGTGTGTGTGTGTGTGTGTGTGTGTGTGTGTGTGTGTGTGTGTGTGTGTGTGTGTGTGTGTGTGTGTGTGTGTGTGTGTGTACGTGTGTACGTGTGAGAGAGATAGAGAGAGGGAGAGAGATCTATAATGACTAGAGCCATGCTTTTGGGGCTATTTTTGAGGCACTTTGTTTTTACCAGTATTTCCAGAATGATCCACTAGGTTTGTTTATAATCCTAGGAAACGTTCTAATCATTCAGTAAATGTCTGATTGTGTTTTTGGTGGCCTGATATTCTGAGCCAGGGGAGGCGTAGCTCTGTGAATCTTAATCTTAATCAAACAAGGGCAGACAATACTATTTGTAGATCAGTGGTTCTATATCTCACAGCTGATCCTCTCCAATGGACTCAGAAGTTGTATTACAGTTATTTTCAATTGCTAACCTGCATTGGTCCAAACTGAAGTCACATTGTCAAAACTTTTCACACAGTCAGCGAAACAGAAGTGTATGTGGACCAAACTATGAATAATTGTTCATTTCTTTCACACAAAATGCATTCAATGACCACATTCTCTGAAATCCATGAACTATTTTCTCATTCATACTACACTACCTGCAAAACTGTATATTTGTAGCATGTTTTCAAGTGCAAACACACGGTTTCCAAAACTGTGAAAAACACATTTGAAACAAAATGATGGAAAATGTGTTGCATTTCTGCAATATCCAGATTGAAACAAATAGAAAATCTCAGCAGAATATTTAATCATTCCAAACCAAGCTGATTGCAATTTCAGCTGAAAGTCTACCCAAGTGTCCTGTTTTTAGTCTTGTTACCAAACAGACAAAAGAGGAAGGCTTCGGAATGATTTAGTTTGAAAACATGGATCAAGGAAGACAGGTTGGTGGGGAAAGAAGAGTGTCCGGGAGAGGGAGAATGTGTGGAGGACAAAGGAGAGGAAGACCAAGAGCAGTGGTCTCTGATGAGATAAGGGCCACAATTATTGACCATGTTGTAAACCATGGTGTCTCTTTGAGAGAGGCCGGTTTAAGGGTGCAACCAAATCTGCAGCGTTCAACAGTTGCATCATGTACAAATTTTCCTGCAAAACAACAGGTGATATGTGTATCCTTCAATGATAACTGAACTACATATTACAGTACAATAGACTATGTTCAAATTTTTACATGTACTGACATTTTGAAATATATTGATTGTTTTGTGTTTTTCAGTAGGATCCAAAGGTTACCTCCCACTGGAGGGAGAGGCAGAATATTATCAGATGCGCAGGGAATTGCCATTGTTGACATGGTAATTGGCAACAATGCAATAAAACTGCGGGAAATTCTGGATTCAACCTGAAGCAGGATTCAACCTGGCAAAAACACATCGCAGGGGAAGAAATGTGATTGGACAGAGAGCAACCGTGGATGTCCCAGGCCAGAGAGGAGCTAACATCACAATGTGTGCAGCACTGTTCAATGATGGTTTGCTGTGACAAATAAAAATGCAACGTCGTAACATTAAACATTCTTGAAAATGCAAGTGTCTTACATCCTTCAAAAGATTAGAATCTTGGTAATCAAACTACGTTTTCCGATTTAAAAAGCTATTACAGAGAACAAATACCATGCTTTTGTTTGAGAAGAGCAATCAACAACAGAAACATTTTCCACCATGACAGTTTTTACACATTCACAACTGAAGGTAAAATTATGACTTACATTCTGATATCTTGCTCCTATTTCTCTTCCTGAGGGTCCCAGTGATCAAATGAAGTGCCGTTTTATTTGATAAAATCAATTTTTATAGCCTAAATTCGAAACATTTTGTAAACCGTTTGTGCCGTGAATTCAATCTCTATCAATTTTTTACAGAGCATTCGACGTAATTACGTAATTATACACCGTAAACAATCGTTTATCTAGTCATGGTTGGTTTCAGTGCATTCTTATGGATGTTTGCAACACAGCCAAACGTCATTGTTTTTTTGGGGGGGGGGAGTATTGACCGAAGTGAACTGATTTGTAGACAACGAGCAATTACTTCCTTGCGCACCAATAATTTTGGCGAAGCTTCATTGATTGACTGTATTTCTGCCCAATGACCACTGATCTTCTTGAAATCTAGCTGGGTAGATAGCCAATGAGCTGAGGTAAACGCCAGTATGTAATGGTTTTGGGTTGGACCACCATTCCTTGTTTGTAATCGCACGCGTAACGAACTCCATTCTCGCCATTGACTGCAGATTCGTTGCAGTCACACTTGTTACGCACAGCAGTGTTTGGGATAGTAGTATTTTGGAAGCAGTATTTTTGAAAGTGTTTTTTCAAGACATCATGGCGAATAAATCAGGAAAATCGAAGTCTAATTACACAGATTTGCACCAGATTATAGAAGAGATTAATCGGGAAAGTGAGACAGATTGTTTGTTTGAGGAATCTTTGAGTGAACACAGTTATGATTCAAACATTGAGGAGCTGTTTCTGCAAGGACAGGACGTACTTCTGGACTGGTAAGTTCTAATGCCGTTTTATGAAATATAAATATATATTTTTTTTTTGGCAATTTGCAATGAAATGTGTGATGAAATGTGTAAAGTACACATTATGTGTACGACCCATAACCTGTGTTTGTTGGTGTGTGTGTGTGTGTAATATATATTCCATGTCAGATATTTTCCATTTTTTTATCAAATGGAATGGAGTAGAACAGCAAACACACATGGCCACTGCGCCTGCTACTCCCCCCATTTCCATATGAAATACCCATTGGGTGCTGTTGGGGGGAAGGCAGGCCCACAACAATGGCCGGAGTTGAATGGAACAGCACTTCACCTTAGTGACTGTTCCCTCTGCTCTATACAATACATATCTGTTTATTTTATGTGATGATAAAAGGCTCATACAATACAAATATCTTTTAATGTTTTCTTTCACAGTGATAGCGACTCTGACTGGGAGGCCCCGGTGCCAAGGTGCCCATCCCCCACTGAAGCGGGTTCATCCAGCCGGACTCCTGCTGTCTCCGGCGCCACACCTACCCCCGCCCGGCCATCTAGTGGTGTGAAGACAGTAACAAAGAAGTGGAGGAAGGGAAGTGTGGATCCTGCTGGCAGAGAGGTAGAGGGTCAATGGCACCCTGTGCTGTAGATCTCAGCTCGACATGACATCAAAATACAGCCCCATGCAACTTTTTCAATTGTTTTTCACCCCGGCAGTTGTTGATTCCCTGGTGTGTAATACTAACAAGTATGGGGCTAGGAAGCAAGCAGGAAAGAAAGAGGCATGGAAGCCCATTTCCATGTCCGACCTTTTCTGCTACTTTTCACTGGTAATTTACATGGGGCTGGTGAAGTTAAAAACCCTAAAGGATTACTGGAAAACATCCCCACTCTATCACCTGCCTTTCCCCCCCACTGTCATGTCCTCTACAAGGTTTTTAAATATCTCACGGGCGTTTCACATCAGTGACCCAGAAGTTGATAAGCAGAATGACAGGAGTAGAGGCACCGCAAGGTTTGACAGGCTCTGCAAAGTCAAACCTCTCTACCCCAGCTATGTTGAGGCCTGCAATATACATTTTCAGCCCGCCCAGAACTTGTCCATAGATGAGAGGATGGTGGCCTAAAACAAAACATGCGTAACAAACTGTTTGTTTTGGCTTATTCTGTGTGTGAATACACATGCAATTTTTTTGTCTATGAGGGGAAGAACACGTGTGCGACTGGTAAAGGACTTAGCTATGACTCTGTAATGGAGTTATTGGATTTTCAACTGCTGGGGAAGGGCTACAAACTCTTTGTGGACAACTTTTACACAAGCCCTACCCTGTTTGCAGACCTGAGGAAGCTGGAGGTGTGGGCTTGTGGCACCATTCGGACCAACAGAGTGGGCTTTCCGAAGACCAAGGTAAATGACATGCCTAAGCAGGCTGAGTGGGGAATCATGCGATGGATCCTGCTGTTTGTGAAGTGGATGGACACCAGAGAGGTGGTGATGTGCTCCACTATCCACAAGTCCTTCAGTGGCGATCACGTCGTCAGGCGTGTGAAGGACGCTACTGGGGCATGGACCACCAAAAATGTCCCCATTCCTGCAGCCATCAAGGACTACAACAAGAGCATGGGAGGTGTAGACCTATCAGACGCACTGACAGGGTACTACAATGTTCTACATAAGACAAAGAAATGATACAAGCCATTGTTTTACCATTTCATTGACATTTCTGTGGTGAATTCCTTCATCCTGCAGAAGGAAATGGCGAAGAGCTGTGGACAGCCCCCCATCTCACAGCTAGCCTTCCGGGAGCTGCTCATCCGGGGGCTTGCTGGCTATAGCACGAAGTCCACCTCTGCCGCCTCTACCTCTGCTAGCTCTACTCCTGCCTCCAGTGGTGTTCATATGCCACAGTTCATTACTGCAGGCATGACGGTGCCTCAGGTCCAAACGGGCAAAGCATGGAGGCGTCGTTGTGTTCTTTGTCACATGAAGTCCCCCATCACCTGCACCAGTTGTTCAGTTTGACTCTGCTTTACAGCAGAAATAGACTGCTATGGGACGTGGCACAGGCAGAAAAATATTGTGTAGAGGACTTCCGAACGGTCTACCCCTGTTTTTTTTTTGTGTTTTTTTTCTAATATTTTTTAAAACATTTTTATATATATTTTTTGTGTTAGAATTGCTTTTTGATATGTTGTATGTAGTTATAGGTCATTTCACCAATTCGGCCACGTGGGTACATTTGGGCAACTTGTGTGGGACACCTGGGTGACTTCATGCTAAATGTCATGTAGCTCACCCATTCCTGAAGTTATCAGTCTGAAACGTTGCACACCTACAGTTGCCCTCTTGTGTTATCCATCAAAATTATCTCCAGCATCCTATCTGACTGTGTGGCTATTCTAGTACATGTGAAAGATGATGCTACAACAATAAAAAACAGAAAAGGTATGCTCTTTCTTTCGCTTTTCTTCCACCAGATCTACTGTGTTATATTCTCCTACATTCAATGAACATTTCCACAAACTGCAGAATGTTTCCATTCAAATTATACCAAGAATATGCATATCCTTGCCTCTGGGGCTGAGCTACAGGCAGTTAGATTAGGGTATGTCTTCAGGCGGAAATTGAGAACAAGGGATGCAGCCATAAGAGGTTAAACTATTTATTTTCACAAGTAAATTACTATATCAAATCAAATCAAATGTATTTATATAGCCCTTCGTACATCAGCTGATATCTCAAAGTGCTGTACAGAAACCCAGCCTAAAACCCCAAACAGCAAGCAATGCAGGTGTAGAAGCACGGTGGCTAGGAAAAACTCCCTAGAAAGGCCAAAACCTAGGAAGAAACCTAGAGAGGAACCAGGCTATGTTGGGTGGCCAGTCCTCTTCTGGCTGTGCCGGGTGGAGATTATAACAGAACATGGCCAAGATGTTCAAATGTTCATAAATGACCAGCATGGTCCAATAATAATAAGGCAGAGCAGTTGAAACTGGAGCAGCAGCAAGGCCAGGTGGACTGGGGACAGCAAGGAGTCATCATGTCAGGTAGTCCTGAGGCATGGTCCTAGGGCTCGGGTCCTCCGAGAAAGAGAGAAAGAGAGAATTAGAGAGAGCACACTTAAATTCACACAGGACACCGAATAGGACAGGAGAAGTATTCCAGATATAACAAACTGACCCTAGCCCCCCGACACATAAACTACTGCAGCATAAATACTGGAGGCTGAGACAGGCTATATACCAAAGATATAGAAAAAAGAAAGACTATTGAAGCAAATTGCTGCATTTCTGATTCATTCATATACTTTAGTACAGTCAATAAAGTAAAAAGGTGGTATTCTTATTCTATGATGAAATACTGATTTATGTGAAAAATCATTCAAATTTCAACGAGAAAAGTTAATTTATGTAATGCTCCCTGTTATTAGTGTTTTTTTAGATCAGTGTGTTATGAGTGACAATGTATGATTTCTGAGCGAGAATTGTTGCCAGTGTTATGGTCGAACAAGCTTATTTTGAGACGTGTATGAAGTGAGTTTTGGAGGTGAGATTAACTGTTTCGCCAAGATGCATGTTGGTAATGCAGACTGTATGAAGAATTTTGAAAAAGTGGCTTCGGTACTGTCCGACGTTTGTTAGCAATTGAAAAAAACTGTAATTAGGGGTAGGTAACCCATTGCACATGTGGGAACTTGCCATTATGACCTGCCACTGGCATTAAACAAAGCATCTGTGTTCATGTACGCTGATGATTCAATCATATATGCGTTGGCAACCACAGCTAATAAAGTCACTTAAACCCATAATAAAAAGTTGCAGTCAGTAATAAACTGGTCCTGAACATCTCTAAAACTAAGGGCATTGTATTTGGTACAAATCATTCCCTAAATTCTAGACCTCGGCTGAATCTGGTAATGAATGGTGTGGGTGTTGAACAAGTTGAGAAGACTAATTGACTTGGTGTTACCTTAGATTGTAAACTGTCATGGTCAAAACATATACTGTAGATTCAATGGCTACAAAGATGGGGAGAGGCCTGTCTGTGATAGAGATGATCTGCTTTTTTGACACCACACTCCACAAAGCAAGTCCTGCAGGCTCTAGTTTTATCTTATCTTGATTATTGTCCAGTCATATGGTCAAGTGCTGCAAAGAAAGACCTAGTTAAGCTGCAGCTGGCCTAGAACAGAGCTGCACATCTTGCTCTTCACTGTAATCAGAGTGCTAATATAAAAACGATGCATTCCAGTGTCTCTTGGGTAAGAGTTGAGGAAAGACTGACTGTATTACTTCTTGTTTTTCTAAGTAGCCACACACCTCTCCAAAGTGTCCATCATTAATAAGTGATTTCAATGCACTTTTATGACTCAAATAAGTGTCTTCAACTACAAGGTGCTTTTCTGAGCTCTCTTAGCTGAGCAAGAGAGCTCAGAGCAAGCACACTTGTAGTTGTTTTCTTTGCAACACAGCCCTGCATCCCCACCATCACACAATTACTGTTGTTGATTACACAATCCAGAAACGGTCCGTTATAAATCGCAATCTGGGTCAGGTGGTCATCATTTTAAAGCTTGTTCTATTGCCAACATGAATAGCTAAATTATGCAATACTATCTTACAGTGTTAGGCTTTCACAAGGCAAATAAGATTGCAATTTTGGTGCGCATAGAATTGAGTGCTGATTGAATTTAGATGTGTGGACAACGCAGGGTATAACGTCATATCATCTTGTAATTTTACATCAAACATAATGATTATAAACGTTCACACTGTATATTACATGAGTTTTATGATATTGAATTGTGAAGTGCACATTTGGAGACACAGGTATTTGGCTTGCTTGTATGACGTCAAAGCGATATTATTCTAATACTCTAATACTTGTTCTAATACTCGGCTAAATACATTGAGTCCTCTTAATTTACAGCATTTCCCTCACTCAGAAAACAAAACATTTGCAAAAGTTGCCCAATTAGCGGGAGGGATGGGGGAAACTTCTTGACGCACGTGGCTGTCAGTCAAAACCCACACAGAGCTGTGAAGTGGAGATCCTAAGAACTGACATCATGTATAGTGATGTCAGCCAATCCGTTCCAATTTAGGCACTTATCAGTGTTTCAGCCCGTATATGGGTAAGAGTATAAAGTGCTACATGTGAGAGTCAATGAAACAAACCATTGAAGTACAGCATATTGTAGCGAATTTGGGGGGTAGGCCCGACCAGGACTCAAACCTGGGTCCTATTCAAACAGGTCCGAACCTCTTGGCCAAGACCTTAACCGTTACTCCAAGAGTTCCAAACCTTTTGGCCAACACCTTAACCGTTACGCCAATACGTCCAAACCTCTTGGCATACGGTTAAGGTGTTGGCTTGTCACTGGATCTGTGTTCAAGTCCCGGTTGGGAGCTATCCCCCGAATTCAATTCAATATACTTCCATGGTTGGTTGAACTGACTCTTCCTTTTAACCGCCCCTAATGTATCCATGTTTAGCTATAACCTCCTACTACAATGGAGAGGAAAATAGGTGTAGAATTACTGATCTACAAATAATGTTCACTGCAAATAATATGCTTTGTGTGATTAAGATTCGCAGAGCTACACCTCCCCTGACTTAGACAAACAACCAGATATTGATTGATCGATGGAACATTTCTACCTGCAGCTAACCTAGTGGATAATGCTGGAAATAATGGTAAAAGAAAAGTGCAAAAAAAAGCCTAAAAGTATGTAATGATGAACTCTTGTCTCTTGTCCATCTACAGAGCCGTGACAGTTACCTCAGTGTCCTCTGGGCCTTGGCCCTCTGTGACCATGTCATGAATAGTCCTGACTTCAGAGATAGATCACAGTGGTGCTGGATAGTGTTATTCATTTCTCACCTTCAAGGATATGGAATTATCTTCTCCCCTCTAGCTTAAATATTATCATTGTAATGCATATCTTTGCCATTCCAGATCAAGTATCTTTGCCATTCCAGATACAATACCTTATTCTTTCCCCTTTCTCTACTGAAATGACCATCTTTCCAGAAAGGTGACTGTAGACTACGTAAAAGGGGTATACTTGCTCACACAGGTTCACAAATTCAATGATCAGGTTTATCTTATTGTCATCAGTGTAATTTCATACACCTTGAAGGGGACCATAGTTGATACAGTATATATGGAATACTGAGATATACTCCATGAACTGCAATGTCATTCGTCTTATTTCAAATTAGCATTAACATTTTAACAACTTAAAAACTGATACAAGCTTTAAATGGATTGAAATGTTGCACGCACTGTGTATTTTTCACATTTTGTATCATCACCACAGCTGTATTACACTGAACAAAAATATAAACGCAACATGTAAAGTGTTGGTCCCATGTTTCATGAGCTTAAATAATAGTTTGCGGAAATCTTTCAGATCCACAAAACAGCTTATTTATTAAAAATGTTGTGAAAAAATCTGTTAACATCCCTGTTATTGAGCATTTCTCCTTTGCCAAGTTAATCCACGCACCTGTCAGGTGTGGCCTATCAAGACAGTGATTAAACAACATGATCATTACACAGGTGGACCTTGTGTGTGGGACAATAAAAGGCAACTCTAAAATGTGCAGTTTTGTCACACAACACAATGCCACATATGTCTCAAGTTGAGGGAGTGTGCAATTGGCATGCTGCCTGAAGGAATGTCCACCTGAGCTGTTGCCAGATAATTTAATGTTGATTTCTCTACCATAAGCTGCCTCCAACGTTGTTTTAGAGAACTTGGCAGTATGTCCAACCGGCCTCACAACCGCAGACCACGTGTATGGTGTTGTGTGGGCGACCGGCTTGCTGATGTCAATTTGGGGAACAGAGTGCTCCATGGTGGCGGTGGGGTTATTGTATGGGCAGGCGTAAGCTGTGGACAATTGCATTTTATCAATGGCAATATAAATGCACAGAAATACCATGACGAGATCCTGAGGCACATTTTTTTAAAGGTACTGTAGGTTATTATTGTGGAGCAACGACAATTGTGTTGATTCATCCTCAGTTTTCTCCAATCACAGCCATTAAACACTAACTGTTTTGACGTCACCATAGGCCTCATGGTGAAATCCCTGAGCGGTTTCCTTCCTCTCTGGCAACGAAGTTAGGGAGGACACTCTTTTTAGTGACTCGGTGTATTGAGTTTGACTCACCATCCAAAGTGTGATTTATAACTTCACCATGCTCAAAGGGATTTCCAATGTCTGCTTTTTTATTTTTTACCCATCTACCGATAGGTGGCCTTCTTTATACCCTGATCTGTTTCACCTGTCTTTGTGCTTGTCTCCACCCCTCTCCAAGTGTCACCCATCCCCATTATCCGCAGTGTATTTATACTTGTGTTCTCTGTTTGTCTGTTGCCAGTTCGTTTTGTTTCATCAAGTCTACCAGCATTTTCCCCCATGATCCTGTCTTTCTCTAGTTCCGGTATTCTAGTTTTCCCAGATTTGACCATTCCGCCTTCCCCGACCCTGTGCCTGCCTATCGTTCAGTGCCTAGTCATACCACCCTGGATTATTGACCTCTGCCTGCCCTGACCCCGAGCCTGCCTTCCGTTCTGTACCTTTCGGACTCTGCTCTGGATTACTGACTTCTGCCTGCCCTTGACTTGTTGTTTGCATGCCCCCCTGTTTTTGTAATACACTTTTGCTACCTCGAAACTGTCTGCATCTGGGTCTTCTCCTGAGCCTTGACAGCTTGACTGAGGGACCTTACAGATAATTGTAAGTGTGGGGTACAGAGATGAGGTAGACATAAAAAAAAATAATGTTAAACACTGTTCTTGCACATGGAGTGAGTCCATGTGACTTGTTATGCAAATTTGTACTCCTGAACTTTTTTAGGGTTAAATACTTATTGACTCAAGACATTTCAGCTTCAAAAAACGTAATTCCACTTTAACATTATGGGGTATTGTGTGTTTAGGCCAGCGATGAAAAAAATCTTAAATTCTACATTTTAATTCAGTCTGTATAACAACAAAATATGGGAAAAGCAAAGAGCTGTGAATACTTTCTGAAGGTCCTGTATATACTCTTAAATGTAATGGCAAAATGTAGATTTCCACCTAAATAGACATACAAAAAATAAACTGCTATTCATGTTAAATACCATGATTCTGACATGCAAAAACGTGGTATTTGTGGAAAAAAGACACATGGGAGAAATACAGTATATATGTGTATATATATATATATATATATATATATACAGTGGGGTAAAAAAGTATTTAGTCAGCCACCAATTGTGCAAGTTCTCCCACTTAAAAAGATGAGAGAGGCCTGTAATTTTCATCATAGGTACACTTCAACTATGACAGACAAAATGAGATTTTTTTTCTCCAGAAAATCACATTGTAGGATTGAATTTTTTTGCAAATTATGGTGGAAAATAAGTATTTGGTCACCTACAAACAAGCAAGATTTCTGGCTCTCACAGACCTGTAACTTCTTCTTTAAGAGGCTCCTCTGTCCTCCACTCGTTACCTGTATTAATGGCACCTGTTTGAACAGGTTGTTATCAGTATAAAAGACACCTGTCCACAACCTCAAACAGTCACACTCCAAACTCCACTATGGCCAAGACCAAAGAGCTGTCAAAGGACACCAGAAACAAAATTGTAGACCTGCACCAGGCTGGGAAGACTGAATCTGCAATAGGTAAGCAGCTTGGTTTGAAGAAATCAACTGGGAGCAAAAAAATGGAAGACATACAAGACCACTGATAATCTCCCTCGATCTGGGGCTCCACGCAAGATCTCACCCCGTGGGGTCAAAATGATCACAAGAACGGTGAGCAAAAATCCCAGAACCACACGGGGGGTACCTAGTGAATGACCTGCAGAGAGCTGCGACCAACGTAACAAAGCCTACCATCAGTAACACACTACGCTGCCAGGGACTCAAATCCTGCAGTGCCAGACGTGTCCCCCTGCTTAAGCCAGTACATGTCCAGGCCCGTCTGAAGCTTGCTAGAGAGCATTTGGATGATCCAGAAGAAGATTGGGAGAATGTCATATGGTCAGATGAAACCAAAATATAACTTTTTGGTAAAAACTCGACTCGTCGTGTTTGGAGGACAAAGAATGCTGAGTTGCATCCAAAGAACACCATACCTACTGTGAAGCATGGGGGTGGAAACATCATGCTTTGGGGCTGTTTTTCTGCAAAGGGACCAGGATGACTGAACGGGGCCATGTATCGTGAGATTTTGAGTGAAAACCTCCTTCCATCAGCAAGGGCATTAAAGATGAAACGTGGCTGGGTCTTTCAGCATGTCAATGATCCCAAACAAACCGCCTGGGCAACGAAGTAGTGGCTTCGTAAGAAGCATTTCAAGGTCCTGGAGTGGCCTAGACAGTCTCCAGATCTCAACCCCATAGAAAATCTTTGGAGGGAGTTGAAAGTCTGTGTTGCCCAGCAACAGCCCCAAAACATCACTGCTCTAGAGGAGATCTGCATGGAGGAATGGGCCAAAATACCAGCAACAGTGTGTGAAAACCTTGTGAAGACTTACAGAAAACGTTTGACCTTTGTCATTGTTATATACCCTTTGTTGGCAAAGTATTGAGATAAACTTTTGTTATGGACCAAAATACTTATTTTCCACCATAATTTGCAAAGAAATTCATTAAAAATCCTACAATGTGATTTTCCGTTGTTTTTTTTCTTCTCTTTTTTTCTGTCATAGTTGAAGTGTACCTATGATGAAAATTACAGGCCTCTCATCTATTTAAGTGGGAGAACTTGCACAATTGGTGGCTGACTAAATACGTTTTTGCCCCACTGTATGTATATATATATATATATGTATATACAGTGCCTTGCGAAAGTATTCGGCCCCCTTGAACTTTGCGACCTTTTGCCACATTTCAGGCTTCAAACATAAAGATATAAAACTGTATTTTTTTGTGAAGAATCAACAACAAGTGGGACACAATCATGAAGTGGAATGACATTTATTGGATATTTCAAACTTTTTTAACAAATCAACAACTGAAAAATTGGGCGTGCAAAATTATTCAGCCCCCTTAAGTTAATACTTTGTAGCGCCACCTTTTGCTGCGATTACAGCTGTAAGTCGCTTGGGGTATGTCTCTATCAGTTTTGCACATCGAGAGACTGACATTTTTTCCCATTCCTCCTTGCAAAACAGCTCGAGCTCAGTGAGGTTGGATGGAGAGCATTTGTGAACAGCAGTTTTCAGTTCTTTCCACAGATTCTCGATTGGATTTAGGTCTGGACTTTGACTTGGCCATTCTAACACCTGGATATGTTTATTTTTGAACCATTCCATTGTAGATTTTGCTTTATGTTTTGGATCATTGTCTTGTTGGAAGACAATCTCCGTCCCAGTCTCAGGTCTTTTGCAGACTCCATCAGGTTTTCTTCCAGAATGGTCCTGTATTTGGCTCCATCCATCTTCCCATCAATTTTAACCATCTTCCCTGTCCCTGCTGAAGAAAAGCAGGCCCAAACCATGATGCTACCACCACCATGTTTGACAGTGGGGATGGTGTGTTAAGCTGTGTTGCTTTTACGCCAAACATAACATTTTGCATTGTTGCCAAAAAGTTCAATTTTGGTTTCATCTGACCAGAGCACCTTCTTCCACATGTTTGGTGTGTCTCCCAGGTGGCTTGTGTCAAACTTTAAACAACACTTTTTATGGATATCTTTAAGAAATTGCTTTCTTCTTGCCACTCTTCCATAAAGGCCAGATTTGTGCAATATACGACTGATTGTTGTCCTATGGACAGAGTCTCCCACCTCAGCTGTAGATCTCTGCAGTTCATCCAGAGTGATCATGGGCCTCTTGGCTGCATCTCTGATCAGTCTTCTCCTTGTATGAGCTGAAAGTTTAGAGGGACGGCCAGGTCTTGGTAGATTTGCAGTGGTCTGATACTCCTTCCATTTCAATATTATCGCTTGCACAGTGCTCCTTGGGATGTTTAAAGCTTGGGAAATCTTTTTGTATCCAAATCCGGCTTTAAACTTCTTCACAACAGTATCTCGGACCTACCTGGTGTGTTCCTTGTTCTTCATGATGCTCTCTGCGCTTTTAACGGACCTCTGAGACTATCACAGTGCAGGTGCATTAGACTTGATTACACACAGGTGGATTGTATTTATCATCATTAGTCATTTAGGTCAACATTGGATCATTCAGAGATCCTCACTGAACTTCTGGAGAGAGTTTGCTGCACTGAATGTAAGGGGGCTGAATAATTTTGCACGCCCAATTTTTCAGTTTTTGATTTGTTAAAAAATTTTGAAATATCCAATAAATGTCGTTCCACTTCATGATTGTTGTTGATTCTTCACAAAAAAATACAGTTTTATATCTTTGTTTGAAGCCTGAAATGTGGCAAAAGGTCGCAAAGTTCAAGGGGGCCGAATACTTTCGCAAGGCACTGTATGTATACATATGCATACATACATATGCATACATACATATGTACATAAATACATTTAAACTCACTTTTTCACAATTCCTGACATTTAATCCTAGTAAAAATTCCCTGTGTCTTAGGTCACTTTATTTTAAGAATGTGAAATGTCAGAATAATACTAGAGAGAATGATTTATTTCAGCTTTTATTTCTTTCATCACATTCCCAGTGGGTCAGAAGTTTACATACACTCAATTAGTATTTGGTAGCTTTGCCTTTAAATTGTTTAACTTGGGTCAAACGTTTCGGGTAGCCTTCCACATGCTTCCCACAATAAGTTGGGTGAATTTTGGCCCATTCCTCCTGACAGAGCTGGTGTAACTGAGTCAGGCCTCTTTGCTCGCACACACTTTTTCAGATCTGCCCACAAATTTTCTTTAGGATTGAGGTCAGGGCTTTGTGATAACCACTCCAATACCTTGACTTTGTTGTCCTTAAGCCATTTTGCCACAACTTTGGAAGTATGCTTGGGGTCCATTTGGAAGACCCATTTGCGACCAAGCTTTAACATATCCTCATAATTTTCCATCCTCATGATGCCATCTATTTTGTGATGTGCACCAGTCCCTCTTGCAGCAAAGCATCCCCACAACATGATGCTGCCAACCCCGTGCTTCACGGTTGGGATGGTGTTCTTCTGCTTGCAAGCCACCTCCTTTTTCCTCCAAACATAATGATGGTAATTATTGCCAAAAAGTTCTATTTTTGTTTCATCAAACCTGAAGACATTTCTCCAGAAAGTACGATCTTTGCCCCCATGTGCAGTTGCAAACCGTAGTCTGGCTTTATGGCAGTTTTGGAGCAGCGGCTTCTTCCTTGCTGAGCAGCCTTTCAGGTTATGTCGATATAGGACTCGTTTTACTGTGGATATAGATACTTTGTACCTGTTTCCTCCAACCTCTTCACACGGTCCCATGCTGTTGTTCTGGGATTGATTTTCACTTTTCGCACCAAAGTACGTTCATCTCTAGGAGACAAAACGCATCTCCTCTCTGAGCGGTATAACGGCTGTGTTGTCCCATGGTGTTTATACTTGCGTACTATTGTTTGTACAGATGAACGTGGTACCTTCAGGCGTTTGGAAATTGCTCCAAAGGATGAACCAAACTTTCGGAGGTCTACAAAAAAAAAATCTGAGGTCTATGCTGATTTCGTTTGATTTTACCATGATGTCAAGCAAAGAGGCACTGCGTTTGAATGTAGGCCTTGAAATACATCCACAGGTACGCCTCCAATTGACTCAAATGACATCAATTAGCCTATCAGAAGCTTCTAAAGCCATGACATAATTTTCTGGAATTTTCCAAGCTGTCTAAAGGCACAGTCTTTAGACTTCTGACCCACTGAAATTGTAATACAGTGAGTTAATCTGTCTGTAAACAATTGTTGGAAAAATTACCTAAGTAGATGCCTTAACCGACGTGCCAAAACTATAGTTGGTTTACAATAAATTTCTGGAGTGGTTGAAAAACAAACTTTAATGACTTCAACCTAAGTGTATGTAAACTTCCGACTTCAACTGTATACATATAGTACCAGTAAAAAGTTTGGACACACCTACTCATTTAGGGCTTTTCAGGAAGTCCAGGATCCAGTTGCAGAGGGAGGTGTTCAGTCCCAGGGTCCTGAGCTGGGTCATGAGCTTGGAGGGGACTATCGTGTTGATTTTTGAGCTGTAGTCTACGAACATCATTCTCACATAGATATTTCCCCTCTTGTACGGGATTGCGTCATCTGTGGATCTGTTGGGGGCCGTATGTAAATTGTAATGGGTCCACTGTTTCTGGGAGGATGGTGTTGATGTGTGTCATGACCAGCATTTCAAAGCACATCATAATTACAGA
This sequence comes from Oncorhynchus clarkii lewisi, assembly GCF_045791955.1. Taxonomy (NCBI): domain Eukaryota; kingdom Metazoa; phylum Chordata; class Actinopteri; order Salmoniformes; family Salmonidae; genus Oncorhynchus; species Oncorhynchus clarkii. The sequence continues at coordinate 19,256,036 of NC_092169.1, forward strand.
TTTGAGTGCTTCAGGGTAGTAATCATTTAGGCAGGTTACCTAGGAGATCTTGTGAACAGGGTCAATAGTGAAAAATAATGAATGAAAAATAGATTACCACAACAATATAAAGAGCCATACCAATGAGATGCTGGGCCCAGTCAGGTGTGAGAAACATTCCCCCTCTACTCCACTGAATGATCAATCACAAAAGATTGGTACCATTGTGAGCAGGTTGTAATCAAGTCCTGGTCTCCATGTAGGATGAGGCCTACTCAAAATCATCTTGGCTCTGACACACACACACAAGTGCAAGCTTTGCAGATACATCAACCCATCTGAATACCTCTCACACCCTACAGTAACCTGTGGATCACGAGAGAACCTTTGTAAATCAGCAGAACGTTCATAACCTATTTATTGACACTATAGTGTCCTCTAATTCTTAATTTGAAGTGAGACACCTTCAGTCAATCATAACACATCTATAAAAACGCTATATCTCATGACGCTGTACTTACATTAAAATCAGACCCCATAACGCACAGTTGAAGTCGGAAGTTTGAGTCATTAAAACTCATTTTTCAACCCCTCCACAAATTTCTTGTTAACAAACTATAGTTTTGGCAAGTCGGTTATGACATCTACTATGTGCATGACACAAGTAATTTTTCCAACAATTGTTTACAAACAGATTATTTCAATTATAATTCACTGTATCACAATTCAAGTGGGTCAGAAGTTTACAAACACTAAGTTGTCTGTGCCTTTAAAACAGCTTGGAAAAAAGGATGTTATTGGATGTCATTGCTTTAGAAGCTTCTGACAGGCTAATTGACATCATTTGGGTCAATTGGAGGTGTACATGTGGATGTATTTCAAGGCCTACCTTCAAACTCAGTGCCCGTTTGCTTTGACATCATGAGAAAATCAAAAGAAATCAGCCAAGACCTCAGAAAATAAATTGTAGACCTCCACAAGTCTGGTTCATCCTTGGGAGCAATTTCTAAACGCTTGAAGGTACCACGTTCATCTGTACAAACAATAGTACGCAAGTATAAACACCATGGGTCCACATACAGCTCAGGAAGTAGACACGTTCTGTCTTCTAGAGATGAACGTACTTTGGTGTGAAAAGTGCAAATCAATCCCAGAACAACAGCAAAGGACCTTGTGAAAATTCTGGAACAAACAGGTACAAATGTATATATATCCACAGTAAAACGAGACCGGTATCGACACAACCTGAAAGACCGCTCAGCAAGGAAGAAGCCACTGCTCCAAAACTGCCATAAAAAAAGCCAGACTACGGTTTGCAACTGCACATGGGGACAAACATCATACTTTTTAGAGAAATGTCCTCTGGTCTGATGAAACAAAAATAGAACTGTTTGGCCATAAGGACCCTCATTATGTTGGGAGGAAAAAGGGGGATGCTTGCAGGTCGAAGAACACCATCCCAACCGTGAAGCACGGGGTTGGCAGCATCATGTTGTGGGGGTGCTTTGCTGCAGGAGGGACTGGTGCACTTCACAAAATAGATGGCTTCATGAGGAAGGGAAATGATGTGGATATATTGAAGCAACATCAAGACATCAGTCCAAATCGACAATGACCCCAAGCATACTTCCAAAGTTGTGGCAAAATGGCTTAAGGACAATGAAGTTAAGGTATTGGAGAGCCAATCACAAAGCCCTGACCTCAATACCATAGAACATTTGTGGGCAGAATTGAAAAAGTGTGTGCGCGCAAGGAGGCCTACCAACCTGACTCAGTTACACCAGCTCTGTCCGGAGGAATGGGTAAAATGTACCTAACTTATTGTGGGAAGGTTGTGGAAGGCTATCCAAAAAGTTTGACCCAAGTTAAACAATATAAAGGCAAAGCTACCAAATAATAATTGAGTGCATGTAAACTTGACCCACTGGGAATGTGATGAAAGAAATAAAAGCTGAAATAAATAATTATACTATTATTCTGACATTTCACATTCTTAAAATAAAGTGGTGATCCTAACTGACCTAAGACAGGGAATTTTTACTAGGATTAAATGTCAGGAATTGTGAAAAACTGAGTTTAAATGTATTTGGCTAAGGTGTATGTAAACTTCCGACTTCAACAGTACATACTGTAAATGCCTTATGATGCTATACATACTACAAAGTCAGACACCTTTGTTTATTCATTACACATGCACAAAGTCATAATGATGTAAAGATAAATGTATTAACTCTAAAAGGAATTATCACTAAAAGCTAAAACAAATCAACGTTAAAGACAAGTTTAAACCATACATTTCCCTATATTTTTACATGAAAGAAATATAACGTTTCAGCCAGCAATGCAATTACATTACACAGGGAGGTGAATAGTGTATCTTCTCTCTGAGCTGTGATACAAATGGTTCTTACCTCTCTTCCTAATGGAGGTACTGCATGTTGGGGTGGGGGTCCGCTAATACAGGACTAGTGAAGGCCCAGTGCACTACCTTTATGAGTAAGCATTGTTGTTGTCTATAATTATTTATTTTTTAAACTGGGGGAAAACCAGAAAAAAACTGGGGGATGTGAACTGATTTAAAAATGGCCCAACCAATGTTTTTTGCTGTGCATGACTGCACTTTTGAGCCTGTGTCATTCTGCAGCACAGCATTTTGGGGAAAGTTAAGAGCAAGTCCAATACTGGCTGTGCAACATAGAGGGAAAGAGGTTGGGCCGTTTTAGAGTAATATAATATTTGCCATTTATCATTGTAGTGGGGCACATAGTGTACTGTGCACAGAGGCCCATGTCTCTCATTACTTTATTTCCTGTTTTGTGTTACCGAAAAAAAAGCATTTTTCTGACACACAATTGCATTGTGATCACTTTAGCATAGTAGATGCACATTGTCAGGAATTGCAGATGTTACAGGAATGTAAGTGATGTTCCCTCATACTGATAGGCTTGGTGTGGTGCACATTGTTTTGTTTTATTATAACTGCTTTGTTTTAGGCTGTTATTCACCTCGAGAAATAGCAGGTGCAAACTTTGTCCAAGTATAAACTTTTAGAGTTTTCACTTAGCATACACTTTGTATAATATCTATACTTTTAAAAGATCACACACAAATCAAATAATGCGAGTGTAGCGAAATGCTTGTGATTCTAGTTCCGACACGTCATAGCGAGACACTGTCCTCTCAATTTCTTTAACTTTGGGGTAGCAACGTAGGCTGACGCTGTTACTCCATGCAATTCCAGCCACAAACAGGAAGGATTCATACAGCCACAAGCCCGGGACTATCCACGGTCCCAGCAATAAGGACTAACCGTGTTATGGGCTGTGTTCAAATTAACTTGATAGCTAGCAACTAGGCTAGCTTCTTCACCAGGCAACAGCTCTTTAGACTTTAGGGTTTGGCAGTATCCCGGGACAGATTTATGTCCAAATAGCTACTTGTTGTTAGCGCGTTCAGCCCAGTAATCCATCTTCATGAGGCGCGAGCACTAGGTCCAGACAAAGTCCAAAAGTTACGTTACAGTCTGTAGAAACATATCAAACGATGTATAGAATCAATCTTTTTAACATAAATCTTCAATAATGTTCCAACCAGAGAATTCCTTTGTATGTAGAAAAGCAATGGAACGAGAGCTACCTCTCACATGACCGCGCATCACGAGCTCCTGGCACTCTGCCAGACCACTGACTTTACAGTAGAAGCCTCAAACAAGTTTCTAAAGACAGTTGACATCTAGTGGAAGCCACCCTTAGGAAGTTGAATTTGACCCCTTTATACACTGTGTATTCAATAGGCCAAGCTTTGAAAAACTACAAACCTCAGATTTACCACTTCCTGGTTAGATTTTTCTCAGATTTTCGACTACCATCTGAGTTCTATTATACTCACAGACATCATTTAAACAGTTTTAGAGACTTCAGAGTGTTTTCTATCCAATACTACTAATACTATGCATATATTAGCAACTGAGACTGAGGAGCAGGCCGTTTACTCTGGGCACCTTTCATCCAAGCTACTCAATATTGCCCCTGCAGCCATAAGAAGTTTTAACAAAGTTAACCATTTTCACTGTATTGTCCATATAATAATATGCATATATTAACAACTGGGACTGAATAGCAGGCCGTTTACTCTGGGCACGCTTTTCATCCAAACGTGAAAACGCCGCCCCTTATCCCAAACAGGATTTATACTCCTTAATATGTTTCAAAATGGCCCCTACGCACTTAGAAGAAAAGGTTCCAAAAGTGTTCTTTAGCTGTCCCCATAAGAGAACCCTTTTTGGTTGCATGTCTAACCCTTTTGGGTTTCCATGTAGAACCCTTTTTTACAGAGGAACCAATAGGGGTTCTCCTATGTGCGTATGGGCCATTTTGAAACATTACGGAGTATAACATGGAATGTCCATCTTTTTGTGAGAAATTACACTGGTCACTCAAAACATTTATAAGGTATTCATAAAGTATACATAGCCCACACTTTAGTTGAGACCATGCAAAATGACTTAACTAGTACAATGTTTACAAGGAACTATAAAAATCTTATCCAGTTGGTTAACTTTACTTTAAGTGTCATTATTCATAAAGCTATAACACGTCACATGCTGTCATATGATCAACAGCTATAAAACTAGTTTTAATGGGTGTTATAGATGACTGTTCATCCTGTTGTCATATGCTCTGTCAACTGCTAATAACAACTGCTATTAGTGTCTACAAACCACATATTTGAATGACGAGTGTCATAACCATGTGACATGCCATTATAGCATGTGCACAGACGCCTTAGGTAAAGTGACATTAATATAAGGTGTTAAAAAAATCCTGTTATGAATGTACTTAAAACCACAGAGTTGAGAGTATCACAAATCCATTCAGGATCGCAAAGAAAAATGGGTAAATTGGAGCAGAGATTTATTTAAGACAGATGTATGTGTAACGACGTTCGTCTGTAGAAGGAGAAGCGGACCAAAAAGCAGCGTGGTGGTTACTCATGTTCTTTAATGGAAAATGAACGATACATGAAATAACTTAAATCTACAAAACAACAAACGGAACGTGAAAAACCTATACAGCCTATCCTGTGACCACAAACACAGTGACAGGAACAATCACCCACCAACACACAGTGAAACCCAGGCTACCTAAGTATGATTCTCAATCAGAGACAACTAATGACACCTGCCTCTGATTGAGAACCATACTAGGCCGAAAACATAGAAATGCCCCAAAACATAGAAAAACAAACATAGACTGCCCACCCAACTCACGCCCTGACCATACCAAATAAATACAAAACAACGGAAATCAAGGTCAGAACGTGACAGTATGACAAGACAATAAACTGCTGAGTTGGAGCACGTCCAGATATAAAAATATACATTTCCTGTCAAAAGTTTGGACATTCAAGGGTTTTTCTTTAATTTGACTATTTTCTACATTGTAGAATAAAAGTGAAGACATCCAAACTATGAAATAAAACATATGGAATCATGTAGTAGCCAAAGAAGTGTCAAAGAAATCAAAATGTTTAATATTTCAGATTCTTCAAAGTAACGACCCTTTGCCTTGATGGTAGCTTTGCACACGCCATGATGTAGTCACCTGGAAGGCATTTCAATGAAACTTGATGACAGCTTTGCACACTCTTGGCATTCTCTCAACCAGCTTAATGAGGTAGTCTCCTGGAATGCATTTCAAATAACAGGTGTGCCTTGTTAAAAGTTCATTTGTGGAATTTATTCCCTTCTTCATCCTACCCCCTCCTTTTTCGAACATTCTGTTAAAAATCACACAACTTTTCAGCGTCCTGCTACTCATGCCAGGAATATAGTATATGCATATGATTAGTATGTGTGGATACTCTGAACACTCTGAAGTTTCTAAAACTGGTTAAATCACGGCTGTGACTATAACAGATTGTGTGTTTCATCGAAAAGTGCAAGAAAAACTGCTCTCTGAAAGCTAAAAATAATTTCCATGCGTCACTTTCATGGGTTGTTAAAAGGGCACAAAATTAATTATGGACCTGCATGCAATTCCTACAGATTCCACACGATGTCGCCATTGTCGTCATTTTCCGGGGAGTTTTTTGTTGGTACTAACTGGATTCAATTTCTTCCGGTCTCCGCCAGGATGTTGTGAAGTGCACATTTTCAGCCATTGATTTGAAGACGAGGAGCTATTGAATACACATCGCCCTGTAATCATTTTGATAGATTATAAACGTTTACTAATACCTAAAGTTGGATTACAAAAGTATTTCGAAGTGTTTTGTGAAAGTTTATCGTCTACTTTTTTAATTTTAAAAAATGACGCTGCGTTTTAAAACAATGTTTTTTTCTGAATTACACAGCTTCCATTGAAAACTATTTTGGGTATATATGGACCGATTTAATCGAAAAAAAGACCCAATAGTGATGTTTATGGGGCATATAGGAGTGCCAAGAAAGAAGCTCGTCAAAGGTAATGAATGTTTTATATTTTATTTCTGCGTTTTGTGTAGCGCCGGCTACGCTAAATCTTTGTTTACGTCGCATTCAGGCATTTTGGGGTGTTGCATGCTATCAGATAATAGCTTCTCTTGCTTTCGCCGAAAAGCATTTTAAAAATCTGACTTGTTGGCTAGATTCACAACGAGTGTAGCTTTAATTCAATACCCTGCATGTGTATTTTGATGAACGTTTGAGTTTTAACGAGTACATTTAGCATTTAGCGTAGCGCATTTGCATTTCCAGGTGCCTACTTGAGACATCTGCGTCTCAAGTAGGAGCAAGAAGTTAATGCATTTCAGCCAATCAATTGTGCTGTGACAAGGTAGGGTTGGTATACAGAATATAGCCCTATTTGGTAAAATACCAAGTCCATATTATGGAAAGAACAGCTCACATAAACAAAGAGAAACGACAGTCCATCATTACTTTAAGACATGAAGTTCATTTAATTCTGAAAGTTTCATTAAGTGCTATGAGGAAACTGGCTCTCATGAGGACCACCGCAGGAAAGGAAGACCCAGAGTTACCTCTGTTGCAGAGGATAATTTCATTAGAGTTCCCAGCCTCAGTAATTGCAGCCAAAATAAATGCTTCACAGCGTTCAAGTAACAGACACATCTCAACATCAATTGTTCAGTGGAGACTGCATGAATCAGGCCTCCGTGGTCAAATTGCTGCCAGGAAACCACTACTTAATAAAGGACACCAATAAGAAGAAGAGACTTGTTTGGACCAAGAAACATGAGCAATGGACATTAGACCGGTGGAAATATATCCTTTTGTCTGATGAGTCCAAATTTAAGATTTTTGGTTCTAATCTCTGTGTCTTTGTGAGAGTAGGTGAATGGATGCATGTGTGGTTCCCACTGTGAAGCACAGAGGAGGATGAGGAGTGATGGTGTGGAGGTACTTTGCTGGTGACACTGACTGTGATTTATTTAGAGTTCTAGGCACACTTAACCAGCATGGCTGCCACAGCATTCTGCAGCAATATGCGCTTAGTGGGACTATCATTTGTTTTTCAACAGGACAATGACCCAACACACCTCCAGGCTGTGTAAGGGCTATTTGGCCAAGAAGGAAAGTAATGGAGTGTAGTATCAGATGACCTGGCCTCCACAATCACCTGACTTCAACCTAATGGAGATGGTTTGGGATGAGTTGGACCGCAGAGTGAAGGAAAAGCAGCCAACAAGTGCTCAGCATATATGGGAGCTCCATTTTTTTTACTTTGTCAGGCAAGTCAGTTAAGTACAAATTTGTATTATCAACAACGGCCTAGGTTAACTGCCTTGTACAGTGGCAGAATGACAGAATTTATCAGCTCGGGGATTCGATCTTGCAACCTTACTAGTCCAACGCTCTAACCACTAAGCTACCTGCCGCCCCAAGACTGTTGGAAAATCATTCCAGGTGAAGCTAGTTAAGAGAATGCCAAGAGTGTGCAAAGCTGTCATCAAGACAAATGACTTTGATTTGTTGAACACCTTTTTGGTTACATGATTCCATATGTGTTATTTCATAGTTTGATGTCCTCACTATTATTCTACAAAGTAGAAAATACAAATAAAGAAAAAAACTTTGAAATAGTACTGTAGGTGTGTCCAAACTTTTGACTGGTACTGTATATATAAATAATAACTTGCAAATATAATTTTACAACAAAATCTTTACAGGATTGGTGAAAGCTGTGGAAAAAGGAAGATGTATAGGCTACAGTAACAATGACAGCTATATTATGAAAAAAAATGGCTACTTAGTCAGGTAACTCGCTAGCTAGCTAAGTTCGAATTGTATTTGAAACACTTTGATGACCCACCGATGGCTGATACCTGTTAGTGCTAGCTAGCTACAGGTGGAGAAACAGACTCTGTAGGACAATAAATCCTCTTTCACTTTAAGCGCAATTGCCTTTTCATTTACTTCACTCTTACTACCTGCTAACGTTTCTATTGTCCATGTTATTTGCTGTGCCAAGGTTTGCTAACTATATTAGCCGACATCCATGTTCTTCCGTGTTATATTAATCCCACTTTTATTCTTCCAATTTCAGCTATAGCATACACTGGCACAAGAGCTCTAAATACATTTGAATTGGATCTCCAAACTGTCCATTAAGTCTCAACTATATGATTCTCTGACACAAATGGAGAATTTGCAGATCCAATTAAAATGTATTTAGAGCTCGTGTCCGCAAATTATATCGCTAAAAGAACAAAAACAACGACACATGAGAAGGGAGATTTTTATTTATTTAACCTTTATTTAACTAGGCAAGTCAGTTAAGAACAAATTCTTATTTACAATGATGGCCTACCAAAAGGCAAAAGGACTTCTGTGGGGACGCGGGGTGGGATTCAACATTTTAAATAATCCCGACAAAAGAGACACCTAAAACAAAAACATAGCATGGCAGCCACACATGACAACACATCATGGTAGCAGCACAACATGATAACAGCACAAAACATGGTACAAACGTTATTAGGGACAGACAACAGCACAAAGGGAAATAAGGCAGAGATGACAATACATCACACAAAGCAGCCATAACTGTCAGTAAGAGTGTCCATGATTGAGTCTTTGAATGAAGAGATTGAGATAATATTGTCCCGTTTGAGTGTCTGTTGCAGCTCGTTCCAGTCACTAGCTGCAGCGAAATGAAAAGATGAGCAACCCAGGGCTTTGGGGACCTTTAACAGGATGTGACTGATGATAAGCCTATTGCAAACCAACAGCAAAGAACATGGATAAGAAAAAACATTACTTAGATTGAGTTAACCAACGTATGTTAAGATCAAAATGCAATTGTATTTAAAGTGTGAAAGGGAATGTATTGTGTGATGTGCTGCAAAGTTCTCTATAATCTGAGATTCCTCCTGTAGCTAGCTAGCTCTACCTAACAGTGGGGCTGCTCGTGCTCATTTTGTGGCCTTATAGGTGAATGAATGACGTGGCCTTATGGGGAAAATACTTTGTTTGAAATGAGTAGAGCAGGGCTTTCCAACCCTGTTCCAAGAGAGCTACATGTTGCAATTACTTAGTGAGCTGACATCTTAGCAGTTCACCGAGCCCACCTGGCCCCAGGGCAATCGGCAAGTGGGGCAGGGACAACTTTAAAAGCATATTTCCACCCTTGCTGCGTCATTGTCCCTCCAAGTACTATTCAGCCCCCAATCCTCAGAAGGCTGCATCTCACCAGAGCCTAAGAAACAGGGCGCCAGAGAAGAAGGCTGATGTTTTACGCGTCCCTAACCAATTGTGTTTTTTTGTTAATTTCGTTATGTTGTTTGTAACTTATTGTTTTACTTATTTTCTACATAATGTTGCCGCTACCGTCTCTTATGACCGAAAATCACTTCTGGACATTAGGACTGCGTTTACTCACCACAGACTAGCATAATCCTTTTTATCCTGTAATGGATTTCCTCCTCTTCTTCTGAAGAGGAGAGGCGAAAAGGATCGGAGGACCAATATGCGGCGTGGTAAGTGTCCATGGTTCTTTTAATAAGAAATAGTACACATGAACAATTGAATACAAAAACAATAAACGTGGAATGAACAAAACCCAAAACAGTACCGTGTGGTGAAAAACACGGAAACAAACACCCACAAACACACAGTGAAACCCAGGCTACCTAAGTATGATTCTCAATCAGAGACAACTAATGACACCTGCCTCTGATTGAGAACCATACTAGGCCATACTAAACATAGAAATTCCCAAATCATAGAAAAACAAACATAGACTGCCCACCCCAACTCACACCCTGACCATACTAAATAATGACAAAACAAAGGAAATAAAAGGTCAGAACGTGACATTTCCTTTAATGAGTCTGATGAGCCAAAAGTGAATGATATTCTACTCTCCCAGGAACAGGCCCAGATCTCCATGATTTGCATGAAGAGAAGGCAGACAAAAAGGGGCCAAAGGGCGGGCTGCCTTCTGAGAATTCGTAGGTGATCATATAAAACCCCCTTCCTTCCATTCTGCTAGCAAACGTGCAATCTTCGGAGAATGAAATAGACAACCTACATTAAACTACCAACGGGACATTCAAAACTGTAATATCTTATGCTTCACGGAGTCGTGGCAACTGCTCGGCCTCTGACCGCAAGTCACTACAGAGGGTAGTGCGTAAGGCCCAGTACATCACTAGGGCAAGGCTTCCTGTCATCCAGGACCGCTACACCAGGTGGTGTCAGAGGAAGGCCCTAAAAATTGTCAAAGACTCTAGCCACCCTAGTCATGGACTGTTGTCTCTGCTACCACAAGGCAAGTGGTACCAGAGTTCCAAGTTTAGGTCCAAGAGGCCTCTAAACAGCTTCTACCCCCAAGCCATAAGAATCCTGAACATCTAATCAATTGGCTGCCGAGACTATTTGCAATGACCACCCCTCTTTTACACTACTGCTACTCTCTGTTGTTATCATCTATGCATAGTCACTTTAATAACTCTACCTACATGTAGATATTACCTCAACTAACCGGTACCTCCCTGTATAGTCTCGCTATTATTTTACTGCTGCTCTTTAATTACTTGTTACTTTTATTTGTTATTCTTTTCCGTATTTTTTAAAACTTCATTGTTGGTTAGGGGATCGTAAGTAAGCACTTCACTGTAAGGTCTACTTGATGTATGCTGCGCATATGACTAATACAATTTGATTTGAAATCCCTCCCCGAGGTCAATGATCAACTTACCTGCAGTCTCTGCCTAGATACCAGTATGAGCAACCCATCCAGACCTCATGGACCTCTATGCCCAAGCCTGGACATGGTCTGCACCCGACACTGCAGTGGGACCTACCTAGGACAGTCACTACTCGGCAAGTGCCCTTTCAGGGGAAACATCTTCACCACCCTGCCCCAGCTTTTGGCTACTCAGCTCTTCCCCCATTTCCAATCTACCCGGAACTGGCTACTGGCTTACTGTCCAGCTTACTGGACTCCAGGTTACCCAGTCTCAGATTTTTTGGCTCAGGAGTGCTAACAGCCCTCAAGGTACTACTCAGGGCCGGACACATGGGTGTACTCTTACCATCCGGACGCAGCCGCTGTGGCCTCCACGTACCCATATCAGCAGTCAGTATAGCCCCTGAGCCAGCAGCTACCCCGGCAGAGACGGCCAGCACAGCCCCCGAGCCATCAGCTGTATCCAGGTGCCACCATGTACACGTACCTTCCCCAACCTCAGCCCTGGTCAGGGCCTCAGCAGTGTATGCCATGGGACGGTGCTTTCATGCACCTAGAGAAAATGTTGCTCCCGAAGACGACAGGAGTTTGCTCTCCTCAAGATGGCCTTCAATAACTTGTTGTCCCCGACAAGGATGAAACGGTCAACTTTTATCACTTACTTGACCACCTCAAGCTGCCAGATGCCCTTCTTATGACCTTGTCACACCTCCATGACCCAGCTCCATACACCACCGCCATGGTAGAGCTCGAGCAGCAATGGGGCCATCCACATAACCTTGCCCTAGAGGAGATCTCCGCCATCATGGAGTTGCAAGACATCCCGCCAAGGCACACACAAGGCTTCTGTCAGTTATCTCTTCACATCAATACATTAGTGAGCTTGCTTTGGTCACTCAGGGGCCCAGGGATAATTGAGCTGTCCTGCGGCTTCCACGTTGAGCGTCTCCTATGAAAGCTCCCCTCCGAGTACAGGGCCAACTTTAAGGCCATATGTACACTACATACCCGCAAGCTCCTCACACCCTTCTGTACCTAGTACAATGGCTAATACCTCAGCAGGTGTGAGAGATTCACCTCAATGACTGTCGTGCGGCTCAAGTGGCTGAAGGATAAGAGAAACTGTCAACAGTGTGGCTGAGCTCACCCTGAGGCCCAGTGCAACCTCAGGAGTCTGTGCGACAGGTGAGACTACCCTACAAGGCTCAACTGTCAGCTTCAGGCTCCAACCCTTGGAGAGACCCAAGAAGGCCTTCTCCAGGCCCTTCTCCATCAGAAGCAGCTTTACTGCAAAGGATTTAAGCGAGGCCAGCCAGTCCTGACCTGCTGAGGTACTGCAAAGGCAACACTGCAACCTCAGACTGCCACTCCATACCCCACAGGTCTGCCTTTGCAGGACCCTGCCTCTCGCCAGTGTCTGCTCACCAGACTCCAAAGACGGATGATTACATCCACCAGATATGGATATCTCATAGCAGATGCCGCATACCATACTGCCCTCTCACAGGGCAGCTAGCCAGGCAATGGGCACCAGCCTATGGTAACCCCGATCACACAGAATGGTGCAGTGCTTCCAGAGACACAGTCAAGTAACATTGTCGGATTTCATGCATTAGAAAGTAAAAATTTGGGCAGCTCTAGAAAATCCTCATTCTAGTCAGGGCTTTATTATTTTGTGGTGCAAGGCCTGTTAGAGGGGGGGGGGGGCTGCTCCAAGAACATGTTAGGGTACGTATGTCTCCCCAGTGATCCCTTACTGAAACCTTTGTTCTGTCCATCACCACGTTTGACCCAGCTCACCTGGCCTAAGGACAATCGGCAAGGACAACTATAAAAGCATAGTCCACCGTCACCGGTCCTTTGTGCAGAGTTCTTCCAAGAGTCATGTGGATACTTTCAGTTAATTAAGTGGGTTGCACTGTATCTGAAAAGTGCATACTGGACTGCAAACTTGACACTTTTTCCCAAAAATGGTGTGGTGCTTCTTTCTTTCTTTTTCCCAACGTAGTTAAGCCAAAACCACGATCCCGTTCTACTACAATCCCATTGGCTAGCTAGCGTTGTCTCACTCTGCGATCAGCGCAGAGACAGTGACCTTTCAAGGTAAGGATGGAAAGTGTAATTTAACAAATAGCTGCCTAATGTAATGCAGGCCTATTATTATCATGTATGGTAACATTTGCCCATGTATTTATTTTCAGAGTTTCAATGAGTTGTAAATATGTCTGAGAACTGAATTCCCTCAATTGAAGGTCAGCTAAGTTAATCTAGGCTACTTAACGTTACTAGCTCGGTACTTGAAGTTGTTATATTATCATTAGTTGTCTTTTATAAGGTAAAGAAAATGCTTATTATTCATGATTTCTCAAATATTTATTCAGTCAAATATGCTATGCTACAGCCATTGAATCTGTCTTTGAGCGTTAACGGACAGTAATGGCTAGCTCGGTCCATGACATTATGTTATTATATTTTTCAATCTTGAAATACAAGGGCAAATGTTACTAATCCGTGACTGAAATTTTGCGCTACTTATTCACCTCCGGACTTGGAGACTTGGAGAGTGCTCAAAGCGTTGTAGAACGCCCCTCTGAATAACGGGGCATGGTTTTGGCTTAACTGCGCTGGGAAAAACCAAGACGTGCCATTTATACCATATTTAATGTTATTTATATACTAGTTACTTCTGATATTGCACTGCTAATTCCATTGCTAATGTAGATATCTGTATCCACTGATTAGGCTATGCTATTAGCTAATTACTATTGCTGTGATGTTCCATTTCACTGCTTCTGCTAGCACCTTATGTACATCACTGCTAATACATTAGCATAGTAGCTAGCATTCATTGCTATTGTATATTAATAACTTTAATTACCGCCTGTGTTTTTTTCTGTTTCTTATCCATAGAAAACCATTTTCACAATTCCACTTCCACACCGTGTGTGTGTGCTTATGGCAATAAATGAGTGACTCGAGTATGTCTCCTGCTGTGTCATTGTCCCTCTGACCAGGGATTGTCTCTCGTTTAAACCGGAACTTCTCAGAGTTCACCAACCATCAGGTGCCGCTCTTTTTCAGCTGTTATAAAGACTATGAATGCATGAATAAAGACACCTACATTAAAGTGTTACCTAAATATTGTTAATAAATGTGTGAATAACTAGGTTACTAACATTTACAAATGTGGGAGTAATGATTAATACATTATGAATAAACTATTTACTAATTCATTATAAATGCTATATAACGTGGAGTTATTATAAAGTGTTACCTGAAATGACCTTATGGCCTTATGGGGGGATTTAAATAACATGCCACAATTTACCAGACATGGAATGAGTTTAATCACACACACACACACACACACACACACACACACACACACACACACCACACACCACACACCACACACAATTTGGTTGAACTAATACATCCAGATCTAGGTTCACACCACACAGCAGCAACCATCCCTGTGGCCCTAACAGAGCTCAGCAATGGCTGAGTTTGAGCCATGGTGCAGTAGCTGTAAGCCTTGCACAGACTACTGCGTATATGCACCCACCCTACTGTTAGTGCTAGACTCCTCCATGGCTTCAGTCCCTATGCCACTCATACAAAACCCACTAATGAGGCTAGATTAGCGTAAATAGCCCTCTCTCTAGTCACACACATTACTGTCATCTAAAGTTGGGCACCTAAAAATATAACAAACATGAGTGGATGTAAATGGGGTGTTTTCGCGAGCAAGATATGTGAGAAAGCATATTTACATGTAGTTTTAATATAGCCTGTGTATACCTCTGTTATATTGTACATGAATGCACCATTATGTGTGAGTGGAAATAGAGTCCTCATGAATTCTTCTATAAGTGTTGGTTTCAGTTTGAACATTCATGGTATACTATTAGTCCCTACAGTATGTTTTGTAATTATATTGATGGAAATATGTTTGGAAATAACATTAAATGTTGATATACAGAGGGAGCCAGGGCTTAGTGGTGAGAGCGTTGGGCCAGAAACAGAAAGGTTGCTAAATCGAATCCCCAAGCTGACAAGGTAAAAATCTGTTGTTCTGCCCCTGTGTAAGGCAGTTAACTCACTCTTCCCCGGGCGCCAAAGATATGGATGTCAATTATGGCAGCCCCCCGCACCTCTCTGATTCAGAGGGATAAATGCGGAAGACATTTTTCAGTTGAATGCATTCAGTCAACTGACTAGGTATCCTACGTAAATCAAATATTATTTGTCACACTCATATTTAGCAGATGTTATTGCAGGTGTAGCGAAATGGTTGTGTTCCTTGCTCCAACAGTATCTAACAATTCACAACAATACATAAATCTAAAAGTAAAATGATTGAACTAAGAAATATATAAATATTAGGACGAGCAATGTCGGTGGCATTGACAAAAAATACAGTAGAATAGAGTACAGTATATAAATTTGAAATAAGCAAAGCTGTATGTTAACATTATTAAAGTGGCAGTGATTCCATGTCTATGTGTATAGGGCACCAGTCTCTAAGGTGCAGGGTTGAGTAGCAGGGTGGAAGCCGGTTAGTGATGGCTATTTAACAGTATGATGGCCTTGAGATAAAGAGTTTCTTTCAGTCTCTCGGTTCCCAGCTTTGATGCACCTGTACTGACCTCGCCTTCTGGATGATAGCGGGGTGAACAGGCCGTGACTCAGGTGGTTGATGTCCTTGATGATATTTTTGGCCTTCCTGTGACATCAGGTGCTGTAGGTGTCATGGAGGGAGGCAGTGTGCCCCCAGTGATGCTTTGGGTATACCGCACCACCCTCTGGAGAGCCCTGTGGTTTCGGGTGGTGCAGTTGCCGTAACAGGCGGTGCATTTGTAAAAAGGTTTTAGGGGCCAAGACGAATTTCTTCAGCCACCTGAAGTTGAAGAGGTGCTGTTGTGACCATTTGAGATTGTCAGTGACATGTACTTCTCCACTGCGGTCCCATTGATGTGGATAGGGAAGTGCTTCTTCTGCTGACGTTGAGGGAGAAGTTATTTTCCTGGCACCACTACGCCAGGGTCCTCACCTCCTCCCTGTAGGCTGTCTCGTCATTGTTGGTAATCAGGTCTACTACTGTTGTGTTGTCCTTAAACTTGATGATTGAGTTGGAGGCATGCATGGCCACGCAGTCAAAGGTAAACAGGGAGTACAGGAGGGGGCTGAGCACGCACCCTTGTGGGGCCCCTGTGTTAAAGATCAGCAAAGTGGAGGGGTTGTTTCTTACATTCACAACCTGGGGATGGAGAGTCATGAAGTCCAGAACCCAGTTACACAGGGTGGGGTTCAGACCCAGGGCACTGAGCTTATGATGAGCTTGGAGGGTACTATGGTGTTGAAGGCTGTGCAATAGTCAATGAACAGCATTCTGACGTACAGTTGAAGTCGGAAGTTTACGTACTCTTAAGTTTGAGTCAAATAAACTTGTTTTTAAACCACTCCACAAATGTCATGTTAATTAATAAACTATAGTTTTGGCAAGTCGGTTCCAACAATTGTTTACAGAAAGATTATTTCACTTATAATTCACTGTATCACAATTCCAGTGGGTCAGAAGTTTACATACACTAAGTTGACTGTGCCTTCAAACAGCTTGGAAAATTCCAGAAAATTATGTCATGGCTTTAGAAGCTTCTGATAGGCTAATTGACATAATTTGAGTCAATTGGAGGAATACCTGTGGATGTATTTCAAGGTATACCTTCAAAGTCAGTGCCTATTTGCTTGACATCATGGGAAAATCAAACGAAATCAGCCAAGTTTAAACACCATGGGACCACGCAGACGTCATACCGCTCAGGAAGGAGATGCATTCTGTCTCCTAGAAATGAACGTACTTTGGTGCGAAAAGTGCAAACCAATCCCAGAACAACAGCAAAGGACCTTGTGATGACGCTGGAGGATACAGGTACGAAAGTATCTATATCCACACTGTCACACCCTGACCATAGAGAGCTGTTTATTCTCTATGGTGGTTGGGGGGTGACAATGACTAGGGTGGGTTATCTAGGTGATTAATTATCTATGTTGGCCTTGTATGGTTCCCAATCAGAGGCAGCTGTACATTGTTGTCTCTGATTGTGGATCATATTTAGGCAGCCATTCCCCATTGTGCTTTGTGGGATCTTGTCTAGGTATAGTTGCCTGCGAGCACTACTTTGAGCTTCACGTTTCGTTTTACGCTTAATTGTTTTTCTTTGAGTTTCTCTTCCAAAAAAGAGGATGGAAACATACCACGCTGCATCTTGGTCCACTCCTTATAACGATCGTGACACACACGAGACCTATATCGACATAACCTGAAAGGCCGCTCAGCAACGAAGAAGCCACTGCTCCAAAACCGCCATAAAAAAAGCCATAGTACAGTTTGTGACTGCACATAGGGACAAAGATCGTACTTCTTGGAGAAATGTGCTCTGGTCGGATGAAACAAAAATATAACTGTTTGGCCATAATGACCATCGTTATGTTTTGAGGAAAAAGGGGGAGGCTTTAAGCCAAAGAACACCATCCCAAACGTGAAACACGAGAGTGGGAGCATCATGTTTTAGAGGTGCTTGTTGCAGGAGGCACTGGTGCACTTCAAAATAGATGGCAACATGAGGATTGAAAATTAAGTGGATATGTTGAAGAAACATCTCAAGACATCAGTCATGAATTTAAAGCTTGGTCGCAAATGGGTCTTCCAAATGGATAATGACCCCAAGCATACTTCCAAAGTTGTGGCAAAATGGCTTAACCTCTCAGGGATCGTTCGGGACACTAGCGTCCCACCTCGCCAACAGCCAGTGAAATTGCAGGGCGCCAAATTCAAAACAACAGAAATCTCATAATTAAAATTCCTTAACAGCATTATAAAGATACACTTCTCGTTGATCCAACCACAGTGTCCGATTTCAAAAAGGCTTTTCACAAAAGCAGAACATATCATTATGTTTGTTCAGCAACTAGTCACAGAAAGCATTCAGCCATTTTCCAACCAAAGAGAGGTGTCACAAAAAGCAGAAATATAGATAAAATGAATCACTAAACTTTGACGATCTTCATCAGACAACACTCCCAGGACTCAATGTTACACAATACATGTATGTTTTGTTCGATCAAGATTTCAAAAAGTCTTTAAGGCAAAAGCACAGTATTCAATAATCTGAGAACAGGGTTCAGCCACAAAAGCAAGCCATACAGTTACGCGCCAAATTGTGGAGTCAACAAAAGTCATAAATAGCATTATAAATCTTCACTTACCTTTGCTGATCTTCGTCGAAATGCACACCCAGGACTCCCACAAGAAATCTTTGTTTGTCCGATTACGTCCATATTTATGTCCAAATACCTCCGTTGTGTACGCGAGTTTAGTTCACTATTCCAAAGGCACAATGCGCGAGCACAAAAACCAGACGAAAAGTCAAAGTGTTCCATTACAGTTTGTGTAAACATGTCAAATGATGTTTACAATCAACCCTTAGGGTATTTTTTATAATACATCTTCAATTATATTCTAACCAGACAATAGCGTATTCATTACAGAGGAAAAAGAAGGAACCGTACAGTTAACAACTGATTGGCCTCAGCCTAGTCCACTTGTTGAAACAGCTCTTATTCAACACCCTTCCACAATAGAAGCCTCAAACAACTTTCTAAACACTGTTGACATCTGCTGGAAGCCTTGGGAAGTCCAATCTGGCCCCATAGACACAGCATAAGGGATAGGCAATCACTTAAATGAAACTATAAAACCTTAGATTTCCCACTTCCTGGTTGGATTTGTCTCAGGTTTTCGCCTGCCACATGAGTTCTGTTATACTCACAGACATCATTCAAACAGTTTCAGAAACATCAGTGTTTTCTATCCAATACTACTAATAATATGCATATACAGTGGGGAGAAAAAGTATTTGATACACTGCCGATTTTGCAGGTTTTCCTACGTACAAAGCATGTAGAGGTCTGTAATTTGTTTAATCATAGGTACACTTCAATTGTGAGAGATGGAATCTAAAACAAAAATCCAGAAAATCACATTGTATGATTTTAAGTAACCTTTGTTTGCAATTACAGAGATCATACATTTCCTGTAGTTCTTGACCAGGTTTGCACACACTGCAGCAGGGATTTTGGCCAACTCCTCCATACAGACCTTCTCCAGGTCCTTCAGGTTTCGGGGCTGTCGCTGGGCAATACGGACTTTCAGCTCCCTCCAAATATTTTCTTTTGTGTTCAGGTCTGGAGACTGGCTAGGCCACTCCGGGACCTTGAGATGCTTCTTACGGAGCCACTCCTTAGTTGCCCTGGCTATGTGTTTTGGGTCGTTGTCATGCTGAAAGATCCAGCCACGACCCATCTTCAATGCTCTTCTTACTGAGGGAAGGAAGTCCTCCCCTCAATACGGTGCAGTCGTCCTGTCCCCTTTGCAGAAAAGCATCCCCAAAGAATGATGTTTCCACCTCCATGCTTCACGGTTGGGATGGTGTTCTTGGGGTTGTACTCATCCTTCTTCTTCCTCCAAACACGGTGAGTGGAGTTTAGACCAAAAAGCTCTATTTTTGGCTCATCAGACCACATGACCTTCTCCCAATCCTTCTCTGGATCATCATCAAACTTCAGACGGGCCTAGACATGCGCTGGCTTGAGCAGGGGGACCTTGCGTGCGCTGCAGGTTTTTAATCCATGACGGCGTAGTGTGTTACTAATGGTTTTCTTTGAGACTGTGGTCCCAGCTCTCTTCTGGTCATTGACCAGGTCCTGCTGTGTAGTTCTGGGCTGATCCCTCACCTTCCTCATGATCACTGATGCCCCACGAGGTGAGATCTTGCATGGAGCCCCAGACGGAGGGTGATTGACCGTCATCTTGAACTTCTTCCATTTTCAAATAATTGCACCAATAGTTGTTGCCTTCTCACCAAGCTGCTTGCCTATTGTCCTGTAGCCCATCCCAGCCTTGTGCAGGTCTACAATTTTAGCCCTGATGTCCTTACACAGCTCTCTGGTCTTGGCAATTGTGGAGAGGCTGGAGTCTGTTTGATTGAGTGTGTGGACAGGTGTATTTTATACAGGTAACGAGTTCAAACAGGTGCAGTTAATACAGGTAATGAGTGGAGAACAAGAGGGATTCTTAAAGAAAAACTAACAGATCTGTGAGAGCTGCAATTCTTACTGGTTGGTAGGTCATCAAATACTTATGTCATGCAATAAAATGCAAATTATTTATTTAAAAATCGGCAGTGTATCAAATACTTGTTCTCCCCACTGTATTAGCATCTGGGACAGAGTAGCAGGTAGTTTACTCTGGGCATGCTATTCATCCAAGCTACTCAATACAGCCCCCCTGTCACCAAGAAGTTAAGGACAACAAAGTCAATGTATTGGAGTCGCC
Organism: Oncorhynchus clarkii lewisi; assembly: GCF_045791955.1. Classification (NCBI taxonomy): domain Eukaryota; kingdom Metazoa; phylum Chordata; class Actinopteri; order Salmoniformes; family Salmonidae; genus Oncorhynchus; species Oncorhynchus clarkii. Next base: position 19,276,604 of record NC_092169.1, read on the forward strand.
ATCACAAAGCCCTAACCTCAATCCAATAGAACATTTGTGGGCAGAACAGAAAAAGCGTGTGTGAGCAAGGAGGCCTACAAACCTGACTCAGTTACACCAGCTCTGTCAGGAGGAATGGGCCAATATTCACCAAACTTATTGTGGGAAGCTTGTGGAAGGCTATCCAAAATGCTTGACCCAAGTTAAACAATTTAAAGGCAATGCTACCAAATACTAATTGACTGTATGTAAACTTCTGACCCACTGGGAATGCGATGAAATAAATAAACGCTGAAATAAATCATTCTCTCTACTATTTTTCTGACATTTCACATTCTTAAAATAAAGTGGGGAACCTAACTGACCTAAAACAGGGAATTTTTATAAGGATTATATGTCAGGAATTGTGAAAACTGAGTTTAAATGTATTTGGCTAAGGTGTATGTAAACCTCCGACTTCAACTGTAGGTATTCATCTTGTCCAGATGGGATAGGGCAGTGTGCAGTGCGATGGCGATTGCATCGTCTATGGATCTGTTGGAGCAGTAAGCAAATTGAAGTGGGTCTAGGGTGTTATATGAACCTTAACTAGCCTCTCAAAGCTTCATGATGACAAAAGTGTCCATTATTTAATAAATCAGCATGAAATTACACTCTATCCAACCAGCTCTTTCCAAGTCACTGTACCACCACAAAGGTCATTTGTAACCCGCCCTCACAATCTCCCGTCAACTTTCACCATGGCTTTTACCCAAAGACTTGCGACATTACTTCATGATTGATATCATCTAGAATATTAAACAAAAGGTGGAAATGTATTGTACCAAAATACCAGCCACCTGTTAAGAACATCAACATATATCGCTCTAGAATTAAGCAATGCATATTTATTTGACAATACAGGAAAGAAAAGCAAATACGTCATTGACCGAGATATGTGGATTTTTCGTGACGGCTTGCTTTTCTGAGAGGTGACTTTGTTCATATTACATTCCCCCACGAAGGGGAACACTTACTCTAAATAGACCGTTTTCTCTTCTTGCTTGTCATGTAGTTGCCATTTCAGTGCGTTTAATCCCCATCGATATATCAACGTTGATAAAGTTGATAAAGTTTTTTCCCCACGTCTATGATTCCCGACGATATCCCCATTCTTTTGAGGCATCATTTCACCATTTTCCCTGAACAAAAAGGTGGTTTGCACATGTCAGTTTCTATTTTGAAAGCAATCAGTGAAGTGGCAATTAGTTGACAAATGGATTATCCACTTCTCAAGTACAGCCAAATGATGTCAAAGGGGGGGTTATTCTCAGATGGTCGTGGCTTGACCTTGCTACTGTCAAAGCTTAACAGGTGAATGAGGCTTCTCACTTGCATGCATGTGAATGTGTTAGAGTGCATAGCTATGTGTACAGTGTGTGTGGCCTCACCACATGTCTTCCTGTCTGCCAGCTTTCCTATATGCGTGTGTGTGACTGTGTATGACGCTGCTGCTATAATAATAAATGGTGGTTATCCAGACTGCAGGCTGGTTCTCTAATTGAGACACAAATCCCCCTCCTCTCATCTTGCACACTCCTTTGGCTCTGGCCCCATAATGTGGTGTGGGACATGAATAAGTGTCACTCATGTTTGTGAACACTGGCTGTCAGGCTGTAAATAGTGACATAAACACATCCAGGTGACAAAGCAGCTCCAGGACCAGACACACCCCACTTTGTGTCTGTGTTGATGCGACACACCTCAACAGGGCATGCAATGGTGAGATAACCACATATTTACTGAAACTGTTCAACACACACACACACACACACACACACACACGCATATATGCGCACCCACACACACAAACTGCCTTATCTGAATGCAGATTCACTCTCATAAGCAGGCAGTAATGAGACATTGTTTGAAAAGTTTCCTGAAAATTATTTGATAACTTTACTCCATGTTGCAGATTTAATTGAATCTTACTTATGATCTTCTTACTATCAGATATCTTATCTCCGGACTCCATTTATTAAAGTTCTTTTGGAAGTAAATATGTGAAATATCACCTAAACCTCACTTATACGCACAGATGTATAGGCGCAGACATGCACGCAAACAAACATGAAGAGGCACACACAAACACAAATGAAAACCCATACCCATCAACAGTGGGAGAGGATGACAGTGATGGATCTATCAATATTAGACTGTATCTCTCTCCCTAGTCATTGTGTAGTCTCCCACCAACACACTCCACAGTCCCATTTATTGAGCAGATGGTCTTTAGTGCGAGAGGAGAGATGCTAGTTAATTCCTCCATCATTTATTCCTATATTGATATCCTCTAAAGCATAGAAGGAAATTGGAAGCAATTACCACATAACAAAAACTCCACATCTGACAGCAAGGTATCATTATGAACAAGATGGAATAGAGAAATAAGGGCCCAGGGTGAGACTGCTGCTTATCAATAGCCTACTTATGGCTTCATATTTTCCAAACGTAACACTGTCCAGACATATTAACTAATAATAGGAGTTTTATCTATGTTAGAGATATTTCACAATGATAATATCTTATAATGAAAAAGTAACACATTAACTTTGACTACTCTCAGTGAGTGTTGATGAATACGAGTCCATTTCTCATCATCGGGACAAAACCAAATTGAGAGATTCTGACATGATTAATCAGGTTAATTTGACGTAACCGATTTAGAGTGTCAGAGCGGAGATATGATTTGTAGGACCATCTTGACAACCCTGGAAAATTGTGAAAGCACACATCGTCCATCTCTAGAGCAGTGACAGCTAGCTCTTCCGCTGCCTGTAGCCCCATCTGACCATACCCATCGCAGAGTGTACTTGTTAGGTTGGAGAATGAGAGAGGAGGTGAGAACAGATATGAGTGCATATTGTATATCAGAGCTTAACCTCTTTTAAACCGTTTTCCAGTGTAGTGAGTCTAGTTCAACCATCCCACTAGGTGCAGACTGAAAGATTAGATGCTAAAACAGAGCATAACTTACTGTAAGAGTCAAAGCATCAGAGACCTAATCATCCAAGTTCCTCATTACTGATTCTTAGGGCATTAGCCAGGCATCAACTATTAAATACACAGCTAATCATCCTCTAGCCGATGTAGACATCAAAAGTCTTCCTCAACAACATTACAGTACAATTTGGCCAGAAAATGGCGCAGGAAGAAATGGGAGCAGTTTTACAGGCACCCAACCAATTGTGCTACTATGTGGTTTTTTTCGAGTTATTTGTAACTTATGTTGTACATAATGTTTCTGCAACCGTATCTTACTACAAAAAAAGAGCTTCTGGATATCAGGACAGCAATCACTCACCTCGGATTAGACTAAGATTTTATATTCAACAAGCAGGACAACCCGGTTATTTGTAAGAGGAGGAGATGCAGGTATAGAGGGCACAGAGTGGGATGCCTCGTGAGGACCCGCAGGAGGCGAGTGGGAAAGCTGCCGTTACCGTCAATATTACTCGCCAACGTGCAATCATTGGACAATAAATTAGACGAGGTACAATCACGAATGTCCTACCAATGGGACATCAAAAACTGTAATATCCTATGTTTCACGGAATCGTGGCTGAATGACGACATGGATATTCAGCTAGCGGGAAATACGCTGCACCGGCAAGATAGAACAGCACACTCTGGTAAAACAAGGGGGGGGGGGGGGGTCTTTGCATATTTGTAAACAACAGCTGGTGCACAAAATCGAAAGAAGTCTCTAGATTTTGCTCGCCTGAAGTAGAGTATATTGTGATAAATTGCAGGACACACTACTTGCTTAGAGCGTTTTCAGCTATACTCTTCGTGGCTGTTTATTTACCACCACAGACTAAGACTGCACTCAGTCAGCTGTATCAGGAAATAAGCAAACAGGAAACCACTCACCCAGAGGCGGCGCTCCTAGTGGCCGGATACTTTAATTCAGGGAAACTTAAATCAGTTCCACCAAATTTCTATCAACATGTTAAATGTGCAAACAGAGGGAAAATAATTCTAGAACACCTGTACTCCAGGAGACGCGAACAAAGCTCTCCCTCGCCCTCCCTCGCCCTCCATTTGGTATATCCGACCACAACTCTCTCCTCCTGATACCTGCTTACAAGCAAAAATTAAAGCAGGAAGCACCAGTGACTCAGTCTATAAAAAAAGTGGTCAGATGAAGCAGATGCTAAACTACAGGACTGGAACATGTTCCGGGATTCTTCCGATGGCATTGAGGAGTACACCACATCAGTCACTGGCTTTATCAATAAGTGCATCGAGGACATCGTCCCCACAGTGACTGTACGTACATACCCCAACCAGAAACCATGGATTACAGACAACATTCGCACTGAGCTAAAGGGTAGTGCTGCCGCTTTCAAGGTGCGGGACTCTAACCCGGAAGCTTTCAAGAAATCCTGCTATGCCCTACGACGAACCATCAAACAGGCAAAGCGTCAATACAGGGCTAAGATTGAATCATACTACACCGGCTCCGACGCTCGTCTCATGTGGCAGTGCTTGCAAACTATTACAGACTACAAAGGGAAGCACAGACACAAGCTGCCCAGTGACACGAGTCTATCAGACGAGCTAAATCACTTCTATGCTCGCTTCGAGACAAGCAACACTGAGGCATGCATGAGAGCATCAGCTGTTCCGGACGACTGTGTGACGACGTGAGTAAGACCTTCAAACAAGTCAACATACACAAGGCTGCGGGGCCAGACAGATTTCCAGGACGTGTGCTCCTGGCATGTGCTGACCAACTGGCAGGTGTCTTCACTGACATTTTCAAAATGTCCCTGGTTGAGTCTATAATACCAACATGTTAAAGCAGACCACCATAGTCCCTGTACCCAAGAACACAAAGGCAACCAGCCTAAATGACTACAGAACCGTAGCACTCACGTCCATAGCCATGAAGTGATTTGAAAGGCTGGTAATGTCTCACATCAACACCATTATCCTAGACCCACTCCAATTTGCATGCCGCCCAAACAGATCCACAAATGATGCAATCTCTATTGCACTCCACACTTCCCTTTCCCACCTGGACAAAAGGAACACTTACTGTATGTCAGAAAGTTATTCATTGACTAAAGCTCAGCATTCAACACCATAGTACCCTCAAAGCTCATCACTAAGCTAAGGATCCTGGGACTAAACACCTCCCACTGCAACTGGATACTGGACTTCCTAAACGGCTGCCCCCAGGTGGTGAGGGTAGGAAACAACACATCTGCCACGCTGATCCTCAACACTGGAGTCCCACAGGGGTGCTTGCTCAGTCCCTTCTTGTACTCCCTGTTCACCCACGGCTGCATGGCCAGACACGACTCCAACACCATCATTAAGTTTGCAGACGACACAACAGTGGTAAGCCTGATCACCGACAACGACGAGACAGCCTAGGTCAGAGACCTGGCCGGGTGGTGCCAAAATAACAACCTATCCCTCAACGTAACTAAGACTAAGGAGATGATTGTAGACTGCAGGAATAGGAGGACCGAGCACTCTCCCATTCTCATTGACGGGGCTGTAGTGGAGCAGGTTGAGAGCTTCAAGTTGCTTGGTGTCCATATCACTAACAAACTAGAATGGTCCAAACACACAAAGACGGTCATGAAGAGGACAAAACAAAGCCTATTCCCTCTCAGGAAACTAAAAATATTTGGCATGGGCCCTGAGATCCTCAAAAGGTTCTACAGCTGCAAAATTGAGAGCATGGTTGCATCACTGCCTGGTACAGCAATTGCTCAGTCTCCGACTGCAAGGCACTACAGAGGTTAGTGCGTATGGCCCAGTACATCACTGGGGCTAAGCTGCCCGCCATCCAGGACCTTTACACCAGGTGGAGTCAGAGGAAGTCCCTAAAAATGGTCAAAGACCCCAGCCACCCCAGTCATAGACTGTTCTCTCTACTATCGCATGGCAAGCGGTACCAGAGTGCCAATTCTAGGGCAAAAAGGCTTCTCAACAGTTTTTGCCCCCAAGCCATAAGACACCTGAACAGGTAATCAAATGGCTACCCGCACTATTTTCATTGTGTGCCTACCCAGCCCCTCTTTTACGCTGCTGCTCTTCTCTGTTTATCATATATGCATAGTCACTTTAGCTATACATTCATGTACATACAACCTCCATTGGCCCGACCAACCAGTGCTCCCACTCATTGGCTAACCGGGCTATCTGCATTGTGTCCCGCCACCCACCAACCCCTCTTTTACGCTACTGCTCCTCTCTGTCCATCATATATGCATAGTCACTTTAACCATATCGACATGTACATACTACCTCAATCAGCCTGACTAACCGGTGTCTGTATGTAGCCACGCTACATTTATAACCTCGCTACTGTATATAGCCTCGCTACTGTTTTCACTGTCTTTTTATTTCTTTACTTACCTATTGTTCACCTAATACATTTTTTGCACTATTAGATAGAGCCTGTAAGTAAGCATTTCACTGTAAGGTCTACACATGTTGTATTCGGCGGAACATGACAAATAAACTTTGATTTGAAATCCTCCAAAAAGAAGCCAACAATTTATTTCTGTATTCAAATGGCTTAACATGACTGTGCGAGTGTTGACTGTCAAATTGGCAATCTTGGGTGCTGGTAACTCTTGTGCCTAGGGGGCAGTATTTTCATTTTTGGAAAAAATAACGTTCCCAAAGTAAAACGGGATATGTTGTCAGGACAAGATTCCAGAATATGCATATAATTGACAGCTTAGGATAGAACACTCTAAAGTTTCCAAAACTGTAAAAATATTGTCTGTGAGTATAACAGAACTGATATTGCAGGCGAAAGCCTGAGAAAAATCCAATCCGGAAGTGCCTCATGTTTTGAAAGCTCTGCATTCCAATGCGTCCATATTGAGTAGTGAATGGGCTATCAACCAGATTACTTTTTCTCCGTATTCCCCAAGGTGTCTACAGCATTGTGACGTAGTTTTATGCCTTTGTGTTGAAGAATACCCGTAAGCTGCTACATTGTGTAAGTGGCCACCTGATGGCTCTCAGAGTGATTCTCGCGTAAAATACAGAGGTAGCCATTTTTCCAATCGGTCCTACTGAAAAACCAATTGTCCCGGTGGATATATTATCGAATAGATATTTGAAAAACACCTTGAGTGTTGATTATAAACAACGTTTGCCATGTTTCTGTCGATATTATGGAGCTAATTTGAAATATTTTTCGGCGTTGTCGTGACCGAAATTTCCTTTCGATTTCTTAGCCAAACGTGAAGAACAAACGGAGCTATTTCGCCTACAAAAATAATATTTTTGAAAAAAAGGAACATTGGCTATCTAACTGGGAGTCTCGTGAGTGAAAACATCCAAAGCTCATCAAAGGTAAACAATTTAATTTGATTGCTTTTCTGATTTTCGTGACCAAGTTACCTGCTGCTAGCTGGACATAATGCTATGCTAAGCTATCGATAAACTTACACAAATGCTTGTCTTGCTTTGGCTGAAAAGCATATTTTGAAAATCTGAGATGACAGGGTGATTAATAAAAGGCTAAGCTGTGTCTCAATATATTTCACTTGTGATTTTCATGAATAGGAATATTTTCTAGTAATATTTATGTCCGTTGCTTTTATGCTAATTAGTGTCAGATGATGACATCAGTCCCGTTCACGGGATGGGGTGTCACTAAAGGTTAATTGATATCAAATTACCATATTGAGCACATCTGTGTAACAAATGCCCTTTTCCCAGAGTGAATAATGGCAGAAAAATAACTAATTAGACAAGCCTATCAAACCGTTTCTAATAGAGAGACAACTGTAGAGAAGTGTTCAAACTGCCAATCGATCTGTCCACCACACTTTTATTATCTCCTCTATTCAACAGACTCATTACCCAGCTAGCACATTTGGTTCTTTAGAAGTTGTGGGAACGTATTTTATTTATTTTATCTTTATTTAACTAGGCAAGCCAGTTAAGAAAAAAAATCTTATTTTCAATGACAGCCAAGGAACAGTGGGTTAACTGCCTGTTCAGGGGCAGCATGACAGATTTGTACCTTGACAGCTCGGCGATTCAATAGTACCTTTCGGTTACTAGTCCAAAACTCCAACCACTATGGTACCCTGCCTACCCTACCCTACCTGTATGTTTTTGGTTTCACATTGGTTGTGGGACTGAAGCCATAGGTTCCTGACCAGTAAAACTAAACGTTTTTTCAACAGAAGTTAACCTTTTGCTTGATCTCTGAAGGTTTATTTTTAGGTTGCATGGAGGTTTTGAAAACGTTTGACTTTGGTGCCTTGAACGTTTTCCGAGGAGGATTTATTAAAGCTCTGAGAATGGACATTTTGGTCTATTCAAACAGACCCCATTAAAAATGTAACAAGCACTCATTAAGATCAGGTGTGGCCAATTAGTTGGCGCAGCCAACACGCTTATCGAGAGAGTTTTGTTGATGCTGAAAATGGAATGCATATGTTTTTAAATAATAATATGTTTTTTATGGAACGTTTTCTTGATTTAACAACATTTATTTAACTAGGCAAGTCAGTTAAGATCAAATTCTTATTTTCAATGATGGCCTAGGAACAGTGGGTTAATTACCTTGTTCAGGGGCAGAATGACAGTTTTGTACCTTGACAGCTCTGGGACTTGATCTCGCAACCTTTCGGTTACTAGTCCAACACTCTAACCACTAGGCTACGCTGCCGCCCCAAACATGACTTCAAATAGAACCATGAGGAAACATTATGGTGAAATACCTAAATTCTTCAAACAATTTGAGACCCTGACTTTGAATTGGACCATGAGTAAACCTGTAGGAAATGTTATGCATAAATACTGAAATTCCCACAGAAGAATGTTGTTCCATAAGAGTTGTGATCTATTTGAGAACATTTCCAATGTCAAACCAGTTGGAGAACATTGCCAACATGGCAGACTGAGACAACATTCTCATGGCAGACAGGCAGAAAGAACTCTGTGTATGTGAGAGTCCATGTCAGACTGATCCTTGTCTAACTGTTGTGTGGGAGTAGTTTCAGGGAAAGCGTCACAGACAAAACCAAAAAACAGCTTCTACTGTAAGAGGATCCGAAATAGCAGGGACGCATTTTTTATTACATCTAGTCACTTCTCTGGGGGTTCACACTGCATGGCCTTCAGTGCGACTGAGCTCCTGACAGTGACGCCCCTAGGAAAGCTATGTGAAATCGGACAGCGGGGTCTAATAGCTCTAGCTTCATGAAGGTTGTCATCAAGGTGATGATTTCTACTCTGTGTCCTGAAGGGCTGCAGACCTGCCAACAATGGCACTGGCAACATCTATTTTCAAAGGCTTAAGACAGGCTAAGCAAGTCATTAAGGCAATTAACTCAATAACTGATTCAATTAACCAGGTTGTGAGCTTGAGCTGAGTGGGTTACAAAGGGTCTCCGGGGCCAATGCCACCACAGAATCAGAAGAGGCACTTGGTGCTTCCAGCTGTACCATTTCTCACATTCGGACAGAGGCAAACATTAATTACCACTCATCTGTTACCTGATTTTGTGATTACCCAATCAACAGTCAGATTTATTCCGACCATTAAACTTCTTGCTCCTACTTGAGACGCAGATGTCTCAAGTAGACACCTGGAAATGCAAATGCGCTATGCTAAAGGCTAAATGTACTCGTTAAAACTCAAACCTTCATCAAAATTCACATGCAGGGTATTGAATTAAAGCTACACTCGTTGTGAACCTAGCCAACAAGTCAGATTTTTAAAATGCTTTTCGGCGAAAGCATGAGAAGCTATTATCTGATAGCATGCAACACCCCAAAATGCCTGAATGCGATGTAAACAAAGATATAGCTTAGCCGCCGCTACACAAAACGCAGAAATAAAATATAAAACATTCATTACCTTTGACGAGCTTCTTTCTTGGCACTCCTATATGCCCCATAAACATCACTATTGGGTCTTTTTTTCATTTAAATCGGTCCATATATACCCAAAATAGCTTTCTATGGAAGCTGTGTCATTCAGAAAAAAACATCGTTTTTAAACGCTGCGTCATTTTTTTAAATTAAAAAAAATTATTACGTTAGATTTTCTGGGTCACTGGCCTACACAAAATACCCCATAATGTCAAAGTAGAATTATGTTTTTTCAAAATATTTACATAATGAGAAGCGGAAATGTTTTCAGTCAATAAGTATTAAACCCCTTTGTTATGGAAATCCTAAATAAGTTCAGGGGTAAAAAAAAGTTGCTTAATTAATAACTCACAAAACATGCATCCTATTGGCAACACGGCACTAAAATAATACTGCAAAAGGACTTTTTGTCCTGAATACAAAGTTTTATGTTCGGAACAAATCCAATACAACAAATTAATGAGTATCACTCCGTATTTTCAAACATAGTGCTGGCTGCATCATGTTATGGGTATCGCTTGTAATTGTTAAGGTCTTGGCAGTTTTCAGGATAAAAAAGAAACGGAATCAAGGTAAGCACAGGCAAAATCCTAGAGGAAAATCTGGTTCAGTCTGCTTTCCCACCAGACAGTGGGAGATGATTTCACCGTTCAGCAGGAAAATAACCTACAACACAAGAGTAGCTTACCAAGAAGAGAGTGAATGTTCTTGGCTGAGTTAAAGTTGACTTAAATCTGCTTGAAAATCTATGGTAAGACTTGAAAATGGTTGTCTAGCAAAGATCAACAAGCAATTTGAGCTTGAAGAATTAAAAAAATAATAAAGGGGCAAATTTTGTACAATCCATGTGTGGAAAGCTCTTAGAGACATTCATAGAAAGAGTCACAGCGGTAATCTATTGACTCAGGGCTGTGAATTCTTATGTAAATTAGATATTTCTTTATTTCATTTTGAATACATTTGCAAACGTTTCTTAAAACATGTCTTCACTTTGTCTTTATGGGGTATTGTGTGTAGATGGCTGAGAAAACCAAATCAGTTTAATCAATTTTGAATTCAGGCTATGACACAACAAAATGTGCAAAAGCAGATGAGGTGGATTGAGACGCTGTCCATGCAAAAAAAAAGATACTCTAGCTTAAACAGACGGATTTTGATGGGGATTTTTGTATTATGCTAATTCGCTTTTGGTGCGGCTGCGAGCATGGACATCGACTCTAAGGGATTTGAAGGCAGCGGTGCTGAAAACTAGAAACACACTTTAGCCGTTACCATTGGAAAATGCATTTATAATCAGTCTGTCGTTCATTTGTGAAGCTTGAGGAATTATAAAAAAAATTCTGGTGTGAAAATTCAACCCCAGTGTCTGTGCGTGTGTGTGTGTGTGTATGTTTGCATACCGTTATGCGTTTGAGGGGGATTCCAAATAAAGTATTTAAAATGTGTTTGATCAGGATAGGGCAATTAGAGGAGAAAACAGAATGTGTTCTTTAACATTTACGTGCCAATGTCCACTCTAAATGATATAAAGGATGCTCTAATACTCCAACATCATTGTCTCTCTCTTTTCTCTGCTCTCATTCCCATCTCTCTATATCTCGCTGCCTCTCTTGCTCGAACTGACACACTGGAGAGGTAAATTGGAATGTTCCAGTGATGGCAGGGCTTTTGTATTGATGTGGTACTCTACTGCCATCCGTCACAGCGCCCACATGGGAATGGCAAACAAATCCCAGATGGAGCCCAGATCTGCCCAGACTCAACCATTCTACAGCCTCACTGACAAATTGCATAACGATGATGGACCACTGCACTACAGAGGGCCACTGTGTTAGACTAAAGAATCCTTTGTGAAACACCTCGAAAATACACAGAATTGAGTAGTTCCAAAGTCAGTTTTCCGACCTCCAGTTTGCAAAATGTAGGACAAGATAGATTGTTGTTGTTGTTTTATTGGGACGGACTGCTTAGACGCAGTTGAACAATTATGTAAGATTGAACAGCTTTCTTTCTCTTCTTTTTTTGTAAATATATTTTTCTTTAAGTTAATTTCTCTATCTTTTTCTTATTATTTATCCCTCTAGTCACGAGTCTAAGCCTTGGAAATGGTGTTTTGTTGGCAACAATTTTATTATGCTTTTTTTTTACTGACACCGGCCATATTCAACGGGTGTTGTACACAACAAGTTCATTGTTAAACAACAATGAACAAAGTGCCAACACTGCCTAACATTAGGCTCTAACTATAAAAGCAAACGGCTCTGGGAAACAAAAAAATAAAATCCGCTAGGGAGCCAGCCAGCTAACGTTAACTAGCTAGCTAATAGTACACTTTAGCTTGAAATGAAACCACTTTGTCAAAATTAGAAATGTGTAATATTTGAAAAGTTAGCTGACGCTAGACTATCTTACCTGTATACATAAACATAAATTATGGGCGCGTCTCCCTGTCAGGAATGCCATGTCACGGTTGCTCTTCGTTTTAAAGATGCAATCCGGAGACAGGTGTTTTCTCCATCTTCTCCGTTTTTTCTGTGGCTTAACCAACAAGGCTCGTAATTTAACAATTTTATTCGTATTTAGAGATTGCATACACATTCGTTATTAAGACAGATGAAAGTTTACATTTGAGAAGGCATTTCTGCCCCGAAAAAATGCACTTTGATAAAAAAAATTAAAAACTACGTTCAACAGCTCTCCTGTGAAGTCGTGACTTGCGACATACGCCTTGTCTGAGTTGGGTCACATATACAGTGCATCCCGAAAGTATTCAGAACCCTCAACTTTTTCCAAATTTGTTATGTAATATTTGGCATGACGTGCCTTTCATTAACGTGACAACTGTTATTTATCGAATCAACTAAATATGTTTAATCGTCATTAGGAATTTGGGGCACCACGGGAAAAGTTGTTTAACTAATTACATTCTCCCTCATAGCAGTCTCATTCTGAACGTTGCAGACTTCTTGAATCAGCAAGAACCCCTCTCTTTCTGATTATTCAGTACTACACAAACTTATTTATTAACTAACTAAATAATAACACAGAATACGCATACACACTTACATGAGACAAAAGTACCTATTGGACTGACAAGATATGACGGCGTGTTACACATATGGAGAGGGAGGGGTAGATAAAAAGAGGGAGAGACAAAGAGTCAAACTTATCTTACATTTGGAAAACTAACCTCAAAGTAAAAAGAATACTGTGCTCACAAACCACCGCCCGTTTGGGGTAAGGAATGTCATGTATTTATCTGTACATGTCTTTGTCCCTCTGAAACCAATCGATCCTTCTTTGGGAAGTGGCTCGATGGCTGTAAGGCTCTGGTTGTCCAACAGAGGTCACAATGTCCTTCTTAGTTGTTCCGGCTTATAGTGGATGTTTCTTCAGATGCACCAACGACTGTCTGAAATAGGCTCTTCTCCTTTCTTTTTCAGGTAGACAGTCAAGTTCTAGATTCTTTTACATAAACAGCTGCAGACTGTCAAATGTTCTGGTCTAGTCTTTATCTTCTTCATTCGTGTTGAGAGTTTCAGAGCTTCTAATCATTTCAAAGTGTGATCAACGCTCCACGCTTTTCAGGTCTGATAGTTGAGGTTATTTTCCCACCTCTTGGTGGGTTTTAGAGTTTAAACAATTTGTAATGTTCAGCTCATGCTGTCCATTTGCTGTTCTCATATGTTAATTCAGATTGTTTTATATATTATTTGACTTGTTTTAAGGTGTGGATCAGCTTTAATATTGCAGGAAGATTGTTGCTTCCATCTGCATAATTTCCAATCCCCCATGCATTTTTGGGGTAAATATATACAGTTGAAGTTAGAAGTTTACATACACATAAACTCAGTTTTTCACAATTCCTGAAATTTAATCCAAGTAAGAATTCCCTGTTTTAGGTCAGTTGGGATCACCACTTTATTTTAAGAATGTGAAATGTCAGAATAATAGCAGCGAGAATGAATTATTTCAGCTTTTATTTCTTTCATCACATTTCCAGTGGGTCAGAAGTTTACATACACTCAATTAGTATTTGGTAGCATTGCATTGAAATTGTTTAACTTGGGTCAAACATTTTGGGTAGCCTTCCACAAACTTCCCCACAATAAGTTGGATGAATTTTGGCCCATTCCTCCTGACAGAAATGATGCAACTGAGTCAGGTTTGTAGGCCTTCTTGCTCGCACACGCTTTTTCAGTTCTGCCCACAAATTTTCTATAGCATTGAGGTCAGGGCTTTGTGATGGACACTCCAATACCTGACTTTGTTGTCCATAAGCCATTTTGCCACAACTTTGGCAAACATGATTCTGCCACCCCCGTGCTTCACGGTTGGGATGGTGGTCTTTGGTTTGCAAGCCTCCCCCTTTTTCCTCCAAACATAATGGTGTTAATTATGTCCAAACAGTTCTATTTTCGTTTCATCAGACCAGAGGACATTTCTCCAGAAAGTACGATCTTTGTCCCCATGCGCAGTTGCAAACCGTAGTCTGGCGTTTTTATGGCGGTTTTGGAGCAGCGGCTTCTTCCTTGCTAAGCAGCCTTTCTGGTTATGTCGATATAGGACTCGTTTAACTGGGAATATAGATACTTTGGTACCTGTTTCCTCCAGCATCTTCACAGGGTCCTTTGCTGTAGTTCTGGAATTGATTTGTACTTTTTGCACCAAAGTATGTTCATCTCTAGGAGACCGAATGGAATTTCCTAAACTGTTTGAAGGCACAGTCAACTTAGATGTTTGTAAACTTCTGACCCCTCTGGATTTGTGATTCAGTGAATTATGAGTGAAATAATACGTCTGTAAAAAAACAAAACAGAGTAGATGCACAGAGTAGATGTCCTAACCGACTTGCCAAAACTCTAGTTTGTTAACAACAAATTTGTGGAGTGGTTGAAAAACTAGTTTTGATGATTCCAACCTAAGTGTATGTAAACTACCGACTTCAACTGTACATTTTACAGACCCCGTATGTTTTATATTGGTTCTCTTGTTATTATTCCCACCCTTCAGCTCCGTTCAACCCCTCCCATCTCTTAACACAATTCATTTGGAATTTTTATTTGCCATAGATTTTTCAACTGTGCAGTGATGCTTCACAAAAGTACTGAACCTTTCTATTCTTATAGCTTCTACAGATTGTAAATTAAAGATAAACATTTTTGCTAAAATAATGATTATATTATTGATTGAATAACTTTTCAAAATCACCCAGTATTGCTATCTGCAGCGTTAGTTCTAGGCAAATGTTGCAATTTTTCAGCTATTCCTGGACCTGTGACAAAAAACGAGCTACATATGGACTGTACAAAAATAAATGATCTAAAGACTCTGCCTCCTCACAGCAAAATCTTCAGAGCTGGGAAGATTGTATCCCTCATATACAGTATATAGCAAGTTTTGAATCTGCCGTTGTTTTGCTTGTCAATTCATAAACCATGCTCCATGAAATGGGTGCATCGAAATCTCTTCCCAACTATTTTGCAATTTATATGGCACAGCTGTCATTTGTTTGGTCCTTAAATTAAATTGGTATATGTTTTTGTTTATCACAATTTTCTTTAAAACCATTTATGGTCTTTAATGCAGGGCCGACAGACAAGTTCATTACTTTGAACTGCTGCAATTAGTTGGTTGTAATTTTGGGTAGAGCAGACATTTCCATATGTCTGTGTTAGCTGCATGTGTGACATAACTCCACCAATCCTATTTATGATATAATTTACAAAAATTATACCTTTTTTAAAATATAAATATCGATTTATTTTTTATTTTTTATCAATTAGTATATTTCAGTTTAACCACAATATTTGTTGTATTATTTGTTCTGTCTTTTCAGGTCAATTAAACTGAAATTGCTAACTTTCTACGGCTTCTTTAAAATAATAACGTTATTTTGGAGATTATTTAGTTTTCAAACAACTGAAAGTGAGGAGTTGTAATCTGAATAAAAGGAAAAAGGCAATTCTTGAACATGACATTCCTACCAATTTACTAGAGAACCATTTCGGATTTAAGTATAACTTTTGTATGACTGATGCCTATAGTGAGAGGTCTAGTGCTTTAATTTTTAATAATTTATGCCCTCCGAATTCATATTAATTATATAAATAGGCCCTTTTAATTTTGTCTGCCTTGCCATCCAAATAAAATTGAATATTTTTTGTTCATATAATTTAAAAAGCAGGTCACTAGGTATAGGAAAAACCATAAGCAAATAGGTAAACAGTGACATGACGAAAGAGTATTTTCCTTTCCATTGTAGCAAGATCTTAACTATTTTTGGTAACTTTCTATAAAAATGGATTGGAGTGAGATAATTTCTTTCTTTCGGGATTTGTATACCGAGTATGCCCACATCCCCGTCAGACCATTTTATTGGTAATGTAAAAGTTGCATTTTTTAGTGATCCAATACTTATCATAATTTGGTTTTAATCCAAAAAGGTTAGTGAAAGTATCTAGATCCTCTATGAGGCTGTGGGGGGATTCTAATTGTGGTTTTAAAAGAAAACATGAATCAGCATACAATGGCATCTTTGTTTTTAAGCCACATATTTCTAGTCCCTTAATATTATAGTTGGATCTAATTTTAACAGCTAACATTTCGATAATCAATAGATATGCCGATAGTGGACAACCCTGTTTTATTCCTCGACAGTTTAAAACTTTCTGAGATGTAGCCATTATTTACTATTTTACACCTAGGGATACTGTACATAACTTTAACCCATTTTGTAAGAGATTCTCCAAAATTTAAATATTCTAGGCATTTATATATAAACTCCAGTCGTACTTTATCAAAACCTTTTCAAAATCAGAGAAAAACACCCTTTTCTGATTAATAAATATAAGGTGGTCCCCCAAACCCAAAGGCTGCTATGAAAACCTGTTCTGGTGTCCCCAATATTACATAGTATTATATTGTTTCCAGTACTTGTCTTATATCTCTAATGTATCGTCCATGTAAAAAACGGTCTGATTAGGATGAACAATACCTTTTTAATTCTATGTGCCAAGCATTTAGCTAGAATTTTTGCATCACAACACTGAATTGTAAGAGGCCTCCATTTTTTAAACTTGACTGGATCTTTATATATACCACTTGGATCCTGTTTCAGTAATAATTAAATCAGACCTTGTTGCGTGTCCGATAATCTACCATTTTTATTGGAGTGGTTAACTTCTCATGACTCTCAAACCCGCATGCGGGAGCGTAACGTAGCCTCAAACTAATTAGCATAACGCAGTGGACATAAATCTTCCTATTCATGAAAATCATAAATGAAATATATTGAGACACAGCGTAGCCTTTTGTTAATCACACTGTCATCTCAGATTTTCAAAATATGCTTTACAGCCAATGCTAGACAAGCATTTGTGTAAGTTTATCATGGCATAATGCTACGGCTAGGCTCTGCTACCAGCAGGCAACATTTTCACGAAAATAAAAAAAGCAATCAAATTAAATCATTTACCTTTTAAGAACTTCGGATGTTTTCACTCAGGAGACTCCCAGTTAGATAGCAAATGTTCCTTTTTTCCAAAAATATTATTTTTGCAGGCATAATAGCTCTGTTTGTACTTCACGTTTGGCTGAGACATTCAACATAAGGATATGTATAAGGAGTCATTGGCATGCAGGGCTTTCAAAAAATGGGGCACTTCCTGGTTGGATTTTTATCTGGGTTTCGCCTGTAACATCAGTTCTGTTGCACTCACAGACAATACCTTTGCAGTTTTGGAAACGTCAGAGTGTTTTCTATCCAAAGCTGTCAATTATATGCATAGTCGAGCATCTTGTCGTGACAAAATATCCCGTTTAAAACGGGAACGTTTTTTATCCAAAAATGAAAATACTGCCCCCTAGTTATAAAAGGTTAAAACATGCTAATAATGGTTCTCTGAGTATATGAAAAAAAGTGTGGTATACTTCCACTGGTATACCATCTAGCCCTGGTGTTCCCAGCCTTAAAGTCTTTAATTGCATCAACAAGTACCTCCTCCATATGTTAATTCTTAGCGAGTCTCTTTAAGCACTCTGGTCGGAAAGGCAGTTCCAACACACTGACATGCTCTTCTGACCTCATTAGGAGCGTGGCTTAGTTAATGTGCAACGGACATGAAAAACCATTATCTCATTAGAAAACCAAAATCACATTCCTATATTAACAAAAAAAATTGTTTCATCGTTCATCGTATTGTATTAACCTTTTCACATGTACCAGAAAATGGGTGTGACCATTCTAAAGTGGTCCCTGCAGTGTACACTCAAACCAGTGTGATTAGAATGCTTATATAGAACATCCAGTTTCGATTGACGCAACAATCAGCATTTGACCTGGCCACACTGTTTTTTCACAGAAACATTTTGCACAAACACAGTCCTTACAAAGTTAGGTCCAGAATGTGACCAGTTTATTTTTGGATGCAATGTTCAGACATTCACAGAAGTAGCTACAGCAGAACACAATCATCCAAACCGGGGAATGTAGGCTACATTTGTCCTAACGCTAACTGAGGAAAGTAACACAAGCGGTCATATTTTTATAACTCTCCGCTGACGGAAACTACAATATGAATTAGCTAATAGCAATTAAAATTTATAATTAATCACATCACGGGTGAGCTCACCATTGACCGAAATAATTGAGTAAAAAACTTTATCGAAATAGCAAGTAATCCGACAATGGGTAGTTTGTGTATGCTGCCACGTTTGTTTTTACACATCAACCAAAGATAATAGGAGGAGACCAGATGAGTTTGGACTGTATATAGTATGCATGTTGAAGTTGGTGTGTTGTCTACGATCATTAATTTCCCTTCATTCACTTCCGGAAGTTACCCGAAAGATGAGTAAACACTTACTCACCTCATTATAACATATTTGGTCTAACAGATGTTTACATGACACCCAGAATGCATTGTATAATGTCAACAAACAATGGCGCAAAACATGCAGAGAGCTGGCAAAAAGCTTAGCATTAGCTCATTATAATCAGTACAACCTTCAATAAAGTATTTTACACACATCATAGGTGTCCATCACAATCTATGCAATAATCAGAATGCATTATTTGTCACCAGTACTTGAAAACATGTGAATAAAACTGTAAATACATTATGCTCCATACATACATACGTTCATTCATCCATACTGTGTGTGCCTACAGTAGAAACGACAACACAATATACAGAAAATAAAGAACTTACTTTGATAGGAATGTCCAAAGTTATTATTTGTAAGGAAAACAAGGCAATACGAGCGCCAACCAGAAAATGTTCCAGTTCATGCAAGACTGCGCAAATATCTGCATACTTGATCTGCGTAAACATCGGTGAAGTGCATAGGCTCTCCTCGAAGAGAGAAATGGGCTACTTCTATGTGAATTAATGAGCAGGAAGAACACACCTCAATTCAAACTGTTGTTAGAAAATACAACTTGTTAGAAAATAATTTGAAATTGACTAGTTGAAACACTATAGATACCTAGCAGGCCGTGGTGTTAACTGTCTTGTTGCGTAATAATCACATTCTGGAACAGTGAGTACATTCTGACATCAAGTGCATAAAACAACTCATGCTGGGGCGACCGGTAGATATATTTGGAACTCACTTATGAAAAGGTTAGCATCATATTGGATGGACACTTTACAGCTAGAATGTGTTTCCTTCCTAAGTTACAGTATTGCCATTATATAGTTTTTAATGGCATCACAAAATGAAAAGCAATATGACAGGATTTTTCTTTAGATCCCCACGGACCATTCTTAACATTCCTATCTTAACCTCTACATCCCTTGTTCTCAATTTCCGCCTGAAGACATACCCTAATCTATCTGCCTGTAGCTCAGCCCCAGAGGTAAGGATATGCATATTCTTGGTATCATTAAATCAAATCAAATTTTATTTGTCACATACACATGGTTAGCAGATGTTAATGCGAGTGTAGCGAAATGCTTGTGCTTCTAGTTCCGACAATGCAGTAATAACAAGTAATCTAACTAACAATTCCAAAACTACTGTCTTGTACACAGTGTAAGGGGATAAAGAATATGTACATAAGGATATATGAATGAGAGATGGTACAGAGCAGCATAGGCAAGATACAGTAGATGGTATTGTCAGGAAGGAGAGACCGCATGTTTTCGTTGCAGGCCGTGTCAGTGGCACTGTATTGTCCTCAAAGCGGGCAAAAAAGTTATTTAGTCTGCCTGGGAGCAAGACATCCTGGTCCGTGACTGGGCTGGGTTTCTTCCTGTAGTCCGTGATTGACTGTAGACCCTGCCACATGCCTCTTGTGTCTGAGCCGTTGAATTGAGATTCTACTTTGTCTCTGTACTGGCGCTTAGCTTGTTTGATAGCCTTGCGGAGGGAATAGCTGCACTGTTTGTATTCGGTCATGTTACCAGACACCTTGCCCTGATTAAAAGCAGTGGTTCGCGCTTTCAGTTTCACACGAATGCTGCCATCAATCCACGGTTTCTGGTTAGGGAATGTTTTAATCGTTGCTATGGGAACGACATCTTCAACGCACGTTCTGATGAACTCGCACACCGAATCAGCGTATTCGTCAATGTTGTTATCTGACGCAATACGAAACATCTCCCAGTCCACGTGATGGAAGCAGTCTTGGAGTGTGGAGTCAGCTTGGTCGGACCAGCGTTGGACAGACCTCAGCGTGGGAGCCTCTTGTTTTAGTTTCTGTCTGTAGGCAGGGATCAACAAAATGGAGTCGTGGTCAGCTTTTCCGAAAGGGGGGCGGGGCAGGGCCTTATATGCGTCGCGGAAGTTAGAGTAACAATGGTCCAAGGTCTTTCCTCCCCTGGTTGCGCAATCGATATGCTGATAAAATTTGGGGAGTCTTGTTTTCAGATTAGCCTTGTTAAAATCCCCAGCTACAATGAATGCAGCCTCCGGATAAATTGTTTCCAGTTTGCAGAGAGTTAAATAAAGTTCGTTCAGAGCCATCGATGTGTCTGCTTGGGGGGGGATATATACGGCTGTGATTATAATCGAAGAGAATTCTCTTGGTAGATAATGCGGTCTACATTTGATTGTGAGGAATTCTAAATCAGGTGAACAGAAGGATTTGAGTTCCTGTATGTTTCTTTCATCGCACCATGTCACGTTAGTCATAAGGCATACGCCCCCGCCCCTCTTTTTACCAGAAAGATGTTTTTTCCTATCTGCGCGATGCGTGGAGAAACCTGTTGGCTGCACCGCTTCGGATAGCGTCTCTCCAGTAAGCCACGTTTCCGTGAAGCAAAGAACGTTACAGTCTCTGATGTCCCTCTGGAATGCTACCCTTGCTCGGATTTCATCAACCTTGTTGTCAAGAGACTGGACATTGGCAAGAAGAATGCTAGGGAGTGGTGCGCGCTGTGCCCGTCTCCGGAGTCTGACAAGAAGACCGCCTCGTTTCCCTCTCTTTCGGAGTCGTTTTTTTGGGTCGCTGCATAGGATCCACTCCGTTGTCCTGTTTGTAAGGCAGAACACAGGATCCGCGTCGCGAAAAACATATTCTTGGTCGTACTGATGGTGAGTTGATGCTGATCTTATATTCAGTAGTTCTTCTCGACTGTATGTAATGAAACCTAAGATGACCTGGGGTACAAATGTAAGAAATAACACGTAAAAAAACAAAAAACTGCATAGTTTCCTAGGAACGCGAAGCGAGGCGGCCATCTCTGTCGGCGCCGGAAGTAGATGGTATTTGAATGGAAACATTCTGAAGTTTGTGGAAATGTTAATTAAATGTAGGAGAATATAACACAGTAGATCTGGTGGAAGAAAAGAGAAAGAAAGAACATACATTTTCTGTTTTTTATTGTTGTAGCATCATCTTTCACATGTACTAGAATAGCCACACAGTCAGATAGGATGCTGGAGATAATTTTGATGGATAACACAAGAGGGCAACTGTAGGTGGGCAAAGTTTCAGACTGATAACTTCAGGAATGGGGTGAGCTACATGACATTTAGCATGAAGTCACCCAGGTGTCCCATACAAGTTGCCCAAATGTGTGGGACGAATTGGTGAAATTACCTATAACTATATACAACAGTGCAAATAACTATATACAACATATCAAAAAGCAATTTTAACACACACACACACACACACACACACACACACAAATGTTTTTTTTTATATTAGAAAATAAATATTTTTAAAAAACAGTACACCCTTTGGAAGTCCTCTACACAATATTTTGCTGCCTGTGCCATGTCCCATAGCAGTCTCTTTCTGATGTAAAGCAGAGGAAAACTGAACAAGTGGTGCAGTTCATGCGACACAGAACACAACGACGCCTCCATGCTGTGCCCTTTTGGCCCTGAGGCACAGACATGCCTGCAGTAATGAACTGTGGCATATGAACACCACTGGAGGCAGGAGTAGAGGGGGCAGAGGTAGAGCGGGCATTAAAAAAATATTTGTATTGTATGAGCCTTTTATCATCACATAAAATAGATATATGTATTGTATAGAGCAGAGAGAACAGTCACTAAGGTAAAGTGCTGTTCCATTTAACTCCAGCCATTGTTGTGGGCCTGCCCTCCCCTGAACAGCACTCAATGGCTATTTCATATGGAAATGGAGAGGAGTAGCAGGCGCAGTGGCCATGTGTGTGTTTGCTGTTCTACTCCATTCCATTTGAATAAAAAAATTGAAAATATATATATATCTGACATGGAATATATATATATACACACACACATACATATATACACATACACACACACACACACACACACACACACAAATATACCAACACACACACAAACAAACAAACCACACATTTCATTGCAAATTGCAAAATATATATATTATATTTTATTTTATTTGCAAAAAAAATATATATATATTTATATTTCATAAAACGGCATTAGCACTTACCCGTCCAGAAGTATGTCCTGTCCTTGCAGAAACAGCTCCTCAGTTCCTGTTTGAATCTTAACACTCAAAGATTCCTCAAACAAAAAATCTGTCTCTCTTTCACTTTAGACTTTGACTTCGCTTTTCC
Source organism: Oncorhynchus clarkii lewisi (assembly GCF_045791955.1). Classification (NCBI taxonomy): domain Eukaryota; kingdom Metazoa; phylum Chordata; class Actinopteri; order Salmoniformes; family Salmonidae; genus Oncorhynchus; species Oncorhynchus clarkii. Next base: position 19,299,520 of record NC_092169.1, read on the forward strand.
TGATTTATTCGCCATGATGTCTTCAATGAAATCGTTGAAAATACAACTTTCCGAAATACTGCTGCGCGTAACAAGCGTCACAGCAACTCCTCTGATAGTCAAGGCGAGAATGGAGTTCCTTACGCGTGCATTTACAAACAAAGAATGGTGGTCCAACCCAAAACCATTACATACTGGCGTTTACCTCAGCTCATTGGCTCATCTACCCAGCTAGATTTCAAGAAGATCAGTGGTCATTGGGCAGAATTACAGTCAATCAACGAAGCTTCGCTAAAATTATTGGTGCACAAGGTAGTCATGTCTCGTTGTCTTCAAATCAGTTCACTTCAGTCAATACACCCCACAAAAAAAACTAGGATGTTTGGCTGTGTTGCAAACATCCATAAGAATGCACTGAAACCAACCATGACTAGATAAACGATGGTTTACCGTGTGTAATAATGTCGAATGCTCCGTAAAAAATTGATAGAGATGGAAATCACGGCACAAACTGGTTACAAAATGTTTCGATTTAGGGTATAAAAATTGATTATATCAAAGAAAACGACACTTCATTTGATCACTGGGACCCTCAGGAAGAGAAATAAGAGGAAGATATCAGAATGTAAGTTATAATTTTACCTTCAGATGTGAATGTGTAAAAACTGTCATGGCGGAAAATGTTTTTGTTGTTGATTGCTCTTCTCAAACAAAAGCATGGTATTTGTTCTCTCTAATAGCTATTTTAAATCGGAAAACGTAGTTTGATTACCAAGATCCTAATCTTTTGAAGGATGTAAGACACTTGCATTTTCAAGAATGTTTAATGTTACAACGTTGTATTTTTAGTTGTCACTCTGAAATTTCCCCTGATGTTGATCCCTGTATGGAGATCGCAGCCATAAGAGTTTAAAACTATTGTTCCTATATTCAGTTTTTTGGACAAAAAGGTTTTGGGTGGCAAAATGTCTCTGTAACAAAGACATTCCAATCTTGCTACTAGAGAGCCAGAGGGGGAGTTCTCTGTCACTTGATTTACGACAGGGTGTGAAGGTGTCATAAATATGGCCCAGGGCCTGGCTATCTGTCAGCCATTTGCCAAGCTGATCTGAGGCCTTGGATCCTCAACCAGGATAGTCATGATTATCAGCCTTATTCTAAAATTGATTAAATAGTTATTTTTCCTTCATCAATATACTCACAATGCCCCAAAATGACAAAGCAAAAACTTTTTTTTTTATGAACTGAAAAATCACATTTACAAAAGTATTTAGACCCTTTACTCAGTACTTTGCTGAATCACTTTGGCAGTAATTACAGCCTTGAGTCTTCTTGGGTATGACACTACAAGCTTGGCATACCTGTATTTGGAGAGTTTCACCCATTCTTCTCTGCAGATCCTCTCAAGCTCTTTCAGGTTGGATTGGGAGCATCGCTGCACAGCTATTTTGAGGTCTCTCCAGAGATGTTCGATCGGGTTCAATAAGAGATAAAAGTAACAAGTAATTAAAGAGGAGCAGTAAAAAATAACAATACATACAGGTGGGTGCCGGTACAGAGTCAATGTGTGGGGGCACCGGTTAGTTGAGGTAGTATGTACAGTGCATGTAGGTAGAGTTACTTAATAAAGTGACTATGCATAGATGACAACAGAGTGACAGTGGTGTGCAGAGGGGAGGGGTGGCAATGTGAATAGTCTGGGTAGCCATTTGACTAGATGTTCAAGAGTCTTGTGGCTTGGGGGTAGAAGCTGTATAGAAGCCTCTTGAACCTAGACTTGGCGCTCCGGGAACTGCTTGCAGTGTGGTAGCAGAGAGAACAGTCTATGACTAGGGTGGCTGGACTCTTTGACAATTTTCAGGGCCTTCCTCTGACACCGCCTGGTATAGAGGTCCGGGATGGTAAGAAGCTTGGTCCCAGTGATGTACTGGGCCGTTCGCACTACCCTCTGTAGTGCCTTGCGGTCGGAGGCCGAGCAGTTGCCATAGCATTGATGCAACCATGCCCTCGATGGTGCAGCTGTAGAACCTTTTGAGGATCTGAGGACCCATGCCAAATCTTTTCAGTCTCCTGAGGGGGAATAGGTTTTGTAGTGCCTGCTTCACAACTGTCATGGTTTGCTTGGACCATGTTAGTTTGTTGGTTATGTGGACACCAAGGAACTTGAAGCTCTCAACCTGCTCCACTGCAGCCCCGTCGATGAGAATGGGGGCGTCCTCTTTTTTTCCTGCAGTCCAAAATCATCTCCTTAGTCTTGATCACGTTGAGGGAGAGGTTGCTGTCCTGGCACCACACGACCAGGTCTCTGACCTCCTCCCTATAGGCTGTCTCGTTGTTGTCGGCAACTTTAACGAGGGTGTTAGAGTCGTGCCCGGCAGTGCAGTCATGAGTAAACAGGGAGTACAGGAGGGGGCTGAGCACACACCCCCGAGGGGCCCCTGTGTTCAGGATCAGTGTGGCGGATGTGTTGTTACCTACCCTTACTACCTGGGGGCGGCCCGTCAGGAAGTCCAGGATACAGTTGCAGAGGGAGGTGTTTAGTCCCAGCTCTGGCTGAATCCACTCTTGTGTTGTTTTGACTGTGTGTTTATGGAGGTTGTCCTGTTGGAAGGTGAACCTTCACCCAAATCTGAGGTCCTGAGTGCTCTGGGACAGGTTTTAGTCAAGGATGTCTCTGTGCTTTGCTCCTATCATCTTTCCCTCGATCCTGACTAGTCTCCCAGTCCCTGCCGCTGAAAAACATCCCAACAGCAAGATGCTACTACCACCATGCTTCACCATAGGGATGGTGCCAGGTTTCCTTCAGATATGGCGCTAGGCATTCAAGCCAGAAAGCTCAATCTTTGTTTCATCAGACCTGAGGAGTGGCTTACGTCTGGCCCCTCTACCATGAAGGCCTGATTGGTGGATTGCTGCAGAGATGGTTGTCCTTCTGGGAGGTTCTCCCATCTAAACATAGGAACTCTGGGGCTCTCATAGCAAAGGGTCTGAAAACGTATGTAAATAAGGTATTTCTGTTTGTAATTTTTAATATATTAGCAGCATTTTCTAAAAACGTATTTTTGCTTTGTCATCATGTGGTATTGTGTGTAGATTGATGAGGTGTGAGGATCAATGCTGGGGCAAGTACAGGGAGTCAACATTTACTGGAAAACGTCTGGACGGGACATGAAGAAACATTTTTTTCTATCCATTTTAGAATAAGAATGTAACGTAACAAAATGTGGAAAAAGTCAAGGGGTCTAAATACTTTCCGACGGCACTGTATATACAGTACCAGTCAAAGTTTGGACACACCTACTCATTCAAGGGTTTTTCTTTATTTTTACTATTTTCTAAGTTGTAGAATAATAGTGAAGACATCAAAACCTATGAAATAACACATATGGAATCATGTAGTCACGTTTAGCCTACTTTTATCCACTTTTAACCTAAATCCATTCACTTTGAATTCACTATGGTTGACAACCCAACAAAACCATTACATAATGTAACTTTGCTATTGAAACCCTTGATATGGAGCAATTTGTCTGCGCCATTTTCAAGATGGCGCTGGTCGCCTCACTTCGAGTTCTTAGGAAACTATGCAGTATTTAGTTTTTTTTATGTACTATTTTTTTACATTGATAGCCCAGGAAATCTTAAGTCTTATTACATACAGCCGGAAAAAACTATTGGATATAAGAGCAATGTCAACTTACCAACATTACAAAAAGGAATACAACTTTCCCGAAGCGGATCCTCTGTTCACTCCACCACCCAGGACAATGGATCTAATTCCAGTAGCCGACCCAAAACAACGGTGCCGCAGAAGGGGGAGACGGAGTGGCCTCCTGGTCAGGCTCTGTAGACATACACATCGCCCACCGCTCCCGAGTATACTACTCGCCAATATCCAGTCTCTCGACAACAATGTAGATGAAATTCGAGCAAGGGTTGCATTCCAGAGAGACATCAGAGATTGTAACATTCTCTGTTTCACGGAAATATGGCTCTCTCGGGATATGTTGTCCGAATCGATTCAGCCACCGGGCTTCTCCATGCATCGTGCCGACAGAGATAAACACCCCTCTGGGAAGAGGAAGGGAGTGGGTGTGTGCTTTATGATTAACGACTCATGATGTACAGTGCCTTGCGAAAGTATTCGGCCCCCTTGAACTTTGCGACCTTTTGCCACATTTCAGGCTTCAAACATAAAGATATAAAACTGTATTTTTTGGTGAAGAATCAACAACAAGTGGGACACAATCATGAAGTGGAACGACATTTATTGTATATTTCAACTTTTTTAACAAATCAAAAACTGAAAAATTGGGCGTGCAAAATTAGTCAGCCACCAATTGTGCAAGTTTTCCCACTTAAAAAGATGAGAGAGGCCTGTAATTTTCATCATAGGTACACTTCAACTATGACAGACAAAATGAGAAAAAAAAATCCAGGAAATCACATTGTAGGATTTTTAATGAATTTGCAAATTATGGTGGAAAATAAGTATTTGGTCACCTAAGAACAAGCAAGATTTCTGGCTCTCACAGACCTGTAACTTCTTCTTTAAGAGGCTCCTTTGTCCTCCACTCGTTACCTGTATTAATGGCACCTGTTTGAACTTGTTATCAGTATAAAAGACACCTGTCCACAACCTCAAACAGTCACACTCCAAACTCCACTATGGCCAAGACCAAAGAGCTGTCAAAGGACACCAGAAACAAAATTGTAGACCTGCACCAGGCTGGGAAGACTGAATCTGCAATAGGTAAGCAGCTTGGTTTGAAGAAATCAACTGTGGGAGCAATTATTAGGAAATGGAAGACATACAAGACCACTGATAATCTCCCTCTATCTGGGGCTCCACGCAAGATCTCACCCCGTGGGGTCAAAATGATCACAAGAACGGTGAGCAAAAACCCCAGAACCACACAGGGGGGGGGGGGGGGGGGGGGGGGGCTAGTGAATGACCGGCAGAGAGCTGGGACCAAAGTAACAAGGCCCACCATCAGTAACACACTACGCCACCAGGGACTCAAATCCTGCAGTGCCAGACGTGTCCCCCTGCTTAAGCCAGTACATGTCCAGGCCCGTCTGAAGTTTGCTAGAGAGCATTTGGATGATCCAGAAGAAGGTCATATGGTCAGATGAAACCAAAATAAAACTTTTTGGTAAAAACTCAACTCGTCGTGTTTGGAGGACAAAGAATGCTGAGTTGCATCCAAAGAACACCATACCTACTGTGAAGCATGGGGGTGGAAACATCATGCTTTGGGGCTGTTTTTCTGCAAAGGGACCAGGATGACTGATCCGTATAAAGGAAAGAATGAATGGGGCCATGTATCATGAGATTTTGAGTAAAAACCTCCTTCCATCAGCAAGGGCACTGAAGATGAAACGTGGCTGGGTCTTTCAGCATGACAATGATCCCAAACACACCGCCCGGCCAACGAAGGAGTGGCTTCGTAAGAAGCATTTCAAGGTCCTGGAGTGGCCTAGCCAGTCTCCAGATCTCAACCCCATAGAAAATCTTTGTAGGGAGTTGAAAGTCCGTGTTGCCCAGCAACAGCCCCAAAACATCACTGCTCTAGAGGAGATCTGCATGGAGGAATGGGCCAAAATACCAGCAACAGTGTGTGAAAATGTTTGACCTCTGTCATTGCCAACAAAGGGTATATAACAAAGTATTGAGATAAACTTTTGTTATTGACCAAATACTTATTTTCCACCATCATTTGCAAATAAATTCATTAGAAATCCTACAATGTGATTTTCTGGATTTCTTTTCTCATTTTGTCTGTCATAGTTGAAGTGTACCTATGATGAAAATTACAGGCCTCTCTCATCTTTTTAAGTGGGAGAACTTGCACAATTGGTGGCTGACTAAATACTTTTTTGCCCCACTGTAGCTAGGAACATTGATATGCATCTGTTGGTCACAGATACCTTAATTAAAACAAGTAAGGGTGTGGAACAGAAAACCAGTCAGTATCTTGTGTGATCATCATTTGGCTCATGCAGCGCGACACATCTCCTTCATATAGAGTTGATCAGGCTTGTGGCTTCACTCCTCTTCAATGGCTGTGCAAAGTTGCTGGATATTGGCGGGAACTGGAACACGCTGTTGTACACTTCGATCCAGAGCGGCCATGAAAACATTTTGACATTTTCAGCTTCCAGGAATTGAGTAGAGATCCTTAAGACATGGGGTTGTTCATTATCATAAAACATGAGGTGATGGCAGTAGATGAAAGACACAACAATGGGCCTCAGGATCTAGTCACGGTATTTATGTGCATTCAAATTGCCACCAAAAATGTTCGGGCTCTGTCCAGGGCACTCAAAGACATTCAGAGACTTATCCCAAAGCCACTCCTGAGTTGTCTTGGCTGTGTGCTTAGGGTCATTGCCCTGTTGGAATGTTCGCTCCAGTCTGAGGTCCTGAGCGCTCTGGAGCGGTTTTCATCAAGGATCCCTCTGTACTTTGCTCGGTTCACCTTCCCTCAATCCTGACCAGTCTCCCAGTCCCTGCCACTGAGGAAAATCCCCACAGCATGATGCTGCTGCCACCACCATGCTTCACCGTAGAGATGGTGGCTGGATTTGGCATTCAGGCCAAAGAGTTGTTTCTCGTTGTCTGTTAGTCCTTTAGTTGGCTTTTGGCAAACTCCAAGCACACTGTCATGTGCCTTTTATTGAGCAGTGGCTTCCATCTGGACACTCTACCATGAAGGCCCGATTGGTGGAGTGAGCCAGAGATGGTTGTCCTTCTGGAAGGTTGTCCCATTCCACAGAGGAACTCTGGAGCTCTGTCAGAGTGGTGATTGGGTTCTTGGTCACCTTCCCCCGATCTTTGCCTCAACACAATCCTGTCTCGGAGCTCTACGAATTCCTTCGACTTGGTTTTTGCTCTGACATGCACTGTCAACTGAGGGACCTTTCCAAATCATATACAATCAATTTAATTTACCACAGGTGGACTCCAATCAAGTTGTAGAAACATCTCAAGGATGATCAATGGAAGCAGTTTTGGCTCTATGGCCAAGAAGACGGTATCTAAAATGTTAGCTAAAATGTTCAGTCAGAGACCACACCACTGGCCAAGCCAACGACCACGAGTAAGTAGCCATTTGCCCTTCAATGTCATATTTTAAGTATGTAATCAACTCAGGAGTAATTGAATACGTGGTGAGCATACTGAGGGGAGGGAGAGAAAATGGAGATGTAAGTGATAATGCACATCTGAAGCTATACCCCGGCCTTTGTTATAATGAAGAGAAGCAGATTCTGTCCGTTTTTAAAACTCGAGGACTGTTTCATTGCCAATTGTGAATTTAAACAACATTATGTGCCCCACACACAGCCTCACTGACACACACACAGGAACATGCTAAAGGTACGGTAAGCAATGCTTGCACCAGCTTCGATCATAATTACGGCTATCGATAATGATGAGTGCGGAGGTGTTCCTTGCGGTGTGATGCTCACCATCTTCTTAAAGACGGAGGCAGAAACACTGGTAATTATTGTATAGTTTGCATTACAAACAAATTGCCTTTCCTCTCCTACACGGCCGTATTCTATAGCAGACAGGAAGCTACTCTACCGGAAAAGTGAAACACTATCCATGTCAGGCCAGTGGAACACTTCCGATTCTGTGTCAGCCTAGTAGAACGTTATCCATACTTTAGAAGACTGGTAGAAATAACAATGCAGATGGTCTTCCAGGCAAAAGAACCCACTACCCACTGGGCACTTACGGGTTGAATCAACGTTGTTTCCACGTCATTTTAATGAAATTACGCTGAACCAATGGGAATAGATGTTAAATTGACATCTGTGCCCAGTGGCTACCCATGCTCTTCTAGACAGGTGACGATCTACCGTACCCATGCTCTTCTAGGCAAGGGAACCACACTACCCTATCGGTTTGATATGCAGAGGGTGATACATGACCAAGATAAGCCCACTAACTCTTATCACTACTGTGTGAGCCCTACTGTTTGTACGTATTCTGTAATTTGAGGACCTCTCCATCTTCAGCTTGTTCAGCTATGATTCATTAACCTGGCTGTTAATGTAAAGAGGGATGAACTAGAACAAGCTTCACTCAATGAACAAAGTAAAACCCACAAGAGTCATTATACTCACCGACCGGTTTTACAGTGCTTATCAATTTCTCAATGATGTTATGAAGAGTGAAGGTAAACAGCAAGGTCTGGTTGAAGAGCAGCAAGAGGGCTGGGATTCTGAAGAGGTTGGCTCAATGCCATAGCTATACTCTTCCTGACCAGAGGAGCTGTCTGTACCACCACCCCCATCTACTGGACAAGCACTGCAATGTCCGCTTTGGCCAAAGCCTTGCTGTATAACTGAACCAGCAGCATTGCAAATAAACAAAGAAAGTCTTGTACGATTTCTGAAATTATGCATCCTCGCAGCTAGCATCTGCCCCAATGGAACAGCAGAGTTTGTCCGTCTCGTGGTGTGATTTACATGTTACCCATATTGATGTGCTAGTTATCTACCATAGTGAGCTAATTATTTAGGTTGACACCCCCACCCCCACCCCACCCCGCCAAGCCCCCAGCTTCTCATCCATTAAAAGGGGATAAATTCAAAAGATTTATTTTCTGCTAAAAATGTATTTGCAGGAAATGTGGCTTTCTTTCTCCCTCTCTCCCTATCCCCATCTCTCTCTCAGTCTCTCCCTCCCAGTCTCTTCCTCCCAGCTTCCTGTGAGCACAAGGCAGGTTTTTCAGCATGGCTCATAATGGCTTGGTCGATACACACTAATGAAAGCTGTTTTTATGAATATTTCAGCTGTTTCCCAGGGAGAGCAGGCAGCTTTAATTCGAAGTAATGGCTATTGGCTGGCGGATTGATTTATTGGTCAGGTGATTGGTGCATTGTATCAGCACAATAATGGAAGGAAGAAGACCTGTGGCAGGGCATGGTGTTAAAACAACCACCATTATCCTACACATGTAATGTCTGCCCTTAACAAAAGCATTGTAATTCACTATTACCACTAAACCACTGTATCTGCATCTACAGTACCTGCTTCATGATAGCGATTAAACACAAATGGTGGGATGTTACAGAGGTGTAGGTCACAGGCCGCCTGTGGCGCCTTCATTGGGGAAGAAGGGCTCATAATAATGTCTGGAATGGTATCGAACACATCAAACACATGATTTCCATGTGTTTGATACCATTCCATTCACTCCATTCCAGCCATTATTATGAGCCATCCTCCCCTCAGCAGCCTCCTGTGGTGTATGTTAAGTAAGCATGATGCAAAAGGAGGCTCTGCAGCCCTATTAAAGGAGGAGTGGTTATGAGCTGAGCTCCTGACTGGGTGTATCTCTACCAGTGAAGCCAGGTATGCCTGTTATGCCCGATCTTGAGGCTCCATCAAGTACATACTGTATCTTTCTGATCCTAGGGACGTAAGTCTGGCTCCAGCTGTGGGACAGTGAATGGGAACTGGATCAAAGTGTGTGGTGGTGGCAGCACCAGCCGCAGCCAGCTGTGACCATATGTCTGCTCATTGTCACCTCTCATCAACGCCATGTCCCCGGCCATTCCCTGCTAATCCAATGAAATGCAAACTGAGAGTCATTAGACACAGTGGCCAGCATACGGGAAGAGATAGCCTGAGCCATCTAAACGAGAGAGGAAACTAATTGAAATGTGGATTGGCTGCTGATGAGGTGGTGGGGGGGAGTGCTGGTGTTCCAATGTGCTTTTGTGAGAAGTTAAGATGTGTTTGACATAGTGCCTATGAGTGAGTCCATAAATTTGAAGAATGCATTTTGAGTATACATTATCATTTTAGTCCACAGGAGATATACTATCAGAAATGCATTTACACGAAAAGCTATAGCTATGTGGGGGACGAGGGTGTTGGGGAAGTACTCAAAGTGACAAGCAGGTTGAAGTTTATTGTCATGAATCTTGCCCTGGGGGCAGAGCTGGGCGATTTCCGCTAGATGGGCCAGCTAGTAACCACTCTGCAGAGCTGCCTTCAGAACAAGATTCATGATGAAAACACTAACCTGCTCATTACAATGCACATGAATCTCCTTTGGCAGCGTGGAATATCTTTTGTTTCTGTCCACAGACACTGCCACGGTTCAGGAACTGTGCTGATCATATCTCCTCTCTAAGAGTTTCTGCCAACTTCACCACCAGCTACTGGAGCAACTGGAGGGAAATGAAACCCTGTTTTGGCTCATCAACTCACTGAATAATATAGCCTACTCTATGCGTTTTACTCTATCTACAGTAATAACAAAGAATGGTATTATATCAGTGATACAGCTGAAAGAATCCATGATTGGAAAGCCTGACTGAAGGAGTATAACGCTATGTGATGGTAAAATAATAGCCCTACCCATATCCCAGAAGATATGCATTTTATACTAGTCAGCTGCTTTTCATACACATCCATATTAATCAGTTATAGACCTATTCCCTACAAGGTTTCATAGCAAAGTGCTCTGTCACGAACGTTGTCAGGGAAATGACCGGACCAAGGTGCAGCGTTGTGAGCGTACATTTCTTTTTATTTTGAATGTCGCCAACAAAAACAAACCACGACCGTACCGCTTACTAAGGCTTTACAGGCCACTAACAAAGTCAACTACCCACAACTAAGGTGGAAAAACAGGCTGCCTAAGTATGATTCCCAATCAGAGACAACGATAGACATCTGTCCTTGATTGAGAACCATACCCGGCCAAAACATAGAAACAGAAAACATAGAAATAAAGAAACTAGAATGCCCACCCTAGTCACACCCTGGCCTAACCAAAATAGAGAATAAAAGCCTCTCTATGGCCAGAGCGTGACATGCCCTCCCATCTCACTGATCAACTGTATCATAATCTATCCTATCAATCTGGCTATAAACAAGATTAGCAAGAGACATGAAATATAATTAAGAATGTATTATAAAACAGCATGTATGCACTTATTTGTCCAAGTTCATTACTGAGTATTATCATACAGTTGTTTACACTCTTCATCTTGTGAATGCCAATAGTTGTATAAAATATGGAAATATATATGATATGCAAAATCATTATGAATAATGTTTAGTGCCTTGAATACACCAAAGCTCTGAGCGCGGCACAATTATTTTCTCTCTTTGTTCAATCCCAACTGCTGAGAAATGTAATAGCCCAGATAAGATTGGATGAAAGAAGGAAGTAAGAGGGCCACTTTCAGTCCTGGGCTGTCCCACTGGTTACACAAATTGACTTGCTGAGACAGTGGATAACAGGCTGATGGGGGTCGCTAATTCATTATTAAAAAGTCTAATCATAAGCAGAGACAAGAAGGTATTATGAGGGAGAGTTGGGGACATCCTTGATGAAGAGTTGATTATAAAGACACGAAAGGTGAAATTGCTGGGAAGCTTCTGAAATAGGGCTAATAAACTGCAATAAACTACACTTATAGGCTAAGGCTAGACATTACTGGGTTTGAAAACTGTGGAGCATACTATAGGCTCCACACCGAGTTGAATGAAAAAAAGAAAGGCACAAATGCACAAACATGCACTACAATAGATTCAATACCTGTACCTCAGACCCACTTCCGCTTCTTCTGAGCACAAACATTATATACTCCACATAGGTTACACAATGCAGTCCTTTCTATTCAATACATTCTCTGGGGACTGATGCTGCATAACATCCTCAAAGCCCATCTCCAGTCTATTTAATATGACCACACCATAGAGAGGATACAGCTCCCTCTTGTGCTGGAGCATACCAGCTAATCCAAGACAATCTGTTATGTTCCCTCCTGGCGACAGCACAGCAACACTCTCCCCCACCTCTGTCTCACAATGTAGCTGCATAGCCATTTTTATCCTCTCATTCCAACTGTGAAATGGCTTACTTCAGGGCTTCAAAATCACAAATCCTTTCTCTCACCCTCTCCCTCTCTGCTGTAGTGAATTAGACATGGCTGGACAGACAGAATGACCTCACATGGCATCAGGATATCAGGTTCCCTTTTGAGTTTAGGATGTTCAGTTCCACAGTACAGATGTTACACAAGTGTTTTCCTTTCCCCTGGGCAACTAAAGCTGCTAGATACAGTCTGACCATCTGCCCACGTTTGGCCAGATGTTCCACAGGGTGCCTATCTTTAACATGTGCCCAGGCTATCAATCAGAGCAAAGGGTCAGAATCACTGAGCTCCTCCCTTAAATGATTTACACTCACATACAATACATCACATACAGTGCATTGGTGTAAATGGTCAGTCATGCAGACGCACACACAAGTACATTTATGTAAAGACAAATATTGAATAATTATTCAATAGCCCACAGACAAATTCAGTCATTAGGCTCTCTATTCAAATTACTTTGATAAAGACATACTTGGAAGAACATTAATAATAGTTAGGAGAATAATATACAGTATCAAGTACAATGTAATTGCACCCACAAAGAAATCATACATTCCCATTAACAATCATCTCTTTCTCTTTAAAAGTGACAGCTGTAATTTGTTCCGTTACATTTCAAAGAAGCCCCACTGAGCACTTAATTGAGACACAAACGTAATTTATAATGGCACACTGCTCATCTGCAAGCCTGGGTATTTGGCAGTGGATACCCAATACTAGTACAATCAAATTAGAGTTGAGTGCACCACACATCCAAACTGTTGTCATCCTCTTTTTGAGCGTGTTGGAGTGGCCTAAATATAGGGCATGGAAATGCTAGATTAACATGCGCTGTGTTCTCATCAAGAGGTTGGCTCTAGTCCTAATACTGTACTGGCTCATTTGTCTGGAGCAGCTCCAACAGTCATGACACCTCAGAGTCCCATTCTAAACTGTCAGTGTTCAATAAGCAATTTAAGAGATACTGACTGTTATAATATTTAAATGGATAGTCACATAGGGCATCCAGAGACTATTGATCATGATAGCATAACATACCTGTGCATGTACAGCATAAGCTACATGCCTCCATGCAACTGCCGTCCACACTTCAGTACCGAGTGTCCACGAACAAACGGTGTTATTACCACCTCAGACAGATTGGGGCAGGTGGCAGGTTCTTATCAAACATACATAAATATTACTTGTTAAAGAATGGAAGTGGCAGTGTGCTAGTGTGACAATATGCTGCTGATAAGGCTCTGTACACGTTCCATACAAAGTTATGAAGAAATTCCCAAGGTAATCTTGGAAATGTTGAGAGAGAGATTTAAAGCCCTTTCTGTATGTTTCCTGAGGCGGTGGCATTTCTGGTGGACAGGGTGTAAAAACCATAGGGGACAACAGTGACACAACGTCCCATCCTCAAAGCCACATCACAGAGAGGCTGCAGCTCCCTCTTGTGCTGGAACACACGGGCTAATCCAAGACAATCTGTTCTGTTCCCTTCTGGCATCCCTTTGCTTCCTGATAACAGCACAGCAACCATATAAATACGAATGAATATAACAGGCTTGGAAACTCTAAACCTGGCAATTTGACTTGTAAACTCATGGGTACACTCGCATTCGCGGACCTGGTATTGTGATCGCAATACATGGCCCCATCCGTCCTCCCCTCAATACGGTGCAGTCGTCCTGTCCCCTTTGCAGAAAAGCATCCCCAAAGAATGATGTTTCCACCTCCATGCTTCACGTTTGGGATGGTGTTCTTGGGGTTGTACTCATCCTTCTTCCTCCAAACACGGGGAGTGGGGTGTAGACCAAAAAGCTCTATTTTTGTCTCAACAGATCATGTGACCTTCTCCCATTCCTCCTCTGGATCATCCAGATGGTCATTGGCAAACTTCAGACGGGCCTGGACATGCGCTGGCTTGAGCAGGGGAGAGAGAATAAAGTAGACGGCACACATCCTGGCGGGAACTGATTACGTGCTTATGCCCATATATGGGCATCATGTTCCTGTTCTCACGCGTTAGATGGTGTGCTAATTTATCCATATATTGCATCTATTCCTTTGAAGTTGTCATGATGATTGATGTCTAGGGACCTCTTTGAACTGGGGGGATGTGTTTGAACATTTCAAAGAGTATGGCCCCCCCACCCCCTGTTTAATTGATCTTAGGGCTGTTGTCTATGTAACAGGTATGTCCGGGGGTATTGGGTGTGGCAGACCTATTATAAATAAAGCCCAGAACAAGACATGCGGCCCCAGAACACTAAACAAGATTTTTTAAATGAACATGGATTTTGTGATCAGTGGCAAAGCTGTGATGACTGTAACAACAGAAGCAGGACCGCGGCTGAAACATTGAGATAGGGCCAAGTATAAAGCCACAATATACGATGCGCCAAAAAAGCGGTTTCTAAGTGTGTATAGAACCCAAATACCGCCCGCAACTGCACTGAAATATCAAGTGCTGATGTCTAATGGACAGCAATGGGGCTATCAGTTTGATTACCTGGCCTGTAGAGTGAACATTGAAAGTCAATATATATAAAAAAAATATTTAAAAAAATAAAAAAAGAGTTCTTAACAGGGCGTGTTTTTTTTTTACCCTCGCAGGTGTCGTCTCCTTCAGACATGAGCTCGTCGTCAGAGCAGATGGTAGCCGAAGGAGAAGAATATACCAACCAGACTTTAGGAGTGGACTACGGGCTTGAAGACTGGACGGTTTTTCGCAAGGTTGTGTGTCCCGAACTGAGACTTATCACCAAGGGGTATAGCTTGTTCACGGGCTACGTGACCAGTTGGGAAGGTACCCCTGACTCCTCAGGAAGAATATTTCACAGGGTGAAAATACAAAGAAAGAATGTACTTCAATGTGGCTGCGTGGAGTTCTACATCGGTGACGAGGAAACCCGCAACCAAAACATTCGTGATGGTGGCCTGACTGGGAATTTCAGGTTGCGCATGCTTATTCCTTTTAAAAGTTGGGATTTAATGGAACTGAAAATGTTAGAGTTGTTGGACGCTCTTTTTGTACAGAGCCAACAGCGGCAGAGTATTGTTCATGTAAGGAAGTGCATAATATATGCAAATCCTGAGGATTATCATTCAAAGGAGCCCCAAGAAGGGTCATCCTCAGAAAGGTCATCCCCGAAGAAAACTATGTATGCGGCTGCGTTAACCATGCCCTGATACCCAAAGGACTGGTTCAACAATAAAAGGAGTGCCCTTAAAGCATCCAGTTCTTCATTTCCGCATATACCATGGATATTCATACAACATACCAGGACTCCGAAATGTCATGGGGGCCAGACCCTAAGGACTCTATGCCTCACAGCCCAACATTCTACTCCACCCTGGCAAGACCCGCGACACCCCCTACATGTACACAGCCTGAGGATGTGTTTGATGGGGTGGTCAGTACTATTTTTGTGGACACCATCAAGGCCTCTGTAGCCACACTTTTAGACGTGGTGATTGGAGAGTATATATGTGAAAAATGCAGCGGTTGTGAGATCAATCACCCCAGGCAGAGCCGACATCCGTGCCTATACCACCCCTCAAGATACTATTTCTTCAACCGTTATGAGGCGCTGTTGAAAAGATTTGTGCCGTCAATTCCCAGAGTTTACGGGGTAACCAAAGCTTTCCAACATGAACTGTATGAGGCAATCTACATCCACGAGAAACTCAAAGAAATCTGACACACCCTGGTGGACGACAACAAATACAGGGAAGCTGTGGTGGCTGATGTGATGACTTTCTGGCTCAATAAACCCCAAGACTCCGAGTGACAATTTGTTATTTAGATGTAAAGCAATGGGCAACTATGTGTATACGATGTTAGAGAGAATAAATACATTTTTTCTTTTGAGAGAACTTACAAATGTTATGCATCAAATTTTTGAAAATAAAGTGAGCAATGTAACGTTTTACACAACCCACAATGCCTGTGCTAATGTAGAGCGTGTGCTGAAAATGGAACAAATCATGAATCATGTAAGACATGCGGGCGAGAGTCTGTAATGGACACAACTGGTATCCCATCTTGTGGATGATTCTGAAGAACTAGAAACAACTTTGTCTAAGATTTTACTTTTTTGTTTGAAACACCATTTAATTGTAACATGTATCATATTTGTTGTTTATATACTTAAATAGCGGATGTCTGTGTTTTAAAAATGCAGCGTCACAAGCCTTTAATCTAAACCAAATATACAGGGTGTTGCATGCTGTGATCGTTGAGAAAACGGGGACATGTATCCTGCAACGAATTCTGAATTGTCTGTATACGTAATACTTGATGTATGCTTAAAATAAAAATTCAAAAATGAAATGTTGTCGTTATTTGAAAGTGGCTCATTAATGTTATTGTACCTCAGAGAGACAAAAAGGATGGTGGAGCAGATGTTACAAAACATTTATTATAATCCCTCTAACCCCAGATAAGGAGCATTTACAGAGAGCTATAGCCGAAGAAACAGGTAGCCGGTTAAGCGCTGCTAAAGTGAATGAGTGGTTATCAAAGCAGGATGCACATGCTCTACATCACATATGTCAGAGTCAAGGCCCGCGGGCCACATCCGGCCCGCAAGAAGGTTTTTTACGGCCCCTGGGATGATCTTGATTTATTATTAGAACCGGCCCGCAGCAAGCCGGCAGCCCGCAGATCTTTTACACGCACCAATACTACATTTCCCACAATGCAAAGGTGACGCACCGAGCAGTAGGCTGCTTCATTTCAATATTTATTGGCACAGCAGTCGTCAGCATCACAGTAAAATTAACTTTCAGATACCCATCAAAAATGGCAAAACGGAAGGTGGATACTGAGAACCGGGGGTTTCAAACAAGGTGGGAGTCGGAGTATATGTTCACGAAGGTAGCTGGAAAACCTGTGTGTCTTCTGTGTGGAGAAAGTGTGGCGGTACTGAAAGAGTATAATCTGAGACGACATTATGAAACGAAACACGCGGACACACGCGGACGCAACTGTCAAGGCCAGTTTTATTTTGGCAGAAGAGATCGCTAAATCAGCCCGGCCATTTACGGAGGGGGATTTCATCAAAAACTGCATGATTAAAGTTTGTGACGAAGTTTGCCCAGAAAAAAGGCAACTCTTTTTAAATGTGAGTCTGAGCAGAAACACCATTGCCGAGAGAGTAGACCAGTTGTCCATCAATCTAAAAGAGCAGCTTGTGAAAAAGGGAAAAGATTTTATTGCATATTCCTTGGCTGTGGATGAGAGCACCGACATTTCTGACATTGCCCAGTTGTCAATTTTCATCCGCGGAGTGGACTCCAACCTAAGCGTGACAGAGGAGTTTTTGGCTTTACGTCCTATGCATGGCACAACTACGGGGCATGATTTGTATGAAGAGGTGTCAAGATGTGTAAATGAGATGGAGCTGCCTTGGGAAAAACTCGTGGGTTTGACAACCGACGGAGCACCTGCGATGTGTGGACACAGGAGCGGACTGGTGGCGAAGATACGGGAAAAGATGCAAGAGGAAAACGCGACAGGTGAGCTGACAGCTTATCATTGTATCATACACCAGGAAGCGTTGTGCGGTAAAGCCTTGAAAATGGAGCATGTAATGAGCATCATCACGCGCACAGTTAACTTTATCAGAGCCAAAGGTTTGAATCACCGCCAGTTCAAGGCATTTCTGACGGAGTTAGAAACGGAGCATGGTGATTTGCCTTATCACACAGAGGTGCGATGGCTAAGCCAGGGAAAGGTGCTTCAAAGATGTTTCGAGCTTCGTGAGGAGATTTGTCTGTTCTTGGACAGCAAAGGGAAAGACACAACACAACTCCGAGACGAAATGTTTCTGTGTGAAATGGCTTTTCTGTGTGACATTACGAGTCATCTGAATGCAATAAACTTGCAGCTGCAGGGTCGGGATCGTGTCATCTCTGATATGTACAGTACAGTGAAGGCATTTAAAACCAAACTGACTCTGTGGGAGACGCAGATGCGGAAAGAAAATTTGAGCCACTTTCCCAGCTGCCAGACCATGAAAGAGAAGCTCTCTACCAGTGCGTTCCCGAGCACACAGTTGGCTGATAAAATAGGTATGCTTGCCGCTGACTTTCGACGCCGATTTGCTGACTTTGAAGCACAAAAAAGCAGGTTGGAACTGCTCGGTAACCCATTTGCTGTTGACGTGGAAAGCTCACCACCAAACCTCCAAATGGAGTTGATTGACCTCCAATGCAATGATGCACTGAGGGCAAAATATGCGGCAGTGGGTGCTGCGGAGTTCGCCCGTTTCCTCCCCGGCACAATGCCCCAGCTGCGCATCCAGGCTGCTCAAACGTTGTCTATGTTTGGCAGCACATACCTGTGTGAACAACTGTTTTCTTTGATGAACCTGAACAAAACATCACACAGAAGTCGACTTACTGCTGAACACCTCCACTCAATTCTGAGGATTTCTTCAGCTCAGAGCCTTACCCCGAACATTGATGAACTTGTGGAAAAGATGGGACACCACCAAGTATCACCCTCAACCTCAAACAAGTGAACATTACTGTGCAATCACATATTTAGAGTTTTTACTCAGTTCAAGTTTAAAAGTTAAAATTTAATATTTGTTTTCACTGCATGTTACTTCTCCTTAAACAAAGTGTTGTTTTTGATTAATAGATTTTTGCACTTTATTTTTTTGTATTTCAATCCAATTATATTTTAAAAATATTTCAGTTGAGTGGATGATAGAAAATTGCTATTATTGTTTTTTCTTTGAAGTAAATTTAGCCCACTTTTGCTAAAATAGAAAATATAGTCTACTGATGGTGCCTTGAATACCGGTTTCTTTCATTTAATGTTCATGTTATGGGGATATTTATATAAAGGAAATTTGTATTTTGTGTCTGTTGAAAATTAAAGATTACTGACAGAGCCATAAGAAAATATTGCTTTATTTATCTGATCATATTGTAATATATTTGTTAGGTTTTCAGTAGGTTCAATTAGGTTCACTAGACTATATGCGTCATTTAAAATTTTTTCAATGAACATTCGAACAGTCCGGCCCTCGTCTTGTAGCTGATTTTTTTATTTGGCCCTCCGTCCATTTGACTTTGACACCCCTGCTCTACATAAACCTGTAAGAAAACAATTTCCAATAAATATAGTTTTTTTCTACTCAACCCTTGTCCCAATTTCAGGCGGATCTATGTGACATGCAGGCCCTTGCAGATAAAAATGATGGAAATCGCTACATGCTAACGGTTATAGATATTTTCTCTAAAATATCATTTGTAAGAGTCTTAAGAAATAAGAACGGGGCAGAGGTGACCCGGGGCTTTGACTCTATTTGAAGGATGGAGGAGCCCCCAAGAAAGTGCAGACTGATGGCGGAAAATAACTTTTTAATAATACTTTTCAGAAACTCATGAAGAAGCACAATATACAGTGGGGCAAAAAAGTATTTAGTCAGCCACCAATTGTGCAAGTTCTCCCACTTAAAACGATGAGAGTGGCCTGTAATTTTCATCATAGATACACTTTAACTATGACGGACAAAATGATTTTAAAAAATCCAGAAAATCACATTGTAGGATTTTTAATGAATTTATTTGCAAATTATAGTGGAAAATAAGTATTTTGTCACCTACAAACAAGCTAGATTTCTGGCTCTCACAGACCTTCTTTAAGAGGCTCCTCTGTCCTCCACTCGTTACCTGTATTAATGGCACCTGTTTGAACTTGTTATCAGTATAAAAGACACCTGTCCACAACCTCAAACAGTCACACTCCAAACTCCACTATGGCCAAGACCAAAGAGTTGTCAAAGGACACCAGAAACAAAATTGTAGACTTGCACCAGGCTGGGAAAACTGAATCTACAATAGGTAAGCAACTTGGTTTGGAGAAATCAACTGTGTGAGCAATTATTAGGAAATGGAAGACATACAAGACCACTGATAATCTCCCTTGATCTGGGGCTCCACGCACGATCTCACCCCATGGGGTCAAAATGATCACAAGAACGGTGAGCAAAAATCCCAGAACCACACGGGGGGACCTAGTGAATGACCTGCAGAGAGCTGGGACCAAAGTAACAAAGCCTACCATCAGTAACACACTACGCCGCCAGGGACTCAAATCCTGCAGTGCCAGACGTGTTCCCCTGCTTAAGTCAGTACATGTCCAGGCCGTCTGAAGTTTGCTAGAAAGCATTTGGATGATACAGAAGAAGATTGTGAGAATGTCATTTGGTCAGATGAAACCAAAATATAACTTTTTGGTAAAAACTCAACTCGTGTTTGGAGGATAAAGAATGCTGAGTTGCATCCAAAGAACACCATACCTACTGTGAAGCATGGGGGTGGAAACATCATGCTTTGGGGCTGTTTCTGCAAAGGGACCAGGACGACTGATCCGTGTAAAGGAAAGAATGAATGGGGCCATGTATCATGAGATTTTGAGTAAAAACCTCCTTCCATCAGCAAGGGCATTGAAGATGAAACGTGGCTGGGTCTTTCAGCATGACAATGATCTCAAACACACCGCCCGGGCAATGAAGGAGTGGCTTCGTAAGAAGCATTTCAAGGTCCGGGAGTGGCCTAGCCAGTCTCCAGATCTCAACCCCATAGAAAATCTTTGTAGGGAGTTGAAAGTCTGTGTTTCCCAGCAACAGCCCCAAAACATCACTGCTCTAGAGGAGATCTGCATGGAGGAATGGGCCAAAATACCAGCAACAGTGTGTGAAAACCTTGTGAAGACTTACAAAAAACGTTTGACCTCTGTCATTGCCAACAACGGGTATATAACAAAGTATTGAGATAAACTTTTGTTATGGACCAAATACTTATTTTCCACCACAATTTGCAAATAAATTCATTAAAAATCCTACAATGTGATTTTCTGGATTTTTTTTTCTCATTTTGTCTGTCATAGTTTAAGTGTACCTATGATGAAAATTACAGGCCTCTCTCATCTTTTTAAGTGGGAGAACTTGCACAATTGGTGGCTGACTAAATACATTTTTGCCCCACTGTATATGCATATTCTACCATCTGGTCCTGAGAAATCGGCCGTTTACTTTGGGAACGTTATTTTTCCAAACATAAAAATTGAGGTTAATGCGATTGTAGTGAAATACTTGTGCTTCTAGTTCCGACCATGCAGTAATATCTAACAAGTAATCTAACCTAACAATTTCACAACAACTACCTTATACACACAAGTATAAAGGAATGAATAAGAATATGTACATACAAATATATTAACGAGTGATGGCCGAACAGCATAGGCAAGATGCAGTAGATGGTATAGAGTACAGTATATACATATGAGATGAGTAATGTAGGGTATGTAACCATGATATAAAGTGGCATTGTTTAAAGTGGTGAGTGATACATTTATGACATCATACATTTATTCCCATTATTAAAGTGGCTAGAGTTGAGTCAGTATTTTGGCAGCAGCCACTCAATGTTAGTGATCGCTGTTTAACAGTCTGATGGCCTTGAGATAGAAGCTGTTTTTCAGTCTCTCGGTCCCCGCTTTGATGCACCTGTACTGACCTCGCCTTCTGGATGATAGCGGGGTGAACAGGCAGTGGCTCGGGTGGTTGTTGTCCTTGATGATCGTTTCGGCCTTCCTGTGAAGTCTGGTGGTGTAGGTGACCTGGAGGGCAGGTAGTTTGCCCCCGGTGATGCGTTGTGCCATACCTCACTACACCGTGGAGAGCCGTATGGTTGTGAGCGTACCAGGTATTGCCGTACCAGGCGGTTGCCATACCAGGCGGTGATACAGCCCGACATGATTCTCTCGATTGTGCATCTGTAAAATCTGCTACTGCGCCTTCTTCACCACGCTGTCTGTGTGGGTGGATCATTTCAGTTTGTCCGTGATTTGTATGCCTAGGAATTTAACTCCGAATTCTTAAGGTTAGGCATTAAGTCCGAATGGTAAAGTTAAGGGTTAAGGTTTGGGATAGGCTTAAAACAGAAATATAGAAACAACTTTCCATTATTGAACTTAAATCTTTAGAATCAGAGGCATATGCTTTCAGTCATCCGCCGTCCCCAATGCCCTAGAAAAACTGAAACCTAGTTGAAGGTAAAAACACTCATTGTTGCCCCTAGTAGCCGGTTTACAGATCATCTCCAGATGTCCTCAGACATGGATGGATGTCGAAAACATACTTTTATCATGGGTGACCTGACTGGATGGGCCAGGGATGGAAGAACTGTCCATGGTCCTGTCATTGGTTGGTGACAGCCAATGTTTTCCTCTTCTTTGCTGGCACGGGAGAGATCATATTTGTAAAATGATTCACTGTTGCACAGGTTGTAAAGGCAGACAGGTAGGTTTATGCAACCCCCAATTGTTGTAAACCAAAAAGTAGCACATAAAAATAATGTGAAGACACTTTTTCCCAAGGGAGATGAAGATTATAAATTTCCTGCCTGGGCTGCGGACAGTGGAATTATGACATTATGACTCCCTAAATATCAACCAATCAGCATCCTTGATCCAAACAATTTGTTTTATAATATTGAATAATGTGTTGCTGTGTTTGAACTTTCCCTTGGGGCGCTAGTCCAGACAACGCAGCTTGAATATCAATTAGCTCATTCTCGGAAACTATAATTAATCCATGTGAGTCATTTGACAACTGAGCTGCCTTTTCTGACACGTCGGTAATTTAATACAATAACGATGAAGGAGTGGTAGCATCCTGGGAGAATGTCAGTGATATTTGAAAAAGGTTGAACAGAAAAAAGGGACCCTGTTATCTCCAACCATTCATCACAGTGCTGACACCGGTCACAGGGGCATAGCAGTGTGTGCAATGGATGATCAGATTTTTATGACCATAACCATTTTCTGATGTCTATCCAGCCTGCATCTATTCATAGGAAGGGCAAACTTATAATTTGAATTAGAATTATATGTGTGCTACATTCACTGTCTGCAGTGATTTACAGTTTATTGTTGTGTTTTTGTCATAAATGTGGTATACACTATACTGATTGCAATTTACAAGACAGTAAAAGTATGCCATGAAGACAAATATGAATGTATTGCATTGCCAGTAAATGCAGTAAATATACGGTCAAATAGTCAACAATGTCAAAAGTTGACAGCTTGTGTGACAAAGATGAAAGCTTGTAAATTGTATGGGGGTGGCAGTGTAGCCTAGTGGTTAGAGCATCGGACTAGTAACCGAAAGGTTGCAAGATGAAATCCCTGATCTGTCAAGGTGCAAATCTGTCGTTCTGCCCCTGAACAAGGCAGTTAACCCACTGTTCCTAGGCTGTCATTGAAAAAAAGAATTTGTTCTTAACTGACTTGCCTAGTTAACTCTCCTGTCGTCCTCGTATTGTGTCTTGTCACCCTGTCCCGTCCAGGCTAAAGGCCCAATGTGCGCAAGTGTGACAGTATGCGTGTGAACAGCCTTTGCAGATGTATTTCTTACACCTGCAGCACACCGTGTGTGTCTTGGAGTCCTTCTTAGGTTGGCAGAGCTGACACAGAGCTGACACCTCTTCCTCTTCTGGCGGTGCCAGCGGCGGGCTCCTCACGCTGTTGATCACGAGCCGCCGTAGCACTCTGTAGGACTTTGACAAGTGCTGACGCCGCTTCGGTGCGGGGGAGATGCTGCCTTCTTTGGATCAGGGGCTTCAGAAATGCCTTTCCCAGCTGCTCGAGGAACACCCTGCGCTTGTTCCGCTTGCGAGGCATCCAGTCAGGCTTGATCTCTCGCCATATGACAAAGGCGTTGTAGGAGGACACGTCGAGGATGTTGTGGAAGACGTTCAGGGGCCAGCGGGCAGTCATGCGTCTGCAGCTGTAGGTGCCGTCTAGGTTGTCCACGCCGGCCTTGTTGCAGTTGTAGTCTAGGATGACGGCCGGCTTCCTGTCGCGGCGATCGCTAATGTGTACACTTGCATCTTCCAAGCGTAGCTGGACTTGGCGTCGCAGGCCACCTACGACTTGATGCTGTATTTCGCCGGCTTGCTGGGGATGTACTGACGGAAAGGACAGCAGCCTTTTGGAAAGGGGAGAAGAGATTAGCCTCGTTAATGTCTCATTGGGGCCAATGGCCTTTTGTGTTACACACGCTGCTACTGCTGCTAGTGCTGCCACAGCCGCTGCTACAGCCACTACAGCTACTACCTCTCTATAGACATGCACACACACACGCACACACACGCACGCACAGTACCTATGATCGGGACAAGTTGCTCGTCCACCGTCACGTCAGGCCCCGGGTTGTAGAGAGCCGGCAGCCGCACCTCCTTACAGGTCCCAGACCTCTCGTTTGGCTGCGAGTTTGTCCGTGGCGAGTCTGGCGGGTCTTGACTGACGGTCGTCGAATCGCAGCAGCCTCGAGTACCTGTGAAAGACCTTGAGCGGCATGGTGGCTCGGAACACGGTCCTGACGCTCTCGGCGTCCCACAGGCTTGCCGTGGCCTCGACTCGGGACCTGTAAACGCCCGCTAGGATCAGCAGCCCTACGTAGGCGCGCAGGTCCGTGGCGTCCATGGGTCGCCAGCCATCACCGTATTTTCTGGCCCCGGGCAGGTTCGTCATTTCCACAATTATCCTTTCTATCGCCGGTGTGACAAACAGGTGGAAGGCGGACGCCATGTCGCGGGCCTGGGTCGCAGCATTGGCCGTGGGGCCCGGAGTCTCGTCTGGCAGGGCGTGGCAGAGGGTCCTGCGGTGTCGGCCGCTCCCGTAGGCCAGGGGGGAGCATTCGATTTTGCCATTTTTCGACTGCAACGGCGGCTCACATTGGTCCGGAGCCGAGGAGATCTCTTCCTCGTGTTGGTCCTCGGGGGCTTCCTCGGGCTCTTCCTCCGAAGAGGGAGAAGAAGCATCGTCAACCTCGCGGCGCTCGGGGTTGTATTCCTCCCCGTCTTCGTCTTCCGAAACCTCTTCCTCCTCCTCCTGGGAATCTGAGTAGTCTTCTTGGTCCACGCTGGACAAGATCTGTTCTAGAACCTGCGCTGCCGTAAAACGCACGGCCATGGCCGCTCGGGTCCACTGATCGGGTCCACTGAGCGGCGGGGAAGAGCGCACTTGGCATGGGTGGGGCACCGGTCACCCGGTGTGTGTGCGTGCGTGTGTGTGGTAGTGTGTGTGTGTGCCGCCGGCCGGCGGGAGACCAAGGCCTGAAAATGCACAAAGCTCGCTTACGCGCTTGTGTGTAGCCGTGTGCAGTTGACCCACCCACCCGAGCCACAATAACACTTGGCTGCTCTCTAGCACACAGCGGAGCATGTATGGACATGTGTAGTGGCTGGCTGGGTCGCTCTGACCCACCGAGCGCAGTGCACAGAGCACAGAGCACAGAGGACAGAGCGGGGAGTCACGCACAACCTCGCCACACTCGCAGACTCTCTACACTCAAAGGCATACGCCTCGCCAGTGGCTGGCAGGGTCGCTCTGACCCACGAGCGCAGAACACAGAGCACAGAGCGGGAGCCCTGGAAACACAGGTAGTGGCTGGCTGGGTCGCTCTGACCCATGAGCACAGAGCACAACAATAACACTTGGCTGCTCTCTAGCACACAGCGGGGCATGTCTGGACCTGTGTAGTGGCTGGCTGGGTCGCTCTGACCCAGGAGCACAGAGCACAGAGCGGGGAGCCACGCACAACCTCGCCACACTCGCCTCACTCGCAGACTCTCTACACTCAATGGCATACGCCTGGCCAGTGGCTGACCCAGGAGCACAGAGCACAGAGCACAACAATAACACTTGGCTGCTCTCTAGCACACAGCGGGGCATGTCTGGACCAGTGTAGTGGCTGGCTGGGTCGCTCTGACCCACGAGCACAGAGCACAGAGCACAGAGTGGGAGCCCTGGAAACACAAGGCCTGGGTCGCTCTGACCCACGAGCACAGAGCACAGAGCGGGGAGCCCTCCACACACAGGACCTGGGTCACCCTGACATCAGGACCACGGGAGGGTTAAATAAAGGAAAAAAAATCTATTTGAATTATTTCCATTTTTGATTAAATCCAACAAAACCCACTTTCCGTCTTAATGAGCTCAATTTTATTTCCAAAACTATATAATAATGAATGTTTCCCTGATCATCCCCATGCATAATTAATGTTTCCCAGATCATCTCCATGCATAATGAATGTTTCCCTGTTCATCTCCATCCATAACGAATGCCACCCATACTTATTAGTCAGTCAGTCATGCTTTTTTACTCAACCAGTCCCTTTGGCCACTGTGTAGGATGGTCACATTATGCATCACTGGGTGATCTCACAGATCCATGTGCAGACAGGGACACAAATGGGTCTTTGAAATCTTACAGCAACATTCACTCAACTGAAACAAAATAACTAGAGGGTGAATGTATTTTCTGAAAAGAATGAAGCATTATCATAACTTTAAAATAACAACTGCCTGCATCAACAAATGTAAAGTGATCCGTTGACAATGTGAAGTTAAAAAACATGCAGTAACAGTGCCCCCATCAGCTCAGTTACAGAATTCACTCAAACATTTACAGTGTAAGTTGAATATAACTCATGGCCGGTTAATATAATGCTGACAAAAACATAGTCCAAAACAAGCAATGTCATCTCTGTGAGAAATTGTTCCAGTGTGAGCAAAAATGAAGAAATTCGCTTAATTGTACAACATTTCTGAACAATTGCGAAATCTGTGAATTCCCGAAAGTCCACGATCTGGCCCATGACTGGGAAACTGGTCAGCAGCAACAAACTTTGTACCCTCCCCAAATTCCAGTCAGTGGTTAAATACACCAACGGTGGTTACAACTTAGACTGAAGGAAGAACCAACATTGACAACATGACACAAACTTCAACAAGAAGAGTTCTACTTTGCTTTTGCTCACTGACAGGTAAGAAGGCAAGTCGTGATGGTGGTAGAAACTTAATTGAGCCTTCATGTTCATTATATGTGTTTGAGTATTTAAACACAGTTGGCCTACATGCCGAGTATCAACCTGTACATCATGGCACAATTTTTTCAATCAGAAGAACAACTACACATTGGCAGAGACAAGGTTGAGACTTGTGTAATTCTGATTTTTTTTGTGTGTCTGCCAGCTCTCCTCTCATGTGCTGTTGCTCAGGAGGAAGATGTTGGGAACAATAGCTGCTCCTCAACCACCTTGTTGTTTAAACAGCTCTCTACTCAACTTGCAGTATGGATAACTTCATCACTGAAATTAGTCTAGAAACTGTTAAATCTGTGGTCAACTTTTACCAATAATGCAATGCTGATCAGTTGCTCTGGCTAAGTCTAACTTGAAGTTGACATGTTTTGGTACTTGGATTTCAAACAGATGTATGACATCTCTTTCCACTATCTGTCAACAGGAGGCAGCACAATGTGCTAAACATATTACTAGCCAGTGGAGCGACAACCAGACTGCTGTTGTGATTAAATCCTTACAAACACTGACAGTCATTCTACAGAAACATCAAAAAACCGGTAAGAGTCCTGAGCAAAACACAGATCTGTGTACAATAAGAGTTTGTTGCTGACAAATACTTTATTGGCCCCAAATAAGCTATGGCAGAGCAAAGGGTCTCTTTTAGTGTAACCCATAATTACATTGGCTTTACTTTGTGTCTTTCTAAATGTATTACCTAATATAATTATTGTGTTTCTGTGTGTTTTCCTTGTATAGTTTGCCATAACTTTGAGCCCAAAGAGTGTCCAGCTGCAGTAGCCCAGAGTAAAGGAGGACTTGTGTGTGTCACCATCAAAAAGAGGCGTTACTGTAAACCCATGTGCAATGAGGTAGTCTTTCCTGCAACATCACAGGCCTATGAGCTAAAAGCCTCTTATAATCACACTGTATGGTGGCACAAAGATATGCAGTATTCTACAATAGGCTATTTCTTTATATGAAACACAAACAGTTTCTGCAAGGAAAAAGAGTTTCTACAGAAAATGGCGGTGAAAGTAAAATAAAATAAAAATGTTTGGTCCTTAAAGGGATACTTCAGGATTTTGGCAACGAGGCCCTTTATCTACTTCCCCAGAGTCAGATGAAATCGTGGATACAATTTGTATGTCTCTGTGTCCAGTTTGAAGGAAGTTAGAGGTAGTTTTACGAGCCAATGCTAACTAGCGCTAGCACAATAGCTGGAAGTCTATTGGTATCTGCTAGCATGCTAGCAAATGATTAATTATTTGCCATATTATTCACTACACAGGGCTTTGACTTTGCATTCTTGAGGAACAGTCGTCTGTATGAGGAATGCAGTGCAGACACCAGATTCAAATGGACAACCCATTACATTGGAGGTGACAAGCTGGCCGTTTGCAACAGTAAGTCCCCTCTGTTAATCATCTGTAAAGTCTTTCTGTACCTCCACAGAAAGGCCATGGTGGACAGCTTGTAGAGCTGTAATATGTAATACTGTAACTAAAACATCCTCTAATTCTGTTGTAAAATATTAAGTCATATTGAAATATTGATGACATTTTTCAAAGTCAATGCTGTTCAAAAGTGGTAAGAATGTGTGTCCATTTGTAAATGCAGAATCCTCCAGATCTATTGCAGGAGCTAAAACAGCCTACTTTCCCAAGAACCAGGACTGCCTGACTACCAAGAGTAACAATGATCTTGAGGCTCAGCTCATTCAGCAGTTCAAAAGTGAGCTGAATGACATCGAGGGAGAAACAGAATATGACTGTCTCCTCTGTGGATAACCATAACAAAGAGGAGTGAGACTAGAAGGGAAAGCTATAAGTGGAAATTAATGTGTACAGTTTGCAACAAATCCACCCAATCTGTGTGACACCTAAACCTGAGGTGCTGGTTATTAATGTAAATATCAACACACAAAGTCATGTTGCTACGGAAACATGACATGTATTACAAACACAATCCACAAGTCAGAAAAATAAAGTGATGATGACAAAAGAAAAATAAGCACATTTGACATTAAACCATTTCTTCCATACTTCAGTTCTGCTGAGCACAAAGATGTCAATCTTCTTCATTATTCTCCTCATTAATGTCGAGAGTTTTAGCAGCTAGTAATACTGCAAGGATTATCGTAGCAGAGTAAAATAAATCTTATCTCTGTCAACTTGAACGACATATGAGGTTTAAGATCCTACTAGCTCTGAAGCGTTAGACGCCAAACGTTCTTCATGCAGGTTGCATATTTCTTATTTGTCCTTCAAATGTCCTTCAAATTCAAATACAAAACGCTGTTGTTAAATGATCAGACTACTATAATCTCAAAGGATATATAATAAGCATTCTAAAATCCCAAGTGATGTGAGGATTAGCATAATACTGACAGTTCAGAAGCTGCAAACCACTTTGTAAAAAATCCTGATTTGAATGAATCCGGGTCATAATCTGAAGTCAAGGTCAGCATAGCAAAGACTCAAATGGGATTTGAACTCATTAACTATTGTATCATAAATCAATCAATTAAGGGTCAATCAAATTCAGGGATGACATGGAAATGATCTAGAGAAGATATACACTAGACACATAAATATGTGGACACCCTTTAAATTAATGGATTTGGCTATTTCAGCCACACCCGTTACTGACAGGTGTATAAAAACAAGCACACAGCGATGCAGTCTCCATAGAAAAGCATTGGCGATAGAATGGCCCTACTATAGTGCTCAGTGACTTTCAACGTGGCACCTTCATAGGATGCTACCTTTCCAACAAGTTAGTTTGTAAAATTTCTGCCCTGCTAGAGCTGCCCCCGTCAACTGTATGTGCTGTTATTGTGATGTGGAAACATCTAGCAGCTACAACGGCTCAGCCGCAAAGTGGTAGGCCACACAAGCTCACAGAACGGGACCGCCGAGTACTGAAGCGCGTAGCATGTAAAAAGCATGTCCTCGGTTGCAGCACTCACTACCGGGTTCCAAACTGCCTCTGGAAGCAATGTCAGCACAAGAACTGTTCGTCGATAGCTTCATGAAATGGGATTCCATGGCCGATCAGCTGCACACAAGCCTAAGATCACCAAGCACAATGCCAAGCATTGGCTGGAGTGGTGTAAAGCTCAGCACCTTTGGACTCTGGAGCAGTGGAAGCACGTTCTCTGTAGTGATGAATTACGCTTCCCTATCTGGCAGTCCGACGGACTAATTTGGGTTTGGGGGATGCCAGGAGGATGCTACCTGCCCCAATATACAGTGCCAACTGTAAAGTTTGGTGGAAAAGGAATAATGGTATGGGGCTGTTTTTCATGGTTTGGGCTAGGCCCCTTAGTTCCAGTGGAGGGAAATCTTAACGCTACAGCACACAATAATATTCTAGACGATTCTGTGCGTCCAACTTTGTGGCAACAGTTTAGCGAAGGCCGTTTCCTGTTTCAAAATGGTTTGTTGAGATCGGTGTGGAAGAACTTGACTGGCCTGCACAGAGACCTGACCTCAATCCCATTGAACACCTTTGGGATGAATTGGAACATTGACTGCCAGGCCTAATCACCCAACATCAGTGCCCCGACCTCACTAATGCTCTTGTGGCTGAATGGAAGCAAGTCTCTGCAGCAATGTTCCAACATCTAGTGATTTTGGAAAGAGATGTTTGACAAGCAGGTATCCACATACTTGTAGTGTATGTTGGATCCCATAATCGTCAAATATATAAATGAGTCATTGTGTTGGTACTACAGTACTATACTGAACAAAAAAAGCAATGCAACATGTTTTCATGGGCTGAAATTAAAGATCTCAGAAATGTTACATATACAAAAAAAAACGTATTTCTCTAAAATGTTGTGCACAATTGTTTTTTTTTGTTTTTTTTAATTATGGGGAAGATCAACTTTAATATTGCGGAAAGATTGTGTCTTCATCATTTCCAATCCCCATACATTTTTTTCTTAAACATATATAGTATATAAAATATTTTGTTAAATATATTTTCCTTTATTATTTCCCCTAACCCTACCACCCCTCCCCTAATTGGAGTAAACCACTGGACAACTTCTACTTCCAGCTTATACATACTATAAACATTTTATGGACACAGTCTATTTTACAATAGTTGTCTTTAGTTTGTTTTTAGTCCCATTCTTCAGAAACTCTCAACCCCTCCCATCTA
Source organism: Oncorhynchus clarkii lewisi (assembly GCF_045791955.1). Taxonomy (NCBI): domain Eukaryota; kingdom Metazoa; phylum Chordata; class Actinopteri; order Salmoniformes; family Salmonidae; genus Oncorhynchus; species Oncorhynchus clarkii. The sequence continues at coordinate 19,330,465 of NC_092169.1, forward strand.
TCTCTGAAGACCGTCCAATTTTGGTTTCTGTTTGCCATATCTGGCTTCTTTACCTGTGGGATCGTCTGATATCAGTCATCCAGACAGCTGATGAAACTGAGGAGAATTTTTGTCTGAAATAAAGCCCTTTTGTGGGGAAAAAGTAATTCTGATTGGCTTGGCCTGTGTCCTCAGTGGGTTGCCCTGGCTCCCAAGTGGTTGGGTATATACCCTCTCAAGTCCACTAGTGACTATGCCCCTGCCCAGTCATGTGAAATGAAGATGAATGCCTAATTGATTTATTTAAATTGACTGTTGCATGTTGCGTTTATATTTTTGTTCAGTATAGTTGAACAAGAGAATCCTTGTCTGTTTTGCCACAATGTGTGGTGTCAAATCGCGTCTAGAGGGCAGCAAAGAATACAACTAGCAATCTCTGCAAACATATTACAGTTTTAATGGACTTCGCTCTTCAGGGACATTTCTGACCATTTAATACAATTACAGCAAGGGATCATGTTGGGATTTTGTAGGTGTAAAAGTAACTCCTACTATATTTCCTAGAAATTCAAAATACGAAACCTCAAGGAATATCACTGACATTAGTAATTCATTCCTCTGATCTGGCTACTTTGAAGTTGAAAACTACTTCTGCAACTGGAAACAAAGACCATTGACCAACATCAAATCAAAAACATATACATGTACACTCAGTGTTGGGGAGTAGTGAACTACATGTAGTTCAACTAGTAGTTGAACTACATTTTGTAGTAGCTTGGTGGTAGTTGAACGAAAGTCCAACCTAGGTCATGATTTCAGTGGTTAATTACTTTTTGTGCCACGTAGCGGTGTAGCTAACCACTGGAACCTACACCCTACTTTTCTTGCATAAATACAATATATGTGAAGTAGGCAATAATTGCCTTTATTTTTTGGCATCAAACCTGCCTAATTCTCACTTGAACCATAGTTTTTGTGTTTAACAGGCTAAATTACACATTCTGTTAACATCTGACTCCAGTGTGATCTGTTCCTGCAATTTTTTTGTCAATCTGACCATTCAGATTTGGGTATGATAATTTTACACAAAGTAGTCTGAATGTGGTGAACTGCAATTTTCAAAGTAACTTTAGTGAAGTAAACTATATTTTTCTTTCATGATGTCTTTAGTGTAGCTTAAATTCTTCCAGTAATTGGTAGCTTGGTAAACAATATTTTCAGAGTATCTTCCATAATTTAGGCCGAGACAGTCATCTGATTAATTTGTATTTTCATGGAAAAACAAACATAAAGTCCACATTACAGTGGAGTACAGTAACTCTACTGAATATATTTTTGGTTATTCCTGTTCTCTGATTCTAACTGATTTGTTGCTTCTTTCTCATTCTTTTCATAGTGCATATGAAGATATTATTGTACAGGCCAGTTCAGTCAGATTGACTGTACAATATGATACTGCAACTACAATCATTTCCACTAGAGGTCAGTTTCCAATCATTTTCAGGGGTAAGAAATTAACATGGGTTGGTAAAACAAATTAATGGGATTTGCTATTGTTCTCTCTATCACATAAAAAATATCATCCCGTGTCTCAATATATAATATATTACTAAAATCCTATCATGTCTTGGTAACAACATGTTTAGTGGGTAAAGCCAAGACCTTCAATGAGCTGACAGTAAACACAAATAAGTACTGTGACGAGAACTGTGAAGAACTGTGAATATTTTCAAATAGAAAAATAGTCAAATACACAAGCATTGCTGGTATTTGGACACTGTGAAATTCCATGAGTATTGGGGATTCTTCTGAGACAGTTTCTGCAATACAAAATGGTCTGCTACAATGAAAGCAATTGACTTAATTTGAGGCTCATAGATATGAATATCTCAGACGTGATTACCGATTGCAGGAACAGGATTCAAAGCTTAGGGCTTCTCACAGCAGCTTCAGCTCTCCTTCTTTGTGCATCTCCAGATCCTTTTTTAGTCTAAGACACATTTGGAATGTTAAGCCTATGAAAAGCTAGTTTCTCATTACACACGTACATTAAGTTTAGCATAAAACATTGTCTGACAGATACTACAACCAAATGTTGTCCGCGCCAGCATATTGGAAATAGAGATTGGCTTGCATACCTACACTTTAAATAGACAGCACTCATTAAATTGACATGCATTCAATTTCAAACATTCAATAGGTGAGTAAAAACTGGGCCAGCGTTTGAAGAATGATTGAAGAATGATTCATGAACACCCCATCCTCAGCACATCCTGTGGACTAATCAGGCCGACAGTAATGAAGTAGATTTGTGAGGACAGAGGAACAGAACATGCTTCCCCCACATATGATTTAAAAACAGGGGGAGGCAAACACTGCCTCCCTGGGACAGATTCTGTTGCGATCCATCCTTTTCATTAAGCTCTTCACATGTGAATTGGAGCTTGTTCTTCTTTTGACCGAATAATACGGGCAACATATCAAAGTCTTAATTAATGGGATTGGAGTAATGCTGCTTTATTTACACATCCTGGTCTGAAGAGTGCCCGAGAGGCAGGTTGGGTGCACGTTCATTCAACGCTTCTCAAAAAGAACCATTAACAGAATGAGACAGGAAGACAATAAATGTGCAACAATTTATGACTCACACACCAAATAACCAGAGCCTTGCTGTTCTGACAGCATTGCTGATATGATCCTGGGTATATCTGTATAACAGTCCTCACATATATATTGTATATGCTTCCAAGCCAGCCGCACCAATGTGTCGGAGGAAACACCGTACACCTGGCGACCGTGTCAGCATACATTGCGCCCGGGCCCGCCACAGGAGTCGCTAGAGTGCGATGGGACAAGAACAACACGGCCGGCCAAACCTTCCCCTATCCCGGACGAAGCTGGGCCAATTGTGCGCCACCTCATGGGTCTCCCGTTTGCTGATGGCTCCGACACAGCCTGGGATCTATCCAAGTCTGCACATTTTCTACTGTACGTTGTGTTTTAGATTGTTTGCTTTATCAGGTGGCATGGCCTTCAAACCTTTACCTTTATCTGACAACAGGCTTGGCCAGAACAGTGCATGGTTAGTGTAGCATCAGGTTATATAATGTAATGTAAATAAATAAATGATTAATTCATAAGCTACCCATACCCAATGGAAAATACAATTACCAAACTTCACATATTAACAGAAACAGTGGCTCATTTACCTTTGTTTAAAGAGTTAACCTCCTCTAAATTAAGAATCTCAGATTGGGTTTGGCTCTCAAACACAGTCTCCCGTGAAAGGCAAATGGTACCATTCATACTACCTGGCTTCAAATTATATGAGAAATTATGAAGGTTAATTGTGCTTGTGGAAAGCATACGACTCTCTAAAATGCATGGCATTCAGGACAATTGGTTCCTATGAGTGTTAAAAAAGTCAAAAGATAAAAAGAAAGCATTTAACCTTTGTGAGGGGAACAGTTAAAGAGAGCTTGAAAGTACTGTGGCTGTGTCCGAATACCCATACTAGCGTACTACATACTTAAACTGCATACTATGTACTCATCGTCGCATACTATTTAGCACGTATCGTTTAGTAAAAAGTATGCAGTATGCCACGGTGGCAACACAGTAGTGGCTCCTGACTGGCTGGGTAGGTGGGGCGGGGCCGAGTTCGGATTGATTTTTCAAAATTCAAAAGACGCATCACATTAATCAGTCTTATAAAAGCTCATTTCCAATTTCTCTAAACTCTGAATAGAATAGGAATGGAGTTATAGGCCTACACAGGCTGGTTACAGGCAGACTACAGATTACATAAGCACAATACCGTTGCCCATATAGCCCATCGACCACATTTAAAAAGGACTAAAGACAGAAATAATGAAATGAAATCATTTCATTTCATTTCAACATACTGTATTCAGACCCCTTCCCTTTTCCCACATTTTGTTACTTTACAGCCTTATTCTAAATTTGATTAAATAAAAACAATACCTCATCAATCTACACACAATACCTCACAGGTTTACTGAACATTTTGCAAATGTATTAAATATAAAAAAAGAAATAACTTATTTACATAAGTATTCAGACCCTTTACTATGAGACTCAAAATTGAGCTCAGATGCATCCTGTTTCCATTGTTCATCCTTGAGATGTTTCTACAACTTGATTGGACTCCACCTGCGGTAAATTAAATTGATTGGACATGATTTGGAAAGGCACACATCTGTCTATATAAGGTCCCATAGTTGACAGTGCATGTCAGAGCAAAAAACAGGCAATGAGGTCGACAGAATTGTCCGTAAAGCCACGAGACAGGATTGTGTCAAGGCACTAATCTGGGGAAAGGTTCCAAATAATTTCTGAAGCATTGAAGGTTGTCAAGAACACAGTGGCCTCCATCATTTTTTAATTAAAGAAGATTGGAACCACCAAGACTTTTCCAAGACCTGGCCGCCCGGACAAACTGAGCAATAGGGGGAGAAGGGCCTTGGTCAGGGAGGTGACCAAGAACCTGATGCTCACTTTGACAGAGCTCCAGAGTTCCTCTGTGGAGATGGGAGAAACTTCCAGAAGGACAACCATCTCTGCAGCACTCCAGTAATCAGGCCTTTATAGAAATGCGCCAGATGGGAGCCACTCCTCAGTAAAAAGGCACATGACAACCCGCTTGGAGTTTGCCAAAAGGCACCTAAAGGTCTCTCAGACCACGAGAAACAAGACTTTCTGGATTTATGAAACCAAGATTGAACTCTTTGGCCTGAATTCCAAGCGTCGCGTCTGGAGGAAAACTGGCACCATCCCTACGGTCAAGCATGGTGGTGGCAGCGACATGCTGTGGGGACTGGGAGACTAGTCAGGATTGAGGAAAGATGAACAGAGCAAAGTACAGAGAGATCCTTGATGAAAACCTGCTCTAGAGCGCTCAGTACTTCAGATTGGGGTGAAGGTTCACCTTCCAACAGGACAGTGGCCCTAAGCACACAGCCAAGATAATGCAGGAGTGGCTTCGGGACAGGTCTCAATGTCTTTGAGTGGCCCACCCAGAACCTGGACTTGAACCAAAACATCTCTGTAGAGACCTGAAAATAGCTGTGCAGCTACACTCCCCATCGAACCTGACAGAGCTTGAGAGGATCTGCAGAGAAGAATGGGTGACACTTCCCAAATACAGATGTGCCAAGCTTGTAGCGTCATATAGTACCCAAAGAGACTCGAGGCTGTAAATACTGCCAAAGGTGCTTCAACAAAGTACTGAGTAAAGGGTAAGAATACTTACATAAATGTGATTTTTTTGTGACGTTGCATGAGTAAACATAATCTACTTTTATTAAAAGGTGCAAGATATGTTTCCTAGTCTATAAATGTTTATTTTATTCTTTGATTGCTAATCTATTCATTTGGCATGTGAGAATCATAGCCGGAGTAATGCTTGGACCTTTAACTTAGGGTTATTTTTCTGGGAATTGCCGATAGTGACGTGTCGTGATTTTACGAATACAGACAATTGTAAAGTGGGTTTATTTGCGGAGAGTCTTTGTTATTTAAGTTGCATTGGTGGTATAGTGGTGAGCATAGCTGCCTTCCAAGCAGTTGACCTGGGTTCAGTTCCCAGCCAATGCTTTGACTAAATTCAGAGTATTTGTTTGTAATTAAACTATTTGTATGTTTTGCCTGGAAAGATACAGTCGCTTGTGTTTGTATAAGATACTGTATAAACTGAACGTTTTAATAGCTTGTATGGTTAAAATTGAAAGAAGTGATAAATGTAACTTTTTAATAGATTGTTTAGGTTAAATTGAGAGACTAATTCATTCAAAATAATAGCGAAGCAAATTTCAATACAAGACGGTGTCTGTTGCCTAAATGATCTGCTGGAATAATGTATTGAGAATTGAGTCGTATTTAAATGACCGTATCATAGAGGAGACAGTTACCTAAATGTAAAAAATTCTAAATAGTAGTGGAGAGACACCGAAATGTTTTTCATTCTTATGGATTGACTGACATATGTTATAAATTTGGCCCTGTGAGTGTTATTTTTATAGTCTTGGATATTTCATAAGTGGGAATAGGAAAGCGAAGAGACAGTTGTAAAGTTTGGTTTTAATCTTACGATAGAGGTAAGAAAAAAGTTGAAAAGAGAGGGGGTTGGTCAACTGTGCCAATAAATTGTTTTAGACTTTTGTGGTATCAGGTTGATTGTAGAGGTCTACACCACGTAAAATTATAGTAATTTAGATTAAGAATGCATTGAGATACTGATCTGTATTTTAATCATGATTAAAAAGGTTAATAGTATAATTATGGGATAATTATATTGAATGTGAATATGAATGTAAATTCTGACAATATTGATGTGTGTTAAATTGTTTGTTTTTTTACATTGAGTGATAAGACCTATTTGAATCACTGAGGAATGTCATTCTACATTTTAGTTGGATAAATAGTTGGGTTTAATTATGATTTGGAATATGAATTATTTCCCTGACTTATTCTCTATTCCTCTCTGAGCATAAGGACTTAGAGGGATGCCTGCCCTATATGTTGTGATGAGGCCTGTGTTTAGATACTGGTTCTCATGTAACTTAGGGAGCATTTCTATGTTATGTTATGTTTTTATTTTTCTCAACAATGGATTATTCTGTGTGATTAAACCTGTGCAAGTTTGTCTTGTAGAATAAAGGTTGTAAACTTAGTTTCAGAAGGGAGAAAGCTTACATATAAGCTAAGGTATTTGGCATTGAAGGGATTTGATTTTTTATTTCCTTTTAAAACTTCTTGATACTACCCATCCCGCATGCGTAACGTAGCCTCAAACGAATTAGCATAACGCAGCGGACATAAATCTTCTTAGAAAATGTTCCTACTCATGAAAATCACAAATTAAATATATTGAGACACAGCTTAGCCTTTTGTTAATCACACTGTCGTCTCAGATTTTTTAAATATGCTTTACAGCCAACGCTAGACAAGCATTTGTGTAAGTTTATCATGGCATAATGCTATGGCTAGGCTCTGCTAGCATCAGGCAACATTTTCACGAAAATAAGAAAACAATCAAATTAATTAATTTACCTTTGAAGAACTTCGGATGTTTTCACTCAGGAGACTCCCAGTTAGATAGCAAATGTTCCTTTTTTCCCAAAATATTATTTTTGTAGGCGAAATAGCTCCCGTTTGTTCATCACGTTTGGCTGAGAAATCGACCGGAAAATGCAGTCACTACAACGCCGAACCTTTTTCCAAATTAGCTCCATAATATCGACAGAAACATGGCAAACGTTGTTTAGAATCAATCCTCAAGGTGTTTTTCACATAACAATTCGATAATATATCCGTCTGGGCAATTGGTTTCTCATAAGAAGCGATTGGAAAAATGGCTACTTGTGTACTTTACGCAAGATTTTCTGCGGGAGACACCATGTGACCACTTGCTAAATGTGGTCCCTTACGGCTATTCTTCAACATCAATGCGTAAAAAGACGTCACAATGCTGTAGACACCTTGGGGAATACGTAGAAAACGTAAGCTCATTCGTAGCTCATTCATATCCATATAAGGAGTCATTGGCATGAGGCGGTTTAAAAAAATGTGGCACTTCCTGATTGGATTTTTATCTGGGTTTCGCCTGTAACATCAGTTCTGTTGCACTCACAGACAATATCTTTGCAGTTTTGGAAACGTCAGAGTGTTTTCTATCCAAAGCTGTTAATTATATGCATAGTCGAGCATCTTTTCGTGACAAAATATCTTGTTTAAAACGGGAATGTTTTTTATCCAAAAATGAAAATACTGCCCCCTAGTTAGAAAAGGTTTTAAATATTGAGTATGTAATTACTGTTCTGTTCTGTTCTGATTCACCAGAAGGTGCCTTGAGAGGGGAATGTCATAGCAGAATCAGAATTAGTTAGGTAACATTGATAAATAAGATGTTTTATCTACTTTCATAAATATGCTTATGTGGGAAAAAATCACTTGGGGCCCAGAGAGGGGAGAGGTCAGGCTTGTCTTCATATGTGAACGTATCTGTTAAACCATGTGAAGGGATGATTGAGGGGGAACCAATTATCTCTTGGCTCCACAATGTCTGTGTGCTAGTCACTCCCTACTTTTCCCATTTGGGGGAAGAGTATGGCAGTGTCTGGAACCATTGTATGTCCCCTCTGATGTTGCCCTTATCTTGACCTAGAGGCTCACTCTCCTCTCCGTGAGCTTGTCCAGGAGGGGTTGTATTTGGGAGTATCTAGAATTGACAATTGATATATGCCATTGGATGAGGTAATGTTTTGGTACTATGTTGTACCAAGAACGAGATAAGAACTTAGTTTAGGAGACCAAACTGAATGATAATTTATAGCTAATGCTGTCTGCCTATGGGATACTCCTCTCTCAAGTAAAAGTCTTCCTTTGTGCAGTTATCTTTGTTATAAAAGATCTCAGTTTGTCACACCCTGACCTTAGTATTCTTTGTTTTCCTTGTTATTTTGGTTAGGTCAGGGTGTGACATGGGTGATTATATGTGTTTTTGTATGTTTATGGGGCTGTCTCCTTTCTAGGTATATTGTATGTCTATGGTTGCCTAGATTGGTTCTCAATTAGAGGCAGCTGTCTATCGTTGTCTCTGATTGGGAACCATATCTAGGCAGCCATATTCTGTGGGTACTTTGTGGGTGATTGTTTCCTGTCTCTGTGTTCTCTGCACCAGATAGGACTGTTTCGGGTTTGCCATGTTTCCTTTGTTGTTTTTGAATTTTGTGTAGTGTTCACGTTTATTCGTTTTTCATTAAAACATGTTGACCACGAACTACGCTGCGTATTGGTCCGATCCCTGCTACACCTCCTCTTCAGACGAAGAGGAGGAAATCAGCTGTGACACACATTTTGTAAGCACTCTCAGGGTTCATTTATAGACACTGAATTGATCTGAGAGTCAAAGGGCTATGGTGAAGCTCATATTATTAAAATATTAAGTTTAAAGTATAACTCTGACTTGTGTGTGGTTTGTAAACTCTCACTTAGTAATACAGGAAATTACCATGACAATATATACTGTACATTTGCAAAAATGTCTAAAAACCTGTTATTGCTTTGTCATTATGTGGTATTATGTGAAGATTGAAGAGGAAAAAAAACAATTTAATCCATTTTAGAATAAGGCTGTAACAATTTTTCGGGGAAAAAGTCAAGGGGTCTGAACACTTTCCGAATACATTGTAAATAATTAAATAGTCTACAAAACTTAAACATACCTAAAAAACTTTACATGATCCAAGTCCACGGTGCTGCCACGTTCATTAATCAAAAGATAGTTTAGCATTTTGTTTAAAAGCTCTAAAGAAGGCTTTCCAATGAGATAACAGAAATCAACTTTTAAAGATGTAGTCTATATTGCCAGGAGAGAAAAAAATTAACTGAAATTAGTATGACATCCGAGCATTTAATGAAAGTATACTTGATTTTCAAAATGTTGCATACAGTTAAACTTCCCTTTTTCCCCATCATACTCAAACAACCTACTATTTAGGACACAAGCATGTGTATTCAGACAAGGTCACTGCCTGGATGACAACAAATTGATGATTGGTAAAGGCAAATGTAAATAGGCAATGCCTTTTGCCAGGCAAGTCCAGTTAGGGTGATTTCTCCCCTTCTCAGCTGTCTACGTAAAGTTTAGTTGGGGACTGTTTTTTAGACTGTACTGGAACTATCAACCACGAAGGCTCCACCTGTCATCCCACTCCTGGCCTGGAGCCCAAGCCAGCAGTGGATTGTTCGCCTGCTCCTAGGATGAAGCCACAGCCTGTAGCTACTGCAGATGTCAAGTGCAGCCAGGACGTAGGGGCCTGCCAGCACCGTGCTAGTTCCAGCCCAAGGGTACTGCTTCCTCCAGGCCTTCCATGAGATGATGTACCCACTGTGACTATTAAAACCTACCCTAACCAGAAACAGTGGATAGATGGCAGGATTCGCTCAAAACTGAAAACTGAAAGCAAAACTGAATCATCACATTTTACCATGGCAAGGTGACTGGGAATATGGCCGAATACAAACAGTGTAGTTATTCCCTCTGCAAGGCAATTAAACAGGCAAAACATCAGTATAGAGACAAAGTCACAATTCAACTGCTCAGATTCGAGGCGTACAGTTGAAGTCGGAAGTTACATATACCTTAGCCAAATACATTTGAACTCAGTTTTTCACAATTCCTGACATTTAATCCTTGTAAAAAATTCCCTGTCTGAGGTCATTTATGATCACCACTTTATTTTAAGAATGTGAAATGTCAGAAAAACAGTAGAGAGAATGATTTAATTCAGCTTTTATTTCTTTCATCACATTCCCAGTGGGTCAGAAGTTTACATACTGTCACGTTCTGACCTTAGTTCTTTTGTTATGTCTTTGTTTTAGTATGGTCAGGGCGTGAGTTGGGTGGGTTGTCTATGTTAGTTTTTCTATGATTTGCTATTTCTGTGTTTGGCCTGGTATGGTTCTCAATCAGAGGCAGCTGTCAATCGTTGTCCCTGATTGAGAACCATATTTAGGTAGCTTGTTTTCTGTTGTGTTTTGTGGGTGTCTGTTTTCTGTTTTCTGTTGTGTGTCTGCACCAGCCAGAACTGTTTTCGGTTGTCAGTTTATTGTTTTTGTTCAGTGTTCAAGATCTTTATTAAAAGATATGGACACATACCACGCTGCACCTTGGTCCTCTTCTTCTTCCACCGACGACGACCGTTACACATACACTAAATTAGTATTTGATAGCTATTCCTTTAAATTGTTTAACTTGGGTAAAATATTTTGGGTAGCCTTCCACAAGCTTCCCACAATAAGTTGGGTGAATGTTGACCCATTCCTCCTGACAGAGCTGGTGTAACTTAGTCAGGTTTGTAGGCCTCCTTGCTCGCACACGCTTTTTCAGGTCTGCCCTCAAATTTTCTATAGGATTGACGTCAGGGCTTTGTGATGGCCACCTCAATACCTTGACTTTGTTGTCCTTAAGCCATGTTGCCACAACTTTGGAAGTATGCTTGGGATCAAACAGCTCTCCAAATACGTAAGGGACAAAGTTGTGGAGAAGTACATATCAGGGTCGGGTTTTAACAAAATGTCCGAAACTTTGAACATCCCACGGAGCACCATTAAATCCATTATTCAAAATTGGAAAGTATTTGGCACCACAACAAACCTGAAAATAAAGGAGAGCCGCACACTCTAGGAGCTCAGATGCAAAAATGTAATGTCCAACGTTTCAACAGCCAAGCTGTCTTCATTAGGTTATAATCAACACTGCGGGATGACTCGTTTATATACAGTGTCAAAAGACACAGGTGTCTGTAATCATGGCCAAGTGTGGCCTAATATCGTTGGTAAATTATAAAATATTAAAATGTCATACAAAGAACAGCATACAAAAAAATGGATAGCATACGATCATAGATTCATTTGACTACACAAGCTCACAAACAATTACAATGGCAAAGTCACAATAATCACAAGAATGGCTTCAGATCAAAGTCTACGTTCAGAGCGAAGGGAGCAAGGATCTTTAAATTAAAGATCCAGGCAGCCTCTCGTTTTAACAATAAATTATCAAGGTCACCCCCTCTCCTAGGGAGGGTGACATGTTCGATGGCAATATAACGTAGGGACGAAATCGAGTGGTTTGCTTCCAAAAAGTAGGCCGCAACTGGGTAAGTCAAGTTTTTGCACCTAATGGTGCTACGATGCTCTGAGATACGTACTTTTTACCACAAGGACAAGTTATAAGATAAATAACTGCCTTAGTGGAGCACGTGATAACACCTTTGATTGGGATCTGTTTCCCTGTTTGTGGGTGTTTGAAGGATCTACATTTATAAGTGACATTGCATTGAGCACAGCCATTACACGTGTAATTTCCATCCAGTAGGGGCGCAAATAGAGGTTGTTCAGGAATATCTTGGGGTGGTAAATCAGAGTGTACCAATTGGTCTCTGAGATTTCTCCCCAGCAAGATTACGACCAAGGGAAGGTCAGAAAACACTACCGAGACTATCATCGGATTTTAGACCTGTTTGGAGAGCTCCTTGGTCTTCATGGTGCCACTTGCTTGGTGGTGCCCCTTGCATAGTGGTCGTGCAAACTCTGGGGTCTTTCAGAACACGTGTGTGTGTGTGTGTGTGTGTGTGTGTGTGTGTGTGTGTGTGTGTGTGTGTGTGTGTGTGTGTGTGTGTGTATTTCTATTTCAGGTTAATGTGATGACATTAAATCCACTTGGAAAACTGATTTGATTTGAAAAAAGTCAACAATAAGGGAATTTCATATTTTTGTTGACCCATGACATTGGATATGGCTTAAAAGTTCAGTGGAAAAAATACTAAATTCCCTTACGTTGATGACTTTTTTCAAATTCACTCAGTTTTCCATGTTGATTCCAATGTCATCATAAAAGCATCACCACCATAAGCCCTATAGACACTCCCCTTCTGACAAGCCCTCAACCTCTCTCACAAGCTTTCACCTCTTTTATGCATTCCTCACATGGAAGCACAGACATCTGATTCAATATTGATGATTGTTTTTTATAAATTGGTTAGAGTTTTTCCTCACGGATGTGCCATGAGTCTCTAGTTTTGATCCCTGCCCACCTCCTCTACTGTCTGCCCCTACGTATGTCTCTCTCTCTCATACACATTTCTTCCCCAGCCTTCAAGGCATATTCATATTGAATCAACTCTCCCCTATCCATTAGCAGACCATGCTTGCCTGTATTAGAGTAAGTTATTAACCAGTATTGTGCCCCATTCCTCTTCTCGAAAAGCCCAGGAGGGAGTACCACGCTCAAAGTTGCATAGGTCACTCGTTTTCCCATTCTAACATTCAATTGAACTGTAACTGAATGCCTCAATGCCTGTCTGCCTGCTTTATATAGCAAGCCACAGACGTTACTCACTGTCTGTGAGAGCGATCAATTTTCGTGAACGGGGTGGTGTACCTAATAAACTGGTCACTGAGTGTATAAAACCACTTGCATGTAGGTACAGTAGGTATAGGGGGCAATAAGCATAAGGTCAATTCCACAGCTCCACAGAGGATTTATCGTGTTAGATGTTGATTTTGTCTAAATATATGGGTATGTAGTGCAGAGCTTATTTATTTATTGTGTAATCATACTGTACACATTTAATGTAAATGCTGATGTAAACATGAAATGACCTCAAGTCTAAACAAAGAAAATGCTATATTGGATGTGTAGGGTTTTTCCTATAAATAATTGTACATAAACACAGGAATAAATAGTGTGGACCTTCTCATGACCCTATATTAAGCAAAAGATCTAAAAACAAATATTTATCTTTCTGAGCATAAAGAAGACAGCCTCTGATGTTTATGTATGCTCTACTTGTCACAGTGGATCACTTAAGCTGCTTCATCTTCTCTCATGAATCAGAGTTGGAATCTAATATTGAAGAGACCTTAACAAGATTCTCTAGCCTGGCACTTTCTTCAAATGAGTTCATTTACAGGAATATAACAATTTGAATTAAACCGATAACTCACACACCCCCGTTGAGGTAAAACACAGTACTGGGGTATTTATAGGGATTTGTTTAATCATCACAGGCTTTTCACTTGACTACCGTGCTGCACAAGACTCAATGCTAACATGGGCGAAATGTTGGTACATATTAAAAATAAACAATACATTTTCTATCTCTCATTATCAGCCAACTGATACACATTAAATACACACACTGTAATGTACAGTGATTTGAAATATTCAACATCAACCTGAACTACAATTGCCGTTAACTTTGTATGTTTTCCTTTCAACTAAAATAAATACTTCTAAAGCCAACATTTAGGACTAGTGGAATAGTGGTAGCCTCCAGCCATAGTGGCCATATAAACCTACGTTTCAACATTCATCTGAAAAGTTTTTTTGTTCCCCATTAGCATCAATATTCTCATGGCTGTTAGCCAATTAAATCCTCATATTGCACTGAGATGATAGAAGTCCCATGATCATGAGCTTGCAGATGCTTGGCGATCCCCAAGACCAGGTAAAAAAGGCCAGACAACACTTTGGGTCAATCTACAAACTACTCATCTGGAACATATTGCACGAAAGACAAAGTCCTGCCACGCAAAAACACACATGATATGAAGACATACTGTGCAATTAAATATTTATACGAAGCTTGAATTATGGCAGCCACATTAGCTATATTATGCCATTCAATTTCTGCTGGAGAAAACAATGAACTCATCTACCATTTTTTTAATTGGCAATGACATACTCTGTGTAAAGTCATTTCTCCACAGTAAGTAGTTGACATGCAGACAATCGATGTGTGTTCAATGTGAACAGCTATGGCAGAAGACACCTGTCAGTCTGGCCTCGATGAATAGCTGTGCCTGCCAGTGTTCAACGAACACTTATTCTCACTGAATAATAGAGATCTTTCCTTTTATCGGTGCTTTCTTTCTTTGCTTCCAGGACTGTAGTATGTATCTGGTTAGCAACAGCAAGCACATGGCTCTAGAGACTAGCAGGGGGAACTGTTTTATTCTGATTTACATCTTATACATATTTGATAAATAAATTGATGTTTCCTCAGCTTGTGGATTTGAGTGCTTGTACATTTCTAAGTGCATGTTTCCAAGGTGTTTACTAATCTTCTGCATACTGGTGACTGCCTGTATGTGCTGAGTGTTTGCTGAGTGTTTGCTGAAGTCAAGGCTCTTCTTTTAGAATGTGTTGTTTTCCCTTCACCTTAACCCTATCAGTCCTGAGACCCCAGCAAAAATCTGTTGTCTATTTATCTGACTTTCATTTATGTCCAGCCCTTATATAGTGTCTTACCACTTTCTTTTCAGTACAAGCAGGGCTACAAATAGAACACCATTTTTTTTACAGGAGGTTTACTGACAAACGTTAAAACAAAATCAGCCAAAGCAAAAACCTCATTAAAAATGAATTTATATGAATGCTGTAAGTACATCAATTGTTTACTCAGTGGGAATGAATATACAACTAGTTAGTGACAACTGTGTGGAGTTTAGAGTTTGTGACAGCAATTATGTGAGCTTGTTATAGTATTATAGACACTATGGTTGCTACCAACGGATGCAAATCCAATGGTACAACCTATAAGTCTGTTTTAAAGGGGTTAGAAGTCCTAAATCACGTCGGCGTGACGGTGGGAATCATAAGGTTAAGTGCATTCTGTGATCTTAATTTGTCAAAACAGAACACAAAACAAATGTGCAAGGCTCAGAGGGACTACCCTGCTGGGCCTTAGATACTTAATAATGCACAGCCTCAAAGTTGCATTTGAAAAGATATCTGAGATTACTGCCTCAAAGACAAGGTCAGACAATTTCCCCCTCTCCTCCTTCCAGACACATACAGAGAGGCTTTTATTAAAGGCTAATCCATTTTCCGGACATGATAGATAGACAATAGATATTTATGTACTGTATCTTTAGGGGATGAAACAGAGCACTGTGACTTTTAACTGTGTGGATGTAATCAATCTCAAAACAAAACAAATTAGCAATTAAAATAATTATTAATTATTTAAGCAATAATCCCCTCGAACCCGGGAGTTACAGTATCATGTGACAACTCCCAACAAGGGCTGTTCTGAGGCCCAAGGCGAAGCCAAGAGCCAGGATTCTGCCCATGGAGGGAGTTGTCACAAGATCATTCCCAGGTTCAAGGGCAATATTGCTTTTATGAAATGATTTTCAACATATTTATACAAATATTAATTCAATGTTTTCATTCAAAACATTATTTTAACAAGAAAATGTGTTTTTGCATTCTGAAGTTGCTACACAAGCGGGCTGGTTTTTTTAGTTACTTTCTACTGTTTTGACCCAGTCATTAGTTCTAATTGTTCAATTCATTTGGCGTTGCTATTCTAAACAAATCATTGACCTGTAGCTAGAGATTCAATGATGACGAGAAACAAGAACTTTAATAAATGATGATTGAATAAATATCCAATTGGCCTACATAGGCAACAACTGTGTTTGGCGAGTCCGAGCTAACCAACCGTCAGAATTAGACGTTCAACGATGTTCATCAAATGTCAAATTTCAAAGTGTTTAAGGTTAAGTTTATGCATTAACTCAAAATTCTTAAGGTTAGGCATTAACTCCGAATGGTTAAGTTAAGGGTTAAGGTTTGGGATAGGCTTAAAACAAAAATAAAGAAACAACCTTCCATTATTGGATTCAAACCTTTAGAATCAGAGGCATATGCTTTCAGTCATCCGCCGTCCCCAATGCCCTAGAAAAGCTGGAAACGACTTGAGGGTAACAGCACTCACTGTTGCCCCTAGTAGCCGGTTTACAGACCATCTCCAGATGTCCTCAGACATGGATGGATGTCAAAAATGGACTTTTATCATGGGTGACATGCCTGGATGGCACACGAGTGGAAGAACTGTCCATAGTCCTGGCATTGGTTGGTGACAGGCAATGTTTTCCTCTTTGCTGGCACGGGAGAGATCATATTTGTAAAATGATACACTGTTGCACAGGTTGTAAAGGCAGACAGGTAGGTTTATACAACCCCCAATTGTTGTAAACCAAAAAGTAGCATGTAAAAATAATGTGAAGACACTTTTTCCCAAAGGAGATGAAGATTATAAATGTCCTGCCTGGGCTGCGGACAGTGGAATTATGACATTATGACACAACTCCCTAAATATCAACCAATCAGCATCCATGATCCAAACAATTCATTTTTAAATATTGAATAATGTGTTGCTGTGTTTGAACTTTCCCTTGGGAGGCTAGTCCAGACAACGCATAATCTCCACCATAGTTGTCAGCAGCTTGAATATCAATTAGCTCATTCTCGGAAACTATAATTAATCCATGTGAGTCATTTGACAACTGAGCTGCCTTTTCTGACACGTCGGTAATTTAATACAATAACGATGAAGGAGTGGTAGCATCCTGGGAGAATGTCAGTGATATTTGAAAAAGGTTGAACAGAAAAAAGGGACCCTGTTATCTCCAACCATTCATCACAGTGCTGACACCGGTCACAGGGGCATAGCAGTGTGTGCAATGGATGATCAGATTTTTATGACCATAACCATTTTCTGATGTCTATCCAGCCTGCATCTATTTATAGGAAGGGCAAACTTAGAATTAGAATTAGAATTATATGTGTGCTTCATTCACTGTCTGAAGTGATTTACAGTTTATTGTTGTGTTTTTGTCATAAATGTGGTATACACTATACTGATTGCAATTTACAAGACAGTTAAAGTATTCCATGAAGACAAATATGAATGTATTGCATTGCCAGTAAATGCAGTAAATATACGGTCAAATAGTCAACGATGTCAACGATGTCAAAAGTTGACAGCTTATGTGACAAAGATGAAAGCCTGTAAATTGTATTTGAATAACTTAGAATAACTTAGAATTTTGATCAAATCCAACAAAACTCACTTTCTGTCTTAATTAGCTCAATTTTAATTCCAAAACTCTAAGTAATGAATGTTTCCCTGATCTTCTCCATGCACAATAAACGTTTCCCTGATCATCCCCATGCATAATGAATGTTTCCCTGATCATCTCCATGCATAATGAATGTTTTGCTGATCATCTCCATGCGTAATCAATGTTTCCCTGATCATCTCCATACATAATGAATGTATCCCTGATCATCTCCATGCATAATGAATGTTTCCCTGTTCATCTCCTTCCATAACGAATGCCACCCATACTTATTAGTCAGTCAGTCATGCTTTTTTACTCAACCAGTCCCTTTGGCCACTGTGTAGGATGGTCACATTATGCATCACTGGGTGATCTCACAGATCCATGTGCAGACAGGGACACAAATGGGTATTTGAAATCTTACAGCAACATTCACTCAACTGAAACAAAATAACTAGAGGGTGAATGTATTTTCTGAAAAGAATGAAGCATTATCATAACTTTAAAATAACAACTGCCTGCATCAACAAATGTAAAGTGATCCATTGAAAATGTGAAGAATAAAAAACATGCAGTAACAGTGCCCCCATCAGCTCAGTTACGGAATTCACTCAAACATTTACAGTGTAAGTTGAATATAACTCATGGCCGGTTAATATAATGCTGACAAAAACATAGTCCAAAACAAGCAATGTCATCTCTGTGAGAAATTGTTCCAGTGTGAGCAAAAATGAAGAAATTTGCTTAATTGTACAACATTTCTGAACAACTGCGAAATCTGAGAATTCCCGAAAGTCCACGATCTGGCCCATGACTGGGAAACTGGTCAGCAGCAACAAACTTTGTACCCTCCCCAAATTCCAGTCAGTGGTTAAATACACCAACGGTGGTTACAACTTAGACTGAGGGAAGAACCAACATTGGCAACATGACACAAACTTCAACAAGAAGAGTTCTACTTTGCTTTTGCTCACTGACAGGAAAGAAGGCAAGCCGTGATGGTGGTAGAAACTTAATTGAGCCTTCATGTTCATTATATGTGTTTGAGTTTATGGTAACAATGTATTTAAACACAGTTGGCCTACATGCCGAGTATCAACCTGTACATCATCGCACTAATTATTCAATCAGAAGAACAACTACACATTGGCAGAGACAAGGTTGAGACTTGTGTAATTCTGAATGTTTTTGTGTCTGCCAGCTCTCCTCACATATGCTGTTGCTCAGGAGGAAGATGTTGGGAACAATAGCTGCTCCTCAACCACCTTGTTGTTTAAACAGCTCTCTACTCAGCTTGCAGTATGGATAACTTCATCACTGAAATTTGTCTAGAAACTGTTAAATCTGTGGTCAACTTTTACCAATAATGCAATGCTGATCAGTTGCTCTGGCTAAATCTAACTTGAAGTTGACATGTTTTGGTACTCGGATTTCAAACAGATGTATGACATCTCTTTCCACTATCTGTCAACAGGAGGCAGCACAATGTGCTAAACATATTACTAGCCAGTGGAGCGACGACCAGACTGCTGTTGTGATTAACTCCTTACAAACACTGACAGTCATTCTACAGAAACATCAAAAAACAGGTAAGAGTCCTGAGCAAAACACAGATCTGTGTACAATAAGAGTTTGTTGCTGACAAATACTTTATTGGCCCCAAATAAGCTATGGCAGAGCAAAGGGTCTCTTTTAGTGTAACCCATAATTACATTGGCTTTACTTTGTGTCTTTCTAAATGTATTACCTAAGTAAATATTGAGTGTCAGTGTATTTCTGTTTCTGTCTATTTCTCTAAAATGTTGTGCACAATTTGTTTTTAAATATGATTATTTTTTATTATGGGGAAGATCAACTTTAATATTGCGGAGAGATTGTGGCTTCAATCAATGTAATTGTCTTCATCATTTCCAATCCCCCGTACATTTTTTTCTTAAACATATATAGTATATAAAATATTTTGTTAAATATATTTTCCTTTATTATTTCCCCTAACCCTACCACCCCTCCCCTAATTGGAGTAAACCACTGGACAACTTCTACAGCTTATACATACTATAAACATTTTATGGACACAGTCTATTTTACAATAGTTGTCGTTAGTTTGTTTTTAGTCCCATTCTTCAGAAACTCTCAACCCCTCCCATCTATCTCTGAAGACCGTCCAATTTTGATTTCTATTTGCCAAGTCTGGCTTCTTTACCGGTGGGATCGTCTGATATCAGTCACCCAGACAACTGATGAAACTGAGGAGAATTTGTGTCTGTAATAAAGTAATTCTGATTGGCTCGGCCTGTGTCCTCAGTGTTTGGGCCTGGCTCCCAAGTGGTTAGTTATATACCCTCTCAAGCCCACCCATGGCTGCGCCCCTGCCCAGTCATGTGAAATCCATAGACGAAGGCCTAATTGATTGATTTAAATTGACGGTTCCATGTTGCGTTTATATTTTTGTTCAGTATAGTTTAACAAGAGCACTCTTGTCTGTTTTGTCACAATGTGTGGGGTCAAATCGCGTCTAGAGGGCAGCAAAGAATACAACTAGCAATCTCTGCAAACATATTACAGTTTTAATGGACTTCGCTCTTCAGGGACATTTATGACCATTTAATACAATTATAGAAAGGGATCATGTTGGGATTTTTTAGGTGTAAAAGTAACTCCTACTATATTTCCTAGAAATTCAAAATACGAAACCTCAAGGAATATCACTGACATTAGTAATTCATTCCTCTGATCTGGCTACTTTGAAGTTGAAAAATACTTCTGCAACTGGAAACAGAGACCATTGACCAACATCAAATCAAAAACATATACATGTACACTCAGTGTTGGGCGTACTAGTAGTTTAACTACATTTTGCAGTAGCTTGGTGGTAGTTGAGCTAAATTCAAACCTAGGAAATGTTTTCAGTGGTTAATTACTTTTTGTGCCATGTAGCGGTGTAGCTAACCACTGGAACCTACACCCTACTTTTCTTGCATAAATACAATATATGTGAAGTAGGCAAGAATTGCCTTTCTTTTTTGGCATCAGACCTGCCTAATTCTCACTTGAAGCATAGTTGTTGTGTTTAACAGGCTAAATGACACATTCTGTAATTACACATATGACTCCAGATTGATCTGTTCCTGTAATTCTGTCTATGACATTTCAGATTTAGATGTTATAACTTATCACAAAGTAGTTTGAATGTAGTGAACTGCTTTTTCAATGTAACTTTAGTTAAGTAAACAATATTTTTCTTAAGGGTGTCTTTAGTGTAGCTTAACTTCTTCCAGTAATTGGTAGCTTGGTAAACTATATTTTCAGAGTATCTTCCATAATTTAGGCCGAGACAGTCATCTGATTAATTTGTATTTTCATGGAAAAACAAACATAAAGTCCACATTACAGTGGAGTACAGTAACTCTACTGAATATATTTTTGGTTATTCCTGTTCTCTGATTCTAACTGATTTGTTGCTTCTTTCTCATTCTTTTCATAGTGCACATGAAGATATTATTGTACAGGCCAGTTCAGTCAGATTGACTGTACAATATGATACTGCAACTACAATCATTTCCACTAGAGGTCAGTTTTCAATAATTTTCAGTGAATTAACATGGGTTGGTAAAACAAATGCATGGAATTTGCTCTTGTTCTCTCTATCACACAAAAAATATAATCCCGTCTCAATGCCTAATCCATAGCTAAAATCCTATCATGTCTTGGTAACAACATGTTTAGTGGGTAAAGCCAAGATCTTCAATGAGCTGACAGTAAACACAAAATAAGTACTGTGACGAGAACTGTGAAGAACTGTGAATATTTTCAAATAGAAAAATAGTAATATACACAAGCATTATGTTTTTTTGTCCTGTCTAAAGGTTTGTAAAGCTTTGCTGGTATTTGGACACTGTGTGAAATTCCATGAGTATTGGGGATTCTTCTGAGACAGTTTCTGCAATACAAATGGTCTGCTACAATGAAAGCAATTGACTTAATTTGAGGCTCATAGATTTGAATATCTCAGACGTGATTACCGATTGCAGGAACAGGATTCAAAGCTTAGGGCTTCTCACAGCAGCTTCAGCTCTCCTTCTTTGTGCATCTCCAGATCCTTTTTTAGTCTAAGACACATTTGGAATGTTAAGCCTATGAAAAGCTAGTTTCTCATTACACACGTACATTAAGTTTAACATAAAACATTGTCTGACAAATGCTACAACCAAATGTTGTCCTCGCCAGCATATTGGAAATAGAGATTGGCTTGCACACCTACACTTTTAAAAGACAGCACTCATTAAATTGACATGCATTCAATTTCAAACAATCAATAAGTGAGTAAAAACTCAGTTTGGGCCAGCG
This sequence comes from Oncorhynchus clarkii lewisi, assembly GCF_045791955.1. Taxonomy (NCBI): domain Eukaryota; kingdom Metazoa; phylum Chordata; class Actinopteri; order Salmoniformes; family Salmonidae; genus Oncorhynchus; species Oncorhynchus clarkii. The sequence goes on from NC_092169.1 coordinate 19,352,233, forward strand.
TTTGAAGAATGATTAATGAACACCCCCAGGAGGAATTATCATAACAGTGAGTGTAGTTCCCCCAAAACCCCCATCCTCAGCACATCCTGTGGACTAATGAGGACGTCAGTAATGAAGGAGATTTGTGGGGACAGAGGAACAGAACATGCTTCCCCCACGTATGATTTAAAAGCAGGGGGAGGCAAACACTGCCTCCCTGGGTCAGATTCTGTAGCGATCCATCCTTTTCATTAAGCTCTTCACATGTGAATTGGAGCTTGTTCTTCTTTTGACCGAATAATACGGGAAACATATCAAAGTCTTAATTAATGGGATTGGAGTAATGCTGCTTTATTTACACATCCTGGTCTGAAGAGTGCCCGAGAGGCAGGTTGGGTGCACGGTCATTCAACACTTCTCAAAAAGAACCATTAGCAGAATGAGACAGGAAGACAATAAATGTGCAACAATTTATGACTCACACACCAAATACCCAGAGCCTTGCTATTCTGACAGCATTGCTGATATGATCCTGGGTATATCTGTATAACAGTCCTCACATATGTATTGCACATGCTTCCAAGCACATTTGTGATCTAAGTTCTGACTCCAAACACACCCAAGGATATGCCTTGATTTAGCAGTAATGACCACTCTCCTAACGCAAACGCTATACACGCAATGTATAGTCAGTGAGGTTCCAAGCAAGGCACTGGAAACTTCAGGCATCTTTACATATCTCTCATGGGTACAGCTGGCCAGTTTTGATGTGCAGTTGATTACCTTAAGCAAGTGATTTCTGTGAGGGGTTTCTGGCTGACAATCAGAATCTCTGCTCTCAGTGACTCTGTCATTGATTTAGCCTTATTCAGCTGGCTCTCTAAAATAAACAATGATTAACAACATTACACACACCTGTCAGTGTGTCCCTTAAGAAAGGGGAATTAAATTCAGTCTGCATTTTATTTATTTTAATAATTTTTTATCCCCTTTTCTCCCCATTTTCATGATATCCAATGGTAGTTACAGTCTTGTCCCATCGCTGCAACTCACGTAAGGACTCGGGAGAGGCGAAGGTTGAGAGCCATGCGAAACACGACCCCCGCAAAGCAGCACTGCTTCTTGACACAATGCTCGTTTAACCCGGAAGCCAGCCGCACAAATGTGTCAAAGGAAACACCGTACACCTGGCGACCGTGTCAGCCTGCATGCCGCCCGGGCCCACCACAGGAGTCGCTAGAGTGCGATGGGACAAGAACAACACGGACGGCCAAACCCTCCCCTAACCCGGACGACGCTGGGCCAATTGTGCACCACCTCATGGGTTTCCCCTTCACCGCCAGCTGCAACACAGCCTGAGATCAAACCGTCTGCACATGTTCTACAGTACGTTGTCTTTCAGATTGTTTGCTTTATCTGGTGGGTTGGCCTTCAAACATTTACCTGACAACAGACCTGGACTATAATATGTCCCAGTCCTTCTCACTCCCAATGGAGACCTCTCTTTTCTTCTTGCATGGACTCCATTTCTAAGACAGGAAGGAAAATACAGTACAAGGGGTCACCATAAAGCCTCAGGGTTGGCCAGAACGGTGCATGGTTAGTGTAGCATCAGGTTATATAATGTAAATAAATGATTATTTCATAAGCTAGCCATACCCAATGGAAAATACAATTACACAACTTCACATATTAACAGAAACAGTGGCTCATTTACCTTTGTTTAAAGAGTTAACCTCCTCTAAGTTAGGTATCTCAGATTGGGTTTGGTTCTCAAACACAGTCTCCCATGAAAGGCAAATGGTACCATTCAGGTAATTACAGTGAGGCAAAAAATGATTTAGTCAGCCAGCAATTGTGCAAGTTCTCCCACTTAAAAAGATGAGAGAGGCCTGTAATTTTCATCATAGGTACACTTCGGGGGTGACCTAGTGAATGACCTGCAGAGAGCTGGGACCAAAGTAACAAAGCCTACCATCAGTAACACACTACGCCGCCAGGGACTCAAATCCTGCAGTGCCAGACGTGTCCCCCTGCTTAAGCTAGTACATGTCCAGGCCCGTCTGAAGTTTGCTAGAGAGCATTTGGATGATCCAGAAGAAGATTGGGAGAATGTCATATGGTCAGATCAAACCAAAATATCAAATCAAACCAAACTCGTCGTGTTTGGAGGACAAAGAATGCTGAGTTGCATCCAAAGAACACCATACATACTGTGAAGCATGGGGGTGGGAACATCATGCTTTGGGGCTCTGCAAAGGGACTAGGACGACTGATCCATATAAAGGAAAGAACGGATGGGGCCATGTATCGTGAGATTTTGAGTGAAAACCTCCTTCCAACAGCAAGGGCATTGAAGATGAAATGTGGCTGGGTCTTTCAGCATTACAATGATCCCAAACACACCTCCCGGGCAACGAAGGAGTGGCTTTGTAAGAAGCATTTCAAGGTCCTGGAGTGGCCTAGCCAGTCTCCAGATCTCAACCCTATAGAACATCTTTGGAGGGAGTTGAAAGTCCGTGTTGCCCAGCAACAGCCCCAAAACATCACTGCTCTAGAGGAGATCTGCATGGAGGAATGGGCCAAAACACCAGCAACAGTGTGTGAAAACCTTGTGAAGACTTACAGAAAACGTTTAACCTCTGTCATTGCCAACAAAGGGTATATAACAAAGTATTGAGATAATTTGTTATTGACCAAATACTTATTTTCCACCATAATTTGCAAATAAGTTCATTAGAAATCCTACAATGTGATTTTCTGGATTTCTTTTCTCATTTTGTCTGTCATAGTTGAAGTGTACCTATGATGAAAATTACAGGCCTCTCTCATCTTTTTAAGTGGGAGAACTTGCACATGTCACACCCTGGCCTTAGTATTTGGTGTTTTCTTTATTATTATGGTTAGGCCAGGGTGTGACATGGGTGATTATGTGTTTGTCTTGTCTAGGGGTTTTTGTAGATTGATGGGGTTGTGTTCAGTGTAGTATTCTAGGTAAGTCTATGGTTGCCTAGAGTGGTTCTCAATCAGAGGCAGGTGTTTATCGTTGTCTCTGTTTGGGAACCATATTTAGGCAGCCATATTCTTTGGGTATTTTGTGGGTGATTGTTTCCTGTCTCTGTGTTTTGCACCATTTAGGGTTTGCCACATTTTCTTATTTTGTATATGTATATTGTTCACGTTATCATCTTTATTAAAGATGTTCAACCATAACCATGCTGCATTTTGGTCCTCCTCTCCTTCCCAGGAAGAAAACCGTTACAGCACAATTGGTGGCTGACTAAATACTTTTTTGCCCCACTGTACATACTATCTGGCTTCAAATTATATAAGAAATTATGAAGGTTAATTGTGCTTGTGGAAAGCATTAACAAAATTACTGTCTAAAATGCATGGCATTCAGGACAATTGGTTCCTATGAGTGTTAAAAAAAGTCCAAAGATAAAAATAAAGCATTTAACCTTTGTGAGGGGAACAGTTAAAGAGAGCTTGAAAGTACTGTGGCAGTGTCCGGATACTTAAACTGCATACTATGTATATTTGAGTAAAAAGTATGCAGTATGCCACGGTGGCAACACAGTAGTGGCTCCTGACTGGCTGGGGAGGTGGGGCAGGGCCGAGTTCGGATTGATTTTTCAAAATTCAAAAGATGCATCGCATTCATCAGCCTGATAATAGCTAATTTCCAATTTCTCTAAACTCTGAATAGAATAGGAATGGAGTTACAGGCCTACCCAGGCTGGTTACAGGCAGACTATTACATAAGCACAATACCGTTGCCCATCGACCACATTTAAAAAGGACTTTTCTCACATTTTGTTACGTTACAGCCTTATTCTAAATTTGATTAAATAAAAACAATACCTCATCAATCTACACACAATACCTCACAGGTTTATTGAATATTGTGCAAATGTATTAAATATTTTTTTTAAATAGACATACCTTATTTTATAATTTTCAGACCCTTTACTATGAGACACAAAGTTGAGCTCAGATGCATCCTGTTTCCATTGTTCATCCTTGAGACGTTTCTACAACTTGATTGGAGTCTACCTGTGGTAAATTAAATTGATTGGACATGATTTGGAAAGGCACACATCTGTCTATTTAAGGTCCTACAGTTGACAGTTATGTCAGAGCAAAAACCAAGCCATGAGGTCGAACGAATTGTCCGTAGAGCTACGAGACAGGAATGTGTCAAGGAACAGATCTGGGGAAGGGTATCAAATAATTTCTGCAGCATTGAAGGTTGCCAATTTTTTAATTAAAGAAGTTTGGAACCACCAAGACTTTTCCAAGAGCTGGCCGCCCGGACAAACTGAGCAATTGGGGGGAAAGTGCCTTGGTCAGGGAGGTGACCAAGAACCCGATGGTCACTCTGACAGAGCTCCAGAGTTCCTCTGTGGAGATGGGAGAAACTTCCAGAAGGACAACCATCTCTGCAGCTAGAATGAATCCACTCCTCAGTAAAAGGCACATGACAACCCGCTTGGAGTTTTCCAAAAGGCACCTAAAAGACTCTCAGACCATGAGAAACAAGACTTTCTGGATTTATGAAACCAAGATTGAACTCTTTGGCCTGAATGCCAATCATTTCATCTGGAGGAAAACTGGCACCATCCCTACAGTGAAGCATGGTGGTGGCAGCTTCATGCTGTGGGGATGATTTTTCAGCGGCAGGGACTGGGAGACTAGTCAGGATTGAGGAAAGATGAACGGAGCAAAGTACAGAGAGATCCTTGATGAAAACCTGCTCTAGAGCGCTCAGGACTTCCGATTGCAGTGAAGGTTCACATTCCTAAGCACACAGCCAAGATAATGCAGGAGTGGCTTCGGGACAAGTCTCAATGTCCTTGAGTGGCCCAGCCAGAGCCTGGACTTGAACCAAAACATCTCTGTAGAGACCTGAAAATAGCTGTGCAGTGACACTCCCCATCTAACCTGACAGAGCTTGAGAGGATCTGCAGAGAAGAATGGGTGAAACTTCCCAAATACAGATGTGCCAAGCTTGTAGCGTCATTGAAGTCGGAGGTTTACGTACAGCTTAGCCAAATGCAAGTTTTTCACAATTCCTGACATTTAATCCTAATTAAAAACCCCTGTCATAGGTCAGTTAGGATCACCACTTTATTTTAAGAATGTGACATTTCAGAATAATAGTAGAGAGAATGATTAATTTCAGCTTCTATTTCTTTCATCACGTTCTCAGCGGGTCAGACATTTACATACACTCAATTAGTATTTGATAGCATTGCCTTTAAATTGTTTTACTTGGGTCAAATGTTTCGGGTAGCCTTCCACAAGCTTTCCACAATAAGTTTAATTTTGGCCCATTCCTCCTAACTGAGTCAGGTTTGTAGGCCTCCTTGCTCCTTTCAGCTTTCAATTGTCTATAAGATTGAGGTCATGGCTTTGTGATGGCCACTCCAATACATTGACTTTGTTGTCCTTAATCCTCTTAGGGCTGAAGCCCTGTACAGGGATCAACATCAGCGGAAATCAGCGGAAATTTTAGAGTGACAACTAATAGTACTCGATACAACTCAAACTTTCATTAAAACACACATGCAGGGTACTCAATTAAAGCTACACTCGTTGTGAATCTAGCCAACATGTCAGATTTTTAAAATGCTTTTCGGCGAAAGCATGAGAAGCTATTATCTGATAGCATGCAAACCCCGAAATATCCCCAAAGGGGACGTAAACAGAATAATTGGCGTAGCCGGCGCTACACAAAACGCAGAAATAAAATATAAAACATTCATTACCTTTGACGAGCTTCTTTGTTGGCACTCCTATATGTCCCATAAACATCACAATTGGGTCTTTTTTTTCTCGATTAAATCCGTCCATGTATACCCAAAATGTCCATTTCTGAAGCCCGTCTGATCCATGGAAAAGCATCCATTGATGTTGTTCTGGGATTGATTTGCACTTTTCGCACCAAAATACGAGGAGACAGAATGCTTCTCCTTCCTGAGCGGTATGACGGCTGCGTGGTCCCATGGTGTTTATATTTGCGTCCTATTGTTTGTACAGATGAACGTGATACCTTCAGGCATTTGGAAATTGCTCCCAAGGTTGAAGCAGACTTTTTTTCGGAGGTCTTGGTTGATTTCTTTTGATTTCCCATGATGTCAAGCAAAGAGGCACTGAGTTTGAAGGTAGGCCTTGAAATACATCTACAGGTACACCTCCAATTGACTCAAATCATGTAAATTAGCCTATCAGAAGCTTCTAAAGCCATTTTCTGTAATTTTCTAAGCTGATTTTCTGGAATTTTGTAAGCTAATTTTCTAAGCTGTTTAAAGGCACAGTCAATGACCCACTGGAATTGTGATACAGTGAATTATAAGTGAAATAATATGTCTGTAAACAATTGTTTGAAAAGTTTGTGTCATGCACAAAGTAGATGTCCTATCCGACTTGCCAATACTATAGTTTGTTTACAAGAAATTTGTGGAGTGGTTGAAAAACGAGTTTTAATGACTCCAACCTAAGTGCATGTAAACTTCTGACTTCAACTGTAAATGTGATATTTCTTCATATTTATATATATATATATATATTTATATATATATATATGTACAGTATATTGTTCATTTGCACAAAAAAAAATCTAAAAACCTTCTTTTGTTTTGTCATTATGTGGTATTGTGTGTAGATTGAAGAGGATAAAAAATATTTAATCCATTTTAGAATAAGGCTGTAACATATTTTTGGGGGTGAAAAAGTCAAGGGGTCTGAATACTTTCTGAATATACCGTACATAATTAAATAGGTAGCCTAGCCAACAAAACTTAAACATACCTACAAAACTTAACATGATCCAAGTCCCCGGTGCCGCCATTTTCAGAAATCAAAAGATAGAGCTTTTAAACTAAATGCTAAACTAACAAAGTATTTTCAATGAGAAAACAGAAATCCACTCTTAAAGTTGTAGCTTATAATGCAAGGAGAGAAAAAACGACTTAGCCTACATTTGAATATCACTGCAGAAGCATCACTATTTGTCAGGTTCCTAATTAAGTAGTCTAGTTTTGTTGTTTGGCTACCTGAAGAGAACTAGGGCCTATCACTCCCAGCCCACCTATTCCAATGCATTGTGGAAAAATTTGCATCAAATTTTACTGCATGAAGGGCCGAAAAAATAGGACTCTTGATTTGTGCTATGGGACAATCCCAAATGCGTTGTCTGCCACCACCAGACATCCCCTGGGGACATCAGACAACAATATGGTCTACCTCAGGCCAACCTACTGTCGGCTCCTGGAGAGGGAGAAACCCACAGTTTAAACTGTCCAGATCTGGAATGACAACAGTATCACTTGTCTCCGGGGGTATCTTGACTGTACTATGTGGGAGGTATTTGGTCTCCAGGGGTGTATTGACTGTACTATGTCGGAGGTATTTGAGGACAGCAGCTCTGATCTTGAAGAACTCACAGATGTTATTTCAGACTATGTGAACATCTGTGTTGAGTCAGTTGTGACTACTAAAACCTGTAAAATCTTCCCTAACAATAAGCCTTGGGTATAAAAACATCTAAAATCACTACTTGATAGGAAGAAGGCAGTTTGTGCTGAGGGTGATAGACAGGCTTTAAGAGAAGTACAATGTGAGATCAAAAGATAGATACTGGTGGACAAGGAGGCATACAAGCAAAGGGTGGAGAGGACCCTCTCCTCAGGAAACTCAAGGCTGGCCTGGCAAGGGATTAAATCCATGGCTATAGTGCCCCCAACATAGGCAGGGGAAAACCAGTGCTGACCTTGGGGGATATGAGGGCCAGGACATGGCTAATGAACTGAATGTTTTCTTCTCAAGATTTGAATCAGACAACTTTGTGTCGGAGGTAAAACAAATGGAAGCATCATTACAAATGTTTGAGAGGGTTGTTGTTCAACAGTCTGATGTTTTAAAGTTGTTCAGGGGATGTAACACATACAACAGCCCAGACCCAGACAACATAAGTGGACATGTGTTAAAGCACTGTGCTGAACAACTGGCTGGTGTTTTTACAGACATTTTCCAATCCTCACTCGACCAGCAAATTGAATAATTATACCAATTCCTAATTCATCTAATCCCTCTGTGCTGAATGACTACCGCCCTGTCGTCTTGACATCCTTAGTAATGAAATGCCCTGAGAAAATTGTGAAAAGTCATATTCTCAGTGTCACCCAGAAGCTTCTCAACCCATTTCAGTTTGCCTATCAGCCTAGCAGAGGAGTTGATGATGTCATTCTTACCCTCCTTAACATGGTCTATAGACATCTAGGGCGCCAAATCCCATGTCAGGGTTCTGTTTGTTGACTTTTCTTCTGCCTTCAACACAATCCAGCCTTACATTCTGGCACAGAGACTCATTTGGGACTTCTCCTTAGATGGGGGGCTGGTTTTGTGGCTGTTGGACTTCCTGAGTCAACGCTCACAGAGAGTCAAAATAGGTCCCCACGTGTCAAATATACACAATACCAACACAGGCTCTCCTCAGGGATGTGTTTTGTCCCCACTCCTGTACATCTTGTACACTAATAGTTGTACTAGTTCCCATACTAACAGACACTAACAGACCTCAAGTTCGCTGATGACACCGCCTTGATCAGCCTGTTGCATGATGACGAGGAACATCATGGCCCTGTCCTAGATGACTTTGTAGAGTGGTGTGAGGAATCACACTTGGTCCTCAATACCAACAAGACCGAAGAGATGTGCATCGACTTCAGGAAGCATACAACACCTACCCCTGCAACATCTATCAGAGGTCAGAATATAGAAATTGTAGAGGAATATAAATATCTGTGTGTCCTTTTGGACAATAAGCTTCAGTGGAGTAAATGTAAATGAGAGTATTTTAACTTTTGTATTGTCTGTTGGTTTGGCAATGCCACTGTCAGCCAGAGAAATATGTTGAGAAGGATTATTACCACATCAAGCAAGGTACTTTGAGTTAAACAGTCAGGCCTGGATGAGATCTTTAAGGTCAGGGCCCTCCGTAAGGCTCACAAAATCATTTTAGACCCAAGCCACCTTCTGTACCCGGACTTTGAACTACTCCCCTCAGGGCGCAGGTATAGGGCACCCCTCAGCAGGAAAAACAGAACTAGACAATCATTTGTGCCAGTTGTATATCCCTCCTAAATAGCTCGGGCTAATGTTCCTATCGCCTGGCCAGCAGGCTGGTCTTTTTTAAAATGTTTTATTTCTATATTTCTTATAATTATTATTATAATTTGTTTTATTGGTAGGTAACTGTTATGAAAGTTGTATTGTCAATTTTGTTTTGTATTTAAATGACACTTTAAATGTGTACTTGACACTGCCACAAAATTCAGTAAGTAAGTAAGAAATTAGTCAAATATTCTGGAATTTAAACCATACTATATTTTTCAAAATTCACATTCAATAAAACATTCTATTTGCGTTGTTTCCCTCTATTTGTTGATTTCGGTAGCACATCCCCATATCTAATTGATCAGCTGTAGTCAAAGCCGAAATTAGTATGACATCCGGGCATTTAATGAAATTATACTTGATTTTCAAAATGTTGCATGCTATTAAAGTTCCCTTTTTCCCCTTTTACCCACTCTGTAGGACACAAGCATGTGTATTCAGACAAGGTCACTGTCTGGATGACAACAAATGGATGATTGGGAAAGGCAAGTGAAAAAAAGGCAATGCCTTTTGCCAGGCAAGTCCAGTTAGGGTGATATCTCCCCTTCTAAGCTGTCTATCACAGACACCTGGTTTCAGCCAATCGGTGTGCAAAAGTGGACGTTTGGACATAGGCCCCTCCCACTCATTCTCAGAGAGGTTGTCCTCTTCAGCCAATGAGGACGTAAAGTTGGGGACCGTTTTTTAGACTGTACTGGAACTATCAACCACGAAGGCGCCACCTGCCTTCCCATTCCTGGCCTGGAGCCCAAGCCAGCAGTGGATTGTTCACCTGCTCCTCTGATGAAGCCACAGCCTGTAGCTACTGCAGATGTAAAGTGCAGCCAGGACGTAGGGGCCTCTCAAACCCCGCCTATCAGACTGTAGTGTGTCAGAACCTTAACTATCAGCATTAAGTACTAGCGGCGACCACTCAGACGACCGCTCAGACAAGCTCCAGCTAACAATTCTTTCAGCAAGTGACATAGGCTATGGAACAAAAAGCACAACATTTGAGCTGTTTCATTATGATAGTGTGCTGAAAACACTTTGTCACATGAAAAATCATGCACATAGTTTTAGCCAGCTCCACAATAGAACATGATTTCCAGTGGAAGTGTATCTCCCAGAAACAAACTTGCAGTGAAAGGTCACAAACTAGTATGCAGTCTGAAATGTATCTTGCCCTTATCATTAAATTTGTTGACATGATAAAGCAGGTTGATATCTAGTGAAAAAATGTATGCTATTACAGCTGCTCAATTTAGCATAATCGTAAAAAAATATGGAGCATATTGACTCAAGGTATATGTGATATTCAGCAGCAGCCTATAATTCAGCTCTTATTGCATTTTATCTCAATGAATGACCCTTTGAATTTGACCCCTGTAACTACCATTCTTGTTATGTTCCTTTTTGACATGTACAGGAAGAGCTCAACATTATGAAAGGCTGATGAATCTATCTTCCGCATATAATTCAAGCGTGTTAAAAGGTTTCTTACAATAATACTAATGTAATCCGGCGGAAACTAGGAATTGATTTTGTAGCGCCACTTGCAATTGATCCATTCAGTCTCTGATGAAGCCCCTCTACTAGATTAAGGGTTTTAATCATACAACAGATCACCTCTTAGAAGTGAGTCAATACTGCACTTAATCTGTCAACACACTGTAATTCATGTAGCTATTTGACTATTCAATGTACAACTCTGTGCATTCACTGCTCACTGAAGTGTCTGTTAGTATCTCTGTCACTTTAACAATATTGTCACACCCTGCTTTAATAATTTTAAGGTTTTCTCTCTAACACACATAATGATAACAGCAGATTTTTTTTTTTTCCTTTTCATCAAGTTCCTTGGAGACACATTTCAATATTTCTGTCAATGACTTAATCTTGTTTTGACATCTGGCAATAGCCACCTTGATGGAAATAACATTGAAACAGTGAACTTCAGGACAGACCCAACCAGTCACGCTCTTTAGGCGTCCCAATTCCCCAAAACAGTCAAATGAAAAATAAACTAATTTAGCTAAAATTGCACAAATAACAGCTAGCTAACTTGAGATTGTGGTGTTTTCACTGATATTTGCTGTTAGGTACGTAGAATTTGTTTTAAAAGAGTATCCAAACTCATATCTTTATTGGAAGAAATTAACATCTACGTATATGATCTTTTAAATTATTTATTAAACATGAGGTTAGCCAGGACAGCAGTAAAAAATATGATGATTGTGTTGAGAATCCAGTCAGAATTCCCACCAACAAATGTGCATGTGTTCTATAGCGTGCAAGTGCATTTGGCAGGACTCGCTCTGATCAACGTTGTCCAGGCTGGTTGCATTTTGTTGGCCTGAAGTCTGTATACTTTTAACAGAAGGCATACTAATATAGTGGAAAATGTCAAATTCAGTATGTCCCCATCCAAACATGGCCTACAGAAATGTTTTGGACATGGGGTAGTCTAGGGGGTAGCCTATATATGGTCAGAAATGTTCCAGTGCAGCCGTTCTCTCTAGACCGCTTCATTCATCAGATCTCCTTCAATTAACTATTAGTTCTCATTATTGTTTGACATTTGTAAGTACAGTCAGCAATCAACTTTAATTCAGTGCTTTTTGCTCCTTCAAGATTTGTCAAATACCAGTAGGCTTATAGAGGCTAATACTTTACATTAACCAATTTCCTCCTGAGCACTGCTGGAACTAATGGTTTTAGCCGGTGCCATGAAGAAACACGTTAATTAAGTGAATGCCTGCTCGTTTATATGACCAGAACTAGCCTATATTATTCTGACATTCATTTGCTAAATTAATAGTAAATATTAATTGAGGCAATTCATAAATCCCAGATTGATGTTGCTCACCTTCATAAGGTTGGTAATTTCCCCTTTGAGATTAAAATAAACAAAGTCATCAAGTTATAAACAGTTGAAGTCGGAAGTTATCTTCTTTGTGCATGACACAAGTCATTTTTCCAACAATTGTTTACAGACAGATTATATCACTTATAATTCACCGTATCACAGTTCCAGTGGGTCAGAAGTTTACATACACTAAGTTGACTGTGCCTTTAAACAGCTTGGAAAATTCCAGAAAATGATGTCATGGCTTTAGAAGCTTCTGATGGGCTAATTGACATAATTTGAGTCAATTGGAGGTGTACCTTGGGATGTATTTCAAGGCCTACCTTCAAACTCACTGCCTCTTTGCTTGACATCATGGGAAAATCAAAAGAAATCAGCCAAGACCTCAGAAAGAAAATTGGGGACCTCCACAAGTCTGGTTCAGCAATTTCCAAACGCCTGAATGTACTACATTCATCTGTACAAACAATAGTATGCAAGTATAAACACCATGGGACCACGCAGCAGTCATACCGCTCAGGAAGGAGACGCGTTCTGATGAATGTACTTTGAACGTACTTTGGTGCAAAAAGTATGGTCTAATGAAACAAAAACAGAACTGTTTGGCCATAATGACCATTGTTATGTTTGGAGGAAAAAAGGTGAGGATTGCAAGCCGATGAACACCATCCCAACCGTGAAGCAGCATCATGTTTTGTTGGTGCTTTGCTGCAGGAGGGACTGGTGCACTTCACAAAATAGATGGCATCATGAGGTATGGAAATGATGTGGAAGCAACATATTGAAGCAACATCTCAAGACATCAGTCAGGAAGTTAAAGCTTGGTCGCAAATGGGTCTTCCAAATGGATAATGACCCCAAGCATACTTCCAAAGTTGTGGCATAATGGCTTAAGGACAAACAAGTCAATATATTGGAGTGGCCAGCACGAAGCCCTGACCTTAATTCCATAGAAAATTTGTGGGCAAAACTGAAAAAGAGTGTGAGGAAGGAGGCCTACAAACCTGACTCAGTTACACCAGCTCTGTCAGGGGGAATGGGCCAAAATTAAACTTATTGTGGGAAGCTTGAAGGAAGGCTACCCGAAACGTTTGACCCAAATTAAACAATTTAAAGGTAATGCTACCAAATACTAATTGAGTGTATGTAAACTTCTGACCCACTGGGAATGTGATGAAAGAAATAAAAGCTGAAATAATCATTTTCTCTGCTATTTTTCTGACATTTCACATTCTTAAAATAAAGGGGTGATCCTAACTGACCTAAAACAGGGAATTTTTACTAGGATTACATGTCAGGAATTGTGAAAAACTGAGTTTAAATGTATTTGGCCGAGGTGTATGTAAACTTCTGACTTCAACTGTAGGTTACCCAGACAATAAACACTATATTTTTTACTCTCTCAATGTGCTTTTCAGCTAGCTAATTTCATTCTAATATCCATGTGTTTATTATAGCTTGGTGAGAGCATTGTTGTCCTGGGTTTATTTTGCATACAACCTTCCCAAAAGTTACCAGAACATGATATTTGCTTTGCTCTGGAACATTCTCAGCACATTTCAGGAACTTCACAAAAAACATAAGTTTCGGCCTCCCAGGTGGCGCAGTGGTTAAGGGTGCTGTACTGCAGCGCCAGCTGTGCCACCAGAGACTCTGGGTTCGCGCCCAGGTTCTGTCGTAACTGGCCGCGACCGGGAGGTCGCACAATTGGCCTAGCGTCGTCCGGGTTAGGGAGGGCTTGGCCGGTAGGGATATCCTTGTCTCATCGCGTACCAGCGACTCCTGTGGCGGGCCGGGCGCAGTGCGCGCTAACCAAGGTTGCCAGGTGCACGGTGTTTCCTCCAACACATTGGTGCAGGTGGGTTCCGGGTTGGATGCGCACTGTGTTAAGAAGCAGTGTGGCTTGGTTGGGTTGTGTATCGGAGGACGCATGACTTTCAACCTTTGTCTCTCTGAGCCCGTACGGGAGTTGTAGCGATGAGACAAGATAGTAGCTACTAAACAATTGGATACCACGAAATTGGGGAGAAAAAAGGGGTAAAAATAAATAAACATTTATTCTAATTTTGTCTGTCATAGTTGAAGTGTACCTATGATGAAAATGACAGGCCTCTCATCTTTTTAAGTGGGAGAACTTGCACAATTGGTGGCTGAATAAATACTTTTTTGCCCCACTGTATAAAAGCCCGGAATATTTTAATATTGGAGAATCTCTTATACAATGGGTTAAAGTTATGTATACTAACCCTAAGTGTAAAATAGTCAATAATCTCTAATTCTCAGAAAGTATTAAACTGTCAAGATGAGTAAAACAAGATTCTCCACTATCAGCATATCTATTTATTATGGCTATCAAAATGTTAGCTATTAAAATCAGATGTAACAATAATATCAAGGGCCTAGAATTCCAGGGCTTAAAAACAGAGGGGTATGTATGCTGATGATTCACGTTTTCTTTTAAATCCACAATTTGGATCCCTCTACAGCCTCATAGATGATCTAGAGACTTTTCTAACCCCTCTGGATTACAACCAAATTATGATAAGTGTACTATATAATTTATTGGATCCCCAAAAAATCTAACTTTTACATTACAGTGTAGTTTACCAATAAAATGGTCTGATGGTGAAGTGGACATGCTCAGTAATCATATCCTGAAAGATAGAAATTCTCATTACAATACATTTGTATAGAAAGTTTGCAAATATTTCGATAAGATTTTGCTACTGTGGAATGGAAATACCTGTCCATTTGTTGAAAAATCAGCCTGATTAACTCTATAGTCATATCCCAGTTGACCTATTTGCTTATGGCCTTGCCTACACCTAGCAACTTTTTATTTTTTATTATATAAGCAAAAAATATTCAATTTCATTTGGAGCGGCAAGCCAGACAAAATTAAATGGGCCTATTAATATAATCAATATGAATTTGGAGGGTAGAAATTATTCAATATTAAAAGCATTAGACCTCTCACTAAAAGCTTCAGTCATACAACAGTTATACTTAAATCTGAACTGGCTCTCTAGCAGATTAGTAAGAATGTCTCACCCCATGTTCAAGAATGACCTTTTCCCTTTATTCAGAATACAACCTCTCACTTTCGGTTATTTGAAAATGAGATCTTCCCTAAAATATTGCTATTTGTGACAAGCCATTGAAAGTTGATTGCAATTTCAGTTTAAGTACTCTTTAATTTTCAAATGTTTACTTATCTATTTTTTACTTTTTCTTAACTTCTTAAAGCATTGTTGGTTAAGTGCTTTAAGTAAGCATTTCACTGTAACGTCTACACCTATTGTGTTCGGCGCATATGACAAATACAATTTGATATGAATTGCAATATTTACATTGAGCTAACACTGCAAATAGCACTGATGGGTGATTTAAAAAGTCATAGTCAATCGATCAATAATATAATCATACTCTTAGAAAAAATGTATCTTTAATTTACAATATGTAGAATCTATGAGAATAGAAAGGTCCAGAACTTTTGTGAAACATCACAGTACAGCTGAAAAATATATGGCAAATAGAAACTGAATGTTGTTAGGAGATAGATGGGAGGGGTTGAGTGAACCTGAAAGATGGGACTAAATACAAACAAAAGATAACTATAGTAATATGTATATATTACAAAAATATGTATGGGAGATTAGAGCTGATGCAGACAATGACATTGAAGCCACAGACTATCTGCAATATTAAAGTGAAAGAAACAACAGTCTTCTGTGAGAATTTCAGTACTTCAGCTTAACGTTTCCAAAAGGTTTCCTCATAGCTCTATTTAAAGTAATGTTTCCAAATTGTTCGAGAACATGAAGAAACAACGTTCTTCTGTGGGAATATCTGTACTTAAGTATGTTTCCTATAGGTTTCCTCATGGTTCTATTTAAAGTCATGTTCTTAAATTGTTACGAGGACATTAAGAAAACTTTGCATAAAAAACAAGAACACTTGTAATGTTCTAAGAATGCTCTAAGAGTGATAGCGTTTCTCAGAATCAACAAAACTATCTTCTTCTTCTATGAGGTTCAACGGAGGTTGGCATCCAATTTGTTGCATTACCGCCACATACTAGACTGGAGTACAAATCCCTTATACTTTACTTGAAAAATAAAAACGTACTAAATAAATACCATACCATCTAACACTATACTCACTAATCTCAAAATTATATAAAATAAAATGTACACCTCCCTACTATACTAATTAAATGTATTTATTCCTACCTCATGCTATCTACAAAACTCTCTCTATCCTCTATCTCAGGTGTGTTGGCCAGACCCACTAATTGGCTGCACCTGATCTTAATGAGTGCTTGTTTCCTTTGAAATAGTGTCTGTTTGAATAGACTAAAAAGAACAGCTTTGTATGAGTAAAAAAAAAAACATGGCATGCTAGCTCCATCATGGTAGCGCAGTGGACTAATTCTCTGAAAAGAGAACAGAATATCATAGGTTTGAATCCAGATGATGCCGAGCCACAATAAAAAATAAATGTGTTTGCATGATTAGTGCTTAAGCAATGTGTCTTATCTGTGCTTGTAGTTCAAAACACTTGAAACATGTTCTCAGAATGCTATTTACTTACCTTCAAACGTTAATAAAACCTCCCAGGAAAACTTTTAGGGAACCATAGTAAAACTTTCTCAGTACCTCTGCAACCTAAAAATGAACGTTCCCAGAACAGATGAACTTATCACTTCTGTTCTCAGAACATTTAAAAAAACGTTCAGTTTTACTGGTCAGGAAACACATGGTGAGGAAATGTATGTTCCCACAACTTTGAAGGAACCAAATGTGCTAGCTGGGTTGTAATTTGCTCAAGGAGGACACAGATTGCATTTTATTGGAATAAACTATAGGCCTAATTTGAAAGCTCCCATTGAAAAAGCCAATTATTTTGACTTTCATTGACCTTTGAGGTTTTGCACATTAGGCCTACATATGTTACCCTTTATGCATTCACCAAATTTATGTTGCTATCGTGCTGTAGAATTACCCTAATAGCCTATTTGTTACAAAATCCCCAATGTCACTTTGTAAGTAATAGGCCTACAAGAAGATAGCCATATGAGCACTTAGTTCGCTTCTGTGTTTGTTAAACCATCATCTAAGCCTAGTCTACTCTCAGACAATCATTTGGTTTATGAAACTTTTTTCAGCAGTTTACATCGTCAGTTAATAGTTATGCATGTTGTACTTCAGGTCCTAAAGGTAGGCAACGCACCTGATTGGTGCCCATTAAAGCCCAGTTTGGAGGTGCCAATTTTGGCTCAGTGGTTTAGTTTCTCCCTACTCGTTTTAGTGAGATCATTTAGGTGACATCAAAGGGAAAGGGGGATAACTCATCAGTTGTAAAACTGAATGCATTCAACTGAAATGTGTCTTCCGCATTTAACCCAACCCCTCATCAATCAGTCAATCAGTCTCTGTGCCATAAGAGTTGATTAAGTCATTTTTTTCTATGCTTATTAATGTATTAATGTAATTGCATATTAGTGTATCAGATCTAGGCTTTTCTTATTTTTCTGGATTCATTTTTAGGCCTAGATATTAGAGTCAACTGCTGAACATTATTACATTGCTGTAAAAACACCTGACTCCACCTGAAGACTGTTGTCCAGGCAGTGCCAATTCCTGACATCTCGCTTGGCCTTGAGACACCTTGTCTATTCTTTCACACTATCTGTATAAATGCTTATGGCTCTGGTCTCTCAGCTTCCCATTTGTGTATTAAAGGATTCAGTCCAGTTGATATAGTGAAGTTGAGGGGAGCATTTGTTGTTGGTTGATTTGGTCCAATATGGCATGGATTATGTCTCACTTATTAATGGAATGCCTATCTCTTTGTTATTCAATGCCCACAGTTAAAAATATCTAATATGGAAAAGTATGTCAAATGAACCTAATAGGCCTAATGAAATGTTAACATTTTAATGATCATAAACCACTCCATTTGAATTATTTGAATAGCCTTGATTTGAATAGCCTAGTTTCATTTTACATTAGCCACGTCTAGGGCTAGGCATAGTGATGGCATTATTTATAATCTGGTGCATATTGAGGCTTTTTTTTAAACCAACAGATGGCGATATTCACCCATGCTCACCATTTTATAGGCTACTCGATGTCAACAGTGGATTGACTGGCTGCATTGACAGCTCCACACTGTTCTCCAATTATGGAATGCCTAGGGTATGGTTGGCCCTGTGAGCAGCACAGCACATAGACAATTTAGGCTGCGTCTCATTTTTCTTTCCATGCTCCATATGGGTGGCGAACGCGCATCATGCATGCGCATACGGCAGCATTGATACGAGACGATCTGATTCGATTTTCAATGTGGAAAAGGGAACAAACACAGGCTTTCATCGAATTGGTTAGAAAATGCACACGTCCACCAAGAAATGCAATATTGTAGAGCATGTAGCTATTCTCTGTTCACATGGGGTTGTCTTTCGCTAAAATTAGTGTGGCGTTTTGATCGGCGATAGCAGCTTTGGTTTTGTCTTGGGGATATTCCCATAACATATTTTTTACGTTTACATGTTGAACCCATGAACTCTGTGACCCCAAGAATAATGGAATATTGAAGATGGTAGTGGAGAAGTCTAGTCCTAAGAAATTAATCAAGACACTAGGTTATTTTTTATTAAATTGAGCGCAGAATCAACAATAACAAATATAGCAAATATTTAGCAAATAGTGTCATAGACTGTTTTAGGATAGAGTGTACAAAAAAAGCCTACAGTTCGTGTAATGTGTGCAATTCATTTATTGCGCACAGACAATAGCTTACTCGCATTTATTTATCCACACATCAACACTGTATGCCAACTGCAGAAAGAAAATGTGCCTTAAAAAGTTTAATAACTAAATGTATCTAATTGTCATCACCGAAATCCACGTTGAAATGCAGAAGTTCCTCTGCCTTGCTGCTGCTGCTGCCAGGCTGTGGTCACTGCACTATTGAGCACAGCATCATCGCGCGCTCAGACACACGCGGGCATCCTACGAGCTGGAGTTCCGAGAGCACTCTGGCCCGTTCGTTTTGTCTCCTTATGATATCTTATCGTTGTCTTTTGTTTAGTTTTTACACGGAAAGAAAATCATTCTGTGGTTGATGGTTTCGGTTGCCTGCCGCAAAATTGGAGTACTTTTGGGTTGGAATGTTTTACGCATGAAGTCAGCTGGATGTGTTCCGAATGTCGGACCTCATGCCCCGATGTTTTCAATGGATTTGAATAGATTGGAATAAAAGCACAAGTTTTTTTTTCTAGACGTTCTATCAATTCCATTGTAACAAGGCATCGCACGGATAGATACGCAATGATCTTCGTCACTCTTTATGTCGTTCTGCCTCTTTTAGGTAAGTTTTAGTTTCAAGGCCTATGACTAATATACACTGCAAATGCCTAGTGTAAACATACAGTATATAATCTACATTTGTAAATTGACAATGATAATCATTTAGAGGCCAGCTGAGATAAATAAATAGCTAAATTGGTGGTCGTTATGGAGCGAAATGGGCAATCCAAATGCGTGTCATGCCCAAAGACTTGTGAAAAGTCAATTACGAGCACATGTATACTAATCGAAGTGAATTGAGTTCTAATTCTGAACTAGACACAACTAAAGACCGTGACAATTCATTATCATAACCTATATAGGCCTACCCTTGTTACAGCCGACGTTGCAATAGCATGTACGTCATATTTAATAACTTTACTTATCCTTTACTTGTTTATTTTTTGTTGCACAAATTGATAGGCTATGACATGCATTGGACGCTAGTATTTGACTAGTAGTCTATGAGATGTTTGTGTTGTTGTTATTGTCACCTTAATTGTTTGGAGTTGCGTAATAAAATGTTATCAATATTTCAATATCTAAAACTGCTTTCATTTAGTTTAATCTCTGAATATTTATTGAGACCAAATCGCGTATTGTCTACAATGTTTAACATATACACGACAGAAAGATGATTATTATTATTAGCCTATAATTATTTATTCTCTCCACAGATGTTTTGTATGCCCAGGAGAATGCTCTTTCTGGTCCCAACCGCCTCGATTGTGTCAAGGCGAGTGAGCAGTGTATGAAGGAGCAAGGATGCAGTACCAAGTATCGGACAATGAGACAGTGCGTTGCTGGGGGGAAGGAGAGAAACTTTAGCATGGTGGCTGGACTGGAGGCGCAGGACGAATGTCGGAGTGCCATAGACGCAGTCAAGCAGAGCCCCCTGTACAACTGCAGGTGTAAAAGGGGCATGAAGAAAGAGAAGAACTGCCTTCGCATCTATTGGGGAATCTATCAGACTTTGCAAGGTATGCACTATCATTACAGTTGGCTACAACACAGCAAGCACACAATAATTGTCAGAAGTCTATACATTAATATATATTTTTTAAATCCCAGATACCTGCTGTATGATTAGGCCTAATGTATAAACTGCTAAAGTAAAAACCAATTCAGTAAGAAAACACCACATTATTAGGTATGTGAACTTTCCCGCCAGTGCATACTGGGAAAGGTAATATCCTTAAGACATCTCTTGGAATTAATCGAGTGTAAAGGCACTTTGCACTCATTATCTTGGAGTTGATCATACACAAAAAAAGTGTACTGCTTAATCCCAGGGCCAGTGGGGCAGAATGGGATCTCAGTTGTGCAACTGACCACTATACCTAATCAACTGTAGGCTAATGAGTTGTTGGGCAGCATGGACATTGACTGACCCAGATACCCATCCCATGTGTATTTGCATGGCTGTTTTAGGCTGTGTTTACACAGGCAGACCAATTCTGATCTTTTTTTCACTAATTGGTCCTTTTACCAATCAGTTCTGAAGAATATCTGATGTGAAAAGATCTGATGTGATTGATCAAAATACCAATTAGTGGAAAAAATATCGGAATTTGGCTGTCTGTGTAAAGGTAACTGTCTTTTGATCAATCAGATCAGATCTTTTCACATCAGATCTTTTTCAGAGCTGATCTGATAGGTCAAAATATCAATTAGTGTCTAAACACAGCCCATGGTAGCTCACAAACATTTAGTGAAAACAATAACCCATGTGCATGCTCTTTAAATGAAATCGTTCTATCTAGCTATACTGGACAAAAATATAAACGCAGCATGCAACAATTTCAAAGATTTTACTGAGTTACAATTCATATAAGGAAATCAGTCAATTGAAATACATTCATTAGGCCCTAAACTATAGATTTCACATAACTGGGAATAGTAGGGATGTGGATCTGAAAACCAGTCAGTATCTGGTGTGACCACCATTTGCCTCATGCAGCGCGACAAATCTCCTTCGCATTGAGTTGATCAGGCTGTTGATTGTGGCCTGTGGAATGTTGTCCCACCCCTCTTCAATTGCTGTGCGAAGTTGCTGAATATTGGCGGGAACTGGAACACTCATGTAAATTCAGAGCATCCCAAACATGCTCAATGGGTGACATGTCTGGTGAGTATGCAGGCCATGGAAGAACAGGAACATTTTCAGCTTTGTTTCAGAATATTCAATTATCTGTCAACAGCTCTGGTGGACATTCCTGCAGTCAGCATGCCAATTAGATGGTCCCTCAAATCTGAGACATCTGTGGTAATGTGTTGTGTGACAAAACTGCACATTTTAGAATAGCCTTTTATTGTCCCCAGCACAAGGTGCACCTGTGTAATGATCATGCTGTTTAATGGATGGATTATATGTAAACAAATTTGTATACAAAATTTGAGAGAAAGCACTTTACATGTTGTGTTTTTTTTCTCAGTGTATCTGTTTGTCTGCAACATTTACATGCCTATTAAGACTGCAGGAGTATGTTAAAAATCACATTGTATTTCATTATTCCTTTCAGGGAACGATTTCCTGGAGGACTCCCCTTACGAGACCATGAATAGCCGGCTGTCTGACATGTTCCGACTGGCCCCCATTATTTCAGGTAAGGACATGGATTTATTAAGAGTTTAAGATTGTGCCACTTATTACGAAGTTCATGGATGGACGCCTGGCTTCTTTGTGAAAGTATACAGATTAAATGCTGGCTGTGCATGTTCTTAGTGGAATTGTGTTTAAACATTTTTACAATCCTCACACTTTCCCTATTTCGCCCCAATGAAATGCATGCCCATTGTAAGTGATCTTGCATGGAGATCTATAGTTCTGAGTGTCCAATGAGAGCTCAACACAGTGTGGTGGTGTGGAGTTGGAGCATAGATTATTGGGCTGTGTTTAAATCGTACATCCTGTGTTTAAATCGCACATCGTTGTCAACAATTCGATCTGCGCATTGGTAGTTTATGAGCCGCCTCTAGATGGCAATATTCTCCCTTATTTTCGATCACATAGGCGCTATCCATTGATGCTATAGTGGCCTTTCTGACTTTGCCTTGGTCTTTGTTATGAGGAACTCCCATCCAGTGCGCGTGAGGTGGCATATTGTGTGGCTAGTGATGCGGAATAAGAGAGTCTGAGATTAGTTTAATAAGCACATTGAAATGGGACAATTTTGTCATCAATTGTGATAGAGACATAAACAGCGTGAGTGCTTGGGCAAATAAGAGACATCCAAATAACGTTTCCAGAACAATGACTCCAATTTCAGAAAAGTGGAAATGGCTCACAAGCCATTGTATATGTTAGTTAGAATACAGCCAAACGTCAATGCTCCATTTGTCGCCTAGGAGCATAGTTCATATTAGGAGCATAGTTCATATTAACAGCCCCAGACATTTTCCGCTCTGAGCTACCAGAACCTGAGAGATTTATGAGAAAGCTCTCAGAATCTGAAGGTGCTTCTTATTCCCTTTTGAAAAGCTCTTTATGTTGATTGACGGTTGCACATTTCTTTCTTAGCGACAGGTCTCACAGATCATCCATTCCACCTCATCATGAGAGATTTATGGGCCAGGCAGGGTGAGAAGGAGACAATAAGGGTGAGAGGGGAGACAGGACGGGTGTCAGAGAGGTTTAGGTCAACACAGTGCCTATCACAACCCCTACTCCCAGGCAGCCCTATAACATGGCTGTCTCAGTAAGGCTTAGAGGACTCATAGATCAGCCGACTGATTCATAGTAAGGAACAAAGGGAGGCATTGTGAGATGTAATGAATCTGTAATAGGCCCCTGCTTGGGACCTGAGCCTAATAATCTCCAATGACACTGGGCATTCTCCTATGCACCCTCCTGATTATAGTGAGGTTTATTCCTGATCTTTCCTACACACCCCCAGGCCTTACAGTCCTTATTCCCACCTACTCTGGGTACTGTAGGCCTCTGAAGGACTAAACCAGACATAAAGCTGGAACAATATCAGTGAAGCTTATAAGGTACACAGCTGCCTTAAAGAACACTGGGTGTCCTTAATTGTTATTAAGAGAAAATAATAGAATAGTATTAGAACAGCAGCGGAAATGTGTGAGGAGGATGTGGAGAGCACTGAGCGTGATTGCATGAACACACACACACACACACACACACACACACACACACACACACAAGTTTGTGCACAGCACACAGTTTTAAGTTTAATTGAATTATTTTCAAATATTTTCTCCAGGCAGATAGAATGCTTTTAGCCGTACGATGAGTCAGGGTGAGTCACTTTGAAGTATGAGTAAGTCAGTCTCTTAATGTGGTGGAAGTTGCCACATGAGAAACTTCAGTAGAGTGTACATCCCAGGAACAGAACGTATTCTCATTTTGATGTGATCTACATTTGCCATTTAATTTACATTGAGAATACTATGAGCTCAAAAAAAGTTACAAAATCTTGAAACACAAATTAAATCTGCAGATTGCAAATGTATTACATCAGAGACCACAACATGCTTCTTTGCTGGAGCTGAGTTTTGTATTTTTGTACTTCTTCTTTTAATACAAGCGGTGCATCTTGTTTATTTCCCCCCTCCATTTCCTCATAGAAACCCTAAGTCTCTTTCAGTGGGAACTACCAATATTGATGTCTGTTTCACTCTATTAAATGGCTCATTGAATGCTTCTGGTCTTCCGCTGTCTGCAGAGCTCCTTGCTTCTCATTATCAAGAAGTGTCATGCTGTTGCCTGTGCGCCAGGCTAGGGTATAGGTGAAACATACTAAGTTTGGAGTAGTTCCTGTGTCAATGGTCACAAAAGCCACAACTGCTGTCATAAGACAGGCATGGTGAGTCATCTCATTCAAGGGATGTGCCCTTCTTTAAATATGTTTGAAAGTAAATGGTTTACTCACACAGTCACACATCATTCAATTACATGCAGAGTTCACCACAGTGCACTTGCTCATGGATGAAGTACCAGATCATTGAATTAATTGTGTGCATTCCTTTGTGTGCGTTTGCATGTGTGTGTGCGTAAGCAAGAATGTAATGGAGAATAGAGGAAGAGAATTCAATAAAATTGTTCCTTTTCCGCCTACCAGTTTGCCATCTTGTGATGCACTGATGCATAGAGAAGGCAGTGAGAGCCCATTTCTCCTAGATTCAAGTGGACTTGCATTACTCCCAGACCATTTGCCCCTGCTGAAGAGGCAAGCAGTGGAGGAAATGGATGAATACACAGCACAGTTTCATATTACCGTAGTCTTGAACACTCACTGGTCTGGAGCCTCTCATACTGACCAATGTAAATATTTTCCCCCCCTCGATTTTTAGAACTAGAATAATAAAATGCTTGTTTGCTGTATGAGTGGAATAACATTGGAGGTTGACTCTTCAAAGTCTAAACCAAAAGGAGTTGTTGATGTACTCTAGCTTTAAACTGAGGAAATGGGAGAAATTTTCAAAATGGTCTGGCTTATCGCCACAGAGATATAGCTATGGTACAATCACTTTGTAGATAAAGCCCCTTTTAAATGTCAGCCAATTGTCATTTACTGTTCAGTACGCCAATAAGAAAAATGAAACCTGTGGTAAAATGTGACACAAAATGTAAAACAGAGTCTTCTGTGCAGCATGGGCTGGCTGGACTGAAATTGCCTATATGATGAGGTAGCGGTGAAAAAAGGAGAAGGACATCAAAAAATCTGGGAAGTGCTACTATGAATAAAGATGAGTTTCTACATCACTCCATTATTTTCTAAGACCTGTAGATGACCTTTCCCCATTATGTTTTTGTGGTTTAAGCTGATGACAGATCATGATGATGATTATGAGGTCAGCACATAAACATGCAAAAGTGGCATTTAAAGCATTTAAAGGATTCTCTCTGAAGTCTTTGAGCTGTGTATGTGTGAAAACCCATGTAGTCCCAACCTTGCAGACGGACCACACAGCACCTGAAATCCCCATACTGACACGATGCTGAGAGCCTGTCAACACAGCTCACTGCTGTTGGAATGCCACTCTTATAATGAACTCGGAGTCCAGCGGTGAATGAGGACAGACTGCCACTTGGGTTCTTATAGAGTGAGAGGAATGGGGGAGAACAGTATTTGTGTTGTTTGGACTTAAGAGTAGCTCTGCACTTTCTGATGTGTTGGGAGAAGTATTACGACAGCTCCAACCCTAGATTCCACCAACCAACCAAAACCACTCTCAATGTTATGGCTTTGGTGTTTGACTCTCTGTACTTTCCCCAACTGAAAATGTTTGTGTGAGAGAAAGAGAATATAAAAAGGAGATGTCTTTGATGGTAGCATTTCCATATCAATATTCCCTCTGCCACCTGACAAACAAATGTCATTAAAATGGCTACTTTGATAAAGCAGCTCCATTTCCCCCGTCTGGCTGTTTGTGTCAGGATGTGTCAATCACAGGCCAAGCCTGGGCCTTTGATGTTGGGGTACAGCTGTACTCTTATCTGTTAGAGTTGTGGCCTCAGCCTCCTCAGTGAGCGCTGACTGAGATAGGTGTTCTATGTTAACGTTCCCTTGCTGCCTCCTTCCTACTTTACAAGGGTTTTTTGTTCCGCTAAAGACTCCCAAATCCACCTAGAGTGTAATGTCGTAGGGAGACTTCTCATCTGAAAGCTAATCAATAGCCAGGCATGTTAAAATAGAAACCTGAGGCTGTGAGTACAAAAAACTATTGATTTGTTTTTTTGCCCGAGCTCTTCTGTTGGACTGGATCAAAGGATAATCCCTATGTTGCTGGAGCTCAGGTATACGGTTCCACAATGCACATCGGTCTGGAGGAGTCGGGACTCTCCACAGGGTTGTCTTGACTCCTCCACTCTCATTGTCCGTCTTAGAAGATGTAGGGCAGGGGTTCCCAAAAATGTTTGCACCATGACCCCACCATGTAAAGAATGTGATGTAATCAAAAGCCAATGTTTACACGTTTAATTGGGGCTATGACAGTCTATTACAAATCCATCTGGCAGCATTTTTGGACAATATTTCAATCTTAAAGTGTTGAAGTGACTGAAATGTATCAGAAAGGTATTGGGAAGTTCAAAAGATATACAGGCAATCATTTTGTGTGACCTTCTGTGTAGAAAAGAACATCATCATTGATAATGTTCCTTTCCCCCAGTCTGATTAAGTGCCTGGTCTTGCCCACTCTGTTCTAATGAGTCCTTGTGGGCATTGTAGAGGGAAACACAAGACATGGATGTGATCCTCAGAGTCTTATCTTTCAGTAGATGAAACTGTTAAAAAGCTGCAGAAACCGCTCAGTTTTTTACAACCGCATCTAGTGGCTACATAACGATTCGGTTTTATAAACCAAGGACAAGTTTCTCTTGCGACCCCATTTCCAAAACAGGTGAATCCTAGTTTGGGGAACGCTGCTGTAGGGACTGATTATAATATTAGATCTCAATAAAGATTTTTAATACTCCTTCAAATACCACATAACTTCCTGGATTTCTATTGTTGTCTGTCTGTTTGACTTTCATCCGAAAGTCCATAGCTGTCCTTCCAAGTCACACGGAAGATTTAGCCACAGGTCGAGGGGCTTTAGCTGCTTAATACACAGACACCGTTCCAGACATTACTCTCACAGCTGCAGCTTAATGGCAGAATAATGCTAACAGCAGCATCAGGTTGCAGCCTTGTCCCTGCCGCTAGCTCTATGCAGCCAAAAAATAATTTAGTTAAAGGTGACCAGAATGGAGTCCTCCTGGGAGGTTTCTGATTGGATATAAAGTGGGAGAGTGATTCATCACAGTTAATCAACGCTCCTGACAGCTCGAATCAGCAGGGGCGCCACATGTGCCAGCTACATCTATTGCTTTTCTGCCCAGATGCATGCCAATTATCCATACTGCAAACAGTGAGGTGTCAGTATAAAGTCAGATGGATGTCGTGAGTAACCATGTTTGATGAAATATTCACTGGCTTCATACAAAAAAAGGTCTACTGTAGTTGTTTGGTACAATATACAGTGCCTTGCGAAAGTATTCGGCCCCCTTGAACTTTGCGACCTTTTGCCACATTTCAGGCTTCAAACATAAAGATATAAAACTGTATTTTTTTGTGAAGAATCAACAACAAGTGGGACACAATCATGAAGTGGAACAACATTTATTGGATTTTTCAAACTTTTTTAACAAATCAAAAACTGAAAAATTGGGCGTGCAAAATTATTCAGCCCCCTTAAGTTAATACTTTGTAGCGCCACCTTTTGCTGCTATTACAGCTGTAAGTCGCTTGGGGTATGTCTCTATCAGTTTTGCACATCGAGAGACTGACATTTTTTCCCATTCCTCCTTGCAAAACAGCTCGAGCTCAGTGAGGTTGGATGGAGAGCATTTGTGAACAGCAGTTTTCAGTTCTTTCCACAGATTCTCGATTGGATTCAGGTCTGGACTTTGACTTGGCCATTCTAACACCTGGATATGTTTATTTTTGAACCATTCCATTGTAGATTTTGCTTTATGTTTTGGATCATTGTCTTGTTGGAAGACAAATCTCCGTCCCAGTCTCAGGTCTTTTGCAGACTCCATCAGGTTTTCTTCCAGAATGGTCCTGTATTTGGCTCCATCCATCTTCCCATCAATTTTAACCATCTTCCCTGTCCCTGCTGAAGAAAAGCAGGCCCAAACCATGATGCTGCCACCACCATGTTTGACAGTGGGGATGGTGTGTTCAGCTGTGTTGCTTTTACGCCAAACATAACATTTTGCATTGTTGCCAAAAAGTTCAATTTTGGTTTCATCTGACCAGAGCACCTTCTTCCACATGTTTGGTGTCTCCCCCAGGTGGCTTGTGGCAAACTTTAAACAACACTTTTTATGGATACCTTTAAGAAATGGCTTTCTTCTTGCCACTCTTCCATAAAGGCCAGATTTGTGCAATATACGACTGATTGTTGTCCTATGGACAGAGTCTCCCACCTCAGCTGTAGATCTCTGCAGTTCATCCAGAGTGATCATGGGCCTCTTGGCTGCATCTCTGATCAGTCTTCTCCTTGTATGAGCTGAAAGTTTAGAGGGACGGCCAGGTCTTGGTAGATTTGCAGTGGTCTGATACTCCTTCCATTTCAATATTATTGCTTGCACAGTGCTCCTTGGGATGTTTAAAGCTTGGGAAATCTTTTTGTATCCAAATCCAGCTTTAAACTTATTCACAACAGTATCTCGGACCTGCCTGATGTGTTCCTTGTTCTTCATGATGCTCTCTGCGCTTTTAACGGACCTCTGAGACTATCACAGTGCAGGTGCATTTATACGGAGACTTGATTACACACAGGTGGATTGTATTTATCATCATTAGTCATTTAGGTCAACATTGGATCATTCAGAGATCCTCACTGAACTTCTGGAGAGAGTTTGCTGCACTGAAAGTAAAGGGGCTGAATAATTTTGCACGCCCAATTTTTCAGTTTTTGATTTGTTAAAAAAGTTTGAACTATCCAATAAATGTCGTTCCACTTCATGATTGTGTCCCACTTGTTGTTGATTCTTCACAAAAGGCGTACATACTTTATCATAGGATACTTTTCTTGGATGGGCAAGACATTTAAGTACATACAGTACATTACTAAAAGTATGTGGACACCTGCTCGATGAATATCTCATACCAAAATCACGTGCATTAATATGGAGTTGGTCCCCCCTTTGCTGCTATAACAGCCTCCACTCTTCTGGGAAGGCTTTCCACTAGATGTCGGAACATTTCTGCAGGGACTTAGTGTGGTCGGGCACTGATGTTGGGCGATTAAGCCTGGTTCACAGTCAGCATTCCAATTCATCCCAAAGGAGTTCGATGTGGTTGAGGTCAGTCAAGTTATTCCACACGGATCTCGACAAACCATTTCTGTGTGGACTTCACGGGGGCATTGTCATGCTGAAACAGGAAAGGGCCTTCCCCAAACTGTTGCCACAAGGTTGGAAGCACAGAATAGTCTACAATGTCATTATATGCTATAGCGTTAACATTTCCCTAAACTGGAACTAAGGGGCTTAGCCTGAACTATGAAAAACAGCCCCAGACCATTATTCCTCCTCCATCAAACTTTACAGTTGGCACTATGCATTCGGCAGGTAGCATTCTCCTGTCATCCACCAAACCCAGATCCATCCGTCAGACTGCCAGCTGGGGAAGCGTGATTCATCACTCCAGAGAACGCGTTTCCACTGCTCCAGTCCAATGGCGGCAAGCTTTACACCACTCCAGCCAGCACTTGGCATTGTGCATGATCTTAAGCTTGTGTGTGGCTGGAAACCCATTTCATGAAGCTCTCGGCAAACAATCGTTCTGCTGACATTGCTTCCAGAGGCAGCTTGGAACTCGGTAGTGAGTGTTGCAACTGAGGACAGACGATATCTACGCGCTACATTCTTCAACACTCGGCGATCTCGTTGTGTGAGTTTGTGTGGCCTACCACTTGGCGGCTGAGCCGTTGTTGCTTCTAGACGTTGAGCCGTTGTTGCTTCTCCACTTCACAATAACAGCAATTACAGTTTACCGGGGCAGCTCTAGCAGGGGAGAAATTTGACGAACTGACAGTTGGAAAGGTGGCATCCTATGACAGTGCCATGTTGAAAGTCAGTCAGTAATTCAGTAAGGCCACTCTACTGCCAATGTTTTTCTATGAAGATGTCATGACTGTGTGCTCAATTTTATACACCTGTGTAGCTGAAATAGCCAAATCCACTAATTTGAAGGGGTGTCCACATACTTTTGTATATATAGTGTACATGTAGATGTTTAACCCTTTTTAGCTGTTTGTTTGTTTTTTTCCAAGAGGGTTTGTCTGTGTGTCTGTGACTCTTTTAATCATGATTTAATGTTTTGTTTTTGGTGGTAGATCAGCTTTAATTTTGGAGAAAGATTGTGAGTTCTATCAATTTAATTGTTTGCATCAATTCTAAATCCCTTATTTTTTATTTATAAATAGAAAAGTAAACTCTACCACCCCTCTCCTGATTGGAGTAAAGTAACGGACAACAATACTTTGACGCTACTTAGAACTATTTTCGCTCACATGTACGGTACAGGTAGTTAAATAATTATATATGTAGTCCTAATTTACTCTTTCTGCAAGTGCTGGATTTTCATCCACAGGAACTCAACTTTCCCAGTATAATGCAATTTTGCAATTTCCTTTTGCAATACATCCCTCCATTTTAATGTGATGTCTTAAGAGGATCTTGAACCTCCCTATTTGTAATATTTCGACCGATATTGCCCTAAAAAGAATTACATTACCATGAGTATAATGATATTTCCCATTGACTTATTGTGTTTTTTCCAATCCCCTAACAATACAGTTATGGCTGGTAATATTAGTATTCTTTTGACTGTACAGAGCATTTGTGCTGCAGCACTTGTCTCGAGAGAAACCCTCCCCCTTTTAATAACAGCTTTAGTCAAGAAACTTTCCTGGAAAACGTCCATGAAAATATACGTCTCCAGTATCCAGCTGTTTTTGGCTTTGTGCCATTCTTGATCTCAAGTATGTTAAATGAGGGCATTGATACATAGATTCAAAATTTTCACATTCTAATTTCCAAATCCAAATCAAATGTTATTTGTCACAACAGGTGTAAACATTACCATGGAATGCTTACTTACAAGCCCTTAACGAACAATGCAGTTCAATAAATATAATTAATCAAATATTTACTAAATAAACTAAAGTAAAAAAATCTAATCAATCAAAAAGTTGGCCTGGATGGCCAGTTGATTAGTTTCGTTTTGTTCGTGAAACCCACCAGCGTTTGTTCCCCTGTCTCATCTTCTATCATGTTTAAGGTATGACCCAGATGCCGACAGTGTCAAAGAAAAAAAAGTATGGAAGGCAGGCTCAGGGTCAGGCCAGGCAGAATGGTCAAAACCGGGAAGGACAAGGAAAGAGGAAGAAACAGGCAGGAGCAGGAGAACAAACGCTGGTAGGTTTCACGAACAAAACGAACACAGGTATAAATACATATCGGATAATGGGGAAGATGGGCTACACCTGGAGGGGTGTGGAGACAAGCACAAAGACAGGTGAAACAGATCAGGGTGTGACATCTTCAGATCTTCCATTTGGGTTTAGTCTGTGTAAATCCATCATTTGAATGTATACTTACCAAATTACCAGACAATCGTGAGCTGTCATTTGTAGGCAAAATACTGTGGATGTTATCCATACATGTCTTACTTTTGTTGAAAGTATAAATTACAGTAAACATCCCCCTGACCTCCTGAGTCCTATACTACAAATCAGGTTCGAGGAGTTAGCGAGGTAACTTTGGTCAACTTTGAGTTCAACTTGGGATAACAGGTCACACAAATGTGGCTCACCTTTTAGCCAGGTACATTTCTATGGCAATGAATCCCTCAGTACTAACCTGCTCTGGGTCAGGCTAACTCAGGGGTAACTCCACTTATCCTGAATGAAGTATCTGAGCCGTGAGTTGAGGACCAATGAAATCATATTCCCTCCCTCTTGCAAAGATCCCTTTCATCACTGATTAAATATTCTATTACTTGCTTTTTTGCGTTAAAAATAGTCAACTTAAAATAACTACAGCGCCTTCAGAAAGTATTCATACCCCTTGACTTATTCCATATTTTGGTTGTGTTACAGCCAGAATTTAAATTGGATTAAATATTTTGATCACCCATCTACACACAAAACCCCATAATGAAAAAATGAAAACATGTTTTTATACATTTTTGCTCACTTATTAAAAATGTAATACTGAAATATTTTACATTAGTATTCCTGAGTGAATAGATGACATTTGGCAGTGATTACAGCTGTGAGTCTTTAGAGGGTAAGTCTCTAAGAGGTTTGCACACCTGGATTGTACAATATTTGTGAAAATAATTCTACAAGCTCTGTCAAGTTGGTGGTTGATAATTTCTAGACAGCCATTTTCAAGTCTTGCCATAGATTTTCAAGCCGATTTAAGTCAAAACTGTAACTCTGCTACTCAGGAACATTCTATGTTGTCTTGGTATGCAAATCCAGTGTATATTTGGCCTTGTGTTTTAGGTTGTTGTCATGCTGAAAGGTGAATTGGTCTCCTAGTGTCTATTGGAAAGCAAACTGAACCAGGTTTTCCTCTAGAATTTTGCCTTTGCTTAGCTCTATGTTTCTTTTTATCTCCCAAAAACCTCCTATCCTCCTAGTCCTTGCCAATGACAAGCATACCCATAACATGATGCAGCCACCACTATGCTTGAAGGTATGGAGAGTGGTACTCGGTAATGTGTTGTGTTGGATTTGCCCCAAACTTAACACCCTCTATTCAGGATATAAAGTTTTAAAAATTGCCACGTTCTTTGCAGTTACTTTAGTGCCTTATTGCAAACAAGATGTTTTGGAATATTTTTATTCTGTACAGGACTCCTTGTTTTCCCTCTGTAATTTAGGTTAGTATTGTGGAGTAACTAAAATGTTGTTGACCCATCCTCAGTTTTCTCCTATCACAGCCATTAAACTCTGTAACTGTTTCAAAGTCACCATTGGCATCATGGTGAAATCCCTAAGCTGTTTCCTTCCTCTCTGGGTTAGGAAGGACGCCTGTTTCTTTGTAGTGACTGGGTGTACTGATACACCATCCAAAGTGTAATTAATAACTTCACCATGCTCAAAGGGATATTCAATGTCTGCCTTTTTTTGTTGTTTTCCTTTTTCTCCCAACTTCGTGGTATTCAGTTGGTAGTTACAGTCTTGTCCCATCGCTGCAGTTTCCGGATGGACTCGGGAGAGGCGAAGGTCGAGAGCCATGCGTCCTCCGAAACACAACCCAGCCTAGCCGCACTGCTTCTTGACACAATGTCCGCCACACCAATTTGTCGGAGGAAACACCATACACCTGGCAACCGTGTCAGCGTGCATTGCACCCGGCCCGCCACAGGAGTCACTAGTGTGCGATGAGACAAGAACATCCCTGCAGGCCAAACTCTCCCCTAACCCGGACGACGCGAGGCCAATTGAACGCCGCCCCATGGGTCTCCCGGTCATGGCTGGCTGCGACAGAGACTGGACTCGAACCAGGATCTCTAGTGGTACAGCTAGCACTGCGATGCAGTGCCTTAGACCACTTTTTTTACCAATAGGTGCCCTTCTTTGCGAGACATTGCAAAACCTCTCTGGTCTTTTTGGTTGAATGTTTTCTCTTTTTAACAATATAGTTATTCACATTTTTTTTTTTACAATCAGCAAAATATGACACAGACAATGCCCCATTATTCCTTCCACCTACACAAAACACCATGCTAGGGCTTGTGGGCCTGTTGTAAGGCAGGTCCTCACCAGACATCACAGGCAACAACGTCGCCTATGGGCACGAACCCACCGTCGCTGGACCAGACAGGACTGGCAAAAAGTCCTCTACACTGACGAGTCACGGTTTTGTCTCACCAGGGGTGATGGTCGGATTCACGTTTATCATCGAAGGAATGAGCATTACACGAGGCCTGTACTCTGGAGAGGGATCGATTTGGAGGTGGAGGGTCCGTCATGGTCTGGGGCGGTGTGTCACAGCATCATCGGACTGAGCTTGTTGTCATTGCAGGCAATCTCAAAGCTGTGTGTTACAGGGAAGACATCCTCCTCCCTCATGTGGTACCCTTCCTGCAGGCTCATCCTGATATGACCCTCCAGCATTACAATGCCACCAGCCATACTGCTCATTCTGTGTGTGATTTTCTGCAAAACAGGAATGTCAGGGCCAGCGATGAACCCGTATCTCAATCCCATTGAGCACATCTGGGACCTGTTGGATCGGAGGGTGAGGGCTAGGGCCATCCTCCCCAGAAATGTCCGGGAACTTGCATGTGCCTTGGTGGAAGAGTGGTGTAACATCTCACAGCAAGAACTGGCAAATCTGGTGCAGTCCATGGTGAGGAGATGCACTGCAGTACTTAATGCAGCTGGTGGCCACACCAGATACTGACTTTTACTTTTGATTTTGACCCCCCTTTGTTCAGGGACATTTCTGTTAGTCACATGTCTGTGGAACTTGTTCAGTTTATGTCTCGGTTGTTGAATGTTGTTATGTTCATGCAAATATTTACACATGTTAAGTTTGCTGAAAATAAATGCAGTTGACAGTGAGAGGGCTTTTCTTATTTTGCTGGGTTTAGATCTATGCCCTTC
The DNA here is from genome assembly GCF_045791955.1 of Oncorhynchus clarkii lewisi. Taxonomy (NCBI): domain Eukaryota; kingdom Metazoa; phylum Chordata; class Actinopteri; order Salmoniformes; family Salmonidae; genus Oncorhynchus; species Oncorhynchus clarkii. Next base: position 19,386,736 of record NC_092169.1, read on the forward strand.
TGGTTGGTTACAGACTTCAATCCATATATTTAAAGTGTTTTTTTATGAAAGGGTTGTTTATGAGACCAAAGCTTTAGGTGGGCTAATTTAGCAAAACTTTAGGTGGGCTAATATAAGGTATAGATGCCAATGTAGCAAGGGTCAGACACTAAAATTAATAATCTTTCCAAATAAGTTGTTTAAAAAAAACATAGGGAATAGGAAACTGCAAGGTTTGATATATTCATCTTTACACAATTGACCCAACCAGTAAGAGAAATTGCTCAATTCTGCCATCTATACAATTCTTCCCCAAACTTTTTGAGAGGTGGTGTGTAGTTCAGTTGATATGTCTTAATAATTTCAGAAGAAATTTGCAATCCAAGATATGTCATTTTCTGAGGTCTCCAAGAAAACGGCTTGTTTAAGATTGGGTTCTGCATAGTTGCCCTGTTAAAAGGCATAATTATACTCTTCGATAGGTTTACTTATACCCCCATTTTCTTTCAGGATGTCAACTAATGATCGGAGTGACATTTCTGATTTAGTGAGGTAAAGCAAAATGTCATCAGCATATAGCGAAACCAGATGTTCACGCCCACCTATACGAACCCCATGGATGGATAGATGAGATCTAAAAGCTTCTGCCAGTGGCTATATAGCCAAAGAAAAAGGAGAGGACTAGCGGGACTACCCTGTCTTGTGCCATGTGATAGAGAGAACATTGAGGAAACCGTTCCATTAGTCAGGATCTGAGCTACTGGACATTTGTACAGTAATCTATTCAGACATACAATACATACTTAGGTCCAATATTCATCCTCTGTAAAACTCCAAACATGTAGCTTGATTTTCCACATCTAATGAAGCCGCCACTACAGGTTCTTGGTCATTTTCTACATAATGCAAAATATTAAATAATCTTCTGATATTATCAGCAGATCTTTCCCAGGTTTTAACAAAACTGTGATCAGTGCCTGTTCAATTGTGTCTGGGAGCAATCCTGACTCTATGGCATAATTAAACATATTGCAAAGAGGCTCAATTAGTTTGGGTAAAAAGGATCAATAGAATTCAATAGGCAATCTGTCTATCCCTGGTGATTTTCCCCCAGCAGTATTGAAAATGGATTCCATAATTTCCTCGGATGTAGTCTCTTTCTCCAAAGTGCTCTCAATCCTCATTAGTTAAAGTTTGTAAATTGAGTTTGTTCAAAAACTCATGCATTGTGGCAGGGGTATCACCTTCAGACTTGTACAATGTTTCTTAAAACTCCCTACAGACTAGATTAATTTCCTCAAGACTGTGAACAACTGTGTTGTTGGGCAGCTTAATAGAGCCAATAGCTCTACTAGCTTCCTCTCGACTTATTTGCCAAGCAACTTTCCTGCTTTACCTCCATGTTCATAGTGGTTTTGCTTTGTTCTCCTAAGAGAGTTTTCCGCTTTGTGGGTCATCAGGGTGTTATATTCCAATCGCTTTGAGTCAGATTTTTGTGGAGTTGAGTCATCAAATGTTATACTATGTTCATTTTCCAGATCTCTAATTTCTTTCTCCAACTAATCTACTTGAGCATTATACATTTTACGAGCACCTGAACTAAAGGATATTATTTGCCCCCTCAGATATGCAAGGAGAGCTTCCCATAAAAGTAGGGGGAGGCAGAGTTGCTAAAAGAATATGTTGAAATGAGTGTTCAGAAATTTTACAAATGTGGGATTATTTACAGTGCCTTGCAAAAGTATTCACCCCCCTTGGCATTTTTCCTATTCTGTTGCATTACAACCTATAATTTAGATGGATTTTTATTTGGATTTAATGTAATGGACATACACAAAATAGTCCATATTGGTGAAGTGAAATGAAAAAAAGAACCTGTTTCAAAAATGTTTTTAACTGAAAAGTAGTGCGTATGTATTCACCTCCTTTGCTATGAAGCCCCTAAATACGAACTGGTGCAACCATTTACCTTCAGAAGTCACATAATTAGTTAAATAAAGTCCAACTGTGTGCAATCTCAGTGTCACATAATCTGTCACATGATCTCAGTATACAGTTGTCGGAAGTTTGCATACACCTTAGCCAAATACATTTCAACTCAGTTTTTCACAATTCTGACATTTAATCCTAGTAAAAATTCCCTGTCTTAGATCAAATAGGATCACCAATTTATTTTAAGAATGTGAAATGTCAGAATAATCGTAGAGAGAATTGTTTATTTCAGCTTTTATTTCTTTCATCACATTCCCAGTGGGTCAAAAGTTTACATACACTCAATTAGTATTTGGAATCATTGCCTTTAAATTGTTTAACTTGGGTCAAACGTTTCAGGTAGCCTTCCACAAGCTTCCCACAATAAGTTGGGTGAATTTCAGCCTATTCCTCCTGACAGAGCTGGTGTAACTGTTTGTAGGCCTCCTTGCTTAAGCCATTTTGCCACAACTTTGGAAGTTTGCTTGGGGTCATTGTCCATTTGGAAGACCCATTTGCAACCAATCTTTAACTTCCTGACTGATGTCTTGAGGTGTTGCTTCAATATATCCACATAATTTCCCTCCCTCATGATGCAATCTATTTTGTGAAGTGCACCAGTCCCTCCTGCAGCAAAGCACCCCCACAACATGATGCTGCCACCCCCCGTGCTTCACAGTTTGGATGGTGTTCTTCAGCTTGCAAGTCTCCCCTTTCTCCTCCAAACATAACGATGGTCATTATGGCCAAACAGTTCTATTTTTCTTTCATCAGACCAGAGGACATTTCTCCATAGAGTACGATCTTTGTCCCCATGTGCAGTTGCAAACCGTAGTCTGGCTTTTTATGGCGGTTTTGGAGCAGTGGCTTCCTCCTTGCTGAGCGGCCTTTCAGGTTATGTCGATATGACCTCTTTTACTGTGGATATAGATACTTTTGTTCCTGTTTCCTCCAGCATCTTTACAAGGTCCTTTGCTATTGTTCTGGAATTTATTTGCACTTTTCGCACCAAAGTACGTTCATCTCTAGGAGACAGAATGCGTCTTCTTCCTGAGCGGTATGACAGCAGCGTGGTCCCATGGTGTTTATACTTGTGTACTATTGTTTGTACAGATGAACGTGGTACCTTCTGGCATTTGGAAATTGCTCCCAAGGATAATCCAGACTTGTGGAGGTCTACAATTGTCTTTCTGAAGTCTTGGCTGATTTCTTTTGATTTTCCCATGATGTCAAGCAAAGAGGCACTGAGTTTGAAGGTAGGCCTTGAAATACATCCACGGGTACATCTCCAATTGACTCAAATGATGTCAATTAGCCTATCAGAAGCTTCTAAAGCCATGACATAATTATCTGGATCTGCAAAGCTCCACAGAGGAGATTGGAGTATCTGTTGATTGGACCACTTTAAGCCGTACACTCCACAGAGCTGGGCTTTACGAAAGAGTGACCAGAAAAAAAGCCATTGCTTAAAGAAAAAAATAAGCAAATACGTTTGGTGGTCGCAATAGGCATGTGGGAGACTCCCTAAACGTATGGAAGAAGGTACTCTGGTCAGATGAAACTAAAATTGAGCTATTTGGCCATCAAGGAAAACGTTATGTCTGGTGCAAACCCAACACCTCTCATCACCCTGAGAACCTCATCCCCACAGTGAAGCATGGTGGTGGCATCATCTTGCTGTGGGGATGTTTTTCATTGGCAGGGACTGGGAAACTTATCAGAATTGAAGGAATGATGGATGGCGCTAAATACAGGGAAATTCTTGAGGGAAACCTGTTTCAGTCTTCCAGAGATTTGAGACTGGGACGGGGGTTTACCTTCCAACAGGACCATGACCCTAAGCATACTGCTAAAGCAAAATGTAAGTGGCTTAAGGGGAACATTTAAATGTCTTGGAATGGCCTAGTCAAAGTCCAGACCTCAATCCAATTGAGAATCTGTGGTATGACGTAAAGATTGCTGTACACCAGCGGAACCCATCCATCTTGAAGGAGCTGGAGCAGTTTTGCCTTGAAGAATGGGGAAAAATCCCAGTGGCTAGATGTGCCAAGCTTATAGAGACATACCCCAAGAGACTTGCAGCAGTAATTGCTGCAAAAGGTGGCTCTACAAAGTATTGACTTTGAGGGGGAACGTTATGCACACTCAAGTTTTCTATTTTCTTTGTCTTGTTTTTTGTTACACAATAAAAAATATTTAGCATCTTCATAGCATGTTGTGTAAATCAAACCATACAAACCATACATCCCAAAAAATATATTTTAATTCCAGGTTGTAAGGCAACAAAATAGGAAAAATGCCAAGGGGGTGAATACTTCCGCAAGCCACTGTATGTGCCAAACCGCCACCTATGTTTTTACTTTTATTTAACTTGGCAAGTCAGTTGAGAACAATCTCTTATTTTCAATGACAGCCTAGGAACAGTGGGTTAACTGCCTTGTTCAGGAGCAGAACAACAGATTTTTTACCTTGTCAGCTCAGGGATTTGATCTTGCAACCTTTTGTTTATAAGTCCAACGCTCTAGCACTAGGCTACCTGCCTCCCCACCTTCTTGTGGGTGGTTGTGTTTTACAGCAGAGCAGAATAATCTGATATACATCTTAGTAAATACTTACACCCAGTAGTGAACTTCCCTTGGCTGCAGGAATAAGAAACATGTAAATTCTTAGAGTAACTAATTTGGACAGGGGAGTAAAATTATTATTCTTTAACCTTTTGGTTGTGAAATCTCCATAATTCTACAAGTCCAAAATATTTAATTTCTGCTTTTAACATTTTAGCTGCCTGTGTAAGGTTGATCTATCACTGGAAGGGTCCAGTGCCAAGTTAAAATCCCCTGCCGTTATCATCTCTGATGATGTGTACGTTAACTTCAAAAAGATGTCTTGGTAAAATGTAGGAACATCATGGTTGGCCCATACACATTCACAATGGTAATGGGCTCAGTGTTAACGAAACTTTGAATGATCACAAACCTACCTGTCTTTACCTGTCTTTATTCTGAGATTGTATCTAAATGGGGCAATGCTTATTAATGAGTATGGCCACCGCTCTTGCCCGAGAAGTGAAAGATGAATAGTACACTTGACCCACCCACTCTCTTCAGTGTATCATGCTCAAAGTCAGTCAGGTGTATCTCCTGAAGAAGAGCTATATCAACCTTAAACTGCTTTAAATCATCCAGAATGCATTTGTGCTTGACTGGGCATATAGTACCTTAATGTTAAGTGTCATAAATATATAGGTATTAGGTGACGACATCTTTAAAGAAAATAAGAAATAGGGAAAAGATGGAAACAAAATTGCATTGCAGTGTGTCCAAAATGAAATTATGAAAGTATAAAATAGTAAACCTCTCGTGAGCTAATTCCCTGACCCTACCACAAACCCACCAAACCCCCTCCCCAACTGAGGGTGTTAAAGAACCCATATCCTTAGACGCTAGTCTTTAAGCTAGATGTACCTGCTATGCTAGCATCGCTCGAATTAGGTTCATGCTAAATTATATGTATATGGCATTAGAAGTGCATTGACTGTTCCTTGTAACATGAAAATATTGTTAGTCGAGTAACAAAATACAATTTGAATCAAAGCGACAAACATTGGCAACAATAATGACCGGACTATTTAGCCCCACTTGAGCATGTCTCAACAACAACAACAAAAACAGAGGATGCATTCATAGTCACCAACGGAGCCTACCCGCACACCCATATGTCAGCCAATCGGCATTCTCCAATGCGCCCTGAAACCTGTGCCACGCAGCGACAAAAGCGGTGACCACAAACGCACCCAAGCAGCACAGGAAAAAAGACATTGAGCTATGATGAATAAATGAAAACCTTTACCAGACGATAATTATCATCCCTCAAATATCAAATAGGGAATAGTAGTTAAACAATCACCATCCTCCTGAGTTCATCCTCCCTTCAAAAATAATATATATACACATGTACGCACATACACAACTGTAAAGCGATCAGCAAGCTGGCAATTAGGCGGCCAGCCAGTGAGTAGCTTATCCCTGCTACGGTATCACTAATGCTAGCATACATCTCTAACAATAAACAAGCCAGCAAACCTAATAGTAGCTAAAATTCCCTGAAGTAATATAAACAACATAGTTAGGCTTGAAACCCAGACAAAAGTCACATAACTATTTAACCAAACCTGACTGGACCTCTATGCTCAAATAAAAGTATACAGCAAAAATGTAACTACCTGGCATAGTGTGACTGTAGCTATAGTTACACCCTTGTAAACTTAGCAAGCTAGTTAAATAGCACAGCCAACATTAGCTATGATCCAACTTTACCGAGCCAGTCATTATCGCGCTAGCCAGTCAATCATATGAGTAATTTCGTTGTTTCTTCATGTTCTAGCAGTTCACTATCCACTGTATCCAAGTTCAAAAGACAGTTCCTCATGATGTAGTAAACGTGAACAAGTCAGGGAGTTCTTTCCTCATGTATGTTTCAGCCGAGTCAAATGTGTGCTCACCATTCTTGGTTTCGATCCACAAAGTTGCCGAGTAGCGCATGCCGTATGCCAAGCCAGCCTGACACAGAAGTCTTTTCAGTGGGGAGAAAGCCATCCTCCTCCTGTGTAGTATGGTAGAGAGATCCGGAAAGATCATGATTCTGGCATCTCCATACTTGAGCTCTCCCTTTGCTCGGGCAGCAGAGAGGATGTGAACAGTGTCCTGGTACCGTAGAAATGTCATGACAAATGCCCTTGGTGCAACCTGGCCTGGCAGCCGCCTGGGCCCTCTCGATTTCCCGTGGGTGCGCAGAAGGGGGTAGATCCAGAATTTTGGGAATCCATTCCAGTAGAAAGGAGATGGCGTCTCTTCCCTCCACGGCCTCTGGGAAACCTTGAAGTCTCAAATTTGAGCGCCTTTGGAAATGTTCATAACAATCAAATTCATCCTCGAGTTTAGAGATGGCGTCTTTCAACTTCTTGTATATTTGGGACCATGTCCTCGCGGACGTCCAGTATGGCACCCTGGTGGTCAGCATGGTCTTTTTCTAACTTTGTCACTCGTCCCTTTGTGACTTTCTGGTCTTCGTGGAGCTTATCCACCAGCACATCAATTTTGCTGAGGCATTCAGAAAGTGTCTCTTGGATCTTTGTTGAACCCTTGTCCATCTCCATTCTGAACCATGCTGGTGATTCTTCTGAGCAAGCATCCACCGAGACCGAAGAAGGGCTGTCACAGGGGGTCATTTTTCCATGCCTCGTCTGAGGCTTTGACATATTGGGCATCTTTTGTTTTGGCGATAAAAGAGATGTTTTAACTTCCAATTCACTATTAACGAACAGGTAAACTGTGTCAAAATGCCTTAAAATGTTTTGAAAGTTTGAGGACGCTACGCAGACGAGTCTTGTTAGAGCTTCACCATTGCCCGAAGTTGTTGCATCTATTTTTGGAATTCACTGCTCGACTGAGGATTGTTACAGATCATTTTATGTGTGGGTTACAGAGATGAGGTTGTCATGATTTTTGTTTATGTTAAACACTAGTATTGCACACAGAATCCATGCAACTTATTATGTAACTCATTTACTGTATGGCTTGTCATAACAAAGGGATTGCATGCTTATTGACTCAAGACGTTTCAGCATTTTATTTTGGAATTAATTAGAACAAAAATTGACATTGTGGTGTATTGTGTGTAGGCCAGTGCCAAAAGAAATCTCAATTTAATCCATTTTAAATTCAGGCTGGAACACAGCAAAATGGAAAAAGTCAAGGGTTGTGAATACTTTCTCAAGGCACTGTATCACAGGAGTGGGAAAAAAAGGTGCTTGTGCACTTTGTGGCACTGACTCGCCCTCGATTGATGTCTCAGCATTGTCTCAATGAAGAGTTCAGCATTCAACTAGCCGCTGGCAGTTACAATCCTGCAAGAGTTAGCAGCCAGCGGACAAGCAATATCCACAGTCATAATACGGATGAAGCCTGAGCTGGAATGTGAAGATAACTGAAGCTGCCTAGCTTTAGAATACCCTGAGTAGATCTAGCTAGCATTGTAGTATTACCACTCTTTACTTTGCCACCAGGTACCGTATATCAACAACTTATGAGTGGGATATGAGTAGGAGTATTGTGAGTGGGTATTGTTTTGAGAGTTCAAAATATAAATATAAACTGCAAAGATGCTACATATACCTGTGTAGTCGCCATAGACCTATATCTCATGTTATGTAACATAATTAATAGGGCAGTACCCTGGGCATAGCATCTTTCCTTGTGTTTGGTTTTACCAGCTTAACCAGCTTAAGTCTGTTGTCAACCAGCTATCTTTAAGAACTATACTCCCTGAGCAAAATTCAGCCCATTGCAAAACCTCTCTTCTTCTCCTTTGTACTGTCCCAAACCTTCCACTAACCTAAGCAAGCTGTATTCCTCGTTAACTCCTTTCCCTTTGCCCGCCCAGTGACTTTCCTCTCTCTGAAATGTCCTTTTTACCCTCTGAGTGTGGCTTGTCCCCTCTCCCCTGGTCCACTGAACTGTGAGCTCTATTCACCCTTTGGTCCTGAATGTAGCGCGTCTCTTGCAGAGGAAGGGGTCAGCAGCAACCCCTGGAGCGGCCCCGTCACCGTGCCCACAGGGAGGGGGCCCCAGGGCAGGGGCCGAGCAGTGAAGGACCCCAGTAGAAACAGGAGAGCTCATCCCAATTGGGCAATTCTGGGTAATTAACCTCAAGACATACAGGATGCACGTGACGAAGTTTGTGTGTAAAGGTGTGTGTGTATTCGTGTGCGTGTGTGAATGCATGTGTGTGTGTGAGTGTGAGAGACAAAGAGAGAGAAAGAGAGACGTAGAAAGAAAGAAAGAGGTGGGTGGGTGGGTGGGTGGGTTAAGATGGCTTATCAGGAGTTAATGAGATATGTTGTGATATTGTGTTTTTGCATTTGTTTGTGGTTGTGGTTGATTTGTAGACTGCTTTGGAATGAAACCGTTCTATCCTTTTTTATAATAGCGTTTTGTAACAAATTTCAATAAGATTATAACACAAAGTTACAGTATGTCGACTTTATTCCATATTATCCACTTTAAGCCGTACACTCCACAGAGCAGAGAAATAGTTTTCTGGGTGTAGCAGGATTGTAGCATCCTCGGAAAATAGTTTTAGAGCAAGCCCTGGAGAGCAGAGAGAGAGGATGGGGAGATGTCATGCTTTACTACCCTGGACCATTTTACATACCCATAGTATTAGAAAGATTACCAGTGTAAATATTTGATGTGGTTTTCTCAATGCCTGTGTGTGGATAAGGCCAGTGGTTTGTGCATGCAAAATATAGGGAGAGTTAGATTCACCTTAAACGTCAATCAGCAATTACCCACCTATTTTTTTAACACATACATGCACGCACACACAGACACGCGCACACACCAAACACCAATACCCACACCCAGTGTCGTGTTTGCTCTCTATGTTGCTGAAGGGGTGATCACATCAGTGAAGCTGAGAGGCTGAATCAGACTGAGCGTTCAGGGGGACCTGGGGGTCATAACTCGCTTCCACTCACTGTATGAAGTGCCAAAACACTGGTTCATTCTCACACTGAGCAATTGGAATACATACAATTTATAAAACCTCATGAAGGCAAATCTGCAACAAATGCATCACATGCTCACAAACAAATGCATCACAATGTACCAGCTGGGGGAGGGGGAATTGTATGTGAATAAGAATGTTGTGCTCTTTAGATCAAAGCATTCCACCTAACTTATTCACTCTCCCACAAACAAACCTCAGTCTAAAACTCAATACCTTAATCAGGGTAATGCAATGAAGTGTTTGGTTGTAAAAAAATAATATATATATATATATATATATATATATATATATATTACAGTTGACTATAGAATACTACAGTACTTACTATAGAATTCTATAATAAACTGTAGTATCCTATAGAATACTATACTATACACTGTTGTATCCCTCGATCATGTGAAGTACTTACTATAGACTGTTGTAGTATACTGTAGAATACTACAGTAAATACTACAGTATTATCAACAAAAAAAAACACTGTAGTAAATACTACAGTAATGTCCACAAAAACACTACATTCTGCAAAAACATGACACTTTTTTAACTAAAGTAAATACTTCAGCATTTAATTTGCATATACACTGCCCATTCCTTCCCCCCAATAATGCATATATTATGTTCACTACAGGTTATATAAAAGAGCAGAATCTCTGAACTATCCATTCAGACCCCAGTCCTACCTACCTACCTACCTACCTACAGGTTATGGAACATTTGCTATTTTAGTATTTCTCCAGTGGGTTTCCTGTAGGACAACTCCTCCACTTCTATGTCAAAGATAATAAAAACAAAAACATTATAGTAAATACTACAGTAATGTCTGCAAAACACTACAGTAAATACTACAGTATACTACAATCCTCAAACACTACATTATTAACTGTAGTATATACTCAAAAACGCTACAATGAATACTATAGTCTTTTTTTCATATGGGATTTGACTAATCTCACTCAGCAGACAATAAATGAACCACAGTCATGAGAGGAGGGAGCATTTCCATAATGATCTACAAAAATAACAAGAGCTATCCAATAAAAACAGTTTCACGCCAGTGTTTGTTGTCTTATACTGGAACACTGTGGGTGTGAAAACAGTGTTGTTGCGTTTGATTTAATGGGATTCAGAGGCAAAACATGTCACACTTTACTAGTTAAATGTAAACAGAGACAGTGATAATATAGCCAGGGATTATAACTGTCTGACAGGGTATTGAAGGTGCAGTAGCCCTGCTAAATGTGCTACAGCCTTATCATTTTGTTTTGATAGGTGTTGGATTCAGCAGGGAGTGTGTGAAGTTATCTCCACTTCTCAGTGGCTTACAGTGGCGCTGTCTTAATAACTCTGCCAAGTGTGTGAGCGAGCGAGAGCCAGGGCCCTCAGGGATGCACATTCAGATTAATTAAAAACTCAAATCCCCAGAATGTTGTTAGTCATTGTTGAAGTTAATATGAATGAGGCTGTGGGCTTCCCGTAAAGAGAGTTTTGGAAATATTAATCACATTATTAAAACATATTTATTGTTTTGGGTAATTTGTCATTTAAAGCATCACATCCTGCTGGGGTTCGCAACAGGGTACATGCACTTTTTGTGTGGACGTTTTGTAGCATATCCTGATGAGGTTGTTGCTTTTTTAACCATGATAAAGGGATATTATATCAGAATGGATGGTAGTCCATCATAGTTAACTTTGATATGATTTTGTAATCCTCATATACAGATCATCTAGGGAAATGCTTGGGAAATCAGACCTGTGTTTCTTTCAACACTATTTTAAATGCCATTCCATTCGTTTGTGTTTTAGACTATCCTTAATAAAGAAAATATTGCTCACCCAGATTCCAGGCTGAGTGTAAATATAGTTATTTGATAGTGTTAATATTTATACTTTTGTAGTGTACATATTGTACTTTGTCAGGGAAATGAAATTCAGCCTATTAACTAGGGGTGTAACGGTTCAACAAACCCACAGTTCGGCGATATTATGGGGTCACGGTTCGGTTCGGGTACAGCTGGAAAATATAATACCATTCACAATGGCATTAATTGCCAACAAGCTCTGTCAACCATAACTAAAAGGTAAGCTATCATGCTTGTAAACAAATTATAGAGTTAAAAAATACATAAATAGATTGCTTTTTATAAATAATGTTTTGTTGTTGCATTTATCTGTCAAATGCTGTTATAGAGGCCATTTCCTTAGTAGGTGTCGTCAGAGGTCACCATGTGGTAGAGGTGTGTGCTCAGAATGCTAGACGAATTTCCCACGGGTAATTACCAGTTTGAGGGCCGTTGAAGTGGATTTTTCCCAGTCATGTGGTCAATTCCCAATTCCTACTTAGTTACGAATGCACCATAACACTGCCTCCTTCAGTGCCAGATGCTCACTTGTGACTCTCATAAAAGGTGCGTGTCTGTAGCATTGTACATATCGTCGGGTAATGTGATGGGGCTTTTACTGTTAAGTAAGCGCATTGAAAACTTTGGCTTTGGTTTGCTTATATACTGTAGATTTGGTAGGCCTACAAGAGGGAAGTTCGTAACGTTGCTCAAGTACTGTTTATGTAACGTTGCTCAGTACAAGAGGTGCTGAAACCACTTATTCTCAACCACCGAGAATGAGTGCATATCCGCAACTATAAACAAAAGGACCGAACCGAGGTCCCTGTATCAAACAGTTCTGTACAAATAGATGTACTGTTGCACCCCTACTATTGGCATAAAATAAAGCCCGGGCCCTAGCTCCAGAGAGAGACTCGGGTCCTGTCTGAATATTCCAAGTGGTTTATACTGGTGGGTTTGTTTGCTGTTAGGCCTTCCACTCCGCTTCCCACTCTTTCATGTACTGTTTATGTCATTGCCGGCCATTTGCGATTGGTACATGAAGACAGAATGAAAGAGCTAAACGGTTCACAGAACCTTCCAAAAAAGCCTGGAGGACTTGGTGGCAAAAAATCAGCCACGCATGCATGATTTTTTGCCTCCCCACAGGTGACTGAAAAAAAAGACAAGAAATAATGAAATAAATGTTCCAGATTTAGAGCATTAAGAAAATTCAGGCTGGGAATGGCGACCAACATTCATTCCTGAGGGGTAAGGGACAGCCTGGTCGCATAGACTACATAGTAAATGTAAATCCAGGACATTCAAATTAGGATGATATGTCACGTTTCGTATGGTATAAGACAGAAGGTTACTTAAGGCAAAAAGGAAAGTACGGTGGTAGGTTAGGGTGGATGGGTATGTGTATAGCATGAACGTTTAGCGACCCAAAGGTTGCGTGTTTGAATCTCATCACGGAGAACTTTTGCATTTTAGCTAATTAGCAACATAGGAATTACTTACTACTTTTTAACTACTTAGCATGTTAGCTAACCCTTCCCCTAACCCTAACCTTAAACCGTTAACCTAACTCCTAACCTTAACCCTAACCCCTAGCTAACGTTTGCCACCTTAGCCACAACAAATTGGATTTCGTAACATATGGTACAAATTGCAATTCGTAACATATCATACGAAATGGATGATGGACATTCACAAATTAATACAGTACATACCCTACGAAGCTTAACACATCATACTAATTGGAGTGTCTCTGATTTACTTTTACTATGTTACATCTACCCCTGAGTCCAGGTTGAAAGGGTAGTGAAGTTATGTTTTTATATGATGGTTTTTCACATAACTACCATTTTAAGGACATGGTCAAGTTTGGTGGAAAACTGCAGGTTTTCACCGGGAACAAGTTGATATTCATTGAGGATATGTACTCTGTGTCCAACATGAATCGGCCAAACACCATAAATCATAAAGGGCTGTACTTAAATATCAGTATAGCATCAGTCTTGAATACTGAATCCAAAAATAGGTTGATCATGGAACACCTATGTCTACAGTCAGTGGTCTATAGGAGCAATGTGACCAAGGTAGGCCTACCAACAGCAGTTCTGTATGCAGACTGTATTTTCAGTCTATTTGAACGCATCAAAGTAAATCTTCATCTGGCGGGGCTGTGGCTGGGCAGGCCTTTAAAGCTTGTACTTCATACATTATTCACAAGAGGGGTGAGGGAGAGTAGAAGGGGCATTGTTTGTGTTTGTGTGTGTGTGTGTGTGTGTGTGTGTGTGTGTGTGTGTGTGTGTGTGTGTGTGTGTGTAGGAGGCTTTGGCCCTGTCCCAGACATTATGGAATAGTAGCTGTGTGAGGCTCCACGGTGAGCCTTATTCCTGAGCTGTGGACTGCCCCGGATGGTCCTGCCTGCTTGCCTGTGGAGCTCTTCTATTTAAATCATTGATGACGACGGGCACGCACACTACCTCAATAGACTGCCAGCCCTGGCTTCCCATCGCTGCATCGCTGTGCCTTTCTGCTGACTGAATGATAGACAAAGCAATATCCCCCAAATGGCTCCCAGTGGGCAGTGATTGCGGCGTGTCTGGCGCGACAGCTGCAGTTTGGCAAGGCACCACAGTGATATTTGTGCTGCTACAACTCTCATGCAGATCTATTAACTTTCAAGCACCTCGTCAGAAAAGTGACCTGTTGAGAAGGCAGTGAATGAGAATGGAGAGAAGTGGCCATCTGCCTACTTGTGCGTTTGTTATTCATTCTTACATGGGAGTGACTCATTTTGAAGTGACCTGTATAGCAGGGAAATACAGGCTGGCAAGTTGGAGTCGGATTTGCTCTGGCGCTTTGGGAAATATGTGTGGGCTGCATGCTTAACTTTTAGATTTACATGTAAAGTACTGGTGCTAGGTCTTAACTGGGGAAGTCAAGTTTGAAATGTACTTGTCACAAATGCGCTTAGGACTTTGGTACCAAAGAATCCAATTCCATTACATGTGGAAATTTGTTTAATATATTTCTACAGTATACACTCACTTTGAGATTGTTAGTCTTTTTGTATGGAATTAATTCACATCAACAGCTGATGCATAATCAGATTAATTCATTTATTAAAATATCCTGTTGTGTAAGAACATCCATAATGTTATTTTATGACCTAAATATAGTTATTCGATAACTGAACTGGTCTCCCTATATATGCATATATGAAATTCATATGATTATGAGTTAAATGTGTCCCTGGCAGCCATGATATTCAGGCTCAATAACAGTTGGAGTTGACCAACTGATGCAATGGCATCTCCAATGATGATTTGAATGTGTTTACCGGAGAGGAGACAAGCATTTTCACCCCTGCAGAAGCACACTATCCCAGACTACCCCATACACATTCAACCAACGATAAGGTGAAAGAAATAGGGAGGGATATTTTTCAACCCAGCGTTAGGACTTCATTTCAATAAAGGTAAACGGGGGGAAGGTAACACATGGGATTTGTTTGCAAATACAATTCCATTTAATTGACTTATGAGGCATTTTCTCTTTGCTTCTCTGCCATGCACTCAACTTTCAATCTAAGCAATAAATCACTCAAAAGCCACATTTGATTTAGCACTATGCCCTGTGACAAATTGAGTTGTATTCACAAAGCTCCAATAGCTTCTCGTGTGACAGTGCTTAGGGGCATATAGGTTGGTTGAGTTAATTGGAGAAGTCCGGCGTGAAGAGCAACAGCAGGGTCTGTTGTCTGAATGTGTCAGCGGGAATGAGAGAGAGACAGGGCGAGTTTTATTGGAGGGAAATCAGAGCATGCACCTGTTCCTGCACTCAGCTCTCAGACAATCCTGCTGGATGATGTTGGTCATCTGTCTGAGGAACCATCTGGTGGTAGATTAACTTGTTGGTAACCTATCTCAGTTGGTAGCACATGGTACTTGTAACATCAGGGTAGTGGGTTCGATTCCCGGGACCACCCAAATGTAAAATATATGCCCGCATGACTGTAAGTCGCTTTAGATAAAAGTGTCTGCTAAATGGCATATATTATATATATTAGCTACACATACCAACATAACTGCTTAAATTTGCCCTGTGAAATCTCCCGGTTTAGAAACCCTGTGTGTTATATTGGAAGATGAAATGTGGTATCAAGGACTTCAAAAGTATGCACCATAAAATCTAGACATTCTACACTTGTGCACACACACCAATTGCCTTTTACTTCAAAATGTCACTTACTGCAGTAATTTCGCAGAGTTGCCTGAGATGCTTTCTCTGTAAGGTAAATACAGTATCTATTATACATAAAATGTTGCTATATAAGTGATAGGTAATATGGCTTTGAGCAGGGATGGGCAAACATTTTGGCTTGATTTGTTAATCAAAAAAATAATAATCTGCCCAGAAAATGGCAGTTATTTGAACATAGACGCTGTAGGTCCATTAGAATTTCTTCACACTTTATATCAAGGTTTGGGTGTTCAAGTGTGGCCTGGAGTGGTTTTTAAACCCAAAATAAGATTATTTTGTGGCCAACCCTAATTTTGTAAGAAAAAGAGGAGAGACAGGGTATGCACTGTTTAAATGCAGCGTGTACAAGAGTGAGGAAGGAGGCAAGGCTCTGTGAACAACCCTGATATGTCTGCACTTGCGTTTCAGTACAGCGAGCAGCAAACAATCAAACAAAGCTTGGGATCGAAGCACAGCAGCGCTAGCCTAGCGGAACTGACAGACTGAGTACATAATCCTCCAGCAGCACAGCGTAGAGCGAGGGCAGCACGGTGTCCAGGCAGGCAGGCAGTCGACAGGTCAACAGGCATCACGCAGCTGCAGACACCAAATGAAGGGAGTAAATGCATAGGTACTCCTCTTGCCCCAGAGAGCCTTCTCTCCATTATGACTGTTACGATTGGTCCTGACGCGAAAACATCCAATTAGATTTACTTTGGGGAGCTTTGATGTGATGTCAGAAGTGTTAGTATTATTTTGGGGTAAAGAATAAATTGATATTAGATGCGGGCATTTTAGGAATACATTAAAATGTAATGGAAGTTATGTAAAGAGATTATTTTAAAAGTATCACACTGTGAATCAGTCGGATTAAATGCTGACAATGTGTCCACTGAAAGCCATTGGCTTTTAATTATTAACAGGTTCTCAGATAGGAGTTAAAGGAATAGACATGCATCCTTCCACTGTAGTATGACCAAAACAAACAATCCCCCACACATACACACACACACACACACACTCTCTCTCTCTCCTTCTCACTATCTTTCCTTCTCTCTCTCTCTCTCTCTCTCTCTCCTTCTCTCTCTCTTTCCTTCTCTCTCTCTCTCTCTCTCTCTCTCTCTCTCCTTCTCTCTCTCTTTCCTTCTCTCTCTCTCTCTCCTTCTCTAGGGGAAATTCCTTTAGGAAACATGTCGTCCTAAAGCTGGTCTTTACTTTAACATCAGATGAGTCAAGTTCTCTCTCTCTTCCACTACTCTCTCCAGCCCCATGTAGAACGGCAAATAAAGTTACCTTTGAACTGTATTTATTTATGAGGAACATGAATTTTTTCACATGTTTCTAACATGCAGGTTATTCCGACATTGTTTGGTAGTTCAGGTACTTCTGTATATTTGTTGTAACTACACTGTAGGATTGCATTACCCTCTGAGATACAGTACCATAGAGGGTTATGGGTTATGAAGGATGTCGCGTACGCATACGTTATCATTTGGAACATGTCGTTTCGGGGAAGTGGTCGGCGTGCCTATAACCTTGTGATAACTGATAGTTGGGAGAATGATTAATAGCATATCATTACCTAAAGACAGATATTTCCTATTTATTAAAACTTTTCCCTACATTACTCCCAGATAGTGGTCTGGGTCATCAATCATTCATAAAGTCTACTGTAAGACCATGCCAGAATTTCCATTTGATCTTATAGTATGTTTTCCTTCCCTTTATGGTCTGAAAGACAAATGTCATGGTCATTAAGGTCTCAGTAGTTATAGCTGTTTTTCCTGTGGTGGAGAGGAGAAATGATGAATGCATAGTGGGGAAATGTTTGAGGCTGACAGCCACACCGAGTCTTACTTTTAGGACCTCTTGGTTTTTGGCCACAGTAGTGGACGAGAAGCAAGTCAGTGAACGTTTAGCTTAGGGGTGGGTCTGTATTCTATCAGAATTATCTTAGGAGGTATATGTTTAGAAGTACAATACAGTGCCTTGCGAAAGTATTCGGCCCCCTTGAACTTTGCAACCTTTTGCCACATTTCAGGCTTCAAACATAAAGATATAAAACTGTATTTTTTTGTGAAGAATCAACAACAAGTGGGACACAATCATGAAGTGGAACGACATTTATTGGATATTTCAAACTTTTTTAACAAATCAAAAACTGAAAAATTGGGCGTGCAAAATTATTCAGCCCCTTTACTTTCAGTGCAGCAAACTCTCTCCAGAAGTTCAGTGAGGATCTCTGAATGATCCAATGTTGACCTAAATGACTAATGATGATAAATACAATCCACCTGTGTGTAATCAAGTCTCCGTATAAATGCACCTGCACTGTGATAGTCTCAGAGGTCCGTTAAAAGCGCAGAGAGCATCATGAAGAACAAGGAACACACCAGGCAGGTCCGAGATACTGTTGTGAAGAAGTTTAAAGCCGGATTTGGATACAAAAAGATTTCCCAAGCTTTAAACATCCC
The DNA here is from genome assembly GCF_045791955.1 of Oncorhynchus clarkii lewisi. Lineage (NCBI taxonomy): Eukaryota > Metazoa > Chordata > Actinopteri > Salmoniformes > Salmonidae > Oncorhynchus > Oncorhynchus clarkii. The sequence continues at coordinate 19,404,808 of NC_092169.1, forward strand.
AAGGAGCACTGTGCAAGCGATAATATTGAAATGGAAGGAGTATCAGACCACTGCAAATCTACCAAGACCTGGCCGTCCCTCTAAACTTTCAGCTCATACAAGGAGAAGACTGATCAGAGATGCAGCCAAGAGGCCCATGATCACTCTGGATGAACTGCAGAGATCTACAGCTGAGGTGGGAGACTCTGTCCATAGGACAACAATCAGTCGTATATTGCACAAATCTGGCCTTTATGGAAGAGTGGCAAGAAGAAAGACATTTCTTAAAGATATCCATAAAAAGTGTTGTTTAAAGTTTGCCACAAGCCACCTGGGAGACACACCAAACATGTGGAAGAAGGTGCTCTGGTCAGATGAAACCAAAATTGAACTTTTTGGCAACAATGCAAAATGTTATGTTTGGCGTAAAAGCAACACAGCTGAACACACCATCCCCACTGTCAAACATGGTGGTGGCAGCATCATGGTTTGGGCCTGCTTTTCTTCAGCAGGGACAGGGAAGATGGTTAAAATTGATGGGAAGATGGATGGAGCCAAATACAGGACCATTCTGGAAGAAAACCTGATGGAGTCTGCAAAAGACCTGAGACTGGGACGGAGATTTGTCTTCCAACAAGACAATGATCCAAAACATAAAGCAAAATCTACAATGGAATGGTTCAAAAATAAACATATCCAGGTGTTAGAATGGCCAAGTCAAAGTCCAGACCTGAATCCAATCGAGAATCTGTGGAAAGAACTGAAAACTGCTGTTCACAAATGCTCTCCATCCAACCTCACTGAGCTCGAGCTGTTTTGCAAGGAGGAATGGGAAAAAATGTCAGTCTCTCGATGTGCAAAACTGATAGAGACATACCCCAAGCGACTTACAGCTGTAATCGCAGCAAAAGGTGGCGCTACAAAGTATTAACTGAAGGGGGCTGAATAATTTTGCACGCCCAATTTTTCAGTTTTTGATTTGTTAAAAAAGTTTGAAATATCCAATAAATGTCGTTCCACTTCATGATTGTGTCCCACTTGTTGTTGACTCTTCACAAAAAAATACAGTTTTATATCTTTATGTTTGAAGCCTGAAATGTGGCAAAAGGTCGCAAAGTTCAAGGGGGCCGAACACTTTCGCAAGGCACTGTATGTGTAATAATAATTTTTGTAAAGAATTGTTTTACCCACATTTTCTCCCCAATTTCAATATTGTCTCATTGCTGCAACTCCTCAACAGACTTGGGAGGTGAAGGTCAAGTCATGCGTCCTCCAAAACATGACCCGCTAAACCACGCTTCTTAACACCCACCCACACCAATGTGTCGGAGGAAACACTGTTCAACTGACGACTGAGGTCAGCCTGCAGGCCCGCCACAAGGAGTCGCTAGAGCGCTAGAGCGCATATAAAGCCCCCCTAACCCGGACGACGCTGGGGTGGTATACAGAAGATAGCCCTATTTGGTAAAAGACCAAGTCCATATTATTGCAATAACAGCTCAAATAGGCAAAGTACATCATTACTTTAAGACATAATGGTCAGTCAATCTGGAAAATGTGAAGAACTTTGAAAGTTTCTTCAAGTGCAGTCGCAAAAAACATCAATGATGAAACTGGCTCTCATGAGGACAGCCACAGGAAAGGAAGACCCAGAGTTACTTCTTCTGCAGAGGATAAGTTCATTAGAGTTAACTGCACCTCAGATTGCAGCCCAAATAAATGCTTCACAGAGTTCAAGTAACAGACACATCTCAACATCAACTGTTCAGAGGAGACTGCATGAATCCAGCCTTCATGGTCGAATTTCTGTAAAAAAACACTACTAAAGGACACCAATCAGAAGAAGTTTCTTGGGCCAAGAAACACGAGCAATGGACATTAGACCGGTGGAAATCTGTCCTTTTTTGTTCCAACCACTGTGTCATTGTGAGAAGCGGAGTAGGTGAACGGATGATCTTTGCATGTGTGGTTCCCACCGTGACGAATGGAGGAGGAGGCGTGATGGTATGGGGTACTTTTCTGGTGACACTGTCTGTGATTTATTTAGAACTTGAGGCACACTTAACCGGCATGGCTATCACAGCATTCTGCAGCAATACGCCATCCCATCTGGTTTGCACTTAGTGGGACTATCATTTGTTTTTCAACAGGACAATGACACAACACACCTCCAGGCTGTGTAAGGGCTATTTGACCAAGAAGGATAGGGATGGAGTGCTGCATCAGATGGCCTGGCCTCTACAATCACCCGACCTCAACCCAATTGAGATGGTTTGGGGTAAGTTGGACCGTAGGGAAGGAAAAGCAGCCAACAAGCTCAGCAAATGTGGGAACTCCTTCAAGACTGTTGGAAAAGCATTACAGGTGAAGCTGGTTGAGAGAATACCACCTGTGTGCAAAGCTGTCATCAAGGCAAAGGGTGGAATCTAAAATCTAAAATATATTTGGATTTGTTTAACACTTTTTTGGTTACTACATGATTCCATATGTGTTATTTCATAGTTGTTATGTCTTCCCTATTATTCTACAATGCAGAAAATATTAAAGATAAAGAAAAACCCTTGAAGGAGTAGGTGTGTCCCAACTTTTGACTGGTACTGTAAGTATTCAGACCCTTTACTCAGTACTTTGTTGAAGCACCTTTGGCAGCGATTACAGCATTTAGTCTTCTTAGGTATGACGCTACAAGCTTGGCACACCTGTATTTGGGGAGTTTCTCCCATTCTTATCTGCAGATCATCTCAAACTCAGTCAGGTTGGATGCTATTTTCAGGTTTTTCCAGAGATGTTCGATCGCGTTCAAAACCGGGCTGTGGCTGGGCCATTCAAGGACATTCAGAGACTTCTCCCGAAGCCACTCCTGCGTTGTCTTGGCTGTGTGCTTAGGGTCGTTGTCCTGTTGGAAGTTGATCCTTCGCCCTAGTCTGAGGTCCTGAGCACTCTGGAGCAGGTTTTGATCAAGGACCTCTCTGTATTCTGCTCTGTTCATCTTTGATTCGATCATAACTAGTCTCCCAGTCCCTGCCTCTGAAAAACATCCCCACAGCATGATGCTGCCACCACCATGATTCACCGTAGGGATGGTGGCAGGTTTCCTCCAGACGTGTCGCTTGGCATTCAAGCCAAGGAGTTCAATCTTGGTTTCATCAGACCAAGGAAGTTTCCCCCATATCCACAGAGGAACTATAGAGCTCTGTCAGAGTGTCCATCAGGTCCTTTGCACAAAACATTTTTAACAAATGTTTTCGCTTTGTCGTTATGGGGTGTTGTGTGTAGATTTCTGAGAATTTGTATTCATTTAATAAATTGTAGAATACGGCAGTAATGTAACAAAATGTGGAAAAAGTCAAGGGGTCAGAATACTTTCCGATAGAACTGTATATGCCAAGTGGAGCAGTTGGATTTGGTTAATAAGCTTGGCAGAGACTATCTCTCAGATTTGTATGCCTCAGAGGTATTTGTAAAGTTTTCTCAAAGATTCTTACATCACTCCATCTCTCTCATTCATATACACAGAGCAATATTTAAATAAAAATGGGCATGCACATACATATTCAGAGGAATATGTACATAACCCCCCCCCCCCCCTCCCCTCCTCCTCTCTCTCTCCCTCTCCCATCTCTCCCAGACACACACACCCACAAATGTCTCTTCCACTCTCTTACACACCGGGCCAGATGCAGACATAGATTTTTCAGAGTGCTCCCTGAGTTGTCAAGGCGATAGAGAAGTGCTTTTGGCAGGGAGAAGTTATGTATGTAATTAAAAAGACTGCCCTGTAAAGGAGGGTTCTGAGAATTGGAGGAGGGATAATACTTTTTCCAGCATGGGAAACTGATGGATTTAATATCACGGCTGGTAGAGATCAGCCCACTGGCAATAAGAACGTATATGCATTTATAAGAGCTGGCTGATAATAATTGAGCGTCGTCTCTCTGAAGACGGAGTGCTTTTGGTCCTGGTGCTGGTGTGTATGTAGCAGGAAGATGAAGACTCCTAAGCCCTGGAAGCATTCATCCCTGTGCCTCTAAGCCCCAGCATTCATCCAGCAGTGTTTAAACCACAGCAGGCCAAGCCTTCACTATTCACTATGGGGGCTTAGCCCAGGAAGTCCCATCCATCTAGCACAGGGCTGAGTAGGGCTCCCATGCCAATGATGAAGTGACATGGCTACAGGTGCTAGCAGGCACATGTACGCTTGAACAGGAGAGGATGCATGGACTGTATACAGTAGGTAGACACATTCTAGATTGATACACACTTGAACAGGCAGGCATGTCTGAACACACATATGCACTTTGATACGTGAAAACACATACTGTGCAATCACATGTAACCACTGTCAGAATACCTATGAGGTTGGCAATACATCTGTCTAGGCTATGTGAGGATTTTGCTTCACTCTTAGATCATGCCTCCTGTGACCCAGTTGAACAATTTGATTCTTTCCCACTAATCATGTGTCTTTTATATTGGTTGAGATTTTTTTTTTTTACTGCCAATGAGGCGAATTGAAAGCCTAGCCCCCAAGGGTGCATTACTAAGCTGCTGGCGATGGTAAAACAGAAAATGTACATTTTCATAGGTTATTAAGCATTGATTTCCCTTGAATTAAGATGTGTTGTAAAACTAAGCGGCATGAATGTTAAATGTGTCCTGTAATGCTGTTATCAGCTTAGTGGACAGGCCTAATGGCAGCATTATTTATGTGCACACAAACGTACTGTACGTACATCCTTATGTTGTGTCCACCCTACACCCCAGAATCATAGTATGCTTTTTGACACTGGCATGTTTTATTTAATTAGGCAAGTCATTAAGAACAAATTCTTATTTACAACAACAACCTACCCCAGCCAAACCCAGATGATGCTGTGCCAATTGTGCAGATGATGCTGCGCCAATATCCCGATGGGATTCCCAATCACAGCCTGGATTCGAACCAGGGACTGTAGTGAAACTTCTAACACTGAGATGTAGTGCATTAGACCACTGCGCCACTCGGGAGCTGACACAAATGATGACGCATTCTCTTACACATACATTTTCTCTCCCTTTTTTTTTACACACACACACACAAACAAATAATCAGTACATGAGTTCCCCAATTAGCCACCCTTCATTTTTCCACGCAGTCAGATAAAACGGAACTGAGAGGAGTCAAATATCCTTAGGTCCAAAATATTTAACATATCCACTTAGGAAGGCAGAGAGAAATGAGTTGGAAATTAAACAGAAATATTTCCATTAGGAAAACACTGTTGCACCTGGAGCTATCGCAGTACTTTAGCAAAGAGGACTGGACTCTCAAGGTCAGAACATGCCTAACACGTTAGTCATCCAATAGCATGTGAAATGCCCTAGTCACTTTCACCCGCGGATAAACACATCCATGGTAAACACATCCAATTGCATGTGAGAGACACTACAGTAGTTGGATCTTAATTTGACCCGTATTGTCCTGGCAAAATAATCGTGCAGCAACAGGATATGAACGTTTAGTCCATAATGTTGCTTGATCGGTGGTTAGGCTATAAGCAGTCCAAAATTAGACTACATGAAAAGTGCAATACTGTTAATATAACCGTGTGTTAGTGTGGGTTTTCAGTGAATTTATGTAAATCACAAAGCTCATTTGCATTTCTTGCAGTGAAGGAAAATTCTCAGCAACAAAAACGTGATCACATTAAGATCCTACATCTGTACGTGAAATCATGTATGTGAAACACAAAGGACAGATCAATGTGAAATTAACATAATCTTTCTGATGACTACCGTTGCTTCAGTTCTGTGCCCGTTGATGTTGCTGGATGTGAAAGTCTGTGTTGTGTAAAAGTGTTGTTACCTAACAACACGGATTCACATCTTAAAGTGGCAATCAGCAGTAGAAACAATAACAAAGTGTCCTTCTCGCCCCTGTTTCCGTAAAAAGATGAGCGATGGTGCGGGAGAAATTTAACTAGTGTCAAATTCATAGACAGAGCTAAGGATGCAAGGACTGATCATGCATGTTATCAAAATTATAGTTTTGAGGCTATATGGTGTTTGTCTACATTTATGTTGTTTACAAACATTTGTGTTAAACAAGCGTATAGGGTTCTGATTGGGTACGACAGTTAAACTAAATTCATTAGGAATTTATAAGTTATATTCTTCAAAAATCAATGGGTTCATATCATTCATGTAGAAGTCCAGAAATGGATGTAGCAACTGCTGATTGCCCTTTTAAGAGTGTTATTGTCTTAGAGCAAAACGGATTACACTGAAAGAGGAAAGGGTCGAATAAGTAATGTAGCAACTATTGCAAATTACAAAGAAATAGTAGGATAGGTGTGCTCTAATACCATCTGCACCATTGAAAGGATTTTGAGATGAAAAGGCTGATTAAATAGTAACATCACTTCCTGGAATTCTCCATGATCTAGAGTAGTTGTTTCAAATCAGGGGTACAAGAACCCCTCTGGGTTTTTTGCCTATCCACAGGGGGTACTTGAAAAGACTCATGAGACCATAGGTCTACTGGTAAAATGCACATGAGGGAGTACTTCAGGTGTACTCCGGGCATAGAAAAAATTCAGTTGGTGGTACAGTAACCGAAAAATGTGTGTGTGTGTGTGTGTGTGTGTGTGTGTGTGTGTGTGTGTGTGTGTGTGTGTGTGTGTGTGAGAGAGAGAAGAGGTACACACATGCATGTGCACACACACATACACACAGTACACAGCACAACACAGCTGAGATACCAATTTATACTCTGTTTTTTTATAGCATTTCCCTAGTAAATATGTTCCCTGATACGCCACTACAATATTAACATCAGTAAATAATACATGTCATTCTCTTAGATATGCCCCAGGTTAATAGACAGCTGATGGTTGTCTAACAATATCAGTGTCAGAGAATTTTTGTTTTTACATGAAGTTAGAGAGGGGATTCAGCTGTTTAAGGCCAATGAATGAATTATATTGTGTGCTAATATTGCAGTTGTGTGTGGTTGCTTTGCATTTAATTAATGCACAAGGGCTTTACATATTTATGTCTATGGACTAATAATGCGTTGGCAATGTTTAAAAGTGAATAATTCACTCACTGTTCCATTATTGTCATTTTCAATTGAATTAATAAAGCAGTGCTTGCTCAAATAAAGTAATATTCTAATAATAATGTAGAGCCAATCTAAAAGATGAAAGTAGGATGCACAATGAACCATGATGGAGAAAGACCTGTTATTTCACTTAATATAGATGTATGTCTTAATAACATTCCACACATATTAGTATGCTCTGCTTTACTATACATTTACATCATATTCTACTTTTCAGGAATCTCCACTTATCCACAAATATAGCAAACCGATACAACTCTAATGTGCGTATGAATGTAAATGTATTTTGTCAACAACAAAAAATGTGTATGTGTGTGCGCTTCGCGTGCATTCATGGGTGTTTGTGTGTGCGTGTGCACACAGATGGATGTATTTACTCTCCCCTCCTGGTTGTGTTCAATGTCCACCCCTACCAACACTTGCCCATCTCCCACCTGCCAGTGCTGATGAATGGCCTAGTCCATTTCACCCCAGCTCACCTGTAAGTGTTTCTAGAAAGAGAGGGACCCATTCTTACCCATCACACAGATGCTCACATGCATCAATAGCTCAGCAGGCGCTTGCCCTGCATGGGAACCCTACAGAGCTGAACTTTCAGTCTCCATCACAGCTGTCTATATGTCTATCTGTCTTTCCAGGAAAACTCAAATCCGCAGAGCAAGGAGACTATATATTATGTTTCACAGCCGGAGGTTATATGAGAAAGTTAGTATCTGGAAAAATATTTTATTTTTTACCCCTTTTTTGTGGTATCCAATTGGTAGTTACAGTCTGGTCCCATCGCTGCAACTCCCGTACAGACTCGGGAGAGGCGAAGGTTGAGAGCCGTGCGTACTCTGAAACACAACCCAGCCAAGCTGCACTGCTTCTTGACACAATGCCCGCTAAACCAGGAAGCCAACCTCATCAATGTGTTAGAGGAAACACCGTACACCTGGCAACCATGTCAGCATGCATTGTGCCCAGCCTGCCACAGGAGTCACTATAGTGCACAATGGGACAAGAACATCCCTGTCGGCCAAACCCTCCCCTAACCCAGATGACGCTGGGCCAAATGTGCACCCAACTTGGGTCTCACGGTCACGGCCGGCTGCAACAGAGCCTGGACTCAAACCAGGATCTCTAATGGCACAGCTAGCACTGCGATGCAGTGCCTTAGACCACAACGCAGTGCCTTAGTCCACTGCGCCACTCGGGAGGCCCTATGGAAAACAAGGGAAGGGACAGTTTAATAGATGTCCAAAGGCCAATTATTATTTAAGTGCTTCTCAGCACTGGAGAAGTGAAGAGATGAGTCACAAATGGAAGCATATTTCTTATCACTCAACATTCATTTGAGATGTGATGTCCAGCAATCTCCACCAATATTGTATCCTTAATAACAGCGGTGAGAATGTAGCCTATTAAATGGCATAACAAGCACAGCAGTATGTTGTTCTGAGTTTTCCTTGACCACATGACATTACCTGTAAAACCTCTGGGCCCTACTGTGGACCAATGCTGTGGTTCACATGCACACCCATCCATGGAGCTCTTATCCTTCATCATAACAGCAGCATGTTGGGGGTGAGAACACCTTCCCTCAGGGTGAGGAATGTGGAACATCTGGACTGTGTCTCGGTGACAGTCCACACCGATCTTCTCTCACCTCCCTCTGGGTTCACAGGGATCACGCCAGGTTAACACAATGGGAGTCATTTCCCGAGCTCCTCCATCATAGCGAATCCACAGGTTCCGTCGGGAGACAGGACAGTGTTATTTTATTAGTGTCAGAGATGGAGCCCTGTTATGGGGTGTGATGGATGGACCTGGGCTTTTTACTGACTGAGATGTTCTGTGTGTATGTTCACAATTTAAACAGATAAGAATCTATATTGTAAAACAAAATGGTTTTACCTTCACGGTGAAGTCTGTGCAACGTCAGCCACTACTTCAGGACATCAGTGTTCATAACACTAAGTCTGCTAATGCATAAAAGCTATTGCTCACATCAAATCAAATTGTATTTGTCACATGCACCAAATACAACAGGTGTCATTAACCAACAATGCTTTAAGAAGTTTTTTTTTTAAACAAACAAAAAAAGTGTTAAGTAAAATATACAGAAGTAAAAAATAGAAAATACTGCAGAAAATAAAAGTAACAAATAAAATTAAACAGCAGCAGTAAAATAACAAGTGTGGCTATATGCAGGGGGTACCGTTACAGAGTCAATGTACGGGGGCACCAGTTAGTCGAGGTAATTGAGGTAATATGTACATGTAGGTAGAGTTAAAGGGACTATGCATAGATTATAAACTGCGTAAAAGAGGGGTCTGGGTAGCCCTTTGATTAGCTGTACAGGAGTCTTATGGCTTGGGGGTAGAAGCTGTTAAGAAGCCTTTTAGACCTAGACTTGGCGCTCTAGTATCACTTTCCATGCGGTAGCAGAGAGAACAGTCTATGACTAGGGTTGCTGGATTCTTTGGCAATTTTTAGGGTCTTTCTCTGACACCGCCTGGTATAGACATCCTGGATGGCAGGAAGCGTGCCTTGCGGTCGGAGGCCGAGCAGTTGCCTTACCAGGCAGTGATGCAACCATGCTCTCGATATTGCGGCTGTAGAACCTTTTGACGATCTGAGGACCATGCCAAATCTTTTCAGTCTCCTGAATAGGCTTTGTTGCGCCCTCTTCACAACTGTCTTAGTGTGTTTGGACCATGATAGTTTGTTGGTGATGTGGACACCAAGGAACTTGAATCATGGGGGATGCTCAGTCCTCCTTTTCCTGTAGTCCACAATCATCTTGTTTGTCTTGATCACATTGAGGGAGAGGTTGTTGTCCTGGCACCACCCGGCCAAGTCTCTGACCTCCTCCCTATAGGCTGTCTCATCATTGTCGGTGATCAGGCCTACCACTGTTGTGTCATCGGCAAACTTGATGATGGTTTTGGAGTCGTGGTGGTCTGGTTGAAACATGTTGGTATTATAGACTGAGTCAGGGACTGGTTGAAAATGTCAGTGAAGACACCGGCCAGTTGGTAAGTACACGTCCTGGTAATCCATCTGGCCCTGTGGCCTTGTGAATGTTTACCTGTTTAAAGGTCTTACTCATATTGGCTACGGAGAGCATGATCACACATTCGTCCAGAACAGCTGGTGCTCTCATGCATGTTTCAGTGTTACTTGCCTCGAAGCGAGCATAGAAGTGATTTAGCTTGTCTGGTAGGTTCATGTCACTGGGCAGCTTGCGGCTGTGCTTCCCTTTGTAGTCTGTAATTGTTTGCAAGCCCTGCCACATCCAACAAGCGTCAGAGCTGATGTAGTACGATATAGTCCTGTATTGACACTTTGCCTGTTTGATAGTTTGTAGGAGGGTATAGCAGGATTTCTTATAAGCTTCCAGGTTAGAGGCCCGCACCTTGAAAGCGGCAGCTCTACCCTTTAGCTCAGTGCGGATGTTGCCTGGAATCCATGGCCTCTGTTTTGGGTATGTTAGTACAGTCACTGTGGGGACGACGTCCTTGATGCACTAATTGATGAAGCCAGTGACTGATGTGGTGTACTCCTCAATGCCATCGGAAGAATCCTGGAAAATGTTCCAGTCTTTGCTAGCAAAACAGTCCTGTAGCTTAGCATCTGCTTCATCTGACCACTTTCTTATTGACCGAGTCACTGATGCTTCCTGCTTTAGTTTTTGCTTGTAAGCAGAAATCAGGAGGATAGTATTATGGTCAGACTTGCCAAATGGAGAGCAAGGGAGAGCTTTGTGCGTGTCTCTGTGTCGAGTAAAGTTGGTCAATAGTTTTTTTTCCCCCTCTGTTGCACATTTAACATGCGGGTAGAGATTAGGTCAAACGGATTTGAGTTTGCCTGCATTAACGTCCCCGGCCACTAGGAGCACCGCCTCCGGATGAGCGTTTTCCTGTTTTCTTATGGCCATATACAGCTCATTGAGTGCCGTCTTAGTGCCAGCATCGGTCTGCGGTGGTGCAGTTGAAGTCGAAAGTTTGCATACACCTTAGCAAAATACATTAAAAGTAATTTTGTTCTCAATTCCTGACATTCAATCCTAGTAAACATTTCCTGTCTTTGGTCAGTTAGGATCACCACTTCATTTTAAGAATGTGAAATGTCAGAAAATTAGATGAGAGAATTATTTATTTCAGCTTTTATTTCGCACATGCTTTTTCAGTTCTGCCCACAAATTTTCTATGAGATTGAGGTCAAGGCTTTGTGTTGGCCACTCCAATACCTTGACTTTGTTGTCCTTAAGCAATTTTGCCACAACTTTGGAGGTATGCTTGTGGTCATTGTCCATTTGGAAGACCCATTTGTGACCAATATTTAACTTCCTGACTGATGTCTTGAGATGTTGCTTCAATATATCCACATAATTTTCCCGCCTCATGATGCCATCTATTTTGTGAAGTGCACCAGCACCTCCTACAGCAAAGCACCCCCACAACATGATGCTGCCACACCCGTGCTTCAGAGTTGGGATGGTGTTCTTCAGCTTGCAAGCCTCTCCCTTTTTCCTCCAAATATAACGATGGTCAATAAGGCCAAGCAGTTCTATTTTCATTTCATCAGACTAGAGGACATTTCTCCAAAAAGTCAGATCATTGTCCCCATGTGCAGTTGCAAACCGTAATCTGGCTTTTTATGGCGGTTTTGGAGCAGTGACTTCTTCCTTGCTGAGTGGCCTTTCAGGTTATGTCGATATAGGACTCGTTTTACTGTGGATATAGGTCATTTTGTACCTGTTTCCTCCAGCATCTTCACAAGGTCCTTTGCTGTTGTTCTGGGATTGATTTGCACTTTTCGCACCAAAGTACGTTCATCTCTAGGAGACAGAATGTGTCTCCTTCCTGAGCTGTATGATGGCTGCGTGGTCCCATGGTGTTTATACTTGCGTACTATTGTTTGTACAGATGAACGTGGTACCTTCAGGCATTTGGAAATTGCTCCCAAGGATGAACCAGACTTGTGGAGGTCTACAATTTTCTTTCTTAGGTCTTGGCTGATTTATTTACATTTTCCCATGATGTCAAGGAAAGAGGCACTGAGTTTGAAAGTAGGCCTTGAAAAACATCCACAGGTACACCTTGAAATATATCCATACATCCACAGGTACACTCCAGTCAGTGCCGGAAGAAATGGCAGCAGTTTTACGGGCGCCCAACCAATTGTGCTATTATGTGGGGGGGTTTCGCGTTATTTGTAACTTATTTTTTCAGTTTCAGAAACTGTATCTTACGGCAAAAAATAGCTTCTGGATATCAGGACAGCGATCACTCACCTCGGATTGGACAAAGATTTTTTCTACAACAAGGACAATGCACAAGACATTCTCCAAACCCCCCACAGGACCGACATCACCGTTTTTTGCAAGAGGAAGCAACACAGGTACAGAGGACAAAGAGCCGGATGCCTGGTCAGGACCCGGAGAAGGCGACTGGGAAAGCTGCCATTACCGTCAATACTACTCGCCTACGTGCAATCATTGGACAATAAATTACACGAGTTACGATCACGAATATCCTACCAACGGAACTTGAAAAAATGTAATATCCTATGTTTCACGGAATCATGACTGAATGACGACATGGATTTTCAGATAGCGGGATATACGCTGCACCGGTAAGATAGAACAGGTTGAGTCTGTAAGACGAGTAGGGCGGTCTGTTCATATATTTGCTCGCCTGAAGTAAAGTATTTTGTGATAAATTGCAGGAGACACTACTTGCCTAGAGAGTTTTCAGCTATACATTTCGTGGCTGTTTATTTACCACCACAGACAGATGCTGGCACTAAGACCGCACTCAGTCAGCTGTATAAGGAAATAAGCAAACAGGAAACCACTCACCCAGTCGCGGCGCTCCTAGTGGCCGGAGACTTTAATGCAGGGAAACTTAAATCAGTTCTACCAAATTTCTATCAACATGTTAAATGTGCAACCAGAGGGAAAATAATTCTAGATCACCTGTACTCCACACACAGAAACGCCTACGAAGCACTCCCTCGCCCTCCATTTGGTAAATCCGACCACAATCCTATCCTCCTAATTCCTGCTTACAAGCAAAAATTAAGGCAGGAAGCAACAGTATAGACTCTTTTTATGCTGCTGCTACTCTCGGTTTATCATATATGCATCGTCACTTTAACTACACATTCATGTACATACTACCTCAATTGGGACGACCAACCCATGCTCCCGCACATTGGCTAACTGGGCTATCTGCATTGTGTCCCGCCACCCACCACCCGCCAACCCCTCTTTTACGCTACTGCTACTCTCTGTTCATCATATGTGCATAGGCACTTTATCCATGTCTGCATGTACAAACTACCTCAATCAGCCTGAATAACCGGTGTCTGTATGTAGCCTCGCTACTTTTAATGCCTCACGTCTGTATATGTTCTGTCTTTTTACTGTTGTTTTATTTCTTTACTTACCTATTGTTCACCTAACACCTTTTTTTCACTATTGGTTAGAGCCTGTAAGTAATCATTTCACTGTAAGGTCTACTACGCCTGTTGTATTCGGCGCACATGACAAATAAACTTTGATTTTATTTGACTCAAATGATGTCAATTAGCCTATCAGAAGCTTCTAAAGCCCTGACATCATTTTCTGGAACTTTCCAAGCTGTTTAAAGGCACAGTCAACTTAGTGTATGTAATCTTCTGACCCACTGGAATTGTGATACAGTGAATTACAAGTTAAATAATCTGTTTGTAAACAATTGCTGGAAAAATGACTTGTGTCATGCACAAAGTAGATGTCCTTTTCGGTCATAAGACACGGTGGCAGAAACATTATGTACAAAATAAGTTACAAATAACATATGACTGCAGCATCTGTAGCCTACTTACCCGAGCTCAAGTGGTGGATGGATTCAAGAACTGGGGATTCTGGCTGAAGTAGATGTCCTTTGTGTTAGTAGTGTTTCTTATGTCTTCAGTGGTAGTGCTGGCACAATTACCGTATAATCGTGTATCTGACAATTATGGACAACGGGGGTGTCACCAAAGCTGTGTTGTATTCATTAGGTATTTCTTAACACATTTTCAAAGATGCATTACAAGCTTAATAAAATAAAATTAATGTTTTGCATGACAATTCATCTTCATCAATTCATCATTATTTGGTGGTTTGGTTTCCCAGTTGGTTGGTTACAGTGTATATACAACCATTCATAGCCTGTTTTAAAGATCAAGTGAGACTTTACGCTGCCTACTGAGTCTCTCCACTCATGTACCTAACCATGCCTGAACAACACACACTGCAAAGTGGACCAAGTCAAGCGAGGCCCCTGTCTGTTTGATGTTGTGTTCAAAAGGCAGAGGTGATGAAAGACAGGAGTGGTTTGAACAGAACTAAGGGTAGGAGATCTGGGATGGTTCCGGCCTTCAGTCACAGCAGCGGGATTTCCCCTCCAACCCACAGGGAATCATATCAGCTCACCTAATGGTCCCAGCAGGAACACTGCAGGAACACTGCAGGAACATCGATCAAAGGAAGCTCTCCATCATCGTACTTCAACAATCAGTGAAGACGCCATACTGTAGCTGAGCAAACCTCAAATAAACTCTGTGTGAAGTAAACACATTGAAGAGGGTGTTCATAGTTTTTAAGTTTAGTGTTTGGCCTTTAAGGAGGGGAGCTTAGAGAACTTTCATCAGAGGTGTTAAACATACCGTCCGCGGGCCAAATCCGACCCGCGAGGGGTCCAATCCGGCCCGTGGGTGGTTTGAAATATACTTTAAAATGACTAAAACCAAATCGAAACTGTGTAGAAATGATAATGGACCTACATTCATACAGTTTCTTGACTGTTCAGCTGGCTAATAATCACTGAAATGAAAGGTACGGTCAGGGAGAATCGGAAAGTCCCCGAAATGTGGATAGAGGACTATTTTTGAGAGCGAGGAAAAATAACCAATTTTCAGTGTGGCCCACCGAACCTTGTTGAGACCAAATGTGGCCCCCGGGGTAAAATTAATTTGACAGCCTTGGCTAAGATAGAAGTTGGCTTAGGTTTTATAATGTGCTTTATAATACCACCATTTGAAATCCAGTTTGCTCTGTGCCGTGGTCAGTAATTCCCCTCTCCCTGCCTTGCTTTTGAGCTTGTTCATAGCAGATACTCTGGAATGATTCCTCTGTCTGAATGATCTCAAACTAGATCCACATCTTGACCTTTCACCCCTGTGGTGGAAGTGGAGTCACTTCAACAGCATTGGATGAATGTAAAACCACCAAGGCACCATAAAACAGCACAACGACTTTGTCATCGGTACAGCTCTTGACTAGCCAGGGTCATTTCATTTGAGTCCAATATGAGGTTCTTCATCATAGTGGCTGTAGGTAAAGGCTCAGCAACTCTCAATCAAGACACACAACGAAGACAAATGCTGCCATGTTGCTATTACTGTTGGAAAGGCCTGCAGACATGATAAGTGTGCATGCACACCTGCATGTACACACACAGATGCACATTCACACATGCATGCACTCACACACACACACATGCGCAGAAAAACACCTGCATGCTCACACAAACACACACACACACACACACACACACACACACACACACACACACAAACCGGCCTTTACGGCCACTCTATCTCACACCTGGCTCAGTGACAGCTCATTCCAAATCAATAATGTGAGACAGAGCTGGGACGGAGCGTGCTTTCCCCCACAATCAACCCAAGAAATCAATTATTAATCGTCCTTGTAATGGGACTACAGCCCCTCAGCACCTAAAACACAGATATCCACAGATCTCACAGCTAGGCTGTTCAGGAAGGCAGAATTTAGAGAGTTTAACCCTTATATTGCGCTGGTAATTTCCAAAAATGTAGAAAATGGAGTGGCTGAAATGTTTAATAATCTCCAGCACTGCTTAAAAATCAGTGTGGGAATCGACTCTTTAAAGTGTGTATCATGTTCAATGTTGCAACTCTAGTAATGGCTTGAGTGAGTGAACATATTGACCAGGTAATTGTTTCAGGTTTGTTTCAGGTTGTGTTGTTGCATTCACATCCTGCATGATAACACTCTCTGGTCCATTCAATTCATACACCCCACTCTATTATAGAACACCTACTTTCTACAAAGCTAAATAGAATAGACCCACACACACAAACATGCAGATTAAAGGAGGATAGATTCTTTCAACTTTGAGATAGCTTTATGAAATAGCATATGGGTGTTTAAATATACATCACTAGACCCAGTCACTTAGCTCTTAGTGTAAATCAAAGCCACTTAGTTGTGTGGAGTTGCTCTGTGGACTCTCTCTAGCCTTGCTTATACAGAAACCGTGCCTAAAACCCCAAAGAACAAGCAATGCAGAGCTGCATCGATGAACTCAACAAAGAGACCGTTCTTTTTGCCTTTAATCTTGCCCTGTCTCTCTTGTTCTCTTCTCTTTTGAACACACAAGGCCAAGATGACCTGTCAGTAGGAGCAAATGAATGCACAAAGCAAAACCACGTCTCACGTTGCCACACTTCCAAGATACATGTTAACTTTCAGAATGACCGCGTGAAAGCCAGAAATCGAAGTTCAAGTACGAGTGGATTCTCACTGAGTTTGTTTTGTTGAATTCCTTTGTACAATAGCAATAACAGGTTCTCTTCAGCAAACTAGCAAACAAGACATGATACTTCCTGCTGGTCAAATCAGGGGCTTCACTTTTGCCCTAAATCTTACAGCTGTTGAATTGTCACAGTTGTGAGCTCAACCCCCATAGTCCAAGGCTGTTATTCTGTATCACTATTTGCTGTTCCCTCGTCAAGTTAGCACATAACCTCCCCCTTCCTCCATCTCTCTTTTTCCTTCTCTGTCCTCACATTACACTTTCCCATGGAGGATAGCAGGCTATTCATCTCTACTGAGCCTTAGTAGTTCACCCCTCCTCTCACCCCTCATCCCTTCCTCCCCCTCTCCTCCTCTGAAGGATAGTGTCCTTGGAGAGCTCCAGCCATGATGAGGTGCCCACTGCTGCAGTTATATCATGGTACCTTGCACTGTGGGACGGCTCGTCCCAAAGGCCCACACAGCTAGGGCCGAAGTTCCACACTGATGAACAGACATGTCTTACAGTTCAAATTTACTCTGAAAATGAGAGACATTATTATTTTGCTGGACACTTTTCCTGTACTCATTATTGTAGGGGTACTGTGGAGTATTATGGATGTTTGAATCACATTTCACACAAACCAAATAGGTGGACTTGGGTCAATGGTAGGTTTTACTGGCTGCATTGTAACCAGCTAGTGATATGTAATCATTATGTAATGTTGCTCAATGTTATTGATTCACTGAAGAATATTTAATCAATTCACCTTCCAGTGGGACATTGTGACGGGATCACCTACGTACAATACTCTGTGTGGTCTGATCTTTCAAAATCACCTTAAATTGTATTATGGGAATTATTTAGACCGTTCTGTCGATTCACTCATCTGTCAATCATTACATTTGACTGAATTACTCCCAAACATAGCTTCATAATAAATCCCCCTGCCACTGAAATTGTGATTTGCCATCTCTTTATGGTTAAAATATCTTGAGACAAGTAGATATACAGTTGAAGTTTACATACACCTTAGCCAAATTTAAACAATTAAACTAATTTAAATAAGTTAGGATCACCACTTTATTTTAAGAATGTGAAATGAATAATAGTAGAGAGAATTATTTATTTCAGCTTTTATTTCTTTCATCACATTCCCAGTGGGTCAATTAGTATTTGGTAGTATTGCCTTTAAATTGTTTCACTTGGGTCAAACATTTCAGGTCGCCTTCTACAAGCTTCCCACAATAAGTTGGGTGAATTTCGGCCCATTCCTCCTGACAGAGCTGGAGTAACTGAGTCAGGTTTGTAGGCCTCCTTGCTGGCACACGTTTTTTCAGTTCTGTCCACAAATGTTCTATAGGATTGAGGTCAGGGCTTTGTGTTGGACACTCCAATACCTTGACTTTATTGTCCATAAGCTATTTTGCCACAACTTTGGAAGTATGCTTGGGGTCATTGTCCATTTGGAAGACCCATTTGCGACCAAGCTTTAACTTCCTGACTGATGTCTTGAGATGTTGCTTCAATATATCCACATCATTTTCCTCCCTCATGCCATCTATTTTGTGAAGTGCACCAGTCCCTCCTGCAGCAAAGCACCCTCACAACATGATGCTGCCACCCCGGTGTTTCACGGTTTGGACGGTGTTCTTTGGCTTGCAAGCCTCCCCCTTTTTCTTCCAAACATAACGATGGTCATTATGGCCAAGCAGTTCTATTTTTGTTTCATCAGACCAGAGGACATTTCTCCAAAAAGTACGATCTTTGTTCCCATGTGCAGTTGCAAAGTGTAGTCTTGCTTTTTTATGGCGGTTTTGGAGCAGTGTCTTCTTCCTTGCTGAGCGGCCTTTCAGGTAGTGTCGATATAGGACTCATTTTACTGTGGATATAGATACCTTTGTACCCGTTTCCTCCAGTATCTTCACAAGGTCCTTTGCTGTTGTTCTGGGATTGATTTGCACCTTTCGCACCAAAGTACGTTCATCTATAGGAAACAGAATGCGTCTCCTTCCTGAGCGGTATGACGGCTGCGTGGTCCCATGGTGTTTATACATGTGTACTATTCTTTGTACAGATTCCTTCAGGCGTTTGGAAATTGCTCCCAAGGATGAACCAGACTTGTGGAGGTCTACAATTGTTTTTCTGAGGTCTTGGGTGATATCTTTTGATTTTCCCATGATGTCAAGCAAAGAGGCACTGAGTTTGAAGGTAGGCCTTGAAATACCTGTGGATGTACACCTCCAATTGACTCAAATGATGTAAATTAGCCTATCAGAAGCTTCTAAAGCCATGACATAATTTTCTGGAATTTTTCAAGCTGTTCAAAGGCACAGAACTTAGTGTATGTATTCTTCTGACCCACTGGAATTGTGATACAGTGAGTTATAAGTGAAATAATCTGTCTGTAAACAATTGTTGGAAAAATTACTTGTGTCATGCACAAAGTAGATATCCTAACCGACTTGCCAAAACTATAGTTTGTTAACAAGAAATTTGTGAAGCGGTTGAAAAACTAGTTTTAATGACTCCAACCTAAGTGTATGTAAACTTCCGACTTCAACTGTAAATAGTTGAGGTGATTTGTATCATCATCTTTCAGCCCTTACTCAATAGTAGTATCAAATAAAATAAAATAAAATGTTATTTGTCACATACACATGGTTAGCAGATGTTAATGCGAGTGTAGCGAAATGCTTGTGCTTCTAGTTCCGACAATGCAGTAATAACCAACAAGTAATCTAACCTAACAATTTCACAACAACTACCTTATACACACACAAGTGTAAAGGGATGAAGAATATGTACATAAAGATATATGAATGAGTGATGGTACAGAACGGCATAGGCAAGATGCAGTAGATGGTATCGAGTACAGTATATACATATGAGATGAGTAATGTAGGGTATGTAAACATATAAAAGTGGCATTGTTTAAAGAGGCTAGTGATACTGTCACGCCCTGACCTTAGAGAGCCTTTTTATGTCTCTATTTTGGTTTGGTCAGGGTGTGATTTGGGTGGGCATTCTATGTTCTGATTTCTATGTTTTGTGTTTCTATGTTTTGTGTTGTTTATGTTTTGGCCGGGTATGGTTCTCAATCAGGGACAGCTGTCCATCATTGTCTCTAATTGGGAATCATACTTAGGCAGCCTTTTTCCCTTTAGTTATTGTGGGAAGTTATCTTTGTTAGTGGCACTATAGCCCTCGTAAGCGTCACGGTCATTTGTTATTTCCAGTTTTTGTTGTCAACATTATAAAGAAATGTACTCTCACAACGCTGCGCTTTGGTCCACTTCTTCAGACGATCGTGACAGATACATGTATTACATAAAGATGGCAAGATGCAGTAGATGGTATAGAGGACAGTATATACATATGAGATGAGTAATGTAGGGTATGTAAACATTATATTAAGTGGCATTGTTTAAAGTGACTAGTGATACATTTTTTACATGCATTTTTCCAATATTAAAGTGACTGGAGTTGAGTCAGTATGTTGGCAGCAGCCACTCAATGTTAGTGATGGCTGTTTAACAGTCTGATGGCCTTGAGATATAAGCTGTTTTTCAGTCTCAGTCTCTGCTTTGATGCACCTGTACTGACATCGCCTTCTGGCTGATAGTGGGGTGAAAAGGCAGTGGCTCGGGGGGTTGTTGTCCTTGATGAGATCATCAATGGCATCTTGGCATAGATTCTACACGTGTCTGGAACTCTATCGGAGTGATTTCTTCGACGAGAAATTCCATCATTTGGTATTTTATTTGGTGGTAGCAAACACCGTCTCAGGCGCCACTCCAGAACCTCCCATAAGTGTTCAATTGGGTTGAGATCTGGTGACTGAGATGGCCATGGCATATGGTTTACATAGGTTTATCAAACCATTCAATAACCACTTGCGCCCTGTGGGTATTGTCATCCTTTGGAGGCATAACCATGGTAACCAAAATAATGGCGTGCCCATTATCTTTTAAGCATGATGGGATGGTAATTGCTTAATTAACTCAGGAACCACACCTGTGACAAAAGAAGCACATCCTTTCAATAAACTTTGCAGCCCTCGTTTCCATTATTTTGGCAGTTCATGTCGTCTTTGATTCACAGCCACAAGGGATAGATGCTTTCATTCCTGGGATGTCAGAAATATTGGATGTCTGTTCTTTATGTGTTTGCAGATAAAACATCCCCCTGTCTTGTGTAACCTCTGCTGTAATGGCCTGTAATGAATCCCCATAAACCACCACTTACCTGCCCATGGCTCAACCTCAAACGCCACCAATTCCTGAAGAGAAGAAGAGCTTCTCAACTCGTGTATTGTTGCCGTCTTCATTTATGACATTGACTAAAGTTTTAGTTGCCTTAGAGATGGATTCACAGATTACATAGTAAAAAAATATTTACATTTAAATTTAATTTAACATGACAGTAGCTTGATGAAATTTCTGTTCTGTTTTCCTTCCATTATAATTTTGAGACAGTTGAATAGATGTTACCTCACTGTTACTAAGTTGGAGGGAACTTAAAACTTTATGGTGAACACTACTTTGGAATGAGTTAGCGGTCCAGATATGAAAATAGTGTCATCCTAGTCATGAAGAATGAGAAGTTGACAACTATATTCACTTCCTCTGTAGAGAGTGGTCCTTCCTGTCTCTTTCTACTGATGTGTCATTACTTTCCCACAGTCCTTCCCCTAATGGATAGAAAGGAACACACATCCTGATTTCGGGCTCTATTCAATCCGCATCGTGGATGTTCAGCGCCCTTTCCCAATTTAAATTGAAAGCCAATGTTCCCGCGATGGCGGAAACTGCATAAACTGTAAACGCTGCATATGTCGGCTCAATCGGAAATGACCTAAACATTTCTATTGAACAATCTGTAATAGTTCCGCGATACAGATTGAATAGAACCCATACTTTAAACACATCCTTGTAAAAGGATGCCCTATAATAAGTCCTGCACATGATAACTGAAGTTGGTTTTCTTCTAGTGCATGAAAATGCTACATGGTTGGTTTTCTGATCACAATGGCCTTGGTAGATGTCTGGACCCCCCCCCCCTCTGCTTTTTAAAACAGTCAGACAATGTGATTAAGCTATGCCTCAACATAAGACGACTTTTCTAGTGTTTCAAAATAATGACGGGGGAAGTAATTATGTCTCTAAATGGCCCTGTACCAGGCTGGTTGCCTGTGAAGTCATTAGGTAATCTCATTTAGTAATGACCTCATGGGTCGTTCCTGTACCTCTCACATTCACAGAGATGAGTACTATGGGAATAACAGGATGTGTCCCTGACTCCCGGCTTCATTTATTTGTTTGTTTTTAAGAGGACAATATTTTTGTGGCAGAGAAATGGATTCCAAAAGTCTGTGCTGTGAAATACAATAGCGGTGAGGTTTCAGTGGAATTGCCGTGTGAGAGTAGAGGAAATGGTGTGCCTCCGGATTTTGATCTGATCCACGCTCTGAGACCATCGCGCTGCCGAGAGTACAGCGGCACAGATTCACGGGGATCACATATCTCCTGTAATTAGCTCTCCTATCTACCATATCTGCTCTGTCGGGGTGAGCCACTCTGTCAGTAGCCTTACATGGGTTGTCTAAAACAGCCCCATCCTGATGCCATGTGCTACGATCATGTCTGCTCAGCTTCCTGCCTCTCACTCACACTCTCTCCCTCTCCCTTTCTTTCTCCCTCTCTCTATCTCTCTCCCTCTCCCTTTCTCTCTCCCTGTCTTTGTTCATCCTCATCCCTCTCTTTTATCCTCCTTAGTCAGCAGTCTTGGAGTCAGTGTAGCACTCAGTTCTCCTTATATGGATACTTCTATACACTTTCTATCTCTTCTCTCCATATCCCTGCCAAACTGAACTGTTTTTTTTCTTCCCATGTGCGTTTTTCAGCTCCACCTGCCAGGAATCTGAGAGTAGGGACTATCCATCTTCACTGCAGACTGGCACACTGGATGTTTAATTAAAAATGTATCGCCCAAAGAACTGGGTCATATGCACTTAAAGTGTTGAAGACACAGTTTAGAAAATAAACATCATCAATCACAGTCTCCAGTCCACAATGCTTTGTGAATGGTGATTCAGCCTGATGCTGCATCACCATAGCCAATTATAGTGGGTGACAGTTGGGAAAGTTTGTTTTGCAGCTAAAAGTCTCCAAATGTCACTACTTTTAGGATGCTGTCCCAGAAGGGAAACTTTTGGGCTGTCTGTCATCCGATCTTTGGACACTATGAAGCAAATGTGATGGATGAGCTCATTGCAAAGCAGCAAGTGAATGCATGGTGAAAGTTGTTTTATCGGCTGTTATTTTCCAAACCCACCATTTTACAATGATAAGTTACTTTATACCAACTCAACAATACAACAATTTAGATCAATAACCTCAGCCAAAGACAACAAGGGTCCTTCAGGCTATAAACATTTTAAATTGTATTAATTGATTATCCCTACGTGTAGATTCCGTCTCCAACATGATTCCTTTTGAAGACGTATTTACATTGAATTTATCTCATTATTAATTCATATCCTAGCATTTGAATATCATGTTTGATGCATATGACAAATATTTGTTTTCTGTGAAAACTAAATCTTTCATTTCATCCTTCATTTGAATAAGCTGTTTTTGCATTAGTTCAACTTTGACATACAGTCTGTGTTGACTGAAAATATAGGAACTGCCAACCCAATCTGTACTATATAACATTATAATTGTTGTATCACATCGCAACATGCATATTATTCAGTGCCTTCGGAAAGTATTCAGACCCCTTGACGTTCTCCACATTTTGTTTTAAATCTTTAAATCTTAGATGATTTTGTGTAATGATCCAGAATGTCTAAACTGTTCTTGAGCAGGCAATGATGACTCAGTGGTTTTATGTAACCACAAGTCCCCTTCCTAAAGCGATGGGGGCTCAATGTGATGATTGACACTTGGCAGATGCAAACGTGGTGTTATGTGACTATATCCAACTTGGGCCTAAACTGAGCCATGGCATATGGCTGTCAACTCTGAGCTAAAATAATCATTATGCCCGTATGATCCAAACACGAGGGGACAGGCTCTCCTATTTCCATAACAGTATCTACACACTGCCATTCTTTATCGATTCTGAAAGGTGGCACTGAGATTGGTTTCAATACCATCAGACCATATAACAGAAATGGTGCACAGCTTTCATTTTACACTCCCCGAAAAAGATATTGCAACAAACTTTCATCAGACAACATCCAAGTTACTGTATTTTCACGTGATGAAAAAATATAGGAAAACATTTCAAGGAATGATCCACCTGTTCTAGGTCAGATCTATAAAATGTCCTACTGATATGAAAAACCTTGGTATGTTATGTGATAATAAAGTGATTGTTATGCTAGTAGCCTCAAGACAATCATACACTCTCCCACAGACAACCACCCACAATTCATAGCCTGAAAGGGCACCAGAATAACAAATTATCGACCAACAAGTTTACTCAATCCAAAGTTACAACCAATTGATTGCAGCATTACCACAAAAATGGAGAAGGAAGGACGAGAAGGTAGGGAACTTCTTTGTCTGCCATATATTAAAGACAAACATTTGCTGAAAAAGAGTGGCATAAATTGAAAGGACAAAAATGTTGACAGCTGCGCCATACAGTTTGCGAACACGCTGAGAAGAGATTTCCGATGTACCGTTCCATGGTGTATGAACTAAAACACAAAATAACGCTTGATTCAACACTTTGAAGAGCTGTTCAATTTAAATTATTATGCAAAATTCTTGCCACCAACAGAATGTTATATACTGTATATGGGGCGTACAACAATCTCAGCTCTGGAGATTTTGCTGCAAAGAAAAATAATCATTAGTACTTTTTTGTACTAGTGTTGAATAAAATACTGTTGACAGCGCTGAATTAAAAACTCTTTGCTCTTTGGTCATGGTTTTAAAAGTAATGAAATCTCACGTAGGCTAGTTTCAAACTTTGCTTTGCCGGGGTTGTGGAAGCTATAGCCACCGTGATTTGAGCTATCAGATTGGCCAGCACAGTAGACACACTGGATTTAGCCACACATCTCCTGGTCCGCCGGGCAGGTGGAGTTTGTCTTTTCAGACAAATGAAATGGTTCAAAATGGGAACACTTTGCCTACCTGGTGCACAGGGCTTCTGAATCAACACCTCAACACAAATAAAACATTTAAAGGAGCAAGTTTTTATCGTTGGTTTTTCTACAGAAATGTTTGGTGATCGATTAGGAATGCTTTTAAGATCAACCAGTCAACCACTATCGACCGGTTGGTGACCACTGCTTTAGATGGTGTATCAATACACCCAATCGCGACAAACATACAGTCTTCCTTCCTAACTCAGTTGAGGAAGGAAACCGCTCAGGGATTTCACCATAAGGCCAATGGTGACTTTAAAACAGTTACAGGGTTCAATGGCTGTGATAGGAGAAAACTGAGGATGGATCAACAACATTGTAGTTACTCCACAATACTAACCTAATTGACAGAGTGAAAAGAAGGAGTCGTGTACAGAAAACAAATATTCCAAAACATCCATCCTGTTTGCAACAAGGCAATAAAGTAATACTGTGAAGAATGTGGCAAAGCAATTAACTTTTTGTCCTGAATACAAAGTGTTATGTTTTGGGGGGGTGTTCAGGAAATAAAATAAACAGAACGGAACTAAGAACAGGCAAAATCCTAGAGGAAAACCTGGTTCAGTCTGCTTTCCATCAGACACTGGGAGATTAATTCATCTTACCAGGTGTGGAAAGTGCTTAGAGACTTACCCAGAAAGACTCACAACTGTAATCGATTCCAAAGGTGCTTCTGCAAAGTATTGACTCTGGGTTGTGAATATTACAGTACAATTCAGAAGCTTGGACACATACTCATTCAAGGGTTTTTCTTTATTTTTTAAAACTATTTTCTACATTGCAGAATAATAGTGAAGACATCAAAACTATGAAATAACACATATGGAATCATGTAGTTGCCAAAAAAGTGTTAAACAAATCTAAATGTATTTTATATTTGAGATTCTTCAAAGTAGCCACCTTTTGCCTTGATGACAGCTTTGCACACTCTTGACATTCTCTCAACTAACTTCATGAGGTAGTCACCTGGAATGTATTTAAATTAACAGGTGTGCCTTGTTGAAAGTTTATTAGGGGTGGTATACAGAAGATAGCCCTATTTGATAAAAGACCAAGTCCATATTATGGCAAGGATAGTTAAAATAAGCAAAGAGAAATGACAGTCCATCATTACTTTAAGACATGACGGTCAGGCAATCCGGAAAATTTCAAGAATTTTAAAAGTTTCATCAAGTGCAGTTGCAAAAACCATCAAGCGCTATGATGAAACTGGCTCTCATGAGGACCACCACACAAAAGGAAGACCCAGAGTTATCTTTGCTGCAGAGGATAAGTTTATTAGAGTTACCAGCCTTAGAAATCGGCAATTAACTGCACCTCAGATTGCAGCCCGATTAAATGCTTCACAGAGTTCAAGTAACAAACACATCTCAACATCAACTGTTCAGAGGAGACTGCGTGAATCAGGCCTTCATGGTCGAAATGCTGTAAAGAAACCCTTACTAAAGCACACCAATAATAAGAAGAGACTTGCTTGGGCCAAGAAACATGTGCAATGGACATTAGACTGGTAGAAATCTGTCCTTTGGTCTGATGAGTTCAAATGGGAGATTTGCAAAGAAAAAGCCATATCTCAAATTGGCCAATAAAAATAAAAAAAGAACACAGACACTGGACAGAGGAACTCTGCCTAGAAGGCCAGCATCCCGGAGTCGCCTCTTCACTGTTGACGTTGAGACTGATGTTTTGCAGGTACTATTTAATGAAGCTGCCAGTTGAGAACTTATGAGGTGTCTGTTTCTCAAGCTGGACACTCTAATGTACTTGTCCTCTTGCTCAGTTGTGCACCAGGGCCTCCCACTCCTCGTTCTATTCTGGTTAGTTTGCTCAGTTTTCTCTGTTCTGTGAAGGGAGTAGTACACAGCGTTGTACGAGATCTTCAGTTTCTTGGCAGTTTCTCGCATGGAATAGCCTTCATTTCTCAGAACAAGAATACACTGACAAGTTTCAGAAGATATTTCTTTGATTCTGGCCATTTTGAGCCTGTAATCAAACCCACAAATGCTGATGCTCAACTAGTCTAAAGAAGACCAGTTTTATTGCTTCTTTAATCAGAACAACAGTTTTCAGCTGTGTTAACATAATTGAAAAAGGGTTTTCTAGTGATCAATTAGCCTTTTAAAATGATAAACTTGGATTAGCTAACACAACATGCCATTGGAACACAGGAGTGATGGTTGCTGATAATGGGCCTCTGTACACCTATGTAGATGTTCCATTTAAAAAATCAGCTGTTTCCAGCTACAATAGTAATTTACAATATTAACAATGCCTACACTGTATTTCTGATCAATTTGATGTTATTTTAATGGACAAAAAAATGTGCTTTTCTTTCAAAAACAAGGACATCTCTAAGTGACCACAAACATTTCAACGGTTGTGTGTATATATAGCCAAAAAACTGTGAATACAAAAATGTTTAACAAAAAGTTACTTTTGTCCTACGAGGGGATAGGCCAATAAAAATAAATAAAATAAATCTACCAACAATAACTTTCCCTGGTGTTGCCGCAGTGTAACAAATTCATTGGCACTTTGGTACCACTATTGTAAATCATTATGACAGGTCTGGAGGTGTGGTGTAGAATACAGTACATTCACAGCATACATTGTGTTTGTGGAGTAGAGGCTTGTACGCGCCAAGAAATAAGCAGAATTTTTTTGTCATTATATCCCCATCTATCTCTGTGTGGTGGCTGGTGGTTTCGCATAAGGAGTGAATTGGGGGGCTGTGGGTCTGGGTTGTCGAAAGGCTTTGGGAAGAAAGGGGGGTAGTATTTGTATTAAAGGACTCTCAACCCTGCTGTTTCCTTGTGGCCCACTCCCAGAGGAGGTTCTCCTTACCGCCTGATCACTACACCACCTGATTGTTAATGAAAAAAGGCCACAGTAGAACTTCACTGTGTAATACAATATCTGAGAGTAACAGAGTCTGTCCTCACAACGAGGACCACCAATCCCACAGGGGACCAGGGGGGAGGGGCAAGGTCCATCTGGAAAGAAGGATAGTGAAGGGAAGGAGCAAGAGAGAGGGGAAAGAGAGTGAGTGAAAGGGTGGAGATGAGAAGGAGAGAGAGTGAGAAGCACTGCAGGGATCAATTGCATGGGCTGTGAGTTATCATGTTTGCTGCCCTGGTATGTGGGTTTATTGCAATGGGACATAGTCGGAAGAAACAGGGAGCTTATTAAGCACCAGAGAAGAAGGAAAAAAATAGATGAGTAAACCTGGGGGCTTCCTCTTCTCCTCTCATTCATTTCTGCTTGTCATGCACTTTCAGTCGCAGACCATTAAAGTGGTGAGCAGAGTAACTTAAAGCAATGATAATTGAGAGGAGAGACTGACGAGAGACACTTTATAAATATCACTATAGAGCGGCTGGACACAGCATTGAATACTGCGCCGTGAACTGCAACACTGATGAAACTGATCACAAATTATCAAAGCTGACATCTTCTCACTCCCATTTAGAAGTTATCACACATCTTCACACTCATTTAAGTGACTGCGAGTATGTACATGACTCACCGCAAATTATCACAGCAGATTAAAACTCATTTAAAATCCGTCAGTGATGCTACAGACATCATACCGTCTTTCAGTACAGGGCAACACCCCTTATAATTCATCAGACCTCCAGGAAACTCCATTGACACCACCATCGACTAGGTTGCTCCATAGGTTCATGGACTCATACTGTGGCATTGTACACTCATCATCACAATGACAAATTCATTACCCTGATGCTAACCCCTACAATCTCAGTTGACTCCTTGCTATGGACACTCAAAACAGCTCATCATATGCTTCACTAGCTCAACATCATTCCCCATTGTCCTCCACCATTCACTGCCTACCCACAATTAACTAGAACCACTCAATTGATACTTAATCAAGCACCTAAAAAACCCAATTTACTTCTGGCATCCAATAATACCATCTCATCGCTGTGTTCTATGCCCTCTGCGCTCGGGTGATTCCGCACTGTCTGTGTCTGTATAGCCCCCCCCCTCCCCCCCACCCCCCTCCAACGTAATATTAGTTCCCCTTGAGCCCCTGTGTCTGTACAGCAAACAACTCCCCAAAGCTAGCAGATAGGGATGCACACAGGATTTGTGTGGGAATGTGTTTTTTAATGACTCCCTTCTGTAGAGTCGGATCATTATCTATGAATCAGCTGATTATTTACCCTCTGGTTATATCACCAGTCACCTGCATCATGGCTGGCACACCCACTGAGGTGCAGGTTATATACAGGTGGACATGTATACGATCCATATGGAGGGTGTAATTGAAGCCTTGGTTTAATCAAGTCCCTCTCTGATCATCCGCTGATTGCTAATGGCCCAGCCAGGGTACATAAAGGTGTTTAAGGGATGAATTCTCATAACTCATAATGACAAATCATAAACAAGGTTTTAGAAAAAACTGATATCACATTTACATTAGTATTCATTAGTATTCAGTATTCTTTACTCAGTACTTTGTTGAAGCACCTTTGGCAGCGATTACTGTGGGACCTTATTAGTTCGTCAACGAATAAGAGCAGTTCGTCAACTTTCTGCTCTGCTAGAGCTGACCCGGGCAACTGTAAGTGCTGTTATTCTGAAGTGCAAACGTCTAGGAGCAACAACGGCTCAGCCGTGAAGTGGTAGGCCACACAAGCTCACAGAACAGGACTGCCGAGTGCTGAAGCGTGTAGCACGTTAACATTGTCTGTCCTTGGTTGCAGCACTCACTACCGAGTTCCAAACTGCCTCTGGAAGCAATGTCAGCACAATAACTGTTGGTTGGGAGCTTCATGAAATGGGTTTCCATGGCCGAGATGCCACACTCAAATCTAAAATCGCCATGTGCAATATCAAGCGTCGGCTGGAGTGGTGGACTCTGGAGCAGTGGAAATGCATTCTCTGGCGTGATGAATCACGCTTCACCATCTGGCAGTCTGACGGACTAATCTGGATTTAGCAGATGCCAGGAGAATGCTACCTGCCTCAATGCATAGTGCCAACTGTAAATTTTGGTGGATGAGGAATAATGTTCTGGGGCTGTTTTTCATGGTTCGTGGAGGCCCCTTAATTCCAATGAAGGGAAATCTTAACGCTACAGCATACAATGACGTTCTAGACAATTCTTTGCTGCCAACTTCGCAGTGACATTATGGGGAAGGCCCATTCCTGTTTCAACATGACAATGCCCCGTGCATAAAGCAAGGTCCATACAGCAGCAATTTTTCAACATCTAATCGAAAACCTTCCCTGAAGAGTGGAGGCTGTTATAGCAGCAAAGGGGAGACCAACTCCATATTAATGCCCATGACTGGAATGAGATGTTTGACGAGCAGGTGTACACATACGCTTCCTGTGTGAGTTAGGGTTGTACGCTATGGATGTTGTAGAGAATTAACTTTCAGGATCAAGTCACTGCTTTGATGTTTGCAGAGAACGACAGGGTGTTGTCCAGGGTCAAGCCAAGGATCTTTGCACTCTGGGAGGGGACACCTTTTTCATCCGTGATGGAGAGGTCTTTGAGCAGCTCCGTCTTATCAAGGTTGAGTTTGAGGTAGTGGGACGACATCCAAGCTGAGATATCTTCCAGGCACGCAGAAATGCATGGGTGTCACAAGGAGAAAAGTAGTTCAGTGTCATCTGCATAGCAATGATAGAAGAGACCATGTGAGGATATGACGGAGCAGAGTAACTTGGTGTATAGAAAGAAGAGGAGAGGGTCTAGAACCGAGACCTGGGGGACAACAGTAGTCACCAGGTAGGGGCGGCCTGCTAGGTAGAATGCAATCCAAGAATGTGCAGAGCCTGAGACTCCCAGCCCTGAGAGGGTGGAGAGGAGGATCTGATGGTTCACAGTGTCAAAGGCAGCTGATAGGAAGAACAGAGGACAGAGAGTCAGCTTTGGCAGTGTGGATAGCCTCGGTGACACAGAGAAGAGCAGTCTCAGTTGAGTGACCCGTCTTGAAGCCTGACTGGTTTAGGGTCAAGATGATCATTCTAAGAGAGATAACAAGAGAGAGTTGGTCAGAGACAGCGTGCTCAAGTGTTTTAGAAAGAAAAGTTGAGTTTTGGTTTCTTGAGGAGGGGAGCAACTCTTGCCATTTTGATGTCAGAGGGAATGCAGTCATGGTCAGGGATGAGTTGAGGTAAGTGAGGAATGGGAGAAGGTCTACAGAGATGGTCTGGAGAAGGGAGGAGGGTAAGGGTCAAGCGGGCAGGTTGTCAGGCCGCCGGACCTCACTAGTTCCAGGATTTAATCTGCAGAGAGAGGGGAGAAAGAGACCAAGGCGTAGGGTAGTTCTGTGTGAATGGAACCAGTGGACTCAATCAGCTGAGTGAATGAGGAGCGGATGTCATCAACCTTCTTTTCAAAGTTGTCGGCAGAGAGGGAGGGGAAGGGGTGGAGGACTAAGCAGGGAGGAGGTGGAAAGGAGTTTCCTAGGGTTAGAGGCAGACGTTGCAGTCAAGTGGTGGGCCTGTCTGTAAAGCCTACCGGATGAGGAGCGAACAGGTATAGAAAACACACACATATGAGATCATCTGAAAATAACTAGGTAAAATAGTGTGGTGTGGAGTCTTCCACTCTTTCCTTCCTCGAACAACTCCGCAGAACAACTTGGCAATACTATCTTTGTTTTGGCGACGGTCTTAGTTTTGCGATGAGACCAACACTCACATGGCTGCCGCTGAACAAACGGTGGAGACTGATGTACTAATACTAATTGCCTTGCAAGGGTGAAGAGCACACCTCCTGGTACTAATTGCTGATTGCCTAGGAGACGAGAAACTCTAAGCTTCAGCTGAATCTGGTAATGAATGGTATGTCTGTTGAACAAGTTGAAGAGACTAAATTACTTGGTGTTACCTTATATCGTAAACTGTCATGGTTAAAACATATAGTTTCAATGGTTGTAAAGATGGGGAGAGGTCTCTCCATAATAAAGAAATGCTCTGCTTTTTTGACACCACACTAGTTTAGTCTTATCTTGATTATTGTCCAGTCATGTGGTCATGTGGTACTACAAAGAAAGACCTAGTTAAGCTGCAGCTGGCCCAGAACAGAGCGGCATGTCTTGCTCTTCATTGTAATCAGAGGGCTAATATAAATACTATGCATTCCAGTGTTGAAGAAAGACTGACTGGATCACTTATTATTTTTATAAGAAACATTAATATGTTGAAAATTCTCAATTGTTTGCATAGTCAACTTACACACAGCTCTGACACACACACTTACCCTACCAGACATGCCACCAGGGGTCTTTTCACAGCCCCCAAATCTAGAAGAAATTCAAGAAAGCGTACAGTATTATATAGTGCCATTATTTCATTGATTCCCTTCTATCTCATATTGCTCAAATGAACAGCAAACCTGGTTTCAAAAAACAGATAAAGCAACACCTCACGGCAAATCCCTCCCCCTATTTGACCTAGATATTTTGTGTGCATGTGTTGATTTGTAGGCCATGTGTGCCATTTTCAAATGTATGTAGTTCTGTCCTTGAGCTGTTATTGTCTATTAAAATATTCTGTATTATGTCATGCTTCATGACTGCTTTCAAAACAACTAATGGGAATGCTAATAAAATAACAAAAATTCCAAATAACAGGTAGCGACGACTCTTTCGGGGTCCAAACAGGAAACAAAGCAAAACAAATAAAATGCATAAAATACATAGTACACATAATATAATAACATAGTACACATAATATAATAACATAGTATACATAATATATGATGGCTCCTACCCTATGAGCTGTTCCAGATCACGCAAGCCAAGAATTTGTGCAAGCCCAACTACATAACAGGGTGGCAGGTAATCTAGCAGTTAGCGTGTTGGGCCAGTAACTAAAAGGTTGGTGGATCAAATCCCCGAACTGACAAGGTAAAAATCTGTCGTTCTGCCCCTGAACAAGGCTGTTAACCCACTGTTCCTAGGCCGTCATTGTAAATAAGAATTTGTTCTTAACTGTCTTGCCTATAAAAATAAATAATACTGTGGAATTACAATACAAAATATATACAGTGCCTTGCGAAAGTATTCGGCCCCCTTGAACTTTGCGACCTTTTTCCACATTTCAGGCTTCAAACATAAAGATATAAAACTGTATTTTTTTGTGAAGAATCAACAACAAGTGGGACACAATCATGAAGTGGAACAACATTTATTGGATGTTTCAAACTTTTTTAACAAATCAAAAACTGAAAAATTGGGTGTGCAAAATTATTCAGCCCCTTTACTTTCAGTGCAGCAAACTCTCTCCAGAAGTTCAGTGAGGATCTCTGAATGATCCAATGTTGACCTAAATGACTAATGATGATAAATACAATCCACCTGTGTGTAATCAAGTCTCCGTATAAATGCACCTGCACTGTGATAGTCTCAGAGGTCCGTTAAAAGCGCAGAGAGCATCATGAAGAACAAGGAACACACCAGGCAGGTCCGAGATACTGTTGTGAAGAAGTTTAAAGCCGGATTTGGATACAAAAAGATTTCCCAAGCTTTAAACATCCCAAGGAGCACTGTGCAAGCGATAATATTGAAATGGAAGGAGTATCAGACCACTGCAAATCTACCAAGACCTGGCCGTCCCTCTAAACTTTCAGCTCATACAAGGATAAGACTGATCAGAGATGCAGCCAAGAGGCCCATGATCACTCTGGATGAACTGCCGAGATCTACAGCTGAGGTGGGAGACTCTGTCCATAGGACAACAATCAGTCGTATATTGCACAAATCTGGCCTTTATGGAAGAGTGGCAAGAAGAAAGCCATTTCTTAAAGATATCCATAAAAAGTGTCGTTTAAAGTTTGCCACAAGCCACCTGGGAGACACACCAAACAGGTGGAAGAAGGTGCTCTGGTCAGATGAAACCAAAATTGAACTTTTTGGCAATAATGCAAAACGTTATGTTTGGCGTAAAAGCAACACAGCTCATCACCCTGAACACACCATCCCCACTGTCAAACATGGTGGTGGCAGCATCATGGTTTGGGCCTGCTTTTCTTCAGCAGGGACAGGGAAGATGGTTAAAATTGATGGGAAGATGGATGGAGCCAAATACAGGACCATTCTGGAAGAAAACCTGATGGAGTCTGCGAAAAACCTGAGACTGGGACGGAGATTTGTCTTCCAACAAGACAATGATCCAAAACATAAAGCAAAATCTACAATGGAATGGTTCAAAAATAAACATATCCAGGTGTTAGAATGGCCAAGTCAAAGTCCAGACCTGAATCCAATCGAGAATCTGTGGAAAGAACTGAAAACTGCTGTTCACAAATGCTCTCCATCCAACATCACTGAGCTCGAGCTGTTATGCAAGGAGGAATGGGAAAAAATTTCAGTCTCTCGATGTGCAAAACTGATAGAGACATACCCCAAGCGACTTACAGCTGTAATCACAGCAAAAGGTGGCGCTACAAAGTATTAACTTAAGGGGGCTGAATAATTTTGCACGCCCAATTTTTCAGTTTTTGATTTGTTAAAAAAGTTTGAAATATCCAATAAATGTCGTTCCACTTCATGATTGTGTCCCACTTGTTGTTGATTCTTCACAAAAAAATACAGTTTTATATCTTTATGTTTGAAGCCTGAAATGTGGCAAAAGGTCGCAAAGTTCAAGGGGGCTGAATACTTTCGCAAGGCACTGTAAAAATGGCTCTCTCTTCACGGTCCCCGTTGTGCTGTAAGTTGTTCTTTTATCCATTTTTTTTTTATCTGGTTGTATTGCTAGTTTGAGTTACCTAGGGTAGCAGAGAGTTCCATGTAGTCATGGCTCTTTAATACTGTGTGTTTCCCAGCCTCTGTTCTGGACCTGGGGACTGTGAAGAGACCTCTGATTGCATGTCTTGTGTCGTACTGATGAGTGTCTGAACTGTGTGCCGACTGCTTGAACAGACAGTTTGGTTACCTTCAACACATCAACACCTCGCACTAAGACCAATAGTGATGCAGTCAATCTCTCCTCAACTTTGTGCCAGGAGAGACTGACATGCATGTTACTGACGTTCGCCCTCTGTGTACATCTAAGTGCAATGCGTGCTGCTCTGTTCTGGACCAACTGCAATTGACCTATGTTCCTCTTTGCCGCACTTGACCACACAACTGGGCAGTAGTCCAGGTGCGACAAAATTAGGGCCTGTAGGACCTGCCTGGACGACTGAGATGTCAAGAAAGCGGAGCAATGCAATAAAGCCACTGATTACCAAAACAACAACAGTCACAAATTGCCCTGCCCCTTAATCCTGGTTGGTGTGTCAACAATAATCTGCAAGTCATGAGCTAGCCACAAGACAGTACTAAACAACAACAGATAAAGACAAATGTAAAGATGACAAAGATTTTTGGGCACATACATTATACATAGCAATCTCTCAGGAGGGAACATTCCCAAAATATTATGCCTTGTTTTCTTGTCCTGTGGATTGGAGGAGGAGGAAGAGGTCATTACTCGACCTAGAGCCCTGTGGTAATTGAAATTAGGGAGGGGGTTGGAGGAAACAGGCGACATGATAATCAATTTGAGGCTGTATCGGTAACAAAAGCTGCTGGGGGGCTCCAGCTCCCTATGAAGAGACCAGATGGCCCCAGCCCTGTGTGGGCCTGTAAGGGGGGAAGGGGAGAGACAATGGGAGGGAGGGGAGCATGTGCTGGAAGGGATGTATGGGGCAAACACTTTTAGCTGGATAGATGATTTTTGTGTGTGTGTGTGTGTGTGTGTGTGTGTGTGTGTGTGTGTGTGTGTGTGTGTGTGTGTGTGTGTGTGTGTGTGTGTGTGTGTGTGTGTGTGTGGTGCGTGTGTATGTGTGTTTGCCTGAGAGACGGTGCCATCTGCCAGCAACGTACTCGGGGTTCAGCAGATGTGTTCTCTGACACTAGGGGTGCAGCAGAGAGGGATGTGGAGAGGGTCCTGACACACCGCAGCCTACCTCTGTGGGAGAGAGGAGACAGACGACTGAGTAACTGGACAGCTGCATGGCACATGACACCCACATACGCACATACACACCATACCACAAATGCAAACACACACTGACTCTCTTGTACCGGCTCTATGAACACTCACTTTTGATTAGAAATTTGATTTGATTTGTTACTTTATTGTGTAACTATTTCCTTTTTTTAATGCACATTCTTACTTTTTAACTATGCATTGTTGGGAGAGGGCTTGTAAGTAAGAATTCCACGGTAAAGTCTACACCTGTTGTATTCGGCGCATGTGACAAATAAAATTTGATTTGACACACACAGATGCACAGGTCCACACATGCTAATACAGTATAAACACTCACGTGCTCACACAGACAAACATAACTCAGAACTCTGTTTTTTTCCAAAGGCCCTTTTGGGGACACAGGAGGGGGAGGATGTCTGGTCAGGTCTGTCCTCATTTGGCTGCTGTCCTATTATTGGTGTTAGACAGACTGACTGACTTCAGGGCCAGCAGATGACAGGAGAGGCATCTCCCAGGCAGCTGTAGAGTACTTCTCTCTAGACAGAATGTATGTGTCTGGTCATTGAGCAGAGTAGAGCAGAGCAGCACAGACAGACTTGAGTGAAGGAGAACTTCCAGATCTCAGTGAAAGGTCACAGTGAACCCCAGCTGGCCAGACCAGCCCTGCCAGTCATCTGGGATTGGCCGCAGGGACCAGCGGGTACCCTGAATGCACATCTACGACCTTTAGAGAAGGCACTTCCTGTCTACAGCACCAGAAACAGTGTGTTAGTGTTTTCACTGTGGAGGGAGTGTGTGGCAGGGGTACTCTACTCTAATTTTCACAGACTTTAGTGTCTAGCAGTTGTCTCTCTTTCCTGGGGCTAAGGTTTTACATTGAAATCAAAGTGTGAGAGAGTCAGTCTTATTCTTAACACTATTTTCTGAGCGTGACACGCACCACTCGTCTCAAGCCGGCCTCCACCAACCAACTGCTCCCATTTTTTATTGCCGAAAAATGCTGTTGTTGCACCATTTTCCCCAAAATCTCTTGAAATGTTAATTAATGAGGGATCTGTAAGAAAGCTGCCAATTAGTGAGACCTGACAGATGAGCAGGCCGTGGCGCCGGAAGCTTTGATGACTCCGACGTTCAGGAGAGCTGCATATTTGCTTGGCCTGCAGGGCTGCCGAGAGGAGGGGCACTGTTTGATTTAGGGTGAGAAACAGGGTTAGCAGTAAATGGGCGGCTTGATAGCAATCAGCAACGGCCAGGAAGAGATCATTATGGGGGAAATTTTCAAGGTTCCTAAAGTATTTACATATTGCTTCTTTTTTCCATCCACTCAAATATTAGTTTGGTCAAGTGATGCATAACTCTGTCTAGCTCTCTCTCAATTTAGTTAGGTTCAATCCGGTTCATGTTATAGACAGTGTTATCAATCTATATCAATCAATAGATTACGAATCTAGAGATGATGGACCTGAACTTACCATGTTGTCCTTTTTATGACAGGCGAGCCTGCGGTGACGAGGGAAAACAACTGTCTGAACGCAGCCAAGGCCTGCAACCTGAACGACACCTGTAAGAAGTACCGCTCAGCCTACATCAGCCCCTGCACCAGCCGTGTCTCCACTGCGGAGGTCTGCAACAAGCGCAAGTGCCACAAGGCCCTGCGGCAGTTCTTTGACAAGGTGCCACCCAAGCACAGCTACGGGATGCTGTTCTGTTCCTGTCCAGCCGGCGATCAGTCGGCCTGCTCCGAGCGCCGGCGCCAAACCATTGTACCAGTCTGTTCCTATGAGGACAAGGAAAAGCCCAACTGTCTCTCCTTGCAGGCCTCTTGCAAGACCAACTACATCTGCAGGTACACTAGGATAAACAGTTGTCAGAGTACGTAATATAGTACACAGGCATCTTGCAAGACCAACAACATCAAACATGTAACATAGCAAACAATCACATAGTCTCACGTGTCTGACTCCACATTTACAACACAGACTGACCAATGTCAGTGTATGGTTAAAATTACATTTAAGTCAACAGTGTATCCCAAGCCGTCTTTCAGATAGCATCCTCTGTAATGTGAAGAGGTGCTACAGAATACAGGTCCTAGCCCACCACCAAAGTGATGGGGTGTCTAAGTTAGCACAGCATGGAGGTTGCTATCATACCTTCGAGGTGTGGGGAAATATACCAAGCCCTGATAAAAGCTGTGAAAAACACCATAAACAAACCTGTTAAGATAACTGGATACTATGTTGGGAGACTGCATTAGGAATAAACCATTACCATTCAACATGTAATGCATATAAGCAAACACTAAATCTACCTACACTAACAGAGAGTATTCAGGTTAAGCAGTGAAACACTCCAATTCTCTTTCTGAATGCATGTCTTTTCTGCCTTAAGTGTTTCATTTAGCTGTCATATAGCAGCATTCAGGCTAGGATAACTGGGCAGGGGATTGGATGTGTTTGGGATAAGTGGCCTGTGTATCATTGGCAGTAATAGAGGCTGTATTGAAATGCAGCGAAACAGACTGGACTCAATGAGTGACGTCTGCCATTGCCTCTAGAGCTACAGCACTCTGTCTGGGATTAAATGGAGGCATTAGTGCAAATAAATTGGTTCCATTTCGATTCCAGCCTCAGGGCTGTGCAGTGTCTCTCTCTCTCCGCTCTCACTCTCGCTAACTCTTTCTCTCGCTCTCTCTCTCTCGATCTCTCGCTTGCTCGCTCTCTCTCTTTGTCTCCATATTTCTCTTATTTTCTAACTCTTCACTTAGCAAAATGTTCTTGTTCCTGCTCTCTTTCCCTTCTCAACAAAGGTGTAACACCAGGTGGTACTTAGCATCCCAACTCCATCATGAGTGGTATCCAGAGCTCCTCTCTATTTGTGTGGAAGGATTATAAAACCAGGCATACTTGTTGGCTGCTCCTTCACCATATGGGACGTGTATCACAGAGTAGAATCAACACAGACCCAACCATGCTGTGTGTGTGTGTGTGTGTGTGAGTTTGCGTGCCCGCGTGTGTCCGTGGGTGTGTGTGTGTGCGTGGGTGTGTGTGCATCAGTACGAGTGCTTTTGATGTTGTCTATTTGACTGTGACGGTTCGCTTTATAAGAGTGGTATGAAAGTTCAGATACACTCACTGTTTTTGTTGCATCTTTCAGGTCCCGTCTGGCTGATTTCTTTGCCAACTGCCAGTCTGAGCCACGCTCTCTCTCTGGCTGTCTTAAGGAGAACTACGCTGACTGCCTGCTCTCCTACTCTGGCCTTATCGGTGAGTCTCTCCCATCTCTATTGGTAAACTTTTCCTCACACACATTGAGTCTTCCTATGGTCTCATTTTCTCACTGAATCTTTATACTGTCCACTGAGTGGATCTCATTCCTATTGCTATGGTCATCTGTCAGAGAATCCCTTTCCCATATTCGCTCTAGCACAGCACAAACCAACGTCACACCACTTCCTCATGCCCCTTCACATAATTTGATGAAATTAGCTCATTGTTCAGAGGAAACCAAGACTCATAGCTGTAGAAAATGCAATAGAGCGAGAGAATGAGCGTGTGAAAGAGATAAAGAAAGAGGAGGAAAGTGTGTAGAGAAGATTAGTCTCCTTTATCTTCTGCTTCTGTGTGCTGAGGGACCCATCCTAGCTCAAGCCATCACATTTCCCGTACTAGCACAGCTGTAGCAGATAGTACACACAGCAACCAGCAAAACGGCAATTCATTTTGCTGCAAAATAAAAATGGCTTGTTTGGACGGACGCCAGTAGAGGAACAATGCATTGAGGAAGCAAGAAATCTCTGACTGCAGCTGTTTAGTTTACTACAAAGAGGAAGAAACCTTATTTGTCACACTGCCTTTGGAAATACTCCATGATGATTCCAGTGTTACATGTTGTTCAGACAATTGGATGAAAATCTAGCTTGAAATGTTGAGGGGCTAACAGTTGCAGTATGATAGGGATTCAACATTGCATGATGGTTTGGGGAAATGGGAGGTGGAAACTATTTTGTCTGCCACAGAGAATAACATGTCTTTAGAAAACAATATGGTAGATAAACTCTGTTTCTTCAAGTAATCTACTGTGTTTCTTCCCCCCTCCTTATAGGTACAGTGATGACACCCAACTACCTGCGTTCTCCTAAGATCAGTGTTGTTCCCTACTGTGACTGCAGCAGCAGTGGCAATGGCAAGGAGGAGTGTGACAAGTTCACAGAGTTCTTCACAGACAACACCTGCCTCCGTGAGTGACTGACCAGCCTCCTCCTGTCCTCTCCGCTTCATTCTCTTACCAGTTTCCTGTCTCCTCCACCCTTTCATTGTGGTCCTCCTGCCAATTGTTCATGCTCCCTCTCTCCCAAGTGATACTCCATCTCTCCTGTGAGCTCTTTGCCGATGGAGCAGAAAAGCAGAGAGAGAGGAGGAAGAAACAGCGATAAGGCTGTGTGGGTGCATGCCTGCACACGTGAATATATGTTTGTGTGTGTGAGTAAAGGGTTCCAATATCCGCATAGCGCAGATCAGCAACCAGGGCATTGTCTTCTAACTCTATCACATATCAGACAGCTTTAATGAACCTACCTCCCCTCCCTCCCTCTCCATCCTCTCCTCCTTTAATAAACACGGCTGCTTCACTATCACAAGGTGTCAGGCCTCTGGA
Source organism: Oncorhynchus clarkii lewisi (assembly GCF_045791955.1). NCBI lineage: Eukaryota > Metazoa > Chordata > Actinopteri > Salmoniformes > Salmonidae > Oncorhynchus > Oncorhynchus clarkii. Next base: position 19,445,252 of record NC_092169.1, read on the forward strand.
GATAGCAGATCCGTGGCTGTGGTGCTTTTCTTTGTGCAATCACAGCTCAACTTCCTCTGCTGTGTTATTGGTATGGCATTGTCTCTCAGCGCTTTATTTCTGTCAAAGCCAGTAGTACCCAATATAGTCATGCTCTCACTGACCCTGTGCATACGTTTATTTTCACTGTATTATAGAGATAGAGTTTTATAAATACATTTATTCTCAACGTGACAATGATCACAACACAGCATTATCACAATAGAGACATTTCTTTAGTGGAATTTCAGTGTCATTGAAGTCTTTTTGACCCACTGCTTTTGGGTTTTAGTTTTGAGAAAGAAAGCCATTGAGTAGTCTCTCTCGGATCATCAACTTGATTTAGCCTCAATAAATAAAAAGATATTGAGCAGGTAGCCTGGCGGATAGGAGTGTTCGGCCAGTAACCAAAAGGTTGCTGGATCGAATCCCCGAGCCGACATGGTAAAAATCTGTCGTTCTGTCCCTGAGCAAAGCAGTTAACCCCCAACAACAACTGCTCCTTGGGCACTGATGATGTCGATTAAGACAGCCCCCTGCACCTCTCTGATTCAGGGGTTGGGTTACATGCGGAAGACACAATTCAGTTGAATGCATTCAGTTGTACAACTGATTAGGGGCCAGAACATAATTATAAATCATTTGCAGACTGCATAGTGACAGCTAGAAGCCTAAACAGATATGTTTGACTAAAACATAATAATTTCAAACATTGCTTACATTTGTATATGATCTCATATATCTATATTTTGCATGGGAATACTTTGGAACAGATTTCCAAAAGGAAAATCACTTGGAGCTGATTTTCTGGTGTGTTTACAGTCTTTTATGTACAAAGAAAAAATATATATATATGTCACGGTCGTCATAAAGAGGAGACCAAGGCGCAGCGTGGTAAGCGAACGTCACTCTTTAATTAAAGAGACAACACTGAACAGAACTAAACTAAACAATATGGCTAGTGCAGAACAAGGAATACTAAATGCTACCTAAATATGGTCCCCAATCAGAGACAACGATAAACAGCTGCCTCTGATTGAGAACCAATCTAGGCAACCATAGACTTATAAACACCTAGAAAAGGGTAAAACCCATAAACATACAAAAACCCCTAGACAATACAAAAACTACACAAACCACCCTTGTCACACCCTGACCTAACCAAATAATAAAGAAAACAAAAGGTCTGGGCGTGACAATATATATATATATATATATATATATATGTATTTATTTATTTATTTATTTATTGCTCAGAAAGCTTGGGGGGCCAAATAAAATAATCCGCGGGACACCAGTTGGGAACCCTGGTCTGTCTAGACAGACGGGTTTCTTCCAACAATGTACAAATGTGTCATCATACATGTCTTTAATTAGACCAATGTCAGTTTGTCAGAGAGGAAAGGGTGGCGTTGGGAAAGCCATATTATCTGTTCATGTCCTGCCGTAAACATGTTCGGGGGCTAGCGCTGGTGGAGGATATTTTCAATGAGTGTATATCGTGAGTCGTTTGCTTGCGCCATGACGTCAGCGTTACATGCTTACAACCACTGACTCGCTGTGGCTAGAACTAGCCTAGCAATCTGCACATTGCCCAAATGAACACATTGCCTACATCTATTTACTATAGAATACTATAGTACTTACTATAGAATTCTGTAGTAAACTGTAGTATACTGTGGAACAGTGGTTCTTAAACCTCTCCCCTGGGACCCCAGACATTTCACTATTTTGTTTTATCCCTGAAATAGCTCACCTGATTCACCTAGTCATGGGCTTGATGATTAGTTGACAAGTTGAATCAGGTGTGCTAGCCCTGGAATAGATCAAATACATGAAATGGCTGGAGGTCCCCGAGGAGATGTTTGAGAACCGCTCCTGTTGAATAAAATACTACACGCTGTAGTATCCCTCAATCATGTGTAGTACTTACTATGTCATTTTGTTGTATACAGTATAAAACGATGGTAATGTCCTCAAAAGCATTGCAGTTTATAGTAATACTACAGTATTTAATTTGCATCTTCCCAATCCATTCCCCTCCCCTATATCCTATTTTGTGCTACCCAAAAAGTGAGAAACCTACACGCCAAGATCTGTTCAGACCTACCTACCTGCCTACAGTGTCACACCCTGTCCATAGAGAGGCTTTTATTCTCTATTTTGGTTAGGCCAGGGTGTGACTAGGGTGGGCATTCCATGTTCTTTTTTTCTATGTTTTTGTATTTCTTTGTTTTTGGCCGGGTATGGTTCTCAATCAGGGACAGCTGTCTATCATTGTCTCTGATTGGGACCCATACTTAGGTAGCTCTTTCCCACATGGGTTTTGTGGGTAGTTATTTTCTGTTTTATGTGTCTGCACCAGACAGAACTGTTTCGTTTGTTCCGCTTTGTTACTTTATGTTCAGTTTTATTAAAAATCATGAGCACATACGACGCTGCACCTTGGTCCTCTTCTTCAAACAGCCGTTACATACAGGTTATGGAAAATTTGCTCTTAGTTTTTGTCCAGTAGGTTTCCTGAAGGAGAAAGAAAAAACACTATGGTAAATACTACATTAATTTCTGCAAAAACACAAAATACTACACTATACTACAGTCCACAAAAACACTACAGTAAATACTACAGTATACAACAGTAAACTAAATATTACAGTAATGTCTGGACTTAAGTCTGCAAAAACCCTACAGTGAATACAATAGTATCAGGAATCAAGGTACTGAAAGACCAAAGTGCAAACTGTGAAGTAACAATGTTTATTGTAACAATGGGCAGGCAAATGACAGGTCAAGGCAGGCAGAAGTCGATAATTCAGAGTAGAGGCCAAGGTACAGGACGGCAGGCAGGGTCAGGTCAGGCAGAGGTCGGTAATCCAGAGGTGGAGCAAAGGTACAGGCCGGCAGGCAGGCTCAGGCAGAGTGGTCAGGCGTGTGGGTACAGGGTCAGGACAGGCAAGGGTCAAAAACCAGGAGAAAGAGAAAATGGAAAAAAAGACGAACTGGCAACAGACCGACAGAAAACACAGGTATAAATACCTGGGGGGAGGCACAGGTGAAACAGATCAGGGCGTGACACTATAGTATATTTTCATTTGGGTGTGTCCACCGATGTCATGTTTCTGAGGGGATTGTTTTTAAGCCCTGTTTACTCAAACTCATGATTTGTTAGGAGATTTGGGCACCCTCCCCACATTTTTTCCTGCCCAGAAAATACTACATGATTTTCCATTTGAAAACTTAAATGAGTTAGGTTCTCAATTGAAAAATACTACATTTATTAAAACCAAAAAGATGATTCAATGCCAAATGTTTTATTTGATTATTACCAAACCTGTATTTCAAGTTGCAACCTATTTCTTTCAACACGCAACTTTTACACTTTGGTTAAAAAACGTATAAGAAATACAAACTAATATTTCTGTCACGCTGGCATGAAGGATTCGGGAGACAGGGGCAGGAATGCGTAATAAGGGTTTTTATTAAGCCCAAATTACGGAGTGCTGTGCAAAGGCACAGGGACGAAGACCAAACAAACACGTAACAAAACACAGGGTAGAAACCCAAAACAAAAAGAGCGAGGAGTACCTCGAATAAATAACACACCCGCACAATTATTAACACATGGGACGAGACCCGTAATCATCTGCGCAATCCACAAAGGCACAAAAGCCAAAACACACACAGAACAGGTACTCACACGCACCAACGGATATTGTAACAATAATCGACCGCCCAATGGAAACCAAAGGGCACATATATACAAGTACAATCAGTGGGAATAGGGGCCAGGTGTGCGTAAGGAATGTTCTGGAGGGATCTGTGACAATGTCGTGTAAAGACAACCCGTTTTTTCATCTTGTTCAAAGTTCACATTTTTATTTGGAATTACCAATCCAAATGTCTTCAATTAGGGTTCAAGCAATTAAATAAATTCCCTGTAAATCAATAAATTAAGTTTGTTCAATAACTTGAAATAATGTTTCCAAAAATATTATTTGTACTACACATTCACATTTAGTAGCTACACTATCATAACCAAGCATTGACCACTGTAACATATAAACCTTATCATGCTCTTATGCAATGCTCTTATGCAAGTATCATTACATATGCTGGCAGTGTACAGGTTTAAGTTTAAATAACAACTACAACAGACCACATGAACCGGAATGACCACTCTCACGGGTGGACAAAAATAAACTCAAAGCCACACAATAAGCAACACATCCAACTCTTCTGATGCTTGAGGTGTTGAAAGCAATGTAGGGCTCTATTCAATCTGTATCGCTGAAGGGTTAGAGATTGTGCGATAGAAATGTAAAGGACATTTCCAATTGAGCTGATACATGCAGTGTTTTCAGTGAATGCGGTCTCCGCTAACGTGGAGAAATTTCCTTTGAATTTCAGTCACACTGTAAAGCTGAACTTCCGCAATACAGATGTATAGAGAGTCCTTGGAAACGTTCATTCAATTTTTAATCTGTCGAATTTGTTATTTGATTTCAGGCGAAGTGAATAGATTAGGTTGAACATATCAAAGTGTAATTTTCAATCATTCCAATCATTCCAACAGCGTCATCCCACTTTTTTACACATAGTATGTGTTAGTACTGTAGACAATCTGGATTTCAGTAAATGTTTCTGAATGTACACTTACTTGCACATACTGAGCTCGCAATTCTTTCACCCTTGGTAAGTTGCACTCAAAAGGTACTCTGTATACTTGTTTCATTCGCATCCTGTTACGATGGAGGACACAGTCAATTGTGGAAATGCTCTCACTGTCGATTCCCTGGAAGTGTGTGTTGTCTTGTATCACTCGTTCCTGGATTTCTCTGAGTCGTATTGCATTATCTTGAAGGACCATGCCAACTCTAACGGCCTCTTGCTTCCGAGTGAATATAGCTGTCCTTCCACCTGCATGTGGCAGCCTTGCAATTCTACAAAAAGTAGTTGTGCAGTTACAAAACATATTCATGCAGTACAATACATACAGTGATTAACTTTACAAATGTCTATTGAAACAGCTGCATATAGTGTAGTACAGTAAATTTGCAATTACAAAAATACAGTAGTATCCTGTACCTGTTCTCTTCTCTGAATGTCCTTACTATGGTGGACACAGAAAATCCGCTCAAATTGGGTTGCACTCTAAGTCCTGCTTCCCTCATTGTCAGTCCATGGACAAGAACATGGTCTATAACTTTTGCTCGAATTTTATCAGATATTTCCACTCTTTGTCTTCCTCTTCCTCTTCATCCTCCTCTTCCTCTTTCTTGCCTTCCTCCTCCTCTTCCTCCTCGTCACCCACCTCGCATACGAACTCGTCCTCGTCCTCTCACATTGTTTCTTCTATCCATTCTCAGACTTTCTCCTTCCCACCTTCAATAACCTGTTTGCTCTCTGAACTGGCTTATATTGGTTGTGTCGCATCATTTGAAACAGGTTAAATCCATTTTGAGTGGTTGTGTTCAATCAATGACATGTGTTCTCTATTTGTATTTGATTGTTGCCACTTGTGTTTACCAGTATGGATGACATGTGCATTAGAGTGCAGAATGTGTTTTGAGAATGAGAATGTGTTGAGAGTTTTGCTGAAAAGTCTAAGTGACATCTGCAGATTGTGCTTTACCATGTGAAATGGTTTAAGGTATTGACAACAGACTGCATAATTTGCTAAATGAGTCCAGGCAACTGAGAACTTTGTTCAGCCAATGGGTTTTAGTGTTTTAGCAATTGAGAAAAACTGTAAATGACTTACATTGCCAAAGTACGTACATAACAGCAATGATTGGACTAACAGTATTAAATAATAATAATAATAGTAGTAGAAGTGGTAATGATATTAACATTAACAGCAACTACAACAATAGCAATATGAATAATAATAAATAAAAGTTATAGTAGTAGACTCGCTCTCTCTATCTTCCTCTACTCTCCCATTTCATTAAGCTGAGACGGCACTAACACACAGTGACAGATGCACTCTCACACACCCGTCAGTGCTGGTGTGGCTCCGGAGCTGTGACAGGGCCTTGCTCCATGCCCTTAACCAGTGGGCCTTCTAGTCTCTTTTAGAAGGCATTAGTAGACAAAGCGTAGCTGCTGAATTGTGTCTACTCATGCTAAGCATATATTTTTCCTGGTTAAGGATCCTCAACTGAATTTCCCTCAACAGAGTAAATGACTATTGTTCTCTCACACCATTCTTTAGTCCAGTACAGTGATGGTGGTTCAGTATTTGTCATACATCGTTGTTCAGCGATGACAATAGGGATGCCAGCAGCATACCACCCTGCATTCCACTGCTGTTTTGCTTCTGAAGCTATTGGTTGGTCCTGGTCAGTCCCTGGATGGGAGATCTGGTGGTGTTGGAGGGCCAGTAGGAGGCACCCTTTCCTCTGGTCTAAAGAAAAATATCCCAAAGCCCCAGGGCAATGCTTGGAGACATTACCTTGTGTAGGGTGCTGTCTTTTGGATGGGTCGTTGGGTGTCCTGACTCTCTGTGGTCACTAAAGATCCTATGGCACTTACTGCAAGAGTAGGTGTGTTAATCCCGGTGTCCTGGCTAAATTCCCAATCTGGCCACCTAAACATCCCCAGTTTACAATTGGCTCATTCATCCCCCCCTTCTCTCCCCTGTAGCTATTCCCCAGGTCATTTCTGTAAATGAGAATGTGTTCTCAGTCAACTTGCCTGGTAAAAACAAAATGCGATACAGTGTTGTTACATCACCAAAAAGGAGGAAGAGTAGAGTAACTTCTGCTAAATGGCATATAGAGTTCTTGGTGGTCCATTTGCCGGTAGCAGTAGCATTGTGACAAAGGATATCCTAACAGAGAGGTCACACTGAGTAACCGGCAGAATTATCACCAATCCATAAATTCCCTTGGTGCATCCTCCCTCTGTGCCCCTGAGAAATCACTTAGGAGAGTAGTAATGGCGCTATTCTTCTGGCCAACAGCATGAATGGACCTCCAGTGGGCACAGTGGCATGGTTCCTTTATGCCACCTCTAAGCACTCACTCCTAGTTAAAAAAAAACTGAGATTAGCTTTTGTTACCTCTCCTATAAAAAACATCTCTCTTTAAAGAGAGGGAGGATTGACTGAACTACTCCCTTTAACTGTGTCCTTCAGTAGCAATTCCAATCCCTAAACTGATTGATTACATCTTGGTTCAATATGACTAGGCAAAGTAAACCCAAGAACTTGGACTATCGCAATAAAGTCATTGTTAATGGTTAACTACTTGAATGTGGTGTTACCGCAACTGGGCCTATTTGTTTGGCTCAACAGAGGGCCACTGTACACTAATGCCTCAGTCTGTCAGTGTTTTGGCTGATGCAAATGTCACTGAGTGATATGATATCATGTTTACCCATTTGCTGTTTGCACTTGTTGAAGGTCGGGTAAATTACTTTTTCCTGTCAGGGAAACGATTAAGTAGCAGATTCTGCAGATTCGGGGCTGTTTGCACACAGTGTGATATTCCCTGTGTTTATTCCCTGTGCTCTATCTTCTCTCTGCTTTGGGTAAGGCAAACACTGCATTCCTGTGCAGTTGGAACAGCCTGCCTGGCCTACCTGTGTGTCTGGATTCTAACATTGCTTAGACAATGGTGTTTGCAGAGTAAAGGCCCAGTATTCAACCCCACTCACGTCTGTCAGCATGAACAGGACACCGTTTCTATGTGTCCAGTTTGTAGTCAACGCCTGTAGGAAAACACTCATCCTTTTAGGGGTGCATATGGTGTGTATTCTCAGGGACTTGACTGGTAGGTAATACATGTCAGAATTTCTCAACTGCTGCTGATTGCTTCAGCAGGGTTCCTCAAACTCCATTGAAACCTCTGACATAGAGCTAGAGCTAAATGGGAGCTAAACTCATGTTTCACAGCACAAGCTTTATGCCTAAATACGAGCCCAAACAAGAGAAGCACCTCATCAGTCGTGACAGACAACACAGTCTAATGCTGTGTCTCTAATTAGTCTTTGTTTGAGAACAAAGCTCCGTAAAAGACCATATCAACAAATTCAATACGCTCATCAGGCCGCTGCTGTGCTAGCACAAAGCATTAGGGCACTAGGATAGGCTCAGAGGCACACCCGCTTTCTTCACAGCAAGATAATGAAATCAGCTCTAATTTATTCGCTCACAGCCAGCCTTTGAGAGGTGTGGCGGTGCCAGAGAACTTTACAGCCCTAGAAGATTCCAGCCTAAATGAGCTGACAATTAAAACAAACACACACAAAAGAGTAGGGAAAGAGGTGCATAACACCTATCCATCTATCTTCAGATCTCCCTGTCTGCTTTACTTCATAGATAGACCAGGTGTGTTGTATGCACACTAATGGATAGGGTAAACAGCCTCATCATCACTTTGTTATTATTATTATGTCCCTAGCTAACATATTAATGTCCCTCAGCTCAACCAAACTAAAGCACACTCACTAGAGTTTTTCCCCCAGTGTAATTCCATATAATTTGATTGTTCTCTCCCACCTATTCCATAGTGTTTGGAAAAGATTGCTTAATAATGGATAGTGTTTTACTCCAGTAATGGCTTTATGAAAAGCTTTTTGTTTTGGACTTAGATGTAGTCTCGCTCTCTCTTTCTCTCTCTCTCTCTCGCTCTCTCTCTCTCTCGCTCTCTCTTTCTCTCTCTCTCGCTCTCTCTTTCTCTCTCTCTCGTTCTCTCTCTCTCTCGCTCTCTCTTTCTCTCTCTCTCTCTCTCTCTCGTTCTCTTTTTCTCTCTCGTTCTCTCTTTCTCTCTCTCTCTCTCGTTCTCTCTTTCTCTCTCTCTCTCTTCCAAAGGACGTCCTCCGACCAATCAGAGCGCTTGCAGCATGAACTAACATGTTGTCCACCCAATCAAAGGATAAGAGAACGAATCTAGTACTGAAACATAGGCTACACCTAACTAGCACTGCAGTGCATAAAATGTGGTTTGTAGTTGACTCATAGAGAAATACAATAGTTGAACAGTTTTGAACAAATTCATTTATTAAAAAATGAAGGAGAAGCAAGAGAGAGAGAGTGTCACGATCGTCGTAGTGAGGAGACCAAAGTGCAGCGTGATGTGAATGCATACTTTAATAATTGACGAAAAAACACGAAGTACACTAAACAAAACAAACAAACTAAAAAGACGACCGTGACTGCTATAGAAACACTGTGCTAACATGCAACATAACATAGACAATAACCCACGAACCACAATACAAGAGACAACGACAAACACCTGCCACTGATTGAGAACCATATCAGGCCAAAACACATAGAAATAGACAAACTATACAGACATACAACATAGAATGCCCACTCATATCACACCCTGACCAAACAAAACATAGAAACAAACATAGAAACAAACAGGCAGGGTCTGGGTGGGCTCCGGACTGGCTGGCTGACGGCTCTGGCGGCTCCTGGCTGGCTGATGGCTCTGGCGGCTGGTGGCTGGCTGACGGCTCTGGCAGGTCCTGGCTGGCTGACGGCTCTGGCGGCTCCTGGCTTGCTGATGGCTCTGGCGGCTGGTGGCTGGCTGACGGCTCCTGGCTGGCTGGCGGCTCTGGCGGCTCCTGGCTGGCTGATGGCTCTGGCGGCTGGTGGCTGGCTGACGGCTCCTGGCTGGCTGACGGCTCTGGCAGGTCCTGGCTGGCTGACGGCTCTGGCGGCTCCTGGCTGGCTGATGGCTCTGGCGGCTGGTGGCTGGCTGACGGCTCCTGGCTGGCTGACGGCTCTGGCGGCTCCTGGCTGGCTGACGGCTCTGGCGGCTCCTGGCTGGCTGACGGCTCTGGCAGGTCCTGGCTGGCTGACGGCTCTGGCGGCTCCTGGCTGGCTGATGGCTCTGGCGGCTGGTGGCTGGCTGACGGCTCCTGGCTGGCTGACGGCTCTGGCGGCTCCTGGCTTGCTGATGGCTCTGGCGGCTGGTGGCTGGCTGATGGCTCCTGGCTGGCTGGCGGCTCTGGCGGCTCCTGGCTGGCTGATGGCTCTGGCGGCTGGTGGCTGGCTGACGGCTCCTGGCTGGCTGACGGCTCTGGCAGGTCCTGGCTGGCTGACGGCTCTGGCGGCTCCTGGCTGGCTGATGGCTCTGGCGGCTGGTGGCTGGCTGACGGCTCCTGGCTGGCTGACGGCTCTGGCGGCTCCTGGCTGGCTGACGGCTCTGGCGGCTCCTGGCTGGCTGACGGCTCTGGCAGGTCCTGGCTGGCTGACGGCTCTGGCGGCTCCTGGCTGGCTGATGGCTCTGGCGGCTGGTGGCTGGCTGACGGCTCCTGGCTGGCTGACGGCTCTGGCGGCTCCTGGCTGGCTGACGGCTCTGGCGGCTCCTGGCTGGCTGACGGCTCTGGCGGCTCCTGGCTGGCTGATGGCTCTGGCGGCTGGTGGCTGGCTGACGGCTCCTGGCTGGCTGACGGCTCTGGCGGCTCCTGGCTGGCTGACGGCTCCTGGCTGGCTGACGGCTCTGGCGGCTCCTGGCTGGCTGACGGCTCTGGCGGCTCCTGGCTGGCTGACGGCTCTGGCGGCTCATGGCTGGCTGACGGCTCCGGCAACTCCTGGCTGCCACACTCTCCCTGTGCCCCCCCCCAATACATTTTTGGGGCTGCCTCTCAGGCTTCCAGCTGCGCTGCCGTGCTGCCTCCTCATACCGGCGCCTCTCTGCTTTCACTGCCTCCAGCTCTGCTTTGGGGCGGCGATATTCCCCTGGTTGTGCCCAGGGTCCTTTGCCATCTAGAATCTCCTCCCAAGTCCATGAGTCCTGCTTTCTTTGCCGCTGCTGCTGCTGGCCGTTACCACGCTGCTTGGTCCATTGTAGGTGGGTTATTCTGTCACGATCGTCATGGTGAGGAGACCAAAGCGCAGCGTGGTGTGAATGCATACTTCAATGATTTACGAAAAAACACGAAGTACACTAAACAAAACAAACAAACTAACAAGACGAACATGACTGCTATAGAAACACTGTGCTAACATGCAACATAACATAGACAATAACCCACGAACCACAATACAAAATAGACCTAAATATGGTTACCAATCAGAGACAACGACAAACACCTGCCACTGATTGAGAACCATATCAGGCCAAAACACATAGAAATAGACAAACTAGACATACAACATAGAATGCCCACTCATATCACACCCTGACCAAACAAAACATAGAAACAAACAACGCAAATAATAGCCAGAGTGTGACAGAGAGAGAGAAAGCTAGCTGTATTTTGTATGTTTTTCACTTTTACTTACTTAAAAATTCAAAGGGCACTCGCACATCTGAGTTATCTTTTTTTCAGGTACATGCTAACAGTTGAATAAGATGAGAAAAAAAGAAGAAACCCACACACTGCTCTTGATAGTATTACTGCTCTTTAAAAAGCTTTAGGTATCGGCCTCAAGGCCTTATGATTTTATTCTTCCTCTGACGGGGAGTATGAAATATCGGACCAATGCACAGCATGGTAAGTGTCCATAATGTATTTATTAAACTGAACACAGAATACAAAAAAACAAGAGAAATAAATGAAAACCAAAACAGTTCTGTATGGAAAACACAGACACGGAAAACAACTACCCACAAATCATAGTGGGAAAACAGGCTGCCTAAGTATGGTTCTCAATCAGAGACAACCATAAACAGCTGCCTCTGATTGGGAACCATACTAGGCCAAACACAGAAATACAAAAACATAGAACAACACATAGAATGCCCACCCCAACTCACGCCCTGACCCAACTAAAATAAAGACATAAAAAAGGAGCTAAGGTCAGGACGTGACATAGAGGCTTTTTTTTTAGCACCTTTATGTAGACATAGCTCCACCCACATCCGTTCCATGCATTGAATGGGGTTGGAATCGAGGGAAAATAAGTAATGTTACCAAAAATAGAAATGTACATTTCATGAATATTATAATAACGTGTGTACATAAAACGTATTAAACACGTCTGTAAAACTACAATCAGGACATCGACCCACCAAGCAAGTTTTCATAAATCATTGGGTACAGCGCAAGAAAAATGTCAGAGTAATTCATGTTCACATTTACAACATAACATACATCGGCATTTCATCATTAAGACCTTTAGGAAAAATGTCTGGAAGGTGAAAATTTAAAAACATTCTCTTTTGCTCTGAGTACTATTTATATCACCTCCCCTGTCTGATATCTTAACTTTCTCTGTGCCACAAAATCTAAAGGTAGAAATGTCAGGTTTTTGGTCATTAAAATGTCCTTTGACTGGGTAATCCCTGTCGTTTCTCCTGATTGATCTTTTATGTTCACTAATTCTCTGTTTGAGAGAACGAGAGGTTTTACTTACATAACACAGCCCACATGAACATTTAATCATGTAGATAACATGTGTGGTGGAGCACATAATAATGTAATTTATTTGGAACCGTATTCCTGTATGTGGGTGGCAGAAATATTCACACTTCATCATATTGTTGCACCTTGTGCAACCTCTGCATGTATAGCTACCATTCGGAAGAGGGCATGAAAGAGCCTGGCTGATTTTCTTTTGTGGCCGGCAGTTGGCATGGGCCAATTTATCGCGTAAATTGCAACCTCTCTTATAAGTGGTTGATTCTTAAATTCAGCAGGTAAAGCTGGTTCCGATGATAAAACATGCCAGTGTTTCTTGACAGCATCTCCCACTTTGCGTGAGTTCAAAGTATATGTGGAGGTGAACATTACTGTCATGTGTGCTCCCTCTCCGGCCTCTAGGTCACCAGGCTGCTCGTTATGGCGCATACCTGTCACCATCATTACGGGCATCAGTGCATTATGACACTCACCTGGACTTCATCACCTCCTTGATTACCTGCCCTATATATGTCAATCCCTTTGGTTTCTTCCCCACTTGTCATTGTTCCTGTTTCATGTCGGTGCGCTGTTCGTGTTTCTTGGATTGTTCATTTATTTATTAAATATATTCACTCCCTGAACTTGCTTCCCGACTCTCAGCGTACATCGTTACAATTACAGTGTTCTATAGCTCTAGTGGGTCTTTTTCATCCACACATTGTGGAGGGTAGCCTCTTAGAAACCTTTTGCGCATCTCCGCTGCTTTTTCTTGATAGTCCTCTGTGGAGTGGCATGTACGGCCCAATTTGAAATACTGGCTTCTTGGAAGTCCTCTTTTTAATGGCTCAGGTGGAAGCTGTCCCCCTGTAATAGAGTATTTCTGTCCAATTCTTTTCTAAACAGGGTTCCATTTGATATCTCAATCCACATATTGAGGTAATGAACAGGTTTAATGTCACATTCAATAGTGAATTTGAAATTGGGGTCAATGTCATTGAGTAATGTCATAAAGTCTGACAGCTCTTCTCCCATTTCTCCCCATATGAAACTTTTTTTTGTCAATATATCAATACTACTTCAGGACTTGATTCAAAAATGTATTTTAATTTCCATTGTTAACAAAACGTTCTTCAAAAAGACCCACATAAAGGTTAGCATTGCTTAGCTAGCAAATGCAGCTAGCTAGTTTAGCATACTCAAACAGAGGGGGATGCTAAACTCAGTAAAAAAATAAACATCCTCTCACTGTCAACTGCGTTTATTTTCAGCAAACTTAACATGTGTAAATATTTGTATGAACATAACAAGATTTAACAACTGAGACATAAACTGAACAAGCTACACGGCCATGTGACTAACAGAAACTGAATAATGTGTCCCTGAACAAAGGGGGGTCAAAATCAAAAGTAACAGTCAGTATCTGGTGTGGCCACCAGCTGCATCAAGTACGGCAGAGCATCTCCTCCTCATGGACTGCACCAGATTTGTCAGTTCTTGTTGTGAGATGTTACCCCACTCTTCCACCAAGGCAACTGCATGTTCCCGGACATTTCTGGGGGGGAATGGCCCTAGCCCTCACCCTCTGATCCAACAGGTCCCAGACATGCCCAATGGGATTGAGAGCTGGGCTCTTTGCTGGCCATGGCAGAACACTGGCATTCCTGTCTTGCAGGAAATCACGCACAGAACGAGCAGTATGGCTGGTGGCATTGTCATGCTGGAGGGTCATGTCAGAAAAGTCACCGTCCCAGACCATGACGGACCCTACACCTCCAAAATCGATCCCGCTCCAGAGTACAGGCCTCAGTGTAACGCTCATTCCTTTGACGATAAATGTGAATCCGACCATCACCCCTGGTGAGACAAAACCGTGACTCATCAGTGAAGAGCACTTTTTGCCAGTCCTGTCGGGTCCAGCGATGGTGGGTTTGTGCCCATAGGCGACGTTGTTGCCAGTGATGTCTGGTGAGGACCTGCCTTACAACAGGCCTACAAGCCCTCAGTCCAGCCTCTCTCACCCTATTACGGACAGTCTGAGCACTGATGGAGGGATTGTGCATTCCTGGTGTAACTCAGGCAGTTGTTGTTGCCATCCTGTACCTGTCCCGCAGGTGTGATGTTCGGATGTACTGATCCTGTGCAGGTGTTGTTACATTGTGAGGACGATCAGCTGTCCGTCCTGTCTCCCTGTAGTGCTGTCTTAGTCGACTCACAGTACGGACATTGCAATTTATTGCCCTGGCCAGATCTGCAGTCCTCATGCCTCCTTGCAGCATGCCTAAGGCACATTCACGCAGATGAGCAGGGACCCTGGGCACCTTTCTTTTGGTGTTTTTCAGAGTCAGTAGAAAGGATTCTTTAGTGTCCTTAGTTTTCATAACTATGACCTTAATTGCCTACCGTCTGTAAGCTGTTAGTGTGTTAACAACCGTTCCACAGGTGCATGTTCATTAATTGTTTATGGTTCATTGAACAAGCATGGGAAACAGTGTTACAGTGTTTATCCTCTCTGGCCAACATCCAGTGAGGTTGCAGAGCGCCAAATTCAATTACCGAAATGCTCATTATAAAAATTCATAAAACAAAACATATTTTACATAGGTTTAAAGATGAACTTATTGTTAAACCAACCACAGTGTCATATTTATAAAATGTTTTTCGGCGAAAGCATACCTAGCCCAGAACATACCTAGCCCAGAACATAGCCCAGTTGATAAATTATTACAAACAGTAACCAGCCAAGCAGAAGCGTTACAAAACTCAGAAATAGAGATCAAATTAATCCCTTATCTTTGATTATCTTCATATGGTGGCAATCAGAAGACATTAATTTACTCTACAAATGTTCCTTTTGTTCGATGAAGTCTCTTTATATCCAAAAACCTCCGTTTTGTCAGCGCATTTTCTTCAGTAATCCACAGGCTCAAACTCAGTCAAAACAATCAGACAAAAAATCCAAATTGTATCCGTAAAGTTCATAGAAACATGTCAAACGATGTTTATATTCAATCCTCAGGGTTTTTTTTAGCCTCAATGATCTATAATATTTCAACCGGACAATAACGTCGTCAATATAAAAGGTAAACAAGAAATGCACATAACTGACTTGCCTAGTTAAATAAAGGTAAAATAAAAAATTAAAAAAAAATACTGTATCGCATTGAATAGAAAACTACAAAACCCAACAAAAAAAAACTACTTCCTCAGATTTCTCAGATTTTCGCCTGCTAAATCAGTTCTGTTATACTCACAGACACTATTTAGAGTGTTTTCTATCGAAATCTACCAGTTATATGCATATCATATCTTCTGGGCCCGAGTAGCAGGCATGCTTTTCATCCAAAATTCCGAATGCTGCCCCCTACCCTAGAGAGGTTAAACCCTTTAAAATGAAGATCTGTGGAGTTATTTTGATTTTTACAAATTATCTTTGAAAGACAGGGTCCTAAAAAAGGGACATTTATTTTTTTTGCTGAGTTTATGTTAGCTAGCTGGCTATCAAACACTAGAACTCTTCCAAGTCAAGGTAACCTTTTAGATTTATAATGTATCGTCACCGGGGCCCACCAGTGTCACTGCTAAACTGCTTACTAAGGTATCTACACTCTACTGCATGATTGTAGCAGGTTTACTAATACGTTAGTTCTAGTAGCTATGTTGACTTTGACATTAGCTAATATGGTGACAACAATGTAAGCTGTGGTTAGTGGTTATGATATCAAGTTTTTGATTGGAATGTTTGTTTTGCCTGGTCATGAACGGCTGATGTGTTGTGCACTGAAGTCCACAAGCAAAGATAAAACATGAGAGGAGAGTGCATAGATGCAAGAAGGAATTATACAATCAATGGGATCATGTTGTTTGTATGTGATTGCTATGAAAGTGAACTGTATTTGCATGTGATCATTCCGGTGATTTTATTGAACATTTTTTAAACGGAAGCAAACAGAACGAAATGGGGATAAACATACCTGAAAATATTGTTTGCAATTGTTCGACTAATGATTACGCCCTAGATCATCTAGATGCAGGCAAGACTGTGCAAGGCGATATTGAAAGTGTCAATGCCTGTCACCTTGATTACTCTAATTTCTCTCGACCTGTGCACCCACAGTACATTGTAAACTTTCATTCATAGGCTAGGTTGTAGCAACCTCATGCTGTGAATAGGGAACATTTGAGTAGCAGCCTACACCTATCAATGTTCCATTGAGCTGGGTGAATGGAATATGAATGACAGTCATCCAAAATGCTGTAATATAAATAAGGCCATGCTCATTAGAAAAATATTTTAAACAGCACAGAACGCAACTGATATATGCTGCAAATAAATTTGGCATATCTGCATTCACAATCTTGCTTCTTCTCCTTCACCCTCAAGGCCCACCTCTGTCCTTATGCAGTACCTTTAGAAAGTATTCGCACCCCTTGACTTTTTCCACATTTTGTTGTGTTACAGCCTGAATTCACAATTTATTAAATATATTTACACACAATACCCCATAATGTCAAAGTGAAAACCTATTTTTAGACATTTTTCCAAATGTATTGAAAATGAAACAGAAATATGTCAGCTGCGAGTCTTTCTGGGTAAGTCTGTAAGAGCTTTCCACACTTGGATTGTGCAACATTTGCCCAGTATTCTTTTAAAAATGTATTGAGCTCTGTCAAATTGGTTGTTGATCATTGCTAGACAACCATTTTCATGTTTTGCACTAGATTTTCAAGTACAGTGCCTTGCGAAAGTATTCGGCCCCCTTGAACTTTGCGACCTTTTGCCACATTTCAGGCTTCAAACATAAAACTGTATTTTTTTGTGAAGAATCAACAACAAGTGGGACACAATCATGAAGTGGGATGACATTTATTGGATATTTCAAACTTTTTTAACAAATCAAAAACTGAAAAATTGGGCGTGCAAAATTATTCAGCCCCCTTAAGTTTGTAGCGCCACCTTTTGCTGCGATTACAGCTGTAAGTCGCTTGGGGTATGTCTCTATCAGTTTTGCACATCGAGAGACTGAATTTTTTTCCCATTCCTCCTTACAAAACAGCTCGAGCTCAGTGAGGTTGGATGGAGAGCATTTGTGAACAGCAGTTTTCAGTTCTTTCACAGATTCTCAATTGGATTTAGGTCTGGACTTTGACTTGGCCATTCTAACACCTGGATATGTTTATTTTTGAACCATTCCATTGTAGATTTTGCTTTATGTTTTGGATCATTGTCTTGTTGGAAGACAAATCTCCGTCCCAGTCTCAGGTCTTTTGCAGACTCCATCAGGTTTTCTTCCAGAATGGTCCTGTATTTGGCTCCATCCATCTTCCCATCAATTTTAACCATCTTCCCTGTCCCTGCTGAAGAAAAGCAGGCCCAAACCATGATGCTGCCACCACTATGTTGCTTTTACGCCAAACATAACGTCTTGCATTGTTGCCAAAAAGTTAAATTTTGGTTTCATCTGACCAGAGCACCTTCTTCCACATGTTTGGTGTGTCTCCCAGGTGGCCTGTGGCAAACTTGAAACAACACTTTTTATGGATATCTTTAAGAAATGGCTTTCTTCTTGCCACTCTTCCATAAAGGCCAGATTTGTGCAATATACGACTGATTGTTGTCCTATGGACAGAGTCTCCCACCTCAGCTGTAGATCTCTGCAGTTCATCCAGAGTGATCATGGGCCTCTTGGCTGCATCTCTGATCAGTCTTCTCCTTGTATGAGCTGAAAGTTTTGAGGGACGGCCAGGTCTTGGTAGATTTGCAGTGGTCTGATACTCCTTCCATTTCAATATTATCGCTTGCACAGTGCTCCTTGGGATGTTTAAAGCTTGGGAAATCTTTTTGTATCCAAATCCGGCTTTAAACTTCTTCACAACAGTATCTCGGACCTGCCTGGTGTGTTCCTTGTTCTTCATGATGCTCTCTGCGCTTTTAACGGACCTCTGAGACTATCACAGTGCAGGTGCATTTATACGGAGACTTGATTACACACAGGTGGATTGTATTTATCCTCATTAGTCATTTAGGTCAACATTGGATCATTCAGAGATCCTCACTGAACTTCTGGAGAGAGTTTGCTGCACTGAAAGTAAAGGGGCTGAATAATTTTGCACGCCCAATTTTTCAGTTTTTGATTTGTTAAAAAAGTTTGAAATATCCAATAAATGTCGTTCCACTTCATGATTGTGTCCCACTTGTTGTTGATTCTTCACAAAAAAAGACAGTTTTATATCTTTATGTTTGAAGCCTGAAATGTGGCAAAAGGTCGCAAAGTTCAAGGGGGTCGAATACTTTCGCAAGGCACTGTAGATTTAAGTCAAAACTGTTACTCGGCCACTCAGGAACATTCACTGTCTTGCATTGGAAACCTCCCTGGTCTTTGTGGTTGAATCTGTGTTTGACATTCACTGCTCGACTCCGTTTGGTACAGAGCTGAGGTAGTCAAAAAAATCATGTTAAACTCCATTATTGCAACTTGTTACACATTTTTATTACTGAACTTATTAATGGCTTGTCATAACAAAGGGGTTGAATACTTATTGACTCAAGACCTTTCAGCTTTTGATTTCTATTTAATTTGTTTAAAAAAAAAGTGTGTAAGCCAATCACACAAAATCTATATTTAATACATTTTCAATTCATGCTGTAACACAACAAAATGTGGAAAAATGAATACTTTCTCTCTCAATCTCTTCTCTCAATGCAACATTGGTTTTAGTAGTCTAACACAGAGTCTGGTTTCTCTGTAGGCAAAGCCATCCACGCGTTTGGGAACGGGACAGACGTGGGAGTGTGGCAGCCCATGCCTCCGGTACAGACCACCACCTCCACCACCACTCCTTCCCAGAAGGCTAAGGACCGCTCCCCCAACTCACTGGATGCCGCCACAAACACCAACCATCTCAACACAGGAGACGAGTCCCTCTACCACTTCTGTGGCAGCTTGCAGGTGAGGGCTCAAGCAGCTATGACACACAGCAAGAAGTGATTTCATGCCCCATGGATCTCCTGTCCTGGGGGCCTACGGCCCAGCATCTAATCTTAGGGAACTATTTTAAGATGGCACTGGCTTAATTTAAGCAATATTGATTTAATGAGGTAGAACAAATCTGTAGAGTATTCAGCTAGCACATTTGGTTCCTTGAAAATTGGTTCTGAGAACAAAGCCATAAGTTTCCTGACTGGTAAAACGTAACATTTTTTTAAAAACATTTTGATAACAGAAGTGACATTTTTGCATGTTGTGGGAACGTTTATTCTTAGGTTGCAGGGAGGTTCTGAGAAAGTTTTACTATGTTTTTAAGCTATGTTTTGATAACTGAATGGGAAATTGCCTGCCTGCCCATTTATTTTATCGATGCCAATTACTTAATTAATTAATTAATTAATTTGTCAATGAAAATTAATTTCATTGACAAATAAGATATATGCTAACTGTGGATAACAGTCCTTTAAGCTAGTTAGCTAGCAAAGCGATTCACAACTGTAGCCACCAAAATAACTTGGTCACTCACCCACTCCTCCAATGACTTGACATCCTCCCAGCAGCTAGTTAAGCCAGCTAACGTAAGGCTCTGTGTTTTTAGCTTGCTAAATAAATAGCTAGCTACATAAATAGATACGCTAGCCCAGGGGTGTCAAACTCAATCAGCACACAGGCCAAATTGAAAAAATAGATTGAATTCCCAGGCCAGACATAGTTGATTCATTTTTACAGAAAACATCTAACTGGCCATTGATTTATTAGAAAAAATATGGCCCTTTATAATGTCCACTTATGTACATAGGATGCTTTATATAGTATTTTTACATATTGTGTATTGTAGTTGTAATAGGGCTACATATTTCTAATTTGCATTGTGATTTGTTAGTTATTTTTGTTTTGGGGGGGGGGGGGGGGGTATTCATTGTCAAGCTTTAAAAACCAAAGCCAGACTACAACATTTTAGTAGTCTAGCTAGGACTGTGGCGTGTGTCTGTACTGCACGGGACAAGGGATAGTATCGCAATAGAAGTTGACTCACCGATGGGAGCGTGGTAATTTCATGAAGTAGATGACTTAACTGTTGACTCATTCATACTCATTTATGTGTGTCCTAGTTGGTCCACAGGGCTTGTTTGACACATGTGCGCTAGCCTATTAGCCACATTATAACTGACTTGAGATCATTGCCCTTTGATTGCATTGACATTCCCGGCCGTAGTTACAGTCGTCCGTTTTTGTTTAAAATATTGAGTAATTGAAACTGAAACAGTGCGTGCCGAATGGTTGTTTATGCTGAAGTACTGACATTTCCACAGAAGAACGTTGTTTCTTAACGTTCTCTGAACAATTTGAAAACATTCCCAATGTCAAAACAGTTGGAGAACGTTCCAATAACATTAATGAAATAAGTAAATGCCAAGAAAAAAACGTTTTTTGTTAAGTTCCTTAAATGTGCAGATAATTTTCCAAAACCAAGCAACTATCCTACACCATTCCCAGAAAGTTGTGGGAAGGTTGTATGCAAAATAACCACAGGACAACCATACTCCTCACCCAACTCTGAGAAACATATGGTTCTAAGAACATTATATGCTAGCTGGGTAGCCCTTTTGAGAACCAATACTGCTTTTTTTCAGCAGAGTCTGCATTAACTTGTAATGGACTAACAGTTGTATAGGAGTCTGAGGCACATATATTGAATTGTTATCCTGGCCTATTAGTGGTATAGCTAGACACTGAGTGGAGTCATTCTCATAGCTAGACACTGTCCTTCAGTCAGTCAGCACATCCTGCTACACACTGCAGCTCAAACACTCACTCCAACAGCAGACACACTTGATGTACTCCATCACATACACAGCATACACATACTCTAGCGCCCTGGAGAATCACACATGACCAGTGTGCAGGCTTCATTCACCTCGGTAAAAAAGGCACGGTATTGTCACCGACAAGGTGACGTGTGGTCTGATCTTAATGTCACCTACTGCCACCCAGCTCCCATTAACATGGATGACCGCTAGCCTGACCGCCAGCCAGCCGACCCCTCGCCTGATGAGGTCCTGCGTGTCCCTGGCTGCTCGGCCTGCACCATTTGATAGGGCATTCATATGCTAATGGTACAGATTAGGATATATTACCCAGATTGATCTGTATGGCAGATAAATAGTGTGCAGGCCCAGGGGTGGAGCGGGGGTTATCTCTGTGATGATGTCCTGGCTTAGATGACCTGCTGGAGATGGATCTTACATTTACATCAGGGGCCAAAGACTGGTGCTGTATCAGAGCGCACTGTTAGGATGGTTGATGGTTATTAAGATTAACATCTAAGATTGTACCTTGATCAGTGTGAATGGCTTCAACAAAGCAAACTCAGTTGTATATCAGCAATGTGATGTAACTGACACTAATGTTCAGACTTGGGAAGCTCACAGTATTAGGTCTGTCCAGGGTTCTGTCATAGATACACACATTCACTAATCAGATGAAAGTGCTCACTTTGCAAGGACACACACATCACACAACACACAAGTGCTGGAGGCAATCATCCTTCCCACACAGATGCGCATGCAAAACTATTGTATGGTTTTAGCAAATGTGTATTTGTCTCACATCACACACACACCACAAACACACACACACACACACACACACACACACACACTAAGCTGATAATGAGGCTGGTGTATTGGCGAGTTAGTGCTGTTGGCGCTGTGCGCGTGGCGTGTCAAGCTGAAGTTAATGAGAGTGTGTGTTCCTGTATTAGCCCTGTTTGCTCTGGAGCGTGTGTTGAGCAGGAACGGCTGTCGGAGGCAGACAAGCTCTTTCTAATCACACACTCAGGGGACGGGCCTGTCAGAACACTCACTCCTCTCTCCTCTCCTCATCGATTACAAACCCTCTATACTGGCACTGGCAGACAGCTGTAGCACTTGTGCAAAACCAATGACTCAGGACCCCACTAGACTTCTAGCCAAAAGACAACTTTGGAACTTCCCACGTAAGCAGCTTGAAATATGTTTTTTTTTTTGTCTTTCATTTGATATATAAATCAAATTTAGCTCTACTGTGTATTCCTCAAACTGCCAGGAAGTAATTTTTTTCTTTTTCTTTGTGACCTTAAGCTTCAAACTGAATTAGGAAGGGTTCTCTTTGTCTTGTATCCGGTGAGAGCGATTTGCCTCTCTTTGTGTGGATTGAAAGTGGCGCAGGCAGAAATGCCTTTTGTCCCACGTCAGAGATTCAACAAAGTCAGGTGGCTCCCAGCGTATCTCAGCACCAGGAACAATAGCAAGGAGAGTCTGTTGTGTTGCTGTTGTGCCCAGCAGGGCCTGTAGCGCTCCCCAAACTGGGCCTGACAGTTAAAAGCAGCAAAACAGATTATTCACTGTGAACCCCAGAAGGGATTCAGTTTTACTTATGAATAGTTAACTCAAATGAAAATTGCTTAGCTGCCTTTAGACAAGTCTGTATCAACCATATTCAAACAGCATTTCTGCATCAACATCGCCAGTGGGTGAAACTGGGTATAAAGACATATTTTGTAACATCATGGTCAGGTTGTATTTTGGTATTTGGTATTTTATTAGGATTGTGTGGACTCTTCCTAGAGTCCACACAAAACATGAAACATTACATAATATAGAACATGAATAGACAAGTACAGCTCAAGGACAGAACTACATAAATTGTTATAGAACATTTTTTACTTAGTTATAATCTGGTTACAGGTTATTGGTATTCAACACCCTACACATACATGCATGTACTCGTAAAGGATACAGGTCTGATTCTCCTCCGCTCCCCATGAAATCCCGTAGATAATGCATGGTGAAGTATGAAACAATAACAGCATGCCCAGTCAAGCTAATTGATGGTTTAGGCCAGCGGGAGAGAAATTAATTGTGCGACAGCTCTGGATTCCATTCAGTGGGCAATGACAAACATCTATAATTTCCCTCTACTGTGTCCCATCCAACGCCCACTACAGCCAAATCCACACACCCTCGCACTGTCTTCTACACTACCACATTACACTGATCAGGACAAGTTATCAGTTTAACTTGAATTGCCAAGTTGGTTGGTCTTAATGTGTTATCTTCACAAAGTACATATTACTCCACATAAACACTTTGTAATAGTCCAGATTCGCTGAATTACTGCATTATCATGCCTGCCCTGTGCCATATTCCCCATGGCTCTTGCAGTAACAGAAACCGGCCTGGATTTTCATTTATACTGAACAAAAATATAAACACACCATGGAAAGTGTTGGTCCCATGTTTCATGAGCTGACATAAAAGATCCCAGAAATGTTCCATATGCACAAAAAGTTAGTGTAATTGAGCATTTCACCTTTGCCAAGATAATCTTGACAGGTGTGGCACATCAAGAAGATGATTAAACAGCATGAGCATTACACAGGTGCACCTTGTGCTGGGGACAATAAAAGGCCACTCTACAATGTGCAGTTTTGTCACACAACACAATGCAACAGATGTTCAAGTTTTGGGGGAATTGGCATGCTGACTACAGGAATGTCCACCAGAGCTGTTGCCAGAGAACCTAATGTTCATTTCTCTACCATAAACCACCTCCAGCTTTGTTTTAGAGAATTTGGCAGTATGTCCAACTGGTCTCACAAACGCAGACCACGTGTAACCACGTCAGGCCAGGACCTCCACATCCAGCTTCTTCACCTGCGAGATCGTCTGACACCAGCCACCCGGACAGCTGATGAAACTGAGGAGTATTTCTCTCTGTAATTAAGCAATTTTGTGGGGAAAAATTACTTCTGATTGGCTGGGCCTGGCTTCCCATTGGGTGGGCCTATGCCCTCCTAGGTCCAACCATGGTTAGTGCCACTGCCCAGTCATGTGAAATCCATAGATTAGGGCCTAATTTATTTATTTAAATTGACTGATTTCCTTATATGAACTGTAACTCAGTAAAATCGTTGAAATTGTTGCATGTTGCGTTTATAATTTTGTTCAGTATATTATACTGTCAGACCTACATCCCCACAACACACACACACACACACACACACAGGAAAACACGCATGCACACACAGTTTTTTCTAGCTCCCACCAAATGGAAAACGGGAAGTATTGTAAAGCATTAGAGTGACTGGCTCACATAGGGGACTGAACGCAACCCTGTCATGTAAATCATCACTTTTGTTTCACTGTTGACCACAGCAGTTTCCCTTCAAGGTCTTTGTCCACTTGAGGTCCTGCAAATACCAGATGACCGGCCTCATCATACGACATTACCTAGAGCAGCCAAGCTGTTGTTCGAGACACATTATAAATAAAAGGATTTACAAGTGGAAAAGCGCTGAGATTTAACTGTGACCAGAGACGTTTCCTCATACAACCTGGTCCAGGAAGTCATCTGTAACCACTGAATCGAAAAACTGTATGAGAATCAATGACGACATGTATTTTTAGTAGAAAATGGTACTGTATGGCTCAGTTGGTAAAGGATGGCACTTGCAATGCCAGGATTGTGGGTTTGATTCCTGGGACCACCCATACGAAAAATGTATGCACACATGACTAAGTCACTTTGGATAAAAGCTCCTTCTGAATGGCATATATATTTTATATTATTCCAAAGCAACAAATCACTGATGTTGAGCACTACCCATGGTCCATCACTGTTTACAATCACTTTGACGAGCGCATAAATTCCTACTACACACAGTATGGTGGTTTTGACCATGTTTCTCTTGGTTTTACAGGCACAGAAACTGAAGTCTAACATCTCAATTGATGGGGTGCTTTGCGTGGTAAGTGGAGAGCATAGTTTGATTATCCTAATGAACCTTGTTTGAGAAAGAAATATTAACTTTAAGCCATAACTATCAACTAACAATTCGTCATGACTAAGACCAGGAGGTTTTCCTGACCATATGACCTATCCAGAAAATGTGAGTAGGTCCTACCTAACCAGTCGTGATCTATGTAAAACCACGTATGAACAGTAGTGTAGATTTTCAATTAAGAGGAAAGACTAAGGTAATTACTACTTGGACCCTAACCTCATGACACAGACCCACATAAAGAAGTCAAGGCGACCTCTTCTGCACACATGCCCATGGTCTTTGTAGTCCTCTGGGCTGAAATGTGAGCATTGCTTATCTAGTGCTCTTCAAAGTTCAGTAAATGTCATTGTACATAATAAAGCTGCATTATTCCATGGAGTGACATTTAAGGAGGCAGTGGCAGGTTCAAACAGCCTGAGAAGACATGGCCCCTTTTCAGCTCTGCAATTCATTAGTGCATCAAAGAGCTTTTCATCTCACCTCCAAAGCAACACATGGATATGACAGAGCCACCCTGGCATTTTAGTTCTTAAAACAAAGTTCTTTTTTTTCATCTTTCCAGTCTAGTCTGCCAATTTAATCACACATTTGTGGTGTTATTAAGACTTTCTAATTTGGTTTGGATTGTCACCTTTCTCTAATTGAAAATGTGTTTTTGATATAGTGTTTTGCGTGTAGCCCCAAGAGATCATGAATGTGGACACTTTAAATGCAGGTTTTTGATGCAACCAGGGAAAAACTGATCGTTATGATTTGTCAAGTTGTTTCAATGCTCTGTCCCTCCCTCCGCAGGACCCACAGATCGACGACCCTGGTATATCCAACTCCATCTCCAGGAATTCAGCCGGGCTGCCGTCATCTCAGGCACACCTATACTCACTGCTGCTCCTGCTGGCCGTGCTGCTACACTGCACCCTGGCAGCGCTCGACCCCGCAGCAGTCTTGTAGCCATGCTGCATTTCAAAAACATGGACAGACTCAATTTGTATAAAGAAGAAATTATATTCTCTGTTCCCAGTACACCTGTTGTATTTTTCTTTCCCTTCTCTCTGATTCCTTTTTTAATTCTAGTTTGAAGAAGCATTACGTTGAAGTGTGCTAAAGTGATCTCAGTGTAACTCAGTTTTGCTCTGTTTTCTCTCGTTTTTGTTTTATGAAGGGAAAAGCTTCTATGTCGGTCACTGGGCGATCATGAGAATGCATTGCTACATTCAAATACACAATGGCTGGTGGCTTTTGGGCAGTTCCTGGTACGAGTCCGTCACATGGGATCTATTGTATTAATAATGGTATTGTCATTAAGCAGGCGCTTTTATCCAAGTGAGCTTGTGTGTTGAGGCTGAGGCAAAAATTCCCCATCACTTTGATCGCAATGGTTTACATGAGGTAGGCAGTTTTTTCAATATATCTCTTCTGTGGTGTGCGTGTGTGTTTTGATATGGTGTCTGCCATCCTTTCACATTTGAGAAGAAAGAATTTGAAGATGTGGATGGAGCTATGTTGGCACAGAGCTCAGACAGTATAGATGGCTAGACCACAAAATCTTGGCTTTAGAACCTGGCTAAAGAACCCCGTATTCTGTTGGGTGCCACGTTTGTGTCACCAACTCAGCCTGCTGCAGCAAAACACACATATTAAGAGCTCACGTTGACATTGTAGCTCAGGCTCATACACGCATGCAAAAAGCACACGCGCAAAGACCAGCACACACATACAGTACACACTCACACCCACATGTAAAGGCTCTCTAAAATGTACATGAGTGAAGGGTTGGGTGATATGGTGATTGTACATGGTGGAATTGGACATTGTTTTGGTCTTTCAAAGTAGTTTGACATATTTTCTCGATACTGGATGAAAGGGAGGAATGGATGTAGGGTTTCTGGTAGACACATTCCTACCTGAATGAGTATGTGGGCGCTGGACTCTAACTGCTCTTGTAAGCATCGTAAAGAGCTGTGGAGCTCTTGGCAACAGCCGTACAGATGATGACTTTAAGAATTGTATCAGCTCACGAGAGATTGATTCTCATGATCAAAGCTTTGTTGTTTACACACAATCATTCAATAGGCTAGCATACATCTGCTCAATGTGTTGTCAGATCAATCTTATTGGAGCGAAGGCTTATAAATAACGATTGGCATCTGAGTCCAGCTGACGCAGAACATGTATGTATATTGTAGCATTTTGTATGTCTCCTGAGAATCGCTGAGAAAGTATCAAACTTGTAACATAATCATATTTAACTCTCAAATGAAATGTGCAAATAAAAATATACATTTGAAGTAATAATTTGCTCATGTGGACCACCCAACACACAGTCACCTCACACTTACATGTGGCATGTGCAGCAAATTACTTTAGCCTTCGGACATTTTAAAGCATTTATGACATGCTGCTTGGGTTCGTGTGGCTTTTCAAAACATAATATATATTACATGTTATTTACTGGGCATTAAAATTATATATGTATGTACTTGATTGAAACAGTAATTGGACTAGAAATGTCTGATTATAATCTTCTATTCAGGAGCACTGTGAGCAATTTGATCAGATTCAGATTCTCTATAAAATACATCAAATTAAACAATAGCATTTTTGTTTTACAGCAAGCAATATATTTGCCACAATACGTATAAAGTAACTCATGTAAATGAAGATATCAATGTAGCTCTCCTATTGTTTTTCCTGAGCAAACAAATATTCAACCAATTTTATCAGATTCAGATTCCCTGTAAAATACATCAAATTAAACAATAGCATTTTTGTTTTACAACAAGCTACGTACTTGCCCACAAACATATGAAGGAACTAATGTAAATGAAGATATCAATGTAGCTCTCCTATTGTATTTCCTAAGCAAACAAATATTCTACCACAGTTACATTTATGCTGTTGCCTAAATATATTGTTTTTTGGCAAATACCCTGTTATTTTTTTCTCTATCTTTTACTATTTTGGCCTTAATTTATTAAACTGCTACATCCTGCACAAGTAAGGAGCATATAGGACCGTACACAGAGGTTAAAGTTCATAATATCGCATGGTTGATAGGAAATGCAATAAAGGATATAGACTATCATTTGATCTATGGGATCCGAGGCAGCTGGGTGGTTTAACACATTGGTATCTGCAGTTAGTTTGCTGATATTTCACAGAGACAGAGGATGAATGTGTTGGAATCTGTGGGGGAGGGAGGATAACGAGCCCACTAAGTGGCAGGTGAAGACATAAAATACCCCAAGAGTATTTGTATTCATCTGCATCACATTGGTTGTTTAACTAAAAGAAAACGAACTGCAATGTTTATACTGATTGGAAACAAACAATCCCTCAGCTATCCACGTTACTTATAGCCTGTGAAAATGTACAATCTATTGTATAAAATGATAATTAAAATGTTGACTCATCCAACAGTGGGGTTGTTTTTTTTATTCCTTGGGGGGTTATTCTGTGGCCTGTTATAACCCTGTTTTGCTGGCTGTATGAGAGAGAAAGAGGCAAACACAGAGACTGAGAGAGAGAAACATACACATGCAGCCCAATTCAATTCAGGTATTTATTTCCACTAATTAGTCTTTTGGCCAATCACATCAGCTCTGAAAAAGATCTAATGCGAAAAGATCTTATGTGATTGGTCAACGCAGCCATAGAGAGTACTGATTCAAGGACGGTGAATCTGTCTGCATAAATAGACATGTGTAGCCATTGTCTGGTACCTGAGACTGAACTGTGTGAGCTGTGGAATCTGGAGCTGTGCTGAAAAGATTGATCGTGTTGACACATAATAGTTTATCTATGACATGCTGAGATGAAGACCGGTTCCAGGTGAGGACATCAGCCTTGGCTTTACCATGTCAGATAAACAGCTCACATGTTCCCAGGACATTTGGGGAAAATGTCTGACAATGTCAAAAGGAAAACATTCTCTTTGTGTCACGAATCAAACATTTATTTTTTTATTTTTTTTATTTCACCTTTACTTAACCAGGTAGGCCAGTCGAGAACAAGTTCTCATTTACAACTGCGACCTGGCCAAGATAAAGTAAAGCAGTGTGACAAAAACAAAAACACAGAGTTACACATAATCAAACGTACAGTCAATAACACAATGGAAAAATATATGTACAGTGTGTGCACATGTAGAAGAGTAGGGAGGTAAGGCAATAAATAGGCCGTAAAGGCAAAATAATTACAATTTAGCATTACCTTTGGATTGATAGGTGTGCAGTTGATGATGTGTAAATACAGTTACTGGGGTGCAAAAGAGCAAGAGGATAAATAACAATATGGGGATGAGGTAGTTGGGTGTGCTATTTACAGATTGGCTGTGTACAGGTACAGTGATCAGTAAGCTGCTCTGACAGCTGATGTTTAAAGTTAGAGAGGGAGAAACATAAGAAAGTTCTGAAAGTGTTTGACTGTTCGCTGGCCCTGAACCTAGATTAGGGAACATTCTCAGAACACCTCTGGACAAATTTAAGTCAATCCCACTTGAAATACTCTAGGAACAAAACATGAATCGCAAAAAACAGATAAGCTTCAATGCACAAATACAGGAAAAAAGTACAATACTGAGAAGGGAGGGTCAATTTCATGCATGCACTTTTCCACAATGGAGCAGGAAATAGTATGTAATGGCTGTATGGCCTTTCTCTGGACATCATACTAGGAGGGGGTTGTTTAGCTGGAATGGGGTAGAAAGACAGCCAACGGGGTTGACCTTTCAAATCCCACAGATTAGGGAATGCTTCACAATTATTACATCACATGTTGTTACATAGTTTTTTTCTGAAATCAACTCAAAATGTCACTGGTGTGGTTGTTTCAACAGTATACCAGCTGGTACTCCATGTAAGTATGTTTCTTGCAGGCATTTTATTCATGGACAGAAATAATGAATCTGAGACAATATGTTAGAACATGTTATACAGACTTTGACAGAATGCAGCAGCAGCTGTGACAAACACATTGAAATGGGACTGTCTGAGTGATGTTGAAAGGATGCACTGATGATGTTCATGCTGGTTTGGTGGCGAGAATCAGCTCTTACAATTAAGTTCAAGTGCTTGGTTGATATGTGCCTTTTATATTCATCCAGTCCTCTTACAGAAGACAAAACAACATTCCCTAATCTCTAGTGGACAGACGCACGTAACATTGATCGAGCATCTGAAGCGATTTTGAAAGGTTTTAATTCTGGATTTCTGAGAATAATATGTATCAGCTGAGGTTGAATGGAATGTGTTCCAAAGAATAACACCAATGTTATGTAACTAGGGCTCCCATCACGCACAATATTTCCAATCATATCCTGTAAAAGAGAAAAGATTGGAAATGGCATGGGTTAAAGGAGGATAATGCCCTTTCAGACAAACAGAAAATGTTTTATTAATGTCAAACAAATGCAATGCACAACCTTGAAATTAAAGCCCTCCAGCAAAAAGGGGAACTGTAAAAGAAATATATTGAACATTAGTTCCCCTAAATGTAGGGAATAACATTTTTGATAGCGAGAGTAAAACTGCATTTCACATTGGAGATGTGCTTATTAAGAAGTTCTAAAGACTAGTCTGTTGACTCGAGCCTCTGCCGAAATGGAAAGAGACTTCCGCTTTTGGATGTTAATAATGTGACACTCCATCATAACTCCTCCTCCACATTTACTGGATTGGTTGAACAGTGCAGAAGAGAACCTCCCCTGACAGTTTCTTCTTCTTGTGAAGACCAGTATGTAGGCTTTTCTTTTACGCCTGCCACGTTAGGTAATTGACCTAACCTTGAGGAGGCTTCATTACATATTATTGACCTCAAGGAACCTTGGTTAGGGAGATGACCGTTTAACTGCACTTCGAGAAAACAGTGGACTATAAACTGAAGTACATTTTTTCAGGCAATAATCAAGGCTAAGATAGTCTAACAAAATAATATTGTATAAGACTGGTCTAAGGAGGAGCTTGGTGAACTAGATGAGCTGGCTTCTCAAAGAAGTCCTATTGAAACAAACGTTGTATGAAGGGAAAGGGGGATACCTAGTCAGTTGTACAACTGAATGCATTCAACTGAAACATGTCTTCTGCATTTAACCCAACCTCTCTGAAGCTGGCCTTGCATAGAACATGTCTATTCTAAAAAAAGTGCTGGTATTATATTTAGTCTGTGAAAAAGTAAGGGGGAAACAGGTTTTAAGCATCGTCGTCAGATGATTATTCATATCCACAAATGTACAGTCTGCCAGTAATTTCTGAAACTACTTAATAGGATGTAAAAACTGAAAAGATGCAAACATTTCAAGTCACTTTCCACAGGCATCAGTTCACATCTATTAATAAACATGTCACTTTGGGGTTGCTGTAAAGTGCCTTCAGAAAGTACACTACATGACCAAAAGCAGGAGGAAACCTGCTCATCCAACATCTCATTCCAAAATCATGTGCATTCAGATGGAGATGGTCCAGCCTTTGCTGCTATAACAGCCTCCATTCTTTTGGGAAGGCTTTCCACTAGATGTTGGAACATTACTGCGGTGTCTTGCTTCCATTTAGCCACTAGAGCACTGATGTTGGGCGATTGGGCCTGGAAACCATTTCTGTATGGACATCGCTTTTTGCTCGGGGGCATGGTCATGCTGAAACAGGAAGGGGCCTTCCCCAAACTGTTGCCACAAAGTTAGATGCCCAGAATCGTCTAGAATGTCCTTGTATGCTGTAGCGTTAAGATTTGCCTTCACTGAAACTAAGGGGCCTAGCCCGAACCATGAAAAACAGCCCCAGACCATTATTCCTCCTCCACAAAACTTTACAGTTGGCAATATGCATTGCGGCAGGTAGCGTTCTCCTGGCATCTGCCAAACCCAGATTCATCAGTCGGACTGCCAGATGGTGAAGCGTGATTCATTACTCCAGAGAACCTGTTTCCACTGCTCTAGGGTACAATGGTGGCAAGCTCCACTTTGAAAGTCACTGAGATCTTCAGTAAGGCCATTCTACTGCGAACGGCTATGTGCTCAATTGTATACACCCGTCAGCAATGGGTATGGCTGAAATAGACTAATCCACTAACTTGAATGGGTGTCCACATACTTTTGTATATATAGTGTATTCACGCCCCTTGACCTTTTCCACATTGTGTTACAGCCTGAATTTAAAATTCACAATATATCATAATGTCAAAGTGTAATTATGCTTTTAGACATTTTTCACAAATGAATAACAAAAAATGAAAAGCTGAAATTTCTTGAGTCAGTTAGTATTCAACATCTTTGTTATGGCAAGCCTAAATAAGTTCAGGAGTAAAACTTTGCTTAACAAGTCACATAATAAGTTGCATGGACTCACTTGGTGCTCAGTGAATTTCAAACACAGATTCAACCACAAAGACCACAGAGGTGTTACAATGCTTCGTAAAGAAGGGCACCTATTGGTAGATGGGTAAACAAAAAAAAAGAATGCAGAATATTCCTTTGAGCATGATGAAGTTATTCATTACACTTTGGATGGTGCATCAGTACACCCAGTCACTCCAAAGAGAGGAAGGAAACCACTCAGGGATTTCACCATGAGGCCAATGGTGACATTAAAACAGTTACATCGTTTAATGGCTGTGATTGAAAACAGAGGATGGATCAACAACATTGTAGTTAATCCACAGTACTAACCTAAATGACAGAGTGAAAAGAAGGACTCCTGTACATACTACAAATATTCCAACATATGCATCCTGCTTGCAATAAGAGACTAAAGTAAAACATCCAAATGTGTCAAAGAAATTAACTTTATGTCATGAATACAAATCGTTATGTTTGGGGAAAATCCAACACAACACATCACTGAGTCCCACTCTATATGTTCAAGCATGGTTGTGGCTGCATCATGTTGTGGGTACACTTGTCATCTCAAGGACTAAGAAGTTTTTTTTGTTGATAAAAAAGAAACGGAATAAATCTAAACATAAGCAAATCCCATAGGAAAAGCTGGTTCAGTTTGCTTTCCAAAAGACACTTCAAGACAAGTCCATCTTTCAGCAGAACAATAACCGAACACACAAGGCCAAATGCACACTGGAGTTGCTTACCAAGATGACATTGAATGTTCCAGAGTAGCCTAGCAACAGTTTTGACTTAAATTGGCTTGACAATCTATGGCAAGACTTGAAAATGGCTGTCTAGAAATGATCAACAATCAACTTGACAGAGCTTGAAGAATTTAAAAAAGAATAATCTGTAAATATTGTACAATCCAGGTTTGCAAAGCTCTTAGAGACTTACCCAGAAAGACTCAGTTGTAATCGCTGACGAAGGTGATTTTAACATTGACACAGGAGTGTGAATACTTATGTAAATTAGATATTTATGTATTTAATGTTCAATACACTTGCAAACATTTCTAAAAACATGTTTTCACTTTGTCATTATGGGGTATTGTGTGATGGGTGAGAGAAAAAAAACTATTTAATCCAATTTAATCAGGTTGTAACACAACAAAATGTGTAATAAGTCAATGGGTATGAATACTTTCTGAAGGAACTCTAGCTCACTGAAAACCCCCATGGGCAGTTTATGTCATTTGGACAAATGGTTTATGAATACTAATAAATGTTTAAGCTATAATTATTCCACTGTTTTATAATCCCTATGTAATTATGAGGCTAGTTTAGATTTGTACTGTATGCCCCTTCAGATTATGATATTGTAAAGATATACTGATCTAAATGATCGTGGGTCACAAATTAACTTGTAATTCCACATTAATGCATGGTAGGTCGTATGAGAAAATGTATAACTAATTGACTCAGATTAAACCCGTTCCGATGGCATGAACCAGGGACACTACTCACTGGCAGAGTCTTGTATCAGGAAAGTTGTGACATAGAAGTCTCCCTCCCACACAGGCCAAAGAGCCATACTTTCCCATCATTTTTACCATCTTTTCTATCTCATCAGATACTAATTTCTGTCACTACAGTTACTTTTTTTCCCTTTCTCTTTGTTCTTGGTCCGATGTGAGGAGAAGGCCTCCTTTTGTTGTGGTGAAGAGCACTATTGACAGTGGTCAGGGTTGGATGATAGAAGAACCATTCTTCTCAAGCTTCGGAGCTGTGGGTGTAAGGGTCCAGGGGGCAACCATGTGCTTTGTAACACGGCCAGCCCTGCTCAGTCATTTACCATAAGAAGTGGAAATTACCCAACGCAATTGGAACATAATACCATGAAGATTGAGGTCTGGAAGTGGCATCAATCATGTGAATGCGGGTCGGTTGACCCTGACCCTGAGGTGAGTGTGGCCAGCTGGTCAGGGTCCATTAAGAGGGAGAATGTGATGGGAGGAATGAAATGGTGTGAATGAGGAGGAAACCAGGAGATGCTACAGTTGCAGACACACTTCAAACATAATGGTTGCTAAGGGTGGCATACTGTATGTCAAAGCTTCAGCATATTCACAGTAGAAATGCATATGCGTGTGTGACTTTCTCAATAAATGGGCAGCTGGAAAAGACAAAAAAAAATGGCTGGTCTAATCAGTGTCCTCTGAGAAACAGAGAGTGCGTTTAAGCAAATATTGTCTATTATATTGACAAGATATTCAAGTGACCGCTTTAACAATGGAAATACATGTCCTCAAAGGGACCATTCTAGCCAATGAGATGGCAGATACGCTTCTGAACAACAGAACATAGAGATAGATAGAGGGCTCATCATGGGCATCTGCATTTTAAAGTAGTCATTTCTCTTCTTCTTCATTGGCTGATTGCTCCCAACTCATAGGAATCCCCACCCAGTTGACTACTTTAAAAAGGTGGAAGCCATCAATGGCAATGTCCATGCCAAAACGTATATCCATGATGAGTCCTCTATCTATCTCTATACAACAGGCTCCGATATAGAAGTTGCCAAAATACCACATGTCCACATATCAGTGCATTCGTAACAAGTCAACCATTACGAAACTTCAATTAGATCAGATAAGCCCCAGGTAGTAAATTAGCAATTGCATTTTGACGTCCATACATAAATTCCTCACTTTGTGGGCTTATTTTCGTGGACAGATTTTGTGCGGAGTGAAACCTCTCGCTTCACCTCTTCCTCTCCGGCTTATGATAAAAAGCAATGTAGACAAATACTGTGCCATCTGATTGGTTGAAGGTGATTCAATTGTTGACAAGTAAGTTTTGAAGAAGGCCCCTCAATACAGAGGTAGGCTCAAACTGCAAGGAGGAATGCCAGACTGATACGTGAAGTGAAATAGAGTGGTGAATGTAGCGATCAGGATTTATCAAACATATTGGTCAAATCAGATGCACACTATTCCTGATGCAGTGAAAAGAATAATAACATCTAAAAATGTAAAATATAAGAAAGCTTTATGCTACATCTTTTTGAGTGCAGACCCATCACACCTTTTTAATTATCTGAATTCACCGGTTTAATGCACCAACCAAACTCCTGGGAGAGCCAGATGGTCCCCTTTTGATTAGTACATGTCCTCTTAATCAGAAATGACCGTTAAATGTCAAGCGCTGTATAACGCACAATCAGATTGAATCCCAGCCTAGGTCTCTTTGGCCTTTTACTGTAAGAGTGGGACAGGAGACTCTGCAGTCTGCTTCTATTGATTGAATTGTTAACTCCAACACGGACAGTCTTTTATCTTGAGAAAAACAGTTGTATTTAAAATGGCAGGAAAGTGCACCACTTATCTCTCTTTACTAATGGCGAAGACAGCATGAGTATCGACAGTATGCAGCCCTTTCATGTATCATTGGATGGTGGACTGTTAAGTTTGAACCTAGGGGAATTCTTTAAAGATCTACACTCCCCATGCCCTATGAAAATGTCTTCACAATTCTCTGATTACTCAAGTATACAAACATTAGAGATTCAATGAAAATGTTTGAGGAAATATAAGGGGTCTATTCAATCTGTATTGTGAAAGTTCAACATCACAGCGTGATTTAAAATTAAAGGCAATGTTCCCGTATTAGTGGGGACTGTATTTACGGTAAAGCTTGTATACAGTGACTTCGGAAAGTATTCAGACCCCTTGACGTTTTCCACAGTTAAGTTACAGCCTTATTCTAAAATTGATTAAACAAATACAAATTGTCAGCAATCTACACACAATACCCCATAATGAAAAAGCGAAAACAGGTTTATATATATACTGTATATATATATATATATACACACACACACATATATACAAAATAAAAAAATTTACTTACATAAGCATTCAGACCCTTTGCTATGAGACTCGAAATTGAGCTCAGTTGCATCCTATTTCCCATTTATCATCCTTGAGATGCTTCTACAACTTGATTGCAGTCCACCTGTGGTAAATTCAATTGATTGGACATGATTTGTAAAGGCACACACCTGTCTATATAAGGCCCCACAGTTCATGTCAGAGCAAAAACCAAGGAATTGTCCCCAGAGCTCCAATACTCTTCCTAGAGCTGGCCACCCAACCAAATTAAGCAATCGGGGGAGAAGGGCGTTGGTAGGGTGGTGACCAAGAACCTGATGGAGTTCCTCTGTGGAGATGGGAGAAACTTCCAGAAGGACAACCATCTCTGCAGCACTCCACCAATCCACCTTTACGGTAAAGTGGCCAGACAGAATCCACTCCTCAGTAAAAGGCACATTACAGCACACTTGGAGTTTGCCAAAAGGCACCTAAAGACTCTCAGACCATGAGAAACAAGAATCTCTGGTTTGATGAAACCAAGATTGAACTCTTTAGCCTGAATGCCAAGCATCACGTCTGGAAGAAACCTGGCACCATCCCTACGGTGAAGCATGGTAATGGCAACATCATGCTGGGGCGATGTTTTTCAGCGGCAGGGACTGGGAGACCTGTCAGGATCGAGGCAAAGATGAATGGAGAAAAGTATAGAGAGATCCTTAATGAAAACCTGCTCCTGAGCACTCAGGACATCAGACTGGGGCGAAGGTTCCAACAGGACAACGACCCTAAGCACACAGCCAAGACAACGCAGGAGTGGTTTCGGGACAAGTCTCTGAATGTCCTTGAGTGGCCCAGCCAGAGCCCCGGACTTGAACCCGATCGAACATCTCTGGAGAGACCTAAAAATAGCTGTGCAGCAACACTCCACATTCAACCTGACAGAGCTTGAGAGGATCTAGAGCTTCCACAAAGTACTGAGTAAAGGGTCTGAATACTTATGCAAATGTCAATATTTCAGGTCTTTTTTTTTGTTATTTTTGTTAACAAATAACAAATATTCAAAATTGCTTTGTCATTATGGAGTATTGTGTGTAGATTGATGAGAGAAAAAAACAGTTGAATCAATTTTAGAATAAGGGCTGTAACGTAACAAAATGTGAAAAAAGTAAAGGGGCCTGAATACTTTCCGAAGGCACTGTATGTCGGCTCAACTTTAACGACCTTTACATTTCTATTGCGCAATATGCAACGCAGATTGAATAGAGCCCCTAGTCTTGAAAGTGTCATAAGTCGCATAAGACACATTACATATCAAAATCATCACACATTCTATATCTGAGCGATCAAACCAAGACATAATTTTGGCGGATCTTTCAAGGTGTCCGATGTCAGTATCTTTAAGTACTCTCTGCTTGTAAGCCAATCAAATTGACATCCGGTGCAACAAATCAATAAAGCTTGAGAATTGAGAGGCAAAAAAATACAAAAGGAGACATGTTTTAATCACAGTATGAAGAAGCATCAAAATGTTTAATTGTAACTTTACATAATATGCCCATAATGAACAAAATAATGAGGTGAGCTGCTCTTCATTCATACAAATTTCAACAGATTTGTGTAAAATACATTACATGTAGTTCACCTGACCGGAAAACATCAGATTTATCACATTTCTACATATCCTATGTACATTTAAAAGTGTGATAATTTATTAGGGTTTGTTTACAATGATTTACAAGACAAAGCGTGACACAGAACATAGGATGCTTCGGATAGAAGTGTAAACACAACAAACTTCAAAGTCATACAGAGAAAACAAACAGCCCAAATGCCAAAAATATGCATGCATGCTTCCTCCCTCCCTTCCTTGAAGAAATCCCAGGTAGAGAGTAGGAAAGGAAACATATGTAGCATTTTGGAACTGAGAATGGTATTGGCTGAATAGAGTTGCAGGATCCAAGCTGAGTTAGTGTGTTACACAAATTAATCGACCTGGATATGGAGGTTAAATGAATCATTTGGTTTTTGTCTTATTAACATACTGTACAAGAAAACATTAGAGCTACAATTTGTTGTTATTTGTTTTATGACTGTATGCCCTTGCCATTCCCTTAGAAACACAATCATACACAATCACAATGAAATATGGCTAAAAGAAAAGAAAAAAGGAGTAGCAATTAAAATATGATTTTGTGTTCTAAATCTATACTTAAATAAATCAAGGAGTCTTGATATGTATAAAGTATATGTGTTGACGGATACTGAGAAATATGTTGAAACATCTTGACATACGGTCAGGTCCAAAATGATTGCCACCCTTGATAAAGATGAGCAGAAAATACAAATACTGAGCTATATTTTACGCAAAAAAAAATGTTGCTACTTCTATTATTTTACACTAATACAATTGCTCAGGCAAAGATATTTAGTTTAACGAGTATATATATATATATATACCAAATCTACCACTAGTGTGCGTGGCCACAGCTCTATTTTTTCATATATATATATATATAGGATGTGGCCACGCACACTAGTGGTAGATTTGGCGTTGAAAGAAGGATGCATACGCAGAAAATAACCCCATACCCACTGTAAAATAAGGTGGATTTTTGATGTTATGAGATTATTTTGCTTCCACTGGTCCTCGGGCCCGTATTAAGTATGGCATAATAAACTTTACCCAGTACCAGGACATTTTAGCCAAAAACCTGGCTGCCTCTGACATGAGGCTGAAACTTGGCTCGAAGTGGGTCTTCCAGCAAGACAATAACCCGATGTACACATCAAATTCCACAAAGAAATGCTTAATTGACCACAAAATGAACATTTTGCAATGGTCATTTGTCTCAGGAAATCTGTGGTCGAACACCTGTGGTTTGAATTGAAAAGGGCAGCAGATAAGGATCTGGAAAGATTCTGTATGGAGGAATGGTCTAAAATACCTCCCAATGTGTTCTTCAATCTCATATTATCCTTGCAAGGTGAAGTATTGTGTGTGTTCCCGCTGGGACTACCCATATGAAAATGTATGCACACATGACTAAGTAACTTTGGCATATATTATTTTGATTATTATTATAATAGGTATTGAAAGGTATTCAAAACAGGGGTGCCAATAATTTTGACCCTATCTTTTTGAGAATGTTTTTCATTACTTATACTCTTTCTATGAGCATTTGTATTGGTATAAAATCATATAATTTTCCTTTATTTTATATATACATACAATATAGCTCAGTATTATGTATTATTAATTTTATGCAGTATTTTTTGCTCATCTTTATCAAGGGTGCTAATAATTTTGGACACATGGAGAGGACATGCATTTAAATGCCATTCTAAATGTTATGCCATTGCTCTTTGACAATGAAGTTAAACATAACAAACACAGGCATGTTTCAATACTGATACCAGTTTTCTTCCTTTTTTCCCGCTGTTCTTTGCATCCGACTTCTTCATTAGGCCATGACATGCTGTACTGCTGGTAGGCTAAGTCATGGGAGGAATCCTCAGCACAGGATACATTACCTCAGAGTGAGGCAACCATATAGTCAAGTCACAAGCTATTCTATCTAGACCCATACGCTGCTCTGTTCATCTAGCCTGGATTGAACTTAAAAGAGCTTTTATCTTTGTATCAAAATGAGCACACATCACACCAGCAAGAGGCCCTTGGCATTGTTCTTTCAGACTCATGTCACAATGACATTCAAACTTCCAGTGGCGACCTGCTCTTCCTGAACTCTTAAGGAGATGTGTTCACAGGGAGGAAGTGCAGACTACAAACTTCCTGGCAGAGAGCCAATGGGATGTCCAGAACCCTCCAGCTGGGCTGGGCAGAGATCCAACCAGAGAGCAGACAAGTCACTCTGGGGAAAAAAACAACATTACAGGGCGTGGGGATGAGGCACACTTTGCTTGCTGACACTCAACATCTCAATAAAGGGATTCTGTTATCACCAGGTTCACTTCAGCACGCCGGGTTGTTGAAAGACTGATAAAAATAGAGCAAGAACTCATCATAAAACAGAAGCGTTCGCGGTCCTTTCAGGTGCATTCAGGCTCCCCTTTTGGTCAGGCGGTTCAAACACAGGTCCCCTGATGTGTTACTGCGTGCAGTTTGCGGTTCTTCAGGCCATGATACTTATCTTTGAAGTCTCCAGGTTTCTGCTGCGAGGTGTCAATCAGGGCACTGGCGATGGCAATGCCTACAGGGAGAAACACATGGGGGAGGGAGAAAGGGAATGGGAGGAGGGAGAGAGACAGAAGAAGGGAGGTGAGCTTCAAAGAAGACACTCAGCAGTGTGGCAAAGTAAAACACAGCAGACAGTAATTAGCTCGCTGTCTCCCGCCCGCTTAAACCCTTTCCCAACTCCCAGAAACGCTTCCCCAACTCCTGCCCAAGCCCTCACATATCAGAGTTCAGCAGGAGACGAGGAACTACATGTCACTGAAGCATAGCTCTATACCTCTCTAGGCTGCTATGGGCTGTTCTTTTTCTCAAAACAACAATCTGATGGTCTGCTATTTTCTCCACAGTGCAACAAAAAAAAGTGGAGAACACAATGACACCAGATGCTTACTGTAGTTAATATGGATTTTCAGTATGGCTTGCCCTCTGTACAGCGGTAGGCTTGACTAGTATACTCATTAGGACAGGAAGTAAATCTCCTTGTATG
Organism: Oncorhynchus clarkii lewisi; assembly: GCF_045791955.1. Taxonomy (NCBI): domain Eukaryota; kingdom Metazoa; phylum Chordata; class Actinopteri; order Salmoniformes; family Salmonidae; genus Oncorhynchus; species Oncorhynchus clarkii. The sequence goes on from NC_092169.1 coordinate 19,486,254, forward strand.
CAGACCAAAAAACTAAAGAGAAAAACAAGGGGAAAAAAAACTCTACATGTTTAAGCGTTTCACACACCAGTGATTCCTGGGTTTTTGCAGAGGGAACACTGATGTGAAATCAAATCAAATGTGTATTTGTCACATGCGCCGAATACAACAGGTGCAGTCTACACCTTACAGTGAAATGCTTCCTTACAATGATGTGTGAGTGCGCGCAGTTTGCCTATGCATGTGTGTGGTCAAGCCACAGTGTGCCTTAGGTAGGCATGGCAACAATCGCCTCAGTGCTCTTTCCCGCCGCCACGGACAGGCCAACCCTCAGCACTGATTACAGAACAAGATGTCTGAGTTAGAGAGGTATAGAGAGAGGGACAAAGTGGGAGTGGAGGAGAGAAAAGAGCCTGGGCTGACACTCTTAGTCTACAGCCTGACATGTCTGGTCAGTGGAGCCAGACTAGATTACCTGTCAGCCCTTTCACTCCAAATCACAACCAGATCCTTTTCAACACTGTTACCTGACACTTTTTCTATAGCAATCACTACACGTAACACTGCAGCTAATATGTCTGACCTTGACATCCAAAGCCATCACTACTATTGGATAGAAACCACCACTACATGTAACTCTTGAAAGACAAACTTTCCACACTTGAAAGTAACACTTTTTTTTAAATTAAAGCTTTTCAAAGAAAACTAAAAACATTTCATGAAAAAGTGATCGTTATAGATGCCAATTTGGTGACTCAACCAAAGGTGAAAGCTTACAACAGTGGTTCCCAAACTCGGTCCTGGGTCCCACCCTGGGAGCACGTTTTGGTTTTTGCCATAGCACTACACAGCTGATTCAAATAATCTACTAATCATCAAGGTTTGGCTATTTGAATCAGCTGTGTAGTGATAGGGCAAAAACCAAATAATGCCCCCCTTGGGATCCCCAGGCCGAGTTTGGGAAATGCTGGCTTACAACCAAATAGCTTATTTTTCATGATTGCTAATTAAAGCCAAAGCCTTCTGGATAACCAGAGATATGCATCTCAAATCAAATTATTTGGACAACATAATCAAATCAGGATACAGGTGAGTGGAGGTGAAGGGCGCTCCCTGCTAATGCAACCTACTAAGGGAATTGTTTTGTCAGGTGAGGTTGCTGGATCACTAACCCTGATGTACAAAATGGTTTGGAACAGGAAGGGCCTTTCTAGCACTAGGGACCCCAAATACATATAATTTTCAATCAAACAGGAATGGGACATAGTATCATAGTATTAAGATCTGACGAGGGTTTTAGTGAAGAGAAATACAGTAAAAAGGCCAGGTCTTTCTTGAATTTGTTTATTTTTTATAAAGGTTATATAAAACTCAAACTAAATAAGAAGAACAAGCACATTATTCTGATGACAGCTTGTAATGAAATATAATAGAATTAGTGTCATCTGCATGACAATAAAGGAGTCGAGTTACAGTTATAACTTTCTCACACAGATTACAGCTGCTTGACTTTCAAGTTTAGCTTTTAGTATTTCTGCTGGCCAGGCAGGATTTCTCCATGAGCTACTGTTGGTTCCCCATTATTCAAATAGCATCATTAAGAGTGAGAATCCTTGTGAAAACCTTGTCCTAGTTTGATACACTACATGACTAAAAGTATTTGGACATCTGCTTGTCAAACATCTCATTCCAAAATCATGTGCATTCATATGTTGTTCGTCCCCACTTTGCTGCTATAACAGCCTCCACTCTTCTGGGAAGGCTTTCCACTAGATGTTGGAACATTGCTGCGTGGACTTGTTTCAATTCAGCCACAAGAGCATTAGTGAGGTCGGGCACTGATGATGGATGATTAGGCCTGGCTCACAGTCGGAATTCCAATTCATCCCAAAAGTGTTCAATGGGGTTGAGGTCAGGGCTCTGTGCAGGCCACTGACCTTGACAAACCATTGCTCTATGGACCTTGCTTTGTGCACAGGGGAATTGTCATGCTGAAACAGGAAAGGGCCTTCCCCAAACTGTTGCCACAAAGTTGGACGCACAGAATCATCTAGAATGTCAATGTATGCTGTAGCGTCAAGATTTCCCTTCACTGGAACTAAGAGGCATAAGCCCGAAACATGAAAAACAGCCCCAGACTATTATTCCTTCTCCACTTAACTTAACAGTTGTCACCATGTATTGGGGCAGGTGGCGTTCTCCTGGCATCTGCCAAACCCAGATTCAGTTATTGTGCTGACATTGCTTCTAGAAGCACTTTGGAACCCGGTAGTGAGTGTTGCAAGCGCTACGCGCTTCAGCACTCGGCGGTCCCGTTCTGTGAGCTTGTGTGGCCTACCACTTTGCGGTTGAGCTGTTGTTGCTCCTAGACATTTCCACTTCACAATAACAGCACTTAGTTGACCGGGGCAGCTCTAGCAGGGCAGAAATTTGACAAACTGACTTGTTGGAATCCTATAATGTTGCCATATTGAACATCACTGATGTCTTCAGTAAGGCCATTCTACTGCCAATGCTTGTCTATGGAGATTACATTGCTGTGTGCTCAATTTTATACACCTGTCAGAAACAGGTGTTGCTGAAATTGCAGAATCTACTAATTTGAAGGGGTGTCCACATACTTTTGTATGTAGTGTATCTTCACCAGACAATGTGGTTGATAATGTTGACCAGATGTGCAAGCCTCATCTCAAAGTCAGTTCCTATTGTAACTGAATTGAATTGTTTCTAAATCCTGTTAAATCGGTTAAACATATACTTATTAACAGTCTTTTAAATCCTCATCACCCAAACTAGGAGGACATATTATCTGAGACAAGGAGTGAATGAAAGAGTCACATAAGAAGATCCACTCTGGGTCAATAACCTCTGCTTCCCACTTGGTTCTCATATCACTGTCAACAAGCTCTCCACTCATAACTGCGCAGGGGGAACAGTAGGAGACAAGATGATGCCTTTGATACCCTCAGAATAACTGGACAACACTGTAGTCCAGCCCAGCCTGCACTGTAGGTCAGAGAGAGAAAGAGAGCCCTGAGTCTGGATGTGAATAGACACTATGCCTGGAAACAGAACACCATACCCTTACATTCCCAATAATGGTGACATAAAAGAAAAGGGATTAAGAAAGAATATTAAGAAAAAAAAGAGCAATCATATCTTTATTTGTATGCGTTATCTTTCCTCGACACACTCAGCAGCGTATGTTAGTTTAACGAGCTTAGAAAAAGCCAAGGCCACCGGACCACGAGGCTGTGATGGGAAACGAGGCGTCATGGTGGTAGCTCGGCGGATAGAGAGATGGTCAGGAAAGCAGAAAAGGAGAGATAACTGGGACCCTGATAGTGTTTTTTCCTCCATTTTCCATCGCTTGCTTGGGAAACTTCAAGAGAATTATAAACCAATGCCACATTGAACTGAGACTGGGAGACTTACAGTGCCTAGTGAAAGTTTACACACCCCTTGCACAGTCTTCAAATTATATTGCCTTAAAATGAAATGTAAAAAGGGATTACATTAGATTTTTTCGACTACAGATCTACACAGAACATTTTCCTAATTAATAAAAAATAAAAATAACAAAAATGTGTTGATTGTGTATGTCTTCACACCCCAGAGCTAATACTTGGTGGAAGCACCTTTGGGAGCCATTACAGCTGTGAATAATTTTGTATAAGATTCTACCAACTTTGCACAACTCTTGTTTTTGTCAAAATTGCTCAAACTCAGTTAATGTGATTGGGAATCATTTATGGGCAGCAATATTCAAACCAAAAATGTAAGTCAGGACTGAGACTGGACCGCTCAGGAACATTCACAACTCTTGGAAAGCCATTCTGGTGTGTCTTTGTCAGTAACGTGTGCAATTGTCCCTCTGAAAAATGTAACTACATATATCCCAAGGTAAGATTTACAGAAGACTGTGGGTTTTTTGATCCTGACAAATTCTCCTGTCCCTGCCGATGACAAGCATACCCATAACATGATGCTGCCACCACAATACTTGAAAATACAGAGGGTTTCGCTCTGTGTTGTATTAAATTAGACTCAAACTTGCAGTTTTAATTTAGGCAAAAAACGTTCATTTCTTTGCTGTGTTGTCTTGCAGTATTACTTAATGGCCTTGTTGCAAAAAGAATGGATGGCTTCCTTTTCACTTTGTCATACAGATCAGTAATGTGGAGTGAAATCAATGTTGGTGACCCTCTGTATTTTCAGGTATTGCCAGGTGGCACCGTCATGTAATGGCAACACACTATCACAGATTATTGTGAAATAGACACATGACTTATTTGAAATTCGTGACGGGCACACAAAAAAGTACATTTTTTCATGTCCACCACAGGATTTTCTTCATAACGCATTGTGTTGAATACGCAATTTTCATGTCTACCACACAATTTTCTTCCTAACGCATTTGTGTCAAGTAGAACATTTTCTTCATAAAGAATGAAAATGTGTTGTAGCTCACATTAGCTTGGCTAGGGGTTAGGGGTTAAGGTTAGGGTATTTACATGGTTAAGGTTAGCTAACATGCTAGCTAAGTAGCTAAAAAAGTAGTACATAGTTGTAAAGTTGCTTATTAGTTAAAATGCTAAAGTTGTCCATCGTGATTCGAACACGCGTTTGGGTTGCTAGACCTTCGCGTTATACACCCACCCGTCCTCCCCAACCAACCTCCCTTGTATCGTTTCTGTCTTAAGTAACCTACTGCCTTCATCGGTGATTGAAATGCACAGAACACCCATCGTATTCTGAAAAAATACAATGTGTTTTATTATTCAGCAGGACAATTACACAAACTTAAATACCAAAGACACACCAGAATGGCTTTCCAAGGGGTGGTGTGTTTCTGAATGATCCAGTCGCAGTCATGATCATATATGATTTGATTTGATTTACTGAGCTTAAAGCTGCAATATGTAACTTTTGGGGTGAATTCACATAGAAATATGAGTTATAGATCTGTCATTCTTATTGAAAGCAAGTCTAAGAAGTGGTAGATCTGTTCTATGTGCACTATTTCTTTGCTTCCCATTTTTAAGCTTCAAAGAGCTAACAATACAATATTTTGGGTTATGGAAAATATATTTCACAGCAGTTCAGATTACATAATGATTCTCTACACTATACTTGCTTCTTTTTCCACATAAACTGAAATTAGGCAAACTATTCAAATTTTTGTAACCAGGAAATGGCGGAGCAATTGTGCACCTTTAAACAATTTTGACAATAACAATGTTGCCCTAAGAGTTGTGCAAGGATGGTAGAAACTTATACAAAATTAGTCTCAGCTGTAATTGCTGCCAAAGGTGCTTCCATCGAGTATTAACTCTGGGGTGTGAAGACATACGCAATCAACACATCTTAATTTTTTTGGTTATTAATTTAGAAAATGTTCTTTACTTTTTCTTTCACTGAAAATGTGGAGTAGGTTGTGTAGATCTGTAGGTTTGGCAGATTACATTTTAAGGCAGCAAAATGTGAAGACTGTGCAATGGGTGTGTAGACTTTCACTAGCGACTATCTTTACAGGCACCTTGGCTAAATGCAAGTCGCTGGGCAACGAGGGTACCACCACAGACTCTTACCTCGGACCGCACTCACTCAACAGATCTCTCCTGAATAGGCAGGTTATTGTTGATGAGAACAGGATTGCTGTGTTTGTGTGGAGACTATGTTTAAACTCCTAAGAACATGCTGGTATCTGGCAGGGAGATGGTTTTCTTCCCTGTCCTGACATCTCATCCTGTAGGGGAATCCCAACAATGAGGGAGAAGGTAGAGAAGACTGATGATGGAAAGAGGAGCAGGTAAAGAATTAAGACATGATGTGAAAGATGAGGTAGTAAGACTAGAGTAGGAGATGGCTGCTATATAGCTATATGTTTGTCTGTCTGTCTTTGTCCCTTCAGCAAATAGGAGAATGTCTGTCTGTGTCTTTTGGACATTTTATCCATGTGCCAATCTAGCTCCAGCTGTATAGTAAGTCTGTCTGAGAAGCCTGACTTTTAAAAGTACACACCCTTTCTCAGACATTTTAGAATGTTGAAACCAACTTCCCTACATTCAGGGGAAGTTCCTCACTAAGCAGCTAGTCCCAGTAGGTTGGAAGTAGAGTAAGCAGATTAATACAATGGCCCCTCACTCAACTATTGGACTGAAGGAATACATTAGGCTTGGTTAGATCCACCGCTCCCCTGACTTAGACAGATTTAGTAGTGTGTTTGTGTTGGGAGATGGGCAATGATAGACTCCAGAGTGGAGGGATTTGGTGCTTCTTCTGGTCTCCTCGGCAGAGCACTGTAAAGCCAGTGACACACAGGGGGCTTAGAGAAGTTGACTGCTTCACCAGCTTGTAATCTCTATACACAGACATGCCTGTGGAGAGGTGGGTGTGTGTGTGTGTGTACACGTGTGCATTCGGCATGTTTGTGGGTATGTGTGTGTATGTGCAGGCAGATTGTCTATACCAGACAACAATTAATACAACTAAAACTTCTACTTCTTGCAGAGGATGGAGTTGAAATGTGACATTTCCTCCACAGTGTTATGTATGGATATGGTTGGTATGGAACTCCTCTGAGTAACTTTTCCTATGAAGATGAGCCCTTTATCCACCTGTGCTATCCTGGGAGCCTCAGCTCTGCTGATCTCAGCATTACAGAACAATGTGTTTGAGCTCTGTACCAGACAGGACTGTGTACTGCTCTACCCATCATATAAACCCCAGGCTCTCAACATCCAGGCACTTTAATCCCAAAATCGGAGAAACCGTCAGGATCCTAAAAGGCGGATTAATATGGCGCAGGTGTCGCGATAACGCAGGATTCTGAGTTTTTCACGCAGAAAAGGAAAGATAAAACCCTGAAAAAATTACTTACTGCGTTTTGTAAATGCAGATTTAAAATTATTCTTATTGTAAATTCTGCTCGGTTCAGTCAGGGTTCGTACCAGATCATGAATGTAAAAGGACTAATTTTGTGCTTCAGTTGCACTTCTCCACTTCTATGAAATATTTTTGCTCGAGTCATTGGATTACCAGACAGCACTCTGACTGACGTGCAGACTTCTTTTCTACGTGTACTTTCCTCAGGTGTAGTTTCTTTCCGGCAGCAAGTTAAATTGAAATAATAACTTCAAGCAAAACATTAGGAAATATAGCTGGCTACATTATTTCTATGATAATAAGCCTTAGAAATATGATGGTCATGCATTGTTTTTGCAAAAATACCTTGCTTTTTCATTATAAGCTGTGTCTTGTCTTTAATATCATTAAATTGAAGACATAGTTTTATCAAAGATTCCCAGTAATTAGTATAACGCGATCAAAGTAATTAATCGTGTACCTGTAATTAACTAGGAAGTTGGGGCACCAAGGAAAGTATTCAGATTACAAAGTTATAATTTCCCAATATAACCTTTCAGATATTTTCACATCTGATCAATAGTCTTCTGATTAATGATTTATTTATTTTACCTCACGTTAGTCTCATTCCAAACATCGTAAATTGTTGGTTATCTGCACTAACCCAGTCTTCACTATGAGTCATCCATACATCAATTGTCTTAAATCATTTATTTATTACTAAGTAATTCACAGAAATGGATAAACAAACAGTAAATATGGTTACATGAAATGATAGAATGTGCCCTAGTGGGCTGAACCGGCATGGCAGCTTGTTAGACAAAGGGGCAATGGGGGGGGGGGGGGGGGGTCGATTAAGAAGTCCCTACAAAGTTAATTATAACAATAAAAAACGCTCACTCATTCGGGAACAATTGCAATCAATATATATATTTACGCTCAGTTTGTCGTCTTGATCGCTGGTGAAAAGTTAATTTATTTTGCAGAATTGTCCGTCTCTCTCGGTTGTGGTTAGCGGGGATTGTTCAGAGTGACATTCGTTATAGAATAGATGTTTCGGTGGTTGTCGTTATTCGCGTTCAATTGATGTCGAATTCCTAGCTGCAGACTAGTAATTAGTATCAAAGACTTGTTCTTATTCTGTCGGTATCGATAGTCTGAGTTTTAACCACGTGGTATGGTTAAAAGATTCAGCAATGGTCTACAACCTTTAGTCCCCCTCCTAATGGAGAAAAACATGGTCTTCTGATAATTTCTCAAAGTGGGGTTTTATTCAGAATGGCCTCTGATTTAGTTCAAATCAAAAGGGAATTGTATTTTCTTCATTAGACAGTCCACAATCATATTACACCATTATTCAAACTGTATCATCCTCAATCATTCATCTTATACAACAATTAGATGTAAACCTCATATCTGAGGCTATTATATAAACAGCGTTATGGTAATGTTGCCACATCGTCTCTCTTGAGCTTCCCAAGTTGTGACAAACGCACCAGTTCGTAGCTGGATTCTTCACCGATCTTTTACACTTTCTCTGGAACATGAAATTTGTTCGTACCTCACGTTCTGTGAGGTGGAAGGATTTCCTTTGTCCCCATGAAACTACTCTCTATAACTGTGTGTCCATGAGGCAGGATCTTCCTTAGGAATATACGACCTCACTCTGCCCACAGCAGTCTGGTTGTAGAAGCAAAGAGCGGGGGATGGTGCTCGCTGTACTCAAAGAGGGCAACATCATGACAGCTGATTGACATGTGTGGCTGCAGCCGACTGTTGTCATCTGATAAATTATTTCCTGATGAATATGTTGCACTAATGTATTTTGTGTGAAAAAAAACTATAGTTGCATGCCCCTTATTACTCTATTGAAGCAAAAAAAACACTGACTTTCAATATAAAACGCAGGTGAAATGTTTTAAAACAGATTTTTGATGGTTTTCATTTTGTAAAGGCAGATTACTGAAAACTAATACTAACCCTGCTATAGAGTTCTGAACCACCACAAATGTGGTGAGGAGGCTGTCACTTTCTTTCAAAGATTTGAATTCAGGTTCTCAAATCAAAGTTGATCAAATCAAAATCAAAGTTTATTGGTCGCGCACTCAGTTTAGCAGACATTATAGCGGGTGCAGTGAAATACCATACCATAAAGGCCTGATTGGTTGAGTGCTGCAGAGATGGTTGATCTTCTGAAAGGTTCTCCCATCTCCACAGAAAAACTCTGGGGCACTGTAAGAGTGACCATCGGGCTCTTGGTCACCTCCCTGACCAAGGCCCTTCTCCCCCGATTGCTCAGTTTGGCCAGGCAGTCAGCTCAAACGTCTTCCATTTAAGAATGATGGAGACCACGGTGTACTTGGGGACCTTCAATGCTAAAGAAATTGTTGGTACCCTTCCCCAGATCTTTGCCTTGACACAATCCTGTCTCTGAGCAGTACGGACAATTTCTTCAACCTTATGGCTTGGATTTTGCTCTGACATGCACTGTCAACTGTGGGACCTTATATAGACAGGTGTGTGCCTTTCCAAATCATGTCCATGCAATTGATTTTACCACAGGTGGACACCAAACAAGTTGTAGAAACATCTCAAGGGGTCTGAATACTTTCCGAATGCACTGTATATAATGGTTTGTATAGACAGTATGGACAGTATATAAATACTGATGAGCCATGACTATGTATATACATATAAAGTGAGTAAAACAGTATGTAAACATTATGTACATATGGCAAAGCAGTTTCTAAGGTGCAGGGTAGAGTACAGTTTGGAAGCCGGTCTTGTAACAGTGACTAAGGTTCAGGGAAGGGTACTGGGTGGAGTCCGGCTAGTGGTGACTGTTTAACAGTCTGATGGCTTTGAGATAGAAGCTGTTTATCAGTCTCTCGGTCCCAGCTTTGATGCACTCGTACTGTCTCCTACTTCTAGATGCTAGCAGGGTGAACAGGCTGTGGCTCGAGCGGCTGAGGTCCTTGATTATCTTCTTGGCCTTCCGGGTGCTGTAGATGTCCTAGAGGGCAGGCAGTGTGCCCCCGATGAAGCATTGGAATGACCACACAACCCTCTGGAGAGCCCTGCGGTTGCAGACAGTGCATTGCCGTACCAGGCGGCGATATAGCCTGACAGGATTCTCTCAATGGTGCATTTGTAGAAGTTTGTGAGGGTGTTAGGTGTCAAGCTGAAATGATTTAGCCTCCTGAGGTTGAATAGGCACTGTTGCACTTTCTTCACTACACTGTCTGTGTGAAGGGACCTTTGTGACCCATTTCAAGAAACTAGGTGTATGTCGTAACGTCACTACTTCACAGAAGAGTCATTTGATTATTATTATTTTTTTAAATCAAAATATGGGCAGAAATGCCTTCTGGAACATGTGAACTTTCATATGCCTCAATAACATAATCGTATGCCATCTATAAATATAAAACTGTTAAATATTGAGTTGGTAGTTGGTTTAGCCACGGCAAATATAGGAACCTTCCGGCTAGCCATGATTGGCTAGGATAATGGATGGGTTGGACATGAGTTTGGATTGGTCTGCCATGTAGCATGCTTCTGTCTATAACATGAGCTGCTAAGTACGTGTGGATAAGCCTATCTACTGCTGCTTTATTGAAAGATGTCACAAAGAACTGAAAAAGTATAACATTTCAGGTAAGACCCAAATGCAGACTGTGTTGAAGTAACAATGTTTATTACTGCAACAGGGGCAGGCAAGTGTCAGGTTGGGCAGGCAGGGATCAATAATCAAGAGTGGTGGGGTAAAGGTACAGGACGACAGGCAGGAACAGGGTCAGGTAGAGGTCGGTAATCCAGAGTAGGGGCAAAGGTACAGGACGGCAGGCAGGCGGGCTCACAGTTGGGACAGGCAAGGGTCAAAACCAGGAGGGCGAGAATAAGAGGGACTGGGGAAAAGCAGGAGCTGAGACAAAATGCTGGTTGACTTGACAAACTGGCAACAGACAGAGAGCACAGGTGTAAATACACAGGGGATAATGGGGAAGATGGGCGAGTGGAGACAATCACAAGGACATGTGAAACAGATCAGGGAGTGACAAAAAGTGTTGCTACCGCTCTCAACATTGCTGCCTTGAAGTTAATAGCGCTATCGACAAAGCTCAGTGGGAAAACATGGTGATGGACTACTTTCTAGAGGATGATTGTGCCATGCTGATTCTGAAAATGAATTATTTATTTTTCCTTTATTTAACCTGTTGCGACGACCAAACCCTGATCCGGGATTCTATTTATAGACCTAAGCTCATTACCATAACGCAACGTTAACTATTCATGAAAATCGCAAATGAAATTAAATAAATATGCTATCTCTCAAGCTTAGCCTTTTGTTAACAACACTGTCATCTCAGATTTTCAAAATATGCTTATATTCAACCATAGGAAAACAATCATTTGTGTAACAGTAGCTAGCTAGCGTAGCATTTAGCGTTAGCATTAGCGTTAGCATTTAGCAGGCAACTATCACAAAAACAAGTAAAGCCTTCAAATAAAATAACTTACCTTTGAAGAACTTCTGATGTTTTCAATGAGGAGACTCAGTTAGATAGCAGATGCTCAGTTTTTCCAAAAAGATTCTTTGTGTATTAGAAATAGCTCCGTTTTGTACATCACATTTGGCTACCAAAAAAAAAAAAAAAACGAAAATTCAGCCCTCAAAACGCGAACTTTTTTCCAAATTAACTCCATAATATCGACTGAAACATGGCAAACGTGGTTTAGAATCAATCCTCAAGGTGTTTTTCCACATATCTCTTCAATGATATATCCTTCGTGGAAGCCTGGTTTCTCCTTGCTCTCAAATGGAAAAATAATTGCACCTGGCTTTACGCTCCAATTTCGACGCAGGGACACCAGGCGGACACTTGGAAAATGTAGTCTCTTATGGTCAATCTTCCAATGATATGCCTACAAATACGTCACAATGCTGCTAACGCCTTGGGGGAACGACAGAAAGTGTAGGCTCATTCCTTGCGCAATCACAGCCATATAAGGAGACAATGGAAAACAGAGCTTCAGAAATTCTGCTCATTTCCTGGTTGACGCATCATCTTGGTGTCGCCTGTAGAATGAGTTCTGGGGCACTTACAGACAATATCTTTGCAGATTCTGAAACTTCAGAGTGTTTTCTTTCAAAAACTGTCAAGAATATGCATAGTCGAGCATCTTTTCGTGACAAAATATCGCGCTTAAAAAGGGAACGTTTTTTATCCAAAAATGAAATAGCGCCCCTAGAGATCAAAAGAGGTTAACTAGACAAGTCAGTTAAGAACAAATTCTTATTTTCAATGACAGCCTAGGAACAGTGGGTTAACTGCCTAGTTCAGGGGCAGAACAACTCATTTTTACCTTGTCATCTAGGGGATTCGATCTTGCAACCTTTCAGTTAGTAGTCCAACGCTCTAACCACTAGTCTACCTGCCACCCCATGAATCAGACAATGAGGAAATTCCTGATTTAGTTCAAAACATTTATCAAACCAGTCATTGTGGAGTCTTCTGATGACAATCGTGGGGAAGAAACGGTGTCGTTGTCATGGAAGAAGTTTACCGAGTTTTGAAACCAGTGGAATGCCCGGTGGAAGCAGAGAGATTGTGCCAAATTTGTAGAGTCCAAAAAAGAGAACTAAGAAAGAAGGCTGTTGTATAAAACACCTGTTTCCGGATTACATCTTCAAACTAAGGGCAACCCTGGCATCCATGACAGAGGGAGAAGCATTCATCCATGTACACGGATAAGAGTTGCGACTCTTCTTTGTTCCAGTACTGTCGTTTTGCCTCTGATTGCCTTACGGAGGTCATAGCTGGTCTGTTTGTACACGTCCATATTCTCATATTCCCATGGTTAATTGCAGTGGTTTGCGCTTTCAATTTTGCTCGATTGCTGCCATCTAGCCACGATTTTTGGTTTGGATCAATTCTAATCGTCACAGTGGCAACAGCATCCTCTATGCACTTACTGATGAACCCAGTCACCGAGTCAGTGTATACGTCGATACTATTCTGCATCACAACCAGGACCGAAAGATTTAAAAACAGCTTCTACCTCCAGGCCATCAGACTGTTGAACAGCCGTCACGCAATTTCCTGTAGTAAGTGAGAGTAGTAAGTAGTACTTGTCGTGTCTTTGGTTATGCCAGATTAAGTGATATGCTATTCTATAAAATAATTTATCCGTAATTAATATCACCTGATTGAGCTAATCATGTAAATGTAATTAACTAGAGAGTCGGGAACAACAAAATAATATTTATAGAGCTGTTAACTTCCGAATAAGCTCTTAAAGACCTAGTAATATTTTACATCAATAGCAGTCAATATTAATCGTCATCTTAATTCAGTCTCATCTGAAAGTTGTAAATTCTTGGTTATCTGCATAAACCCTGGCTAACAATTTGAATCAGCAATACAAAATTGGGTTTAATAATTGATTTACTAAATACCTAACTAATCACACAGAATTACACATACACATAATTAAATCATAACTTGATTACAAATTACGTCATAAAGGAAAACGCCCCTAGCGGTTGGAACAGATATGACAGCTTGTTACACAAAAGAAAAGGGGCTGGGTTTGAGTGAAGGAGCGGGAAGACTGAGGAAAAAAGGGAAGAAGCTGTGCTATCGTAAATACAGTATCTTATGCATTCTAAATTACCGCCCATTTGGAAAAGGAAAATGCAATACATATTTACTATGAGCTGCGTTTTTGTGTGGTAGACGGGATACTCTGTCGGTTCCTTCCTAACCTGCGTTTGCAGCTGCTGTTGCTAACTCAACGGCTAGGAGGTATCACATCTGTAGTGAATAAGAGTTCAAAGTTCATACCATTCGCAACCAAAGCTCACGCTGATGTTGGCTTCATGCTGTAGTTATTATCTGAACCATTCTGACATCGGACCGTCGTCCTACATCCTCAGAACAGGAGGTTATATTGTCGTCAAGGGCTTATATAGGAAGGGAGAGGAGGGCGTGTTTGAAAAGTTTTATAGCCCATGTCCCTTCACAGGGGAGGGCCACTGATTGAGCAGAGCCCTATCTTATGAAAACCCAAATCTCACATTTTAGAAGCTAAAATCACATTTCATCCCATCACGAAACATTTCATATTCAAACATTTAAATTGAACAACAATTCCATGTGAATCCGATAACTCTGATGTGTAGACTTTCCACTGTAGAATTTCTGTCATCTTATCATTGATGAGATGTCTCAGATGACAACCGAACTGACATCATTTCATTAAGTACCACCGCATATGTTAAATTGGTCGGATTACCAGAGTATTGTTCATTCCCCCCCCCACCTTCTGATGTTCCCAGAATCTCTATGTTAACCAAGGGTTTGCAAATGTAACATCAGTAGGGTAGAGAGAGGAAAAAGGGGGGAAGAGGTATTTATGACTGTCAAAAACCTAACCCCAGGCCAACGTCATGACATACTCCTGTAATAAGTAATAGACAAAGAAGGACTCATACACACCTCAAACACACAGACTCCGTACTCAAATATACACTCACATACACCCATACTCACAAACATATGCACACACAGCCAACGCTGATGTCCCATATACACTGAGTGTACAAAACATTAGGAACAGTTTTCTAATATTGAGTTGCACTTTCCCTTTTGCCTTCAGAACCGCCTCAATTCGTCAGGGCATGGACTCTACAAGGTGTCGAAAGCGTTCCATAGGGATCCTGGCCCATATTGACTCCAATGCTTCCCACAGTTGTGCCAAGTTGGCTGGATGTCCTTTGGGTGGTGGACCATTCTTGATACATACGGGAAAATGTTGAGTGTGAAAAACCCAGCAGCTTTGCAGTTCTTAACATAAGCCAGTGCACCTGGCACCTACTACCATACCCCGTTCAAAGGCACCTGAATCTTTTGTTTCCCTACTCACCCTCTGAATGGCACACACACACAAAATCCATGTCTCAATTGTCTCAAGGCTTAAAAAGCCTTCTTCAACCTGTCTCATCCCCTTCAACTATACTGATTGAAGTGGATTTAACATGTGACATCAATAGCTTTCACATGTTCAGGTGTTCCTGTTTTGTACACTCAGTGTATATAGAGACATTAAACACTGGACCGTTTATTTTATACTGTCTTTCACACTTTGTATTCATATATAGTATTCTTCATATCTTATTCTAATATACTGTATCTACTACTGTACATTGCATTTTTGTTACAATGTTTATACACACTGCGTATTAATGTACTGGATTCTTAATTATATACTAGATTACTGTATATACCGGAATCTTTTTCATCTACCATATTCTTCATTTAGCTCATTACATTTTTTTCATATAGTGTGTGTGTGTGTGTGTGTATGTATGTATATGTATGTATATATATATATATATATATATATATATATATATATATATATATATATATATATATATATATATATATATATAGTATATCATTTTCATATAGTACATTGCATTTTTGATTCACTGTTTATATACACCACCTGTATTTATATACTGGATTCTTGACATAGCTCACTGTAATATACAGTATTTACTGCTGTACATATTCTTTGTATATCTTTTTGGTGTATATACGCATAGATTGCATTTGGATTACTGATGCAGTGTTATTTGTGCTGTTAACTAGATTTGTCCTGGCATTCTTAAATTATTGTTTTTTACTGTTATTTGTGTACTTGTTTGACATTTCTACTGCATTCTTAGGAGCTAGTAACACAACCATTTCGCTACATCCACTATAACATCTGCTAAACTGTGTAAGTGACCTATTAACTTTGATTTATAAAGCGCACTTATGCACAAACACACACCCCCACACACATGCACTCACATACTAACTGGTGTTAGCATCTCTTCCTGACCAGTTTTCCCACATCAGATGGGTCAAGACAAATAGCTATTTCCAGTTACCACCCCCAGTGTTCCATAAAGGGAAAGGGGGATACCTTGTCAGTTGTACAACTGAATGCATTCAACTGAAATGTGACTTCAGCATTTAACCCAACCCCTCTGAATCAGAGAGGTGCGGGGGGCTGCCATAATCGACATCCACTTTTTCGGCGCCCGGGGAACGGTGGGTTAACTGCCTTGCTCAGGGGCAGGACGACAGATTTGTACCTTGTCAGCTCAGGGATTCTAAAGCCCCTATGGCATCTGACCACATCTCTCTCTTTCTCTACCCGGTTTCACAGCACTGCTTCAGCACTTACTGCAGAGTGACAGTTTTATTTCTATAGTTCCATGTATGATATGCATATAAAGTACTTAATCGCCACAATATTACCGAATAAAACTGTTCGACCACCGCAATACCAAATGAGCAATCAACACAATTTTAATTCAGAACATTTTTCAATCAAGACACAGGTCAACAAACGTCTCACCCATCGGAGCATTTCTTGGCAAATTGGACACAAATCTTTGCAAACTGACATCCAAAATGTCAGAATTTCTGTAGCAAAATCAAGCCTTTTTGCCCGCAACTATCACAAAAAAGAACTGTGAAATCATGCAGGATCTGACATACTGCACAGTATGCATTTACCCAGCATGTGTAGCCAATACTGTAGCCTGTACTTACTGGCTGCACTTATCAGCTCCTACTATTTGCCCAGTACCTGGTGTCTTTAAAGGCTCCTCTAAATGTAATGCAAGCAGCTTTTCCCAGTATGAGAACCTGATGCCTTGCAAAGTGCTTAATTTTAGCTGTATTTTACAGGCTTCCTGCTGCAGTCACTTTTACACCTGCTCGTATTTCAGCTCATGTATTATACCTACACGATGAGCCGACAGCAGCCTCTCAGAAAGCCCTGGGCTTCAGGGGAAAAGGAAAAGGAGAGAAATAAAATAAGTGGGAAAGCGTGAGAAAAAGGGAGAAAGAGAGAGGTGGAGGGAGAGGAAGAGTGAGAGAGATAACGTGTGGGTGCGTATATGAGTAACAGAGGGAAAGCGATATTTTGATGGCTGCTGACAGTGCTAAAAGTTCTAAAGCATTCCCGAGCTCATCTCTGTGACACTGGGTGCCATTCAAATGGTCATCTCCCTATTCATTTACCTACAGCACAGTGGCATATTTAGCACCTCTGAAATATCACAGATCCTCTTAGGAGAAACATGAGCTCATCTGGCCTCTGCTGAAAAACCTATTGGAGGGAACAATCGATCCAACAGCCTGCTAATTCCTCCAGGTATAACATGCCTTTTTCTGTCTCTCTCAAAACAAAGCCCCTAATAGTTGATAGATCAGGTATATCTGTGTCCATCCAAACACAGATGGTACACGGATTTCCAAATTGAACTGCCAGAAGTAGAGAAATAGACACTCTGGCAGATATTGGGTTCTAGTTGCGATAAAGGGGAGGTGGGGTTGGGATCTAACAGAGAGAGGGGATAGGTGAGGGAGGAAGGGGAGAAAGGGAGGTTGGGGGAGGAGAAGAGTCTCCACATCTCAAATATGTCATGCTTCAGTTAGCATCTGTCTGTAGAGACTCTTGAAGTCTTGAACCGGTAGGGAGACAGAGAGAGAGATTTTCTAAATTGAACTTTATCTTTCTCTCTCTCTCTTTCTTTTGTTTTATATCTCAAATGGGAGAGGAAAATAGTGGTATCTGAAGCATGTGGGTGCCTTTTAATAACCAAAGGGAGAAGGCCTGGTCTAGAAGATAGACAGTGAGTGGAGATGAGACGGGTGCTTACCAGACTGGCCAGGTGGGGGTATTCCTGAAGGCAGTCTGGGCAGACACAAGAGGACGGTCAGTACGCCGGCCCTGCTCCCCCAACATGGCTCCACTGCTATAGGCTTGGGCACACCCTGCACAGAGAGGAAGGAAGGAGCATGTCAATCAATAAACACTCCCAAATCCCATCACAAAGTGGTATGTCAGATATAGACACACCACATTTTCCCACTGCTTCTAAGAGAACATTGCAACGGTTGTGTTCCGCTAAAACTTTGCTTGTTACACGCATAGACAAAACGTGTAACGTATATATGCATGGATCCAGTATGGAAATGAACAGCAGAATCCACCATGTACTACATCATTGACTGGACATCTATTTGAGTTAGGCTGGAAGCCCAGGGGATGGAGGACACAACCTCACCCTGCTCCAATCTCCCCCCAGATGTGGATCTCACACACGGGGGAGCGGGCTGACTGACAGCCCTTAGAGCTCTACTTGAAGCCAGAGTAATGAATATGGATGGATGGAGGGCACAGCAGGCGCAAGGGAGGTATTCTCCTCCGCTCCCCTAAGCCCTAGCCGCCCCATCCATTCCACTCAGGCAAGTTGAGGGACAGACCCTGTACACACACTCATTCACATCCATAAAGCCATGCTCTCCTCACCAAGCAGCTCAGGACATGCCTCAAGATACCAGCCTCACATTCTCTAAGGAGAGGGTGTCAAACATGCCCCTGTCAAGGAGGCAGGGTGTGTGTAAACAAACTGTACACCCCAAATCCTGTGTCATTACTGCCACCAGAAGCATTCCAACATGGAGGCCAAAATAACAACCATCCTACACTTTAGCAAATGTGTTCGTCTTTTTTCCACTCTCAAAGTACAACTCATCATCACTTACAACTGCTGTGTCAACCCTGTACCTAGACATTGTCAAAGGCAGTAAATGATTTTCCTGTAGTATGTCATTGGATGTTCAAACACACACAAAAACACAGACACGTAGAGACACCGCCTTTCAGCTTTAAGGCACATTGATCCCTGCTGTGAGATGATTAAACCAAGCGATGAGACGTTGACGCTGTCACTTGATCGTCCTCCGCGGTGCCTTGCTGCTACGCACAGCTCTCAAACACAGAACAGAAGCACAGCAGGGGGGCGTTCAGGAGAAAAATACAGAGGAAACAGGTGGCTCAAACAATGATGCTGAAGAGGAGTAGCAGGGGTAGATGCAGAAGTGATGCTAGGACAACATAGTCTAGAGCTAGAGTTGAGCTAGAGTTGAGCTTGAGGGCAGCAGTTCTATTAAAGCAAAGTCTATATGCTCCTGAAATCTCTTTGTTATAAGGTCTCTCTAGCACTGGCGACTAGTACCTGTTAGAAGGAGCTCTATTCAGCTTGACCCCGGTACCACACCACAGGAGTCAGGTCGGTTGGACTGTGTTTACTCCTGGTGTCTGTTCTGGTCTGAGGAGGATCCGAGAAGAGACAGATGTGGTTGTTTACCAAAAAAAAAAAAAAAAAGGGAAGAGGGCTTGACCTCTGGTCATCTAGATCAACGTCCAGTCGGCAGATGATAGCAGAGAAGCCTTCTCTTACATAGGCTTGGTTGCAGTACCAGCACCCTACTATAATCTACTTTACACTACAAATGACACACAGTTTCAGTTGGAACGCATCAAAGGTGTGTCGATATGGTGAAATGAAGGTGGATAGAGCATTCAGTACTTGAAGGGAGCCTTTCCTCTTCACAGTTGCCACAAGTGCTTGTCTCCTTGGGTAGAGCTCCCTTAGAGAGTAGCCTGTACAGTCCAGATGCATATCTCTCCAGAAACCTCACTTCAGCTGTGCCTGCCTTCCCTTGTTCTCCCCAGAGACATGGTGGCAATGCTGGGTGCTCTACCTGAGATGTACTATCCATCTACTGTACTGCTCTTATTCTGGTCTTCTTCCCTCTCTGCTCCCCTCACTTATTTTGGGCTTTCACTCTTCCCTCTTTGCACTTACGTATACTCTCTGTTCTGCTCCAGCCCTGTAGCTCTTCTCTCCTCTCTCACCTCCTCTATCACAGAAGTCATGGAGACCATTCTACAGGCACTTAAAATGAAATACATATGAAGCTTTCTTCACAAAAAAATATGAAGTCAATTAAAGGGGAATGAGTGAGAGAGAGAGAGAGAGAGAGAGAAAAAGGGAGAAAGAGAGGCGCTTGATAGGAGTACAATGTGTGAGATGCCCTACCACCCAAGTGGTCTGTAATTAAGTCCAAAAATAAAAACAATGAACAATTATCAAAATGGCAAGTACAAACCAGCAGTCACAGGGACCATGTAATAGCCTCAACAACGCAGTGCACGTCTGAAAGAGTGCCAATCCATCCCAATTCCTCTATTACACCCACACCCACGCATGCACATAGACTCACGACACAGAAAGCCCACTAACACCACACTACCAAAGCCTGCTGCCCCCTGCCCCTTCCCTTCCATAGGCCCCATTGCTAATAGGTTTAAGTGCTGAAGCATACAGCATAATTACAGGGTAGCGCCTCCCATGTTTGTTTTGTGTTTAGGGGCATTAAGAAACAAACAATTTGCCAGTTCTCTGAAAGAGGAAATAGGTTCACGTAAAGAGCCATCTCTGGTAGAACAGAGTGCAACACTATGCCACATCCAGGAGGTTCTTATTAGAGTACGACGTCCGCTAGCAACACTGCTACCAATTAAAAGAGCC
This sequence comes from Oncorhynchus clarkii lewisi, assembly GCF_045791955.1. Taxonomy (NCBI): domain Eukaryota; kingdom Metazoa; phylum Chordata; class Actinopteri; order Salmoniformes; family Salmonidae; genus Oncorhynchus; species Oncorhynchus clarkii. The sequence continues at coordinate 19,506,550 of NC_092169.1, forward strand.
GAGAAACACAACACAACAATTAGTGGCCATGATGATGTGTTTCCATTTGGAGCGTCAGAGAGAAACAGGTGCTAGAGGAACCTGGCAGAACCTCGTAACTGAAGCTGTCTTACATGGGTCTGGAACAAGCAGCTCATTTGAATGGCATTTCTGCAGAAGAAAATACATCCGACACGTTCACATGTCAGTGTTGAGTGTTACTAACATATGTTTGCCAAAAGTACAGAATAGTATATATATATATATTCAACTCTGTGCACCCTGCAATCACTACAATACTATACATGAACTTTGCATTCATGAAATGGACAAATTCATGTAGTATGACTTAACGTCCTAGAGTCTGAGCCATTCTTCTATATCTACTACCCTAACACATAATTGTTTTAAGATAATAATAACATGGACCATCCAGCTACCTATTTGATTTTGTATAGCACCTTTTTTTCCATGGAGAAAGATCATGAAAGTATGTGTCCTGGTGTGGGACTGGCTCCTTTGATCCTGACCGCTGAAAACACATACACATTCGTTCAGCTGGGATATTTCCTCCAGGAAACGACTGGACCTGACGCTCCTCGTTTCCCCTCAGACTGAGCGGTTACAACCGTTAGCCAGCATGCAATTACACACACTCACACACTCTCACACACACACACACACACACTCTCACACACACACACACACTCACACACACACACACTCTCTCACACACACACACACAAGGCAACGCTAACAAATTTAAAAAGATTGTCATCACATAATTCAAAAAGTTACAGTGATATGCAACTAGGCACAGATATTTCTACAGTGTAGTTAGAAATGTACTGCAATCTCTCATAGGGTTTCCTCCAGGAGAAGGAGGACAGAGGAAACCCTACTCTGGCCGTGTCTCATCTGTTTAAAAGGCATCTTTAACACTGATTTATCTGCCTGGAAGACAGCTTCAGAGGGCCGTACATCTCCCCGCAGCCGCACGGCCACAAATATTTGTCCGTTTAATTTCAATCCTCATTAATAGGTATTCTATTAAAATGACACCTTCAAGACGAGTGGCATTAAAAGAGTGGAGGAGTAAGTGATGAAGTTGTTCTGGACAGTAGTGTGCGACTTACACCCCCCCCCCCACCCCCCCGGCTCCCCTCCTAAATTAATCAGCTTAAGTAGTAAGGACAAGGAAGTAGAGCAGAGAGAGAGAAAGTAGCAGGGCCAGGGTGAGGGTAAGGGTGAGACTTCTGGCAGCCATTTCGGCCTAGAGAAAGATTGCTGAGCTGTACAGTAGAAAAGCTTTTACAAGCATGCAACACTAAAAGGAGATAACATTAACTGTATTTCCTGACCTGAGGAGAATTTGAGAGACATTCAGCTCCATTAGTCTTTTATATCTGAAGTGGGGGAATTTTCCACTGGAAAGAGCCTGAGGGGGGGGCTAACACTACATTCAACTTTGACATTATAAAGGACCGCGACAGACAAAGAATACCACATAGTAGTGCTAGTGTATAAAGGCACAAGTTGACACTGTAGAAGGGGCAAACCACTTGAATCCACTGTCCCATATCTGCCCATTATGTTTCCCTCTTCCCCTGAGGAAGTAAGGGTTTCTTCTAGCTCTTAGATCATTCTCCTCCCTTTCACCCCACATGGAGAGAGAGAAACTGAGAAAGAGATTGAGAGAGAGAAAGTGAAAAAGAGAGAGGCATTCCAGGAGGAAACTTGTAAAATGGCTAACCCATCCAATCTCTTCCCCCTTCCTCTCTTGTCTCCTGGCTCACACTAACTAAATAAAACTTGGTTTGAGCTGTCCCTTCCAAGAGAAAAGTGGTCAATTCCCATGCACTTAAAGGTGGGAGGAATAGATGGCTAAATAGTTTGCTGAGCAGTGTGAATGATGGCAGAGGTTAACCTTTCTCTGCTGTAGTCCTATTTTACTATTCCTTTCTGCTTTGGTGGTTTTCTTATAATAATGTGCTTAAGAGGTGTTAGATCCCCACTGGATTGATCAACTCTGACATAAACACAGGGTTGAGAAAAGTCACAAGGCATGTCTATTTTTCTCCCTCCAAAACACAGAGAATGCAGTATAAAACAGTAAAATAGATGATTTTAACAGTGTCTCAAGATGCCTCTGTCACCTCTCTCTACCTAATTTCTCAACCACCTACCCTGTGCACCTTGCATATCTATTCTGTAAGACTTGAGTTCTGTTAGTATTCTGTTAGACCAGAGTTCCTTCAACTCAGAGAGTTCTCTGCACAGCCTCCAGCCAACATCAATTTTCAGGTAGCGTTAGCATTCGTTAGCCACACCAGATGTAGACAAAGGCGCAGTCACTAAGAGGCTCTTACAAACAGCGATACAAAGGGGCCATCAGTACTAAGTGGTGAATAGTAAAAGTGATGGAAGAGGGTGTCCACTGAGAAACACGCTGCTTCTAGTTGGTAATAGATAGATGGAGGAGAGGAGGGGAAAACAGGGCCATGGTATAACAAAAATAGAGAGAGAGGGGTGGAAAAGACAGAAAACATTGTGAAATATGTATAAGGAGAGGAATTGTGGGTTTTAGAGAGGGAGGGGATAGTGATTTGGGCTTGGTAATTAAGATGCGTGTGGTCATATCCTGTCCCCTACTAGAGTTAATGTAGTGTATGTGGGTCACTTGTCAGTGGACATGCACATCCCCTCAGATGCCATAAACAGCTAGGGAAAAAAGGTGAACCGCTCGAGCCAATCAGAGAGAAGAATCATGCAAATATATGTCTGCTGTGTAAAAATGTACCTCACAGGCAGGAACGTAAAGCTGTCGTCTCTGATTCAGACATAGCTCAAACCATCCCATTTAATCAAAAGCCGATGAATACCAAATGCCTTGTTAAATCTTCTCCCTCAAATCAAATCAAATCTTCCCCACCTTCCATATGAAATGCCATCATACGCAGATGTGTGTGTGTGTGTGACTTTGATCATCGGGCAGGTTGAATTAATGCATTCCCAGCACAAAGGATAACAGATTACTCTCAGAGCATATTCAACTTTTAGACACAATGCAGAGCCTGCTGGGGTATAATAATGTCACCCTTTCATTAACATGCCTTTCACATGAACTACTTTGCTGAATAGGCCTACCATATACAGTATGCCTGTATACTTACATACAGGTAACTGCCAAAATAAAGGAAACATAAAATATCTTAATAGGGCATTGGGCCACCACGACCCGCCAGAACAGTTTTAATGCACCATGGCATAGATTCTACAAGTGTCTGGAACTCTGTTGTAGGGATCCCACACCATTCTTCCAATAGATATTCCATCATTTGGTGTTTTGTTGGTGGTGGAAAACGCTGTCTCAGGCACCGCACCAGATTCTCCCATAAGTGTTTATAGTAGGTTGAGATCTGATGACTGATACAAACACATACACACACACCCTTTAAACCCTCTATGCTCCTTTGAGACCAATTTTTCAAAGTCACTGCTTAATTAACTTAGGAACCAGACCTGTGTAGAAGCACCTTCAAAATACTTTGTATCCCAGAGAAGGAGACACTGAGGCATCCCTGCTACGTTCACACAACTCTTAATCACCTGGCTGGCTTGCTCTGACAAGGCAAAAAATAAACCATTAAACCAAAGCCAGACACCAAAAGCCATCTTGTTTCTGTCTTATCCTACACCAGGAGAGCCAACAGCCACGTAACATTTAGTCACCTGACTTACCCTAACAAGGCAAAAGCCCAAAATAAGAACAAGGCAGCAGAAAGCAAAGTTTTAATCACCATCGATTTGTACCCACATCTCAAGGCAATCTGGAATGAATTCCCTGTAATGCCCTTTTGAGTGATAATGGATCTCCAAACAGCTTGTGCTTTTCTAGCTGGAGAGGTCACAGGGGGAGAGATGGATGAGGCAAGATTAGGGCTGTGGCGGTCATGAAATTTTGTCAGCCGGTGATTGTCAATCAAATAAAATAAATGTTTATTTCTCACATCCGCCGAATACAACAGGTATAGTAGACCTTACAGTGAAATGCTTACTTACAAGCCCTTAACCAACAATGCAGTTTTAAGAAAATGCCTAAAAAAATAAAGGTAAAGCGATAAGAATAACAAATAATTAAAGAGCAGCAGTAAATAACAATAGCGGAGCTATATACAGGGGGTACTGGTACAGAGTCTATGTCAATGTGCGGGGGAACCGGTGTCGAGGTAATTGAGGTAATATGACATGTAGGTAGAGTTATTAAAATTAATATGTATAGATAATAACAGAGAGCAGCAGCAGCGTTCCAGAGAGGGGGGGTGCTCTGGTACCACTTGCTGTGTGGTAGCAGAGAGAACAGTCTATGACTAGGGTGGCCGGAGTCTTTGACCATTTTTAGGGCCTTCCTCTGACATCGCCTGGTATAGAAGTCCTGGATGGCAGGATGCTTGGCCCCGGTGATGTACTGGGCTGTACGCACTACCCTCTGTAGTGTCTTGCGGTCTGAGGCCGAGCAGTCGCCTTACCAGGCAGTAATGCAACCTATCAGGATGATCTCGATGGTGCAGCTGTAAAACCTTTTGAGGATCTGACCCATGCCATATCTTTTCAGTCTCATGAGGGGGAATAGATTTTGTCATGCCCTCTTCACAACTGTCTTGGTGTGCTTAGACCATGTTAGTTTGTTGGTGATGTGGACGCCAAGGAACTTGAAGCTCTCAACCTGCTCCACTACAGCCCCGTCGATGAGAATGGGGGAGTGCTAGGTCCTCCTTTTCCTGTAGTCCACCATCATCTCCTTTGTATTGATCACGTTGAGGGAGAGGTTGTTGTCATTGCACCATACGGTCAGGTCTCTGACCTCCTCCCTATAGGCTGTCTCATCGTTGTCGGTGATCAGGCGTACCACTGCTGTGTCATCAGCAAACTTAATGATGGTGTTGTAGTCGTGCCTGGTCGTGCAGTCATGAGTGAAAAGGGAGTACAAGAGGGGGCTGAGCACGGGGCCCCCGTGTTGAGGATCAGCATTGCAGATGTGTTGTTACCTACCCTTACCACCTGGGGGGGGGGGGGGGGGGGGGGCATCAGGAAGTCCAGGATCCAGTTGCAGAGAGAGGTGTTTAGTCCCAGGGTCCTTAGCTTAGTGATGAGCTTTGAGGGCACTATGGTGTTGAACGCTGAGCTGTACTCAATGAATAGCATTCTCACATAGGTGTTTATTTTGTCCAGGTGTGAAAGGGCAGTGTGGAGTGCAATAGAGATAGCATCATCTGTGGATCTGTTGGTGCGGTATGCAAATTGGAGTGGGTCTAGGGTTTTTGGGATAATGGTGTTGATGTGAGCCGCCTTTCATAGCATTTCATGGCTACAGATGGGGGTGCCACCGGTCGGCAGTCATTTAGGCAGGTTACCTTAGTGTTCTTGGGCACATGGACTATGGTGGTCTGCTTGAAACATGTTGGTTTATAGACTCAGACAGGGAGAGGTTGAAAATGTCAGTGAAGACACTTGCCAGTTGGTCAGCGCATGCTTGGAGTACACGTCCTGGTAATCCGTCTGGCCCTACAGCCTTGTGAATGTTGACCTGTTTTACTCACATCGGCTGCGGAGAGCGTGATCACCGTAATTGACCGTTAATTAACATAAACAGGTTTAGCATCTTCTGGCTTCCACGCATAGCATTCAAGCCACTGATGCAGACCTTTGGAATATCTACATTTTTAAAAAGCCTATTAAATCCATTTATTATAGCCTACAATACATCCATTATTTATTTCAAACAGGTCTAAAGAAATATGATATGAAGAAAATGTAGTCCATTTCAGAAGAACAGAATAGCACATTCTGAGTTGTCCTTATCTTAGGTCCTGATCTGGCTATGCCATATGGCTGTGGGCTACACTAGTAAATTTACTAGACAACATTTGCTTAGAATTTCATGGAATTATTTTATTTTATAGTATGAAGAATGCAATTGAACACAGCTGAATAAAATAGATTCAGATCAACTTTATTATCCCACCAAGGGGAAATTCATTTGGCATGTGCTTAAAAAGACAGTACATAAAACATGAAAACACAGAAATGACACAACATAATGAATTAAAATTGCTTTAGCTACACATTTAAAGTGAAGGTGCAATATGCTGTATACTAGAGGGTCCAAAAGACTATATACTATACAGCCTAATTGCTGTTGGAATAAATGAGTCCCCTTATCTGTTTTGATTTTCTTTTGAAGAAGTCTCTTTCCCCTTGTCCAGCTGCTGCTGTAACTGAGTTTGAGTGAAGAGGATGAGTACTGTCTTGTAAAATGCTTTCGAGTGTTATGTACAGGTTGGTGGCTGATTCTTGATCTATAAACTATCAAAATAAAGAAAGTTGCACACTCCATAAATAAACTCCCAGTAATATATTGAGTATTAGCCAACGTTTCGTTAAATACAAAATAAAGTACTGGGAGTTTATATATGGAGTGTGAGACTTTCTTTATTTTGATAATTTATAGTTTATTCACCTTTAGTCAGCACCTCCACACACAAAATAATTCTGGGTGTGCGCCAGCTTATGATGTTTGATTCTTTATCTATACCAATGATCCTTCCAGCCATCTTGATCAAGTGCTGAAGCTTGACTTGGTCTTACACTTCCATGTTTCCAAACACGCATATCAGACCAAAGGACAGCAGACTATGCAGGACAGATTTATAGAACATTTGTAAGATATGGCGGTCGACATTAAAATGGTTGAGTTTGCATTCAAAAAACATTCTCTGTTGCAATTTCCTTATCTTTGCAAAGGCACAGCCATTGAATTTCAGATGTTTGTATATTTCGATTCCCAGGTACTTATATGTGGTCACTCTATGGACTGATTCCCCATTGATTTTCGTAGGAGGTAGTGGAATTTTGTTCCTTCTGAAATCAATTTCCATCTCTTTTGTTTGGATGAATTTAGCCTTTTCTCTGTCCAAACCTTGAAGAGAGACTTGGTCTGGATGGAGAAAAACCACAACAGCTGTGTCATCTGCATATTTAAACAATTTGTGGAATGAGTCAGAGGCTTGACAATCGTTTGTGTACATTGTGTACAGTATCGGGGAAGGTACGCAACCTTAAGGGGCTCCCGTATTCACCATTCTAGATGTTTAGTACGGTTCACAAGGAAACTATTAATCCACTTGATCAGTAGAGAGTTGACAACCAAATTCACCAGCTTATCCAAATTCACCAGGTTGGATGGTGTTAAACATACTACTGAAGTCAATGAATACAATTGTCACTAGGCTATTTGCCTTTTCTAAATGTTCGTAGATATTGTTCAGCATGACCAGTAACGCATCATCAACACCCCCGGAGGAACGGTATGCAAATTGGTTTGAGTCTAATTTGGATGGGAGACCAGAGAGAATTTGTTTTTGAATAATTTTTTCAAAATATTTCATAGGTACAGATGTCAAGGCTACAGGGTGTAAATCGTTATTTTCTTTTGGCCTGTTGTTTTTAGGCACTGGGATAATTAGTGACTTCTTCCATAAGTCTGGAATTATCCCACTGTTCAATGACAGCTGGAACAGCTTATGGAACGGTAATGCGAGCTGGTCTGCAGATGCCGTCTGGACCATATGATTTTCGTGGGTTGACACGTTGAAAGTATTGTTTGATGTCATTCACAGAGATCTGTATATCAACAGCTGGTATGCTGTCTATACTGTCCAAGGCCACTTTCTGTTGCAATGTAAAATCACATGTCAAACCTACAATAGAAACAGTTCAAATCATTAGCAAAAGCAAGGTCATTTTCGAAGGTCATACAATGTCTCTTTGGTTTGTACCCTGTGGTTTCCTACTGTCCTTGTCCTTGAAAAGGTTTTCAAATGTATATTTGTATACTGCCTTGCACTCCTTGATTTTGCTTTTGAGTATCCTCTGAATATTTTTCCTTTCCTCTTTACTGCCACCTGATTTAAACACTTGTTTTTTAATTCTCAAGTTACCTACAGTTTATTATTGGGGAAGATGTTGACTTTCTTTTTGGGAATAACGAAATCCTCACAGAAACTAATGTACTCAGAGACAGTATCCACTGTCTCTTCCAGGTCATTGTGCTGTCCACCAGGGCTGCCCAGTCAGTGGACTCAAAACAATCCTGGAGGGCTTCAGTAGCTTCAGGAGTCCCGCTTTTAATCTCCGCCTTTTTAGCCTTCTCTTGCTGCAAACATGATTTGTAGACTGGGATAAGGTGAACCATGTTATGATCCGAACTCCAAAGATTGAGTAGTGCCTTGGAGAAATACACACTTGGGATGATACCATAACAGAGGTCACGACAGGCTTCATTTCAGGTAAGACATGTATCATATTGCTAATATGATGGTAAATGTTCAGATAGACTGCGCATGTTAAAGTCTCCCATTATTAGCGTTACTGCTTCAGGCGACTCAGTCTCAGCCTGGGATACAAGGTCATGAATCAAGCCAGCAGCTATTTGGGTGTCAGCGGAGGGGGCTATGTAAACAATAAATAGTCGGACCTGATTTATTTCCTGTGGCAGGTAGTATGGCCGTCGGTTAAGAGCAAGGAGTTCAATGTCTTTAGTACAGACCTGGTGTTAAGTTTAAAAAACAAATCCGATTCCCTTCCATGCCTTTAACGGGAAAAGTGGCCGTTACACCCTAGGGCTGAATATACTAATGAAAATTCCCTTCTCCCGGTAACCAATCACCCTGCTCTGAAGTTCCTCTCACTCACATGGCTCTCTCAGATATCTCAATTCATATTAGCCAATGCCCATCACGTGATCGGGTCCTTCTCACAGGCATCTCAGCTCCGAATTAGGCTACAAGTGAAGACAGACACATTGGGGACGCAACTGTGCGCGTCCTTCTTATCGAATTCTGAGGCGCGTATTGAAGATGTTAGAAGAACTCTCCACATTGAATTTTCGTCAACCAACAAGATGAGTATGCCTTGCAAACAGCAAAAGCACTAGATGGGTGCATTTGGAAAGTATTTTTCCACATTTTGTTAGGTTACAGCCTTATTCTAAAATTGATGAAATTGTTTTTTCCCCTCATCAATATACACACAAACCCCTAAATGACAAAGAAAAAACAGGTTTTTAGAAATGTTTGCAAATTTATAAAAAATACAGAATTTTTTTTTTTTTAAACATTTACATAAGTATTCAGAACTTTTACTCTGTACTTTGTTGAAGCCCCTTTGGCAACAATTACAGCCTCGAGTCTTCTAGGGTATGACGCTACCAGCTTGGCACACCTACAGTATACAGTGCCTTGCGAAAGTATTCGGCCCCCTTGAACTTTGCGACCTTTTGCCACATTTCAGGCTTCAAACATAAAGATATAAAACTGTATTTTTTTGTGAAGAATCAACAACAAGTGGGACACAATCATGAAGTGGAACGACATTTATTGGATATTTCAAACTTTTTTAACAAATCAAAAACTGAAAAATTGTCCGTTCAAAATTATTCAGCCCCTTTACTTTCAGTGCAGCAAACTCTCTCCAGAAGTTCAGTGAGGACCTCTGAATGATCCAATGTTGACCTAAATGACTAATGATGATAAATACAATCCACCTGTGTGTAATCAAGTCTCCGTATAAATGCACCTGCACTGTGATAGTCTCAGAGGTCCGTTAATCTGTTGGAAGATTAACCTTCGCCCCAGTCTGAGGTCCTGATTGCTGTGGAGCAGGTTTTCATCAATTATCTCTCTGTACTTTGCTCTGTTCATCTTTCCCGCAATCCTGACTAGTCTCCCAGTCCCTGCTGCTGAAAAACATGCCCACAGCATGATGCTGCCACCACCATGCTTGGTGCCTTGTTTACTCCAGATGTGACTCTTGCCATTCAGGCCAAATAGTTCAATCTTGGTTTCATCAGACCAGAGTATCTCCTTTCTCATGGTCTGAGAGGCCTTTAGGTGCCTTTTGGCAAACTCCAAGCGGGCTGACATGTGCCTTTTACTCAGGAGTGGCTTCCGTCTGGCCACTCTACCATAAAGGCCAGATTGGTGGAGTTCTGTTCTGCAGAGATGGTTGTCCTTCTGGAAGGTCTCCCATCTCCACAGAGTCGGGATCTTGGTCACCTCTTGGTCACCTTCCTGACCAAGGCCCTTCTCCCCGATTTGCTCAGTTTGGTTGGGCGACCAGCTCTAGGAAGAGTCTTGGTGGCTCCAAACTTCTTCCATTTAAGAATGATTGAGGCCATTGTGTTCTTGGGGACCTTCAATGCTGCATAAATGTTTGGGTAACCTTCCCCAAAACTGTGCCCCAACACAATCAGGTCATGGAGCTCTACAGATAATTCCATCAACCTCATAACCTGGTATTTGCTCTGACATGCAATGTCAACTTTGGGACATTATATAGACAGATGAGTGCCTTTCCAAATTATGTCCAATCAATTGAATTTACCACAGGTGGACTCCAATCAAGTTGCAGAAACATCTTAAGGATGATCAATAGAATCAGGATGCACCGGACCTCTATTTAGAGTCTCATAGCAAAGGGTCTGAATACTTACAGTTGAAGTCAGAAGTTTACAAACACTTAGCCAAATACATTTAAACTCCCTGTTTTAGGTCTGTTAGGATCAGCACTTCATTTTAAGAATGTGAAATGTCAGAATAATAGTAGAGAGAATGATTTATTTCAGCTTTTATTTATTTCATCCCATTCCCAGTGGGTGAGAAGTTTACATACACTCAATTCGTATTTGGTAGCATTGCCTTTAAATTGTTTATCTTGGGTCAAACATTTTGGGTAGCCTTCCACAAGCTTCCCACAATAAGTTGGGTGAATTTTGGCCCATTCCTCCTGACAGAGCTGGTGTAACTGAGTCAGGATGTAGGACTCCATGCTCGCACATGCTTTTTCAGTTCTGCCCACACATTTTCTATAGGATTGAGGTCAGGGCTTTGTGATGGCCACTCAAATACATTGACTTTGTTGTCCTTAAGCCATTTTGTCACAACTTTGACAAAAAAAATGAAAATGAGGCTTAGTAGTGTGTGTGGCCTCCACGTGCCTGTATGACCTCCCTACAACGCCTGGGCATGCTCCTGATGAGGTGGCGGATGGTCTCCTGAGGGATCTCCTCCCAGACCTGGACTAAAGCATCCGCCAACTCCTGGACAGTCTGTGGTGCAACGTGGCAACGTTGGTGGATGGAGCGAGACATGATGTCCCAGATGTGCTCAATTGGATTCAGGTCTGGGGAAAGGGCGGGCCAGTCCATAGCATCAATGCCTTCCTCTTGCAGGAACTGCTGACACACTCCAGCCACATGAGGTCTAGCATTGTCTTGCATTAGGAGGAACCCTCATACCACCCTCATGGAGTCTGTTTCTGACCGTTTGAGCAGACACATGCACATTTGCTGGAGGTCATTTTGCAGGGCTCTGGCAGTGCTCCTCCTGCTCCTCCTTGCACAAAGGCGGAGGTAGCGGTCCTGCTGCTGGGTTGTTGCCCTCATACGGCCTCCTCCACGTCTCCGGATGTACTGGCCTGTCTCCTGGTAGCGCCTCCATGCTCTGGACACTACGCTGACAGACACAGCAAACCTTCTTGCCACAGCTCGCATTGATGTTCCATCCTGGATGAGCTGCACTACCTGAGCCACTTGTGTGGGTTGTAGACTCCGTCTCATGCTACCACTAGAGTGAAATCACCACCAGCATTCAAAAGTGACCAAAACATCAGCCAGGAAGCATAGGAACTGAGAAGTGGTCTGTGGTCACCACCTGCAGAACCACTCCTTTATTGGGGGTGTCTTGCTAATTGCTTATAATTTCCACCTGTTGTCTATTCCATTTGCACAACAGCATGTGAAATTTATTGTCAATCAGTGTTGCTTCCTAAGTGGACAGTTTGATTTCACAGAAGTGTAATTGACTTGGAGTTACATTGTGTTGTTTAAGTGTTCCCTTTATTTTTTTGAGCAGTGTATTTTTGTTTCATCAGACCAGAGGACATTTCTCCAAAAAGTACGATCTTTGTCCCCATGTGCAGTTGCAAACCGTAGTCTGTCTTTTTTTATGGCAGGTTTGGAGCAGTGGCATTTTCCTTGCTGAGCGGCCTTTCAGGTTATGTCGACATAGGACTCGTTTTACTGTGGATATTGTAACAGCAGATTTCTTCTTCGTCTGAAGAGGATCAAGATGCAGCGTGGTAAGTGTTCATGACGATTTATTAAAAACGAACTGAACACTGAAATACAAAACAATAAACAATGTGATGAAAACGAAAACCGAAACAGTACCGTGTGGTGAAAAACACTCACACGGAAACAAACACCCACCAACCAACAGTGAAACCAAGGCTACCTAAGTATGATTCTCAATCAGAGACAACTAACGACACCTGCCTCTGATTGAGAACCATACTAGGCCGAAACAGAAACCAAACATAGAAAAACAAACAGACTGCCCACCCCAACTCACGCCCTGACCATACTAAATAAAGACAAAACAAAGGAAATAAAGGTCAAAACGTGACAGATATAGATACTTTTGCACCTGTTTCCTCCAGCATCTTCACAAGGTCCTTTGCTGTTGTTCTGGGATTGATTTGCACTTTTCGCACCAAAGTACGTTCATCTCTAGGAGACAGAACGAGTCTCCTTCCTGAGCGGTATGATGGCTGCAAGGTCCTATGCTGTTTATACTTCTGTACTATTGTTTGTACAGATGAACGTGGTACCTTCAGGCGTTTGGAAATTGCTCCCAAGGATGAACCAGACTTGTGGAGGTCTACCATTTTTTTGTGGAGGTCTTGGCTGATTTATTAGGATTTTCCCATGATGTCAAGCAAAGAGGCACTGAGTTTGAAGGTAGGCCTTGAAATACATCCACGGCTACACCTCCAATTGACTCAAATAATGTCAATTAGCCTATCAGAAGCTTCTAAATCTATGACATAATTTTTCTGAAATTTTCCAAGCTGTTTAAAGGCACAGTCAACTTAGTGTATGTCAACTTCTGACTCATTGGAATTGTGATATAGTGAATTATTGGTGAAACAATCGATCTGCAAAAACTGTTGGAAAAATGCACAAAGTAGATGTCCTAATCGACTTGCCAAAACTATAGTTTGTTAACAAGAAATTTGTGAAGTGGTTGAAAAATGATAATGATTCCAACCTAAGTGTATGTAAACTTCCAACTTCAACTGTATGTAAATAAGGTATTTCTGTTTTCTATTTTTACTACACTTGCAAACATTTCTAAAACCTGTTTTTCTCTTTGTCATTATTGTTACGGTTTTCTTGCGGTGAAGGAGAGGAGGACCAAAATGCAGCGTGGTAATTTTGATACATGTTTAATAAACAAATAAACACGAACAATACAAAACAAGAAACGTAACGTGAAAACCTAAACGCCTATCCGGTGCAAACAAACACAGAGACAGGAACAATCACCCACGAAACACTCAAAGAATATGGCTGCCTAAATATGGTTCCCAATCAGAGACAACGATAAACACCTGCCTCTGATTGAGAAACACTCCAGACAGCCATAGACTATTCTAGATAACCCTACTATATCACAATCCCAATACCTACAAAAAAAACAAGACAAAACACACCACATAATAAACCCATGTCACACCCTGGCCTAACCAAAATAATAAAGAAAACACAAAATACTAAGACCAGGGCGTGACAGAACTCCCCCCCCCAAACCCATAGGGGAGGGTCCGGGTGGGCCTCTGTCCACGGTGGCGGCTCCGGCGCGGGACGTGGACCCCACTCCAACAAAGTCTTAGTCCCCTTGAATCGGGTCCTTAGATTGGCGACCCTCGCCGCCGACCTTGGCCTAGTAACCCTCACCAAGGGCCCCTCGGGACTGAGGGGCAGCTCGGGACTGAGGGGCAGCTCGGGACTGAGAGGAAGCTCAGGCAGGTTAATGGAACTGGCAGATCCTGGCTGGCTGGTGGTTCTGGCAGATCCTGGCTGACTGGCGGTTCCGGCAGATCCTGGCTGACTGACGGATCCTGGCTGAATGGCGGATCCTGGCTGAATGGCGGATCCTGGCAGACTGGCGGCTCTGGCTGCTCCATGCTGACTGGCAGCTCTGGCTGCTCCATGCTGACTAGCGGCTCTGGCTGCTCCATGCAGACTGGCGGCTCTGGCTGCTCCATGCAGACTGGCGGCTCTGGCTGCTCCATGCAGACTGGCGGCTCTGGCTGCTCCATGCAGACTGGCGGCTCTGGCTGCTCCATGCAGACTGGCGGCTCTGGCTGCTCCATGCAGACTGGCGACTCTGGCTGCTCCATGCAGACTGGCGACTCTGGCTGCTCCATGCAGACTGGCGACTCTGGCTGCTCCATGCAGACTGGCGACTCTGGCTGCTCCATGCAGACTGGCGACTCTGGCTGCTCCATGCAGACTGGCGACTCTGGCTGCTCCATGCAGACTGGCGACTCTGGCTGCTCCATGCAGACTGGCGACTCTGGCTGCTCCATGCAGACTGGCGGCTCTGGCTGCTCCATGCAGACTGGCGGCTCTGGCTGCTCCATGCAGACTGACTGGCAGCTCCATGCAGACTGACTGGCAGCTCTGGCTGCTCCATGCAGACTGACTGGCAGCTCTGGCTGCTCCATGAAGACTGACTGGCAGCTCTGGCAGCGCTGAACAGGCGGGAGACTCCGGCAGCACAGTAGAGGAGGAATGCTCTGGCAACGCTAAACAAGCGGGAGACTCCAGCAGCGCAGAGCAGGCGGGAGACTCCGGCAGCTCTGAAAAGGAGGAAGGCTCCGGCAGCGCTGGACAGGCGGGAGACTCCGACAGCGCTGGAGAGGAGGAAGGCTCTGGCAGCGCTGGACAGGCAAAGCGCACTGAAGGCCTGGTGCGTGGTGCTGGCACTGGTGGTACTGGGCCGAGAACACGCACAGGAAGCCTGGTGCGGGGAGCTGCCACCAGAGGGCTGGTGTGTGGTGGCACAGGATGGACTAGACCGTGAAGGCGTACTGGAGATCTTGAGAGCAGGGCTGGCACAGGACGTGCAAGGCTAGGGAGGTGCACAGGAGGCCTGGTGCGTGAGGCTGGCACAATCTTCACCAGCCGATTAAAACGCACCTCAGGATGAGTATGGAGCGCTGACCCAGGTGCCATCAAATCCCCGACACGCTCCGTCGGGCAAATTCCGTGCCTAATGCACCAACACAGCAACTCCCTCATAACTCTCTCCTCCAATTTCCCCATTAACTCATTCACAGTCTCTGATTCGCTCACCTCCAACACCGGCTCTGGTTCTGGTTTCCTCCTTGGCTCATTACGATAAACAGGGGGAGTTGGCTCAGGTCTGACTCCTGACTCTGCCACAAACTCCCTCTGCCTCCCCCAATACATTTTTGGGGCTGACTCGGGCTTCCTTCCACGCCGCCGTGTTCTTCTCTCCAACTCCATTCTCCTATAACCCTCTTCACACTGCTCCAGCGAATCCCAAGCGGGCTCCTGCACTCTCCCTGGGTCGACCGCCCACCTGTCTATTTCCTCCCAAGTCGTATAATCCAGACTTTGTTGCTCCTGCCTAAATATGGTTCCCAATCAGAGACAACGATAAACACCTGCCTCTGATTGAGAAACACTCCAGACAGCAATAGACTATTCTAGATAACCCTACTATATCACAATCCCAATACCTACAAAAAAAACCAAGACAAAACACACCACATAATAAACCCATGTCACACCCTGGCCTAACCAAAATAATATAGAAAACACAAAATACTAAGACCAGGGTGTGATAATTATGGGGTATTCTGTGTAGATTGATGAGGAAAAAATGTAACTTAATCCATTTTAGAATAAGGCTGTAACGTAACAAAATGTGAAAAAAGTCAAGAGATCTAAATACTTTCTGAATGCACTGTATGTCAATCTACTATCCCCCATAGTACAAATATTCATCTATTTTATTGGTCAACTTGTCCTTCTCTGCAAGAAATAAATATTCCAAACGTAGTCTGGGACAGTTGTGGGATGCGATCGATTCCAAATTAATACATCAAATAATCAAAAAAACGTTTAAAAGCAATGACGCTGATGCAACAGATCAGAACGTTTAGCTTAAAATATTGATAAACTATTAGGCTATTTCTTCACATTATAAGCACAGCAATGCGCACACAGCAGTAGCATATATGTGTGAATTGTCACGTCCTGACCATAGAAAGACTTTGTTTTCTATGGTAGAGTAGATCAGGTTTAGTCTAGTTTATATTTTCTATGTGGGGTTCTAGTTTGTTTTTTCTATGTTGGTGTTTTAGCATGATTGCCAATTAGAGGCAGCTGGCTATTGTTGTCTCTGATTGGGGATCATACTTAAGTAGCATTTTTTCCACCTGTGTGTTATGGGATATTGTTTTGAGTTATTGCACGTAGCATCTCTGTAGTCACGGTTCGTTGTTAGTTTATTGTTTATTTGTTTTTGTCTTTGCTAAGTTTCACTTTATCATTAAAATTATGTGGAACTCAACATACCCTGCGCCTTGGTACAATATTTATTCCAGCGAACGTGACATGAATGTTCCAAATTACAATTAATTTGCGAGAAAACACCATTCTCAAAAGTGACCGCAAATGGGATTATGCATGTAATGCTTTACTATAATTACTATTTTTATGGTGAAAATTGTCTTCCCCAAACTTGAAACTCACATACAGCCTATTTATGCCATTTAGGCTCTACGCTGGTTGTTAATCTTACTTCTACCCCCTCCTTTTTCGAACATTCTGTTAAAAATCGCGCAACTTTTCAGCGTCCTGCTACTCATGCCAGGAATATAGTATATGCATATGATTAGTATGTGTGGATAGAAAACACTCTGAAGTTTCTAAAACTGGTTAAATCATGGCTGTGACTATAACAGATCGTGTGTTTCATTGAAAAACGCAAGAAAAACTGCTCTCTGAAAGCTAAAAATAATTTCCATAAGTCACTTCCATGGGTTGTTAAAAGAGGACAAAATTTAATATCGACCTGCATGCAATTCATACAAATTCCACACGATGTCGCCATTGTCGTCATCTGTCGTCTGTCGTCAGCTTCCGTTTCTTCCAGTCTCCACCCGGATGTTGTTAATGTGGACATTGGCAGCCATTGATTTGCAAACGAGGAGCTATTGAATATACATCGCCCTGTAATCATTTTGATAGATTATAAACGTTTACTAATACCTAAAGTTGGATTACAAAAGGATTTCGAAGTGTTTTGTGAAAGTTTATCGTCGACTTTTTTAATTTTAAAAAATTACGCAGCGTTTAAAAACGATGTTTTTTTCTGAATGACACAGCTTCCATAGAAAGCTATTTTGGGTATATATGGACCGATTTAAATGAAAAAAAGACCCAATAGTGATGTTTATGGGGCATATAGGAGTGCCAAGAAAGAAGCTCGTCAAAGGTAATGAATGTTTTATATTTTATTTCTGCGTTTTGTGCTGCGTCGGATAAGCAGAGTCTTTGTTTACGTCGCATTCAGGCATTTTCAGGTGGTGCATGCTATCAGATAATAGCTTCTCATGCTTTCGCCGAAAAGCATTTTAAAAATCTGACTTGTTGGCTAGGTTCACAACGAGTGTAGCTTTAATTCAATACCCTGCTTGTGAATTTTGATCAAGGTTTGAGTTTTAACGAGTACATTTAGCATTTAGCGTAGCGCATTTGCATTTCCAGGTGCCTACTTGAGACATATGCGTCTCAAGTAGAGTCAAGAAGTTAAACAAATTAATGTGCTTAATTTTAAGAAGTTATTTGGCAACTTTAGAATACATGATGTGTGCGACTATGATTTGAAAAGGTTGAGGAAAAAAAGGCAAGCGCTGTTTCTTGCCTTACTGCACATCATTCACAAGTGATAGGCTAATATTGTCACCCATCAGACAATTTTTTTATTTTAATCTTGTCTTTACATATATTATTTTATATATGTGTGGAATTAGTTTTGATTTAGAATGGACCATTATTAGACAAAATATATGTCATCTATGCACTTAAATGGGGAATGGAGAACGCTTTTCCGTAAGTTCATTTTCATGCCAGCCAGGTAGGCTATACTCCTGTTGTAAATCGAAGCAATGTGCTTAATATTAGGAAAGTTGAGAAAATATAGTAGGCCTAGCCTATTGGAAGCTGATGGGATCCTCCTCTTTTTAAAAGAGGCCATCAAAACGCAATTGCATAGCCTATAGAAATGTTGCGCAACATAAACTCATGTGCTGTCATAAAGTGTTTGATTTGATTTTCGAATACATTTGCATTGATGTCAGAGTGATTAGAGGGACAATAGAGTTCTGAGTACCAGGCAGTTAGCAAGTTTGGTAGGCTATTAAGAACCAAAAGCAGCATCAGAGCTTGGAGAAGCATAGCATTTGACTGTGGTCAAGACTCCTGGTCACCAGTGTGGCAGTAATAGGTTCAGTAGAAAGAGGCCAAATTCAGACAGACTGGCTAATTAGAATAGCCCTCATAAATCAAATAGGAACATGGAGTAGTGGGAAAACTAGACTTATGCCCATAACATCTGGTATCATTCAACTGTAAGGATCTTGCAATTAAATTGTTATAACACTATCATAACATCAAAGCCATGAGATCCAAGCCATGATATAACAATGACATGAAATTAACTGGATATAATGTATGAAATATTACATTACTCTAGTTTTTTATAGCAGGTCTGCGCAGGTAAAGCTTAACAAAGAATGCTCAGACACACACACATCGCCTATGCCGTATTCCCCTCAGGTGGCATACAACTGTGACATTATGATTACACAGATACTGTAGAAAGCTCACCCCCCTCTAGGGTTTGGAGAGTGACCCCTCTGCAGCGCCCCTTGAGAGGATTAGTCCAGGCACGCATGCCTACCCCCGCAGAGCAGAAAATTGCCATGTTCAAATCCCTTCTTCCCTCCCTGGGGAGAATGCCGGGGAGGAGGAAATGGTGCTGATCAGAAAGCCGTGGCTCCCTCTGCACATTTCACAAGCCATTGACCAGTGCACTTATCCATTTGACATCCCTCTTTAGGAAGCAGCAGGTCACAAAATCTCTGCTCTCCAACCAGGCTCCTTGGCTCACTGCTGTAGCATCTGTGCAGGCAAAATTAAACAGGAGGGTTGATTCAGCAGCTCTTCATTACTATCAAATGCTATCAAACGACAGACTAGGTGCACACTGCCTACAAAATTATGTGGAAACTGAGCTGCACTGCCTAACCTCCTGCCAAATGTATGACCACATTAGAGGTACATATTTCCCACAGATCACACAGACCCACAAATAATTGGAAAACAAATCAAATTGATAAACTCCAATATCTGTTAAGCTAAATACTGCAGTGTGCAATCACAGCAGCAATATTTTTTTACTGTTAATTTCTAATCCTTTTTGTTGATGTTATTTAGTCTTCTCACTTTTGTTTATTGTTTCTTTCACTTGCTAATTCCCATTCCAATAAAGCCCCTTTCAACTGAATTGACGAGAGAGAGATAGAGAGAGAGACATTCTCTTAAACTCTCTGCATTCCAATTCTTGTCTATGAATTCTTGCTCTGTGTTTGGTCTCTGTGTCCTCCAGCAATACTCCATGATTCTAAAACTCTTATTCAAGTCAAGGATTTTTAGGGGAGGGTCAATGATGTGGTCCTTTTGACCACACACAAACCACTCCATTTAGAAAATTTGACCATAACTCCCTATTCCTGCTTACAAGCAAAAACTAAAACAGGAAGAATCAGTGACGCACTCAAGTGGTCAGATGAAGTGGATGCTAAGCTAGAGGAAATCAAAATGGCACAGTCAGAAAGGGCTGCCTCGCTTCTAGTTGTTAGGAAACTTTGCAGTATTTTGTTATTTTATGTATTATTTTTTACATTGTTATCCCAGAAAATCTTAAGTGTAATTACATACAGCTGGGAAGAACAAAATAAGAACAACGTCAACTTACCAGGGCTACGACCAGGAATACGACTTTCCCGAAGCGGATCCTTTGTCCGAACCACCCTGGGCATTTGAACTGATTCCAGAGGCTGACCCAAAACAATGCCGCAGGTAGAAGAGGTAGACAGAGCGGTTTTCTGGTCAGACTTCAGAGGCGCGCACACCACCCACCAGTTCGGATTATATTACTCGCTAACGTTCAGTCTCTAGATAACAAGGTAGACAAAATTAGGGCAAGGGTTGCTTTCCAGAGAGACATCAGGGATTGTAACATACTCTGTTTCACGGAAACATGGATCTCTCGGGATATGCTCTCGTAGTCAGTACAGCCACCTGGATTCGTTGTGCGTCGTGCCGACAGGAATAAACATCTCTCCGGGGAGAAGGGCGGGGGTGTATGTTTCATGATTAACAACTCACGGTGTAATTGTAACAACATACAGGAACTCCAAGTCCTTATGTTCACCTGACCTAGAATTCCTCACAATCAAATGCCGACCGTATTATCTCCCAAGGGAATTCTCCTCGGTTATTGTCACAGCCGTGTATATCCTCCCTCAAGCCGATACAACGACCGCCCTCAAGGAACTTCACTGGAACTTATGCTAACTGGATATCCTGAGGCTGCATTTATTGTAGCTGGAGATTTAAAAAAGCTAATCTGAAAAATGTGGAAAATCCAAATAAATCAGCCAAGACCTCAGAAAAAAAATTGTAGACCTCCACAAGTCTGGTTCATCATAGGGAGCAATTTCCAAATGCCTGAAGGTACCACGTTCATCTGTACAAACAGTAGTACGCAAGTATAAACACTATCGGACCACGCAGCTGTCATACCGCTCATCTCGTACTTTGGTGCGAAAAGTACAAATTAATCCCAGAACAACAGCAAATGACCTTGTGAAGATGCTGGAGGAAACCGGTACAAAAGTATCTATATCCACAGTAAAACGAGTCCTATGTCAACATAACCTGAAAGGCCGCTCAGCAAGGAAGAAGACACTGCTCCAAACCCGCCATTAAAAAAGCCAGACTACGGTTTGCAACTGCACATGCGGACAAAGATCATACTTTTTGGAGAAACGTCCAATCGTCTGATGAAACAAAAATAGAACTGTTTGGCCATAATGACCATTGTTATGTTTGGAGGAAAAAGGGGGTGGCTTGCAAGCCAAAGAACACCATCCCAAACGTGAAGCACGGAGGTGGCAGCATCATGTTGTGGGGTGCTTTGCTGCAGGAGGGACTGGTGCACTTCACAAAATAGATGGCATTATGAGGCAGGAACATTATGTGGATATCTTGAAGCAACATCTCAAGACATCAGTCAGGAAGTTAAAACTTGGTCGCAAATGGGTCTTCCAAGTGGAGAATGACCCCAAGCATACTTCCAAAGTTGTGGCAAAATGGTGTAAGGACAACAAAGTCAAGGTATTGGAGTGTCCATCACAAAGCCCTGACCTCAATCCCATGGAACATTTGTGGGCAGAACTGGAAAATCGTGTGTGAGCAAGGAGGCCTAAAAACCTGACTCAGTTACACCAGCTCTGTCAGGAGGAATGGGCCAAAATTCACCCAACTTATTGTGGGAAGCTTGTGGAAGGCTACCCGAAACGTTTGACCCAAGTTAAAGACTTTAAAGGCAATGCTACCAAATAATAATTGAGTGTATGTAAACTTCTTACCCTCTGGGAATTAGATGAAAGAAATAAAAGCTGAAATAAATCAATCTCTCAATTATTATTCTGACATTTCACATTCTTAAAATAAAGAGGTGATCCTAACTGAACAAAAATAGGGAATTTTTACAAGGATTAAATGTCAGGAATTGTGAAAAACTGAGTTGAAACGTATTTGGCTAAGGTGTATGTAAACTTCCGACTTCAACTGTATATGTATATATTCTTATTCCATTCATTTACTTAGATTTGTATCTATTAAGTAGTTGTGGAATTGTTAGATTATATGTTAGATATTGCTGCACTGTCGGAAGAACAAGCATTTCACTACACTCGCTAACCATGTGTATGTGACCAATACAATTTGATTTGATTTTGACTGTTTCGCTTGCACAGACTGGAATATGTTCCGTGATTCATCCGATGGCATTGAGGAGTTTACCACGAGTTACCGGCTTCATTAATAAGTGCATCGAAGTCCCAACCAGAATCCATGGTTTACGGGCAACATCCGCATTGAGCTAAAGGCTATAGCTGCTGCTTTCAAGGATCGGGACACTGATCTGGACGCTTATAAGAAATCCTGCTATGCCCTCAGGTGAACCATCAAATAGGCAGAGCGTCAATACAGGACTAAGACTGAATCCTAATACACCAGCTCTGACGCTCGTCGGATGTGACAGGGTTTGCAAACTATCACGGAATACAAAGGGAAACCAATCCCGAGCTGCCCATTGACGTGAGCCTACCAGACAAGCTAAATGTCTTCTATGCTCGGTTCGAGAAAAGCAACACTGAACCATGCATGAGAGCACCAGCTGTTCCGGATGACTGTGCGATCACGCTCTCCATAGCCAAAGTGAGTAAGACCTTTAAGCAGGTTAACATTCACAAGGCCGCAAGGTGGATTACGGATTACCAGGACAAGTACTCAGAGCATGCTTTGAGGCAGCCCCCCGCACCTCTCTGATTCAGAGGGGTTGGGTTAAATGCGGAAGACACATTTCAGTTGAAGACATTCAGTCGTACAACTGACTAGGTATGCCCTTTCACTTTCTCTTTCCAACTGGTAAGTGTCTTCACTGACATTTTTAATCTCTCCCTGAACCAGTCTGTAATAGCCGCCAAGGTAACCTGTCTAAATGACTATCACCCTGTAGCACTAACATCTGTAACCATGACATGCTTTGAAAGGCTGGTTATGGCTTACATCAACACTATCATCCCATACACCCTGGACCCACTTCAATTCGCATACCGCCTCAACAGATCCACAGATGATGCAATCTCTATTGCACTCCACACTGCCCCTTCCCACATGGACAAGAGGAACACCTATGTGAGAATGCTGTTCATTGACTACAGCGCAGCACTCAACACCATAGTGCCCTCAAAGCTCACCATGAAGCTAAGGACCCTGGGACTGAACACCTCCCTCTGCAACTGGATCCTGGACGTCCTTATGGGCTGCCCCCAGGTAGTAAGGGTAGGCAACAACACATCCGCCACACAGACCCTCAACACGGGGGCCCCTCAGGGGTGCGTGCTTAGTCCCCTCCTGTACTCTCTGTTCACCCACAACTGTGTGGCCGCACTCAACTCCAACACCATCATTAAGTTTGCCGATGACTGTGGTAGGCCTGATCACTGATGACGTTGAGACAGCCTAAAGGGAAGAGGTCAGAGACCCGGCAGTGTGGTGCCTGAACAACAACCTCTCCCTCAACGTCAGCAAGTCAAAGGAGCTGATCGTGGACTGCAGGAAATGGAGGGCCAAGCACGCCCCCATTCACATCAACGGGGCTGTAGTGGAGCGGGTCGAGAGCTTCAAGTTCCTCAGTGTCCACATCAGTAAGGATCTAACATGGTCCACACACACCAACAAAGTTGTGAAGAGGGCAAGACAATGCCTCTTCCTCCTTAGGAGGCTGAAATTATTTGGCATGGGCGCTCAGATCCTCAAAAAGTTCTAAAGCTGTACCATTGAGAGCATCTTGACTGACTGGCAACTGCTTGGCATCTGACTGCAAGGCGCTACAGAGGGTAGTGCATACAGCCCAGCACATCACTGGGGCTGAGCTCCCTGCCATCCAGGACCTCTGTACCAGGCGATGTTTGAGGAAGACCCTAAAAATTGTCAAAAACTCCAGCAACCCATCATAGACAATTCTCTCTGCTACCTCACGGCAAGCGGCACCGATACACCAAGTCTGGAACCAAAAGGACCCTGAACAGTTTCTACCCCCAATCCATACGACTGTCGAATAGTTATACCCGGACTATCTGCATTTACTTTTTTGCCTCATCACATATGCCGCTACTACTGTTTATTCTTTGTCACTTTATTCCTAGTTATATGTACATACAGTATCTGCCTCAATTACCTGGTACTCGTGCACATCAATTCGGTAACCCTTGTAATTGTTACTCATTGTGTATTTATTATTATTTGTATTATTATGTGTTTTACTTTTCTATTACTCCTTGATTTTCTTTCTCTCTGCATTGTGGGAAGGGCCTGTAAGTAAGCATTTCACTGTTAGTCTACACCTGGTGTTTCTGACGCATATGACAAATAACATTTTATTTTATTTGACACACCTTGCTACTGATCGCTAAACATCATTATTCATATATTAGAAAAGACCAAATAGGAGAATGTTTTGAATTCTCTAGGGCATAAGGGGGAATGGTGGTTCTGGCTGAATCCACATAATGGGCTACATGCACAAAATAACTCATCTGAATATTTGTCAGAGAAAAAAATAACCATCTTCTCTTTGAATTTCATCCCAGTGTTTACCATTTAGTACACTAATGTTATTGCAATGGAATCTACTCTCAGCCTGGTATCTATTCATAGCCTGAGGGGAGGCATTCTGAACAGAGAAACTAGTAGCAGGAAGACAGGTCTAAGAACCAAAAGAAACATTACTACATCTCTGCCTTAATCTTCAAAATCTGTGATCTACGATGAAAAGAGCCGTGCCTCTCCTCCTCCGCCAGTTGACGCAGTCTAAACTCAGTGTCACGTCTTATTAACACCTGTTTGCTGTCTGAGAAGGTTCGCAAAACAAGACATAAACAAGGCCCATGATACAGCAGACGCTCTCATCGCCGTGACAAGCCCCTGCCACACTGGCATCGCCTGGCTGGGATCGTCGCCCACGGGCTCTGGCACGCTCCCTTTCACACCTGTCAACGCTGAGCTGGGGGAAACACACAGCGCAACACACACACACACACTGCGCAGGAACATCGGCTAGTGGTGGTGTTCACTGAGTGGTTCTGCTGGGTTTGCCAGTGTACGGGAAGTGACGCTGGGACTTATTATAGCTGAAAGAACAGAGCAGACATAACACAAACATGTCTAGGGCTTTGATGAGGCGTCAAAATCCTCTTTTCAATCTGTCTTTCATTTGTGGCTCCGCCACAATTGGCCACTGCAACGCATTCAAGCGCTGTTGTGGAGCGATATGCTGGGCTGACTGGAGTGGTACAGCTGTGTGAGTCACTTTGAATCAAACTGGAAGTTGCATCTGGCTATGATTCTTTTTGTAAAGTTAATAATTTGCTGTGCTTTAAGGGCTCAAGTTGTGAATCAGATGGATACATTCTACAGATTCAGCCTCCAAAAGGTGTTAAGTCCAACACTGGTACCTGGTTTATAGTAGGCCTACTGCTCTGAATCAAAATTCAAGGAGCAGAATGAATCTGAGCTGTATCACTCATGTGAATCAGAGACAGACGTCAAGCACTTCTCTGATTCAGTCACATAGTAAAGCTCTGAATCAGACACCAATATGAGTCTTACAGTCAGGATGTCAGTGGGTAGTGTAATTAATGTGTGGAGCGCCAGTGAATCAGTCTCAGTAAAAAAGGTTACTATAGCAGCTGACTCTCTTCCCTCAAGGTTCCTATTCAGAGTTAACCAGGCTGCTGCTGCCTACTGAATCAGTCAGCAGCAGGGGAAACTGACTCAACAGTCTACTAAGTGAGTGAGTAGGCACCACAACGCTACATTACACAACACTTCTCAACTCTCTCATCCAACTCTTCATGTGAGCCTGAAGTGTACATGGCACCTCTTGGGGGCTCTAACATCACAAGAAAACTGGGGAGAAAACTTCCATCCACCCAGTCTGCCTCCCCTAGCGTGGCCCAGCTCTTGGCTCAGAAAGCTGAGGTCTTCAGGAAGCTTGTTGTGGTCGACACCCAAGTCAGAGCACCAGAGCGCCGTCTCGGTAGACGGATTCATTAGCCACTGCACATAGATATAAAAAAAAAATGTGTCTACCCGGCCACAAAGGCCGCTGCAAATTTCCATTGTAATCAGAGCTGGGGGGACAAAGAGGCTATTCTGCAGCCCCTCTCCTATACAGACAACAAATTAATCATCTCTCTAATGCTTCATGAAAGCCAAACTTTTTTTGATTGTTAATTCGAGAGGTGGAGTATATCTTTCATTTTTTCCCCCCTCACTAATAATGGGTATGATTAATGTGTTTTCTGAGACCTCAGATGTGCTTCAGTGTCGGCTGAGGAGGAGAGAGAGGCTCCCATGCTCCATAACGGTAGAAAGGCCATTATTTCAGAATGTTTGCTCCAAATTCACTATTGATTTTTACTTCTTTCAGAACACAGAGATATTGATTACAAGCTGAGGGGAAACAAATAAACACCTATCATTAAGAAATAAGAAAAAGCCTTAATAGAAAATAATAGATATCCTGATGAGGAAAGAATTGGTTAGCTCATGCGTAGTCATACACCTGTACCGGTAAACACAACACAGCCCCAAAACAACATGTGGAAACTAACGCTACATTTGTTTATTCCTCTCATGAGTTTGCTGATTATATGCTGCACAGGCATCGCAAGGTGGAAACAAAATGACTACATGCCAAGTCATGTAGAAATGCAGCCCCATAAACTGCATATTTGTCCTCACTCGAGAGGATTCTTTCCTAAAAACTGTTAATTTATTCGGTAAAAAAAATGTATACCATAGCCGTCGAGGGTTTTCTAATAGTCTCTTGGGCGATACCCTAAAAAGCAATTCAGCGTAAACACAAAAGAGAAACACTAAACTCACTGTCGATGGAGGTGATAAGAATGGATGGAGAAAGCCCCCCCAAAAAAATGTACTCACTTGACACTCTCTCTCTCTCGCACACTCACAGTTAGTCTTTGGTGATCACACCAACAGCAATAACTTTTTGTCTTCTTTTGCAGGCTTTGTACAAAATAATACAATGCAGTTCAACAGGATCTTTCTAAGCTCGTTATTAGCTAGCTATAACTGGCATGTTCATGTGTCTCCGGCCATGACCAACTGAAGTAATGACCTCACGACCTGAGTGGTTTTAACCAATCATAGCGCAGTATGATACGACAGTATAATGCAACCAATTACAATTCAGTATGTTGACACATATGAATATTACATCCCCCTTCATTAAAAAATAAATACAATTCTACATATTTTTAAGCGTTTCTTTTGAATACATGCTCTGTAGTTTGAACTCAAGGTAAGTAACCATTTATACTGCATACTGCATCAACATAAGACTCTGAAACAATGATTCAACAATCTGTTACTTTTAGAACAAAGGTTTCTCAGCAACTCAGCTTTTCACTGTAGCAATAAGATCTGAACGTCAGTGTGTTGTTCTTTTGTGTTCAGTAGCTGACGATAAATGTGGCTGTACATCGCTCCTTCTGCGCTGCAGACGTGATATGAACGTTCAGTGTCAACTCGCTGAATGACAACTGCTGGTTTCCAGTAGCCATGCTCCTGGATTCTAACTGACTCTGCATCGTTCAGTGGTGCCAGTGGTCTAGCTGACCTGACGTAGTATCGTTTTTGGTGTTGTTGTCTCTGTGCACGTTTTGCATGCATTTGCATGTAGCTGACGACCTCCGGTCGCAGCTGCTGGTTGGTGCTGGGAAGGATTGAGCGAAGTCTGCGGCTCATCAACAGCTGGGCTGGTGATTTGAAGTTGTCAACTGGAGTGTTGCGGTATTCAAGGAGACTGAGGTAGGGGTCTCTCTTGTCTGCTTTTGCTTTGTCCATGAGTGTCTGCACAGATTTTTCAGCAAGGCCATTACTTTAAAGGTAATGTGGGCTTGTGGTGACATGTGTGAACTCCCATGCTTTTGTGAAAGATTCAAACTCCTTTGATTTGTAACAGGGGCCATTGTCAGATATTAAAGTCTCTACAATGCCATGCCTGGCAAAGGCTGCTTTCAGCTTGTGGATCACAGCTGCAGATGTGGTGCGGTGAAGCTTGTTGACTTCGAAGTATCTGCTGTAGCAGTCCACTGTTATGATGTAGTCCTCGTTGTTCCAGGTGAACAGATCGGTTGCCACGCCCTGCCAGGGTCGGTCTGGGATACAGTGAGGTAACATTGGTTCTTTAGTGTTTGAGGGGTGTCGTTCAAGACCGGTGGGGCATTTACCAACAATGTCCTCTTTTTGTTTGCACATTCGGGGCCAAAATAAAATGTCCAATGCTCTCTGTTTGCACTTTTCTATGCCCATGTGTCCAGTAGGGATCTTAGTCAAAATCTTGTCTCTGAGACTGGTAGGAATGATGATTTTCTCTCCTTTGAAAATTATTCCGTTGATCTGTGATAGTTTATCACAATGGTTCCAGAACTATGAGATGCTCGGAGGGCATTTTGTCCTCTCCTCAGGCCATCCATCCTGTATGACGTTCCTCAGCTATGTGAGTTGTGTGTCCTTTTCTGTTTCTGCTCGGCTCTCCTTCAGTTTTGTCTCACAAACTAGTAAGTTGATGTCTGCGACAGGGATGTCTTTGCCTGGACGGTGAGTGATTGTGAAGTTGTATTTTTGTAGTTGAAGGATCATTATCTGTAGCCTTGGTGGGGCTGTGGCTAGCGGTTTCCTCATGATTGACTCAAGGGGCTTGTGGTCGGATTCCTCTATGACTTGTGGTCCATAGACGTACTGATGGAAACATTTACATCTAAACAGAATGGCGTACAGCTCCTTTTTGATTTGAGCGTAGTTGATTTCACAGTCTGTCAGAGATTTGGAAGCGTAGCCTATGGGCTTTCCTTCTTGCAGTAGCACTGCACCTATTCCATACTTCGAGCCATCAACTTGGAGTCTGAGCTATTTGTTGGGGTCGTAGTAGGCAATGATTGGTCCTGGTTCTCGTTATCAAGCATTTAACTTTCTGGAAAGCAATGTCGTGTTGCTTGTCCCAGAGGAACTCACTGGACTGCTTTAGCAGCTGACACAGGGGTGCATTAGCATTGGAGAGGCCGGGTGCGAACTTGACAAAGTAGTTGCCCATGCCAACCACTGTTTCCAGCTCTGCGCGTTTCTTTAGTGGCTCCATTTCCTTCATGGCTAAGATCTTCTGTGGAACTGTCTTGATTCCATTCACTGTGAGAAGATGTCCGAAGTAGCTGACCTCTGAAGCTCCGACTGTACTGTTCTCGAGATAGAGCCACCCTCCTCTCTCGCGGGACATTTGCAGCATTGCATGGAGGTTTCTGTCGTGTTCCTCTTTGGTTCGACCATCGACAAGGATGTCATCCACAATTTCCACAACTCCGTCGAGGCCTTCGTACACCTCGTCGATCTTTCGCTGAAACTCATTTTGGGCTGAGATAATCCCAAAAGACAGGAGACGAAACCTGTAGCGTCCAAACGGTGTGTTCAACATTGTGAGCTCAAATTACTCTTCTGTGAGCTTGATTGTCCAGTAGCACTGAAGTAGCGTGCTCCCACTAGCTTGTCTGTGATGCCATCTAGCGTCGGTAAGGGGTAATGGGGGCATTTGATAGCCTTGTTCAAGTCTCTTGTGTCGAGACGTACTCTGAGCTTGCCTGTGCGTGGTTTCTCCACCACCACACATGTGTTTACCCAATCTGTTGGTTCTGTAACCTTGTGACGATATCAGATTGCTCCATGCTCTCCAACTATTTCTTCAGACAGGCACGGAGAGCAAGGGCAATCTTTCTATGTAGGTAGACCACAGGGGTTGGGTCAAAATGAATGGTACATTCTCCTGGGAATAGTCCTATTCCTGTAAAAACATCAGTACTACAGGTGCTTGAGTGTCAAAAATGTAAAAGTCCAACATGTCACTTTCCTTGTATTTACATTTGAAAGTTTGCATGTGCCTTTTACTGGGAGCTGTTCACCACTATAACCAGTCAGTCTCCGCGTGGTGGGCTGTAGCTCACACGCAGATGTCAAGCTGCGGCACTTATTCAGAGGAATAATGTTTACTTGTGCACCAGTGTATAGTTTGAACTTTAGCTCTGTGCCTTGTGCTCCTATCTCAATGTCAGCAAAGGCTGGCTCTGTCTCTGATATGACTTTTCTGTGTCACTGAATCAATAAACAGTTTATCAGCATCTTCACTCACTGTGTGTACTGTTTTCCCACGGTAAGCTCTGCACAATTTAGCAAAGTGATTCCATTTTCAACATGTAGTACATTGTTAGCCTTTAGCTGGGCCATTCTCTGTTCGCCATGCACTTTTCATCCACAATATCCACGTTTTGGGGCGTTTTTGGGTCTGTGTCTCTCTGTTTTAGAGTTCGGTCTCTAACCATTCTGAAGCTAGCTCTCTGTGCACCGGAGGTGTGCTTTGATGTCTGCCTGACTGCCTGCACTGCTTGTTCACGTGATGCGCTCATGCTGCCGCCCAAAAATTGTTTTCATCTGAGCCTGTGCTAGCTCGTGAGATCTGGCTATGTCGATAGCTTTGTCCAGCGTTAGCTCAGACCCAACATTCAAAGGTTTCTCTCTCACTCGCGGTGAGTGTATTCCAAGTACAATACGGTCCCTGACCATCTCATCCTTTTTTGCATAATCACAGTCTTTCACAAGCAGACGCAGCTCAGTCACAAACTGTTCAAACAATTCGCTAGCTTCCTGTACTTTTTAATGGAATTTGTACCTAGCGAAAACGTATTGGTCTTTAGCAAAACATATGCTTCAAAACAAGTGTCCATGTGTTGTAAATATCTCTCCTTTTTCACCGATCCACAGGAGCAGGTAGCTGCACTTTTCCTCTTCTCCTCTTTCCCTCAGAGGACACGTGAACATTAGCTCCACATGCAATTTGACCTTACGCCATGCATCGGGTAAGTTTGTAGACCCCCCGTCCATTCGAGGTGAAGGAACAGTAAAATCCATCTTTTAGTGCTTTTACTCTGACACCATGTCTTACTTTGCACGCTTTGTACCCCAACATTTTTTTTCAGTATGACAGGATCTTTCTAAACAAAGCTCTCTACTAGCTAGCTAGAACTTCCATGTTCATGTACAGTTGAAGTCAGAAGTTAATATACACCTTTGCCAAAAACATTTAAACTCAGTTTTTCACAATTCCTGACATTTAATCCTTGTAAAAATGCCCTGTTTTAGGTCAGTTAGGATCAGCACTTCATTTTAAGAATGTGAAATGTCAGAATAATAGTAGAGAGAATTATTTATTTCAGCTTTTATTTATTTCATCCCATTCCCAGTGGGTGAGAAGTTTACATACACTCAATAAGTATTTGGTAGCATTGCCTTTAAATTGTTTAACATGGGTAAAACGTTACGGGTAGCCTTCCACAAGCTTCCCACAATAAGTTGGGTGAATTTTGGCCCATTCCTCCTGACAGAGCTGGTGAAACTGAGTCAGGATGTAGGCCTCCTTGCTCGCACATGCTTTTTCAGTTCTGCCCACACATTTTCTATAGGATTGAGGTCAGGGCTTTGTGATGGCCACTCCAATACCTTGACTTTGTTGTCCTTAAGCCATTTTGTCACAACTTTGAAAGTATGCTTGGGGTCTTGTCCATTTGGAAGACCCATTTGCGAGCAAGCCTTAACTTCCTGACTGATGTCTTGAGATGTTGCTTCAATATATCCACATAATTTTCCTGCCTCAAGACGCCATCTATTTTGTGAAGTGCACCAGTCCCTCCTGCAGCAAAGCACCCCCACAACATGATGCTGCCACCCACGTGCTTCACGGATGGAATGGTGTTCTTTGGTTTGCAAGCCTCCCCCGTTTTCCTCCAAATATAACGATGGTCATTATGGTCAAACAGTTCTATTTTCGTTTCATCAGACCATAGGACATTTCTCCAAAAAGTACGATCTTTGTCCCCATGTGCAGTTGCAAACCGTAGTCTGGCTTTTTATGGCGGGTTTGGAGCAGTGGTATTTTCCTTGCTGAGCGGCCTTTCAGGTTATGTCGACATAGGACTCGTTTTCCTGTGGATATAGATACTTTTGTACATGTTTCCTCCAGCATCTTCACAAGGTCCTTTGCTGTTGATCTGGGATTGATTTGCACTTTTCTCACCAAAGTACGTTCATCTCTAGGAGACAGAACGCGTCTCCTTCCTGAGCGGTATGACAGCTGCGTGGTCCCATGGTGTTTATACTTGCAAACTATTGTTTGAATAGATGAATGTGGTAGCTTCAGGTGTTTGTAAATTGCTCCCAAGGATGAATCAGACTTGTGGAGGTCTACACATTTTTTTTCTGAGGTCTTGGCTGATTTATTTAGATTTTCCCATGATGTCAAGCAAAGAGGCACTGAGTTTGAAGGTAGGCCTTGAAATACATCCACAGGTACACCTCCAATTGACTCAAATGATGTCAATTAGCCTATCAGAAGCTTCTAAAGCCATGACATAATTTTCTGGAATTTTCCATGCTGTTTAAAGGCACAGTCAACTTAGTGCATGTAAACGTCTGACTGGAATTGGGATACAGTGAATTATAAATAAAATAATCTGACTGTAAACTATTGTTGGAAAAATTACTTGTGTCATGCACAAAGTAGACGTCCTAACCGCTAAAACTATAGTTTGTTAACAAGAAATCTGTGGATTGGTTGAAAAACCTAAGTGTATGTAAACTTTCGACTTCTACTGTATCTCGTAATCTGGCCACATCAAGAACAGCACAGTAATCAATAGGGCCTTGATAAGAGATTGCAAATCCAAGAAGGCTTGAATGAACGTGTGTTTGTCTACCCTACTTCAGAGCATTGGCCTCAGCCTCAGCCTTCAAATCTCCTCACAAATGAGAGAATGGCATTTAAGTCTGTGAAGTGTTATTCAAGCCAGCAATTGTGACAAGGTTTTCATGCCAAATGTGTTTGGATTTAATGAAGACCAAGGGGACTCAATCAAATGGAGGACAATAAAGTTAATACAGTCCAAATGATAAAGGAAATATGATATGCCATGCATG
The DNA here is from genome assembly GCF_045791955.1 of Oncorhynchus clarkii lewisi. Lineage (NCBI taxonomy): Eukaryota > Metazoa > Chordata > Actinopteri > Salmoniformes > Salmonidae > Oncorhynchus > Oncorhynchus clarkii. The sequence goes on from NC_092169.1 coordinate 19,539,425, forward strand.
CTCAATGAACAGTTTTTGACAAGCAGCCCTAGTGTCAAAAGGGCCCTTTAATCTGATTATTCAACCAATGTGGTCTATTTGGATAACAGCACCACATAATCTGCATAACCAAAATCTCCCACGTTGTGTCTCAAAGGTTACAGGAGTGACGCACTAGCACCACTTCCTGTGTTTACTGCTCTTCTTGAGAGCTCAGAACAGTTGACGTCAATCGTTATACCCACCATATCTGTCATAACCCTGCCTGCACGCATAGACCCATTAGTTCCACCTTGTTGACATGGCCCTGCTGTAAGCACACAACAGCAGCTAGCGCAAGCTAATGGACTGATTAATGCAGGACTTAGAAGCAATCAAACAATAACCCCTGATCCACAGGACTATTGTGCTCCATCTGCTAATAGCAGTTCCACCGTAGGCTGATTGCATGTGATGACCGTACAGGCAATAAAATGGAGATGGAGGTCTACTCAGGAACAGATTCATATGCATCAATGGTTGAACACATCAGGCTTACACTGGATCGAGCGGCACTGAGTATCATTGAAAGATACACAGAGACACACATATAACCATCCAAGTAGAGTTTGGCAATAATGTTGTACTGGATGAAATATCTTTGGCAATCAGTGGGTTGGGGTTAGGTGATATTAGGCATCCTGCAATGGGAAATCACTAGAACAGCTAAAGCAGTGCTTTTGACTGATCATGAATTTATTTATTTTATTACTCTGCCATTTTTAAAGTCATGCCCTGCTCCATCCTTTCATTTTCCTAAATAAAAACACACTGCTGTGGTTAGAATCGTGATATCAAAAACAGAACTGGAGTTATAACCAGTTTTAGGAGAGCATGTCATTATTTGAATGGTTTTCCCACGTTGCCCCTCCTTCTCCCGACAGTAGGGCATAATTATATAATCACCAACTGTGGATGAAGAACAGGGCGGGACATTCGATTGTATTGGCATATTCTGATTATGAATCTCAAAGTGCTATGTACCCTATATTAGTCCACCAAATCCAAGCAGTCTTTTCAGTCTACCCTTGTCTATAGTGAGAGCGTGTGTAATTTACAGTGGCAAGAAGTCGAAGAGGAATGGATGCACGTGCTGCATTAGCGCTGCTACAAGATCTGAATGAAAACTACTTAGATGGTGGGGAATAAAAAATAAATAAATCATGACATCTCTGATGATTATTCTTCTGATTCTGAGCCTCAGCCTGAACCTACCCTTCCGAGGCCTAAGCACAAAAAAGTCAGAACGGTATGTACTGAGCAGGTGCCCACACCACCACCAAATGAAACGGTGGGGACGGTACTGTTTTGGAAAAAAACTACAAAGGGCAGCAGGTGAGCAAGTGTCGGAGAATGTAGTGATGAGGCTTGTGGGACCTTACGCTGGCAAGTGGAGAAATGTCAGCGTGGACAATTTCTTCACTTCATTGTCATTGGCGAACAAGTTGCTAGCAAATAAAACAAGCCTAGCAGGCACCATGAACAAAGCGAGATGTGAGCTCGCTCTGCGCAAAATAAGGCAATTGCACAGCCGTTGTACTCCACAACGGTGCTGAAGAATGACAAGACAAAACGCACACTATACCAATGCAAGGCCAGATGGAACGTTTCTGTCATGAGCAACATGCACCCAACAGTTGCCAGCGACTGAGACACAATAAAGAGAAAACCAGATACTATTACGCACTACAACCAAAGGTACTGTATGTCAATATTACATAATACGCATCGCCATTTATAGATACATTTATAACATGCATTATGCTCTTCTGTATAACACATGTTATTTTTTCCTGTGGGAAAATAATCCTAATATTTTCTATTCTATTCTTTTCCATAGGTTGGTGTGGATGTTTTGGATCAGATCAGCTGGCATGTTGCTGTGTTCTAAAACATGCTTGACTTGGCTGCTATCAACGCACACATGTTGCTGACGGTGCATGAGTCTTTCTGGTTGGGGTCATTTCTTCAAAATAAAAATAGTTATACAAATAAGCTGTTACTGTGATCCAACACAGATGGTTTCTGTTTCATAGTTGTAACAAAGGCACTCCACAAACAAAATGAAGGCATTGTTTGTGTTTTTTCATATTTACAGTGGCTTTCTAAATTATTAATCCCTCTTGGCATTTTTCCTGTTTTGTTGCCTGCAAACCTGGAATTAAAGGGGTTTGTATAATTTGATTTACAAAACATGCATACCACTTTGAAGATACAAAATATTTTTTGTTGTGAAACAAACAAGAAAAAATACAAAAAAAATGAAAACTTGAGCGTGCATAACTATTCACCCCCCCCCCAAAGTCAATACTTTGTAGAGCCACCTTTTGCAGCAATTACAGCTAGGGTATGTTTTTATAAGCTTGACACATCTAGCCACTGGGATTTTGGCCTATTCCTCAAGGCAAAACTGCTCCAGCTCCGTCAAGTTTGAGGGGTTCTGCTGGTGTAAAGCAATCTTTAAGTCACAGATTCTCAATTGGATTGAGGTTTGGGATTTGACTAGGCCATTCCAAGACATTTAAATGTTTCCCAATAAACCACTCGAGTTTTGCTTTAGCAGTATGCTTAGGGTCATTGTCCTGCTTGAAGATGAACTTCTGTCCCAGTCTCAAATCTCTGGAAGACTGAAACAGGTTTCCCGCAAGAATTTCCCTGAATTTAGCGCCATCCATCATTCCTTCAATTCTGACCATTTTCCCAGTCCCTGCCAATGAAAAACATCCCCACAGCATGATGCTGCCACCACCATGCTTCACTGTGGGAATGGTGTTCTCGGTTGATGGGAGGTGTTGGGTTTGCGCCAGATATAGTATTTTCCTTGATGACCAAAAAGCTCAATTTTAGTCTCTTCTGACCAGAGTACCTTCTTCCATATGTTTGGGGAGTCTCCCACGTGCCTTTTGGCGAACACCAAATCTGTTTGCTTGCTTTTTTCTGGCCACTCTTCCGTAACGCTCTGTGGAGTGTACTTTGGTATCTTTGTTGCCTCTATGATTAATGCCCTCCTTGCCTGGTCCGTGAGTTTTGGTGGGCGGCCCTCTCTCGGCAGGTTTGTTGTGGTGCCATATTCTTTCCATTTATTTTAATAATGGATTTAATGGTGATCCGTGGGATGTTCAAAGTTTCTGATATTTTTTTTATAACCCAACCCTGATCTGTACTTCTCCACAACTTTGTCCCTGACCTGTTTGGAGAGCCCCTTGGTCTTCATGGTTCCCCTTGCTTGGTGGTGCCCCTTGCTTAGTGGTGTTGCAGACTCTGGGGCCTTTCAGAACAGGTGTGTATATATACTGAGATCATGTGACACTTAAATTAAGTCCACCTGTGTGCAATCTAACTAATTATGTGACTTCTGAAGGTAATTGGTTGCACCAGAGCCTATTTAGGGGCTTCATAGCAAAGGGGGGGGTGAATATATATGCACGCATCACTTTTCTGTTTTTTTTTCTCTTTCTTTTTTTGAAATGTTTTAACTAATGAAAATACTATTTTGTTATTTGAAATGGGGAAAAAAAGATTGTATTCTAATGTTACTTAACTTCTTTGAGACTGGGGGGGGACAGTACTGAGTAGCTTGGATGAATAAGATGTCCAGTTTCCCAGTTGCTAATATATGCATATTGTTAGTATATTTATAGAAAACACTCTGAAGTTTCTGAAACTGTTTGAATGATGTCTGTCAGCATAAAATAACTCATATGGCAGGCGAAAACCTGAGAAAAAAATCCAACCAAGAAGTGTGAAATCTGAGGTTTGTTGTTTTTCAAGTCATTGCCTATCGAATATACAGTGTCTATGGGGTCCTATTGCACTTCCTAGGGCTTCCACTAGATGTCAACAGTCTTTAGAACCTTGTTTGAGGCTTCTACTGTGAAGGAGGGGGGAATGAGAGCTGATTGAGTCAGGGGTCTGGCAGAGTGCCATGAGCTGATCACGCGCGCTCACGTGAGAGTTAGCTTGCGTTCCATTGCATTTCTACAGACAAAGGAATTCTCCGGTTGAAACATTATTGAAGATTTATGATAAAAACATCCTAAAGATTGATTCTATACCTCGTTTGACATGTTTCTACGAACTGTAATATGACTTTTCATCTGAACATTCACCTGGACTTGCCCGGGCCTCGTGAGTTTGGATTTTGTAATAAACGCGCAAACAAAAAGGAGGTATTTGGACATAGATGGACTTTATCGAACAAATCAAACATTTATTGTGGAACTGGGATTCCTGGGAGTGTATTCTGATGAAGATCATCAAAGGTAAGTGAATATTTATAATGCTATTTCTGATATACGGATATCCGTATTGCTTTATTTTGTTGTCTCAGATTATTGCATGGTGTGCTTTTTCGGTAAAGCTTTTTTGAAATCTGACACAGTGGTTGCATTAAGGAGAAGTTTATCTGAAGTTCCATGCATAACACTTGTATTTTCAGCAACATTTATGATGAGTATTTCTGTACATTGATGTGGCTCTCTGCAAAATCACCGTATGTTTTGGAAGCAAAACATTACTGAACGTAACGTGCCAATGTAAACTGAGATTTTTGGATATAAATATGAACTTAATCGAACAAAACATACATGTATTGTGTAACAAGAAGTCCTATGAGTGTCATCTGATGAAGAACATCAAAGGTTAGTGATACATTATATCTCTATTTCTGCTTTTTTTGACTCCTCTCTTTGGCTGGAAAAATGGCTGTGTTTTTCTGTGACTAGGTACTGACCTAACATAATAATTTGGTGTGCTTTCGTCGTAAAGCCTTTTTGAAATCGGACACTGTGGCTGGATTTACAACGAGAAAATGGTGTAAAATACTTGTATGTTTGAGGAATTTTAATTATGGTGTTACGGATACAGGTATCCTGTGTCTGTGTATCCTGTGTGTGTTTCTTTTCTCTCCTTCTCCCCTCACAGGTGAAAATCATTACTCCCCAATCAGTCAACAATCAACCCATCAATCAGAAGACACACCTCCTCCTGTTTCCTACCCTATCACAGTTCCTTCCCCATGGTTTAAAAACCCCATCATTTGTTTGTTCAGGAGCTCAATCTCTTTGTAATGCCATGTTGGTAGATAGCTGTTCTTGTAGATTTCAGGTGAGCTCAATCTTTGTAATCCCATGTTGGTAGATAGCTGTTCTTTGATAGATTTCAGGAGAGCTCAATCTTTGTAATCCCATGTTGGTAGATAGCTGTTCTTTGATAGATTTCAGGAGAGCTCAATCTTTGTAATGACATGTTGGTAGATCTCTGCTCTTGATAGATTTCAGTAGCACAATCTCTTTGTAAATGCCATGTATGTAGATCTCGCTCTTTGTGTAATAATTCACCTCTTCTTTTGTTTGAGCACCTCCAAATCACTTTGTCATCTCCTGTGAGTATTGTTTTTGTTTATGGTGTTTGCTGGTGGGAAAAAGGGGAAACCAAGACAAGTCGCCCATGGGCATACACTACCCGTAGGTAAACTTTGTTAAAACACACTAGTTAGAACTGGGCGGACCACCCACTGTATTTTTGGTTAGTTAGTTAGCTGTTGTTGAAATAGGCTAGCCTAGCTTAGGGGTGTTTTTGCATATTTGTTTCTTTCCTTGGGTCCAGCTCAGCCCCTTTTCCTGCTTCCCCCCCCCCCATTACCGTGTGTTTATAATAAACCCTGAGTTTGACGGTATTATTTCGGTTGTCGTGGTTATTTCGTTCACTTTTACTTTGTCACTATAATAATTTACATGAGTTATGTTACGGGTCTCACTACCATCCCCCCTAGACTGTCGGGCCAAAAGAGATTCGTAACAATGGGATTTCTGATGTTTTGAATTTGGTGCCCTGCAATTTCACTGGCTGTTGGCGAGGTGGGACGCTACCTTCCCACATATCCCAGAGAGGTTAACACCTTCATGAACACAACACAATGACGATTTTAGGGACATCATATATGAATTACATTGCTAGAATTTTGCAATCAGAAGGGGGGCCCCTCGAGTCCCAGGGGTTCTACTTTTTATAAGTTTATCGACGACGTCCTCAGATCAGGCCCTCAGATCCCCCAGACGTTCTACAGCTGCACCATTGAGATCATATTGACTAGCTCCATCACTGCTTGGTATAGTAACTCCTTGGCATCTGACCGCAAGGCTGAAAAGATTTAGCATAGGCCTTCTTTATCCCCCCAAAATTATACAGCTGCACCATTGAGAGCATCTTGACTGGCTGCATCACCGCTTGGTATGGCAACTCCTTGGCATCCGACCGCAAGGCGCTACAGAGGGTAGTGCGTCCTGCACAGTACATCAATGGGGCCAAGTTCCCTGCCATCCAGGACCTCTATACCAGGCGGTGTCAGAGGAAGGCACTACAAATGGTCAAAATAATCCAGCCAACATAGACTGTTCTCTCTGCTAACTCACGGCAAGCGGAACCGGAGCTCCAAGTCTGGGACCAAAAGGCTCCTGAACAGCTTCTACCCACAAGCCATAAGACTGCTGAACAGTTAATGAAATGGCTACCTGGACTATTTGCATTGACCCCCCTTTTTTTCACGGACACTCTTGAATTCTATGCACTCTATGCACACTCACTGGACTCTACCCACACACTCACACATACTACACTGACACTCCAACACACACATACACTGCATATGCTCACGCACGCACACACACACACACACACACACACACACACACACACACACGCGCGCTGCTGCTACTCTGTTTATTAACTATCATGATTGCCTAATCACTATTACCCCTACTCTACCTACATGTACATATTACCCCAGTCACCTCAACTAACTTGTTCCCACAGCTAGGTGACTATTTACCAGTACTCTTTGCATATAGCCTTGTTATTGTTATTTTATTGTGGTAGGTATTTACGATTTTGAGCTAATTTTCTAACTTTTTTAACTCTGCATGGTTGGGAAAGTGCTCATAAGTAAGCATTTCATGGTAAAGTCTACACCTGTTGTATTCGGCGTATGTGACAAATACAATTTGATTTTATTTGACGTGTGAGTCAATGTCAACCTGCCCAGCCTCACTACACAATGACAGAGCCTATTGACTTTTTCTCTTATCACAAAGACAGTGTCAATTACACAGCCATTAGCAGAATGACATGTTGTTGTCCTTGTGCTAATAGGTGATTCTGTATGACACTTGCTGCATTGTCAGAACAGTCCACATATTCCATTTTATCACTCTCTCTACATCCGCTAACAACGGAACAGCAGTACATCTGGTACCTAGCCCAGGCCGGCGGTGTAAATCAGATCTGTTCTGTCCTGTTCTCGCCTCAAACACAAAGCCAAGCGTTATGAAAATAATCTATCCAATGTTTCAGACTTAATGTGACCGTTTGATGGGTCAGCTAAATCGGAGACAGCCGGAGAAGAGACAGGCTAACCATTACACTCCGGAGGAGGAGTGAGGGAAGGGAGGGAGGGATATGTGAGGAAATGCAGAGGGTAAGGGGGATGGATGGGTCGGCTCGTCTTACACGTCTCACTGATCCTCTCAGAGCCTCTCCCTGGCTGACTTGTAGGTTGACTGTAGAGGAGCTTGTAAAGCAGGGGTGAACACTGTGCAGGTCCTCCAGAGAAGGCAGTGGACTGAAGGCGTTATTTTTGGACGTTTCATGTGAGCCCTTTATGGGGCATGGATCTGGGAGGCATTTTAGAGTAAAGGAGGAAACGTGTTTGAAATGCAGTACTGTGACAGGCTGGGGAATAAATGTCCAGATATTCCGACCCAAAACGTAGCATAATATAACACGGCAGGCTTACCACAATTAGATGGAAGGCATGTGAACTGGTGACTGAAATATTGAGGGAAATACTTAATTCCGTCCACAAGGATAACACTAGGTACATTTAAAAGAAAAGATTCCACATCGGCCAAGAACAAACTCTGCATTGTTTGTTCTTACAGTATTTCTCCCTTTGAAAGAAGAAGCTCAACAGAGGAGCTTACAACTCAGAAGTTTACGTTGGGACAAGCAACATTTCTCCAACAAGAAAAAACGTCCCCACCTGCTGTTTCCAACTAGACAAACTGCTATGGGGTGAGTGAGAGATAGGTTTCTACCAGAAACTGAAAGCAGAATACCATTCAGGAAGATTTTTCACTGCTGAATTGTCCCCATTTCCCACCAGTACACAGTGTATGGCCAGCTTAGATTGATATAATATAATGGTGCCAGAGGGGATGGCTGCCGTTTTACAGGCTCCTAACCAACTATTCTATTTATTTATTTATTTTCGCATTGTTTGTAACTCATTTTGTACATATTGTTGCTGCTACCGTCTCTTATGACCAAAAAGAGCACATGAGAACAGGGATTATTCACAAAGGTACAAAGATTTTTTCTTTAATGAGTCTGATGCAAAGGATGTACTGACAAGGCCCAAAGCCCTGTCATCAGCATGAAGAAAAGATGGAGAAAAAGGGGGAGGAGGGTGGGGTGCCATGTAAGAATTAGCTGACGAGTAGCTAAACCACCACTTCCCTCCATATTATTGGCCAATGTGCAATCATTGGAAAACAAACTAGACGATCTAAGATTAAGTCTATCCTACCAACGGGACAGTAAAAAATGTAATATCTTATGTTTCACCGAGACGTGGGTGAACAAAGACACAGATAATATAGAGCTGTCTGACGTCTGGTAAGACGAGGGGCGGGGGTGTGTCTATTTGTCAATAACTGCTGGTGCGCGATGTCAAATATTAAAGAAGTCTCAAGGTTCTGCTCGCCTGAGATAGTATGGTCTACACTTATCATGAGGTATTCTATCTACCAAGAGAGTTCTCATCTATATTATTCGTAGCCGTCTATTTACCACCACAAACCGATGCTGGCACTAAGACCACACTCAACGAGCTGTATAAGGTGTCATGACATTGTATTGATTAATGTGACGACTGCTATTTATCAAATCATTAACTGTTTATAATTACGTGATTAAATGATTCAGGTAATCATTAATTCAGTAACCTGGGGCACCATGGGAAAGTTTGTCTTTATTGAGTTTCCATTTCCCAAAATAACTCAAGAATATCAGAATATCGATTTTACAACAGTCACTAATGAATTCATTTCCTCTACAGTCTCATCCTGAACGTCTCATAATCTGGGAATCTGCACAAACCCGAGTCCCACTAAATGAGTCCGTACCACACCAATTGAGTTGATTATTTATTTACTAACAAGCTAAAATGATAATATAAGATACACATACAAAAACACACAGTCTAGGCCATTGATTAGAACTTAGTACAATGAAACAGTATGACACGTGTGACACAAAATGGGGATTTAAAAAGAGAGAAAAAGAAAGAGTGCACGAGAGAAAAGCACACTTGGATACATTTGTAATCTATGCTTAGTTTAGCCCTAACACCTTGCCCCGAACTGCCGCTCTTGTGGTTCAGAATATAATGATGTAATTACTTGTCGAAGGTCTCCGATGGGGTGTCTCTTTGTGGACCGGGTTTGTCTTCTCCTCTGATGACGGCACGTCTTTGGTTACCGGGTGTAACTCTCTGATTGTCCACATGATGTCAGTGTCCTTTCTCTTAGTGGTCTGTTTCCTCGCCCTTATTCTGAAAGGGGTCTTCTGAGTACAGTCAGCCATGTAGCCAATGACGGACTGGCCATCTGGAGCACCGGGAGTTTTGACAATTGGGTCTGATGCAACGCAAAATATAAATAACCCCAGCCCCCGCTTAAATAAAAATAACCATGTGCTGTGTGTCTGACTGGCCCAGGCGAGTGGGCTGCTGGCCCACTGCCACTGGTTGGGTATTAAATCTGTCAGCCTCTCTCTCCCAGCCAATTACTTTTGGTCCATTCCATTCTAACTTCACCTGGGACCCGCCCCTTTCCCATCTCTGTTAAGTGGTGACATTTGAATAAATATTGGAGTGGAGCAAGATGGACAAACAAAAAGACAAAAAACGTAAAGGTGGTGCTGAAGAGCTAAGAGGGAAGAGGTTGAAGTCCCTTGAGGCTGATGCAGCCAAATTGTTTTAAATAACAAATTATTAATTTGGCGCTGTTAGCAGTCAATCATCTCAGCCTAGCAAGCCTGAAGGCACTGGCAGCAGAGAGGAGAGAGAGCAGCCCATTGAGCCCAGCGATACCAGTTCAACTGTTAGTCAAGGTTTTGCAGCTGAAGCAGTAAGAAAGAAGACAATAGGGATAAGATAAGCAATGTTTGGGTTTGGCTAGCTGGCTATTTAGCTATATCGTGCCTTTTGTTGAAACAAGCGCTCGTCAATGTCACTTTTCGTGAACCGACCAATCACAGCCTGGATGGGGCGGGACATTAAAAAAAGGTTGACATTGCTACAGCAAACTTTCGAAATGTTGAACTCATTGTTGTGCATGAATGGTTATGATTATTGACAAGTTAGTACTTAGCATTAACAAATTAGAGACTAACCACCAATGTAGACTATTTTTCTTCCACAAGGATTTAATGACGGAACAAAACTTACACAAATTATAAATTATACTAGTGGTATATAGTATACTATTATATGAAATTATATATATATATATATATATATACTAACATTACATAATGAATATATTAATATTATACTAACATTATACTTTTTATTTAATGTTATAATATTATACTAATATACTAATTTCTACTAATTACTCATCCAGGTTGAGAATAGTGCATCTGCAGTGGACAGATGTAGATTGTGCCAGAGCCAGGATACCACTGTCAACCCATTTGCTTTTATATTAAGAGGCCAAAGTCAGGGGACCTAGATATGTTTTTTAGTTTCCACCCCCAACAAAAGTAAAAAGTCTGTGGTGCAGAAGGTTTTCTTTTGTGATGGGACCAACAGGAAGTGGCTATCATACAGTGAAGACAACCATGCTTTATTCTGCTTCATTTGTATTGCATTTGCAAAGTCTACAGAGAACAGCCCATTCATGAATGGAATGGCAGAATGAAACATGGACATGGAGTGGAAGAGCATTATGCATAGAGGTTATGCTGAGGCCTACTTGCTAAGGTCCTCCAAAGGTCATTTTTAGAGCCTGTTCATCGGCATTCAGATGTCTGCTTATTGAGAGCAAGTGCGTAGAAGAAGGCAAGTGCTAGAGCGCATTATAGATGTTGTTAAAGTCATAGGCAAGAGAGGTCTGAGCTACAGAGGCATGCAGTCTGAAGCAGCTTATACGCTAGATGACAGCAGCATTGACCATGGCAACTTTTTAGAGATGATCATTCTGCTGGGAAAGCACAACCTGTGTATGAAAGAATATCTCACTGCCTGCATAGAGAAAAGCAAAAAAAACTGCATGAGTCTGGGTCAAGAGGGGGCAGAGGCTCTCTAATTACTCTATTATCAACATGATTACCACCATCCAATACACAATGCAGGACACCATAGCAAGTGAACTCCAGGAACCTGGTATGTTTTAGGTCCAGATTTCCACTACGCAGGACATTACAACACAAGACCAATGCTCTGTCATAGTCAGATATGTGACGAACGTCATCCATGAGGCTTGTGGCTGTGGTGAAATGCGAGGCATCCACCGGACAACACTTCCTCCAGGTACGGAGTGAAGTACTGGAAAACATGAAGCTTGACATCAGCAAGTGCATTGGCATTTCCACTGATGGAGCCTCCAGTAAGGCCAGTATAAAGGTTTCTCTGCCCTGCTCTCTGCAAAGTCCACCAATCAAGTGCATGTGTGGTGCTATGCACACATTGTGAACCTTGTTTTGGCAGACACAACAGAGAGTATCTTGGCAAGTGGGTCACTTTTTTTCTCTCATTAACAACATAGCTGTGTTCTTCTGTGAATCCTACCAGAGGATGAACATTTTGGGAAAAGGAGAGCAAGGACCCAAGACACAGAAGTCTTGCTCCAATTGGAGAGACAAGCTGGTGGGCTAAAGACAGTGCCTTAAAAAAAGGTTTTTGGAGGCACAGGTCAAGGCACAAGGATACATTGAGGGGTTGCTGAAGTATGAAACAATACTTACAGCTCAGACATTCCTCAGAAAATTTCAGGTCACATCACCAGTCTCAAAATATCTTCAAACAAGTGGAATGGACATTGTGTCTGCGCATCGTATGTTTGAGTCTATAGAGGAGCAGCTGAAAGGAATGGCAAGAGATTTTGAAAAAGTCAAGGCAGCTGCAGACACAGTTGTTCAGTGGGCCAACAGGAAGTTACAGGAATGGGATGAGGAAACAGAGCTGGAGTTAGAGACCACTCAGCCAACAAAAATAAAGAAAGATAAAAACTATGGCACAAGATGAATATTTTACTGGGGCAGAGAGTGCATACAGGATTGGTGTCCATAATCAAATTCTGGATACAGTTATAGATAGCATCCATCTGCGATTTCTGAGTAATGGCACTTTGTATGCCGACATGGCTCTTCTGGACCCTAAAAATGTAGTCAGCTACCATCCAGTGCCAGTGGCCTTCCACAGACAGCCCTTCCACAGACAGCCCTTCAAGAACCAAGCAAATGTTTGATCAAATTTGACAGCAGAGCAACAGTGGCCAATTTACAGAGTGAGCTCATGAGTCTGGCAGAACAGTGGACTAGGTTAAAACAATCGGGATTTGAAGAACACACACCCAGGACTATGGAGGATTATGAACCTGAAGGAAATGAAGATGAGGTGGAGATGGTGACTGTCCAGTGTGTTGCTACCGTATTCTTAGTCAGTACAACCTATTGACAGACGCATACCACATCCTGGGCCTTGCTTACAAGTTTCTACTTACCCTGTCAGTAATCCAGGTAGCTTGTGAGTGGAGCTTCTCTACTCTGAAATTCATCAAGAGTAGGCTCAGGAGCACTCTATCTCAACAGCAACTGGAGACTTTTATGCTCATGGCTACTGAGCAAGATGTTTTAATGAACCTGGACAGTGACCTGGTTATAGATGGCATTTCTGAGAGAAGTGAGCTGCTGCAGAAATTGCTAATTGGAGGTAGGAAATATGTATATTTTTATATCATTCTATGATTTGGCTACTCACCAGTCTTTTCACCAACAAATTTCTTCCTGTATTATTTATTTTACTGGTCAAATGGTTACAGAGATTATTGCCACCTTGCTGCCAGTGCCATTGTGCCAATATGTGCTCCTTCCAGCCAGCCTCCTCCTAAGAGCAACACATTCCCCTTGTTCTTTTTTACATCGATTTTACTAAAGTTATTGTTATAAATATTGTTCAGTAATCTTGTTGGTGGGCCGGTCTGAGTCAATAAAGTCCTGGGACATTTTTCATTCCCAGTCCGTCCCTGCGTGTAGCTCAGGGCTCCAGTATAGGAATGAAAGCAGTTCAGACACACGATTCCTTTGAGTGTGGTAACCGGGTGGTCCTGCTTGAATTCACCCTCTTAGACATAGCTCATCCATAGCATAGATTGTTAAAAGGTTCCTTTGTCTTCTTCAACCTCGTGTTGCGTTTTGGGGTTGCGACTAACTCTGACCTTGGCAGTAGCGCGTGGTCACTGAGTCTGCTTTGTAAATTCTTAATTCACATGTTTTATACCTTTGGGTCAGAAAGGGGCGTTTCCGTCTCTATGACAAGTTCTCTGGGCATCACTAGTTACGAGGGATTTTTTCCAATTTAGACAACTTCACATCTTTACAAAAACATTCTCTTTGATCTGGACATTTTCCACACAACGTACAGTATGCAAATATCAGATACATATTATGAAATCTCTTAAAGTTATAATGTTTTCGTTATAACGTCGTCATTTAACATTTAATAACATGACAAAAACGACATTCATTTTCATATTCCATCTATCGTAATTACCACCATTTTGGCTGAAGAAACATATTGTCCCAAAGCCCATTTATTGCATGTTACTGTTCTGAGGTAGGTTCTCCATACGCCCATCATACATTCCATTCCTCCACACTGAGAGGACAAATGGATTTTGTCTGCTGTCTTAAGATTTACAATGGACGGGAGGTGTCATAAACCACCCCCCTGTTGGGTGTGAGAGATGTCTCTGTAGGATTGTGGTCCACGGTAAACTGGCTTTAACAGGTCAGTCATGACAAAGGCCACAAGCAAACAAGAAAATGCTAATCCAGAACCGGCACTCCTACTGGCCGGGGACTTTAATGCAGGCAAACTTAAATCCGTTTTACCTCATTTCTACCATGTCACATGTGCAACCAGAAGAAAAACAACTCTAGACCACCTTTACTCCACACACAGAGACGCATACAAAGCTCTCCCTCACCCTCCATTTGGCAAATCTGACCATAATTCTTTCCTCCTGATTCCCGCTTACAAGCAAAAACTAAAGCAGGAAGTACCAGTGACTCGCTCAATAAGGAAGTGGCCAGATGACGCGGATGCTACGCTACAGGACTGTTTTGCTAACACAGACTGGAATATGGTCCGGGATTCATCCAATGGCATTGAGGAGTATAACACCTCAGTCACCAACTTCCTCAATAAGTCCCACTTCTTGCCACTTTCAAGGAGCAGGACACTAATCCGGATGCTTATAAGAAATCCTGCTATGCCCTCAAACGAACCATCAAACAGGCAAAGCGTCAATACAGAAGTAAGGTTGAATCCTACTACACCGGCTCTGATGCTCGTCGGATGTGGAAGGGATTGAAAAATATTACGGACTACAAAGGGAAACCCAGCTGCGAGATACCCAGTGACGCGAGCCTACCAGATGAGCAAAATGCCTTTTATGCTCGCCTCGAGGCAAGCAATACTGAAGCATGGATGAGAACACCAGCTGTTCAAGACGACAGTGTGATCACCCTCTACGTAGCCGATGTGAGCAAGACCTTTAAACAGGTCAACATTCACAAAGCCGCGGGGCCAAACGGATTACCAGGACGTGTACTTAAAGCATGCACGGACCAACTGGCAAGCGTCTTCACTGACATTTTCAACCTCTCCCTGACCGAGTCTGTAATACTTACATTTTTCAAACAGACCACCATGCAGCACTTACGGCATCTGACCGTAAGTGCTGCATCAGATGACCTTGCCTCCACAATCACCCGACCTCAACCCAATTGAGATGGTTTGGGATGAGTTGGACCACAGAAAGAAGGAAAAGCAGCCAACAAGTGCTCAGCATATGTGGGAACTCTTTCAAGACTGTTGGAAAAGCATTCCAGGTGAAGCTGGTTGAGAGAATGCCAAGAGTGTGCAAAGCTGTCATCAAGGTAAAGGGTGGTTACTATATGATTCCATATGTGTTATTTCATAGTTTTGATGTTTTCACTACTATTCTACAATGTAGAAAATAGTATAAATAAAGAAAAAACCCTTGAATGAGTAGGTGTGTCCAAACTTTTGACTGGTACTGTATAAAAAAATTAAAAAATAACACGTAACTCTCACATTAGGGGGGTGAGTGGGAATAAAACATGATAGGCTGAACAGTGCTATATAAACAATAACATTTCTGGCCTGTATTTGGCCACTTAGGCGGCTGACGCAGCAGTTCTGGATTCTTAGATAGGGCGCTTGCTTGCCAAGAACAGTTCGGCATATTTTGGGGTGTAAAACATACGTGTTGATCCCTCGCCAGTCACCTTGGACCGGGCTGGGAAGAGGAATCCATATCGGATGCTGGCCGCCCTGCATTAATTGTGCAGCTCATCAAACTCTTTCCGTTGGTTTCTTACCTCTAAAGTAAGATCTGGGTAGAAAGACACCCTGTCTCCGTTGTAGTTAAGGGGGAACTGTTGACTTGACAGCTTGTGGATGAGATCCCAGGTATAAAGGGTAGTGCAGCTGTGCAATGAATGGCCTTGGTAGTGCTCCCTTGGCTGGCATCGTTGCTTGTAATCTATGTGCTCGGCCGATCAGGAAGGGCGTTTTGTGTTACATCCCCAGCAGTGCCGGTATCAGTTCCGATACAAATTCAGTGGGTCTCCATTTCTCAGAATGCGATTTGAGCATTTCCAGTCGAGCTTTCAGGGCTTTGTTGTCATTTTGCACTGTTTCTCAATGTCCTGTAGCCTGGCCTCGTGATCGATTGTGATCTGCTCGACCTCATGCACCCTGCCCTTGATTGCTTTCACAGTTTCTGTCAAAGTCCCAATACTCTTTGAGATATGAGCCAACCTTGTGTCCACCTTCATGAGTTTATAGTGGCCAGTAGGTCACTCTGAGTGGGTTCTGTAAGGAGCTCTTGGGAGCTAGCATCTTCAGCTAACTCCTTGTGGGTCAGCGATGGTGGCATTGTTGTCTGTCTCGTCCAAATTATCTTGTTTAGCGCCGCCTATTTTGGTGCCTTTTCCTCGGCAGACAATGTCTGAAATTATAGGTTGTGAGAGATTAAGAGCAATATGAATTTGTTTAACAATTGAGCAGAGCTCTAACAATCCATATATTCCATAGCACGCTCTCTAGCACCCCCCCACCATGTCTTAATTTCAACATAAAAAATATACTCTTAGCTTTCATTTGACACCCAATTTGACATGCTCTTATGAAGTTCACATGTTGGTGCTCATAGCTATGAAGCCTCTCTCACACAATGTTGGTGTTTAAACCACCACACCCACACCGCCACCCAGCAAATGAAATCTACAATTCTTGTTTAATACATTTTTGCTTACTACATGATTCCATATGTGTTATTTCATAGTTTTGATGTCTTCACTACTATTGTACAATGTAGAAAATAGTACAAATAAAAATATTTTAAATGAGTGGGTGTGTCCAAACTTTTGACTGGTACTGTATGTACAATTAATAATTGACAATGATGGAAGGTGTGTGAGTGTGTAAATGTGTGTTTTTGTGGGTGCTTTCATGTATTTCTACGTGTAGCTCCAGATGTAGGTTTATTCCATCTGTGTTCTCTCTCCCCTTGTTCTCTCTCTGATGAGATCATTGGCTTTGTGGGTGCTGATAAAACACACAAGTAAAAGGCTCCAAACACAGCCCATTTCTCCCAGGTGTCATAAATATTCTTTATCTCCTCGCTGCTCCTTTCATTACCCTCCGCCCCAGCGCATTAAATCCCCAAGATTGGAAAATAAATACAGCGCATTAAAACATTAGATATGAAAATTGATTCATTTCTCCCCTTTAAATAGCATTATGAAAACCCCCAGCGCCATATATCACTCTGGGATGGAAGGCGAGATGTGTCCGGGCGTCTTACAGATGCTCGTTCCTGTAGGCTCATCAGCTTTACGACGTTACGTGGATGTTATGGATCTGGTATGTACGTGATTGATACTGATGAGTTACCTCTTGTTTTATTCTGTGGCCCAGTCATTTGGAGCACCGTGATTAGATTTAGAGGAGGGGGGGGGAGTGCTGTGTGATCTACCTCCGAGATGGGTAGTTCACTGGTTATGGTTATTATAGGCTCAAGACTGGGGTCTTTTCCCCTTAGAATAAAACTGGTTGTCTTTGTGCGTATGTCGTTCAACTCTTGTGTGGCGTGCTACTAGGGTGCACCCCCCTATCTATATTGAGGGGACCGCAGAGGAGAAGGTGGAAAGCTTCAAGTTCCTTGGCATATACATCACTGACAAACTGAAATGGACCAGCCACACAGACAGTGTGGTGAAGAATGCGCAACAGAGCCTCTTCAACCTCAGGCGGCTTTAGAAATTTGGTTTGTCACCTAAAACACTAACACATTTTTACAGATGCACAATTGAAAGCATCCTGTCGGGCTGTATCACCGCCTGCTACGGCAACTGCACCGCCCGCAACCACAAAGCTCTCCAGAGGGTGATGGGGTCTGCCCAACACATTACAGGGGGCAAACTACCTGCCCTCCAGGGCAACTATAGCACCCGATGTCACAGGAAGGCCATCAACCACCCGAGCCACTGCTGGTTCACCCCGCTATCATCCAGAAAGCGAGGTCAGTACAGGTGCATCAACGCTGGGACCGAGAGGCCATCTGACTGTTAAACAACCATCACTATCACATTAGAGGATGCTGCCTATAAGCATAGACTAGGAATCACTGGCCAATTTAAGGAATGTTTACATATCTGGCATTACTCATCACATATGTATATACTGTATTCTATACTATTCTACGGTATCTTAGTCACTTAATGTTTACATATCTGGAATTACTCATCTCATATGTATATACAGCTGGAAGATGACATACACCTTAGCCAAGTACATTTAAACTCATTTTTTACAATTCCTGACATTTAACCCTAGTAAAAATTCCCCGTCTTAGGTCAGTTAGGATCACCACTTCGTTTTAAGAATGTGAAATGCCAGAATAATAGTAGAGAGAATGATCTATTTCAGATTTTATTTCATTCATCACATTCCCAGTAGGTCAGAAGTTTACATACAGCCAATTAGTATTTGGTAGCATTACCTTTACATTGTTTAAATTGGGTCAAACTTTAAGGGTAGCCTTCCCCAAGCTTCCCACAATAAGTTCGGTGAAGTTTGGCCCATTCCTCCTGACAGAGCTGGTGTAACTGCGTCAGGTTTGTAGGCCTCCTTGCTCACACACACTTTTTCAGTTCCGCCCACAACCTTTCTATGGGATTGAGGTCAGGGCTTTGTGATGGCCACTCCAATACCTTAACTTTATTGTCCTTAAGCCATTTTTCCACAACTTTGGAAGTATGCTTGGGGTCATTGTCCATTTAGAAGACCCATTTGCGACCAAGTTTTAACTTCCTGACTGATGTCTTGAGATGTTGCTTCAGTATATTCACGTAATTTTCCTCCCTCATGAGGACATCTATTTTGTCCATCTATTTTGTGAAGTGCACCAGTCCATCCTGCAGCAAACCACCCCTCAACATGATGCTGCCACCCCTGTGCATCACATTTGGGATGGTGTTCTTCGGCTTGCAAGCCTCCCCCATTTTCCTCAAAACATAGCGATGGTCATTATGGCCAAACAGTTCTATTTTTGTTTCATGATCTTTGTCCCCATGTGCAGTTGCAAACCGTAATCTGGCTTTGTTATGGCTGGATTGGAGCAGTGTCTTCTTCCTTGCTGAGCGGCCTTTCAGGTTATGTCGATATAGGACTCGTTTTACTGTGGATATAGATATTTTTGTACCGGTTTTCTCCAGCATCTTCACAAGGTCCTTTGCTGTTGTTCTGGGATTGATTTGCACTTTTCGCACCAAAGTACGTTCATCTCTAGGAGACAAAACGCGTCTCCTTCATGAGCGGTATGACGACTGCGTGGTCCCATAGTGTTTATATTTGCGTACTATTGTTTGTACAGATGAACGTGGTACCTTCAGGCATTTGGAAATTGCTCCTAAGGATGAACCAGACTTGTGGAGGTCTACAATTTTTGGCTGATTTATTTAGATTTTCCCATGTCAAGCAAAGAGGCACTGAGTTTGAAGGTAGGCCTTGATATACATCTACAGGTACACCTCCAATTGACTCAAATCATGTCAATTAGCCTATCAGAAGCTTTTAAAGCCATGCCATAATTTTCTGGAATTTTCCAAGCTGTTTAAAGGCACAGTCAACTTAGTATGTAAACTTCTGACCCACCAGAATTGTGATACAGTGAATTACAAGTGAAATAATTTGACTGTAAACTATTTTTGGAAAACTGACTTGTGTCATGCACCGACTTGCCAAAACTATAGTTCGTTAACAAGACATTTGTGGAGTGGTTGAAAAACGAGTTTTAATGACTCCAACCTAAGTGTATGTAAACTTCCGACTTCAACTGTACTGTTTCTATACTATTCTACCTCATCTTAGCCCGTTCCGCTCTGACATCGCTCGTCCATATGTATATAGTCTTAATTCATATGTTGTGTAATTTGTTAGATATTACTTGTTAGATATTACTGCACTGTCGTAGCTAGAAGCACAAGCATTTCGCTACACCCGCAATAACATCTGCTAATCACGTGTATGTGACCAATACAATTTGATTAGATTTTTTTTTACTGAGTAAGTGCAGGAACTCAACCCAGTTGTTTTATTCTGTGTGGTATTTGTGTACCACTTCCATTTCCATGCCGTTCACTCCAGTTCAGAGACAATGAACAGGATCCAGGTGTGGTGTTTGTGTGTATGTGTATGTGTAAGGGCTGTGGGTGTTTTAGTAAGCTACCTGTCAGGTCCACTCTGGTGTGGTCTAACAGGCCGGTTTTACAGCAGTCTGGGGACTAGAGAGCCCTCAGGTCACCGATGAATAATAACTGCTCCAGACATCCTTTATCAACGGCAGGGGAGGGTAGGGGAGAAATGATTGGAGCCCAGGACCTATTTTAATCACCTTTGGCCTCAGGCTACACACCTACGCAATGAATCTCTCCACTTTGATGTACCTGGATCACAGGGTAAGGCGTCTCCTCAATACTACAGACCCAGGCCAAGGCAAAATACCCACACTGGATGTTCGATTTGGTTCGATTGTCTTCTGATGATACCGCTATTGTCTGTCTTTATAATGACATGCCACATTACTTAACCTTACTCGTTCATAGTCTCTACTTTAGATCGCTTGTCTTCCATAGACCACTCTGATGACATTAGGAAATAACTTATGTTTGTGTGGTTTTTCATTGCATACTTGTCTGATTTTCTGCAACCATTTAGAGACAATTTGCATGCACATAGATGATTTTAAACCAATAAATATGTTAGTAATTCATGCCTCCAATGACCTTCTCTTGTTCATCTTAACCAGATGCCGGTTTTGAAACAAAAATGGTGTACTGTATTTCTCTGAGTAAATAACAGACGGTTGCTCGTTTGCCTGACTTTTACCAGATGTCAATAATTGCAGCTGGTTCTTAGAAGATTCTCAGGAAAGGGAATATCTTTGAAACACTCTTAAGTTCATCTCGCATGTTCTGAATAGCATAATTCAGAACAGTGTGTGAAATACAGTTTTACCAGCGCCTAGAAGCTGTGTGAAAAACCTAATCTCCACTTAGCGCACATTAGCTAACTGTTCCACTCATGGTCATTGAGAAAGGGCTTAAGCCACTGTGTTATCCATCTGTTCAGAGGACAGGTAAGGCAACATGTGCCAACCTCCTCACGTGTATGTCCATTAAATACAAACACAACACTGCATTCAAATAAATTACACTTATCAATCCAGTCATTTTTTGATATGCTGTATGTACCCTTCCTGCAGCCCCGTCTCGTTTTTGGGACTTTAATCCAATTCCACGCTTTTCGCTGCTAGTAAAATGTCATCAGCAGAGTAAACATTTGAAAAGCCCTCCTGTGCACCTTTTGCAAATGGCTTTGGCCAAAATACACCTGTATATAAAAACACAGGTCCAGAACTTGCTTTTACACAGTAACTGTGGAAATGATGTATGAAATCCGATTATGAATCCACTTATTTTCCCGCAAGTACACTGTTGTACACAATTTTCTTATTTACTATGCAATTATGCTAAATAGTCTCTGTGGAGCAACACCAGATGTTACTTAATTAACCTTTACGTGAAGATACCGTTCCATTTCAATGTTTTTCACCTTCAGGAGCTCAAAATGGGAGAAACAGGAAAATAACAACAAAAACAATTTTGGGTTGGACACCGATGGATGCTGTAGAGTTAGCTATGGGGGAAAACACTCCTCTAAGGTCTTACTGCTAACATAGGTTATGTGCCCATGCAGTATAATACTACCATCTACTATATTAATAGGTATACCAGGAATAATGCATTATCAGAGCATACTTTGCCCCCCCTGACACTCACTATCAATTCCATTAAAGCCGGATGTGGACTGGCCGGCAGGCGGCAGCTGTTACAGAGATTTGTGGTAGAGCCGGTAAATCTTTTATGAAGCAAAGACCTGGAAAACTCACAAAACCACTAAGGATTTTCAGAGGTAGATTATCAGATCATACGCAATACCCATAGAGGGTGTGTGGGAACACAATTCAGGAAGTCATATATAGGAGGCAAACTAGTTATACCCTTTTCATACTACTGAGACTAGCCGAGCCAAGATTAGCCGAGCTGTACTGCGCTGGGTTGGTTATGAATCCACCATAGTTGCTGGAACGGTGCTGAAAAGGATAACATGAAAGGACCTAACCCATGTTATTGGGGACACAGCAAGAAAAGGAATTGGTTTTCAGAATGTTCATATTTCTTAACAAACTAGCTTTTCCGGATATGGCCACGCTAAACTCTGGATATGTTCTTTGTTGTGTGAATTCCCACAATGACTTCAGTATTTGTTTAAGTTGGCCACATATGTTTTGCATTTCAAGTCATGAAACCCTGCTTTCTCACACCCACGCTCCAGTGTCTACACACAACAGAGGATACTGTGGGCGATCTCGGTGCCAAGCCTGTATTCCACGATATCACCATCGCGGTGGACAACAATATGCTAATGAGATGTGTTAGGTACCCACCTCCACCTGCCCCTGCAGCAGCTCTTCCTGTTCCTGGCCGACGCTTACATCCAGCGCCACGGCAACCGAGGCAAAGGGACGGCTGGCCATCTGCTGTCGCTCCCGCATGAGCTGCTGTAGACAAAAATGAGAAAGGGAATGAGAGAGAGGGGGAGTGAGAGAGAGCGAGAGAAGAGGACCAGAGGAGAAGAACAGCAGGGGGGGGGGGGGGTGCAGAGGGGAAGAGAGGAGGGAGGAAAACTTAATTAATGAGGAAGTGGCAGATGAACAAAGCCTGTTTGAGTCAGACGCTGAGTGGCTTTTTATCAGCGTATGCTCCAAACACCCCGAAGAAAACAAACACAAACAGAGACAGAGTGGGAACAATAGTGGGGACACACAAGAGCTGAGCAGGGCCTGGCTTGATAGGGACCACACAGACACACATGAGCCAAGCAGGGCCTGGCTTGATAGGGACCACACAGACACACAGGATCCAAGCAGGACCTGGCTGGAAAGGGACCACACAGACACACAGGAGCCAAGCAGGGCCTGGCTGGATAGGGACCACACAGACACACAGGAGCCAAGCAGGACCTGGCTGGATAGGGACCACACAAACACACAGGAGCCAAGCAGGACCTGGCTGGAAAGGGACCACACAGACACACAGGAGCCAAGCAGGGCCTGGCTGGATAGGGACCACACAGACACACAGGAGCCAAGCAGGGCCTGGCTGGATAGGGACCACACAGACACACAGGAGCCAAGCAGTACCTGGCTGGATAGGGACCACACAGACACACAGGAGCCAAGCAGGGCCTGGCTGGATAGGGACCACACAGACACACAGGAGCCAAGCAGGACCTGGCTGGATAGGGACCACACAAACACACAGGAGCCAAGCAGGACCTGGCTGGATAGGGACCACACAGACACACAGGAGCCAAGCAGGACTTGGCTGGATAGGGACCACACAGACACACAGGAGCCAAGCAGTACCTGGCTGGATAGGGACCACACAGACACACAGGAGCCAAGCAGTACCTGGCTGGATAGGGACCACACAGACACACAGGAGCCAAGCAGGACCTGGCTGGATAGGGACCACACAGACACACAGGAGCCAAGCAGTACCTGACTGGATAGGGACCACACAGACACACAGGAGCCAAGCAGGACCTGGCTGGATAGGGACCACACAGACACACAGGAGCCAAGCAGTACCTGGCTGGATAGGGACCACACAGACACACAGGAGCCAAGCAGTACCTGGCTGGATAGGGACCACACAGACACACAGGAGCCAAGCAGGGCCTGGCTGGATAGGGACCACACAGACACCAAGCTAATTGACCGAAGTTGGTTCAAGTATTTGAATTACATTTCTGTTTTTTCTTTCTGTGAGCTAAATAACACAGACATCGCAGTCTCTCTAGAGATGAATTAGATCCAGCCTGAACTGTGCGATGAAGTATGGAGTTGTATTTTCCAACAAGCCAATATTCTACATCGTTTAGAGCATAAAACGTGGTAATTAACTACAATGACCATAATCCATTGCGCATCTACTTGTTGGGTCTGTGTTTCTTTTACGCCTGCTACGGAAGAGAGAAGAATGTGCGATCGTGAGGTGATATGGAGAGCAGCTGTTGCTTCGCGAGGTACCTCTACCTGAAAATACATGATCTAAGTGACTGATAGTTGGTATTCAGCCATCATAAAAGTATGCATTATTTATGTTGAAAAACTACAAAATAGTAATTTTGTCAGCAGCATAAGCAGCAGCTTTATAAAGATGAGATGATGACTTGGAATGAAATAATAAAGTCATCAAATAAAACAAATGTAACATACACAACAACTGAAATATTGTATTAAAGTAATGTGAATAAATGATGGTTAATAAGTGATAAGCAGCAATGGGCAGTCACTACCATCATGGGACTTGTATTACATGTTTTATTCTGCATTCAACCCACATAATGCATAGTATATTTAATGTTAAGATTATTTTATTATTATTTTTTATTGAAAAACGTGATTATATTTTAAAAATCGAACCGACCTCAAAAAGCACTAATCGCTCAGAACCAGCACACTCACACCTCCCTCTCGTGTATATGACTGTACACACACACACAAATATACCCACACATACACCCACACACCCACACATTTTCGGCTTCAATAAAGTAGGCTAATGTTATTGGGCTATTGTTTCTAGTGTTCCTTGTGTTTTAGCTTGGGGGTAATCACCTGTTCTATGTAAAGCACACTTGTTTTAGAGCGCTTATGCATAATGTTGGTCTTACATCATCAATGTTTTCCTCATTGAGTTTCAGTAGAACGTCCTGCTAGAGACATACCTTACTGGGCAATTGTAATGGGGTATACTGTATATCAACTATACAAAAGCTGTTGCAATGACGAAGGAGTACCACTTGGATCAGACTTAGACCTTGACAACGCTATCTTAACCAGAGGTGCATAGTTTTTCACTATGCCATAGATGGCATATTTGTGCCAGGTAGCACGTGTGTTAACTGTTTTGACATAGGCTGGAGTCTGTTTGTATAACCAGTCAACAAGTCTTTTGTCCAAAGAGTAGGAGTTATGTTTGCATGTTTAAGTTAGTATAACCCTTGATCCTTGACCCTGACATGTGGTGGGTGTCTGTGTGCTAACTTGACTATCACAGGATCCATGTCTGACATTTATTCGGCATTCCTAGTTAACGCTACCTACCACATAATGCCAGTGTATGCAGGCAAGTAACAGAACACTACAGCTCACTCAAGCGCTATGGCATGTAGCGATGTGTAACCTGTCCATTTCTGTTAGTCTGCCTGGAACACTAACCTGTCCTGCATTGTCATAGCTGTGTCTGTTAGCATGGCTGCTAGCGTGATGCCACTAGCACAGCACTGAGGTGTATGTGGTTAAAGGGAGCAGAGCAGTGTGTCTCTGTCTGTTAGCGTTAGCTTCTTCTCACTATCCTCTAACCTGTCCCTACCGCAGGGTTGGCGTGAGAGACAGTGAGCTGGTCAGGGTGAGCTAGGTCGGGAAGTAGAGGCTTGATTAATCGGTCTGGACAGTCAGAGAGGCGATCATACAAGGGAAGGCGGGAGGGCTGGGGCTGTGAGTCCAGTGGATACTGTGCCCTGATAGAGCATGTGTATTTTATGTCCCCTGACAAGTCCTTCACAAGTCAAGAAGTACAAGGTGGTATCTATATCGGCTGCCGGTAAATGACCCATAAAACGCCTAATTAATTTCAGAATGCTGTAAACAACGACAGGCAGATATGAGAGGGGACAAGAGGTGAGGGGCAGAGGAGAGGAACTGACACTTTGGACCAATAAGAGCAAACTTGTTTTTCCTGTGTGCACAGACAATAACAAACATCATTGAAGTACCTGCAATAGGACATTTTGAGGGCTGTTTAGCAGACTGACAATGGGGCTCCAAGTAGTGCTCAATGATTTAAATGGAGTGAAATGGCAGCTGGCCAAAGCGTGAGTAGACTAGGTCTACTAAATTCATACTCTGATATCCACTAAACGTCTATAACCTATAACCCTACCCTTCAGAGGGGCACTGAGCTGCAAATCTCAATCAGTGGGAACCAACAAAAAAAAGGAAAATCATCAGTGCTTTGGCTACAGAAGTTGACCCATTTTCAGAATCAGAAAAATGGAATATGACAAAGTAATGATTTTGGGGGTATAGAGAGGCTTTGACAGGAGATTGGCTTTTGTCCAGCAAACCACTATTCTTGAGAGCATGCATGTATGCACTCACTCACGCACACACCACACACACACACACACGCACACACACACACACACACACACACACACACACACACACACACACACACACACACACACACACACACACACACACACACACACACACACACACACACACACACACACACACACACACACACACACACACACACACACACACACACACACACACAAAGACTGCTGATGTAGTAGAAATACCAAGCTCATTGAGAAGGCATTTCTCATGCTATATTGCTGCAGTGAGAGCCAGTAGATATATGGCTGGAAGAGGATGGACCTGCGGTCCTGCCAATCTGCATCCTAACTGGATTACTTAATCAATGACAGCCTCCTCTGGGCTTACCCTGATTCATGTCTTAATCAGTGATTAGAGGAGAACTGCAAACAAGACCTGTCCAACTCTTAATGAGACTCCCTGTGTTCATCAATACAGCCCTGGCGAAGAGGAAAGTGACATTTGGGTTGAGGATAATACTACAACCATCTAATGTTTGATTCAATCTCATCAGACTGGTTCTATGGAAACAAAGATAAAGATTTGAGTGTTTAAACTGAAGTTTTACACGTCCACCAACACATATTATGGTAGCTATGAGTATGATTATCTGATTCTCTAATAGAGGTGTGCTAGAATGGAAAAAGATGTTCCCCTTTCCTGCTACCCTCTCACCGTAACAGCAGATCTAGGGAAGTCTCTTTAAAGACTTTGTCCAAGTGCACACGCCTCATTATGTTGCCCTTGACGACCGTCAGGAGACAACACGTTGGACATTGCTGGAGCTCTACACTGACGCAGACACAATTGATATCCTTTCAATTAATCATTCATTATCTCCTTATTAAACCCCCGTCCTCTGGCTGACGCTCGGCTTGGGATGAGAGGAGCGATAGGATAGGCGGCGGTTATTGGCATGAAATATTTAAACAGGCCTTCTATTGGAGTGAAAGAGAGGGGTCCCCTGAGATGGGCTGTGATTTGACAACAATACAGCACCATTAAACCAGACCCGTTGAGTCCTAAACTCCCTGCATCCCACACCTCCGCTGTATGCCGCTGGGCATAATATCGAGAGGCGATAACAAATATAATTTCCGCCGTATTTGCAAAGTTTCCAAGCACATTTGTCTACTTGTTGAAAGAGGGTGAGAAATCTCATCTGTGCAAACAAGGGCACAGATATACCTGCAATATGAAACCCCATAGTGGGCTTCATGTTCTTAGAAGAGTCACTTTTGGCAAATAAATGGGTTTAAACTTTGAAAAAGTGGCTTTTGGACAAATGTTTTGAAAATAAAAGCAAATTAACTGAGAAGTGGAACAGTCTCCATAACAATGACCATCATAGCCAATCAACGGTAGCAGTGACAGTGTGTTGTACAATTGAAAAGAACACCTTTGGGATTGTTTAATCCTGCAACAGACATTCGAGAAACGATGCAGCCTGGACTGGAAGGGCAGAATGTAAGCAAAGTGAATAGGAGCAGGTTCCACAGGGCAGTTGCTTCACTATAACGAGTGAGAAACCTCTGGTAGTCAACTACAGCAGTACGCTGAGCACAGTCAATGCAACACATTTACCTTCCCAGAGACCTTGCCAAATCATTCCTCCTTCAGTGTGTGTAATAATGTGAGGGAGACAGAGAAAGCTCTTCTACTGTTGTGTTTATTGAACTGGACAGAGTATACCAGAGTACACTGATCCACTTCCACTCAGTCATGTAACGACCTGCTAATTGGATAAAATCATTTTCCTGCTGAAGTCCTGTCACATACTTATTTCTGCCCTTTAAGATATGAACAAGGGACAGTATAAGAAATAGAAATGGATCCTCTGTCCTTTTCCTCACTTCTCTCCACCCCTGCCCTCACTCACAGCTAAAACCCTACCATCTGAAATGACTTATCCTGAGGACGGTTCCTTAGCACAGACAGCATTAAATATTCCCTCAGACAGATGTTCACACCTACTGCATTCCCACAATGTGTGTGTGTGTGTGTGTGTGTGTGTGTGTGTGTGTGTGTGCGTCAGAGCTAGGTGGTTATCAATAAAGAGGACCTACAGCAGGGTTCCCCAACTGGCGGCTGGTGGTTTTAATACCACTTTTAACACACAAAAATTGTGTTGGACATAAAATACTGCAAAAAAGACCAGCAAAATCAGCTCCAAGTGATTTACATTACCACGCATAATAGAGATATATATGTGATTATATAAAAATGTAAGCAACGTTTGATGTAATTAGGTTTCAGTCATTGGTTTGGGCTTTGTGCGGTCAATTTGACCATCCGCTCAAGAAAAACAAATCAGCCCACAGCTGAATCTAGTTGATGAACCCTGACCTACAGCATCCCTTGAGGGCAGGCTAATGCAGCGGTCCTTAGTGCCACCTCCAGACCCAAGAGACAGGCCTGTCGGATGCCACCATCAACAACCCACATAACAGCGTTGGAGAACTGAGCCAATGCCAAACACCCCCTTATACACACACACACACCCCAGTGCTCTCGGGGGAGACTGAGACAGATGGGATGCTAATGCTAATGGGACACATGGCTAAATGGACTAAATGGGCATTATAAACACTGTTCCCCTGGAAACCAGTGGAAGCCACCAGCGACTCCCTGCACAGCCCTACTCTCCAACTAACAAAATAGCAGATTAATGCCCATCAATTTCCAAATGTGCCACAAAAGCAAGCATAATTGTCAGACGTGACCTTACTGTGACTGTGGCGCAATTTTCCTTCCAGCTGGTTGGCTGGCTGGGTTCATCGGCCAATTACAGCCCGCAGATGCCCTCGTTAAATTACCTCATTTTAATTAAATTAACCGTGTCAGGTAAAGTCACCTGACATGTAAATTAAGTGTCAAGGGTCATCTCTTTCTGTGGGTGACAATGGCTTGGACTAGGTTTCTATTTCATGCTCGATCACACAATGGTAATGCAGGGAAATGTTTAATTACCACTCTTCTTCCTCTTATGTTGCTGTCTCTCAGACCCCGTTGCTCTTACTCTGGTGATGTGGATGGTAACCTTGAACCATTGTCTAAATACTGTATGTTGTCATCTGCACATTTCATGCTGGAGGCTTGCTATTTAAATGATCTTTAAAAATAAGGTAGTACCCCTCGTGTTTCTTTTTTTTACCAACGCCGTCCCTTCTTTTCTCCAGTACACAACCCTATTACCACAACCTGGGATGATGTCTATGGCTGAACCTAAGCCGGCCCAGAGTTGGAGGCCATGGACTGATCCAATTACAGAAGGCCCAGATCCAACAGCACATCAATGGGCAGAGAGCCTGTGAAATACAGTATGACTCAGCAGATTTAGCACCAGCCCCCAGCTTCATCACAACATATCTTTAACAAGGAGCCCACCCAATCAATCCCCAATCAATAGCTATCTGGGGCCAATGCAGAAAGAGAAAGGCCTGGCCCAGCGATATCCTCATCCAGGGAGCTGGGAGGTTGCATAGAGTTAATAAAGAGAGCTGCTGTGTAAGTGCTGGATTAGATCATCCTGTTTCTGCTTGGTGTGCCAGGGAATTAAAAAGAAGGGAAAAAAACAGAACATCCTTTGCTGCACAATTATAAACCTCCGGGGGTTGGCAGGGGAGGGGTCGATAATGTTAGAATAAACAAATATTCTGAAGTGAGGCCTTGAGTGGTCGGTGCACCCAATTAAACTTTGATCAGATTGAAGGGAGCCAACTGTCTCGGAAGTAAGCAAGCCAATACTGCTCTATTACACTACAAGACAGTGAAAGACTGGCGCACATCTTCCTATGGTTTTAGTTTACATTAGTTTACTTATTTGCACAGATAAAAAGGGGAGCCAGTACAATGTATGTCTCTACAGCTCTATCATAGTCATAGAGATATGCCAACGTTCCCCGACAGTCACTTTTACTCTAAGTCTGTGCGAATGCTAATGAAAACTTTCTTTCCTCACTTCAATATTCATCGGAGGCTGTGTATACTCCTAGCACTGTAGACGCATAACACTAGTGTTTGTGTTTTCTAGAGGGGACATATCTCTTTGTACTCTGTGCTCAGTGCACCGTGTGCTAGGTTTCTTTCCCTCCCCTTTTCCCCCTGTGAAACGAGATCAGGCAGGCAATTTCTCTGGCTCTCTCGATCATTATGCCATGAACAATTCATCTATTTTTCTCTACATGCTTCTCTTACTGTTAAAGTAGGGATTAGTTCAGAGATGGAGGGGACGACCTTTTTTTCCCCCCGAGGTAAGAATGATTTGAAATCATAATACTTTACCTGAGTTCCACATGTCCTTCTGGAGAAAGAGAAACTTAAACGTATTATTAGTCTCAAGCCTTTACATTTAATTAAGAGTACAGGAAGCATTTGAAAACAATACCCAGCAGGGGAAGCTTTGGCATCCCAGCTGATAAGTATCAGTAGCGTTCTTACCCTCAGGGCATTGCTCATGAAATCGCTGGTTCACTTCGCCGAGCAAAACAATGGACTGTGAGAAAAACGATATAGAAAACACTTCCACCAGCCTGCTAGTCTAGGCAAGAGGATGAGTGGAAGGCTCCCGGAATATCTTTGTTGTTAAGTAGATTTTACACAGCGGTATTGTGAAAAATGACTTAGGACAATGTGTTGGAATAATGTTGTGTTTGGAGGCTATGGCTCGGCTGGTGAAACACGGCAGACTATTCTAGCTGCACAGAGTGTTCCAATGAACCAAATATCCATGCTCATAGACCTAACAGAAAATTCACAAATACAGCATTGTGCTCTGTCGCTCTGGGTATACGTACAAACCAGAAATAAACATAGATGGAGAGATAGAAAGAGACAGAGCAATAGCGAGAGACATAGTAGAGCAAGAAAGAGAGAGAGATGGCGAGAGAGCGACAGAGAGAATACCAATTCATCTGCAGAAAAAGAGGAGGTCTGTTTATTCCTCCGTAGCCACAGTGAGCAGCCAGACAACATCCCAACAAAACATCCCAGCGTGACTCCAGACCCATGGAGAGAGACACGGAGAAGGAGCAGGTGCTCACTTGTACATTGATGCTGGCTCTGGTAGACCCGTAGCACAGGGACTCTTGCAGTACACATGTAAGTTACTGTACCGTATGCCATATGGGACCAAAGAGGTCAGACTCTGGGTCAGACATAGCACTGACCACAGATAGACAGATATACAGTGAGAGAAGAAGAAGAAGAAGAAGAAGTTGACGTGGTCTAAAATGGAAAACAGATTCAGCTGAAACATACTCAGCCATAGTACTGTTTTCACTACCATAAGAAGCTGCTTCTAATGCACATATCTTCAGTGCATTACAGAATTGCTATGATTGTGTAACATCTCTCCATAAGTCCCACTTCTCAAATGAGCATTCATCACCCAGAGGGGAAAAAAGAGGAGCAAGAAAACGTTCACCCCATGGATGAAGATCAGGATAAAAAAGGAAGCGACGGAATGCCTGATATGAATGAGTATGGAAGGAGGGACGTGGGTACAGCAAACGGTGCTTGAGTGGGACTCAGCAGCTGATTGATCCTTCCTACCGTTCTCTAAGAGGAGTGACTCATCACTGTTCTTTCAGCTCTATGGTTCCATGGTCACCACCATAAGAACAAACACAGTCCCAAAGTATACACTCGCTCCGACTAGTTCAGACTATAGCCCAAGAAGTGCTAAGAGATGCCATCCACACAGGCTAACTATAGGGTGTGGCGAGAGAGAGAGTTCAAATATTTATTCTGAACAAGTAGTTCACAAAATATAGGGGTTAAAAGTAAAACACACAAGAAAGTGTCAGGTGGAGAAAGAGTGAGAGCGGAAGGTAGAAAGAGGGCAATGTGAACAAGGAATGTCTAACTGTGAGGGAGTTTATGTAAGCATGCTAATCTATCTGTGTTTACATGTCGGCTCTGGGAGAGAGAGGAGACAGGTGAGAGAAAGGAGAGAGAGGAGACAGAGGAGCGAACTGGGTCTGCTGTCTGGTACACTGTGGGGCACCATGTACAGTAGACAAATTAGGACCCTTTTCTGCAGAAGAACAAGAAGCTGTGTGTGTCACAGCGCTGTAGGCTACCACTCCATCGACAGATAACACTTTATGGTGTGCAAAGTCAAACCTAGTTAACGAGGCAGTGTATAGGGAGTCCAAGAGGTCTTTGTGAGCAACATTGTATCATATTCTGGTACCAACAATACTATAATTGGATAGAAACGAAGGTGACAAATTCCAACTCTGCTTGTGAAACTCCCAGCGGGCAATAACGGAACGTCCTGCCGCCGTCTCAAGATTCCCAGACCCCGTTCATCTGTCTCCATGGAATGTGCAGAGTGTTAGTGCTGCTCCTTAAATGAGTGTCAGAATGGATACAATCTGATCAAGGAGATGCTCTGAACACAGAGGATTCTCCTTGGAGTTAGACTTAGAGTCAAAAGGCACAGTACGCTTGTAAAACCACCTCGTTAAAAGCACAAAATGAAAGATTGACCAAAGCATAAGACAAAAACCTCAAACGACCAACTAACCCATCCTTGCTGAACCAGGACAATGATAAACACACAGTATAGGAAGTAAATGGCCAGGATTGGTGCTGTGCAAAAAATTCATGCTCTCGTGTCGTTCGAATAGAACGTCCATACCTTGCATGCCACATACAGACACTCTGTCAAAGCTAGAACCGGTTTAATAAATAAAGTGCTACACATTCATCTCACATGGGGCATGCCCTGGACATTGACCAAGACCATTTAGTGTATGAACTCCCCTCTGAGTCTGTCTGACTCACTCTACTTGACCTAGCTCAGAGCTCAGTGCCCTTCAATAACTTGGCGGCCATTTCACCAGGCTGAGATGAGGGGAGGGAGAGTGCTGTTGACTCTGGGAAAGTCGGAGAGAGTGGGCCCTCTTCAAGAGCTCTTCATTCCACACTACAGGCTGATACGAGCAGATGTTAGCACTCGGTGTTGCAGAGCTCATGCTAATTAAAGAGGCTCTCTTCTACTCTCTCTCCTCTCTTTCCTTCTCTCTCTCGTCCTCTCTCTTGCACAGCTGCCAGAGAGCGTGGAGTAGACCAAGCGGACGTCAGCAGTAATATAATTGGGCTATTCCATCTGTTGATCAGAGGGAGAGGGGGATAGAGAGAGAGGGGGACAGAGAGAGAGAGAGAAGAGAGAAAGAGAGAAAGAGAGAAAGAGAGAGAGAGAGAAAGAGAGAAAGAGAGAAAGAGAGAGAGAGGTCATGACCAGTGTTCTGGTCTGGAACACCCTCCAGAACAGAAAGTGCATTAGGTACTTTGGAAAAGTTATTCTGATTCAGATATTAGTGTTTAATGTGCCAGTGTATGGACTGCATTCAACAGGTAAGTAATAGTCTTGAGACTCTCCTCCCCTTGGCTCTTATACAGTCCAGCTGGCTGTTGTCTATCTGTCTCTGTGCCAAGGAGGAGGGGCTGGCCTGCCAAACGTCCGTTACAGCTCACCACCCACCGAAGACCCAGACTGCCAGGATAATGAAGCATGGGTCAGACGCCACGCCCTGTCTCACCTCTCCTCACTGCTCTTTCTCAACCCTCTATCTCAACCACAAAGACTCATTAGCCAATACCTGCCTCGGAGGACCAGTCTCCATGGCAGCACCGCTATGATATCACCACACCGCGAGCAGGGTGGTCTGGTGGTGGCGTGTGAGTGTGAGAGAGGGGCGCTACACTTCGCTGGCCAGTAACAGTTCACTGGTCTCACTCTCTCTCTAGACATCTGCTATGAAAAAGGTCTGTGATGCTAAGAGCCAATGCACCAGCGGCACCAGACAAAGGTAGACGAAGGGGGGCGGGAGGGACGTATTGGATCCGTTAGTGCTGCTCCAAATGGACTTCCTGTCTGAACGGTCCATCTGTTGGTGGAGTGGGTCCTCTGTGAGCGAGGAAGGAGCAGGGACGGAGACGGGGGGTGTCATGCGTCACCCTGATCGGGCTAATCCAATAGAGGGACTGTGGAGGTCTGTTTAGAGCCCAGGCCCAGCCGGAACTAGAGTGAGATCATTACAATCGCTGTTCCGGACATCTGCCGGCATCTAGAAGCAGAGCGAGGTTGGTTTGGGGTAATTGTGGGTGAGGAAGGACTTGCCGTGACCTCTGGTTGTGTGAGGAGGAACAAGGCAGAACTACAGGCAGAGACAAATGCCAGACCCAAGAGAAATGGACTAGGTTGGGCTTGCTCCCAATGGACAGAGATCAAACGAGCAGAGGCCTATTAGACTCCAGTAACCATCTTTATCCTCTGCTCTGAGGCGGGGGAGCATATTGAACATACTGATGGATTGAAAATGAGCTAAAGCCAATTATGCCATACTTCGGTATTCGTCTCCGTCTTCGCTCTCGGGTTGTTGGTTTGTTTGGGGTGCAATAATGGGTATGTAGATTTATAATTATGAATTTAGTGAGCTGAGGAAATGACAATAGATTAAATGCAAGCAGGGGGTGAAGTGGGATGAAAACACACTCTCGAGTTCCACTTTTCACTTTTCAAAGAGATGAGAAGGTGAGACAGTTTCGCTTAGTTGGGGAGAGATGAGGTGAGGCTAGAGGTATGCTTAAGCTAAGTTAAGGCGTAGACTCAACACGCACACTGATTTCCACTGTACTTTATGGCTATGGAAAACAACAGTGCCCCAGTCACGGCAACAAAGTTGACCTTGAAAAGTAAACAACAGACGGGATCAATAGACATCCCCTTCAGACAAGGCAGGTGGATTCATGGGTAAGCAGACTGTGTATGTGCAACTGTTATGCGCGTGTTTGAACAACACTGACTCCCCTCCCAGCCATGGAGGAACTGTGGTGACAGTATCTCCTCCTGATAATGGAGGAGACAAAACAACACAGCCTCCATGAGCTTCACGTCAAGCTTCAGCTTACAGTAGTTCACTCCTCCGTCTCTACACCTCCCAAATCAAAGCAAATCAAATTGTATTGGTCACATACGCATGTTTAGCAGATTTATTGTGGGTGTAGTGAAATGCTTGTGTTCCTAGCTCCAACAGTGCAGTAGTATCTAACAATTCACAAAAATACAACCATCTAAAAGTAGAATGGAATGGAATAAAGAAATATATAAATATTAGGACGAGCAATGTCGGAGTGGCACTGACTAACATATAGTAGAATAGAATACAGTATATGCATATGAAATGAGTAAAGCCGTACGTAAACATTATTAAATTGACTAGTGTTCCATGTCTTATGTATATAGGGAATCAGCCTCAGGGTTGAGGGTTGAGTAGCCGGGTGGTAGCCGGCTAGTGATGGCATGGTAGAACTCTGAGTCAAAGAGCATACTGGATTCTACACCAGAACTGTCAATACTGGGTCCACTGCTCTGTTTTTACATAACAGCGAGGCACTTTCCCCTTACCCCAGAAACACGAGTGCCCTAGTTCTTCTCTAATTTAATTTACGAACTTGATGTGGGTAGGTACGCCACTGAGCGGTGCGGCTATATCGCCCACACCTCCGCCTTGGCTGCCCTCCCAGTTCTCAGAGTAACCCGCCGCTGTCCTACTCAGCTCTGCGTGGTACAGAAACAGATGGTAGCGATCGGCTGCTAATTTACCCAAGGTACCGTGGGAGGGGGATCTTTGACCACTATTTACATCTGCAGCGCTGCACACACAGCTGCTGCTGCCTCTTCATTCTGTTTGGGAGCCAAACACAGACCAGCACAGGCGTAACACTGGCATACAGGGTCAAGACACTGGGCGCCATCGCTCCAGCTCACCTCTGACCCTAACTGATAAACCAGAGTGGGAAGGAGCATCGTAAACACAAAACACTACATGTTTAAGTGAAGGCAAGGCTTGGCCTCTTAGGGCAGTGATGTCCCCTGGGACATGAATAATATCCTCCTGAGACCCAGTAATTCATTTTTGTCCTCTCTAGTGGACATCAGTTCTTGGTCCGTATTTCTGAGGCCATACAAGCCACTGTATTACATCATGTTGTCCCTTAGAGAGGATATTCTGGGCTTTTCAGTGACAGGACATGTGGGGGTGTGACCATGACAACTTTATCTTCCTGGTTGTGTGTAATTATTAACTATACTTTTTGTGAGTTTGATATTCTAATTGTTTCTAGTAAGTGAATATCTCAGGATAAGGCAGTTGTCAGGACTGTGTAATACTTTTTTCACATGAAATAATAGCTAAATAAGATCTTATCAAAAAATGTCATCTGTCGTGGATACCCGAATGCCACAATTTTTCACATGAAATAATAGCTAAATAAGATCTTATCAAAAAATGTCATCTGTCGTGGATACCCGAATGCCACAATTTTTTCACCACAAACAATTACATAAATAATGTGGGGTCTCAGGAGAATAGACTGGGACTCGAATGCAGTATATATTCACAGTCCTCTTGTTTAAATGTTTTGTTTTACTGCCTGAGCTAATAAGAGGTTTGAAAGTGTTGTGTGACAGCCAGGTATGGCATGATATGAGGAGGATGTACTGATGCATATTTGTGAAGCGGTTGTAGCACAGGAAAGTTTTCACCTGTTCTTTCCCTGAGGGAATAGAAACATACAAGGCAGAACAAAAGGTTAAATCACTTTATCACTTAAGATGACGTATGGATAGGTTGGCTCCCATTGTTGGTTACATTGTGTAAATAACAGGTGCAAACGCTTCATAAATCTTTCCCCATGTCAAATGAGATTACCAAGCAGTTACTGTAACAATGGGAATCTCTCTGAGACCAGGTGGGAAGTTAGCAACCACACACTACACAGGTGCTTTATTTGTCCTATTTCACACTACCTGAGACACCCGCAGAGAACTGAGGTCAGAGCCACGGTCCACAATTTTTTCCAGCATCCCTCGAGCAATTGCGGTTAAATCCCTTGCTCAAGGGCACAACGTCAGATTTATTCAAACTAACAACCTTTTGGTTACCGGCCCCTTTAACCTCGAGACTACCTGCCGCCCCAGAGTTAGTGTATAATAGGGTCAACTCTCCAACATAAGACAAACTCAACTATAGTCACTTAAATAAAGGTACTCACAATTAGTCAATGCCACATTCATTACGGCCGCGACATGAGAGAAGCGACCCTGTTTGCTTCTCCGACGAAAGCATGATCAGTGTGCTTGGTTTTTAATTACGAACGGTTAACCTTTAAGTTTCAAGTTTTAATGTCACGTGCACAAGTATAGAGAATTGCATTTCTTGCAAGCTCTTTATCGCTAGTGATTCAGCTACTATTTCACTGTCTATAGCCACCTGTAAACCTATGTGAAGGGAAATAA
Source organism: Oncorhynchus clarkii lewisi (assembly GCF_045791955.1). Taxonomy (NCBI): domain Eukaryota; kingdom Metazoa; phylum Chordata; class Actinopteri; order Salmoniformes; family Salmonidae; genus Oncorhynchus; species Oncorhynchus clarkii. The sequence continues at coordinate 19,576,928 of NC_092169.1, forward strand.
GTAAACCATTTGGTCGTGGTATATGGTGGCATACAGTGCCTTCAGAAAGTATTCAGACCCCTTGACTTTTTCCACATTTTGTTACGTTACAGCCTTATTCTAAAATTGATTAAATCGTTTTTTACCTCATCAATCTACACACAATACCCCATAATGACAAAGAAAAAACAGGTTGCTAATTTATAAAAAATGTAAACTGAAATATAACATTTACATAAGTATTCAAACCCTTTACTCAGTACTTTGTTGAAGCACCTTTGGCAACGATTACAGCATCGAATATTCTTGGGAATGACTCTACAAGCTTGGCACACCTGTTTTTAGGAAGTTTCTCCCATTCTTCTCTGCAGATCCTCTCAAGTTCTGTCAGGTTAGATGGGGAGCGTTGCTGCACTGCTATTTTCAGGTCTCTCCAGAGATGTTCAATCGGGTTCAAGCCCAAGCTCTGGCTAGGCCACTCAAGGACAGTCAGAGACATGTCCAGAAGCCACTCCTGCATCGTCTTGGCTGTGTGCTTAGGGTTGTTGTCCTGTTGGAAGGTGAACCTTCATCCCAGTCTGAGGTCCTGAGCGATCTGGAGCAGGTTCTCATCAAGAAACTTTCTGCACTTTCCTCCGATTATCTTTGCCTCAATCCTGACTAGTCTCCTAGTCCCTTACGTAGAAAAACATCCCCAAAGCATGCCACAACCATGATTCACCGTAGGGATGGTGCCAGGTTTCCCCCAGACGTGATGCTTGGTATTCAGGTCAAAGAGTTCAATCTTGGTTTCATCAGATCGGAGAATCTTTAGGTGCAAGCGGGCTGTTATGTGCCTTTTACTGAAGAGTGTCTTACGTCTGGCCACTCTACCATAAAGGCCTGATTGTTGGAGTGCTGCAGAGATGATTGTCCTTCTGGAAGGTTCTCCCATCTCCACAGAGAAACTCTAGAGTGACCATCAGGTTCTGGGCTCTGACATGCACTGTCAACTATGGGACCTTATATAGACAGGTGTGTACATTTCCAAATATTGTCCAATCAATTGAATTTACCACAGGTGGACTCCAATCAAGTTGTGGAAACATCTCAAGGATGATCAATGGAAACAGGATGCACCTGACCTCAATTTTGAGCCTCATAGAAAAGGGTCTGAATACTTATGTAAATACGGTAATTCGTTTTTTTATTTAAAAAAAATGTAAACTAGTTTTCCACTTTGTCATTATGGGCTATTGTGTGTACATTGCTGATGATTTCGTATTTATTTAACCCATTTTAGAATAAGGCAGTAATGTAACAAAATGTGGAAAAAGTCAAGGGGTCTGAATACTTTTCGAAGGCACTCTACCTTTCACTGACCTCTCACATATAGGTATACTATTTCACATGCTAAAATCGTCTGATTTAACGGCAGCTTCACCATACAATAAGGTCAAGCAACAATGACCCATTGAGTCAAGGATGTCAAACGGCAACATATGCCAGTAAAGATAATGACAATAATGATAACAATAACTTTCAGACTAATTTTGTGCCAAGCTGAGGAATCTTTATGGTCACAGCGTTATTGACTCGGGTGATTCCCTGTTTCATACATTTTTATTGCAGTGGGATAAATCAGGGTCACACAGAATGTTTCTTGGTAGTCTTAAAGAAATCTACTTTTAAACAAGTATACACCTCTCACACATGGTTATGGGCTTAAGTAAAAAAAGAAGACATCTGTACCATGTCTGATATAGAGTTGGAATGCATTACATTTTGAGTTTGCATCCCACACTTTATGTACATCACAGATGACTGAAACATAACTAAACTGTTTGACACAAAAACACCGTATTTTCAGCGGGTTTTTAAAATGATGTTCATTAATTATGAAAAATGTTAATAATGGAATTTGACTGCATTTTTTTCTGTTTCATGTTGTCACTTTAGTAAATTAACTGAGGATGAGAGTGGACAGAGTGGACGTGGTGATTCATACCATCATCTAACAAGGCCAACTCATAAAGATGTCGAAAACAGAGAGACAAATCAATTTATTCATTATCCATCTACCAGGTATATCATTAATGTCACATGTGCTCCCTCTCCGGTCTCAAGGTCACCAGGCTGCTCGTTATGGCGCACACCTGTCACCATCGTTAAGCGCACCTGCGCCTCGTCAGACTCACCTGGACTCCATCCCTTCCCTGATTACCTTCCCTATATATGTCAATCCCTTTGGTTCCATCCCCAGGCGTTTCTGTTTCAGTTTCATGTCGGTGTGATGTTAGTGTTTCTTATTTTGTATTATGTTCCGTTTATTTTATTAAAACGCTTATATCGTTACAATTAACAACCAATCCTATTTTACCGTAATGACTGCTTAATCAAGAAGTGAACAGATAATGGAAAACAATTGAGAGTATTGTACATTTAAAAAAAGCTGCACTATTCCTTGAGTGATCTAGGCTACCACATTATTACACTGAACAAAAATATAAACCCAACATTTTCAAAGATTTTACTCTTACATTTCATATAAGGAAATCAGTCAATTGAAATACATTCATTAGGCCCAAATCATTTCACAATACTGGGAATACAGATATGCATCTCTTGGTCACAGATACCTTAAAAAAAAGGTAGGGTTTGGATCAGAAAACCAGCGCAACACATCTCTTTCGCATAGAGTTGATCAGGTTGTTGATTGTGGAATGTTGTCCTACTCCTCTGTTGCGTTTATATTTTTTTGGTCTAAATGGAATGCATATTCACAGCTAATGCATATGTGCTACACTATTAAGTGTTTGTGAATTATCTTAAGCAGTAATAAAATGGCACCTGGCTGCATTGACACTTCTGTTACCTTTTTTCACAAAATGGCTGCAGCTGGCTCAGTTTCTCATGAATCATCACTCGTCCTCTCCTCTCTGCGCTAACAACTTCTTGGTCATGTTGGTTGCCATGCCTCTTCTATACCCTCCGTTCTCTCCTCCCGTTACTGTTTTTCTGATAAACGTCCTATTCCATAGCTGGAAAAAGTTGGAAAAGTTAAATATCATAGGACAGCAGTGGGTCATTTGTTTACTGAAAGAGAAAACCCAAACAATAGGCAAACATTGTATTCTAATGAAGAGAGCACAACTCTCTGCATCATTAGATCCAACGTAATTAAAAGAAGGAAAAAAACATGAGTTTTCCAAGCCACACACTCACTCTCTTTTCACCATATATCTCACATAGAAAGTCCACAGCTAATGTACCACAAAGCCCTCAGTTTGTAATTTGATTAAGAAATACCCAGTATCCTCTATCCTCCATCCCTCCACACCAGTGTCTGGCTCTGCAGGAGGTTAATGTGTTGTTAGTTACTGCTGCTGGTGTCTGGCCTCTAGTCTATGCCACTAGATACTTCCCTGCCACTCTACACTACAGTGTATACTCACCTACTGTTCCCACTCATTTCACTCTGGCTTCTGCATGATGAGGGGTCCAGCCAGTGTCCCCACCTGCGGGTCAACGTGACTGTGTGTGATTGAACTGCACTGCTGAAACTGGCAGTGAATGATTTGTCTGTCTGTCTCTGTCTGTCTGTCTGTCTGTCTGTCTGTCTGTCTGTCTGTCTGTCTGTGAGTGAGTGAGTGAGTGAGTGAGTGAGTGAGTGAGTGAGTGAGTGCGTGAGTGCGTAGCAACCAGGAGTGAAAGTAAGTCAGTATGGTCCGGTACGGCATCCCAGCAAAATAAATTGTGGGATTAAAATTTGAGCCTATCACAATAATAATGAAAACAAAATGTCAAGAAAACTGCAGGCTATTACACCACTATTTACCATCACTGCATGTCTGAGGCATGAAAGATGAGCGAATGGACTTGAAAACGGGTGGTAGGCCTATAGCTTACACTCCAAAATGCGATGTGTTTCGACGAGAACACTGACATTTTGCCAAGGCAGAGATGAGTGGCCGACACTGAGAAGCGCGGACAGCAGTGGAGCAATTAATTCTGTCGCCAAAATGGCATTACACTTTTTGGTGTTTTGTGTAACAGATGCCTCTTTCCATTCACCACTTTTTGGAGGCTGGAAATGTGTTGTGAGTGGACGAACATGCGCAGGTAGCCTTAGAGCGGAGCCATTTGAAGTGATTGTTTGACAATCAGACGAAAACATAATGACTGGTTGTGTTTCAAATAAAATATAAAAATATTAGTCCCATGCGCCGAATACAACAGTGAAATGCTTACTTACGAGCCCCTAACCAACAATGCAGTTTAAAAAAGAGGGACAAGAATAAGAGATAAAAGTAAAAAGTAATTAAAGAGCAGCAGTAAAATAACAATAGCGAGACTATATACAAGGGGGTACCGGTACAGAGTCAATGTGCGGGGACACCGGTTGGTTGAGGTAATGTGTACATGAAGGTAGAGTTATTAAAGTGACTATGCATATATAATAACAGAGAGTAGCAGCGGCGTAGAAGAGGGGGGGGGGGGGTAATGCAAATAGTCTGGGTAGGCATTTGATTAGGTGTTCAGGAGTCTTATGGCTTGGGGGTAGAAGCTATTTAGAAGCCTCTTGGACCTAGACTTGGTGCTCCGATACCGCTTGCTGTGCGGTAACAGAGAGAACAGTCTATGACTAGGGTGGCAAGAGTCTTTGACAATTTTTAGGGCCTTCCTCTGACACCGCTTGGTATAGAGGTCCTGGATAGCAGGAAGCTTAGCCCCAGTGATGTACTGGGCCGTTCGCACTACAATCTGTAGTAGTGCGGTCGGAGTTGCCACAATAAAAGGTAAATCATTGTAAAAGTTAAATGACCAATATGTATGACTAGGAGATGCCATTTAATAGGGATTGCACATTTAAATCTATGATTAGGCAGGATTAGGCAGTCACCTGGATTGGCAGATTGATGAGGGTGGCATTTTTCGAGCTAAACTGACCAAGACGCACCTCCAACAACGCACAACACCTCACATTATTCCTCCCAAAAACAATGATAACTTCTCATGACAGCTATTTAGGTGAGCACTGATTCAGCCCCATGATAAACAGTGCCCACTTTCCAAAGGCTGGGGCACAGAATATGTATATTTTTCCATGCCCAGCACGCCTCTCCAGGGGGCTGTTGGAGAAACGCAGCGCTGCAGCTCTCCACCAACGCTCCATCAAATTAATTTAACATAAATTAGATCTATGTAGCCTGCAGTAGAAAGAGTAGTAGCCTATGGGGTTTTTCTGTAGCCCTAGACTGGAGACCAAATGTATTGCAATGTCATGAGACAGACACTTTTTAAATCATGAACGTATTATTGAGGAGAGAGAGTGCAGGAGAAAGTCAACTAAAAAAGGCAAGCGGGCAGACATCAGCTATGGAGCGGCTTTGGGCATAATCAAACAGAGGTGGACAGCAAATGGTGCTGAAAGTAATTAATTTCAACAATTGTCTTCATTTTAATTAGACTTCACTAACAACAAGAGGGCTTTGTTGGAGCCTATTTCTTCCTATATTTATATAAAGAGGTAGGCCAAACTGTTTGACAGACGCAATTATGCTATCCATAGATTTGTCGGTATACCAAACCCTCCAATACTGTCACCATGCACTCCTTAAATACCTCAGTGTCTGGGAAGGTCTTAGTGTGTTTGGTTAAAACCAGGGCCAAAAATTGACTTTCCTATTCTGTCCCTATTAATTGAGATTTTCATTTTCTGAAAAGAGAAGATGTTTAAACCCAGGAAGCTTTTAGGGAAGCACTTCTGTTGTTGGGTTAAGCAACGGTCGAGTAGCCAGCAGATGAAGCTTAAAACTTTCTTCATTGGTCGAGTCTCTGTCTGGGTGGAAAGGTGCCATGCTTAGATTCATAAGGATGTCTAATATTGAGAAATATGGTAAGAATGCCTATTTCTCTGTCCATTCTTCCCTAAAACTTATATTCTCATTATCCACCTTTCTTTCTTTTCAGACTTTTTGAGAGCAACATTTTCTCTTCACTGCAAGCTGATTTTCCCCAATCAACACAAAAATAAATATAAAAAGCAAACGTAATAGAGACATTGGTGATTTTTATCAATGTAATCAGATTGAAAATATTAGGATATGTTATTGACATTGAACTGATTATATAGCCTACTAACCAGATGTATAAAAAAAATGTTTTTAAGGCATAGACCTATAAATTGGGCTGCTATTATGTTCTGTTGTGTCAACTATTGCCGACCCCTGCTGTATACTATTCTAGTTTAGCGTGGATAGGAGGGGGTGGCAGCAGAACATCTAGGGCAGAGCCTGCTAGGCTGATACATTTTTTTGATACATTTGCGTGCACACATAGGCGGTCCAGTACCGGAAGAAATTAAATCTAGTTTCAATCCTGATATCAACGCGCATGCAGTGCCCGCCCACCTGAGGATCTGTCTTGTCAGCCTTCTATTTCCTGTTTGAGGGGTGCAAAATCCACTTGCGCCTGTTGTTTTTTAACATTAATGTTGCTATCACGGACATTTTTATAATGACCTGTCAAACACACCCCGGTAATGTCTGAAATGCCTCAGTGGAATACCTTGTCTTTCCGCTACATCTATAAGAAGGTTAAAGCTTTGTCTGGGATTTAACGCATCTTCTTGACACTTACATCACAAGAAAATTTATATTTGTTTTATTTTTGTGTGAAGCAGTTTTAAAGCAAATTTCCTGCAATTCTACACATTTTGCTATCATATGTGACTTGTTTCAGGAAACTAGGCATATGTCGTGTGACACTACTTCACAGGAGCACCATTTGAACGTAAACCTTTTTTTATTTTTATTTTAAAAAATTGGGCAGAAATGCCTTCTGGAACAGGAAGTTTCATGTGCCTTAATAACAAACTGTAATGCCATCTGTAAATACTAATACAATTGTTATATTACGAGCCTAGTTGGTTAAGCCACGGAAAAAGTGAGAAACCTTCCCTCTGGCCATGATTGGCTGAGGTAATGAGTGGGCTGGACATCCCAAGAGATGAGTTCGGATTGGTCTGCCATGTAGCACACTATAAGATGAGCTGGACAGTATGTGTAGGCATTCCTTTCTAACACAGATTTTTTTTAAAGATATCACGTAGTAGAACTGCATAAGTGTTGCTCTCTACTTTCTGGAGGACCGGGTTTTGAAATCAGTGGAATTAGAGTATGATGGAGCAAATTCTGGAGTTTGATTGCAAATATGCAGACGGAGTCGGAAAGAGAACACACAGAAAACACAGAACACACAGGCTGTTGTATAAAACACCTGTCTCCGGGTTGCATCTTCAAACTAAGGGCAACCTTGGCATCCGTGACAGAGAGGGTGAAGCGTTGATCCACGTAAGATAGTCTAGCTAGCTACATTTTCAGATATTGCACGTTTCTAATTATGTCAGAAAGTCGTTTTCATTTCAAGTTGAAGTGTACTGTTAGCTAGCTAAGTAATGTTAGCTGGCTGACTAGCTAGCTAACATTACATATATGATCTGTGTAGTAATATTATTCGTATCTCAGACCCATTTGAATTGCTAGTTATAGCCTATTGTTAGCTAGCTAACATTGAACCTGGTTGGTTAGCTACCTGCAGATTCATGCAGGGTAGTAACGCTATGAGTTGGGATTATGGCTCATTGTTTAGCTAGATAGCTAGCTACGTGTCTAAACAAAATATTGTTAATAATGTCACTGAGACAACTGTCGATAGACGTAGCTGGTCCATTCGCTCTATCTACTCTGATTTCAGAGCACTCTCTTCTGAATCTGCCAGAGCTCAGAATCACTGACAAATGTACAAATGTTCAACACCCATTAAATATGGCCAGGGTCAGTAAACATTGGCAAAAAAGCTTAATTAAACATTAGCCAGTTAGTTTGGGTGCTTAACTGCTGTTGTTAGGGCAGAATGCTAGGATCAACCCTATTCCTTGGCCAGAGCGTCCAGTGTGCGGTCTGAACGCTCCGAATTTACGAACGGACAATCTGTTAACGCTCTGAGTTTAGAAACGCCCAGAGCACACTCTGGTACTCCAGATTAAATTTACGAACATACCCGTAGTATAAACCAGCCTTTAGTCTTGAAATCTTTGGTTGTTTAGTACATAGACTCACATGTGAATCCTTAAGGAGATGGGTGGTGCTAAAGCACAAGACGGTGTGAACGATGCTGAATGGATGTAGACAAAGAGCTCTGAGTCTCTACTTTTATCCAATGTAAAAAAAACACATTTTCAAAATTTTGCTACATGAGACCAAATCAAGCCGGTCGGTCACATATGCTACCTGACCTGACCTAAAGAAAAATGGGGGGTTTGGGGGCCCCCTGGAGTTTTGGGGCCCTGGGGCGAACTGGCCTTGGATGCACGGAAATGAAAGCAACTTCCAAAATTGAACACTCAGATTATAGTCTAATATTATGTCTGATTCACAAACAATGTAAAGTATGTATCTGAGGCTATCCTGCTATTGACACACTTGTTGAATTATGCAACATAACGTGACAACAACAGTAGTTAATGTGGCAGTCTAGACAGCACAGGTGAGTACAGGTAGGCCTAGACAGAGCAGGTTGGCCTAGACAGAGCAGGTTGGCCTAGACAGAGCAGGTAGGCCTAGACAGAGCAGGTAGGCCTAGACAGAGCAGGCAGGCCTAGACAGAGCAAGTAGGCCTAAACAGAGCAGGTAGGCCTAGACAGAGCAGGTAGACCTAGACAGGGCAAGTTATTGGTGGTTGCAGCCCTATTCCACCCCTTTATGTTAATGTTCATAAATGCAAATATACCTAGAGTATTTATGCAAGTGGAACATATAATTTTCTTTAACACAAAATATTAAGAAATACCTGATACCATTAGAAAATATATGCAGTATATATAAGTGCATTCTAAGAAAATAAAAGTGAAATTTGGCAATAAATAGAACACCTGAATTCCCACAAATCCCTGAACTCCATTCATTATTTGTCCATCTGTTGCATTTATTACAGAGAGAGAGATAAAAAAAAAAAATGTCTGTTTTCCTTCAGGGGGGCTTATTTTGATAGGCAGTGAAAATGACGAGGGCAGTTTGTGTGCCTCAAGGCAGTGCTTGTCAAATAGTACCCTGGGATCTAACTTCAATACCGGAGGACAAAGGCTTTGAAAGACTAAGCAGCTGGCTTAATTCATTAAACCAATCGAAGCAGGCAGATGTCAGTGTTCGTTATTTTGCATAATTTCAAGCAGCCTCCATGAAGCAGAGCGGAATTGAGGATAGAGATCGCCTCGAGTCAAGGTGCTTCCGTCATCGGAGCAACACACCTGTTTCCATTTCTTATTCCAAGAGGAATAATGACTTTCGGCTAATCAAGAGAATTATCTAAATTGTCTGCTCTGAGACAAGTACTTCTACAAGTGCAGGTAGGAAAAAACATAGACAGTTGTAATGATATGAAACTGAGAACTGTTGAAATTGAGAGTCTGAATACTGTCCAATACAGTATGGAACAGGCATATTGAAGCTGCTGCAAGGGCTTTCCAGCACCCTTTTTTGTACCCCTACAGGTACTCTCACACCAGTAACAACAAACCCAACCCCCTCCAGTTATAGCGCCATTGCTAAAAGCACCATAGTTGGTTCATGAGAATATCCTGTTTTCTCTCTCATTTATAGCACACAGTGGGCCCTTTACACCAGGCTAAACTGTTCCAATACGTTACGTTAACAATCATTATTTTGCAAAGCCACATTCTTCTTAAACCATCTCACGCTTTAAATGGAGGCAAATTACGCTCTAGCCACTGAGATCTGTTTATATTACTGGACCAATCAGTCATGCGACATTCAGAGCCCTCTACTACAGAGTAGAAGAGCAATGCTTACCCAGCCTTAAAGACACCAGTGGGGAAGGTTCATAATGGGGAAGTGTTATTAGCTGTCCTGTGCAGCATCCACCTAGTGTCCTTGTGCACTGAATGTACAAAACATTAGCAACACCTGCTCTTTCCATGACATGGGCCCGGGTGATCCTTTATTAATGTCACTTCAATCAGTGTAGATGAAGGGGAAGAAAGTGTTAAACAAATAATATTGTTAAGCCTTGAGACAATTGAGACATTGATTGTGTATGTGTGCCATTCAGAGGGTGAATGGGCAAGACAAAAAGTGCCTTTTAACAGGGTATGGTAGTAGGTGCCAGGCACACAGGTCTGTGTCAAAAACTGCAATGCTGCTGGGTTTTTCACACTCAACAGTTTCCTGTGTGTATCAAGAACGGTCCACCACCCAAAAGACATCTAGCCAACTTGCCACAACTATGTGAAGCATTGGAGTCAACATGGGCCAGCATCCCTGTGGAATGCTTTCGACACCTTGTAGAGTCCATGCCCTGACGAATTGAGGCTGTTCTAAAGACAAAAATGGGTGCAACTCAATATTAGGAAGGTGTTCCTAATGTTTTGTGCACTCAGTGTTGGGTCGGTGGTTGAACTAACTGACCGGAAAACTCCCATCTACATGAATGCGCTTATATAGCACTGTATGCACACACACATATACTTACAGGCATACAGTATACTAGGCTACCCTGGGGTGGCAGGGTAGCCTAGTGGTTAGAGCGTTGGACTAGGAACCGGAAGGTTGCAAGTTCAAACCCCCGAGCTGACAAGATACAAATCTGTCGTTCTGCTCCTGAACAGGCAGTTAACCCACTGTTCCTAGGCCGTCATTGAAAATAAGAAGTTGTTCTTAACTGACTTGCCTAGTTAAATAAAGGTAAATAAAAATACACACACACACATTTTAACACACTGTATTTCAACTCTATAATTGCAAAATAGGCTCACGGACAATAAACTGATGCAATACAGTTATATCATTATATATGGTAAAAGGATTTTGTCTAAACTTGGGGGAAATTACACTAATAGGGCAAGCTGTGAATCTCCACAGACAGAGGGCTAAAGTCAGTGATTGATTGAGTCAGTGTGTGAGGCCGATAACTGCATTCGTTACCCTGCATATTTACAGCATGTTGTCTGGGATCAATCCACAGCTTTCTACATGTTACTGAGTCTGCAGGAGCCTCTGTCTACCTCTCTGTCTGTCCGTGTGCCTCATAAACACCTCTCCCTGTCTCTTCCTCTGTGTCTGTCTGCCTGTCTCTTTGTCTGTCCATCTGTCTTCCTTTCGCTTCCTCAGTCTCGCTTCTTCTGTCTCGCTTCCTGTGTCTGTCCCCACCCCTCTCTCTATCTCTGACTTGCCTAGTTAAATAAAGGTCTCTCTCTTTCTCTGTGTTTGTCTGCCTGCCTGTCTATCTCTCTCTGTCTGCACCCACCTCTCTCTCTCAATTCAATTCAATTCAAGGGGCTTTATTGGCATGGGAAACATACAGTGCCTTGCGAAAGTATTCGGCCCCCTTGAACTTTGCGACCTTTTGCCACATTTCAGGCTTCAAACATAAAGATATAAAACTGTATTTTTTTGGGAAGAATTAACAACAAGTGGGACACAATCATGAAGCGGAACGACATTTATTGGATATTTCAAACTTTTTTAACAAATCAAAAACTGAAAAATTGGGCGTGCAAAATTATTCAGCCCCTTTACTTTCAGTGCAGCAAACTCTCTCCAGAAGTTCAGTGAGGATCTCTGAATGATCCAATGTTGACCTAAATGACTAATGATGATAAATACAATCCACCTGTGTGTAATCAAGTCTCCGTATAAATGCTCCTGCACTGTGATAGTCTCAGAGGTCCGTTAAAAGCGCAGAGAGCATCATGAAGAACAAGGAACACACCAGGCAGGTCCGAGATACTGTTGTGAAGAAGTTTAAAGCTGGATTTGGATACAAAAAGATTTCCCAAGCTTTAAACATCCCAAGGAGCACTGTGCAAGCGATAATATTGAAATGGAAGGAGTATCAGACCACTGCAAATCTACCAAGACCTGGCCGTCCCTCTAAACTTTCAGCTCATACAAGGAGAAGACTGATCAGAGATGCAGCCAAGAGGCCCATGATCACTCTGGATGAACTGCAGAGATCTACAGCTGAGGTGGGAGACTCTGTCCATAGGACAACAATCAGTCGTATATTGCACAAATCTGGCCTTTATGGAAGAGTGGCAAGAAGAAAGCCATTTCTTAAAGATATCCATAAAAAGTGTTGTTTAAAGTTTGCCACAAGCCACCTGGGAGACACACCAAACATGTGGAAGAAGGTGCTCTGGTCAGATGAAACCAAAATTGAACTTTTTGGCAACAATGCAAAACGTTATGTTTGGCGTAAAAGCAACACGGCTCATCACCCTGAACACACCATGCCCACTGTCAAACATGGTGGTGGCAGCATCATGGTTTGGGCCTGCTTTTCTTCAGCAGGGACAGGGAAGATGGTTAAAATTGAATGGAAGATGGATGGAGCCAAATACAGGACCATTCTGGAAGAAAACCTGATGGAGTCTGCAAAAGACCTGAGACTGGGACGGAGATTTGTCTTCCAACAAGACAATGATCCAAAACATAAAGCAAAATCTACAATGGAATGGTTCAAAAATAAACATATCCAGGTGTTAGAATGGCCAAGTCAAAGTCCAGACCTGAATCCAATCGAGAATCTGTGAAAAGAACTGAAAACTGCTGTTCACAAATGCTCTCCATCCAACCTCACTGAGCTCGAGCTGTTTTGCAAGGAGGAATGGGAAAAAATTTCAGTCTCTCGATGTGCAAAACTGATAGAGACATACCCCAAGCGACTTACAGCTGTAATCGCAGCAAAAGGTGGCGCTACAAAGTATTAACTTAAGGGGGCTGAATAATTTTGCACGCCCAATTTTTCAGTTTTTGATTTGTTAAAAAAGTTTGAAATATCCAATAAATGTCGTTCCACTTCATGATTGTGTCCCACTTGTTGTTGATTCTTCACAAAAAAATAAAATTTTATATCTTTATGTTTGAAGCCTGAAATGTGGCAAAAGGTCGCAAAGTTCAAGGGGGCCGAATACTTTCGCAAGGCACTGTATGTTAACATTGCCAAAGCAAGTAAAGCAGATAATATACATAAGTGAAATAAACAATAAAAATGAACAGTAAACATTACACTCACAGAAGTTCCAAAAGAATATAGACATTACAAATGTCATATTTATATATACAGTGTTGTAACGATGTACAAATGGTTAAAGTACAAAAGGGAAAATAAATAAGCATAAATATGGGATGTATTTACAATGGTGTTCTTCACTGGTTGAACTTTTCTTGTGGCAACAGGTCACAAATCTTGCTGCTGTGATGGCACACTGTGGTATTTCACCCAGTAGATATGGGAGTTTATCAAAATCGGGTTTGTTTTCAAATTCTTTGTGGATCTGTGTAATCTGAGGGAAATAAGTGTCTCTAATATGGTCATACGTTGGGCAGTAGGTTAGGAAGTGCAGCTCAGTTTCCACCTCATTTTGTGGGCATGTCTTCTCTTGAGAGTCAGGTCTTTTGCAGAATTCTGCATGCAATGTCTCAATTTGGTGTTTGTCCCATTTTGTGAACTCTTGGTTGGTGAGCGGACCCCAGACCTCACAACCATAAAGGACAATGGGTTCCATAACTGATTCAAGTATTTTTTAGCCAAATCCTAATTGGTATGTCAAATGTTATGTTCCTTTTGATGGCAAAGAATGCCCTTCTTGCCTTGTCACTCAGATCGTTCACAGCTTTGTGGAAGTTACCTGTGGCTCTGATGTTTAGGCCAAGGTATGTATCGTTTTTTTGTGTGCTCTAGGGCAACGGTGTATAGATGGAATTTGTATTTGTGGTCCTGGCGACTGGACCTTTTTTGGAACACCATCATTTTGGTCTTACTGAGATATACTGTCAGGGCCCAGGTCTGGCAGAATCTGTGCAGAAGATCTAAGCGCTGCTGTAGGCCCTCCTTGGTTGGTGACAGAAGCACCAGATCATCAGCAAACAGTAGACATTTGACTTCAGATTCTAGTATGGTGAGGCCGAGTGCTGCAGACTTTTCTAGTGCCCTCGCCAATTCGGTGATATATATGTTGAAGAGGGTCTCACCCCACGACCCTGTGGGAAGAAATGTGTGTTTTTTTCCTATTTTAACCGCACACTGGTTGTTTGTATACATGGGTTTTATAACGTTGTATGTTTTTCCCCCAATACCACTTTCCATCAATTTGTGTAGCAGACCCTCATGCCAAATTGAGTCGAAGGCTTTTTTTAAATCAACAAAGCATGGGAAGGCTTTGCCTTTGTTTTGGTTTGTTTGTTTCTCAATTAGGGTGTGCAGGGTGAATACGTGGTCTGTCGTACGATAATTTGGTAAAAAGACAATTTGATATTTGCTCCCTACATTGTTTTCACTGAGGAAATGTACGAGTCTGCTGTTAATGATAATGCAGAGGATTTTCCAAAGGTTGCTGTTGACGCATATCCCACGGTAGTTATTGGGGTCAAATTTGTGTCCGCATTTGTGGATTGGAGTGATCAGTCCTTGGTTCCAAACATTGGGGAAGATGCCAGAGCTAAGAAATGGTAAAGAGTTTTAGTATAGCCAATTGGAATTTGTTGTCTGTATATTTGATAATTTCATTGAGGATCCCATCAACACCACAGGCCGTTTGGGGTTGGGTTTTTATTTGTCCTGTAGTTCATTCAAGGTAATTGGAGAATCCAGTGGGTTCTGGTAGTCTTTAATAATTGATTCTAAGATTTGCATTTGATCATGTATATGTTTTTGCTGTTTGTTCTTTGTTATAGAGCCAAAAATATTGGAGAAGTGGTTTACCCATGCATCTCCATTTTGGATAGATAATTCTTCGTGTTGTTGTTTGTTTAGTGTTTTTCAATTTTCCCAGAAGTGGTTAGTCTATGTGTTATGCACGTGAGTGAGGACCCAAAAGCGGTTTAACAAAAACAGAGTCCTTTAATGTCAAAACACAGGTAAGACATAGATCCTCTTCAAATGTATATAATGGCAAAATAAACAACCCACAGAGAGGGCGACAAATAAATCATAAAGTCCTTCTGATATTCACAGAAGAGTTCCCCTTCTAGCAGCAGAGGAGAATAGCTGGGTTAGAGTCCCCTTCTTAGCAGCAGAGGAGAATAGCTGGGTTAGCGGCGACAGACTGCTGGTCTCTCTGGGTAGGCGCGGGTCGTAGAGGACAGAGGTACCTGATCACACGTAGCATCAGATGAACAGGCAGATTCCGACAGGACAGGACAAGGGTGAAGCAAACGAGACGATAGTTTGGTTCTGGCATGAGAAACTCAAACGAGAATCTGACAAAGACAGAAGCAGGAACAGAGAGAGAAATAGAGACCTAATCAGAGGGAAAAAGGGAACAGGTGGGAAAATGGTGAACGAGGTAGTTAGAGAAGATGAGGAGCAGCTGGGGAAGGAGAGGAAGAGAAGGTAACCTAATACGACCAGCAGAGGGAGGCGGAGTGAAGAGAAAGAACAGGAACAAGACATAATATGACAATACATGACAGTACCCCCCCCACTCACCGAGCGCCTCCTGGCGCACTCGAGGAGGAAACCTGGCGGCAACGGAGGAAATCATCGGTCAGCGAACGGTCCAGCACGTCCCGAGAGGGAACCCAACTCCTTTCCTCAGGACCGTACCCCTCCCAATCCACTAGGTACTGATGACCACGGCCCCGAGGATGCATGTCCAAAATCTTATGGACCCTGTAGATAGGTGCGCCCTCGACAAGGATGGGGGGGGGGGGGGGGACGAGCTGGGGCGCGAAGAACGGGCTTAACACAGGAGACATGGAAGACCGGGTGGACGCGACGAAGATATCGTGGAAGAAGAAGTCGCACTGCGACAGGATTAATGATCTGAGAAATACGGAACGGACCAATGAACCGCGGGGTCAACTTGCGAGAAGCTGTCTTAAGGGGAAGGTTCTGAGTGGAGAGCCAAACTCTCTGACCGCGACAATATCTAGGACTCTTAGTTCTACGCTTATTAGCGGCTCTCACAGTCTGCGCCCTATAACGGCAAAGTGCAGACCTGACCCTCTTCCAGGTGCGCTCGCAACGTTGGACAAAAGCCTGAGCGGAGGGGACGCTGGACTCGGTGAACTGAGACGAGAACAGCGGAGGCTGGTACCCGAGGCTACTCTGAAAAGGAGATCGCAGACGAAGGAAGCGAGTTGTGGGCGTATTCTGCCCAGGGGAGCTGTTCTGACCAAGACGCAGGGTTACGAAAAGAAAGACTGCGTAAGATGCGACCAATAGTCTGATTGGCCCGTTCTGCTTGACCGTTAGACTGGGGGTGAAAGCCGGAAGAGAGACTGACGGAAGCCCCAATCAAACGGCAAAACTCCCTCCAAAATTGAGACGTGAATTGCGGACCCCTGTCCGAAACGACGTCTGACGGAAGGCCATGAATTCTGAAAACATTCTCGATGATGATTTGTGCCGTCTCTTTAGCAGAAGGGAGCTTAGCGAGGGGAATAAAATGAGCCGCCTTAGAGAACCTATCGACAACCGTAAGAATAACAGTCTTCCCCGCTGACGAAGGCAGTCCGGTGATAAAATCTAAGGCGATGTGAGACCACGGTCGAGAGGGAATGGGAAGCGGTCTGAGACGGCCGGCAGGAGGGGAGTTACCGGACTTAGTCTGCGCGCAGACCGAACAAGCAGCCACGAAACGACGCGTGTCATGCTCCCGAGTGGGCCACCAAAAACGCTGGCGAATGGAAGCAAGCGTACCCCGAACGCCGGGGTGGCCGGCTAACTTGGCAGAGTGAGCCCACTGAAGAACGGCCAGACGAGTAGGAACGGGAACGAAAAGAAGGTTCCTAGGACAAGCGCGCGGCGACGGAGTGTGAGTGAGTGCTTGCTTTACCTGCCTCTCAATTCCCCAGACAGTCAACCCGACAACACGCCCCTCAGGGAGAATCCCCTCGGGGTCAGTGGAGGCTACTGAAGAACTGAAGAGACGAGATAAAGCATCAGGCTTGGTGTTCTTAGAGCCCGGACGATAAGAAATTACGAACTCGAAACGAGCGAAAAACAGCGCCCAACGAGCCTGACGTGCATTAAGTCGTTTGGCAGAACGGATGTACTCAAGGTTCCTATGGTCAGTCCAAACGACAAAAGGAACGGTCGCCCCCTCCAACCACTGTCGCCATTCGCCTAGGGCTAAGCGGATGGCGAGCAGTTCGCAGTTACCCACATCATAGTTACGTTCCGACGGCGACAGGCGATGAGAAAAATACGCGCAAGGGTGGACCTTGTCGTCAGAGAGGGAGCGCTGAGAAAGAATGGCTCCCACGCCCACCTCTGACGCGTCAACCTCGACAACGAACTGTCTAGAGACGTCAGGTGTAACAAGGATAGGTGCGGATGTAAAACGATTCTTGAGGAGATCAAAAGCTCCCTGGGCGGAAACGGACCACTTAAAGCACGTCTTGACAGAAGTAAGGGCTGTGAGAGGAGCTGCCACCTGACCAAAATTACGGATGAAACGACGATAGAAATTCGCGAAGCCGAGAAAGCGCTGCAGCTCGACGCGTGACTTAGGGACGGGCCAATCAATGACAGCTTGGACCTTAGCGGGATCCATCTTAATGCCTTCAGCGGAAATAACAGAACCGAGAAATGTGACGGAGGAGGCATGAAAAGTGCACTTCTCAGCCTTCACAAAAAGACAATTCTCTAAAAGGCGCTGGAGGACACGTCGAACGTGCTGAACATGAATCTGGAGTGACGGTGAAAAAAATCAGGATATCGTCAAGGTAAACGAAAACAAAGATGTTCAGCATGTCTCTCAGGACGTCATTGACTAATGCCTGAAAGACAGCTGGAGCGTTAGCGAGGCCGAAAGGAAGAACCCGGTATTCAAAGTGCCCTAACGGAGTGTTAAACGCCGTCTTCCACTCGTCCCCCTCCCTGATGCGCACGAGATGGTAAGCGTTACGAAGGTCCAACTTAGTGAAAAACCTGGCTCCCTGCAGGATCTCGAAGGCTGAAGACATAAGAGGGAGCGGATAACGATTCTTCACTGTTATGTCATTCAGCCCTCGATAATCTATGCAGGGGCGCAGGGACCCGTCCTTCTTCTTAACAAAAAAAACCCCCGCTCCGGCGGGAGAGGAGGAGGGGACTATGGTACCGGCGTCAAGAGCTACAGACAAATAATCTTCGAGAGCCTTACGTTCGGGAGCCGACAGAGAGTATAGTCTACCCCGGGGGGGAGTGGTTCCCGGAAGGAGATCAATACTACAATCATACGACCGGTGTGGAGGAAGAGAGGTGGCCCTGGCCCGACTGAACACCGTGCGCAGATCGTGATATTCCTCCGGCACCCCTGTCAAATCACCAGGCTCCTCCTGTGAAGAAGAGACAGAGGAAACAGGAGGGATAGCAGACATTAAACATTTCACATGACAAGAGACGTTCCAGGAGAGGATAGAATTACTAGACCAATTAATAGAAGGATTATGACAAACTAGCCAGGGATGGCCCAAAACAACAGGTGTAAAAGGTAAACGAAAAATTAAAAAAGAAAGGGTTTCGCTATGATTACCAGAGACAGTGAGGGTTAAAGGTAGCGTCTCACGCTGAATCCTGGGGAGAGAACTACCATCCAAAGCGAACAAGGCCGTGGGCTCCCTTAACTGTCTGAGAGGAATGTCATGTTCCCGAGCCCAGGTCTCGTCCATAAAACAGCCCTCCGCCCCAGAGTCTATCAAGGCACTGCAGGAAGCTGACGAACCGGTCCAGCGTAGATGGACCGACAAGGTAGTGCAGGATCTTGAAGGAGAGACCAGAGTAGTAGCGCTCACCAGTAGCCCTCCGCTTACTGATGAGCTCTGGCTTTTACTGGACATGAAGTGACAAAATGACCAGCGGAACCGCAATAGAGACAGAGGCGGTTGGTGATTCTCCGTTCCCTCTCCTTAGTCGAGATGCGGATACCCCCCAGCTGCATAGGCTCAGCACCCGAGCCGGCGGAGGAAGATGGTAGTGATGCGGAGAGGGGGGCAACGGAGAACGCGAGCTCCTTTCCACGAGCTCGGTGACGAAGATCAACCCGTCGCTCTATGCGAATAGCGAGTTCAATCAAGGAATCCACGCTGGAAGGAACCTCCCGGGAGAGAATCTCATCCTTTACCTCCGCGCGGAGACCCTCCAGAAAACGAGCGAGCAAAGCCGGCTCGTTCCAGTCACTGGAGGCAGCAAGAGTGCGAAACTCAATAGAGTAATCTGTTATGGATCGATTACCTTGACATAGGGAAGACAGGACCCTGGAAGCTTCCTCCCCAAAAACAGAACGATCAAAAACCCGTATCATCTCCTCCTTAAAGTCCTGATACTGGTTAGTACACTCAGCCCTCGCCTCCCAGATTGCCGTGCCCCACTCACGAGCCCGTCCAGTAAGGAGAGATATGACGTAGGCGATACGAGCTGTGCTCCTGGAGTAAGTGTTGGGCTGGAGAGAAAACACAATATCACACTGGGTGAGGAACGAGCGGCATTCAGTGGGCTCCCCAGAGTAACACGGCGGGTTATTGATTCTGGGCTCCGGAGATTCGAAAGCCCTGGAAGTGGCCGGTGGATCGAGGCGGAGATGGTGAATCTGTTCTGTGAGGTTGGAGACTTGGGCGGCCAGGGTCTCAACGGCATGTCGAGCAGCAGACAATTCCTGCTCGTGTCTGCCTAGCATCGCTCCCTGGATCTCGACGGCTGAGTGGAGAGGATCCGAAGTCGCTGGGTCCATTCTTGGTCAGATTCTTCTGTTATGCACGTGAGTGAGGACCCAAAAGCGGTTTAACAAAAACAGAGTCCTTTAATGTCAAAACACAGGTAAGACATAGATCCTCTTCAAATGTATATAATGGCAAAATAAACAACCCACAGAGAGGGCGACAAATAAATCATAAAGTCCTTCTGATATTCACAGAAGAGTTCCCCTTCTAGCAGCAGAGGAGAATAGCTGGGTTAGAGTCCCCTTCTTAGCAGCAGAGGAGAATAGCTGGGTTAGCGGCGACAGACTGCTGGTCTCTCTGGGTAGGCGCGGGTCGTAGAGGACAGAGGTACCTGATCACACGTAGCATCAGATGAACAGGCAGATTCCGACAGGACAGGACAAGGGTGAAGCAAACGAGACGATAGTTTGGTTCTGGCATGAGAAACTCAAACGAGAATCTGACAAAGACAGAAGCAGGAACAGAGAGAGAAATAGAGACCTAATCAGAGGGAAAAAGGGAACAGGTGGGAAAATGGTGAACGAGGTAGTTAGAGAAGATGAGGAGCAGCTGGGGAAGGAGAGGAAGAGAAGGTAACCTAATACGACCAGCAGAGGGAGGCGGAGTGAAGAGAAAGAACAGGAACAAGACATAATATGACAATACATGACACTATGGATTATGGAATTACAATGAGCTGATTTCTGACGTGCTGTTCCTTCTTTTTCCGTGGTGTATTTCTGTATTGTTTTAGTGATTCACCATAGGGAAGGCGTAGACTCAGGTTTTCTGGGTCTCTATGTTTTTGGTTGGACAGGTTTCTCAATTTCTTTCTTCGATTTTTGCATTCTTCATCAAGCCCTTTGTCATTATTGTTCATTTTCTTCGGCTTTCTAATTGAGATTTTTAGATTTGATAGGGAAGCTGAGAGGTCAAATATACTGCTAAGAATTTCTACTGCCAAGTTTACACCTTCACTAATTACAGTGGAACGTTTTGTCCAGGAAGTTGTCTCAAAGGGATTGAATTTATTGTTGCCTAATAGTTTTTTGGTAGGTTTCCAAACTACATTCCTTCCATCTATAGCATTTCTTAATATTACTCAATTCCTTTGGCTTTGATGCCTCATGATTGAGTATTGCTCTGTTCAAGTAGACTGTGATTTTGCTGTGGTCTGATAGGGGTGTCAGTGGTCTGACCGTAAACGCTCTGAGAGACTCTGGGTTGAGGTCAGTGATAAAGTAGTCTACAGTATTACTGCCAAGAAATGAGCTATAGGTGTACCTTCCATAGGAGTCCCCTCGAAGCCTACCATTGACTATGTACATACCCAGTGTGCGACAGAGCTGCAGGAGTTGTGACCCGTTTTTGCTGGTTATGTTGACATCGTTTTGCCTAGGGGGGCATATGGGGGAGGGAATGCTGTCACCTCCAGGCAGGTGTTTGTCCCCCTGTGTGCTGAGGGTGTCAGGTTCTTGTCCGGTTCTGGCATTTAGGTCGCCACAGACTAGTACATGTCCCTAGGCCTGTAAATTATTGATTTCCCCCTCCAGGATGGAGAAGCTGTCTTCATTAAATTATAGGGATTCTAGTGGGGGATATAGGTAGCACACAGGAGGACATTTTTCTCTGTTAAGATCATTTCCTTTTGAATTTCTAGCCAAATGTAAAATGTTCCTGTTTTGATTAATTTAATGGAGTGAGTTAGGTCTGCTCTATCCAAAATTAGCATACCCCCTGAGTCCCTTCCCTGTTTCACACCTGGTAGTTTGGTGGATGGGACTACCAGCTCTCTGTAACCTAGAGGGCAACCAGTGGATCTGTCTCCTCTATACCAGGTTTCTTGTATGACAATGTCAATGCCTGTATTTCCGATTTATTTGATGAAGTCCAGGTTCCTGCTCTTTAGGCCAAAGGCAGATGACCTCAGGCCTGGGATATTCCAGGATGATATAGTGAAGGCTTTGTGTTCCATATTGTGTCCAATGTTGTTGGTCGTGTGGTTTGGCCTCAGGCCAGTAAGTGTGAGCAGAGCCTGCTGAGCAACTGGTACATGCCATTGGCTTGGGCTAATGTAAGAGTGGGGGTTGGGCCTGTTTGCTTGCTCACGGCCTGGGTGTGTGAGTGACTTCCATGTTGAGGCCCTCTTGCGGGGGTGGGGCGCATGGGGTTGACAGGAGGGTCATAGGTCTGATCTGAGGGGGCCTAAATGGGGTGTGGGCATGGTTGACTTGGGGGGGTGTTGATTGGTTGGGGTGGGGGTGTATGTGGCTGGTAGTGTTGTGGTCTGGATGTAGGTCCTCTCGGTGTGGGTCCTCTCGGTGTGGGTCTGGGGGGGAGGGGTCCCGCAGATCTGGGAGAGTGTCTGCCCCCTCTCGGTCTCTTTCTCTGTTTGTGTCGGTCCATTTGTCTGTCTTTTTCTCTCTCCTTTTCCTGATTTCCTGCTAGCCCAATGTGGTGGATATGGCAGGGCACACACACTGTTTAAGGTAAAAGTGTGTTACCCTTTTACATCAGCCATCTCCACACACAGTCAATCCAGGATCTAAAGTAGGCCCTCGTATTTTACTAGTCATTAAATCTGTCTTGGTTTATGCACTCTAACTAGATTTATAGACCCCTCTTATAACACAAACACATAAATACACATTCACAAAGACACATGCACACACACACACACAAACATTTGGTTAACGCTTGAATACTACCATACATGTAAACATCAATGCAGGCAGGGGCTGCACAGATACAACACACACAAACACCATTCTCTTTTCTCTGGGGTTGGGTGAGCTCGGTTTAACGTCCCCATACGCCCTGTCCACTTCTGTTGGGCTTCCCATTTACCCCATCCCCCCACCCCTTGCGGTAACCCCAGCTATTACCACTAGGGTCAACAAAGCAGGAAATGGCTGGCAGCCATTAGAGATGATGAGGGGTTGGTTGAGAGGACGGTTCAGAGCTGGCAGAGACATCTAATACATCCTCTATTAACAGCACATCCCTCACTATTAAAAACCAAAAACAGCAATCAATGTAGTTCTACATAGGGCTAAACAGAAGAAGGATTAGGTGATGGTAACACACTCTAATAAAGAAAATCGGACCCTGAGATTATCTATTTATCAATGACCTATTGCATACTGTACAGAATGGTCCGTCACAAAATGTCATCATAATATACTATGTTTCCAAACTGTTTCGGATGGGAAGTATGAGGAAGCCTTAACCTCTACTCCGAACTACTGCTACACCAAGACATCCAGGCTGTTGAGTCTACAAGCCAACCTCTACCCGCCAACATGTCTGCAATATGTTAATGGCTATGTTCATTAAGTTATTCAAATACATCATTCATTAAGTGTGTCAATATCAGCGCTCGTCTTAGGGTTTTACAAGTACTGTTTACACAACAGTGAGCATTCTCCACACAGCCTCTTCAGATGACCTATTCTCTGCACTCTTCATCATCTTCTTTCTGTGGAACAGGCTGAACACTGAACATCAGCGCAATAACAATGCCAGAGAAAAATCACAGACACACACAATTTATGAGTCACTTCAAAGAAGTGCTTTGAGGTGAGGCTGGAGGGCAAATAAAAAAAGGAAGGAGAAGAAGTACTTGAACGTGAGCGAAGTGGGGGATAAAAAGTGATGAAAAGCTGTTGAAGTAGTGGGCAGGGTGAGGTCATGTTAGCTATGTATACCCCATGTACAGTTGACTTCAGACCTGAGCCTGTGTCTGTCCAGTGAATCCCTGCATGTCCAAATCCTTATATACAGGATAAGCAGCATGAAAGGGTGGGTGAGGAAGCAGGATGGAGGGTGAGGGAGGGTGAGGCCAGCGAGAGGGAGTCAGGATGCGCTCTGATCACAGAACCTCTCTCGCTAATTGTCTCTTCCTGGCGTGAGACTCGCTGAGGACCAGGTATGGGGGACTCGATTCCCCGACACTCGTTTCCGTGACAGCTGTCACCGCTCTGCTGGAGAAGAGGAGAGCAAGGGCTCTTCAGCCCTCACATGGTTGGAACACTCAGAAAGATGGAGAGAGATGGGGGGGAGGGGCAGGAATGTTTCCCTGCTTTACAATTGTAAAAGAGGAAAGGGGAAAATGGCATAAGTCAGAGAGAGAGAGAGAGAGAGAGAGAGAGAGAGAGAGAGAGAGAGCTACATCATACCATAGAGAAGGGAGTGTATTGGGTATGGCAGTGGTAACCTACAACATCACCTGAAGTGTGGAGCGGATCAAACCTGCCACATAGACAACCCTGTTTGCTAATAAGGTGCTGATGACATACTGTAGGTCTGCCTCTGCGGCTGTAGTGGACAACCAGTGCATAGACTGACATTTAGCTTTTCACCATCACAGCCTACCTGGACTTCCAGCTGGAGGAGAGATGCTGGAATACAGTAACTCAGCGGTCCCCTGCAGCGTGCTAACACGGCAGAGCCGACACTAAGAGGATGATGGAGACCGTGATAGCCTCACAAAGACACCAATGTTACGCTTCACTTTGACACTGGGGAACAAAATGCAGATTCACACGCGCTTGAATGAGCCTTGCTAAACTGATAAAGTCTCAGCTTTCATGTAAAATTAGTCGAAGCGTTCCTCTATCTGAGACATGCATTAATTTATCTCGCCGCTGGCTGTGGGAGGCTTTAAGTCATTTAACAGTCAAATCTTTACTATTCTAATTTGGCCTCCTAGTGGAACTCCTTGAGGGCTTGTGTGTGAGTGTGGATACGTGTGGAGTTGAGTGTGTGTGCGTGTTAGAGTGTGCATGTTTGTTTGGCATTTTAGTGGATCACTGCATACTAGCTGTTTGTTTGTCAGCTGTTTGTTCGCCCGCACCTGCCTGAAACTGCTAATAACCCATCCGCAACCGTCCGTCTATATGTGACAAAGTGAAAATCCGTGGCCCGCAACCGTGTGTCAATCTAAGTAAAATAATAAAAATATTCCCATCAAAATCAGTCAGTTTAAGAGATACGTTTTCTTGCATGGTTGAATTTGTATAGCGTCTCACAATCATCACATAAAACGTAGCCGGCACTGCCATCAATCTCCATGTATGATGTCAACTTTTTCTGCACGTTCACAAAATCACATGCCGATTGGCATGTAGGCTATTGGGCGCGCATACAATTAGGCCTTAAAGCTTATGCACTAATCCAGGTAGCCTAAAACAATGAAAGAAAAACCTTAATATAGCCTATAGATTTAAATTACACAATAATGGATTTTTTTAAGGCAGTGTTTTCTCTTTATTCAACCCGCACATCACTACTGCATACGTCACAATTCCACATGTGTTGATAAGCGTGTATTTAGATATTCTATATGTATGACTCTGGATATGGGCTGTACCATAATTGTATGATTATCTGGAATGCTTTGATCATAGTGGCTAATGTTAAAACAGTCTGACAGGAAGGCGGTTTAGCGTTAAGTGGACAGTCTGTTACTAGCAGAGCAGGATGCAGATATCTCACTGTTAATCCTGTTTCTAAGCTTCACACTTCAGGACAGCAATCCAATTAACCACCGATCCCACATCTAGCTGATTATTTAACAATAGAAAATACATTTTTAAAGTCATGTCCCACCCCATTCTTCACTTTTCCTTAATAAGTCTACTGTTGTTGTCGTTGTCTAACACACTGTCGTTGTTAGATTCTTAATATCATTAACATCATTTTTGTTATAATGAGTTTCCCTGCCCCTCATTCCCCGCCAGTCATTAACTGGCAGTCAGCCTGCAGAGCTGATTATGGCCCATCAAAACTACACCTAAACTATATCACACATACTGTATAATAATAGAGTTAACCTAAAGACAAGATTAAATTGGCAATAGTCTGATGGGTGAGAATATTATCAATTGTTAAATTGTATATGAAGACATATGAGTCTGAAAATAACATTGATATACAAACGGACAAGGTGACTGAGTTCATCAGGAAGTGTATAGGGGATGTTGTTCCCACGGTGACTATTAAAACCTACCCAAGCACAAAGCCGTGGATAGATGGCAGCATTCGCATTAAACTGAAGGCACAAACCACTGCATTTAACCATGGCAAGGTGACTGGGAATACGGTCGATTGCAAACCGTGTAGTTATTCCCTCCGTAAGGCAATTAAACAGGCAAAATGTCAGTACAAAGACAAAGTGAGACATATGTGGCAGGGTCTGCAGACAATCACGGATTACAAAGAGAAAACCAGCCACGTCGCAGACGCAAACATCTTGCTCCCGGACAAGTTAAACACCTTCTTTGCCCGCTTTGAGGATAACACTGTGCCAACGACGCGGCCCGCTTCCAAGGACTGTGTCCGATAGGAGTAAGACATTTAAGCGCTGGAGTGCTGTTCATTGACTATAGCTCAGCCTAGTAACCATAGTAACCTCCAAGCTCATGATCAAGCTCTGGGCCCTGGGTCTGAACCTCGCCCTGTGCAACCTGGTATTGGACATCCTGAGGGGCCACCCTCAGGTGATGAAGGTAGGAAACAACACCTCCACTTCCACTGATCCTTGAGACAGGGGCCCCACAAGGGTGCATGCTCAGCCCCCTCCTGCACTCCCTGTTCACCCATGACTGCATGGCAAGAAACGCCTCCAACTCAATCATCAAGTTTACAGACGACACAACCATAGTAGGCCTGATTACCAACAATGACGAGACAGCCTACAGGGAGGAGGTGAGGGCCCTGGTGGAGTGGTGCCAGGAAAATAACCTTTCCATCAACGTCAACAAAACAAAGGAGCTGTTCGTCGACTTCCAGAAAAAGCAGAGGGAGCACGTCCCTATCCACTTTGACGGGACCACATTGGAGAAGGTTGCTTTAAGTTCCTCGGCGTACACATCACTGACGATCTGAAATGGTCCACCCACATAGACAACGTGGTGAAGAAGGCGCAACAGCACCACTTCAACCTCAGGAGGCTGAAGAAATTTGGCTTGGCCCCTAAAACTCTCACTAACTTTTATAGATGCACAACTGAGAGCATCCTGTCGGGCTGTATCACCACCTGGTATGGCAACTGCACCGCCCGCAACCGCAGGACTCTCCAACCGGGGAAACTGCCTGCCCTCCAGGACATCTACAGCACCCGATATCACAGGAAGGCCAAACAGATTATCAAGGACAACAACCACCCGAGCCACAGCCTGTTCACCCTGCTGTCATCAAGAAGGAGAGCTCAGTACAGGTGCATCAAAGTTGGGACCGAGAGACTGAAAAACAGCTTCTATCTCAAGGCCATCAGACTGTTAAATAGCAATCACTAGCCGGCTACCACTCGGTTACTCAACCCTGCACCTTAGATGCTGCTGCCCTAAATTCATAGACATGGAATCACTGGTAACTTTAATAATGGAACACTAGTCACTTTAATAATGTTTACATACCATTTTACTCATCTCATATGTATAAACTGTTTTCTATTCAACTGTATTTTAGTCAATGCCACTCCGACATTGCTCATCCTAATGTTTATATATTTCTTAATTCCATTATTTTAATTTTAGATGTGTGTATTGTTGTGAATTGTTAGATATTACTGCACTGTTGGAGCTAGGAACACAAGCAACAAAAAAAAGTTACTTTTGCAAATGCTCCTTCAGAGTCACAAGCAGGTAAGACATGTTGATGTCTATATAGTAACAGAGAGCAGATTCTGCAGTTTCTGAATCACATATCCTTGCCAAACAACTCTTGAAAAAACCCTTGAGGTCTATTTCAAAATATACCTTTTGGGCAGAATTACCACGATTCCATGTGCACTCCAAAAACTCAAAGCAGAGTACATATTAGTACTGAAAAGCATTTTCTTAGTTTCATAATGTTCCTCAAGACCTGCCGTTAACGAATGAATAATGATGGTGTTAATTTAATGAATTTTAACACTAATTGTGATGTTTTAGTGGTTTTTCATTGTACACATAGAATAATGAAATCATGAAAATGCTATTGTGTTCTTTGAAATACATTTTCTTTCGTATTCTAATGTTACCTAAGACACAAACACAACCAAATTATTATTTTTGTGATAGCATATATGAAATGTATTTATTAGACTGTTAGAATGTTGACGTCCAAAATACTCATCATAGGTTTGAAGAGGGTCCCCGGGGCCAGGCTTTTCAAGTGTTAACAATTACTCCAGGGCATCATTGACGCATCAGGCACTGCACAGCTGTGAAATTACATTGAATGCTTTTAGCAATCTCTGTATACCATCCAGGAACGTAAATACAGTATGTACCGCAAAGATTTGAGAATCCAAATGAATCTTGCTCACAAATAACACAAATTGTAAAAAGCAAGCTCAAGATCGTGTTCTATTTCCACTGTTGTATACCAAAGAGATGTATTTCCGTGTACAGGTACGGCCATTCATTTAAACAACGAAACATCCTGACCAGGACTCAAACGTAACAACACAGCACAGTCATTTTAAAATCATCCTAAAATAAGCTGTAAGTGGGATTCAGGCAGGGATGATTGTCTGGTGTATTGTGATGGAAAGTATAAAGCGTTATTAAGCGGGGTGTTCTCACTGAGAGTGCTGGTCCACCTCCTAGTCACAAAGAGCAGCTGGGGGAAGCTATGCAATGGGGATGGAGCAGGTTTGCAGAGTGTATGTTTGATGCATGTGTCTAGATATTGTCTGAATATTATATTGGACAGTCTCTGTGTGAGGGTCTCTGTGTGTGTACATGCATAAGGGAGAAAGGGACATTGATTGTGTGATGGTCTGTGTGCGTACAGAGCCTTCAGAAAGTATCCATACCCCTTGACTTATTCCACATTTTGTTGTGTTACAGCCTGGATTCAAAATTGATTACGTTTATTTTTTTCTATCACCCATCTACACACAATACCCCAATAATGACAAAGTGAAAAAAAAATTGTTGGATGTGTTGAAAATAAAATACAGAAATCTCTCATTTAAATAAGAATTCAATACTTTGTGGAAGCACCTTTGATGGCGAATACATCTTTGAGTCGTCTTGGATGTCTGTATCAGTTCGGCACATCTGGGGTATTTTCTCCCATTATTCCTTGCAGATTTTCTCATGCTCTGTTAAGTTGGAAGGGGAGCGGCGGTGAACAGCAATCTTCAATGGGATTCAAGTCTGGGCTTTGGCTGGGCCACTCACGGACTTTCACATTCTTCTTCTGAAGCCATTCCAGTGTTGCTTTGGCTGTATTCTTGGGGTCATTGTCCTGTTGGAACATAAATCTTTGCCCCGAGTCCAAGGTCATTTGCACTCTGAAGGAGGTTCTCATCAAAGATGTGCCTGTATTTGGCTCCATTCATTGTTCCATCTATCCTTACCAGTCTCCCAGTCAAATCAAATCAAATTTTATTTGTCACATACACATGGTTAGCAGATGTTAATGCGAGTGTAGATAAATGCTTGTGCAGTAATAACCAACGAGTAATCTAACCTAACAATTCCACAACAACTACCTTATACACACAAGTGTAAAGGGATAAAGAATATGTACATAAAGATATATGAATGAGTGATAGTACAGAACAGCATTGGCAAGATGTAGTAGATGGTAAAGAGTACAGTATACACGTATGAGATAAGTAATGTAGGGTATGTAAACATTATATTAAGTGGCATTGTTTAAAGTGGCTAGTGATACATTTTTTACATACATTTTCCATTATTAAAGTGGCTGGAGTTGAGTCAGTATGTTGGCAGCAGCCACTCAATGTTAGTGGTGGCTGTTTAACTGTCTGATGGCCTTGAGATAAAAGCTGTTTTTCAGTCTCTCGGACCCAGCTTTGATGCACCTGTACTGACCTCACCTTCTGGATGATAGCGGGGTGAATAGGCAGAAGCTCAGGTGGTTGTTGTCCTTGATGATCTTTATGGCCTGCCTGTGACATCGGGTAGTGTAGGTGTCCTGGAGGGCAGGTAGTTTGCCCCCGGTGATGTGTTGTGCAGACCTCACTACCCTCTGGAGAGCCTTGTGGGCGGAGCAGTTGCCGTACCAGGCGGTGATACAGCCCGACAGGATGCTCTCGATTGTGCATCTGTAAAAGTTTGTGAGTGCTTTTGGTGACAAGACTAATTTCTTCAGCCTCCTGAGATTGAAGAGGCGCTGCTGCTCCTTCAACACACAGTCTGTGTGAGTGGACCAATTCAGTTTGTCTGTGATGTGTACGCCGAGGAACTTAAAACTTTCTACCGTCTCCACTACTGTCCCGTCGATGTGGATAGGGGGGTGTTCCCTCTGCTGTTTCCTGAAGTCCACGATCATCTCCTTTGTTTTGTTGATGTTGAGTGTGAGGTTATTTTCCTGACACCACACTCCTAGGCCCCTCACCTCCTCCCTGTAAGCCGTCTCGTCGTTGTTGGTAATCAAGCCTACCACTGTAGTGTCGTACGCAAACTTGATGATTGAGTTGGAGGCGTGCATGACCACGCAGTCGTGGGTGAACAGGGAGTACAGGAGAGGGCTCAGAACGCACCCTTGTGGGGCCCCAGTGTTGAGGACCAGTGGGGTGTAGATGTTGTTACCTCCCCTCACCACCTGGGGGGTGGCCCGTCAGGAAGTCCAGTACCCAGTTGCACAGGGCGGGGTCGAGACCCAGGGTCTCTAGCTTGATGATGAGTTTGGAGGGTACTATGATGTTAAATGCTGAGCTGTAGTCGATGAACAGCATTCTCACATAGGTATTCCTCTTGTCCAGATGGGTTAGGGCAGTGTGCAGTGTGGTTGTGATTGCGCCGTCTGTGGACCTATTGGGGTGGTAAGCAAATTGGAGTGGGTCTAGGGTGTCAGGTAGGCTGGAGGTGATATGGTCCTTGACTAGTCTCTCAAAGCACTTCATGATGACGTAAGTGAGTGCTCAATTACCGTTTTCTTGGGAACAGCAACAATGATGGCCCTCTTGAAGCATGTGGGGACAGCAGACTGGGATAAGGATTGATTGAATATGTCCATAAACACACCAGCCAGCTGGTCTGCGCATGCTCTGAGGACGCGGCTGGGGATGCCGTCTGGGCCTGCAGCCTTACGAGGGTTAACACGTTTAAATGTTTTACTTACGTTGGCTGCAGTGAAGGAGAGCCCACAGGTTTTGGAGCGGGCAGTGTCAGTGGCACTGTATTGTCCTCAAAGCGAGCAAAGAAGTTATTTAGTCTGTCTGGGAGCAAGACATCCTGGTCCGCGAGCTAGTTTGCTTTTTGTAATCCGTGATTGACTGTAGACCCTGCCACATACCTCTTGTGTCTGAGCTGTTGAATTGCGACTCCACTTTGTCTCTATACTGACGCTTAGCTTGTTTGATTGCCTTGTGGAGGGAATAGCTACACTGTTTGTATTCAGTCATGTTTCCGGTCACCTTGCCCTCGTTAAAGGCAGTGGTTCGCGCTTTCAGTTTTGCGCGAATGCTGCAATCAATCCACGGTTTCTGGTTTGGGAATGTTTTAATAGTTGCTGTGGGTACGACATCGCCGATGCACTGGCTAATGAACTCGCTCACCGAATCAGCGTATTCGTCAATGTTGTTGTTGGATGCAATGCGGAACATATCCCAATCCACGTCATCGAAGCAGTCTTGAAGCGTGGAATCAGATTGGTCGGACCAGCGTTGAACAGACCTGAGCGTGGGAGCTTCCTGTTTTAGTCTCTGTCTATAGGCTGGGACCAACAAAATGGAGTCGTGGTCAACTTTTCTGAAAGGAGGGCGGGGGAGGGCCTTAAATGCATCGCGGAAGTTAGAATGACAATGATCCAGGGATTTACCAACCCTGGTTGCACAATCAATATGCTGATAGAATTTAGGGAGTCTTGTTTTCAGATTAGCTTTGTTAAAATCCCCAGCTACAATGAATGCAGCTTCAGGATATGTGGTTTCCAGTTTACATAGAGTCAAATAAAGTTTGTTCAGGGCCATCGATGTGTCTGCTTGGGGGGGAATATATACGGCTGTGATTATAATCGAATATAATTATCTGGGTAGATAATGCGGTCGACATTTGATTGTGAGGAATTCTAAGTCAGGTGAACAGAAGGATTTGAGTTTCTGTATGTTGTTATGATCACACCACATCTCGTTAATCAGAAGACATACCCCTCCGCCCCACTTCTTACCAGAAAGACGCTTGTTTCTGTCGGCACGATGCGTGAAGAAACCAGCTGGCTGTACCGACTCCGATAGCATGTCTCGAGTGAGCCATGTTTCTGTGAAGCAAAGAACGTTACAGTCTCTGATGTCTCTCTGGAATTCAACCCTTGCTCGGATTTCATCAACCTTGTTGTCAAGAGACTGGACATTGGCAAGTAGTATGCGAGGGAGTGGTGCGTGATGTGCCAGTCTCCAGAGCCTGACCAGAAGACCGCTTCGTTTGCCGCTTTTACCGCGACGTTGTTTTGGTTCGCCGGCTGGGATCCGATCCATTGTCCTGGGTGGTGGGCAAAACACAGGATCCTCTTCGGGAAAGTCGTATTCCTGGTCGTAATGATGGTGAGTTGACGTTGCTCTTATATTCAGTAGTTCCTCCAGACTGTATGTAATAAAACCTAAGATTACCTGGGGTACCAATGTAAGAAACAACACGTAAAAAACAAAATACTGCACAGTTCCCTAGGAACGCGAAGCGAGGTGGCCATCTCTGTCGGCGCCGGAGTCCCTGCCGCTGAAATGCATCCCCATAACATAATGGTGCCACCAACATGCTTCACGGTAGGAATGGTTTTTTAGATGGGTGATGGGCTGTGCCTGGCTTTCTCAAATGCATACCGCTTTGCATTCAGGCCAAAGAGTTACAGACCACAGCATCTTTTGCCATAATATCTCATTCTTTCTTTTTTTACTAACTCCAGGCTTGCTGCCATGTGCCTTTTTCTCAGGAGTGGGTTCTTGGTCACCTCCCTGACCAAGGTCCTTCTTGCCCGGTTACTCAGTTTGGACAGAAGGCCAGCTCTAAGCAGAGTCTGGGTAGTTCCATATTTTTTTTTATTTCCCAATGATGGAGAGCACTGTGCACCTATAAACTTTCAACACTCTAGAAATGGTTTTATTCCCTTCCCCAGATACTGTATATGCCTTATCACATCTCTATCTCAGAGATCTATGGACAGTTCCTTGGACTTCGTGGTAGTTCCTGCTCTGACATGCACTGTCAAGATTGGGACCTTATATAGACAGGTGTGTTTCTTTCTAAATCATGTCGAGACAATTCAATTGGCCACAGGTGGACTCCAATCAAGTTGTATTGACATCTCAATGATGATCATAGGAAACTGCATGCACCTGAGCTCAATTTCGAGTGGCATAGCAAAGGGGTGTAAATACTTATCTAAATGACATATTTCTATATTTCATTTTCAGTACATTTGCAAACATTTCTAAAAACATGATTTCACTTTATTATTATGGGGTATTGTGTGTAGATGGGTTTAAAAAAAATATCAATTTTGAATTCAGGCTGTAACAAAATGTGGAATAAGTATTTCTGAAGGCACTGTACATACAAAGATAATTAGGAATTGTCATATGCTGACATTAAACAATACGCTTTTCACATTTCTAGTTTTGACAGATGTCATCAGTCATCAAACATGTCATTACAAATCCAATGAAACATTTTCTTTTAAAACACACATGGCTAAAAACAGTGTTGTTGTCTTTTTAAGATTTTTTTTTAGCTACTGTATCATCTCCATCTTTTGCATTATTTGAAACAGGTCCATTTTCATAACACCAACCTGCTTGCTAAACAAACACACATAATTTAAACTGCAGCCACTACAATTTCCATCCCCAGACAAATGTATTTGCATCTAGCTAATCAGAAATAAATTCAGCCACAGTAAGGACATTTCTAGGATGTAAAGCAGGGTAAATTAGATAATGGCAATAAAACCAGGCTGTGTCCTTTTTATTTGCAATAGAGCTGATTGAAGGGGGGAGAGCGGACTCTGGGGACGTTGTTGTTTGCTACATTAAAAATAAGATTGAGACAAAGATAGAGGTCTTGTGTCAGCATTCCCTCGATGTCTGTGTGTGGGTGTGTGTGTGCATACACACATACACACGGGCTAAATTCACACACATTAAAATGCTGCCAGCCGACACTATTGGCGCTTACAGCTTTAGAATCAGTCTGACAGCAACAAACCCCCTCATCACTGAAACCGGACGCAGAACACGATGATCCCAACAAGCAAGAGAGAGCATGTAGATGCCAAGCTGTATGAGAGGCAGGCTGTGTTCTAACTAATGAGACACGAGGACAGAGTGCCCTCTACAGATGCTTTAGTCCAGCGTGAGAGAGCTCTGACTGCATGCTGGCGAGGCCATACATCTGCACCTTACCTTCAATGTGGCTGTGTGTCCCCACTATGAGTATACACTTGTAAGTATGCATGCTATGAGATACCCCTAGAAGAAGTAAACAAACCTATCAGTGACTACACTGCAATAAGTGTTAAGAGATAAATGGGAGGGGTTCAGAACTTTTGTGAAAAAGCACAGTTAAACAATATATGGCGAAAAGAAACTGGATGGTCCTCAGAAATAGATGGGAGGGGTTGAAGGTAGCAGAAGTATAGGATTAAAAACAAACAAACAAATACATATTGTAAAATAGATTGTGTCCGTAAAATGCAAATAGTATGTATAAGCTGGAAGTAGAAGCCTAAGTGTTGAGGTTCATTAGTTTACTCCAATTTTGGGAGTATATAGAATGTGTTGTTGACGTCAGAAGTTTACATACACTTAGGTTGGAGTCATTAAAACTCGTTTTTCAACCACTCCACAAATTTCTTGTGAACAAACTATAGTTTTGGCAAGTTGGTTAGGACATCTACTTTGTGCATGACACAAGTAATTGTTTACAGACAGATTATTTCACTTATACTTCACTGTATCACAATTCCAGTGGGTCAGAAGTTTACATACAATAAGTTGCCTTTAAACAGCTTGGACAATTCCAGAAAATGATGTCATTGTCACGACTCCCGCCGAAGTTGGCTCCCCCGCCTGTTCGGGTGGTGCTCGGCGGTCGTCGTCACCGGCCTACTAGCCGCCACCGATCCCTTTTTCTTTTCGGTTAGTTTTGTCTCATTTGTTACACCTGTTCCCATTTTGTGTGTGCTTGATTTGCTTCCCTATTTAGCGTGTGGAACCCGCCCCTTTGTTGTGAGGGATTATTTTGATGTTCACGTTGTGTCGTTGGTGCTCTAGACCGTGTTACCCGTTGTTTTGGGTTGGTCAGTGTTTAGCGCCCTGCATGTTTGGGCATTTACTTTTGGTACCGCATTAAAGTGCATCTTTCCCCTGGACCTCTCTGCTCTCTGCGCCTGATTCCTCTCTACACACCTAGCCAGCCGTGACAGTCATGGCTTTAGAATGCTATAGGCTAAATGACATCATTTGAGTCAATTGGAGGTGTACCTGTGGATCTATTTCAAGGCCTACCTTCAAACTCAGTGCCTCTTTCCTTGACACGAAAGGAAAATCAAAAGAAATCAGTGAAGACTTCAGAAAGAAAATTGTAGACCTCCACATCATTGGGAGCAATTTCTAAACGCCTGAAGGTACCACATTCATCTGTACAAACAATAGTACGCAAGTATAAACATCATGAGACCACGCAGCCGTCATACCGCTCAGGAAGGAGACGTGTTCTGTCTCCTAGAGATGAAAATACTTTGGTGTGAAAAGTACAAATTAATCCCAGAACAACAGCAAAGGACCGTGTGAAGATGCTGGAGGGAACAGGTACAAAAGTATCTACATCCACAGTAAAACGAGTCCTATATCAACATAAACTGAAAGGCTGATCAGCAAGGAAGAAGACACTGCTCCAAAACCGCCATAAAAAAAGCCAGACTACGGTTTTGGGACAAAGATCGTACTTTTTGAAGAGAAATCTCCTCTGGTCTGATGAAACAAAAATATAACTGTTTGTCCATAATGACCATCGTTATGTTTGGAGGAAAAAGAGGGAGTGCTATGAATGCTTCTTCTAACCCATAACTTTTTACTACATACAACAGTACTATTAAATTATATCTTTACATTAATATATATAATTTATAAGTCCAAAAATGGATGTAGCAACTACAGATTGCCCCTTTCAGTCTATCAAAAGTGTGTGAGTTTGAGCATGTGTCCATTAGGCTTATGGCCTAATAAAAGCCTAACTTTTATTCCATAGGCTGAGATCCGCACTATGCAGCTGTTACAAGA
Source organism: Oncorhynchus clarkii lewisi (assembly GCF_045791955.1). Classification (NCBI taxonomy): domain Eukaryota; kingdom Metazoa; phylum Chordata; class Actinopteri; order Salmoniformes; family Salmonidae; genus Oncorhynchus; species Oncorhynchus clarkii. The sequence goes on from NC_092169.1 coordinate 19,612,829, forward strand.
GCACATTTTTCCCTTGCTGTCCACTGGTTTCAAAAACAATGATTGATACTGTAGGCAGCTTAAACTTCTTGAATTCAACCATTATTGGGTTCAAATACATACTTAGATTTGTGAACTGCCATCCACAACAACCACAATCCGTAACACACAAATAGCTAAATGAGAGAAATTGGTTTCTCAAATGATTGCCTCGCCTGGTTCACCAACTACTTCTCTGATAGAGTTCAGTGTGTCAAATCGGAGGGTCTGCTGTCCGGACCTCTGGCAGTCTCTATGGGGGTGCCACAGGGTTCAATTCTTGGACCGACTCTCTTCTCTGTATACATCAATGAGCTTGCTCTTGCTGCTGGTGAGTCTCTGATCCACCTCTACGCAGACGACACCATTCTGTGTACTTCTGGCCCTTCTTTGGACACTGTGTTAACAACCCTCCAGGCAAGCTTCAATGCCATACAACTCTCCTTCCGTGGCCTCCAATTGCTCTTAAATACAAGTAAAACTAAATGCATGCTCTTCAACCGATCGCTACCTGCACCTGCCCGCCTGTCCAAAATCACTACTCTGGACGGCTCTGACTTAGAATACGTGGACAACTACAAATACTTAGGTGTCTGGTTAGACTGTAAACTCTCCTTCCAGACCCATATCAAACATCTCCAATCCAAAGTTAAATCTAGAAATGGCTTCCTATTTCGCAACAAAGCATCCTTCACTCATGCTGCCAAACATACCCTTGTAAAACGGACCATCCTACCAATCCCTGACTTTGGCGATGTCATTTACAAAATAGCCTCCAATACCCTACTCAACAAATTGGATGCAGTCTATCACAGTGCAATCCGTTTTGTCACCAAAGCCCCATATACTACCCACCATTGCGACCTGTACGCTCTCGTTGGCTGGCCCTCGCTTCATACTCGTCGCCAAACCCACTGGCTCCATGTCATCTACAAGACCCTGCTAGGTAAAGTCCCCCCTTATCTCAGCTCGCTGGTCACCATAACATCTCCCATCTGTAGCACACGCTCCAGCAGGTATATCTCTCTAGTCACCCCCAAAACCAATTCTTTCTTTGGCCGCTTCTCCTTCCAGTTCTCTGCTGCCAATGACTGGAACGAACTACAAAAATCTCTGAAACTGGAAACACTTATCTCCCTCACTAGCTTTAAGGACCAACTGTCAGAGCAGCTCACAGATTACTGCACCTGTACATAGCCCACCTATAATTTTGCCCAAACAACTACCTCTTTCCCTACTGTATTTAATTGATTTATTTATTTTGCTCCTTTGCACCCCATTATTTTTATTTCTACTTTGCACATTCTTCCACTGCAAATCTACCATTCCAGTGTTTTACTTGCTATATTGTATTTACTTTGCCACTATGGCCTTTTTTTGCCTTTACCTCCTTAATCTCACCTCATTTGCTCACATCATATAGACTTGTTTATACTGTATTATTGACTGTATGTTTGTTTTACTCTATGTGTAACTCTGTGTCGTTGTATGTGTCGAACTGCTTTGCTTTATCTTGGCCAGGTCACAATTGTAAATGAGAACTTGTTCTCAACTTGTCTACCTGGTTAAATAAAGGTGAAATAAAAAATACATTCAAAAAAGAGAGCAGCAGTGTGATTCATGCACTATGTAGATATCAATAATAAGTGATATCCGTATCTCCGTAGACTTCACCACTGCTGTTATCCTTACCTCCAAGTGTTTATTCAAGTTTGATAATCTTTGGATGCTGACAGCAGTCGCAGCATTGCAAGACATAGCTTGGACTGTAGCCTACAAAAGCATATTCCTGCTCTTTTCCCGCAATCCATCAAACACATTTTGTGTGTCATCATTTTTATTGTATTTTATTTAATTTAACCTTTATTTAATTAGGCATAGTCAGTGGTCTCTGACTTGTGGTCAGACTCGCTCAACTGTTTGAATGTCATTGAGAAATATTTTTCTCAGCTAACATCCTTTCTGAATTTTAAAAGTGAACCTCAAAGTAATCATCTAGTTTTTCAAAGTATCTGTAATCTGATTACAATATTTTTTGCTGGTAACGTAACACATTACAGTTACGTTTTTTTGTAATCCCTTACATGTAACGGATTCCATGTAATCCGTTACTCCCCAACCCTGCATATATGTGTATGCATGTATCTATACAGTCCATTCAGAAAGTATTCGGACCCCTTGACTTTTTCCACATTGCAACGTTATAGCCTTATTTTAAAATGTATTAAATAAATAAAAAAATCTAATCAATCTACACACAATACCCCATAATGACAATGTGAAAACAGGTGTTTTATTTTAAAACACAGAAATACCTTCTTTACATAAATATTCAAACCCTTTGCTATGAGACTTGAAATCGAGCTCAGGTGCATCCTGCTTCCATTGATAATCCTTGAGATGTTACAACTTGATGGGAGTACACCTGTGTAAATTCAATTGATTGGACATGATTTGGAAAGGCACACACCTGTCTATATAAAGTCCCACAGTTGACAGTGCACGTCAGAGAAAAAACCAAGAGGTTGAAGGAATTTTCCGTAGTGCTCCGAGACAGTATTGTGTCGAGGCACAGATCTGGGGAAGGGTACCAAAACATTTCTGCAGCATTGAAGGTTCACAAGAACACAGTGGCCTCCATCATTCCTAAATTCCTAGAACTGTCGGTCCACTAGGGACATGTTTTTAATGTATTAAGTGTGTATGTTTATCCTCTGTTACCATATAGTTAGCTAGTAAATAATTAATTAAACCAATTTGTGTAGTACTGAATTATAAGTGAGGCTCGGTTTTTGCAGATGCAAGGTTACAACTGTTCAGAATGATGATATGATACAAGGTTATGATTAATAAGTTGACTGTTTATGGATGAGATAGGTAAAGACCTTCAGAGTTCAATTCGGGAGATGGTAACGCTTTAAAGAACCACTCTCGTGGTGCCCCAAATCCTAATGAGTTAATTGTTACATGATTAGTTTAATTGGGTAACAATTAAACAATTAAAGTTAGTTGATTAGATAAATAACAGTCATCAGATGAATGAAAGTAAAGTCACGACAACATGGGAGAACCTTCCAGAAGGACAACCATCTCCGCAGCACTCAGCCAATCAGGCCTTTATGGTAGAGTGGCCAGACGGAAGCCACTCCTCAATAAAAGGCACATGACAGCCCGCTTGGAGTGTGCCAAAAGGCACCTAAAGGCCTCTCATACCATGAGAATCTCTGATCTGATGGAAGCAAGTTTGAACTTTGGCTAGAAAGCCAAGCGCCACGTCTGGAGGAAACCTGGCACAATCACTACGGTGAAGCATGGTGGTGGCCACTTCCTGCTGTGGGGATGTTTTTTAGCAGCAGGGACTGGGGGACTAGTCAGGATCGAGGGAAAGATGAACGGCGCAAAGTACAGAGAGATCCTTGATAAAAAACCTGCTCCAGAGTGCTCAGGACCTCAGACTGGGCGAAGGTCCACCTTCCAACAGGACAACGACCCTAAGCATACAGCTAAGACAACGCAGGAATAGCTTTGGGACAAGTCTCTGAATGTCCTTGTTTGGCCCGGACAGAGACCGGACTTGAACCTGGTTGAACATCTCTGGAGAGCCCTGAAAATAGCTGTGTAGCAACGCTCCACATCCAACCTGACAGAGCTTGAGAGGATCTGCAGAGAAGAATGGGAGTAACTCACCAAATACAGGTGTGTCAAGCTTGTAGCGTCATACGCAAGAATATCGAGGCTGTAATCGCTGCCAAAGGTGCTTCAACAAAGTACTGAGTAAATGGTCTGAATAGTTATGTAAATGTGATATTTCAGTTTTGATTTTTATACATTTGCAAACATTTCTAAAAACCTGTTTTTGCTTTGTCATTATGGGGTATTGTGTTGAGATTGATGAGGGGAAAAAACTATTTAATACATTTTAGAACAAGGCTGTAAGGGTCAAAACACTGTCCGAATCCACTGTATATGTGTATATATTTACAGAAAATATATGGGGGATTGGAAATGATGCAGGCAATTACACTGATGGAAGCTATAATCTACCTGCAATATTAAAGCTGATCTACCCCCCCCCCAAAAAGAACTATCAAAAATAAATAAAATGGAAGACATTTCAGACACCAGCCTGAAGTCAACCCCCACCATCAATCACCATGACAACAAGAACCAGCATGTCAGAACATACCTCAGAATGTGTAGGGGGATATTATTACAAAAAGTGAGCCTTGGGAAGGAAGAAAATAAATGAAACCAGAACAAACACAAATAAAACTGGTGTGGGCCACGTTATGGCTCCAGGGAGACGTCCTTGCCACGTCCCTCAGAGCATTAGGCGCAGGGTCCCTGGCTCCTTTGAAGATTGACATTGGAGTTTGGCGACGGGCGTTTCAGATCCCTGCGAAGCTGGGGACCTTCAGACTAATCTACCGTCAGATGATAAAAGCAGTCACCTGTGAGGAGCTGATAGTGTGGAGTCATTAATGCACAGTGGGCCCGCAAACATCACAGCTGGGTTTGAAGACTGATATAGTGTCCCTGTCTCTCATATTTACTCCAACTTCTGTGTCCTCGTCGGCCTATACCCCAATACAATGTATTAACTATCGATCATACAGCTTGTACCCAAAACAAACTAACACAAACTCGGTTGTGTTTACTTATGCTTTATGTATAATCTGATCATTCTGATGAAAAATTGTGTTTTATGGCTTAGAACATATGGTAGACTGGCTAACATGGTGGTATAATACAGTTCACTGTATGAAAGGACAAACTGTGGTTTTAACCAAATCGTCCGATGAATCTATCCCTAAATGGAAAGAAAACTGATGATCTTTCTGTCTTGAATACATTGATGAAAGAGCATGGTTAGACTTAGACTCCGCCTGTATGAGTGCTGTGGTGGCACGCAGAATAGCTGGCAGCCTATCTGACTGAGTGTTGCTGATGTTCAGCGGCTAGGTTAAGCAGCACAGCATCGAGGCTCATCCCTTTGCTTTGTTTACACTGAGGCTGTCCAGGGGAGCCAATGCTTGGCCACATTAAACCCTCCTAATCTACCACCTCTATTAATGGCTGCCAAATATGGGGTAAGGGTGATTTGATGCCAACTGGCCCAGACAACATAATCTGTCCAACAGGAGATTGTGGTCTGTGTTGCATAGAGTGATAGGTCTATAGAGGGTGCCAAGTACCGTAGGCCTTCAGAGTCACCTCAACTCACAGAATAAAAAATAAAAAAATCTTTATTCAACTAGGCATGTCAGTTAAGAACAAATTCTTATTTGCAATGACGGTCTACGACCAAACCCGGACGACGCTGGGCCAATTGTGCGCCGCCCTATGGGAATATGCTATGGGAATAACTTTCTCATCAGAATAATTCTGGAGCAGCCACAATAGGTGGCTGCTCCACTACTACCGGAGAATATAATAACTTCAATAACTAGACTATCAAACATCTAAATTATTAAATGTGATTACTGGAAGCTGTAATTGCTTTCAAATTTGGCTAATTTGAGAATAGCAGGGACAAGTTAAGAAAAAAATAGCCTTAAAACCTCAAATTTAATCACATTTCTGTTCATTATGTAAAGTTTTTGCAGCTCATACAGCTGAATATCTCTAAACTTTAATGCAATAATGACAGCAAAGAAATGACACAATATGTTAATTACGTTATGCAAAGTCTAATTTAAAATAATAAATATAATGGGGAATTGTGGTAATTATCATACCGACACCAAAAGGTCAGAAGTGCCCAGCCTTAACAAGTCTCACCTAATATGATAACGCACACAAACACACACACATACAAATGATGGTTTAATTTATGCCCACAAAATTAATGTTGCTCTTTTGAGGACGACAGCGGCTAAACTAAATTACAGGAATAAATCAGCATTTAATCAGAGAATTGGGCAACATCTGTCTGTGGTTTGGAATAGCAGTTACATTGGACTGGGGACTAGAGGGGATAGATGGTAATTTCAGAGGGGAGCTGGTGAGAGACATATGCGCCACTTCCATACTCTACAATCTGACTAAACCCAATACATATTTTAGCTGTGTGAATATTTTCGGGTAAATATTAGTCAACGCTAATGTAAAAAGCTAATTTACGGCAGTAAGCTGCTTAACATGGCCATCAGACAACCAAATTATTACCACAGTAACACATAAAATTGACAATTAAATAAGAAAGCCATTATCTATTAATTTGTTTGTTTATTTGTTTATTTATTGATTGCGAGATGAAGAGCAAGCTTAATGAGGTTAGTTGTCAAAATAGGGCTTTTCCCCAGTCTACAGAGGGGCAGCCCTATTAGGGGAATCAAAGAGGTCTGTACAAGCTGTCGTGTGCATCATCATTACAATTTCAAAGTAGTTTTGATTGTTTGATCTCATATCCCAAAATTATTGTTGGAAATGTAATTAGCATGAGCCCAGTTGTATTTTCCTCTCTGCTGGTTGTGATCCATAATTAACTCTGAAGAGATCCCATTTTCACCTTCGCTAGAACAATCCCTCCAGAGTTTCACCCATAGGATATGTGCCAACAGATGATAAGCACTACTGTGAAAAATGATACAATATAACTGTCAGTACATTGCAATTAAGTCAAATAATGAGACATTTGCCTTTACCGTATTACCAAAGACAGTACAGTAAGATAGGCAAAAACTGCTTCTCCAATGGAAATCCCTGATCACGCTTGTAGGCGATGTCATGGCGACGTTGGCTATCTAAGCTCATACACAGAAACACGTCACTGGGTCTAACGGTAGTCCCGCCCCAAACTGTGCATATGCAGGCCGCCAAATCAAAAGAATTCCTTCGATATAAAGTTATTTTTGACAAAAATGTGTATGTGTCAGGTTGTCACTTTCACGAGGTTGGATTAATAACATGTTCAACTACTTAAGACATTGTCTCGAATTTAGGTTGTACCTTTAGATTTAGAGAAAATTAACAGCTAAGGAAGAATCCATTATAAGATCTGGATACATTGTGGGGTTGTCACGATACCAACATTTTACTAACGATACAATACCAGGCCAAGTATCACAATACCAAGAAGTATCGCAATTACACGGGGACAAAATTCAGAGTGTCCTAGCGTCCTGTTTGCCCTGTCCCCCTGACGCTTGTTCCCGCTTTCTAAACGCTATGCGCATGTGCTACACAAAAAACCTGTCACTGATATTCACACTTCTACTCAATACAACACATATAGAATTTAACTTCACACTGTATAATAGAATACTGCATATTATGGCGATTTGCTCATATTTGCAAAGGCCTACCTTTGATTTGGTTGGAGAAATGGGAGGAAGTAATATACATGCATAATGATCTGCATGTCATTGTGTCAGTAAGGGGAAAACACTGCATGAAACCTTCCTCACTCTTCAGTAAACAGACCCACCTAGACTGTCCCACCCTCTCACACACACTTTCTCTCTCTCTGTCACCCTCTCACTCATAAACACACCACTCTCTCTCCCACAAACATACTGATACCAACTTTAGAAATGTAAGGCACCGAGAAATAGATTGTTTATATATTTTAGGCTTACATTAGGCCTATATGAATCCTACCTTTGAAGCACATCTCATGAGTAGCAGACCTTTTTCCTTTCTTCCTGTTCCAATCAAATTTGACTGGACCTACTGTCAAGTTAGAAGGTTGTTACCTCGGTAATGTGACAGAATTTTTGTTGTTAACCAATAATTAGCTACCTGGAATTAGTTTAAAACGGCCCACGACATGGTTTGCTCCAATGTATCAAATGCACAAATGTAACAAAGAAAACTCATCAGGGACTGCATCCCCAGTCATAGTCACAGCTAAATTACACTTAAAAAAACTTTCAGGAATAGATGTGCAGGGAGAGCGGACGGAGAGAAGCAGGTGAGTGATGGCTGGAATGGGATGCGACTGCTGGCTGTCACAGTTACCACACGTGGTATGATATGAGCCTGAAAGTGAAGTGGACATTATTGGACCGGCACATACAAAAGTGACTGTTGCTTAAAAAAAATGCAACTGTATTTATAAACAAAACAGAATTCATTAACAGTTTATAACAGGCGCCAGCGGGTTCTTTAGATTGGTAGGGTCGAAAAATGTAGTAGTATCATATGAAATGGTACTACGGTATCCTAAAATGTTGGTATCATAATTATCATGACGTTTTGGTACTGTGATATTGCTGTGGAACCTGTATATCGTGCAACATTCATACACTGATAAAGATAAAACTGCATACAAGCTTTATTCACGCTAATGATTTACTGAAGCCCAAAGCACATGCGGTTTACATGGAGCAAAGGAGTCTTCTAATCACGTCAGAGGACCGTGATGCAGCATCGATTCCCCCAGGGGCCTGAGTATAATTTATAATATTCCTTTTTTTGTGTCACTTATATAACTGCTTAAAACAACAACAACCCCTAGACTTCTTGTTTACAACACATTATAAATTATATTAACAAGGCAATCTTAAAGAGAAATGAGAACTTGTTCAGAAACGACCGTTGGAGCCCGAAGAATAATAATGGCTATTATATATTAGCCCCATTTGGTCCAATTGACCAAGTCCCCGAGCACCTACTGGAACATCAACAATTTATCTCATCACTCCTGCATTAATAACATTAAAACAGGAAGATCATAAAAAGACAGCATCCAGCTCCATTGATTTGCATTGTTAATTTCCCGCTTGATGGTGCAGGGTGAGTAATGAAGGAAGTAGGTAGGAAGACTCCTGCGTAGTTAATCACAAAGTTATGAGCTGCCAGCACTGAAGTCAGACAATTGCTTTCCACTGTTTCTGACAATGTGCGCGCACGTGTGTGTTTACCTCAGTCTAGTAATGGGTCCTCTGTCCTTTCCCTCACTTCTCTCCAACATCTACCCTCGCACACAGCTAAAACCCTACCAAAAGAGTGAGTGAGTGAGTGAGTGAGTGAGTGAGTGAGAGAGAGAGAGACATATACACACAAACATGCTAACACTCCATTCCTCAACTGACCACAGGCATGCAGGTGCTAGAACAGTTCTCACACTATCTTTTTGACATCCATCTTATTCATTTGTTTGTATTTAACTACACACAGTTGAAGTCGGAAGTTTACATACACTTAGGTTGGAGTCATGAAAACTCATTTTTCAACCACTCCACAAATTTCTTGTTAACAAACTATAGTTTTGGCATGTCGGTTAGGACATCTACTTTGTGTATGATACAATACAGTTTTCCAACAATTGTTTACAGACAGATAATTTCACTTATAATTCACTGTATCACAATTTCAGTGGGTCAGAAGTTTACATACACTAAAATGACTGTACATTTAAACAGCTTGGAAAATTCCAGAAAATGATGTCATGGCTTTAGATGCTTCTGATAGGCTAATTGACATAATTTCAGTAAATTGGAGGTGTACCTGTGGATGTATTTCAAGACCTACCTTCAAACTCAGTGCCTCTTTACTTGACATCATGGGAAAATAAAAATACATCTGCCAAGACCTCAGAAAAAGATTGTAGACCTCCACAAGTCTGGTTCATCCTTGGGAGCAATTCCAAACGCCTGAGCGTACCACGTTCATCTGTACAAACATTAATACGCAAGTATAAACACCATGGGACCACGCAGTCGCCATACCGCTCAGGAAGGAGACGCGTTCCGTCTCCTAGAATGGAATGTATTTTGGTGCGAAACGTGCAAATCAATCCCAGAACAACAGCAAAGGACATTGTGAAGATACTGGAGGAAACAGGTACAAAAGTATCTATATCCACAGTAAAACGAGTCCTATATCGACATAATCTGAAAGGCCGCTCAGCAAGGAAGATATGTGGATATATTGAAGCAATAGCTCAAGACATCAGTGAGGAAGTTAAAGCTTGGTCGCAAATGGGTCTTCCAAATGGACAATGACCCCAAGCATACTTCCAAAGTTGTGGCAAAATGCCTTAAGGACAACAAAGTCAAGCTATTAGAGTGGCCATCACAAAGCCCTGACCTCAATCCCATAGAACATTTGTGGGCTGAACTGAAAAAATGTGTGCCAGCAAGGAGGCCTACAAACCTGACTCAGTTACACCAGCTCTGTCAGGAGGAATGGGCCAAAATTCACCCAACTTATTGTGGGAAGCTTGTGGAAGGCTACCCGAAACGTTTTACCCAAGTTAAACAATTTAAAGTCAATGCTACCAAATTCTGATTGAGTGTATGTAAACTTCTGACCCACTGGGAATGTGAATGAATAAATACAAGTTGAAATAAATATTTATCTCTACAATTATTCTGACATTTAACATTCTTAAAATAAAGTGGTCATCCTAACTGACCTAAGACAGGGAATTTTTACTAGGATTAAATGTCCGGAATTGTGAAAAGCTGAGTTTAAATGTATTTGGCTAAGGTGTATGTAAACTTCCGACTTCAACTGTACCTCTCTGTTCTAACCGTGGTCATAAAATAGGGCTACAGCCCCCTGTAATATATGGGATGTAGTAAAATAACTAATGCAGCTGGATGTGTGTGATATCAGTGCCCCTGGTCTTTACCCCATGGGTGACATGCTGCATTCAAGCTGAGTGTTAGTGTCCACAAAGAGAGTGAGGCACAGTGAATGCAGCATTGCAGCTCTTCTGTGACATGGGACTCTTCCTCATTAATAATGTAGACGTGTCCACAAGCAAGTGTGCTCTCACTGGGAAACAAGGCTAAACAAATACAGGGCTAGCCAGGTAAGAGGAGACTTTACACTACACTGCAGATGTCACCACCATTCATTCATAATGGAATAAAACTTTGCGTTTTGGGTTTAATTCTGCCGCATAAGCACAAACAGGTGTGTAGTACAGGTACAGTATCTATATTTGATATTCTCTGTGGCAATCCAAACCCCACACACATGCAAAAAAATAAAATAAAAGACTAAGCTAAATCCCACTAACAGAAAAATAACTTAATCATCTGAAACACAAGATATGAAAGTAAAATGGACTAATAAGATGTGCACATTTTGATAAAAGGACAGAGCTAAAACAGGCGGGAATTTTCCCCTCTGTGATATTAAAACCATGACACATCTGAAAGCACAGCATTTGATGAAGAGAAAACCACCAACTGTGGCAGCCTTGGCAGAGGAGGGACAAAACCACCAGTGTTTTAACTGTAGGAGTCCTCTTGTCAAATCTCAATGGATTTAACAGAAACCGAGCATGTTACATCTCGATTAAATCCACACTGATGTTTTTATTGATTTTAAAAGCCCAATCATGACTTATTTAAGTTGCACATTGGTATGCGTGTATTTATGTCACCGTTTTGCGGCCTGTAAAGAAAACAGAAGAGTAGAAAAAGAGACAAATGAAACCGATGTGGCATCTGTTGCAGCTTTAAGTGATATATCACTCCATTCCACTTCGTTAAGCGTCACTCCGTCAGAGTTAATTGGATCATGAGGAGCAGTAATTAAGGGGAATGGCCTTGTTTATCGCTGCGCTCCGCTCGTTAAGGAGTGAGTCGTGTTTGCAGAGCGGGCGACATTAACACAACCTTCAGAACAGCCGGGGGGGTCGGGAGTTGCCTTTGCACTGGAGGTGGGGGGGGGGGGGGGGGAAGCCTTGCCTGCAGGGGAAGCTACTAGTTAACAGCACACAGTGAGTGTGGTACAGAATGTGATGGGGGGACAACTACCGTTATGAAAACATTCTAGAGTCTACCCTCCTTTGTTGACATGTAGAGTCACAGACAAGGTCAGTCAATGTCTTTGAGGATCTGGTCTGTTCAATTGTCCATGAAAAGGTGAAGAAATCATTTTGGAACACCTTCCTAATATTGAGATTGCTCTTTTGCTCTCTCCCTGCCTGCAGGGGAAGCTACTAGTGAACAGCACACAGTGAGTGTGGTACAGAATGTGATGGGGGGACAACTACCGTTATGAAAACATTCTAGAGTCTACCCTCCTTTGTTGACATGTAGAGTCACAGACAAGGTCAGTCAATGTCTTTGAGGATCTGGTCTGTTCAATTGTCCATGAAAAGGTGAAGAAATCATTTTGGAACACCTTCCTAATATTGAGATTGCTCTTTTGCTCTCAGAACAAAGAAAATGTGTTGGGGCATAGACTCTACAAGGTGTCGAAAGCATTCCCACAGAGATGCTGGCCCATGTTGAATACAACGCTTCCAACAGTTGTGTCAAGTTGGCTGGATGTCCTTTGGGTGGTGGACCATTCTTGATACACACGGGAAACTGTTGAGCGTGAAACACCCAGCAGCATTGCAGTTCTTGGCAACCTTAAACCGGTGTGCCTGGCACCTACTGCCATACCCTCTTCAAAGCCACTTCAATCTTGTGTTCACCCTCTGAATGACACACACAATCCATTTCTTAATTGTCTCAAGGCTTAACAGGGGACATCAATAAGGGATCATAGCTTTCACCTGGATTTAGCTGGTCAGTCTATTTCATGGAAAGAGCAGGTTTTGTATACTCAGTGTACATATAGACTACTAGAAGCTCTTACCAATGCATAGGAAATCATGTATTTATGTTTAAACCCACAGAGACAGGGACAAACACAAAAACATACACATATTTGTAGACACAAACACAAACCCAGAGTCTGAGTTAGTGAGAATAGAGCACCCTCTCATTTGTGCCAGTAAGTGGGTTTGAATCTGGTGTTGTACTGTGTGATCCGCTCATGGGTCGAGTTCTAGGCAGACTACATTCCAGTCGCCCGCCAGATCCATCTACCTCCTAAGATATAGTAATCTGATACCCGTCTGCGCAGTAAATGATGTGGCATGTGACCATTGGTAGATATGCGCAGGGCAACTGCAATGTAATCTACCTGGAACGCCACCAAGGTTACCAAAAATTAGGACAACTGAGGAGATTGACCTATGACCTACCTCTCTCCTCCTGGATGCCCAGCACGTCTGTTTGACCTTCCACACCACCGCTGCCACCAGCAACAGGGACAGGAAACAGCTGCAGCAGAAAACAGCACAATCAATCAACCAATCAATCAATAAATTGTCGGCAGGTAGCCTAACTGTTAAGAGCGTTGGGCCAGTAACCGAAAGGTCGCTGGTTTGAATCCCCAAGCAGACTAGGTAAAAAAATTGTCGATGTGCTCGAGCACTTAACCCTAATTGCTCATGTATGTCGCATTGGATAAGACTGTCCGCTAAATGACTAAAACGTAAATGTGATTTTAATTAGATCATCACCCATTATCTATTCATTCTAGTATTTACATGAAATATAATATCATTTCACAACAGTACCACGAGGAGGTAAGGACAAAAGTAGCTGTACAATCAAAACTCCAGTTTCAACTGTTCTGCCTTATTATTATTCGACCATGCTGGTCATTTATGAACATTTGAACATCTTGGCCATGTTTTGTTATAATCTCCACCCGGCACAGCCAGAAGAGGACTGGCCACCCCACATGTGCTCTCTCTAATTCTCTCTTTCTCTCTTTCTTTCTCTCTCTCGGAGGACCTGAGCCCTAAGACCATGCCCCAGGACTATCTGACATGATGACTCCTTGCTGTCCCCAGTCCACCTGGCCGTGCTGCTGCTCCAGTTTCAACTGTTCTGCCTTATTATTATTCGACCATGCTGGTCATTTATGAACATTTGAACATCTTGGCCATGTTCTGTTATAATCTCCACCCGGCACAGCCAGAAGAGGACTGGCCACCCCACATAGCCTGGTTCCTCTCTAGGTTTCTTCCTAGGTTTTGGCCTTTCTAGGGAGTTTTTCCTAGCCACCACGCTTCTACACCGGCATTACTAGCTGTTTGGGGTTTTAGGCTGGGTTTCTGTACAGCACTTTGAGATATCAGCTGACGTACGAAGGGCTATATAAATAAATTTGATTTGATTTGAAATTTGATATTCTTTAAATATATAATAATGCATAGAACTGGCATGACGTCACAAGGGGGTAGTGACTATTTTAATGGTCTGGCAGTCACATGATCAATCTGTTAACGCTTTATTATAACGTTCAGTAATAACCATTTATAAGGCATTCATAAATAGTTTGCTCGCCATTTATTTATTAGTATACCTACGTTTTGTAAATTTGTAAATGCTATATAGATAGTTATTCACACAACTTTTTAATCATTTATGAATTATTCATACGATTAGGTGTTCTTTTAAACCATTTTACAAATGACATTTTGCAGTACCTGATCTAAAGTGAGCACTACTAATACTTTAGAAATACTTTAGCAATGTTTTGAATGGCCAGCGTAATCATCTCCTCGAAAGGTTTGTCAGTGTACAGTTGTGGCCAAAAGTTTTGAGAATGACACAAATATTAATTTTCACAAGGTTTGCTGCTTCAGTGTCTAGATATTTTTGTCAGATGTTACAATGGAATACTGAAGTATAATTACAAGCATTTCATAAGTGTCAAAGGCTTTTATTGACGATTACATGAAGTTGATGCAAAGAGTCAATATTTGCAGTGTTGACCCTTCTTTTTCAAGACCTCTGCAATCCGCCCTGGCATGCTGTCAATTAACTTCTGGGCTACATCCTGACTGATGGCAGCCTATTCTTGCAAAATCAGTGCTTGGAGTTTGTCAGAACTTGTGGGTTTTTGTTTGTCCACCCGCCTCTTGAGGATTGACCACAAGTTCTCAATGGGATTAAGGTCTGGGGAGTTTCCTGACCATGGACCCAAAATATGGATGTTTTGTTCCCCGAGCCACTTAGTTATCACTTTTACCTTATGGCAAGCTCCTCCATCATGCTGGAAAAGGCATTGTTCGTCACCAAACTGTTCCTGGATGGTTGGGAGAAGTTGCTCTCGGAGGATGTGTTGGTACCATTCTTTATTCATGGCTGTGTTCTTCGGCAAAATTGTGAGTGAGCCCACTCCTTTGGCTGAGATGCAACCCCACACATGAATGGTATCAGAATGCTTTACTGTTGGCATGACACAGGACTGCTGGTAGCGCTCACCTTGTCTTCTCCGGAGAAGCTTTTTTCCGGATGCCCAAAACAATCGTAAAGGGGATTCATCAGAGAAAATGACTTTACCCCAGTCCTCAGCAGTCCAATCCCTGTACCTTTTGCAGAATATCAGTATGTCCCTGATGTTTTTCCTGGAGAGAAGTGGCTTCTTTGCTGCACTTCTTGACACCAGGCCATCCTCAAAAAGTCTTCGCTTCACTGTGTGTGAAGATGCACTCACACCTGCCTGCTGCTATTCCTGACCAAGCTCTGTACTGGTGGTGCCGCGATCCCGCAGCTCAATCAACTTTAGGAGACGGTCCTGGCGCTTGCTGGACTTTCTTGGGCACCCTGAAGCCTTCTTCACAACAATTGAACCGCTCTCCTTGAAGTTCTTGATGATCCGATAAATGGTGGATTTAGGTGCAATCTTACTGGCAGTAATATCCTTGCCTGTGAAGCCCTTTTTGTGCAAAGCAATGATGACGGCACGTGTTTCCTTGCAGGTAACCATGGCTGACAGAGGAAGAACAATGATTCCAAGCACCACCCTCCATTTGAAGCTTCCAGTCTGTTATTCAAACTCAATCAGCATGACAGAGTGATCTCCAGCCTTGTCCTGGTCAACACTCACACCTGTGTTAATGAGAGAATCACTGACATGATGTCAGCTGGTCCTTTTGTGGCAGGGCTGAAATCCAGTGCAGTGGAAATGTTTTGGGGGGATTCAGTTCATTTGCATGGCAAAGAGGGACTTTGCAATTAATTGCAATTCATCTGATCACAATTGCTATCTTCATAACGCCTTCCGTGTACAGCTAGAAAATAGCTTAATAACATTCTGTACATGCAAATTGCCATCATACAAACTGAGGCAGCAGACTTTGTGAAAATGAATGTGTGTGTCATTCTCAAACCCTTTGGACACGACTGTACTTCGCGGAAGATTTGGTTGCCTTGACAGTTGTCATTTCTCCATGTGCCTGCATAGAGTGCTGCATGTCTATTTACCTTAGAGAAAACTACAAAAATGGCCACCAAAGGGCTAGCAGCACCGAAAACTATGAAATGGACTTACTAGCACCGAATTACTATGAAATAAGACTGCGGAGGTAAACCAAGTGAAATATGGGGAAATAGCATGAAATCAATTGGACCCATGGAGTGGGTCAAGGAGAGTGGCCATCTTACACAGAGCAATGTCACATAGAATGATCCCAATGCCAATGACATCTGGACATTAGATCACACAAAGCCTGTCTTTCAACCAGAGCTTTTACAAGTCCTGGAGGCCAAAGAACCAAACCACCAAGGCAGGAAGTAGTGTAGAAGTCCAAGACAATCGCTATCTTCATAATGCCCTCTGTGTACAACTAGAAAATAGCTTAGAAGCAATGACCACATCATAAAGGGCTAAAGAGTTGTAATTAGCGTGACATTTCCAAGCCAAGCCTGTTGAAAGGCTGTGGAAATGCTCTTTCTCATGTGTTCTCAAAAACCACTATTTCAGTACATAAACTATCAGACTGAGGAATTTGCCTAATTAGCGATTTGAACCATATACTGACAGTATGGTACATACTTACAGTTGTCACTATAGCTGCATGTGTGTGCAGGTTTGACAGGTTTGATTAAATATGACCGTACAGTACGTCAAGCTATGACCAATTTCTTTACCAATGTCTAAAAACGTTGGGAAAAGACATAAATAATCCTGAATGTCTCACACAACCCTATGATGGCTATAGCTCCATATTGCTGGCAGGAGTATAACTGGGACTGTTTGGAACAGACACTTCCTCCCCTCCAACACCGCTCGTTGGCTTGGCCATATTTCAAAGCCCAATCAGTAACAGTCCATCATTCCACATCAAATCTATTAACTCAGCCTGCAATTAATCCCAAACAGGGCGGCTTACTGCACTAATGGGGAGAGGAGAAGACTAACTGTCACTATTAAAGAGGTATTAGGGGGGTTTATTGGAGTTTCTTACACATATAGCTTTAGCCAAGTCATCCGCAACCAATGAGATTCAAACCAATGAGTTCCATGTGCAGTTCTGGGGTGGATGGGAGGGCTGAGTGGGACGGATACAGTGTATGTTTCATTGTGTTTGTGTGTTCATTTTGATTTTGTGTGTGTGTGGGGGGGGGGGGGTTGGTTTTGCTATCTTGACCAAGTGGGGACATTTCTCTGGTCCCCACATAAAAAAAAGCTATTTTAGGTGTAGGTTTACAGTTAGGTTCAGAATTAGGGTTAGGGTAAGAATTAGGAGTTGGGGTTAAGGTTAGGGTTAGGGTAAGAATTAGGAGTTGGGCTTAAGGTTAAGGTAAGAGTTAGGTTAACGGTTAGGGTTAGGGGTTAGTGAAAATAGGATTTTGCATGAGAATCAATTGTTTGGTCCACACAAAGATTTTTGAAATAATGTACAATATTTGCACAATCAGGTGTGTAAAGCATTTGGAGACTTACCCAGGAAGACACAGCTGTAATCGCTGTCAATGGTGATTCTAACATGTATTGACTCAGGGGTGTGAATACTTGAATATATTTCTGAATTTCGTTTTCAATAACTTTATAAACATTCCTAAAAACATGTTTTCACTTTGTCATTATTGGGTATTTTGTGTAGATGGGTGAGCAAAAAAAAGTCAAGTGGTATCGATACTTTCTGAAGGTACTGTGTGTATGTGTGTGTGTGTGTGTGTGTGTGTGTGTGCACGTGGGGCACTGAGGGGCTGAGGGTTAGTTGTTCAGTATTGTGGATCACATGAACATGGGGAAGGGGTTTATAACACGTCCAATCATCCGAACCATTGGAGAACATATCACCAACACCCAGCAGCAAGCTACAAGATCGATACCCAATCCTCCACACACAATCCACAAATGACCAAAAGAAAGACAATTCCATCTGTACACCATAGAGTACCAAGCTGTTAAGCAATGATATTCCCCCAGGCACACAGAATGGCAAAAGGCTGATTTCTAAGGGAGCCCAAATAGTGGATAACACAATCCCAATTTGTTTACCTTTCTATCAGTTACAAAGAATAGCACACAAAGCAGTGTTGTTTGTCAAACTGCCTGGAGTATCCCTCGGGTCGCAGCGGCACAGAATGTTGATAGCCATTTTGAAATAATTGGGACAGCTGATAGAGGCTTATTAGCCACTTAGCTTTGTATATTGTCTCTGTGCTGAACTTGAGCAAGAGAAGAAGGAGAGATGATTTCTAATCAACTTAGAGAGAGGAAACGAGTAATTGGACTAAACTGAACTGCAATGTCACCAATTAGCATTGGGGCTGAAAAGGAGAAGCAGCATAAACACTCCTTCATTACAACAATTTTGTTTGCTCATTTAGGGAACCGCTCTGGAAAGTGTGAACGAGAGAGAGAAAGAGAGAGAAAAAACTATTTAACCACTCTTCAAAGAAAAGCTGGTCAAATTAGCTTTTAGAAGTTAATCAGAGTCTGTTAGAATACTACTTCATGTCGAGAGTTTAGTTTGAGGATGAAATTAGATGAGAATCTTCCAACCTATTTTCCCTCTCTCGTTTCTGTCTCATGTATACAAGTGTACATATGTTAAAGATATACATGATGTAACTTAGGAGATAGGAGATCATGTGGCATTGTCACACACACATATACACACACACACACACACACACACACACACACACACACGGAGTCAGACAGATAGGATGACAGGTGAACTGTACAGTAAAGATAATTGCAGAAATATAAGTAGTTTGGATGAACACTAAAATAGAGGAACAGACACCCAGAGTGTCACTCAAACATATGAAGATATACTAACAGAAAAACAGAAGAAATATGCTAAAAGAAAGGCATGTAGAGGGACAAAACATGTCCAAATGATCAAATTACTGTACTGTTGTTACAGTACCTGAAACAAGAAAATGAAGGTGAAACCTATGACTGCATACTGCCCTAACTCAGGATTGGAGAAAGAGCACCTATGAAAAGCACTGATTTCTAAGGGAAAATATCTACTCCACTCTGTCTCTCGTTCCCCCCCTCGTCTCTCTCTCGACCCCTCTCTCCCTTCCCGGTTCCCGCTCTCTCTCTTTTCCCCTCTCTCTCTCTCTTTCTCTCTCTGTGGTGCCAGCTCCATCATGTCAGTGTGCTGTGCCCTCAGCCTGCAGGGCCAGACTCACACACAGGGCACCGCAGCTCTGCCGCCCTGCCACTTCATCTCTTATACACACCAATGGAGCACAGCCAACACACGCACACACACACACACACACACACACACACACACACACACACACACACACACACACACATTCACACACACACACACACACACACACACACACACACACACACACACACACACACACACACACACACACACACACACACACACACACACACATTCACACACAAACATGCAATGAACAAAGCATACACTCACACACACAGTCACACATACAAAGACCACAAACTCGTACCCTCTGTGACATGCACATGCATAGCTTACATTTACACAGAAACATCTACAACCATGTTAACATAGCCGCACGTGAACTTCTTTTTCCCCTTGACTAAAGCCTTTAATCAACTGAGGTCACATAGGGCAGCACATACTGCTTCTGCTAAAGCCTTTGAGCTGTGAGATGCAATTGGATGCATCTCACAGGACCCATGATGCACAGGGCTCTGTGGAGGTTTTATTTATTGTAATATAATTATAACTGCACTTGATCACTGAAGTAAACTTAACAAGGCAGGATAAGAGCAAACAGAACAGAGAGTGACATATTGAAAAAACAGCTGTTACATCTGGGAAAAAAGTGGATAAAGTGCATGCTTCAGGTGCTTACTAAAGAAGACAGTGGGTGAGAAGGAAGTATGTGCCACTATGAACAAGACACAGTGGAATAACTCTTGGAGCAAATGACTGATCCTTTTGACTGCCCAGTGCAGTCAAAAACATGATTTTCCCCTGTTTTATATATACAGTTGATGTCGGGAGTTTACATACACTTATGTTGGAGTCATTAAAACTCATTTTTCAACCACTCCACAAATTTCTTGTTAACAAACTATAGTTTTGGCAAGTTGGTTAGCACATCTATTTTGTGCAACAATTGTTTACAGACAGATCATTTCACTTATAATTCACTGTATCACAATTCCAGTGGGTCCGAAGTTGACATACACTAAGTTGACTGTGCCTTTAAACAGCTTGGACAATTCCAGAAAATGATGTCATGGCTTTAGAAGCTTCTGATAGTCTAATTGACATCATTTCAGTCAATTGGAGGTGTACCTGTGGATGTATTTCAAGGCCTACCTTCAAACTCAGTGCCTCTTTGCTTGACATCATGGGAAAATCAAAAGAAAACAGCCAAGACCTCAGCATTTTTTTTGTAGACCTCCACAAGTCTGGTTCATCCATGGGAGCAATTTCCAAATGCCTGAAGGTACCACGTTCATCTGTACAAACAATAGTACGCAAGTATGAACACCATGGGACCACGCAGCCATCATACCGCTCAGGAAGGAGACGCGTTCTGCAAAGGACCTTGTGAAGATGCTGGAGGAAACAGGTATAAAAGTATCTATACCCACAGTAAAATGAGTCCTATGAGTCCTATATCGACATAACCTGAAAGGCTACTCAGCAAGGAAGAAGCCACTGCTCCAATACCGCCATAAAAAAGCAAGACTACGGTTTGCAACTGCACATGGGGACAAAGATCATACTTTTTGGAGAAATGTCCTCTGGTCTGACGGAAACAAAATAGAACTGTTTGGTCATAATGACCATCCTTATGTTTGGAGGAAACAGGGGGAGGCTTGCAAGCCGAAGAACACCATCCCAACCGTGAAGCACAGAGATGTGGGGGTGCTTTGCTGCAGGAGGGACTGGTGCACTTCACAAAACAGATGTCATCATGAGGGAGGAAAATTATGTGGATATATTGAAGCAACATCTCAAGACATCAGTCAGGAATTTAAAGCTTGGTCGCAAATGGGTCTTCCAAATGAACAACGACCCCAAGCATACTTCCAAAGTTATGGCAAAATGGCTTAAGGACAACAAAGTCAAGGTATTGGAATGGCCATCACAAAGCCCTGACCTCAATCCCATAGAACATTTGTGGGCTGAACTGAAAAAGTGTGTGCGAGCAACGAGGCCTACAAACCTGACTCAGTTAAACCAGCTCTGTCAGGAGGAATGGGCCAAAATTCACCCAACGTATTGTGAGAAGCTTGTGGAAGGCTACCCAAACCGTTTGAGCCCAGTTAAACAATTTAAAGGCAATGCTACCAAATACTAATTGAGTGCATGTAAACTTCTGACCCACTGGGAATGTGATTAAACAAATAAAATATGAAAGAAATAATTCTCCATACTATTGTTCTGACATTTCACAATCTTAAAAAAAGTGGTAATCCTAACTGACCTACAACAGGTAATTTTTACTAGGATTAAATGTCAGGAATTGTGAAAAACTAAGTTGAAATGTATTTGGCTAAGGTGTACAGTGGGGCAAAAAAGTATTTAGTCAGCCACCAATTGTGCAAGTTCATCATAGGTTTCATCATAGGTACACTTCAACTATGACAGACAAAATGAGAAAAAAGAAATCCAGAAAATCAGAATGTAGGATTTTTAATGAATTTATTTGCAAATTATGGTGGAAAATAAGTATTTGGTCACCTACAAACAAGCACGGTTTCTGGCTATCACAGACCTGTAACTTCTTCTTTAAGAGGCTCCTCTGTCCTCCACTCTTTACCTGTATTAATGGCACCTGTTTGAACTTGTTATCAGTATAAAAGACACCTGTCCACAACCTCAAACAGTCACACTCCAAACTCCACTATGGCCAAGACCAAAGAGCTGTCAAAGGACACCAGAAACAAAATTGTAGACCTGCAACAGGCTGGGAAGACTGAATCTGCAATAGGTAAGCAGCTTGGTTTGAAGAAATCAACTGTGGGAGCAATTATTAGAAAATGGAAGACATACAAGACCACTGATAATCTCCCTCGATCTGGGGCTCCACGCAAGATCTCAACCCGTGGGGTCAAAATGATCACAAGAACGGTGAGCAAAAATCCCAGAACCAAACGGGGGGACCTAGTGAATGACCTGCAGAGAGCTGGGACCAAAGTAACAAAGCCTACCATCAGTACCACACTACGCCGCCAGGGACTCAAATCCTGCAGTGCCAGACGTGTCCCCCTGCTTAAGCCAGTACATGTCCAGGCCCGTCTGAAGTTTGCTGGAGAGCATTTGGATGATCCAGAAGAAGATTGGGAGAATGTCATATGGTCAGATGAAACCAAAATATAACTTTTTGGTAAAAACTCAACTCGTCGTGTTTGGAGGACAAAGACTGCTGAGTTGCATCCAAAGAACACCATACCTACTGTGAAGCATGGGGGTGGAAACATCATGCTTTGGGGCTGTTTTTCTGCAAAGGGACCAGGAAAACTGATCCGTGTAAAGGAAAGAATGAATGGGGCCATGTATCGTGAGATTTTGAGTGAAAACCTCCTTCCATCAGCAAGGGCATTGAAGATGAAACGTGGCTGGGTCTTTCAGCATGACAATGATCACAAACACACTGCCCGGGCAACGAAAGAGTGGCTTCGTAAGAAGCATTTCAAGGTCCTGGAGTGGCCTAGCCAGTCTCCAGATCTCAACCCCATAGAAAATCTTTGGAGGGAGTTGAAAGTCCGTGTTGCCCAGCAACAGCCCCAAAACATCACTGCTCTAGAGGAGATCTGCATGGAGGAATGGGACAAAATACCAGCAACGTTTGACCTCTGTCATTGCCAACAAAGGGTATATAACAAAGTATTGAGATAAACTTTTGTTATTGACCAAATACTTATTTTCCACCATAATTTGCAAATAAATTCATAAAAAATCCTACAATGTGATTTTCTGGATTTTTTTTCTAATTTTGTCTGTCATAGTTGAAGTGTACCTATGATGGAAATTACAGGCCTCTCTCATCTTTTTAAGTGGGAGAACTTGCACAATTGGTGGCTGACTATGTAAACTATGTTTGTAAACGTCCGACTTCAACTGTATTTCCACACTATGAGGTTGGAATAATACTGAAATTGTGAAAATTAAGATTATGCCCTTTTCGTGTAAGAACTATTTGAAAAGACCTGCTGAAATGGCTAATGAAGAACAATGCACAGTGTTTAATTTGGAAATCAGGAGCTGCCGAGAGCGCGAGAGGGGGGTGGGGGGTTGACCTGGGGAACTCTGAGGTACCGGAAGGAAGGAGAAAAAAAAAATCACCTTTATAATAAAGCACTGCATGCATGTCATTGCATTTGTGTCGTGGCATAGAGCAGTAGAGTAGAGGCATTTACACACAGCCTTTTATAAATGCATTTCATGCCATTCTAAATTATTTTACATGACTGGAGACTTAGGCAGAATCTTTTTTAATATCACACAAATTATCTAAATGACTTTGACTAACAGAAAATCTGAGATCAATAAAAACGACATTAAATTCATCAATAATTGTGTGGAGACATACTGTATGCTACAATATTAGGAGGAAATGATAGTCCTAAACATGCTTTTCAGTTTCACTGACTCACCCAGCTCACTCGCCAGAGATGGCCAATACATTCGTGCCAAAAGCCTATATCTCACTCTTGTTTTACTGTGTAAAACAATATTTGGAAGTTGATCAAATATTTTGTTAGCCTACGGCAGACAGATTCGTGTCTTCTACTTTCAGCAGGCACCATTTGGTTTCCAACCTGTTTTCCCGTGATTGTACTTGAAATATTGCGAAAAGCCTGTTTTGTCTGCATGCTGTGCACTGACAGACTTGCTGCGCGTTCCCGACTGAAGGCTATGCCTTGTTACTGGGCTACACACAATCCACAGCTTGGAAATTTTCGAAAATAAGTTGTTGATCCTCTGTGGCAAAATTATGCAACGCTGGAGAGATGTGAGTTGAAGGCTCATGTCCATCAGAGTAGAGAGAAAGATCATTAAAAGTGAATCTAATTCTAGTTCTGTGAGAGATACAGGCGTGCTACTCACACAACCATGGCCATGCATTGGTCTCAAACATAGGTTACAATGTTACGCAAACCATAAGCCCGGGCCAACCCAACCCAAATCAACTATTTTTTAATGTATTTTTTAAATGGGTGGATCAGCTTAATATTGAGGAAAGAATGTTGCTTCCATCAGTGTAATTGTCTGAATAATTTCCAATCCCCCATATATTTTTTGGGGGTAAATATATATATCCATATACATATACACATACCTATATAGACATACATATATTTTTTTTGAATATACAGTCTAAGACAGAGAGGTGCTGGATCCTGTTCCGGCAAGATCTCTCTCAAATTAAGCACTGACAACGCATGTGATCGGCTCATTCAGTGAAACTGGTTGACTGGCAGAAGATGGCCTGGAGACAGCAGACATAATTAGGTCTGTTGTCTTTTTTTTACTAAGCAGAAAGGGATTAACCATGGGACATTGCATCTTTGTTTGCTTTATTAGTTCCATCTAAATGGTACGTACCTGAAAAAGGTGACAAAAAACTGCACCAGGTCCATGATGCTGTTGTGCTGGGAGAAGGCGATCTATGGAAGAAAGGACAGAGAAAAGAAGGATGTGAGAAGGATGTGAGAAGGATGTGAGAAACATTGAATACATTACATACAGTGGACAGATTGATAATACTGTAATAAAACATATGTTGTTGACAAGAAACCAAAGTAGACAGAGTTCCCACTAGAATAATTCAATATAGTAGTTTATGCTACTGATTGGCTAGTGTAAATAAATGCATTACTGTATATGGTTATACAACATGTAACAAGGACTCATGTGAAACCACTGTTTTGTAGATTAATATCTGCTTTACCTAAGGCTAGTGGTTGCTATGATCCTTTACATAAGTTAAATAAGGCGACTACTTTTTCTTTGCAATGCAAACTGCCTTAGCTGCAGAATCATGTTCTCTCCCATTCCATGATTAGTATGAGAGGTGCATGACTAAATCTACCTCCCAGATTTGTAGATCAATGGAATATGGCAAATATACAGTAAATCCAAAGCTCTGTCAGAGACTAAACTATTCAATGGTATATTCAACTATTGTGATTTTCTCATTTGTTAGCTCATGCAATGGGATATTGAATGGCGTGTTGATATGTTTTCAGGTATAATTTCAAATAAAATGTTATTTGTCAAATGCAGCGAATACAACTGGGGTAGACTTTACCGTGAAATTCTTGATCATGAGCCATTTCTAAAAATAGCAACACAAGAGGAATAAAATACACAGAAAATGTAGCTATATACAGGGAGTACCAGAACCAGATCAATGTGCAGAGGTACGAGGCAGATATTGATACACACTTATCCAAGATGGAGTAGCAGTCAGACGTCTTTTGTCCTCGTCTTGTCGTGTCCCGTGTATATATATTTGTATATATTTTTCTAAACACTCTCCTGCAACCCACCTCACCCAATGTGGTGCGGACCTGTTTTTTTCTAAAGTATTATTCACCTCGAATCCGGAATCCCCCAACAGAAGCTAGCCAGCTCACTAGCTACTAGCTAGTAGTCAGCTAACCACTGCTAGCGGTCATCAGCTAACCTTTAGCTAGGAAGGATCTCGCCAGTTTGTACAACGCGACTCAAACCAGAGCATACCGGACCATATCCCTGGATTCCTACCGTAAGCTCTGGACATTTTCACCTAGATCTTCGCAGCTAGCTAGCTGCTATCCGAGTACTGACTAACGTCGGTCCCGGAGCAAGCACCAATTAGTCTGGAGCTAGCCCATGCTAGGCCCTTTCTCCGGGCTTGCTAAAGAGGCCCATCAGCAACTCCTGGGCTACAATACCCGGACCCCTTCTACTACCGGTACGGGGCACGGAACCCCACCGATCCTTCACGACTGGACTACGAAGTAATCTGCTCGAGGGGGTACTCAACAGGCCTCTACATCGCGACCACCCCTAATTGCCTATCCACAAGCATCGGCCCACTAGCTGCCTAAAGCATATTGGATTGTTAGCTATATAGATCCATCGGCCAATTTCTTGGGCCACTATACCTATTTTCCCAATTGGACTTGGACCCCAAGGCTACTCAGAACCCTACTAATCCATCACGACTGGTCTATTGACGTCACCACACGCGGAGGCCAAACAGACTTTACTCCGTCAAGACTTCCCTCTAAGGCCCTTCTGCTAGCTTGCTAGCCCCGGTCTGCTAGACTGCTAGCCCCGGCCTGCTAGCTGTCTGAAGCTGTCTTAATCGCCGTGTCTCCAGCCACCCAGCTACTCACTGAACCCTATGATCACTCGGCTACGCATGCCTCTCCCTAACATCAATATGCCTTGTCCATTACTGTCCTGGTTAGTG
Source organism: Oncorhynchus clarkii lewisi (assembly GCF_045791955.1). Classification (NCBI taxonomy): domain Eukaryota; kingdom Metazoa; phylum Chordata; class Actinopteri; order Salmoniformes; family Salmonidae; genus Oncorhynchus; species Oncorhynchus clarkii. The sequence goes on from NC_092169.1 coordinate 19,639,288, forward strand.
ATTACTGTCTTATTTCACTGTAGAGCCTCTAGCTCTGCTCAATATGCCTTAGCCTACCATTTAGTTCCACCTCCCACATATGCGGTTTAAATGTCTCCAGAGACAATATCTCTCTCACCATTACTCAATGCCTAGGTTTACCTCCAATGTACTCACATCCTACCATACCTATGTCTGTACATTATGTCTTGAATCTATTCTCTCACGCCCAGAAACCTGCTCCTTTTACTCTCTGCTCTGAACGCAGTAAACAACCAGTCCTGATAGGCTTTAGCCGTACCCTCATCCTACTCTTCCTCTGTTCCTCTGGTGATTTAGAGGTTAATCCAGGTCCTGCAGTGCCTAGCTCCACTCCTACTCCCCAGGTGCTCTCATTTGTTGACTTCTGTAACTGTAAAAGCCTTTCATGCATGTTAACATTAGAAGCCTCCTCCCTAAGTTTCTTTTATTCACTGCTTTAGCACACCCTGCCAACCTGGATGTCTTAGCCGTGTCTGAATCCTGGCTTAGGAAGTCCACCAAAAACCCAGAAATGTCCATCCCTAACTATAATATTTTCCAACAAGATAGAACTGCCAAAGGGGGCGGTGTTGCCATTTACTGCAGAGATAGCCTGCAGAGTTCTGTCTTACTATCCAGGTCTGTACCCAAGCGATCACTGCCTCATTGCCTGCATCCGTAATGGGTCTGCGGTCAAACAACCACCCCATCACTGTCAAACAATCCCTGAAACACTTCAGTGAGCAGGCCTTTCTACTCGACCTGGCCCGGGTATCCTGGAAGGATATTGACCTCATCCCGTCAGTAGAGGATGCCTGGTTATTTTTTTTAAGTGCCTTCCTCACCATCTTAAATAAGCATGCCCCAACAATTTTAGAACCAGGAACAGATATAGCCCTTGTTTCTCTCCAGACCTGACTGCCCTTGACCAGCACAAAAACATCCTATGGCGTTCTGCATTAGCATCGAACAGCCCCCGTAATATGCAACTTTTCAGGGACGTCAGGAACAAATATACACAGGCAATTAAGAAAGCTAAGGCTAGCTTTTTCAAGCAGAAATTTGCATCCTGTAGCACAAACTCAAAAAAGTTCTGGGACACTGTAAAGTCCATGGAGAATAAGAACACCTCCTCCCAGCTGCCCACTGCACTGAGGCTAGGAAACACTTACCACCGATAAATCCACAATAATTGAGAATTTCAAAAAGCATTTTTCTACGGCTGGCCATGCTTTCCACCTGGCTACCCCTACCCCGGTCAACAGCCCTGTTCTCCCCACAGCAACTCACAGACACTCCGCTACAGACCTATATCTATTCTACCCTGCATTGCTAAGGTCTTTGAAAGCCAAGTTAACAAACAGATTACCGACCATTTCGAGTCCCACTGCACCTTCTCCGCTATGCAATCTGGTTTCAGAGCTGGTCATGGGTGCACCTCAGCCACGCTCAAGGTCCTAAACGATATCATAACCGCCATCGATAAGAGACATTACTGTGCAGCCGTATTCATTGAGCTGGCAAAGGCTTTCGACTCATTCAATCACAACATTCTTATTGGCAGACTCAACAGCCTTGGTTCTAAAATGACTGCCTCGCCTGGTTCACCAACTTCTTCTCCGATAGAGTTCAGTATGTCAGATCGGAGGGCCTGTTGTTCTGACCTCTGGCAGTCTCTATTGGGGGTGCCACAGGGTTCAATTCTTGGACCGACTCCATTCTCTGTATACGTCAATGATGTCCATCTTGCTGCTGGTGATTCTTTTATCCACCTCTACGCAGATGACACCATTCTGTATACCTCTGACCATTTGGACACTGTGTTAACTAACCTCCAGATGAGCTTCAATGCCATACAACGCTCCTTCCGTGGCCTCCAACTGCTCTTAAATGCAAGTAAAACTAAATGCATGCTCTTCAACCGATCGATGCCCGCACTTGCCCGCCCGTCCAGCATCACTATTCTGGACGGTTCTGACTTAGAATATGTGGACAACTACAAATACTTAGGTGTCTGGTTAGACTCTAAGCTCTCCTTCCAGACTCATGTTAAACATCTCCAATCCAAAATTAAATCTAGAATTGGCTTCCTATTTCGCAACAAAGCATCCTTCACTCATGCTGCCAAACATACCTTCGTAAAACTGACCATCCTACCCTTAACAAAGAGTTGCAGTTTGTTTTGGAATGCGTGGCCAGTAATAAACTGGTCCTGAACATCTCTAAAACTATGAGCATTGTATTTGGTACAAATAATTCCTTAAGTGCTAGACCTCGTGCTAGACCTCTGAATCAGCTGAATCTAGACCAGCTGAATCTGGCAATGAATGGTGTGGCTGTTGAACAAGTTGAGGATACTAAATGACTTGGCGTTACCTTAGATTGTAAACTGTCATGGTAAAAACATATAGATTCAATGGTTGTAAAGATGGGGAGAGGTCTAGCTGAAATAAATAGATAATCAGCTTATTTCACGTCACACTCCAATAAGCAAGTTCTGCTAGTTTGGTCTCATCTTGATTACTGTCCGGTTGTGTTGTCCAGTGCTGCAAGGAAATACCTATTTAAGCTGCAGCTGGCCCAGAACAGAGCGGCACGTTTTGCTCTTGTAATATGAGGGCTAATATTAATACTATGCATGGCAGTCTCTCTTGGTTAAGAGTTGAGGAGAGACTGACTGCATTACTTCTTCTTTTCATTAGAAACATTAATGTATTGAAAATCCCTAATTGTTTGCATAGTCAACTTACACACACAGCTCTGACACACACACTTATCCCACCAGACATGCCACCAGGGGTCTTTCACAGTCCCTAAATCCAGAACAAATTCAAGAAAGCGTACAGTATTATATAGAGCACTTACTGCATGGAACTTCCTTCCATTTCATATTGCTCAAATAAACAGCAAACCTGGTTTCAAAAAACAGATAAAGCAACACCTCGTGACACAACACCTCTCCCCTATTTGACTTAGATTTGTGTGTATGCATTGATATGTAGGCTGTGTGTGCCTTTTTTTTAAATGTACGAAGTTCTGTCCTCGAGCTGTTCTTGTCTATTGATGTTCTGTATTATGTCATTCTGTATTATGTTTCATGTTTTGTGTGGACCCCAGGAAGAGTAGCTGCTGCTTTTGCAACAGCTAATGGGGATCCTAATTAAATACCAAATACCCAGAATTGTCAAGTTGTAACAGGAAAGGACCTTCCACAAACTTTCGCCACAAAATTGGAAGAGCAGAATCGTCTTGAATGTCATTGTATGCTGTAGCGTTAAGATTTCCCTTCATTGAAACTAAGGGACATAGCCTGAACCATGAAAAACAGCCCCAGACCATTATTCCTCCTCCTTACAGTTGGCACTATGTATTCGGGCAGGTATCGTTCTCCTGGCATCCTCAAACTCAGATTCATCCATCAGAGTGTCACATGGTGAAGCGTGATTCATCACTACAGAGAAACACGCTTTGGCACTTCCATTCTGTGAGCTTGTCTGTTTGTCTATGGTGATTGCATGGCTGTGTGCTCAATTTTGAACACCTGTCAGCAATGGGTGTGGCTAAATGGCCAAATCCACAAAATTAAAGGGGTGTCCACATACTTTTTACTTATACTTTTTTTATATATAAGTGTAGTTTGGGTACCATTTATTGAGTATTTAGCAGTCTGGCTATTTAGCAGGCTTATGACTTGGGGGTAGTAGCTGTCTCGGAGCCTGTTGGTCCAAGAGCCAGACAGTACCAGAGTACCAGAGTCTTTGGCAATCGGGTCTTCCTCTGACACCGCCTGATATAGAGGTCCTGGATGGTAGGGAGCTCGGCCCCAGAGATGTACTGGGCTGTCCGCACCACCCTCTGTAGCCCTTTGCAGTCAAGGGTGGTACATTTGCCATATCAAGCAGTGATATTTTTATTTATTTAACTTTTATTTAACTAGGCAAGTCAGTTAAGAACAAATTCTTATTTACAATGACAGCCTAAGGAACAATAGGTTAACTGCCTTGTTCAGGGGCAGAACAAAATATTTTTACCTTGTCAGCTCAGGGATTCGACCCAGCAACCTTTCGGTTACTGGCCCAACGCTCTAACCACTAGGCTACCTGCTGCTCCCGGTGATGCAGCATAAAATTCCACAATGTGTAGTTTTATATTGTTTATCATTGGCCTGCTTAACCAAGTTTAACCAAGTCCAGTACTGTACATACAATGGCAGTAAACACACAAAATAAACTACAAGGATAAGCATGTGTAACATACACCAAGTCCCCTCTGCTCCCCCACCACACACAAACTAAGTTCTGCCTGTCACAAACTATCACATTTGTCCCAGTGATCAACTCTGCTTTCCCCTCCTCCCCGTGACAATACCTGTACAATGTTGGGCCACGCGGAGCCTGCTGTTAAATCCAAAGCCACTGCCTTCAGCTACAAGTTGTCAAAAGGGCTTATTTCTACGCTGAAGTCATTCACAGAAATGTGATAAGTTTGCAGGCATAATTTATTTAACATATTTTCACTAAGCCAAGAGCAGAAGTAGACCTAACAGAAGGGCTACGAGTATGGTCGTTTTTAATGTCCTCACATTGAACAGAGGGAAATATGTGCTGTTCCATATGTTTCTGGTAGATCATTCTAGTTCTTATACATAAAAGGTGAGTCAAGACATAAACACATGGCTTTTTGGGAATAATAACCTGTCAAAAACCTGGCCATGTTTTGAAGAATACCTCAGAGGGTAGTTGGCAAAGGAGGAAGGGTTTAAGTGATTTACTGGCATGTACGTTTCTAGTGAAATTGCCTCCCAATGAAAAACATTGAGAAAGGCCGATTTTCGTCCAGAGGGACACGCCATTAAGGGTGATATCAGATGGAAGCCTTGGTCTACAGTCAATGCACTCAAGTATACCACCCCCCCCCCCCCCCCCCCCCCGCCCCCACCACACACACACACACATCACAGCTGACGCACGGCGGTGAGGACGGCCCTTCAATTTACGATAGCCACAGTTGGGAAAGCTACAACAATCGATAAGCAGTACGGGGCTGGCCCTCTTCTGCAGGAGACGTACGGCGGTAGCGTCGTCGCCAGGTCTGGTTGGCTCTGGCAGGGCCACATCACTCCTCCTGACATCAACTGCTTGCATGGACAAAATCCCTCCATCATAAAAGAGAATACTTTTCTGTTGTTGTTTTTTTAATCTGAGCAATCGCCCGCCTTTTGCTCTGTTCCATTAAAAAGCTCTTTGAGGAAATTGGAGCACTGTGAGTTTGCTAGAGTCGGATCCCTTTCGGCAGGCATGCAGTTTGGTGTGAAGGCCCAGTTGATGGTGTGTGTTCTGTGATGGATCACTAGGAGCAGTGTTTGTGGTTTAAAGCAAGGCAGGAAGGTGGGAGGGAAATGGCCATAAAACCAGCCACATCTCTGTTGGCTCTGGATCTCTGAGGGCTGGGATTAAAGCCAGGGCTGTGAGGTTAAAAGGGCTTGCAGTTGAATGCCTCACTATAAACAGGTTGAGTGGGGAGTGCAGAACTGAACATGATCACATAGGAGAGTGCTCAATGGTTTACGTAACATTGCGTTAGTGAATAGAAATGTTTAATTAGATCTGTTTAAATATGTCAGTGTGAAAATATATAAATTAAGTGGAAAGAGTTCCGCTTATAGGGGGATTCTACTACCTTGCCATAACTGAATAGGAACATGTCTATTATGAATAGCCAGAAGTGGGAGCAAGTCACTATTATTTGAGTCGCAAGCATGTCTCAAGTCACAAGGTCCGAGTCTCAAGTCGAGGCCCAACTAGTAGAACGGATCGAGTCAAGTCCAAGTCGTGCATTTAAAGACCAAGACAAGACTCAAGTCTAGTAAAAGAAAATGTAAACAAACAGGCTTTACTTGATCAACTACAAATCTTTGTCTATTTATTGAGGCTGCCAGACAGCCCTTTTAACAACATATTTTGATTATGTAATAATACATTTTAACAACCAATTCCAAATGCAAGGTTCATAAGTAAATTATCAATTTCAAGCAATTGCATACCAAAATACCAGCAGGCCTACGCTAGTGATTGTTGCGTAACGCACCATTGCTGGTGAGCTTGCAAAGTAAACAGTTAATATTCCTTGGACCTGTATTTTTACTTACGGCAATACTCTCTCCCTACAATTTGACGTTTGCACTATACCCGATCCTATAGCTGTACAGCAAATCTGCAATCTGTTCACTAGCTCACCCGACCTGTGTTGATTGACAGTTATGCTGGTCCAATCAGAGGGTCGAGTGTGCGTTTCACTAGCCAATATGTTGCACATTTTTTGTCAGTGTGACGCTGCGGCTACCGTCTCTGTCTGCGTGGAGAGTCATCCACAGAGACAATGAGTGACAGAACGTTACAAAACCTGGCCAGATAATTTCAAGTCATTAGACTGAAGTCAAAGTCAAGTCCTGAGAGTCTTGAGGCTCCAAGTCCTGAGAGTCTTGAGGCTCCAAGTCCAAGTCAAGTCTCAAGTTATTTTATTTTCTATTAATTAAGTCAAATTTGTGACTTGAGTCATGATTCGAGGCAACAACTCTGTAAATAGCAGGCCAGCTATATTAATAATGAATAGCGGACTGTCAAAAGATCACATAAGATGATAAATAAGATAATTATCCCACACACACTCAGTCCCATACCATAGGCCTGTGTTCCAGCTCCAATCTCTCTCTACTAGAATCAAACTTTTTGGACATCAGAGGCTAAGAATGTATTGAGTGACAGTGCCCTCTAAAGCTCAATAGTAACCTATTTGAGTTGCAATTACTACGAGTGAGACCAAACCAAGAAAGAGAGGACAGGGAAGAGAAAGTCACAGGCCTCTGAAGTGAATGATATGACTCCAAGGCTCAGAGGCCCACATTAAGACAGAAGAGTCATTACTGCAGGCCTACGGTGGCCCTCGTGTGATGGTCAGAGAGGGAGTGAAGTAACTGTGCTGTTGTCAATTCCCAAAGCCTGGCGAATAACCACTTGTTTAAAACTACAGTAAAAGAGAGATTTCAACTTATCAACAAGAGATGGGAGAGATAGGCAAAGGGGTCACACAGGGGAGGGGAAAGTAGGGTGACTGTGTGAATGTGAGTCTGTGAAATTAAGAGTGTGTGTGTCCAAGAAAGAAAAATCAAAAGAGAGAGAGAGAAAGGTTGAAAGAGCGAGAGTGAGAGAAAGTGCTTCTCCACAGGAGAATATTAGCATATTCATGAGGAGACCTACTGACCACAGCAAGGCATTAGCTGAGTATGACATCCACCTACACAGCATGCTAATCAGTGATCCTCAGCGATACGTGTGAAACACGTTACCGTTTTCAAGAATAAACACAAGTACACTCCTTTTAAACCGATAGGTGCTCCACTCAATCATTCCTCTCAGAGTTTATATCCTTTATGTAAATGAATTCATTGGTAAGTGTCATGTTTGCCCCAGCTACAAAATGGTCTTTGGTATATAAATATTGAATGAAGTCATGAAGTCGTATAGCGAGCCATCATATTTGACCAGTTGTGTTACATTGCGTTTTTCTATTTGCCATCAAATCTAATTTTATTGGTCACATACACATGTTTAGTAATATCAAACAATTTCACAACAATACACACAATAAACAAATCTAAAGTAAAGGAATGGAATTAAGATCATATAAATATTTAGAAAAGCAATGTCGGCGCGAAATAGAATCAAATACAGTAGAGTAGAATAAAATACAATAAATACATATGAGATGAGTAATGCAAAAATGTGTAAAGAATGTAAACATTATTAAAGTGAATAGTGTTCCATTATTAAAGTGGCCAGTGATTTCAAGTCCACGGATATAGGGCAGCAGCCTCTAAGGTGCTAGTGATGGCTGTTTAACAGTCTGATGGCTTTGAGATAGAAGCTGTTTTTCAGTCTCTCTGTCCCAGCTTTGATGTACCTGTATTGACCTCGCCTTCTGGATGATAGAGCGAGAGATAGAGGGGTGAACAGGCAGTGGCTCGGGTGGTTGTTGTCCTTGATGATCTTTATGGCCTTCCTGTGACATCGGGTGCTGTAGGTGTCCTGTAGGGCAGGTAGTTTGCCCCCGGTGATGCGTTGGGCAGACCGCACCACCCTCTGGAGAGCCCTGCGGTAGCGGGCAGTGCAGTTGCTTATTTCCCTGGCATCACACTCCCAGGGCCCTCATCTCCTCCCTGTACACTGTCTCGTCATTGTTGGTAATCAGGCCTACTACTGTTGTGTCGTTTGCAAACTTGATGGTTGAGTTGGAGGTGTGCATGGCCACGCAGTCGTGATGGAACAGGGAGTACAGCAGGGGGATGAGCATGCACCCTTGTGGGGCCCCTGTGTTGAGGATCAGAGAAGTGGAGGTGTTGTTTCCTACCTTCACCACCTGGGGGCAGCCCGTCAGGAAGTCCAGAACCCAGTTGCACAGGGCAGAGTTCAGACCCAGGGCCCCAAGCTTAATAATGAGCTTGTAGGGTACTATGGTGTTGAATGCTGAGCTATAGTCAATGAACAGCATTCTAACATAGGTATTCCTCTTGTCCAGATGGGATAAGGAAGTGTGCAGTGTGATGGCGATTGCATTGTCTGTGGGTCTATTGGGGCGGTAAGCAAATTGAAGTGGGTCTAGGATGGCAGGTAAGGTAGAGGTGATATGATCCTTGACTATTCTCTCAAAGCACTTCATGATGACAGATGTGAGTGCTACGGGGCGATAGTCATTTAGTTCAGTTATCTTTGCTTTCTTGGGTACAGGAACAATGGTGTATATCTTGAAGCATGTGGGGACAGCAGACTGGGATAGGGAGAGACTGAATATGCCCGTAAACACTCCAGCCAGCTGGTCTGCGCATGCTCTGAGGACGCGGCTAGGGATGCCGTCTGGGCCGGCAGCCTTGCAAGGGTTAACACGCTTAAATGTCTTACTCACGTCGGCCACGGAGAACGAGAGCCCACAGTCCTTGGTAGCGGGCTGCGTAGGTGGCACTGTATTATCCTCAAAGCAGGCAAATAAGGTGTTTAGCTGTCGGTGTTCGCGACGTGGCTGGTTTTCCCTTTGTAGTCTGTGATTGTCTGTAGACCCTGCCACATACGTCTCGTGTCTGAGCTGTTGAATTGCAACTCCACTTTGTCTCTATACTGATGTTTTGTCTGTTTGAATGCCTTACAGAGGCAATATCTACACTGTTTTATATTCAGCCATATTCCCAGTCACCTTGTGTCACTTTCTGATCTTAGTTCCTTTTTTATGTCTTTGTGTTAGGTTGGTCAGGGAGTGAGTTGGGGTGGGTAATCTATGTCCTTTTTCTATGTTGTTATATTTCTATGTGTTTGGCCTTGTATGGTTCTCAATCAGAGGCAGGTGTTGTTCGTTGTCTCTGATTGAGAATCATACTTAGGCAGCCTGTTTTCCCCATTTTGGTTGTGGGTGTTTTTTTTCTGTTTAGTGTCTGTTCACCTGGCAGAACTGTTTCGTTTTCTCTTCGTTATTATTTTGTATAGTGTTCAGTTTGTTCAATTAAAACATGACGAACACTTACCACGCTGCATTTTGGTCCTCCTCTCCTTCCACCAACGAGAAGCGTTACACCTTGCCATGTTTAAATGTGGTGGTTCGCGCTTTCAGTTTTGCGCAAATTCCGCCATCTATCCATGGTTTATGGTTAGGGTAGGTGTTAATAGTCACAGTGGGTACAACATCTCCTATACCCTTCCTGATAAACTCAGTCACCATATCAGTATATTTGTCAATGTTATTCTCAGAGGCTACCCGGAACAAATCCCAGTCCACGTGATCAAAACAATCTTGAAGCGTGGATTCGGATTGGTCAGACCAGTGTTGAATAGTCCTTAGCATGGATACGTCCTGTTGGAGTTTCTGCCTATAGGAAGGGAGGAGCAAAATTGAGTCGTGATCAGATTTTCCTGAAGGGAGGGCCTTGTTGGCAACCCGGAAGTCGGAGTAGCAGTGTTCGAGTGATTTAGCTGCGCAAGTACTACAGTCAATGTGTTGATAGAACTTCGGTAGAGTTTTCATCAAATTTGCTTTGTTAAAATCCCCAGCTACAATAAATGCATCCTCAGGATATAGACCAGGGCTGTTCAAGTCCGGTCCAGGAGGGAGGAAACACTTCTGTTTGTTATTTCTACCTGGTAGTTAATTGCATTCACCTGGTATACCAAGTCTGAAGTCCTTATTAGAAGAAGAAGAATATGAAAAATAGAGTGTTTCAGCCCTCCAACATTAAAAAGCCCTGATCTAAACTCACTTCTTCTCCCTCTTCTCCCAATGTGATGGCAGCATCATTGATATCAAATAGAGCCTGTTGCGCGCTAACAGCCATCACCAGAGGCTTGTGCATGTTCCTGTCCCTGGGAACTGACATGACTGCAAGGGGGCGGGTCGAAAACAGACCCAAGTGGGTCCAGAGTACCAGGAAGAGAGCTACCCAGCAGCTAGCAACAGCTACAGGGTTCCCCAAAAACACTCACCAAGGACAAAACAGTCAGTAGCAGCTTTAGTGACCGCTGTGACTTGTATAAACTCCAAACCAATGTAGGGATTATATTGTTTATATTGAGTGTGGTGAAGAGAAATACATTGAGTGGCCTATGACTGACTGTGTCCTTTATAATTAATTTGTTTGTCTGTCTGTTCATTTTACAGTTAGACATTTATTTTGGTAAAGTGAACAGTGTTTGAATGTAAACAGTTTCCCTGTGAACTAATCAATTTCACCAATCTTACATGCCAGCCTCAAGGTTTGTTCTACATTTGAGAAAAAAGTGAAAAGAAACAGTCCTATTGTTCAAATTTGAGTTCCTGTTGCAAGATCATCATTAAAATTCCTTACAAAAGAATTCCTCTACATTCCGGTTGATATGTTAATGACTGAGTCACATATACCCCAATCAACATCCATGAACTAATAGCCCACGTGACATCTCTCTGTTTCCCATATTTTTAAACAGGCAGCACTTAACCTGGCCTCTCCTCTTACATCCATAGGAAAGAGGATCTCCTCCTGATAAGACCATCATCAGATAGAGATGCTGCTATGTTTTATGTGCCGTTTCAATTTCCCTTTTATCCAATAAAGGACACTTTGTCACTCCCATTGTCGGGAGGCGAGCGGCTGTTGAGGTACACCGCACAGTGCCTGTCAGCAATTACATTATGAAAGGCATTCTATTTAATGATGTCCTCTGAGAGGCTAAATAAGTGACTCTGTGTTGGGAGAAAATCTAATCACGGACCAATAGTGTGCCCAGAGCCGGGGAAACAACATGGCCGCCTCACTGAAACCCATTTAATCAGCTGAATTAGGCCTGGCCATGCAGGAGTCAGTGGAAAGACGCGAATCGATGAGAGGGTAGGATTCATACAGCCTTTATTTCTGTGGGGTGGCCAGGTAGGCGATTGATAGGGCCAGGACTTCACACACACAGCCTTCATTAAACAGACACTGGAGACACTCTGGAGGTGGCGGGGGGAGATGGAGAAAATGTGCTACACGTGAGCAAGTGTCATGTTACAGCCCAGGGCATCAGTTCACTGAGTATACCGAGTTCATCTCGATGGGTTCTAACTTATACACTTGAAATATGAAATATCCCTATTCATGTTAATGAATGAGAGAAGGGAACGCAGAACGTTTATATTCTGTCAGAACATGTTTTTGTTAGACATCAGGTATCCTATGGAAAGGAGAAGGGCCACAGTCTGGTTACAATTGTTGGGTTGTAATTTGAAATGCACCAGAAGTTAAGGGTTATATGTAGGAGCAATGCATATGGTGGGGTCAATGGATTTTGGGATATGAGCCAGTGGCTTGGAATGTTACTAAGTAAGGGAAACAGCAATCACATGGTTGTGGTCACTGATAAGGGTGGATAGCTGTGGATTAGTGAGGAATGGGGGCTGAGGTCAGGTCAGGTCACATTAAGGGAGAAGGAACAGTTTATTACCCACATCACTTAACTTCCTGCCTAGCAACAAAGATGTAATGTTTAGAGGAAAGGAGGAGACTCCACCTAAAGTGGGGTATATATACACTTGTACTGGTGCGATCATGTCTTTGTGTGTTCAGCTGTCTGACCCATTGGGTGAATACACTTGGATTGAGCTTTTCCTAGTTCTCCGTTAGGTTCTAAATAAACAGAGAAAAAACTAACAATCCTGACAGGTTTATCTTCACTCACACCAAACTAACCATATAGAAGATTAGAGTAGTTCTGCTGAGAACTAATAATTGGTCATAGGGAACTCATCTTCTGTCAAAAAGGTTCAAACAGAAAATACACAGCAGTAAATGCATGAAGGTAGCAAGTACAGTACACCGTTCAAATGAATGGCTGTGGATTAGAACAAGATGGCGCCGATAGAGATGGATTCCACGCTTCAAGAATGTTTTGATCACGCGGACCGGGATATGTTTTGGGTAGCCTCAGACAATAACATTGACGTATACGCTGACTTGGTGAGCGAGTTTATAAGAAAGTGTATAGGAGGTGTTTTACCCACTGTTACCATTAAAACCTTCCTTAACCATAAACCTTGGATTGATGGTAGCATTTGCGCAAAACTGAAACGTACCACCGCATTTAAACATGGCAAGGCGACTGGAAACATGACTGAATATAAACAGTGTAGTTATTCCCTCCGTAAGGCAATCAAACCACCAAAGTGTCAGTATAGAGACAAAGTGGAGTCACAACTCAATGACTCAAACACGAGACGTATGTGGCAGGGTCCACAGACAATCACAGATTACAAAAAGAAAACCAGCCCCGTCGCGGACAGCGACGTCTTTCTCCCAGACAAATTAAACAACTTCTTTGCACGCTTTGAGGACAATACAGTGTCTCCGACATGGCCCACTACCAAAGACTTCTGGGCTCTCCGTGGCCGACGTGAGTAAAACATTTAAACATGTTAACCCTCGCAAGGCTGCCGGCCCAGACGGCATCCCGAGCCACGGCATCCCGAGCCGCGTCCTCAGAGCATGCGCATACCAGCTGGCTGGAGTGTTTACAGACATTTTCAATCAATCCCTATCCGTCTGCTGTCCCCACATGCTTCAAGATGTCCACCATTGTTCCTGTACCCAAGAAAGCTAAGGTAACTGAACTAAATTACTATCGCCCCGTAGCACTCACTTCTGTCATCATGAAGTGCTTTGAGAGACTAGTCAATGATCATATCACCTCCACCCTACTGTTAACCCTAGACGCACTCCAATTTGTTTACCGCCCCAATAGGTCCACAGATGATGCAAATCGCCATTACACTGCAAACTGCCCTATCCCATCTGGACAAGAGGAATACCAATGTAAGAATGCTGTTCATTGAATATAGCTCAGCATTCACCACCATAGTACCCTCCAAACTCATCATCAAGCTAGAGACCCTGGGTCTCGACCCCGCCCTGTGCAACTTGTTCCTGAACTTCCTGACGGGCCGCCCCCAGGTGGTGAAGGTAGGAAACAACATCTTCACTCCGCTGATCCTCAACACTTGGGCCCCACAAGGGTGCGTTCTCAGCCCTCTCCTGTAATCCCTGTTCACCCACGACTGCGTGGCCATGCACACCTCCAACTCAATCATCAAGTTTGCAGACGACACTACAGTGGTAGGCTTGATTACCAACAACGACAAGACAGCCTACAAGGAGGAGATGAGGGCCCTCGGTGTGTGGTGTCAGGAAAATAACCTCTCTCTCAATGCAAGAAAAACAACAGAGATGATCATGGACTTCAGGAAACAGCAAAGGGAGCACCCCCTATCCACATCGACGGGACAGCAGTGGAGAAGGTGGAAAGTTTCAAGTTCCTCGGTGTACATATCAACGACAAACTGAAATGATCCACGAACACAGACAGTGTGGTGAAGAAGGCACAACAGCGTCTCTTCAACCTAAGGACAAAAAAACGTTTACAGGTGCACAATTGAGAGCTTCCTGTCGGGCTGTATCACCGCCTGGTACGGCAACTGCAGCGCCCACAACCGCAGGGCTCTCCAGAGGGTGGTGCAGTCTGCCCAACACATCACCGGGGGCAAACTACCTGCCATACAGGACACCTAGAGCACCCGATGTCACAGGAAGGCCAAAAAGATCATCAAGGACAACAACCACCCGAGCCAATGCCTGTTCACCCCGCTACCATCCAAAAGGCGGGGTCAGTACAGGTGCATCAAAGTTGGGACCAAGAGATAGAAAAACAGCTTCTATCTCAAGGCCATTAGATTGTTAAACAGCCATCACTAGCACAGAGAGGCTATCATTGACCACTTGAATAAATGGAACACTAGTCACTTTAATAATGCCACTTTAAGAATGTCTACATCACGCATTACTCACCTCATATGTATATAATGTATACTGTATCCTACACTATCTATTATTTACTATCTATTGCATCTTAGCCGCTCTGTCACTGCTCATCCATATATTTTATACTTGTGTGTACTAGGTTTTGTTGTGGAATTGTTAGATACTGCTGCACTGTCTGATCTAGAAGCATAAGCACTTCGCTACACTCACAATAACATCTGCTAACCATGTGTGTGTGACCAATACAATGTGATTTGATTCGATGATATAAGACAGATGACTTGAGTAGCCTGTAGGTCAGGCAATCAGAGAGAGAAAGGGAGAAACAGAAAAATAAGAGAGATGATACAGGGTGATACATCTATGTCCCAATAAAATTTGCAACAAAGAATCTCAGACTGCCTTGACCAGTTGAGTTACCATTGACTGGCTCTACAAATCGGAGAGATAAAAAACAGAAAATACATTCTGTAAAGTGTGATGTCATGGCAGAAGGTGCAAGGTCAGCTTGACAGATTCAATCTAAATCTGTTCCACAAGGACATACGATCAGCAGCTCACTCTGCCCTCCAACCAGCCCTGAGAGCAGGGGTGAGGTCATATGGCTACAGGGGCCACACTCATACTAACAGCGGGGGGGGGGGGGGGGGGGTTGGGCGCGTCCGTCATCCGGTGTAGTCTTTCCCGCCTAAGAGAATTGGGATAGAAATACTTCCCGCTACAGCTCACAGAAATAGTGTTCTAATGTATCCCGTCGTCACCACTGTCATTTGTCCTCGTGACTAATTGGCATATGAATAATAAAATGTTTCATGTGAGAGAAGGTGGAGGAGGACTAGAGCACAGCATGCAAACAGGATCTTTTTGAAAAACAAATATGTAGTGAAAATCATATAAACATGTCAATATACAGTACATAGTATAAAGACAATAACAAGTATAGTATACACCCACACATATTCTACCTATCACATCTTCCTCCAGATGTTAGTGAAGAGAAAGTGACATTGCTACACAGACATCTGTCACACTAAGCGACTTTATATTCCCTGTGTTCAGGAGTGTTTAATTAGGAGGTTGTTTCCTTTCAGATCTGATTACGCTCTGTGAAGTGAATGTGAAAGGTATGTATTACTCTGTCTGTAAGTATGTGCATGTGTGAGAGAGAGAGGGAGAGCGATCACTTAGTTGGGGAGTGTGTAACAAGCCTTCGGTCATTGTAACTACTGACACCGTCCGTCAGAGTCAGACAGAGTGTGAGTGACAGCACTCAGGTAGTGAGGCAGTGTGTTGTACAGTGATCAGGCAATCAGACAGTGTGTTTTACTGCGCTCAGTCAGTCAGGCAGTGTGTTGTACATCGCACCGTCAGTCAGGCAGTGTGTTGTACAGCGCTCAGGCAGTCAGGCAGTGTGTTGTACAGCACTCAGGCAGTCACGCAATGTGTTGTAAAGCGCTCAGGCAGTCAGGCAGTGTGTTGTACAGCACTCAGGCAGTCACACAATGTGTTGTACAGTGCTCAGGCAGTCAGGCAATGTGTTGGACAGTGCTGGGTCAGTCAGGCAGTGTGTTGTACAGTGCTCAGGCAGTCAGGCAGTGTGTGGGATAGTGCTCAGTAAGTCAGGCAGTGTGTTGGATAGCTCAGGGGGTCCTCTGGGATGGTGATGGCCCAAAAAGAAGACAATGACTGGAGAGTGGAGGAGGATCCATCTTTACACCCAGTCTCACTGCCACAGTGAATAACATCACGTCAGGGACCAGAGCACACGGCTACACTGTTAATGAGGACTGAAATGGTCACGGTCAACCTAGTTCCTATCATAAGAGGAGGAGTCCAGTGGGCTTGTTAACATTTTCGGAGAATAGATAAGCGAACACATACCTAATGTATTTCAGAGACATATACATGTCTAGGACACACACTATATCTGGGTGAAGTTTTAGAATTGTTCATATAAAACACTGTTAGGAAACTTTGATCTAAGTTCTTAGATAGAGTGCCTCACAGAGCAGAAATTGAGCCACCCCTTCTCTCTGAAACTGTAGATGATTTTCAATCAACTGGTGTGCCCCCATATCTGCAGGAAACAAAGAGAGTCTCAGTTAAATTCAGAGTGTGTATTATTCCGTATGTATCCGTGTAGGAGAGTCCAAGAAAGAAAAAAGATAGAGAGAGCAAGTAAAATCCTTCCAGAGTGGATGTGAAAGAGAAATAGAGAAAGAGGAGGACAGGGATCATAGCCCTGGTGGCGAAAGTTATCTCTCTCTTGTCATTAGATCAGTCCAGCCGGAGAAACCCAAGGCAACACATCTCACCAGCCTAACTCTGCTTCCATCTGACACACTTTGAAGCGGACACAGCTAGTCTGACCTGGGCTACACATCCCAGAATCCCAGAATATGACTGGTCTGAAAGTCTTTATATGATAATAGATACAGAAAACTTGGCATACTTGGACTCAAAATCCAAAGAGTTTCTTCTCAAAGGATGAGTCAGTCAGATAAAATGACAGATGTTGGTGGTGCCATTCACTGAGGGTGAGACATCACTATATTTCATATAAATCAGATTTGCATTACATACTAAACCAAACTTCGGAGCAAAACAATATATAACTAATAATTGAGACTGGCCATTAGAAATCCTCTGGACAATTCCCCATCATTACCGTGTCCGTGTCGGAAGCCACCAAGGTCAAGAGAGCGGCGGGGCCTAGTCTCGTGTTACTGGCGAAAATGCGTCCGACTGAGATGGCTCTATATGCGGCTGTGGGTTAGTGCTCATGATAATCATGATAATGAACTTCTCACGTTACCATCTCATCTGTATAGAGCTCTGATAAAACAGCATTTATGGGAAATACTTATGAGCCCCGATCAATGGACGGATTACCTTAACACATGCTGCAGGACAGTCTGCAATCAACTGCTACATTCATATCGGAATACTACCAGAGCACCTTCAACATTCTTTATGTGATATTCCCCTTTATGTGATGCTTATCTGTTTGAATGTCTGTTTGGTTGCTGCATCTAAAACCAGCTGGTGCTGCTCTGTTGTTCTCTCCCCGAAAGCTAAGACATTAAAATAAGAAAACATTTAATTACCTAGAAAAGCAGTGGGGACCGGGAGAGAAATCCCAAATATGAGCTACAGAGTGTGTGACAGTCCCAGAAGATGTGCAGCTCCTCTTTCAGATATTGCATTGCAACATATGTCTAGCACAGGCCTGGGCAAAGGCCGGCTCGCCTGATTCAATACAGCCCGCGGAATCATGCTCATTTTGAAAAACGTATTTGTTATTCAAACTAAAAGTCCAATGAATACTTTGTGTAATGATTTAACTCCCACTGCTCGTGGGACATTTATTTTGAAGTCACGTATAAATAACAACTGCACGAGGACAGACAGTGACTGACAGGCTGACACACACACACGACACAGTTACAAATAGTAGCAAGCTAGAAATTGCGCAAAAATGAGTTTTTCCAAAGAGTTCAAAGAAAAGGCAAGTAGACAATGAATGCAGGATGTTCCAGCAAGAGTGGACATTCAAATATGTATTTATTGAGGTATCAGGGAAAGATGTGTGCTTAGTGTGCAAAGAGAGCACAAGACAAAGCATGCAGAGAAATATAGGAATATGTCTTCTGAGCAGAGGGCAAGTGCATCAAAATAGTTTTTTTTCTCAGATGCAAAAGCAGCAAGAACATTTCACAAAACTGCATTCAGCAAACGACGGAATTGCGAGAGCTAGCTACAGTATATATCGTCCCACAAAATTGCTAAACATAGCAAGTAATTCGCTGAGGGCGAATTCATAAAATAATGTTTAATTGACTCTGCAGCAATACTTTGCCCCGACAAGAAAGAGCCGTTTGAAAATGTTTCCCTGCCAAGACAAACAGTGACACGGCGTGTTGATGACATCTCAGAGAATATGGAAAAATAGTTGAAAGACAAGGCAAAGTATTGCACCTATTTCTCCTTGGCTCTGAATGAGAGCAGTGATGCACGTGACACGGCGCAGTTGTTGATATTCTTACGAGGTATAACCCCAGACGTTGAAATTACAGAGGAGTTTGCTTCAGTGCAGTCAATGAAGAGCACAACCACAGGGAAATATTTATTGGAGGAGGTTAATTAATAAGTGTGTGGAAAAGCTGGGACTGAGTTTTGAAAAGTTATCCAGTGTGACCGTTGATGGGTGCCAAAACATTGGCCTTTTGAAAAGGATACAAGATCAAGTAGCTGAGCTGAACCCAGATAAGAAAATTATTTTCCTGCATTGCATTATTTATCAGGAGGTGCTCTGGAAATGTGTTCTGGAAATGAGCCATGTTGTGGATACAGTCACTAAAGTGGTAAACTTCATAAGAGCAAAATCTTTGAACCACAGGCAGTTTGTCTCACTGTTGGAAGAGACAGAGTCGGGGAATGCAGATCTCCCCTACCACACAAACGTGAGATGGCTGAGTTTGGGGAAGGTGCTTAAAAGGGTGTGGGACCTGAAGTTGGAGATTGCAAATGAAAGGAAAATATGTGGATTTCCCTCAACTGCAAGATAAAGAATGGTTGGCTGATTTTGCTTTTAATGTGAACATCATGGCCCTCATGAATGAATTGGATTCCAAACTAGGGAAGGGCCTTTTTGCACATCAGATGTACAGCCTTGTCAAAGCCGTCAAGGGAAATTTACTCAACCTGACTCGCCAAGTAGAAGCCAACAATCTCACCCACTTTCCGACACTACTAGTCTGTTCCCTATCAGATGGCCAGTGAGAGAAGTATACGTCGCTGCTGCATGGTTTGAACGGTGAGTTTTCTTGTCGTTTTGAGGATTTCAAAGTGTTGGAAAATGACATGCTGTTGGTTTCCTCTCCTTTCACCTTCAATGTGGATAAGGTGCCCAAAGACCTGCAACCTGAGCTTATCGATCTTCAGTCTGATGCAGTTATTGGAGAACTATTCAAAACAATGTCACTTGAGGTTCTATGCATCTCTCGATGAACAAAACTTCCCTAAGATTAGGAGTCATGCTCAGAAGATGTCTGTACTGTTTGGGTCAAATTATGTATGTGAACAGACATTTTCAGTAATGAAATATAACAAGTCACGGCATAGATCAGCTCTTACTGACTCTCACCTCTCAGCAATCCTGCACATAGCATCGTCAGAAACTATACCTTCATTGCATGTTTAATAATGAAAATGCCTACCAAAAGGAGAGCATGAATGTGGTTTATTTCTGTGCATGTTAAAAAAGTGAATTAATTAAGTAGCATATCTGGATGTGATTTACAGTAGATATATCTGTCAACACAGTCATACACATGATGTATAATCCTGTAATATGATTCTGGCCCGCGATGGCACAAATGTATTCGAATGTGGCCCTCCATGGAAAATAATCCCATATCCAATACCTCCATTTTCTTTCTTTTTTTTTGCTCAGGACTTTTTTGAGTGTCTCAGTGTTGATTAACTAAGCATGCTACTTGCAGTCAGTCCATTCAATCAGATTTCAGCTCGTTTTATCACAACATTGGGTGTGACAGATATCTTAAAATATCACCGCCAAAGTCTACTTCAATTTTATGGATCATAAGATTAAACCATGAATATTTTGTATGGCTGTCTCAGTATTAAGGCAATCCTAAATAATTGATGGCGACACTACAAAACTCACGGATCATTAAAGATTATATTTTTGCCAAACACGTTTTATTATAGTTTATGCTCAAGGTCCTATCATGGCTTTATGCCTTAAAGAGACAGACCGGGAGTTCTAGAGCCATTTCACATATTTATATGTTCTGTAGAGACAGATATTGTTTAAATCAGATATTGTTTTCCAACAGTCCTCTCAAGCGATCAAATCCATTGTAGGAAGTATAAAACCCACATATTTTTGTAGGGGCAATTGTTCTCTGAGATTGAACAGTTATGACTATAACTATTGTTCCCTGAAGGAGGAAAATGAGGTACAGCACAGCTATGGTGACTTTAAGCTACTGAAGAACATTAGAATCCTGACAAGGCCAATGAACACCATGCCTCACCAGAAGCCCTCCTTTCTACAGGTGATAAACCAGAGGCACGGATTAATGACATACATTTTCACCCCTCTTCACCATACATTTTCACCCATCTTCACCCCTCTTCACCACCCCTCTTCTCCAGGTTCACCAGGTGTTGTAACACCAGGTGTTGTATCTCTGCGACATAGTCCACAACCCCCAAATTGAGCTGCCCATGCACAGTGCACCCCACCCTCAGGGGGATAGGTCTGTCATGATCACCTTGCAGGAAATAGCTCGACCCATGGGGTCCCCAGCGACAACGACCGCGGGTCCCTCTATCGAGCTGAGACCATAGGTATGATGAGACACCCACAGTGACTAGTGGTTTAGGTGGTGCAATGATGCATCCAAGCCAGTGTCTACCACCCGCTGCTGGAAAGTTTGCAACAGCCCGAGGGGAAACACAGCGATCATAGAAGCCATCATCCCAAATAGGCAAAAATGGGACGAAGCAAAGCAGGAAACCGGCCACCCTCTGCAGGGACAAGAACGCACGATTCTACACTCTGAGTCTAACTCAAGATCCAGAAACAGAATGCGTTGAGATGTAGTCAAACAGCTCTTCTCTTGATGCACTATGAAACCCAGAGACGGAACCTGGGAAACCAGCATGAATGTGTGTAACACCACCTGCACCCTCAACTCGGATACCACCAGCCATTCGTCCAGGTAGTTCAATATCCTGAGCCCCAATATCCTGAGCCGTAAACAGTGAAGAGGTGACTCCAGGATGCTGGCCTTCTAGGCAGAGTTGCAAAGAAAAAGCCATATCTCAGACTGGCCAATAAAATAAAATGATTAAGATGGGCAAAAGAACATAGACACTGGACAGAGGAACTCTGCCTAGAAGGCCAGCATCTCGGAGTGGCCTCTTCACCGTTGACATTGAGACTGGTGTTTTGCGAGTACTATTTAATGAAGCTGCCAGTTGAGGACTTGTGAGGCGTCTGTTTCTTAAACTAGACACTCTAATGTACTTGTCCTCTTGCTCAGTTGTGCACCGGGGCATCCCACTCCTCTTTCTATTCTGGTTATAGCCAGTTTGCGTTGTTCTGTGAAGGGAGTAGTACACAGCGTTGTACGAGATCTTCAGTTTCTTGGCAATTTCTCACATGGAATAGCATTCATTTCTCAGAACAAGAATAGACTGACGAGTATCAGAAGAAAGTACTTTGTTTCTGACCATTTATAGCATGTAATCAAACCCACAAATGCTGATGCTCCAGATACTCAACTAGTCTAAAGAAGGCCAGTTTTATTGCTTCTTTAATCAGAACAACAGTTTTCAGCTGTGCTAACATAATTGCATAAGGGTTTTCTAATGATCAATTATCGTTTAAAATAGATCAACTTGGATTAGTTAACACAACGTGCCATTGGAACACAGGAGTGATGGTTGCTGATAATGGGCCTCTGTAAGCCGATGTAGATATTCCATAAAAAATCTGCCATTTCCAGCTACAATAGTAATTTACAACATTAACAATGTCTACACTGTATTTCTGATCAATTTGATGTCATTTTAAATGGACAAAATTGGCTTTTCTTTCAAAAACAAGGACATCTCTAAGTGACCCCAAACTTTTGAACGATAGTGTAAATATTTTTAAACCTAATTTAATGTATCTCCATGGTTGGGATGTAACGCAGTTGTGGATTGTGAGATCACTACTGACAGAACCTCACCTGGATCTTGATTGGCCAGGAGAAGTTGCTGACGTAGACATAGAAGGTGATGTTGGAGTTGACCCGGAAGTTGAACTTCTCACAGGAGAAGCTGTCTCTGTGTTCCTGGATATTGGTCTTGGACACAATGGGTACCTCTTCACCAGAGATGGTGCCAGCTAGGGGGGAGAAGTGTGAGTCGTCATGGGAAGGACACAGAGGATAATAATAGTCGGTCAAGGTCAAGCACACATACAGTTGAAGTCAGAAGTTTACATAAACCCAATTAGCATTTGGTAGCATTGCCTTTAAATTGTTTTATTTGGGTCAAACGTTTCGGGTAGCCTTCCACAAGCTTCCCACAATAAGTTGGGTGATTTTTGGCCCATTCCTCCGGACAGAGCTGGTGTAACTGGGTCAGGTTTGTAGGCCTCCTTGCTTGTTCTATGGGATTGAAGTTGGTGCTTGGTGATGGCCACTCCAATACCTAGACTTTGTTGTCCTTAAGCCATTTTGCCACAACTTTGGAAGTATGCTTGGGGTCATTGTCCATTTGGAAGACCCATTTGAGACCAAGCTTTAACTTCCTGACTGATGTCTTGAGGTGTTGCTTCAATATATCCACATCATTTTCCTCTCTCATAATGCCATCTATTTTGTGAAGTCCCTCCAGCAGCAAAGCACCCCCACAACATGATGCTGCCACCCCCGTGCTTCACAGTTGGGATGGTGTTCTTTGGCTTGCATGCCTACCCCCTTTTCCTCCAAACATAACGATGGTCATTATTGCCAAACAGTTATATTTTTTGTTTCATCAGACAAGAGGACATTTCTCTAAAAAGTACGATCTTTGTCCCCATTTGCAGTTGCAAGCCAAAGTCTGGCTTTTTTATGGTGGTTTTGGAGCAGTGGCTTCTTCCTTGCTGAGCGGCCTTTCAGGTTATGTCGATATTGGACTCGTTTTACTGTGGATATATATATACTTTTGTACCTGTTTTCTCCAGCATCTTCACAAGGTCCTTTGCTGTTGTTCTAGGATTGATTTGCACTCCAACCTAAGTGCATGTAAACTTCCGACTTCAACTGTATAGGTACAGAGGGCATAAGTACTGCTGTGACAGTTCCGCCAGTCAAACAAAACCACGTTTAGTGATGACAGTCGAGAGTAAAAATGGGTAGCCAGGCTACTGACAGTGATGTTTTAGAAGAAAGATGCATCCAGAGACTTGATCTGTTCAAACAAAGCTTTAAAAAATGTAAGGAAAGTGTAATTCTACTTCCTTTACAAAAAAGAGACATGCATGTATATTTTAAGTAGTCCACATTGAAGACATTATCAAGAATACTGCATTAATAGGGCAGACTTTGGGACAGCTTTAATAAAAGATTACCCCAACTACTTTATCAGTGCCATAACACAGACTCACTGTAATTGTTCAGCACATACATTCTGAAGCCCTAAAGTTTCATCTCAAATTAAGTAAAAAAATTAAAAATAAAAAGTTTTAAAAAAGAGTTCTGTGCCCTTAACATGGGAACAGTCTGGACAAGGTTTTATCTTAATTGAAATCACACAAAAACACTTCAAAAATGCCCTAATGCCATAATTAAAAATATCTCCACTGCCTTTTTCAAAAGGGGCATTCCTCTACAGACATTCTTGTCTAATGAGAGACACTGAGAAGAACAACAAAGGCACCATTCCCCCTGGGTAAGATGACAAATAGAGTGAGATTCTGTACATCAGAGATTGTACGTTTTATTTTTACCATCTCAGGTGACTAGTACACTATTAAAATGTCCTATAATGGATTCTGTAGTGCACGGGGTGTACACTGTATGATGCTGAATGGGTTATATCCACCTTAGTGACTATAGCTAGGTGGTCAGTCACAATCAATGTTGTCAAACAGTCAAATAAACACTGACATTTACTACAGCACATACCGATCCAAACTATGGCGAAATGATCAGCTAAGACAAGTTACCTGTTGATCCAATAGACCAGGTGATGTTGAGGTTGAAGTTGTTGGATGCATTGATCGACATGTCCAAGTTCTTGTTGCTCTGTAAAATATGACCACAAAACGAGGTCGAACACGTGTATTCCACACCAACATTATGATGACTTGGAATAATACTTATGTGGGTTTTCTCTTCTTTACATAATCGATGCATGACATACATAACAGAAAGGCTACATGAGACGGTCCCGCAGGATGACTGAGGGAGGCATCTGTGTGGTTACTGACCTGTTCAGGGGTGGCCATGAAGTTGATGGCTGTGTAGTGGTGGTCATCCTCCTGGAGAAGGCTGAAGGTGAACTGGTAGTCAATCAGCAGGTTGTCTGCAGGGACAGAGAGACAAACAGAAGATTAGGGATGTATTCTTAAAGTGCAGGGACACAGAGTCAGAACAACTCCTGTCGGGAAGAGTTGCCCAGGAATCAGACCACAACAAGTGCAAGTTACTGCCTTCCTTTTCATATCAATAATGCAGTATTTCAATCAGCACAAGCTGTACTAGGAAACAAGAGTAGAGGAAGATCAATATGACATGGGTGTACGGCTAATAGAAAGTATTCACTGGGATTCAATGCCGTTCTATTTTTATAAACGTTTGTCCTATTCAATGACAGGGCCTCATTGTCTGAGCCACAATGGGCTGTAATGCTGGGATTTGGAACATTTACCATCTGGACCACAGCAGGACTCTAGGAAGGTCACCTTGTCTGATTCCATTCAGAAGACAGCCCTTGATTCAAAGGGTACAGTCTAGGAGGAGCCATGTGGGAGACGGTCTCTATTGGATTGTCAATATGCTCAGCAGGACGGTTCACTAACCCCTTCAGATCACTTTTATTAACTATTCAGATGAGTTCAGGTTCCACCAGGGGTGCACAACTAGGGTTGCAAAGGGTCAGAAACTTTTTTCACTGGAAATTTGCCATGGGATGTTAAGCCCTGGAATTTGGGGAATTGTGCTTAAATTCATATAAAAAAGTTAGCTTACAACAGTGAACCTTTTTTGTGGGATACACATAAGGCAATTCAAGGTCTTGTGGCATATTTTGGTTAAACTATCCCCAATTCAATGGAATTCCAACCCTCTGCATACACAGTGCATTCTTCCATCACATGTACAGCTGATTCTCAAGATCTTGCACACTAATGAGATTGAGCACACACTACTACACTGTCTGAACCAAGGACTACATGATTTCTAGTCTTGATTACAATACTGGGTGGGGTGAATATATTTTATATGACATACATTATTTTTTGTTAAGTAGTAGATAGTAGCCTACAGCAAAGTGTGTTTAAATCATTTCTAACTTGTTAACAATTTCTGATAGTTAGTTTTTGCTACCATGTGGGTTTTAGCTTGCTTGAGCCTGCTAACTGAGGAGTGTTAATTCATTTGTTTCCATGTTTCATTTTAAAACATGTATCTTACAAAGGAGTTGTTTAATCTAACTGCTTAACTATTTACATGGAATTGTATTTGGGGTTTTTCTCATTTTTTTCTAATCTTTACAGGAAAATGACAAGGCACTACCTGATGTGTGGAGACATTTCACTGCAGCTAATGCAGAAGGAAAAGCTGTGTACATAGATTCAGGGCATAACGTACAGACAAGGGTATGGTAGGGTGCGAGAACAGAGGAGGTAAACCTAGGGATTGAGTGACGATGAGAGAGGTTGCATCTCTGGAGGCACCAGTTAAGTTAGGTGAGGTCTCGCATGTGTGGGGGGTGGGACAAAGGAGCTATCTATCTACGGCATGTTGAGCGGGACTAGGGACTCCGCAGTAAACAAAACAATGAGAGCTACCCTAAACAACAGTATACAAGGCATATTGACATAAGAGAGAGGCATAAAGCAATCATGTGTTGATTGGGAGAGCTGAGACAACAGGTAAGACAGCAACGGGTAAACAGCTAAGACAACAACAATGGATAAATGGCGATGAATGGGCAGAGCGGATCAGTTAACTACACACAGGGCCTGAGTTCGAGGCTGGGGCCAACAGATAAACAAAATTAAGTACCGTGTTAATGATCAGTCCAGCAGGCATCAGCTGTGTAGCCGAGTGATCATAGCGTCCAATGAGCAGCAATAGATGAATCAGGGAGCCGTTCGGTAGTCGTTACTACGCTAGGCGAGTGGGAGACACGGTGTTCAGAAAGCTAGCGGGCCAGGGCTAGCAGATGGGTCTTCACCGACATCCACGACGCAGAGGCCGGTTGAGAGCACATTGTCCAAATTACGTCAGCAGACCAGTCGTGACGGATCAGCGGGGCTCCGTGTCGACAAAGGGTCCAGGCCAATTGGCTAGCCGGGAGATGGGTCTAGCAGGAAGCTAGCTCGAGGCTAACTGGTGCTTGCTTCTGGCCAAGGGCGTTAGCCACAATAGCCACTCGGTAGCAGCTAGTTAGCTGCGATGATCCAGTGTAATGGTCCAGAGCTTGCGGCAGGAATCCGGTGATATAGTGGAGAAAAGCAGTCCGATATGCTCAGGGCTGATATCGCACTGTGCAGACTGGCAGGTATTATCCGGGCTAAAGCGGCTGGTATCTGAGCTAAAGGTAAAGACCGCTAGCAGTGGCTAACAATGACTAAATAGCTAGCAGCTAATTAACTGACTAGCTGATGATGGCTAGCTTCTGACGGAGGTTCCAGTTATAGAGTTGAAAAAATTGCAGATCCGTACCACATTGGGTGAGGACGGTTGCAGGAAGGTATATTTGATTCGAAAATGGAAAAAAGAGATTTAAATATATTGAAATATATACCACAACAAAAAAAAAGAAACAAAATTAATATTACATGAGCCAAAACAACACACGTCTTGGATTCAAGATGGCGTAGCATTTGCTGGATGTAGAGCTCAATGGAGTTCAAGTGAAGGTCAAGCAAATCATAGAGAAAGCAGACTGTATTGCAATCATCTCTGATGGGTGGTCGAATGTTCGTGGGCAAGGAATAATTAAATACATCATCTCCACCCCTCAACCAGTATTCTACAAGAGCACAGACACAAGGGACAACAGACACACCGGTCTCTACATTGCAGATGAGCCGAAGGCAGTCATCCATGACCTTGGACCACAGAAGGTATTTTCACTGGTGACAGATAATGCTGTGAACATGAAGGCTGCTTGGTCTAAAGTGGAGGAGTCCTACCCTCACTTCACACCCATTGGCTGTGCTGCTCATGCATTGAATCTGCTCCTCAAGGACATTGTGGCACTGAAAACAATGGATACACTACAAGAGAGCCAAGGAAATGGTTAGGTATGTGAAGGGTCATCAAGTTATAGCAGCAATCTACCTCACCAAGCAAAGTGAGAAGAATAAGAGCACCACATTGAAGCTACCCAGCAACACCTGTTGTGGTGGTGTTGTCACCATGTTTGACAGTCTCCTGGAGGGGAAGGTGTCTCCAAGAAATGGTCATATCGCAGTCTGCAGATATGGACAGCCCCATCAAGAGGATCCTCCTGGATGATGTATTTTGGGAGAGTGTGGTAAGCAGCCTGAACCTCCTGAAACCTATAGCAGTAGCCATTGCAAGGATTGAGGGAGACAATGCCATCCTGTCTGATGTTCATACTCTGCTTGCAGATGTAAGAGAAGAAATCTGTACTGCAGAAGAAGAAACTGCAGTTCTGAAAAACATGAAAAAGCGTGAAGATATCTGCCTGAAGCCCATACATGCCGCAGCGTACATGTTGGACCCCAAGTATGCTGGCAAGAGCATCCTCTCTGGTGCAGAGATCAACAAGACCTATGGTGTCATCACTACCGTGGCCTGGATGAGGTGAAGTTTCTTGGCAGTCTGGCGAAGTACACTTCCAAGCAAGGGCTTTTGGATGGAGATGTAATATCGCAGTCGTGCCAACATATCTCATCAGCCACCTGGTGGAAGGGACTTTGTGGATCTGAGGCTCTTTCCCCTGTTGCCTCCATCATCCTCCAAATCCCACCAACATCAGCCGCCTCAGAGTGCAACTGGTCCTTGTTTGGAAACACATACACCAAAATACGCAACAGGATGACCAATACAAGGGTTGAAAATTTGGTGGCCATCCAGGCTAATTTTTGGCTTTTTGAGCCTGACAACGAGCCATCCTCAACAAGGTTGGAAAGTGACAGTGAAGATGAGGCCTCAGAGTGATGTTCAAGAGGTGGACATTGAGGAGGTCCAGGGAGAAGACATGGAAGCCTGAGAGGACGACAACCAAAGCTTTAGTTTCTAGACTATAATTTTACAGATGTATGTTGAAAACATTTTTGGGAGATGTGATGGATCATTGGGGATCATTCAATATTCCCTTTCTTTTGTTGTTCAGTGAAATCATCCCATGTGAAGAGTCAACTCATTGAATTAAAGTTAAATTCGTAACTAAAATGTTTTTTTTATATATTTATTGGAAGGATTTAATCATTTGCAATTATGTCTACTTATGATAAGGTAAAATGTTTATGTTTCTGTCTCCATATCAGGGTGGCAGGGTAGCCTAGTGGTTAGAGCGTTGGACTAATAACCCACAGGTTGCAAGTTCAAATCCCCGAGCTGACAAGGTACAAATCTGTCGTTCTGCCCCTGAACAGGCCGTCATTGAAAATAAGAACTTGTTCTTAACTGACTTGCCTAGTTAAAAAAAATACGATATGGTAAATATATCCAATATAAAAAACATCTACATTTAATGGATTAATATTAATTTGCATATATTCCAGTTAATTCCCACATATTCTCACAGCAAGTTTCAACCTCTGAATATTCCCCAAAATGTGCAACCCAATGCACCCAACTCCGGTACTCAAGTGGTTGCAGGTCCTGCTGGTTTTCCTTTTTTGCAATTTGATCAGACATCGGAGGCCAGGTATGTGCACTCTCTGCACTCTCTGGGCATATGAACTCATCAATTCAGTGCCAGGGACCATTTCAAAACGCAGGGATACAGTCCTTGTGGACTGGAGTTGTGCATCCTGCGAAGCCTATAAACACAATGACCATCACAACCAAACCCCACTCGCTATGAGGAAATGCCATTTTCATAGTTAGTCAATGACAGCTGAATGCACTACATGTCTCAGAAGCTCACACTGTGCCATTCACTTCCCCATTTCACGGCTTCTATGAACTGCTGTTTATCAGCCACGTGAGAAGAACAAACAATTGTTTATCATCGTTCTAACTCGACAAAATAATACTCCTGCTGAGTTCAGAGAGGACTTCATTTGACTTCCTTTCAGAACGTACATTTCAAGCCTTAGCGAGACGAAAGGAAATTATGTTCGACAAATAGTTGCATTTTGTTTAGTCGCCATGCCGAATTAAAGGAATTAGCAGATATCAGATCAAAGCCAATGCGTGACTCTTTCTCCCTCCCGCTTCGGGCACACACGTTGCTGTGTGTTGTTTATCCCATAAGGGTCTTCTGTAAACTTCAAACAGTTCTACATGCTCTGTAAAGAGGACACAGATGTGCAGAGAAATTCAAAAAGGACATTGTGAGTTTTCTAGGGTGTTTGGTACCAGTGTATGGTACTTATTAATGTACAGTATACTTAGACAAATGCCGTGCCCACTCAAAGAACCCCTGCTGAAAACAATGACATTAGTGGACAAAGTGGAAGACTTGTCAAGTTGTACAACCCTTTTCAACATCTAACATGTTTCAATATGTTAGATTTCATGCCTGATATAATATTTGTCACTGTGACGCAAAAGCAACAAGTGCAAATTAAAACTCCCATCAGAGAAATAACAAAACAATTTCCCCTCGGATAATCTAAATTATTTGCATACATTACATAAATGTGAACATGTTCATTGGGCACACATTTGACCTTACAAATATAACTTACATAAGGTAATGTAAGCATCAAAGCATCAAAGAGCTACACAAGACTAAAGTTGCTATAGACAAGTCATGGTTTTAGCATACTGTAACTTTATTCCGAATCTAAAAGAAAGAGCAAAATCTCACCTGTAAAGTCATTTCATATTTAGAAGGGTGCATCCAGTAAGTTGAAACAGCATGATGCCCTATTCAATATCAGTGATACAGGATGCACTTGGAGATTTCATTTAATGCCTGTTACTATTCATTACCTTGCATTTGAAACACGTTCTTCAAAGACAAATAAATGCATGTATAGCATTAGTACAGAGGGAAAGCAATTAGTTAAAAAACACCAATAACCAGGTTTCCATCCAACCTTTTTACGCAAGTAAAGTACATAAAAGAAAATGTAACGACAAGGTGGGTTCTTTTTGTGTAGGTTAAGAGTTTTTCATCATGAATCTTGTTCTGGAGGCAGCTCTGCATTGTGGTCATTAGCTGGCACAGT
This sequence comes from Oncorhynchus clarkii lewisi, assembly GCF_045791955.1. NCBI lineage: Eukaryota > Metazoa > Chordata > Actinopteri > Salmoniformes > Salmonidae > Oncorhynchus > Oncorhynchus clarkii. The sequence goes on from NC_092169.1 coordinate 19,669,764, forward strand.
CACAAAGTCCTACAACCTTACCTTAACCACCCTGCTAACCCAAATGCCTAAATTAAATTAAGACAAAAAAGCACATTTTTGTTTTCATGAATTTTTACAGTATAGCCAATTTAGACTTTGCAGCTTGCCTATCTAAGGGGAAATTGTTCCGTTCTGCCTCCAAGACAAGACAATAGATGTCAACCTGCGCTTTTGAGGGGTTGGTTAAATGTGGAAGAAACATTTCAGTTGAATGCATTCAGTTGTGCAACTGACTAGGTATCCCCTTTCCCCTTCTTTATGTCTGTAATTCATTCTGCCAGAAATGGCAGTGGGAATGCCTTTATGCGCAAATACTGAAAAAATAACCATCATGCGGTAAACTTGGAGTCTCGCAATGATATGTTGTGTAGTCCTCCCACTACGACTCGGGAATGCATGCAGTTTATCAATGCAATGATTTGTTGTGTAGTCCTCCCACTACGACTCGGGAAAGCATGCAGTTTATCAATGCAATGATATGTTGTGTAGTCCTCCCACTACGACTCGGGAAAGCATGCAGTTTATCAATGCAATGATATGTTGTGTAGTCCTCCCACTTCGACTCGGGAAAGCATGCAGTTTATCAGGCTACTTCACAGGGTGGTGACAAGTGCACAGTGATGAGCTTGATGCTCCCATCCAATTAACATTGAGGGTCTTATTCTAATGACATGATGATCAATGCTTGGCTGCCGTTTGACTAATAAAAAATGATCTTACTCTTTTGTTCATATTAATCTCATCATGTGGGCTAAACTACCTGCATTGTATATGTGAGCTGCTGACTTTAGCGCACATGCCAAGACCAGAGGAGGCACATTCGCTATATAAACGCAACATATTTTGTGACAAAACCATCAGTAGAGTTGAAAACCCGCTGGAAACCCTTTTAACTTGACTTATTTGTTTTATTTGGTACGTGGGAATTTAACCACAAACGTTCTGTTCATATGCACCATCATCATACACACCCTTTTTATCTGCAACATGAAACATAGCTCCGGTGGGAAAATGCGCATATCGTTTTTATGCAGATGTTAGAATATTCGCATGGAAACTATTGAGAATTTACACTCGGGACACTTGCTCAGAAGAAGTGGTTTCCTTGATTATTCTGGACCCCCAGGTAATGTGACACCTATAATGGAGGTATCTTCTGTAAAATAGCTATGAACATGTGCTTGTCTGATGGTAATACTCAGCTTGTCTGATGGTACTACTCAGCTGTCTGTGCCAACTGCCTGACTGATAATGCTCAGACATCTATTGTACAATTAAGTTGTCTGCTCAGTATAACTAAAATTAGTTTAATTGGAGATTATTCCCTTAGTCGAGTCGACCAGACACTCTTCGTGACAACACCGAGGTTCAAGACCATAGTCTACACAGCCAGTCTACAATTAGCAAGTAGAGATTATCAGCACAGAGAAGTCTGGGGAGAGTATCTCTCTCACTGTATCTATCTGACACTGGTTAGGCGTCTGCGCAGAGTGTCTGTCAGATAGTGTTTAGTGTTTAGTGCAGAGTGCCTGATCCTCTCATGATAAGGGGCTTGAGGGTTTGAGGCTGGTAATGGCGGGTGGCGGGGCTGGTGGGACACACTTGGTGGTTCCTTCTTATTAGGGCCTTCTAGCTGACACTGATCCACTGTGAGGGAAACTCATTACCCACACTAACCTGGTCAGCCACTGACGACCAGCTTCCTCATTAGCATCAGCCATGATTACATTCCAGTGGGAACCCACTGGGCACACACTGGTTGAATCAACGTTGTTTCATTGTAATTTGTCAACGTATTGTGACATGTTTTCAACTCATTTCAACCAGAATTGTAAAAATGTCTACTTAAATACTTGGACTTCAGTAAATGAATCAACTTATGATGAGGTTGAGTAGTGGTTGACATTGTATATGCCATTCCACAGACCACCATACAGTATATTAAATATAGGATGAAAAAGATTTTTAACATTTCTATGTCGAATTTGTCTACGCAATTTCTACATATACATAGTTCTGATGATTATGTTGATATTAGATTGATGTAACTACCTGTTAGTCAGGTTAAGTCAAATAATTTAAGTTTAAGTTTTACCCTAATTTCAATGTTTACAACTCTGGTTGAACAGTACTGGTCACATGAGGGGTTAAATGTGGAAGACACATTTCAGTTGAAGGCATTCAGTTATACAACTGATGAGGTATCCCCCTTTCCCTTCATACTTTTTTCAAATCCAATGTATTTTCACGTTGATTGGAAGAATGACCTAGATCAGTTTCCAATGGTAGGTAGTATTAGGCCTACCATTAGTAATTACTAAGTACTATTATTAGTAGTAGAAGTACATATTGAAGCCATAAAGTAGTTGTAGAAGTACTAGTAGTTAGACTAGTACAGTAGCAACATCTCCATTAATAAAATGTCATTCCTCATCATTATTACTCTCACTATCATTATTAGTGTCATTGTGCTAGATTTCTGCCTTGTCACAATTGGTTAAATAATTAGTATGTAATGAACGTGCAAAGTAAACATCAATCCCCTCAAATAGAGGATGTCACACTCAGTTCCCAGAAGGCCGTGTGTGCTACCCTTCAGTCGCCCTGATTCATTAGGCATAATTGGCCCAATTAGTCTCTTTAACCTTCACATCCACATCCCAGCTTAGACATCCGCACATCCTACATGTCCAACAAATCCTACACATCTGCACTGGTAATGCTTCCAGGAAAGGCAGGGATTGACTCACAATAGCTAGCCATTAGCTAAACAGCATGATAAAAGCTTTGAATCTTGATTGGTTATGACATAATTGTAGCACTTAAGTGGGGCTTAACCTTTGAGCCTAAGTTTCTGCGCTCGTGACATAATGGAAAACACTATCAGTCATCAAACATGGCCGACCTTTCAGTCCTCTGAGGTGAACGACAGCTTTGCTGATGACCCTGCCTGTTATGGAGATTTGAAATGCCATGTAGGAGGAAAATCAGTCCCACTTTCTCACAGACCTCAAATAGAGCTCTTATTTGTCCTCCCTGTCCACCGTGAGATCTGAATAGCATGCTAATAGATGATTTACAGCCACTTTTCTATTTGATAGAATAGCATATGATAAAGGAACACAGGAAACAAATGTATTTCTAATGCGCCATTTAGAGTATTTGTGTGCTTGTTTGGCCATGTTCAAACAGACCTGGCAGATAGCTTGTCCATTTGCTCCCTAATGACTTTGAACCCTCTCAACCGATGCAGGGGAACGATCAGGATATGACATGTCCCTCAGGGGACACAGTCCGTAGCCAAACAGAGATAGGCGGATAGACACCTCTCAGAGTGACCATAGTGATTGGAAGTGATCTCCACAGCCACGTCCTCCACTGCCTCCTGGTAACTGTGGGTACACTGTACAGCGAGGGTGCCACCTAGTGCCCTCCTTACTCAGACATAATGCCAGTCAGCAGAACAGACAATCTGTCATGAGCAACAGAAGACAGTGGGGGTGACAGTGAGTGATGCCGGTGCATGTACTTAACCTTTCTAAAGCTGGTTAGAATCTGATAATACAAATACAGAACAATAGTTGACAGTATCGATTGGTGTTTTTAGATAGAGATTTGTTTTCTATATATCTGGATGTGTTTTGATGTTGTGAAGGGTTGTGTTGTTCTAGAGCTCTGGTTGCTCTTCTTCCTTTAAAGAACTTAAAGGACAGTCCACAGTTTTTTTTATGGTTGGTGTTTTAATAGCTCTGAATATCAACTATTGAAACAAATGTTAAAACTACATGTAGTGTGTGGTATATGTACAGTAGTACATGGTTAGTTTTGAACTAGGTAAATAAAAGCATTGCTTTGACAAAATGTTTTTGCATTTGTTCTGAACAAAGGGATACTTGATGATTTCCTGACCTAAGCAATTCTGACTACTAGCATCAAAGTTAAAACATTTTATTTTTTATTTATTTATTTCACCTTTATTTAACCAGGTTGGCAAGTTGAGAACAAGTTCTCATTTACAATTGCGACCTGGCCAAGATAAAGCAAAGCACTTCGACACATACAACAACACAGAGTTACACATGGAGTAAAACAAACATACAGTCAATAATACAGTAGAAAAATAAGTCTATATATGATGTGAGAAAATGAGGTGAGAGGGGAGGTAAAGGCAAAAAAAGGCCATGTTGGCAAAGTAAATACAATATAGCAAGTAAAACACTGGAATGGTAGATTTGCAGTGGAAGAATGTGCAAAGTAGAAATAGAAATAATGGGGTGCAAAGGAGCAAAATAAATAAATAAATACAGTAGAGGATGAGGTAGTTGTTTGGGCTAAATTATAGATGGGCTATGTAAGGGTGCAGTAATCTGTGAGCTGCTCTGACAGTTGGTGCTTAAAGCTAGTGAGGGAGATAAGTGTTTCCAGTTTCAGAGATGCTTGCAGTTCGTTCCGGTCATTGGCAGCAGAGAACTGGAAGAAGAGGCGGCCAAAGGAAGAATTGGTTTTGGGGGTGACCAGAGAGATAAACCTGATGGAGCACGTGCTACAGGTGGGTGCTGCTATGGTGACCAGCGAGCTGAGATAAGGGGGGACGTTACCGAGCAGGGTCTTGTAGATGACCTGGAGCCAGTGGGTTTGGCGACGAGTATGAAGCGAGGGCCAGCCAACGAGAGCGTACAGGTCGCAGTGGTGGGTAGTATATGGGGCTTTGGAGACAAAACAGATGGCACTGTGATAGACTGCATCCAATTTATTGAGTAGGGTATTGGAGGCTATTTTGTAAATGACATCGCCGAAGTCGAGGACCGGTAGGATGGTCCGTTTTACGAGGGTACATTTGGCAGCATGAGTGAAGGATGCTTTGTTGCGAAATAGGAAGTCAATTCTAGATTTAACTTTGGATTGGAGATGTTTGATGTGAGTCTGGAAGGAGAGTTTACAGTCTAACGAGACACCTAGGTATTTGTAGTTGTCCACATATTCTAAGTCAGAACCGTCCAGAGTAGTGATGCTGGACGGGCGGGCAGGTGCAGGCAGCGATCGGTTGAAGAGCATGCATTTAGTTTTACTTTTATTTAAGAGCAGTTGGAGGCCACGGAAGGAGAGTTGTATGGCATTGAAGCTCGTCTGGAGGGTTGTTAACACAGTGTCCAAAGAAGGGCCAGAAGTATACAGAATGGTGTCGTCTGCGTAAAGGTGGATCAGAGACTCACCAGCAGCAAGAGCGACATCATTCATGTATACAGAGAAGAGAGTCGGCCCAAGAATTGAACCCTGTGGCACCCCCATAGAGACTGCCAGAGGCCCGGACAACAGGCCCTCCGATTTGACACACTGAACTCTATCAGAAAAGTAGTTGGTGAACCAGGCGAGGCAATCATTTGAGAAACCAAGGCTGTCGAGTCTGCCGATGAGGATATGGTGATTGACAGAGTCGAAAGCCTTGGCCAGGTCAATGAATACGGCTGCACAGTATTGTTTCTTATCGATGGCGGTTAAGATATTGTTTAGGACCTTGAGCGTGGCTGAGGTGCACCCATGATCAGCTCTGAAACCAGATTGTATAGCGGAGAAGGTGCGGTGGGATTCGAAATGGTGGGTAATCTGTTTGTTGACTTTGCTTTCGAAGACCTTAGAAAGGCAGGGTAGGATAGATATAGGTCTGTAGCAGTTTGGGTCAAGAGTGTCTCCCCCTTTGAAAAGGGGGATGACCGCAGCTGCTTTCCAATATTTGGGAATCTCAGACGACACGAAAGAGAGGTTGAACAGGCTAGTAATAGGGGTTGCAACAATTTTGGCAGATCATTTTAGAAAGAAAGGGTCCAGATTGTCTAGCCTGGCTGATTTGTAGGGGTCCAGATTTTGTAGCTCTTTCAGAACATCAGCTGACTGGATTTGGGAGAAGGAGAAATGGGGAAGGCTTGGGCGAGTTGCTGTGGGGGGTACAGTGCGGTTGACCGGGGTAGGGGTAGCCAGGTGGAAAGCATGGCCAGCCATAGAAAAATGCTTATTGAAATTCTCAATTATAGTGGATTTATCGGTGGTGACAGAGTTTCCTATCCTCAGTGCAGTGGGAAGCTGGGAGGAGGTGTTCTTATTCTCCATGGACTTTACTATACCTTTTTTGAGTTTGTGTTACAGGAAACAAATTTCTGCTTGAAAAAAGCTAGCCTTGGCTTTTCTAACTGCCTGTGTATATTGGTTTCTAACTTCCCTGAAAAGTTGCATATCGCGGGGGCTGTTCGATGCGAATGCAGAACACCATAGGATGTTTTTGTGTTGGTTAAGGGCAGTCAGGTCTGGAGAGAACCAAGGGCTATATCTGTTCCTGGTTCTACATTTCTTGAATGGGGCATGCTTATTTAAGATGGTGAGGAAGGCATTTTTTTAAATAACCAGGCATCCTCTACTGCCGGGATGAGGTCAATATCCTTCCAGGATACCCAGGCCAGGTCGATTAGAAAGGCCTGCTTGCTGAAGTGTTTCAGGGAGCGTTTGACAGTGATGAGTGGAGGTCGCTTGAGCGCTGACCCATTACGGATGCAGGCAATGAGGGAGTGATCACTGAGATCTTGGTTGAAAACATCAGAGGTGTATTTAGTATTTAATTGACAACCTCTCTCATAGAACTACATTCATGCATGACTACACTCAACAGGATTACTATTGGAAGTGACAGTACTTGAACTTTGTCCAAAACAGCTACCCTTACAACCCTGGTCAGTGGACCAAATTCCACCGGCTGTTTTGAGTAAACTATTCCCCCATGTACTTTAACTTGAAAAACCACCAATTTGCTGCAAATGAGTCAAATCAATATGAGGCCAGTGATCTGACACTGACATCTGGAGACAGAAGCCCCTCTAAACCCTGCTACCATCTCCAGCTACAAATCTTTCAAATCAAGTTTAGAGCCAGACAAATCTACAGTCGATTGCTGCCATACTGCCTGGCACAGACTAAAAGCTTCCATCTGCTTAGCCAACTCACTTCGCGGCAAAGGTCAAAGAGATGTGCAGATGTGTGGTATGCTGCAACTGATCAGGACCACGGCAACATCTGGAGGACAAAGATGCAATGGAGACTCAGGTGTGACTGCAGCGGCGGGATACTTACAGTAGCACGTCCCTCTGAGGGGGTTGCCAAGGTAACGGTTCTCGGAGTCGCAACTGCAACAATAAGAGAGAAGGGGGAGAAGAATAGAAGACATAGAACAATGAGCTTAACAAGGTATCTGTCACTTTGCCAAAGCCATCACAGACTGTTAATAACATCATCACTGAGGGTTATTTTGGGCGATTCAGGGAAAAGTGTCCTGAGAGGCTGTTTGTAGAGGTAGTATCAGGGGTGACAGTACAGTGTGCTGCTTCTGGTGCTGTCCTCTCCCTGGATATGATGAGGTGATTTCCCCAGATAGCCCTATCTGACGATACCTCTCTGCCCAGGGGCAGGGGCCTTGTGTCTGTCCGTCTGTGTTCTGAACAGCAGGGGAGTTAGACGTCTACAGACAGCCCAGCTAGAGAACACCTTGAACGCTACTGAAAGACAGAGAGGACAGCTACAGTAGGACTTTACAGAGGCTTGAAAAATACGATAAACTGAATAAGTGCTATTAAACAATAGTCAGGTGTGTGGATGACTCCATCAACCCTTAATTTGACCCTGTTTGTCAAGACAATCAGGCAGCCTTGACTCAAGTACTAAGACAATGTCCTCAAAATGCAGGAAGAGAATTGAAAGCAGACTAGACTGAGGGGAGTCAGGAGTACCAGGTGTGAGGGTTGTTGCGGTAGGTGGCATTTGATCATATGGTCTGGTTTACGAAGCAGGGGTCATTACTGCAGTCCAAAGACTCATGTTTATTACCAATACTCAACTTCTACAAAACCCAGGAGGAGACCTTGGAAAGGGCAACCGTGTGGAAAACCGCCACTTTGTAAATACATACTCCACTATTTTGACATGCCTATCGAAACAGATGTGATATATCGTTAAATCTGCCCCTTGAGTCAATAAATGGATTCAGAACGTAATTGCTAGGGTTTGCAAGGCTGGTCAGGCAGTGGTTACAGCGAAATAACGTAGGCAATGCTCACTGTCCTGTGCTTATACATAATAAAACAGATTTCATTCAGTGGCTGGCCAACCCTTGGTATGAGGGTCATAAAGTAGCAGTAATGAATATTTCACAGCCAAGGACGGAGCTTTATCCTTCTGTATTTGTTCTTATAGAGGGCGTTGTAAACAATAACCCCACAAAACAGCTCAAGAAGACTTCAATTCAAACACAACGGCCGCAGCGGTGTTATCTGGTTTGTACGCCTCAGTCCCTCTATTTGTTGAAGGCCTTGTGAGGATACGAGTTTGGAACCGATTGTATTCCCCTTACACAAGGGCAAGGCAAAAATATTTTCCTCAGTTAATCTTAAGAACATGACAGCAATTTTAAGATGCACCACGGGGACTTTAGAAGGGGCCCCCAGCCTCAATCGCCGTCTCCCCAGAGAACACTAACACTTAACACTCAGCTAGGGCTGGCTGGTTAAGTAGCTTAAGTGGTAATGGTGCCAAGATGGGTGTAGCACACTGGCTTCCTTCCCTAGTCTCTCTTCTGTCTGTTTGGCTGCCTTTCACTCCTACGCTCACAGACTGGGATGACATAGAGAAAAGCACCACTGTCCTTCGGGACCCTTAATCTGCTATTAGGCTGCCACAGTCTCAGCTTTTCCCCAGACAACAGAACACACACACACAGGATGTGTGAAGAGTGTTTGACTCTCTGTGAACCCACAACACGGCTTTGTCTGTGAGCCGTGACAGAGGGCAGAAGGTCTGAAGATTAAAGGTCGCTGTGGGTGTGTGCCATCGCTCTCTGTGTGTGTCTGTGAGTGTGTGTGTGTGTGTGTGTGTGTGTGTGTGTGTGTGTGTGTGTGTGTGTGTGTGTGTGTGTGTGTGTGTGAGAGAGAGAGTGGTTTGTCTGTTCATGCATCAGTTGTTGTCAGTAACAGGAGCAGCATGCTGAGGTAAATGCTAAGATGGGAGATTGGGTCTATTTAAAAAGCCAACTTCCCCCTCTCACTCGCACAAACCCACCTATGCCATGACCCCATTGGGCCACACAGCGTGCAAGGCAGGGTGGCAACAGCCGTGCCAAAATAAACCTCTGAAACTGAGTCTGTTTACTTCACTCTCCTCTGGGACCAAGGTTCTAGGGGAGCACGGATATAACCTAGGTGTCAGGAGAAGCAGGAAAAGGGAGACTGTTGAGTTCCAATCTGTCTGTCTGATAGGAAGGAGTCTTTTAATTAGACTCACCACGTAAGAAGAGGTATCTACCTTTGATTTCACACTTTTGCATGCACAGCAACAGTGCAAACACACACACGCACACTTATCAAATTAAATTAATTCAAGCTTTATTAACATAGCACATTTCAGACATGAATGCAATGCAAAATGCTTCATAGGGGGAAAAATGAATAAAAACAATGAAAATAAAAACAGAAACATGAGAGGACAAGTAACAAAAAAATAGCAATACAAATGTAAACACTAAAAAGCACCCTAAGAAAAAGCATAGTGAAAAAGGTGTGTCTTAAGATCAACAGTTGAAGTTGGAAGTTTACATACACTTAGGTTGGAATCATTAAGACTTGTTTTTTCAACCACTCAACAAATGTCTTGTTAACAAACTATAGTTTTGGCAAGTCGGTTAGGACGTCTACTTTGTGCATGACACAAGTAATTTTTCCAACAATTGTTTACAGATAGATTATTTCACTTATAATTCACTGTATCACAATTCCAGTAGGTCAGAAGTTTACATACACTAAGTTAACTGTGCCTTTAAACAGCTTGGAAAATTCCAGAAAATTATGTCATGGCTTTAGAAGCTTCTGATAGGCTAATTGACATCATTTGAGTCAATTGGAGGTGTACCTGTGGATGTATTTCAAGGCCTATCTTGAAACTCAGTGCCTCTTTGCTTGACATCATGGAAGAATCCAAATAAATCAGCCAAGACCTCAGAAAAGTAAGGAGACGTGTTGTGTCTCCTAGAGATGAATGTACTTTGGTGCGAAAAGTGCAAATCAATCCCAGAACAACAGCAAAGGACCTTGTGAAGATGCTGGAGAAAACAGGTACAAAAGTATCTACATCCACAGTAAAACGAGTCCTATATCGACATAACCTGAAAGGCCGCTCAGCAAGGAAGAAGCCCATGCTCCAAAACCCGCCATATAAAAGCCAGACTATGGTTTGAGACTGCACATGGGGAAAAACATCATACTTTTTGGAGAAATGTCCTCTGGTTTGATGAAACAAAAATAGAACTGTATGGCCATAATGACCATCGTTATGTTTGGAGGAAAAAGGGGGACGCTTGCAAGGCGAAGAACACCATCCCAACCGTGAAGCACGGGGGTGGCAGTATCATGTTGTGGGGTTGCATTGCTGCAGGAGCGACTGGTGCACTTCACAAATAGATGGCATCATGCGGGAGTAAAATTATGTGGATAAATTGAAGCAACATCAAGACATCAGTCAGGAAGTTAAAGCTTGGTCTCAAATGGGTCTTCCAAATGGACAATGACCCCAAGCATACTTCCAAAGTTGTGGCAAAATGGCTTAAGGACAACAAAGTCAAGCTATTGGAGTGGCCATCACAAAGCCCTGACCTCAAACCCATAGACAATTTGTGGGCAGAACTGAAAAAGCGTGTGCGAGCAAGGAGGCCTACAAACCTGACTCAGTTACACCAGCTCTGTCAGGAGGAATGGGCAAAAATTCTCCCAACGTATTGTGGGAAGCTTGTGGAAGGCTACCCGAAACATTTGACCCAAGTTAACCAATTTAAAGGCAACGCTACCAAATACTAATTGAGTGTATGTAAACTTCTGACCCACTGGGAATGTGATAAAATAAATAAAAGCTTAAATAAATCATTCTCTCTACTATTATTCTGACATTTCACATTCTTAAAATAAAGTGGTGATCCTAACTGACCTAAGATAGGGAATGTTTACTAGGATTCAATGTCAGGAATTATGAAAAACTGAGTTTAAATGTATTAGGCTCAGGTGTATGTAAACTTCCGACTTCAACTGTATTTTAAATATGTCCACAGTTTTGACCCCCCTCAGGTTCTCTGGCAGGCTATTCCAGGGGCTGGGGGCATAATAACTCAAGGCTGCCTCTCCATGACTCTTAGTCCTAGGCTTTGGGATAGTTAAAAGGCCAGTGCCAGAGGACCTGAGGGACCTACTGGGTACATAACTTAAAAGCATGTCAGACATGTATTAGGATGCACAATCATACAGCTGAATGCACGCACACACACATTCACAGAGTACTCGATCCTAATCAAAACAAACACACAAGAAAAAGATCATTAGCAGCAAAGCGCAAACAAGGACAGACCTTAGCTAAACAGGTTAAGGTGTTACTGTAGGAAGGACTCTGGCCCTCAGGCTGGCTCTATATGGAGACAATCCAGCAGATCCAAAACTGAAGAGATTATCATAGTGTTTTCTGAAATCTGTCATGGCTGCTGTTCTTCTGCCTTTTATTTCCTATTTTCTCCCCGACAGCAACGCTTGGATGCAGCCTGCTTCCCACTTGGAGGCAATTTCAACAGGCACTTAACTTGACATTTATTTGCTCAGTGCAAATTTCCCTTGTCCACCACTTAAGGCTCACATCTCCCTCAATCAAACATTGCTCTGCCTCGCTGGTCCATGGGCACGCAGGCAGAAGCTCACAGGAATACACGGTATACTCGCAAATACACACATACTGTATTTGAAAACATTTACATTTTAGTCATTTAGCAGACACTCTTATCCAGAGCGACTTACAAGAGCAATTGGGGTTAAGTGCCTTGCTTAAGGGCACATCGACATATTTTTAACCTAGTTGGCGAGAGGCATCAAACCAGCAACCGTTCTGTTACTGGCCCAACGGTCATAACCTCTTTGCTATCTGCCACCCCAAAACACACACACACACACACACACACACACACACAGACCTGAACAGACACATATGAATGAATACAATTTTAAACAGTGTAGCACACCAGATTTTGAAAAGCATCAGCTGCGTGACAGGTGTTGAGATAAGTACTAGAATTGGATTTGTTTCTTTCTTGGTTAAATGTGGCTCTATGGCCTAGATCTAATGACCCTACAGTAACTCCCTAACCCACTGAGCTCACCCCATGACCCTGGCCAGGACTAGCCAGGACTATTCCCCTGCTCAATGTGTGACTGGAAACCAATCAAGCGTCCCACCATGCACCATGTGCCCAGCTCTTGGGCTGTAACAGGCATACATAGGCAATGGTGAAGAGACAACACTTCATACCAGTGTGTTTCTGTCTGCATAACAGTTTGTTTTGTTGTGTGTAAAAAAAAACAGTAATTTGTTAGCGAGTGGGTCTACATTGGTCCTTTTTTCTCTCTTTTCATCTTGTAAATGGAAATTCAGGAAGGACACTTCCTTCTACATATATCAGATGTATTGTACCCCAGCTCACTTGTGTGTGTGTGTGTGCCTGTGTGCATGCTTGTTTGTAGCCTACATAGAGTGGACCAGTGAGCTTGATGTCCACACTGCAGATCTAAGCAGACAAAGGCACCGTGAGACAACTCTAGAGCAAAGGACAAAAGGCCCCCTCAGAGCATGAACAACCCAACCACATTGCCGGCTTTTGGGCGATAAAATAAATGAAAAGCCGATAAATAACTTTGCAGCCGGCCAAATTGTAGCCCCGATTTCGAGCACAATTCTCTTGCTCCTTGCCTCGGCTGAGGATGAGAGAGCAAGAGAGCACTGCATCACAGTGCTAGAGGCAACACTACAGATCAGGGTACGATCCCGGGCTGTGTCGCAGCCGGCCACGACGGGGAGACCCATGTAACGGCGCACAATTTGCTCAGCATCATCCGGGATACGGGAGAGTTTGGCCGGCTGGGATATCCTTGTCCCATCCCGCTCTAGTGACTCCTTGTAGCGGCCGCCAGCTGTATGGTGTTTCCTCTGACACATTGGTGCGGCTGGTTTCCAGGTGAAGCAAGCAGTGTGTCAAGAAGCAGCGTGGCTTGGCAGGGTCGTGTTTCGGAGGATACACGGCTCTCGACCTTCGCCTCTCCCGAGTCCGTATGGGACTTGCAGCAATGGGACAAGACTAACTACCAATTGGACATCATGAAATTGGGGAGAAAAAGGGGTAAAAAATAACCCCCAGAAAAGATGAGGCCTCATTGAAGTAAAATGAAAGTTAGAGAGTATGTCTATACTGAAAAGCCCACAAGAAAGGACTACAGACTGCGACCATTTTGTTTAAGAGGCTAAAACCATGATTTGGTCAAATAGTAAAGTACATTATCCTCATGATTCTTGTAATCAAAGTGTCTTCCTGCCTGCCCCTATGCCTGTTTTGTTGGGGCCTGCTTCTGTGTTGAGCGAGCCACTCTCTCCTTTCCCAATTTAAGAAAATGCTCCGGGAGAGAAAAAAAGCGGCATCCTGGTCAGACTTCGTTGGCGTGCACACCACCCACCGCTTCCGAGTATATTACTCTCCAATGTCCAGTCTCTAGACAACAAGGTGGATGAAATTAGGGCAAGGGTTGAAATTAGGGCAAAGATTGTAACATTCTCTGTTTCACGGAAGCATGGCTCTCTCAGGATATGTTGTCAGAGTCGGTACAGCCACCGGGTTTTTTCATGCGTCAAGCCAACAGACACAAACATCTTTCTGCTAAGAAGAAGGGCAAGGGTGTATGCTTCATGATTAACTAGTCATGGTGTAATCATAACAACATACAGGAACTCAAGTCCTTCTGTCCACCTGACCTAGAATTCCTTAATCAAATGCGGACCACATTATCTCCCAAGAGAATTCTCTTTGATTATAGTTACAGCAGCGTATAGCCCCCAAGCAGATACCTTGATGGCCCTCAAGGAAGTTTACTGGACTTTATGTAAACTGGAAACCATATATCCTGAGGCTGAATTTATTGTAGCTGGGGATTTTAACAAAGCTAATTTAAGAACAAGACTACCTAAATTCTATCAGCACATTGACTGCAGCACTCGTGCGAGTAATACACTGGACCACTGCTTCTCTAACTTCTGCGATGCATACAAGGCCCTCCCCCACCCTCCCTTCGGCAAATCCGACCACGACTCCATTTTGCTCCTACCGTCCTACAGGCTGAAACTCAAACAGGATGTACCCATGACTAGAACCATTCAACGCTGGTCTGACCAATCGGAATACATGCTTCAAGATTGTTTTGATCACGCGGACTGGGAAATGTTCCGGGAAGCCTCAGAGAATAATATTGATTTATACGCTGACTCTGTGAGTGAGTTTATAAGGAAGTGCATTGGAGATGTTGTACCCACTGTGACTATTAAAACCTACCCTAACCAGAAACTATGGACATATGGTGGCATTCACAAAACTGAAAGCGCGAACCACCGCATTCAACCATGTAAAGATCTCTGGAAATATGGTTGAATATACACAGTGTAGTTATTCTATCCTTAACCTCTCTAGGGTAGGGGGCAGCATTCGGAATTTTGGATGAAAAGCATGCCCAAATTAAACGGCCTGCTACTCGGGCCCAGAAGATATGATATGCATATAACTGGTAGATTTGGATAGAAAACACTCTAAAGGTTCCAAAACTGTTAGAATAGTGTCTGTGAGTATAACAGAACTGATTTAGCAGGCGGAAACCTGAGAAAAATCAATTCAGGAAGTTTTTGTTTTTGTTTTGTAGTTTTCTATTCAAAGCCATTACAGTATCTAGTGACTTAGGACTCCATTTGCAGTTCATATGCCTTCCACTAGACTGTTTCAGGCTTGTATTCTTATAAATGAGGGAGTAAGACCAGTCTGAACGAGTGGACCCTAACATGTCGCAGAATTTTTTCATGCGCATGTGCATTTCTTGTTTACCATTTATATTGACGACGTTATTGTCCGGTTAAAATATTATAGATCATTTAGGCTAAAAAACAACCTGAGGATTGAATATAAACATCGTTTGACATGTTTCTATGAACTTTACGGATACAATTTGGATTTTTTTGTCTGATTGTTTTGGCTGAGTTTGAGCCTATGGATTACTGAAGAAACCGCGCTAACAAAACTGAGGTTTTTGGATATAAAGAGACTTCATCGAACAAAAGGAACATTTATTGAGTAAATGAATGTCTTCTGATTGCCACCATATGAAGATCATCAAAGGTAAGGGATTAATTTTATCTCTATTTCTGAGTTTTGTAACGCTTCTGCTTGGCTGGTTACTGTTTGTAATAATTTGTCAACTGGGCTATGTTCTGGGCTAGGTATGTTCTGGGCTAGGTATGCTTTTGCCGAAAAGCATGTAATAAATATGACACTGTGGTTGGTTTAACAAGAAGTTAGGTTTAAAGTAAAATATGTTTTGTTTTCAGAATTTTTATAATGAGCATTTCTGTAATTGAATTTGGCGCTCTGCAACCTCACTGGATGTTGGCCAGATGGGATGCTAGCGTCCCACATACCCTAGAGAGGTTAAGGCAATCAAACAAGTGAAATGCCGGTACAGGGACAAGGTGGAGTTGCAATTCAACGGCTCAGACACGAGACGTAGGTGGCAAGGTCTACAGGCAATTACAGACTACAAAAAGAAAACCAGCCACGTCACGGACACCAAAGTCTTGCTTCCAGACAAACTAAACACCTTCTTTGTCCGCTTTGAGGATAATATAGTCCCACCGACGCGGCCCGCTACCAAGGACTGTAGCTGGAAAAGGCCAGCATCCTGGAGTCTGCTCTTCACTGTTGGCGTTGAGACTGGTGTTTGCCGGTACTATTTAACTTCTTGGTGACAGGGGCAGTATTGATCAGCTTGGATGAATAAGGTGCCCAGAGTAAACTGCCTGCTACTCTGTCCCAGATGCTAATATATACATAGTATTAGTAGTATTGGATAGAAAACCATCTGAAGTTTCTAAAACTGTTTGTATGATGTCTGTGAGTATAAGATAACTCATATGGCAGGCGAAAACCTGAGAAATATCCAACCAGTAAGTGGGAAATCTGAGGTTTGTAGTTTTTCAACTCTTTGCCATTCCAATATACAGTGTAATTGGGGTCAAATTGCACTTCCTACGGCTTCCACTAGATGTCAACAGTCTTTAGAACTTTGTTTCAGGCTTCTACTATGAAAGGGGAGAGAATGAGAGAGGATTGAGCCAGGTGTCTGGCAGAGTGCCACAGGCTCGTGAGGCGCGGTCACGAGAGATTTAGCGCTCGTTCCTTTGCTTTTCTACCGACAATGGAATTCTCCGGTTGGAACATTATTGAAGATTTATGATAAAAACATCCTAACGATTGATTCTATACTTAGTTTGACAAGTTTCTACGGCCTGTAATATAACTTTTTGAATTATTGTCCGACGTTCGGCTGGACCTGGACGTGCGTTTGGATTCGCCCTAACAAAAGAAGCTATTTGGACATAAATGATTAACTTTATCGAACAAATCAAACATTTATGGTGGAACTGGGATTCCTGGGAGTGCATTCTATGAAGATCATCAAAGGTAAGTGAATATTTATAATGCTATTTCTGACTAATGTTGACTACACAATATGGCGGATATCTTTTTGGCTGCTTTGTTGTCTGAACGCTGTACTCAGATTATTGCATGGTTTGCTTTTTAAGTAACGTTTTTTTTTAAATCTCACAGCGGTTGCATTAAGGATAAATATATCTCTAATTCCATGTATAACACTTGTATTTTCATCAACATTTATGATGAGTATTTCTGTAAATTGATGTGGCTCTCTAAACAATCACCGCATGTTTTAGAACTACTGAACATAATGCTCCAATGTGAAAGTTGATTTTTTGATAGAAATATGCACTTTAGCGAACAAAACATACATATATTGTGTAACATGAAGTTCTATGAGTGTCATCTGATGAAGATCATCAAAGGTTAGTAATTCATTTTATCTCTATTTGTGACTCCTCTCTTTGGCTGGAAAAATGGCTGTGTTTTTCTGTGACTTGGTGGTGACCTAACATAATTGTTTGCGGTGCTATTGCGGTAAAGCCTTTTTGAAATCAGACACTGTGGCTGGATTAACGAGATTTTTATCTTTAAAATGGTGTAGAATACTTGTATGCTTGAGGAATTTTAATTATGAGACTTTTGTTGTTTTGATTTTGGCGACCTGCAATTTCACTGGCTGTTGGCCAGGTGAGACGCTACCGTCCCACATATCCCAGAGAGGTTAATGAAGCTGCCAGTTGAGGACTTGTGAGGTGTCCGTTTCTCAAACTAGACACTCTAATGCACTTGTCCTCTTGCTCAGTTGTGCACTGGGGCTTCCCACTCCTCTTTCTATTCTAGTTATAGCCAGTTTGCGCTGTTCTGTGAAGGGAGTAGTACACAGCATTGTGTAAAAGATCTTCAGTTTCTTGGCAATGTCTCTCATGGAATAGCCTTCATTTCTCAGAACAAGAATAGGCTGACGAGTTTCAGAAGAAAGTACTTTGTTTCTGGCCATTTTGAGCATGTAATCAAACCCACAAATGTTTATACTCCAGATACTCAACTAGTCTAAAGAAGGCCAGTTTTATTGCCTCTTCAATAAGAACAATCTGAAATTCCTTTTTGATACTGTCGCAAATCTAACTAAAAAGCAGCATTCCCCAAGAGAGGATGACTTGAGGGAAAGATCATGATCATTAGAAAGTGAATTACGGACTCCTCTTTAAATCTGCGTATTCCTCCAAAGCTCAGTTGTCCTGTCGCACAACTCTGCCAGGAAATAGGATTAAGAGAGACACTCAAGTGTTTTAGTACTATATCTCTTGACACAATGATGAACATAATCATAGCCTCTAAACCTTTAAGCTGTATACTGGACCCTATTCCAACAACTATTGAAAGAGCTGCTTCCTGTGCTTGGCCCTCCTTGTTGAGAATAATAAACGGCTCTCTATCCACCGGAAGTGTACCAAACTCACTAAAAGTTGCAGTAATAAAGCCTCTCTTGAAAAAGCCAAACCTTGACCCAGAAAATATAAAAAACTATAGGCCTATATCGAATCTTCCATTCCTCTCAAAATTTTTTGCAAAAGCAGTTGCGCAGCAACTCACTGCCTTCCTGAAGACAAACAATGTGTACGAAATGCTTCAGTCTGGTTTTAGACCACATCATAGCACTGAGACTGCACTTGTGAAGATGGTAAATTACCTTTTAATGGTGTCAGACCGAGGCTCTGCATCTGTCCTCGTGCTCCTAGACCTTAGTGCTGCTTTTGATACCATCGTTCACCACGTTCTTTTGGAGAGATTGGAAACCCAAATTGGTCTACACGGACAAGTTATGGCCTGGTTTAGAGCTTATCTGTCGGAAAGATATCAGTTTGTCTCTGTGAATGGTTTGTCCTCTGACAAATCAACTGTAAATTTCGGTATTCCTCAAGGTTCCGTTTTAGGACCACTATTGTTTTCACTATATATTTTACCTCTTGGGGATGTCATTTGAAAACATAATGTTAACTTTCACTGCTATGCGGATGACACACAGCTGTACATTTCGATGAAACATGGTGAATTACCAAAATTGCCCTCGCTAGAAGCCTGTGTTTCAGACATAAGGAAGTGGATGGCTGCAAACGTTCTACTTTTAAACTCGGACAAAACAGAGATGCTTGTTCTAGGTCCCAAGAAAAAAAGAGATCTTCTGTTGAATCTGACAATTAATCTTGATGGTTGTACAGTCGTCTCAAATAAAACTGAAGGACATCGGCGTTACTCTGGACCCTAATCTCTCTTTTGACGAACATATCAAGACCATTTCAAGGACAGCTTTTTTCCATCTACGTAACATTGCAAAAATCTGAAACTTTCTGTCCAAAAATTATGCAGAAAAATGAATCCATGCTTTTGTTACTTCTAGGTTAGACGACTGCAATGCTCTACTTTCTGGCTACCTGGATAAAGCACTAAATAAACTTCAGTTAGTGCTAAATGCAACTGCTAGAATCCTGACTAGAACCCCAAACATGTATCATATTACTCCAGTGCTAGCCTCCTTACACTGGATTCATGTTAAGGTAAGGGCTGATTTCAAGGTTTTACTGCTAACCTACAAAGCTCCTACCTATCTTTCCGATTTGGTCCTGCCATACATACCTACACATACGCTACGGTCACAAGACGCAGGCCTCCTAATTGTCCCTAGAATTTCTAAGCAAACAGCTGGAGGCAGGGCTTTCTCCTATAGAGCTCCATTTTTATGGAATGGTCTGCCTACCCATGTGAGAGACGCAGACTCGGTCTCAACCTTTAAGTCTTTACTGACTAGTCTCTTCAGTGGGTCAGTGGGTCATATGATTGAGTGTAATCTGGCCCAGGAGTGTGAAGGTGAACGGAAAGGCTCTGGAGCAACGAACCGCCCTTGCTGTCTCTGCCTGGCCGGTTCCCCTCTCTCCACTGGGATTCTCTGCCTCTAACCCTATTACAGGGGCTGAGTCACTGGCTTACTGGTGCTCTTCCATGCTGTCCCTGGGAGGGGTGCGTCACTTGAGTGGGTTGAGTCACTGACGTGATCTTTCTGTCTGGGTGGCGCCCCCCTTGGGTTGTGCCGTGGCGGAGATCTTTGTGGGCTATACTCGGCCTGGTCTCAGGATGGTAAATTGGTGGTTGAATATATCCCTCTAGTGGTGTGGGGGCTGTGCTTTGGCAAAGTGGGTGGGGTTATATCCTTCCTGTTTGGCCCTGTCCGGGGGTATCATTGGATGGGGCCACAGTGTCTCCTGACCCCTCCTGTCTCAGCCTCCAGTATTTATGCTGAAGTAGTTTGTGTCAGGGGGCTAGGGTCAGTTTGTTATATCTGGAGTACTTCTCCTGTTTTATCCGGTGTCCTGTGTGAATTTAAGTATGCTCTCTCTAATTCTCTCTTTCTCTCTTTCTTTCTCTCTCTCGGAGGACCTGAGCCCTAGGACCATGCCTCAGGACTACCTGGCATGATGACTCCTTGCTGTCCCCAGTCCACCTGGCCGTGCTGCGGCTCCAGTTTCAACTGTTCTACCTGCAGCTATGGAACCCTGACCTGTTCACCGGACGTGCTACCTGTCCCAGACCTGCTGTTTTCAACTCTCTAGAGACAGCAGGAGCGGTAGAGATACTCTTAATGATCGTCTATGAAAAGCCAACTGACATTTACTCCTGAGGTGCTGACTTGTTGCACCCTCGACAACTACTGTGACTATTATTATTTGACCATGCTGGTCATTTATGAACATTTGAACATCTTGGCCATGTTCTGTTATAATCTCCACCCGGCACAGCCAGAAGAGGACTGGCCACCCCTCATAGCCTTGTTCCTCTCTAGGTTTCTTCCTAGGTTTTGGCCTTTCTAGGGAGTTTATCCTAGCCACCCTGCTTCTACACCTGCATTGCGTTGCTGTTTGGGGTTTTAGGCTGGGTTTCTGTACAGCACTTTGAGATATCAGCTGATGTAAGAAGGGCTATATAAATACATTTGATTTGATTAGAAGTGAACACAGAAGTGATGGTTGATGATAATGGGCCTCTGTACGCCTATGTAGATATCCATAGAAAATCTGCCGTTTGAACTACAATAGTCATTTACAACATTAACAATGTCTACACTGTATTTCTGATAAATTTGATGTTATTTTAAATGGACAAAAAATAGCTTTTCTTTCAAAAACAAGGACATTTCTAAGTGAACCAAAACTTTTGAACGGTAGTGTCACGCCCTGACCATAGTTTGCGTTGTTTGTTTCTATGTTTTGTTTGGTCAGGGTGTGATATGAGTGGGCATTCTATGTTGTATGTCTAGTTTGTCTGTTTCGATGTGTTTGGCCTGATATGGTTCTCAATCAGAGGCAGGTGTTAGTCGTTGTCTCTGATTGGGAACCATATTTAGGTAGCCTGTTTTGTATTATGGGTTGTGGGTGATTGTTCCTGTTTCCTGTGTTTACGTTACGGGACTGTTTCATCTTCGTTCATTTTGTCGGTTTATTGTTTTTGTTCGTTGTTAAAGTATTCTATTAAAATGGATAATCATCACGCTGCATTTTGGTCCTCCTCTCTATCTCCAGACGAAGACCGTTACAGGTGGTGTATATGTCTATGTTTATCATACAGTGGACGCCTAAGCCTATGCATGCAATGCCCTGATGCATTTAGTGCTCAAATCTCAAACCGCTGAACCGTGAGCTGGACATTTGTTTTAGGAAAGTAAAAAACAATAGGCTATGAAGTTTCGCATATGCTACAAATCAAAACACAAGGAATGGTGTTTTGTAATTTGTTAAAGGATGATTCTAAGCACATGTAAATGTGGCTCATTTGGCCAATATCCTTTGTTTATTGATGGCGTTGACTGCGTGGGTGGACACCCTAATGGGTTACGCACCCAATGCATATGGATGACCGGTAAATTTCTGAAATGTCCGATAGATTTTTTTTATCTTCCTGGTCACTTGTCCGGCGCAGAACCTTGATACATACACACCAATAAACACACACATTCTGGACACACTCACACACACATGTAAAAACACAAACAGGCACACTGATATGGCTGACACATAAATATACATTCACTATACTTATTATATCTACAAATATTTAACAAATATATATAACTATATAACTTAACAACAGTTGGTCACAAAAACATAAACTCATATACATGCACGCCACAAGCCACAAAACAAAACCACCCACGCACAGACACAGGCATCCTGCTCTTGCTAATGGTTCCTTTATTGCAGCCCGCCAGAGCGTGCACACCTGCTGAAGCAGGGGGATGGGGGCGCTTACCGGCAGCCCAGGGGAAATCGCTCGTTCATAATCAAAATGGCAAATAAATAAATGCCTTCCATTACACACAGCCATTTTGAGAACTCTCAGATAAACAAACAGAGTTTTGACGGCAAAAGCATTTGATTGGAAATTGACATTAAGCAGTCGCGCACAGTGCCGGCAACTGAGAGAAGAAATATAAATCAATGCGGGAAGCCAACTGCTCTCACTCACGACACTTCAAGTATCTAAGTGAAGGAAGACTGAAAAATAGGAATTATTTTTCCAAGTTACTGACCGTCCACGTTCACCATTCGCCAACATTCAGAGTTTTGCGGATTAAAAACAGCATTTCTTCCGTGCATGGTTTAATCATATCACGTTGAATCTCTTTTTCTGTAGCCTAGTTTGATACTGTACAGGTTAACATATTTGAGGAGTCATGAATCTACTGTAAACATCCAATTTGGTTTAGATTGAAAAGGGTGGAAAAACTAGGACTTGGAAGGCTTTCCAATAGATGTTGGAACATTGCTGTGGGGACAAGGGCATTAGTGAGGTTGGACACTAATGTTGGAAGATTAGGCCTGGTTTGCAGTCGGAGTTCCAATTCATCCCAAAGGTGTTCGATCGGGTTGAGGTCAGGGCTCTGTGCAGGCCAGTCAAGTTCTTCCACACCGATCTCGACAAACCATTTCTGTATGGACTTCGCTTTGTGGATGGAGGCATTGTTACGCTGAAACAGGAATGGCCCTTCCCCAAACTGTTGCCACAAAGTTGAAAGCACAGAATCGTCTAGAGTGTCATTGTGTGCTGTAGCATTAAGATTTCCCTTCACTGGAACTAAGGGGTCTAGCCCGAACCATGAAAAACAGCTCCAGACCATTATTACTCCTCCAACAAACTTTACAGATGGCACTATGCATTTGGGCATGTAGCGTTCTCCTGGCATCCGCCAAACCCAGATTCATCAATCCAGAGAACGCGTTTCCACTGCTCCAGAGTCAAATGGTGGTGAGCTTTACACCTGCAGTCAGGCAGGTCAAGACCCTGGTGAGGATGATGAGCACGCAAATGAGCTTCCCTGAGACGATTTCTGACAGTTTGTGCAGAAATTCTTCGGTTGTGCAAACCCAGTTTCACCAGCTGTCCTGGTCGCTCGTCTCAAACCATCCCATAGGTGAAGAAGCTGGATGGGGAGGTCCTGGACTGGTGTGGTTACATGTGGTCTGTGGTTGTGAGGGCGGTTGAACGTACTGCCAAATTCTCTAAAACGACATTGGAGGCAGCTTATGGTAGAGAAATTCCCATTCAATTATCTGGCAACAGGTCTGGTGGACGTTCCTTCAGTCAGCATGCCAATTGCACGCTCCCTCAACTTGAAACATCTGTGGCATTGTGTTTTGTGACAAAACTGCACATTTTCGAGTTTCCAGTTATTTTCCCCAGCACAAGGTGCACATATGTAATGATCATGCTGTTTAATCAGTTCATTGATATGCCACACCTGTCAGGTGGATGGATTATCTTGGCAAAGGAGAAATGCTCACTAACAGGGATGTAAAAAAAATTGGAAAATTTCTGGGATCTTTTATTTCAGCTCATGAAACGGAACACTTTACATGTTGCATTTATATTTTTGTTCAGTACCACTCTGTGGAAATCTGAGACTCTCATGAACACAATGGTGTTCTCCGTTTTGCCATTGGACGCCCTCAAGCCTCACAAGACTCATCTGAAGGTCCCCGGTACCAGTTTAAAAAAATGAATAGAAGTATATATGGAGATAGTTGAATGACTAAAATAAGGGGATAAATACATGTCAAAATACATTTCCTGATCTTTTTTATCTCTCTCAGATATAGGACAGACACTGCAGAACAAAGTTCCTTTAGATTTTTTGGGGGACTATTTCGTTTCAAATATTTTTTATTAAACACACACAAGAATGGTGTATAGGTATACAATTCTTATCTAAACATAAAAGAGCATACAGGAACAACAAGACCCAGAGTTCTGGGTGCAGAACAAATAATACAAAACACAACATACAAAACAAGGACACGTAGAAAGAAAGAGGGAAGATGTCCCCCCTATCCCCCCCCACCCTTATTCCCCCAACCCCCCCCCCCCCCCCCCCCCCCCCCTCCCAACTGCTCGGGTGGCAGGGCCAGCACATGCTACCCAAAGGTAGATTCAAATATTACAATTGAGAGTGCGTTAATAAGTACTAATTCACAGCGCCGACTCGTCCAAGTAGGAGAGGAAAGGCTGCCAGATTTGATCAAATGTTGATAATTTATTGTTCAGAATATATCTAATTCTTTCTAAGTGTACAGTGTTTGCCAATTCACTGAGACATAATTTGGTAGAGGGCGCTTCCCTCCTCTTCCAAAACAACAAGATTAGTTTTTATGCCGAGATGAGACCGTACGAGATTAGTTGTTTTTGGGGGTTGGTTAATCCGTTTAGGGACTCAGATACTCCCAGGATTATCAGAAGCGGGCCTGGATCTATTGAAGTCTCCAAAACTTCAGAGAGGATCCCAAAAATTCCACTCCAATAACCATGCAAGCTAGAGCATAGGGCAAAGCAGTGGAGTAGTGTACCCTGCGTAGCCTGACATTTATCACATGTAGGGGATGTGTCAGGAAATATCCTATGCAGTTTAGTTTTGGAATAGTGTAATCTGTGTAAAACCTTGAATTGTATGAGACGATGTCTGGAATTAATGGAGTATGTGTGGATATACTCCAAGCTCTCTTCCCAGTCTGCCACCGAGATGTCAGTCCCTAGTTCTTCCTCCCATTTTGCCTTGATGGCATCAGTGGAAGGTGTGCTAACAGATTGAAAAGCATCATATAGACGCGATATCAGTTTATCGGAGGTGGGGCATATTTTTATGCATCCGTCAAACATGGAAGGTTTGGCATTCCCAAATGTTGGGAGGTGTTTCCTAACGTAGTCTCTAATTTGTAGGTATCTGAAAAAATTACTTCTGGGAAGGTTATAAGTTTCCCTCAGCAACTCAAAGGAAGCAAAGGTCCCTTCTATGTATAAATCCCCTATGGTACTTATCCCCAACTCTCCCCATCGCTCAAAGGTGATATCAAGGTTAGAAGGGGCAAAGGAGGGATTCCTGGCGACAGGGAGCATGAATGACATTGGTCTAAGCTCAAAGTTGACTTTAATTTGCTTCCAGATTCGGACTGTGCTATGTATAATAGGATTGTTACAATAAAGTGACATCTCCAGATTGACAGGCGACAAAATCACAGCGCCAATAGAGAAGGGGTGACACTCCTCACGCTCCATACTAAGCCAGCTGGATGCCGGAAGTACGTCATCCAGCAGAAACGTAACAATGCGGAGGTTAGCGGCCCAGTAATAAAATATAAAATTTGGGAGAGACAATCCTCCTTCCATCTTGGATTTACAGAGGTGTTTTTTACCTATCCTGTGTGTTTTATAATCCCAGATGAAAGGATTGATAATTGAGTCAAGTTGTTTATGAAAGGATTTAGGTATGAATACTGGGATGTTCTGATATAGGTAGAGCAGTTGTGGGAGGAAGACCATTTTAATGGCATTAATTCTTCAGAGGAGAGAAATTGGGAGAGTTCTCCAAAATAGTATGTTTGCTTTGAGTTTTTGTATCAGAGAGGGGAAATTATCTTTAAATAGTAAGGAGTATTGTTTGGTAACTACAATTCCTAGGTAGGTAAATTTTTCTGAAGAAAATGGGAGATGTTCTAGCCAGGAGGCATTTTGCGACCGTATGGGCATTAATTCACTCTTGTTCCAATTTATTCTGTATCCCGAGAAGGTACCAAACAAATTGATCACATCAAGAATAGCTGGGATACTAGCCTGGGGTTCTGTTACATAGAACATAGAACATAGGATGTCATCTGCGTATAGGGAGATCTTATTTAGAGTATCTTTAGTATTATAGCCGTGTATTGCTGCATGAGATCTAATCGTCTGAGCGAGCGGTTCGATAATTAGGGCGAAGAGCATAGGCGACAGCGCACAACCCTGCCTTGTCGCCCTGTTGAGGTTAAATCGGGGCGACAATGATTGGTTAGTGAGTATTCTGGCACAGGGGTTCCTATATAAAAGCTGGATCCAATTTATGAACCTATCTCCAATACTAAATTTCACCTTTACTTCCCACCCTGTTCCCCTAATTTCCCTAACACTTACCCCCTTGGGGGACTATTTCTATTGGCTAATAGCAGTAATGCCAAATGCAATGTTTCATCCAATTTTTGTATATATTGTATATTTTTATACCTTAAAGGGACTTAAAATTCTAAATCAAATAGCTAAATGATTGTTGGTATGACCATCTTAAAACAATTCCATACGTTAGCTTGGAACCAACCCCCCCCTCCGCCTTAGACTATAGAGGGTTAATAGAGTGTGCATGCACGTGTGAGCAATGCAGGAGACTGCACAGCATGTCAGTCCTGTAAAGGGAGCAAAGGTCAGATGGTAATGATGAGAGATGTCCCATTTGCAAAACAAAACCTATTCACTCGTATTCAAAGCACCGCTATAAAATACACATGATTTGACATTCACAGAGAGACTATTCTACACAATATATGCATGCACACTTACTTTCTTCATCAATCTCTCAATCCCTCAAAGACACGTGCATGCAAACTCACACACACGCACGTGCGCACACACACAGGCACCTTCCAGAGTTGAGTAGGCCTCATTAGAACACCACAGTGCCAGTGGCAGTAGTGCACTCCTCTGCTCCCAGATTTATTGATGCAGCATTTTTCACCCTGCCTTTACTGCGCCAGTGAAGGCACTTTGGGGTATTATAGTGCTGCAGAAGGCCAGCCTGGCACTCTGATGGCACAAACACAGTGGGTGCTGTGGCCCCTGTGCCAACCCCCATTACTGGTACTAAAACCTGGGATTTAAGGCCCTAAACGCAAATTAACATAGAGACAAATTGCTGACACTGTGAGACTCAAAGGGTCAGAGTGAGTACAGCCCCACATCTCATCCACAGCTAGAGACGACCAGGTCAAACAGTAGTAGTGGGATATACCATTAACATGGTAGGAGCTAAAATCATCCTATGTATTGCTGTTGTGGTGGAATGATGCAAAAGGGTTGATAATGAAGTGTGCCAAGACAAAATACATCATACTTACAGCTGGCACTGGTCTCCCTTGATCCCCTTGGTTTGACAGTAACATTTCCCTGTCGACACCTGACATAGATTGGCATGTCCGTTGCACTTGCAAGCTGCCATGATCAAATAAAACAAAAGGGAGGAGAAAGAGAGGAGAGCAGGGGAGAGAGGAGAAAGAGGAAAACACTGTCAGTCTTCTCACAATGATGCACAACACAAACCTGTGAGTCAAACCTGTGAGTCAGACAGGAGAGTGACAGGGCTGAACATGGGCCTGAGCTCTCGGGCGAATCTGACATCTTCCTGGACTGTTCTGTTTATGTCTAAACACCACTATCTGGTGGCAAAGGGATTAACACTGGTGTCCTCACCTAACCTTAAAATCAGTGACCTTGGGTTAGCCAGAGGGGAGTGACAGTGAGTAACATAATGTGATAGTTGCAGAGGACAAAACAGCATTGAATATAAACATATTGCACACCCAAGAGCAACATTAGGCAGATACAGTTAGAATGTTTACAGCAAGTCAATGTTTAAATCATGACTGTTAGCTTCTGTATATATGCTGACCCGAAACCTTGGGGATAAAATGATCCGTTGAAATTGCATGTGTATGTCAAAAAATGATGGGGAGTGTGTTTATAGTTACTCATTCTGAGTGGTCTGATCGAGAGAATGCACAGGAAATGGATAGAACACTGTTTCTGAGAAATGAGGTCAAGGTAACCTGGGGCAGAGAGGGCATAATGAGACCAAAATACTCTCAAGCCATTATATGAGTGAGTCTAAGTGCATGATTCCATAGAAGGGTCCTTTGGAGGAAGGGCTGTTGACATATACACTACACAAAAGTATGCGGACACCCCTTAAAATTAGTGGATTCGGCTATTTCAGCCACACCCGTTACTGACAGGTGTATAAAATCTAGCACACAGCCATGCAATCTCCATAGACAAACATTGGAAGTAGAATGGCCTTACTGAAGAGCTCAGTTATTTTCAACGTGGCACCGTTATAGGATGCCACTCTTCCAACAAGTCTGTTCATCAAAATTCTGCCCTGCTAGAGCTGCCCCGTAAGTGCTGTTATTGTGAAGTGGAAATGTCTAGGAGCAACAACGGCTCCGCCGCCAAGTGTTAGGACATTCAAGCTCACAGAATGGGACTGCTAGGTACTAAAGTGCGTAGCGTGTAAAAATGATCTGTCCTCGGTTGCAACACTCACTACAGAGTTCCAACCTGCCTCTGGAAGCCATGTCAGCACAATAACTGTTTGTCAAGAGCTTCCTGAGATGGGTTTCCATGGCAGAGAAGCCGCACACAAGCCTAAGATCACTATGCGCAATGCCAAGCATCGGCTGGATTGGTGTAAAGCTCGCCGCCATTGGACTCTGGAGCAATGGGAACGCATTCTCTGGGGTGATGAATCACGCTTCACCATCTGACAGTCCGATGGACAAATCTGGGTTTGGTGGATGCCAGAAGAACACTACCTGCCCGAATGCATAGTGCCAACTGTAAAGTTTGGTGGATGAGGAATAATGATCTGGGGTTGTTTTTCATGGTTCAGGTTAGGACCCTTAGTTCCAGTGAAGGGACATTTTAACACCACAGCATTCAATGACATTCTAGACAATACTGTGCTTCCAACTTTGTGGTAACAGTTTGGGGAAGACCCTTTTCTGTTTCAGCATGACAATGCCTCCATGAACAAAGCGAGGTCCATATAGAAATGGTTTGTCGAGATCCGTGTGGAAAAACTTGACTGGAGTGCACAGAGCCCTGATGTCAAACCCATCGAACACCTTTGGAATGAATTGGAACGCCGACTGCAAGCCAGGCCTAATCGACCAACATCGGTGCCTAACCTCACTAATGCTCTTGTGGATGAATGGAAGCAAGTCCCTGCAGCAATGTTCCAACATATAGTGGAAATCCTTCCCAGATCAACTCCATGTTAATGCCCATGATTTTGGAATGAGATGTTCGACGATCAGGTGTCCACATACCTTTTGCCATGTAGTGTATTTTACATGTATCTTAAATCATAAGAGAGAAATAATTTATTGTTGGAATATTTGTGAAACATTATGGAGTCTTAAATGAGGCATGGGTAAGCCAAAATATCACAAATCGTCTAACTTTAAGTATTTCTCAATTATGCCATGTCAAATAAATGTCAATAATCCTTCATCCAAAGAGCCCTTCTATGGATAAAATATGAGGAAAAAATATGAGCAACCACAGGAGCGAGAGAGAGAATCTGTGAATGTAGCATGATCTCTGACTCATCCAGCTCCTTTACAGAAGTTTGGCAGATATTACTCCAGATCTAACAGTCTGTTCTCAAAATACATAGGCAAATACTTTCACTCTCTCAGAAACGTTGCCAAAACCAACAACAAACAGTTCCAGTGACGAATCATCAGGACAAAAACAACACATTGCGTAGAGCCTTAGAAATATCCCATTAAAACTTGACTTTCATACATAAAGTATAGACAGACCCTTAGGGTCCACTGTGATGTCCCGGACACTGGAAAGAAAAACTAGACCATCCTCGTCCTTCTCCATTCTGCTGTTCTGTAGGAGGCACCACTAACTAACTACTGCAGCAGTAGAGACATGCCACTTCGCTTCCACTGTCTGTCCTATTTTCAGAGAAACACAGAGATCAAAATAATGGAATTAACAGGGAAAATACAATGAGGATTCTGTGTTGGAAGGCAGTGCAGCTTGTTAGCTTTTTATCTTTGGGGCATATGCTTTATGAGCGGTAGCTCTCTCTGTGCATCCCAGCGCAAATTCCCAAATGGAGCTCTCCCCCTCCATCTCTCCCTCCCTCTTTTGAACAAAACCAAATAGAGAAGTTTGACAAAGAGATGTATTGTATTTTTCATCTTTAATCAGATGTAACTGACCCAATTAAAGAAGCTGACACAGAGACCATGTAAGATAGCTCTCAGTAAATATTTTTTCATGATACTATTCCCTTGACAGCAAAGTTAGTATTTTCTGTACAATGAGATGTTTTGGTATTTTATTAGGATACACTGCCCTCTCTCACAGCCCTAGGGGTATCTGTACTACAGCATAACATAAACACGCTATCAAACATACTCAAACACATCCCACACTTCCATAACCAGATACATGTTCACACACACAGACACAAGATGAAATGCCTCCTCTCACACAGTCATACCAAAAACAAAAAAGTATAAATCTATTTTTGTGATTCAGCTATACCGTATTTGCATTTTAAGTTTTTGAGAACAGTAAGACAAGGGATTTACTCAGTTGGAATTATGCCTAGCTACACAGACAGTTTAGCACTAATGTAATACTGTATACAGTACTCTGGCTCAATGTAAGCATTAAGAATGTTCTAACATTCAGGCTTAGTGTAGATGATGTATGATACATTGCCAATATGCGAGGAAAGTCTGATAGCTGCCACAATGAAAATAGAAATTGGATAAACAGAATGAATGATCATTGGCCCAGTGCATGTATAGCTCTGTGACTACATTGTCAAACTCCCAAAGTGTCTAGTATGCATAGTATTAACAGGGGGTTAGCTCTTGTAGGCTGTGCTGTAGAGACAGGGCCTGCAGCTGTAGAGCTCTTCTCCTCTCTGTGCAGAGCAGACACTGATATGATTTATGGTTAAATTAGGATCTGTATAAAATGTACTATCATAATAGGAGCAGAGCAGTGTGCTTCAGGAGCTGCTGTATAAGCACTTAGACAGGAAGATGTGGGGAGCATGGACTGACTCAATACCACTACAACAGGGTCTACTGCAGATATACAGTGCCTTGCGAAAGTATTCGGCCCCCTTGAACTTTGCGACCTTTTCCACATTTCAGGCTTCAAACATAAAGATATAAAACTGTATTTTTTTGTGAAGAATCAACAACAAGTGGGACACAATCATGAAGTGGAACGACATTTATTGGATATTTCAAACTTTTTTAACAAATCAAAAACTGAAAAATTGGGCGTGCAAAATTATTCAGCCCCTTTACTTTCAGTGCAGCAAACTCTCTCCAGAAGTTCAGTGAGGATCTCTGAATGATCCAATGTTGACCTAAATGACTAATGATGATAAATACAATCCACCTGTGTGTAATCAAGTCTCCGTATAAATGCACCTGCACTGTGATAGTCTCAGAGGTCCGTTAAAAGCGCAGAGAGCATCATGAAGAACAAGGAACACACCAGGCAGGTCCGAGATACTGTTGTGAAGTTTAAAGCCGGATTTGGATACAAAAAGATTTCCCAAGCTTTAAACATCCCAAGGAGCACTGTGCAAGCGATAATATTGAAATGGAATGAGTATCAGACCACTGCAAATCTACCAAGACCTGACAGTCCCTCTAAACTTTCAGCTCATACAAGGAGAAGACTGATCAGAGATGCAGCCAAGAGGCCCATGATCACTCTGGATGAACTTCAGAGATCTACAGCTGAGGTGGGAGACTCTGTCCATAGGACAACAATCAGTCGTATATTGCACAAATCTGGCCTTTATGGAAGAGTGGCAAGAAGAAAACCATTTCTTAAAGATAAACAACACTTTTTATGGGTAAAGTTTGCCACAAGCCACCTGGGAGACACACCAAACATGTGGAAGAAGGTGCTCTGGTCAGATGAAACCAAAATTGAACTTTTTGGCAACAATGCAAAACGTTATGTTTGGCGTAAAAGCAACACAGCTGAACACACCATCCCCACTGTCAAACATGGTGGTGGCAGCATCATGGTTTGGGCCTGCTTTTCTTCAGCAGGGACAGGGAAGATGGTTAAAATTGATGGGAAGATGGATGGAGCCAAATACAGGACCATTCTGGAAGAAAACCTGATGGAGTCTGCAAAAGACCTGAGACTGGGACGGAGATTTGTCTTCGAACAAGACAATGATCCAAAACATAAAGCAAAATCTACAATGGAATGGTTCAAAAATAAACATATCCAGGTGTTAGAATGGCCAAGTCAAAGTCCAGACCTGAATCCAATCGAGAATCTGTGGAAAGAACTGAAAACTGCTGTTCACAAATGCTCTCCATCCAACCTCACTGAGCTCGAGCTGTTTTGCAAGGAGGAATGAGAAAACATTTCAGTCTCTCGATGTGCAAAACTGATAGAGACATACCCCAAGCGACTTACAGCTGTAATTGCAGCAAAAGGTGGCGCTACAAAGTATTAACTTAAGGGGGCCGAATACTTTCGCAAGGCACTGTACATACATACATACATACATACACACACACACACACACACACACACACACGGAACTATATACATGAACCTAAACGGACAAGGAACAAACAAGCACACTATTGTGCCTATGCTTGCAGAAACATACACGAATGCATATGAGCAGACTCACAGCCCTGACCCTCACTTTACTCTTGTTATTTCATAACGGTGGTTGTCTACAGGGACTGCTTCTAAAGTTCTCAACAACTGACACATTGTGGTTTCTTCTGCTGGTATCTCTTAGAATGCGGAGACACAATGCAGCTCACACTTCTGAGCCAAGTTCTGAGACAACAAGCTGTGATAGCTAGCTGATTGGCTACAAAGGCTGGTCTGACACACCTGAGCCTCCCATTCTGCACACTCTGGTCCTGTGAGACTTGACACATCTTAGATTGTGTGTCCCTATAGTGTAACACTGTGTGGTGCATGGTGGCATACAGGTAGCAGTGGTGTCTAATGACATTCACTGTCAGTCCCTCTAGGGCCCTCCTTTTGCTGAGGTTAACACATATGACTAAGTTCTAAAAATGAAAGGAGGAAAAAAAGTGTCTTCGAGGTAGCTTTGCGGGGCAGAAATCCTGGACTAAGAAGTAATTGCAGAACCCATTGATGTGATTCAAAATAGTTTAGTGCCAATTTAGCAGATTTAATTTCAACACTGTAACCAGCTCACAGGGCTTCAGTGTTTGCCTGTTTAAAACCTTGCCTGTTAAATCAGCCATTGATTCAGGCCAGAGAATCCAGGTGAGTGGACTCAATATAATAAATTACACAATTAAACGCCAGGGAGAAACTAGCCTAAGACTCCTTCTAGTCATCTAGGACTAGAGTTGAAGTCACCTGCTGGAAACTGATTGATTTCTAACAAGGTGGAACAGTACCCTAACCCCTTATATGCTCCCTGGCTAGATCAATTACATTTACAGTGGGTATGCCTGCATTTGGCTGCTCATCCATTCATTCAACATGGCATGTGTCACTGCTAGTTATTTACCACACTAAAACCTATTTTGATTGAGTATGCCTTGAAAACAGTATTGCATTAGGAGCCACTAAACTCTGATGCGTGGGAGGGGATTGGATGTGAAAAAGCATCACACACCATATTTTCTGCTGACAACACAAAAATAAGATACAAAAAAAAAAGAATCCTCTAACCAACGAGCGGATTTGATATAAATCATATTTCCCATTCCTCGTGCAAGCCTCTGCAGAGCCTACAATTTCTCACCCCACTGCATCCTGCATCTGTGCGTAAGAGACAGCAGATCTAATGCACATACACTACAATGGTGTGTGCGTGCGCGTGTGTGTGTGTGTGTGTTGGTTGGTTGGTTGGTTCTTCTACCCTTGTGGGAACCAAAAATCACAAAAAGGTCCCAGAAGGACAGTAAAACAAGGAAAATGCCCATTAGGACAAGGGCTATTTTAACATTTGGGGTTAAGGGTTAAGGTTAGGAATTGGGTTTAGGGTTTTGATTACAGGTTAAACCTGCAATATGCAACTTTTTGGGCTACCCAACCAAATTCATATAGAAATGTTATAGATCTTTCATTCTCATTGAACGCAAGTCTAAGAAGCGGTAGATCTGTTCTATGTGCTCTATTTCTATGCTTCCCATTCTTAAGTTTAGCTTTTGTGTCATTTACCTTCGGTTTTGTACACCAGCTTCAAACAGCAAAAAAATATTTAAAGTTGTGGAACATATATATATATTTCACAGCAGTTTAGATGGTACAATGATCCTCTTCACTATACTTGTTTGTTTTTCACAAACTAAAATTAGGCAAACTATTAGAATTTTAGCAACTGGCCATTTCTGCATAGCACCTTTTATGGTTAGGGAAAATAGGATTTTGAATCGAAATCCATTTTAGGTCCCCATGTGTGTTGTGTGGTTGTTTTAATTATTGTGTTACATAAACCAGGTTTCCATCCAACCTACATGTCGGTAAAAAATGTCATGACAGGCCTGATAGAAACAGCAAATGTGTCTGTAAACTTTGCAAATGTACCCCCAAAAAATACGATAGACAAAGTGAGATCTTTTAATGTCAGTAAAACTAATTATGGGAGAAATGGTGGTGGAAACGCCTTTATGTGCAAATATTGATATAATAACCATCATATAGGAGTAAACTTGGAGTCACGCGATGATATGTTGTGTGGTACTACCACTACGACTCAAGAAAGCATGCAGTTTATTAGGCTACAAATGAAATAAGTTATGATAAACTTCACAGGGTGGTGAAAGTGCACAAATAAAATATCAAATCTAATTGTATTTGTCACATGCGCCGATGTCACGTTCTGACCTTTATTTCCTTTGTTTTGTCTTTATTTAGTATGGTCAGGGCGTGAGTTGGGGTGGGCAGTCTGTGTGTTTCTCTATGTTGGGGTTTTGAGTTCAGCCTAATATGGTTCTCAATCAGAGGCAGGTGTCGTTAGTTGTCTCTGAGAATCATACTTAGGTAGCCCGGGTTTCACTTTTGAGTTGTGGGTGTTTGTTTTCGAGTCAGTGTTGGTCACCACACGGAACTGTTTCGTTGATGCACGTTATTTTTTGTTTTGTTCGAGTGTTCAGTTGTTTTTGTAATAAATCATTATGGACACTTACCACGCTGCGTTTTGGTCCGATCCCTGCTACACCTCCTCAGAAGAGGAGGAAGAATGTCGTTACAGCCGAATACAACAGGTGTAGACCTTACTGTGAAATGCGTACTTACAAGCAAGCCCTTAACCAACACCACAGTTCAAGAAATAGAGTTAAGAAAATATTTACTAAATAAACTAAAGAAAAAAAATCTAATCAAAAAGTCACAAGAAAATTACAAGAAAATTACATAAGAATAATGAGGCTATATACAGGGGGTACCGGTACAGAGTCAATGTGGGGTACAAGTTGGTCGAGGTAATTTGTAAAATGAATATGCATAGATAATACACAGCGAGTAGCAGCAGTGTAAAAACCGAGAGGGGGGTGGTAGCGGAGAGAACAGTCTATGACTTGGGTGACTGGAGTCTTTCACAATTTGTGGGCCTTCCTATAACAGCCTGTTATATAGGTCCTGGATGGCAGGAAGCTTGGCCCCAGTGATGTACTGGGTACTGGGCCGTACACACTACCCTCTGTAGCGCCTTACGGTCAGATGCCTAGCAGTTGCCATACCAGGCGGTGATGCAACCGGTCAAGATGCTCTTGATGGTGTAACTGGGGACCCATGCCAAATCGTTTCAGTCTCCTGAGGGGGAAAAGGTGTTGTCGTGCCATCTCACAACTGTCTTGGTGTGTTTGGACCATTATATAGTTTGTTGGTGATGTGGACACCAAAGAACTTGAAACTCTGGAACCTCTCCACTTCAGCCCTGTTGATGTTAATGGGGGCCTGTTCTGCCCTCCTTTTCCTGTAGTCCACGATCAGCTCCTTTATCTTTCTCACATTAAGGGAGAGATTGTTGTCCTGGCAACACACTGACAGGTCTCTGACCTCCCTATAGGCTCATTCTCATTGTTGTCGGTGATCAGGCCTACCACTGTTGTGTTGTCAGGCTGTTGAAGTTGTGCTTGGGCACGCAGTCGTGGGTGAACATGGAGTACAGGAGGAGAATAAGCCTGCACCCCTGATGAGCTTGATGCTCCTTTCCAATAAATATCTAGGGTCTTAGTCTGGTGACATAATGATCGATGCTTGGCTGACATTTGATAAGTAAAAATGATCTCAAACATTATGCGGAATTAGAATATTAGCATGAAAATCTGTCATCAATTGGATGAAAACCTAGCTATAGAGACCAAAGCATTGACTGAAATCTTGAACCTAGTACTTGGTCGGCAAGTTTATTTCATGGATGACCATGGTAATAAATGAACTTCTTCTAATTGACGATTTACTATTCATCTCACAAGACAAAAGCTAAAGCAACATAACCTCAATCCAAAGGAATAAATAATTTTCCTTGCACTATACTGACCACGCCTCGCTTAACCATCTACCCCCTTCTCACTTTTCTGTTCTCCCCAATCCCCTCCACCTCCCATCTCCTCCCTTTCCATGTCTCTTTTAAATTGTGAGGAGCTGACCCCTGCCAGCCGTCACTGCTTGTCAGCGCTCTAATTGACACTTAAATCTTCCTCGGTGTTTAGCTGGAGCTCCACAGTGGAAAATAATACTGCCGGAGGTTTCTATAGGAACCACCAGGCTGATATACCCTCAGCTACACCCACTACACCTTAACCTATAGGCTGAGACTTCTACACATCAGGGTAGAGGAGTTTAATAAGGGTGTGACAGGACAATGGCTCAGGTTCAACATTAATTATATCCTACTTGATCTGTTGAGGTGTCAAAAACCAGGCATCAACATTATTGACTGATCTCTTTGATTTGAAGAGGATGAGTTGAAACAACGGTAGTGGCATGTAGCACCCACCACTGTGCAATATTAGAAGGGTTCGGCCTGCTAACACTCAGAGTTCTATCAGAACAGGAATGGTACTTGAGTTGTTTTTACTAGCCAGGAGAGCAGGTGAGCCTGCCTTCCACCCCTGCCATAACTATATCTGGAGTATGGGTGAGGAGGGGGACAGAGGTCTTTCTACACTGAGTGTACAAAATATTAAGGACACCTGCTCTTTCCATGACACTGACTGACCAGGTGAATCCAGATGAAAGGTATGATCCCGTCTTGATGTCACTTGTTAAATCAATTTCAAATGAGTGTAGATGAAGGGGAGGAGACAGATTAAAGAAAGATTTTTAAGCCTTGAGATAATTGAGAAATGGATTGTGTATGTGTGCCATTCAGAGGGTGAATTGCAACGCTGCTGGGTTTTTCACGATCAACAATTTTCCCTGGGTATGGTCCACCACCCAAAGGACAGTGGGAAGCATTGGAGTCTACATGGACCAGCATCCCTGTGGACCACTTTTGACACTCAATATTAGGAAGGTGTTCCTAATGTTTGGTATACTCAGTGTACATGTGTGTTCCTAGTAAACATAAAGCTTTGCAGGTCTTTGAAGACACAGCAGGCCTGTTTGGTTCGCTCCTCTGACTGTTCATCTCCCCGGCCAGCCTTTCAACCTCCTCTCCATTAATCTCCATAGGCCTGCCAGCAAATGACAAGTTCAAATAATCATGTCATGAATAAAATAATTGAATTGGAACCAGGCACAGAAATGTAAATGTGCCAGCATTTTACAGTTCCTTTCTCCTGTCCTTCGAAGCAGTCAAAGGGGCGAGATTATACTGTACTGACTGATGTTGGCAGGCAGCATGGTGTGCCTAGTGTTCAGGATCGCCTGAGTTAAGCCTCCTCTGTGCTGCTGAAGAGATGTATTGGCACAACAGCATTAACACACTTCAAATATAATATAAAAATATCAAATAAAATAAAATTGTATTTTGTCACATGCTCCGAATACAATACCGTGAAATGCTTACTTACAAGCCCGTAAACAACAATGCAGTTTAGAAAATAGAGTTAAGAAAATATTTACTAAATAAAAGAAAATAAATTAAATAATATACAGGGGGTACCGGTACTGAGTCAATGTGCAGGGTACTGGTTAGTCGAGGTCATTAGTACATGTAGGTAGGGGTAAAGTGACTATGCATAGATAATAAACAACGAGTAGCAGCAGTGTAAAAATAAAGGGGGAGGGGGCATCCGTCTTATGGCTTGGGGGTAGAAGCTGTTAAGGAGCCTTTTGGACCTAGATTTGGTGCTCCGGTACCACTTGCCGTGCGGTACCAGAGAGAACAGTCTATGAGTGTGACTGGGTTGACTGGAGTCTTTCTGAGAATTTTTTGGGGTCTTCCTCTGAAATCATGGAATCTAAACCAGCAACACTGTATGTGCAGCTCTCACACGTTGCAAACAGAGACACTGACTATAACGCATCAACCCTCTTCTCTGAAATTGAGGGTAAATTCTTTATTTTGGATTTAAAATAGACCTACCAAATCTCTATCTCCAGTTGACAAAGGACTTCTAGGCAGACGACACACAGGTAATTGTAGAGCGGTCTGTCTGTAAAGAGCACGACCTTCACAAATCCTTCAGTAATGAAGGTAAACCTAATAACCCATGTGGATCACAAACGATGCCCGGCTAAACATGATTAAGTGTCACTGAGCATTGCCTATGACATAAGGAGGGGGGCAGCAAGATGTCCAGTGGGCCCTAATGGAGATGCCAGAAAGACTAAATGGAGGCGATGATGGACAGGAATGGAGAAGCGAGGAGGGGCAAGCTGTTCTGATCCTTCTCTGATAGATCATGTTGATCTTTGTTTGAATACAATGACATTGTTTTTTGATTGATGTTTGTTTTTAAATCAAGCTATTTGTCTAATCCGATCCCTTTTGGAAGGATATAATTTTCTACCTACTTCATAAATCTAAACCATACAGATTTATCGTCATTTGATCACTTGTTGTTGCAGAAAATTGTCCTGCGCGGCAGGAAATGCAAATAGTAGTGTATTCAAGTTTAAAAAGGTATCTAAAGTTTGTAATTTCCACAAAATATTTATTGATTTGCCCGAATGAAAAAGGTATCAACCCCTACAAAAATGGCCATTAAGTATAATCTACATGATTCACATTTCCTGTTGTTGCAGGATTAAGATAGCATATCTGTAAGGGATTTCTTCCATTGACGGAGAGGCGGACCAAAGCGCAGCGTGGTTATTTTGACTCATGTTTTAATAAATCACTTCACATGAACAAACTAACAAACAAACAAACAAACAAACAAACAAGAAACGTGAAAACCCAAAACAGCCCTATCTGGTGCAAAACACAGAGACAGGAACAATCCCCCACAAACACACAGTGAAACCCAGGCTACCTAAGTATGATTCTCAATCAGAGACAACTAATGACACCTGCCTCTGATTGAGAACCATACTAGGCCGAAACATAGAAATACCCAAATCATAGAAAAACAAACAGACTGCCCACCCCAACTCACGCCCTGACCATACTAAATAATGACAAAACAAAAGGAAATAAAGGTCAGAACGTGACAATATCTGAACACTGACTTAGCATTTAGTTCCTAAAACGCTACTTGAAACAGGACAAGTACGCACATCCAGTGTAACACACCTATGATATGTTATCATGAATAAGCACACATGGCCCCCCGACAGAGACTTTTCTAAATAGCTTTTTCACATTGTCTAGATAAAAAAACTAAATGGACATTGTAACCTCAATAAGTGACTGTACACCCACACAACCTTCCGGGCCCTGTTTTCTACCATAAGCACTTTAGAATCCATTAATTTCCACTGTGAGCGAGTAGGCTTCTCCCCTGGCCCTGAGAAGAGATCTGTACGTGTCTCTAGCATATGGTGGAATTGTTTGGGAGGCGGCACCGATGGGAGTGTTGGTGTTTCAATTGAGGATCTCCATCTAATTAAACATCTTCAACAAAGTTAGAACCAGACAGGAGTGCTGCTAAATATCAGCAAAGCTTCTTTCTCACTAGGATAGATTT
The DNA here is from genome assembly GCF_045791955.1 of Oncorhynchus clarkii lewisi. Taxonomy (NCBI): domain Eukaryota; kingdom Metazoa; phylum Chordata; class Actinopteri; order Salmoniformes; family Salmonidae; genus Oncorhynchus; species Oncorhynchus clarkii. The sequence goes on from NC_092169.1 coordinate 19,709,583, forward strand.
AGCCCGTACATGTCTCTCTATGTCCCGGTTGTGTAGACCACGGTTTCGCAAACTCTGTCCTGGGGCCCCCCTGGATGGAAGTTTTGGTTTTTGCCCTAGCACTACACAGTTGATTCAAATAACCAATTCATCATCAAGCTTTGATTATTTGAATCAGCTGTGTAGTGCTAGGGCAAGAACTAAAGCTACCATAGTTTCACGCTAAGCATTAAATAGCTATCTCTTCTGAGAACTAATCATTTTCTGGTAAAGAGGGTTTGGTCTTCTATCTTGCCTTTGTTAGATTGTGAGGAGTCGGCAGTTTGTTGAGATAAAAGGGACTTGCTATTCTGGTTTTAATGATCGTGTAAGGTCAAGGGCTATGAAGGCAGATAAAGGCTCATGACCTCTCTGACATCAATAAGGTCTTGAATATAGAGGGAAAGAGTGAGAGACAGGCCTACTCTCCACACTCAGCAGATTAGTGTATAATAGGAGGGCATCACTCTCAGGTTGATGTATCTGCTAAACTTGACCTGCGGTTTTGACATGGTAACAAGACGCATAATAATTCAACTTCCACCACTCGAAATCAGGTTGGCTAACAGGTATGCAATCCTACAGCAGTAGATTACTTTTCCAGATCAGAGCGCTGTGTGTGTGTGTGTGTGTGTGTGTGTGTGTGTGTGTGTGTGTGTGTGTGTGTGTGTGTGTGTGTGTGTGTGTGTGTGTGTGTGTGTGTGTGTGTGTGTGTGTGTGTGTGTGTGTGTGTGTGTGTGTGTGTGTGTGTGTGTGTGTGTGTGTGTGTGTGTGTGTATGAGCAGTGACCAGAAATACGGCCGCTGGAGTGGGATTGACTGGACAGCATGAGGCTGCTGGGAAGGGTGCTCTACCGGCATGCGCCTTCATGGCCCTGGTACGCATACACAAATTTATTTTCACATGATGTAGGCATTAATACAAATGTACAGTACACTGACTCAAGCGTTCACATTCCGCATGGGTTCACACACAACAGCGTCCTTCCACACTCAACATGACAGCCACTAATTTATACCCCGCCACTGCCAAAGGGTGTGTGTGTGTGTGTGTGTACTATATGGGTCGTTCCATCTCAAAAAGCACAAGAAAGAGGATTACAACATCCACCATCTTAGATTGTTCTTAAATCCTTTCTGTGGTTAGAAACAGATAAGATAAGCATCCCTGCAACATTATTTTGTTGAAAGAACATATGAACTCTATAGAAATTAAGCTAATTGATTGCACCCAAATTGGCCATTTCAATATGTTTCATTCATATAATAGTCAGTAAATATAGTACCCAGCATGCAATTTGGACCAAACCTCTTCTTAATAATGATCAAGCAATGGTCAAAAGCAACCCACGGACCCCCAAACCACACACCAAGCCCACCCCAATGGCCAGTATACAGTATCAGTTCACTAGTGTGAAGCTGCGGCTAGGAGTATTGCTTCTTCATACTATGCATCTATTCTCAGTGAATTTGGTGATGGTTATTTTCCCCTTTTCAGAGAAATGTGTCATTGAAGTTGTCATACAACCTGATATTACCAGAGGCTGACCACTAGATGGTGCTGTTCCTGCTATTAGGTAAAATAAGTGTGAATCATTTTGACCCCCTTCAATGTTAATTCATGACTGAACCTTTAAATGATAATGATTTATAAATGTAGAGTTAAAGTTTACTGTTAGAACAATGCATTTGCCCAAATACATCTCAGATGAAAATCATTTGAAAAACGCTGGAGCACTACTCATTCTTCCTTTCACTTTATCTTCTTTCTTCAGCGCATTTTTTATTGCAGTGATGGAGGGCATCACAAGCTACAAAAGATATTGGTGACCACTTGCAGTGGTTGGTGCCTTATGGGATTCCTCTGAATTTTGTCAAGAGTCAGAGTGAGATGTCTCTGTGTCCAGTATGAAGGAATTTAGAGGTAGTTTCGAGAGCCAATGCTAACTGGCGTTAGCGCAATGACTGGAAGTCTATGGGTATCAGATGATACTTGTTTTTGGTACATAACATGTGTCCTCTCTGTTTCGCCAATAAATGCTAATGCTAATGTGCAGGAATGCTAATCTAATAATGCTAATAATGTTTCTAACGGCAGAAACTATTTCAGAACAATCAGAGTTGGTGGGGGCCATGGCTTGCTGAAATGACATGGAACAACCCATATGTGTTTCGAGAGATGAAGAGAGAACCGGGGAGAAAGTGAAAGCAGAAGAGAGAGGGTGAACCAAAAAGTCTAGAAAAAAGGGGAAAGGATGTTGAAGTAGGCTACTCCTGCATGCAAGATTAATGAAAGGCAATAACAAGAAAATTCTGCATGAGATCTTAGTGGTTTGGGGAACACTGTGAGATTTGAATACCATTACACAGAAAGGTTCGCGGGCAAACAACACAACACAATATGAATTTATGAATCCCCTCAAGAGCAATTTAGGCGTCAATGAGAGCACAAAACCACAACAGCAAAACAACAAGCCATTCACGGTGGAGACCATTAAACAAACAGGCAGGGAGAGAGAAAAACAAAAATACAGTCAGACAGACAGACGGACACACACAGAAAGACAGACAGAAAGCGAGAGACTGACAGACAGACCACCCAACCAACCGACAGACAGACAGACATGTCTCTACATCACATGTAGAGACTCCGAGCCTGTGGAGGACGAGTTGGCTAAAGGGGCTCTACTACGGTCTGTAATGGAATTTACCAGGCTAGCACAGTGTGCCATATCCAAAAGCAATAAAAAACATTTGATTTGAACTCTGCAGTGCTGGCTTCATGCAAGGAGAGGGAGGAATAAAGAGATGGAGAGAGAGAGGCAGACTAAAAGAACAACAACCAACCGCTTGCTGGGGCTCCCTGTGTGTCTTCTGTGTGACTGTGTACCTACAGTGCAGTTAGCGTACAAAAACACACTGGAAGTCAGACTTATTACACTGGCACAGAGAACTAAGTAGGGCAACCAGAAGTTCCCAGAAGTACTACTACAGCTGTAGTTAAGGAGAAACAGATTTAGTCATGGCTACCATAACACAAGAGCAAATGCTAACTTTGGCACATTGCATCAACCAGGTTTACAGTGGATCAGGCAACACTGGATGCCTTACTTGTACATTTTGGTATTGTAGTCAACAGAAAGTGTCTGGTATTGTACGTTTTGGTATTGTAGTCAACAGAAAGGGTCTGGTATTGTACGTTTTGGTATTGTAGTCATCAGAAAGTGTCTGGGATTGTACATTTTGGTATTGTAGTCAACAGAAAGTGCCTGGTATTGTACGTTTTGGTATTGTAGTCAACAGAAAGTGCCTGGTATTGTACGTTTTGGTATTGTAGTCATCAGAAAGTGCCTGGTATTGTACATTTTGGTATTGTAGTCAACAGAATGTGTCTGGTATTGTAAGTTTTGCTATTGTACAGTAAATTCCCTCACCAAGCTCTATCAAATCTCTACAACCACAGCACAACATGTTATGTCACCATGCTGGTCTCTTTCAAAAGCCCATTCATATGCACAGCCCACCACAGGCTAGTGCTAAGAGTTTCTCTCTCTCCCACTCAAAGTACTCTCAGCCCCAGAGAGAGGTGTGTTGCAGCGAGTCAAGCCACGCCGTACTGTGCGGTGCTAGACTGAGCTAGGCTGGACAGGGTGAGCAGACGGTTTCAGTGTCTCCACAAGGAGAACCTGTCAGTGAGTCTTGGAGGGCTATTGTCCTCACCATGTAAGTGCTGCATACACACACACACTCCTTCAAACACACACACTGCCCCCTCTCACATTGCACAATGTCTTCATCTATCACGGCCGGGGACACCAGACCAGGCAATCTCTCCTCCTCATGTCTATCCGCCATCTCCCGTTATCATTCTATCTTCCGTTCTCACTCCAAGGGCAGCTCCGCATTCCTCATATTTTAGTTTGATGCCTTGTTGACGTGCTGTCTCGCCCCCCCCGCCCCCTTTCAAATCGCTCTCTCGGTCTGATGTCTACTCCTCCAACTCCCCCGCCCCTCCACAATGTAAAGACATGAGGAGAGAAATCCCATTTGGAGCCTAATCCAGTACAGATCAGTGACTTAGAGCCATTAATGCCCAGGTAAATCTTTCTATCCTGCAAGACTGAGGAGTGAAACAGCCTCCACAAGCACACTCCTCAAGAGTCAGCCTGTTAAACAAGCGGCCGTGGTGGGGAGGTATACAACTGACGGACGGGAGTTAATAAATTGCATTTAATCATGACAGCGTTAAATCTGTTGGAGGGAGGGAGGGTGATGGAGGGAGGAAAGACAGAAGGGAGGAGAGAGGGAGTATGAGAGGGGGTGAGCGTATCCCCGGGAGACGCAGAGGGGTGCGCATCTATCAAACGTGCACGGCTCTGTGCTCGTCGCCAGCGGCGGGGGCTGCAGTCAACTTCAGGAAATAAGAAAATGATTAAATGTGATTTAATGTCACGCGCCACGCGGGGAAAAAGCACATCTGTCAGCCGGAGAATGATGTTATTACACCTTCCTCTCTCTCACGCTCACTCACTTTCTTCTACTCTTTCTATCTTACTATTAGAGTCTACAGATATCTGTTTCCTCTTTCCATCCTCTTTCTTCCCATCTCTCTTTCTGGCCCTCTCTCTTATTCACCTTGCTCTTTCTTTCCATTTCATACTGAGAGATTTCAAAACGATTATGACCACTGGACTGGACAGGATTGAAATACTGTAGGAGTTGATAGAACTCTGATTAAACACAGAGCTGCTCAAGCGCCTGTCTACTACACCTTTCAACACAGTCAGAAATACATGTGTCGTTTCTGGCTCTACTGTTGTTCAAACACATTCAAACAGTGTCCTTCACGGAGGATGCACAGATCTGAGCCAAAACCTTTACACACTGCCCCTTCCATTCCACACTGCTGCACTGCACCCATCCCTGTACTTACCCTGGCACTTCCCACCGTTAGTGGGGTCTCCATGGTAACCAGGCATGCAGGTCTGGCACTGCAGTCCAGTGGTCAAGTTCCTGCACTGCTCACAAGCACTGCCATTGACACAGGTACTGTGGCCATTACACTGGCAGGCTGGGAAAGAGAGCGAGATTAACAATGAGTGTTGTTATGTGGAGGGGGTGTATAGCTTTATGTCCGAAGCCAAAGGAATAAAATAAACATGTGAATGTATTTCTGTTTATTTATGGTTGCATTGAGGTGCTACATGATGGGAGTTGGAATGAGTTTTTGTGTGAGCGTAGTTACATGGGTCGACGTACCTAGGTGTTTGCATGCATGCGTTTTTCTCTGTGTGTGTGTGTGTGTGTGTTGACTCACCAGGGCAGTGGATGTAGGCCCAGTCGAACCCTTTATCTCTAGGGCAAAGACCAGGCTCCAGTAACATGTCTCGGGAACTCTCCCTTTCTCTGGTCTGTCTGGAGGGGCTCTTCATGGGCCCGCGGTATGAACCCTCCATACACTGGCCTTTCCCTGTGTTAGTGGGGTCTCCACACCAGCCACATTCTGCCTGATCCAAACACTGGCCACACGTCCTCAGGCCCGAACAGTTCTGAGCTAGAAGGGGAGAATGAGACCGAGAGAGATTATTTAGACACATTTACACTGAACAAAAATATAAATGAAACATGTAAAGTGTTGGTCCCATGTTTCATGAGCTGAAATAAAAGATCCCAGAAATGTTCCATATGCACAAAAAATGTGTTTACATCCTTGTTAGTGAGCATTTCTCCTTAGCCCAAAAAATCCTTCCACCTGACAGGTCTGGCATATCAATAATCTGATTAAACAGTAGGATCAAAACACAGGTGCAACTTGTGCTGGAGACAATAACAGGCCACTCTAAAATGTGCAGTTTTGTCACACAACACAATGCCACAGATGTCTCAAGTTTTGAGGGAGCGTGCAATTGGCATGCTGACTGCAGGAATGTCCACATCAGGCTTCTTCACCTGCTAGAGCTTCTGAGACGAGATACCCGGACAGCTGATGAAACTGTCGGTTTGCACATCCGAACAATTTCTGCACAAACTGTCAGAAACCGTCTCAGGGAAGCTCGTCGTCCTCACCAGGGTCTTAACCTGACTGCGGTTTGACTTCGTAACTGAAGTCTTGGATGGCGACTGGCACGCTGGAGAAGTGAGCTGTTCATGGATGAATCCCGGTTTCAACTGTTCCGTGCTGATGGCGTTGTGTGGGCGATAGGTTTGCTGGTGTCAACATTGTGAGCAGAGCGTTCCAAGGTGGCAGTGGGGTTATGGTATGGGCAGGCATAAGCTACAGACAACAAACACAATTGCATCTGCTGCCATCACCTCATGTTTCAGCATGGTAATGCACGGCCCCATGTCGCAAGGATCTGTACACAATTCCTGGAACCTGAAAATAGCCCAGTTCTTCCATGGCCTACATACTCACCACCCATTGAGCATGTTCGGGATGCTCTGGGTCGAGATGTAAGACAGTGTGTTCCAGTTCCCGCCAATATCCAGCATCTTCGCCCAGCCATTGAAGAGGAGTGGGATAACATTCCACAGGCCAAAATCAACAGCCCGATCAACTCTATGCAAAGGAGATGTGTCGCGCTGCATGAGGCAAATGGTGGTCACACCAGATACTGACTGTTTTTCTGATCTATGCCCCTATATTTTTTGTTAAGGTATTTGTGACCAACAGATGCATGCAGATATGTATTCATGTGAAATCCATAGATTAGGGCCTAATGGATTTTTTTTTCAATAGACTGATTTCCTTACATGAACGGTAAATCTTTGAAATTGTTTCACGTTTTGTTTATTTTTGTTCAGCGTATTTAGACACATAGTAAAGTCCCTTATATAATACTTGGCTGCTATTGATAACATTAATCAGTAGTATAAGTAAGCGCTGTTACATCCATCCACCTAAACAACACATAAATAAAGTAGACATTTGTTACTCATTACTTAATTCATTCTCTTGGCAGTGGGAGGTAATGCTCTCCAACACTTTCTTAGACAGCCACTGACTCTTAATCTAATAGCCAGCTTATTCATTATTTAATGGATTAGAGGGTGGGGATACATTTACGGTTTTTCATTTAGAGAGAAATGATTCCCAACTTTAGGACAATGGGGTATTTTTGGATTGAAAATTAGTGTTATTGAGCCAAGGTTATCAAGAGCTGCCGAGGTTATCAAGAGCTGCCGAGGTTATCAAGAGCTGCCGAGGTTATCAAGAGCTGCCAAGGTTATCAAGGCTTGAGTTGAAAAAGTGTGTTTATCATGGTGCTGTAAGCCCTTATCACGTACACCCTCTTCACTTCATCTATTGAAAGCCGCACTCTGACTCAGGCCTTCCAACCAAAGAGTGACATTTTGCAAGCATTACATTTTAGCAAACGTGCCTTTGTTCAGTCTATCAGAGAAGGGAGAGGGCTGCGGGTGGCAGCCATATTGGAACCCGTCGGACTGTCTGACAAAAGCAGGTGGTTGGCTGACGACAAAGAGTAAAGCCCCTAAGCCTAAGGAGAGGCAAACGTCTGTTCATCCCATAGCCGCAACATAAAGGCCCCCAGGGCCAAACACAATTTATATCCGCTTAATGCATTCACTGAACACTAACATGTGCAGCATAGGCACTTTAACAAGAAAGTGAGGGCGTTTGGTCAGTTTAGAGGACAAAGTTAGCTCAAAAAGCCTCTATGGAGGTGCATTTACTCTCCATATAAACATTTATGTACTGTAAGTAAGCTTTAAAACGTCCGTGCTTTCAAAGACACTTCTGACGTACATATACAGTGGGGCAAAAAAGTATTTAGTCAGCCACCAATTGTGCAAGTTCTCCCACTTAAAAAGATGAGAGAGGCCTGTAATTTTCATCATAGGTACACTTCAACTATGACAGACGAAATGAGAAAAATTCCAAAATTCCAGAATATCACATTGTAGGATTTTTAATGAATTTATTTACAAATTATGGTGGAAAATAAGTATTTGGTCACCTACAAACAAGCTAGATTTCTGGCTCTCACAGACCTGTAACTTCTTCTTTAAGAGGCTCCTTTGTCCTCCACTCGTTACCTGTATTAATGGCACCTGTTGTTGTGTATTAATGGCACCCCTCCACATAACTTGTTATCAGTATAAAAAACACCTGTCCACAACCTTAAACAGTCACACTCAAAACTCCACTATGGCCAAGACCAAAGAGCTGTCAAAAGAAACAAAATTGTAGACCTGCACCAGGCTGGGAAGACTGAATCTGCAATAGGTAAGCAGCTTGGTTTGAAGAAATCATCTGTGGGAGCAATTATTAGAAAATGGAAGACATACAATACCACTGATAATCTCCCTCGGTCTGGGGCTCCACGCAAGATCTCACCCCGTGGGGTCAAAATGATCACAAGAACGGTGAGTAAAAATCCCAGAACCACACGGGGGGACCTAGTGAATGACCTGCAGGGAGCTGGGACCAAAGTAACAAAGCCTACCATCAGTAACACACTACGCCGCCAGGGCATTGAAGATGAAACGTGGCTGGGTCTTTCAGCATGACAATGATTCCAAACACACCGCCCGGGCAACGAAGGAGTGGCTTCGTAAGAAACATTTCAAGGTCCTGGAGTGGCCTAGCCAGTCTCCAGATCTCAACCCCATAGAAAATCTTTGGAGGGAGTTGAAAGTCTGTGTTGCCCAGCAACAGCCCCAAAACATCACTGCTCTAGAGGAGAACTGCATGGAGGAATGGGCCAAAATACCAGCAACAGTGTGTGAAAACCTTGTGAAGACTTACAGAAAACGTTTGACCTTTGTCATTGCCAACAAAGGGTATATAACAAAGTATTGAGAAACTTTTGTTATTGACCAAATACTTATTTTCCACCATAATTTTAAAAAATCCTACAATGTGATTTTCTGGATTTTTTTTTCTCATTTTGTCTGTCATAGTTGAAGTGTACCTATGATGAAAATTACAGGCCTCTCTCATCTTTTTAAGTGGGAGAACTTGCACAATTGGTGGCTGACTAAATACTTTTTTGCCCCACTGTACATAGAGTACCAATTTAGTTAAAGTGACTAAATATAATCTTCACCGCCTGTCCTTGATGAAGCATAGTAGTCACATCACAATAAAGGCTATTTCATTAGTACCACCTGCATCCTCCTTTATACGCTTATACTCTTTTATTTGTATATACTATTGCTAATACTATTTTATAAACCATTTTTATGTGTTTATTTTATACTATGGCTGAATCTGCACAATTCAAACACTTGTGCCTGGCCCCCCCCCCCCCCCCCAAATCTTAAATATTGTACTATAAATGATGCATTCCTGTATTATACTTAAGCTAAAATGTTTATTCTATTCTACTGATCCATTTACTTTATGTCCGTGTCCTTATCATTGTTACTTGTTGTTGTTGCATTGCCGACAAGGAACTTGCAAGTAAGCATTTCGTTGGGCGGTTTATACCATGTGTATCCTGTACGTACGACCAACAAGATTTAAAACTTGAAATGTTAGCTTGACCGCTTCTTTCCTAAATATATTGAATTCCTTTCCAGAAACGTTGCCTCTATTGAGGATGCATTGGTATTCGTGCAATGTTTCTGACATTCAAACAAACCACGTGATATTACATGTTTTACTGCATTCAATGCTTACAAAGAAATGTTCAAAACCATAACTTATGGATTCAGAAGCAGAGGTGAGCTTGGTGGGTCAGTTAAATCTGTTTTCTTTGACAACATCAGGGAGATTGAACTTGTTAGTTTCCTTCTTTTAACTTGTTGTCGAGCATAAGAGGGAAACATTTGTTTGTGATCCAATATTTATAGCCTGGTTATCATAATACATCATAAATCTAAATGATTGACTGGGGCCTTTCAGATAGTTTTATTCAGGTTTGGCCATCATGGAGTAGCTAAACAAGTCAACTGGTTGTGAGCACAACAACATGAACAAATAGCTGTGAAGCACGGTTGAAGTAGGAAACCCAAGGTAACTCAACAAGAACCCATAAGAGACCAAAAGGTATGAGAAAGTTCCAAGATGTTCTCTTCCGTTGCCGTGTGGAGTTTGCTGAGTGAATGGTAGAATTTGCATTTTTGCCAGAAGTTTGAGTTTTTAACTGCTACTATTTCCATAAGCAGAAAAAGTGTTTGTTGAATTTTCTCCCCAAATGCTGTGCTTCAGAGTCTATCCCTGTTGCATTATTCAACCATGGTGCTGATTCATTTCTAGGTTCCCCTGTCTTTTTCTCCAACCACAATCTTGTGCTTCACAATTACAAACAGAGGCTCTCCTCTTCCCTCTCCCAGCCTCAGAGAGGCAGTAGAGTTTGCACAGTGTGGAAATATTATCTTCCTAAACTCTAACAGCTTTTAACGCTTTCTAAAGGGCTCTTGTATTTGTTTAAAGATCAAGCGAAAATGCCAGTCCAAGTAGCAAGAACCAAATAGCATAATCCCTCATTTTAAAGGTTTACTCATACCAGAGACGATAGTTCAATAAGCAAACATATGGGGCTACCAAATATTTCATCATTCTGACATCTACTTCATATTTCAGGAGGTTCATACCCTGTCCTCGTTAATATTCTGTATTTTTCCATTGTGTGTTGAGAACTATTTAAATAAACATAACCCAGCCCACACTCGGTCGGTCACAGAACAGAAGCCTATGTGGTACAGTACAACACCTCCATAGATATGCAGTATTGTTCTCTCAACCAATCCTGGGCTTGTCTTTGGAACAGCTTATCTTTAAAAAACTTAATGACACTTCTCCTGCTCTGTGACAGATCTCTGAATGAAGCATCTGTAGGGAAACTAGAGTGATGTTATATTGCTACGCCGAAACATAAGCTACGTGGATAGTCAACCCTTGAAATGTCCTTGGGTAAGGAATGTTTAGGGGATTTTCAAGTCCCTCAGTTGAGCACCTGTTCCCCTTTATGTTCAAGCTGGGCTGAAGCGCATTTGGGTCCACATTTCTTTCCATTGCTACATAGCATTCTGTGTGAGCTCAAAGCGGAAGATGGTTGATTGCTAAATGAACATATGCAAGTGTTGGTCAGGTTAATGCTGCTGGAGATTTGGGTGGGGTGGTGTGCCAGGCAGATGGATGGGGATGGAAAATCACTCTGAGATGCAAGTAAGTGAGCTCTGCCGTGTGTGTGTGTGTGTGTGTGTAGGAGGTATGCTGAACCTAACTAAAGAGAGCAGGGGCCGGGCTGTGTTCTAATTACCTGCTGAAATATGACCTCAACGCGGAGAAAGACCATTTCCAGGAGCAGCAGCAGAATCACATTGTGTTCAGGGGGACATTCTTTCAGGAGCACAGCCAGATTGGAGTCGCTGACCTCCCCCGGGCCTTACAAGATAAATACATCCTGTGGCTACTGGCTAGTACACCAAAAAGTTAATCTTGCTTCCTGTTTCTCCCAATATCCCCTCAAAACCAAAACACAAGTAACCACCTACCTAAAAAGATATGGAAAGGTACTGTGGGTGGAGAAATGGCAACCTTGAGGGGAAAATCTTGGCAAGGCTTTTCAGCTGAAGTGAACAGGCAAAGAACATACACAGATGGAGTTGAATAATAATTACATTTTGTATATTTGTTCTCTCCCTACAAAACCCCTAAACTTGATAAAATAATCCAAAGGCGAACTATGACATTCCTTTAAATGAACATGTTGAAAACAAAAACACATTAGCACAATGACACATTGTGTTTTGCTGTAACACTACATTTCTTTATCTCTGCGTTCTGAAGCCAAAAGCCTGATATGGGCTTAGCATACACACCGACGCTACATCAACTGATTTACATTTTGATTGGATCCATATTGTCAGGCTTCCGTGAGTTGCATTACTCTGGAGGACAATAAAAGCAATAGTACAATTTGCCTAATTACATTCCCCAAATCTCAGAACCGATAGATGTTTGTATAGAGAGTTTAGTGGAATCAGAAATGTCAGGCCATAATATGAATACTCCACAAGCACACTGACCATCACTTAGCAGCTGAATGGTAATGACTTCAGACTCCCCTGGTGAAATGGCACTGAGAGGATGTGGCCTAATTGTGCATACCATTGTTGTTTTACATAATGTCACGCACTGTGAATACTGTCGCTGCTGTGGTATAACGAGGGGTTTGTATAAGCAAATTATGTGACCATGGCAAAATGTGGTGAAAGCTCTTTCCCTATTTGTTTAAATGTTCACATGACGAAAAGTGGTAAAAACAGAATCCATAGACGGCTGACAGTATGTTGCTCCTTGCGTCGGACTATAAGGACAGAAACTCACAACGTGTTATTGTTGGTACCAACAGTGCCACTGCGTAAAACACACATCCTGTTTATGTGCACCTATCTCTCTCAGCAAAGTCTGGGGGGGTTATCTGACACAACAGGATCTATATAACAAGATCAGACCTTTAACGGAGGGCTTTTAGAGCAAAGGAAACACTAACAGCGGGGCATATACTTTTCATCGAGTTGGATGCACGTCGATACGTTATTGATTTTCCCATAGTACCCAGGGACAGGGACCAGGGTGGAATACACCTAAGGGAAGTGGAAGCACCTGACTGACTGTAGAGCACAATGAGTCCACAAACATCCAAGGGAGTCTGATCTCACGGAGCAACACTAACCCTGAGGAATTCACCACTAACACACAGGAGCTGTGACTCTTTTGAACAGAGTGTGTGTGAGTGTGTGTGTGAGCATGAGCGTGAGAGAGAGCGAGAGCAATAATCTATTTGCCCGCATTCCTTTGGCGGTTGTGTTGAAGATACGCACACAGTGGAAGCTGAACATTTTGACCTGTATACTCACAGACACAGTCTCCAGTCTGCCACTCCAGACACTGTCCGTAGGGGAAGGAGATGACGTAGGCGTTGGAGTCCACACAGCGCTGGGTGCTGCTGCACCACATACACTCCATGGCCTGGCTGGTGCAGTTGGCACAGGTGGTACGCAGGGAGCAGGGCACCTTACACGGGCGGGCACTCTGATTGGGGCTCACTGTGGAAAAGTGAAAATAAAATCATATTTAAATAACGTATGTGCCCAGCCTGAAAGTCATGCTAAAAATAATCTGTGGAAGTTTATGTACATTTGCACTGCCTCTAAAACATAGACATCTTATCTCAACCTTGGACAGAGTATTTTTGCAGCAGGTATACCCATAACCATTCATCTACCATTTATTACATTAAATTAGTCATTTAACCCAAGAGCAGACGGTAAACAATAGTAATTTCCTCCCTCAGTCCGACCCCATCATTTGAGCTGATTTAGGCAGGTTGTATCGAAGTGGAAGACAACTCCTCAGTGGTGAAGGAAACAGAAAAGTAATAAGAAACAGCAGGATGTCTTTGGTTACCCATTTCCACTCTCTGTCAGTGCAAAGTCGCGCTATGGGAAGTACGGAGGCCAAAACTGCACATTTGAGGCCTCATTTTCTTTGGCTCCCCAGCTATTCTGGGCTCCTAAATGAGTCTGAGCATGGTTCAGTGCGGCTAAAAGCGGATAAAATAAGATAGTGAGTCAGACGGGCCTGCTCGTGTTTCCAGTTTCCTTGAATGCGTGAGAGGGACAGTCGGTCACTGAGGGGCCATGATGGGAAGGAAGGTCAGCCACTGTCAAACAGTGGTAGAAAAAGTAACCAATTATAATGCTTGAGTAAAAGTAAAGACGCCTTAATAGAAAATGATTCAAGTAAAAGTGGAAGCCACCCAGTGAAATACTACTTGAGTAAAAGTATAAAAGTACAGTATTTGGTTTTAAATATAATTAAGTATCAAAAGTAAAAGTATACATCTATTCACATTCCTTATATTAAGCAAACCAGACGGCAGTTTTCTTGTTTTAAAATTTACGGATAGCACACTCCAACACTCAGACATCATTTACAAACAAAGCATTTGTGTTTAGTGAGTTAGCCAGATGAGAGGCAGTAGGGATGACCAGGGATGTTCTCTTAATGAGTGTGTGAATTGGACCATTTTCCTGTCCATTTTCCTGTCCTGCTAAACATTAGAAATGTAACGAGTACTTTTGATTGTCAAGTAAAATGTATGGAGTAAAACGTACATATTTTCTTTAGGAATGTAGTGAAGTAAAAGTTGTCAAAAATATAAATAGTAAAGTAAAGTACAGATACCCCAAAAAATGACTTAAGTAGTACTTTAAAGTACTTGTACTTAAGTACTTTACACCACTGCTGGCTATGATCTTCTCCAGTCATAAGGATGCTCTTCCTAAAACAATATCTCTCCACTAACACTCTGTCCCCTTTTAAATTCTCTAGTGAATTTTGGCTCCTTGTCAATGATGATGATGATGATTGTAAACTTTTCTCCCTAATTCAGAAGTGCCTGATTGAGCTTTAGAATAATGAGAGCATCCTGTCGGGCTGTATCACCGCCTGATACGGCAACTGCTCCACCCACAACCGTAAGGCTCTCCAGAGGGTAGTGAGGTCTGCACAACGCATCACCAGGGGCAAACTACCTGCCCTCCAGGACACCTACACCACCTGATGTCACAGGAAGGCCATAAAGATCATCAAGGACAACAACCACCCGAGCCACTGCCTGTTCACACCGCTATCATCCAGAAGGCGAGGTCGGTACAGGTGCATCAAAGCAGGGACCCAGAGACTGAAAGACAGCTTCTATCTCAAGGCCATCAGCCTGTTAAACAGCCACCACTAACATTGAGTGGCTGCTGCCAACATACTGACTCAAATCCAGCTCACTTTAATAATGGAAATTGATGTAAAAAATGTATCACTAGCCACTTTAAACAATGCCTCTTAATATAATGTTTACATACCCTACATTACTCATCTCATATGTATATACTGTACACTATATCATCTACTGCATCTTGCCATCTTTATGTAATACATGTATCACTAGCCACTTTAAACTATGCCACTTATGTTTACATACCCCACATTACTCATCTCATATGTATATACTGTACTCGATACCATCTACTGCATCTTGCCTATGCTGTTCTGTACATCACTCATTCATATATCTTTATGTACATATTCTTTATCCCTTTACACTTGTGTGTATAAGGTAGTAGTTGTGGAATTGTTAGGTTAGATTACTTGTTGGTTATTACTGCATTGTCGGAACTAGAAGCACAAGCATTTTGCTACACTCGCATTAACATCTGCTAACCATGTGTATGTGACAAATACAATTTGATTTGATTTGATAATCATGTTCAAGGGAGGCCTCATGGAATTCACAAGGGTTACAGGTGCCTTTGAGAATTAGTCTCTATTATTCAATCACCATCACCTTCATTCTTCTTCAGCTCTCCTTCCCTTTCCCTCCCTCCCTATCCCTCTTTCTCCCAGTCCCTCTCTCACCAACTGGTTTTTCACAGATGAGTCCATCAGTTGTGGCGGTGCAGGGGTTGGCCTTGAGCCCTGCCACCTCTACCCTCTCCAGGTAAGCACAGAAGCCTGAGTCGCTGGGCTCCCCGGGCAGCCACTGCAGAGAGGAGTTGGTGAAGGGAGACATGTCCTCCCAGCCCCAGTACGAGATGTTGATCTTCCTTAGGCCCACCCATGGTGCTAACTTCTACAGGACAGAGAGGGGAGAGAAAGAGGTAGGCGAGAGGGGGAGGAGAAAATGGATGGAGAAAGAGGGGAAGAGAAAGATGAAAGAATGAAGAAATATGAGAGAGAGAGAGAGAGAGAGAGAGAGAGAGAGAGAGAGAGAGAGAGAGAGAAAAGGGAGCGAGGGACATTAAAATCCTGAAATCTAAGATAAGAATTCTCTCTAATTCTCCATAGTATGTTGAGGGACACTAAGAGTATGAAAACATGTTATTCCTTTCTCAACATAAATCATACATATTTGATTCCTGCAATGATTATGTGAAATCTTAAATCAAACCGTTGGGAAAATTGCTATAATTACAGTGAAAGTTCTCCACCTCAGGCTTATAGCCAACACCAATCCATAAAACCAAGACAGGCCAGAGTCATTAAACTAAGGTATTTATTTTGACTTTTAAAAATGTCTGTGTGTTTGAGTTATTTCTTAAATGGGCAATAATGTCTCAAAAGTTTTACCTGTAATAAATTGTTAATTAGCCAGCTAACACCGGCTATGATCTATCACACAGTAAAAATTTATGAGAGCATCAAATTTGAGTAATCGAAGGAGACTGCCGTGATTCAAGCCCTGAAAAACATGTTGCTGCACACTAAAATGCACTTTAATTCAAAATTCCTATTACAGGCCGCAACTGGGATGGAAAATAATGCATTTCTTGGGGGGAAAAGCAAACTGATTATTGTAGCCAATGAGAGCATCAGCTACTTCCAAATAACTGTCAGAAAAAAAGCTGAGGAGGGAAAACTGTTGCCTCTTCATCCTAAAACAACCAAGGTGAGCTTTATTATTAAGAATAGTGTTCATCTTCAAAGAACAGACAGAAGCTGCTTAAACACTCCACCCCAAAACCATAGCGAGAGATCCTCTTGCTTGATTTTTTTAATTAACGGCACCAGTCAAACACCAGTCAAATATTTGCTCCTGCATATCCTCCTGACAGCGCAATCACTGGAAAAGTCAGCATGTGTGGTGGGGATATAAACAGGGAGTGTGACTCTTGAGAAAACAAATAAGTTTGGTTGGGATCATGGAAATCTAGTCTAGATGTACATGTAAACACTGGATCAGATGTGGGCTGATTCAGCAGTAAATAAGCTAAGACTTCAAAATGTGTTCAACATGTTTGGTTTCAGATTATCATGGGGTAAGTTTCATGAGGTCTGGCATGGCCATTCCTCAGGCCTTCGACATGGAAAAGTACATTCCATATGATAGTCCTAGATAAAGTACAATGTTTAAAACAACACACTATTTTAAATAGAGGCGTTTCCCTTACCTTCTCTTGTAGCTGGTACTTCTGCAGCTCGTCCAGTACAAAGTCCACCTGCTTGGCCGTGGTGAGGGAGGCTATGTTCCCATCCAGGTTCTTACAGTAGTGCTGGGCATTGTCATAGCTCTCCCTGCTGGAGTTGATCCTGAGGCAAGCCTCCCCAACATGATGCCAGCCTTCCCCACAGAGCTGAGCTGTGGACAGGGAGAGAACAGTAATTTAGACCCAGGCTTCTGACTGTGTTGGGCCACACAATTGGATGGTGAACAGAATTCACACAACTGGAAGACTCAACACCCCTCAAGGATCTCAACTACATTTGATATGCATCTCACTTCTCACACATAAGCAAGTATGTCGCTAATATAAAAGCAAAGTCGATTGACAAATATCTTAGAAAAAATAAAAATAAATTAGGAACTCAGTCGGCATCTCAACTTACTGTTCAGAATTAGAATAGTAAAACACATCAGCAGTTTTTCTCAGGGGGCCCCCGTTGATTGTGTTAGTCACTCTCACTCGGATATCATATGAACATGGCATATTTCATTGCAAATGTGTAGAATTGCAGAAAATTATCTTTAAAACGGCACATCTTTTTCTTCGCCCCATGGAAAAATGAGTAGAATTGCATGTAATGTGTTTTAAAACTTCAACATTTTCTCTATGCCCCATGGCAAAATGTGTACAATTTCAGGAAAATAACTTTAGCGCTGTTTTGCCCATGAGGTGGAGAGCCACCAAACCAAATCTCGCTTAGGGCCTTCAAAAAGCTCAGACCGGCCCTGACCTCACGGTGTGAATTGAAGAACAGTCAGTCAATCAGTTGAGATATAGATTGAGAATGATGGACTATGCTACAAAGAAGCTTGCATCGGCCGCCCTGATTGAATACACAAGTAAGTGTTTGTCAAGCACAAGTATACAGTTGTGCTCTGACTGACAGACACATCAAACAGTGGGAAAAACTACACAGATGAGGGACGAGACCTTAGTTAATAAGCAACAAATTGCAGAGAATAAGGGAGAAACAACTCCAGTTTCCATCTCAGGAATTTCTCTGCTTATTTTGGGGACTTGCGCTGATTACAATCAAAGTTGGATAATGGTTACCACCATCAAATTATTTTAATCAGACTAAGAAAGAAACCCTTTTTTTTCAAGCATAAAAGGCTGCTGAAAAGATGTCCAACCAGAGCAGTACTGACATGAACAGTAACAAACACATGGCTAGAGTTAAAGTCTTTAGAACAGGGGTGTCAAACACATTGTGCCCCGGAGGCCGCATTCGGTCTTCAATGAGGTCCGGAGGGCCACATTGAAAATGTGTTATATCTCCTTGCTGTCAAAATTGAAAAAATGTGCCCTCCATCCATAGTTTTGGGAATGTCTATGGTCCCTAACTGTCTAGTGATTATTAGCCAGCTGGACAGTCAATAAACTGTATGAACATAGGTCCATTATAATTTCGACACAATTTTGATTTGGTTTTAGTCAAACCTGGTTCTGTCTGCTTTCCATTATACACTAGAAGACAAATGCACCTTTCAGCAGGACAATAACCTAAAACACAAGGCCAAACATACACTGGAGTTGCTTACCAAGACGACAATGAATGTTCCTGAGTGGCATAGTTACAATTTGGACTTAAATCGGCTTGAAGATCTATGGCAAGACTTGAAAATGTCTGTCTAGCAATAATAAACAACCAATTTGACAGAGCTTGAAAACATTTAAAAAATAATTATGTGCAAATATTGTATAATCCAGGTGTACAAAGCTCTTAGAGACTTATCCAGAAAGACTCAGAGCTGTAATCTTTGCCAAAGGTGATTCTAACATGTATTGACTCAGGGGTTGAATACTTAATCAAGATACACTGTATATGTGTCCAGTGTTTTACTTGCTATATTGTATTTACTTCGCCACGCTGGCTTTTTTTTTTTTTTACTTTACCTCCCTTATCTCACCTCATTTGCTCACATTGTATTATTGACTGTATGTTTGTTTTACTCCATGTGTAACTCTGTTGTATGTGTCGAACTGCTTTGCTTTATCTTGGCCAGGTCGCAGTTGTAAATGAGAACTTATTCTCAACTTGCCAACCTGGTTAAATAAAGGTGAAATAAAATAAATACAAATATATTAGTGGGGGGTTTTTTTCAATATTTTTTTTACTAATATTTTGTGTAGATCGTTGACAAAAAAAATGACAATTAAATTCATTTCAATCTCAAATTGTTACAAAACAAAATGTGAATTTACAAAAGTAAATGGGTGTGAATACTTTCTGAAGGCACTGTACTTACTGGGTTCTCATTTGTGAGTCAACTGAGGCTCCATTTTCATAACATCAAGTAAACAATTATAATTGGCCTACATCCCGTCACCACTCTGGAGAGGAGAGTGTATTTGTGGATGTACTGTATTTGGAGGTATGTAGACGTGTGTGTGTGTGTGTGTGTGTGTGTGTGTACACACATCTGCTTACGCCTGCGTGCATGGGTATGTGTTTGTTTGTGAGTGTTTTTGTGTTGAACTCCTTCTGTAGCTTTGAAAAATGAGAGCAATAAATCCACTTTAGAGACAGGGGAAAAACATGTTTTCCCTGGGGAAACGCTACAAGAGTGTTGATAATGAATCAAACATTAGCATAAGTTCTCCAAGCATTCAAACTTGCTTGTAGCTATCAAACAGGTAGTCAGCTAAGCAGAGTTCTTGCTTGTTTGGAGTTTTTGGAAGATGTGTGTGTGTGTGTGTGTGTGTTTCTCACCAGGGATGGCATGGCACTCCTGTTGCTGAAGCTCCCATTGACAGTGGAGGTTGAGGGAGCAGCTCTTACAGTTGACCAGCTTGCTGCAGATATGTTCATTTCTCACATGGCATTTGACAAAGTTCTTTACAGACTGCAAATAAAGTGTACAAACATCAAACATCTACATAGTTATTATTATGGTGAATTTACTTCATAGTATTGGTGTCATGTAAATATGAAATTTGTCCACTGGCAGAACCGAAAAGTATGGTTTGGCATTAATAGAAAAGCCCCTGCAACAGTATGGAATACCCACATGTCCCATCCTCTTTGCCCCTTGCTTCCACACAGAGAGCTGTTGTTCAGACAGCATGGACGGGGGAGGGGCCAGGGACAGAGGACCTCTATGCTGCTGTGCAAGTTCCAGGGTCAGCTATAGACACACACAGAGGAGCCAGCAGGGCCAAGCATTAGGCTGACTGACACTGCTAGCCAAGCAGGTGAGATAATAGCGACTTAGTACACTACAACAACGAGTTAAGTAGTGACTCAGTAGAAGGCAAGCTTCAAGCTGCCTGACTATTCATGCTACGTAATTAATTGACAATTGTAGCTAATAAGATCCTAGCTGTGACTGTTTTATCTCACTACTGCCCCCTGTAGGCAGACTCACCACAGTGCAGTTGCTGGAAGCAGAGATGCACTTCTTGTCTTCACACCACTGGCAGCCGTTGGTGTTGGCAGTGCAGCTGACACAGTCAGAGAACCTGAAGCACCTCTCGTCTTCACTATCTGGATGGGGGACGACACAGTTTAACAGCAGAACAGTTAGTCTAGTCTGCACCGTCTGGGGGTGGGGTTAAAAAAAACTGCTTAAAAAAGAAAAACGGAACACTCGACACAGACAGTTTTATAAAGGGAACAGAGGTAGAGAACCCAGTCAAAAATAGAGGTCAAGTTCAGGATCAGTAGTAACTGTAGCAGAACAGAGAATGCCAGAGACATTGTCCAACATTGTCCTCTCTATCAGGATTCTGTGTACATAATATCAGTCTAGTGAGAGAAACAATACTGGAGAACAGCAGGTCAAGAGACACAATCAAATCAAATTGTATTTGTCACATCCGCCGAATACAACAGCTGTAGACCTTAGCGTGAAATGCTTACTTACAAGCCCTCAACCAACAATGCCGTTCAAGAAAATATTTACAAAATAAAAAACTAAAGTAAAAAAATACAATCAAAAAGTAACACAAGAAAATTACATAACAATATCGAGTCAATATGTGGGGGGTACCGGTTAGTCAAGGTAACCAGTGGGTCAGAAGTTTACATACACTCTGTTGACTGTGCCTTTAAACAGCTTGGAAAATTCCAGAAAATTATGTCATGTCTTTAGAAGCTTCTGTAAGTTGGAGGTGTACCTGTGGATGTATTTCAAGGCCTATCTTCAAACTCAGTGCCTCTTTAATTGACATCATGGGAAAATCTAAAGAAATCAGCCAAGACCTCAGAAAGAAAATTGTAGACCTCCACAAGTCTGATTCATCCTTGGGAGCAATTTCCAAACTCCTGAAGGTACCACATTCATCTGTACAAACAGTAGTACGCAAGTATGAACACCATGGGACCACATAGCCGTCATACCGCTCAGGAAGGAGACGCATTCTGTCTACTAGAGATGGACGTACTTTGGTGCGAAAAGTGCAAATCAATCTCAGAACAACAGCAAATGACCTTGTGAAGATGCTGGAGGAAAAATATTCAAAAGTATCTATATCCACAGTAAAACAAGGCCGCTCAGCAAGGAAGAAGCCACTGCTCCAAAACCGCCATAAAAAAGCCAGACTAAAGTTTACAACTGCACATGGGGTCAAAGATCGTACTTTTTGGAGAAATGTCCTCTGGTCTGATGAAATAAAAATAGAACTGTTTGGCCATAATGATCATCATTATGTTTGGAGGAAAAAGGGGGAGGCTTGCAAGACGAAGATAACCATCCCAAACATGAAGCACAGGGGTGGCAGCATCATGTTGTGGGGGTGCTTTGCTGCAGGAGAGACTGGTGCACTTCACAAAATAGATGGCATCATAAGGAAAGAAAAGTATGTGGATATATTGAAGCAACATCTCAAGACATCAGTCAGGATTTAAAGCTTGGTCCCAAATGGGTCTTCCAAATGAACAACGACCCCAAGCATACTTCCAAAGTTGTGGCAAAATGGCTTAAGGACAAAAAAGTCAAGGTATTGGAGTGGCCATAACAAAGCCCTGACCTCAATCCCATAGAAAATGTGTGGGCAGAACTGAAAAAGCGTGTGCGAGCAAGGAGGCCACTAAACCTGACTCAGTTACTCTAGCTATGTCAAGAGAAATGGGCCAAAATTCACCCAACTTATTGTGGGAAGTTTGTGGTACGCTAACCAAAATGTTTGACCCGAAGTTAAACAATTTAAAGGAAATGCTACCAAATTCTATTTGAGGGGATGTGATGAAAGAAATAAAAGCTGAAATAAATCATTCTCTCTACTATTATTCTGACATTTCACATTCTTAAAATAAAGTGGTGATCCTAACTGACATAAGACAGTGAATTTTTACTAGGATTAAATGTCAGGAATTGTGAAAAACTGAGTTTAAATGTATTTGTCTAAGGTGTATGTAAACTTCCACTTCAACTGTAGTTAGGGGTAAAGTGACTTTGTATAGATAATAAACAGCGAGTAGCAGCAGAGTAAAAACAAAGGGGGGTTATCAATGTAAATAGTCCGGGTGGCCATTCTTATGGCTTGGGGGTAGAAGCTGTTGCCGTGCCGTGTACCACTTGCCGTGCGGTAGCAGAGAGATCAGTCTACGACTTGGGTGACTGGAGTCTTTGACAATTTTTGGGCCTTCTGCTGACACCTCCTAGTATATAAGTCCTGGATGGCAGGAAGCTTGGCCCCAGTGATGTACTGGGCCGTATGCACTACCCGCTGTAGCGCCTTATGGTCAGAAACCGAGCAGTTGCCATACCAGGCGGTGATGCAATCGGTCAGGATGCTCTCGATGGTGCAGCTGTAAAACCTTTTGAGGATCTGGGGACCCATGCCAAATCTTTTCAGTCTCCTGAGGGGGAAAGGTGTTGTCGTGCCATCTTCACAACTGTCTTGATGTGTTTGGACCATGATAGTTTGTTGGTGATGTGGACAGCAAAGAACTTGAAACTCACAACCCGCTCCACTACAGCCCCGTCGATATTAATAGGGGCCTGTTTGGCCCTCATTTTCCTATAGTCCATGATAAGCTCCTTTGTCTTGCTCACATTAAGGGAGAGGTTGTTGTCCTGGCACCACACTGCCAGGTCTCTGACCTACTCCCTATAGGCTGTCTCATCGTTGTCGGTGATCAGGCCTACCAGTTTGCTGACGCTGTTGTGTCGTCAGCAAACTGAATGATAGTGTTGGAGTCATGCTTGGCCACACAGTTGTGGGTGAACAGGGAGTACAGGAGGGGACTAATCATGCACCCCTGAGGGGCCCCCGTGTTGTGGATCAGCGTGGCAGATGTTGTTGTTGCATACACTCACCACCTGGGGGCGGCCCTTCAGGATCCAGTTGCAGAGGGAGGTATTTAGTCCAAGTGTCCTTAGCTTAGTGATGAGCTTTCTGGGTACTATGGTGTTGAACGCTGAGCCGAAGTCAATGAACAGCATTCTCACATAGGTGTTCCTTTTGTTCAGGTGGGAAAGGGCATGGTAGAGTGCGATTGAGATTGCATCATCTGTGGATCTATTGGGACAGTATGATAATTGGAGAGGGTCTAGGGTTTCCGGCATGACGGTGTTCATGTGAGCCATGATAAGCCTTTCAAAGCACTTCATGAGTGCTTCGGGGGGAGGGGGGTAATCATTTAGGCAGGTTATCATTGCTTTCTTGGGAACATGGACTATGGTAGTCTGTCTGAAACATGTAGGTATTACAGACTCGGCCAAAGAGAGGTTGAAAATGTCAGTGAAGACGCTTTCCAGTTCGTCCGCGCATGTTTTCAGTACACGTCCTGGTAATCCATCTGGCCTTGCGGCTTTGGGAATGTTGACCTGTTTAAAGGTCTTGCTCACGTCGGTTACGGAGAGCGTGATCATGCAGTCATCTGGAACAGCTGGTGCTCTGATACATGCTTCAGTGTTGCTTGCCTCGAAGCAAGCATAACAGGCCATTAGCTTGTCTGGTAGGCTCGCATCAGCTCGTGGCTGGGTTTCCCTTTGTAGTCCGCAATAGTTTGCAAGCCCTGCCACAAGCGACGAGCGTCAGAGTCGGTGTAGTAGGATTCAATCTTAGTCCTGTATTGAAGCTTTGCCTGTTTGATGTTTCGTCTGAGGGCATAGCAGGATTTCTTATAAGCGTCCTGCTCCTTGAAAGCGGCAGCTCGAGCCTTTAGCTCGGTGCGGATGTTGCCTGTAATCCATGGCTTCTGGTTGGGATATGTACGTACGGTCACTGTGGGGATGATGTCGTTGATGCACTTAATGGTGAAGCAAGTGACAGGTGGTATACTCCTCAATGCCATTGGATGAATCCCAGAACACATCCAGTCTGTGCTAGCAAAACAGTCCTGTAGCGTAGCATCCATTGGTAGGATAGTCTTAATCGTTGATCGGACAAAGCAGTATATCCTTTGCATTGGACTCATTAAAGAAAGAATCTTTATCCAGTTCGAGGTGAGTAATCGCTGTTCTGATGTCCAAAAGCTATTTTCGGTCATAAGAGATGGTAGCAGCAACATTATGTACAAAATGAGTTACAAACAATGTGAAAAAACTAACAAAATAGTACAGTTGGCTAGGAGTCCGTAAAACGGCAGCCATCCCCTTCGGTGCCATTGACTTAATCAAGAAAAACAAAAAACAGGGTTGTCATGAAAATCCCACCTGCAACACCACCTTCTCAGTAGGAAAACAAAAAGGTAGATGGGTCTAGCTCAATATGCCTTTCATTTCTATTTGCCCTGTAGAGCCAATTTCAACTCATACCCTCCATGCCAGCAGCCACTGACAAATGAACGGATAGAGAAGGACAGAGGATAAACTGTGTGATAATCTGTCATCAATTAGTCCTTTAATTAGTTAATCACCGGTCCAATTCACCTCCGATAACACTCTAAAACACAATACAGGTGTTTCTGCAACCTTGTGAGTGTATTTCCAACATAATTGTATTTGCCTCCGAATGGGATAATTGTGTTGGTCCTGACCTTTTGTTCCCACCACTATGTACACAGGCCTTACGAGGAATCAGAATTATTATTACTCTCAAAAAGGGTAATGATTCATACAGCACAGTATAAGAGGCAGGTAGGAACAAGAGAGTTTGATGTGAAATGAGGATTGGTTCCATCATGGACGGCTCAACTATAGAACATGTATCCAGGGCTGTGGGGTTCACAAAATTTTGTCAGCCAGTGATTGTCAAGCAAATAACTGTCGGTCTCACAGTAATTGACCGTTAATTACCATAAACACAATTAGCATCTCCTGCCTTCCACAAATAGCCTACAAGCTACTGATGCTGACCTTTGGAACATCTACATTTGAAAAAGTCTAATAAATCCATGTAATATAGCCTACACCTTCACAATAAATCCATTATTTATTTTAGACAAGTCTAAAGAAGCATGATATGAAGAAAATGTATATTTCAGAAGAACAGAATAGCATACTCTGAGTTGTCCTTATGTTAGGTCCTGATTTTGCTATGCCAAATGGCTGTGGGCTACACTAGTTCATTTAGCAGACAAGATTTGCTTAAAATTCCATGGCATTATTTTATAGTATGAAGAATACAATTGAACAAAGCTGAATAAAATAGAAAGAATATTTTCTCCAAACAATTTGAGGGAGTGCGCACATGAAACAAAGAAATAGGTATTCCTATATGCTTAATTTAGAGTTATGAATGTAACTTTAGTTAGGCTATATGTTTTGATTTTTAATACATTGTAAGGCTACATGATGCGACTAATGATGATTTGAAAAAGGTAGCTTGAAAGTGTGTGCGCAAACTGTACACACTACATCAGTCACTCATTCACAATTTGACAAGCACTTGATAATGCCTAGAATTTCACGGTGGCATCCCCTTGGTGTGGCCATAATGCACTTTAAAAAAAATCCATGCCGTTTTATGGCCAGTGGCCGCTGTGCCCTTCTCCCTGAGTGCTGTGTGCTCCATCACGTAATTGGGTCTTTCTCACAGGCTACAAGTGAAGATCCACACATCAGAGACGCAACTGAGCGTGTCCTTATCCAATTCCGAGGTGCATATTATAGATATTGGAAGAAATGTCCACATTTACTTTTTTGTCAGCCAACAAGATCAGTAGGCCTAACGAACAGCAAAAGCACTAGCCTCTGTCAATCTACTATCCACCATAGCACAAAGGTCGCCATTCTATTCTGTGTGAGAAATAAATATTCCAAAGATAGTTTTGGGATTCGATAGATCCCAAATTAATACCAATAGAATCAGAATGTTTAGCTTAAAATGTTGATAAACTATTAGGCTATTTCTTCACATTATAAATGCAGCAATGCGCACATGTTAGTAGGCTATAAGCGCGAATGTTCCATTAGCAGAAAACACCATTATCAAAAGTGACCACAAATGCAATTATGCATGTAATGCTTTTATTATAAAGGTGCATTTTTATGGTGAAAATGATCTTCCCCAAACAGGCGCTGCTTATGTATGCCAGTTAGGCTCTACACCCCTTGTAAAGCGGATTATGTGCTTAATTTGAAGTTATTTGGACACTTTAGTTGTGATACAAACCTTATTAAAACATATAGGCCTATGGGCTAGACTACATGATGTGTGCGAATATGATTTATAATTTTTATAATTTTTTCTTATGCTGGGCATCATTCACAACAGATCATATATAATTCACAAGTGAATTTTGTCATCCATCAGACTATTCTTGATTTAATCTTGTCTTTACATATACTAAATAATACATGTATGAAATTTGTTTTGATTTAGAATGGACCGTTATCATGCACCTGTACCGAAGCAGGGGCAGTGGATTTTTTTGTTGCATTGATATCAGAGTGATTAGAAGGACAATAGAGTGCTGAGTACCAGGCAGTTAGCAAGTTTGGTACACTACTAATGACCATCAGCAGCATCCGAGCTTGGAGAAGCCTAATTACCGTGACTAAAGGTTACCGTGACTAAAGGTTCACATGGCATTTGACTGCCTTCATCACTCGTGACCGCCGGTGTGTCGGTAATACGGGCACCGCAACAGCCCTACATGTATCCATTAGTCAGCTAACTACCAGAGGGGGAAGCGAAACCGACCCTCCCCCATGACAAATATGCAGATAAAAATGTGTCAACACATGTATCCTATGAATACAGAATACAGAGCAATGTCATGCAACACGTACTGGTGCGTGGTGGGCAGAAGAGAGCGGGCACGCTGCCGTTGGCATGGCCGGTGTCCCAAGGGACACAGTGGTCCCTAAACCAGACACAGCGGATACCAGGGCCAGCGTTGGCACAGCGCTGCTCCTCATCGAAGGCCTGGCAGCTGGGAGGGGTGTAGACCAGCACGTCATTCAGCAGCACACCAGAGAAGCCTCCAAACACATACATGGACCTGGGGAGAGAACACGATCACACTTTATTTTGATAATCCATCTATAGATGCTCTGCAAATGGTCATACCATCAACAAACAATCTGTTGATAAGCAACTGCTTGTTAAGGTCATGGTAAGGGTTTGCGTTAGGCTAAGAATAAGGGTAAGGGTTAAGGTTAGAGTTAGGGCAAGGGTTATGTTTAGGGTTAGGATAGGAGTTAAGGTTAGGGTTAGTAGATAGTTGAAATGTTACTGCTAGTCTGTAGAGCATCTACAGATGAACTATCCAAATGAAGTGTTACCGAGAACACAACGCAGGAAGTACACATCATTACCAGGTAACACTGAGGAAACTGATGTCAGGAAACTGTGAGATAAAAAAATTTAAAAAAGTAACGGAGGAGCAATATAGTGGATGTGAGTGACTGACCCATTGCTGACAACAGAGGTGTGGCCAAAGCGGTTGACATCACGGTGGAGATCTGGCCTGGGCAGGACTTTCCATTCATCACAAGCTGAAAAGAACAAACATGCACATGATCCGTTTTTGCTTCAGTAGAAACGTATATCAAGCAAACAACCGCAATACCCAAAATTGATACCTCCACTGCGACTCTAGACCAACTCAGTGTCCTTGTGGTTAGAGTGTCCGCCCTGAGATTGGAAGGTTGTGAGTCATACCAAAGGCTGTAAAAATGGGTCCTAATGTGTCTCTGCTTAGCACTCAGCTAAGCAGTGCTAAGCAGAGCAGAAAGATTGGGGTGAAGGCCCTACAATAGACTAGCATCCGTTCCAGGGGGTTGTACTTGTACATCAAGCTGCCTCATGCTACAGAAAAGGGAGATAGGCTTCTGCCCTATGAGCTGTTCTGGTTATTTACTGCGACTCTCCCTCCACACCATACTCATACTATCACCCAAGCAACTGTGACAGGCAGCCCTCTGGACTCCAGATTGAGGGGGAAAAGTTGTGTTCCTTTCCTGCTTGGATTTCATTTCAGTAGGCCTGTACCATACCACCCTACTGCACACATTGAAACACAGAATACAGTAAGTACCAGAGCCACTGAGACAGAATATCTGTGAGACCTGAGACTGGGTACACACACACACACACACACACATAATCTACAATGGAAGTGTCAACTCTACATTATTAACACGTATGAGAATCGTTTGAACAGAGGCTGTGGAGAATGGCCTGTATGAATATCATGGTCCCCTATAGGGCTGGGTGTGTCAAGCCCAGCAGTGATTAACACTGTGTGTGAGCATAGCAGAGCACTAGGGGCCATACCCTAGAAACAGGGCCATCATAAACAACTAACTGCAGCTAGAAAAGATGCCTTTTACGATTGCATAAATAACCATAATTAAAGTTGAATCCACTGCAGCTGCTATTAGACAATCCTGGGGTGGTGGTGGTGGGCACACAGCGCCTTAATGGTAGTTTGATTACCAATCTCCTAGGACCCCGGTCAGGTACCGCACTGATCCGTGGGTAGGCTACAACAAGTCTACCTGGAGCAGCTCTGACAACACAGCCCACAATACAGCTAGACAATTTGTCTGTCAGTGATTATCTACCATTCTGCTCAGAGCAAACAAATAATAACAGAGAGAAAATGATAGTAGGCAAAGCCGATTTCTTCACTTTGTTAATATCACGAGCCAAATCATGTTAAATTGAGAGAGGTACAACGTTCAGTTTCCTCGCTGTTAGTGGGATCCTCGGAGAGTATAAACACCAACCTCTTAACATAATGTCTTTGAATTGTTTATTATGTGGCTGCCTCTGAATATGACTTCACAAACCAGTTTAACCATCCATTGATCTTGTCTGTTGGGGATTCTAGGCTGTGGTTCAGAGTAATGGCTCTAAGAGCAATCACGATCGTGTATTTTAGCATTTCATTTTACAGCTTTCTGATGCTTTACAACCCACACGTCCACTATTGCATTAATATGTAAATGTGCCATTTACCCAGATTAGTTGTCCAATATAAACTGTGCTTGGGAGTTAATTGTGCAGCCAGGTTGCAAACGACCACGCAAGTGCTTGGCTAATTGGGACCGTGTTTAAAGGGAAAGACAAGTCAACAACACCAGTCCAAATCAGAAGGCGCTGTAATCACTTCCGAAAGACCAAGTTGCTCTCTGACAGGGTCATGGTGTGATCGCATTTAAACGTCAATCATTCTAACACTCTCTCTCAGCTGGTCAGACTCAGACCGACGGTACTTTGTGATAGTCGCATAAGATAGAGATGTGCATAGGTGATGCAGTGGCTAAAGGGACAGACCAAAATAAGTATTTGTGACAGACCACCAGTAGTTAAATTGGAATCCTGACGTTAACACTATCTGAGGCCTACTACCTATCCTGAAGCCTGGAGCTAGAGTGAATCCATACCCCAGACATGCACTGACAGACAGCCCATTGGGTCTTCCAACCACCTGAGGTGTACTGGAGATGGCTGGAGATGACTCTCTATAATGAAACTCACTGATACTTATCACAATGGTCCCCCTTTTTCATTTCCTCCCAGGATATTGGCAGAGGAACCATGAATA
The DNA here is from genome assembly GCF_045791955.1 of Oncorhynchus clarkii lewisi. Taxonomy (NCBI): domain Eukaryota; kingdom Metazoa; phylum Chordata; class Actinopteri; order Salmoniformes; family Salmonidae; genus Oncorhynchus; species Oncorhynchus clarkii. The sequence continues at coordinate 19,739,466 of NC_092169.1, forward strand.
ATGTACACATAGAACGGGGGAGATGACAGGAGAATCAGCAGACCAAATCTGCACCAGAGTCGAGAGTGATGGGGAAATCAAACTCATTCAAATGGCAAACTTAATGAAATGTGTTTTTGTGGTCGGGGGCTGCTTTGAGAGACACTGTCTGGAGCTCCAATATAAACAGGTCACTCTTGTTGAAGACAGCGCTGCCAGTTGCCTTTCAGGGGGTGTGGGGACAAAACATTTTTAATTAGAGTTCATTTCCCCCAAATCTAATTAGAAGTATGAAGATGGGGTAATGAGGGGGGGGGGGGATTAAACGCAAATTAAAACTGCCATCTGTGTCGACCTGAATTAAATCTCTCGCAGAAGAAAAACACAAAAAGCTAATAACGCTCTCCCCCTCCAAGGTTAGCAGAGAAAAACAAAAACAAATTAGCGCTTAAAACCGTCTCTCAGCGTGCGTGGCGGGGCCGATAGAGAGAGGGAGCGGTAGAGTGAGGCCTCTTCCACAGGTGGAACTAATTAATTAGCTCACAGAGAGACGAGCGGAGACGAGAGGAAGTCATATCAGTCCATTAACTAATAAATGAGACTTTTAACACATTCAACTAGAAAAACCTGTTGACACATCTCATATATACTGTAGTAGGCTAAAATGTCTTTCAGCAATACTTGAGTAAGAAGCAACCTTCACTATAGCTATGTTTTGGTCTATAGTAGGTTCAGGCATGTTTTATAAGAAAAATTGCTCCATTATTATAAAAGCAATACAGAGAAAATGCCTTCCACAAACCTGTTCTCTCTATAAGAGGCTGATAATGGAGATTGTTAATTTGGCTCTGTAATGAAATGAGTCAACAATGTCCAGTGACAACCAGGTCCTCAGGGACTATAATGAATGACAGGTCGCCAAGAGGCCATGTCTGGCCAAACACTGGCCTATATAACGGAGCTCCAATCACAGAGATTGGTTTTGCCTGGGCTTGAGTGAAGAGTCTAGACCACATTCCCCAAGCCAAGCATCAGTCTAGCCTAACACCTTGAACATAAAACAATCAGTTGCTTTCGGATCATAAAAGTGACATTGGACTTTTTATCCATTGGGAGTGGTCTACTCAAGGTGATTGGACTGGCGATTAAAATGACTAAGAATGAAAGTTGAGCAGTGACCCTCCATGACTGCTGGAGAAAGCTACAGTCAAGTTCTTCAAACATCTCGTCCTTATCTGGATTTGCTACATCTTCTAATTAGCGGATAAACGTTCCGCTTTCTCTTTCTTTGAATGCATTGCTACATCTACTACCTTAATGACTCATTGACTTAATGTTGTCTCCTCTTTCTCTCTTGCTCGTCCCAATCTTGCTATTTCTTTTGTCTCCATCGCTCTATTTGAATTCTCCATCAACCCTCCCCTGCTCTCTCAGTGCAGTAAAACTTGTGAAGGGTGGCTGGTGAACAGAGTCAGGGAAGGGCTGGCTGTCGAGATTTGAGGACGCATCCCTCTCCTCCTCCCTTGCCTCCCTCCCTGTGCTGAATGTCCTGTAATGCCCCTGTATTCAAAACAAATATTCATAAAAGAGCAGACGCCATCTGGCCGGCTCCCATTCTGCAGCTCTTTATGGGGCGTTAATGATCCCCACTGTATTACTGTCAGCACTGAAAGGTGAGCTGTAACTCACATCCCGAGATTTCGAGTAAAACCCCAAGTAGTCCAAACACACACACACAGGAAGGCACGCACATGTACACACACACACATAACTCTAAACCTTTAGTACTAAACCGCCCTTTCATATCTTGCAGAGGATAGCTTACTAACTCCAAAGAGGGCAAAATAACTTTATTTGACCAGGGGGTAATGAATAATCTATCATGAGTTGTTGCAGTGACCGTATTACCGCCACACCGGCAGTCATAAGTCATGACCACAGTCAAATTCCACGTGACAGTTGAGTCACGGTTATCTCCTGTTATGCACTCTGGACATGCGTTGGTGGTACACAACTCCATAACGACCATCAGGTCACTAATGGCCTGGTACTCATGGTTCTATTGTCCCTCTAACCACTCTGACATCAATGCAAATGCCATGGAAAATCACATCAAACACTTATCATCAAAACAGTGTCATGCTTTTAAAACTCATCGTTAGGCTAAATGTTTTGACCTCACTGTGATCGACCAATTTGAAGAAAAGAAGTTCAACAATAGGTTGAAACTGTGTGGAAAACATGGTCATTGTGGATGATGTTTCAAAGCCAAACACAACGAATTGGACAGCGCTTTCTAAGGTGACGATTCATTCAAAACATTTAAGACGTTGCATGTAGAACATCCATATGCCTATATACAGTACGTTTCGTTATGAAAACATGTTACCATCGATGTTCCCGAACAGATTAGGCGCTGGGTAGCTGCAGAAACATGGTTGGAGAGCCCATGGCAATACAGAGTTTGGGTGAAATATGTGAGTGAAATAACTGTTCTTATAAGCCCAGACATTTCTATATGCAATCCTGTGTGTGAAAGAAGAGTTTTGATGGTTGCCAATAAAAATATGAGGATCCCAGATGCTACTATATTTAGGCCTATTTCTGCTCCCCTATAAAACCAGAGTAGCCTACCTGGCATGATTTAGTTTAATGTATTTTTTCCCCTGCCCCTGTTCCTACCCATTTGATAATGGGCCATCCTATATCGAAACAAATTGTACATATTAATAAAGACAATATTAAATTGAGAATAGTCTGATGGGTGAAAATATGATCACTTGATGAAAGAACAGGGTGTGCCGCCTGAGCCAAGGCAAGCTTTATTTTTATTTATTTTTATTGTAATTTCTACCCCCTTTTTTCTCCCAAATTTGTCTCATTGTTACAACTCCCCAACAGGCACGGGAGAGGCGAAGGTCGAGTCATGCATTCTCCAAAACATGACCCGCCAAGCCGCGCTTCTTAACACCCGCCCGCTTAACCTTAACACTGTTCAACTGACAAACAAAGTCAGCCTGCAAATGCCCGGTCCTCCACAAGGAGTCGCTAGAGCGTGATGAGCCAAGTAAAGCCCGCCGGCTAAACCCTCCCTTAACCTGGACGACGCTGCGACTATCTTTCACGGACGTCTTTTTGTGTGTGACTTTTTCAAATAGTCAATAGCTATAGTCGCATTATGCAGCCCATATATGTTTTGATTTCTAAGACATTCTAAGGTTTCACAACTACATTTACCAAATAATAAATAACTCAACATAGCCACTTCATATGCGCACTCACTCGGGAATGAGAAAAATATCAGTTTTCTATTTTATTCAGCTAAGTTCAATAATATTATTCTTACAATAAAATCATACAGTATAAAATAATGGCACGGGACTCATAAGCATATCTTGTCTGCTAAATGAACTAGCCAATGGCATGGCGCATAGCCAAATAACATATAGTAGGCCGACTGACATTTGGTTCTTCTGAAATACACTTTCTCCATATCATAATGTTTCTTTAGACCGGTCTAAAAATGAATAATGGGTTTATTTTGCGTTTTATTAAATATATTTTTTTGTACTTTAAAAAAAATGTAGATGTTCCAAAGGTGAGCATCAGTGGCTTGCATGTGTGGAGGCCTGGAGATGCTAAACGGGTTTATGTTAATTAAAGGTCAATTACCGTGAAACCGGCAGTCATTTGCATGACAATAACCGGCTGACAAAATGCCATTACCGCCACAGCCCTAATCATGAGTGGTTATGACTAGCTTTTGGTTTTTGAGCTAGTTCCACTTTTTAAAGGATGTCTACTGTCACTGTTACACTAGAACGTGATCTTCTATCTCAGGTAATTAGGGTTGTGCATTCACCCCTATGGAAAGGTATCTTAGCTTTACACTTCCACTTGACTTTCAAAACAGCCTAAGGCTAATGCTGTTTTTTGTTGAGGTCAAAGGTCAGTGAACACACTTTCCCTTAGGCTGCAGAATGTCACCTGCCAGTTCTTCTTTGGTTACACTCACTGTGTGATCTGTGTGGGTCCAGGCCTGGGAGGCAACTAACAGTGGAAAATGACAAATGACAACTGTGGCTTTAGGGGTCAGGGGTCAACTCTGATGTGAGTGGGTGGGTGGGCGCATGCTGGTGACAATGAAGATCACATGTATGATGTCTGCATGGAGGAATGTGTGGTATTATATGGTAGGGGGTTGGGGTTGATTATACTTAACTATGTATGTATATGTATTGAGTGTGTAACATTTATACATGTACCATATGCCTGGAGGTTGAAACCGGTAACTTGTATTTTCAGCACAAAGGTATCAAATATAGTCAGTTCAAAACATGAGGATTGCATCATACCAAAAACAGTTGAGGAGGGGATGGTTGTTACCTATGATTTGTCTGAATGCATATGATTGGTCCTTACCTATGTCGTAGGCCAGGAAGTCAGCCGAGAAGCACTTGGCTCCGTTACTGAGGGACGTGTCATTGTGGGTGTTTCCTCCAAACACCAGCAGAGCCCCATTGCTCAGCACTGCAGTGTGGAGGTACCGTGCCAGACCACTCTCTCTAAGGATCATCCTGTCAACACAAATACACATACACATTCACCATGCTAATGTTTTAACGTGTCAATTATGAGCATGTATGTGCATGCATGCATAAGTGTGTGCGTGTGTGTGTGCCCATCCCTGGGTGTTGATTACAGCAGTGTGTGGGCTAGTCCGGGTCATGTGGTTTATGCAAGTGAACAGTTGGTTTGAAGGTCACTCTCCATAGGCCAGGTCAAATACCCAGACAAACATCATCCATAATGTGGCACCATGGGCACACACACACACACACACACAAAACTCTACAGGAATATTTCATCCTCTCCCATCTCCTCTGCTAGGGTCAAAGTGCACAGTCCCCACCGTCTGCCTAAGCGTCAACTGTACTATCCATAGATACAGATAGAGTATGTAGGGGTTTACAGACTTCCTAGTTCTGAGAGGGTTTGACAACTCCAAATTCCATTTCTGCCTAAGTAGCCTCAGTGTATATTCAACCTACCGACTGTAAATAAATGGACCGATTGCAATAAACTGTGTGCTATGTGTCAGCAAGCTTTGTCAAGAGGGCACATCAACTGCCTCAATAAGTTAACAGTGACTATACAACTGACATCAGACATGAAAGGCAGACAGACAGAACTCCAGTTGAGGATCAACAGAGACAGAAAGACACCGGCCATGCAGACAGACACTGGTCACTGTCAAACCCAAGGGATATGTGACAGTCTGGATGATGGGAAACAGAGAGACAGTGAGAGAGAGGGGGAAGATTGAAAGGGTGTACCCTCCCCTGTCGCTCATCTATCCGTCAAGGTTCAGCGGAGGCCTCCTTTCATATCACACTGTGTATACAATCTCTGCTTCACTGTGAATCTATCTAGCTAATCCTTCTGTATCTTTCCAGTATGCTCATGTGTTTGGTGCTGAATGTCTAGGTATGTGGACATAATGAGTACCTCCTCGCAACACAATGCTGACTATTGCATTAGTGTGCTTTGACAAATCTGCCTTTCAGCTGTCCAGCACTGAGCGTCTAGACACAGTGTCTGAACACAGGCAAGACAAGCATCTCTGTGTTAAACATCTACCTAATGTAAGACGCCAAACGTCTGTACACTCGACATTTAGCAAAAAAATGCATTTTGCTACTGGGGCACTGGGGAAAATAGGCTTATTTTACACAGTTTTCTCAGGACTGGTAAATTGTTACAGCCTGTGAACTTTCAAGTGATAATGCATCTGCTGATACAAGCACAAACACAGAGAGAGACAGACAGACATGCTGACAGACAGACAGACACTTTCTGCCAACCTAATAGCACTCACCAGGTCCGGGTCTGCACCTCATAGCGATACAGCTCGTCCACCAGGCCATACTTGTTGGCAGGCAGGGCCTTGTAGCCCCCGTGGACGTAAACACACCTGCTGGAGCTGTCATACACACTGCTGTGGCCATAGCCACCCTGGACGATGGCCCCGTTGGTCTCAGGGACCTGCCAGGAGTTTGTCCCTGTGTGACAGAGAGGCAGAGGAGAAGTGCATCTTAGTGTGAGTGGGACAACATGATTGGATCAGCTTTGAGACATACGGTATGGAAAATAAGCGTCCATGCTCGTGAGTGTGCGTGCCTGGGTGTGTCAAATGAGAGTGTGTGTAAAAGGCTGAATCTGGGAGCCAGACCAAGCCAGCGGGCTGCTCCACCATGTACTTCAAGTCCCCTTGTGACAGATGGAGGGAGAGCTGGAGAGAGGGGGAGGCCACGGAGCATGTGGTACACTGAGAAGCAGACCTCCCAACTCCCACAAGTGAAGGGAAATAGAGAAAGTGAGAAGTAGATAATGAGGGAAGGTCAAACAGTTTACTGACAGTTTGTCAGGTGAGCTCTTTTTTACAAACTATTTCCTTCTTCCTTTCACTTATAGAAAGTCACCTAAAAGGTAGACTCAACTTTCTAAATGGTGACACAACTCTCTAAATTTGATGAAATATCACAATATCCATTGTGCTACAAATAAAACTAATTATAGGAAAAAAACTGTTTTCTGGGGGGGGGACTAGTTTGAGATGGAGAGGGAGGGATAGGGGAGAGATATATGAGGGAGGGAGAAGTGAGGGGAGAGAGATGAGGGGCAGGGAGAGAGGGAGGTAATAAAGTGAGTTTCCTGTAGAACTCAGGCACATTAATTATCTTCTTCTCCTAGAAGGTCTTGCCTAGGTGCCACCTCCTCTTAAAGACCAGAGAGCCATCAGGTGTTTTTTGTGTGCTATTGGAGGTACTCGAGGACTGGAGTACCCAACACTGTAGATGTCCCCTCCCTCCCTCTTAAACTCTCTCCACAGGCTTTAATGTGAGCCCAGTCCAGCCTTTGAGTCTCCTATAGGCTGAAATGATTCGTAATGCAGGCATTCACCTGATTGTTACTCCTCAAAACACTGTAGCTTAGCGCCATCTGCTGGTATGAAAACCTAGGCGTTCAACAGTGGTCACTAGCTCTGGTCAAAGGACCTTGACTCTAACGCAGTCAAGAGGATAACCTTATTTGAGTCAGAAAAGGATGTTCATATGATAGGGAAGATCTACAAAACCTTGCAGAGGGCATATCCAACTGATAATCTCTTAGAAAATAATATAAACTAATATAAACTAACCAAGACTTAAAAATAACTGATGCTGGCACACGATGGAGGGAAAGTTGGAGCATAACTAACAAAATTACAGTTAACGGAAATGTAAACTTAATCCACTATAAGCTAATGTATATGATTTATTATACAAGAGAAAACATTCACAAATTCTACAGCACAACAGCAGAGTCGTGTCTTAAGTGTAAAACTAATAATGACTCAATAATCCATGCTTTCTGGGAATGCTATAAATTCCGGAAGTTGTGGGCGGAGCTAGAAAGTTGGCTGTCAGAAGTATTACAATGTAAACATACTTTTAATCCGTCTGTCTAAGTATTTGGAGACATGGCATTTGGGGGTGTAGTGAGACACCCGATTGGTTAGACGATTCTCTACTTATCAATCGTCTTGAAAAAACGTATACTAAAAACTTGGAAATCATTAGCACAATGGGAAAAAAATAGAATGATTTATTATTTAAATATTGAAAGTGCATGGGCTACGGAGAGAAACAAAATGGTTCCGTTTCAGGCCATATGGAGGAAAGTGATGCGCGAGCTGGAGATGGGGCTGTGTGCTAGTGGGTCTGGGCAGGTGTGATGTAGTTGATGTTTGTATGATGTTGTCATTTGTATGTGTATGTTGTGTATTGTTAATAAATTATCAAATTCAATCTTACAAAAAAGATAAGAAAGATACTGTGGGGTGTATACGTGTCTGTATATAGACAGTAAGTGTACTTGCCATCATAAGAATAAGACTGCCACAGAGTACTATGCAGGTAATGGTGCTACAAAAGTATTTTTTAATGGGAAAAGAGAGTTATCTGGGTAAACATTAAAGATCCTGAGCCTTCCATAAATAGATGAGAGACAGCAGCACCCAAAGATGACCCCAACAACAATGTATTAATCGTTGAGCACCATGAATTGAATACAACGTTGTTGAGGTCATCTGAGGATGTTGATGTCTCCTTGCCTATTTTGGAATGCTCCGAAATCTGCCATCGGGTACATGTGGAATGTAAATCTGAAATCGTTCATGGTAGCCTAGTGGTTAGAGCGTTGGACTAGTAACCGGAAGGTTGCAAGTTCAAACCCACAAGCTGACAAGGTACAAATCTGCCGTTCTGCCCCTGAACAGGCAGTTAACCCACTGTTCCTAAGCCATCATTGAAAATAAGAATTTGTTCTTAACTGACTTGCCTGGTTAAATAAAGATAACATAAAAATGGGGATTATTCATCATGGCTGTTAACCCCACTTAACAACCCAATTCTCTGATTCTGAGGCTCAGATATATAGCAGGCTAATGGAGGGTGGACTCAGCAGTGGACTGATTGATTAACGTCAGACTGAGACAAATCAATTGGTTAAGAAGACAGACAAGAGAGATCAATGGATGGATAGATGGAGGGACAGACTTAATTCACTCCTTCATTTGATTCATCCATACATCCATTATTGGACCTACTGATGTTGTACTCCTGCACTTTGCTGATGTAGCTGTAGACGGGTGAGTAGCCGAAAATGATCACCATCACCAGGTCCCCATTGGTCAGCTCAGTCAGGTGGGCGGAGTGTCCCTCCACGGCGTAGGGCTGTCCCTGGACCAGGCTGCTCGGGGTCCTCAGGGACCAAGTTCGACTAGGGATGTTAAAGACCCACAGCTCATCTGTCACGTTGCCTGAACCGGCCTCCAGCTTCCCCCCATACATGTAGATGTCGTCCTGAGGAGGGGGGCAAACATCAGAGACATGAGATGACAGAGAATATGTGTTAGAGATTGTGTTTATATTTGTAAAGACAGACTAGATTAAAGGGGTTTCTATCACCGACTGCCCTCGACAATATGTCTGCTCTGTGCATGCTTGTGTTCAGTATGAGAAGAAGGCGAGACAGTGTGTGTGCGTGTGTCTAATTGAGCTGCAGGACCTTGAGCTTCTCCATAGTGTGTATCAGTTCTGCCAGAGTGGGAGCTGGACCCCAAATACACCCCAAAATACACATACTTGGTATAGCTACGTTGCACCGTGAACACCAACAATCAATAAGAAAGACTGCTGCTATAGCATCACACTGCAGTCAACCACTGAATCACCTGATACTACAGATAACAATCAACTACCTTAACCTGATAGTTATGCAACTAAAGGCTTTTGGAGTATATGCAACTAAAAACCTACTACAGCCATTGCAGTGATCTAAGATAGCAATACAGTCATACATGCTATGGCATGCTGTTTTTACAGTGCAGACTACTACTCTATTGCAACTCTCCATTTCCTAACCATAAAGCAACATATTGTACTGTACAGTCAACCTAGAGGAGCTCCACCATCACAGAAACAAAGAAGGGAACATCCTAGCACAGGTGATACAGTGTGTTGCTACACAGCACGGGGCCAATTATACCGTATCCCTGGCCACAAACACATCCCACCAGGGAACCAACTGCCTTAAGCGCCTCAATGTATTTTCTGTCAAGGAAATCTGCTTATCTTACTTGTAAATTACCTCAGCACGCACCGCAGCACCCACCTGAATCACGTTTCACTAATCTCGGAAAACCAGAACTAAAATCTTGCATAATTGTGTAAAATGCTTAAGTAAGTTCTGGGGAGATATGTGAGGAGAAAGATATTAACGCGAAAGATACTATGCAAGTTTCAGGCTAGTCTATGAGCCAAACGTCCCCTCCCTTTCCGAAACTCGAAAGATGCGAGCACCTGCGAAATCGTGATTTGTCCAAATGATCAGTGCCGAAGAATCAGCGTACCGGAACAAAGTTCCTCGTTAGTCGTCGCATTCCCACAGCCTGTTGACAGAGCCTAATACCATTAATTTTACATGCCTCTGTCCACGATAGATTACTCTCTCACACTCGCGAGGTCTGAGTCCTGTAGTAGAAGCAGAGGGGGAGGAAGACACACAACCAAACACACACTCCAACACACAATTGGTAATCACAGCCGGCTGGAGGGGGTTTTAACCACGGCATCACCAGCTGAGCAGCAACCACCACGCTTCTGTTTCTACCACGCCTCCCTCGGAAGCTCGATTCCCGACAAAGTGGGACTTTTATTGAAGGTGACATTTTTTATTTGTGAATACAAAATGTGAATGCCAAGCAGGGGATGTTATATAAACGATATGATCTGAATGCATGCGTAATGACGAGCTATTGCTTTGGTCGGTATTATAAAATCGATAATGGGCAAGAGCGACGGCCTATATTCCTAGCAGCGACAGATGCTTACGGTAATCTCTCAATCCTTAGAGGGGAGATAGAAAAGAATGACTTATTTCAGGGTAGATGGAGGACTCTTGAATTATAGACGTGAGGGGGATGGTGTGTATGGAGGGGAGAGAGTAGGTGTGTGTGTGTGTGTGTGTGTGTGTGTGTGTGTGTGTGTGTGTGTGTGTGTGTGTGGTGTGTGTGTGTGTGTGCGTGTGTGTGTATGTATAAACAACAACATGCATGGTCACACCCACACATGCTCTTCTCCCTGACTCTGAAAGTCTATACTCTCATGTTCCTGTCTCTAGACTCCAGGTTTGTTGGCTTGATTTCTGTGCTGCACTAGCTCGTAGGTGTCCATTTATATGCTAATTGTGGATTGCTCCTTTCCGTATTTGGGGCCGGTGGCTGAAGAACAGCGGTCAAACAGGGCTCTTCACACCCACAGAGGAAATGAATAGAGTGAAGGAGAGGGAGTTAGACAGGTACAACTAAATATGTCTCTACTGCCATAATGTCTAATATAGAGACGTCTCCTCCCGGAAAGTTTTCTGTTTTTGATGAATTGACACCTGGAGACACCAGTGGTGCAGGTACACCACTGTGACTAAGAAAGGAACACTTGATGGGCTAAGTGTGTTCAAAGCAAGCACATGAATGGAACATGTGAAAGATAGGGGTATAGTGAAAAAGTGGGCGCACAGCCATGACTGTCCACACATGCATGCACACACTCACACACACAGCTTTCAAGGAGTAGTCATACCCCTTTACTTATTCCAAATGTTGTGTTACAGCCTGAATTCAAAATGGATAGAAAGTGAAAGATAGGGGTATAGTGAAAAAGTGGGCGCACAGCCATGACTGTCCACACATGCATGCACACACTCACACACACAGCTTTCAAGGAGTAGTCATACCCCTTTACTTATTCCAAATGTTGTGTTACAGCCTGAATTCAAAATGGATAGAATATATGCTATTTTTCAACCATCTACACACAATAACCAATAATGACAAAGTGAAAACGTGCTTTTAGAAATGTTTGCACAAATCCAGAAATAGTATTCACACCAGAGTCAATACTTTGACGGTGATAGGCCTATTAAATAGGCCTATTGAGCGAACAGCATTGTTTTACAAAGTAAAACAAGAGAGATAAGCTTTTGGCAAGAGCGCATCGGCCATCGCCGGTGAGTGAGCTGCGCACCATTGGTGAGTCAGTGAATCTGGAAAGCTTTTTTAGGACTATAATATGTGTCTCCACACGACTAGGCTATTGATGGATTCAAGAGACAAGGTCGTTTTTATTGATCTCAGATTCTTAGTTTGTCAGTGTCAAAGTAGCCTGTCCTTTTGATAATATGTGAGGCATTAAACAGCCGTTTCTGAGCTACTGGATACGGCGTGCCTGGCACCAACAATCATACCTACGGTGGGGTAGTCATGACATTTTGTCAGCCGGTAATTGTCACGCAAATGACTGCCGGTCTCATGGTAATCGGCCGTTAATTAACATCAACATGTTTATCATCTCCGGACTTCTATATAAGCTGATGATGTGCGCCTTCGGCACATCTACATTTAAAGAAGTCTAATAAATCATATCGTATCCACTATTTATGTATTTGTGAAAAGGCCTATAAACCTAGGAATGTCTTCGAAATCAAAACATATGGGTTTCATGATGGGACTCTATATTTTGCAACCTTCAAAAGGTTGCAAAAAAAAGGCATGCGCTCAAATGCATTGCTGCTCAGCTTGTGTGGCAAGCAAGTTAGCGATATCTAATCAGTGGACGATGGAATTAAAATGACAGAATTCAAAATGAAATGATAAAGAAAGGCTACAGCGACCAAAAGCCAACAGGTACACACCGACACCGCTATGCCTCCACTCCCTAATAACCTACAGATGCTCCCTCGGTGCCTCTCTCTCTCGCTCTCTCTTTCTGGCTTCAATTTAATAAAGTAGCAAAAACAATTGGCTTTCAGCTCTTCCCTTACGGGGATCCGACCGGTTGTTCTTTAGGTACTTTCAAAGGGGGTTTTAAAAATGAATTCATGCATATTGGGTCCGGGGCTCCCTTTTGGAATGGGAGCTCTAACTCCCATCACCATTTGTCCTCATCATTCATATTATTCTAATTCCAGAGAGCACTGAGTACCAGGCCATTAGCGGGGGCCATTCATTTGCAGTTTTGGATAGGATTACCATGACCAATGGTCACGGGTTGGTGTACCTAATAAACTGGCCTCTGAGTGTACAATTATCTGTAAGGTACCTCAGTCGAGCAGTGAATTTCAAACACAGATTTAAACACAAAGACCAGGTAGGCTTTCCAATGCCTTGCAAAGAAGGGCACCTATTGGTAGATTGGTAAAACAAATAATTTAAAAACAGACAATGAATATCTCTTTGAGCATGGGGAAGTTATTCATTAGACTTTGGATGGTGTATCAATACACCCCGTTACTACAAAGATACAGACATCCTTCCTAACTCAGTTGCTGGAGAGGAAGGAAACCGCTCAGGGATTTCACCATGAGGCCAATGGTGACATTAAAACAGTTACAGAGTTTAATGGCTGTGATAGGAGAAAACAGGATGGATCAACCACATTGTAGTTACTCCACAATACTAAACTAATTGACAGAGTGACAGAATAAAAAGTGTGCTTTCCACCAGACACTGGGAGATTAATTAACCTTTCAGCTGGTCAATAACCTAAAACAAAAGGCCAAATCTTTACTGGAGTTGCTATTAAAGATTAATGGGCAAATGTTGATCCAGGTGTGGAAAGACTCATAGTTGTAATCGCAACCAAAGGTGATTCAACAAATGATTGACTCAGGGATACTTATGTCAATGAGATATTTATGTTTTTAATTTTCAATACATTTTCAAAAATGTCTAAAAACATATTCTTACTTTTCCATGATGGGGCATTGTGTGTAGATGGGTAAACACACAAATATATTTAATCCATTCCTACTTATATCAGCACAATCGTAACAACATAATCAGTACGTAACTTCTATTCAATCAAATAAGCCATAACAGGTCTTCTCATTGACCACCATACAAAAATTCCACGCTTGGTAAGCGAGAAAAAAAAAATGAAAGAATGCCGCTTGCTGGAGAAGACAGAATTTGGGCCCAGTTATCTCTCTCGCTTCGCGTCTTCGTCTGTCTGAACTCATGGCTGTTTTATTCTACAATAAAAATATCAACCTCTGTCCCAAACACAGACTGCAGCTTAGGCTAGCTCTAAAACCAGTAAGTGGAAGTATGTTAATATGTGGAACCTTTAGTATGTGCAGCTTTTTTTAACGACAAAACAATTAGTGAGGTCTTCCTTGGAGGTACCATTTTAAAGCATTCTAAACTGCAAGTAATGTAGTGAGTCGTTCCAAAATAAACTTCTCAGCCTTTCTAGCCATAACCTTTGAGCTGTAAATACTACTTCCAATCAACTCACGTAAGCAAAGCTGAATCGCCTTAGGTCAGCAATCATAGTAAGACATCAAATATAAAATCAAGTTTAGTAGTAAAGGAAGAGTTTAATGTCACACATACATGCCAGAGGCAGCCATTCTATTTAACAGGGAGAGTCATTCAGACAGACTCCTATAGTTTCAAGGGGAGAAGAGGCAGAGCAGGCCTTTTAAATGTGGTCATGCTTGTTTCCCCTAGTGAGACAAAGTGTCAGTTAGCCGAAGCAAAGCCTGCAGCCCTTCTGCTCTCTGACAAACCCTGAGGTCCCCACATAAATCTTACTGCAATGTTATCTCTACTCAGACCCAGGGAGGCAATCCTCTTAGCTCCCTCACCCAACACAGAGAGAGAGAGAGAGAGAACCCTATATAAAATGTACACAGTTTATGTGTGAAGGAGAGAGAAAACCCCAGAGAAACAGAAAGAGTCGGAGAGAGAACCCTACAGTATATAGATGTATAGAGCCCTATATAGGTGTATGGTACCAGTTGATGACAGAAAGCTAGATGGAAGGAACACATCCACCCTGATAGTGGGCTGTGACCATTAGCTGCTTTACCTGGTAGAGAGCCAGAGAATGGCCATATCTCTGCAGAGGACCACTATTGATTGGCACCACATCCCAAGTGCTGCTCTCCATATTATAACTGCAGAGAGGGGGGAAAAAAAGTCAGGCCTGGGAACATTCAACAAATAGATAGATAGAGAGTGGAGGGAGAAGTTAGTGATACAGAGAGATATTACAGGGAAAGGGAGACAAAGAGAGATGAAGTAGGAGAGAGGAGAGAGAGAGTTTTGGAGCAAAAGACCCACAGAGAGAAGGCAAAATGCCAGGAAGGAGAGATACAAATATATAAGAGGTAAATAGACACAGAGAGATGAAGAGAAAGAGGGGAAAAGACAGACAGGCACACAGCCAGACAGACAGACAGTTCCAGGCCTCTCTTCAGTCAGTGCCTTACTTGAGAACCATGTGGAAGGAGCTGTAGTTGAAGGTGTATCCTCCAACGACCCACATGAGTTTCCCGTGGACCACACTTTTATGGGAGGCCCTGCCCAGAGACTGTCCGAAGGGCTTGACGTTGGGCATCACCCAATAAGACTCTGTGGATGGTACTGACAGAGCACAGTCTGGACCTGGAGAGGACGACAACACATGACTCAAACACATGACAAATACCTACAAATACATGAGGTGTGTTTGTAGCAAAGGAGTCATCAAAAACACTTCAATACACAGCACCACCTGCTGGTGAAGGGCCTGATAACACAACCTATGTCATGAGGGGGGTCAGCCATGATGGTGAAGACCTCACATGCTAACAGGACCCCACCACCCAGAGGCCAACTGGTGGCAGAACCATTAGGGGTTTTAATCAGGAGGGAGGGACTGATTCATCAAACCCAATTTTGAGAAGTACCAATGATATTGGCCACTGTTGGCCTCTATTAGAGTGGGGGACAGACAGTGGAATGGGTGGATGTGATCGGGTCTATGGGCCAGCACGCTGTCTAACCCAATACATCAGTGGAGAAAACCTCATTAGTGTATTATAATCAATGACCAGCAACTAGTAAAATAGCAGTGGCACCGGCTCTGTCTCATTGAGAGGTGCTTGGTTGGTTCTACTGTAAGGATGAAGTATTATGTTGTATGTTGTATTTATTTGCACCAAAGAAAATAAGTGAAAGACAAAACAGTAGAGATAATACAGGTGAGGTTGTAAGCCCAAAAGGCTTGTGATGAACCACACCACAGGTTAAAGTACAAAAGTGTGTTCAATCAGTTAAACAAAGCATATGAATTATAATTGTATATTATATACTCAGTATACCATGTTTGATTGATTGATTGAGTGTGTGTGAGAAAGAGATAGAGAGAGATAGGGGATTATTGGGTAGTTTGGTTCATCAGGCTGACCCCCAGACTTCGCTTAAAGTTATTGAGGGATAATGAGGTTTTGGCAAAGTAAAGATAAGAATTCCAGAGGGTAGTACCTCTGTATCTGATAGAGAATTGACTATGTGAGGTGCGCCAGTGGGGAGGGTGAAGGTTATCACAGTGTCTTGTGTCATATAGATGGATTTCAGAACAAACCTGGAAGAATCCATTGAAGGGTTTAGGTAAACTGTCTGGGAAGTATGAGTGTTTGTAGATGAAAGTGCATAATTGGAGTACATTAACGTCATAATTAGACAATATAGTGAGTTTCTTAAACAAAGGTGCAGATGGGGCCAGGTAATTAGAGAGGTGGCTAGTATTTTGTGTGATGAGTAAATTGTGTAGGAAGGAGGCATATGTACTGGCCCAGGCAATACTACAGTAAATTAGATATCGGTATAGAGTTAGGAAGCAAGCCTGATGAACCAAACCACTAATCTTTCTGATGATAACAACAGATTTCATCACTTTGCTGCTGTCACGTCCTGACCTTAGTTCCTTTTTTATGTCTCTATTTTGGTTTGGTCAGGGTGCGAGTTGGGGTGGGAATTCTATGTTTTTCATTCTGCTTTGTTCTGTGTGTTGTATTTCTATGTGTTTGACCTGGTATGGTTCCCAATCAGAGGCAGCCGTCAATCATTGTCTCTGATTGAGAACCATGCTTAGGTAACCTGTTCCCACCTGTGTTTGTGGGTAGTTGTTTTCTGTTTTTGTATTCTGTACCACACAGAACTGTTTTGGTTTCGTTCATTCTCTTTTGTGGTTTTTCCTTTCAGTGTTCAGAAATTTAAATGACAGCCTATGAACAGTGGGTTAACTGCCTTGTTCAGGGGCAGAACGACAGATTTTTACCTTGTCAGCTTGGCGATTCGATCTTGCGACCTTTCGGTTACTAATCCGACGCTATAACCACTATGCTACCCCAATGCTTGGCATTCAAGCCAAAGAGTTCAATCAGACCAGAGAATCTTGTTTCGTATGGTCTGAGTCCTTTAGGTGCCTTTTGGCAAACATCAAGCGGGCTGTCATGTGCCTTTTTACTGGCTTTTGTCTGGAGATGGTTGTTCTTCTTCTGGATGGTTATCCAATCTCCACAGAGAAACTCTGTGGAGATGGGAGAATGCCGAGAGAATGCCAAGAGTGTGCAAAGGTGTGATCAAGATAAAGGGTGGCAACTATATATAAAATATTTTTTGATTTATTTAACACTTTTTTTGGTTACTACATGATTCAAATGTGTTATTTCATAGTTTTGATGTCTTCACTATTATTCTACAATGTAGAAAATAGTACAAATAAAAACATTTAAAAAAAAACTTGAATGAGTAAGTGTGTCCAATTATTTTTAGAAAGTCATATTTCATGATCAACCGTGTCAAACGATTTGGATAAATCTAAAAAGATGCCAAGAGTGTATTTATTGTTAAGGTCTGTACAGATTTTATCCACAAGTTGCAAAAGGGCCATATCTGTGGAGTAGTTTTTACAAAAACCATATTGGTGCTCAATAGTGTTGAATTAAATATTTGAACATTCTCTTATATAGCAATTTTTCTAGGATTTAAAAAAACATGGTAGTCCAGATATTGGGCAATAATTTGTCAAAGTTATTGGATCCTCAGATTTATAGCGGGGGATAACTTTGGCAATTTCCTCATTTTTAGGAACAATACCAGATTTGGTGAAGATATACTTTTGAGGTTCTGTAATCAAGGAAGACACTGATTTCACCAAAGAGGCACCAATGCTGATATCTTTAAGTTACCAATTACCTCCATTACATCAGAAGGATCAAACTGAAGCAGAGAAGGGAAATGAAGGGAAATGAAGGGAAATGTCCCTTAATGTTATCGAAGGGATTTCTATCAGTTTTTTCAATTTCTTTGACAGATGAACCCACATTCATAAAGAAGTTATTCAATTCACATGAAATAACATCAGGATCACTATAGATCTTATTTCCAACAATAAATGAAGATGGGATAGCTGTAGATGCATTTTCTTACTCAACAGTTGATTGATGATTTTCCAAGATGGCTTCATATTATTTTAGGACTCTTGGAAGTTGTTAGTAAAATATATTTTTGGGGATATCCGAAGTAGGTGAGTACATTTGTTCTTATACTTTTTGTAATTTGCAGAATTCAGGAAAAACTGTTTATACAACTTTTTTTTTTTTACTGACATATGATCAATAAGCATGAGAAAATGAACTGGTCACTTGGGATCATAGATGAGGTGATACAGAGAGTGGTTCTCACTTTTAAATACATTTATCTCGTAAATCACCCAATATAAAACACGTTTATCTTCAATATTAATTAAATCCAAGGTTGACACAAGGATATCAATGACACAAACTACCAATGTCAGAATCGGGTGGCCTCTTTACAGGTTGTTAAATTGCTTAACATTATAGTAATCACAAGTCATAGACATTTCTGGTGATATTCAGGACATTTTTGCCAGGATCAACCCAATCATTATATTGATTGTTCACGTCATTAATATCTAATGGGTTAAAGACCATGTTATCAGGGTTGATATCCTGCCCAACTAAGAGAGATACACAGTCGGAATCATCCAGAACATACAGAGAGTGGAACGGAAACATAGAAGTGCATGCCTCACATGTCCAATACAACCACATTTGTGTTAGTTTTCTCAAAAGGGATGCACTTCCTATGGAATGCACATGGACACAGTCCACATAACACCACTGAAGACTTCAGAGGGTTATGACATTAAGAGCAATGTCTGTTTTTGGTTAGATGAAAACACATGAGCAAAGTAGAGTAAATGTGTATGAATACATCACCAAATCATACAGTATTCGAGTGAGAACAAAACCTCCATTACCACTAGATGGCAGACATGGAATATAAAGGTATCTCCTCTTGGTGAACAGACAATTGAGCCCCACAGGGGATGCATCATAATACCCAGAAAACTTAGCGGTCAAACATGGAAATGGTCCCAATTGTTTTACCAGCATTCATTTTATCCATTGTGGATTTTAGAAACACTTCAAAAAAGGGTTGTGTTTCGTGCAGACGTACCGTGGCGTTTCGATAACCATGTAAACCTCTCTCGGACAAGGTGACTTTCATCAATATATTCAGCTCTATTTACTCTCAGATTCGAAAAAGCTAATTAGCATCAAAGTCGACATCATACAAGACTACAAATCCCTGCAAACTCCTGCACGTCATCTCTAGCTGACACCAGCACAAAACAGCATATTGTGATTGTGATGGGCGAGTTACAAATGGACAAATGTAATGTGTATGGTAGGTTTTATAGAAAACACTAGATTAACTCCAGCAGAGGGAGAAACACAATTAACACTCAAAACAAGGAAGCCATCTCAACACCCTTCTTGTCAATTGAACAGGTACATGTTGCTGCTGTCATTTGTGAGCTGCATTCAGTCTGAACCCCAGGTAAAAGCAGGAGGACAGCACTACACAGGTGAAAAGGGTAGCAAAACAGTACACCACAAAACTTTTAAACATGTTACTGAGTCTAGATGTTATCAAATCAGAAGAACAACAAGGGAAGAAAGCAGCATAGGGAAAATGGGTGAAGGTAGGCTGCGTTTATAGAGATGGAAAGTTCCAAAGTGCCCAAAGTTGAGGGACCTTGGGGCATAAAAGGCATAGTGTGGAATAAGGGGTAGCTAGAGAGAAGGTTGGTCATGGAAAAGAGATAAAAATGGGGTGCTAGTGTGCCTGCACCCCTTTGAAATCGTTGTCACAAATATCCGGCCCACCTCCTGTCATACTCAGGGTCTTAGCGTGTCCCTCCGTCTCAGTTGCAACGCTCAAATCCTGGTCATCGTGTGTCTGATAATCACAACATTAAAGACGACGAGTGATCACAGAATTCCACAAATTGAGCCATAGACAATACAACTTAAGCATTGAGGACAGCATTTAGTTGACAACATGGTGGTTTACACTATCTTGCCCCAGCTGTAGGTCCATTTGAGTGTGTGTGGTTACATAGGCCTGCACATCAACCAGTACCGGGGCCATTGGAGACTTGGAATCGTTGCTCTCAAAGTGCTGCTTGAATGTCTTCGGGTCTGCCTCTATAAAGGTCAAGTACAACATGGAGGAAGTTTAACAATCTGTGGCTTAGATTGAATTCAAAGTTGACACAATTGATAAACTAAGCAATACGATACAACATACTACTACACATGAAAGACTGTCCCACACAGGCCAGTACAATAGTCTACACATGGAGAGGAACCTAAAAAGGCACATACAGTACAAAACAATCCTACTCACCTGACAAACAGGGCAGGTGTGGACCAGGGCTGCCCAGGATGCAGTCTTCTGGTTCGCAGCTGCTACCTTCTGTTTAGCAGCCGCCACCATGGCATCAGTCAACAAGTTCAACTTCAACTTGAGAGTGGAGCATGTGCTATATATAAACCTGGAATACTGTTCCAGGTTGAAACAGCTAACCTAGTTGAGAGGTGATAAGACTCAGGCACACCCATTGGTTCTGGAATAGAGAAGGTGCAAGTAAGGTTAGCAATTTGGCATCAATAGCATGACAGTAATTCTACCTCAAAAACAAACGGGTGAATACCAATTAATTTAAAACCCACCACAGCAGGTAGGACTAAATAAGGTTGCATAACCTTTCCTACTAGCTATACTAACGATCTGCTGTCCAGAGGGAAACAGCTAACATATCAATGTTTTCCTGCAGTAAAGTAAGCACACACTGTTGACTCGATCAGTCCATCTCTGAAACATGTCAAAAAGCCAGACTTAAATAACACAGATAGCTAGGATACACCTCGGTATTAAGCTACCCACCCCTCACCCATAGACACAAACACACATTGTCATCAAGAACGCCTAGCCCTAGCTTCATCATCTAGGTTAGCTAGTTAGTTAACTAGATGGCTTTTATAAACCAACAGTCTAGCTAAAGAAAGCTAAACTCGTTTTTATGAATTTCTCATGCATTTAAAATGGCTAGACAATCTGCAGTCATCTAGCCAGGCTAATGTTGCTAACTAGCTGACCATGATCTAGCTAGCTAGATAACAGGCATTTTCAATGTCAAACTTGCCCAAGACAGTTAACAGAATTGTCAATTTAATCAACTTTAGCCAATTTATTAATTACAAAATGTAGCTCACATAAGATAGTTAATCCAGAGATTCTTACCTTTGCCTCGATTCGGCAGTCTTGTCCAGATCACCATGGCCCTGGTGAGTGACGTGAAGCTTGAGACAGGCATTTGTAATTCTGCATGATAGCCACATTAGCAGCTAATTAGCATGACATTTTTGAGGGGTAAATAGAGGTGAATATACTGATAAAAGTCACCTTGTCCGAGAGAGATTTATATGGTTATCAAAACCTCACGCCAAGATAAGCCTACATGAAACACAACTCTTATTTGAAGTGTTTCCAAAATCCACGATGGATAAAATGAATGGTGGAAAAACAATTGGAACCATTTCTGTTTGACCGCTAGGTTTATTGGGTATTATGACTCATACTGTGGTAGACTATATATGGCAAGTATTATATAGTGTATATATAGTGTAGCATGTATGAATAAGGAGGATGGATTATAGTTCAGAGAGAATGAAGAAACCTATGGTCTTCCATCATCACCTCAAGGTTAGATTGTTAGAGCATGGGATACTCAACATCAAAGGCTCCAGCTGTCAAACTGTCGAAAAAGTGTTGGACATTATCCAACAGCTCACGTGGATCCTAAAACGTGTCAACATGACCCCATTCTCTTCATATAAACAAAGACTGTCATAGAGTGTCTGCTGAACACACCAGGTGTCAGCTTGTATTACTATAACAAATGAGACATGGTCTCTGTGCACCTATGTTCACAGTTCTCTTGTCAGCCAGAAGATAGCCGTGTGACTCAATCTACAAGAACACAAAGAACTTACCTTCGTCATTGAAGAAAGAATGAATGAACCCTATAAATCACCATGAAGATACCACACCATGGTGACAACATTGACACAATATTAGAATAACCATGGCCCTAGCCCCACCTTGCCAGCTGTCGTTACAGACACAGCTTTTCTCCCCAGTGAGGTCACAGTAGCCATGGTCGGGGCTGCCACAGTTGTTCCTGCAGTAGGGGATGTCACAGGCCTCGCCCTTCCAGTACTTATCACACTCACAGTACACCCGGCTGGCGATGGAGTTCCCTGTGCTGCATTTCCCATGGCCTGAGCAGTTATTGGGGCACGAGTTGACCCTGCAGACACAGAAAAGAGAGAGGGGGGGAATGGGGATGTACATTTGGAAAGGTCATCATTGTAATAATTGACGAAAGACAAATAGCTGACAGAATGATTGATTAACAGAGGTGATTGACATCCATTGAAGCATTATTTTTCTGGGAGCAGAACAGATAGAGTGAGATACAGAGGAATCCAGAGAGAATTAGAGAGAAGCACGAAAGAGATACAGACAAAATAATTGAGAAAAAGGGAAGGTACAGTAGACAGAGAGTCAAGGATTCAGGATAATGCATGGGCTTTTCAGCAACAGGGGGACGATAATGTTTAGGGCTGTGACAGCAGCGTTGCTATGGCAACACATTTATGGCCACATGGTGTATGTCTGTGCTGGAGGCCTTGAGGCTGTGCTAGACTCTAGTCTGCTGCTTTGTGAGGCAACCCAATAAATACTTTTTCAGAATCTCACACACACACACACACACGTCTCTCGTATGTCAATGGGTCTTATCTCCTTAGCTGTAATGGTGTTCCCCAGCGACTCCTGTGACAGACATTGTAGACCCTAGAGAGGATGGGATGTGGTCTGAGGTTGTATGTGTGCAGGAACACACAGAGAGGAAAGACAATTTAAAGGGGATATGGCTCTTAATCATCCCATTGTCTGCTACTAAGTCAGAGACTTCCCCAATGGTGATGTACTGTAGAGGTGAGGACTTTGTAAATGTAAAGTGTGTGTATTGGCTGGGGCCACTCACGAGTAGGAGATGTGGAATCCAGTCAGGTTGTAGGCAGCGTCACTGAAAAAGTGCAACAGTGCATATCCAGAGGTGGCTACCACTTCCGGAACAGTCTCGTTCCCTCTCGTTTCCGGGACAACGAGACCGCTGTGGGAGAAGAAGAAAAGTACATTAATGATGGAGTATTCACACACACACAAAACACAAATGCATACTAAGCTCCAAAAGCATGCTGGGTAAATGATCACCCAGTCACCCTTGACTGCTGAGCTGGGATTGCTGTCACCATGACAACCCCCCCTTCCCTCGCTACATCATTGGGAGAAAGTGATTCCTTTCTCTCCTTGGGATCGATCCCTCTATCGCATGGAGGAGCAGGATCAGGCTCAGGCCTGAACAGCACAGCACACACAGTACACACAGCAAAGCCACATCAAGGTTATCGGAGAGGGTGGAGAAATCCACTCTAATCTGTTTACCAGCAGTCAGACAGAGTCCCCACTGGGAGGACCACACCCAGGCTCCTAGGCGCAACACAAAGACCACACAGCCAATACTGATGGACCAGGGGAGAGTCAAAGGTGAAGGACCCCCAGTGGATAAAATTACATTGTGGACCTATTGTTCAAAGGGAAGGGGAGAGAGGGTGGCTAGGTGGGTGGAGAACATTGCTTCTCAAAACTGGAGAGGAGGAACACCTACAAGCTAAATGTAGAATATGAATCAATTGATTCATGGATAACACCCACTCGTTACCTAGAGTATATTGCAGAAAGAGAACAATTCCTCTTCAGCTAGCCAGTATTCTGAATCCCTTCTGTGGGTGTTGCAGTATGTGTAGATTCTACAATCCTCTGTATTATTTAGCTGCATGTGTTCTGCACAAATGAGGCTTTGGAGGTATACAGTATTTGGTGTTCATGCATGCACAGTGACGCGCATACTAGAGAGTAAACATGTATCTACATAGAGTATGATGACAGACCTGAATACTGCGACCAGAGGTGCATAGATGGAGTCTCCGTCATAGACGTACGTGTGGTCCCAGCTACATTCCGTGGCAAAATGGTTGAAGCGCAACCTGAGCACAGCGTTTGGGCTGGACGACAGAACATAGAACATGGTTTAAAACGGGCCGCAGAGGTAACTAGAACTTCACAACCGCCCACATCTGGCCAGGATTCTTTACATTAGACAAATAATTTAACACTAAGACCATTGAACAATGACGTTAATCAGTCTAAGAATGAATTCGTACTGCACGGAATGTAGAGAAAAGGGGGTATGAATAGCGATATGAGGGAGGAGGAAATAGAGAAAGAGCTACTTACTAGCCCTCGATCAGCCAGGTGCACTTGGTCTTGTACTTGTAGTTGATTGGTCCATCGGTGAGGGAACCCGATGGCTCTGTTAACCTAGCAAAGAGTAAAAAGCAGCAATTACTACGTGGAGAGAGGGATGGATAGATAGGTCACAGTTGGGTCACTATTTAAAAAGAAGATGGAGAATAAGCTATAGGATGAAAAATGCCAGAGGTAGGTACAGCCGACTAGCGATAGCTAACACTAACTATCCCTTATTCCCTCAGTCACTAGAGGGTATAAGCTTAATTCAAACTCCAAATAGGTGAGAATGAAGAAATGTTGTCCCATTTGCAACATGGACCGTCCCAATTAGGCCTACTAATAAAACACTTTTTTGCCCCACTGTACATGTATTTTAAATGTTGCTTCCTCTTGGGCCCCCCACTGGCCTGGGCCCCCCATGGGCCTGGGCCCAGGGGCTTCAGCCCTGCTAAGCCCCTGCATTAAACCATCCCTGACTGAAACCACAAGAGAAAATACAAGAGTGTAAAAGAAAATCTTTAGCTTTCACATTCAGAAAGCATCTGCCCTGTTTAACGGACATTACCTCCATCTTCAGCCACACATCCCTATAGAGATTATTAGACAATGCTATTTTCAGTTCACCCTGATGTAATGGGACAAAACAGAAGACTATTGAAGGAGAGCCAGGAGCTGATGTCTTCAGGACATTGACATGTCCCCAGTATTTGACATAGCATTCTCACTGCTGGGAACCTGGGACACTGTGGTCAACTGGCACCTAGCCACATCACTCCCTGGCATCAGCCTAGAACACAAACCCTCCAACTACACGGTGTGTGTGTGTGTGTGTGTGTGTGTGTGTGTGTGTGTGTGTGTGTGTGTGTGTGTGTCTAGGGGGTGAGTCGTAGGGGATCTTAGGCTGAGCAGTGACTCTCTCATATTCACATATCAGCCGAGACCTTATCACAATGACCTTATGTCACAACATATCATGTAGAAGACACAACAACAATGACTTCTCAACAACCTTGATGCACAGCAGAATATGCATTAATGGAACCGCTCTGCAAACTGACAGAAATCACACACGTCTGGAATCATGCAGAGAGTACATTCAGCATGGAGTGAATTTAGCGAACCCCCTACTGAGTGGCATGACGGAGACAGAACGACAACTGCACTTTACACAGTTACATTTTCAAAGGCATCTCCAGGGAATTATACAGAGAGAAAGTTAAAGAGAGTCAGAGAGAGAGATAGAAAGAGAGAGAGAGTGGCCGAGAGCCAGCAGAGCGACTAGACTAGCAAAAACCCAAACTAAGCTGCATTGCGTTGCGTGTCTGAGCTAGGAGCTAGTACTGACAGTACAACCCATCTGGCAGAGGTCATCCAGGACAACCAGTTCAGGGCCTGTGGCAGGGGTAGGGTGAGGAACACACACACACACACACACACACACAGACAGACAGACAGACAGACAGACAGACAGACAGACAGACAGACAGACAGACAGACAGACAGACAGACAGACAGACTATAAACAGGCGCTGTCTGAGCCGAGATAGGCCAAACAACGCTACATTATACCACTCATGACAGGAGTTGGATCAAGGCCCTTGAGGGGCAAATGTGATGTCTCCCTGTAAAACAGACAGATTGCAGCGCAGCCTGACTCCAAGGCGGCATACTTACAAATACCGCCAAGTGAGTGAGCTTCCACCTGGTTATGTTTGGGTCTCTCTCACTCTAGCTCTCTTTCACTCTCATTACCGCTCATTCACACTCACTCTCTATCTATTTCTCTCTCACACTCTATCTCACTTTAATCCCAGGGATTGGAATATAACTATTCATCTATCTCGAAGGCAGAGCTCAGATTGCCGTACTACACAGTTCTTATCCAATCCAAACAGACTACAACCAACAAGCTCAAATATTCAGATGAAACTCTTATGTTATTGGTGTAATGTCAGTTTGCGAGAGAGAGATATTGTGTAGGTGAGTGTTTTCTACTCTGAGCCTGGGAGGAATATATTACTGACCGCCTGCAGTCATGATGGAGACATCAAAGGCACAATTCATACTGTATTCGATGCAGGTAACAGACGTTGTGGAAGGTATAATGATACAGATAGCAGTACATTAATAGGCCTATGCTCTTTCCTTTAGTGTTAAACCCTTAACCTGGACAAGCACATTGATCGTTTTTCTAAAGAGCATTTGAAGGACATGAGGATAAACGGTCAGACTTTTTAGACTTCAATCATGCGCCAATCTGAACACATTCAGGCCTATGGTCAAGAGTGGTCTGAGGCTGAGCCTTATAAGCATGAAATGCTACTAGGATTTAACGAGTGCATCTCAAATTGGGGTGAAGTGTGGAGGCCCATACATCTTTAATGTGGACCTGGAATGTCTTTGAAAACCGCCTGAGAACCTGAGCCACTCAAAATGCACACAGAAAATTCCACAACACCCAACACCGAGTTTTCACAGCGAGGTAGCTTTAGAAGATTAGACCAGCAGCAGACTCTCCCACAGAACGCAGGAAGACGAGGAGGCTTTAACCAAAGTGCTTCTCCTCCTCCTTTTAGAATTCCACAAGAACAGAGACACATAAAAAGGCAGAGGAGTGGAGGTATGGGAGGCGAGTCAACCGTTATGAAATATTAATCTCCTCTGAGTGAATAATTGATTGTGTGTAGCAGATAGATGCACAGCGGCCGGTGTGAATCCCTTGACACTTCAGACTAGAAATGCAAGTTCCTCAGGTGGTGTAGGTAAAGTAACTAACTATCTCTTTTCATCATCCCCCCTGCTATGCTTTCTTCCTCTCTCACTGTCACTATCTTCCTTCCTCTATCTCTCTCTCACACACACTTGCTTTCTGGGAAACATATCCTATCACACACATTCTGACCTGGAAAAGAAGTGGAAAATCCCTATTGGTTTCACTTCCCTAAGGACACACCGACAGACTGGGAGGGGGAGCAGAAGAGACTGTGACAAATATCTATTGCAGAGGAGAACAGGGAAGGATATACTGTAACATACAGTAGCCTATCACAGCCCGCTAACCTAGTGACACCACAGGAAGCACGTGCTGATCTATATGACCTCTGACCTCTAGTCCACACGTGTCTAATTTAAAAGGTTCTGGTTCCTTGGAGAGAAGACATCATCCTGTGACCTCACCATTAGTTTACTCCCAACTCTCTGCTCTCTCTGCTGAGTCAGACTCTCTTCACAGCTGCGTTCTCCCCTACCACTTCTCCTCCTTCAACTTTCCTCACTGCACAATTATAGCAAATTGTTCATGATGCACAGATTTTCAGTCAGCTACAGTACTTTCTGCTTGTTACTTGGTAGCAACACTCCATGTTTCTTCTCTCCTGGGCTGTGTTCAGTGTTCTGAGCATACCTGTCCCACTCAGGGAGCTCTGACTGACCTGTCTCTCTGCCAGAAGCAGATCAAAGACTTGCTCCCACACTGCACAAGGGCTCTTGTACTAATTCATGAGTCCAGAGAGACTACATGGCAGAAGCGGAGAGAAGTGGTGAACAGGACCAGTTAGATAACCTCATTAATACAGCCTGGCACTAGAGGGAAATGGTATTAAGAGAGGCCTCATGCATACTGACACTATCTAGACCTAGTCTGATCACATGGAGGAAGAGCATGCCCATAGTTCAGGTTCACGTGAGGAAGATATACAGAGTGTGAAATTAGTCTATGTGGGAAGTTTTTGTTCTTTTGATTTCTGTAAGCAGTAGCTGGAGAGGTGTACAGTATGGATAAACAGGAGTAAAATCAACCATTACTTAGATTTATCAAATTCCTCAAATGTCTCTGAAACAATGAATAATACAGAAGACTGATATGCAAATCCCTATAGTTAAATATCTGGTCACTCTGTCATTATCATGAGTGTCAATAAAGCACAGTCATGCTTCCCTCTCTCTATTTTTCAACCAATAAAAACACTCCAAACTCAGGAAAACAGAAATGCATTATATTGTTCAACATATAGAGAGTCCAAGTTTGTGAAAACTTTCACACAAGGGTAAGTATACATACACGCATACACACACAAACAGACACACAAAGACAGATCTAGCTTGTGGACAAAGAGCTTAGTGAGTGTCCAGTCAGCTGATAGTGACCTCATCTCAAGTGTTATACAACATCGTCCCCTGTTAAAAAAACTAATAAAAATACTCTCCTGTTCAAGACAACTGCTTTCTCTGGGGACAGAGCAGGACCACTCCCTTACTGTCACATAGCCTCTATAGAGATTAGAGAACGACCGAGCTGATATATTGGGAGGATATTGACCTTTTCAAGTCTAACGGCCATCAGCCCTTCTCTATCGGCATTGCCGATAGTCCCTCTACATTGCAAAACTGCTGCTATGCCAGCCGCCACTCACTGCCTGAGCCACGAGCACTGCACAATGCAGAGGACCTGGGGAAATTTGCAGCAGCAGCAAGCTAGTTCATTCTCCAACTGAAAGGTGCAGTATTGAGAAACGGATGAATTGACACAGTGTCCAAAATACAACTCCTGTCGCAAATATTAGTTTAGTTTAATTCACTAATAATAAGGCTTATGTCAACATGCCGTGACATGCATGCAATAAGCAAGCTGTTAGCAAAGATTGCGATAACCCTTTTATCTGTGGTGTTAACTAGCTAGCTATATTAGCTACTATGCTAGATAGCTGGCTAGATAAACATGGTGCAAAGATATCAGATAAGATCTAATAGCCAACATACAGTGCCTTCGGAAAATATCCAGACCCCTTGACTTTTTCTAAATTTTGTTATGTTACAGCCTTATACTATAACTGGTTAAATCGTTTCCCCCGTCATTAGTCTACACACAATACCCCATAATGACAAAGCAAAAACAGGATTTATTTTACTGAAATATAACATTTACATAAGTTTTCGAACTCTTTACTCAGTGTTGTAATCACCTTTGGCAGTGATTGGCAGTGATTACAGCCTTGAGTCGTCTTAGGTATGTCGCTACAAGCTTGGCACACCTTTATTTGGGGAATTTCTCCCATTCTTCTCTGCAGATCCTCTCAAGCTTTGTCAGGTTGGATGGGGAACCTATTTTTAGGTTTCCACAGAGATGCTCGATCAGGTTCAAGTCCGGGCTCTGGCTGGGCCAGTCAACGTCATTCAGAGACTTGTCCCGAAGCCACTCCTGCGTTGTATTGGCTGTGTGCTTAGGGTCGTTGTCCTGTTGGAAGGTGAATCCTGATCGCTCTGGAGCAGGTTTTAAACAAGGATCTCTCCGTACTTTGTTGTATTCATCTTTGCCTCGATTCTGACTGGTCTTCCAGTCGCTGAAAAATCCCCACAGCATGATGCTGCCACCACCATGCTTCACCGTAGGGATGGTGACATGTTTCCTCTAGAAGTGATGCTTGGCATATCAGGCCAAAGAGTTCAATCTTGGTTTCATCTGACCAGAGAATCTTGTTTCTCATGGTCTGTGAGTCTTCAGGTACATTTTGGCAGACTCCAATGTGCCTTTTAATGAAGAATGTCTTCTGTCTGGCCACTCTGCCATAAAGGTCTGATTGTTGGAGTGCTGCAGAGATGGTTGGCCTTCTGGAAGGTTCTCCCATCTCCACAGAGGAACTAGAGCTTTGTCAGACTGACCATCAGGTTCTTGGTCACCTCCCTGACCAAGGCCCTTCTCCCCCGATTGCTCAGCTTTGCCGGGCGGCCAAGACTAGGAAGAGTCTTGGTGGTTCCAAACCTCTTTCATTTAAGAATGTAGGCCACTGTGTTCTTGGGGACCTACAATGCTGCAGAAATGTTTTGGTACCCTTCCCCAGATTTGTGCCTCGACACAATCCTGTCTCAGAGCTCTCTCTATTTTACTCCAAAAAGGTAACAGTACAGGGAAGGAAAAGGCTAATAACGTAGTCCGGGAGATCAGGCAAGAGGTTGATGACAGGAAATCTGATTGGCCAAAGTACAGGCAGGGAATAGACAAAAAAGCGTTGTTAGTGAAGACTAATACGAAAGTAAACAAAGCTCCAAATAGAATGTGTATCAAAACAAACAATACCTCACAATGATGGGGTGCAAAGAACTGAACTACATAGTGTGTGTAAATTACATACAGGTGTGTGAACAGGTGATCAGAATTCAGGTGATTGGGATCTGGAGTGTGAGCTGCATTCAGGGGATCTATGTGTTTGAGAGTGGGAGCTGGAAAGTGGGCTGGAAAGTGAGCTGCGTTCAGGGGATTGAGAGTGTGAGTTGGAAGCAGACGTTACATTATGGGGTATTGTGTGTAGATTACTGAGTATTTTTTATTTTATTTAATCCATTTTAGAATAAGGCTGTAACGTAATAAAATGTAGAAAAATATCAAGGGGTCTGAATACTTTCCAAAAGGCACTGTAGCTCGCTAATGTTAGTTGGTTATCATTTTGAACATGAACCACTGATATGCAGTGTAATGTTAGCTTCTTAATGATGTGCTGATCTGACCAGCCACAATCGTATCTGTAAATTGACGGTGGATAGTTGGATTAGATTATTGTCATAAAAAGGTGTTTTAAAATTCCAAAATAAAGGTTGTCAATAGGTTCAGCTACCTAAGAATCTTCTTGCATTTTTATGGACCAAGTAAGCTGTAGATCAGCGTGTGTGTGTGTGCGTTCTCACTTCTCAAACTATGGGCAGATTTGAGTAATTCAGACAGAACGTGCATCGTCGTTTCAGATTTATTCCTACCGTCGCTCTCCTTACTAGATATTTTGCATGTTATTGCTTGGTAACAAATATTTTCACCGTTGAGCTAGTTATCATAGTAGCAGTAAACAGCAGCAAGTGATATGAGCGATGGAGAGAGATGTGAGGAGATGTGGAGGGGAGAGGAGTTACAGCCTCGCTCTATCCAATTGTAGCAGTAGAATCAAATTACAACCCGCCCCTTTCTTGACAGATAGCTGAACTAGAGTTCCGTCCTGGCAGCTGACTTGTTTAGAGATGCGCCCCGACAAAATATATTTTTGTCATCTGTACCACCATGGACTCCACTGATTAGCCAAAACAAACTCCATAACGCAACCCATGCACACACTCCTATTGAATATGCATTCAGCTGTGCTGTGAGTATGCCTATACTATCTTCATTTATCATGTTTATCAAGAGATGTACCATTCAAATACAAGTATTACTATTATGTTGTTAAGATAGTTTTTTTTACCAAAGTCACATTTATTTCATACATGGCTGTCTCTGGGAAATTTTGTCATCAACATTTTCAAATTGAATGACATTTGATATCGACATAAAATAGCAGCCAACGACCTCCTTGACCCCGAATAATCGGTATCAGCATCGGCCATAAAAACTCCATAACGGTTGTTATCTAATAGAAATATGGTACTGTACTTGCATACATTGCACACAAACACCCGTCTCCTCCAGGCTATTGCAGTCCTGTGAATAGACAATGATAAATGAATCATGGGTGACTGCTACATTGTTCACTTAATACACACAGGTACAGTAGCAGGGTCCCATAGCTGTGTCTGCTAGTGAAGATGGAGAGATTTGTTATCGCGCTCCCGCTGAGAGTGTGTATGCGTGTGTGTGCGTGTGTGTATTGTATGATACATCAGATGATCGGACGATGGCAGCCTCAGGCAAGTCCAAAGGGGGAGGGGTGTGCCTCTTCATAATCAACAACTGGTGCCCTGCTTCCAGTGAGAAGAAAATCTAGAGCTTTTGCACACCTGATATAGAATACCTCTTGATAAGCTGCAGATCTTTTTATCTGTCAAGAGAGTTCTCGTCCATAATTATCACCGCTGTCTACATCCCTCCACAAGCCAACCCCACTCAACGAACTGTATGGGCCCATAAACAAACGCCCAGAAGCACACCCAGAAGCAGCAGTTCTGGTGGGTGGAGACTTTAACGTGGGGAGACTTAAAATCATTCTACCTCACTTCTACCAATACTTCTCCTGTGCCACTAGGGGCACAACAATTCTAGACCACACATACAAGGCCCCTCTCTCGAGGCTACAAGACTGTTTTGCTAGTAGACTGGTTTATATTCCGGGATTCATCCGATAGCATTGATAAATTTACCACATCAGTTACTGGCTTCATTAATAAGTGCACAGACGAGGTCGTCTCCACAGTGACTATACGAACGTACCCAAACCAAAAACCATTATCTATGCTGGGCTAAAGGCTAGAGCTACAGCCTATAAACCCAAGAAAGCCCGCCTCAGACGAGACATCAAACATGCAAAAGGACAATATAAAAGGAAGGTGGAAAACTATTACACTGGATCTGACGCTCGTCGGATGTGGCAGGGCTTGCAGACGATAACGGACTACAAAGGGAAACTCAGCCGTGAGATGCCCAGTGAAGTAGAACTCCCAAACGAGCAAAATGCCTTTTATGCTCACTTCGAGGAAAACACTGAGTCCTGCATGAAAGCCAAATGGAATACCATGGCGCATTGTCAGAGCATGCGCAGATCAGCTGGCAAGTGTCTTCACTGACATTTTCAATCTCTCCTTGTTCTAGTTGGTAATCCCAACATGTTTCAAGTTGTACACCAATGTCCCTGTTCCCAAAAACACCAGCAGAGGTAACTCTGGGTCTTCTGTTCCTGTGGCGATCCTCGTGAGAGCCAGTTTCATCATAGCGCTTGATGGTTTTTGCGACTGCACTTGAAGAAACTTTCAAAGTCCTTGAAATGTTCTGTTTTCGCTGACCTTCATGTCTTAAAGTAATGCTGGACTGTCATTTCTCTTTGCTTATTTGAGCTGTTCTTGCCATAATATGGACTTGGTCTTTCACCAAATAGGGCTATCTTCTGTGTACCACTCCTACCTTGTCACAACACAACTGATTGGCTCAAATGCATTAAGAAGGAAATAAATTCCACAAAGGAACTTTTGACAAGGCACACCTGTTAATTGAAAAGCATTCCAGGTGACTACCTCATGAAGCTGGTTAAGAGAATGCCAAGAGTGTGCAAAGCTGTCATCAAGGCAAAGGGTGGCTACTTTGAAGAATCTCATATAAAATAAGAGTTTAACGCTTTTTTGGTTACTACATGATTCCATTTGTGTTATTTCATAGTTTTGATGTCTTCACTATTCTATTGTCTATGTAGAAAATAATACAAATATAGAAAAACCCTTGAATGAGTAGATGTGTCCAAACGTTTGACTGGTACTGTACATATCTACCTCAAATACCTCGTACCCATGCACATTGATCTGGTACTGGTACTCCCTGTATATACAGTAGCTTTATTCTTGTTAATTTTATTCCTCTGTGTTACATTTTTTTTTACTCTGCATCATTGGGAGGGGCTTGTAAGCATGCATGTGTATTCGGCGCATTTGTCAAATACAGATGTATTTTATTTGATAAGCAGTGTAAGAGGGTGAAGATTGAGTGAAGGTATTATCATAATCACTGCATGATTTTGAGTGTGCATGCAAGTGTGTGATTGTACATGCATGTGAGTGCATGTAGTAGAGAGACAGACAAAGGGATGATGGATGACCCGTTGTGTAAATAACCTTGACCATCCGTCCAGGCATCCTTTATTAAAATCATGAAAAATAGTGTAAAGGGGGCAGTAAGAGGATAGATTGATGTTTGTAGGTCTCAAACATCTTGTCATGGTCCAGCAGCATTACAGCAGCAATTCATTCATCTGCAGACCCCAGGAAGAGAAATGGCATAGCTTTGACATTATTTTCAAAAATAAGGTCAGGCTTAAGTTAATAGAATTGAATCTGACCAGCCCCTCCATTCACCCTCAACCAATATGTCAGTGGGACAAATCAGAGACATCTAACTGAACATTGTGGACACCATCAACCATGAGATACAGTAGAATAGAGCTACTGTATTTAGCTCTTTAACAACTATTTTGTCAAATGAAAGCTTATGAACATTCAAAAAGGTTTATGGTAAAAGATAGGCTGCTGAGTGGTCACAGATCTGCACATAAATACAGTGACTCTGACCCTAGGGCTGGGCAGGATAGCATATTTTACTATACAGTATACCGGTATTGATGCAGGGACCTGTTTGGGTTTTTATTTTACCTTGTATAAAAGTATTTAAATGTTTTGTTTGTTATGTGTTACACCACTAGTCATGTTTAGTTTGTGAACGAGTTGTTCTTTTTGAACAACTCTTTTTACTGACTCGAGAGTCATGATGATTTTTTTTCTGTGTGACTCGTTCATTTTGTTGTTCCTTTGACCTACTGGCCGGTTTTCATGAATTACCACAGCCACAAAGTTTGCTTTTTGGTCTTAATTTAATTGAAGGTAAGGGTTAGACCAAATGTTAGCAGAGGTTAGGGTTAAGATTAGATTAGATTTAAAATCAGATTTCAATAACATAAATTGTAGAAACATGCAGGGTTTAAGACTTTGTGGCTGTGGTAACTTGTGATGACCCTGCTGGACGCATTCCTCTGGCTCAGCAGCTCCGGAGACATGCTCCAACCAACAATTGTAAAATTGATCATGCTGCAGGCAGCAATAACAGCATAGAGAAGAAACATATATGTTTAGCACTGTCAATTGATTGCATGGTGCAAGAATAAATGCAATTAATTGATTATTGAATGTTACGATGGACACAGCTTTGTAGAACCAAAACATACACACTGTCTCTGCTCAACAAACTCGAACCCGAGAACAAATCATTTGGGGTGCTGCAGGTCGCAAACGATATTGTGCTTATCACCCTCACGGCTGTCAAGTAATGCATTCCACCAAGAGTCGTTCACAATCAAGACCAGTTGCAGCCACAACTAGTCCTTGTTTCAAATGTATCAAAAATGTATGTTATTTGTATGCCTAGCAATCAACACATGTACATTGTTTAAAGCACACTTTTACAAGTCTCAGTCACAAATGACAGCTCCAATAAACACCTCATGATGAACTGGAGGCTTGTAGAATCAGTTTTAAGTTCACCGTTCGCCGTTAGGGGGTCCTGCATGCTCTGGGCATTACTGGCTCAAATCAATAAAATTAGTCGAAACATTCGTTGTTTTTACTGAACAAGTAGGGGGGGGAAATCAGAGTTAGTAAAAAGAGCCAAACTTCTCGTCACTATACACCCCTCCACCAAGTGTAATGTCAGTTTTTATTGTTTACTCCATTTGCTACTTGAATCGTCTCTCTCTCTCCTTCCTTCCTTCCTTCCTTCCTTCCTTCCTTCCTTCCTTCCTTCCTTCCTTCCTTCCTTCCTTCCACACACACACACACACACACACACACACACACACACACACACACACACACAAGCCCCACCGCATGTCACTCAAAGAGACGTTTTTGCTCAACCACGACTCACAACAACCACTCATGTCACATTCACTCACAGCGAGTCTTCATGGTCAATTTCGCTCCCAATGTGCAAACTGTTCAAACAGATCCGAAAGGAAGGTTGATGATTTTAAATATGCTTTTGGAGAATAAACAGTTTTGAATAACTCATCTATATGGTCTAAATAATGATGATCCACACTTCTTCGAAATTATATGTACTAATCTATCGAGCTCTACCTCAGAGAGGGAGATTATAAGACATGTACCCCAATGGATCGTAAAGAAAGTCACACTACAAATAATTGCCCTCGTGCACTTAGGGAAATTACAAATATCATGTGTGAGGGCCAAATTGCAGAGGAGGAACTTCTTGATGCAATTAAAGCCTTTAGGCCAGAGGAAACTCCAGGGCTAGATGGCATACCAGTTTAGGTACAATTGAAGTCGGAAGTTTATATACACTTAGGTTGGAGTCATTAAAACTCGTTTTTTAACCTCTCCACAAATTTCTTGTTAACAAACTATTGTTTTGGGAAGTCGGTTAGGACATCTACTTTGTGCATGACAAGCCATTTTTCCAACAATTGTTTACAGACAGATTATTTCACTTATAATTCACTGTATCACAATTTCAGTGGGTCAGAAGTTTACATAACTAAGTTGACTGTGCCTTTAAAAAGCTTGGAAAATTCCAGAAAATGATGTCATGGCTTTAGAAGCTTCTGATAGGCTAATTTACATAATTTGTAAATCAATTGGAGGTGTACCTGTGGATGTATTTCAAGGCCTACCTTCAAACTCAGTGCCTCCTTGCTTGACATCATGGGAAAATCAAAAGAAACCAGCCAAGACCTCCACAAGTCTGGTTCATCCTTGGGAACAATTTCCAAACGCCTGAAGGTACCACGTTCATCTGTACAAACAATAGTATGCAAGTATAAACACAATGGGACCATGCAGCTGTCATACCGCTCAGGAAGGAGATGCATTCTCCTAGAGATGAATGTACTTTAGTGCGAAAAGTGCAAATCAATCCCAGAACAACAGTAAAGGACATTGTGAAAATGCTAGAGGAAACAGGTACAAAAGTATCTATATCCACAGTAAAACGAGTCCTATATCAACATAACCTGAAAGGCCGCTCAGCAAGGAAGAAGCCACTGCTCCAAAACCTCCATAAAAAAGCCAGATTACGGTTTGCAACTGCACATGGAGAAAAAGATTGTGCTTTTTGGAGAAATGTCCTCTGGTCTGATGAAACAAACACAGAACTGTTTTGCCATAATGACCATCGTTATATTTGGAGGAAAAAGTGGGAGGCCTGCAAGCCGAAGAACACCATCCCAACCGTCGAGCACAGGGGTGGCAGCATCATGTTGTGGGGGTACTTGGTGCAGAAGGGACTGGTGCACTTCACAAAATCGGTGGCATCATGAGGTAGGATTGGTTATATTGAAGCAACATCTCAAGACATCAGTCAGGAAGTTAAAGCTTGGTCGCAAATGGGTCTTCCAAATGGACAATGACCCCAAGCATACTCCCAAAGTTGTGGCAAAATGGCGTAATGACAACAAAGTCAAGGTATTTGAGTGGCCATCACAAAGCCCTGACCTCAAGCCTATAGAAAATGTGTGGGAGGAACTGAAAAAGCATGTGCGAGCAAGGAGGCCTACAAACCTGACTCAGTTACACCAGCTCTGTCAGGAGGAATGGGCCAGAATTCACCCAACTTATTGTGGGAAGTTTGTGGAATGCTACCCGAAATGTTTGACCCAAGTAAAACAATTTAAAGACAATGCTACCAAATACTAATTGAGTGTATGTAAACTTCTGACCCACTGGGAATGTGATGAAAGAAATAAAAGCTGAAATAAATAGTTCACTCTACCATTATTCTGACATTTCACATTCTTAAAATAAAGTGGTGATCCTAACTAACCTAAGACAGGGAATTTATATTGTGAAACTGAGTTTAAATGTATTTGGCTAAGATGTATGTAAACTTCTGACTTCAACTGTATATAGCCTCTGCTCAGGTGAAAATAACCCACTTAGAGAACCACCACCCAACTCAGCATACAGAGTAACCCACTCTTTTCTGAACAGTGAAATCGGTCCTAAATGAACTGAAAGACAAAAAACATACTGGAGTCTCATGCTTGTGTATGTGTGTGTCCACCAGTGCACATGCTTGCATTAGTGTGGGTGAGAAAGAGTCTACCAGCCTTTAAATGCTGGTCTACCACTTTGCTGATGATGCAGGCATGACTGTTAAAAACAGAAATAATCCTCATTACAGCAGTGTGTGTGTGTGTGATGACGTTGGATGGTATGTGAGAACAGAAAGACCCTTCATTATAGTACTACTACTATTATTACCCACAGTGTACACGCAGCCCACAGAAGGAAAATTACATAGGGAAGTTTAACTTAAAAGCCTTGTCTAGTTTAACAGTACCTTGTGCTAAAAATATTCCCACAATTACATATATTTTACACTGATATTATTGTAAAATCCTAAACACACTAGGGATTATGATGAGGGAGGAAGACTGCAATAGTAATTGAACACAAAGCAGATGCGAACAAAACAACAAACACGTGTGAGACATTGAAATCCTCATTAACACATACTTCTGATTCCAAGACCTCAACTTCAAAATAGTCTCCTGCAACCCGCCTCACCCAATGTGTTAAGGATCTGTTTTTTTCCTAAAGTATTTCTATTTACCTCCGAACTGGAATACCTCAACTGAAGCTAGCTAGCTAACAGCTATCAGTCAGCTAACCACTGCTAGCGGTCATCAACTAACCTTTAGCTCGGAAAGCTCTCGCCAGTTCGTACAACGCGTTTCACACCAGAGCATACCGGACCTATTTCTCTCTCCATATCCCCGGATATCTACCGCAAACTCTGAACCTTTTCATCTGGATCATAGCAGCAAGCTAACCGCAACCCGGGTTGACTACTCCTGGCTAATGTTTCTGTCCCGGAGCAAGCACCAACTAGCCTGGAGCTAGCCCATGCTAGACCCATCTCCCGGCTAGGGCTCCTGGGCTAATCCTGAAGCCCACTCCTCGGCTACAATATCCGGACCCCTTCTACTGCCGGTACGGGTCACGGAAACCCGCCGATCCTTCACGACTGGAATACCGACATAATCTGCCCGAGGATCCCAACAGGCCCCTCAGGCGCGACGTCCCCTGAAGGCCCATTCTGATAACCACGGCCTGCTAGCTATCTATAGCATATTGGACTGTTAGCTGAACCATCAGCCAGTTTCTTGGACCACGATACCCATTTTGCCAATTGGACATGGACCCCTCTGCTACTTGGAACCCTACTAATTCCACGACTGGTCTATCGACGTCACCGCACGAGGAGGCAAAAACAGACTTCCCGCCCATCGCAACGTCCATTTAAGGCCCTTATGCTAGCATGTTAGCCCCGGCCTGCTAACTGCTAGCTTGCTAGCCCCTGCCTGCTAACTGTCTGAATCACCGTGTCCCAAGCCAGCCCAACCACTCACTGGACTCATACAATCACTTGGCTATGCATGCCTCTCCCTAATACCAATATACACTGCTCAAAAAAATAAAGGGAACACTTAAACAACACAATGTAACTCCAAGTCAATCACACTTCTGTGAAATCAAACTGTCCACTTAGGAAGCAACACTGATTAACAATAAATTTCACATGCTGTTGTGCAAATGGAATAGACAACAGGTGGAAATTATAGGCAATTAGCAAGACACCCCCAATAAAGGAGTGGTTCTGCAGGTGGGGACCACAGACCACTTCTCAGTTCCTATGCTTCCTGGCTGATGTTTTGGTCACTTTTGAATGCTGGCGGTGCTTTCACTCTAGTGGTAGCATGAGACGGAGTCTACAACCCACACAAGTGGCTCAGGTAGTGCAGCTCATCCAGGATGGCACATCAATGCGAGCTGTGGCAAGAAGGTTTGCTGTGTCTGTCAGCATAGTGTCCAGAGCATGGAGGCGCTACCAGGAGACAGGCCAGTACATCAGGAGACATGGAGGAGGCCGTAGGAGGGCAACAACCCAGCAGCAGGACCACTACCTCCGCCTTTGTGCAAGGAGGAGCAGGAGGAGCACTGCCAGAGCCCTGCAAAATGACCTCCAGCAGGCCACAAATGTGCATGTGTCTGCTCAAACGGTCAGAAACAGACTCCATGAGGGTGGTATGAGGGCCCGACGTCCACAGGTGGGGGTTGTGCTTACAGCCCAACACCGTGCAGGACGTTTGGCATTTGCCAGAGAACACCAAGATTGGCAAATTCGCCACTGGCGCCCTGTGCTCTTCACAGATGAAAGCAGGTTCACACTGAGTACATGTGACAGACGTGACAGTCTGGAGATGCCGTGGAGAACGTTCTGCTGCCTGCAACATCCTCCAGCATGACCGGTTTGGCGGTGGGTCAGTCATGGTGTGGGGTGGCATTTCTTTGGGGGGCCGCACCTCCATGTGCTCGCCCGAGGTAGCCTGACTTTCATTAGATACCGAGATGAGATCCTCAGACCCCTTGTGAGACCATATGCTGGTGCGGTTGGCCCTGGGTTCCTCCTAATGCAAGACAATGCTAGACCTCATGTGGCTGGAGTGTGTCAGCAGTTCCTGCAAGAGGAAGGCATTGATGCTATGGACTGGCCCGCCCGTTCCCCAGACCTGAATCCAATTGAGCACATCTGGGACATCATGTCTCGCTCCATCCACCAACGCCACGTTGCACCACAGACTGTCCAGGAGTTGGCGGATGCTTTAGTCCAGGTCTGGGAGGAGATCCCTCAGTAGACCATCCGCCACATCATCAGGAGCATGCCCAGGCGTTGTAGGGAGGTCATACAGGCACGTGGAGGCCACACACACTACTGAGCCTCATTTTGACTTGTTTTAAGGACATTACATCAAAGTTGGATCAGCCTGTAGTGTGGTTTTCCACTTTAATTTTGAGTGTGAATCCAGACCTCCATGGGTTGATACATTTGATTTCCATTGATCATTTTTGTGTGATTTTGTTGTCAGCACATTCAACTATGTAAAGAAAAAAGTATTTCATAAGAATATTTCATTCATTCAGATTTTTTTAGTGTTAGTGTAGATTTTTAGTGTTACCTTAATTTATTTGAACAGTGTACCTTGTCCATTACTGTCCTGGTTAGTGATTATTGTCCTATTTCACTGTAGAGCCTCTAGAACTGCTCAATATGCCTTAACCAACCATGTTGTTCCACCTCCCATATATGCGATGACATCACCTGGTTTAAACGTCTCTAGATACTATATCTCTCTCATCATTACTCAATGCCTAGGTTTATCTCCAATGTGCTCTCTTCCTACCATACCTTTGTCTGCACATTATGCCTTGAATCTATGCTATCGTGCCCAGAAACCTGCTCCTTTTACTCTCTGTTCCGAACGTGCTAGACGGCCAGTTCGTATAGCCTTTAGCCATACCCTTATCCTACTTCTCCTCTGTTCCTCTGGTGATGTAGAGGTTAATCCAGGACCTGCAGTGCCTAGCTCCACTCCTACTCCCCAGGTGCTCTCATTTGTTGACTTCTGTAACTGTAAAATCCTTGGTTTCATGCATGTTAACATTAGAAGCCTACTCCCTAAGTTTGCTTTATTCACTGCTTTAGCACATTCTGCCAATGTCTTAGCCGTGTCTGAATCCTGGCTTAGGAAAACCTCCAAAAACACTGAAATGTCCATCCTTAACTATAATATTTTCCGCCAAGATAGAATTGCCAAAGGGGGCGGCGTTGCAATCTACTGCAGAGATAGCCTGCAGAGTTCTGTCTTACTATCCAGGTCTGTATCAAAACAATTCGAGCTTCTACTTCTACAAATTCACCTTTCCAGAAACAAGTCTCTCACCGTTGCCGCTTGCTATAGAACACCCTCTGCCCCCAGCTGTGCCCTGGACACCATATGTGAATTGATTTCCCCCCCATCTATCTTCTGAGCTCGTGCTTATAGGTGACCTAGAAACACCCCGGCCATCCTACAATCTAAGCTTGATGCCCTCAATCTCACACAAATGATCAATGAACACATCAGGTACAACCCCAAATCTGTAAATACGGGCACCCTCATAGATATCATCCTAACCAACATGCCCTCCAAATACACCTCTGCTGTTTTCAACCAAGATCTCAGCGATCACTGCCTCATTGCCTGCATTCGTAATGGGTCCAAGGTCAAACGACCACCCCTCATCACTGTCAAATGCTCCCTAAAACACTTCAGCAAACAGGCCTTTCTAATCGACCTGGCCGGGGTATCCTGGAACGACATTGACCTCATCCCGTCAGTAGAGGATTAGAGGTTGACCGATTCCTCGGAATGGCCGATTAATTAGGGCCGATTTCAAGTTTTCATAACAATCGGAAATCAGTATTTTTTTTTATATACCTTTATTTAACTAGGCAAGTCAGTTAAGAACATATTCTTATTTTCAATGACGGCCTAGGAACGGTGGGTTAACTGCCTTGTTCAGGGGCAGAACGACAGATTTTCACATTGTCAGTTCGGGGAATCCGAACTTGCAACCTTACAGTTTTAACTAGTCCAACGCAATAACGACCTGCCTCTCTCTCGTTGCACTCCACAAGGAGACTGGCTGTAACGCGAATGCAGTAAGCCACGGTAAGTTGCTAGCTAGCATTAAACTTATCTTATAAAAAACAATCAATCATAATCACTAGTTAACTACACATGGTTGATGATATTACTAGATATTATCTAGCGTGTCCTGCGTTGCAAATAATCTGACTGAGCATACAAGCATACAAGTATCTAAGTATCTGACTGAGTGGTGGTAGGCAGAAGCAGGCGCGTAAACATTCATTCAAACAGCACTTTCGTGCGGTTTGACAGCAGCTCTTCGTTGTGCGTCAAGCATTGTGCTGTTTATGACTTCAAGCTTATCAACTCCCGAGATGAGGCTTGTGTAACCGAAGTAAAATGGCTATCTAGTTAGCGTGCGCTAATTGTCGTTGTGTTGCTGGTTGGAGCCCAGGGAGGAGCGAGGAGAGGGACGGAAGCTATACTGTTACACTGGCAATACTAAAGTGCCTATAAGAACATCCAACAGTCAAAGGTTAATGGAATACAAATGGTATAGAGGGAAATAGTCCTATAATTCCTATAATAACTACAACCTAAAACGTCCTAACCTGGGAATATTGAAGACTCATTTTAAAAGGAACCACCAGCTTTCATATGTTCTCATGTTCTGAGCAAGGAACTGAAACGTTAGCTTTCTTACATAGCACATATTGCACTTGTACTTTCTTCTCCAACACTTTGTTTTTGCATTATTTAAAATTGAACATGTTTCATTATTTACTTGAGGCTAAATTGATTTTATTGGTGTATTATATTAAGTTAAAATAAGTGTTCATTCAGTATTGTTGTAATTGTCATTATTACAAAAAAAATAAAATAATAAATAATCGGCCGATTAATCGGTATCGGCTTTTTCGGTCCTCCAATAATCGGTATCGGCGTTGAAAAATCATAATCATAATTGGATCATTCAGAGATCCTCACTGAACTTCTGGAGAGAGTTTGCTGCACTGAAAGTAAAGGGGCTGAATAATTTTGCACGCAATTTTTCAGTTTTTGATTTGTTAAAAAAGTTTGAAATATCCAATAAATGTCGTTCCACTTCATGATTGTGTCCCACTTGTTGTTGATTCTTCACACAAAAAATACAGTTTTATATCTTTATGTTTGAAGCCTGAAATGTGGCAAAAGGTTGCAAAGTTCAAGGGGGCCGAATACTTTCGCAAGGCACTGTATATGCTCTCGTTGGCTGGCCCTCGCTTCATACTCGTCGCCAAACCCACTGGCTCCAGGGCATCTACAAGTCTCTGCTAGGTAAACCCCGCCTTATGTCAGTTCACTTGTCACCATAGCAGCACCCACCCGTAGCACACGCTCCAGCAGGTATATCTCACTGGTCACCCCCAAAGCCAATTCTTCCTTTGGCCGCCTTCCTTCCAGTACTCTGCTGCCAATGACTGGAACGAACTGCAAAAATCTCTGAAGCTGGAGACTCATATCTCCCTCACTAGCTTCAAGCACCAGCTGTCAGAGCAGCTCACAGATCACTGCACCTGTACATAGCTTATCTGTAAATAGCCCATCTAATCTACCTCATCCCCATACTGTATTTATTTATCTTGCTCCTTTGCACCCCAGTATCTCTACTTGCACATTCATATTCTGCACATCCTACCATTCCAGTGTTTAATTGCTAATTGTAATTACTTTGCCACATTTATTGCCTTACCTCTCTTATCCTACCTCATTTGCACATGCTATATATAGCTTTTTCTACTGTATTATTGATTGTATGTTTGTTCATTCCATGTGTAACTCTGTGTTGTTGTTTGTGTCGAACTGCTTTGCTTTATCTTGGCCAGGTCGCAGTTGCAAATGAGAACTTGTTCTCAACTAGCCTATCTGGTTAAATAAAGGTGATTTTTTTTAAAACACACGTCTAGCATCTGGTGAGGTATATAACAACGCACGTGTATACCACAGAAAGACGCACTCTTCAAAAAGTGTGTGCGTGCACATGTGTGCGCCTGTGTGCACGTGTGTCACTAGAAAGAGAGACAACCTGG
This sequence comes from Oncorhynchus clarkii lewisi, assembly GCF_045791955.1. NCBI lineage: Eukaryota > Metazoa > Chordata > Actinopteri > Salmoniformes > Salmonidae > Oncorhynchus > Oncorhynchus clarkii. The sequence goes on from NC_092169.1 coordinate 19,783,643, forward strand.
TCAGTCAGGGTTAATAGTTTAATTTACAGAGCCAGATAAATCAATGTGTCCTGGGACTATGATGGAGAACTGCTTCCAGTTTCACCAGAGCTGACCACACCACTGATATCTCCATCTGCAGGCTAGTCACTCTACCCTTAACAGCTGATTTAGGATCAGTTCTTCCTAACCCAAACCTGACCCAATCCATTATGTGCTAAATAACTACTGACTCCAGATCAGAATGTTAGACATCTGTTTAGACCTAGAGAGGAGAGCTAAGATTGGAGGGAGGGTCTGTGAAAGCAATGCCAGACTAATAGGCATCTCCTCCTAACTCAGTCCTGCTGGTAGGCCCCATCACATATGCTCCTCATTAGGACTCAATCGTGTTTTGGCCTCTTAGAGCTGCATGGGGAATTCATGCCAACTGAAATCACTATCCGCTGTCGTCAGCCTCCTCCTGATTTCATTAAAGGGTTGGCGTCCCATACTGTACTGTATGCCCCACACACTCCTTAGAACACTGCAGACCCTTTAGAAAAGGAACTCAGGCAGGAAAACCAACACTGTCTTCATATAATATAATTCATAGAATTTTCAGTAAAATGATCATTTATCTCAATCAAGTCCTGAACTGAGAAAACAAGACACTGGAATAAAAAAGAGTAGCGCATGGTTTCCGTGGAAAGAGAAACGTTGACCACTGGTGTCAGCAATTCCAGGCAAACAAAAGCTGAGACTTGGGCAAACATGTCAAAGTGATTTAATTGGTACTTTAAGCTCATTCAAGGTCTGAAACTAGGCAAGAGTTTGCAAATCATCAAAGCCAAAAAGGAATACCGTGACATTGTCAAATGTAAATACAGAATCATTTGACACTCACGTGTATTACACACACACACACACACACACACACACACACACACACACACACACACACACACACACACACACACACACACACACACACACACACACACACACACACACACACACACACGTACAATTAACAAGTGTGTGTGCACTACCCTCAGTGATCAGTCAACTGAGGAAAGGGGTATTTTAAATAGGGTCATAGGTCATGGAGCCTGTTGACATGGAGTAAACTATTTACATGCATGAGACTCTCCTCCTCATATTAGCCTACATTTCCATGCTTCTTCGTATACAACTTCTTAATATTGAATTGCACCCCCTTTTGCCCTTAGAACAGCCTCAATTCGTCAGGGCATGGACTCTACAAGTTGTCGAAAGCATTCCACAGGGATTCTGGACCATGTTGACTCCAATGCTTCCCACATTTGTGTCAAGTTAAAATGGTCCAAACAAACATGCACAGTCGTGAAGTAGACGTGACAATGCCTCGTCCCCCTCAGGAGGACCTCTATATCAGGCGGTGTGAAAAGGCCCGGAAAATCGTCAAAGACCCCAACCACCCAAGCTATAGACTATTTTCTCTGCTGCCGCAAGGCAAGAGGTAACGGTGCATCAAGACAGGCACTTGAACAGCTTCGATCCCCAAGCAATACGACAAAATAGCTACACGGACTGAGTTTACCTTGTATCTTCATTGACCTTTTATTTCAATATTTGCACTGTCTCTATGGACACCCACAGGGCCCTACACACTCACAGACAGTCACTCCAGCACACACACAAACACTCACTCCATAATTTGCTCAGTCACACATAATATGCAAATACAATTATGCTGACTCTACACATCCGCACACCCACTCACATGAAACTGCTGCTACTCTGTTGATCTTATATCCTGACGCCTAGTCTCCTTAACCATATGCATATCTACCGAAATCACTCCAGTATCCCTGCACATGTAAATATGGTATTAGAACTGATTTCTGATCTCAAGGCCATCAGACTGTTAAACAGCCACCACTAACATTGAGTGGCTGCTGCCAACACACTGACACTGACACTGACTCAACTCCAGCCACTTTAATAATGGGAATTGATGGGAAATGATGTAAATATATCACTAGCCACTTTAAACAATGCTACCTTATATAATGTTACTTACCCTACATTATTCATCTCATATGCATACGTATATACTGTACTCTATATCATCGACTGCATCCTTATGTAATACATGTATCACTAGCCACTTTAACTATGCCACTTTGTTTACATACTCACCTCATGTATATACTGTACTCGATACCATCTACTGTATCCTGCCTATGCTGCTCTGTACCATCACTCATTCATATATCCTTATGTACATATTCTTTATCCCCTTACACTGTGTATAAGACAGTAGTTTTGGAATTGTTAGTTAGATTACTTGTTGGTTATTACTGCATTGTCGGAACTAGAAGCACAAGCATTTCGCTACACTCGCATTAACATCTGCTAACCATGTGTATGTGACAAATAACAATTTGATTTGATTTGTATATAGTATGCCTACTTACTTATTTGTGTATTTCATATTTCCTACTCTTATTTCTCATGTTTTTTTCTAGTAATACATTATTATTGCATTGTGTGTTTTGAGTTGGCAAGAAAGGCATTTCACTGTACTGCATGTGACATTAAACCTTAACAAGTTGGCTGGATGTCGTTTTGGTTAGTGGACCATTCTTGATACACACTGGAAACTGTTGAGCGTGAAAAACCCAGCAGCGTTGCAGATCTTGACACGCTCAAACTGTTGCGCCTTGCACCTACTACCATACCCCGTTCAAAGGCAGTGAAATCTTTTGTCTTGCCAATTCACCCTCTGAATGGTACACATTCACAATCCATTAAAAATCCTTATTTAACCTGTCTCCTCCCATTCATCTACACTATTTGAAGTGGATTTAACAGGTGACATCAATTAGGGATCATAGCTTCCACCTGGATTCACCTGGTCAGTCCATTTAATGGAAAGAGTAGTTCCTAATGTTTTGTATTGTCACGACTACCACCGAAGGTGGCTCCTCTGCCTGTTTGGGCGGAGCTCGGCGGTCGTCGTCGCCGGTCTTCTAGCTGCCACAGATCCCCTTTTCCTTTTCTGTTTGTTATGTCTTATTGGTTGCACCTGTTTCGTGTTTGAGTTTTTGATTCAGGACTATTAAGCCTGTTAGGCCTGCCTGCTTTTGTGCGGGCTTGTTTTCTGTTGGTTGAGGTTTGTTGCGTGTTGTGGTCCCTGTCTTTTTGTGCCCAGTTTTGATTATCGCCTGTTGTTTTGGGCGTTTATTTTGGATACCGCAATAAAGTTCGGTTTCCCCCATTATCCTCTGCTCTCTGCACTTGACTCCGCACCCACCACTCCTGGCTGTGTGACATGTACACTCAAGTGTATATAGATCAGCGATGCAAACTGGTGGGGGCCCAAGAAGGTGACACTTTTTTTTCGCACTGAAACATGCAAAAAATCCCTGCCAGAGGGAAATGCAGGTTTTAACTAATTAAACAAATAATATGATCAGTCTGTGTGTGTAAAATAAAAAGTGGTTTTAAAAAAAAGTGGTTAAAGTGAACCTAACTCACAGCTAAAAAAAATGTATTTGTTGCCTAGACTTTAATGCAAATGACACTCAAGTCTTGAGAAAAAACAATACACTAATATTACAGTTAGCCATGGACAGCCTTTACAATAGAACGCGTGTGACCACACACACATCTAAATAGTGCACCACACACACATCTTACGTAGAAATAGAATAAAACAAACAGGCATTCTATTTTTGCTCTATTATACTCTATAGTGGCCACTATGCACAAGGCTACATGTGCACAAGGCTACGTGTGCAAAAATAACATTCACTGAGTAAAAATGTAATAACCCCCCTTCACTCACGTGTTACTGTCAAGTTCAACACAACAAAAGCAATATCTTTGGGCTACACTGCACACATTATACACGTTCTGCCTGTGGACTTCTGTTCTACAATGTGCCAGCAGAGCATGATACCCTTTGTTGGCATAATTGATCTCTTTCAGGCAGTGAATACCTAGCATAACCCTTTTAATCCACTGAATTGAAAAAGTGAGAAAGAGGGAAAGTGTGTGGTGTTCCTTTCACCTCTATAGCGGCATCCAGCTTAACACGGAAACCAAACCGGCTGTGCGCGTGCGCAATCGTGCGCTATCGTGCATGAATTTATTTTGTCCCCCTACACCAAACGCAATCAGGACACGCAGGTTAAAATATCAAAACATACTTGCCAAACTATATTTTGTTAACAAGACATTTTTGGAGTGGTTGAAAAACGAGTTTTAATGACTCCATCCTAAGTGTATGTAAACTTCCGACTTCATATAGTAACCAAAACTTCCGAATCATATAGTAACCAAAAAAGTGTTCAACAAATAAAAATATATTTAATATTTGAGATTCTTCAAGGTTTTTTGAACTGTTCCCAAATTAATGTCATTGGTTCATTAATTTGGGAACAGTTCACTAATTTCTTGTTAACAAAATATAGTTTTGGCAAGTCAGTTAGGACATCTACTGTGTCATTGACACAATTAATTTTTCCAAAAATTGTTTACAGACAGATTATTTAACTTATCATTCACTGTATCACAATTCCAGTGGGTCAGAAGGTTACATACAGTGGGGCAAAAAAGTATTTAGTCAGCCACCAATTGTTCAAGTTCTCCCACTTAAAACGATGAGAGGTACACTTCAACTATGACAGACAAAATGAGAAAAAGAAATCCAGAAAATCACATTGTAGGACTTTTAATGAATTTATTTGCAAATTATGGTGGAAAATAAGTATTTGGTCTTATTTATCTCAATACTTTGTTATATACCCTTTGTTGGCAATGACAGAGGTCAAATGTTTTCTGTAAGTCCGCTCAGGAAGGAAGAAGCCACTGCTCTAAAACTAGAGGTCGGCCGATTATGATTTTTCCACGCCGATACCGATACCGATTATTGGAGGACCATAAAAGCCGATATTAATCGGCCGATTTTAACTTCATATAATACATCAATAAAATCTATTTAGCCTCAAGTAAATAATGAAACGTGTTCAATTTGTTTTAAATAATGCAAAAACAAAGTGTTGGAGAAGAAAGTACAAGTTCAATATGTGCTATGTAAGAAAGCTAACGTTTCAGTTCCTTGCTCAGAACATGAGAACATGTGAAATATCTTCAATATTGATATCTTCAATATTCCCAGGTAAGAAGTTTTAGGTTGTAGTTATTATAGGAATTATAGGACTATAACACTATTAGCGTGCGCAAACTGGCTAGCCATTTTACATCAGTTACACTTGCCTCATCTCGGGAGTTGATAGGCTTGAAGTCATAAACAGCGCAATGCTTGACGCACAACGAAGAGCTGCTGGCAAAATGCACGAAAGTGCTGTTTGAATGAATGTTTATGCGCCTGCTTCTGCCTACCACCGCTCAGTCAGATACTTAGATACTTGTATGCTTGTATGCTCAGTCAGATTATATGCAACGCAGCACACGCTAGATCATATCTAGTAATATCATCAACCATGTGCAGTTAACTAGTGATTATGATTGATTGTTTTTTATAAGATACGTTTAATGCTAGCTAGCAGCTTACTGCATTCGTGTCGTTATTGCGTTGGACGAGTTAACTGTAAGGTTGCAAGATTGAATCCCCCGAGCTTACAATGTGAAAATCTGTCGTTCTGCCCCTGAACGAGGCAGTTAACCCACCATTTCTAGGCCGTCATTGAAAATAAGAATGTGTTCTTAACTGACTTGCCTAGTTAAATAAAGGTCTAAAAAAAAATATACCCGATTTCCGATTGTTAATCGGCCATTCCGATGAATCAGTCGACCTCTATCTAAAACCACCATTGCAACTGCACATGTGGTCAAAGATTGTACTTTTTGGAGAAATGTCTGGTCTGATGAAACAAAAATAGAACTGTTTGGCCATAATGACCATCATTATGTTTGGAGGAAAAAGGGGGAGGCTTGCAAGCCGACAAACACCATCCCAACCGTGAAGCACGGGGGTGGCAGCATCATGTTGTGGGGGTGCTTTGCTGCAGGAGGGACTGGAGCACTTCACAAAATAGATGCCATCGTAAGGGAGGAAAATTATGTGGATATATTGACATCAGTCAGGAAGTTAAAGCTTGGTCACAAATGGGTCTTCCAAATGGACAATGACCCCAAGCATACTCCCAAAGTTGTGGCAAAATGGCTTAAGTACAACAAAGTCAAGGTATTGGAGTGGCCATCACAAAGCCCTGACCTCAATCCTATAGAAAATGGGGGGGAGGGGAAGAACTGAAAAAGCGTGTAGGAGCAAGGAGGCCTACAAACCTGACTCAGTTACACCAGCTCTGTCAGGAGGAATGGGCCAAAATTCACCCAACTTATTGTGAGAAGCTGTTTGACACAAGGTAAACAATTTAAAGGCAATGCTACCAAGTACTAATTGAGTGCATGTAAAGTATGACCCACTGGGAATGTGATGAAAGAAATAAAAGCTGAAATAAATCATTCTCTCTACTATTATTCTCATATTTCACATTCTTAAAATAAAGTGGTGATCCTAACTGATCTAAAACAGGGAATTTCTACTAGGATAAAATGTCAGGAATTGTGAAAAACTCAGTTTAAATGTATTTGGCAAAGGTGTATGTAAACTTCCGACTTCAACTGTATGTGTTATTTCATAGTTTTGATGTCTTCACTACTATTCTACAATGTAGAAAATAGTACAAATAAAGAAAAAGCCCTTGAATGAGTAGGTGTCCAAACTTTTGACTGGTACTGTATAAAACATAAAAATAACACTTAACTCTCACATTAGAGGGTGAGTGGGAATAAAACATGATAGGCTAAACAGTGCTAAATAAACAGTAACATTTCACCCATCATTGTAATTCCCAATGTCTGATCTTCTGATGGAAAAGACATTCTGGCCTGTATTTGGCCACTTAGGCGACTGACTTCAGCAGTTCTGGATTCTTAGACAGGGCGCTTGCTTGCCAAGAACAGTTCGGCATATTTTGGAGTGTAAAACATACGTGTTGATCCCTCGCCTGTCACCTTGGACCGGGCTGGGAAGAGGAATCCATATCGGATGCTGGCCGCCCTGCATTAATTGTGCAGCTCATCATACTCTTTCCGTTGGTTCCTTACCTCTAAAGTAAGATCTGGGTAGAAAGACACCCTTGCTCCTTTGTAGTTAAGGGGGAAATGTTGACTCGCCAGTTTGAGGATGAGATCCCAGGTATGTGGGTAGTGCAGCTGTGCGATGAATGGCCTTGGTGTCGCGCACCCTAGGCCGGCTTCGTTGCTTGTGATCTATTTGCGCGGCCGATCAGGAAGGGCGTTTTGAAGTGTTATATCCCCAGCAGTGTCGGTATCAGTGGCATAGTATAGTATAAAGTGGCTAGTGATACATGTATTACTCCATAGTATAGTATAAAGTGGCTAGTGATACATGTATTACATAAGGATACCGTCGATGATATAGAGTACAGTATATACGTATGCGTATGAGATGAATAATGTAGGGTAAGTACTAAAGTGGCTGGAGTTGAGTCAGTGTCAGTGTGTTGGCAGCAGCCACTGGTTAGTGGTGGCTGTTTAACAGTCTGATGGCCTTGAGATAGAAGCTGTTTTTCAGTCTCTCGGTCCCAGCTTTGATGCACCTGTACTGACCTCGCCTTCTGGATGATAGCGGGGTGAACAGGCAGTGGCTCGGGTGGTTGATGTCCTTGATGATCTTTATGGCCTTCCTGTGACATCGGGTGGTGTAGGTGTCCTGGAGGGCAGGTAGTTTGCCCCCGGTGATGCGTTGTGCAGACCTCACTACCCTCTGGAGAGCCTTACGGTTGAGGGCGGTGCAGTTGCCATACCAGGCGGTGATACAGCCCGCCAGGATGCTCTCGATTGTGCATCTGTAGAAGTTTGTGAGTGCTTTTGGTGACAAGCCGAATTTCTTCAGCCTCCTGAGGTTGAAGAGGCGCTGCTGCGCCTTCTTCACGATGCTGTCTGTGTGAGTGGACCAATTCAGTTTGTCTGTGATGTGTATAACGAGGAACTTAAAACTTGCTACCCTCTCCACTACTGTTCCATCGATGTGGATAGGGGGGTGTTCCCTCTGCTGTTTCCTGAAGTCCACAATCATCTCCTTAGTTTTGTTGACGTTGAGTGTGAGGTTGTTTTCCTGACACCACACTCCGAGGGCCCTCACCTCCTCCCTGTAGGCCGTCTCATCGTTGTTGGTAATCAAGCCTACCACTGTTGTGTCGTCCGCAAACTTGATGATTGAGTTGGAGGCGTGCGTGGCCACGCAGTCGTGGGTGAACAGGGAGTACAGGAGAGGGCTCAGAACGCAACCTTGTGGGGCCCCAGTGTTGAGGATCAGCGGGGAGGAGATGTTGTTGCCTACCCTCACCACCTGGGGGCGGCCCGTCAGGAAGTCCAGTACCCAGTTGCACAGGGCGGGGTCGAGACCCAGGGTCTCGAGCTTGATGACGAGCTTGGAGGGTACTATGGTGTTGAATGCCGAGCTGTAGTCGATGAACAGCATTCTCACATAGGTATTCCTCTTGTCCAATGGGTTAGGGCCTGGGCGGTAAGCAAATTGGAGTGGGTCTATCCAAAGCACTTCATGATGACGGATGTGAGTGCTCTTGGGAACAGGAACAATGGTGGCCCTCTTGAAGCATGTAATCTGGGCCTGCAGCCTTGCGAGGGTTAACACGTTTAAATGTCTTACTCACCTCGGCTGCAGTGAAGGAGAGACCGCATGTTTTCGTTGCAGGCCGTGTCAGTGGCACTGTATTGTCCTCAAAGCGGGCAAAAAAGTTATTTAGTCTGCCTGGGAGCAAGACATCCTGGTCCGTGACTGGGCTGGGTTTCTTCCTGTAGTCCGTGATTGACTGTAGACCCTGCCACAAGGAGTTTTAATCGTTGCTATGGGAACGACATCTTCAACGCACGTTCTAATGAACTCGCACACCGAATCAGCGTATTCGTCAATGTTGTTATCTGACGCAATACGAAACATCTCCCAGTCCACGTGATGGAAGCATGATTGTGGACTCAGAGCCATCGAGGATATATACGGCTGTGATTATGGAGGACTCTTGGTAGATAATGCGGTCTACATTTGATTGTGAGGAATTCTAAATCAGGTGAACAGAAGGATTTGAGTTCCATCATCGCACCATGTCGTTATCGATGAAAGAGCTGTAGTGGAGCAGGTTGCGTCTCTCCAGTAAGCCACGTTTCCGTGAAGCAAAGAACAAGTCTCTGATGTCCTTGAATGTGTCCACATCAAGAGACAATTAACTAGGGAAACTAGAATGGTCCAAACACACCAAGACAGTCATGAAGAGGGAACGACAAAGCTTATTCCTCCTCAGGAAACTAAAAAGATTTGGCATGGGTCCTGAGATCCTCAAAAGGTTCTACAGCTACAACATCGAGAGCATCCTGGATTGCATCCGACCACAAGGCACTACAGAGGGTAGAGCGTACGGCCCTGTACATCACTGGGGCTAAGTTGCCTGCCATCCAGGACCTCTACACCAGGCGGTGTCAGAGGAAGGCCCTAAAAATTGTCAAAGACCCCAGCCACCCCAGTCATAGACTGTTCTCTCTACTACTGCATGGCAAGTGGTACCGGAGTGCCAAGTCTAGGAAAAAAAGGCTTCTCAACAGTTTCTACCCCCAAGCCATAAGACACCTGAACAGGTAATCAAATGGCTACTCGGACTATCTGCATTGTGTCCCGCCACCCGCCAACCCCTCTTTTACACTACTGCTACTCTCTGTTCATCATATATGCACAGTCACCTTAACCATATCTACATGTACATACTACCTTAAACAGCCTGACTAACTGGTGTCTGTATGTAGCCTCGCTACTGTTATTTTTCACTGTCTTTTTACTGTTGTTTTATTTATTTACTTACCTATTGTTCACCTAATACCTTTATTGCACTATTGGTTTGAGCCTGTAAGTAAGAATTTCACTGTAAGGTCTACTACGCCTGTTGTATTCGGCGAACATGACAAATAAACTTTGATTTGAATGCGATTCGAGCATTTCCAGTTGGGCTTTCAGGGCTTTGTTGTAATTTTTGAACATTTTGCACTATTTCTCAATGTCCTGTAGCCTGGCCTTCTAATCAACTGTCGTCTGCTCGACCTCATGCACCCTGACCTTGATTGCCTTCACAGTTTCTGTCAAAGTCCCAAAAGTCTTTGAGATATGAGCCAACCTTGTGTCCACCTTCATGAGTTTATAGTGGCCAGTAGGTCACTCTGAGTGGGTTCTGTAAGGAGCTCTTGGGAGCTAGCATCTTCAGCTAACTCCTTGTGGGTCAGCGATGTTGGCATTGGTCTGTTGTCTCATCCAAATTATCTTGCTTAGCGCCCCCTTTTTTGGTGCCTTTTCCTCTTGTCATCTTGTCACACAATGTTTGAAATTATAGGTTGTGAGAGATTAAGAGCAATATGAATTTGTTGGTGCTCATGGGTCCTTTTATATGGAAAGGATCATAGCTATGAAGCCTCTCTCACACAATGTTGGTGTTGGTGACTTAACTCTTCCCACAGCTTAACTAAGCAGTCAGAACATAGCTAGAGGCAGCTAAGAAAAATAAACCACATGAGCAGGCCCAGGAAAGAACACGGCCAAATAACCCAAATTAAGTAAAATAATCAAACCACACTGTGTAGTTTAAACCACCACACCCACACACCACCACCCAGAAAATGCTTGGGTTATGAAATCAGTTATGAAAAGAGCCATTTTGAAATGGGGGTGTGGACTCTGCTTTCCAGGGTGCATTCATGAGTGGTCATTAGTGCAGCTTGACAGAAAAGGAACAACTAAACGCATCCAGCAGGGAGAGAAAGACAGAAATAGAGGGTGAGAGAGAGAGAAAGATGGGGAGAGTAAGAAAGAGAGAGATCAAATGACAGACAGGGCATGGGGGTGAAGGAAGAAAAGCCCAAAAAAGCTGAAGTAATCACAGCGCACTCGGTTCAATCGCAGGTTTTGTTGTGAACCCTACATGAACCATCACTCCACTCCCTGGTGTTCCCATGTGTTCCTAGAGAGAGAGATGCACTCAGCCAGGCAAACCATAACAACTCCCACAGGGACACACAGAATCCATAACACTGAGTGAACATTCTGCCCTAGACACCACTGAGACACAGCTTGACAACGCCAACGGTCAAGGAGTTGAAGTGCGTAATACCTCCCTTGGAGACGTCACACGGGGAGACATTTACAGCAATGCTGTGCAATCTATCAAACTACAGTTCAACTGACTAAACCTAACTCAGCATATGTACAAACAGATGCTGATTCGACAAATGGACGCACACACACACACACACACACACACACGAAATTAAAGGGATACTTGGCAATGAGGCCCTTTATCTACTTCCCCAGAGTCAGATGAACTCGTGGATACCATTTTTATGTCCAGTATGATAGAAGTTAGAGCTAGTTTCCGAGCCACTGCTAACTAGCGTTAGCGCAATGACTGGAAGTCTATGGGTATCTGCTAGCATGCTGGAGAAGTAGATAAAGGGCCTCATTGCCAAAATCCCAAAGTATCCCTCACATCCTACACACAGTCTCACACTGATTCAACAATTTCTCCCACACACACATGACAGTGACAAAAAATACACAATGAAACCTATAACTACAGATAGACAAATTAATTCAATACAAATTGCTGACAATTCTTAGCACCTCCACAGATACCTCACTGGCTCAGAATATAATCATTTGTGCAAGAGGGAAGGGCAAACCAAATGACCCCAATTTGTAGCAGACATTTATTTAAATTGATTATTTTCCCCCTCTGCATCTTAATAATTGGCCTGGTCCATTAAAGAAGGATAACAATTCATCTTACTTGACAATCTCACACCACAATTGCGCCTGGCACTTAATTGATCTGCTCAGCCTATTGTTCTTGGTGAATAGCATAAAGAGCAGGGGGACTGGGATTGCTACGATTGGGACAAATTATCATTGATCGCTCTGCTTTTGTGGAGCATGCCAAAACTGGCATGACATCATCGACTGGGGGAGAAAACTATTGTGAGGTGCAGGGTTCTATGGTTCTAACTCCCTGTTGATGGAAGCGACTCCACACTGAAGCAGACGCTCTTTCACGACTAACAAAGACTGACTGACACAGACACTGACAGACCAGAGAATGGTAGGCAGAACCACTGTCAAACTCCCATTTAGGAAGAGAAAGGAATGCCAACATTTACATGTTGAATGCCCACATTGTAATAGCTATTCAATTGATGAGCTCAAGACAGACCACCATCAGAGAAGACTAATACCTCCTTCAGAGACGGAAGGCGTCTGTCAGAAAGAGATTTCACCATGGCCATACTCACACAAGGCGGAGAAATAATTTTAAATGTACTAATTTGATTTATATGTCTACATAAACAGTGGGTACACTGAACAGAGATGGATACATACAGTGTTTACAAACATCTTAGAAAGAAAGCAGACCACATTGTTCCACTTTTCAAATCACAACAAGCATTCTGTCATTCTTCATGGTAATCGCATTGTGATGGTGACGGTCACAGAAAACATAGTGACATCGTTGGAGCCTCCTGGCCTTCTAGTCTCTGGGAAAATAGGGAGAGCATGAGTCATAAGTTACACAGTTCCAAGTGTGTGTGTGTGTGTGTCTATTCTTACATGAGGGATGGCCCTCTCTCTCATCATAGCAGGATTAACCTTTTACGGCAGTGGGATAAATCAGGGTCACACAGTGTTTCTTGGTAGTCTTAAACAAATCTACTTTGAAGCAAAAGTATAGACCTCGCACACGTGGTTATGCATCCCAATATTGCACTTTATATATACTACCTTTCAAAAGTTTGGGGTCACTTAGAAATGTCCTTGTTTTTGAAAGAAAAGCACATTTTTTTTGTCCATTAAGATAACATCAAATTGATCAGAAATACAGTGTAGACATTGTTAATGTTTTAAATGACTATTGTAGCTGGTAACAGCTGATTTTTTAATGAAATATCTACATAGGCGTACAGAGGCCTATTATCAGCAACCATCACCAGTCTCAACGTCAACAGTGAAGAGACGACTCCGGGATGCTGGCCTCTGTCCAGTGTCTGTGTTCTTTTGCCCATCTTAATATTACATTTTTATTGGCCATTCTGAGATATGGCTTTTTCTTTGCAACTCTGCCTAGAAGGCCAGCATCCTGGAGTCGCCTATTCACTGTTTTTTATTTACCTTTATTTAACTAGGCAAGTCAGTTAAGAACAAATTCTTATTTTCAATGACAGCCTAGGAACAGTGGGTTAACTGCCTGTTCAGGGGCAGAACAGCTTGAACTTGCAACCTTCCGGTTACTAGTCCAATGCTCTAACCACTAGGCTACCCTGCCGCCCCATGTTGACGTTGAGACTGGTGTTTTGCGAGTACTATTTCATGAAGCTGCCAGTTGAGGACTTGTGAGGTGTCTGTTTCTCAAACTAGACACTCTAAATTACTTGTCCTCTTGCTCAGTTGTGCACCGGGGCCTACCACTCCTCTTTTTATTCTGGTTAGAGATGGTTTGCTCTGTTCTGTGAAGGGAGTAGTACACAGCATTGTATGAGATCTTCAGTTTCTTGTCAATTTCTCGCATGGAATAGCCTTCATTTCTCAGAACAAGAATAGACTGACAAGTTTCAGAAGAAACTGGCCATTTTGAGCCTGTAATTGAACCTACAAATGCTGACGCTCCAGATACTCAACTAGTCTAAAGGCCAGTTTTATTGCTTCTTTAATCAGTACAACAGTTCTCAGCTGTGCTAACATAATTGCAAAAGGGGTTTCTAATGGTCAATTAGCCTTTTAAAATGATAAACTTGGATCAGTTAACACAACGTGCCATTGGAAAACAGGAGTGATGGTTGCTGATAATGGGCCTCTGTACACCTATGTAAATATTCAATTTAAAAAATTTGCTGTATCCAGCTACAATAGTCATTTACAACATTAACAATGTCTACACTGTATTTGTGATCAATTTGTTGTTATTTTAATAGACAAAAAATATAGCTTTCCTTTCAAAAACAAGGAAATGTCTAAGTGACCTCAAACTTTTAAACGGTAGTGTACATCTCAAAAGACTGAAATATAACAAAGGAGTTTGACATAGAAATACCAGATTTTCTGAAATTAAAAAACATATCATATTTATTAATTATGAAATATATGAATAACGTTCCACCCATAAGTCCACTAGAGGGCACTCAGTCATTCAACTACAGGAAAGGGCTACCTCACTCTCTGGACAGATGGCCATTCAGCTCTCCCCCACCCCACCCTTCAAACACATAGCTCAGCTTAACACAGTGGCAATTTCAGTTCACTGTGCACAAAAAAATACCCACTATCAGCTGCGTCATCACTGTACCACGCCTGAGGCTTAAAACATGCATAACGGTAATCACACACACACACACACACACACACACATTGTGTATGAGAAACACATGTTTGGTGATGTAAGAGGTCACTCCTGTGTTCTCAGACAACTAAAATATGTAGGATACGCCTGTGAGAACTAGACAGAACTAGACTCCTACGCCTGCTCTCCCTAAAGTATGCACATGAACACCAGGACAGCCATTGCCCATCAACCATTTCACAGAAGTTTGGGAAACATTAACTGTTCCTAGGGCAGGCAAGCCATTTCTACAGTAGATCTGGTCAGACATTTAGGTTTGTTTCAAATGAAATGTGTCTATTTTCATTTACTTCATTGTGGATGCCATTGGGAGAGACGATTATCTTGATCCACAGGGATCAAAAACCAAAATGGCTATATTTATATCAGACATGCTCTTTAATATCATGCTGTTTTACAGGTAATCCTGGAGGGGCGAACCAGGTGTTTGTGGTTTAGATGTTGAGTCTCCAGTATCTCAGTCATCAAATTGTTCAGTCCACCACATCATAGCTGTGTCTAAATGACCACAAGGGAACTCTGTTTGTAATGTCATGAGCATTGTACAAAAACAACATTAAATTCAGTATATTCCCGTATTTATAAGACACGCACAGCAGCCCGATACAATACAGTGCATTTATGAAATGTGGTCTAGTGGAAGGAGCTCTGAGGGGCTTGTCAGTAGACCAGGGAGTAGAAGAGCAGCCCATTCTCATTTAGAAGTCTCAGAGGTCTGTATGAATCTAGAAAGGCCCTAACTGTGTTAATATTCAGAGGCCACATCCTGATGTGGTGCGAGCAGGGTCATGTGCGATGGATGTTCTTGTACTATTTGCGTGCACACTCCCTGTACAGTAGTTATTTTGTGCAGGGATGTTTCTCACCACCTCGCCTGTATACAGTATGTGACACCATTTTCAGAAAACCCCCAGAGGGTTTGGATGCTGAGGAAACTGAGAGGCTGTGTAAAAAGAAGTGCTTGATGTTCTTTGCTCTATAAATACAGAGTGTCGTGTTCTCAAAACAACTTTTACAATCCCTCCTCTCAGAGCTGTTCAGGCTGTCCGTGCAGGAAAGAAGGCCTTCATGTTTTGGATACTTCACCCCTCCTTGGCTACATATGCATGAGGTCTCTAGCAGTTTTCACACTCTGATCTGTTTCCAAATTCCACGTCCCGAGCTAAGTTAGAGAAGCACATCAGGACTGGAGGGACTGAGGAGGAACAAATGCAAATAGAGTAGATAAGGGGGGATGCAGCAACGAATACAGATTGTAATATCCGTTTCGTTTTGGCTATTTACATCACAGAGATTCTATGGTGCTCCTCAGAGCTTACAACAACTTCTAGAAATGCAGATAAGAAATGGAGGGAAGGGGATAAGGGAATGGAGAGAGGGGGGCGAGGGAATGGAGAGAGGAAGGGTGAGGGGAAAGTAACAAGCAGACCGGCTATCTAGATTCATTAATTAAGATACTGTGCGTTCCCCCTCACCAGGATGCTCTCTGATTAACATTGTGTCCATATCTTTATGATTCTCATATTCTTGTCAAAAAGGAATTTGATTTCTGTGGGAATGACGTTATAATTAGGCAAGTACAGCTAATATAGAGATGTATAACTACTTGAATCTTCCCTTCGGAGTTCAGTGTTCCGAGTTCAACGGCTTGTACAATGTTTGATCAATTCAGTGCACGTGACACCAGCAAGTGCTGCTTGACAAATAAATGAACTAAATGAATGCCCTCAGCATGTTTGTAGTGAGATGAGATTCAGGAAAAAAAATCTAATTAGGAAAGTCTTGAAAAGGCAAGTTTAAACGACCAGAGGCCTAGAATCCCCCATATCAGAAGTTTCCTTTGAAAGATCATAATATTATTATCCCTCGCTAAGTGCACAATATACTGCAGATTCACTAGAGGAAAAGGAAACACATTTACTGGTTCTGTAGCAATTATGTATTTTCAAACTATACCACTTTATAAATATGAGCAATAGGTTTTTGGTGAAACTAACCGTTTGATCACCAAGGTAGAGTCAAGAAAGAAAGAGAGAAAGAGAGAGAAAAAGAGAGAGAAAAAGAAGAGATTAGATAAAAGGAGGGAAAAGTAAAGTGTGTAAAGAGTATAGGCCAACATGGGCCAAGCAGGAGGCAATCGCCTCAAATATATGTCCACTCGTAAACCTCACATTTTCCTACAGTTGAAGTCGGACGATTACATACACTTAGGCTGGAGTCATTAAAACTTGTTTTTCAACCACTCCACCAATATCTTGTTAACAAACTATAGTTTTGGCAAGTCGGTTAGGGCATCTACTTTGTGCATGACACAAGTAATTTTTCCAACAATTGTTTACAGACAGATGATTTCACTTATAATTCACTGTATCACAATTCCAGTGGGTCAGAAGTATACATACACTAAGTTGACTGTTCCTGTAAATAGCTTGGAAAATTCCAGAAAATTATGTCATGGCTTTAGAAGCTTCTGATAGACTAATTGACATAATTTGAGTAAGTTGGTGGTGTACCTGTGGATGTATTTCAAAGCCTACCTTCAAACTCAGTGCATCATGGGAGAATCAATAGAAATCAGCCAAGACCTCAGAAAACAATTGTCGACCTCCACAAGTCTGGTTCATCCTTGGGAGCAATTTCCAAACGCCTGAAGGTACCACATTCATCTGAACAAACAATAGTTTGCAAGTATAAACACCATGGGACCACGCAGCCATCATACCGCTCAGGAAGGAGACGCGTTCTGTCTCCTAGAGGTGAACGTACTTTGGTGCGAAAAGTGCAAATCAATCCCAGAACAACAGCAAAGGACCTTGTGAAGATGCTGGAGGAAACAGGTGCAAAACTATCTATATCCACAGGAAAATGAGTCCTATATCGACATAACCTGAAAGGCCGCTCAGCAAGGAAGAAGCCACTGCTATTAAACCGCCATAAAAAAGCCAGAATACGGTTTGCAACTGCACATGGGGACAAAGATCATACTTTTGGAGAAATGTCCTCTGGTCTCATGAAACAAAAATATAACTGTTTGGCCATAATGACCATCGCTATGTTTGGAGGAAAAAGGGGGAGGCTTGCAGGCCGAAGAATACCATCCCAACCATGAAGCACGGGGTGGCAGCATCATGTTGTGGGGGTACTTTGCTGCAGGAGGGACTGGTGCACTTCACAAAATGGCACCATGAGGTAGGAACATTGTGTGGTTATATTGAAGCAACATCTCAAGACATCAGTCTTGGTCGCAAATGGGTCTTCCAAACGAACAATGACCCCAAGCACACTTCCAAAGTTGTGGCAAAATGGCTTAAATATAACAAAGTCAAGGTATTGGAGTGGTTATCACAAAGCCCTGACCTCAATCCTATAGAAAATGTGTGGGCAGAACTGAAAAAGCGTGTGCGAGCAAGGAGGCCTACAAACCTGACTCAGATCTTACACCAGCTCTGTCAGGAGGAATGGGCCAAAATTCACCCAACTTATTGTGGGAAGCTTGTGGAAGGCTACCCGAAACATTTGACCCAAGTTATACAATTTAAAGGCAATGCTACCAAATACTAATTGAGTGCATGTAAACTTCTGACCCACTGGGAATGTGATGAAAGAAATAAAAGCTGAAATAAATCATTCTCTATACTGTTATTCTGACATTTCACATTCTTAAAATAAAGTGGTGATCCTAACTGACCTAAAACAGGGGATTTTTACTAGGATTAAATGTCAGGAATTGTGAAAAACTGAGTTTAAATGTATTTGGCTAAGGTGTGTGTAAACTTCCAACTTCAACTGTATAAGAGGACAGAGAATAAAATAACAAAAGTGCTTCATTGCCAGATGTGCAAAACTGGCAGAGACAATTTTTTTTGTCCTGCATTCAAAACAATACATAAACTTAATTTGACCTCTTTATCAGGCTGTAAGAGTATGAGCTAGCATTTTTTAAATTTAGGATGCCAGCGAGTGCTCGTAGCCTGAATTTTGTTTTTGGCAGCATCTCGGTTGAAACTGTGTTTGTTTGTGGAAATAATTAATGTATGGGTTAGCTGCAAGTTGCAAGATCTGTCTAGCTCTGTTTGTAGCATCCAGCCTATGGGACAGTCAGACAGTCACACTCAGGGAAACAGACTAGAGAGGGCTGCAGTGCCATAAAAAGCACAGATATCAAAATCAATAGACAAAACAAAGCAAGCTGTTTCCACTCTGATAACTAAACATATTTTACTGATTACAATAGAACCACTCTAACGTCAAGCACAGTCAATGTAAGGATGAACCACATGTTTTTTTTTTCATGCATCTGTCTGTCTCTCATTGATTGACACATAAGCTTTTATTAACATCACACAGCATCTGTGCAGTTCCAACTTCCCTATTTGCCACTGATAATGAACTTGTTGTAATCCACTAAACTATTTGATTCACCCTAATGAATCAGATGCTCTCGGAAATCCCAGAACAAAAATATTGCATTATTGCGTCAGATGATGTTACGTGCGTCTGTCCAATAGAGATTCCCCCAGAGAGGAACTGTACACTTGCCATTTCTGACATTAAAATCTGGAGATTTACAAAACAAACAAAAAAACTTTAATACAGACAGCGTGGACATAAAATCAGCCAGGGCAAATGTAAGGACAAATCATTTTTGGTTGAGAGCATAAACAAACTCAATGGTTTGAATGGGATGAAATGACCAGCTTTCATCTGGATATAGATGGTGGCACTTCATTAAATCAATGTGCTGCCTAGAATCCCTCTTCAGCGCCCCACACTCAGGTTAGATTCAGTTCCCATTCTCACATGACTTGGCATTACCCTCCACAAACAGTACTAGTCCCACATAAAACTGGACCAGTGACCCCTAAATCCTAAAAGATTGAGGTAAAGAGCATCCTCTGCTGAAAATGGATTACATTTAAATTAGATTTAGATTACTCAAATTAGTTGTCCTTAGATAATAAATGGTTGGTATTTAGAAATATGACAGTAATTACAGGTATTTCACAGTAGTTTCAAGGTATATAATGCAAATAGGCCTAAGTAACATTACAGCTCTAAAATAGTTCCACCATTTTTTAAATAATTTGTTTAAATTTATTGCAGCAAATACCTTAATTCATTGTAACCACATCATCTACCTGGGCCGTTTAATTTTAAATATCAAATGTGCTGTCATTTGCATCCTGATGATAGACATGCACCCAATCAAATTCTATTCAGCAAGATCTGACAAGTGTGACCCAGTAGTGTCTACCCTTTCTTTTAAATAGTGAGTCCAGAGGACGATGACAAATGGTCCAAGTGTGAAAGTTGCTGGATGATGCAAAGGTGCTGATTCCCTCAACTCCTCACATTAGGCCAATACTGGCCATCAATCAAGGCCTGTACTAAAGGAAAAATCTGCAGACCCTCCCCTAAGCCAACTCTACACTCAGAGATGGTTGATCAATGTTCATAATCAAATAAGCCTACATATTCACTATTTCCAATCACGTTGACCAGTTTTAAGAGGCTTTCACACTCAATCTGCCAGCAATAAGTAATGTGTTCATTATCAATCACAGCACTTTACGTGTGAGTAGGAATTTACTATTTTCCACTCAATCTATACAGGTAGACAGCCATGAACCACGGGACACACTCTTTTCACACCATTTCGCCCGGTGGTCGGTGCTATACGCCACGGTGGGCGTAGATTTCAGCACGCATACGAGTACACAAAGTGTTGAGAATGAGACGAGCACTTGCTCATGTCCAGATCATGGAATCTACTCAACACACCGCTATGCCATAGAGTACAGGTTGGCTAAACCTAACTACAGTAATGGATGTTACTGTTTCACCAGAGAGCCACAAAGAAGAAGTAAACAAATGTAATCACTGAATTCAACTTATGTTTGCTATTTCATACTGCCACAGAATAGAAAGAAGATAAACAAATGATTGTGTATTTGAATTTCGCATTGTTTAAAGTTGATATCATTCACGCAGAGTAATGAGACTGGGTGTGTAAGTATGCCTCCAGGATAATATGGTAAAGTTGGTCTCATGTATAGGCCCTTGAGCAAATAACTAAGACCAAGGACACCGATTAGATTCATCGTTTTTTAAAGGTCCAATGCTGCCGTTTTTTTATTTATCTCAATATCAAATCATTTCTGGGTAACAATTAAATACCTTTTGTCAAAAATACCTGATGGTTCAGAACCTTTAAGGGAAACATGGGAAACAGATCTAAAAGGAAGAAATTGAGGAGAACCATTGGTTACAGATATGAAAATGCTCATACCTGCTCCTACAACCAAAGACATAAAATACTGCAATTTAAGATAATTCATAGGACTTACTACACTCCTACCAGAATGCATGTAATGCACACAGAAATGTCACATCTCGTTGGGAGATGCAAAAAGCACAAAGGAACCCTATTACATATGACGTGGTCCTGTGACAAATTGACACCATTTTGGGATAATGTATGTGCGATTTCTTCATTGTGTCTAGGAACCTCTAATTACCCATCTCCACGATTATGCCTTTTGAGAAATATACAGTGCCGTCAGAAAGTAATCATACCCATTGACTTATTCCACATTTCGTTGTGTTACAGCCTGAATTCAAAATTGATTTTATATTATATTTTCTCACCCATCTACACACAATACCCCATTACAACGAAGTGAAAATATGTTTTTAGAAATTGTAGCAAATGTCTTGAAAATACATCCGTGAGTTTTTCTGGGTACGTTTCTAAGAGCTTTGAACACTTTGATTGTACAATATTTACAGATTTTTTTTATTTTTTATTATTCAAGCTCTGTCATGTTGGTTGCTGATCATTGCTACACAGACATTTTCAAGTCATGCCATTGATTTTCAAGCCGATTTAAGTCGAAGCCGTTATTATGCCACTCAGGAAAATGTAATGTTGTCTTGGTAAACAACTCCAGTGCATATTTGGCCATGTTTTAGGTTATTGTCCTGCTAAAAGGTTAATTTGTCTCCCAGTGTCTGTTGGAAAGCAGACTGAACCAGGTTTTCCTCTAGGACTTTGCCTGTGCTTAGCTCTGTTCCGTTTTTTTTATCCCCCCAAAAAACTCCCTAGTCCCTGCCAATGACAAGCATACCCATAACATGATGTAGCCACCAACATGCTTGAAAATATGAAGAGTGGTACTCAGTGGTGTGTTGTGTTGGATTTGCACCTAACATAAAGCTTTGTATTCAGAACATAAAGTTAATTTCTTTGACAGATTGTTTGCAGTTTTACTTTATTTAGTACATTGTTGAAAACGGGATGCATGTTTGGGAATATTTTAATTCTGTACAGGCTTCCTTCTCTTCACTCTGTCATTTAGGTTAGTTTTGTAGAATAACTACAATGTTGTTGAACCATTCTCAGTGTTTCCTATCACAGCCATTAAACTCTGTTTTAAAGTCACCATTGACCTCACTGTGAAATTCCTAAGAGGTTTCCTTCCTCTCTGGCAACTGATTTAAGAAGGACACCTGTATCTTTATAGGGACTGGGTGTATAAATACACCATCCAAAGTGTAATTAATAACTTCAACATACTCAAAGGGATATTCAGTGTATGTTTTTGTTCTACCAATAGGTGCCCTTCTTTGTGAGGCATTGGAAAACCTCCCTAGTCTTTGTGGTTGAATCTGTGATTGAAATTCAATGCTCGACTGAGGGACCTGACAGATATTTAATGTGTGGGGTACGCAGGTGAGGTAGTCATTCAAAAATCATGTTAAACACTATTATTATACAACAACATTTGGAAAACGTCAACGGGTGTGAATACTTTCTGAAGGCACTGTAGATATTGATGATCAATATCAGAGAACGTTTTGTAATCTACTGTAGGTCTAATTGCTGCAACAACAAAAAATATATAGCCATCAATTGGGGCGACAGGTAGGTTAGAGCGTTTGGCCAGTAACCGAAAGGTTGCTAGATTGAATCCTCGAGCTGACAAGGTAAAAAAAAAAAATTATGCCCCTGAACAAGGCAGTTAACCCACTGTTCCCCGGTAAGCTGCCATTGTAAATAAGAATTGGTTCTAAACTGACCAAAATAATTTGTTCACTACATGACCAAAAGTATGTGGACACCTGCTCGCCGAACATCTCATTCCAAAATCATGGGCATTAATATGGAGTTGGTCTCTCATTTGCTGCTATAACAACCTCCACTCTTCTGGGAAGGCTTTCCACTAGATGTTGGAACATTGCTGCAGGGACTTGCTTCCATTCAGCCACAAGAGCCTTAGTGAGGTCGGGCACTGATGTTGGGCGATTAGGCCTGGCTCGCAGTCGGCATTCCAATTCATCCCAAAGATGTTCAATGGGGTTGAGATCAGGGCTCTGTGCAGGCCAGTCAAGCTCTTCCAAACCGATCTCGACATGCTGAAACAGGAAAGGGACTTTCCAAAACTGTTGCCACAAAGTTTGAAGCACAGAATCGTCTAGAATGTCATTGTATGCTGTAGCGTTAAGATTTCCCTTCATTGGAACTAAGGGGCCTAGCCCGAACTATGAAAAACAGACCTATACCATTAATCCTCCACCAAATTTTTTTACAGTTGCCACTATGCATTCAGGCAGGTAGAGTTCTCCTGGCATCCACCAAACCCAGATTTGTACGTCGGACATCCAGATGGTGAAGCGTGATTCATCACTCCAGAGAACACGTTTCCACTGCTGCAGAGTCCCAATGGCAGCGAGCTTTACACCACTCCAGCAAATGCTTGGCATTGCACATGGTGATCTTACACGGAACCCAAACCGGCTGCGAGCGTGCGCCATCGTGCATAAATGTATTTTGTTCCCCCACACCAAAAGCGATCACAACACGCAGGTTAAAATATCAAAACAAACTCTGAACCAATTATATTCATTTGGGGACAGGTTCGAAAAGCATTAAACATGTATGGCAATTTAGCTAGCTAGCTTGCACTTGCTATCAAATTTGTCCTATTTAGCTAGCTTGCTGTTGCTAGCTAATTTGTCCTGGGATATAAACATTGAGTTGTTATTTTACTTGAAATGCACAAGTTCCTGTACTCCACCAATTAATCCACACATAAAACGGTCAACCAACTCGTTTCTAGTCCTCTCTCCTCCTTCCTGGCTTTTTCTTCTCTTGACTTTATATTGTGATTGGCATCTTTCATAAATTAGGTGCATTACCGCCACCGACCTATTTCTTCTTTCAGTCACTCACGTGGATATAACCAATGAGGAGATGACAAGTGGGTACCTGCTTCTATAAACCAATGAGGAGATGGGAGAGGCAGGACTTGCAGCACAATCTGCATCAGAAATAGAACTGACTTCTATTTAAGTCCTTGGCAAAGCAGACGCTCGTTGGTTTGCAGTGTGGGTGCAATAATTGAATAATATAGATTTCTACATTTATTTTTGCAACGTTCGCGCTCGCGACGCGATTGGTGTAGTCAGCCTGTTAGACTTGTGTGCTGCTAATCGGCAATGGAAACCCATTTCATGAAGCTCCCGACGAACAGTTATTGTGCTGACTTTGCTTCCAGAGGCAGTTTGGAACTCGGTAGTGAGTGTTGCAACCAAGGACAGACGATTTTTACGCTTTACGTCTTTTTAAACAACTCATACACTAAAAGGGCATTATCATTATTTTCATAATTTCACAGTATTATTCCAACCTCATAGTGTGGAAATATAAAAACACAGGAAAATCTAGTTTGACTGCACCGGGCCTTTAACCTCTCTTGGGTAGAGGGCAGTATTTTGTCATCCGGATGAAAGCTTGCCCAAAGTAAACTGCCTGTTACTCAGGCACAGAAGCGAGGATATGCATATAATTGATAGATTTGGATAGAAAACACTCTAAAGTTTCTAAAACTATTAAAATAATGTCTGTGAGTATAACAGAACTGATTTGGCAGGCGAAACCCCGATGACAAACCATCCAGGGGGAAAATAATTTGAGGTCATAGAATTTTCCAATTGTTTTCTATGGGATACCCTTATTATGTCAGGAAAACAACCTCACACTCAACGTCAACAAAACTAAGGAGATGATTGTGGACTTCAGGAAACAGCAGAGGGAACACCCCCCTATCCACATCGATGGAACAGTAGTGGAGAGGGTAGCAAGTTTTAAGTTCCTCGGCATACACATCACAGACAAACTGAATTGGTCCACTCACACAGACAGCATCGTGAAGAAGGCGCAGCAGCGCCTCTTCAACCTCAGGAGGCTGAAGAAATTCGGCTTGTCACCAAAAGCACTCACAAACTTCTACAGATGCACAATCGAGAGCATCCTGGCGGGCTGTATCACCGCCTGGTATGGCAACTGCACCGCCCTCAACCGTAAGGCTCTCCAGAGGGTAGTGAGGTCTGCACAACGCATCACCGGGGGCAAACTACCTGCCCTCCAGGACACCTACACCACCCGATGTCACAGGAAGGCCATAAAGATCATCAAGGACATCAACCACCCGAGCCACTGCCTGTTCACCCCGCTATCATCCAGAAGGCGAGGTCAGTACAGGTGCATCAAAGCTGGGACCGAGAGACTGAAAAACAGCTTCTATCTCAAGGCCATCAGACTGTTAAACAGCCACCACTAACACTGAGTGGCTGCTGCCAACACACTGACACTGACTCAACTCCAGCCACTTTAATAATGGGAATTGATGGGAAATGATGTAAATATATCACTAGCCACTTTAAACAATGCTACCTTATATAAATGTTACTTACCCTACATTATTCATCTCATACGCATACGTATATACTGTACTCTATATCATCGACGGTATCCTTATGTAATACATGTATCACTAGCCACTTTATACTATACTATGCCACTTTGTTTACATACTCATCTCATTTGTACATACTGTACCCGATACCATCTACTGTATCTTGCCTATGCTGCTCTGTACCATCACTCATTCATATATCCTTATGTACATATTCTTTATCCCCTTACACTGTGTACAAGACAGTAGTTTGGAATTGTTAGTTAGATTACTTGTTATTACTGCATTGTCGGAACTAGAAGCACAAGCATTTCGCTACACTCGCATTAACATCTGCTAACCATGTGTATGTGACAAATAAAATTTGATTTGAATTTGATTTGATTTGATTTGATTATTAGGATTGCAGTTCCAATGGCTTCCACTAGACGTCAACAGTCTTTAGAAAATGTTCTATGTTTTTCTTTTGAGAAATGAAGAAGTAGTCCTATTCATTGTAAGTGTCACTCCAGGTGGACTCTACTGTTTTGGTACGCGTGAACAGGAGCGCGCTCCACGTTATTTTTATCCGGTATTAGAAACAGTTTTTTCCGTCTTAACTTGTATCGATTATTTATGTTTTAGGGTACCTGAGGTTGGATTAGGGCCTGGCCGCAGGATTTCAGGTATGGATGTGAGTGTCTTGTTGTTTTACTCGCTTATATAGCCTTTGATCATCTAGGCACGCTCCAAACATCGAAACATTGTTGCAACCAGTGGTGGGAAAAGTACTAATTGTCATGCTTGAGTAAAAGTAAAGATACCCTAATATAAAATGACTCAAGTAAAAGTGTTGTTTGAAATGTTTAGACTACGTTTAGACTACGTTTACAGGTAATTTATTAGATAGTTTGTAGGCATGTTGGGCGAGTTGAAACCGGTGTATTTCTGAATCAAACGCTCCAAATAAATTGACATTTTTGGGACATAAAGAAGGACATTATCGAACAAAAGGACCATTTGTGATGTTTCTGGGATATTTTGGAGTGCCAACAGAAGAAGATCTTCAAAGGTAAGGCATTAATTATATCGCTATTTCTGACTTTTGTGTCGCACCTGCCTGGTTGAAAAAAGATTTTCATGTGTTTGTATGCGGGGTGCTGTCCTCAGATAATTGCATGGTGTGCTTTCACCGTAAAGCCTTTTTTAAATCTGACACAGCGGCTAGATTAACAAGAAGTTAAGCTTTATTTTGATGTATAACACATACATTTTCAAGAAGGTTAAATATTTGAATTTAGTATTTTTGAATTTTGTACTCTGCAATTTCACCGGATGTTGGCCAGGTGGGACGCTACCGTCCAACCTGCCCATAAGAATTAAAGAAGCCAGAAACACAAATAATTCCTCTGAGTAACCACTTTTCCATCCACAGTTTTAATTGCATACAAAAAACACAACAACTGTGATGGAAACTGGATGAGCTTGATGCTGCTTTCCAATAAATATTGAGGGTCTTATTCTGGTGACATGATGATCGATGCTTGGCTGCTGTTTAACAAGTAAAAATATTCTTGCTCTTATCCCTAATCATCTCATTATGTAGACTAGCCAACCTGCACTATCTGCGAGTTGTTGGCTAGAGTGCAGGTGCACATTTGCTATTTAATGCACCAGTTTCTGTGACAGTAGAGTTGAAAATGCAATGGAAACACATTGAACTTTTGATTTTTTATTCGGTACATGAAAGCTTGAAGGGATACTTCAGGATCTTGGCAATGAGACCCTTTATCAACTTCCCCAGAGTCAGATGAACTCGTGGATACCATTTTTATGTCTCTGCGTGCGGTTTGAAGGAAGTTGCTAACTAGCGCTAATAGAATTGCTGACTAGCGTGCTAGCTGATAGCCAATGAATACCATTACTTGTGCTAACACTAGTTAGCATTGGTTCATCAAACTACCTCTAACTTCTTTCATACTGGACAGAGACATAAAAATTAGAGCCTGACCGATATGGGTTTTTAACCTAACCCTGACCTTAACCCTTAACTATTTTAAACATCAACTTCAATGGGGGTAGGCACGCCATAACGATCCCAGATAGCACAAACCATGACAGTACATTGTGACAAACACAAGCTAACTTCATTACGACAATGTTTTCTTACAGAACCCATGTTCCTTACTGTTATCCAATACAACATGTATTGGCTATACATTTCAACTGCAAAGGGCATGCACTGATGATTGCAAACATTTATGCAGGCAAATGCTTACCGCACTGGTCACACATTCTAATGTAAGCCAACTCACGTTAGCTACTTATCTCATCATGAATATAAGGACATGGGGAAAGGGGGATACCCAGTCAGTTGTACAAATTAATGCCTTCAACTGAAATGTAGGAGGTGTGGAGGGCTGCCTTAAATCCACATCCACGTCATCGGCGAACAGTGGGTTAACTTCTTATGGCTGGGGGCAGTATTGAGTAGCTTGGATGAATAAGGTACCCAGAGGTGCCCAGAGTAAACTGCCTGCTACTCAGTCCCAGTTGCTAATATATGCATATTATTAGTATATTAGGATAGAAAACACTCTGAAGTTTCTAAAACTGTTTGAATGATGTCTGTGAGTATAACAGCTCAACAACTCAACTTGCAGACTTGTTTTCGAGTTGCTGTGCGTTTTGTTGCCAACCTGTTTTTCTACCTGACAAATTTACGGCTTTTACTTTTTAATTAGCGTTTATATTTTTATTTTTATTTTTTATTTTTTTTCCTCAACTTTTTCACTCCGGACGCTTTATCTGGACACGATTCGTCAGGACCTCCAACAGCCGAAGCTAAGTAGTAACATTAACATGATGCCTTCTAATTGCAGTCGCTGTACTCGCCTTACGGCGAGGATAGCTGTGCTACAAGCCCAGCTTCAGACGCAATCGCTAGGCAAGAGTAATTTCAGTGTAGGAAAGGATGAAACAGCGTCTGTGCCACCAGTAAGTACAGATAGTAGTATAAATCCCCTGGCACAGTCCCCGCAGCCGGACAACTTTCTCACGGTTTCTGGAAGGAAATGCTGTAGGAACGCTCAACCGGTGTCGCTCATTCAGCCGACAGAAACTTTCAACCGGTTTTCCCCATTAAGCAGCGGGTCGGAGTCAGAGGCCGAGTCTTCTCTGGTCTCCTCCCGTTACGGGGTCTGAGACGCCGAAGCTTCCCACCATTAGCTCTGACAAATTGAAAACTCTAGTCATTGGCGACTCCATTACCCGCAGTATTAGACTTAAAACGAATCATCCAGCGATCATACACTGTTTACCGGGGGGCAGGGCTACCGACGTTAAGGCTAATCTGAAGATGGTGCTGGCTAAAGCTAAAACTGGCGAGTGTAGAGAGTATAGAGATATTGTTATCCACGTCGGCACCAACGATGTTAGGATGAAACAGTCAGAGATCACCAAGCGCAACATAGCTTCTGCGTGTAAATCAGCTAGAAAGATGTGTCGGCATCGAGTAATTGTCTCTGGCCCACTCCCAGTTAGGGGGAGTGATGAGCTCTACAGCAGAGTCTCACAACTCAATCGCTGGTTGAAAGCTGTTTTCTGCCCCTCCCAAAAGATAGAATTTGTAGATAATTGGCCCTCTTTCTGGGACTCACCCACAAACAGGACCAAGCCTGACCTGCTGAGGAGTGACGGACTCCATCCTAGCTGGAGGGGTGCTCTCATTTTATCTACCAACATAGACAGGGCTCTAACTCCTCTAGCTCCGCAATGAAATAGGGTGCAGGCCAGGCAGCAGGCTGTTAGCCAGCCTGCCAGCATAGTGGAGTCTGCCACTAGCACAGTCAGTGTAGTCAGCTCAGCTATCACCATTGAGACCGTGTCTGTGCCTCGACCTAGGTTGGGCAAAACTAAACATGGCGGTGTTCGCCTTAGCAATCTCACTAGGATAAAGACCACCTCCATTCCTGTCATTATTGAAAGAGATCATGATACCTCACATCTCAAAATAGGGCTACTTAATGTTAGATCCCTTACTTCAAAGGCAATTATAGTCAATGAACTAATCACTGATCATAATCTTGATGTGATTGGCCTGACTGAAACATGGCTTAAGCCTGATGAATTTACTGTGTTAAATGAGGCCTCACCTCCTGGCTACACTAGTGACCATATCCCCCGTGCATCCCGCAAAGGCGGAGGTGTTGCTAACATTTACGATAGCAAATTTCAATTTACAAAAAAAAAAATGATGACGTTTTCGTCTTTTGAGCTTCTAGTCATGAAATCTATGCAGCCTACTTAGTCACTTTTTATAGCTACTGTTTACAGGCCTCCTGGGCCATATACAGCGTTCCTCACTGAGTTCCCTGAATTCTTATCGGACCTTGTAGTCATAGCAGATAATATTATAATCTTTGGTGACTTTAATATTCACATGGAAAAGTCCACAGACCCACTCCAAAAGGCTTTCGGAGCCATCATCGACTCAGTGGGTTTTGTCCAACATGTCTCTGGACCCACTCACTGTCACAGTCATACGCTGGACCTAGTTTTGTCCCATGGAATACATGTTGTGGATCTTAATGTTTTTCCTCATAATCCTGGACTATCGGACCACCATTTTATTACGTTTGCAATTGCAACAAATAATCTGCTCAGACCCCAACCAAGGATCATCAAAAGTCGTGCTATAAATTCACAGACAACACAAAGATTCCTTGATGTCCTTCCAGATTCCCTCTGTCTACCCAAGGACGCCAGAGGACAAAAATCAGTTAACCACCTAACTGAGGAACTCAATTTAACCTTGCGCAATAACCTAGATGCAGTTGCATCCCTAAAAACTGAAAACATTTCTCATAAGAAACTAGCTCCCTGGTACACAGAAAATACCCGAGCTCTGAAGCAAGCTTCCAGAAAATTGGAACGGAAATGGCGCCACACCAAACTGGAAGTCTTCCGACTAGCTTGGAAAGACAGTACTGTGCAGTACCGAAGAGCCCTTACTGCTGCTCGATCATCCTATTTTTCTAACTTAATTGAGGAAAATAAGAACAATCCGAAATTCCTTTTTGATACTGTCGCAAAGCTAACTAAAAAGCAGCATTCCCCAAGAGAGGATGACTTTCACTTTAGCAGTGATAAATTCATGAACTTCTTTGAGGAAAAGATTATGATTATTAGAAAGCAAATTACGGACTCCTCCTTAAATCTGCGTATTCCTTCAAAGCTCAGTTGTCCTGAGTCTGCACAACTCTGCCAGGACCTAGGATCAAGAGAGACGCTCAAGTGTTTTAGTACTATATCTCTTGACACAATGATGAAAATAATCATGGCCTCTAAACCTTCAAGCTGCATACTGGACCCTATTCCAACTAAACTACTGAAAGAGCTGCTTCCTGTGCTTGGCCCTCCTATGTTGAACATAATAAACGGCTCTCTATCCACCGGATGTGTACCAAACTCACTAAAAGTGGCAGTAATAAAGCCTCTCTTGAAAAAGCCAAACCTTGACCCAGAAAATATAAAAAACTATCGGCCTATATCGAATCTTCCATTCCTCTCAAAAATTTTAGAAAAGGCTGTTGCGCAACAACTCACTGCCTTCCTGAAGATAAAAAATGTATACGAAATGCTTCAGTCTGGTTATAGACCCCATCATAGCACTGAGACGGCACTTGTGAAGGTGGTAAATTACATTTTAATGGCATCGGACCGAGGCTCTGCATCTGTCCTCGTGCTCCTAGACCTTAGTGCTGCTTTTGATACCATCGATCACCACATTCTTTTGGAGAGATTGGAAACCCAAATTGGTCTACACGGACAAGTTCTGGCCTGGTTTAGATCTTATCTGTCGGAAAGATATCAGTTTGTCTCTGTGAATGGTTTGTCCTCTGACAAATCAACTGTAAATGTTGGTGTTCCTCAAGGTTCCGTTTTAGGACCACTATTGTTTTCACTATATATTTTACCTCTTGGGGATGTTATTCGAAAACATAATGTTAACTTTCACTGCTATGCGGATGACACACAGCTGTACATTTCAATGAAACATGGTGAAGCCCCAAAATTGCCCTTGCTAGAAGCATGTGTTTCAGACATAAGGAAGTGGATGGCTGCAAACTTTCTACTTTTAAACTCAGACAAAACAGAGATGCTTGTTCTAGGTCCCAAGAAACAAAGAGATCTTCTGTTGAATCTGACAATTAATCTTAATGGTTGTACAGTCGTCTCAAATAAAACTGTGAAGGACCTCGGCGTTACTCTGGACCCTGATCTCTCTTTTGAAGAACATATCAAGACCATTTCAAGGACAGCTTTTTTCCATCTACGTAACATTGCAAAAATCAGAAACTTTCTGTCCAAAAATGATGCAGAAAAATGAATCCATGCTTTTGTCACTTCTAGGTTAGACTACTGCAATGCTCTACTTTCCGGCTACCCGGATAAAGCACTAAATAAACTTCAGTTAGTGCTAAATACGGCTGCTAGAATCCTGACTAGAACCCAAAAATGTTATCATATTACTCCAGTGCTAGCCTCTCTACACTGGCTTCCTGTAAAAGCAAGGGCTGATTTCAAGGTTTTACTGCTAACCTACAAAGCATTACATGGGCTACCTATCTCTCTGATTTGGTCCTGCTGTACATACCTACACGTACGCTACGGTCACAAGACGCAGGCCTCCTAATTGTCCCTAGAATTTCTAAGCAAACAGCTGGAGGCAGGGCTTTCTCCTATAGAGCTCCATTTTTATGGA
Source organism: Oncorhynchus clarkii lewisi (assembly GCF_045791955.1). Lineage (NCBI taxonomy): Eukaryota > Metazoa > Chordata > Actinopteri > Salmoniformes > Salmonidae > Oncorhynchus > Oncorhynchus clarkii. Next base: position 19,815,586 of record NC_092169.1, read on the forward strand.
ACGGTCTGCCTACCCATGTCAGAGACGCAAACTCGGTCTCAACCTTCAAGTCTCTACTGAAGACTCATCTCTTCAGTGGGTCATATGATTGAGTGTAGTCTGGCCCAGGAGTGGGAAGGTGAACGGAAAGGCTCTGGAGCAACGAACCGCCCTTGCTGTCTCTGCCTGGCCGGTTGCCCTCTTTCCACTGGGATTCTCTGCCTCTAACCCTATTACAGGGGCTGAGTCACTGGCTTACTGGGGCTCTCTCATGCCGTCCCTGGAGGGGGTGCGTCACCTGAGTGGGTTGATTCACTGATGTGGTCATCCTAACACGTTGGACGTGATAGCTAGCTAACGTTAGTAGGCGAACTATCGTCTTGCTTATCGGCTGCTTAGAGATGAACAACTAAACAAACGAGGCCTAATCGTAGATTCAGCAATGTGTAAATTGCAATGTGTTTTTATATCATGAAGTAATGAAATTGCTAGCCAGCTAAAGACATGTAGCAAATATTTTTTCCCCATTTGTTTTAAAGGAAAGAAGTGGGAAACCTGATCACATTGCACTCCATTGCATTGGCTTGGCAGGAGAAAACAGTTCTGCCCAACTAAATTTTTTAACAGACAGCTGTGTTCTGTTCATTCTGGGCTTGCTAGCCAGCCAAGTTATTTGTTTATTCTGTTGATGAGTCTGTTTAGCTAGCTTGCTAACTAGCTGCATGCAGTGTCTGTTTACCTAACTTTAGGTTTGGTGTTACTAATTAAAATTAGAGGCTGAGTTATTTTACTCTTCTGTAAACAACTGAACAAGCCTAAAAATATGCAAAACTGTTAACAAAAAGATTGGACCAATAGCAGAGGTTAATTTCGTCCCCCTTGCCTCTGCTTGAAGGACATATCACCCTGACAACCTTCAGCTGTAAAGAACTTGTTGGGAACCTCCCAGCCACTAGGATAGTCACCATATCCCAGGTTCTTATTATGGAGTGTGCAACATCACAGTGTTATATAGAAATAGATTCACCCATGTTATTGTTTATCATGCAGATTTGTCAGAACATTGTAACTTATGAAGCTCATTCTTCTTATTCAGATGTGATTTTCTGTCCCAGGGGATTGCACTGTGTGCAAGCCTTCCATGTACTGAACAAGTTTATGAATGTTGGAGGTTAATCTACTTAAAATGTCCCTCACTTGGGAATTACCTATTTTGTACAATGGACTTTATTTTAAGGACTCATGCACAGATACAGGAAAACCAATAAAAGTATTAATATTTATTCAAAATGACAAGTGTTGATGTCTCCATGTTTCTGGTTTTGAAGTTTGGGCATCTGGTGCCTGCAGTTCATCTGTCTAATCCCCTGCAAGGAGATTGTAATATTATTAATGCATTTCAATGCTGTATTAATTTAATTGAATATATACAGTACCAGTCAAAAGTTTGGACACACCTACTCATTCAAGTGTTTTTCTTTAGTTTAACTATTTTCAACATTGTAGAATAATAGTGAAGACATCAAAACTATGAAATAACACATACGGAATCATGTAGTAACCAAAAAAGTGATAAACAAATCAAAAAATATTTTATATTCGAGATTCTTCAAAGTAGCCACCCTTTGCCTTAATGACAGCTTTGCACACTCTTGACATTCTCTCAACCAGCTTTGTGAGAGTCAACTGGAATGCATTTCAATTAACAGGTGTGCCTTGAATGAGTAGAAACTGAAACACTGGAATGAGTAGTTGTGTCCAAACTTTTGACTGGCACTGTATATGTTTGATATGCATTTATATCATTATATTGGACATGTTATCCTTCATCACATGCCAGTATTTGTAGCAAATGCATTTAGCTTACATTAGGATGAAGTAGCCTAGGCCGCCTTATCTAGTTAGACTGCATCATATCACCTTTCAATATCAGTTATCAACTAATATGAAACCATGTTATCCTGAATATCAGTGTAAGAGAGATAGACACTGTAACCTTACATTGCAGAATAGAATATCCCCAAAATAATGGTGTTAAATAAAACATAGGCTATAGAGTTTTGGGCTAATGTGAAAACATGGACCCACTAACGATCCCGCTCATAGAGGTTTACGATAAGCGATCATTCAATAACGTTTGGCTACTTACTCATTAGATAACTGTCCATTTGGCCCAACTGGAACAGGGGTGCGTCTCCCATTCGTTTTTGGAATACAGATTTTTTTTTTGTTTGTTGGCAGCAAAATCCCAGTGGTCGCAAAAGCAAACTAACTGCTCCTCATCATCATCCTCCATTTTTGTAAGAATTGTAGTCACGTATTCGAATTCTCCACAGCACAAACATTCCTCCTTTGAGGAATTGGAGCGCAATTGCCACAACTGCATGACCAGTCGGTCTTGATCCTGGGGATGGGTTGGATCTGTGGTACAGCTACTGCTGCGTCTTAGGTGGCAAGAGCAGCAGCGGACATCTGAAGCTTAATTTGCCTCAATTCTTTACCCGAATACTCAAGCTCAAATACAGTGCCTTGCGAAAGTATTCGGCCCCCTTGAACTTTGCGACCTTTTGCCACATTTCAGGCTTCAAACATAAATATATAAAACTGTATTTTTTTGTGAAGAATCAACAACAAGTGGGACACAATCATGAAGTGGAACGACATTTATTGGATATTTCAAACTTTTTTAACAAATCAAAAACTGAAAAATTGGGCGTGCAAAATTATTCAGCCCCTTTACTTTCAGTGCAGCAAACTCTCTCCAGAAGTTCAGTGAGGATCTCTGAATGATCCAATGTTGACCTAAATGACTAATGATGATAAATACAATCCACCTGTGTGTAATCAAGTCTTCGTATAAATGCACCTGCACTGTGATAGTCTCAGAGGTCCGTTAAAAGCGCAGAGAGCATCATGAAGAACAAGGAACACACCAGGCAGGTCCGAGATACTGTTGTGAAGAAGTTTAAAGCCGGATTTGGATACAAAAAGATTTCCCAAGCTTTAAACATCCCAAGGAGCACTGTGCAAGCGATAATATTGAAATGGAAGGAGTATCAGACCACTGCAAATCTACCAAGACCTGGCCGTCCCTCTAAACTTTCAGCTCATACAAGGAGAAGACTGATCAGAGATGCAGCCAAGAGGCCCATGATCACTCTGGATGAACTGCAGAGATCAGCTGAGGTGGGAGACTCTGTCCATAGGACAACAATCAGTCGTATATTGCACAAATCTGGCCTTTATGGAAGAGTGGCAAGAAGAAAGCCATTTCTTAAAGATATCCATAAAAAGTGTAGTTTAAAGTTTGCCACAAGCCACCTGGGAGACACACCAAACATGTGGAAGAAGGTGCTCTGGTCAGATGAAACCAAAATTTAACTTTTTGGCAACAATGCAAAACGTTATGTTTGGCGTAAAAGCAACACAGCTCATCACCCTGAACACACCATCCCCACTGTCAAACATGGTGGTGGCAGCATCATGGTTTGGGCCTGCTTTTCTTCGGCAGGGACAGGGAAGATGGTTAAAATTGATGGGAAGATGGATGGAGCCAAATACAGGACCATTCTGGAAGAAAACCTGATGGAGTCTGCAAAAGACCTGAGACTGGGACGGAGATTTGTCTTCCAACAAGACAATGATCCAAAACATAAAGCAAAATCTACAATGGAATGGTTCAAAAATAAACATATCCAGGTGTTAGAATGGCCAAGTCAAAGTCCAGACCTGAATCCAATCGAGAATCTGTGGAAAGAACTGAAAACTGCTGTTCACAAATGTGTGTTTACGGACATATTCAATCAATCCCTATCCCAGTCTGCTCTTCCCACATACTTCAAAAGGGCCACCATTGTTCCTGTTCCCAAGAAAGCTAAGGTAACTGAGCTAAACGACTATTGCCCCATAGCACTCAATTCAGTCATCATGAAGTGCTTTGAGAGACTAGTCAAGGATCATATCACCTCCACCCTACCTGACACTCTAGACCCACTCCAATTTGCTTACCGCCCCAATAGGTCCACAGACGACGCAATCGCAATCACACTGCACACTGCCCTAACCCATCTGGACAAGAGGAATACCTATGCAAGAATGCTGTTCATCGATTACAGCTCAGCATTTAACACCATAGTACCCTCCAAACTCGTCATCAAGCTCGAGACCCTGGGTCTCGACCCCGCCCTGTGAAACTGGGTCCTGGACTTTCTGACAGGCCACCCCCAGGTGGTGAGGGTAGGTAACAACATCTCCACCCCGCTGATCCTCAACACTGGGGCCCCACAAGGATGCGTTCTCAGCCCTGTACTCCATGTTCACACATGACTGCGTGGCCATGCACGCCTTCAACTCAGTCATCAAGTTTTCAGACGACACTACAGTGGTAGGCTTGATTACCAACAACAACGAGACGGCTACAGGGAGGAAGTGAGGGCCCTCTGAGTGTGGTGTCAGTAAAATAACCTCACACTCAACGTCAACAAAACAAAGGAGATGATTGTGGACTTCAGGAAAGAGCAGAGGGTGCACCCCCCTTTCCACATCGACGGGACAGTAGTTGAGAAGGTGGAAAGTTTTAAGTTCCTCAGCGTACACATCACGGACAAACTGAAATGGTCCAGCCACACAGACAGCGTGGTAGTTTATAAGGTAGTTGTTGTGAAATTGTTAGATTACTTGTTAGATATTACTGCACAGTCGGAACTAGAAGCACAAGCATTTCGCTACACTCACATTAACATCTGCTAACCATGTGTGTGATCAATAAAATTAGATTTGAAATTAGATAGTACTTTTGACAAAAGTAGCTCAATAAAACAGTGAATTTGCCCACACTTTCTAAATCATGAATTCACTGCCAGTGTAGCAGAGCTAGGCCTACATCCCACCCCTTACAGAACCAATCAGTCGATATAGTCGAGAACAATCATCAGAAATCACGCGATATGAATTAGACAGTGGGGCATCGCCTGACCTACTAGTTGGTCAGAAGCTTCAAATCAATGTTTCATATCGTAATTTCCAAGTAGGCTGTAATGATACTTTTTATTGTGCTGTAACTGAAACTAGAAGAAGATCTTCTGATGTCCTTTCCCTTCGTCAAAGGTACGTAATGGATTTTTAAAAGTGTTTTAACCCCGGGATAGCACGCTAATATGACCCATAGTAGGGAATATATTTTTGTTTGTGCAATTCGATCTACAGTACATCTACACCACAACTATGAAACATTGATTTGAACTTTCTGACCAACCAACTAATTTCAATTGTATTGGGTGTACATCCGGAAACGTCATGAGTCATGTGACCCGTTTATCTTCAACCTAGCTTCAGGCGGCGCCCCACTGTCTGATTCATATCGGTTGATTTCTGATTGTCGTTGATGGTTCTAGACTGATTGCAATTGTATTGGGTGTACATCCGGCAACGTAACCCGTTTTGGCAGTTGTTTCAGTACAGCACAACAGGGAGAGAACAAACTCCACTGAACTAGTTTCAATGTGTGGGAGTTGGGAGTTTCTGGACTTTGGGTAAACTTCTCCTTTAAATAGTGTGTCCCAGGAATCACCCTTAGTGGTGTGTGCAACACCTAGATGCATCCAGTTTTCAGGGATACAGTATCTTCAACCTAGCTTCCAGTTTCCCCTGAACTGGACGTGGGGACTGTGCTCAGGCATTTATTTAACGCCTGCTAAATTAGGTTAGCCATGAAATGACAGCAATTGCAAGCCCCAACCACAAGATAAAAAAAACATGGCTTTATCTGTTGAGTCTACAGGTGACTGCTGCTAGGCCTATTTGATTGGGAAATCGATAAGATTCCCCTGAGATAATTATTTGGACAAAAACCACCCTTGCGGGAAATGTAAAGACTTTATATTGTGGCGTGGCCAGAGAGCAATAGCAAAGGAATGCGCCAGGTTATGGAGTCATGGCTCTCGATATTGGTTGAAGATTTTGAAGCATCAGCGGCATACCAATAATTGTCTACTTCAGACCGAGGTTGTAATAATGTCTAGTTGAATTTGTCTTTGAACAAAGGTTACAAAGTAGTCTAGATACAACCAACCAATACTCCATTAGGATGTTACTTTGAAACATTATATTTGTGGATACTTACTTGAATCTTCCCTGACAGTGTTGACACAGGTCTCCAACCCATCCTTGGTCACAGACGCAAGTCCCATTGGTGCATTTCCCAGAGAAGCAATTTTTATCACAGGACTTGGAGACTGATGCTTCGGTGTAAAACACCAAGTACAGCATAAGAAATGCCCCAAAATATATTTGTATGTCCTGGGGTCTCGTATTTGAATATTTAGTCCATGTGCGTCGACGCATTCCTCGGCAGTCCCCACCCATTCTACTTTAGAAACAGGTAAAGGTCTACTTTTCTGGTGAAGACTCCCTTATTCACACTTAAACAGCTGGAGTGACCAACTATACGTCACTTATTGGTAATAGATCATTTGTAAACAAAGCATGGGCGTATGCATGGGATAGCCATAAAGCGTAATAATACATACACTCAACGTCCAAATAGGCTTATTTATAGGCTATATAAACATAACTCTGAAATCTTAGCATATTGCTAGTCATCTCAGACAACTAACGTTAGAGCATCATCGGACAACGATGCCTGCAAATTTGCACTGACTTTAATGCACTCCTATTAAACTTTCTTGAACTAATGAATGCACACACCGTTATTCCCTCAGGCTAAGAAGCCATTTTAAAAAACCAAAGAAAATTGTTGTGTATAAGTTGTAGGCCTATTCTAAATGAAGTATTTTCCAAGCAATTTTCAAGTTCGCCATTCTAATGTTTCCAGAAAAACTGGAAGAAAAGAGTTTGTCACAGGATTGATGTTAGTTCTGGATTCCTATTTCCATTGCAAGAGTCGGTTTTGGATGTTGTTCGCTGCGGTGGAGAATGCAGCAACTCGGACAAATAGATCAAGTTGACCGTTCTCCGTTCCGCTTTTTCCCACGTCCAGGTTAGGCGCATTCACCGAAGATACGAGTTATTTGCATTAAAATCCTTTTAATCCTTGTCAGAGAGAGCGATATTCGCCGATGAATAACAACACGAGTCCCCTACGTGAAGATGCTCGCACAGCTGGTTTTTCAACGGTGAAACTCCTGGACAAAGCTCCGAGCATGAGCAGTGCAAAATTACGCATTTAAAGAGACAGTAGCTACACGATTCAGCTGTATGGAGCGATAGTGTTCCTGACGTATAACTGAGAATTACAATACTAGAACAGCTAAAAACCTGCTTATGTTGGGATAAATGTCAGCCATTTTGGTCAGGGAGTTTGTCAACCATGGTTTACCAGTGCTGTGATAAGATATTGTGTAAAATAATGTATTTGAAGAATTTATCAGCACAGTTTGATAGATAGCTAGCCAGGCAGTTTTAGAGTAATGATTCCAAACATTTTTCAAATGAACTGACAATATGCCAACATTACATTTTAAGCTGCAATATGTAACTTTCTGGGTGAAGACTAATTTCACATAGAAATGTAAGCATTGAAAGCAAGTCTAAGAAGAGGTAGATCTGTTCTACGTGCGCTATTTCTATGCGTCCCGTTATTACATTTTGTTTTTGGATCTTTTACTTTCAGTTTTGTACACTAGCTTCAAACAGCTGAAAATACAATATTTCACAGTGATTTAGATGGTATAATGATTTTCTACACTATACTTGCTTGTTTTGTCACATAAACTGAATTTAAGCAACTAGGAAATGGCAGGGTGATTTCTGCATAGTGTATCTTTAACAAATGCAGTCAATTCACAGCTGGCTGAAATCTGTTGATGTGATAGGATTTAGACAAGTTGTAAATGCAACAATTACTTATGTTGTATCATATAATAGAACTCACAGTTTCCAAGAAAACAAAAATGTTGACATTTATGGTCTGTTTACATATATTTTAGAGGCTATATGCAGAAAATGTATATAAAACCCGTATAAACTGTATTTATAATTATATGACAAATTTTAGGTTGACAAATTCTATTGCAACATTTTTTATGTATCACATGCCTACAGGATTATGCCTCTACTGCCATTCATTCTGATTAGACTGGTTTGGATTTCTTCCTGACCTTTATGGCTGCCATTTTCACCTCCATTCTGGAACTTTGTGGGTTTATGACATACCGCTATAGTGATTTAATAGGATCTCTATGGTCCCTATACAGAACCTTACCACAATCACATCACATAATTTTCCCATGGGCAATTTCAAACCATTGTGGCAGAAATGTTTTCCTGTCTTTGTTACTGACCTCAAGTTCCCTTGGCTCTGCTAATATATTTCATCTCAATTTGTTTTAAATGGCACACACTTGACATGAGGCCAGGAAGATGATTGATTATAGATGCTGTTGAACAAGTACAATAACCTACCATGGATTCAGCCTTTTCTACTCGACCAAGAAAATAAGCTATCATTACAAAAATGTAACTGGTTTGCCATAAAATTGCCTAGGCCTACATGTGTTGAGTGAGTTTTATAATTATAAATGAAATTTGTTGTTTTGCTTTCAATCGAATTGTCAAGAATCAATATACATTTTTCTTTTTAATTTACCTCGCGATGGGTCTATGCGACCCAATCAATATTTCTGCATTGACACCAGGGTGAGAAAAATTCTAAGCTGCATAATGGAATTTACCCAAGCAACAAGAATACAAAGCCAGCATAAATGGTTCACTGTGGTATTTGAATAATTTTTCAGAGTTGTAATGAGGATTCAGGTCTGACCTTGTTCATCATCACCTTCAGTAGCATTATCAGTCTAAATGGTCATCATCATTAGGCCCTGTCCTCCATTTGCTATTCTGGGTGATATAATTAAGCTGCTTACACATGCCAATGGTAAAAAGTAACTTATTGCTTTAGTAAAAAAAACATGAGTATTTGTTTCCATAAAATACAAAAGATTAAGATTCTCTTGGGAAATGTTGAAGAGGTCATGTTCAATTTTGTTTGGGGGGGGATTCACTAAGTGAATGTACTTTGGAGGAGAGGAATGTATCTCTGTTGCTAGAAACAGAGCAACACAGAGATAATTGCATTATATTGCATGTTTATTGCAGGCCCAGAAAAACATTAGAGAGAACTTTGAATTCAATCAATCCCAAAATGTTCCTCTTTGTCCAACAGCTGTGAGTGGGGCTGAAGTAGCATCGGAGAAAAGAGCCATCCTAGCTGGAAAGACCTTGAAGATAGGCTAGTGGCAAAGCCCACAAAAATTGTAGATACACCTACCCGAGGTATAACAAAACTCAACAATTTTTTTTCAAATCTATGATGTCTCTAATTTATTAAATGGATGGTTGTGTAAAAATATTTTACTGCAAAAGTGGTTAAATTGATAGATATTGTGACACACCCTCTAAACTCATGGGCCACATAAACTTATGTTACCCAACATTGCAAGCTCTGAAATAACTAAAAACAAGTAGTCAGTTGTTTGCCATACATACACAAACAATTAGTGTAAGGATATCTTAATTAACCTTGGAAATATAGACCTGTAAACATAGAAATACAATAGGCAGAAATATCAACTATGAATATTTATGATGAATGTAAGCTTTACTTTTGGTAGTTGAGGATTAGACAACTTTGTTCACATTCAGTGCTGTATGGTCCTGTCTGACAAAAATACATAGTTGCATGTTTTTTAATGTTGTGGTTATTATAATTGTCTCCAAGAAAAAGAAGTGGGCTCAAACATTTAAATAAAAATTGTTAGTAACTGCTAGAAGGGATGATTGATGGTGAATTAGGCTTATAAATGACAGTTTTGGGAGATTCAGGATGGCATTGATATTACATTGGAGATTTGCAATTCCTATGACATGCGAAGGCACATTAAGTTGATGGCATTTCTTGTCTAAGAGTCTCAGGTTGTGTTTGTTCATTGTGGTGAACACCTGCCTTATGCGCTTGTCATTATGTGTGGTTGCATCCTCCCCATACACCATAATGTCACCAAGTCAACATACAGTATATTGCAGCTCCAGGGCAGACAGCCAGGATGGTGGACATGATTTTCTAGAAGAAGCAATGTGCCAGCACAACCCAAACAGCATAAGAGTGCACCGGAACATACCAATATGCATCACGAATGCACTGAGCCAGTGGAAGCTCATGTTAGATTTAGGCTGCCGTTTTGGATTAGCAATGAATCAAAGCTCACTTCTAAATGATAAGGAGGTGACTTAATAACCCAATCCTGGAGGCACAAGTTATACCACAGTGGGGGCAAGTTGTAATGCTAGGGAGTGGGTGTTCGAGTCCAGGGTTGGATTCTCTTTCCTTTCATTGGAGCCTCAAAGTTGCCTCATTGATCCTCAAAGAGGCTTGTGTCTTAAAATACTTGGTGTTGCCATGCCTAGCACTCTGCTGCCATTTCTATATCCAGACAAAGGTGTTTGAGTGTAATTATGGTGGGCATATTGGATTCCCAACATAATTCAATTACATACAAATTGTCTTGATTATAGGTCATAAGTACAGTACACAAATCTGAATAATTGTCTCTCATTTAAAACATGTAGAGCGGTTATGCAGGTGATTAAACCACAATTGAATGGTATTGTGGCAGCCATATTGGATTGTGGACATCATTATGGACGCCCCCTAACGTAATTGCAAGAGTAGGGGCTGAACACATAAAATCCACAGAGGAACCTTTGACTGGAAAAAAGTACAGTTTTTCGTGTCTGAGTATAGCCACAACATAAAAATAAAATAAAAAAACACGTGTAACTGTTTGTTTTACTGGCAGGACCATCCAGCACTGAAAGAGAGCAAATTTGACTTGGAAAGTTATCTATTAATCAGCTACTAAAAAGGTAAGCTTACATTCATCATAAATATCCCTAGATGATATTTCCGCCTATTGTATCTCTGTGTTTACATGTCTGTATTTCCTAGAATGGTGATAAAAAGACAACGGTTTTGTATAAAATTACAGTGTACACTGATCCTTTCTTTAGACACTGGGCCGAGATAAGAGCATCACATGATGAACAGAACATACATTTCTAGATCATCATCAAAGGGGTATACTACAAAACAGGATCAATGAGTTAGCCAGCTAATTTTGATAATCAACAAGAAATAACGGTTGATTTTCGCATTAATTAAGAAAGCTAAACATACAGTACCAGTCACAAGTTTGGACACACCATTCAAGGGTTTTCTTTATTTTGTAAAAAATTTCTACAATGAAGAATCGTAGTTTTGATGTATTCACTATTATTCTACAAAGTAGCGACCCTTTGCCTTGATGACAATTTTGCACACTCTCGTCATTCTCTCGACCAGCTTCACCTGGAATGCTTTTCCAACAGTCTTGAAGGAGTTCCCACATATGCTGGGCACTTGTTGGCTGCTTTTCCTTCACTGCGGTCCAACTCATCACAAACCATCTCATATGGGTTGAGGTCGGGTGATTGTGGAGGCCAGGTCCTCTAATGCAACACTCCATCACTTTCCTTATTGGTCAAATAGCCCTTACACAATCTGGAGGTGTGTTTGGTCATTGTCCTGTTGAAAACAAATTAAAGTCCCTCACACCATTACACCTCCTCCTCCATGCTTCACAGTGGGAACCACACATGTGGAGGTCATCCATTCACCTACTCCGTGTCTCACAAAGAAATGGCGGTTGGAACCAACAAACTCAAATTTGGCTCATCAGACCAAAGTACAGATTTCCACCGGTATAATGCCCATTGTTCGTGTTTCTTGGCCCAATGAAGTCTTTTCTTATTATTGGTGTCCTTTAGTAGTGGTTTCTTTGCAGCAATTCGACCATGAAGGCCTGATTCACTCAGTCTCCTCTGAACAGTTGATGTTGAGATGTGTCTGTTACTTGAACTCTGTGAAGCATTTATTTGGGCTGCAATTTCTGAGGTTGGTAACACTAATTAACTTATCCTCTGGAGCAGAGGTAACTCTGGGTCTTCCTTTCCTCTGGCGGTCCTCACGAGAGCCAGTTTCATCATAAAGCTTGATGGTTTTTGCGACTGCACTTGAAGAAACTTTCAAAGTCCTTCAAATTTTCCGGATTGATTGACATTCATGTCTTAAAGTAATGATGGACTGTCGTTTCTCTTTGCTTATTTGAGCTGTTCTTGCCATAATATGGACTTGGTCTTTCACCAAATAGGGCTATCTTCTGTATACAACCTCTACCTTGTGTGAGGACAGACGCTGGGGACGAGAAGCAGCTACAGGGAGTGAACATTTAAAGAATTACGGACATGAAACAGAATACGGACAGCGTCTGGACAAGGGAAACGGAAACAACAACAATACTGATGCAGGGAACACATGGGGAAAGGCAATCAACAAATTAAAGGAGTCCAGGTGAGTTCAATGAAGCACTGCTGCGTGTGATGGTGACCGGTGATGAAGCGCAGGTGCATATAATGATAGTGAGATGTGTATGTAATGAAGGCAGTCTGGCACCCTTGAGTGCCGGAGAGGCAGAGCGAACAGGCGTGACACCTTGTCACAACACAACTGATTGGCTCAAATGCATTAAGAAGGAATGTCAGGCCTGTTCTCGCTCTGCGCCAGGCTACCCTGCATTACGCACTCCTGCCACCATTATTTACGCACACCTGCCTTCCTTTGTCATGTGCTTCAGCGATATTGGACTTACCTGGACTCACTCAATCACCTGTTTATTTCCTCCCCTATATTTGTCAGTTCCCCAGCTCTGTTCCCCGCTGCTGCATTGTTTGTTGTCTGTCTTTGTGTTTCGCTGTTCCTGTCCTGTTGCATGTCCGTTCCTAATTAAATGTCAACTCCCCTTACCTGCTTCTATTCTCCAGCGTTATTCCTTACAAGAAAATAAATTCCATAAATAAACTTTTAACAAGGTACACCTGTGAATTGAAATGCATCCCAGGTTACTACCTCATGAAGCTGGTTGAGCGTCACTATTATTCTACAATGTAAAAATAGTCAAAATAAAGAAAAACCCTGCAATGAGTAGCTGTGTCCAAAGTTTTGACTGGTACTGTATATATGTGTTTCTGTTTGTTGAGTCTATTAGACCATTCCCATTTCAAGCTTATCTTTATTTAAAATAAAAAGTATTTCAGAATATTTAGGCAAGTTAGCTGGCGAACTCCTTTATGCTGCTTTGTTGTATATCCTCAGCTCTGCCATCTGTCCCTACCATAGCCAGATAATATAAGAATCATTGGTTAGTATAACAGAGTCTGTTTGCCTACTTGCTGGTTCCCTCATGCGTCCACAAACTGTTACTGCAAGTATTCAATACTGTGGCCCTAAGAGGCAAACTAGCTTTCAAAATAATAGGCTGTGAAGTTTTGTAAAAGGCTTCAAAGTTTGGTAAAAGCCTGCGAAATTTGGTAAAAGGCCACAAAATATTTTGTCCAGAGAAATATTTTGGCCTGCAAAATATTTCAAAGACCTGTGAAATGACGTAATGACATAATAAGCACAACATAAACATGTTACAAAGCATTTACAACCGTATGTCATGCTTTATAAAGGGTTCATAAATGTGACATAACTGTGTGACATAATCACCATGTCAAATGTGACATAACCCACTAGGTTGAATATGATATAAACATGTGCTTTATAAAGAGTGACATGTTGTGCTGAAGGATGGTATGCACTCTTAAATTATGTCATGTTGGTCACATTACACCTAATCTCGTTCCCAGACACTTCTGCCCAAATATGCGGAAGGTCTGGTGGATAAATGCATCAAACTTGGCCTTCATTAGCGAGGGTTAGGTTTAAAATCACTTTTTGACTCTTAAGTAGTGACGATGACAAATACTTTACTCAGTAAGGTCACTCCTATAAAATTCTATGATCACTCCCACTAAGGCCAACTTTTAATGGTTGATATCCCAGGCTTATATGTGCTGTGTGTGCAATAGGCTGGAGATGACATTACACCAAGGAACACTTACAGTTGAAGTCAGAAGTTTACATACACCTTAGCCAAATACATTTAATCTCAGTTTTTCACAATTCCTGGCATTTAATCCTAGTAAAAATTCCCTGTCTTAGGTCAGTTAGGATCACCACTTTATTTTAAGAATGTGAAATGTCAGAGTAATAGTAGAGAGAATGATTTATTTCAGCTTTTATTTCTTTCATCACATTCCCAGTGGGTCAGAAGTTTACATACACTCAATTAGTATTTGATAGCATTGTCTTTAAATTGTTTAACCTGGGTCAAATGTTTCGGGTAGCATTCCACAAGCTTCCCACAATAAGTTGGGTGAATTTTGGCCCATTCCTCCTGACAGAGCTGGTGTAACTGAGTCAGGTTTGTAGGCCTTCTTGCTCGCACACACTTTTTTCTGCCCACACATTTTCTATAGGATTGAGGTCAGGGCTTTGTGATGCCATTCTAATACCTTGACTTTGTTGTCCTTAAACCATTTTGCCACAACTTTGGAAGTATGCTTGGGGTCATTGTTCATTTGGAAGAACCATTTGCAACCAAGCTTTAACTGCCTGACTGATGTCTTGAGATGTTGTTTCAATATATCCACATCATTTTCTTTCCTAATGATGTCATCTATTTTGTGAAGTGCACAAGTCTCTCCTGCAGCAAAGCATCCCCGCAACATGATGCTGCCACCCCGGTTGGGGGTGCTTCACGGTTGGGATGGTGTTTCATCAGACCAGAGGACATTTCTCCAAAAATCACGATCTTTGTCGCCATGCAAACCGTAGTCTGGCTTTTTTATGGCGGTTTTGGAGCAGTGGCTTCTTCCTTGCTGTGCGGCCTTTCAGGTTATGTTGATATACGACTCGTTTTACCGTGGATATAGATACTTTTGTACCTGTTGTTTCCTCCAGCATCTTCACAAGGTCCTTTGCTGTTGTTCTGGGATTGATTTGCACTTTTCGCACCAAAGTACGTTCGTCTCTAGGAGACAGAATGCGTCTCCTTCCTGAGCGGTATGACGGCTGCGTGGTTCCATGGTGTTTATACTTGCGTACTATTGTTTGTACAGATGAATGTGGTACCTTCAGGTGTTTGGAAATTGCTCCCAAGGATGAACCAGACTTGTGGAGGTCTACAATTGTTTTTCTGAGGTGTTGGCTGATTTCTTTTGATTTTCCTATTATGTCAAGCAAAGAGGCACTGATTTTGAAGGTAGGCCTTGAAATACATCCACAGGTACACCTCTAATTGACTTAAATTATGTCATTTAACCTATCAGAAGCTTCTAAAGCCATGACATCATTTTCTGGAATTGTACAAGCTGTTTAAAGGCACAGTCAACTTAGTGTATGTAAACTTCCCACTGGAATTCTGATACAGTGAATTATAAGGGACATAATCTGTCTGTAAACAATTGTTGGAAAAATGACTTTTGTCATGCACAAAGTAGATGTCCTAACCGACTTCCCAAAAATATAGTTTGTTCACAAGAAATTTGTGGAGTGGTTGAAAAACAAGTTTTAATGACTCCAACCTAAGCATATGTAAACTTCCGACTTCAACTGTACCTTGATGAAAGCCCCCAACCTAAAGACAATGAAAGTGTATTTTCTTCTGGAGCCAAGTTACATGTTCCTCAGTACACGAACATGCACACAACAAAAAAAAGCCATGCCGCAAGGTTCTGGGCACAATCAGGTTTTTGACACATTCACCAACTCCCCCGGTGAAAGATCAGCCATAAAATGTTGGCACAATTGTAACAGGTTGTAATCAAGTCTTGGTTCTGACACACACACACAAGCTTTGCAGGTCAGAAACCAATTTAAATACCTCTCACACCCTACAGTAAACTGTGGATCATGAGAGAACCTTCTTAAATCAGCAGAATTTTAATAACCTATTTATTGTCACTTGGTGTAGTGTCCTGTAATCCTTAGTTTGAAGTGAGACACTTTCGGTCATTCATAACACATCCATAAAGACTATATCGCATGACTCTGTACTTAATTTAAAGTCAGACCCCGTTGGTCATTTATAACACATACATAAATGCCTTGTATCATATGACATTACACTTAGTATAAAGTCAGACCCATTTGGTCACTATAACGCATACAGAAATGCCTTAAGGTATATATTATGACGCTGTACTTATTATACAGTCAGACACCTTTGGTCATTCGTAACACATACATAAAGGCTTAAAGATGTAAACAAATGAATGAACACTTAGGGAATTATCAGTCACTGGCCTTTGAAAAATTAGCTTTGTGGCGCTAGTGCAAACACCAAAATGTTCACCCAGGTGCAGTAGACAAACAAAAAGCATGTTACTGAATAATGATAGTCCAAAGAGAATGATTCAGTCCTAGTGATTGAGGGCAGAGGGCAAAACCAAATCTAGGTCAGACCCATTTCAGACAAATCCTGTCATATAGCTTCTGTGAGCCAACCATGAGGGAGATCATCGATGAGGATGAAAATGTGATTTCGTATCCTCTGAGCAGCTCATGCCAGAGAGGGTTTATGAAACACTGCCATCTGTCCTGCCTTCAATTTGCAGTGTGTCTAAACAGGGAGGTCTGAGGCTGGCCTGGGCTAAGCTAAAGCACTCACAGGATCATCCGTCTTGTTATGTCATGAGAATGAGAACTTGTGCCGATGACCCCCTCTTCTTCAATGACGTATATTCCCCAGGGTCAAACACTCTCTGCACTCTGGGTTTAAATCAGGTCCCCTCACTCTGTCTCTCTCTCTCTCTGCTGTCCCTATCCCTCTCTCTGTGATGCTTGTGTTAGGTCTGTATAGCCCAAACGTCCCATTGTTTTCATGTTAGGGTCATGGTTTTGCAATATATTCTATTTGTCATTTACAGTGCCTTGCGAAAGTATTCGGCCCCCTTGAACTTTGCGAGCTTTTGCCACATTTCAGGCTTCAAACATAAAGATATAAAACTGTATTTTTTTGTGAAGAATCAATAACAAGTGGGACACAATCATGAAGTGGAACGACATTTATTGGATATTTCAAACTTTTTTAACAAATCAAAAACGGAAAAATTGGGCGTGCAAAATTATTCAGCCCCCTTATGTTAATACTTTGTAGCGCCACCTTTTGCTGCGATTACAGCTGTAAGTCGCTTGGGGTATGTCTCTATCAGTTTTGCACATCGAGAGACTGACATTTTTTCCCATTCCTCCTTGCAAAACAGCTCGAGCTCAGTGAGGTTGGATGGAGAGCATTTGTGAACAGCAGTTTTCAGTTCTTTCCACAGATTCTCGATTGGATTCAGGTCTGGACTTTGACTTGGCCATTCTAACACCTGGATATGTTTATTTTTGAACCATTCCATTGTAGATTTTGCTTTATGTTTTGGATCATTGCCTTGTTGGAAGACAAATCTCCGTCCCAGTCTCAGGTCTTTTGCAGACTCCATCAGGTTTTCTTCCAGAATGGTCCTGTATTTGGCTCCATCCATCTTCCCATCAAATTTAACCATCTTCCCTGTCCCTGCTGAAGAAAAGCAGGCCCAAACCATGATGCTGCCACCACCATGTTTGACAGTGGGGATGGTGTGTTCAGCTGTGTTGCTTTTACGCCAAACATAACGTTTTGCATTGTTGCCAAAAAGTTCAATTTTGGTTTCATCTGACCAGAGCACCTTCTTCCACATGTTTGGTGTGTCTCCCAGGTGGCTTGTGGCAAACTTTAAACAACACTTTTTATGGATATCTTTAAGAAATGGCTTTCTTGCCACTTCCATAAAGGCCAGATTTGTGCAATATACGACTGATTGTTGTCCTATGGACAGAGTCTCCCACCTCAGCTGTAGATCTCTGCAGTTCATCCAGAGTGATCATGGGCCTCTTGGCTGCATCTCTGATCAGTCTTCTCCTTGTATGAGCTGAAAGTTTAGAGGGACGGCCAGGTCTTGGTAGATTTGCAGTGGTCTGATACTCCTTCCATTTCAATATTATCGCTTGCACAGTGCTCCTTGGGATGTTTAAAGCTTGGGAAATCTTTTTGTATCCAAATCCGGCTTTAAACTTCTTCACAACAGTATCTCGGACCTGCCTGGTGTGTTCCTTGTTCTTCATGATGCTCTCTGCGCTTTTAACGGACCTCTGAGACTATCACAGTGCAGGTGCATTTATACGGAGACTTGATTACACACAGGTGGATTGTATTTATCATCATTAGTCATTTAGGTCAACATTGGATCATTCAGAGATCCTCACTGAACTTCTGGATAGAGTTTGCTGCACTGAAAGTAAAGGGGCTGAATAATTTTGCACGCCCAATTTTTCCGTTTTTGATTTGTTAAAAAAGTTTGAAATATCCAATAAATGTCGTTCCACTTCATGATTGTGTCCCACTTGTTGTTGATTCTTCACAAAAAAATACAGTTTTATATCTTTATGTTTGAAGCCTGAAATGTGGCAAAAGGTCGCAAAGTTCAAGGGGGCCGAATACTTTCGCAAGGCACTGTATATATATAGTATATGGGTTTTCCTTGTGATTTTTGTATCAGATCCGTACAGATTAGGTTAAGAACTTGCAGATAGTTAATTTGTTAGGACTTTGTTGAAAGCTGCGTCTATCAATACAGTCCTTATGTAGGGCAACTACAGAAAGCTGAATGTATTACATGTGCTCATGAGTACTACTGGGCATTAAATACGATCACACTCAAGCAGATGCTCACAAGTCCTCAACTGGCAGCTTCATTAAATAGTACCCACAAAACACCAGTCTCAACGTCAACAGTGAAGAGGCGACTCCGGGATGCTGGCCTTCAAGGCAGAGTTACTCTGTCCAGTGTCTGTGTTCTTTTGCCCATCTTAATCTTTTCTTTTTATTGGCCAGTCTGAGATATGGCTTTTTCTTTGCAACTTTGCCTAGAAGGCCTGCAGTCTCCTCTTCACTATTGACGTTGAGACTGGTGTTTTGCGGGTATTATTTAATGAAGCTTCCAGTTTAATGAAGCTGTCACTCTAATGTACTTGTCCTCTTGCTCAGTTGTGCACCAGGGCCTCCCACTCCTCTTTCTATTCTGATTAGAGACAGTTTGTGCTGTTCTGTGAAGGGATTAGTACACAGCATTGTTTGAGATCTTCAGTTTCTTGGCAATATCTCACATGTAATAGCCTTCATTTCTCAGAACAAGAATAGTGTTTCAGAAGAAAGTTCTTTGTTTCTGGCCATTTTGAGCCTGCAATCGAACCCACAAATGCTGATGCTCCAGATACTCAACTAGTCTAAAGAAGGCCAGGTTTATTGCTTCTTTAATCAGCACGACAGTTCTCAGCTGTGCTAACATAATTGCAATAGGGTTTTCTAATGATCAATTAGCTTTTTAAAATTATAAACTTGGATTAGCTAACACAACGTGCCATTGGAACACAGGAGTGATGTTTGCTGATAATGGGCCTCTGTACGCCTATGAAGATATTCCATAAAAAAATCTGCCGTTTCCAGCTACAATAGTAATTTACAACATTAACAATGTCTACACTGTATTTCTGATCAATTTTATGTTATTTTAATGGACAAAAATGTGTGCTTTTCCTTCAAAAACAAGGACATTTCTAAGTGATCCCAAACTTTTTAATGGTAGTGTATATTAGGACCTTGACATTAGTCGTATGCACGGGATACTGTAGGTATGGTATACATCGTCCAACGAAATGCTTACTTGCAGGCTCCTTCTTGAAAATGCAACAATAATAACAAATAATAAAAGATAATACGAACATAAAGTAAATGGCTCAGTAGAATAAATATTACAGCATAAGTATAATACAGGAAGAGACAATTTACAGTCCAATATGTACAAGTGTATTAGGGAAGGGGGAATGGGGGGCAGTGTATAAACTGAGCAGTATAAT
Source organism: Oncorhynchus clarkii lewisi (assembly GCF_045791955.1). Lineage (NCBI taxonomy): Eukaryota > Metazoa > Chordata > Actinopteri > Salmoniformes > Salmonidae > Oncorhynchus > Oncorhynchus clarkii. Next base: position 19,835,441 of record NC_092169.1, read on the forward strand.
GAGAGTTTGGTTGCAGCAGTTGTGATGTGTGTTTAGCATGAATGTGTGTGTGTGTGTGTGTGTGTGTGTGTGTGTGTGTGTGTGTGTGTGTGTGTGTGTGTGTGTGTGTGTGTGTGTGTGTGTGTGTGTGTGTGTGTGTGTGTGTGTGTGTGTGTATGAGTGAGTGCTAAGGTGCTAAGGTGCAGAGAATCAGAGCAGCTGGTCAGTCCAGTTCAGTTGTTCAGCAGTCTGATGGCTTGTAGATAGAAACTGTCTCTGAGCCTGTTGGCATCAGACCTCATATTCGATAACGTCTACCTGACGGTAAGCGAAGGAACAGCTCGTGGCTGGAGTGTGTGTGGTCCTTGATGTTGCTGTGTGCCTTCTAGTAGGTGTCCTGAATGAGTGGGAGCACGGTCCCAGTGATATACTCTGCCGTCTTCACCATCTGCTGGAGGAGGTTTTTGAGGTTGTGGACGGAGCAATTAACCTACCAGGCCGGGATGCAACCAGTCAGAACGGTCTCAATGGTGTAGCGGTAGTATTTGGAGAGGACCTGGGATGGTCTATACCCAATTTCTTCAGCCGCCTTAGAAAGTAGAGACACTGTTGCGCCCTCTTGACAAGAGTGGTGGTGTTGTTGGTCCATGACAATAACCCCTCCCTCCTCTGCTTCCTGAAGTCAACAATCAACTCCTTTGTTTTGTCGACGTTGAGGGAGAGGTTGTTATCATGACACCACAATGCCAGTTCACTTACCTCCTCCCTATAGTCTGACTCGTCATTGTTGGCCTAGGGAACAACGGTGTTGAATGCTGAACTGTAGTCAATGAACAGCATTCTCACATAGGTGTTCCTCTCGTCCATATGTGTTACAGCTGTGTGATTAGCAATGGATATGGCATCTTCCGTGGATCTGTTGGAGCGGTACGCAAATTGGAGTGGGTCCACTGTGCCTGGCATGCTGGCCTTGATGTGAGCGATGACCAGCCTCTCGAAACACTTCATGATGACCGAGGTCATCGCGATGGGGCGATAATCGTTTGGGCATGTCACCTTGTTCTTCTTGGGCACTAGAACGATGGTGGTCTCCTTAAAGCAGGTGGGGACTACAGCTTGGGACATGGACAGGTTGAAGATGAGAACACATCTGCCAGCTGGCCATCACACACTCTGAGGATGCAGCCAGGGATCCCATCTGGGCCAGAGGCTTTGTGAGAATTCACTCTTTTTATAGTTTTCCCCACGTCAGCCTCGGAGAGCAAAAGCAACCGGTCGTCCAGAGCAACGAGAGTCTTCCCGGATGGCTCATTATTGTCTGCCTTGAAGCGAGCATAGAATGTGTTAAGCTCGTCTGGGAGGGAGGCTTCAGTGGGCTCCACACAGCTGGATTTGCCTTTGTATTCGGTGAGTCTGTAGTCCTTGCCACATGCGACGCGAGTCTGAGTTGTTGAACATCAATTCAAGATTCTGTCTCTATTGTCTTTTTGCATCCCTAATGGATTTGCGGAGCTCGTACTTCCTTTCCTTGTACACAATGCGCACCACTGAGTCATCAGGGATATCTCCTTTCATCCAGGGTTTTTGGTTGGGGTATGTCCTGATTTTTTTTGTGGGTACAACATCATCAACACATTACCTAATGAAGCCTGTGACTAATGATGTGAATTCCTCAATGTTGATGGATGAATCTTTGAACATATTCCAATCATATTCTCAAAACAATCCTGCAGCATTGAGTCTGCCTCCTCTATCCAGTGCGGACTAACATTCCTGCAGTCTCTCTACAGACAATATTTATCTATGTATAATGTTATCAAGATAAGAATGAGCATTCCAGTATGACCTTGGTTATGGTTGCAATAACACAAAAGACTGCAATCACCAACCAGATAATTATATTTAGGCCTAAAAGGACTGAGGCTAGGAGGGCATGACTTGTCCGTGTGAGTGATATGGCCATGTTAACAGACCCTTGGCTTCAGAGACAGTTTTTTGCTTCAGTGTTTGCCTGTTTGAGAGACACAGTGAAATAAGGACATAGCTTAGTCTGCAGATAGAAGCCTCCGCAGTAATTGGAGGCTAATGATCCTTGATAAAGCACAAATCTAATTTCCTCACACCAAAAGCATGGCACGGTTGAATAATATCCAGATCATTTTTTTTCTTGTTGTTTCTCTTTTGGGTGGTTGAAATTATAACGATAGAATGAGTTAAATGAATATTTTCCCCTTTACATATAATTTGTTTTGTGACAGCACAATTCATTATTTTGCTGTCGCGTCAGGAAAAGTAAAAAATGATTGGATGAAGATGTCTACCATACTGTACAATCAAACATTTAATTATATGAAATGTAGGATAATTAGAGTACTCTATACAGCAAATGAATAAGAAACACAGGTTCTACACAAATTATCTGCACCTCCCCACAACAGAGAAGGCCCTGAGATGTAGCCTAGTGTAGCTCATTGTATAGTGTATAGTCTCCACACTATACATTGTTGGGGATCCTGATACTCGGAATATGGCCATTTATCCATTCATAAAAGAGAACAAGAGAAGCTGCTGATGGGAGACACCAACACACAATGGACAGAGTGAGGGAAAGTGTGCATGCGTACATGCATGTGTGCGAGAGAGAGAAAGACAGACAGAGAGAGAAAGATAAAGATGTTGACAGCAATATAAAACATTTCAAACTCACTAACGCAATATTAAATGGTTAGAGACATCCTGTTTTTAAATGGTAAAATCCATAGAGGTGGATAGAGGGCCCTTCTTAGCACCTGTGATTTTATGGATTCTGTAAAAGCATGGGCAGCGCCATTGAGGGCTTTCTCCATTTTAAAGTAGTATATTTTTCTACTTCTGAGACGGTAAACAAACTGAAAAGGTGCATACTACCACCTGGAGTGTGTCGTCAGAACGGGTATAAAGGCAATGTTGGTGATTTTCTGCCTTCTGCAGGCATGGAATATTTGCTCAGTATAATAATTGGCTGATCCCTCCTGATGACCTGGATTAAATTATGTGATATTTCCTTAACCTTAAAAGGAAATCCCACCCAGTTGACTTCTTCAAAATCGTGAATGTCCTTAATGGTGCAGTCCATGCTAAAACAGGCTTTGTGGTACTAAAGCTGTCAATCAAAGTCTATGGTATGATCAGGGAGTCTTTCATGTATGGATGACTATTAGGTGTACCAACACAGTGGTCGTGCTCCTGTCCGACTACATTGCAGACATTGCATTGCATCAACCAATGGTTGTGTGCTACATGGTCGACTAGGCAGCACTCGGGCAGATTGCAATATCACATGGTATGGTTGATATGTTAACCACCTTTCCAGGCATTGTGAGTTCTGGCAGGAACGTCACCAGTCTTTACATGCCTCACTATAGTGGAGCATAACCCTGCGTTCATAACCAAGTGAGAAGTTGATATTTACCACATACAACTGGGAAAAATCCACTTGAACGCCCCTCCAACGGGTAATTACTAATGCGAAACTCATCTAACATCTCTGAGCTCTGACTTCTCCCACATGCTGACTTTTGATGTCACCTACTAAGCCAATTATCACCATAACAGCATTTTCTGCAGTTAAATGGAAGAAAACGTAATTTATAAAAAGCAATCTATTGATATGGTTGTTGAACACTATAATTTGTTTGCGAGCACAATAGCTGTGTCATACCCTGACCTTAGAGATCCTTATTACTTTCTATGTTTGGTTAGGTCAGGGTGTGACTCGGGTGGGAAATTCTATGTCTTCTGTTTCTTTGTTTTTGGCGGAGTGTGGTTCCCAGTCAGAGGCAGCTGTCTATCGTTGTCTCTGATTGGGGATCATAGTTAGGCAGCCCTTTTTCCCACCATTAGGTTGTGGGATCTTGTTTTGTGTTTAGTGTCTGAGCCTGACAGAACTGTGCGCTTTCGTTTTTTGACTTTGTTATTTTGTTTGGTGTCATCAATAAAGTTACGATGTACGCCTACCACGCTGCGCCTTGGTCTCCTTCGACCAACGAGAGTTGTAACAAGCTGTAATTTTAGTTTATGGTTGATGCATCTTATTTGCCATTAGCCAATCGGTGCATCCAACCAGTATTTACTTCGTAACAACTGGAAATGACCACCTTCCCACTTGGTTATGAGCACAGCATTAACATGTAATGGGAGGGGCCATTTAGATGTCCCCCACAATAGAGTACCACAGTATGAGTCATAATACCCATAAAACCTAGTGATCAAAAGGGGAAATGGTTCAATCGTTTTTTCTACCATTAATTTTTCCCAAAGGGGATATTAGAAATGCTTAAAATAAGGGCTGTGTTTCGTGTAGGCTTACCCTGGTGTGATGTTTTGATAACTCTCTCTGATATAGGACAAGGTGATTTTTATCAATATCATTTGATTTCAAATTTTGTGACTGGTATTTTAAATTCTGATGGTGTTCGAGCATTTAACAAGAGAAATGTGGCGTTTGGTAAATGCACTTCAGTTTAGTGGGCTACGTTGACTGAAACCTGTTTCGAGAAGTGTTCAAGTAATTGAGAAACGTACTTACGTGAAAATAAACTATTCCACTTTTTTGAACTGCATAGTGCTTCTGATCATTAATGTAATTGCCTGTGTCATGTAGCCTTAGCCTTATTTGGGAGCTCCTCTTTGTTCCTGTATAAACAAAGGGGTAAAGTAGTATCGGCTTGTTGTATTTCTTTTGACCACAGTCCAGTAGGTCAAACCACTATATTGACAATGTCTCTTCTGTGGCACTGAATGAAAAGAGCACATAAATTCAACTTATACAATGGACTGAAGGTCTCTATTTCCCAATTACTCAATAACATCAATTAATGGATTAATGGAATCAGTCAAAAATAATGGATAATATATGAAACTGTTCTTACATTAGGTGTGGCCCTTTGATATAACATGGATGTTTGCATGACCAGACTAAGTTGTATAGTCCACTGCAGCTTTAATGCAAATACACTTTCTTCTAAAATATTATTGCTAATATTATTTATTTCAAGTCAAACTGACATAATTTAAGACCAGCTTCTAAAGTGCTGAGCTTTTGAGCCACACAAACATCCACTAGATGGCAACAAAATATGGTGAACTCAGAAATTGAATAAGTAGCCATGCACAATGCCCTGGGCTATGAGAGCTTTTGGGCCAGAGCTAAGACACTCTTGTGCATAAAGTGGGCTAGCACCAACCTTAGCTGGCACTGCTCTGGAGCAGGGTTAGCACCAACTTTTCAGGTCTAGCTGGCACTGCTCTGGAGCAGGGTTAGCACCAACCTTTCAGGTCTAGCTGGCACTGCTCTGGAGCAGGGTTAGCACCAACCTTTCAGGGCTAGCCAATCAGTTGTTACCTAATTTGAATATTTAACTCCAGAAAAGTTACTTACAAATTTTTGCTTATTAGCAAATGTTACAGAGTGGCGAAAAAGCCCACTTAACTAATTGTGTCAGCCCAGTGACAGTTTTTGCAGTAATTAAACAGAACTCCTAGCATGAAAGGGAGAGCCTTCCTACAACAGTATGGTGAGCTCTGTGGCAGCTACGTAGTCTTTACTTTGGTTTCATTAGAGCTTCTTCACGGTGGTGTAAAGTACTTAAGTAAAAATACTTTAAAGTACTACTTAAGTAGTTTTCTGGGGTATCTGTACTTTACTTTACTATTTATATTTTTGGCAACTTTTACTTTTACGTCACTACATTCCTAAAGGAAATAATACATTTTCCCTAACACCCAAAAGTACTTGTTACATTTTGAATGCTTAGCAGGACAGAAAAGGGTCCAATTCACACAATTATCAACAAAACCTCCCTGGTCATCTCTGATACCTCTGATATGGCAGACTCACTAAACACAAATGCGTAATCCGTAACTTTAAAAAACAAGAAAATTGTGCCGTCTGGTTTCCTCAATATAAGGTATTTTAAATGATTCATACTTTTACTTTTGATACTTAAGTATATTTAAAACCAAATACTTTTGCTATTTTACTCAGGTAGTAATTTACTGGGTGACTTTCACTTTTACTTGAGGCATTTTCTATTAAGGTATTTTTACTTTTACTCAGGTATGACAATTGGGTACTTTTTCCACCACTGCTTCTTCATCAGTCTCCTGGGTCTCAGCTGCTCTCATTAGAGGTTATTTGAGAACTTTGGTGGGCGCCTGAGACGTGCCCTATTAAAACACCTACAGTAACTGGCCATCTTAAATCACCAGTACAGTACTGCTATGGAGCCATGTAGGATAGAAGTTGCTATGATTTATAAGAATCGCAGGAAATACAAGAGAGAAAATATGATAATCTTTTGATGCTGACAGTCATTTTCTATTGTAAGTCTGGGTAGTGTTGTCAAGGTGACCATGTCCAAAATGTAACACAATGACACACTTTTAACATGAATAATTTCACTCTATTGGCACAGGGTGTCTCAGAAGAACCCAGTTAATGAGGTATCAGAAGCTATTGTTTCATTTCCTTGATACTCAGAGCTGCACAGTCTATCCGCAGTGGGCTTTAAAGGCATGAGGTGCTTCCCATGGTCCAGTGGACTTTATAGGAGAAGCACAGACAACTCACACAGGCACTGAATCACATTCATTATTCATTGTGCTAAACCCAAAAAGTCATCTTCCAACAATCACGCCAAATCGGCGGAAGAAAACTAAGTGCATGGAATGACAAAATAAAGTATCTGACACCTCAAAGGGTCATGGGTAAATGTCTGACCATCCCCCAAAATGGTAGCAAACAAAAAGTATATTCACTTAAAATGACATGGAAAGGGCAACCGTAACATCAATTGACTTTATAAACGTTTCCGCTACATTACTCTCCTTATTGTCCACCGAAGACATGAGTCTATTAAGCATTTCTGCAAAGCACAATGTCAATTAACCTTTAATTCAGGGTTAGCATTGGGCTGACCAGATACGGTGCTCATACCCCTTGACTTTTTCCACATTCTGTTGTGTTACATTCTGAATTTAAAATGTATTAAATTGAGATGTTGTCACTGGCCTACACACAATAAATACCCCATAATGTCAAAGTGTATGTTTTTTGACATTTTTACAAATGTATTAAAAATGAAAAAATGAAATGTCTCGAGTCTAAGTATTTAACCTCTTTTGTTTTGGCAAGCCTAAATAGGATCAGGAGAAAAAATTGCTCAACAAGTCATATAAGTTGCATGGACTCACTGTGTGCAATAATGGTGTTTAACATGATTTTTGAATGACTACCTCATCTATGTACCCCACACATACAGTACAATTACAGTATCTGTAAGGTCCCTCAGTTGAGAAGTGAATTTCAAACAGATTCAACCACGAAGTCCAGGGAGGTTTTCCAATGCCTTGCAAAGAAGGGTGCCTATTGGTAGATGGGTAAAACAAAAAAGCAGAAATGGAATATCCCTTTCAGCATGCTGAAGTTATTCATTGCACTTTGTATGGTGTATCAATACACCTAGTCACTACAAAGATACAAGAGTCCTTCCTAACTCAGTCGCTGGTAAGAAAGGAAACAGCTCAGGGATTTAACCATGAGGCCAATGGTGACTTTAAAACACTTACAGAGTTTAATGGCTGTGATAGGAGAACTGCGGATAGATAAACAATGTAGTTACTCCACAATAGTAACCTAAATGACAGAGTGAAAACTAGGAAGTCTGTACAGAATAAAAATAATCCAAAACAGGTATCCTGTTTGCAATAAGGCACTAAAGTAAAACTGCAAAAAAAAATGGCAAAGAAATTAACTTTGTCCTGAATACAAAGTGTTATGTTTGGGGCAAATCCAACACATCACTGAGTACCACTCTTCATATTTTCAAGCATGGTGATAGATGCATCATGTTATGGGTATGCTTGTCATCGACAAGGACTAGTGAGTTTTTAAAATGAAAATAAATGCAATAGAGCTAAGCACAAGCAAAATACTAGAGGAAAACTTGCTTGTCTGCAAATTTACCTTTCAGCAAGACAATAGCCTAGAACACCTAAAAGGCCAAATATACACTGGAGTTGCTTACCAAGACAACATTGAAAGTTCCTGAGTGGCCTAGTTACAGTTTTGACTTTAAAATGGCTGTTGAGCAATGATCAACCACCAGCTTGACAGAGCTCAAAGAGTTCCAAGTGCGTAAATCTCTTATAGACTTACCCAGAAAGATTCACAACGGTGATTCTAACATGTATATACTTATGTAAATTAAATATTTCTGTATTTCATTTTCAATAACTATTCTAAACATGTTTTCACTTTGCCATTCTGGAGTACTGTGTGTAGATGGGTGAGGAAAAATAAATAATTTAATACATTTTGAAATCAGGCTCCAACGCAACAAAATGTGGAATAATCCAAGGGGTATGAATAGTTACTGAAGGTATGGGACACTTTGGCTGAGTTTACACAGGCAGCCCACTTCTGATATTTTTTGACCAATCAACTTTGATAAAGATTTGTGAAAAAATCGGTGATTGGTCAAAAGACCAATAGCGGAGAAAAAATATCAAAACTGGGGTCTTGTGTGGATCCGTTTTTAGAGCATGGCGCTTGCAATACCAGAGATGTGGGTTTGATTCCCACGGGGGACCAGTACAAAAAAGTATGACAATGTATGCACTCACTACTGTAATTTGCTGTGGGTAAGTGTCTGCTAAATGACTAAAATGTAATTGGTCTGCCAGTGTAAATGCAGCCAATGTTAAATGACTAATTCATCCCAAAACAAAGAGACTGGCATTTGATAAAAAGCTGCATGCAGATAATGTCCGTTTAAACTTCTCAACTAAATCGTTTTTTGAGATAAACCTTGGCTGAGGCATATGCTGAGTAATCATTAGATGCAATGCATATGACATTGCTGAGTTAATTCACTGCAAGTTATATGTTTTCTTAGCTCAAACAATATAATGGTATGTGTCAATTAAGGCAGCCTCCCGCACCTCTCTGATTCAGAGGGGTTGGGTTAAATGAGGGAAGACATATTTCAGTTGAAGGCATTCAGTTATACAACTGACTAGGTCTTCCCTTTTCCCTTTCCCTTTCTAGGCTGAAATTTTAAGCAGTCGACAGACTCAACGAATTACCAAACTTTATCCTCAATTTCATGCACAGTGAATACTAATTATGAATCTGGTTCATACAGTGATTGTCACAAAGTCAATTACTATTCAGGCCCAATTCCAGGGACAGCGGACAAAATGCCATAGGCTTTAATATTTCCAGGAGGCTGAAAAGATTCAGCATGGGCCAGCAGATCCTCAAAAAGTTCTACAGCTGCACCATTGAGAGCATATTGACTGGCTGCATCATTGCTTGGTATGGCAACTGCATGGCATCCGACCACAAGGCGCTACAGAGGGTAGTGTGTACGTTCCAGTACATCACTGGGGACAAGCTCCCTGCAATCCAGGACGTCTATACCAGGCGGTGTCAGAGGAAGGCCCTAAAAATTGTTAAAGACCAGTCACTCAAGTCATAGACTGTTCTCTCTGCTACCGCATGGCAAGCGGTACCGATGCACCAAGTTTGGAACCAACAGGACCCTGAACAGCTTCTACCCCCAAGCCATAAGACTACTAAGTAGCTAATCAATAGCTACCCAGACTACTTAACTATCTGCATTGACCATTTTTACACTTTTATTTTTGCACATATTTTTGTAACCCGTACGTGGCTAGATTGGTTTCAGTCCCACTGATGAGATTACTATGTCATTTCATGGCTCATTTAAATGCTACTGGGTAAGATTGGACAATAAGATTGGATAATGTCATCCACATAACTGTTTAAATGACTTATTCCACACATTCTCCTTTATTTGTTCAGGGGGAAAACCGCTTCGGAAACATTTCAGTCATACTGACATTAGTTTTAATAATTAATTACAACATAATAAAATGGCAGTGAACCCAAGTATTTTAAATTCTAGTTTTTAAGTTTGTATAGCATAATACTCTGTCAGATCAACATCAATTATATTTTAGTCTCTGAACTAGAGCCAGAATGTTGGCCTTGAGGTAGAGTTATAGTGTTGGCCAGTGTTCAGTATTCTCTATGCTGGATGTGTGACAGGTTAAAGGAAATATTCATAGCCTGTTATACATTAAAAAGTATTAGTAAGTTTATAGTATGTGAGGATCGTAAAACATCTAAGGTTAAAAAGATGCATTCAGTATTAGTTGATAGAGATTAATAACATTCATATAATTGTGTTAACGTTAAAATCTGTCAAAGGGTAAGAATTGAGAGTAATGTGTAAACGTTATATTGATTACTTTATTTTGTGGTGCCTAAAAGTGTTAATCTGTGATCTACGAAATGCTCTTGATCTATGAGCCGGAGATCGATTGCTCTGGTCTCCACCCATATTCCTGGGGAAATCGCGGTCTTTTCTCATTACACTAAACTTGAACTGAGAATACAACACCGTATCACGCTCGTGATTATTTCTCCCCTGTTTTCAGGGGTGTAACAGATGGACTCCTGATGATTCTCTGATAGGTTTTCTGATAGAGAATGTGATTGGAATATAATGGGATGGACAGCAACCCACATCTCCTTGCAAACCAAGAACCAGCAGGAGGGTACAACACCCACCTCTCCTTTCAATGATACAGACATGACTCAGCTTCACTTGATGTTTAATGCAGTGCATATGTTGATAGAGTAATGTGGACGCTTCAGTCAGAATATACACTGAGTGTACAAAACATTAGGAAAACCTACTCTTCCCATGACATAGACTGAACAGATGAATCCAGATGATAGCTATGATCACTTATTGTTGTTAAATCCACTTCAATCAGTGTAGATGAAGGGGAGGAGACAGGTTAAAGAAGACAATTGAGACATGGATTGTGTATTTGTGGCATTCAGAAGGTGAATGGACATGACATAAAATGTAAGTGCCTTTGAACAGGGTATGGTAGTAGGTACCAGGCGCACCGGTTTGTGACAAGAACCGCAATGCTACTGGGTTTTTCACGCTCAACAGTTTCCCATGTGTATGGTTCAGCATCCCTGTGGAACGCTTTTGACCATGCCCCGATGAATTGAGGGCAAAAGGGGGTGCAACTCAATATTAGGAATGTTTTGTACACTGTGTAAATGGTTGTCTAAAATGTTAAAGGACAACTCTGCCACTTTTCACATTTGAGTTGTTGTTTTGAATTATTTAGTGATGTTTTTAGCGCAATTGTATGATTTCATGTCTAGTGATAAAGTGATGAGCAAAATCGGAAATTGCATCTCTGTGACGTTTTCAAAGCAGGATCCCTGGGATGACGAATACAATCAATTATGGACAGTCATTTTCAGCGATCTATATAAACCGCCTGTAGTTTTCTGATCATATTGGAACTCCCTGATATATGTTGCTCTGGTTGACTTTGTCTAATAACATCTGTAAATATTTTAAATAGACTCTCAAAAATCTATAGAATTATATACCTATAGAAATTCCCATGATTTCATTCAGCAAAACCATCCTACCATCCCTGACCGAAGTTGCAGTGCAGTCATCACTAGTTACCACAGCCACAAAGTCATTAATCCCATGTACTGGGTAGTGCTGTGGATGACCATATTAAATAGCTGTCGCCACACTGCTCCCACCTTGTGTCCTTTTCGAGGCGCCGTAGATCACAGACAAGAGGATTGGAGTGATCCAATAGCTCACATAACCGTGGTTACATACGTAACCTTCGTTATGTAGCACTATATTGGATCACTTTAATATGGTATCACAATACCAGATTAATCGGTGAACTACGCTTGGCCAGACAAGAGCAAAATCCCATAGGACTGAGCTAAGGGCAATCATGGTTGCTGTGTCACTCCATCCCCCTACCGGGAAGTGGAGGCAACGCCCAACAAGGCCGTTCAGACCGGGTTGGCGGCAGTAACATTGACTCGATAGTACCTAGCAAAAGTGCTAGACGACGCCCAACTGGGCGAGGCGCAAATTGAATCAAGGGGAACTCCTCGGAGAAGGACCCACGATGTAGCTACTCCTCTAGTAAAATGCACCACCACAGCAAAGGCCGGGTGGCCAGCTGATTATGCTTTAGTAATAGTGTCCACAATCCAATGTGAGAATCTCTGTTTTGATAGGCTCTTCCCCAGAACTCTCTGACCATAACACACAAACAGCTGATCTGACTGTCGTAATGTCTTAGTCCGTATAACGTAGGTGTCTAGTTCACAGCACACTCGTAGCCATGGGATGTGCGTATGAGGACAAATGTAAGGGCCGGTTCACATGTCTGTCAGACAGGATCTTTGGCAAGAAAGAGGGGTTAGGCCGGAGGATAACACTCCCCTTGTCTGAACCCATTCGGAAACATTCAGCACTCACTGAAAGAGCATGAAGTTTAATAACCCTCTTAGCGGAAGTTATAGCCAACAGGAATTCCACCTTCATGGATAGGTACTGACAGCACCACGTTAAGGTCCCAGTTTGGCACCAAACAGGCCATCGCTGGATGCAGACGTCGAACTCCCTACATAAACTTGGAGAGCAATGGCTGGCCACCCTTGGGTCCCTCCGGGGCATCATCATGGCACGCTGAAATGTGGCCAAATACACTCTCAAAGTAGATGCCGCTCAGCCTGCATCAAGCAGTGATTGTAAAAAGTGTCAAACCGTTTGTACATCACACGGTTCGGGGGCAACATTATGACCCTCAAGTACAAAATATGCCCCACTGCATTTGATATGATGTGTTGGTGGAGAAAGCCATGGAGTTCTGCAACATGTTCACCACATTGTCCTGAATGCCTCGACTTGCCCATTTACACATCTCAGGGGCAAATCCCAAAGCTGAAGGAGGCATGGGTCCGGATGCCACAGCGTACCCCGAGCCTGAGAGAGCAGGTCGGGTCTCAGTGGCAGCTCCAGGATCGTCTGAAAGCTGCCGTTCTTTTTCGGAACTATGAAATACGTGGAGTAGAACCCAGTTAGCTGTTCTAGCGGCTCCACCTTCCTGATTGCATCCTTGCTAAGGAGCGAGGCTATCCCCAACTGGAAAGCCTCCTTCCTCACCCCATCTGCCACCGAGGTGACCCAGATGCCACTGTAGGATGGTGGTCGACATCGAAACTGGAGTTTGTATCCCCCCCAGGACAATGGCTAGTACCCAAGGAGTCTCCACCTGCCTCTCCCAGTTTGCCCTTTGGGCCTGGGAAAGACGTCAGAAGCCGAGTGCCAGTAACTCAGGAGGACTGCAGGGGCCCATCGTTCTTAGTGTGCCGCGGCTTGTAAGGGTGGTCACGACACCTGTCCTTGTGCTGTTCTTGTGCTGTCGGGGTGTAAAACCAGTTCCCGTTTCCCTGCTCCTGGTGTCTCTTCGGGGGAGGAGGGGGGCCAAAATGTTGCTGGAGCACCCTCGAAACATCCGGCCCTGTCTTTGGCCTCCTCCTAGGGGCGACGGTAGAGCGGGAAGTTGCCAATAACTCCTGCAAAGTCTCTGTCTTTGCGCAGTTTTGTAGCCTGCTGTATGATGTTGTCGACCCTTGGTCCAAAGGTGGAACCTGGCGTGAAGGGGAGTGCCAAGAATGTTTTCTGAAATGGCATTGGCAGTTTAGCCAAAGATTGTGGCGTGAAGTCACCACTGAAGCCAAAGCATGTCATCCATCACCGGAGAGTGGTCTGCCCCCAAGGACTCTGCATCCATTAGGAGAGTCCACAGCCTGTTCTGGTTGTCGCAATGGAAGCCCCTCCCATTTTGCTCCAGTATTCACAGAAAGCCAAAGCAAACTTGGGGCAGATGGGAATAAGGAGCTGTTCAGATTTGTTTTTTTTACAGCTTGACATCAATGGCGGTAGCCATTCTCGCTAAAAGCTCCTGTGTTGCTTCCGTCAGTACTGGGGTTGCCTCTAGCGGCGCTCCCAGCTACAGATGGTACTGTGGCCAAACAACTATTGGGTTCTCTAACCGCTCTCCGTGCATGATCTAACCCAAGAGAGCTCATGCAGGCAGTGTGCATCCCCCATAGGCAGGCCCGTAGGCAGGGGTACCCCGCATCTCTCACAATGAAACACCATAATAGTTATGTAGTTTCTCTGTGAAAGTGAAGCCAACAGTGTGGTGTGAACTGTCTGATCGTGGGGGGAGGGGCATAGCACACAAACTCACACACTTTAGCTAAATTTTAGTTAATACGTGTGGGTCAGCTGTAACTCACGCCACGTTATAGTTGATTCTACTATACGTGGGGGTGTTGGCAGGATGTAAGGAGTGTGCTTAGTCCTGCAGTGGTCTGCTCTGGTTAAGCTAGCTACTGCATAGCTCATTCCCCGAGGAACACACAAGAGTCTAGGCAAGATGGCTGCACCCTGTGAGAGATAAGCATGGTGTGCCTAGCAACACGACTAACTCTCCGGGGAGAACTGAAAGCCCGCTGGAGCGAAACATACACAGACTCCCGACCTTGCGGGGTTAGGCGTGGTCCCCGAGCCCGAAGGCTAACCATGTATAAAGTACCATGTGAAGTGCATTAATAATTTCTATGTAACAACATGCCTTGAACTTACAGAAGTCTGACATTTCCCAGTTCTGAATTTCCAGTTATTTTGAACATGGCAGAAGTCATGCTGGATTGACAGCATTGTATTCAGCCAATGTATTCAAAATGTTCTGGCCCATGGTGTTGCAAGTGAATGTTTATCCTTTTAAGCTTGGAAATGAGAACCTTAAACCCAGACTTGGACCACACACCCTCTCCACTGAATAGCAGGCTAGTGATTGCTTTGCAACTCTTGCAGTTAGTCACTGAGTCCTTCCAAACGACTCATTGTGGAATTTGCGATTTCCAACTATTTACAGTTGAAGTCGGAAGTTTACATACACCTTAGCCAAATACATTTAAACTCAGTTTTTCACAATTCCTGACATTTAATCCTTGTAAAAATTCCCTGTATTAGGTAAATTAGGATCACCACTTTATTTTAAGAATGTGAAATGTCAGAATAATATGAGCGTGATTTATTTCAGCTTTTATTTCTTTCATCACATTCCCTGTGGGTCAGAAGTTAAAATACACTCAATTAGTATTTGGTAGCATTGCCTTTAAATTGTTTAACTTGGGTCAAATGTTTCGGGAAGCCTTCAACAAGCTTCCCACAATAAGTTGGGTGAATTTTGGCCCATTCCTCCTGACAGAGCTGGTGTAACTGAGTCAGGTTTGTTGTCCTTGCTCGCACACGCTTTTTCAGTTCTGCCCACACATTTTCTATGGGATTGAGGTCAGAGCTTTGTGATGGCCACTCCAATACCTTGACTTTGTTGTCCTTAAGCCATATTGCCACAACTTTAGAAGTATGCTATTGTCCATTTGGAAGACCAAGCTTTAACTTCCTGACTGATGTCTTGAGATGTTGCTTCAATATATCCACATCATTTTCTTTCCTCATGTTGCCATCTATTTTGTGAAGTGCACAAGTCCCTCCTGCAGCAAAGCACTACCACAACATGATGCTGCCACCCCGTGCTTCACGGTAGCGATGGTCATTAGTTCTATTCTTGTTTCATCAGACCAGAGGACATTTCTCCAAATAGTATGATCTTTGTCCCCATGTGCAGTTGCAAACCGTAGTCTGGCTTTTTTATGGCGGTTTTGGAGCAGTGTCTTCTTCCTTGCTGAGTAGCCTTTCAGGTTATGTCAATATAGGACTCGTTTTACTGTGGATATAGATACTTTTGTACCTGTTTCCACCAGCATCTTCACAATGTCTTTTGTTGTTGTTCTGGGATTGATTTGCACGTTTCACACCAAAGTACGAGTTTGAAGGTAGGCCTTGAAATACATCCACAGGTACACCTCCAATTGACTCAAATTATGAAGCTGCTAAAGCCATGACACCATTTTCTGGAATTTTCAACTTAGTGTATGTAAACTTCTGACCCACTGGAATTGCGATACAGCTAATTATAAGTGAAAATATCTGCTTGTACACAATTGTTGGAAATGTTACTTGTGTCATGCACACAGTAGATGTCCTAACCCGACTTGCCAAAACTATAGTTTGTTCACAAGAAATGTGTGGAGTGGTTGAAAAACTAGTTTTAATGACTCCAACTTAAGTGTATGTAAACTTCGACTTCAACTGTATGTCCAATGGCCAATGAGCACCGATACATTTGATCTATAATTTCTCTTGAAATGACAAGAATTGAAAATGATTTTGCAGTAGATTGTCGACCTGATTCATGACTATGCTAGCTTGCTAGCTAAGATTTTGAAAGTATGACATGATCAGTCAAATCAAAGCTATGGTAGATATAACGTGATTTCACGTCATTTTACTTGTAGCCAATGACCTTGAACCTTCTTGGATGGGCACTTCTAATGTAAATCTATGGCAGCACCCAAGGGGCTTGAATATTTCCCCATGAGTGACAGAACAGTGAGACTATCACGGAGCAACTAGAGAACATTTCCAACCACTACACTCTGTATTTTCCTCTGGCTGCCCCACCACCACAGAAAGCACTGAGCTAGGCTAAAACAACTGCATTTTGGAGCTGCCTTACTCAAGAAAGCAAAAAAAAGACCATGTTTATATGCAGCTTTATTAACTAAATTATTTATTTTTTTACATTGTTTGCAAACTGATATGTGACAAGTATTAATGCCCAATTAACATAAAAAATATACTGTGTATATATATTATTTTATTTGCTTAACAAGTGGGGCTCAAAACAGGTGTCGCACTGCCCACCTGCCCTGAATGACGGGTGGCCACTGCATAGGGTATGGGTAGCCTATTGGGGGCGTGGGTTTTAAACATATGGAACGGAAAACAAGCAATTGTTACAGGAAAATAACTTCTAAAGGCATTCACCAAGGTTCTCTTCTCTCATTTCATGATGGGCATGGACACATCAAGCATACATCATGGAGGGGGTTTAAATCAAATCAAATTTTATTTGTCACATACACATGGTTAGCAGATGTTAATGCGAGTGTAGCGAAATGCTTGTGCTTCTAGTTCCGACAATGCAGTAATAACCAACAAGTAATCCAGCTAACAATTCCAAAACTACTACCTTATAGACACAAGTGTAAGGGGATAAAGAATATGTGCATAAAGATATATGAATGAGTGATGGTACAGAGCGGCATAGGCAAGATACAGTAGATGGTATTGAGTGCAGTATATACATATGAGATGAGTATGTAAACAAAGTGGCATTGTTTAAAGTGGCTAGTGATACATGTATTACATAAAGATGCAGTAGATGATATAGAGTACAGTATATACATATGAGATGAATAATGTAGGGTATGTAAACATTATATTAGGTAGCATTGTTTAAAGTGGCTAGTGATATATTTTACATAATTTCCCATCAATTCCCATTATTAAAGTGGCTGGAGTTGAGTCAGTGTGTTGGCAGCAGCCACTCAATGTTAGTGGTGGCTGTTTAACAGTCTGATGGCCTTGAGATAGAAGCTGTTTTTCAGTCTCTCGGTCCCAGCTTTGATGCACCTGTACTGACCTCGCCTTCTGGATGATAGCGGGGTGAACAGGCAGTGGCTCGGGTGGTTGTTGTCCTTGATGATCTTTATGGCCTTCCTGTGACATCGGGTGGTGTAGGTGTCCTGGAGGGCAGGTAGTTTGCCCCGGTGATGCATTGTGCAGACCTCACTACCCTCTGGAGAGCCTTACGGTTGTGGGCGGAGCAGTTGCCGTACCAGGCGGTGATACAGCCCGACAGGATGCTCTCGATTGTGCATCTGTAAAAGTTTGTGAGTGCTTTTGGTGACAAGCCGAATTTCTTCAGCCTCCTGAGGTTGAAGAGGCGCTGCTGCACCTTCTTCACGATGCTGTCTGTGTGGGTGGACCAATTCAGTTTGTCTGTGATGTGTACGCCGAGGAACTTAAAACTTACTACCCTCTCCACTACTGTTCCATCGATGTGGATAGGGGGGTGTTCCCTATGCTGTTTCCTGAAGTCCACAATCATCTCCTTAGTTTTGTTGACGTTGAGTGTGAGGTTATTTTCCTGACACCACACTCCGAGGGCCCTCACCTCCTCCCTGTAGGCTGTCTCGTCGTTGTTGGTAATCAAGCCTACCACTGTTGTGTCGTCCGCAAACTTGATGATTGAGTTGGAGGCGTGCGTGGCCACGCAGTCGTGGGTGAACAGGGAGTACAGGAGAGGGCTCAGAATGCACCCTTGTGGGGCCCCAGTGTTGAGGATCAGCGGGGTGGAAATGTTGTTGCCTACCCTCACCACCTGGGGGCGGCCCGTCAGGAAGTCCAGTACCCAGTTGCACAGGGCGGGGTCGAGACCCAGGGTCTCGAGCTTGATGACGAGCTTGGAGGGCACTATGGTGTTAAATGCCGAGCTGTAGTCGATGAACAGCATTCTCACATAGGTATTCCTCTTGTCCAGATGGGTTAGGGCAGTGTGCAGTGTGGTTGAGATTGCATCGTCTGTGGACCTATTTGGGCGGTAAGCAAATTGGAGTGGGTCTAGGGTGTCGGGTAGGGTGGAGGTGATATGGTCCTTGACTAGTCTCTCAAAGCACTTCATGATGACGGAAGTGAGTGCTACGGGGCGGTAGTCGTTTAGCTCAGTTACCTTAGCTTTCTTGGGAACAGGAACAATGGTGGCCCTCTTGAAGCATGTGGGAACAACAGACTGGGATAGGGATTGATTGAATATGTCCGTAAACACACCAGCCAGCTGGTCTGCGCATGCTCTGAGGGCGCGGCTGGGGATGCCGTCTGGGCCTGCAGCCTTGCGAGGGTTGACACGTTTAAATGTTTTCCTCACGTCGGCTGCAGTGAAGGAGAGTTTTAGTTGTGGGCCGTGTCAGTGGCACTGTATTGTCCTCAAAGCGGGCAAAAAAGTTATTTAGTCTGCCTGGGAGCAAGACATCCTGGTCCGTGACGGGGCTGGTTTTCTTTTTGTAATCCGTGATTGACTGTAGACCCTGCCACATACCTCTTGTGTCTGAGCCGTTGAATTGAGATTCTACTTTGTCTCTATACTGACGCTTAGCTTGTTTGATTGCCTTGCGGAGGGAATAGTTACACTGTTTGTATTCGGTCATGTTTCCGGTCACCTTGCCCTGATTAAAAGCAGTGGTTCGGGCTTTCAGTTTCAGTTTTAAAGGGAGCTGCCGCATGACAAAAATAATGTATGCGTGCCTACAATAGAAAAAAAGGTATCATCAGCTTACGTTATGCTCCCCTCAAACTTTTTATCGACGGTATTCACTACTAGATTGCATTGGGCAGGGAAATAGAAAACAGCCTTTAAAAATGCAAAGTATACAGTCACCAAAAGCACATCACTCTTGTTCCATGCACATATGGGCAGGGGCTGGATAGGCTATGTTTATGCTGTCAAAATTCATGCCATAACCAACCACTTTACTGCTAAAACCAGCTTTTGGACTTAAATATCCATACCAGTGCTGCCTGAAATTAGCACTTAGGATTTTAAGGACACCCCTCAAATTTCCACCCCTCCCGCCTGAGCGCAAGAGAGCTGATATAGAACAGGTAAATTACCAATCCTTTCGCAAAAGTTTGAAAATAGAAGAGTGTTAATGGAATAAAACATTTTTCTGGAAGAAGCCTTTGACTGGCCTTCTTAGTTAGCACAAATAGTTTACATCAGCAAGAGCAGGGCAGACCAGAGCTCATGATTGGGATGGCCTATCAATTTCAGTGTGTAATGCAGTGTAACCTAGTTTTATATACACCATCCCAGAAGTGCAAAAACAAAGGAAGGAAGTACATTTTCTTCAAAATATAACTTTGCTCTGTGCTTTCCGAGCATGCTCTTTATATAGCCTAGGCCTATAGCCTATAGTATAGGCTATGGATCATTTGATTGAGCCCACACTAGGCACACTTGATATTGCGTGTCCAGCAGAGACATTGAGAGATTATTACAAAATATATATTTAACCTTTATTTTAACAGGGAAGACATTGAGACCTAGGTCTCTTTTACAAATGTGCTCTGTATAATACAACATAAGTATAAATCTTTAAGTCCAGCCAACCTTTTGATACAGGATGCAGTGATGAGTATCAAAACTGTCACCTGTAACAAAACGAAGGGCACTATGGTAGATGGCATCCAAAGGTTTAAGAGTAGTAGCAGCTGCACTTTGATAAATAATATCACCATAGTCAAGAACAAATAAAAAAAGTTGACTGAATAATCTGCTTCCTACTAGTTAGAGAAAGGTATGATCTGTTTCAGTAGAAAAAGCCAACTTTAAATCTTAGCTTCTTAACCAGCTCGTCTATGTATTTTAAATGTCAAATTGATATGGATCCCTCCTGACTGGTGCAGCAGTCTAAGGCAATGCATCACACTACAGTCTGGGGTTCGATCCCAGCTGTGTCACAACCGGCTGTGACTGGGAGTCCTATAGGGCGGCGCACAATTGGCCCAATGTCGTTAGGGGAGGGTTTGCGGTCTAGCGGCTCCTTGTGGCTGGCCAGGTGCCTGCAAGCTGACTCAGTTGAACAGTGTTTCCTCCGACACATTGGTGTGGCTGGCTTCTGGGTTAAGCAAGCGGGTGTTAAGAATCAGCGTAGCTTGGCAGGTCATGTTTTGGAAGAGACATGATTCGTCCTTCACCTCTCCGGAGCATGTTGGGCAGTTGCAGCGATGAGACAAGATCGCAATTGGTTATCATGAAATTGGGGAGAAAAAGGGGGTAAAAAAATCCATATCAATCCAAAAGCCTAAGTATTTATATTCTGGAACACGTTCGATTGGAGAACCATCCAATGAGTGAACATGTAGTCCATTATAAGCAACTAACTCTCAAACACTAAGCAACATGACATTTAATCGATTAGAAATGATATGACCCTCCCCTGGACTAAAATACTAAACCCTCCCCATGGCTGAAATTGAAAAAGCATGACCTTAACCTATTTTCCTCCAGATAACAATGATGCACATTTTGACCGCTCCCTTATTTCAGATGCAGCAGGTTTAGCTACTTAGCTAGCATTGCTAACGTTAGCAACAAAGACACAGGTTTAGCCTACGATTTTGTAATAATTTGTCTATACATTTCATAATAAATGTTGTGTACTTCTAACAGGCCTACTTGTTTGCCAAGGAAGCTCGGCTGTCATTGTTGCAAACATAATTTCAGATGCAAAATGAGCAGTTTGGCTAGCTAGTATGCTAACTAGATACAGTAACTCCACAGTACAGTATGGTTTAGAAACTCTGGTAACTGTGTTATGGTTGAGCGCACAAGATGGCAGTCAGTGTAGAAAATGTGTTTTGGTAGCTGAAGGAATTATTGGATTTCCTTACCCAAATATGAGCATTGGGTCATTTCTACGGTCATAAAACCCCATATGAATATGGTTTAGTTAGTTTACCAAAGTAATTGATTACTTTTCTGCAAGTTATTCACCTCTAAAACTAAGTTTGCGACAACACTAGAGAGCCAGATAAGCTAACTAGCTCAAAAACTTGCTTGTCAAACGTACATGGAAACTTCCATGACCAGAACCAAAAGGAAAGAAATGGAGAGATCGTCAGATGGACAATTATCCACAAAAGATAGTATGATTTTGGGTACTCCTCTTCAGAATGCAACTGTGGGGGTAAATACTGCAATGGGTGATGAAAATGTGGTGAGCACGGACAACAATGCTCACAACTTGCGCCCCTCCAGTCCCCAGCTCAAGCCGTTACCTTACGACCCCAGCACTCGAGTAAAGCCCCATGGGAAAAAGATAAGAGGCCAAGAGGGTATGTCACTTCCTGAGATGCAATACAATATTGTAATGCTTTGGACAGCAAAGATAGATGAAAGGGCAAATGGCTTGGAGGACATGGTTAGGGAGAATACAATGAAAATTGAGGCCATGAAAAATTCTGTTTAGTTTATCTTTGGAGAAGTGAAAACCCTCAAACGTGACATGAAGAAAGTGGAAGTTATCTGCCAGGAAAATGAAAAAAACATGGCTGAACTTGAGCAAAAGGGGCATTTGTAAGATCAAGAAGGAGATGGTTGGAGGAAGGTGAAAAAAAGGTGAAAAACATACAAAATTCTGAATTTACATCTATTCATAAGCTTAATATAGATATAGGCAAAGAAAATAAAAACCCCAAAGATATTTCAAAATATGTTTCAGAATTCTATGGTAACCTTTATACCAGTATTGCCTGTCCTACTAGTGACAGGGTAGCCTAGTGGTTAGAGCGTTGGACTAGTAACCGGAAGGTTACAAGTTCAAACCCCCGAGCTGACAAGGTACAAGGTACTGTCGTTCTGCCCCTGAACAGGCCCACCCACTGTTCCTAGGCTGTCATTGAAAATAAGAATTTGTTCTTAACTGACTTGCCTAGTTAAATAAAGGAAAAATAAACATATCTGCCTTTCTAGACTCTGTCAAAGACTATGCAAAATTCATAGGTGAAGACTTTCAAAAGTCTTGTGATGAAATTATTTCTATCAATGACATAAAAAAATGTATCAGCAAGTTATTAAAAGAAACAAATCTCCAGGGAATGATGGCATTATTAGTGAATTCTGTAAATATTTTAAAAATTTTCAGGAGGATATTATTGAATTTATATTTCATGTTTTTAAGGAGGCAGTTGATTTAGGGGTCCTATCTGTTTCTATGACACAAGGCCTAATTTATGTAATACCCAAACCAAACAAAGATTCTATGGTGTTAGAAAATTGGAGACCAATCACATTAATGAACAATGATGGAAAGCTACTTGCATCCATCGTTGCAGAAAGACTTAAAAAAGGTCTTGACCAAATCATTGATGATACCCAGTCTGGTTTTATGAAGGGTAGACATACAGTGGGGCAAAAAAAGTATTTAGTCAGCCCCCAATTTTGCAAGTTCTCCCACTTAAAAAGATGAGAGAGGCCTGTAATTTTCATCACAGGTACACTTCAACTATGACAGACAAAATGAGACAAAAAATCCCAAAAATCACATTGTAGGATTTTAGTTTATACCTCTCTTGCCTTGGATGTTCCTCTGTCAATAACTAAAATGGTTGATGCTAAATTATTTAACTTCGTATGGAGGAATAAACCTCAATATTTAAGACAAGCGGTAATATGTAGCATCCAAGGTGAGGGAGGGTTGAATGCTCTGGATTTTAAAACCTCTAATATAATATTTAAGATTAAATGGATACAAAACTATTTAAGAAATAAGGATTGCCTTTGGAATATCATTCCTAATTTTATATTCCAACAGATTGGTGGTCTAGAATTCTTACTCAAATGCAACTTTGATGTGGCTAAAATCCCTACTAAGCTTGCAAACTTTCATAAACAAGTACTTCTAACTTGGAACCTCATGTACAAACACATTTTTCCCCCACATATGTATACAATCTGGAATAATAAAGACATACAATTCAAAAGCAAGTATTTTTATTTTTCCAGAACTGGTTTGACAACAACATTATTTGGGTTAAACAATTGTTGAATAATGATGGACAACTATATGATTATCCAGAATATATTAGAACACACAATGTTACATTCACTCCTGAGGAGTATCACATTGTTATTAGAGCTGTCTGTAAAGGTGCTATTCTTCTTTTAGGAGAATATAACAATACTCCAAGTGCAACTGTTGAGGATTTTGTAGCCTCGATACAATTAGAAGGAATTTACATTGTAAACTATAAATGTAATAACATGTATATAAGGAAACTATGTCAATGTGTTACTATTCCCTCTGGTAAAATGTACTGGAATGCAGCCCTAGGACAAGTGAACCAGAACAAAGTTTAGTTGTCGTCTGGTAAATATTGTATATCTAATAAGGTGTAAGAAGTATCATACAAACTGATTCATGGAATCTACCCTGTAAAGACCTTTATTATACACAGATTTAAAATAGCTATTGATAACAAAATGTGTATTTTGTGGTTGTGACCCAGAAACTCTTGAACATTTATTTTGGGACTGTTCTTATGTCAGAAGATTTTGGAGTGAGTTAGAATATTTTATTTTACAAGAAATGACTATTAATGTTAATCTGAGAGACTCTGATATTATGTTTTATTTTGATCCAAATGATATGGAACCTGATTTAACTTTCATTGTTAATTTGTTTATCTTTGATAGAAGATTCTTTATCCAAAAAATGAAGTGGGCAGAAAACAAACCCTTTTCAAATGATTTAAGATAGAATTTAAATACTATTTTAAAATGATCAGTAAATATAAAAACAAAAAAGCAATACACACCATAAAAGTATTTAACAAATTGAAAATTAATCTTGATATGTAATACACCTGTCTGTTAGGTTTATGTACTCTTGTTTGTATATTTCCGTTATTCTGTATTTGCTGTGTTCATAATAAAAAATAAAAATAAAACCAATAACTGTTTAAAAAACGGTGTTATGGTTAACATATCTAGTTAGAATCTAAGTCAGAATAATTATTGAGTGTATTGCAGTTAATTGGTTACAATTACAAGAACATATATTCTGCATGAATAATTATAATATAGAATTATAATATATTTACAACCCAAACATAAAAATGCACTCATAAGATGAAACATGAAACATGAAATGCACTCATAATTTATGAAATAAGACATATTTAGACTACGCTTTGTCTGGGCTTGATAGGCAGCTAGCTAAGCCAGAGAAAGGAGGTAGGAATCCCATTGGGCAATGAATGAGGAACATACCAACCAGTAGACTGTCGACCAACCGTGTACACGTTGTCATGCTGCGTCACAAGGTTGCTATGCTAATCGTCATGCAATCTCTTCTCAAAGTCAGAGTATGATGTCATGTCTTTACAACTAGAATTAGAACAGACTTACACGGATCTGGCAAAGGGCGCCTTTGTAAGGTCAAGAGCCAAATGGATTGAAGAGGGGGGAAAAAAACAAGTTACTTTTTTGCACTTGAAAAGAGAAACTACAAAAGAAAATCTATAACTGCACTCAAAATTAACAATGTTTTATGCAAAGATCCGATTTCAATATCATCATTTGTCAATTCCTTTTATGAAAACCTTTACAACTCTCAATTTCAGGAAGATGGTTGTGAAAGTTACATTTGCCACATTCAGAATTGTGTCCCTGTAATTGAGGATGATTTCCACTCAGTTTGCGATTCACCTGTGTCAATTGGAGAAATTAGAGAGGCTCTGAATTCAATGAAAAAAGGGAAATCACCTGGCCCTGATAACCTGTCAGTTGAATTATATAGACGGTTTTGGGAGTTACTAGAAGACCCGATTTTCAATATGTTTCAAGATTCCATTAAAAAAGGGGAAATGGTCTCCACTATGAAACAGGGCCTTATTTCACTGATTCCGAAGCATGATAAAGACCCTTCTCTCATTGACAATTGGAGACCAATTACTTTATTAAATACTGATTACAAATTGATTGCTCTGCTTTATGCCAAAAGATTAAAGAAAGGAATAGATACCATTATAAATTAGACTCAAACAGGATTTATGAAGGGCCGTCACATAAGCTCTAACATTTGTTTAGTCTTGGACCTTATAGATTATTCAGATGCAATTGACTCAGATGCGGTTGTCCTATTTCTGGACTTCTGTAAAGCCTTTGACACAATTGAACATGAATTTCTCTTTAGGTCTCTTAAACTTTTTTGGATTTGGTGAACATTTTATTAAAGTAATTCGCATGTTTTACAAAGATATAAATAGTTCTGTGTTACTAAACCTTAATACTTCCAAAAGATTTAGTATCAACGGAAGTGTACGACAGGGATGCCCAATTTCGCCATTTTTATTAATTTTGGTTGTGGAACTTCTATCTCTAGATATTCTGAATTATACAAATTTGTATGGCTTAACCATTTTTAACAAAGAAATCAAAATTTCCCAACTGGCTGATGATACTACTCTTTTCTTAAGAGACAAAGACCAGGTCGCACATGCCCTTAATGCTATAACTGCATTTTCTATTGCATCAGAATTAAAACTGAATGTTTCTAAATGTGAAATTTTATGTTTATTTGACTCTGATGATAAAGAAATTGAAAATATTCCTGTAAAGGACTGTGTTAAATATTTATCTGTCAAAAAACCACTTAGTCAGACAACATTTGAATTTCTCTCCTAAAATTAAGAGAACTATAAATATATTTAATAATTGGCTGTCCAAGGCAGAGGGACTGCCTCGTTTGTGTACCCCTCATTATCGTTATGTGTAAATCCAGCTACTTGTAAAGAGATCAATAAGACCTTTCTTGACTTCATCTGGAAAAATAAGTCTCACAAACTAAAAAAATATGTCCTTTCTAACCAAAGAGCTGAAGGCGGTCTAGAAGTGTTGGACTTTGTTGACATAAATAACACTTTCAAGATAAACTGGTTGAAAAAATGTTTGATCAATACTGATTCAATATGGTATTTCATTCCAAATAATGTGTTTAATAAATTGGGAGGTCTTCAATTTTTACTGAAGTGTAATTATATTCCTGAAAGATTACCTGCTAAATTGGCTAGGTTTCACCAACAAGCTTTACTGGCCTGGAAAATATGTTTCCTGCACAATTTTTCCCCACATAAAGCTCTTTTGTGGAATAATTCAGACATAACTGTAAGGAATAAGTCATTGTTCTACCCCAGCTGGCATAAGAGGAATATTGACTTTGTTCTTGATATTTTCGACAACAAGGGTAATATTCTCACATATGAACAATTTATAACATTGAAAGAGTTTCCAATACCTTTCAGAGAGTTTATTTCTGTGATCAAAGCCGTTCCCAGTGGTCTAACTACACTTATGAAAAGTCATCTTAATTTTGGGAATGATCACAAAGTTTATCCAGAACTCAGATTGGAAGGCGTGGGCTTACTTGAGAAATCTTGTTGTAATAAATATATAAGACAAATTCTTCATTCACAAAACCAACTCACACAGAGAGGAAAGTTTTTCTGGAACAGGCTTATTCCTGACATTGTCTGGAAAAAATGCATGGTTAAGGCCTTACAAATATTGTATACCAAAGAAAGTTAAGTTAAGATATATGCATGTAATTCTATGATATCCAAATTTGTAGCAATTGATGATATCTGCGTTTTCTGTGAAAAGGAAGGTGAGAATCTGTCTCACTTGTTCTTTGAATGTAAATTTGTGTCAGAATTTTGGGAAAACCTTGCAGAATACTTATTTACCATTATGAACACTACCTATGTTTTTGACATGAAAGATATAATATGTTACTTTTGCAATGATAACAAGACCACTGAAATGATTGTGATTTTTTTATTCTTGTTGCCAAATACGTCATGTCATACACAAACAAAAATTCTATACCAAAATTACACATTTTTCTGATTGAATTGAATTATCTTATTAAAACACTAACCCTAGTGAATAACAAAAATAATAACATCTTCATGAATCATTATAATAAGATATTTTCAGAGTGAATATAATTGCACTTAAATAGTTTCTTTTTTGTATTTTATTTATATTTTGTGTATGTTTGAGCATTGTTAATACCTGTGTTTGGTTTGCTAGACATGTTTGATGTAAGTTGATTTTTGTATTATGAATAATACTTTTTTTTTAAAGTATGATGTCATGTTCAAAACAACTGGGAATTCAGTAGATTCAAGACAACCGGAAACTCAAAAGAAAAACAACTCCGACTGTGAAAAATTGTTTGAATGTCATCCAACTCGGGAATTCCAAGTCGGATCCTCTGGCAATTTCCTAGAGCTGACTTTCCGACCTGAAGATCACTGATATCATGATTTGACCTATTTTTTTCCCGACTTCCCAGTTGTCTTGGCACCATGAGTCAAGAAACCTGCGTATTATCCTCAAAAGTAGGTAATATTATGATTCCAAAGCTATACAATATTACAGAGAACAAGTTAGTTATCTCACATCTCTGAAAATATTGGGAATGTTGTACTGCTTGTTCACGAAATGTACGCTAATGTTGGGTTTTTGAGCTAGTTCCCAACTGACTCCCATTCACTATTTGAAGGAGTGATCTCCTTGTCCCATAATCACCCAGAATGCACCACACGGCCCACTGACGACGCGTGAGCAACATTAATAATCGGCGTTAATGCGATCCCAATCGAGTTTCCCTATGTCTTGAAAAGTGTCTCTGGCTAAGCTAAATGCAAGCTAACTATGCGGAGCATTGCATCATGGGAGACAAAATGCACCCTGGGAATCGTAGTATTCTGTAGATGAGGGCAATACAGAAGCTTCAAAATGACAAACAAGGAATCGTGCAGTATGACTAATAAAACCAATAAAATAAATGTGCATCAAATCTTACAATAGTGCATATATACTAACCGCATAAAGTGGCAGAATTATCCTTTAAGATACTCAGGTAAATAAGAGTCAGACACTGCTATTGATCCTAAATAAATTACATATTTTGAAAAACATCGCTATTGTCAATCTTCTGACATAGCTATACAGTTGTGTTACATTTGGGAGGGCTAAATCGACATCTCCAAACTCATTGCTAAATTTGAACATACACGTGGATTATCCAAGACAGAAAGATGGAATTTATGTTTGCTTTATGAACCATTGCTCCCAAATGTAAAGCAGCTAGACACAGCTATCATTGATGGGCTGGATGAACAATCTCCCATAACCTGCCTTTTTTACAAAGTCATTTCTTCAAGTTACGTAACACCTACAGTAGCTATAACAATGGTGAAAGTTGAAGAATCAAGCTGAGGTATCCACCTACAAATGTGTGGGTCCCAACAAACTCCCAACAAACAAAAGGGTAGCATAGGTGAAAATAAGCCATTGTTATCTCATTGATTGTCAGGAAGGCAGCCTTTCATGCTACAATGTGTCCAAATTAAGGAGCTCTGACTGTAGCTCTGGGAAAGCAGGTTCTGTCTGGGTAATTAGACGTCAAGCTCTATTGCCTGTGCGGTGCTTGATGGGCTGAGGTCAACAGAGGTTACTGCAGATCATACATGATGTCATACATGTGTATGTCTGTGTCTGCAGATAATACAGAATGTCATACCTGTGTGTCTCCACAGATCATACAAAATGATGTCATACCCAGGGCCGGATTACCGAACGTGCGTGCAGTGCTTTTGGGGGGGGTCCCAGATGGCATATGAAAAAATAAACTCAGCCTCATGGCAAAATGTGAGCAAAAGCATGATAAAACGGTGCGTGTGTAACTGTGTGTGTACACATTCAGTTGTTTATGTTTGCGTGTGTGCATATCTTTTTGATTAGTCTGTGAAGGCTCCCTCTGACAACCAGAGATATCACTGCTTGACGTGGAGAGTGGTGAAGGTAGAGACAGAGGAGATAGAAAGACCTAGAAACCAGGAGAAGCAGGGAGGGAGGGGGATAAAAGTGCCAGAGAGAGAGAGAGAGAGAGAGACAGGGTAGAGTGGAGCAGCCTGCCTCCCTAACTCTGCCAGCACCGACAGGCAGTGTTGCTGACTCTACTGGGGTCTGATCTAGACGGGTCTCTTCTTCCTCCGTCAGTTTCTTCTTCCTCCTTCCGCACAAAATATGGGATCCGTGAGCCCCAAGCCAGGGGTCTGAGCAGAGGGCTTCTCCAGCCGAGCCTGACATGAGGGGACGGAGATGCGCTCAGCCGGGCTGCCTACAGTGGGCTTTATGGAGCTCCAGCTGAAGGGGGGTGGTCCCCTGGTGGTCCCGTCGAATACCATCTACAGCACCGTCCAGCAGCAGGACTACTCTGCAGGCGTATGGCTCCGCAGGAAAGAGAAAAAACTGGAGCATGTAAGCTTTCAGATGTTTGTCTGATAAGTTACTGTACTTGTGAAATCTACAGAACAGCATTGTGGGTCTATCGTTATTTGTAAGTTGGTGTTGGTGTTAGGTATTTTTTATCTGGTTGTTTCTATAGTTGAGTGTTTTGGGTTAGCAGTTCCCGTGCTTCTTTGTTATATGTATTCACTGGCTGCTGCATGATCTTATCTGCTTTAGTAGCGACTGCACTGTCTGACATAAATTATACAGTTTGACTTTATTGCTGCAGACAGCTATTGCATTATTAATTGCTCTCCTTTAGAGTGTAGAAGTTGGGTTCAGACTGCACTGTATGTTACACTGTCCTTCTCTCAGCACATATCAAAGCTGCAGGTTAAAGTTACATCTAGACTTTGTTTCCTCTATCGAAATCGCTCCTCTTTCACCCCAGCTGCCAAACTAACCCTGATTCAGATGACCATCCTACCCATGCTAGATTATGGAGACGTAATTTAGAGAACGGCAGGTAGGGGTGCTCTTGAGCAGCTAGATGTACTTTACCGTTCTGCCATCAGATTTGCCACCAATGCTCCTCTTAGAAAACATCACTGCACTCTATACTCCTCTGTAAACGGGTCATCTCTGTATACCCGTCGCAAGACCCACTGGTTGATGCTTATTTATAAAACCCTCTTAGGCCTCACTCCCCCCTATCTGAGATATCTACTCATCTTCCATCCCTGGGCCGCGACTGGAACGAGCTGCAACGAACACTCAAACTGGTTTTATCTCAATTACTTCATTCAAAGACTCAATCATGGACACTCTTGCAGACAGTTGTGGCTGCTTTGCATGATGTATTCTTGTCTCTACCTTCTTGCCCTTTGTGCTGTTGTTTGTGCCCAGTAACGTTTGTACCCTGTTTTGTGCTGCTACCATGTTGTGTTGTTGCCATGTTGTGTTGCTACCATGTGTTGTCATGTTGTATTGCTACCATGCTGTGTTGTCATGTGTTGCTGCCATGCTATGTTGTTGTCTTAGGTCTCTCTTTATGTAGTGTTGTGTTGTCTCTCTTGTCGTGATGGGTGTTTTGCCCTATATTTTTATTTTATGTATTTATATTTTTAATCCCAGCCCCCAACCTCGCAGGAGGCCTTTTGCCTTTTGGTAGGCCGTCATTGTAAATAAGAATTTGTTCTTAAATGACTTGCCTAGTTAAAAAAGGTTAAATAAAACATTAAAATATTAAATAAATGTGTTAATTCTCCCAGTGCTCAGTTGATGCTGTTAGCCTGAGCCGGATGTAGAGGAGTGCTGGCATTGTTTAACGATTTGCTCCTCGTAGCCATACTCTGAATCACAACTGATTTATCCATATGCTGTTATAAGTGATGCTTCAATGTGCTCTTCTTATTGAAGGAAGTTAATATGAGTCAGACTTAGAGTAAAGCTTTGTTTTTTGGCTTTCTTCCAGTCAGTATCTTAAAAGTGGAGTAAAAGGCTTAAATTCATATTCATCAAGGCATCTATTCATATTCATCAAGGCATCTATTCATATTCTATCAAGGCATCTATTCATATTCATCAAGGCATCTATTCATATTCATCAAGGCATCTATTCATATTCATCAAGGCATCTATTCATATTCTATCAAGGCATCTATTCATATTCATCAAGGCATCTATTCATATTCTATCAAGGCATCTATTCATATTCTATCAAGGCATCTATTCATATTCTATAAAGGCATCTATTCATATTCTATCAAGGCATCTATTCATATTCTATCAAGGCATCTATTCATATTCATCAAGGCATCTATTCATATTCTATCAAGGCATCTATTCATATTCATCAAGGCATCTATTCATATTCATCAAGGCATCTATTCATATTCATCAAGGCATCTATTCATATTCATCAAGGCATCTATTCATATTCATCAAGGCATCTATTCATATTCTATCAAGGCATCTATTCATATTCATCAAGGCATCTATTCATCAAGGCATCTATTCATATTCATCAAGGCATATATTCATATTCTATCAAGGCATCTATTCATATTCTATCAAGGCATCTATTCATATTCATCAAGGCATCTATTCATATTCATCAAGGCATCTATTCATATTCATCAAGGCATCTATTCATATTCTATCAAGGCATCTATTCATATTCATCAAGGCATCTATTCATATTCTATCAAGGCATCTATTCATATTCATCAAGGCATCTATTCATATTCATCAAGGCATCTATTCATATTCTATCAAGGCATCTACAAAAATGCAAATGTACATGTAGATACAGTCCAGTGGATTGTTCATCTAGTGCAGGGGTGCACAATTAGAATTCAAAGAGGTCCAGTGACTAACATTTTCTCCCCCCAAATGTCTAAACCATTAAAATGTCTAACGTGCATATGTAGTTCATGTATATATATAGCTAATAAACAAAGTACTACATTTCAATAACATTTCAACAATATTTATTGCACATTTTCAATGCAGACACATTAAACATGAGGTAAAATAAATATGCAGACTAACCATAAATAAAAGTAGGCCTATCACAAATGTTCTCATTTCAAGAAAAACAAGACTGCATCTTCACAAAAAAATAACAAAAGTGCCTGTTTCTGAAAAAAGTGCTATGATTTTTGAACAAATAAGAAACCACAGGTTTAATATTTACCTTTCCTACTCTTTCCCACTTCACTTCTCCATCTCTCTTCGTTAGTGAGAGAAATGGGCTGTTGCTTGCCCTGCCAGTAATTTGAACCTTGGCTGGAATGAAGTCAGTGCCATTCTCATGCACATATGTAGGTGCTCATTGGTGAGTCTAGAACGGTACTTATTTTTAATGATGTTTATAGTGGAGAAAGAAGATTCACAGCTGTATGTGGAGCCAAACATGCTCAAGGTGT
The DNA here is from genome assembly GCF_045791955.1 of Oncorhynchus clarkii lewisi. Classification (NCBI taxonomy): domain Eukaryota; kingdom Metazoa; phylum Chordata; class Actinopteri; order Salmoniformes; family Salmonidae; genus Oncorhynchus; species Oncorhynchus clarkii. Next base: position 19,868,113 of record NC_092169.1, read on the forward strand.
GTAGTGCTACTTTGGTTAGACCATGGGAAACAATCACAGGCCTGTTTTCTGCCTGCAGCCAGAAAGTGTCATGATCAGTTAGTTGAAAGTGCTCTCTTAGTGCAACATTTGCTTGCAGATCAATCAGTTCCATCTGTAGAGATCCAGCATGTGCCCACTTGAAGGTCTGTGTCACCTCCTTTGAAAATCCCCTGAAATCTGTGATGAGGAATGGATTCTCAATTGGAAGAAGGAGATGCTGTGCAAGGCTGAAGCTATCAAAGCAATTTATGAAGTTTCCTATCAGCTTATCTATGAAGAGAGAAACATCTCTCTCACCCTGAATCTGTTCCTGTACTTTTGGGAAGTGTGCAAAGTCTCATTGAAGATCTTCCTTGAGCACTTCCAGTTTCCTGTGGAAGGAGCGGACAGATGTCATCAAATCACAAGCTGAAATGTTCTTACCCTATAGTTTCACATTGAGCTCGTTAAGGTGTGATGTCTACCAAAAAAGCAACAATATCCATTTTGCAATTGTCTTGCAAAAAAAGTGAAAACTGGGTTGCCTTCTGACTCTTGAGCTGTTCTAAGAAAACCGTTATTACCTTTCGAATGGACCAAAAGCCTTCCAACACCCTGCCTTTACTGAGCCATCTTATGTTGTTGTGCACCAATAGGTCATTTGCATTTGCCTCAACTTATTTCATCAATTCTCTCAGCAGGCGATGTTGATGAGATGAGGATGCCCTGAGGAAGTTGATGAGTTTCATCATTGTATTCATCACTTCAGCATACACTTCTGACAGATTGGCGCACAGGACAGACTGATGAGTGATGCAGTGGTAAGCTGTGAGATCAGGGTTGTCCTCTTTCAGCTGTGCCACAGCTCCTCTCTCTCTTCCTATCATGACAGGGAACCCATCTAAGGTGATATACACCACTTATTGTAGATCTATCCCCCTCTTTCTCAGCATCTCCTTTAGGGCCATGTCTATGCCCTTTTCTCTTGTATGTGTCTCGAGTGGTGTTACACCTAACAGGTCTTCACAGAATTTCTTCTTCTCTAACATACACCAGAGAAGCTGGGCATGATCATTCACATCAGTAGATTCATCAACAACTAATGCTATGCATTGTGCACTCCAAATAGCTTCATCAAGCTGTGTTAATATGCATTGTTAACATTCACTTTGATTGGCTGAGTTTCATGAAGTTATTTAAATAATGCACGTGATTGGACAACACACAGTAGTATGGGGCGCTGTCTGGGACCTTCCCAGCGCAGTATGTGTACATTTAAAAAAAGGGTTGCTTCATCAGTATTTAATTTAACAATTATTTATGAGAAATGTGTCGAGGTCCAGAGAGAACCTTCACTCGGTCCGTACCAGGACTGAGGTCCCGCCAATTGTGCACCTCTGATCTAGTGGCTAGCCTGCAGCCAGCGTTTTGAACTGGAAATGTTGCGTTGACTATTTGATGTTTCAATGGGAGATGGCATTGTCTGAGTGATGTGGTAACACTTTACATTAAGTGGCCCCTATTACTATGTAAATAACACAGTAATACTATGTTAACATTGTAGTTACATAGGTTTTAATATGTAATCACATGGTAATAGGGTTGTTGCGGAATCAGTTAGTACACAATTGGAACAAGGGATGTGTAATTACAGTCCCTTGCTGAACGTTATACCACATGTAACTACACTGAACAGAAATAGAAACAAAACATGTAAATTGTTGGTCCCATGTTTCATGAGCTGAAATAAAAGATCCCAGAAATGTTCATTATGCACAAAAATGTGTTTACATCCCTGTTAGTGAACATTTCTCATTTGCCAATATAAGCCATCCACCTGATAGGTGTGGCATATCAAGAAGCTGATTAAACAGCATGATCGTTACACAGGTGCACCTTGTACTGGGGACAATAAAAGGCCACTCTAAAATGTGCAGTTTTGTCACACAACACAATGCCACAGAGCATGCAGTTGGCATGCTGACTGCAGGAATGTCTACCAGAGCTGTCGCCACAGAATTAAATGTTAATTTCGCTAACATAAGCCAACTCCAAGGTCGTTTTAGAGAATTTGGCAGTATGTCTAACCGGCATCAAGACCACAGACCACGTGTATGGCGTTGTGTGGGCGAGCGGCTTTCTGATGTCAACGTTGTGAACTGAGTGCCCCATGGTGGTGGTGCAGTTATGGTATGGGCAGGCATAAGCTAAGGACAACGAACACAATTGCATTATTATCGATGGCAATTTGAATGCACAGAGATAACGTGATGAGATCCTGAGGCCCATTGTCGTTCCATTCATCCGCTGCCATCACCTCATGTTTCAGAATGATATTGCACAACCCCATGTCGCAAGAATCTGTGCACAATTCCAAGAAGCTGAAAATGTCCCAGTTCTTTCATGGTCTGCATACTCACCAGACATGTCACCCATTGAGCCTGTTTGGGATGCTCTGGATCGACATGTACGACAGCGTGTTCCAGTTTCCGCCAATATCCAGCAACTTCATACAGCCATTGAAGAGGAGTAGGGCAACATTCCACAAGCCATAATCAACAGCGTGATCAACTATATACGAAGGAGATGTGTCATGCTGCATGAGGCAAATGGTGGTCACACCAGATACAAACTGATTTTCTGATCCCCTCCCCTACCTTTTTTTCCAAAGGTATCTGTGACCAACAGATGCATATCTGTATTCCCAGTCATGTGAAATCCATGGATTAGGGCCTAATTTATTTATTTAAATTGACTGATTTCCTTATATGAACTGTAAATCTTTGAAATTGTTGCATGTTACTTTTATATTTTAGTTCAGTGTGCTTATGTTATAACACATTTTCTTGTTCCACTATGTAACCGTTTTGTAATTACATGTTTGAAAGTCACCTGTGAATTACCATGTTAATAACTCAAACCATAATCTGATCTTGTTACATGTAGCAACAAGGTGTCACTACCATTGAATCCACATGTAATACCAGGGTTGATAAATAGACTAGGACCTGGTAACAACAATTGTAACAAGGTACATCCTGTCATTAACTACTGGTAATTTTCTATTTGTTTATTTCTATGTTATGACCTGGTTCAAAGGTGATACCAAATAAAGTATAATCTAAGAACAATGTAGTTGCATAGGATATACTTGTAATTATCATGTACCTAACCAGGAGCAAGTAACTTAATGTAAAGTGAACCCAGTAGGGTATAACCTTTATAATTAGGATGTAACAACCTTTGCAGATAATATTCTAACCAGGGGAAATGAGACAGGAGAGCATTTTTCAGTTTTACTTTTCTTAAATGGATTTGACATAGACTCACAATCAAATTAAATTCCCTATTTCAGGCTCAAAGCAATAACTATTTTAGTTAGTAAAAACACAATTTCCCCATCATTCACTAATGTAGCTAGCTAGATGGCTAGCTAGGCACTGGTAGCCTAATGTCAGCACCTTTTCCACATTTTAATAAATGTTACTAAATCACAAAACTCATGAAACATTTAGTTTCAATGTTATTTCACTATTTGAGACCTACATAGCTTTTTTTGCACATTACAAACCTTTAAAAGCATGACAAATTACTGAGACTGAAATATCATATGGCTTCCATTTTGGCTGCAGAGGAGAGTGTGAGAGGTATTGATCAGTGATGTAATGGTAAAAAAAATAGGTGGGTAAACTCTGATCGCCTCTCGGGGTGAAAAACTCCCCATACTTTCAATGCTCTGGTGTCTAGCCAAAAGATTCCGACCCTACTGTTACGCTTGTTTACACTGAGCTGCACTGGGGTCGGAATGGATTCATGGTTAGATTAAGACACCGCAGAGCCGGCGCAAGATATGGGTCGGAAAACATTCTCAATGCGGGGATGGGGTGTGCCACTGTACATCAAGAATATTAAAATACTGCTAGTTTTTCAGGAAAACTGCCCTTTTCATCCTCATGCTAGCTAGCAGTAGCCACCACCGCCATTGTGGAATGGCACTTCGTGTTGAACAACAAAGGGGCGGATTGGCTGCACTTCAACAAGAAGTGACATTCCATAATGGCTGCTGTGGTTACTGCTAGCTAGCTTGATGATGAAAAGGGTAGCTTTACAGAAAAACAAATAGTCCTTCAGTCTTCCCGGTGTAACAGTTGGGATGGGATAATTCGGAGTACAAAGCAATTTCTTATACCTGGATTGAGATAAGTTTGGTTAGAGCCTGTAAGGAAGCATTTCACTGTAACCTGTTGTATTCGGCGCACGTGACAAATAAACTTTGATTTGATTGGTTTTCCGCACCAATATCTTGCTTCGGTGCCAATAACGCCAATCAACGCGCCAATAACCATCTCCCGTGGTGTCTTAATCTAACAATGATGGCATTCTTATTTTTTTTCTTTTCTTCTTTTGAATGTGGAAACGTCCAAATGTCCATCTATTTATTAATAGTTAACAAAAAGGTTAACTGTTTTAAAAGTTTATTTAAATGATTTTGTATAAGTGAGAGTTCACCAGGAAGTGATGTCACACTGACCTCTCACACTCTCCTCTGCAGCCAAAATGGAGGTCACGTGCTATTTTTTTCCAGAATCCTTGGGACGTCCCTACCACCATTGAAGTTGACATTTTAAAAGGTAAGGGCAGGGGTTAGGGCATGGACGTCCCAAGGATCCAGGATACCATTTCCGTCTCTTAATTTTTCCTGTTTAGGCCTATAAAGATTTGTAATGTGCAAAAGTGCAATCCAAGTGTCAAAATTGTGAAATGTTTCATATGTTTTATGACTATTTTGTCATGTTTATTGATTTGTTAAATGTGCTGACATTGTGCCAGTGCTTAGCTAGCTAGCTTTACCACCACCCTGTTAGTAGGTTTTACTAACTATAATAGTTATGGCTTTGAGTCTGAAATGGGGAATTGAATTTGATCGGTGTCTTTGTCAAATCTCTTAAAGAAATGTATCCTGGTTAACCTATTAGCCTAAGATTGTTACGTTGTAATTAAAATGTCACTTCACTTTACAAGTTGCTTGCTCCTGGGTAAGTACGACGTGAGTACATGTATATCACATGTAACAACATTGTAATTACAGTTGGTTGTTAAATATTGCTACATTGAAAGTGCAATGTAACTTAAAAGGTTTAAATCTAATGTTCTCCTGTCTCCTAATTTCTCCGGTTTAGCCTATTGTCTGTAAAGGTTGATACATTGTAACTACATGGTAATTATAAAGGTTATACCCTACTGGGCTTCACATTACATTAAGTTGCTTGGTCTAGGGTAGTTACATGATAATTACAAGTATATACATTGTTCTTACATTACACTTGATTTGGTATAGCTTTTGAGCCAGGTCATAAACAAATTTAAAATGACTGGTAGTTAATGACAGGATGTGCATTGTTACAATTGTTATTACCAGGTCCTAGCCTATTTATCAACCCTGTTATTCCAGTACATTCCATGGTAGTGGCACCTTGTAATTAACAAGGTCATATTTTAGTTTGAGTTATTAACATGGTAATTCACAGGTGACTTTCAAATGTGTAATTACAAAAAATGAGTTACATAGTGGAACAAGAGAATGTGTAATAGCATCAGTTGTTACACATGTGGAATAACCTTCAGCAAGTGAATGTGTAATTACACATTCCTTGTTTCAATTGTGTAATAACTGATTTCGCAACAACCACTATTATCATGTAGTATGTAGTAAAATCTATGTAACTACTGTTAAGTTATTACTGTGTTAGATACATAGTTATAGGGGCAACTTAATGTAAGCGTTACCAGTGATGCTTTAGCAACCCAGCTTTCTCTGCTCTGCCTGCATATCCAAAGAGGAGAGGAAAGTCTGCAGCTGCAGCCTCTTCAAACGTGCCTAACTCCACTCCTGGCTGCTCATCCTGTCACACCATGCAGTTAGCCAGCTCTTACAACCCCCCCAGAAAGGAAGCTATTTCCTTCCTGAGTTTCACTCTGTGAAATTTGTTGCAACAATTTATTAAGTCTTGAAAAAGTCTGCAACTTCATTGAATTCGGAACAGGGCAATATGTGGTATTTTTTTTATTTCACCTTTATTTAACCAGGTAGGCTAGTTGAGAACAAGTTCTCATTTACAACTGCGACCTGGCCAAGATAAAGCAAAGCAGTTCGACACATACAACCACACAGAGTTACCCATGGAATAAACAAACACAGTCAATAAGACAGTAGAAAAATAAGGAAGTATATATACAGTGTGACTGTATGAATGACTGTATGAAAACAAAACAACACTTGCGATAATGTATTCTGTACCTTGCTTTCGTGAAACTTGAGTCTTGAAGAGAATAAAGTAATCAACACCATTCCACCATGAACAGTCACCCACCTTAAATCAACTGTGAATAGGGCATAATCTTTGTTTTGCTCTGAGAACTCAAACTCATAAACCGCAAGCGCAGAGAGGCCGAGGGAAATAGTTTGGGAGAGTCGTGCTGCGCCATGAAGCAGTAGAGGTATTATGCTTGCTGTTAAAAGCAGTGAAGATTGTAAATGGCATGGTGTTGAAGGTTTATACAAATATCCGCTGTTTAAAACTAAATGTTAGTCTAAACGAAATGTGACATAATGTCTAGATGCTTTTTATAGTGGAGATCAACTTTATAACTTCCCTGTCTGGGCTGATGAGATAGTGGATTGTGCAGTCAAATGGAACGGAGTAAATAGGCATTTTAATGTCATAGATTTAGCCGGTGGTAACTTGTGGAATTGACACTGGGTAGAATGCGCTTTTAACCAATCAGCATTCAGGATTAGACCCACCCGTTGTAAATTGTGAGGTGTGATATGATAGGTTCAGCAGGCGTTCACCCACACAACTGATAAGGAAATGTGATTTAATAAATTATTAGAATATTACACTCCTGAAACCATAAATCTGAAACCCTGTGATGTGTATGAAATTGATTTCAATCATTAGACTATCATAATACATGTGTGTAATTTGAATCATTAGATTATCATAATACATGTGTGTAATTTGAATCATTAGATTATCATAATACATGTGTGTAAGTGTTAGTCAGTAGAATCATTCGATTATTATATTATAATACTGTGTGTGGTTTTAGTCAGTGGAATAATAATATATCCTGGAGTGTAGTTCTTAGTCAGAATCAACGTTTTGGGAACAGTGTGTCTAGTATTTTGATAACAGACTGTCTGTCTGAGCCAGATTCGGGGCCGACCTTGGCTGGGACACTGAGAACTTCCCAGTCCCAGGTCTCTCCCTATTTTAAGGGAGGGCAGGAAGACGCTATTCTCACGGACTCCCCTAATCTCTATTGGTTGTGCAAATTTGATGGTTTGTGTGGAAGTATGTGTGTCACTATAAATTGAAGGTCTTTGTGCTGTGCACGTCAGAACGTTCCGTGAATAAACATTTAACTTTGGTAGACTGGGCCTCTGTCTGTTCTCATTTCTATCAGTATCTTACAAATCCTGATATAACAGACTGAGAGTAATACAATTGAATTGGTTAATGAACAGGAGAACAGAATTATCTTAACAACAACCCACGGGATACTGCTAGAGAAGAGCATCGCCTTTCCTTCCAGTTGCTGCCACTGACTGGAACGAACTGCAAAAATCACTGAAGCTGGAGATTCCCATCTCCCTCACTAGCTTTAAGAACCATCTGTCAGAGCAGCTCACAGATCACTGCACCTGTTCATAGCCCATCTGTATACAGCCCATCTATCTACCTCATTCCCATACTGTATTTATTTATTTAGCTCCTTTTGCACCACAGTATCTCTACTTGCACATCCATCTTTTGCACATCTACCATTCCGGTGTTTAATTGCCATATTGTAATTACTTCGCCACCATGGCCTATTTATTGCCTTAACTCCCTTATTTGACCTTATTTGCACTCACTGTATATAGACTTTGTTTTCTTTTTTTTTCTACTGTATTATTGACTGTATGTTTTGTTCATTCCATGTGTAACTCTGTGTTGTTGTATGTGTCGAACTGCTATGCTTTATCTTGGCCAGGTCGCAGTTGCAAATGAGAAATTGTTCTCAACTAGCTTACCTGGTTAAATAAAGGTGAAATAAAATAAAAAAATATCATGTCTGTCTATCCGACATTTGCAACATTGTTTCAATATTCAAATTCGATATCCAACTGTCATAGTAATGAACGTGTAGAGGTCGGGAGTCGAGATGAGAGAGTGAGGCAGGCAGCGTTTCTCAGCAAGTCGAATCAGCTGGCGTTCCTTTTTATGGATATATACAAATAAATTTTAATTGAAAAAAGGTCAAACAAAACGAAGTGCAGCTAGTTTGCAGTCTTTCCAGCTTCAGTTTGAAGTTATTTTGTTAGCTGTGTTGTTGTCTAGCTCCTCTGAACAACAGTGTCCTAACGAGAGATATTTTTATGCCAGGCGAAATCGTGCCTCGTTAGCTCATTGTTATGGATGTGTTGTTATGTGTTAATAACATTTAGACTACGTTACCCAGCAGGCTATGTGGGAGGCGGATGATTGAAGAATGCCTTGCATGGCTAAACATGGAGTTTTCTAGCCGAAGTATGTTCATTGAAAGTAGTTAAACCTACGCCCCAGTTTGTCATTATACAGTATAAGGAACAAACATAACATGGTGTCAGATTGGTAGTCTCTATGACAAGACAGAGAAAAGAAAGGAGTAACTCTGCAAATTTCCGCGACGAAAATTGAACATTCTACCACAAGTCAATTGACGTGAGTAGTCGAAGATGCTAGCTTGCAAGAGCGAGGACAACGAGCCGCAGCAGTGAGTGACAGCAGCGAGAGCGAGGCTGCATTGGAATCTGTTGAAGAGCAAGTTGATGAGCAACATACTGAAGTAAGAGAAATTGACACTGTTCCTGTTCTCCGTCATGGATAGGCGTAGTCCTCCTGCTCCTATGCAGTTAACAGGCAATTTAGCTGACAATTGGAAACGTTTCAAGTAGAGATTCAATATCTACCTAGCAGCCAGTGGTGCAAGGGGAGAGGATGCCAAATTGAAAGCTTCCATTGTTCTGCATGTTATTGGAGAGGATGCATTGGACATTTACAATAGCTTTCAGCAAGACGAGGCAAACTTGACATTGACTGTGCTAATGGCTAAATTTGAGGAGTACTTTGTACCAAGCCAGAACGTCACGTTTGAGAGATACAAGTTTTTCTCTCATGATCAGAAACAGGGAGTCAGTTTTAACCAGTATTTGGCTGAGCTAAACACACTGAGCAAAACGTGTGAATCCTGAAAGACAGGATAGTCTGTGGCATACTTGATAATGGACTCAAGGAGAGATTGCTGCGTGAGCAAGATTTAACTTTTGATAAAGCAGTGAATATGTGTGGAGCAGCTGAAACCACCAGAGCACAAGCTAAAGAGCTGAGCAGCGATGAGACGTCAGTGCATGCAATAAAAAGTGAGGAGCAATACACACAACGCTTTACAAAGCAAAAACAAGCAAAAGAGAGAAATCAAAACACTACATGTGGAAAATGTGGATTTATCCACAAGCCAAAAAAATGCCCTGCATATGGCAAATCATGTAACAACTGTGGGAAAAAATAATAATTTCTCAAAATGCTGCAAAGCTGAGGCTACAAAGAAAAAGGTTCACACAGTTGAGGAGATGGAAGAATTCTTTGTTGATTCTGTGGAAATATGCAATGCAGTAACTACTGAATGGATTGTGCCATTGACTGTGAATGAAACTATAATACCATTCAAGCTTGATACTGGAGCACAGGTAAACCTGTTGTCGCTGGATGACTACAAAACACTGAAGGTGAAGAGCAAAATACACCCGGTGAAAATGAAGGTTACTGGTTATACTGGGGAGAACGTACCAGTCAAAGGTAGCTGCAAAGTAACTTTACAGCACAGAGGAAAACAGTTCAGAGCACAGCTGCTGATTGTGGAAAAGAGTGTACAGCCTATTCTAGGAATCAATGCATGTGAAAAGCTCAATTTGTTGAAAAGAGTGTATGTAGTGACATCACAGACTGAAAATGTCCAAGAATCAATATTGGCTGTGTATGAGGATGTGTTTGAGGGTCTTGGATGTTTACCAAGAGAACACAAAATATGTACTGATGACAAAATTACTCCAGTTGTAAATGCATGCAGAAATGTTCCATTTACACTGAGGAAAAAGCTCAAAGAGGAACTCGGACACATGGAAAAGATGGACGTCATCACAAAAATGGATGAACCTACAGATTGGGTAAGCTCACTGGTTATTGTGGTGAAAAAGAACAGCGATCTCAGGATATGTCTTGACCCGAGAGATCTCAACAGAGCAATCAAGAGAGAGCAGTTGCCAACCAGAGAAGAGATAATGTTGCAGTTTGCTGGAGCAAAGTGGTTCAGTAAGCTTGATGCCTCATCAGGATTCTGGCAAATGAAGCTAGATGATGCAAGCTCAAGGTTATGCACATTCAACACACCTGAGGGCAGATATATATTTCTTCGTCTACCATATGGGATTCTCTCAGCGCCAGAGGTCTACCACAAGACAATCCACATGATATTCGAGCACATTACAGGAGTGGAGACTATGATGGATGGCATCATCGTTTGGGGGTCCACAAAAGAAGAACACGACAGGCGCAGAGACAAGGTATGCACAAATAGAGAAAGAACTACTGGCAAGCACATAAAAGGTTTCACCAATACGTCTACAGACGAAACTTCGAAGTAGAAACCGACCACAAACCATTGGTGTCAATCATGTCTAAGCCACTGAATGATTGTCCAATGAGAATCCAGAGAATGTTGATCAGACTGCAAAAGTATGATGTGAAGATGATCTATACCCTGGGAAAGTTCATGTTTGCCGCCGACACTCTTTCTCGAGCAGTCGACAAGAAGGAGAGTTTCGACACACAGAAAAACACTGAGATTCAGGCCTACGTCGACATGATTGTAGCATCACTTCCTGTGTCTTCTGAGAGAATGGAGATCAAAAGAGAGACCACAGCTGAACAAACAATGACAGAGTTGAAATAAACAACATGGCCTACACAGAAAAACAACTGTTCAAGGAGAATACAGGATTACTGGATGTGCAGAGCAGAACTCACCGTTGTGGATGACATAGTGTTCAAAGGCAACAAGATTGTCATTTCCATGACACTACGCAAAGAAATGCTACAGAAAATACACGAGGGCCACTTCGGTGAAGAAAAAATACAAACGACGAGCATGAGAAGTAATGTACTGGCCAAGAATGAACCAGGAAATCAGCCAGACCACTGCTTCATGTGAACTGTGTTTGACCTACAGGTCAAAGCAGCAAGCAGAGCCGCTAATGCCTCATCCAGTACCCAACAGACCCTACTACAAAGTTGGAGTTGACCTTTTTGACTGCAATGGCAAAAGTCACATTGTTGTTACCGACTACTACTCAACTACCCTGAAGTAGCAACATTGCCAACTACCTCCAGCAAAGCTGTAATCACCTACCTGAAATCAGTCTTTGCAAGACATGGGGTTGCGTCTGAACTGTAATCGGACAATGGCCCGCAGTTCTCAAGTTCCGAATTCCGATCGTTCGCTAACGACTGGGGATTCCGACACAACACCTCCAGCCCCAACTACCCAAGGTCCAACGGCTTAGCAGAGAGTTCAGTCAAAATTGTCAAAGGTCTGATGAAAAAGGCACACGATGGAAAGGAGGATTTCCTAAAAAATCTGGTGATCTACTGCAGCGCACCGCTGCAGAATGGACTTTCACCTGCACAAATGTTGATGGGATGTCGCATCAGAACCACACTACCCATCCATGAGGACTTGCTAACACCCAGAGGTGCTCACAAAGTCAAACTTGCAAAGGAAAAGCAGAAAGACAAACAAAAACAGCGACACAACAAAAGTGCAAGACACTTACCTGAACTGAAACCTGGAGATCATGTACGACCCCGAGACATCACTACAGGAACCTGGATGCAGCAAGGGTGTGTGCAGAGAGAAGTTGCACCGCGATTCTATGAGATCCAAACGGAACATGGATCACAACTGAGACGAAACAGAGTGGATCTAAGGCTGCAGCCATTCACTCAAGGGACTGAGGATCATCAGGAGGATACTGCTGAAGCGTCAAATGCCTTTAGAAATGGACAATTCAGTCAGAACACCCTGACTGACAATGAACACTGTCCAACTGTTTCAGGAAGCACTTCAGCAGAATGACCAAAAAGGACTGCCAGAGCCCCTGAAAGGCTTATTGAGAATTGCTAAAAAAAAAAAAAAAACACCTGGACTGAATGTTTGGTTTATGTGAAAATGAAATAGGTTCACAATAGAGTATTGATGAACAGACTATATTTAGTCTAAAAATATTTAATTTGTTAAGACATTTTTTTGGGGGGGAAGAAATGTGTGTTATTGAAAATGGCATGTTATGCAGGTTGAGTAAACAAATGTGATGTGACATGTGTAATTACATAGAAAAGTTGTTTTATTTTAAAGGAAAGAAGATGTGTTGTTATGTGTTAATAACGTTTAGACGACTTTACCCAGCAGGCTATGCGGGAGGCGGATGATTGAAGAATGCCTTGCGTGGGTAAACATGGAGTTTTATGGCTGAAGTATATGTTCATTAAAAGTAGTTAAACCTACTCCCCAGTTTGTCATTATATAAGGAACAAACATAACAATGGATGTGTCCAAATAAATGTCACTACAAAACAGCTTAAACAAATGCAGCCACTGTTGTTATTCTTTCTGCACTGTTTGGCATGACTGTAAGTTAGCCGTAGTTGGCTAGCAAGCAATAATATGAACGTTGCCAGCCAGGGTGGCAGTGCAACATTTAGAACGAATGACTGGGTTGCGTCCATAGATACAGAACAAAAAGACTGAACGACTGGGTCGCGTCTCTGGCAACCGAACAAATAGAACAAACAACCAGCCGGCTTTGCTAGCAACCCTAGATTTGTTTCGGGACTATATCTTCTGGAAGGTAGAAAGAGTATGAATAAATTAATCATAATAATGTTTTTAATTAAAATATGTCAATCATTATTTGAATATGTTGGTAACCCGTTGTATAACAGTGATAATGTGTTTGGAGGATATATCGGCACGTGAAAATATATCCTCCAAACACCGGCTTCGAGGGCATTATCACTTAATCCTCATACAGTTGAAGTCGGAAGTTTACATACACTTGTTGGAGTCATTAAAACTCATTTTTCAACCACTCAACAGATTTCTTGTTAACAAACTATAGTTTTGTCAAGTTGGTTAGGACATCTACTTTGTGCATGACACAAGTAATTTTTCCAACAATTGTTTACAGACAGATTATTTAACTTATAATACTATATCACAATTCCAGTGGGTCAGAAGTTTACATACAATAAGTTGACTGTACATTTAAACAGCTTGGAAAATTCCAGCAAATGATGTCATGGCTTTAGAAGCTTCTGAGAGGCTAATTGGCATAATTTGAGTCAATTGGAGGTGTACCTGTGGATATATTTCAAGGCCTACCTTCAAACTCAGTGCCTCTTTGCTTGACATAATGGGAAAATCAATAGAAATCAGCCAAGACCTCAGAAAAAAAATTTTTGACCTCCACATGTCTGGTTCATCCTTGGGAGCAATTTCCAAACGCCTGAAGGTACCACGTTCATCTATACAAACAATAGTACACAAGTATAAACACCATGGGACCACGCAGCCGTCATACTTCTCAGGAAGGAGACGCGTTCTGTCTCCTAGAGATGAACGTACTTTGGTGTGAAAAGTGCAAATCATTCTCAGAACAACAGTAAAGGACCTTGTGAAGATGCTGGAGGAAACAGGTACAAAAGTATCTACATTCAGAGTTAAACAAGTCCTATATTGACATAACCTGAAAGGCCGCTCAGCAAGGAAGAAGCCACTGCTCCAAAACCTCCATAAAAAAGACAGACTACGGTTTGCAACTGTACATGGGGACAGAGATGGTACTTTTTGGAGAAATGTCCTCTGGTCTGATGAAACAAAAATAGAACTGTTTGGTCATAATGACCATCGTTATGTTTGGAGGAAAAGGGGAGGCTTGCAAGCCGAAGAACACCATCCCAATCGTGAAGCACGGGGGTGGCAGCATCATGTTGTGGGGGTGCTTTGCTGCAGGAGGGACTGGTGCACTTCACAAAATAGATGGCATCATGACAAAAGAAAATTATGTGGATATATTGAAGCAACATCTCAAGACATCAGTCAGCAAGTTAAAGCTTGGTCGCAAATGGGTCTTCCAAATGGACAATGACCCAAGCATACTTGCAAAGTTGTGGCAAAATGGCTTAAGGACAACAAAGTCAAGGTATTGGAGTGGCCATCACAAAGCCCTGACCTCAATCCTATTGAAAATTTGTTGGCAGAACTGAAAAAGAATGTGCGAGCAAGGAGGCCTACAAACCTGACTCAGTTACACCAGCTCTGTCAGGAGGAATGGGCCAAAATTCACCCAACTTATTGTGGGAAGCTTGTGGAAGGCTACCCGAACGTTTCACCCAAGTTAAACAAGGCAAAGCTACCAAATACTAATTGAGTGTCTGTAAACTTCTGACCCACTGGGAATTAGATGAAAGAAATAAAAGCTGAAATAAATCATTCTCTCAATTATTATTCTGACATTTCACATTCTTAAAATAAAGTGGTGATCCGAACTGCCCTAAAACAGGGAATTTTTACAAGGATTAAATGTCAGGAATTGTGAAGAACTTTGTTTAAATGTATTTGGCTAAGGTGTATGTAAACTTCCGATTTCAACTGTATATCTATGGATATGAGCCAGGAATATAATCATTCACATAACTCAGATAGTGTTTTATGTTTAGCTTTTTTACCCCGTTTTTCTCCCCAATTGGTCTTTACAGTCTTGTCTCGTCCCTGCAACTCCCATACAGACTTGGGAGAGGCGAAAGCCGTGCATCCTCCGAAACACAACCCAGCCAAGCCGCACTGCTGCTTGACACAATGCCCACTTAAACTGGAAGCCAGCCACACCAATGTGCCGGAAGAAACACCTTACAACCATGTCAGCGTGCACTGCACCCAGCTCGCCACAGGAGTCACTAGTGCGCAACAGGACAAGGACATTCCTGCCAGCCAAACCCTCCCCTAACCCGGATCAATTGTGCACCGCCCCATGGGTCTCCCGGTCGCGGCCCGGCTGTGACAGAGCCTGGACTCAAACCCAGAATCTTTAGTAGCACAGCTAGCACTGCGATGCAGTGCCTTAGACCACTGCGCCACTCGTCTAGTGTTTGATATGTTGAATTACAGGAAGAGTAGCCTAGTTGTTGCAATTAGTAAAAGCTAATTGGGGCTCTAAATAAACAAATCAGTAGCCTAACATTGTTAGGCTAGCAACTAGCAGCTAGGCAAATCATCTCACTGGAGAGGCATAATGCAGTTCAATATGAGGCAGAGCTATATGCGAGACATCTGAAGATAGACTCATTGCCTTATTTAAAGTGCCTTTGAACTTTACAGGTTGAGTGTATTGATGCAAGAGAACCTTTTTACTGAGGCAAATGTCAGTCTCCCAACAGGGTGCAGGGTTTCTGGATAATGAAGTGTTTCTCTTCCCGGAGCGGTTTTCTTCTCAGGGAGAGATTGGAGAAGCCCTAGCTGTGACAGTGAAACTAATGGGATCAGCTGCCAGGTCTGGCTGGCTGCCTTCTCATCCATTTCCACAATGTCTGTTAGAGTTAAAGAAAAGGGACAGTTCAGTCACCACTTTTTCTCTGCTGATGCCACACATTCAATCCCCCGAACGTCTGAGTGTTAGTTTATAGTTTTATTATGTACAGAATACGCATGGTATACACCGTCCAACGAAATGCTTACCTGCAGGTTCCTTCTTGACAACAACCATTTTTGTAAGAATATATATAAGAATATGAAGAAAGTAAATGGCTCAGTAGAATACGTTAGTTGTATAGTTATGACCTGAAATGACAAGAAACATTACATCAACTTGTACACTTGCCAATTAAGCTTTAACTTTCAAACTTCGTCCTCTACCAAGGGTTTCATCATCATGTCATCATCATAGTTTAATTCAAACATGTCATCCACAAATGTAGGGTTTATTTGATATTTTATGCACTGAGATTGTGCTTGCCTTACATCTGAGTTGACAGTGGCAAGACAGAATTCCAACTAAATGTACAGGCAAATAAAACCATACGCCTGGGGAATATGCCAGAAGAGAGGGAACATGGAAATGAAAGAGAAAATGATAACTAAGTTTTAGTTTAGCTTGGCCGGCATTGGTTTTGATATTATAGAACAAGAATAAACCAAACACTAGAGCCTTACTGTCCAGTATTTGTCAGTGCACATTGGTCACTATAACCACAGATACAGCAGAGGGTGCTATTGCCAAGTCTAAAAGATCTAAGGATCACAACGTTATGGCCTCATGAAAGGGATGCAGGTGGGTTTGTGATGTGCAGTGTGCAGAGCCTCACTTTACATGATGGCTCCATAACAATGTGTGAGAATCTACATTGCTGATTTCTGCTTCTTAATTAGCTTCCCGTGGGAAGTTAAAAGCTTACTGTCTGTCAGTGACAGAGGGCACTAACTGCATCAACACCATAGTGAAGCTTTCAATAGCACCACTGAGCACAGCTGTGAAGTCTTACACTCTGAGATATATGGAAATGGGAACGCATTCCAAATCAATGAATCTGTGGATCAGATATCCTGAAATGACTTCAAATTTGTTTATTTGTTGTTCCTATGCTGTCTTTCTTGGTGTCATAATATATTGTTCTGTATAGTGGTATATTGATTTTCTATATATCATGATGGCTTCTGATATAATGAAATATGGGTGTTTTATTTATATATAATACATTTGAACATAAGATCTGAGGCCAAGTTCATTACTGGCAGAGGCGGGTACTTGTACAGGATTTAAAGAGGTTTTGATAGAAGTGCGGGTGTAATGAATTATAATAATGGAATGTTTGTCACTGAGGCTCTAGATCAAATGTTTTCACACGCACCAACTCTTTACGTAATGACATAGACCTACTAGGTAAGGGGAGGGTGTGAACAAATAATAAGAGCAGTGTTGTGTTCGGAACCACCTAAAGCGAGACCGATTCAAGACCAAGACCGGAGCGAATCGTGTCCGAGTCGAGACCAAGACCAGGGGAGGGCAAGACCGATTCAAGTGTTCAAAATGTCCAGTATTTCTGTGTTTATATTTCAAAAGAATGTAATGGATACTTTAGACATTCAGAATGGTGAAAAAATGCATACTGAGGGTGGCAGCATAGCCTAGTGGTTAGCGTGTTGGACTACTAACCAAAAGGTTGCAAGATCAAAACCCTGAGCTGACAAGGTAGAAATCTGTCATTCTGCCCCTGAACAAGGCAGTTAACTCACTGTTCCTAGGCCGTCATTGAAAATAAGAATTTGTTCTTAACTGACTTGCCTAGTTAAATAAAGGTTACATAAAAAAACATTTAGCACACAAAGTAACAGATTATCTGAAGTGCAACAATGTTTCACACACAAGTTATTTTCAAAGAGAGCATGCAATAAAAAAGCACAGTGACCTATTGGCCATTACAAGTCACTGTGAATGGTTGATTCCACTGTCACTCCAAAATGTTGCCCTAATACAGTTGAATGGCAGATGCCTTCTATCAAGCTTCGGTTGGCCTAGCCAATGGGTGATTTAGCAATCTACAGTACATCTATCTCTCCAGAGACCACAAAAAAAAAAATCAATCAAAAAATGCTTAAACCATGCTTAAAACATTTTTGAGGTCTGGCAAATATTTTGAGGGTGTAGTTGCATTTAATTCAATTGAGCAAAACAAATCCCCTCCCCATTGATACAAATCAGCATTATATACAGTTCATTCAGAAAGTATTCAGACCCCTTGACTTTTGCCACATTTTGTTATGTTAAAATGGATTAAATAAATAAAAAATCATTGTGAATCTACACACAATACCTAATAATGACAAAGCAAAAACAAGTTTTTAGAAAAACAGAAATACCTTATTTAAATAAGTATCCGACCCTTTGCTATGAGACTCGAAATTGAGCACAGGTGCATCCTGTTTCCGTTGATCATCCTTGAGATGTTTCTACAACTTGATTGGAGTCCATCTGTGGTAAATTAAATTGATTGGACATGATTTAGACAGGCACACACCTGTCTATATAAGGTCCAACAGTTGACAATGCATGTCAGAGCAAAAAACCAAGCCATGAGGTCGAAGGAATTGTCCGTAGAGCTCCGAGACAGGATTGTTTCGAGGCACAGATCTGGGGAAGGGTACCAAAATATGTCTGCAGCATTGAAGGTCCCCAAGAACACAGTAGCCTACATCATTCTTAAATGGAAGAAGTTTGGAACCACCAAGACTCTTCCTAGTGCTGGCTGCCCAGCCAAACTGAGCAATCGGGGGAGAAGGGCCTTGGTCAGGGAGGTGACCAAGAAGCCAATGGTCACTCTGACAGAGCTGCAGGGTTCTTTTGTGGAAATGGGAGAATCTTCTAGAAGGACAACCATCTCTGCAGCGCTCCTCCAATCAGGCCTTTATGGTAGAGTGGACAAACTGAAGCCACTCCTCAGTAAAAGACACATGACAGCCTGCTTGGAGATTGCCAAAAAGCACTTAAAGACTCTGATGAAGTCTGATGAAACCAAGCTTGAACTCTTAGGCCTGATTGCCAAGCATCACATCTGCAAGAACCCTGGCACCATCTCTACGGTGAAGCATGGTGATGGCAGCATCATGCCGTGGGGATGTTTTTCAGCAGCAGGGACTGGGACAATAGTCAGGTTCAAGGAAAAGATGAATGGAGCAAAGTACAGAGAGATCCTTGATGAAAACCTGCTCCAGAGTGCTCAGGACCTCAGACTAGGGCGAAGGTTGACATTCCAACAGGACAATGACACTAAGCACACAGCCAAGACAAAGCAGGAGTGGCTTCGGGACAAGTCTCTGAATGTCCTTGAATGGCCCACCCAGAGCCCGGACTTGAACCTGATCGAACATCTCTGGAGAGACCTCAAAATAGCTGTGCAGCGGAACTCCCCATCCAACCTGACATAGCTTGAGAGGATCTGCAGAGAAGAATGGGATGAACTCCCCAAATACAGGTGTGCCAAGCTTGTAGCGTCATACCCAGGAAGACTCAAGGCTGTAATCAAGTGCTTCAACAAAGTACTGAGTAAATGGTCTGAATACTTATGTAAATGTGATCTTTCTTTTTTCTTGACCTGTTTTTGCTTTGTCATTATAGGGTATTATGTGTAGATTGAGTGTCACACCCTGATCTGTTTCACCTGTCCTCGTTATTGTCTCCACCCCCTCCAGGTGTTGCTTGTTTTCACCAGTGTATTTATTCCTGTGTTTCCTGTCGCTCTGTGCCAGTTCATCTTGTATGTTTCCAAGTCAACCAGCGTTTTCCCCGTTCTCCTGCTTTTGCATTCTCCTTTTTCTAGTCCCCCGGTTTTGACCCTTGCCTTTTTCTGGACTTTGTACACGCCTGCTTACCTCCTGGACTCTGATCTGGTTTTGACCTTTTTGCCTGTCCACGACCATTCTCCTGCCTACCCCTTTGGATTAATAAACATTGTAAGACTCCAACCATCTGCCCCCTGTGTCTGCATCTGGGTCTCGCCAGGTGCCTTGAAAATGAGGGGGGAATCAATTTAATACATTTTAGAATATTTTATTTATTTATTTAACCTTTATTTAACCAGGTAGGCAAGTTGAGAAGAAGTTCTCATTTACAATTGCGACCTGGCCAAGATAAAGCAAAGCAGTTCGACACATGCAACGACACAGAGTTACACATGGAGTAAAACAAACATACAGTCAATAATACAGTATAAACAAGTCTATATACGATGTGAGCAAATGAGGTGAGATAAGGGAGGTAAAGGCAAAAAAAGGCCATGGTGGCAAAGTAAATACAATATAGCAAGTAAAACACTGAAATGGTAGATTTGCAATGGAAGAATGTGCAAAGTAGAAATAAAAATAATGGGGTGCAAAGGAGCAAAATAAATAAATAAATTAAATACAGTAGGGAAAGAGGTAGTTGTTTGGGCTAAATTATAGGTGGGCTATGTACAGGTGCAGTAATCTGTGAGCTGCTCTGACAGTTGGTGCTTAAAGCTAGTGAGGGAGATAAGTGTTTCCAGTTTCAGAGATTTTTGTAGTTCGTTCCAGTCATTGGCAGCAGAGAACTGGAAGGAGAGGCGGCCAAAGAAATAATTGGTTTTGGGGGTGACTAGAGAGATATACCTGCTGGAGCGTGTGCTACAGGTGGGACATGCTATGGTGACCAGCGAGCTGAGATAAGGGGGGACTTTACCTAGCAGGGTCTTGTAGATGACATGGAGCCAGTGGGTTTGGCGACGAGTATGAAGCGAGGGCCAGCCAACGAGAGCGTACAGGTCGCAATGGTGGGTAGTATATGGGGCTTTGGTGACAAAACGGATTGCACTGTGATAGACTGCATCCAATTTGTTGAGTAGGGTATTGGAGGCTATTTTGTAAATGACATCGCCAAAGGATGGTCAGTTTTACAAGGGTATGTTTGGCAGCACGAGTGAAGGATGCTTTGTTGCGAAATAGGAAGCCAATTCTAGATTTAACTTTGGATTGGAGATGTTTGATATGGGTCTGGAAGGAGAGTTTACAGTCTAACCAGACACCTAAGTATTTGTAGTTGTCCACGTATTCTAAGTCAGAGCCGTCCAGAGTAGTGATGTTGGACAGGCGGGCAGGTGCAGGTAGCGATCGGTTGAAGAGCATGCATTTAGTTTTACTTGTATTTAAGAGCAATTGGAGGCCACGGAAGGAGAGTTGTATGACATTGAAGCTTGCCTGGAGGGTTGTTAACACAGTGTCCAAAGAAGGGCCAGAAGTATACAGAATGGTGTCGTCTGCGTAGAGGTGGATCAGAGACTCACCAGCAGCAAGAGTGACCTCATTGATGTATACAGAGAAGAGAGTCGGTCCAACAATTGAACCCTGTGGCACCCCCATAGAGACTGCCAGAGGTCCGGACAGCAGACCCTCCGATTTTACACACTGAACTCTATCAGAGAAGTAGTTGGTGAACCAGGCGAGGCAATCATTTGAGAAACCTAGGCTGTCGAGTCTGCCGATGAGGATGTGGTGATTGACAGAGTCGAAAGCCTTGGCCAGATCAATGAATACGGCTGCACAGTAATGTTTCTTATCGATGGCGGTTAAGATATCGTTTAAGAGCTTGAGCGTGGCTGAGGTGCACCCATGACCAGATCTGAAACCAGATTGCGTAGCAGAGAAGGTATGGTGAGATTCGAAATGGTCGGTAATCTGTTTGTTGACTTGGCTTTCGAAGACCTTAGAAAGACATGGTAGGTTAGGATTCAACCAGCGTATAAGGCTAAAACATAACAAAATGTGGAAGAAGTAAAGTGGTCTGAATACTTTCCGCATGCACTGTAATTTTGTCAGGTAGACCTACATTGCAGTCAACATTTATTTTGGAAAGTTTTTGGGGAAAGCTTTAATAAATGTTTATGCAAACAGCGCATGATGACTGGATTGCGCGTCGCAAATAGCCTTCTAACCAAGCCTAAGGACCAAACTTTTTCAATACCTGGTTTGCATACCCATTGTTACCTTAGGTAGAATTTACTGGTAGATATCATAAATTGAAAGGTCTTTCCTTACCTACCGGCTACCGATGTCATTCTTCTGTGAGCTGCTCCATGCTACAACCACTTGACCGCTGTGCGCTCTTGCTGCCTGCAGATGATATTCCACTGAAACTAGGCTGTGTGCTACTGGCATGTGAATATATTTCACGTGCTTTGCGATTGTGTAGGCTACTTTGAGCATGATTTCTCTATTGTACTACATATTTAGTAAGTCGTATAACTCCACGACACTACTTTGATGCGCAACAGTAGGGATTAAGAAGTGAGCATAGGCAATGCCCACTGAAAATAAAAGTAGGTAAAAGGAAAATAAAAGTAGAAGCGTACACCTGTGTATAGCCTCCACTACACCACTGACCCTTTGTGTTTTACAAAAAATGCACTCCTTTCTGAGTACAACAGCATCACGAGCCTACATTAGGTCCAATAGCTTCGCCACTGCGCAATGTCTTTAACAGATAAAGACTTTTACAATTTTCCCCTGCTTACTAATAGTGAGCGCCCAACTTTACAATTTCCCCCACTCTTCCCTGAGGTTATTTTTCAAAGAAAAGTAAAGGACAGTACTGTTACGCGTAAAGTAGGAATCACAGGTTTCAATAGGGCATAAGATGTGAATGTTTCAAGAAAGGAGTGTATATATTTGACCTGGCGAAGTCCTTTTATAAATTGACTGAATGGAAGCTGATAATTATGAATTTTTTACTCTGCTGGTCTCGGCTAGAAATTATAAGTCCTCACTGTCGGAGACTGAGTCAAGACTGAGCAAAAATGTATCTGACACAAGAGAAAAGACAGAGACACTCATGTGGACCGGACTTCGAGTACTACAACACTGAATAAGAGTTTCTTAATGACCTGGAGATCCTATGACATTACTCTCCTTTGGTAATACTATACTTTCCAGTTGTATAATAAAAAATAACTTACAGTAGTGGGAGAGCCATGCATGCATCTGCATGAAGATGACACAGGTTTGCTACATTTTTTTAATGTGTGTGAGTGCATGTGCTTGTGTGTGCCCATGTGTTTATTAGATGGGGCAGATTGGCTATGTCAATGCAGTATAATCCTGCTAATTCAGGGCATGCCGTCACACTTCTGGTCGATTCTCTGTTATATGGCCCCAGTGGGACCATTGAAGAAAGCCTTCAGGACACCATTTTTCAGCCCTCAGTGTAGGCTCTGCCTTACTCTACTGTAGAGTATACTTAGTGTACTATAAAGTGGGGTTAGAGAGTTATTGTGATAAGAGGGGTTAGAGCGTTGGCCTAGTAACCGAAAGGTTGCAAGATCGAATCCCCGAGCTGACAAGGTACAAATCTGTTGTTCTGCCCCTGTACAAGGCAGTTAACCCACTGTTCCTAGGCCATCACTGAAAATAAGAATTTGTTCTGAACTGACTTGCCTAGTTAAATAAAGGTAAAATAAAACAACATTTCTGTCGGAAGTTTACATACACTTATGTTGGAGTCATTGAAACTCGTTTTTCAACCCCTCCACACATTTCTTGTTAACAAACTATAGTTTTTGGAAGTCGGTTAGGACCTACTTTGTGCAGGACACAACACATTTTTGAGTCAATTGGAGGTGTATCTGTGGATTTCAAGGCCTACCTACAAACTCAGACCCTCTTTGCTAGACATCATGGGAAAATCAAAAGAAATCAGCCAAGACCTCCACAAGTCTGGTTCATCCTTGGGAGCAATTTCCAAATGCCTGAAGGTACCATGTTCATCTGTACAAACAATAGTACACAAGTATAAACACCATGGGACCACACAGCCGTCATACCGCTCAGGAAGGAGACGCGTTCTGTCTCCTAGAGATGGATCTACTTTGGTGCGAAAAGTGCAAATCAATCCCAGTACAACTGCAAAGGATCTTGTGAAGATGCTGGAGGAAACAGGTACAAAAGTATCTATATCCACAGTAAAACAAGTCCTATATCGTTAAAACCTGAAAGGGTTTAAAGCAAGGAAGAAGCCACTGCTCCAAAACCACCATAAAAAAGCCAGACTACGGTTGGCAACTGCACATGGGGACAAAAATCATACTTTTTGGAGAAATGTCCTCTCGTCTGATGAAACAAAAATAGAACTGTTTGGCCATAATGACCATCGTTATGTTTGGAGGAGAAGGGGGAGGCTTGCAAGCTGAAGAACACATCCCAACTGTGAAGCACAGGAGTGGTAGTATCATGTTGTGGGGGTGCTTTGCTGCAGGACGGACTGGTGCACTTCACAAAATAGATGGCATCATGAGGAAAGAAAGCTATCAAGACATCAGTCAGGAAGTTAAAGCTTGGTCGCAAATGGGTCTTCCAAATGGACAATGACCCCAAGCATACTTCCAAAGTTGTAGCAAAATGGCTTAAGGACAACAAAGTCAAGGTATTGGAGTGGCCATCACCAAGCCCTGACCTCAATCCTATTGAAAATGTGTAGACAGAACTGAAAAAGCGTGTGCGAGCAAGGAGGCCTACAAACCTGATTCAGTTACACCAGCTCTGTCAGGAGGAATGGGCCAAAATTCACCCAACTTATTGTGGGAAGCTTGTGGAAGGCTACCCGAAACATTTGACCCAAGTTAAACAATTTAACGGCAATGCTACCAAGTACAAATTGAGCATATGTAAACTTCTGAGCCACTGGGAATGTGATGAAATAAATAAAAGCTGAAATAAATCGTTCTCTCTACTATTATTGTGACATTTCACATTCTTAAAATAAAGTGGTGATCCTAAGACAGGGGATTTTTACTAGGATTAAATGTCAGGAATTGTGAAACTGAGTTTAAATGTATTTGGCTAAGGTGTATGTAAACTTCTGACTTCAACTGTATGTATTTTTGGAATGGTAAGGTGCATCACTATCATTAAAACAACTCATGTAAAGCTACAGTAGGTTTCAAAATCTATTGAACAGATATTTTGAATTAAACCAATAGAAATAGTAAACTATCCTCTTACCCAACTTATATGATACTGTATGTCAGGTTAATACAGCAGTTAGTTGTGTATTCTTCACATGCATCCTACTACAATTGCTTTTTATTAATCTCATCTCAAATGTTAGGTCTGACCCGGTAAACAATCATAGGGTAACATGCTTCAGTTACAGTTCAGCTCCAACCCTCAAGACCAGATGTTCCCAAATCCCAGACACGCACAATAACTTTACCCTGTACACTTCTCTAAAGTCCATATCAGCCACATTAGCCTAATATCAGCCACATTAGCCTAATATCCCCAGTTAACTCAAATCCCCTCTGCTCTTTTGGTAAAGTGTTTTGCATTAAACTTCCATGCTTCACTAGATAGCTGTTGAAATCCTTTGAATTGACCATTTGCGAGATCAGTAGAGATAGATGGATCTCAGCAATGCATCACACATTTCCCATTGTTTTATAATAGCATTATTAATCAGAGTAAGTAAAGTAGACAGAAGAGCTCATAGGGCAAGAGCCTATTTCCTGTTTCTGTAGCATGAGGCAGCTTGATGTACAATTTCACCCCTCTGGACAGGACAAATCAGGTCCCATTTTGATAGTTTGGCATGACTCAGCCAGGGATTGAATTCACAACAATCTCAGGGCAGACACTCTAACCACAAGGCCACTGAGTTGGTCTATTATTAATCATAGCTTTCTGAAAATTGCATTTCTACTGCATGCTACAGTCTTCAGTATTGTTGAAGTTATCGTTACTATAATCAGCATTGTTGAAGTGAACAGAATCTTGTTCTCAGAAGCCTCCCGGGCATCTCCTGTTTGGCAAAGTCTAAATGGATAAGGGCACAAGGCGAGAACCAGATGCAGGAGGCAGATGGTTAGAGTCCAAGATGTTTATTAACAATCTAAAAGGGGTAGGGGTAAGAGAATATTCATGGACAGGCAAAAGGTCAAAACCAGTTCAGCGTTCCAGAGGTACAGAATGGCAGGCAGGCTCGAGGTCAGGACAGGCAGAATGGTCAGGCAGGCGGGAATGGAGTCCAGAAAAAATCACGGTGTGACAATGGATAGAGACAACAGTTGATGTTATTATTTTGTTTGTCAGACGTGAATATTGTTGGTTAATTTGGTTTGTATGCTGTATTGACAGTAAAAATAAAATAACATGCACTTGGATATTATTTTATCACTGATTCTCCCTCTTGCATTCATAAAGCAATTGAATGACTGGATATATCTTTAAAGAGCTGCTGCTGGATAACACCACCTTAAATCCTGACCGTATTATCGCTTCACTGCAGGACCATTGCAACATTATTTATGCACTTTCATTCCTTTTCTTCACAGATTCATTTGAGATCATGAGTAGGAACATATGGAGAAGCTTAAGGACAGGGAGTGGCCTTCCAGTGTATACGATTAATTGGGTCTGTCAGTTGTGTAGTGTTACCGGCATGATGGTGTTGATGTGAGCCATGACAAGCCTATCAAAGCACTTCATGGCTACCGACGTGAGTGCTACAGGGCGGTAATCATTTAGGCAGCTTACCTTCGCTTTCTTGGGTACAGGGACTATGGTAGTCTGTTTGAAACATGTAGGTATTACAGACTCAGTCAGGGAGAGGTTGAAAATGTCAGTGAAGACACTTGCCAGTTGGTCCGTGCATGCTTTGAGAACACGTCCTGATAATCTGTCTGGCCTTGCAGCTTTGTGAATGTTGACCTGTTTAAAGGTCTTGCTCATATTGGCTACGGAGAGCGTGATCACACAGTCGTCCATAACAGCTGGTGCTCTCATGCATGCTTTAGTGTTGCTTGCCTCGAAGTGAGCATAATTCAATGCAAATCTAATTAAATTTGACAAAGTATATGCCAAGGGCAATTGCAACACATATCACTCGTACATTTCTTTCTCTGCCCCATGTACATCCCACCCCACCCCATGTAACGGCTGTTTGAAGAAGTGGACCAAAGCGCAGCGTGGTAAGTGTTCATGATATTTTAATAGAACTGAACACTGAATAATAACAACAACAACAACAACAACAACAACAACAACAACAACAAAGAGAACGAACAAAACCAAAACAGTTCTGTCTGTTGCAGACACAAAAACAGAAAACAATTACCCACAAAACCCAGATGGGAAAAGGCTACCTAAGTATGGTTCTCAATCAGAGACAATGATAGACAGCTGCCTCTGATTGAGAACCACAACCGGCCAAACACACAGAAATAGAAAACATAGAACACCAAAGCATAGCCTGCCCACCCCAACTCAAGCCCTGACCAAACCAAAATAGAGACATAAAAAGGATCTCTAAGGTCAGGGCGTGACACCCCAACCCCTCTAACCCCATTCCCATTATATATTTTCACATTCCTGACATATGTGATAATTAGACGTCAGTGGAAATACAATCAACAGTCATGGTGATTTGTTATTGAAAAAAAAAATTATCGTCAACATTTGTAACTGGAATTGATATTTCATGACATTACATTAATGTGAATCACCACTTTTAATTGTGTCATCCTGATTTGATAATTGATAGAGCTTTTTATGGTCCGCATCATATTTTCACTGGGTGTTTATAACTGTAGTCTCTGAAAGGTACTGTTTGTAAATAAGTGAGTGGGGAAAACATTTCAGTAGAGTGCCTGAAGATCAAAACTTAATTTTCTTCTGCAATACAATCTTTTTTATCTCCTGAAGAGGAACTTTACTGAGTGGATGGATGAGCTTCCAGGAACAACTGCCATCTGGTGTTTTTTTTCCATGTGAACACATTCCGAGATAGTTAGCTGTCTTTATCTGTCAATTTGATCAAACAACTGGCATCATTGTTCGTTAATTCTTTGTTTTTCAAGCTGTCGTCTGTGATTTTGAACCATGCGTTGTAATATCAATGGCTTTGTTTTTGCTTCATTACATACTCATAGAGGGCTCTATTGTATTGTATGAGATGTTGTAGTTCGAAGGCACGATGGTGCGGTAGTCTGCTTTTGTCTCTGCTAGCTGTCATCTGTGGGAAATATGCTTGCCAGGCCAGTCCCTTTACCCATCTCAAGTAGTATACAGCATGTCTTTATCCCCCCTCTCATTCCCAATGATCTGATTTATGGCTTTCCTGGCTTTGGGGCTGTGAAATGTTTATTGTTCCCCATTTGATCGTCAGTCAGCTGGGTGCTTCATTGTCCAGAACTGCACACATTACACTCACTGTCTAACACAGCACAACACAGGTGCACTCTGTAGATCAGATAGCACTGACCAATTAGAATAGAGATGTGTGAGATAGAACTGTCCAGTCAGTAATAAATACTGTAAAGCACACTAAGGTTGAATAGCAGCGATAGATCCGATAGAACAGCAGCAAAGTAGATCAGCAGTTAGCTAGATAGACATAGCAGACAGATGAGCAAAGACAAAGATGGATCCGATAATTCAGCTAGGGCGCTCTGATAGATCTAACGAAAACAACAAATCAGATCTGGCAGGTTAGAGAAGATGGACTATCATAGACAGACGGAGGGGTAAACACATAGCAATCCCAAAAGACTAGACAGAAAACAGATTAGACACCTATGGATTTGACCAGATGCTCACAATGACACCCTCACAAATAATTTACTTCTGTTTGGTGATGGAAGTCAATGGCAGATCTGCCTGTGTTATAGGAAAACAGTGTGATGAGACTGTCCTCCATTGGTGTCTGTTTGTTATGATAGTGCTGCAGGGAAGGTTGATGCTCTGATAGGGTGTTCATGAGTCTACAAAACATTACATTTTGATCAAGGTTTCTTCACAGCCAAGACAGGATGATAATTTAAATCAGACTGTGGAAATACCATGAGTCATAATACAAAGTGTTTTTGTGTATATTTTTTTTTTAACTAGGCAAGTCCCTTAAGAACAAACTCTTATTTTCAATGACGGCCTAGGAACAGTGGGTTAACTGCCTGTTCAGGGGCAGAACGACAGATTTGTACCTTGTCAGCTCAGGGATTTGAACTTGTAACCTTTTGGTTACTAGTCCAACACTCTAACCACAACCTAACCACAACCTTAGTGTCCCGCCCTGTATGTACTTTGCAATAGCTTGGTAATTGTTGCTTAAACAATTTTCAGTCAGTGCACAGTGTAGGGAGACTTGTGTTGCGATTCAGCTGCCCTCTCTCTTTCTAACGCTCTCTCTTGGCACACAAAGTAGAAACAGCATCTCATTCCCTGACTGCACAAACACACTGCAGTGCCACTATCACAATGGGAGACATTGTGTATATCTACTTAGAATTTTGACATATTAATCTAATTGATTAGTTTCAATAGATCATTAAGTTAATCCTGTGTCGTGTCTTTGGCATCATTAAAGGTGAAGACTGTTATTTTATCAAATCAATTCTCTGTAACTATTATTACGTGATTAAACTAATCACGTAAATTGAATTACCTAGGAATTCCGGGCACCACGGAAACTCTTCAGTTTACACTGTTATAATTATCTGAATATAGCTCTTCAGATATTTTAATATCTGATCAATTAGTCTTCTATTAATTAATTATTCTTTACCTCAGGCCAGTCTCACCTGAACGTTGTAAATTGTTGCACGAACCCAGCCTCTACTATAAATCATCCATACACCAGTTGGCTTAATCATTAATTTACTAACTAACTAAATAATCACAGAAATGCATAAACAAACAAACACTAGATATTGGTTACTAACAATGATAGGGAAGATTCCCTAGTGGGCTAAACCGATATGACGGCTAGGTGGACAAAGGGAAGGGGGTGTGGACTGAGAGAGAGCGGGAAAAACAAAATGGATTCATTACACAGTCTATAATCATATAAATTGAAATGCTAATCATTCGCATATGAATGGCCGCTCATTTGAGAATAATTGCAAGTACATATTTACAGTGTATGTCATTGTTGTCTTCTCTGTTGGAATCCGGTCCATCTGCTGGAGAGTTCATCCGAGTCTCTCTCTCTCTTTCTGTTTCCCTGAAGATCAGCCTTTCATAAACGTACTCATAGAATAGGTGGTTTGGCGTTTGACGGTATTCGCATCCCAGGTTTACATAATTTCTAGCTGCAGCCTAGTAATTAGAATCTAAGATTTGCTCTTATTCTGTAGGGATCGATAGTCTCAGAGTTGAACCATTTACAGCCGTGTAGCCAATGCTCCGCTCCACGTGGTATGGTTAGGAATTCAATAACTATTCGCAATCACAGCTCACGCTGTGGGTTTGCTTGGTCTGAAAATAATTTTCTTAGGAGGGGCTTTTATTCGTAACAGTAGAAGAGGGCGGTTCCATGACGCCTAATCATGTCTGTGCTCACGGGGGTGGGCCAATGACTTAGTTAAACTTAAAAAGGAATACAATTCTCTGAAATTAAAGGTTTACATTACATCATTTCACAAATAGTTTCATCTTTACTCATTAATTGTATACAATAATTATATGCAAATACCATCACTGAGAAATGTATACATTCAGATATATAGTTATGTGTGTTTCCTGTCCTTCGTGAGCTCACCAAATGAAAACCACTCAACATAACTGTCCCTTAAGTGTCCACAGACCCTTCCCACATTCTCACAAGTGGACATATAGTTTCATTTTCCCATTTTGGGGATTTAGGAGTTCGGCCACGTGATATCCTTTGTTCACTCTGTGGTCTCTCTCTCTGCATGAAAAGGGGAAGAGAGTCTCTGCCAGGAATTTATGACCTGAGAAAACAGAACCTGGATGTAGGAGAGGGTCAGAGAGGCGGAAGCCACGACCTACACCCAGAAAGGGCCACATCATGACACCTGTAATATTAAAACCGATCGTTCTTTTGTCATCATTGTGGCTTTAAATCTTCATCTATACAATACATTTCTGTGTAGGTTCTTAGCCTGTTGGTAAAATGTTGATGTAATTCACATGAGATTTGAGGACATAGCTGACAGTTCGCCACTCCACGCCACCAATAGTGTTCATTATATATTTCCTTTGCTGTTGCCCACTTGTTAAGAATCTACACATTTGCATTGTATGTACAGTTGAAGTCGGAAGTTTACATACACCTTAGCCAAATACATTTAAACTCAGTTTTCACAATTCCTGACATTTAATCATTGAAAAAATTCCCTGTCTTAGGTAAATTAGCATCAGCTCCTGACAGAGCTGGTGTAACTGAGTCAGGTTTGTAGGTCTCCTTGCTTGCACACGCTTTTTCAGTTCTGCCCACACATTTTCTATAGGATTGAGGTCAGGGCTTTTTGATGGCCACTCCAGTATCTTTACTTTGTTGTCCTTAAGCCATTTTGCCACAACTTTGGAAGTATGCTTGGGGCATTGTTCATTTGGAAGACCCATTTGCGACCAAGCTTTAACTTCCTGACTGATGTCTTGAGATGTTGCTTCAATATATCCCCATCATTTTCTCTCTTTGTGATTCCATCTATTTTGTGAAGTGCACCAGTCCCTCCTGCAGCAAAGCACCCCCACAACATGATGCTGCCACCCCCGTGCTTCACGGTTGGGATGGTGTTCTTCGGCTTGCAAGCCTCCCCCTTTTTCCTCCAAACATAACGATGGTCATTATGGCCAAGCAGTTCTATTTTTGTTTAATCAGACCAGAAGACATTTCTCCAAAAGGTATGATCTTTGTCCCAATGTGCAGTTGCAAACCGTAGTCTGGCTTTTTTATGGCAGTTTTGGAGCAGTGCTCCTTCCTTGCTGAGCGGCCTTTCAGGTTATGTTGGTATAGGACTCGTTTAACTGTGACTGTAGATACCTTTGCACCTGTTTCCTCCAGCAACTTCACAAGGTCCTTTGCTGTTGTTCTGGGATTGATTTGCACTTTTCGCACGTTCATCTCTAGGAGACAGAATGCGTCTCCTTCCTGAGCGGTATAATGGCTGCGTGGTCCTATTGTGTTTATACTTGCGTACTATTGTTTGTACAGATGAACGTGGTACCTTCAGGCATTTGGAAATTGCTCCCAAGGCTGAACCAGACTTGTGGAGGTCTACAAAATAAAATTCAGAGGTCTTGGCTGATTTCTTTCGATTTTCCCATGATGTCAATTAGCCTATCAGAAGCTTCTAAAGCCATGACATCATTTTCTTGAATTTTCCAAGCTGTTTAAAGGCACAGTTAGCTTAGTGTATGTAAACTACTGACCCACTGGAATTGTGATACAGTGAATTATAAGTGAAATCATCTGTCTGTAAACAATTATTGGAGAAATTACTTGTGTCATCCACAAAATAGATGTCCTAACCGACTTTCCAAAACTATAGTTTGTTAACAAGAATTTTGTGGAGTGGTTTAAAAACGAGTTTTAATGACTCCAACCTATGTGTATGTAAATGTCCGACTTCAACTGTATAATTAAGCAATAAGTCCCGAGGTTGGTGTTGTATATGGCCAATATACCACAGCTAAGGGCTGTTCTTGTGCACAACGCAAAGCAGAGTGGCTGGATATAGCCCTTTTCCAGGGTATATTAACCATGTACCACAAACCCCCGAGGTGCCTTATTGCTATTATAAATTGGATGCCAATGTAATTAGAGCAGTAAATTAAATGTTTTGTCATACTCATGGTATACAGTCTGATATACCACGGCTGTCAGCCAATCAGCATTCAGGGCTTGAACCACACAGTTTATAATTGATAATACTCGCTGAGGATTTATAATTTGTCTGGTACAGACCTGTCGACGACAATTTCCTTTGGATTCATGAGCTCCTTAATATTAATCATGCATATGCATGTATCAATTTATACAGTGTGTCAATGCCTGTGTCTGATTTTGTGTGAAAAGAACTGAGAAGCTTATTTTCACCAGTCTGCCACTGGCTGAGACTCTCACTCAGTATGGCTTGAACAGAGGGAGGAGGGCTGGAGAGGATTTGTATTGGATGGAATTAAAGAGGGGGTGGATCATAAAGGGTAGGAGGGGTGAGGAGAATGGACCATCTCATCTATCTTTCCCAATCTCTCTCGATATCTGTGTTTCCATCTAAAGGGTGGAGAAGTGTGAGGAATAGAGGGATAGAAAGAGGGGAGAGGGAGAACGGGAGAGAGAGGGAGGAAGTAGGAGAGGGAGAAATGGAGAGGGGGGAGATTGATAGCATCATGCCAGGACTCAGTAGCGTCCTGTTTCTTTACTCTACATTATACCTTTCATTTGGACGCTGTCCAGCAAACAGGAGTAGCAGCGTGTGAGGGGACAGCTTTCCCTCCCCTGTGGGAAACAGAGTGCGGCTCCTGCCCAGGACACACACACAAACTAAACACACACTCACACATGTGCTGCGAAGAACACGGTCGACACAGGGATGCACCATGAAGGTGAGCTCTACTCACCCAGAGTGACATATAGTTTGAGGAGAAGTCAACACTTTACTGTATGTCAGCAGCTACTGTACTGTTTCACTGGGCACGTTGCCAGCTGCCTTGTCATCTTTTAGCTCACATTCATGTGAGCTAAACATTTGATTAGATTTGTGTCTGTTTACATGGGACAGAGTGTGGCTGTGTTGTAGCTCTTAATGAGACTTTGAAATTCAGAACAGGTGAATGTTTTTGTCCTGTGAACAATCTTGTTCGCTACGATCTTGATGCTACAGTATATACGATCTGCTTAGCAGAGAGTCGTTTGATTGTTTCAAAAAGTTAAAAATGTATGTTTTGCTTGCCTTGAACTACTTCACATCCAGGTGGTTAATTGGCGGTCTGCCAGTGCACAATGTCTGTAGTAATTATATGAACCAGAGTGAGTGATGCTTTGTGTTGTTTGGGTGAATGTGCTGGTGTAGCAGATGGGGGATCTGTTGACCTCACTCCTCATCCTGAAGTGTCTCCACTTGCGCTGCCGAATAGCTAGCTTTTCGGTGGCGCGACTGGGAAAGACGCTTCGGGAGGGTGGTCACGTGTGTTTGCAAGGCAGATGTCCTGCGTTCCAGCCTCATAAGAGCCGGATCAGGAGGAAGCGGCCCTCACTAAGCAAGCAGTGTGACGTCCTTTACAATTGGTTGTAGTTGAAGACAATGATGAAGACAATGAACATGGGTGAGGGATTTGGGCTCTTCGGTAGAGTGGGGGCTGGGATGTACAGTACATGGTTGAGGGGAAAGCAGAGAGTTGCTAGAGTTGCTGCTGGTTTGCTGTGGTGCTGGGTTATTTGCTTGAGGATGAAGACTAAAGAAAGTTTGTGTTGTGAAGGTGTCTATAACTAAATTAATGACATAATGCAGTTATGCAGTTATGCATAATGCAGTTATTTTTATACAGTTAGTGAGTGAAAACTTTCATGAGGATTTG
This sequence comes from Oncorhynchus clarkii lewisi, assembly GCF_045791955.1. Taxonomy (NCBI): domain Eukaryota; kingdom Metazoa; phylum Chordata; class Actinopteri; order Salmoniformes; family Salmonidae; genus Oncorhynchus; species Oncorhynchus clarkii. Next base: position 19,902,127 of record NC_092169.1, read on the forward strand.
GAATTGCTGTTCATTTGCATATTTGGCAAATGTTTTTGTAATTTTGTGTGCTTTAAGTAATTTTTTCATCTGTCATATTGTTGCCACATTGCGGTTGACACCTCTGAGATGCTGAGGGTTGTGAGGCTGACAATGTTTGGCCAGGGATGCAGACAACCTCCTCTTTGGGGGTATCACAGCTCACTTAGCGGTTAGGGAAGGCGCAAATTGCAGCAACTGTCCTTCATATCGCCCGTCACTATTTCAGCCCTGCTGCACAAAACAAAGTCTGACAACTAAAACAGGCAGCCAATATGACACTGACTGTCCTGCTATTCTACCTGTGTGTGGGGAGATGAGAGGAAGGGGGATTCTCTCTAAATTTCACTCACAGACAGGATCTCTATGCACAGAGCGTGCCAACATTCACACTCACTCACATTCATGCACACGTGTACACACACACACACACACACACACACACACACACACACACACATTGAGCTTACAGAACTCATCCAGCAGAAAGCCCATAGGAGAGAGGAGACAAAGCACTTGGAGTGGTACCCATGGAAACATAATCACTGTCTCCTCAGGTAGCTCCATCTAATGCAACAGAATCATCTAATGCAACAGAGTTGGTGGGATCATTTGAGGATAACATTGCTACTTATGGCTTACAGTCTCTAATGACGGTATGAGTAACATTGTATCTAAGAGAATTCTATCTTAGTCCCACACATTGACAGACTGTGTTCGTTTATGGCATGTTTCAGTGTTTGTTTTGTACGTGTGTGTGTGTGTGTGTGTGTGTGTGTGGGGGGGAAGCGTACTGAAATTCTAATATCTTTCTCTCAGACCTCATGCTGTGAGACAGTTCCCTGGACAGAATTCTGTACCATTTGCTAAATCTTATTTCAGAAATAACACATACTGCCTACTGGTAAAATATGGAAGTGTAGCACATGGGGATGTGTGAAACTTACTCCTCAGCATCCTTACCCTTGCTCACTAAACGTGCAGTCCTTTACAGAGGTGCCGTGACCGGGATCTATTGTTGTGCTCAGCTCAAATCTTGGGTCACTGTTGAGTGAGTTTGAGGGGGGAATGTAGCACATGGGGATGTGTGAAACAAGATTATCCATTATATTGACCAGATACTCCATTGGCTGCTCTAACAATGAAAATAAACATCTTCAAAAATGGAAGGCAGTCGGGAGGAGGCAAGTGGGACCTTTCTAGCCAATGAGAGGGCAGATACGAGTGTGATAACGGGCACAACTCGGACATAATGTTTTTTTTTTTAAGTTGCCGAGATGCCATGTGCGTCTAACCTGGGTACCAGTCTCTTTAGCTAATCCACTCCCTGTACTCCATGTCATGTACCAAAGCAATGACAAGGAGTGGAATGTTAGCTTAGGAGACTGGTACTCAGACTAACATGCATCCACTCACATTGGACATGATTTGGAAAGGCACACACCTGTCTTTTTATAGTCCCACAGTTGACAGTGCATGTCAGTGCAAAAACCAAGCCATGAAGTCGAATGAATTGTCCGTAGTGCACCGAGAGTAGCAGATCTGGGGAAGGGTACCAAAAAATGTCACCAACATTGAAGGTCCCCAAGAACACAATGGACTTCATCATTCTTAAATTGAAGAAGTTTGGAACCATCAAACCACTTCCTAGGACTGGCTGCCTGGCCAAACTGAGCAATCATGGGAGAAGGACCTTGGTCAGGGAGGTAAACAAGAACCCAATGGTCACTTTGACAGAGCTCCAGAGTTCCTCTGTGGAGATGGGAGAACCTTCCAGAAGGACAACCTTCTCTGCAGTACTCCACCAATCAGGCCTTTATGGTTGAGTAGCCAGACGGAAGCCACTCCTCAGTAAATGGCACATGACAGCCCACTTGGAGTTTGCCAAAAGGCACCTAAAAGACTCTCAGACTATGAGAAACAAGATTCTCTGGTCTGATGAAACCAATATTGAACTCTTTGGCCTGAATGCCAAGTGTCACGTCTGAAGCATGGTGGTGGCAGCATCATGCTGTGGGGATGTTTTCAGCAGCTGGGAATGCAATGTATATACACTTGTATTCTATTTAAGGAACTTTAATTGCGGGGAATAGCCTTTCATAGTTTAGGCAAAATCACAACAGCAACATGAGCCGCTTTTTAAAAAATCGTACTTTATTGATAATGTCAGTTCCCTAAAATAACACAGGGGAATAGTCCCTAATGTAGCCCTTCTCTTCCCAAGTGCATTAGGTCACACAGAGCTCTTGAGATCTTTTTCAGGATTGAATGAGCGGATGGATGAGCGGATGGGCTGACCACAGATCCATCATGGTCAGGTCTCAGGAACTCTGAGGTCTCTGTGAGACTGTAATGACCTAGACAGTGCTGCAGGCTGCATCCTATAGAGGCTCCAGGAGGGAGGAACTGGGACAGCAACAGTGCTACCATTCCTGGCAGGTTCACTGATACTGCAGCATGGGGAGACACATCATTGATCATCCCCCTCCGAATTGGCCCTTAACTGGAGAAAACAAATGGTGCCCCTCCAAATAATGAGATCTAAGGAGTGTGTGCTCCTTTAAAAAAAAACATAATTAGATACAAAGGGAAAGGGAAATGGTTTTGAATTGTTTTTTAGATAGCTTGGTTGATGCTTGAAGTGATTATTTTATCAAATATTCTACTTTCTCTCTATTCTTCTACCAACCCACATGAAAAAATACTACAGTTTACTACAGAATACTACAGTACTTACTATAGCCAACTGTGGTATACAGTAGAATACTATCCTACACACTGTAGTATCCCTCAATCATGTAGTACTTACTATAGAATGTTGTAGTACACTGTAGAATTATACAGTAAATACTACAGTATTATCCACACAAAAACACTTCACCTAATACTACAGTAATGTCAGCAAAAACACACTTTTCTAACTATAGTAAATACTACAGTATTGCATTTGTATATACCACGTCCATTCCCCACAATAAGTTAACTATATTTCTAATAAGGGTTACACAGAGAAAATCTGACCTCTCTGAAATGAAAATGAATGGCCCTCGCTTCAACAAAATATATTTTAACTAAACCCTCCCTGAACGCTTGACTTTTTTTTTACCCTCCCTTATACCCAAAATAAGAATTAAAACATAAAGTGGATAGCAGACAACATGTCTACCATTTAGACTCACTTCTTCAACATACCAGAGCCTTAGATATGCAGTTTTAGAAACTGTTCTTCGTCTTGTAAGCGTCACATGGCAACGCAGGAATAGCGCACAGGGCTGCTGGCCAGAAGGTTGTGGGTTCACAGACCACCGTGGACAAGTGTAGGGGTGGAAAGATCTACTTTATAGTAAAAGCATTGCATGGACCATCGTATTTACAGGTCAGAGAAAAAAAACACTTTATGAACATTTCATGCAATTCTACGTCATGTTACATATTAGCAGAATCTTTTTGGTAACACTTTACTTGACACCCAGTGTCATAACACGCTATGACATGGTCATAACATGTCATAATATGTCATAACAACTGGCACAACCTGTCATAACCTGTTATAATATGGTCATAACACTGTCATGACATATATTTAGACCTGTTATGACATATATTGACTTGTTTTATGGCTGGTTATGACACCTTTCAAAAGAGTGTCAAAACCCACAAAACTTACCACGCAAAGGCAAAACATTCCATTACACCATCATCTACGTGTCAACAGTATTGTTATGTTACAGTTGAAGTCAGAAGTTTACATACACCTTAGCCAAATACATTTAAACTCAGTTTTTCACAATTCCTGACATTTAGTAAAAATCCTCTGTCTTAGGTCAGTTAGGATCACCACTTTATTTTAAGAATGTGAAATGTCAGAATAATAGTAGACATCACATTCCCAGTGGGTCAGAAGTTCACATACACTCAATTAGTATTTGGTAGCATTGCCTTTAAATTGTTTAACTTGGGTCAAACGTTTCAGGTAGCCTTCCACAAGCTTAACAATAGGTTGAGTGAATTTTGGCACATTCCTCCTGACAGAGCTGGTGTAACTGAGTCAGGTTTGTAGGCCTCCTTGCTTGCACACGCTTTTTCAGATCTGTCCACAAATCTTCTATAGGATTAAGGTCAGGGCTTTGTGATGGCCACTCCAATACCTTGACTTTGTTGTCCTTAAGCTAATTTGCCACAACTTTGGAAGTATGCTTGGGGTCATTGTCCACTTGGAAGACACATTTGCGACCAAGCTTTAACTTCCTGACTGATGTCTTGAGATGTTGCTTCAATATATCCACATAATTTTCTTTCCTCATGATGCCATCTATTTTGTGAAGTGCACCAGTCCCTCCTGCAGCAAAGCACCCCCACAACATGATGCTGCCACCCCCGTGCTTCACAGTTGGCATGGTGTTCTTTGGCTTGCAAGCCTCCCCCTTTTTCCTCCAAACATAACGATGGTCATTATGGCCAAACAGTTCTATTTTTGTTTCATCAGACCAAATCTTTGTCCCCATGTGCAAACCATAGTCTGGCTTTTTTATGGTGGTTTTGGAGCAGTGGCTCCTTCCTTGCTGAGCGGCCTTTCGTGTTATGTCGATATAGGACTCGTTTTTACTGTGGATATAGATACTTTTGTATCTGTTTCCTCCATTATCTTCACAAGGTCCTTTGCTGTTGTTCTGGGATTGATTTGCACTTTTCGCACCAAAGTACGTTCATCTCTAGGACACAGAACGCGTCTCCTTCCTGAGCGGTATGACGGCTGCGTGGTCCCATGGTGTTTATACTTGTGTACTATTGTTTGTACAGATGAACGTGGTACCTTCAGGCATTTGGAAATTGCTCCCAAGGATGAACCAGACATGTGGAGGGCTACAGTCTTTTTTTCTGAGGTCTTGGTTGATTTCTTTTGATTTTCCCATGATGTCAAGCAAAGAGGCACTGAGTTTGAAGGTAGGCCGTGAAATACATCCACAGGTACACCTCCAATTGACTCAAATTATAGCAATTAGCTCAGAAGCTTCTAAATCCAAGACATCATTTTCTTGAATTTTCCAAGCTGTTTAAAGGCACAGTCAACTTAGTGTATGTAAACATCTGACCCACTGGAATTGTGATACAGTGAATTATAAGTGAAATCATCTGTCTGTAAGCAATTGTTGGAAAAATTACTTATGTCATGCACAAAGTAGATGTCCTAACCGACTTCCCAAAAATATAGTTTGTTAACAAGAAATTTGTGGAGTGGTTGAAAAATGAGTTTTAATGACTCCAACCTAAGTGTATGTAAACTTCCGACTTCAACTGTATATATATATTTTGTATTGACCATATTAAATTATCATTGTAATTGCACACACATTGATGTCAGACATGCACCTACCCCAATGCTCTTCTTTATGATGACTGATATCAGGGTATGTACGTGATTGGCCTATCCGGCATTATGATGGTCATAATGCTTCTTGACAGTGTCATAAAGTGTATTTTCTTAGTCCAAGTGAAGTGACACAGAATGGTCATAATGCTTCATGACAGTGTCACAAAAGGTATTTTCTTCAAGTTATTTAAAATATGATGAAACAAATCTGACTTTAAATAGTTCATTACCACAACAAAAGATTTAAGAAAAAAACTTTCAAATGAAAGGAAACTTCTTGTCAGGGAATAAACAAATTTGAATAAATGTTGGTTTTGACACTCTGATGTAGGTGTCATAACCAGCCGTAAAGTAACGCAATATATGTCACGGCAGGTGTAAATTTATGGGCCATGACAGTGTTATGACCATATTTTGACAGGTTATGACAACTTATGTCAGTTGTTATGACATATTATGACCGTGTTATAATTTGTTATGACACTGGGTGTCAAGAAAGGTGTAATAGTAATTTTTAGTAATACCACACAAATTTCTGAAATGACTAGCTAAGAATGGACAGAGAGATAAGCCTATGTGTTCATCTTATCATATTTGTCCAATGCCAAATGAGTGTATCTTGTCTGCAACAAAACTCCCTATTTGCAAATAATTAAATCTGAGACTTCATTAGGAATCTGAGCATGGTAATTTAAAATGTTAGGCATTACCTTTTCACCTAACAATGCTGAAAATTGTACTGTTGGCTACTCTTCTTCCATGCCTTAACCCAACAAGAGAAGGTCACAAATGTTTTCCTAAAAGCTGTCTGGGTTTAAACATCTTTTATTGTACAGAAAGCGAATAACTTAATCAATTGATATTGACAGAATTAGATTACTTCCCAAACAAAGTAAATTTTTTGTCTCCTCGGCTATAGAAGGTTGTAGCTCAGCCTCTGAATATCAAAGAAACAAAACAATGATATTCCCATATGCATCGGAGTCACGTCTTTCCAGGTGATTTACTGCTTGATTCTAGCATAAGGCATCGCGGACCAAAGGGCTGTTATAGATCACTTTATATAATCTCATACTTTTAAATTTCTTCAAAATCTTTTATCGACATTTTCTTAAATTTTTAAATGTATTTTACCTTTATTTAACTAGGCAAGTCAGTTCAGAACAAATTCTTATTTTCAATGATGGCCTAGGAACAGTGGGTTAGCTGCCTTGTTCAGGGGCAGAATGACAGATTTTTACCTTGTCAGCTTGGGGATTCGATCTTGCAACCTTTCGGTTACTTTCAGTTAATAAAAGGTAGACCTATGGCATACCCTCTCATACTGTCACGGTCGTTATAAGGAATGGACCAAGATGCAGTGTGGTATGTTTCCATCTTGTGGTAAACACACCCTATATATGTAGACTACTCCATGGTTATTTTAAAAATTACAAAGTTCTCATAGATGAGGAAAATAATGTTGACTTCCGGCGCCGACAGAGATGGCCGCGTCGCTTCGCCTCGCTTCGCGTTCCTAGGAAACTATGCAGTTTTTTGTTTTTTTACGTGTTATTTCTTACATTAGTACCCCAGGTCATCTTAGGTTTCATTACATACAGTCGAGAAGAACTACTGAATATAAGATCAGCGTCAACTCACCATCAGTACGACCAAGAATATGTTTTTCGCGACGCGGATCCTGTGTTCTGCCTTACAAACAGGACAACAGAGTGGATCCTATGCAGCGACCCAAAAAAACGACTCCGAAAGAGAGGGAAACGAGGCGGTCTTCTGGTCAGACTCCGGAGACGGGCACACCGTGCACCACTCCCTAGCATTCTTCTTGCCAATGTCCAGTCTCTTGACAACAAGGTTGATGAAATCCGAGCAAGGGTAGCATTCCAGAGGGACATCAGAGACTGTAACGTCCTTTGCTTCACTGAAACATGGCTCACTGGAGAGACTCTATCCCGAAGCGGTGCAGCCAACGGGTTTCTCCACGCATCGCGCTGACAGAAACAAACATCTTTCTGGTAAGAAGAGGGGCGGGGGCGTATGCCTCATGGCCAACTTGACATGGTGTGATGAAAGAAACATACAGGAACTCAAATCCTTCTGTTCACCTGATTTAGAATTCCTCACAATCAAATGTAGACCGCATTATCTACCAAGAGAATTCTCTTCGATTATAATCACAGCCGTATATATCCCCCCCCAAGCAGACACATCGATGGCTCTGAACGAACTTTATTTAACTCTCTGCAAACTGGAAACGATTTATCCGGAGGCTGCATTCATTGTAGCTGGGGATTTTAACCAGGCTAATCTGAAAACAAGACTCCATAAATTTTATCAGCATATCGATTGCCCAACCAGGGGTGGAAAGACCTTGGATCATTGTTACTCTAACTTCCGCGACGCATATAAGGCCCTGCCCCGCCCCCCTTTCGGAAAAGCTGACCACGACTCCATTTTGTTGATCCCTGCCTACAGACAGAAACTAAAACAAGAGGCTCCCACGCTGAGGTCTGTCCAACGCTGGTCCGACCAAGCTGACTCCACACTCCAAGACTGCTTCCATCACGTGGACTGGGAGATGTTTCGTATTGCGTCAGATAACAACATTGACGAATACGCTGATTCGGTGTGCGAGTTCATTAGAACGTGCGTTGAAGATGTCGTTCCCATAGCAACGATTAAAACATTCCCTAACCAGAAACCGTGGATTGATGGCAGCATTCGTGTGAAACTGAAAGCGCGAACCACTGCTTTTAATCAGGGCAAGGTGTCTGGTAACATGACCGAATACAAACAGTACAGCTATTCCCTCCGCAAGGCTATCAAACAAGCTAAGCGCCAGTACAGAGACAAAGTAGAATCTCAATTCAACGGCTCAGACACAAGAGGCATGTGACAGGGTCTACAGTCAATCACGGACTACAGGAAGAAATCCAGCCCAGTCACGGACCAGGATGTCTTGCTCCCAGGCAGACTAAATAACTTTTTTGCCCGCTTTGAGGACAATACAGTGCCACTGACACGGCCTGCAACGAAAACATGCGGTCTCTCCTTCACTGCAGCCGAGGTGAGTAAGACATTTAAACGTGTTAACCCTCGCAAGGCTGCAGGCCCAGACGGCATCCCCAGCCGCGCCCTCAGAGCATGCGCAGACCAGCTGGCCGGTGTGTTTACGGACATATTCAATCAATCCCTATACCAGTCTGCTGTTCCCACATGCTTCAAGAGGGCCACCATTGTTCCTGTTCCCAAGAAAGCTAAGGTAACTGAGCTAAACGACTACCGCCCCGTAGCACTCACATCCGTCATCATGAAGTGCTTTGAGAGACTAGTCAAGGACCATATCACCTCCACCCTACCTGACACCCTAGACCCACTCCAATTTGCTTACCGCCCAAATAGGTCCACAGACGATGCAATCTCAACCACACTGCACACTGCCCTAACCCATCTGGACAAGAGGAATACCTATGTGAGAATGCTGTTCATCGACTACAGCTCGGCATTCAACACCATAGTACCCTCCAAGCTCGTCATCAAGCTCGAGACCCTGGGTCTCGACCCCGCCCTGTGCAACTGGGTACTGGACTTCCTGACGGGCCGCCCCCAGGTGGTGAGGGTAGGCAACAACATCTCCTCCCCGCTGATCCTCAACACTGGGGCCCCACAAGGGTGCGTTCTGAGCCCTCTCCTGTACTCCCTGTTCACCTACGACTGCGTGGCCACGCACGCCTCCAACTCAATCATCAAGTTTGCGGACGACACAACAGTGGTAGGCTTGATTACCAACAACGACGAGACGGCCTACAGGGAGGAGGTGAGGGCCCTCGAAGTGTGGTGTCAGGAAAATAACCTCACACTCAACGTCAACAAAACTAAGGAGATGATTGTGGACTTCAGGAAACAGCAGAGGGAACATCCCCCTATCCACATCGATGGAACAGTAGTGGAGAGGGTAGCAAGTTTTAAGTTCCTCGGCATACACATCACAGACAAACTGAATTGGTCCACTCACACAGACAGCATCGTGAAGAAGGCGCAGCAGCGCCTCTTCAACCTCAGGAGGCTGAAGAAATTCGGCTTGTCACCTAAAGCACTCACAAACTTCTACAGATGCACAATCGAGAGCATCCTGGCGGGCTGTATCACCGCCTGGTATGGCAACTGCACCGCCCTCAACCGTAAGGCTCTCCAGAGGGTAGTGAGGTCTGCACAACGCATCACCGGGGGCAAACTACCTGCCCTCCAGGACACCTACACCACCCGATGTCACAGGAAGGCCATAAAGATCATCAAGGACATCAACCACCCGAGCCACTGCCTGTTCACCCCGCTATCATCCAGAAGGCGAGGTCAGTACAGGTGCATCAAAGCTGGGAGCGAGAGACTGAAAAACAGCTTCTATCTCAAGGCCATCAGACTGTTAAACAGCCACCACTAACACTGAGTGGCTGCTGCCAACACACTGACACTGACTCAACTCCAGCCACTTTAATAATGGGAATTGATGGGAAATGATGTAAATATATCACTAGCCACTTTAAACAATGCTACCTTATATAATGTTACTTACCCTACATTATTCATCTCATATGCATACGTATATACTGTACTCTATATCATCGATTGTATCCTTATGTAATACATGTATCACTAGCCACTTTAAACTATGCCACTTTGTTTACATACTCATCTCATTTGTACATACTGTACTCGATACCATCTACTGTATCTTGCCTATGCTGCTCTGTACCATCACTCATTCATATATCCTTATGTACATATTCTTTATCCCCTTACACTGTGTACAAGACAGTAGTTTTGGAATTGTTAGTTAGATTACTTGTTATTACTGCATTGTCGGAACTAGAAGCACAAGCATTTCGCTACACTCGCATTAACATCTGCTAACCATGTGTATGTGACAAATAAAATTTGATTTGATTTGATTTAATGAAACACAATTCTAGCCCGGTTATGGATTGTAACAATACAATAAAAAATATAGCTTTTCTATATATCTTCACATATAACTAATTGAACACACAAGCACTAATTCAACATAGTGAAGATAAAAACTCAGTAAACAGAAAGCTCAATATGTGTGGATGGTGTGGTGTGTTTGTTTATGTTTTGGAAAGTGTGGCGTTAGGTGAGAAAGGAAATGGTTGCATATCCCAGAACCAATGTATTGCTGTGAGCCGGGTTATGAGAGGGCTTTCAATGTTGTTCAGATGATGGATATACTGTACTCTTATTTATTTATTGTCCTATCATGGTGGAACAGTTTTAAAATAAATTATACGTTTCATTTATTTATTGTCCTATCATGGGGAACTACATTTTTAAAATAAATTATATCTAATTATTTATTTATGATCCTATTTTAATGGTACGGTCCACGACCCTATACCCTAGACACCCACCTGAATGACTCAGATACTAAGGAGAAGTCCCTAACTATTTTATGTGCCTACTGTAAGCGGTCTGTATGCAGCCAAAATGAGGTCAGAGACCAAGAGCAGCGCTGCCCCCTCAAGATTCTGTGCCTGCTTGGCAAGGTTGGTCCTGCAAAGCCAAAGCCCCCTAAAGGGAGAGCATACTACACAAGGAAATTCTCAAAGCTGCTAATACGAACCTTGACGACCTTGTACCTAGCCGGTGGGGATTCCAGTGGGGTGCCCCCACCCAGACAGTGGCAGTGCTGGCAACACTAGCTGCAGTAACCCATGGGGAGGGGGTCACACTCGTACATTCAGAGAGGGGGTATATTATTGTGACCCTGGTGGCACAAAATCAAAGTCTGACTGCATGGAGATGCTTGGGAATATTGTGGGTGTTTCAGGGAAAAGGTGTACATTTGACCTCCATCATTTGGATGTGACAATGGTTAATAAAATCTCTAATTTTCTGCCCATTTTTTGCGAGGTCTTGCAGGCCTTCTCATGCAGCTGCAAGTGTAAGTGCAATTGTAAATCAATACCTTTCTTGAGTTGGGCTCTGGGATGGTGCAATTGTTGAGAATGTGAGCTTATGGTTGTGTGGGGGGAAATGGTTGAGTGTGTGTGTGGGTGTATGTGTGTATCCCACAACTGTTGCGGAGGAGTAAAAGATGTTAGGGACAATAGAGGATGATCCACAGCTATATATAATACAAATCGAGGTGAGGGCGATGGAAATGCATTTGGCAGTTGATCTACTTCAATTCGGTAAATGGCACTGTGTGCTCTTTTCAAAGGATGGATCCCAGTCGGTTCAGGGTAATGAGATACATGGGGTCGAGGGTGGTCTGCCGGGCATTGGGATGACAACCCAACTCGGGATGAGGAGGGCTTTTAGCAGGTGGAATAGTAGGGACCAATTGGAGGTTTACTTAGTAGCAATGCAAATGTCATGGTACAGCTATATAGACACTCAATCATCATGTTACTGTTTAAATGGTACGTTTACAAACATATATTTTGATAAAAATAATTGAAAGTTGTGTCTCATTATGGTAAGTGGTGAAATAAGTATAGTCAGTTACAATTGTAATGGCCTAGCAGAAAATAAGAAAAGACGGTCAGTATTTACCTGGCTAAAAGAGAAGGAATATAATATATATTGTTTACAGGAAACTCATTCAACAATTTTAGATGAAGTTTTGTGGAAAAATAACTGGGGGGGGGGGGGGCGAAATATATTTCTCCCAGGGGCAAAGAAATTCAAAAGGGGTGATGGTTTTAATTAACAATAATTTTGATCCAAATGTGCAAATTGTTCAAACAGATCCTCAAGGTAGATGCATTATTTGAAATATGTTATTGGACAATAAACAGATATGGCTTATTAACCTATATGGTCCGAATAATGATGATCCAAGCTTCTTTGAAAATATATATAAGAATTTATCAACGCTACAAGCAACACTAGACTCTATTATTATGGTGGGAGATTTTAATACGGTCTTAAATACCTCTATGGACCGGAAAGGAAATCACACTACAAACTATCACCCTCAGGCACTTAAGGAAATCATGAATGTCATGGACCTCTTACACTTTAGTGTTGTGATGCAAAAATCCTAGCAAAATACTTGGCGCATAGAATTAAAAAAGTATTGTCAGATATTATTCATCCTAATCAGACAGGTTTTTTACATGGACGATACATTGGAGACAATATAAGACAAGTACTGGAAACAATAGAATACTATGAAATATCGGGGACACCAGGCCTGGTTTTCATAGCTGATTTTGAAAAGGCTTTTGATAAAGTACGACTGGAGTTTATATATAAATGCCTAGAATATTTCAATGTTGGGGAATCTCTTATAAAATGGGTTAAGTTATGTATAGTAATCCTAGGTGTAAAATAGTAAATAATGGCTACATCTCCGAAAGTTTTAAACTATCCAGAGGAGTAAAACAAGGTTGTCCACTATTGGCATATCTATTTATTATTGCCATCGAAATGTTAGCTGTTAAGATTAGATCAAACAATAATATTAAGGGATTAGAAATCCGTGGCTTAAAAAACTAAGGTGCCATTGTACGCTGATGATTCATGTTTTCTTTTAACACCACAATTAGAGTCACTCCACGGCCTCATAGAGGATGTAGATACTTTTGCTATCCTCTCTGGATTAAAACCAAATTATGCTAAGTATTGGATCAGTAAAAAATGCTAATTTTACATTACCATGTAGGTTACCAAATTAAATGGTCTGATGGAGATGTGGACATACTCGGTATACAAATCCCAAAAGAATGAAATGATCTCACTCCAATACATTTTTATAGAAAGTTACCAGAAATAGATAAGATCTTGCTACCATGGAATGGAAAATACCTGTTTATTTGTGGAAAAATCACCCTGATTTAACTCTTTAGTCATATCACAGTTTACCTATTTGCTTATGGTTTTGCCTACACCTAGTGACCTGCTTTTTAAATTATATGAACAAAAAATATTCAATTTTATTTGGAACGGCAAGCCAGATAAAATTTAAAGGGCTTATTTATATAACGAACATGAATTCGGAGGACAGAAATGATTAAATATTAAAGCATTAGACCTCTCACTAAAGGCATCAGTCATACAAAAGTTATACTTAAATCCAAACTGGTTTTCTAGTAAATTGGTACGAATGTCTCATCCTATGTTCAAGAAGGGCCTTTTTCCCTTTATTCAGATTACACCTGCTCACTTTCGGTTGTTTGAAAAGGAAATAATCTCCAAAATATCTTTATTTCTTAAACAACCCTTAGAAAGTTGGTCAGTTTAATCCACCTGAAACAGAACAAATAATACAAGAACAAATAGTACAACAAATATTGTGGTTAAATTCAAATATACCAATTGATTAAAAAAAACTGTATTTTAGTGAATGATATCATAAATAGGACTGGTGGAGTTATGTCACACATGCAGCTAACACAGACATATGGAAATGTCTGCTCTACCCAAAATTACAACCAATTAATTACAGAATTACCACAAAAATGGAAGAGGCAAGTAGAAGGGGGGAAAAGTAAGGAACTTGTATGTCGGCCCTGTATTAAAGAATATAAATGGTTAAAGAAAAGTGTGATAAATAAAAACATATACCAATTTCATTTAAGGACCAAGAAACTGACACCTGCCATATAAATTGCAAAATAGTTGGGAAGAGATTTTCGATGTACCCATTCCTGTCACGTTCTGACCTTAGTTCTGTTGTTATGTCTTTGTTTTAGTATGGTCAGGGCGTGAGTTGGGTGGGTTGTCTATGTTCCTTTTTCTATGTTTTGGGATTTCTGTGTTTGGCCTGGTATGGTTCTCAATCAGAGGCGGCTGTCAATTGTTGTCCCTGATTGAGAGCCATACTTAGGTAGCCTGGTTTCACTTTTGAGTTGTGGGTTATGGTTTCCTGTGTCTGTACCATACGGGACTGTTTCGATTTCCGTTTGTTCATTCACGTTGTTATTTTGTATTTTTGTAGTGTTCAGTTTTATATATTAAAATGGACACTTACCACGCTGCACATTGGTCCGACCTCTCTTACTCCTCGTCAGAAGAAGAGGAGAATCGTTACAATTCCATGGCACTTGGTTAATGAATTGATACGCAAAACTGCGGCGGATTTAAGACTTCTAATTTTTCAATTTAAAGTACTATACAAAATACTTGCAACTAATAGAATGTTATATACATGGGGGATACAATCTTCCCAGCTCTGCAGATTCTGCTGTGAGGAGGCAGAGTCATTAGATCATATATTTTGGTATTGTCCATATGTAGCTCGTCTTTTGGTCACAGGTCCAGGAATGGCTGAAGAATTGCTACATTTGCCTAGAACTAACGCTACAGATAGCAATACTGGGTGATTTGAAAAGCCATAGTCAATCAATCAATAATATAATAATTATTTTAGCAAAACATTTTTTTTTAAATTTACAATCTGTAGAAGCTATGAGAATAGAAAGGTTCAATTATTTTGTGAAGCATCACAGCACAGTTGAAATCTGAAATGAAATGGATGATGTAAAAGCCAAAGTTTTTATTAGTTTACTCCAATTGGGGGAAGGGTGGTAGGGTTTGCGGGGAATAATAATGAAAAAGGTATATTCTTTAAAAAAGTATGTATGTCTATATAGGTATGTGTATGTATATATGTGTATATGTATGCATGCATGTATGGATATTTATATTTACCCCAAAAATATATGGGGATCGTGAATACAGCCTCAATCTCATTACCATAACGCAACGTTAACTATTCATGAAAATTGCAAATGAAATGAAATAAATATGCTAGCTCTCAAGCTTAGCCTTTTGTTAACAACACTGTCATCTCAGATTTTCAAAATATGCTTCTCAACCATAGGAAAACAATCATTTGTGTAACAGTATTCATAGCTAGCGTAGCATTTAGCGTTAGCATTCAGCAGGCAACATTTTCACAAAAACCAGAAAAGCATTCAAATAAAATAATTTACCTTTGAAGAACTTCAGATGTTTTCAATGAGGAGACTCTGTTAGATAGCAAATGTTCAGTTTTTCCTGAAAGATTATTTGTTTAGGATAAATCGCTCCGTTTGGTGCGTCACGTTTGGCTACCAAAAAAACCTGAAAATCCAGTCATCAAAACGCCTAACTTTTTTCCAAATTAACTCCATAATATCGACTGAAACATGGCAAACGTTGTTTAGAACCAATCCTCAAGGTGTTTTTCACATATCTCTTCGATGATATATCGTTCGTGGAAGTGTGCTTTCTCTCCTGAATCCCAGGAGAAAATGCCCGCAGCTGAAGATTACGCACCAATTTAGACAAAGGACACCGGGCGGACCCCTGGAAAATGTAGTCTCTTATGGCCAATCTTCCAATGATATGCCTACAAATACGTCACAATGCTGCAGACACCTTGAAGAAACGACAGAAAGGGCAGGCTCATTCCTGGCGCATTCACAGCCATATAAGGAGACAATGGAAAACAGAGCCTCAAAAATTCTGCTCATTTCCTGTTTGAAGTTTCATCTTGGTATCGCCTGTAGCATGAGTTCTGGGGCACTCACAGACAATATCTTTGCAGTTTTGGAAACGTCAGACTGTTTTCTTTCCAAAGCTGTCAATTATATGCATAGTCGAGCATCTTTTCGTGACAAAATATTGCGCTTAAAACGGGCAAGTTTTTTTATCCAATAATGAAATAGCGCCCCCATAGATTCAACAGGTTCGCTTTAACTTGCAATAAAAACAACTTTCTGACTAAATGTGAAACTTATATCTGAAAATGTAGCTGGACTCCTACCTGCATACATGGATGAATGCTTCATGGCAGACTGGGACCATTTAACCTGTTTGTAGCTATGTCTTGTTTGGCCAGTGTTGTGTCAAGTCACTCCGTTTCACACTGACTGTGTGCAGAAAGTAGCCCATCACTTTTTCCAACTGATCTGTCGATAGTGCCTGCTAAATTTAGGGAATCACTGTTGTTGAGAAAACTAGCCAAACCTTTGTAGTTCTCGATGGCTAATGTTATATCTTTCAAAAATGGTGCGGTAGAAAGGACTGTCAACACATACTGAACAGCTCACGTTATAGACAGAAGTGTGCTACATGGCAGACCAATCCAAACTCATCTCCTGTCATGTTCAGCCCATCCATTATCTCAACCAATTACGGCTAGCGGGAGGGTTCTTGTCTTTTCCCATGGCTAACCCAACTAGGCTCGTAATTTAACAATTTTATTTGTATTTATGGATGGAATACAACATTTTTATCATGGCACATCAAATGGTCCAGAAGGCATTTCTGCCAAAAAAACACATTTTGATCAAAACTAAATGTTTACATTCAAATGCCGCTCCTATGAAGTAGCGACATACGCCTAGCTTCCTAAACGAGTCACATATAGCATAATAAGCAACTAATTCTAAAACACTTAGAAATATTGGAATTTCATCAATTATAAATTACATGACCCTTCCCTGGACTAGATTTAAACAATACTTAACCCTCTCCTTAACTGAAATTGAAAAAGCATGACCCTCCCCCATTTCCCTCCAGGTACCCATTCTGTAAATTTCAGTCGAGTGAGAAATCTGCATGCCAAGTATAGACCATACTGTGTTACGTACAGGTTATAGAAAAGGGTCTGAACTATCTGTTCAGACTCAAGTCCTAACTACCTACAGGTTATTGAAAATGTTCTCTTAGAATCTATCCAGTAGGTTTCCTTCAATTCTATGCCAAGATAATAAAACACTATAGTAAATAGTACAGTAACAGTCCGCAAAAACACTGCCAAAAAACTACATTAATTGCTATAGTATATACTACAGTTATTTTACTACAGTATTTAATATACTATACTATAATATAGTTAACTGTAAATTCTACAGTAAATATTACAGTGAATAACTACAGGAATGTCCGCAAAACACTACAGTGAATACTATACTATTTATACCATAGTATACTATAGTATTTTTTTGATGTGGAAAACTGAATTTCTGATAATCTGGCAGAGCGTTTTACCCATCTGTTTCTCCATTACTGGAAAAACACGCACGCACGCACACACACACACACACACACACACACAAATAGACACAAACATAATCCATTTTCCTAATGCAGGTAGGTTGTATCTGTCACACTGATTGCTTAATAGCAAAAGTATAACATGTGAACTGTCAAATGTCATCAGTGTTGCAGAATTCACACATTTCACTCAATACATTTTCCTTAAGCCAATGTCTAATTGCTTCAAGGTTTAGCATTGTAGGAGATAAATCAAGCAGTCCTAATCAGAATATATACTGTGTGTATGTATATATATATATATATATATATATATATATATATATATATATATATATACACATGTATATACATCGTATGCATACATATCATCTTAAAGATAACTAGTGTAACCCAATTTGACGTCAACACCAGCGGTTAGCTAGCTATCGCCAGCATGTGTTGAGGAGGAGTATTCATGAGGAGTATTTTCAGGTAATAGTGTGTTCTACATCTACCCTGTCTCCTTTTCTGCCTCCCAGGCAGCTCATTAAGCTGGCGGAGACATGTCATACTAGTGTGGCCGCTGCTGTCCTGTCATTGTCGCAGCCTTGATGGCTGAGAGATGCATTGTCACCTCATCACACACTCAATCAGTTCTCCTGATGAAAAACAGCTATCTGAACTCTCACTACAAAGTGTTGGTGTCCCTGGCGGCGTAGTGGGGTGACGGGGTGAGATCTTGCGTGGAGCTCCAGATCGAGGGAGATTATCAGTGATCTTGTATGTCTTCCATTTCCTAATAATTGCTCCCACAGTTGATTTCTTCAAACCAAGCTGCTTACCTATTGCAGATGCAGTCTGCCCAGTCTGGTGCAGGTCTACAATTTTGTTTGTTCATGTCTGCGGTGAAGTCCTCCAGTGGTGTGGTCCTATTTTATTTGCCCTATGCTGAGGCCTTTCCCATGAGAACAATACTGCAATTATACACTGAACAAAAATATGAATGCAAAATGCAACAATTTCTAAGATTCTGCTGATTTACAGTTCATATAAGGAAATTGAAATGAATAAATTAGGCTCTTATCTATGGATTTCACATTACTGGGAATACAGATATACATCTGTTGGTCACAGATATATTAAAACAAGGTAGGGGCATGGATCAGAAAAGCAGTCAGTATCATCTCCTTCGCATAGAGTTGATCAGGCTGTTGATTGTGGCCCGTGGAATGCTGTCCCACTCCTCTTCAATGGCTGTGTGAAGATGCTGGATATTGGCGGGAACTGGAACACGATGTCTCACACGTCGATCTAGAGCATCCGAAACATGGGTTAATCCGAAACATGGGCTCAATGAGTTACATGTCTGGTGAGTATGCAGGCCATGGGAGAACTGTGACATTTTCAGCTTCCAGGAATTGTGTACAGATCCTTGCGACATGGGGCCATGGATTATCATGCTGAAACATGAGGAGATGGCGGCGAAAGAATGGCATGACAATGGGCCTTAGGAACTTGTCACGGTATCGTTGTGCATTCAAATTGCCAACAATAAAATGCAAATGTGTTCGATGTCCGTAGCATATGCCTGCCAATACCATAACCCCAATGCCACCATGGGGCACTCTGTTCAGAACATTGACATGAGTAATCCGCTCGCCCACACAACGCCATACACATGGTCTGCCATTTGCCCCTTACAATTGATACCGGAATTCATCCATGAAGAGCACACTTCTCCAGTGTGCCAGTGGCCATCGAAGGTGAGTATTTGCCAACTGAATTTGGTTACGATGCCGAACTGCAGTCAGTCCAATACCCTGGTGAAGACAATGAGCATGGAGAGGAGCTTCCCTAAGACGGTTTCTGACAGTTTGTCCAAATTCTCTTGAGAAAAGTAACATTCTTGCAGTCTGCATGACAATTGCACGCTCACTCAGAACTTCCTGATATGCCACACCTGTCAGGTCGTTGGATTATAGACTGTGATCATAATGTATCGAATGTAAAGCAAAGTATACTCATAAAAAGAAAGATAATCCTCCTTTGATTAATAACAATACCTCCGGTTACACGATCTGCTGATTATGTTCTTTACAGACAAAAACCCTGCTTGAAACAAAGACCAAATAATTAAACCCCGTCATGTCCTGGAATCTCCCCTGAAGTCAAAACATTTGCTCATTGTTTTTACCTCCTCCTTAATGAATGAATTTTGCCTGTGGCTTGTCAAGAGATAAGCACACTTGTTCCTATTGGCAAAGCTTTAATTAAAGTTATTTAGCTTGCAGAGTGTGTCGGAGTCTGGCTTTTAAGTATGCGGCTTAGAACAGTCCTGATGGGAGTTTACACCCCCTCTAAACCAGACACAGATCAGTCCTGGCAGTGCCATTATAAATCGTGCTGATTCCACAGTAAAGATGGTCCCTATGGAGAGAGGTTGATAGTGGATAGTGACCTGCCCATGGCAATATGATACTCTACA
This sequence comes from Oncorhynchus clarkii lewisi, assembly GCF_045791955.1. Lineage (NCBI taxonomy): Eukaryota > Metazoa > Chordata > Actinopteri > Salmoniformes > Salmonidae > Oncorhynchus > Oncorhynchus clarkii. Next base: position 19,921,992 of record NC_092169.1, read on the forward strand.
GATATGCAGAGAGGGCTGAGGCAGGAAGCAAGAAGCAACATTAGAAGAACCGGAGGAGTCTGCAAAAAATATACTATTCCTACTGTAAATGGAGAACAGTGGTAGCCTATTGCAGCTCCTAAAACGGATGTTTCTGCACAAATTTGTTTGTTTTGCCTACCTTTGCATTTGACGTGTTCAAGGCTTTTCTATTCTGACAGGCAGCAGAGTCCTCTGACACAGATAGTATTTAAATGATCCATTGTCTTGTGTAAAATGGCTGTTTTTCTGTCAGTGCAGCAGTTTAGGAATTCCCATCACAATTTTCCTATTTATTATGGTGTTCGTTCTGCACCAGCTGTCCTCTGGTCATTAAAGTCCCGGGCTGATGATTCACAGGAATGTGGGGAAGTTTTCTCCAGTCTGGCATTAGTAGGTGTCTGGAGGCCTCAGCTCTCATGTCGCTCTAATGGAGGCTTAATTGACTTATTGATCAGGAGGGCCCTGGCTGTAATTAATGGGCTGAGCTGCCATGCAAGGCAGGGAGCGCTTCCCAGTCCTTCAGACTATAGTAGACGCAATCTTTACCAGCTACTACTCTGAGAGACAGAGGAGAGAGGGGCATAGCCACTGGAAGTAGAGGTGCTAAGGGTGCTGGAGCACCCCCTGAAAAATATGAATAAAAAATATATGAATTTAATATATAGGCTGAATTCATTGTAGCTGGGGATTTTAACAAGGCTAATCTGAAAACAAGACTCCCTAAATTCTATCAGCATATCGATTGTGCAACCAGGGCTGGTAAAACCCTGGATCATTGTTATTCTAACTTCTGTGACGCATATAAGGCCCTCCCCCGCCCTCTTTTTTGGAAAAGCTGACCAAGACTCCATTTTGTTGCTCCCAGAAAAAAACAGAGATTAAAACAGGAAGGTCCTGCGCTCAGGTCTGTTCAACGCCGGTCCGACCAATCTGATTCCACGCTTCAAGATTGCTTCAATCACGTGGATTGGAATATGTTCCGCACTGCGTCAAACAACAACATTGATGAATACACTGATTCGATGAGCAAGTTTATTTGCAAGTGCATTGGCGATGTCGTACCCACAGCAACTATTAAAACATTCCCAAACCAGAAACTGTGGAATGATGGCAGCTCGCACGAAACTGAAAGAGCGAACCACTGCTTTTAACCAGGGCAAGGTGACCGGAAACATGACCGAATACAAACAGTCTAGCTATTCCCTCCGCAAGGCAATCAAACAAGCTAAGTGTCAGTATAGAGACAAAGTATAGTCGCAATTCAACGGCTCAGACACAAGAGGTATGTGGCAGGGTGTACAGTCAATCACGTATCACAAAAAGCAAACCAGCCCTGTCACGGACCAGGATGTCTTGCTCCCAGACAGACTAAACAACTTCTTTGCTCGCTTTGAGGATAATACAGTGCCACTGACACGGCCCACTACCAAAACCTGTGGACTCTCCTTCACTGCAGCTGACGTGAGTAAAACATTTAAACGTGTTAACCCTCGCAGGGCTGCAGGCCCAGACGGCATCCCCGGCCGCGGCCTCAGAGCATGCGCAGACCAGCTGGCTGGTGTGTATACGGACATATTCAATCAATCCTTATCCCAGTCTGCTGTTCCCACATGCTTCAAGAGGGCCACCATTGTTCCTGTTCCCAAGAAAGCTAAGGTATCTGAGCTAAACGACTACCGCCCCATAGCACTCACTTCCATCATCATGTAGTGCTTTGAGAGACTAGTCAAGGACCATAGCACCTCCACCCTACCTGACACCCTAAACCCACACCAATTTGCTTACCGCCCCAATAGGTCCACCGACGACGCAATCGCAACCACACTGCACACTGCCCTAACCCATCTGGACAAGAGGAATACCTATGTGAGAATGCTGTTCATCGATTACAGCTCAGCATTTAACACCCCAGTACCCTCCAAACTCGTCATCAAGCTCGAGACCCTGGGTCTGTGCAACTGGATACTGGACTTCCTGACGGGCTGCCCCCAGGTGGTGAGGGTAGGTAACAACATCTCCACCCCGCTGATCCTCAACACCGGGGCCCCACAAGGGTGCGTTCTGAGCCCTCTCCTGCAGTCCCTGTTCACCCACGACTGCGTGGCCATGCAAGCCACCAACTCAATCAACAAGTTTTCAGACGACACTACAGTGGTAGGCTTGATTACCAACAACGACGAGACGGCCTACAGGGAGGAGGTGAGGGCCCTCAGAGTGTGGTGTCAGGAAAATAACCTCACTCAACGTCAACAAAACAAAGGAGATGATCGTGGACTTCGGGAAACAGCAGAGGGAGCACCCCCATATCCACATCGACGTGACAGTAGTGGAGAGGGTAGTAAGTTCTTCAGCGTACACATCACGGACAAACTGAATTGGTCCACCCACACAGACAGCGTGGTGAAGAAGGCGCAGCAGTGCCTCTTCAACCTCAGGAGGCTGAAGAAATTTGGCTTGTCACCAAAAAGCACTCACAAACTTTTACAGATGTACAATCGAGAGCATCCTGTCGCGCTGTATCACCGCCTGGTACGGCAACTGCTCCGCCCACTACCGTAAGGCTCTCCAGAGGGTAGTGAGGTCTGCACAACGCATCACCGGGGGCAAACTACCTGCCGTCCAGGACACCTACACCACCCAATGTCACAGGAAGGCCATAAAGATCATCAAGGACAACAACCACCCGAGCCACTGCCTGTTCACCCCGCTATCTTCCAGAAGGCGAGGTCAGTAGAGGTGCATCAAAGCAGGGACCGAGAGACTGAAAAACAGCTTCTATCTCAAGGCCATCAGACTGTTAAACAGCCACCACTAACATTGAGTGGCTGCTGCCAACATACTGACTCAACTCCAGCCACTTTAATAATGGAAAAATGTATGTAAAAATGTATCAGTAGCCACTTTAAACAATGCCACTTAATATAATGTTTACATACCCTACATTACTCATCTCATATGTATATGTATATACTGTACTCTGTACCATCTACTGCATCTTGCCATCTTTATGTAATACATGTATCACTAGCCACTTTAAACAATGCCACTTTTATATTACATACCCTACATTACTCATCTCATATGTACAGTGCCTTGCGAAAGTATTCGGCCCCCTTGAACTTTGCGACCTTTTGCCACATTTCAGGCTTCAAACATAAAGATTCAAAACTGTATTTTTTTGTGAAGAATCAACAACAAGTGGGACACAATCATGAAGTGGAACGACATTTATTGCAGAGAGCATCATGAAGAACAAGGAACACACCAGGCAGGTCCGAGATACTGTTGTGAAGAAGTTTAAAGCCGGATTTGGATGCAAAAAGATTTCCCAAGCTTTAAACATCCCAAGGAGCACTGTGCAAGCGATAATATTGAAATGGAAGGAGTATCAGACCACTGCAAATCTACCAAGACCTGGCCGTCCCTCTAAACTTTCAGCTCATACAAGGAGAAGACTGATCAGAGATGCAGCCAAGAGGCCCATGATCACTCTGGATGAACTGCAGAGATCTACAGCTGAGGTGGGAGACTCTGTCCATAGGACAACAATCAGTCGTATATTGCACAAATCTGGCCTTTATGGAAGAGTGGCAGGAAGAAAGCCATTTCTTAAAGATATCCATAAAAAGTGTTGTTTAAAGTTTGCCACAAGCCACCTGGGAGACACACCAAACATGTGGAAGAAGGTGCTCTGGTCAGATGAAACCAAAATTGAACTTTTTGGCAACAATGCAAAACGTTACATTTGGCGTAAAAGCAACACAGCTCATCACCCTGAACACACCATCTCCACTGTCAAACATGGTGGTGGCAGCATCATGGTTTGGGCCTGCTTTTCTTCAGCAGGGACAGGGAAGATGGTTAACATTGATAGGAAGATGGATGGAGCCAAATACAGGACCATTCTGGAAGAAAACCTGATGGAGTCTACAAAGTATTAACTTAAGGGGGCTGAATAATTTTGCACGCCCAATTTTTCAGTTTTTGATTTGTTAAAAAAAGTTTGAAATATCCAATAAATGTCGTTTAGTCAGATTAGACTAAAATTGAGCTATTTGGCCATCAAGGAAAATGCTATGTCTGGCGCAAACCCAGCACCTCTCATCACAATGTTTTTTATTGGCAGGGACTGGGAAACTGGCCAGAATTTAAGGTATGATGGATGACGCTAAATACAGGGAAATTCTTGAGGGAACCCTGTTTCAGTCTTCCAGAGATTTGAGACAGGGACGGAGGTTCACCTTCCAGCAGGACAATGACCCAAATCATACTGCTAAAGCAACACTTGGGTGGTTTAAGTGGAAAAATGTAAATGTCTTGGAATGGCCTAGTCAAATCAAATCAAATCAAATTTATTTATATAGCCCTTCGTACATCAGCTGATATCTCAAAGTGCTGTACAGAAACCCAGCCTAAAACCCCAAAACAGCAAGCAATGCAGGTGTAGAAGCACGGTGGCTAGGAAAAACTCCCTAGAAAGGCCAAAACCTAGGAAGAAACCTAGAGAGAAACCAGGCTATGTGGGGTGGCCAGTCCTCTTCTGGCTGTGCCGGGTGGAGATTATAACAGAACATGGTCAAGATGTTCAAATGTTCATAAATGACCAGCATGGTCGAATAATAATAAGGCAGAACAGTTGAAACTGGAGCAGCAGCACAGTCAGGTGGACTGGGGACAGCAAGGAGTCATCATGTCAGGTATTCCTGGGGCATGGTCCTAGGGCTCAGGTCCTCCGAGAGAGAGAAAGAAAGAGAGAATTAGAGAGAGCATATGTGGGATGGCCAGTCCTCTTCTGGCTGTGCCGGGTGGAGATTATAACAGAACATGGCCAAGATGTTCAAATGTTCATAAATGACCAGCATGGTCGAATAATAATAAGGCAGAACAGTTGAAAGAAACTGGAGCAGCAGCACGGCCAGGTGGACTGGTGACAGCAAGGAGTCATCATGTCAGGTAGTCCTGGGGCATGGTCCTAGGGCTCAGGTCCTCCGAGAGAGAGAAAGAGAGAATTAGAGAACGCACACTTAGATTCACACAGGACACCGAATAGGACAGGAGAAGTACTCCAGATATAACAAACTGACCCTAGCCCCCCGACACATAAACTACTGCAGCATAAATACTGGAGGCTGAGACAGGAGGGGTCAGGAGACACTGTGGCCCCATCCGAGGACACCCCCGGACAGGGCCAAACAGGAAGGATATAACCCCACCCACTTTGCCAAAGCACAGCCCCCACACCACTAGAGGGATATCTTCAACCACCAACTTACCATCCTGAGACAAGGCTGAGTATAGGCCACAAAGACCTCCGCCACGGCACAACCCAGACAGGATGACCACATCAGTGACTCAACCCACTCAGGTGACGCACCCCCTCCAGGGACGGCATAAGAGAGCCCCAGTAAGCCAGTGACTCAGCCCCTGTAATAGGGTTAGAGGCAGAGAATCCCAGTGGAAAGAGGGGAACCGGCCAGGCAGAGACAGCAAGGGCGGTTCGTTGCTCCAGAGCCTTTCCGTTCACCGTCCCACTCCTGGGCCAGACTACACTCAATCATATGACCCACTGAAGAGATGAGTCTTCAGTAGAGACTTAAAGGTTGAGACCGTCTCTGGCATGGGTAGGCAGACAGTTCCATAAAAATGGAGCTCTATAGGAGAAAGCCCTGCCTCCAGCTGTTTGCTTAGAAATTCTAGGGACAATTAGGAGGCCTGCGTCTTGTGACCGTAGCGTACGTGTAGGTATGTACGGCAGGACCAAATCAGAGAGATAGGTAGGAGCAAGCCCATGTAATGCTTTTTAGGTTAGCAGTAAAACCTTGAAATCAGCCCTTGCTTTGACAGGAAGCCAGTGTAGAGAGGCTAGCACTGGAGTAATATGATCAATTTTTTTGGTTCTAGTCAGGATTCTAGCAGCCGTATTTAGCACTAACTGAAGTTAATTTAGTGCTTTATCCGGGTAGCCGGAAAGTAGAGCATTGCAGTAGTCTAACCTAGAAGTGACAAAAGCATGGATTAATTTTTCTGCATCATTTTTGGACAGAAAGTTTCTGATTTTTGCAATGTTACGTAGATGGAAAAAAGCTGTCCTTGAAATGGTCTTGATATGTTCTTCAAAAGAGAGATCAGGGTCCAGAGTAACGCCGAGGTCCTTCACAGTTTTATTTGAGACGACTGTACAACCATTAAGATTAATTGTCAGATTCAACAGAAGATCTCTTTGTTTCTTGGGACCTAGAACAAGCATCTCTGTTTTGTCCGAGTTTAAAAGTAGAAAGTTTGCAGCCATCCACTTCCTTATGTCTGAAACACATTCTTCTAGCAAGGGCAATTTTGGGGCTTCACCATGTTTCATTGAAATGTACAGCTGTGTATCATCCGCATAGCAGTGAAAGTCAACATTATGTTTTCGAATAACATCCCCAAGAGGTAAAATATATAGTGAAAACAATAGTGGTCCTAAAACGGAACCTTGAGGAACACCGAAATTTACAGTTGATTTGTCAGAGGACAAACCTAGTCTAGTCAAAGCCCAGACCTCAATCCAATTGAGAATCTGTGGTATGACTTAAAGATTGCTGTACACCAGCGGAACCCATCCAACTTGAAGGAGCTGGAGCAGTTTTGCCTTGAAGAATGGGCAAGAATCCCAGTGGCTAGATGTGCCAAGCTTATAGAGACATACCCGAAGAGACTTGCAGCTGTAATTTCTGCAAAAGGTGGCTCACAAAGTATTGACTATAGAGGGGTGAATAGTTATGCACGCTCAAGTTTTCAGTTTTTTTGTCTTATTTATTGTTTGTTTCACAATAAAAATATTTGTATCTTCAAATTGATAGGCATTTTGTGTAAATCAAATGATAAAACCCCCCAAAATCGATTTTAATTCCAGCTTGTAAGGCAACAAAATAGGAAAAATGCCAAGGGGGTGAATACTTTCACAAGCCACTGTATCCTTTGGTCGATGAGTCCAAATTTGAGATTTTTGGTTCCAACGGCCGTGTCTTTGTGAGATGCAGAGTAGGTGAAGGGATTATCTCCCCATGTGTGGTTCCCACCGTGAAGCAGGGAGGAGGAGGTGTGATGGTGCTTTGCTGGTGACACTGTCAGTGATTTATTTAGAATTCAAGGCACACTTAACCCGCATGGATACCACAGCATTATGCAGTCTTATGCAATCCCATCTTGTTTGTGTTTAGTGGGACTATTTGTTTTTCAGCAGGACAATGACCCAACTCCAGGCTTTGTAAGGGCTATTTTACCAAGAAGGAGAGTGATGGAGTGCTGCATCAGATGACCTGGCCACAATCACCTGACCTCAACCCAACTGTGATGTTTGGGATGAGTTGGACCACAGAGTGAAGGAAAAGTAGCCAACAAGTGTTCAGCATATTGCGATCTCCTTTGTTGGAAAAGCATTCCAGGTGAAGAGTGTGCAAAGCTGTCATCGAGGCAAAAGGTGGCTACTTTGAAGAATCTAAAATATATTTTGAATGTAACACTGTTTTGGTTAGTACAAGATTCCGTATGTGTTATTTCATAGTTTTGATGACTACAATGTAGAAAATAGTAAAAATAAAGAAAAACCCTTGAATGAGTAGGAGTGTCCAAACTTTTGACTGGTACTGTAAATTAGATAGGTACTGACCTAGACCATGTGGCAGGCTACATTTTTTCTGTAACATGTTAGTATTGAAATAGTAAATTACTTCTCATAATGCAGACTGGAGTGATGAAAGTTCTTGCAGGGATCAGCGCTAACCTTTAGGCCCAGTACCGATGGAATGAATTGATGGCAATCCCCCGCTGATTGGGTATTGATGAATGTTGCAACAGTAATGCCTCTGCATAAATTGCCAACAGATTGAGACTTGGCTTGTCTCTTGTTTAAGTGGTGATATTACATTAGGAAAGAAACAGTGAGTTGGGTGTCTAGGATAAACTGTAAATTGAGTGACAACAATTATGCTAATGCTAACTGTTGGCAGATAAGCCTGATCACAGCCAATCTTACCATATGATGGTGTACCAGTGATTGTAGATTATATTATCAGATGTGTAGGCTTATAACGTGCATGCTGAAATGGAGGCTTACATGACACTTTCAAGTACAGGATTTGTATAGGTTATCTCACTCCATATCAGCCCTCTTCAACTAAGCTGTTACTATCATTTGTGTCAGAGCTGATTAGGCTACTTATCCTTGAAACCAAAATTCCCCTTGATATTCCATCCCGCCACCTCCTTTCTGCTTGTCTTCATGACAGATGAGATCCAGGTTCCATTGATTGGTTCAGCTATCAAATCAAATCAAATTGTATTTGTCACATACACATGGTTAGCAGATGTTAATGCTGCTAACCACTCACTGTTAATGCAAGTGTAGCTATGTGACTAGCTGTCAGATTGAAACTGAAATATCTGGCATTTCGCCAGACATTCTCCGCACCAATACAGCTATCAATAAGCTGGCTGGACTTGTTTGCCAAGCTCTAAGCCCAACTCATTATCATTAATTCACAGTTCTGACTTTACAGGATCAAATATGTCAAAAGAGTTATGGGCACTATGTTAATGTGAGGATCAGTTTGCAGTAGCCTATACAGAATGTAGGCTACATGAATCTGATATTGCCATTTGCTTGTTCCTTAGTTGAATTTCCATGTCAATCTTGGTCCTGGGGTACCTGGGGCTCTGCAACATTTCTGAAGTCGCACTGTTGTGTCGCACTTTTGTGTCATGGTGTCACACATTCCTCTGTGAGGCTTTTAACCAGCCTTTGGACAAAACCAAACCAGTATAACAAATTATTCATTTTAAACCAACACAACCCAACTTGAGCATCTCTGCACTTCTAGATGGAAATATCAGGGCCATGGAAAAATGGTACCATTTGCACTGTAAGTATCTTGTCTGGGCCATCAGCCAACATGAATACAGTCTGTCCTTCACTCTGGAAATGGAAAAGGAGTGAGCGTGTCCAGCGAAAGACCATATATCCCAGAGTGCCTAGCCTTGATGTGCTGAGTATGTGCAGAGACTCATCCGGCTGACAGGACACACTGTCCTGACTCACTGGCTCAGGGGACCTACACACTGTCATTTAAAGAGGAGGCACAGTACTGTAGTGAACAACACTGTGTGATGGGCATAGCGGTAGAAAGACAGTGAATAAGAAGACAGGAGCCAGGAGACTGAGGAACCAGACACTGTTTGGACTAGGTGGTGGGTGCATTTGCCAGCACTTTGTTGCAGGTGTCAGAGATATGCACGCCGAAGACACAGTGCAACATCAGGTGATGAGAAATCTTTTATATTGTGGTCTGGGGAATAGTTCAATGACACAAATGTTGTAAATCATTGTGCTTGTAAATAAGTATGTTATATAATTATTAATTATTGAAAATGGTTTCAATAATTTATTTTAGGTATGCTTTTGTTTGTTCTGATGGCAGCAGCAGTTCTATGGAACTTAACTGAATCAATTTAAAAGTCCTTGAACTCCATTTTAGGGGCAATCCTAATCTATCAATTCAATATCGTGATTACAGATTGTTTGCTTAAGTTTGATCAATTTCACTGTGAATTAGTGTACCAATAAATTGATCCCACTTGAATGTTTGATAAATGAGGCTGATTTAAGGGTATGATCTCTTGTGTGTTGCTTTGAAACAACATGTATGTACTGTATGTTGGTACATTACGTAACATGTAAACAAGAACATATATGAAGATTTTCCTGTGGGCTCACCCAACGGAGGGCCCTCACTCTGTTCTTGGTACAACATAATTTAATATCCACTGGATAACTGGATAACTCTTCTTAATGTAATAACTTTTAAGTAGTATATAAAATAAAGCCATACAGTGCCTTGCGAAAGTATTCGGCCCCCTTGAACTTTGCAACCTTTTGCCACATTTCAGGCTTCAAACATAAAGATATAAAACTGTATTTTTTTGTGAAGAATCAACAACAAGTGGGACACAATCATGAAGTGGAACGACATTTATTGGATATTTCAAACTTTTTTAACAAATCAAAAACTGAAAAATTGGGCGTGCAAAATTATTCAGCCCCCTTAAGTTAATACTTTGTAGCGCCACCTTTTGCTGCGATTACAGCTGTAAGTCGCTTGGGGTATGTCTCTATCAGTTTTGCACATCGAGAGACTGAAATTTTTCCCATTCCTCCTTGCAAAACAGCTCGAGCTCAGTGAGGTTGGATGGAGAGCATTTGTGAACAGCAGTTTTCAGTTCTTTCCACAGATTCTCGATTGGATTCAGGTCTGGACTTTGACTTGCCCATTATAACACCTGGATATGTTTATTTTTGAACCATTCCATTGTAGATTTTGCTTTATGTTTTGGATCATTGTCTTGTTGGAAGACAAATCTCCGTCCCAGTCTCAGGTCTTTTGCAGACTCCATCAGGTTTTCTTCCAGAATGGTCCTGTATTTGGCTCCATCCATCTTCCCATCAATTTTAACCATCTTCCCTGTCCCTGCTGAAGAAAAGCAGGCCCAAACCATGATGCTGCCACCACCATGTTTGACAGTGGGGATGGTGTGTTCAGGGTGATGAGCTGTGTTGCTTTTATGCCAAACATAACATTTTGCATTGTTGCCAAAAAGTTAAATTTTGGTTTCATCTGACCAGAGCACCTTCTTCCACATGTTTGGTGTGTCTCCCAGGTGGCTTGTGGCAAACTTTAAACGACACTTTTTATGGATATCTTTTAGAAATGGCTTTCTTCTTGCCACTCTTCCATAAAGGCCAGATTTGTGCAATATACGACTGATTGTTGTCCTATGGACAGAGTCTCCCACCTCAGCTGTAGATCTCTGCAGTTCATCCAGAGTGATCATGGGCCTCTTGGCTGCATCTCTGATCAGTCTTCTCCTTGTATGAGCTGAAAGTTTAGAGGGACGGCCAGGTCTTGGTAGATTTGCAGTGGTCTGATACTCCTTCCATTTCAATATTATCGCTTGCACAGTGCTCCTTGGGATGTTTAAAGCTTGGGAAATCTTTTTGTATCCAAATCCGGCTTTAAACTTCTTCACAACAGTATCTCGGACCTGCCTGGTGTGTTCCTTGTTCTTCATGATGCTCTCTGCGCTTTTAACGGACCTCTGAGACTATCACAGTGCAGGTGCATTTATACGGAGACTTGATTACACACAGGTGGATTGTATTTATCATCATTAGTCATTTAGGTCAACATTGGATCATTCAGAGATCCTCACTGAACTTCTGGAGAGAGTTTGCTGCACTGAAAGTAAAGGGGCTGAATAATTTTGCACGCCCAATTTTTCAGTTTTTGATTTGTTAAAAAAGTTTGAAATATCCAATAAATGTCGTTCCACATCATGATTGTGTCCCACTTGTTGTTGATTCTTCACAAAAAAATACAGTTTTATATCTTTATGTTTGAAGCCTGAAATGTGGCAAAAGGTCGCAAAGTTCAAGGGGGCCGAATACTTTCGCAAGGCACTGTACATGTAGATATGGTTAAAGTGGCTATGCACACATGATGAACAGAGAGTAGCAGTAGTGTAAAAGAGGTGTTGGCAGGTGGTGGGTGGCGGGACACAATGCAGATAGTCTGGTTAGCCAATGTGCACATTGGAATTCATTCCAATTCTTTCATCCCGGTGTGTTTGTCAGTGTTCATCATGAGTCTCAGCACCCACAACAATCTACCAAAGGCATCATCAGAGCCCTTTTTCCGAAAAGCATCTTAAGGCTTAAGGCTAAGTTCATTGTTAGATAGGAGCAGCGTTGGGCCTCCTAATTGGCGCAGCGATCTAAGGCACTGCATCACATTGGCTAGCTGTGCCACTAGAGATTCTGGATTCGAGTGCAGGCTCTGTTGTAGCCGGCCGCAACCGGGAGACCCATGGTGCGGCGCACAATTAGCCCAGCGTCGTCTGGGTTCGGGCAGGGTTTGGTCGGCAGAGATGTCCTTGTCCCATCGCACACTAAAGCGCACATCCAGTGGCGGGCCGGGCACAGTACATGCTGACACGGTCGTCGGTGCAATCGGTGCTTTGGTCAAACACAACAGGGAACCCCAAAAAATATATTCATAAAAATAGTAGTGCACTGGGCCTTTACTAATCCTGTATTAGCAGACCTACAGTATTTAGACTTCTGCAGCGCAGGCAACATTTTTTGGTGTGCCAAATCTGTAACTTTAGTGTGTTTTTATTGGGTAAGCAATAGAATAATCCGCCTCAATATTTGCAACCATAGTGGGCTTATCTCTCTAGGAGTCGATCCGTCATCAGTATTGTACAACAATTATAATGTTAAGGAAAGATTTTGAACGGAGAAAGTTGATCCGAGAGCAGTTACTACCTATCTTTCGATCCTATCAGTATCAACGTATGTTCCAACGACTCAATTATCTCTGCAGGGTGTTTTGGGAAACGCATGTGACATATTCATCCATTGTTTGAAAGATGCATCTTTAAAATACTTGTCAGCCTAAATTCCATCGCTATTGGGAAACCGGGCCCTGTTCTTTAACAAGTACCAAGTTGGTAGATGTCAACAAGTGCTGTAGGCCTCGACTTTCCCTACTAAATTAGAATGGAAGATCCTCTCACAAGAATGCAGATGGGAAATTGAGTGTAGCATATAGTTATACTCTGCTTCTTGCTTGTCTGTACAACATGCCAAGTTCCATAAGAAATCCTCCTCTTCGATTAGATGTTCCTCAGAAAAAGATAAATCATTGTCTTTTTTTTTAATGGGAAAGTAAGGTGTGTTTACAAAGAAGTCACGATTGAAAAACCTGACATTAGCAAAAGCCCAGAGTAATATTTCCAATCTAAGTCAGTTGTCATTGCTTTTCCTGTTTTACATTTTTGAGCACTTATGTTCAACACAAGTGTATAACTACTTTTTCTTACACAGTTTAATATTTATATCATGTAATTTCCCCTGCCCTTTCTGTTACAAGTTGTATCTCTGGATGTGCATGTGTTTGGCTTCTAGGTGTTCTGAAGGTGAGGCTGGTGAGTGATGACAGTTCTTCTGGTACAGGGACTGTGGTAGACCAACCTTGTGGGTGGGTAGAGGTTAAAACTGAGTGCTTAGAGATCTCTGGGACTTGATGAAGGGATGTTGTAGGTTACTGAACCCGTACAGAAGAGGTGTGCAGCCATCTGTTAATCACTGCTGAGAGCCAAGTATGAATTAAAGCATGTATTTCTGCTTTTTAGTTATTTCAATTATCTTCTTATAAATATGACCGACCCAAGGGAAGCACATTTAGATTGTAGCTTCTATGAAACCAACCATAAATCCCTGATTGTCAGGCCCTGTCAGTTTCGATCAGTATAGCTCAACACTTGAAGTATATGCTGAAAGAAAGACAAATCTGGTTTGTTGGGAGCATAAGCTGTATAGCTGGATAGCTGTATACATGCTAAAGTGTTAAGGGACAGCATTTTCCAATTCTTGTACTGTATGTAGGCTGAAGTCAATGGCTGAAGTCAACAGGCAAACGCTCCAGCTGTTCATCTATTCTGGAATCACATTTTCAGCGAGTACAAATGAAATGGAAAATGAAGTTGCATCTCTGGTCACAGCAGTGGCTTACAGATAATTGGCTTGCATCTAAACAATCTCTGGTCACAGCAGTGGTTTACAGATACTTGGCTTGCCTCAAAACAATCTCTGGTCACAGCAGTGGTTTACAGATACTTGGTTTGCCTCTAAACAATCTCTGGTCACAGCAGTGGTTTACAGATACTTGACTTGCCTCAAAAACAAGACTGGCTGTTCAAATGTTCATGAAACAATGCGTCCACGCCATGGGACTTCATTCTCTACAGAGGTTCTCCAATGTTTAGAGTCCACTTTAGTCAAATTATTCCAGGATATAAAAACATAACACTATACGAGGTCTGAGTGTTTTCCCTCTACCTGTACCCCTTTCCTTCGAGAAGTATAAGGGCATGGTAGCTCTAAAATAGGAGTAGTCTGTAGCTCTAAAATAGGAATAATCATCCCCTGACATTTGCCTGCCTTTTGCTTGTGTACAGTAAGACACAAAATTGACTATGGGTGTCTAAGAAAATAAGTTGTGACTCGTCTAGACATTTACATTACCCTTTTCAATATTACAGTAATCTAATTAGTTAAAATGCTCTAAATGAATGATACCACAGAACCATGACTACCATGGTAAAATAGTTTTAATTCACCTTACATAACATTCTGAAAGCGAGTTGACTGTAACGGCAGTGAATACACACAAGTTGGGAAAATAACTGTTATGGGCCAACTTTCCACTGCATCCTTCACCTCTAACATTTTCGCCTAATGTTTTAATCCTTGATGAAGAAACACCCTCTATTCAGCACGCATCTACAGTATACCTCAGGTCCCTGAATGTGAATGCACATCCAGGTCGACCTTCCCTTCAATTGGGTGTGTGACTGATGGGCACCCTGCCAGCTGACATGTACCAGTCAGCCTTTTCACAGGGACTATAACTTTGAAGCTTTTAAAGCACTTTGAGCAGGCTTGCGGCTTCACGCAAAGTCAGTCCAGCCTCTTAATAGTGAGGGTGGGACCCAATGAGGTGTCTAATGTCTTTGTCGAAGATGTGGTCTGTTGCCTCAATCAATCAAATATATTTTATAGAGCCCTTTTTATATCAGCAGTTGTCAAAAAGGGCTTGACAGATACCCAACCTAAAACCCCAAAGAGCAAGCAATGCAGATGTAGAAGCACAGTGGCGAGAAGAAACTCCCCTAGAAGGCATTAATCAAGTAGAAATGTATTGTGTTCCGGTTCCTATAGCCATTTGGATACTTGTTTCATTAGGAGTAGACTTTTGTGTTCAGAGATTGAAGTCCCTATATAATCCTCTATACTTATATTCATATTACTGGACATTGCTGTGTGATACTTAGTTGTCATAAGGTGGGCAGTGCTGTTTGTACTCAGTGTTCTTGTTGGTGGTGATTACTGTTTCTTTCTCAGTCTTACCAAAGTGGGCGTTATTGTTTAACAGGATGTTCACCGAGGAGGGCACGGCTGTTTTTCAGCAAGGGAGAACGATTTTGGTAATGGAGGGTCTATTGACTCTGGCCCCTTTCCAGAGGCAGATATCTGCCAGTGTCTCAAGTGCACATACAATATGACCCCTCCCAGCAACACAAACATAATTCACATATATGTCCTAATGTGCCCACAGGGGTCCTATATGATCATGTTAGAGAAATGTATATGTACAACTATAACTGTTTTTTTGTTGTATTGAACTTGGTGATGCTACCCATGTAATGGCCCTTTGTGTTCAAGGGTAAATATGGTTGGTTCCCTTTACAGCAGTTAGAGATGGGGACATTTGATTTGATATTGTTTTATTTACAGGCTTGATGTTTTGGAGTAATTAGGTCATGATTGTAAATCAATGGCACAATAAACAATGTTTTGGTTGGAGTTATGATTTACCACTGTACAAAGTGCATTGGGTATACTTTTAATCGATACGGATAACATGAGAATATACTGTACATGAAGGAATATTTCAATGGATATTATGTGATGTTATGGTTCACTTTTTCTACCCTCCAAGGACACCCAAGTATGTAAAAACAGGACAAACAAAATCCTAGCAATAAAATATACTATAAACTGACCAGGTCACTGAGGAAACTATAACCTGGGGTTTTTGGAATATAAAGTGTCACTAGACGATACAATATATGGCTATCCAATACTTTCTCATTATAAGTGAGCCCCCCTCGGCAATAGCCTATATCAGGGCTCTCCAACCCTGTTCCTGGAGAGCTACCATGCTGTAGGTTTTCGCTCCAACCCTAATCTAGCTCATGTTATTCTAATAAATAGCTGGGTTATAAACTGAATCAGGTTAGTTACAACTAGGGTTGGAGTGAAGACCTACAGGAGGGTAGCTCTCTGGGAACACGGTTGGAGAGTCTTGGCCTACAGTATATAATAAGCAAACACACACAGAACAGGCTCCGGAGGAGATGGCTGTCGTTTTTCGGGCTCCTAACCAATTGTGCTATTGTGTGTGGTATTTCGTGTAACTTATTTTGTACATAATGTTTCTGCCACTGGCTCTCAGGACCTAAAATAGCTTCTGAATATCAGAACAGTGATTACTCTCCTCATACAATGATTGTTTTCTTAATAACAAGTCGGACGCAAAGGATTTACTTCAGACACTGGACAAGGCCAAAATCCCTGTCCTTCGCATGAAGAAGAGACGGAGATATAGGGGACGTAGGTCGGGATGCCTTATAAGAATCCAACGGAGATTGGGGAATCCGCCTCTACAATCCGCACTATTAGCCAACGTACAATTATTGGATAATAAACTGGATGAGCTCCAATCAAGACTATCCTACCAACAGGACATTTAAAAACTGTAATCTTATGTTTCACCGAGACGTGGCTGAACGACGACATGGATAACATACAGCTGGCTGGGTTTTCCGTGCATCGGCAAGATAGAACAGCTGCCTCCGATAAGACAAGGGGTGGTGGTCTGTGTCTATTTGTCAACAACAGCTGGTGCACGAAATCTAATATTAAGGAAGTCTCAAGGTTTTGCTCGCCTGAGGTAGAGTATCTCATGATAAGCTGTAGACCACACTATTTACCAAGAGAGTTTTCTTCAATATTTTTCGTAAGCTGTCCATATGCCACCACAAACCGATGCTGGCACTAAGACCCAACTCAACGAGCTGTATAAAACCATAAGCAAACAAGAAAATGCTCATCCAGAGGCGGTGCTCCTAGTGGCCGGGGACTTTAATGCAGGGAAACTTAAATCCATTTTACCTCATTTCTACCAGCATGTTACATGTGCAACCAGAGGGGAAAAAACTCTAGACCACCTTTACTCGACACACAGAGACGTGTACAAAGCTCTCCCTCCCCCTCCATTTGGCAAATCTGACCTTATCTCTATCCTCCTGATTCCTGCTTACAAGCAAAAACTAAAGCAGGAAGTACCAGTAACTCACTCCATACGGAAGTGGTCAGATGACACAGATGCTAAGCTACAGGACTGTTTTGCTGGAATATGTTTTTCGTGATTCTTCCGATGACACCACATCAAATAAAATAACATTGTATTGGTCACATACACGTGTTTAGCAGACGCTATTGTGGGTGTTTCTAGCTCCAACAGTGCAGTAATATCTAACAATTAATATCTAATAATTTCACAACAATACACACAATACACACAAATCTAAAGTATAGGAATGGAATTAACAATATATAACAATCGGTCACTGGCTTCATCAATAAGTGCATTGATAATGTCATCCCTACAATGACCATATGTACATAACCCTACCAGAAGCCATGGATTACAAGCAACATCCGCACTGAGCTAAAGGGTAGAGCTGCCACTTTCAAGGAATCCCGTTATGCCCTCCAACGAACCATCAAACAGGCAAAGCGTCAATTTAGGACTAAGATTGAATCCTACCACACCGGCTCCGACACTCGTCGGATGTGACAGGGCTATTACGGACTAGAAAGGGAAGCACAGTCGCAAGCTTCCCAGTGACACAAGCCTACCAGATGAGCTAAATGACTTCTATGCGTGCTTCGAGGCAAGCAACACTGAAGCATACATATGAGAGCACCAGCTGTTCCATGACAACTGTGTGATCACGCTCTTCGTAGCCAACGTGAGTAAGACCTTTAAACAGATCAACATTCTCAAGGCCGCAAGGCCAGACGGATTACCAGGACGTGTACTCAAAGCATGCGCTGACCAACTGTCAAGTGTCTTCACTGACATTTTCAACCTGTACCTGACCGAGTCTGTAATACCAACATGTTTTAAGCAGACCACCATAATCCCTGTGCCCAAGAACACCAAGGTAATCTTCCTAAATGACTACTGACCCGTAGCACTCACATCTGTAGCCATGAAGTGATTTGAAGGGCTGATCATGTCTAACATCAACAGCATTATCCCAGAAACCCTATACCCACTCCAATTTGCATACCGCCGCAACAGATCCACACTGCCCTTTTCCACCTGGACAGATGGAACCCCTACATGAGAATGCTATTCACTGACTACAGCTCAGTGTTCAACCCCACAGTGCCCTTAAAGCTCATCACTAAGCTAAGGACTGGGACTAAAAACCTCCCTCTGCAACTGGATCCTGGACTTCCTGATGGGTCACCCCCAGGTGGTAATGGTAGGTTAAAACACATCTACCACGCTGATCCTCAACATGGGGGCCCCTCAGGGGTGTGTGCTCAGTCCTTTCCTGTGCTCCCTGTTCACCCATAACTGCATGGCCAAGCACGACTCCAACACCATCATTAAGTTTGCAGACGACACAACAGTGGTAGGCCTGATCACCGACAACGATGAGACAGTCTATAGGGAGGAGGTCAGAGACCTGGCAGTGTGGTGGCAGGATAACAAGCTCTCCCTCAACGTGATCAAGACAAAGGAGATGATCGTGGATTACAGGAAAGGAGGGCCGAGCACTCCCCCATTCTCATCGACGGGGCTGTAGTGGAGCAGGTTGAGAGCTTCAAATTCCTTGTTGTTCACATCACCAACAAACTATCATGGTCCAAACACCCCAAGACAGTCATGAAGAGGGCACGACAATGCCTATTCCCCTCAGGAGACTGAAGAGATTCTGCAAGGGTCCTCAGATCCTCAAAAAGTTATACAGCTGCACCATCAAGAGCATCCTGACTGGTTGCATCTCCGCCTGGTATGGCAACTACTCTGCCACCAACCGCAAGGCGCTACCGAAGGAAATGTGTACAGCCTAGTACATCACTGGGGCTAATCTTCCTGACATCCAGGACTTCTATACCAAGCGGTGTCAGAGGAAGGCCCTAAACATTCCCAAAGACTCCAGCCACCCTAGTCATAGACTGTTCTCACTGCTACCGCACAGCAAGTGGTACCGGAGTGGCAAGTCTAGGTCCAAAAGGCATTTTAACAGATTATACCCCCTAGCCATAAGACTTCTGAGCATCTAATAAAATGGCTACCCCCAACCCCTCCCAACCCCCCTCACCATTTTTACGCTGCTGCTACTCTGTTTATTATCTATGCAGTCACTTTACCTCTACCTACATGTACATATTACTTCAATTACCTTGACTAACCGGTACCCCCTGTATATATCCTCATTACTGTTATTTTATTGTTGCTCTTTAATTTGTTATTTTTACATTTTATTCTTATTCTTTATTTTTTATAGTTTATTTTAGTAAAACCACATTATTGATAAAGGGCTTTTAAGTAAGCATTTCACTGTAAGGCCTACACCTGTTTTGTGTTCCCGACCGGTCTAAGGCACTGCATCTCAGTGCTAGAGTCGTCCCTACAGACCCAGGTTCGAATCCAGACTGTATCACATCCAGCCATGATTGGGAGTCCCATAGGGTGGCGCACAATTAGCCCAGCATTGTCCGGGTTAGGGTTTGGCCGGGGTAGGCCGTCATTGTAAATTTTGAATTTGTTCTTAATTGACCTACCTTGTTAAATAAAGATGAAATTAAATAAAAACCTGTTGTATTCGGTGCATGTGACAAACAAAATGTGATTTGATCTTGATTTGATAAACACCCTTTAGTGGGTGGGTAGATAACGGTCTCTGTAATGTTTATGTAATAACTTGGTAATTAACTATTAAATGAATTACAGCAACCACATTCGTTTGCTGATTGTTATGTTTGAGTGGATCAGTCGCTAAATGCATGGTCTGTCACCATAAGTGTGTTTTCAAGTTTTCTTTATGCCCCATGGCATTGAAGCTTATGATTAACTTGATAGATCAGTAAAGGCCATTTCAAATTCTGAGCAACCACATGTAAGTAGCCTAAGGAGCAATTATAATTCATGTATAAATGATGTTAATTATAAATCCACAGTACATTTCCCAGTTCAACATCAGCATATCTTTCTATGGGCACATGTTGTTTATCAGCTGGTGCCCTTTGAGGATCATAATTAGCAGAGTGAATATAGCTTAGCACTCTCACATCATCAGATGATGCACAGAGGAGCTGAAACATGTTAGGGGTAACATTTTTATATTATTTTACCTTTATTTAACTAGGCAGTCAGTTAAGAACAAATTCTTATTTTCAATGACGGCCTAGGAACAGTGGGTTAACTGCCTTTTCAGGGGCAGAACGACAGATTTGTACCTTGTCAGCTCGGGGGTTTGAACTTGCAACCTTCCGGTTACTAGTCCAACCACTAGGCTACCCTGCCGCCCCATTGACACTGAACATGCCATCTAAGCATAATTAGTAACAAGGGTGCACCATTAGCATACATAATATTGTTCACACAGTTTCCACTGGCATATTTACTTTAATAAAAATGCATTTGACTACATTAGACCTCAAGACCTTGTTATTGATATACCCACAATTATTTTATTAGATGATCTGTCTGAGAGAGACTAATAAATACAGTGTTGTGATGATATACTGTATAAAATGCAGATTTTCTGCCATTACAATATCCCTTTTTCAGGCTTAGCCAAGGTCCAAGTGTCCCATGTGATTTGGACAAGCCCCGAGCAGTACTTTCTCATAAATGATTGATTTAGGGCAGAATCAACCTGTTTTCATTAGATCACTCTACCACCAGCCCTGCCCTCCCTGTAACTACTTTGTTCTCCCTTTTCCCATCATTATCCTTCCAACCAAGGGTCACCTTTTCACCATATGGATCCAGGATGCAGCCTAAATATGTCAAGTTAGTGGCTATAAATACCAGGTTGGAATTAAAAGGCCTCTTCAGTGGGTTCCCTGTTGGCTTCTCTTCTCCATATGGTAGAGCCATATGGTGGAGCCTGAACATGTGGCCATGCACAGTATGTACATGTTTGTGTAAAATTCCCCTGGTAACACGCTGCTATCATTTATGATTTGCTGTGTGGTGCAATACATCAGGCTGTGTGAGTGCAAGGTTGGGGCACTTTGACCATCTCTAGGCGAAATAAAAATAACAAACAGTCAATGTGTTTCTTCTCTTTTGCAGTCTCAGCAGAAATGCATCGTAATCTTCGCTTTGGTGTGCTGTTTCGCTGTCCTGGTGGCCTTGATCTTCTCGGCGGTGGATGTCTGGGGAGAGGATGAAGACGGTATAACAGAAGAGAACTGTAACAAGAACTGCAGGTGAGATATCTTCCAGCCATCACAATCTCTCAATTTCGATATTATATTAATCTGCCTCTCTCTATACACTATAATAACACTGTCAATCAAGTATGTTATTTCAGCTGGATACATAAATACACTATACATACAAAAGTATGTGGACACCTCTTCAAATTAGTCGATTTGGCTGTTTCAGCCACACCCGTTGCTGACAGGTGTATAAAATTGAGCACACAGCCATGCAATCTTCACAGACAAACATTGGCCGTAGAATGGCATTATTGAAGAGCTCCGTCAATTTCAACGTGGCACCGTCATAGGATGCCACCTTTCCAACAAGTCATTTTAAAGTTTGGTGGAAGAGGAATAATGGTCTGGGGCTGTTTTTCATGGTTCAGGCTAGGCCACTTAGTTCCAGTGAAGAGACATCTTTGTTTCAGCAGGACAATGCCCCTGTGCACAAAGCGAGGTCCATACAGAAATGGTTTGTCAAGATCGGTGTGGAAGAACTTCACTGGTCTGCAGTGAGCCCTGACCTCAACTCCAATGAACACCTTTGGGATCAATTGGAACGCCGACTGCGTGCCAGGCCAAATCGTTCAAAAATAGCGCCAAACCTCATTAATGTTCTTGTGGCTGAAGGGAAGCTTGTCCCCGCAGCAATGTTCCAACATTTAGTGGAAAGGCTTCCCAGAAGCTTAGAGGCTGTTATAGCAACAAAGGGGGGACCAGCTCCAAAGTAATGACCATGATTTTGTAATGAGATGTTCGACGAGCAGGTTTCCACATACTTTTTGTCATGTAGTGTACACTATTCCCTTTGAATGCATTCCATTGCTAGCCCATCAACATGATACCGGCAATCAGGCTTGTGTGTATTTCAGCCAGACAAAAGAGTATAGGGAATGAATCCTCCAATTTCATGGTGCATGTAGCCATGTCTTCCTTTGCAGATTCATTTGAGGCAGGCAGGCACATGGTTGGTTATTACTCTATTGGACTCTACTCTCTGTTCCATTAGTAAATCATCTGCCTGTGTGCACTGGCTCAGGTTGCTTGTTACCAGAATCTCTCTCCCTCTCCAGACATTTATCTGCGCCCTCAAGAGCAATCTGTCCGACATCTCTCTCCTCAATGAAGGTAGAAAATGTAATTCCAACTTCTAAAGTTGAAATTGATTTTTGTTACTCTGTGGGGCCCCTGGGACTTTGAGACAAGAGAGAGAGGCATTTGTTCACACATCACCAAAAATATACATTTATTGTCCTGGCATCATCAAAGGGCCAGGGTGGTACAGTCATTTCTCACCACTTACTCAAATAGAAATGCTCCTCCTGTGCTGATGCGTCTTAGCAGTGTGTCTAAATCCCTAAACCAGTGTTTGTTTCTGTTATGCAGATTTCCTTTAATCAGGATGTTCTCTAGAGTGGGATGAATCATTCTTGGTAAGCAAATACGCACTTCTGAAACGAGATGGCATTCTATTGGACTGCATCGATGACAGGGCACATCTGACAGCATTGTATGAGGAATCATTTATCTTGAGCCATGGATTTGATTGTTTGAGGAATAGGAAAATCCACCGTGCTCATTCAGTTAGTGTGGACCTAGCTTAGTCCGCTAAGTCAGTCAGGTGTAGATAAAATCAATGACTTCTATCTCAGAATCCGGCATATGTAATTGTTTATGTCTCATAGGCCAACAGGCCTCACAGACCTTTGTGAGGCAGGGATCAAAGGCCATGTTTACATCAGACACAATAACAGAATATTTTATCAAATGAAAATCTTTTGTGCAGATCAGAAAGCATAAACTACTGTGCTGCGTCAGACATTTTCACAGCTCAGGCTGCAGTGTGTCAGAGAGAAGCTCAGAATGATCAACATACTGTAGTGTTGCTTTCGTCCTTATGACTCTTTGCAAGCTGTCAGTATTTGAAGCCACTGTTGATCTTGGCTACATCTCCATGCTGTCAACTTGGGCTAATTTAGGACGTCTTGTATTGCCTGATCCCATTGGCTCTAGTCTTAGCATCAATTGCCTGGGATTGTGAATGGCATGATGTTTAGAATGATTGGGGTTCTCTTAAAGATTAAATGTAGCTATGCCATGGTAGAGCTTAGTGAACGTAATGTACTGTAAGCAGTATGAGGGCTGATAACATTTCTCTAGATCTCTTTCTCTTGTAAGAGTTACTTTTGCATGTGCTGATGTACTTTCCATACTTTTCACACATATACTGTTTAAGCTCTTTTATTTCCCGATACCAGAAAATATGGCTTGAATGAGTAATGTCTAACTGTCAACCTATACCCAATTGTCACACTGTGCACACTGCAATACAAGGTGTATCAAACCATTCATGCCTAACATCAACTAATGCATTATAATGATGATTTTCTTCCTTACCACTTTAGGTTCATCTAAAGATTTCTTTGATGATAACATTATAGATAGCCACTAAGATGTGATTCTATTGTGCATTCCTCTATATGTCTAATTGCTGGTATTGAATGTCTGTTGACGAGGTACATATTGATCCAAGGCTGTGTAGTGGCAGGCTTGAAACCAAATACTGTAGTTTCCGGATGGTATTGGATCTAGAAAATCCTTACACAGGTATTATTTTACTGGAAGACCTTTGATGAGAATATATCTATGAAATCCACTGCTCCTGATACTGCAGTTGGTTAACTATACTGTTGTGGAACCTTTATTGTGATAACATAATGTGTTTGAATCGTATTTAAAAATGTTATTCTGGCTGTTGGGAGAGGAGCAAATGTTCATGGGCAATGTTCCCTATAAGCTGCGTGTGTGCGTGGGTGCATAGCTCCCCGGGACTGCCGTGCAGAAGACACATCAACCCGCGCTGAGAAGTACAGTTGAACTTTACTCAACTTTCTAGTTTTCCCCTTTAGTTAACACTATCAACGTTTCCCTATACTGTGGGAGTTGTGATCGAATCAACACAATATTAGTCACTTTCAATGCAACATCCCGAAACAAAACAAATTATGCTAGATTTAGTATGCAAAACTAACTATGCAAGATATTTTATTGTAGGCAGAGTGCATTGGAGTAGGATTCAATTGCACTGACAGACAAGACTCAGGCCCATACTCTACACAGACCGGTGTGGCATAACCAATCAGAGCTGCAGTAGACCTACAGTATATGCAAATAGACCCTTGCCATATATGGATCT
This sequence comes from Oncorhynchus clarkii lewisi, assembly GCF_045791955.1. Taxonomy (NCBI): domain Eukaryota; kingdom Metazoa; phylum Chordata; class Actinopteri; order Salmoniformes; family Salmonidae; genus Oncorhynchus; species Oncorhynchus clarkii. The sequence continues at coordinate 19,946,384 of NC_092169.1, forward strand.
GTGCCATTAACTTTGAACTGGACTATGTTTATGGCATGAGTGGCTGCGAGTAGATGCACTAGTTTTGAGATCAAAGCGAGAGCTGCATGTAGCCACATGAGCACATTTGTTCATATTATTTTCTAGTAGGTGAGTTATTAGCCCAGTTATAGCTAATTTCTAGTCATCAATGGGGGAGTGGTTGCTTGTTACAAGAGCACACAACGTGTGTATTTCTAGCCATATTTGAAAAGCAAGTCAGATAAAGAGCTTTTTTTGTCTTAAAGGGGCAGTGTTTAAGCTAAGTAGCCAATAGGCAGAGGGTAACACAAGTAGTCTGATTCTCTGTAGTAAAGGTATGCAGTGATGTAAAGTAATTAAGTAAAAATACTTCAATGTGCTTGGGGGTATCTGTACTTTACTATTTTTATTTTTACTTCGCTACATTCCTAAAGAAAATAATGTACTTTTTACTCTATACATGTTCCCTGACACCCCAAAGTACTCTTTACATTTTGACAGGAAAATGGTCCAATTCACACACTTATCAAGAGAACTTCCCTAGTCGCCTCTACTGCCTCTGATCTGGAGGACTCACTAAACACAAATGCTTTGTTTGTAAAATATGTCTGAGTGTGCCCCTTGCTATCCGTAAAAAAAATATTAAAAAATTGGTGCCGTCTGCTTTGCTTAATATAAGGAATTAGAACTGGTTTATACTTTTATTTTTACTTTTGATTCTTAAGTACATTTTAGAAATTCCATTTAAGTATATTTAAAACCAAATATTGTTTTACTTTTACTCAAGTAATATTTTACTGGGTGACTTTCAATTAGAACTGGTTTATACTTTTATTTTTACTTTTGATTCTTAAGTACATTTTAGAAATTCCATTTAAGTATATTTAAAACCAAATATTGTTTTACTTTTACTCAAGTAACATTTTACTGGGTGACTTTCAATTAGAACTGGTTTATACTTTTATTTTTACTTTTGATTCTTAAGTACATTTTAGAAATTCCATTTAAGTATATTTAAAACCAAATATTGTTTTACTTTTACTCAAGTAGTATTTTACTGGGTGACTTTCACTTTTACTTGAGTCATTTTCTATTAAGGTATCTTTACTTTTACTCAAGCATGACAATTGAGTACCTTTTCCACCACTTATGGTAATAATAATACATTTTATTTTGTAAAGTGGTTTCTTGTATCAAACAACACATGTTTAGTCACCTCCTTGTCTGAAGGACAAGTGGATAAACAGGTTCATCTCAAGTCCTGCATGTTTTTGTCAAAAGTTTCATTGAATGTAGATCTACATAGAAAAAGCTATTTCCATGTTAAAATGTTATGAGATGCATTTTCTCCATTGTTTTTGGTGGTAAGCCACTCTGATAGGCCTACATTAGGATCAAATAGCCACAGTAGCCTACTCAGCCACTGTTATAACTGTAACTTAAAGCATGTACAGCTTCAGTTTTCACAGTAAATGTGCACCAGAAGTTCCACCGACTTTTCACAATGTTCAAGTTTGCGCTCAGCAGACCTGGAATTTGCTCAGTGCCCCAAAATATTTGAGGGAACATTGTTCATGGATAACAAATACTTGAGTTTGGAGTGAAAGTAGGAGCCATGCTCTTGCTCATGTTATAATTTTGTCCCGTATAAGTTGTGTAGTACTCTGACATTAAACATCAAGTCTAATACGGAAGTCGCAGTAGTCTGGCTAACACCTCACTTTGAAAGTCTAGAATGGCTCTTCGATGTTGTCAGCATAATGCATAGATAATTAAGGGGTCTGTGCTGGTTGGCCCTCCTGTGTCTTTCTCACTCAAACACCCACACACACAGCTACAGTACACAGCCCCAGAGTACTGCCCCCTTCCATACATTGGTTGGATTTTCAAATCCAAACAACGAGAGAACTCAACCCCGGAGGATTTTTTTCTACATTTGCGAGAACCAATCAAACGCATTGCACAATTTCTGAGAGAATATTGCATTAACAAACAGCCTCCTTTCCAGACCAGTGTGTCACAACTCGCAGTTCTCCCTGCCCTGTGAGTCACCTGGGTTACGTCAGCCAGGCTAAAGTCGCAGTGTCCCTGGTTTACATTGTTATCGGCCTTACAAATTAGTGGCAGCTGGTGATTCATTCAAGAAGAATGAGAGCTTACGAACTCCATGCTGGATTGTGGATTTTAATTAAATAGCTAGCTAGCTCAGTGAGCATTGCCATGAGTACTATGGACAATGCTTTATGCACTCAATGCTTTTTCCAATTGGTAGTTACAGTCTTGTCCCATCGCTGCAACTCCCTTATGGACTCAGAAGAGGCAAAGGTTGAGAGCCATCCATTATCCAAAACACAACCCTGCCAAGCCACACTGCTCGCTTAACCCAGAAGCCAGCCCCACCAATGTATAGGAGGAAACACATACAACTGGCGACCGACCGTATGCTTGCACCCGGCCCGCCACAGAAGTCATTAGAGCACAATGGGACAAGGACATCCCGGCCGGCCAAACCCTCCCCTAACCCGGACAACGCTGGCTGCGACACAGCCCTGGATCGAACCTGGGTCTGTAGTGATGCCTCAACTTGTAACGGCTTTCTTGTGGTGAAGTAGAGGCGGACCAAAATGCAGCGTGGTGGTTATTCATGTTCTTTAATGAAGGAACTATACATGAATAAACTAACAAAACAATAAATGTGCGAAAACCTAAACAGTCCTATCTGGTGCAAACACAGAGACAGGAACAATCACCCACAAACACACAGTGAAACCCAGGCTACCTAAGTATGATTCTCAATCAGAGACAACTAATGACACCTGCCTCTGATTGAGAACCATACTAGGCCGAAACATAGAAATACCCAAAACATAGAAAAACAAACATAGACTGTCCACCCCAACTCACGCCCTGACCATACTAAATAATGACAAAACAAAGGAAATAAAGGTCAGAACGTGACACAACTACTGAAATGCAGTGCCTTAGACCACTGCGTCACCCGGGAGGCCTGCACTCAATACTTTTAACATTGGTCAGACTGACTACCTAAAACAACTTGGGACCGGTATAATTAAAAATATACTGTATATATTGTACAATTTCAATTGGGATTTTTCTTCAGCTCTCCACAAGGTATTTATGCTAGCTAGCCAGCTCTACTAGCTTGTTAGCCGGTTAGTTAGCTTAGGCAAAGACAGTATGAAGTAGGCAGAAACTGCTTCTCTGATAGAAATCGCTATTTGGCTAGCTAAGCTCATGTGCAGAAATGTCCTCGGGTCTAACGGTTATCTCGTGCCTAACTCAACCACTGAGGATTTTTTTTTACATTTGAGAGAACCAATCAAACCCATTGCACAGTTTCTGAGAGAATATTACATATTGAATAGTCTTGAAAGGGAAAGATGCACACCCATAGTAAGTTAGTGTAGCCAGCTATCTAAACTTGAAGTAATCATGGTCAGCAGTAGTGAAAAGTATTTTACCAACTTGATGCACTCACCCATGTAGTAGACAAACTTCAGTCAGAGGTAGCCTTTCTGACACACACTAACTTAAATAGAAACACTAATGTTCATTCCCTTGAGCACCCCTCTAGATCTGCCTCACACAGGACAACTCCCCTGTGTGAGCGTGCCAGGGCTGATCGCTGCGGGACGTGCCACCACAGGAGGTTGGTTGCACCTTAATTGGGGAGGACGGGCTCGTGATAATGGCTGGAGCAGAATAGGTGGAATGGTATCAAATACATCAAATACATAGTTTGATGCCATTCCATTCGCTATGCTCCAGCCATTCTTATGAGCCGTTCTCCCCTCAGCAGCCTCCCCTAGGAGCTACAGCCATCGCCACCAAGAGGTTTACCCAGTCGACAAGTTCTACCCGAAAAGACGACCGCCATCACCTAGCCCGTACGACAGCCATGGCGGGCGTTTCCCCAGCTGCAGCACATATGACAGGCAAAGTCACAGAGGAGAGCAGACTTCGAAACACCACTCTCCAACACCATCGTGTACACGCCATGCACACACACTTTGTAGAGACAAAGGTAAACAAACTGTGGCTGGAGATGACAGCTGATCTTTAACTGCCGGTCCTGTGGCCAAACAATGAAAAAGCAAACAATGTCAAATGCTACTGTGCAGATCCACACAGTCATGCTGTCCCCCACTGGACTTTGGGCAGTCCCTATTACCGGGGCACAGGCTGGTTACATTGTCTGACAATTTCAGAGACTTTGGTGTGAAGTACACAAATACAAATATACAAAAAGACTGAAAGACAAAGCAAGCACTTATGTTCTATGTTGTAACGTGACTATAGAAATGAAGCTACATTGTTCACAAATTTTACAGTTTTCTACATTGCTGTTCTGAAACATGGACGTTTCTTTTCCTACGGTAAGAGTACTGTGGGACCTTTATTGTGACAGCATAATGTGTGGGAATCTTATTTTGAAATGTTATTCTGGCTCTTGGAAGAGGAGCAAAAGTTCATGGGTAATTCTTCCATGGAAGAAGGAACCACACTCTTGCCTAGTTTTTTTTACATTTACATCATTTAGCAGACACTCTTATCCAGAGTGACTTCCAGTATTTATTTTTTGGGGGGAGTGCATACTGCTCCCCTGTGGGAATCAAACCCACAACCCTGGCGTTGCAAGCGGCATGCTCTATGAACTGAGCCACATGGGATCTTGTCACGTATAAATTGTGTAGCACTCTGACATTAAACATTGAGTCTAACGCTGAAGTCGCAGTGTCCCTGGTTAACATTCTTATCACTGATCTTACACTATGTTTATGTACTTCATACATGACATTATACATGTAAGTCCCCACAAAAATATTATTTTCAAGTCATATAGGGGATAATGAATCAAGGGGCATTAGCACAGTTTGTCAAACTTGTATTTTTGGCTACTGAGTACCAGTGCAATCAGTCTCATAGGCAGTCGGTCTATGCACCCAGTGCCCTATAAATTAATGATCTGTTTATTTTTTTCTGGCACACCTTCAGTCGGTAGCATCCAAGACACTCTACCTTGGTCATGTACTATACAGTAACCAGACAGTCTCAAAGTTCTGCCAGTATCTGGAGTGTGAATGAATGAATTGTCTAAGCCACAGCAGTATTATAACTCAACGAAACCCCAGGGTCAGGCCCAGGCTGTGATATTCTTACTTTTTATTTGGGGAATTTATCCCCAAATATTTATCCCCTGTATTTGAGTTATTTCTCAGCAATATATCAGAGACACTTCTAATTGCTTTACAATAATGCATAATAACAATGGTTTTTTATGACTTTTATAACATAGGCATATCTAGTCATTCATCATGCAGTTCCTTCAGAAAGTATTCAAAGCCCTTGATTTTTTCCACATTTTGTTGTGTTAAAGCCTGAATTAAAAATGGATTAAATTGAGATTGAGTGTAACTGGCCTAACTGGTGTAACTGGTGACACAATACCCCATAACGTCAAAGTATAATTATGTTTATATTTATTTTGAAATGTATTAATTAAAAATGAAAAGCTGAAATGTCTTGAATCAATAAGTAGTCAACCACTTTGTTATATCAAGTATATAAGTTCAGGAGTAAACATGTGCTTAAAAAGTCACATAATACATTGTATAGACTCACTCTGTTTGCAATAATAGTGTGTAACATGATTTTTGAATAACTCATCTCTGTACCCCACACATACAATTATCTGTAAGGTCCCTCAGTCGAGCAGTGAATTTCAAACACAGATTCAACTACAAAGACCAGGGATGTTTTCCAATGCCTCGCAAAGAAGGGCACCTATTGGTGGATGGGTAAAAAATAAGAAAGCAGACATTGAATATTCCCTTGAGCATGGTGAAGTTATTAATTACACTTTGGATGGTGTAGATCAATACACCCAGTCACTACAACTACAAAGGTACAGGTGTACTTCCTAACTCAGTTGCCGGAGAGGAAGGAAACCACTCAGGGATTTCACCATGAGGCCAGAGTTTAATTGCAGTGATAAGAGGGAACTGAGGATGGATCAACAACATTGTAGTTACTCCACAATACTAACCTAAATGACAGAGTGAAAAGAAGGAAGCCTGTACAGAATACAAATACTCCAAAACATGCATCCTGTTTACAATAAGGCACTAAAGAAAAACTGTAACAAATGTGGCAAAGAAATTAACATTATGTCCTGAAATCAAAGTGTTATGTTTGGGGTAAATCTAACACATTACTGAATACCACTCTTCATAATTTCAAGCATGGTGGTGGCTGCATCATGTTATGGGTATGCTTGTCATCGGCAAGAACTAGGGATTTTTTAGGATAAAAATAAATGGAATGGAGCTAAGCACAGGCAAAATCCTAGAAGAAAACCTGATTCTCTGCTTTCCAATAAACACAGGGAGACAAATTCACCTTTCAGCAGGACATTGACCTAAAACACAAGGTCAAATATACACTGGAGTTGCTTACCAAGATGACATTGAATGTCCATGAGTGGCCTAGTTATAGTGTTGACTTAAATGAGATTGAAAATCTATGGGAAGACATGAAAATGGCTGTCTAGCGATGATCAACAACCAATTTGTCAGAGCTTGAAGAATTTTTTAAATAATAATGTTCTGGGAAAATCTTAGTGACTTTCCCAGAAAGACTCAAAGCTGGAATAGCAGCCAAAGGTGATTCTAAGATGTATTCACTCAGGGGTGTGAATACTTATGTAAATGAGATATTTCTGTATTTCTAAAAACATGCTTTCACTTTGTCATTATGAGGTATTGTCTGTAAATGGGTGAGAAAAAAATCAATTTAATCCATTTTGATTTCACACTGTAACACAACAAAATGTGCTATAAGTCAAGCGTTATGAATACTTTCTGAAGGCACTATAAATGGGTAACATTCACAGAGCCCTGGATGCTGCTATCAAAATAGCTTCTACCATTTCACATGGCAGTCTGCTCCAGTCTGCTCCAGCAAAAACAGTTTTTTAGACATTATTTACCAAAGTATTCAGACACTTTGCTATGAGACTCAAAATTGAGCTCAGGTGCATCCTGTTTCCATTGTTCATCCTTGATGTTTCTACAACTTCATTGGAGTCCATCTGTGGTAACTTCAATTGATTGGACATGATTTGGTAAGGCACACGCCTGTCTATATAAGGTCCCACAGTTGACAGTGCATATCAGAGCCAAAACCCAAGCCATGAGGTCGAAGGAATTGTCCGTTGTGCTCCGAGACAGGATTGCGTCGAGGCACAGATCTGGGGAAGGGTACCGAAAACTTTCTGCAGCATTGAAGGTCCCCAAGAACACAGTGGCCTCCATCATTCTTAAATGGAAGCAGTTTGGCACCACCAAGACTCTTCCTAGAGCTGGCCGCCCAGCCAAACTGAGCAATCGGGGTAGAAGGGCCTTGCTCAAGGAGGTGACCAAGAACCCGATGGACACTGACAGAGCTCCAGAGTTCCACTGTGGAGATGGGAGAACCTTCCAGAAGGACAACCATCTCTGCAGCACTCCACCAATCAGGCCTTTATTTTAGAGTGGCCAGATGGAAGCAACTCCTCAGTAAAAGGCACATGACAGCCCACTTTCTGTTTGCCTAAAGGAACCTAAAGGACTCTGACCATGAGAAACAAGATTCTCTGGTCTGGTGAAACCAAGATTGAACTCTTTGGCCTGAATGCCAAGCATCATGTCTGGTGGAAACCTGGCACTATCTCTACGATGAAGCATGGTGGTGGCAGCAACTCAACAAATACAGGTGTGCCAAACATGTAGCGTCATACCTAAGAAGACTCAAGGCTGTAATCGCTGCCAAAGATGCTTCAACAAAGTACTGAGTAAAGGGTCTGAATACTTATGTAAATGTAGTTTTTAAGTTTGTTATTTTTTATGAATTTGCAACAATTTCTAAAAAACAGTTTTTGTTTGTCACTATGGGGTCTCCATTTTAGAATAAGGCTGTAACATAAAATGTGGAAAAAGTCAATGGGTCTGAATACTTTCCGGATGCACTGTACGTGAATTATGGATCCTCCACCTGCAGTCCAAATAACACACATGGCTGCACATTGGGATTTCACCTAAGTGTGGGGTAATTCGCACTGACTGTGAATAAATCAATGGACTGCCTTAGTGCAGAAACAAATGTTCTTCTTATTCTCATTTTACACAAACCTGCTTGCTGTCTACAGGCATATAGAATCCCCATGCATGATTTTCTGAGGGAAATGGGTTGTGTTTATTGTTTTTAGTAAGATTACGTGTTACCATTCGCTGGTTTTCCATTTCCCTGCTTTTTTCATTATGAGATGATTATTATGAGCTATTTGGTGTGGTGCCCCTTTCGTATTTCTAATTCTAATAGTAAATAATGCATGGAGTGATAATGCATGCTATTTTCAGTGTTTGTTTATTGCATGTTATTGCATTTGGCAATACATGTTTTAGAGATTGAAAGCTAGCAGAATAATCTACAATACTTTGTTGATCCTGACCTAAATCAATCCAAGTTAATTTCACATACATTTATTTGACTTCCATGCTCTTTGGGATATGTAGTGCTTTCATTATGGAACATTTGAACAGCTTATCCTTATTTTACCATATTCCTCATCTTTCTCCAACATCCTGACCTGAATAAAGTGGTTAGTCAGTAAGGCAATGTTTCTGTCTCATCACCTGTCAGTTTGGTTTTGCAGCACTGACAATATTCCATCAGCTTGCTGAATCGACCAGGGCCAGGAAATGAATTGTTGTCTGCGTTCACCATTCACTGCTTTCACCCCATTACTGCTTTATATGATTTACTGTGTTTCCCTCCAATATTGAACCAATTCCCAGCATGAAGAATGTGTGCTCAGCATTGGATCGGTATGAATCAATGACCTGGCAAGATAAAGCAGGAGCCATTCAGGCTTGATATAGCATGCAGTGTGTCTAAAGTACTCAGCCTGACACATTAAATCCAATATGTTTACCTGCCGGGCTAGAATGGGGTTTTAAACATTAAGGACAGCAGGGAACAATTCTCTGTCACCCAAATGGCAAGAAACCTGGACTGAACTTTCTTGGAAAATGTGGCACATTCTTGGAAGATTGTGTTAAATTAGCTATGAGCAATTAGTTATGATGTTTTTGTGGCATAGCACACAGTTTGACGTGCATTGTGCTGCCTATGCATATTCAAATAGATACTTCGGTGTCGGTTAGGACTGTGTTGCGTGTTTGTTGTCAGGTTTCATTTTTCACTAAGGCCTGGATAAATTACTGGAGACAATAGAAACAAGTACATAAAGTGTTTCTGAAATGTATCGGTGGTGTAAAGAAAAAACTACGACCTGGGTTCAAATTCTTTAAAATACTTTAACTGTAATTAATTAAGCTTGACTGGTGCAATGGAACTAATGGAATAATCCCAAAACTGCAAACCCTGCCCATCCAAGCAGACTGAATCTACTGCTTGAAGTATTTCAAAGAAAACAAGTACTATTTCAACCCAGGCTTGATGACTGACTATTGGTCTTCGGACTTCGCTGGCTGGGTATAGAAATCTTTTTGCCATTAATGTTTCATTTCCATTACATTTATGATACTAAAATTCACTTTACTTGAAAGCATATGGGGAGAATGATGCCCTTGAAAATGTATTCAATTTCATTATGAGCTCTGCCATTGTGTTCCTGTTAGAAGGCAGTTCAGCCACTCTTCTATTCACCCCTAAAATCTATCTCGGTGATAATGCCCAGACGGAAGGTGTTCTCAATCTAAAACATAGTGCAGGAGGTAGTCATAGGTGAAAGTCAATGAATATGACCTAATTTTACAACATCCCAAGGCAGCTGCACAAGTTACAGGTGATTCTGTGGCTAATACAGACGGACATAATTGGCTCTTGAAGACTCAAACTACACATCAATGTGCTGTAAATTCATCTGTTAGAAAGAACATTTTGGGGGCTTATTTAATGAAACTTCTCTGGCTTTCAGGTCTTTTTCATTACAAACCTGAAAAACAGCCATTTGTCTTTATTACATGGGATGATTTTCACTCTTTTACAATCACAGGGTAGTGCTTGTGGAGAATATTCCAGAAGATGTCACCTTCTCTGAGAATAGTACGGCCCACCTCACCCTCTCTGCTGGGCTGCATAGCCTACTGGACCTGGCAGTGGCTGGTCGTTCTGTGGAGATTGTGTCACCACAATGGAACCTGAACTCCTCTGACAATGAATCAAGCTTCCTACCATCTTCTAGGCAGGTAAGCACAACAACCAACCCCCCAGGCCAAGTGAGGCATTAGCAGGGGTGGATTGGACATCTGGCAATTCTGGCAAGTGCCAGATGTCCGGACCATTTTTTTCTTGAGTAAGCTGGTCAAAATTGAAAATAAATATGTTCATATAAACAGTATAAAAAGAAAACAATGAAAAATGTAACATGGCAGCCCATGGGCCTGTTAAGTAAAAAAATAAAGATTTTTGCACAATTTCTCTGTTATCCTAATCTATAATGAGCCTTTGGCTGAACAGTTGGCTGAGGTCACGCAAACGCACATTCAAAGTCAAACGAGTCACCAGCAAAAATACCCACTTCGACCCCGTCATCAGTTAGACAGCCAAGATCATGGACCGTAGAAAACAGAAAGGGTGCCTATAAATGTAGAAAGAGCACATTCTACATTTTAATTTCACTCAAAAAATAATATTTTTGGGCCATCTAAAACCATGATTTGGTCAAACATGAATCCTGTAATGAAAGTGTCTGCCCTGCCCCTGCGCCTGTGCCCTCTCTGGGGACTGCTGCTGTTCATGGGTTGCATGTTTCGTCACAATATTGTTTTGAACGATCGTTTTGGACTGATGCCCAACTGAGCATGGGCATCAGAATGAATACATGGCTACTAGCAGTGGGTATTATATTTATCTATTATATTTGTATTTAGTTAGAGATCTAGTTAATGTGTTGAACCACACATTTTATTTGCATATGATATTAGTTAGTGCACATAAAGATGTATGTAATTCATCTCTATTAAACCTGAAAAAAAATCCTATTGTCACATTAAAATATAGCAACTATAGTCTAATTGTCAATTGTCTTGCCATTCACTGGTACGTGGGTTATCACACCTAGCCATAATGCTTACTTTACGTTGCAGTTTAACTAATGGTATTATTCTTGTCAGCAAAACCAGATGCTCATAACTGTTGACCTAGAATACAAATTACATATTTTCCCCTTATTCCACCTGCTTTGACTTGCTTTCTAAGATAAGCTTCAAAGATCAGCCAGTGAAAATCTCCCTTTAAAACCTTCATATTCTGTTAACTAATACCCAAATAATGTTGTTGACTCATCCTATACTTGTACAGTGCCTTGCGAAAGTATTCGGCCCCCTTGAACTTTGCGACCTTTTGCCACATTTCAGGCTTCAAACATAAAGATATAAAACTGTATTTTTTTGTGAAGAATCAACAACAAGTGGGACACAATCATGAAGTGGAACGACATTTATTGGATATTTCAAACTTTTTTAACAAATCAAAAACTGAAAAATTGGGCATGCAAAATTATTCAGCCCCCTTAAGTTAATACTTTGTAGCGCCACCTTTTGCTGCGATTACAGCTGTAAGTCGCTTGGGGTATGTCTCTATCAGTTTTGCACATCGAGAGACTGACATTTTTTCCCATTCCTCCTTGCAAAACAGCTCGAGCTCAGTGAGGTTGGATGGAGAGCATTTGTGAACAGCAGTTTTCAGTTCTTTCCACAGATTCTCGATTGGATTCAGGTCTGGACTTTGACTTGGCCATTCTAACACCTGGATATGTTTATTTTTGAACCATTCCATTGTAGATTTTGTTTTATGTTTTGGATCATTGTCTTGTTGGAAGACAAATCTCCGTCCCAGTCTCAGGTCTTTTGCAGACTCCATCAGGTTTTCTTCCAGAATGGTCTGAAATGGTTCGAAATATCCAATAAATGTCGTTCCACTTCATGATTATTCAGCCCCCTTAAGTTAATACTTTGTAGCGCCACCTTTTGCTGCGATTACAGCTGTAAGTCGCTTGGGGTATGTCTCTATCAGTTTTGCACATCGAGAGACTGAAATTCTTCACAAAAAAATACAGTTTTATATCTTTATGTTTGAAGCCTGAAATGTGGCAAAAGGTCGCAAAGTTCAAGGGGGCCGAATACTTTCGCAAGGCACTGTATTTGTGGTCAATGCATACATTGGAGAGAAAAAACTCAAAAATATCCCCACCTCAATCTTTTATCTCAAACAGACCGTTTAAAAAAATGCTAGTTGTATGATGTCATCCTCCTGAGGGGGATGAACTGGCCAATCAGCAGTCTAGAGGAGGATGAGCTGGTCAATCAGCAGTCTACACGTGTGAATATTTATAATGACCGGCATACGCCCACACCATTCTGTTGTTTGGGGAACGCAGCACCATTACAACACAGAAAAGCTGATTTTTAACGCTTAATTAAAAACATTTGGAAAGAAAAAAAAAATCACTCATATTGTAAATAAGTAGAGGCCCTATTTCATAGAAATCTGGAAACACTGGGCAGTTACTTTAAGCCCAGTCTTATCCATACCTCACACATTGTATGTATAGACATACTGCAGGCTAGATATGTCCTCTTTCTGCCAGAATGTGCCATTAGTAGTCCTAGGTTGCAGGCAAAGCTGAGCCCATCCACTGTGTTGGCACACAGGCAGACTCCAAAACAGCTGACAGCCATTAGCATCCAAACAGCCCTGCTTATACTGAGGTTAAACTTACACTTGGGTTTGGCTAAAATGGCAGCCTTGAGTTTTGAACAGCCCCTTGTATCTACCCACTGGTGTTTAGTTAAACTGAACAAAAATATAAATGCAACATGCAACAATTTCAAAGATTTTACTGAGTTACAATTCATAGAAGGAAATCTGTCAAATACATTCATTGGGCCCTAATCTATGGATTTTACATGATTGGGAATATGCATCTGTTCGTCACCAATGTCTTTTAAAAAAGGTAGGAGCGTGGATCAGAAACCCAGTCAGTATCTGGTGTGACCACAATTTGCCTCATGCAGCGCAACAAATCTCCTTTGCATAGAGTTGATCACACTGTTGATTTTGGCATGTGGAAAGTAGTCCCACTCCTCTTCAATGGCTGTGTGAAGTTGTTGGATATTGGCGGAAACTGGAACACGCTGTTGTACATGTCGATCCAAAGCATCCCAAACAGGCTCAATGGGTGACATGTCTGGTGAGTATGCAGGCCATGGAGGAAATGGGACATTTTCAGCTTCCAGGAATTATGTACAGATCCTTGTGACATGGGGTAATGCATTATGATGCATGACAATGGGCCTCAAGATCTCGCCACGGTATCTCTATGCATTCAAATTGCCGTAGATAAAATGCAATTGTGTTCTTTGTCTGTAGCTTCAGTTTGCCCATACTATAACCCCACCGCCACCATGGGGGCACTCTGTTCACAACATTGACATCAGCAAACCGCTGGCCCACACGACCCCATACACGCTGTCTGCCATCTACCAGGTATAGTTGAAACCAAGATTCATCTGTGAAGAGCACTCTTCTCCAGCATGCCAGTGGCCATCGAAGGTGAGCATTTGCCTACTGAAGTCGGTTACCCACTCCGAACTGCAGTCAAGTCAAGACTCTGGTGAGGACGATGGGCACACACATGAGCTTCCCTGAGGCAGTTTCTGACAGTTTGTGCTGAAATTCTTCAGTTGTGCAAACCCACAGTTTCATCAGCTGTCCGTGTGTCTGGTCTCAGACAATCCCGCAAGTGTAGAAGCCGGATATGGAGGTCCTGGGCTGGCGTAGTTACATGTGGTCTGCAGTTGTGAGGACGGTTGGACTTACTGCCAAATTCTCTGAAACGACTTTGGAGGCAGTTCATGGTAGAGAAATTAACATTCAATTCTCTGTCAACAGCTCTGCTGGACATGAGCTCATGAAACAACACTTTACATGTTGCGTTTTTATTTTTTGTTCAGTGTAATTAGTGTCATGCCTAATTGCTCGCCTTGGCAGTTTGACCCGAAAAGGTGCCTAAAGGCTATGCAAAACTAATCGCTTTAGCCTGCAGCAATTTCCTGTGCTCCACTGAAATGTAACCCCAGTTTAAAAATGGACAGGGGACCTGAAAGTGTAACATGTTATTTCAGAGCATGGCTATGCTTTATGCTACCTGAATGTGTATACTCATGTGTAGGGGTATATCCATGAATGTGTATACTCATGTGTAGGGGTATATCCCTGAATGTGTATACTCATGTGTAGGGGTATATCCATGAATGACGATTCGGAGGATTGGACACTGCCCGTATGTAATTTTCCTACCATGTTAGGAATTTTCTAAACATCCCTTATAAAACACATCCAGTACACACCAGAATGTGATGACCTATAGTGATGCTATTGATTGTGTTCTTGCTTACAGGGTCAGGCTTTGCTGCAAAGACTGCAGGGGCTGAAGAAGAAGGGAATCAATTTGAAGATAGCTAGTGGAATGATCGACTCTGTAGAGCTCAAGAGCCTCTCTCGTCTGAGTGAGTCATGTTGTAACTCACATCAACAGAGTTACAGCTACATTTACTTTCCACATACAGTACCAGTCAAAAGTTTGGACAAACCAACTCATTCAAGGATTTTTCTTTATTTTGACTATTTTCTTAATTCATTTGAGCCAATCAGTTGTGTTGTGACAAGGTAGGGGTGGTATACAGACGATAGCCCTATTCCGTAAGAGACCAAGTCCATATTATGGCAAGAACAGCTCAAATAAGCAAAGAAAAACGACAGTCCATCATTACTTTAAGACATGCCTAAGGTCAGTCAATCCGAAAAATGTCAAGAACTTTTAAAGTTTCTTCAAGTGCAGTCCCAAAAACCATCAAGCGCTGATGATGAAACTTGCTCTCATGAGGACCGCCACAGGAAAGGAAGACCCAGAGTTACCTCTGCTGCAGAGGATAAGTTCATTAGAGTTACCAACCTCAGAAAGTGCAGCCCAAATAAATGCTCCAGGCTGTGTAAAGGCTTTTCGACCAAGAAGGAGAGTGATGGAGTGCTGCATCAGATGACCTGGCCTCCACAATCACCCGACCTCAACTCAATTGAGATGGTTTTGGATGAGTTGGACCGCAGCATGAAGGAAAAGCATTCAACACGTGCTCAGCATATGTGGGAACTCCTTCAAGACTGTTGGAAAAGCATTCCATGTGAAGCAGGTTGAGAGAATCACAAGACTGTGCAAAGCTGTTATCAAGGCAAAGGGTGGCTATTTTGAAGAATATCAAATATAAAATATATTTTGATTTGTTTTACACTTTTTTGGTTACTACATGATTCAAATGTGTTATTTCATCGTTTTGATGTCTTCACTATTATTCTACAATGTAGAAACTAGTAAAAAATAAAGAAAAACCCTTGAATCAGTAGATGTGTCCAAACTTGAACTTGTACTGTATATTGCCATTTTTTATAGAAAATAATGTGTATATCATTACTATTGATAGTGGAAATTACTTTTATTGCAGCGCATTCATATGGTCTTGACACTTACCTCGAGGAGGGATGTTACATCATGGCTCCCATCTTACACACAATACTAACATACTTCAAATGTTGAGATTTCTATCTCCGTCATTTTCTGTGTCTTATCCCACCTGTGTAGGTGAGGTGCACTACATTAACATGACTGCCCTGACCAAAGGCTTCCTGCACTCTTCTTTCTGGGTGGTGGACAGGAAGCACATCTACATCGGCAGTGCCACCATGGACTGGCGATCACTGTCCACGGTATCTTAGTATATTCACCACATTATTTCACCTAGTGTACCTGTGTATATTTCTGTAACATTTTTACCCAATTCAATGAGACCACCTATGAGTACACCTCATCTTGACTATGTTCCATACCTTGATTACGTAAACCCTTTTACCAACCAATTGTGTACACTGTTTGATTTTTAGTTCTGATATTTGACAGGTATGTTGAGGCCACTGTGTACAGCCCTCTTCTCTGGTGATTTGTCCCATGACTCAGCAATAAATATTTATTCAAACACTGCTATTTACCCTAGGAGAACAGCATACATTAATTGGCTCAGGTTGCACAAGCATACTGAATAGGAAACAAATGCAACCTTATAGTTGGCAGAAAACTGAATTAATTGAGTAGGGACAAAAAGGAAATGTGGACATTCTTTCATGTGCTGCTCAAAGCTGGAAAAGTACAACGGTTCATTAAAGTGTGACCCCATTCACTGTACCTAGCCTGTCTATCTTTAGCACTTCTCTGAAATAAACCCTTGCTTGAAAAGGGCATCACTTGAAAAACCCAGTTGTGAGAGGGGATAGGAGAGGCCTGGTGATTGGAAGTGCCTGGAGGACTATTTGCCTTGTACAGGGCCAGAAGAGGGTAGGAGAGGATGGGAGGGGTCAGGGCTGAAGAGGCTAGAAGCACTGAGCTGTGGAGGGGAGACAAGAACAAGGGAGAAGGGTAAATGGAAGTGTGGGGAGTAGGAGATGGAAGGAGAGGACAGAGTGGGAATGGAAGTAAAGGAGAAAGGGGGAAGGGAGAAGAAGAGGAGATGGGTGGAGAAAGGGGGAAGGGAGAAGAAGAGGAGATGGGTGGAGAAAGGGGGAAGGGAGAAGAAGAGGAGATGGGTGGAGAAAGGGTCAAGTTGGGTGTGGGTGAAGTTCCTGTTTTTGCTTTGTTGTCTCTTAGATGAAAGAACTGGGGATCATCATCTACAACTGTAGTTGTCTGGCACTGGACCTGCACAGGGTATTCAACCTCTACTGGCAGCTGCAGTATAAGGACTTTGTACCGTCCATCTGGTCCAAGAGGCTGAGTGCCCTGTGGAACAAAGATGAAAACCTCCCACTTCTCTTCAACAACACCAAGGCTGAGGTCTTTCTCTCTGTGAGTGACATTCTCACCCATGGCTTTATACTTAAGGCCAGGAGTTTGTCCTTACGATGTGACCTTATAACAAGGGCCTTGAGTTTTTCCATGTCTGGTTACATAGTCAGGGAAAAACTCATGCCGTTACTAATGTATCAATGTTTTTTTTATCATTCTGAGAGACAAGCTCATCTTTATATTCAATTAATTTATATCGTTCTGAGATGAGGAATTCTGTGGGGTTTTTCTTGCTAGCAATAAGAAATGTCCAATATTTATGAATATAATTTGCCTAGCGAAGACTTTTCTTGGCTCCAACCTTTTTATTAGTCCTGATATGATGTAAATATTTTCAACGTCCTCCCACAGTTGTAATAACTTTCAAGAGAGGTGACGATTAAAAGCAATTTCTTATACAGCTCGCTATAACTCATCAGTTCATGTTTTATGTATGCTGACTGGATGAAAGATGGCATTGCTTCCAACAGAAAACATGTGGTTGGCTCGCTATAAATCAGGCTTGCCCATCCCTTCATGTCGATTAACCTGTCTGAAATGCAGAGGAAGCGTCAATCATTGGCACTATTGATAACAATCCATGTGAACCGTGATCTGTCATTGTTCTCATCACACACACCCACATTCTGCTTACACACAGAGAGGGGGGTGAGACATATCAAGAAATAAATAACATAGAGACAGGATCAGTTCTAGGGAGATACCAGTAGAGAGAAGGTAACGCTGCTGTTCGAATACTAATGACCTCTTTAGACATCATAATTTTACTCTTAGAGAGGCTGTGACAAAGATATGCTCCAAGAGGTGTGGTGATGATGATGACGACAATGACAATGATTGATTGCATCCACATTATAAGGTCCTGGCATTGACATGAGGACCTCAGTTCTCTACTCTCCACTGATTTTAAGTATCTGTTATCATCTTGTGGCAGAGCTCTCCAGATGTCTTCTGCCCTAAAGACAGGACCAGAGACCTCGACGCCATATCCTATGTGTTCCAAAAGGCCAAGAAGTTCATCTACATATCCATTACAGACTACCTGCCTCTCACTAACAGGAATTCTCACAGGTGAGCAATCTGTAATACTGACAGCACATGATAATCTTATTGTTAGCATTGTATCACATTCCCATTTATATAACACAATGATAACTGATAGAATAAAACTGATAGGATAAAACTGTGTAACTATGTGTATAATTACCAGTCATTACCAAACAGATAAGTGTTTGTAACTCTTTGTTACCTGGACAGATACTGGTCAAGTATAGATGGGATGCTTCGGGAGGCCTTGATCCTGAGAAACATCAAAGTGCGTCTGTTAGTAAGCTGCTGGGAGCAGACACACCCCCTGACCTTTAACTTTGTGTGGTCCCTGAAGACCTTGTGTATGGAGCTCCCTAACTGTTCACTGGAGGCTGTGAGTGTGCACCTACAATACATTATTGGACACCACACACCTACATCCTCATTAACTGGATACAAACTGTATAACATCACTCATCATGCCTTTGTTTTCAGGCACGTCATACCTATATTATAATCTCTACTGTACCTGCAAACCTTAAGTGCTGTATATCGTGTGAAACATATTCATCACTACTGCTAAGCCAGCCCTTCTGTGTGTTTTGTGCAGAAGTTCTTCAGCACCAGGGAGCAGAGAGATGGCACGCTACAGGGAATCAACCATAACAGATTCATAGTGACAGACAGTGCTGTGTACATAGGCGAGTTTACTTCCATGAGTTTCAGATGACTAATATGTATTTTTCGAATGAACGAATGATTGATTTGTTTATTCAATTATTGGCCTGTCACTGGTTGGTGGGTTGATTAGTTTGCTTGTGAGGTGGGTTGACTCTTTGGCTAGTACTTTTTAATCTATATTTCTGATTAATGCTTTGGCGGGTGTCTGTTGTCCCCTAGGGAACTTTGACTGGGTGGGGAATGAGTTTATGTTCAACGCTGGAGCAGGCATGGTGATCAGTCAGGCGGAGGGGCTGAAGGAGAGGAACTCAACGTTGGTGGAACAGGTGAGGGCTGCGTTCCAGCGGGACTGGTATTCACGCCACACCATGAGCCTGCAGGCTAACAAGATCCCAGTCTGCAACAAGCACCAGCTCAACCAACTGGCACATCTCAAAATCACTCAACCACCAGAGAGCAGCGGGAGTCAGGAGAGTCCCAATGGCTCCTTCTGACTCCAAAGACATGTGGTGTGTTACAAGACTTTTATGCTTTAAGAGAAAAATAACTGTTTGAATGCTGAAATCGGATACAATTTACAACTTGTTTTTAGGTAATATTTGTTTTCTAATATTTGTCTTCTGTTTATTTCATCCTCTTTCATCCTCTAAGACATGGGCAGGGAACTGATGAAATAAATATATTTTCTATTGATTGCCAAACCTAAATATAGTTAATTGTTTAATCCATTTTACCAATAATGTCATAATTTATCACAACCCTTTAAAACCCTCTCTGACCAAAACACGATTGGAGCAGCATGGACAGTAGTGTGGAGATACAGTATATCCTATTCAAATCTATACTCCAAGGATGTTTACCTTGTGTCTTCAATATTCGTTTTTAAAGTGCAGAATTCCTCCAGCCTCGACCAAATGAACAGGTGCCATTTGTCAGTTGGACAACAGCTGATCAAATGAAGCGAATGGGAAAATAACAGACAACTGCATGTCTTGATCTCATCTGACTCATAAGCTACTGACATCTTTCGGGTGTTTATTGTTGCAGAGTACAGACAATTATGCCCCATTGGCATCAATCTATTTTGGTATTGCATCTAAAATCCTGTTTTGGTCTCAACTAGAATGTATACTTGATTACGTTTAATATCACCATGCCAGGGGTTGATCTCGGAATCTTAACTCAATTTCCAGGATTATGATACATTAACCAATTTTAAGATGAAAATATTTTTTGCATATTTTATTCTATTCTGTATATTGTCTTTGTTGTAAACACTCAAAAGGGTCGAAATAGATATGCATTCAACTTTTAATAGAGCTTTAGGCCTCTTGTGTTGTTTTAACATGATCAAGAAATTGATCTATTACTGAATTTTTCATGAAATTTACATTTCTGTAAAAAGGTGTCTTGCTTCCTTGATTATTTTGGAAAGTATTGAAAACCACCACTACAGAAACAAAACTTCCCTGGGCTTTACTTAGTTTGTAAATGGTTATGCTACCATACCACTGTCATATGCTGTCATATAATAAACAGAGAAACAGCAACAGAGGTCGATAGCACACTAACATTGGAAGGGGCTGAGCTGCCATTTAAGGTCTACGGTATTCGTTTGGTCAAGTTACAAGACTAGACAATGATTTTACCTAATGGAATATTGGTAATTGATTCCCAAGTTCTTCATGGATAATTGGGTTTCTTTCTGGTATAACTCAGCTGGATAAAGGTGTCTAACCAGTGGTACAACTGTAGCTCTCTTTGGAAGCAGATGTTGACTTATTTACCAGATATTGAAAAAACAGTTGTTGGAGGGGATTTCAGTCAGTAAGATCAATATCATGAATTTTTAAAGACTGCTAGACACCATTTCCAGTTTCCCCTAAGGACATGTTTTGAAATAAGACCGCATGCATTGCTTAACTTAACACTGACAGAGAAAATAACCACAGAATCTCATCACCCGCATGATACAAGCTTTGCACCTGATCATAAAAGATGATCAACTACAGGAGTTGTTAACATCTTTTAATGATTATGTCACGCCAATTAATAAATGCTGTATGTAATAGCCTATCTGTGGTGGTTGATGGGCATTATACTTATATTAATTGTAATGTCTTATATCTGTATTTTCATTGTCTTTTTACAGTAATATAATGGGAGAACACTTTCTCTATGGTTACAGACGGTTCTCTTTGCACATATTCTGTTTTCATTGGGGTTCTTTTATATCTGTACCTATTCTGATACAGGAAAAAATATTAATAGTAGACTGAAAAAATAACAATGCACTTCCTGAAAATATTTTGTCAGTGTTAACCAGAACATAAATGTAGCATTAAGCATTAACAAACATCTATGATGTACACTGCACTTGTGCCATACAATGTTCTTAAAATAGTTTAATCTGAGAGTAAATATATGTACAACAATTTAACCTTTAACTATGTCCTCTTCTCTTATCAAAAAGAGGGAGTCAAAGGCATCTGACTGCTTTTGGTGCACCAGTCCAGAGTGGGCTATTTTGGATATTGTTTAAAGAGTACCTCAATATTGACTGTTTGGGGTGCTCTTTGTCACTTTTTTAAAACTTATTGCTGACAAATCTTCAGTCACTGTGTTACTCTTGATGTAGCAATGCTGGGATTAACATTGACATATTTTTTCATTTAACAGACGCTCTTATCCAAAGCGACTTACATTTACTAACCTATACATCGAACCCATTAAGAACAGATCTCTCGCAAACCAAATTTGGGGCGAGTCCCAGATACAATCGATAAACTGCCCCTGACTAACTGTTGCCATCTAGAGTTAGTTTGAGGAAAGGCTATTTCTCTTACCTGCAAACAGGCACAAAAGATGTCTGAAATAATCAATTGTGGATTAGACAGATGTCCTACATTTGATTAGAATTGTCTCCTGTGTTGTTTTCTCAAGATGTTACATTAGATTGGTAAATCCACAGTAGGCCAACATGTCATAGGCTACTACTGACTGGTAAATCTGTTCATTAAAGGTATGATTGTAATATTAAAATATTCATTGGAAGGATACCACTGTGGTCAAGGTGACCACATAGTTCATTCCAAAGCACATTGCATCACATCACAACATTGAAGACGTTAATTTGACTACCGTCTATTACAGTACAATTACTGCCCTCTGGAGGACAATATGTCCCACCAATTGATTATACACTGAGTGTACAAAATATTAAGAACTCCTTCCTAATATTGAGTTGCACACCTCGGCCCCACAAATCGTTCCACCAGGGATGCTGGGCCATGTTGACTCCAATGCTTCCCACAGTTATGTCAAGTTGGCTGGATGTCCTTTGGGTGGTGGACCATTCTTGATACACACGGGAAACTGTGAAATACCCAGCAGCGTAGCAGTTCTCGACACAAACCGGTGAGCCTGGCACCTACTACCATACCCCATTCAAAGGCACTTAAATATTTTATCTTGCCCATTCAGCCCCTGAATGGCACACATACACAATCCCTGTCTCAATTGTCTCAAGGTTTAAAAATCCTTCTTTAACCTGTCTCCTCCCCTTCATCTACACCAATTGAAGTGGATTTAAGTGAAATCAACAAGGGATCATAGCTTTCACCTGGATTAACCTGGTCAGTCTGTCATGGAAAGAGCAGGTGTTCTTAATGTTTTGTCCAATCAGTGTACATTGTTTTGCATCTATTTTGCTCAATTTTGGCATACTCACTCCTTGTATGCCCTGCCTTTATGAACTGTATAGTACAATAGACAGAGCCTTCTTTTAAAATGATAGAATTTCAAAATACAAAAGGAATGTATATTTATTGTATAACCTTGTTGATGCCTGTATCTAATTGATACTTTTAATTTGTACTCTTAATAAAAAATGTTCTGACATTGTATTGTGGTTTTATTCAGAGTCTGTACATGTCACTGTCCAGTCCAACCTCAGTGACTATCCATTTCAGATTACTTGTGATTTAAACTGTGGGGGTTTAACCTATGAACTAATTAATCCTATCTCAAGAGTGGGGATGGTGAGGGCTCTCAATCCTGAAACTAGGCTAAGTATACTGACTCAATCACCCTATTCAGGCATAGAGGGAGCTCAGTAGCCTCGTAATTAGCAGACTGATTACCGCCAGAGAGTAAGAGGCAAAGTGAGAGGCTCCACTTCCGTCAAAATCTGCCTACACAGAACAAGTGGGCACGGAGGTCTATGAGAGAGTGCCGGATTTGGTCAACTGAAATTTATATTGCTAATTTGCTGAGTGAGGGTTATTTGATCGAACAGAAGTTTCGTAATGTTTAGGTTGTTACAAATATACTGATATAAGTAGATGCATGTTAGTCTGAGTACCAGTCTCTTAAGCTAACATTCCACTCCTTGTTATTTCTTTGGCACATGACATGGAGTACATGGAGTGGATTAGTTTAAGAGACTGGTACCCAGGTTAGACGCACGTGGCATCTCTGCAACTATTTTTTTCGTTTTTTCAAGAAAAATTATTTTATATCGCAGTTGTTGATTCACACGCATATCTGGCCTCTCATTGGCTAGAATGTTCCCACCTGTTCCCACCTGATCTCACCTCCTCCCACCTGCCTTTTCCGCCTTTGCAACAACGTCTCCCATTGTTAGGGTGGACTATCTCATCCATTATATAGAGTATGGTCAGGTTCCCCTGCTCAGACGTTACATACATCAACCAATGGTTGCGTGCCCCGTTATCGACTGACATATTACTATTGCCGTGTTCACATGCAAGTCGGAACTAGGAAACTCTGAAATGTCAGACTTGCTAACTGGTTGTACACGTGCCACGTTCAACCAGTTGGCAAGTCGGACATTTACGAGTTTCCTAGTTCTGACTAGCACACAAACACAGCATATAACATGATGTGGCTAGCTGATACTTAAAATACCTATCCAGGTGTTGTAAGATCTGGCATATGTCAGCAATGCCTGGGCAGAGGAACGCACCCTATCTCTGTGAGAGCTACACTGATATCAATGTAAGTTCAGTGAGCTCAGGCGGCTTGCGAGAATAGGGGCACTCCCTCTGCTCAGGTGAAGAGACGTCATGCAACAACCAATGGGCAAACTATGCTGGTTCATGCTGGGTTCATAGCTGAAGAAAGTGTCCCAGCGCCAGCAAAAAATTACGCCTCTGACTGAAGTAGAGTCACCGGGTGCGTTCCTTTTCTTAGACCTTGCTGACACCTGACAGATCTTTGCATGGATAGGTATTTTAAGTATCAGCTAACCACGTTACAGCAATTTTTCAGTCGATGACGTGGCAAGCAACCATTGGTTGTTGCATCGCCTCGGCTTATTTGCTGTGGAACGTGCCCACCGCCTGCATTGGCGAAATGGTAGGGATTTGAGCAGAGCTGTAGTTTGTCCAAAGATGGTAAATAAATGAAGATAGTTCACTCAGGCCGATTACCATTTAAAAAAGGTCAGTTCTGGTCTGCTTAACAGGGAGATTCTCTCATAGACACCTATGCAATAGCAGTGGGGTCTGGTCTGCTTAATTCATTGACTGTAATGTAACCAGAAAAAAATGGAGTGGGGTGTCTCGCTTCCCCTTCAGTTTCTGGTTGGTCTCCACCACCTAAAAGGCTCTGTATGGTCAGTCCAATGTTTGCAGTAGCCCTACAGCATTTATTGTGATATGGCCTCTGCAGAAGTCAGGGCATTCCAACTTCTTGCTTTTCACGGACCAGAGTAGAGCTGTTGTGAAGGAAGTTGTCAAGAAGTGAGTTTCTGTTTATAAAGGACCTACCACCCCCACCTACCGTCAACCAATTAAATCAAATCAAATTGCATGTCATATGCGCCGAACACATCAGGTGTAGACCATACCGTGAAATACTTATTTACAAGCCCTTAACCAACAACGCAGTTAAGAAAAATAAGAGTTAAAAAAAATATCTACTAAATACTAAAGTAAACTACAGTAAAAAATAAAAGAGCAACAATAAAATAACAATAACGAGGCTATATATAGTGGGTATCGGTACTGAGTAAATGTGCGGAGGTACAGGTTAGTTGAGGCAATATGTACATGTACAGTGCCTTGCAAAAGTATTCGGCCCCCTTGAACTTTGCGACCTTTTGCCACATTTCAGGCTTCAAACATAAAGATATAAAACTGTCTTTTTTTGTGAAGAATCAACAACAAGTGGGACACAATCATGAAGTGGAACGACATTTATTGGATATTTCAAACTTTTTTAACAAATCAAAAACTGAAAAATTGGGCGTGCAAAATTATTCAGCCCCCTTAAGTTAATACTTTGTAGCGCCACCTTTTGCTGCGATTACAGCTGTAAGTCGCTTGGGGTATGTCTCTATCAGTTTTGCACATCGAGAGACTGACATTTTTTCCCATTCCTCCTTGCAAAACAGCTCGAGCTCAGTGAGGTTGGATGGAGAGCATTTGTGAACAGCAGTTTTCAGTTCTTTCCACAGATTCTCGATTGGATTCAGGTCTGGACTTATGTTATGTTTATTTTTGAACCATTCCATTGTAGATTTTGCTTTATGTTTTGGATCATTGTCTTGTTGGAAGACAAATCTCAGTCCCAGTCTCAGGTCTTTTGCAGACTCCATCAGGTTTTCTTCCAGAATGGTCCTGTATTTGTCTCCATCCATCTTCCCATCAATTTTAACCATCTTCCCTGTCCCTGCTGAAGAAAAGCAGACCCAAACCATGATGCTGCCACCACCATGTTTGACAGTGGGGATGGTGTGTTCAGCTGTGTTGCTTTTACGCCAAACATAACGTTTTGCATTGTTGCCAAAAAGTTCAATTTTGGTTTCATCTGACCAGAGCACCTTCTTCCACATGTTTGGTGTGTCTCCCAGGTGGCTTGTGGCAAACTTTAAACAACACTTTTTATGGATATCTTTAAGAAATGGCTTTCTTCTTGTCACTCTTCCATAAAGGCCAGATTTGTGCAATATACGACTGATTGTTGTCCTATGGACAGAGTCTCCCACCTCAGCTGTAGATCTCTGCAGTTCATCCAGAGTGATCATGGGCCTCTTGGCTGCATCTCTGATCAGTCTTCTCCTTGTATGAGCTGAAAGTTTAGAGGGACGGCCAGGTCTTGGTAGATTTGCAGTGGTCTGATACTCCTTCCATTTCAATATTATCGCTTGCACAGTGCTCCTTGGGATGTTTAAAGCTTGGGAAATCTTTTTGTATCCAAATCCAGCTTTAAACTTATTCACAACAGTATCTCGAACCTGCCTGGTGTGTTCCTTGTTCTTCATGATGCTCTCTGCGCTTTTAACGGACCTCTGAGACTATCACAGTGCAGGTGCATTTATACAGAGACTTGATTACACACAGGTGGATTGTATTTATCATCATTAGTCATTTAGGTCAACATTGGATCATTCAGAGATCCTCACTGAACTTCTGGAGAGAGTTTGCTGCACTGAAAGTAAAGGGGCTGAATAATTTTGCACGCCCAATTTTTCAGTTTTTGATTTGTTAAAAAAGTTTGAAATATCCAATAAATGTCATTCCACTTCATGATTGTGTCCCACTTGTTGTTGATTCTTCACAAAAAAATACAGTTTTATATCTTTATGTTTGAAGCCTGAAATGTGGCAAAAGGTCGCAAAGTTCAAGGGGGCCGAATACTTTCGCAAGGCACTGTAGGTAGGGGTAAAGTGACTGTGCATTGACAATAAACAGCGAGTAGCAGCAGTGTAAAAAAAAAGTGTGGGGGGAGTCAATGCAAATATTCCGGGTAGCCATTTGATTAGCTGTTCAGCAGTCTTATGGCTAGGGGGTAGAAGCTGTTAAGAAGCCTTTTGCACCTAGATTTGGCGCTCCGGTACCACCTGCTGTGCGGTGGTAGAGAGAACAGTCTATGACTAGGGTGGCTGGAGTCTTTAGCAATGTTTAGGTCCTTCCTCTGACACCGCCTGGTATAGAGATGCTGGATGGCAGGAAGCTGTCCCAAGTGATGTACTGGGCCGTACGCACTACCCTCTGTAGCGCCTTGCGGTTGGAGGCTGAGCAGTTGCCATACCAGGCGGTGATGCAACCAGTCAGGAACCTCGCGATGGTGCAGAACTTTTTGAGGATCTGAGGAACCATGCCAAATCTTTTCAGTCTCCTCAGGGGGAATAGGCATTGTTGTGCCCTCTTCATGACTGTCTTGGGGTGTTTGGACCAGTTTGTTGGTGATGTGGACACCAAGGAAATTGAAGTTCTCAACCTGCTCCACAACAGCGCCGTCAATGTGAATAGGGGTGTGCTCGGCACTTATTTTCCTGTAGTCCACGAACATCTCCTTTGTCTTGAGCACGTTGAGGGAGAGGTTGTTGTCCTGGCACCACAATGCCAGGTCCCTGACCTCCTCCCTATAGGCTGTCTCATCGTTGTCGGTGATCAGGCCTACCACCGTTGTGTCTTCGGCAAAGATAATGATGGTGTTGGAGTCGTGCTTGGCCACGCAGTCATGGGGGGACTAAGCATGCATGCACCCCTTGGTTTGGCCTCTGCATGCCTCTGGAGGCTCCGCAGTTGCATCACACCCTCCATACGAGCCTCTGACCACATTTGCGGATCAAGCATAAATTGGCTTTTTAATGTAACCTTCTCACCTGAAAGGCTGCACAGTCAATCCAACTTCTGCATTGGCCTTGCAGCATTTACTGTGAATTGGCCTCTGCAGAAGTCAGGGCATTCATACTTCTTGTGCTTCTCTGAGCATTGCAGAGCAGTTCTGAAGGAAGTTGTCAAGGAAGTGAGTTTGTGTTTATACAGGAGCTCCCGCCCGCGCCTACCGTCAACCAATTGGGGGCCCTCATCATTGGTACACATTTTTAGAGGCACATGGCGATGTGGTACTGAACTCAACTTGGCCTCTGTGTGTCTCCAGAGGCTTCGGAATTGCGTCACACAATCTATACAGCGTCTCCGACCTCCTTTTCAGATCAAGCATAAATTGGCCGTTTCGTCAAATAGAGTACAGTATGAAAATAGGCAGAAACTGCTTTTCCAATAGAAATCCCCGATCACGCTTGCAGTTGACGTCATGGCGGCGTTGGCTAGCTAAACTCATGCGCGGAAACACGTAATTTGGTCTAACACGGAACCCAAACCGGTTGCGTGTGTGCGCCATCGTGCATACATTTATTTTGTCCCCCCACACCAAACGCGATCACGACACGTAGGTTAAAATATCAAAACAAACTCTGAACCAATTACATTAATTTGGGGGCAGGTTGAAAAGCATTAAACATTTATGGCAATTTAGCTAGCTTGCACTTGCTAGCTAATTTGTCCTATTTAGCTAGCTTGCTGTTGCTAGATAGTTTGTCCTGGGATATAAACATTGAGTTGTTATTTTACCTGAAATAACAAAATCCTCTACTCCGACAATTAATCCACACATAAAACGGTCAACCAAATCGTTTCTAGTCATCTCTCCTCCTTCTAGGCATTTTCTTCTCTTGACTTTATATTGCGATTGGCAACTATCATAAATTAGATGCATTACCGCCACCGACCTCATTCGTCTTTCAGTCACCCACGTGGGTATAACCAATGAGGAGATGGCACGTGGGTACCTGCTTCTATAAACCAATGAGGAGATGGGAGAGGCAGGACTTGCAGTGCAATCTGCGTCAGAAATAGAACTGACTTCTATTTTAGCCCGTGGCAACGCAGACACTCGTTGGTGCGCGCGAGCAGTGTGGGTGCAATATTTGAATAATATAGATTTCAAAATGTATTTTGCAATGCGAGCTCACGCGACGCGAGCGGTGTAGTCAGCCTGTAAAGATAGTCTCTCATAAAATTAGACATCTGCGTGCCTTTCACTCCCAGAGGGCGGCGCACAATTGGCCCAGCTTCCTGGTTAGGGTTTGACTGGTGTAGCCCGTCATTGTAAATAAGAATTTGTTCTTAACTGACTTGCCTAGTTAAATAAAGGTAAAACAATTTTTTTAAATAGTCGTCAAATCAAACGCATTCCTTCAATATAACGTTTTTGGCAAATGAAAACGTGTCAGTATATCACTTTCACGAGGTTGGAGTAATAACATGTTCAATTACTTAAGACAATGGCTCAAATCTAGTACGTGCCTTTAGATTTCAAGAAAATGAACAACAAAAGGAATACTTTTTCAACTTCTCTCATTGACTTCCCAAACTCTAGCCTGGTCTGATTGGTCTGCTTCGCAAGCCTTCCCGGAAGTCTCACTATGTTGTGCCTCTGGGTTTAGAAACTATGGTTTCATGATTGCTGCCACTTTTATTACTAGGATTACTACACATGCGCACTAGCACTAAATGGCCAGCAGTATCAAGACCGTACAGTATTTTATTTTTTAAATTCAAAACACAGATCAACAATTTACATTCTTACATCATACAAAACAGAATGCAGGTATTAACAAGAAAATACTGAAAGAAACTAACGCTCGTCTTCCTCCTCTTCTCAGGAGGAGTAGGAGAGATCGGACCAATGCGTGGTATGGTGCGTGTTCATGATTAATTTATTAAACACAGAACACTAAAACAATAATAACAAAGCGAATGACACGAAACGAAACAGTCCTGTCTGGTGACATACACAAAGACAGAAAACAATCACCCACGAAACACAGGTGGGAAAAGGCTACCTAAGTATGATTCTCAATCAGAGACAACTAACGACACTTGCCTCTGATTGAGAACCATACCAGGCCAAACGCAAAACACAACATAGAAAAACGAACATAGACAACCCACCCAACTCACGCCCTGACCAACCTAAAACAAAGACATAACAAAAGAACTAAGGTCAGAACGTGACACAAACAAAAATGTTTAACAAATAAACAATTCTAGTGCAATTGTAATCACACTGAAAAAATCTTATTGTAATGATTTAGGAAAATGTTATTCTTGTTATTGTTCACTAGGGTTAATGTTTTAATAAAATAGTTGAATTCAATCAAAAAAATGTGTAATTTTGGCATAGAATTTTTGTTTGTGTATGACATGACGTATTTGGCAACAAGAATAAAAAAATCACAATAATTTCAGTGGTCTTGTTATTATTGCAAAAGTAACATATTATATCTTTCATGTCAAAAACATAGGTAGTGTTCATAATGGTAAATAAGTATTTTGCAAGGTTTTCCCAAAATTCTGACACAAATTTACATTCAAAGAACAAGTGAGACAGATTCTCACCTTCCTTTTCACAGAAAACGCAGATATCATCAATTGCTACAAATTTGGATATCATAGAATTACATGCATATATCTTAACTTAACTTTCTTTGGTATACAATATTTGTAAGGCCTTAACCATGCATTTTTTCCAGACAATGTCAGGAATAAGCCTGTTCCAGAAAAACTTTCCTCTCTGTGTGAGTTGGTTTTGTGAATGAAGAATTTGTCTTATATATTTATTACAACAAGATTTCTCAAGTAAGCCCACACCTTCCAATCTGAGTTCTGGATAAACTTTGTGATCATTACCAAAGCTAAGATTAGACCACTGGGAATGGCTTTGACCATAGAAATAAACTCTCTGAAAGGTATTGGAAACTCTTTCAATGTTATAAATTGTTCATATGTGAGAATATTACCCTTGTTGTCGAAAACATCAAGGACAAAGTCAATATTCCTCTTATGCCAGCTGGGGTAGAACAATGACTTATTCCTTACAGTTATGTCTGAATTATTCCACAAAAGAGCTTTATGTGGGGAAAAATTGTGCAGGAAACATATTTTCCAGGCCATTAAAGCTTGTTGGTGAAACCTAGCCAATTTAGCAGGTAATATTTCAGGAATATAATTACACTTCAGTAAAAATTGAAGATCTCCCAATGTATTAAATACATTATTTTGAATGAAATACCATATTGAATTAGTATTGATCAAACATCTTTTCAACCAGTTTATCGTGAAAGTGTTATTTATGTCAACAAAATCCAACACTTCTAGACCGCCTTCAGCTCTTTTGTTAGAAAGGACTGACTTTTTTAGTTTGTGAACTTATTTTTCCAGATGAAGTCAAAAAAGGTCTTATTCATTTCTTTACAAGTAGCAGGATTTATACATAACGATAATGAGGGGTACACAAAACGAGGCAGTCCCTCTGCCTTGGACAGAAGTACTCTCCCAAGTATAGAAAGATCTCTTTGTAGCCAATTATTGAATATATTTTTGGTTTTCTTAATTTTAGGAGAGAAATTCAAATGTTGTCTGACTAAGTGTTTTTTTTGACAGATGTATTCCTAAATATTTAACACAGTCCTTTATAGGAATATTTTCTATTTCTTTATCATCAGAGTCAAATAAACATAATATTTCACATTTACAAACATTCAGTTTTAATCCTGATGCTCATGACGTCAGAGGAAGACAATAATACCGCGTTCAAAACAACTGGGAACTCGGAAATCTCTGACTTTAAGACTTCAGTGTGTTCAAGACAGCTGGGAACTTGGGAAAAACGAGTTCCATATGGGAAAATCGTTTGGAACAGTCATTATACCCTGAATTCCAAGTCGGGAACTAGGGCATCTTTCTAGAGCTCCGACTTTCTGACCTGAGGACCACTGACGTCATGATTTGACCTCGTTTTTTCCGAGTTCCCGGTTGTGTTGAAAGCACCATAAAAAATAATCAGTGTCATGTATAAGACTTAAGTGTCAACAATATAGAATAGAACAATATGCACACATTTCTTGTGAAAACCCCTTTCATTCTCTCTTCCAACCTTGTCAAAACCACACTCCCACTGCTCTCACTGGACGGACTGTTCTACTTGTAGAACGTAATCGGTCACCATAGGAACCGGGACCGATTAGGTGTCAACCCTTTCGAAATTCATGAGTGCGCTTTTTCAGATTTTATGCAGCTACCAAAGCATGTTACGGAGAGGGATAATAACAATGGACTAGCTTGCTAGCTAGATCTCAACAAATGTATGGATCCTTAGACTTCACTTGTGCATTGTTGTACAATTTCAGGGCTAAACTTCCTCGCCTGAAGAACATCATAGGGTGTTATTAGCCAACATGGCTGAGGACAGCGAGTGGGTTGTGGAGAGCATCGCTGGATATTTGTCAAGTCCCGAATGGGTCATACCAGTTACGGACTTCATGGAAAGCAAATGTACAGGTAAGGCCATTTATTTTATATATTTTTTTACGATAAGGGAAAGTATTAAACGGTTTATAGGACCAGGATTACACATGCTATAATCAATGCTTTGCACCCGAGTTAGCTAGCTAGCTAGCCAGCTAACTTAACGTTAGCAGGCCTTTCTGAGTACTTTAGCTAGCTAACGTTAACTGTTGTTAGATGTTACTCTCTTAATCAGTCCGTAACACTAAATTTAATTGGTACATTTAGCTATACAGCCCGATACATTTGTGTGCAAAATCGTGTAAATGTTCCTTACAAGCCAGAATGTTTAATCAAATTACATTTCAACTTATTCTACTGGTTGTCTGTGTAGTTTGTCCTTCAGTTTAAGAAAACATATCCACTGGAAAGTATTGTTTACCAGATTTTTTCAGAAAGCTGGTAACGTTAGGTACATGGTTCGGTTAGATTGGATATTCGGGTTTTCTCGTCAATAGCTATTGAACCAACCAAGCGTGCCATGGACAATGAAAATAGTATATTCTGAATCAGGGTGCAGAATATATATATATATATATATATATATTTTTATATATATATATATATATATATATATATATATATATATATATATATATATATATATTTATTTATTTATTGAAATCATGGAATGGCGTGCTTTGTTCAATAGTTTAATTGAAGTGTTGGAATAATGATTACACCAATATTTTATATACACATTAGATGGCTGACATGGGGTGCTGTTTGAAGCCACGGTGCCTCATCTTGGCACTCCCCTAACTTAAAAAAATATATTTTGGAAGCTATATAAATGCATTTATTAATGTATTTTTGTTGTTTTGCCACGTATTTTATTACAGACCCCATAATGCATACTTTTAAATAATATTATGTAAGCTAAACATAAATACAAATCTATAAAAACATTATCCTTAAAGTATGATTTTTTTGAAAGTTCTAATGTTACTGTCCCCTCTACAACAAAAAATACATGTGATTTTGTTCTTTAATTGAAATACTGTACAATTCCCTTCGTTCCTATGGAGAACTGCTTCTTCTTGGGAGTGCCAATATGGCCGACCGGTGGCTTCAAAGCCTCTCCTTGGCCAATACATAGAATCAGCAATCCAGGGTTTATAAATATCATTGGATTATACCCTAGTTCAGGTGTGTATTCATTACTGAAACCGTTTACCATTTTAAGAACCAAACAGAAGCAAATAGACCATAACATTTCTATTTGACAAATTCAGATAGGTCCTGCCCTGTTTTGTTTAATTTGCATCTATTTTTAAGAACTGTTTTGGCACAGACTGAATACACCCCAGTTGTTTACATTGTTTGGAATGCATCAGTGCTTCACATGTTTGAGTGACATCAATCCAATTATTGGAAATGATAAATTAGTACTTTGATGCAAAGAAGCTAGCTAGCTAATCTGTCTGGCTCACGCTAGTTAGTTACCATTCCTTTAAGCCACTCGCTTGTGGAACTGTCACACTAGCAACAACGGTGCTTAACCAAAATAACAATCACCTCAGTTGCCAAACCTCCCTGTGCCAGAGGCCAGTTTTTCAAAAATGATCAGGATTTTGTATATTGGATAGGATAAAATGCATAGGAATAGAATGTGAGTCCCAATTTAAGACAATTATTTGTCTGTTCTATTAATTGCATTTCTATACATGTAATTATATATATGTATGTATGTATGTATGTATGTATGTGTGTATGTATGTATGTAGATATATTTATATGTTTGTGTAGATATATTCTGTATATATAACCTAATATATTATATAACCTAACTTTTGTAATCCGATGTTAGATAGGCACACATGAAAATGTGATGGTTGTTGGTATTGTTTATGATGATGGATTAAAAAACACAGCTGTAAATCAGGAATACATAATGTCGGTAGTGTCCCCCTAGTTGTTTAATTGAGATTATGCATAGTTCACCAATTTGGATTTTATTTCAGTTTTTGACGACGAAGATGAGAATAAATTGACTTATACAGATATCCATCAGCAGTACAAGCATTTGGTGAGTAGCTAGTCTTTTAGAATGGCTTGCAACATTAATATGCATTGGGTTATTGTGCAAGTTTTCTTATTTTGATTATTTAACGTTACACATGCATCTTAAATATAAATATTTTTTGATCTACAATTCCAAGTAGACCTAAATCAAAATGTGAAATGGATGAGTTAGCCTAGTAATGAAACGTTTTTCAGTGTCTTAACATCACATGTTTTGTCTTTGGAAAACAGTGATGCAAGTAGCCACATTTATTTTCAGGTGGAGAAGTTGTTAGAAACCTACATGGAAGAGGTTGGCATCAATGAGCAGCAGTTTTTGGAGGCATGCTCCTCTCCTTTCGCCAAGTCCAAAACCTTACAGGTAAGCGCAATCTTTTTCATACGCTGCCACAAATACGCAAGATACGTATATTTAGATGAATGTGCAGTTTTACAATGCAAATGGTTTCAGATAACAGAACCTCTACAAACAATTGCACAGTAGGAGAGTTGTCTTTTTAATATAAGGCATATTTTTGGATACAGGATTAATGCCACTCTGCTCTGTCACTTGCTCCATCATGCATCTTGTGATGACCAATATCTAGGGGATTTGTATGATGATGATGACATCCAATGGTTGCTGGAGATTTGCCAGCTCTTGGTCTCTTACTTTGGACTCTGGCCTTACGGAACAGGCTATATTCTGTATCTGGTCATAATTCAATAGCCTCCATCTCAGGATGATTCATTTAATGCACCATTAATGCCATATAGCCTGTTATGTATTTGTTATGGTTCAGTGAAGAACATCCCATGGCCCCTAAATGATTCCTGTATGTGAGGGAATTCATTAGTGATGACTTATTCATGTAAT
Organism: Oncorhynchus clarkii lewisi; assembly: GCF_045791955.1. Lineage (NCBI taxonomy): Eukaryota > Metazoa > Chordata > Actinopteri > Salmoniformes > Salmonidae > Oncorhynchus > Oncorhynchus clarkii. The sequence continues at coordinate 19,981,113 of NC_092169.1, forward strand.
GTTACACACAGTAGGCTGGCTACCTGACGTCTCAGACCTAACACCTCTAACAGTAGAGATTAGCTCTTTGACATCCCAAAGGCCTTGTTGCTTGCTGATGAAGTCAAGTGTCAATTTTCAGGTCTGCTCATAGGGATTACCTAAACTGGAAGCTAATCAAGTCATTTGGGATGATTATTGCACAGTGCAGGAAGAAGTAGTGGACAGTGCTAGTGTCCCTAAAAACGCCACTGAGGTAGCCTAATATGGGATGCTACTTTTTTTTAGGACTCCCTATTATATTGTTACTATTTAAACATGTAACTTTGGGCCATATCTTTTTATCCAATCAAACTCAATTACCAGGTTTCTGAGATAAATTCAAACCGTGATTCTTCTTGCACTAGAAGTCAGCCTAGGTTATGCACATTTGGTGTGTTAGGTAAACAAACTATGTTTACAGTGTTTCTTTTTGTGCCAGAATAATCACTTATCCTGTAGACCCAGGGGCGCAACTTTGGTTTTAGAACTGGGGGGGGACATAATATTATGACTTTTTTTTGTTGCAAATCCCGCCTCTCCCATCTCCTCATTGGTTTTGGTTTTTAGGAGCATATACCCACATGGGTGCTTTAAAAGATGAACTGAGGTCCACACTCCAGTCCATTTGGTAGTGGTAATGCACCTTGGTTGCCAACCGCCATATAAAGTCCAAAAAATAAGCTTGAAGGAAGAGAAATTACTATAAACGAACTTGGTTTACACTTTTATCTATGGATTAATTGTCGGAGTAGAAGACCATGTGCATTTCAGGTAAAATAACAACCCAATGTTTATATCTCAGGACAAATTAGCTAGCAAAATCAAACTAGCTAAATTGCCATATATGTTTAATGCTTTTCAACTTGTCCCCGAATTAATATAGTTGGTTCAGAGTAGGGATGCATGATATATCGGTGAACATATCGGAATCGGACGATATTAGCTAAAAATGGCAACATTGGTATCGGCCCGATGTCTAGTTTAATGCCGATGTGCAAAATCGATGTCAAAGCAGACGTGCATACCTATAACGTTGGTACATGACGTAATGACGCCAGGTAAAAATTTGTGTTACACGTGCAACACAGCATTCCTATTCTAGCCCACAATGTCTGCTGTGTGGATCGAGCAGTCATTTGAAAGAGTATGAACATTTCAACAAGACAAATCCATTAATGCAAAGATAACGGAATTCATTGCCCTTGACAATCAACTGTTCTCTTTTGTGGTTGATGTTGGCTTTCGCGACTGGTTGAGCATCGGTACACACTACCAAGTGCGCTATTTCCCTACCGGAGTTACACGGTAATAGCATCACTGCTATTAGCTTCACGACATACTATGGAACGCTGTTTGGGTCATTGCGTGTCAAAAAAGATACACATCAAATAACACTATTTGACAATAACACAATTTGACAATAACACTATTTGACGCGTTAAATAAGCTTTTAATTTAACATGTCAAATAACACAGTTCTATTACAGAATGTTGTGTGTTCTGAATTTGCACGTGCAAGCCAAGCACCATCACTACTATCAGTAGCACTGTCAAAGCTGCACAAAAACGTCTACAAACAAGCAAACACCGGCCACGAACGATGTGTTTACAATACCACGTTGGTAATAAAGCATTATTTGTTTGACCGCAACTTCTGGGGTAGCTTGCACGAATACAAAGAGCCTGAAAACAATGAGCAATAGAAACTGCAGTCATTTTCATTATTCTTAGCAATGATTTAGGAATCCTTGTGAGTAACTATTAGCTAGGTAGCCACTTGTTGTTCGCCTATTGAAATTTAACTTCAGTTCATGAAAATAAATAGCTAGCCAGCTACTTAACCCTGTTGCCAAAGGCTAATGTTATAAGCAGCCAGCTAGCTTCATCTGGCTAGTGAGGCTCGACTGGACCGGGTTATGTGTTGTGAAGCTTGCCACAATAAGGATTAGGCACAGTAGTGGAATTTGCGGTTTGCCTTCAAAATAAAATTACCTTTTTGAAAGTGATGCAGAAGGTTACAATTGGTGGAGTCATGCCATATTTAGACTAGATAATGTTAAACAAGGTTGGAATGTGAAGCAATGAAATGCGGTATCAGTCTACTCAGTGACACCCACAGAACACAACTGTGAAGAGTTTACGCAAATATTAGCATTGTAGCTCTTATCGCGGGACGGTGACTGTGTGAAATCAACTCCTCAGTCAGCCTATTGTGTGTATTGACATTCATATTGCACTGTACAGCTTTACCTAAGGATTGGGGATCAATGAAATGGGGTATCACTCTACTCAATACTCAAGCTATTTTTTTCCCAACGTCCTCCACCGAGTGAGTTATCAGACTCCAAAACATCCACACAGTATTGTTTTTCCTCAGGAATAGTGTTCAAAACACATACAGTGCATTGCGAAAGTATTCGGCCCCCTTGAACTTTGCGACCTTTTGCCACATTTCAGGCTACAAACATAAAGATATAAAACTGTATTTTTTTGTGAAGAATCAACAACAAGTGGGACACAATCATGAAGTGGAACGACATTTATTGGATATTTCAAACTTTTTTAACAAATCAAAAACTGAAAAATTGGGCGTGCAAAATTATTCAGCCCCTTTACTTTCAGTGCAGCAAACTCTCTCCAGAAGTTCAGTGAATTAGGGTTATTTTAGATGATGACACCAAGCTATATAGTTAGCTAGATAACTATAGCTACTGAAACAGATTATGTCGTTTTGCTATGTTTTTGGGTAAGAACATTGTTTGCATCCATGAGCTAGCTAGCTTTCCTTTATGACCAGCACTGTAATGTGTAATAACTACGTAAAAAATGAATGAATGCGTTAAATTATTATGTGACGTGCAGTCATATTCAGGTCCTGATTGGTCAACAAGCATATTTGACACGTCAAATAGTGTTATTTGACATGTATCTTTTTTGACACGTCAAATAGTGTTATTTGACATGTATCTTTTTTGACACGCAAAGACCCAAACAGCATTCCATATAAATACTGGTTGAGAATGGAATGACTGAACAAATGAACAAACAAACAGCACATCAAGTAAGTGAAAGAAATAGGTTTTGATTATGTTTTACTGGTAATGGGGACATACGTAAATGCCAACAGCATAACGTTTTGGACAGTGTGGTGTGTAACCTTTATTTAACTAGGCAAGTCAGTTAATTTACAAGGACGGCCTACCCCGGCCAAACCCGGATGACGATGGGCCAATTGGGAGCCGCCTATGGGACTCCCAATCACGGCCAGATGTGATACAGCCTGGATTCGAACTAGGGACTATAGTGATGCCTCTTGCACTGAGATGCAGTGCTTTAGAACACTGCGTCCGTGTGTGTGTGTGTGTTAACTATTTAACTGTACTAGAATGCTTAAATGTCCGCAAAAAATGTAAATATCGGTATAGTTGTATTTTTATTTTGCAAGGAAAATATTGGATATGGGTATCCGCCAAAAATGTCATATCGGTGCATCACTAGTTTGTTTTGATATTTCAACCTGCGTGTCCTGATCGAGTCTGGTGTGGGTGGACAAAATCAACATGCGCGCGGACACGTACGCGAGCGTGCTGGTCAGTATGTAATGGTTTCCTGCAAAACATTCAAGTTCATTTACAGCCTAGATCTTCTTGAAATGCTTCCTCCTCGTCATGGACTGAGGAGCATGTCCCATCATGTTCAACTCCATGGCCAAAGAATGTATGGACCTGCATGACAATACACAATAGGAAATAGTTCCAGTACATAATAATGATGTATTCTGTTTCTCCATCTGGTGATGTTGGTTTGTGAGCATGAGACGGTTAGCTTCTGGAATTCAGGTAGACCTGATCTATGACAGGATTAGTGGGCCAGGCCTGAATTGGGTTAGTGAGATATAGGAACAGCTCAAGGGAGCTATTCCTGATGGAGAGTGTTACTTAGTCCCAGATCCAGCGGTGCCCTCTGGGACTTACCTGGGACAGAAAAAGACATCAGGTCTGTGATAGAGAGAGAGCTAGTTTCAACCCTAACCATGCTGTTGGCCCACTGTAACAATGACAGAGCCAACTGCCAAGAGTGCACCCCCGGAGGCAGTAGAAAGTACAAGCATGATCTAGCCAAAATAATTAGATAATGTTTAAAATTATTTGTGCTTGTTATTAACTTGTTACTAACCCCTTTTTGACTGTTTGTTCAATGTCCATCCTAATTACTGTTAGATAGGCCTAACTATTTTCTGCTCCTGTCCTGTCTACCTTGGTACAGGCTGTATTCCATCCCGTCCTGGCCACAGATGACTTCCAGATGTTCAGGGCTCTCATGGTACAGAAGAATATGGAGCTGCAGCTCCAGGCGCTGCGTGTCATTAAAGAGAGAAATGGTAGGCTTATTGGCCTTGTCAGAGTTGTCACACAACTCCCAATTAGGGTTTCAGAATCCTATAACTTTCCAAAAATGTCCAGATTTTCCAGAAGTCCTGTTTGGAGGATTCTGGATTTCCTGATTATTCTCTTGATTCTCTGAGTCTTTCAAGTGGGATTTCTGTAGAAAAAATGGGAAAGTGACTTGATATTTTTGCAGCCCTAGTCCTAATGCTTGCTTACCATACCTGCTTATATTCTACATTCACACACACACTATGGTACTGATGAGCCTACACTTTCTAAAACGACACCAATTAAACCGTTTCTTCTAATGTTTGCGTAGGCGCTCTACCTGAGTGTCTCACAGATGGAGCAGATGTGATGAGTGAGCTGGAGAAGCAGGAGCTGAAGATTCTTCAGGAGGTGCTCAAGTAAGATACATAGAACTGAGGCCTTTCCACCCAATCTCATACATGCACTGTGACTCTGTAATTTATTGATGTAATTTAATAGGAAAAGTGTTTTCATCAGGATCTCATCAATGATGTAGGCCTTTGTGTAGTTTCCTTTACTCATTGGAGCATACATAGGGCCCATAGTTTTTCCTGGGCACATCCTTAGACCTTGAAAAAGCTCCAATGATGGTCTATAACCAGGGTCTGGATGCTTTCCTGGTCAGGACATTTGGTCATGAATAACTCCTGGCTCTAAGCATTATGCTATGTATGCTAATGCACTTGGCTACAAAAGTATCCATTTTTAATGTTTGTGTTCTGTACAGTGTGCTGGTGTTTTCTCTGGTTGCAAATCCAATGTCCTCTTTGGGGATCAGTGTATTTGTATTATTATGGATCCCCATTCCTGGGGTCCAGCAAAATTAATGCAGTTAAACAATTTTAAAAACATTACAATAAATTCACAACACATTAAGTGTGTGCCCTCAGGCCTCTACTCTCCTATCACATATCTACAACACAAAATCCATGTGTACGTGTGTGTATAGTGCAGTGCGTATGTTATCGTGATTGTGTCTCTTCACAGACCCCGCTGTTCAATAAGGTGGCATTTTCTATTTTTTTTCCACCTTTATTTAACCAGGTAGGCTAGTTGAGAACAAGTTCTCATTTACAACTGCGACCTGGCCAAGATAAAGCAAAGCAGTTAGACACATACAACAACACAGAGTTACACATGGAATAAACAAACATACAGTCAATAATACAGTAGAAAAAGTATATATACAGTGTGTGCAAATGAGGTAGGATAAGGGAGGTAAAGGCAATAAATAGGTCATGGTGGCGAAGTAATTACAATATAGCAATTAAACACTGGAATGGTAGATGTGCAGAAGATGAATGTGCAAGTAGAGATACTGGGGTGCAAAGGAGTAAGATAAATAAATACAGTATTGGGATGAGGTAGTTGGATGGGCTATGTACAGGTGCAGTGATCTGTGAGCTGCTCTGACAGCTGGTGCTTAAAGCTAGTGAGGGGGATATGAGTCTCCAGCTTCAGTGATTTTTGCAGTTCGTTCCAGTCATTGGCAGCAAAGAACTGGAAGGAAAGGCGGCCAAAGGAAGAATTGGCTTTGGGGGTGACCAGTGAGATATACCTGCAGGAGCGCGTGCTACGGGTGGGTGCTGCTATGGTGACCAGTGAGCTGAGATAAGGCGGGGTTTTACCTAGCAGAGACTTGTAGATGACCTGGAGCCAGTGGGTTTGGCGACGTGTATGAAGCAAGGGCCAGCCAACGAGAGCGTACAGGTCGCAGTGGTGGGTAGTATATGGGGCTTTGGTGACAAAACAGATGGCACTGTGATAGACTGCATCCAATTTGTTGAGTAGAGTGTTGGAGGCTATTTTGTAAATGACATCGCCAAAGTCGAGGAACGGTAGGATGGTCAGTTTTACGAGGGTATGCTTGGCAGCATGAGTGAAGGATGCTTTGTTGCGAAATAGGAAGCCGATTCTAGATTTACTTTTGAATTGGGAGATGCTTAATGTGAGTCTGGAAGGAGAGTTTACAGTCTATCCAGACACCTAGGTATTTGTAGTTGTCCACATATTCTAAGTCAGAACCGTCCATAGTAGTGATGCTGGACGGGCGGGCAGGTGCGGGCAGCGATCGGTTGAAAAGCATGTAAAAGCATGTCTTTTGGGGTATGCATGGGTGTCCGAGCTGTGTGCTACTAGTTCAAACAGACAGCTCGGTGCATTCAACATTCAACCTCTCACAAATACAAGTAGTGATGCAGTCATTTCAGTCGCTATAGTAGCTGACGTGTATAGTGTTGAGTCATCCACATACATAGACACACTGGCTTTACTCAAAGCCAGTGGCATGTCATTAGTAAAAATTGAAAAAAGTAAGGGGCCTAGACAGCTGCCCTGGGGAATTCCCGATTCGACCTGGATTATGTCGGAGATGCTTCCATTAAAGAACACCCTATGTGTTCTGTTAGACAGGTAACTCTTTATCCACAATATAACAGGGGGTGTAAAATCCATAACACATACGTTTTTCCAGTAGCAGATTATGATCAATAATGCCAAAAAAGCCTCACTGAAGTATAACACAAACTTAATAAGCATGGGTAACAGGCTATTTGGTCGGCTATTTGAGCCAGTAAAGGGGGCTTTACTATTCTTATGTAGGGGACTTTTTTATCCCTCCAGGCCTGGGGGGGCACACACTTTCTTTCTAGCAGGCTTAAATGAAAGATATGGCAAAAAGGTCTGTCAATATCGTCTGCTATTATCCTCAGTAATTTTCCATCCAAGTCAGATCCCGGTGGCTTGTCATTGTTGATAGACAGAAATAATTTTTTCACCTTTTCCATACATGCTTTACGAAATTCAAAATTACAATCCTTGGCTTTCATAATTTGATCAGATGTGTAGTGATGTGTAGTGTCAGCGTTTGTTGCCTAAATTTGCTCACCTTGCCAATAAAAAAATATTAAAGTAGTTGGCAATATCAGTGGGTTTTGTGATGAATTTCATTTAAGGTGCTCCAAAGCTTTTTACTATCATTCTTTATATAATTTATTTGTTTCATAGTATAGTTTCTTCTTTTTATTCACTTTAGTCACATGATTTCTCAATTTGTAGTACATTTGCTAATCGTTTGTGCTGCCAGACTTATTTGGCATACCTTTTGCCTCATCCCTCTCAACCATACAATTTTTAAATTCCTCATCAATTCAAGGGGATTTAACAGTTTTTAGTCATTTTCTCAATGGGTGCATGTTTATTAGTAACTGGGATAAGCAATTTCATAAATGTGTCATCAACATAAGAATCACTACAAAATGTGTTGTATTACCGCTCAACATCTACGGGATCGGTGTCCCCCTGATCATAGGGCAGTCTTGATACAACATTTTGAACAAGAATGCAATGGTTCATTTGATCCGTCTAAAACTTTGCACATACACTGCTGCCAACTAGTGGCCGAAATCTAAATTGAGCCTGGGCTGGAATAATACATTATGGCCTTTCTCTTGCATTTCAAAACTGATGGTACAATTTAAAAAAAAATATATTTTACCAGATCTGATGTGTTATTCTCCTACATTAATTTCACATTTCCACAAATTAGAAAAGTGTTTCCTTTCAAATGGTATCTAGAATATGCATATCCTTGCTTCAGGTCCTGAGCTACAGGCAATTAGATTTGGGTATGTCATTTCAGGCAAATCTTTTAAAATATATATATTTTTTTTAAAGGCCCAGCCTTTGGAACTTTGGTTTTCCTAGAAATGGCTACTATATTGTTGGATTTGGATACTGCTTTAAAGGAAATTACTGCTGCATTAATAAAGATGTGATGAATACATGTTGATGATTTCATTTCTGTGCTCTTTGTAACTGCTCTGGTAGGTTGACCAGGTTGCAGGCACTGGGTACAGTTTGAAGCTGTTTCTTGAGTGGGCAGCTTAATGAAAGTCAATATCGAAATCACCCAGAAAATATACCTCTGTTGATATCACACACATGATCAAGCATTTCACACACATTATCCAGATACTGACTGTTAGCACTTGGTGGTCTATAGCAGCTTCCCACAAGAATGGGTTTTAGGTGAGGCAGATGAACCTGTAGCCATATTACTTCAACAGTATTTAACATGAGATCCTCTCTAAGCTTTACAGGAATGTGGTTCTTAATATAGACGCAACACTGCAGCCATTGGCAATTCTGTAGATGTTATAACCATGTATTGCTACCACTATCATAAAAGGTATTATCTAAGTTAGTTTCAGAGATAGAATATGAATGTCATCTGTTACTAGCAAGTTATTGACTTCATGAACCTTGTTTCTTAGGCTACATGTATGTTAAAGTGGGCTATTTTTAGCACTTTATGGACTGCTTGATTGTTTTCTTCGCTGGAAAGCTTAGCAAGAGTAGACATACTCATGCTATGTATGTTAGTGCAGGGTGAGCTGCACACAGTGGACTTCCTACTAGGGCACACCACCTCAGTGCTAACACTATAACTCTGATCCATAGGCACATGATTACTGCATATAGCTGTGGGGTCAGCAGATACATTCAGGGCAGTTAGAGGGACATCAATTAGGTTACTTACAGTACATTGTCTTCCAATGACCCTGGGATAATGTACATTTGCTGAAGCATTATGACAATGGTAGGGATTAACTGAGCTGGGGTCATTGATAAGTAATTGTGTCAATGCAGCCTTATAATGCGGTGAAAGGATCCAGGAACAAAAATTATTTGGGTGGATACCAATGAGCATTGTTTCCAGAAGGTATCAAAATTGTCAATAAATGTTACACCCACAGAGCTGCAATAGTCTCAGAGCCAGTTATGGAGGGCTAAAAGTCTGCTGAAATGTTCAATGCCATGATTTAGGGAGGGCAGAGGGCCAGATATTATGGGGCGTTTGTTGGTGTCAAGCAGTTACACAATCAGTTTCTTTAAATTCCATCTTCAGCTGTTCTGAGCTGCCCTTCATAATGTCATTGAATCCCACATGAACCATGAAACTCAATTTCCTGATGTTTAAAATGTTTGGGAGCAGCTTATTGATGTCCTGTACTCATGCTCCTGGATAGCACAACGTTTTTGCTCCATGGACTGAGACATTTCTCACCATTGAACTGCCCTATACAACGGCCCGAGAAGGGAATGGAGAAATCCGCCCATTCCCACCCCTCACACAATTTGTTGAACCTTTTCACGGATCCACGAGAAGCAGGATAGCGTACGTCCGCTGCTCCCGGCGACAGGTCCAGACCTCCCACAGCAGGCAGTGCCCCGTCAGATCCAGACCTCCCACAGCAGGCAGTGCCCCGTCAGATCCAGAGAGAGGGAAAGGACCCAAACTCGACGACGAAGCCGTTGCTGGAATCAGCGTAGTTAGAGTATGGTGGAAATGACAAGATTAAGTTATAATGCTGTTATTGCATCAAATGGTTGTTAGAACGCTCATCTGTGTGGCCCATCTGGATGGGCCTCTATAAGATGTACAATGTTCCAGAGCATGAGTTAATGTTTCTGTTCTATTAGGTACCAGGGAGAGATGACTCCAGGGACAGACCCTGGTCACTACACAATGATCCTGGTCTCTGCCGGCTGTGAATTCTTAAGTACCTTGTGACCCATTCCATACCTCTGTTGTTTGTCATATAGACTGAAGGGGAATGGACTTTGCTATAAAGTGCTGTGGCTCAAACCAGCTCGTTGAGTTCTCAGTGATCACCTCCAGGGGTGATTACTGACCAGCTCCATTACTGCAATAATTAAATAAAAGTTTTTGATTGTTTTGAAGAAATCTAAAAGTCTCCTTTAGATTACAATAATTCCAACACGAGTCAACACCAGCAATCCCAGCAATGAAGGCGCAGGTAGATCAGGCACCAGTGCAGCAAAGCTATTCCTTATGTCAATCTGCTCCGACCCTCTCGCAGGCATTCCTATCCACTTAGCAGCATGCCGCTGCCTTCGGTTTCTGCCACTTGTGCCATGGGACCAGCGCTGATTGGAACAGTCTTCTTGCTCTTCTCGTCTACTTCATTACAAGATGGAGGAGGAGAAGCAGATGGAGATGACTTCTTTGGCAGGCTAGTTCCAGGTAGCACAGGCCATTCGAATAGGGACAGATGACAAGACGGGGAAACATTCATCAGGCACGTGCTGCGTTTTCCCCATAAATTCGTGCAGAATTGAGATTTGCTTGCTAAGCATAACCACCTCATTCCTGTAATCCTCCGCTAGCAAACAATTGCCACATTGGAACTCCGTATTGTCAATATTGTCCCGGACAAGAGCGTAATAAACACAGCTTCTACAGAGTTGGAAATGTTCGTTAGCTATTCCAGGCGAAGCGGGCTCCATTGCAACTTAGCTAGGTAGTTGGTAGCAGGTGTTGACACAAACACTTATAAAACTTCGGAAACAACAGGTTGAGGCGGAGAAGGTATCAGCTTGTGAGCGGAAATGACATATGATGTATAGCCAGGAACAACACAAATACTGGTCTCACTATTTTAGTCATTCTTGAAAACCCATGTGTCTGTGTCATCATGTTTCATATTAGATAGCTGTGTAGTAAATCAGTGAGTGCCAAATCATCCAAGATTATATCTTCCTTGTTCTATAAGCCGCTCTATCTCTAATGCGATTTCTGCATTTGAAGCTAAGCGAAGTGCAGCACTAAAGGTTGTGTGTCCATAGGGAACTAAGCTCCTTAGTGTTACACTGAAATTGAGGGGTTTACACTCCATGGCAATGGAGAGAATTGTGTTTTTATCATTTTGTGTTAGGGTTGGCCCCACCCACCATTCTTTGGTCCTGATTGTCTTCTTGAAGTCTCAGAGGGACATGTTATAGATCTATGTGATGCGTCGTCATGCTTTGACTGTAAGTGGTCTAATCGGGGCATTAGATTTCTAGTTTACCCAGAGCTTTGAGATGTGCTTCACAAGAGCGAGGCCTATTTTATAGCACAGATTGTGTAGAGACCACTTGGCCTATGTTGCTCTCATATTAAGTTATGTTCTCGGCTATGCTCATCGAAAATGTTGCAACATTTTTGTGCTCTTCAAATCCTGTGTGATGGAAAGTTTCATCCTTGTTGAATTAAGCTGCTAATCAACTCAATTAAGAGATCATGATGGTGAGTGGCAGCAAGGTGATCACTAAGGACAAGAGCTTGGACTCATGCCAGCTTTGGGCCTTATAGTGTCTTTATAACACTCATACTTCAGTACTTTGTGGGTTAATGTACTGTATGTTGTTTAAGACTGGCAGTAAGCCAACTTTTATTCAACTACAAGTAACACATTCACATTCTTTGTCGTAAAGTAACCTCTCTTATCATCAGTGTTATGTGACTATCTAGGCCCAGACTAGGGGATTCATCTACTGATATCTCCCTCTATATGTTTGCACAGGATGTCAAAGGATGAATATGACCAAGAGATGGCTCTGAGACTGCAGTCAGAGGAGGAGATTGGCTCCACGTCCAGAAGCTGCTCTGATAGGCCACTTCTAGAAGCAGCCAGCATCCAGACGACCGCCTCCACTCAACAGACAAACACCACCAACAAGGTGAGTTATGAATCTAATACTGACTCAATGGAGTGATGTAATACAAAAAGAATAAACACCAATGACTCTTTGTCTGCCTTTCTTCAGAGTGTGATAAATGTGTCCTATTTCATGTATTCGGAGCTATAGTATTTTACTGAGCTATGTAATTAAGCATCAAAGCAAAGGGGCAGTGATGAGTGCTGCAGCCAGCTGCTTACAGCCCCTGCATAGGCTACATATCATGTTATTAGATGGTCTTCGATCAGTCACATCAATCTACTAATGCAGAGCAGTACATGATCTGGCAGATATCCAGCCCTATTCAAGGACAGGTTTTTTTTTCAATCAAAGTAATCTCAGAAAAAGGCTTGTGTCCCTATAAACTAAAGCATTGACTGTAACAGTGTTTTTGCTGCATTATCATTACAATGTGGTGTTTTAGCCTGTATATTAACCTATTGTGGGGTATGTGACAACTCTTGTATGTTGCACATGCGAAGGTGGGGAACAGTGGTGGCCAACAGCCCTCTGTCGCACTGGTGGATGGCAATGCAACACCCCCCCCCCCCCCAGTTATGCAATAGCAGATTGTGCGCACTGAACTGTTAGCTGTACAACCTGAACTTTATGAAGCTCAGTATGGCATTAGAACTGAAACAGCTAGATGCAATGACATGGCTGCCCTGTGCCCTCCCTGTAGGTGAACAGTTCATCACAGAGGAAAGAGCCTGCTGTAGCTGGAGGTGGTGGGCAGATAAGTCCAGCCAAGACCAGCACATCTGCCCTTTCTAAGTTGCCATCAGGTAATAGTACGGACTCTGTATACACTACTCTGTTCCCCTTGAAGCCTTTCCTGTAGCACATGAATGCTAAAAGGTTGAATATACTTCAGAGGGTATATGAGTAATAGATGGTTATGTGTTGAAGCAGAGCGGCACAGTGCAGAGCCAAGGATCCTGCCTGCAGTGAGGGTTCCAGTGAAGGGCACCGAGCCTCCGGCTGTCTCCAGGGAGAAGGGGAGCAGCAGCCAGGCTGCAGAGGGCTGGATAGAGGAGGCACGTAAGGAGGCTGGCATCTCCAAGCCATTCACAGTGAGTCTCTCCTACTGCATATACCATACATGCCATGTGTGTCATGCACTGACTATAAATCACTCTGAATGAAAGCCTCCGCTGGATATCTTCTGGGGAAAAAGCAACACTCAGGCAACAGTACATAGAAAGGAAACCTTGAAATGCTATATTACCAGTTTTGTTGGAGACTGAGAACTGATGGATTGTGTTTCTCTGTGTGTTCAGGAGTTGTCAGCAGAGCAGCAAGAGCAACTCCAGCAAAGGGCACTGTACCTGAGGCAGCAGAGGGACAAGCTTCAGGCCATGAAAAAAGAGCAGAGACCCAAACCAGCCACACCAGAAACCCCAGCACCCACTCCCAGCACACCGGTAACATCATACCTTCTTCTATAATGTCTCTTCCTGTAAACATACGGGTAGTACTCCTCCATAAGACACACGTAACAGCTTTAATTTGTGGTAGATAATAATGCACACCTCGGCTGATGACTGCATAGCACCTGGGGTCAACTCTGGTCTTCCTGTATCATTGTTTTTAGTGAGTTTCAAGCCTTTCTCTTGATTTCCCCTGATATTTAGTCTCAGGTTTGTCCGTTTTCACATTCTTCTCTTTTTGAAGTTTGGATTTTCTCCTGCTCTTTATTCCCCTATCATTTTCTTTTGCTGCATTGCCAATCAAAGGACGATGGTCCCAAAATGAACGGGGGTGGTGCTAGTATAAATGAAGAGAGGGTCAATGCACCCCAGCCTGTGAGCTCTCCTTTGGGGGGACAGGAGAAGCAGCCCAAGGTGATCTGTTTGAGTGATGACATTTTGATTTCACTTTGTAGTGCTGCTGCCGTATGTGCTTCTATTCTTACTGTAGCTACAGCCCTGTGCCTGTCAATATGGCTGATATGTGCGACTTGACTAGATTTAGTGGTGCTACCGTTCAGAATTTGACTCACTTTGTTCTCTTCATAGGAAATCTCTGTCGAAGAAAAAAAGAAGTTGCAGAAAAGAAAACATCTGGCAGAAAAACTGAAAGAGGAAGTCATCAAAAAGTAAAACTGCAATATATCTCCCCCAGAGTGTAACTGTAGTCCAACTGGACCATCAATTCATTGGGAAGCTGAGATGGACTGTGCTTGTGAAGGGGCAACAGGAAATGTGCATTTGTAATGGAATGTAGTATTTCAATGGTTATTGATAGTCTTAAAGGGAATGACACATTGGTTTCCTTACCGTATAAGCAGTCTATGGGGAAGGTGACAACAATCCATGCTTTGGTTTAGTTTCCCTGGCACTGATTTGGAAATTATGCACAAACTATTCTAATATTGGTCCTATGACTTGAATATGATTTGTTCCACAAATGGTTAAATGTTAGCATGTGTTAATTGCTGTCATACCTGGTCTATAGACTGCTTACAGGGTAAGGAAACAAATGTAATTTTGTAATTTGGGTGAACTATCCCTTTGTATAATATGTGGTTTAATAAATATATTTTAAAAAAAATGTAAATTCTGCCAGAGATCTTGTGTAATAAACCTACTGGGCTGCGACAGGTGGTTAGCATGAAAAGATGGAATTAACTATCCATGCTTGTAGATAAGATGCTCTGAGATATACATCCTGTTAAGTGTGAATAGGCATTAGGAAATGATCAGCACACAAATATACAAACTTTACTGTATATGAAAAATGTAAGGGTTGTAGTATTAACACAATTCAGAAAAATAAGCAGGTTGTTCACACTTGTATTGCAGGTTCAAATCAATGTATATAAACCCTGGATTGCTAATGCTATGTATTGGCCATTGAGAACTTTGAAGCCTCTGGTCGGCCGTATTTGCACTCCTCCATAGAATTTTGGTATTTCAATTAAATGTTAAATACATGTAATTTTGTCCTCTCTTTTTTAGTTGGGACACTATCTCAATTATACACTAGGGAAAATATGTATGTTTAGCTCACTATAATTTGAAAGTATTAATTAAGGTGTCTAAGAATAAATATGCCAAAAATGAATGTAGACAAATGCATTTTTGAGGAACTGTAGCTTCAACACAGCACCCCCTAACGGTCATCTAGTGTAAATATAAATCATTGGTTAAATTCAACACCTCCAGATTAAAATAAAGCTAGATTCACACAATGCCAGGGTCACAATCTGAAAACGTATCAAGTTTAGAATGGCGATAGTGGTAGTAAATGCACTTGTCCAAAATGTTCATGGAGACACGATCTAGACATATTTGAAATGGTTACATTTGGGCACTCAGCTGTTGTACTATCCATGCTTGTAGATGAAATGCGTTCCACCTTTCCCTGACATCTCACACTTCATCTGTCATTAGGAATGTCTATATAAAATGGCAGTAGCTGGCCTAAAACACCGGTGCTGCAATTTAGGATTTAAATATGCTCTGACCCACAGGGACTGGGCTAGCAACAAAATCAACTCAATCCATGAGTACTGAACTGGAACACTAGTATGAGAAGGGCTTGTGTCCTTTAAAAAAAGGATACACATATCTGCTGGAAGAATGACTTCTCTTAACAAAGACACCTCTGGGAGCCACAGTAAGTCAAAGCCACTGAATACACACAGACTTTAGACATTCTCAGTGGGCTGCAAAAATGACTTTACTGCCGTTTAATACATGTTATTTTAAAACCAGCATTGCAACTCTTGCTTTATACAATGAATCATATAATTGAATTAAAAGGGTGAACAGTGATCCCACCATTTGTGCAAAAGCAATACACTGGCAGGTATAGCTCTACCCTTTTAAAATCACTTAAGGGGCAAATTATTAAAAAGAAAAATAACTGTACAGTACTTTTAATAAACTCATGAATACAGGACTCCTGGCTGATGTAGGTGTGTGTGAGCCTCGGCAATGCAGCCCCAGCTTCGACGGTCGAGTCCTGCTCCTTGGAACTAAGCAACTTTGTTTTCTGTTGGTTAGTTTTTTCTGTTAACCCTCATTTTGCCTAGTTCTCTCCACCCAACCCAAATTAACAGTTCTATGGGGTCAGCCAATCAAGCTTCCATTACTAAGCGGCTAGTCCTGCTAGCATGACTGGCTCTCCCATTAGCCCCTGCTCCCCCTTTTGTAGAGCGGCTGAGGTTTGCGTGAAGTGCTGCGTCCCTGCCGGAGCATCAGGGAAACCTTGGCACTGATCAACCTCTCTGGTCCACAGGCCAGGTAGGGGGGCGTAGGAGTGGGCTGGGAGGGTAGGACGGCGGGAGTGGTCTCTGTCCAGTGGACTGTGACAGTGGCACAGCGGACCAAGACCAGGGGACTTCACTGGCTTATGAGCCCAGACGGGGCCGTTTCCGTGGGGACTGCTCTTCATCTTCGTCCTCCTCGTCTTCATCATCAGGGTAGTCTACAAGGCCGACCATCGCAGTCTGTCAACAAGAACACAGGTCACAGAACTCAAGTGACTAAACCCTGAGGGTTGGATAATTTTGACTACTGGGGTGGCAGGCAGATGGGGCATTTTACTACAGATTGACAGGTAAAAAGAGGATATGGCTCACCTTGGCAACTAGAATGGCAGTTGACAGGGAAAGCTCACCTTGACTACCGGGGTGGCAGGTGGCGTTGCCGACTTGGCGGGGGAGCCGTTAGGACTGGCGGCGGAGGTGGGAGAGGTGGCTGGCTTGCAGTTGGCACCGTTGGTTCCGTTGGCAGCCCCTGCAGAATGAGAGAAGGTAAACTTAAAGCTGCCAGTTGGGGTCCGCTTTGGGAAGTTCTCTTTGTTGTCACTCTCTTTAACTGCAAAGAGATGGAAATACATAGTGTGAACATACCATTCCACAAGTTGTGGGGTTGAACACACACACACTGAGCAGAGTGGAGGCACTTACCTTTTTTTGCTTCCATATACTTTCCAAAGCTCTCTGGGAACTCTTCCTCAGGCCTGCTTTTCTCAATAGCCTCTCCATCTTCATTGAACCACATTTCCTCATCCTCGTCCTCGTCCAGCGTTCGGGCATCCCTACGATATCTGCTTGAATAACGTCAAGATTACTTTTAACAAACCACAAATCAACTTCTCCACTCTATTCTAGTTGTCCATGTCTTCGGGAGATGATGCCTTTACTGACCTGTTGAGTCTCAGAGTCTGTCGGTCCTTCTCCTGCTCATATCTGCCCTTCAAGCCCTTAAAAGTCTGGACGTATTCAATGGATTCAAGTGCTTTGTAGTAGTTGTCTATAATGTGTGCTATGAGGGACTTGATATCCTCCTGTAGAGATAGATAGATATTAGGGTGTATACGTGTGGTAAAATGATAAACAGACATGTTAAAATGTGAATATGGGCATACCACTTTGATGAACTCAAAGAGTTCAATGATGGCTGAGTTTAAGAGGTTGTATCTAGTTCCATTGTCCAGCAGAGTGTTGATGACTGGCTCAAACAGGTTCCCTTTGACAATGTAGCGGTTGTAGTACTCATCCTTCTGCCCAATTATCCTCCTCATGAAGCGCAGAGCACCTGTTAAAAGACAGAAATCAGTACAATCAACACATTGAAAAAAGGAGTTGAGGAAACGCCATATTGCATCTATTTACACCACAAGCAGTACATTTAAGTTATATCAATGATTATGCTCCACCCAGGAGCCAAGGGTCCAAACGTTTGGGTTTTATCATGATGTGCTTCATTCAAATCATTCAATTATGAATAAACAAATTCAGTCTACTGACATACAGAATGTGTATGTCAATTCTTGGTGCTTCCACTATTCTTGTACCCATATCCCCTCCTTAGTGTTTCCCAGTGACTCACACAGCGCAAGGAAGGTGTGTTTAGAGTTCATTAGCACCAGAACCCGTCGCAGCAGGTCCTTGTTCATAATGTAGGTCTTTATGTGGTACGTGTGGTGCTCTACACAGAACGTCAGCAGCTCCAGTATCAAAGCCAGGAGTTGGGCTGTCTGGAAATTATCTGAAAGACACAAACATGCATTTACAATAGGGAAAGAGACACTTATATAAATTAGAATTATGATTGGGAGTATCAATGTATGATTACATACCAGGACACACTGGGTTGATCTTGGTGGACCCCTCTTGCAGATCTGTAAGACACAGTAAAAGCAATGAATATCAGTCTTACAAAAAGTCTTTAACACAACACCGATCCCGACAAAGACATCATGGCCTGTCAAAATCGAATAGAATTTTATGTCACATACGCCGAATACAACAAGTGCAGGCTTTACTGTGAAATACTTACTTACAAACCCTTTCCCAACAATGCACTTAAAAAGAAAACTAACAAAGACAAAGTAAATAGTAACACAATAAAATAACAATAACGAGGCTATATACAAGGAGTACTGGTACCAAGTCAGTGTACTGGGAAATGAAGTAGTTGGGGAGAATGAAGTAATATGTACATGTAGGTTTGGTTAGGTGATTGTTTGACGTACTATGTACATGTAGGTAGGAGGGTGAAAAGTAGAAAGACCGGGTAACCGTTTAACTGTTCAGCAGTCTTATGGCTTTGGGGTATAAGCCAATCAGGAGCCTTTTGGTCCCAGACCTGGCACTCCGGTACCACTTGCCGCGCAGTGACAGTGAGAAAAGGGTCACTTGGGTAGCTGGAGTCTGACAATTTTTAGGGCCTTCCTTTGACACCGCCTGATATAGAGGTCCTGGATGGCAGGGAGCTGGGCCCCAGTGTTGTATGACAAGCATTTGCCATTCCAAGCAGTACCAGATGCTTTCAATGGTGCAGCTGAAATGTTGAGGATCTGAGGGCCCATGCCAAATCTTTTCAGCCTCCTGAGGGGAAAGAGGTGTGGTTGTGCCCTCTTCATGACTGTGTTGGTGTGTTTGGACTAGAGGTCGACCGATTAATCTGAATGGACGATTAATTAGGGCCGATTTCAAGTTTTCTTAACAATCGGAAATCGGTATTTTTGGGCGCCAATTTTCTTTTTTTTTACACCTTTATTGAATCTTTATTTAACTAGGCAAGTCAGTTAAGAACACATTCTTATTTTCAATGACGGCCTAGGAACGGTGGGTTAACTGCCTCGTTCAGGGGCAGAAAGACAGATTTTCACTTTGTCAGCTCAGGGGATCCAGTCTTGCAACCTTACAGTTAACTAGTCCAACGCAATAACGATCTGCCTCTCTCTCTTTTGCACTCCACATGGAGACTGCCTGTTACCCAAATGCAGTAAGCCAAGGTAAGTTGCTACCTAGCATTAAACTTATCTTATAAAAACAATCAATCATAATCACTAGTTAACTACACATGATTAATGATATTACTAGATATAATTTAGCGTGTCCTGTGTTGCATATAATCTGACTGAGCATACAAGTATCTAACTGAGCGGTGGTAGGCAGAAGCAGAGGCGTAAACATTAATTCAAACAGCACTTTCGTGCATTTTGCCAGCAGCTCTTCGTTGTGCGTCAAGCATTGCGCTGTTTATGACTTCAAACCTATCAACTCCCGAAATGAGGCTGGTGTGACCGAAGTGAAATGGCTGGCTAGTTAGCACGCGCTAATAGTGTTTCAAACTTCACTCGCTCTGAGCCTTGGGGTGGTTGTTTCCCTTGCTCTGCATGGGTAACGCTGCTTCGATGTGGTGGCTGTTGTCGTTGTGTTGCTGGTTCGAGCCCAGGGAGGAGCGAGGAGAGGGACGGAAGCTATACTGTTACACTGGCAATACTAAAGTGCCTAGAAGAACAGCCAATAGTCAAAGGTTAATGAAATACAAATGGTATAGAGGGAAATAGTCCTATAATAACTACTTACCTGGGAATATTGAAGACTCATGTTAAAAGGAACCACCAGCTTTCATATGTTCTCATGTTCTGAGCAAGGAACTGAAAAGTCCGCTTTCTTACTTAGCACATATTGCACTTTTACGTTCTTCTCCAACACTTTGTTTTTGCATTATTTAAACTAAATTGAACATGTTTCATTATCTACTTGAGGCTAAATTGATTTTATTGATGTATTATATTAAGTTAAAATAAGTGTTAATTCAGTATTGTTGTAATTGTCATTATTACAAACACATTAAAAAAAAAAAACTATTTTATTTGATTTAAAATCGGCCGATTAATCGGTATCGGCTTTTTTGGTCCTCCAATAATCGGTATCGGCTTTTTTGGTCCTCCAATAATCGGTATCGGCATTGAAAAATCATAATCGGTCAACCCCTAGTTTGGACCATGATAGGTCCTTAATGATGTGGACACCGAGGAACTTGAAGCTCTCAACCATCTCCACTTTTCCTGTAGTCCACGATCAGCTCCTTTGTCTTGCTGACGTTGAGGGAGAGGCTGTTGTCTTGGCATCACTGACATCTCATCATCATCAGTGATCAGGCCTACCTAGGGCTGTGGCGGTCATGAAATTGTGTCAGCCAGTGATTGTCAAGCAAATAACTGCAGGTCTCACGGTAATTTACCATTAAATTGACAAACACATTTAGCATCTCCTGGCTTTCATGCATAGCCTACAAACCACTGATGACGACATTTGGAACGTCTACATTTTATAATGTCTAATAAATCCATGATTTTAGACAGGTCAAAAGAAACATGAAGAAAATGTAGTCTTTCAGAAGAGCAGAATAGCATAAGGAGTTGTCCTTATGCCATATGGCTGTGTGCTACACTAGCTCATTTAGCAATTAGAATTCTGTGGCATTATTTTATAGTATGACGAATACAATAGAACACTGCTCAATAAAAAACGTTCTTTGTTGAGTGGTTAACTTTAGTTGTGATGCAAACTTTGGGCTATATGTTCTGATTTTCAATAAATTCTATGGCTGCATGATGCGACTAGTGATGATTTGAAAAAAGTTACATGAAAGGCATGAGCTCTGCTGCACACACTTCATCAGTTGCATTCCCAATTTGACAAGCACTTGATAATGCTTCAAATTTCCCGGCTGCACCCACTTTGTGTGGCGGTAATGCCCCCTAAAACAATCCATGCATTTTGTGGACAGTGGATGTTGTGCCCTTGGGCTAAATATAATCATTCATTAGAATTCCCTTCTCCTGGCTGCATGCTCCAAAGCACCTCTCACTCACATGGCTCCCTCAGAAAGCTAATTTCTTATTAGCCAATGTCCGTCACGCGATTGGGTCCTTCTCACAGGCCAGACGTGAAGAAAGACACATTGGGGACGCAACCATATGCATCCTTATCCAATTCAGAGTCGCATATTGAAGATATTGGAAGAATTGTCAACATTTACTTTTCGTCAGCCAACAAGATGAGTAGGCCTAACGAACAGCAAAATCACTAGACAATGTCAATCTACTATCCCCCATAATACAAAAGTTGACCTATTCAATGCCATAAATAAACATAACAAACAATCTGGGACAGTTAAATTAATACAACCACAACCATCAAAAAAAACCTTTAAGCAAAGGAAAGCCCCATTTGGTAAAAGACCAAGTCCATATTATGGCAAAATTATGTCGCAAAAACCATCACGCGCCATGATGAAACTGGCTCTCATGAGAACCACCACAGGAAAGGAAGACCCAGAGTTACATCTGCTGCAGAGGATATGCTCATTAGAGTTAGCAGCCTCTGAAATTGCATCCCAAATAAATGCTTCAGAGTTCAAGTAACAGACACATCTCAACATCAACTATTCAGGAGACTGCGTGAATCAGGCCTTCATGGTCAAATTGCTGCAAAGAACCCACCACTAAAGGACACCAATAAGAAGACTTGCTTGGGCCAAGAAACCCAAGCAATGGACATTAGACCGGGGGAAATCTGTTCATTGGTCTGATGAGTTTAAATTTGAGATTTTTGGTTTCAACCACCGTGTCTTGTGAGACGCAGAGTAGGTGAACGGATGATCTCCGCATGTGTAGTTCCCACCGTGAAGCATGGAGGTGGTGGTGTGATGGTGCTTTGCTGGTGACATTGTCGGTGATTTATTTAGAATTCAAGGCAAACTTAACCAGCATGGCTAGCACAGCATTCTGCAGCGATACGCCACCCCATCAGCCTTGCGCTTAGTGGGACTATCATATGTTTTTCAACAGGACAATGACCCAACACACCTCCAGGCTGTGTATGGGCTATTTGACCAAGAAGGAGAGTGATGGAGTAATGCACCTGGCCTCCACAATCTCCTGACCTCAACTCAATTGAGATAGTTTGGGATGAGTTGGCCCGCAAAGTGAAGGAAAAGCAGTCAACAAGCGCTCAGCATATGTGGGAACTCCTTCAAGACTGTTGGAAAAGCATTCCAGGTGATTCTGGTTGAGAGAATGCCAAGAGTGTGCAAAGCTGGCAAAGGGTGGCTAAGTTGCATAATCTAAAATATATATTGATTTGTTTAACACCTTTTTGGTTACTACATGATTCTGTGTTATTTCATAGTTTTGATGTCTTCATTATTATTCTACAATGTAGAAAATAGTAAAAATAAAGAAAAACCCTGGAATGAGTAGGTGTCCAAACTTTTGACTGGTACGTATAGTACGTACGTACGGTCACTGTGGGGACTACGTCGTCGATGCACTTATTAATGAATCCAGTGACTAATGTGGTAAACTCAATGCCATCAGATGAATCCCGGAACATATTCCAATCTGTGCTAGCAAAACAGTCCTGTAGCTTAGCATCTGCTTCATCGGACCACTTCTGTATTGAGCTCATCCCTGGTACTTCCTGTTTGAGTTTTTGCTTGTAAGCAGGAATTTAGAGGATGGAGTTATGGTTTAATCTGCCAAATGGAGGGCGAGGGAGAGGTTTTTTTGTGTAGAGTAGAGGTGATGTAGAGTTTTTATTTTTTTTGCCTCTAGTTGCACAGGAGACATGCTAGTAGGAATGAGGTAAAACTAATTTCAGTTTTCCTGCATTACAATCCCTGGTTACTAGGAGCATTGCATCTGGGCGAGAATTTTTTTGTTGTCTTTTTTGGTGTTCTTTCCAGCATCAGTTTGTGGTAGTAAACAGACAGCGATGAAAAATAAAGGAAAACTCTTGGTAAATAGTGGGGTCTACAATTTATCATGAGCAATTCTAACTCACGCGAGTAGAACCTCAAGACTTCCTTAATATTAGAGATCGGGGACCAACTTGTTGACAAAGCGACAAGCTTACCGGATGCAGACGTTTTGTCCTGCCAATGAAAAGAAAAACCAGCTCGATTTATATTTCCCATGTCCTTGTTTAGTCAAGACTCAGTGAAACATAGCATATCACAGTTCTTCAGATCACGCTGATAGAATAGTCTTGAATGGAGCTCATCCAGTTTATTTTCCAATGATTGCACATTTGTCAATAGAACGTAGGGTAATGGCGACTTGTCCACTCGCCGTTGCAGTCAGGTTAGATATCCCGAACACCGACCTCTATAGTCGCTGCTTCCACCAGTTACGGGGATATGGGCCTGGTCTGGGATGAGCGTTATGTCCTTCACCTCCGATTGGTTGAAATAGAAGTCCTCATCCAAATCAAGGTTAGTAATCGTTGTTTTGAAGTCCAGAAGCTCTTTTCGGTCACATGAAATGGCCAAACATTAGGTATAAAAACAAGTTAGGATCAGCGCAAACAAAACTCAAAAGCACAACTGGTCAGGGGCCCATCCCCTCTGGCGCCATTATACTGTCCAACATAAAGCCATGCATATCCACATACAGCTGGACCTAGACACACCCATTCAAGCACGACATGAGACCATACACACAATGCATACATCCATTTAGATCAAAGGGTCCCCCCCTGCTCACCTTTACAGTTCTTCTCATCTACAGTGCTGGCCAATAGAGGGACTGTGAGGACCTGCATGCAGTACTTGTAGAAGAAGCTGAGGAACTCAGTCTTCTCTGTTTTCTAATGGGATTCAAAGTAAGAAGTCGATTAGACAGTGATGCTGACATATTGCAGAGTTCTTTAAAATGTATGAAAGTTTGGTATAATTCTGCATTCTTGTACAATAATCATTACACCCAGTGTTATGACAGAACTGTGTGTGAGTGACTGAGTGAGTGAGAGATCGGATAGGGTCTTACATTGGTGGGGGCCAGCATGTTCTCTGGGTCGATCAATGTGCGTAGAAGCCCCATAAGCTGCACAGCACCCCCCAACTCAGGGTCCGAGTCACATATCATCTGCTTTATCACCACGTTGATCAGCAGCACATCCTAATGCACACAGAGAGGAACTTTGAGCGGCAACACCTACAGGAAACCTTGAACACCCTAAACATCTAATCGCTGAAAAAGATCTGAAAAATATATGCTTGGGTAAACATAACACCTATTATAAATAAAGAACAGTTCAATACGCATTTTATAGTGCCCTGAAAAAGTACACCGCCCCCCTTGGCCTTTTTCCTATTTTGTTGCATTACAACCTGTAATTTTATTCGATTTTTATTTGGATTTCATGTAATAGACATACACAAAATAGTCCAAATTGGATAAGTGAAATTAAAAAAATAACTTGTTTCTAAAAATTTTAAAAACAAAAAAGTGGTGCGTGCATCACCCCCTTTGCTATGAAGCCCCTAAATAAGATCTGGTGCAACAAATTACCTTCAGAAGTCACATAATTAGTTAAATAAAGTCCACCTGTGTGCAATCTAAGTGTCACATGACCTGTCACATGATCTCAGTATATATACACCTGTTCTGAAAGGCCCCGGAGTCTGCAACACCACTAAGCAAGCAGTACTATGAAGACCAAGGAGCTCTTCAAACAGGTCAGGGACAACGTTGTGGAGAAGTACAGATCAGGGATGGGTTATAAAAAAATATCGGAAACTTTGAACATCCCACGAAGCACCATTAAATCCATTATTTAAAAAAATGGAAAAAATAGGGCACCACAACAAATCTGCCAAGAGAGGGCCGCCCACCAAAACTCATGGATCAGGCAAGGAGGGCATTAATCAGAGAGGCAACAATGAGACCAAAGATAACCCTGAAGGAGATGCAAAGCTCCACAGCGGAGATTGGAGTATCTGTCCATAGGACCCCTTTAAGCCCTACACTCCAGAGCTGGGCTTTACAACAGAGTGGCCCAAAAAAAATAAGCAAACATGTTTGGTGTTTGCCAAAAGGCATGTGGGAGACACCCCAAATATATGGAAGAAGGTACTCTGGTCAGATGAGACTACATTTTAGCTTTTTGGCCATCAAGGAAAATGCTATTTCTGGCGCAAACCCAACACCTCTCATCCCCCCGAGATAATCATCCCCACAGTGAAGCATGGTGGTGGTAGCATCACGCTGGGGGGGATGTTTTTCCATCGGCAGGGACTGCCGGAAAATTCTTGAGGGAAACCTGTTTCAGTCTTCCAGAGATTTGAGACTGGGACGGAGGTTCACCTTCCAGCAGGACAATGACCCTAAGCATACTGCTAAAGCAACACTCAAATGGTTTAAGGAGAAACATTTAAATGTCTTGGAATGGCCTAGTCAAAGCCCAGACCTCAATCCAATTGAGAATCTGTGGTATGACTTAAAGATTGCTGTACACCAGCGGAACCCATCCAAATTGAAGGAGCTGGAGGAGTTTTGCCTTGAAGAATGGGAAACAATCCCAGTGGCTTGATGTGCCAAGCTTATAGAGACATACCCCAAGAGACTTGCAGCTGTAATTGCTGCTAAAGTTGGCTCTACAAAGTATTGATTTTCGGGGGGTTAATAGTTAAGCACTCTCAAGTTTTCTGTTTTGTCTTATTTCTTGTTTGTTCACAATAAAACATATTTTGCATCTTCAAAGTGGTAGGCATGTTGTGTAAATCAAATTATACAAACACACCCCAAAAAAATCTATTTTAATTCCAGGTTGTAAAACAACAAAATAGGAAAAAAATCCACGGGGATGAATACTTTCGCAAGCCACTGTACAAGTAACATTTTACTGGGTAAATAATCATGCCTTTATTTACATAATCACAGCTCCATATGGCACCTAGATGTGGCAGAGAAATTTGCCACCAGTGTCACATTTCATGTAGACCTAGTTATATGACAAGGTTGATGCTATACTTACATCATCAGTCTGCTGTGGCTCCTGCATAACAAACTCCCGGACCATGGAGGGGCTGAACTCCACCAGATAGGAGAAGATATCTGTGGCTGCAGCCCTCACCTGCAAGTCGTCCATACCCTGTGGAGACGGTGAGACACACACTGATAGTGTGCTCTAACTAATAACTCATTCAGCGCCATCAAGGTGTTTCTTTAGGGCACATGTGTCAAACTCATTCCACTGAGGGCAGAGTGTCTGCGGGTTTTCACTCGTCCCTTGGACTTGATTCATGAATAAGGTCACTGATTATTAAGCAGTCTTTCTGAACTTTTAGAGAGTTGTTGGCCAATTCAAAATGTAGATGAGGCTTTTGACCCAATGCCAAATTAACTGTTAGTTACTGAAGAGTTGTCCAGTGTTTTCTGTTTTTCTATATTTTGTCCATAAGTAGTACTTTAAAGTATTTTTTACTTAAGTCGTTTTTGGGGTATCACTACTTTATATTTGACTACTTTTACTTCACTACATTCCTAAAGAATATTATTTACTTTTTACTCCATACATTTTCCCTGACACCCAAAAGTACTAGTTATAATTTTAATGTTTAGCAGTATAAGGAAAAAGGTCCAATTCACACACTTATCAAGAGAACATCCCTGGTCATCCCTACTGCCTCTGATCTGGTTGACTCACAAAACACAAATAATTCATTTGTAAATTACATCTGAGTGTTTGAGTGTGCCCCTGGCTGTCAAAAAAAGTAAAGGAAATTGTGCCGTCTGGTTTGCTAAATATAAGGAATTTGATGGATAGCATTTACTTGAGTACCTTTCCCACCTCTGTTATTAAGTAACTCCCCTCACTTGGTTGTCTAGGTCTTAATTGAAAGGAAAAAACAAAAACCAGCAGACACTAGGCACTCCATGGAATGAGTTTAACACTCCTGCTTTAGAGGCTCAGGAGCCTGGTGCAATCTGGACTGACTTAATACCTTTAAGTTCAGGGTTAAGAAACATACTGTTTCATTTATTTTGACGTGCTTCCAAGATGCAGCCCTTGAAGTTGAGATGGTATTTCACATTCAAGGGATCAAGAGAACTTTGTCACATCAAAATGTCTAGGACAAATATGCAAAACCTGTGACATTTAATAGACATTTAATACAGTAGTAAAACCATTCATACCATGACTATTTCAAGAGCAGGAAGAATGCCTAGATTCGCCAGAGTCTTGAAGAAAGCATCTCTATTTTGCGGTTGCAAGGTTTGTGAAAAAGCACAAAATTCTTTGAAAAAGTTCACCTGTGAAGAGGAAGGAAAACAGAGGACAGTGTGTCACTGAAACCTTTATTGCATTAAAGCTAAGCATTTGCATGCTTTTAATTAAACAAGTAGATCATTCAACTTACTAGTTCCCGCCTTTTACCGTCTTCTGTCGCTTCATCCGTTAGCTGTGCAAAGACTTCAGTTAGGAACTTCTCATCCTCCTGTAGTGCAAGGCAGGGATAAAAAGTTTAGAAAAAAAACATACTGCATCACAGTTTGTGGTCATGTTGAAAAAGCACTGGGACTTTACGTACTTCATTATGAAGTCGTCAAACCTTAGCCAAAAGCAGTAAAAGTAAGCATGTTTTATATCGGTGGTTCGATGTGAAAGGAGAGACGAAAGGAGACAAATTGCCAGTTTAAGAAATGTTGTGGAACAAACAGCAGACTGAAGACGGCTGCAGCCAACATGGTTGAGCCCATCTCTGTGGTAACATGGACTCGGGACCTTGTCCCGAAGCTACCGACAGCGTCACCTCCTCCATGCTTCACGGAACCACACATGCAGAAATCATCCGTTCACCTACTCTGCCTCTCACAAAAACATGGCGGTTGAAACCAAACATCTCAAATTTGGACTAACCGGAGCAAAGAACAGATTTCCACCGGTCTCATGTCCAGTGCTCCTGTTTCTTGGCCCAAGAAAGTCTCTTCTTATTATTGGTGTCCTTTAGTAGTGGTTTCATTGCAGCAATTCGACCATGAAGGCTTGATTCAGTCTCCTCTCATCACAGTTGATGTTGAGATGTGTCTGTTACTTGAACTCTATGAAGCATTTATTTGGGATGCAATTTCTGAGGTGCAGTAAACTCTAATGAACGTATCCTCTGAAGCAGAAGTAACTCTGGGTC
Source organism: Oncorhynchus clarkii lewisi (assembly GCF_045791955.1). NCBI lineage: Eukaryota > Metazoa > Chordata > Actinopteri > Salmoniformes > Salmonidae > Oncorhynchus > Oncorhynchus clarkii. Next base: position 20,009,305 of record NC_092169.1, read on the forward strand.
TTTCTTTCTTGTGGCGGTCCTCATGAGAGCCAGTTTCATCATAGCGCTTGATGGTTTTTGCAACTGCACTGAAAGAAACATTCAAAGTTCTTGAAATGTTCTGTATTGACTGACCTTTATGTCTTAAAGTAATGGACTGTGGTTTCTCTTTGCTTATTTGAGCTGTTCTTGCCATAATATGGACTTGGTCTTTTACCAAATAGGGCTATCTTCTGTATACCACCCCTACCTTGTCACAACACAACTGATTTGCTCAAACACATTAAGATGGAAAGAAATTCCTCAAATTAACTTTTAACAAGGCACAATTGTTAATTGTGACTACCTCATGAAGCTGGTTGAGAAAATGTCAAGTGTGTCCTCATGGCAAAAACATGACTACTTCGAATAATCTCAAATATATTTGGATTTGTTTACTACATGATTCCATGTGTTATTTCATAGTTTTGATGTCTTCACTATTATACAATGTAGAAAATAGTAAAAATAAAAACCCTAGAATGAGAAGGTGTGTCCAAACTTTTGACTGGTACTGTACATACATACACACAGTGCATTCAGAAAGTATTTAAACCCCCTTCCACTCTACAACAGACTTGCCCCGAAGCTACTCATGCGCTGTCTGTCTTGGCTGTGTGCTCAGGGCCGTTGTCTTGTTGGAAGGTGAACCTCAAATCCAATTTTATTGGTCACACACACATATTTAGCAGATGTTATTGCAGGTGTAGCGAAATGCTTGTGTTCCTAGCTCCAACAGTGCAGTAGCATCTAACACTTCACAACAACACACACACACACATCTAAAAGTACAATTATGGAATTAAGACAAATATTTGATTGAGCATTGACTTAAAAACAGTAGAATAGAATATAGTATACACATAAGATGACTGGGAGACTAGTCAGGACCTTCACCCCAGTAGGTCTTGAGCACTCTGGAGCAGGTTTTCATCAAGGATCTCTGTACGTTGCTCAGTTCATCTTTTCCTCGATCTTGACTAAACTCCCAGTCCTTGCCGCTGAAAAACATCCCCACAGCATAAGGCTGCCACCACCAAGCTTCACTGTAGGGATGGTGCCAGGTTTCTTCCATACATGATTCTTGGCATTCAGGTCAAACCGTTCAATGTTGGTTTCATCAGACCAGAGAATCTTGTTTTTCATGGTGAGATTCATTTAGGTACCGTTTGGCAAACTCCAAGTGGGCTGTTAAGTGCCTTTTACAGAGTGGCGGCTTCCGTCTAGCCACTCTACCATAAAGGCCTGATTGTTGGAGTGCTGCAGAGATTGTTGTCCCTCTGGAAGGTTCTCCGATCTCCACAGAGGAACTCTGGTGCTCTGTCAGTGTGACCATAGAGTTCTTGGTCACCTCCCTGACCAAGGCCCTTCTACCCCGATTGCTCAGTTTGGCCGGGCGGCCAGCTCTAGGAACTGCCTTTGTGGTTCCAAACAGCTTCCATTTAAGAATGGAGGCTACTGTGTCCTTGGTGACCTACAAAGCTGCAGAAATTATTTGGTACCCTTGATCACAATCCTGTCTCTGAGCTCTACGCACAATTCCTTTGACCTCGTGGCTTGGTTTTTGCTCTCACATACACTGTCAAAATGTAGGACATTAGCCCTGACCTCAAACCCATTGAACATCTTTGGGATCAATTGGAACACCGACTGTGAGCCAGGCCTAATTGCCCAACATCGGTGTCTGATCTCACTAATGCTTGTGGCTGAATGAAAGCAAGTCTCTGAGGAAATGTTGCAACATCTAGTGGAAAGCCTTTCCCGAAGAGTGGAGGCTGTTATAGGAGCAAAGCGGGGACCAACTACATATTAATGGACATGAGATATTCAACGAGCAGGTGCCCACATACTTTGCCATGTAGTGTGTGTGTGTGTGTATATATATATATGTTGTATTTCCCTTTGCACAATTATAAAACAGTGACTGTGGTAATTTTACTGACAAATAACCATCATCCAAAATCTCATGAGTGTCACAGCCCTAACCAAGTCCCTCTTGAACTTCTAAACATGTATAATTACATTGCAAAGTGCCAACAAGGGAACTTAAAACGTAAATCGCGCTGATTTCAAATTAGATACCTTGATTAAAATTGAAGATACCCTATCAACTACAAACCCTTTCAACAATAGAGCCAAAGAAACAGTTTGATATAGAACTAATCCTCAGAGAAGTCCTTACAAGCATTGATTTACAATACTGAAGACAAAAGCGGCAAAAACATATCACATTTCATGACAGTCCATTACTGTCAAATAAAATACATTCATAAAGTTAATCCTTTCCAGGTTGATGACAACAGCAGAATATCACATGTAATGATTACAATTGATTTTCAAATGTGAAGATGGAGGGAATGTTCCATACTTTTCACAGGAAAATAAAATAAAAATAAAAAACCACCAGTTTATCATCTACATTGACAATGGTGTGAAAGTTTGTGATATGTAGTGAGTTAAGATCAGTGACTGTGCTTTATTACCTTCACTTAACACACTAAAATTAAACCTGTTAAACTGAAAACACCAGAGCTGAAGAGGCAGTTCAGACAACACAAACGGATTTGCTTACACTCCATTTCTAGTCAAGAACAGCAAAATAGAAGAGAACATTTTCTGAGGGGTCTGTTGGTTTGCAGTAACTCACCTGCAGCATGCTGACTATCTCCACCTTGTTGAAGAAAATAAAAGATGTGAGGGTGGAAAGGAAGTTCTCCTCGAAGACAGAAGGTGTGGGCAGGATGATGTCCTGGATGTACTGCACCCGGTACGTCTGGTGTATCTTTTGCCGCAGCTCTGAGTCCGTGATGGGGATTACCTCCTTGAACTTGGCCGTCTTGGTGAGGAACTCCCGGTGCTTTTTAGGCTGCACCAGCGACGGATCAAACTCCAGACAGCCAACCACATCCATGATACAGTCGTCCGAGAACATGACCTCGAATAGAGCCGCCTTGTTGAGGAACAACACTCCACGTACAATCTCATACAGGTGGTGTAGGCCCTCCCGGTTGTCGAGGTCCTCGCACACCTGGAAGAGCTGCAGCAGCTTCTTCATATAGCCTTCGCTCATAAGGGCCAGGGCCAGCTTCTCCCGGCGGATGGGCGAGGACAGGACAGAGGTCACAAGGTCAGCGATCTCCTCCAGCCGGGCCAGCTCGCATGGAGGCAGCTCCACCAGGTGGCTGGTCTCTGGCATCTCCTCGAAGCGCTCCTCCTCAGACTCATCGATGGGGTCCTGGGTGATCTCCAGCGCAGGGTCTTTCCCTTGCACCTGGGGAGGAAATTAGACACGGGGCCACATGTAAGAACTACTGAGAGAAAGACTGTAGTCCTGTATTGCTAAGGAGAAAATTCAGTTACATGATATTCTATACTTAATTATTAAATGGCTTAGTTTTGTAAGAGACATTAATTTGTTAAAGAAGCAGCAGTGACCTAAGCACAGGCATGGCTATTCATAGTATTGGGGCTTCAAATAACAAGCAAATACGGTACAATCAGTTGCTCTAGACAACGTTCTATTGCAAAAGGACGTTGTTTAACTTACATGTGTCACCAACAGTAGTGACATGTAGTTTATGTAGTTCAAAGTGTGCTTTCAGATGCCGTAAAAAGACTAAACAGCATAGTAGTGTATCATAAACCTTACACTGACTTACAAAATCGTATAAACATGGTACTATACCTGACATATCTTTTCCCAGATTTCATCGCAGCCAGCTTTTTCCTGAAAACTCAGGGCCAGATCATAGTTCTCTGCTTCCGACCACACAATCAGGGTGTCCTGAGAGGGGGAAAACCATTCTCATGATCAAGTTGAAAAAACATATTTTCATTACATGAAATTTGTAAATCTGGTCTTTGCATAACAATGTAAAAAAATAAAAAATAATAATTGTGTCAAGTTAACTGCAACTGTACACATGCAGAATTCTTTAGATGCATAAGGCCAAGCCATAGACTACTCTCTGCTTCCATACGGCAAGCTGTGCTGGTGCATTAAGCCGGACACCAAGAGACTCCTGAACAGCTTCGATCCCCAAGCCATAAGACTGCTAAATAGCTAAAACAATGGCTACACAGACCGAGTTGAATTGCACATTTTTGCACCATCTCTGTGTACACTACTGGGACTCTACACACTAGAGGTCGACCGATTATGATTTTTCAACGCGGAGGACAAAAGAAACCCAATACCGATTGATCGGACGATTTTGATTTATATTTGTAATGACAATTACAACAATACTGAATGAACACTTATTTTAACTTAATATAATACATCAATAAAATCAATTTAGTCTCAAATAAATAATGAAACATGTTCAATTTGGTTTAAATAATGCAAAAACAAAGTGTTGGAGAAGAAAGTAAAAGTGCAATATGTGCCATGTAAGAAAGCTAACGTTTAAGTTCCTTGCTCAGAACATATGAAAGCTGGTGGTTCCTTTTAACACGAGTCTTCAATATTCCCAGGTAAGAAGTTTTAGGTTGTAGTTATTATAGGACGATTTCTCTCTATACCATTTGTATTTCATATACCTTTGACTATTGGATGTTCTAATAGGTACTTTAGTATTGCCAGACTAATCTCGGGAGTTGATAGGCTTTAAGTCATAAACAGCGCAATGCTTGAAGCACAGCGAAGAGCTGCTGGCAAATGCAGAAAAGTGCTGTTTGAATGAATGCTTACGAGCCTGCTGCTGCCTACCACCGCTCAGTCAGACAGCTCTATCAAATCAGAGAATTCATTATAATAACACAGAAATTACAAGCCTTAGGTCATTAATATAGTCAAATCCGGAAACTATCATTTTGAAAACAAAATGTTTATTCTTTCAGTGAAATACGGAACCGTTCCGTATTTTATCTAACGGGTGACATCCCTAAGTATAAATATTGCTGTTACATTGCACATGTCTTCAATGTTATGTCATAATAATGTACAATTCTGGCAAATTAATTGCGGTCTTTGTTAGGAAGAAATGGTCTTCACACAGTTCGCAACGAGCCAGACTGCTACATATACCCAGACTCTGCTTGCACAGAACGAAGAGAAGTGACAATTTCCATAGTTAAAAGAAATTCATGTTAGCAGGCAATATTAACTAAATATGCAGGTTTCAAAATATATACTTGTGTATTGATTTTAAGAAAGGCATTGGTGCTTATGGTTAGGTACACATTGGTGCAACGACAGTGCTTTTTCCCCCCGCGAATGCGCTGGTTATGATTCAACAATAAATGAACAGGCTCTGCGTCGATTATATACAATGCAGGACAAGCTAGATAAACGAGTAATATCAACCATGTGTAGTGAACTACTGATTATGTTAAGATTGATTGTTTTTATAAGATAAGTTTAATGCTAGCTAGCACCTTACCATGGCTCCTTGCTGCACTCGCATAACAGGTGGTCAGCCTGCCATGCAGTCTCCTCGCGGAGTGCAATGTAATTGGCCATAATCGGTGTCCAAAAATGCCGATTACATATTATGAAAATTTGAAATCGGCCGACCCCTACTACACACTAATTTATACTGACTACACACACACCTTCATAATTTACACCGCTGCTACTCTGTTTATCATACATGCTGATGCCTAGTCACCAACCCATATACATATATACACCTTTATCACTCCAGTATTCCTACATATTGTAAATATGGTATTGGAACTAACCCTGTATAGAGCTTAATTTATTGTGTTATTACCTTATTGTTAGCACTACATTGATAACAATTAGGCTTACCTCATTGTTGGGTTAGGAGCTTGCAATAAAAGCAGTTCACTGTAATTTTGCATGTGATATTAAAACAGGCTACTTTTAGAAATGGATGACCCACAGAGCAAAGAAAACACTGAAGTTACAGTGCCTTCAGAAAGTATTCACACCCCTTTACTTTGTCCACATTTTGTTTTGTTACAGCCTGAATTTAAAAGGGATTAAATAAAGATCAGGCATACACACAGTAAGTCATAATGTCAAAATGGAATTGAGTTAGAGTTTGATGGATGTTTAATGGATGTGATAGGAGAAAATGGAGGATGGAACAACATTGTAGTTACTCAATAATAATAACCTAGTTAGAAGAGTGAAAATAAGGAAGCGGGTCCAGAAAAACATATCCCAAAACACGCATCCTGTTTGCAACAAGACACTAAAGTAATACAAAAAAATAGCAAAGAAATTTACTTTTTGACTTGAGTCTAAAGTTTTGTGTTTGGGGCAATCCAATAGAACACATTACTGAGTACCACTCTCCATATTTTCAAGCATAGTGGTTGGTGGCTACATCATGTTATGGGTGTCATCATAGTAGTTAAGGACCGGTGAGCTTTTCAGGATAAAAAAAAAAACTGAGCTAAGCACAGCCAAAATCGTAGAGAAAAACTTTGTTCAATATGCTTTATACCAGACACTGGGAGACGAATTCACCTTAAAATAGACCAAATCTACACGAGTTGCTTAGTGGATGTTCCTGAGTTACAGTTTTGACTTAAATCTGCTTGAAAAATCTATGGCAAGACTTGAAAATAGTTGTCTAGCAATGATCAACAACCAATTTAACAGAGCTTGAAGAATTTAGAAAATAACGTTCAAATATTGCACAATCAAGATGTGTAAAGCTCTTAGACTCACCCAGTCACATCTGTAATTTCTGCCAATTCTGATTCTAACATGTATTGACTTCCGTAAATTAGATATTTCTTTATTTAATTTTCAATAAATGTGCTTACATGTCTAAAAACATTTTTTCACTTTGTCATTATGGAATAGTGTGTGTAGATGGGTGAGAAAAAATATAAACTTAATGCTTTTTTGAATTCAGGCTGTAACAGCAAAATGTGGAATAAGTCAAGCGGTATGAATACTTTGAAGGCAATGTACACACAGCAGTCCATTATAGACAGGTTGACATATTGTCATGAGCTTTGTCCAGGAGGAAGAACTGACCGATTTCACCATAGGTCAGCTGCAAAGTCAAAATGTGCTACATTGTAAAAATTCATGAAAACAAACATTTGCTTTTTGGTCAGGGTTAGGCATTAGAGTTAGCAGTGTGGTTAAGGTTAGCTTTCAAATTACATAGTATTACTGTGGCTGTGCCAGCTAGTACCCACTGCACAGCTGCCTCCAGAACAAGACTAATGACGAAAAAACGCTAACCAACCCGTTATACAGGCAGAATACTCACTTGTTGTTTCTGATATGCAGTATTTGGGCTGATTTTAGACTCCAGAAGAAGTGAGCCTAAAAGACAAATGGGAATATAGTTAGCTACCCACTACCTTAATGAAATAATTGGTTGATGCCTAAATATTAGCAAAATTATAATACAGAACGGGATAATTCAGTCACATGGGTGTGAAAGAACATGTTCATCAAATAAGACGGATGTTGTAACTGTAATTGTCAGTCTTAATGCTGAAACCTGAACACCACCCTTTTACTGACATGAACTGTGCATGTAAACAAGGACAACTACCCATAAATTAGCTAACGTGTGTTTTTTGCTGGCAAGCAAATGTCCCTTTATTTATTACCGAGTAAGCCAAGTGAGTTTACTAGCTGGTTAACGTTAATGACCTAGCCAGCTGACTAACATTGGACCAGGTAACGTTAGTTAACTAGCTGGATATAGTACTTTTAAAAACTGTACCGATGGTTAACTAGCTACTGTACCAAAATAGCTAAAAAATAATTGAAAGGAAAACAGGATTACAAAGCATGTCAGTTAAACCACACTTTACTTCCAAGCATTGGCTGACCAAGCAAGCTGGTTTGAGTAAATAATGTTAGTTAATGTTAGATAGCGGTTTATTGATTCGTTTATAGCTAACATTAATTAGCTAACGAGCTACCTAAAGCAATTTCTTTTGATGATTTGTATTTGATCTTCAAGCCCAACCACCAATAATAACATTAGCTAGCGTTAATACAAGTAAACGTTCAAATTTGTTAGCCAACGTTAAATAGATACCATTAGCTAGCTAACGGTAGCCAACTAGCATTAGCAATAGTGTGATGGCTAGAATAACTAACTTAATTCACGCCGGCAGCAGTTACTACGCTACTAACGTTAGCTAGCTAGTTCAGTTTGTGTTTTTACGTTAGTTAGTTACAGTCTCCGATTGTTCGCAAACTAGTTAGCGATGTTGATTTATTGGATTTGCGGCCTGTTAAATGTTACCAGCCAACTAGACAGCTGCGTTACGAACAAAACAAACATGCGACGAGCTATCTGACCATCTGCTAATAAGATATGTTAGCTAACAACTCACCGTCGGATTCGGCCCGAACTAATAATGATATTCCCTTCAGTCGTTCGACAAAGGTAGACGAGACATGTCCTGTGCCCCTATCATCCCACTGTCGGTCTTCATTCAGCGTATATACTTTCACACGCCGCCGAGTATCCGACATGGTTACCTTGAGCGGAAAAGCTAACAATCTAACGTTAGCTAGCCACTAGTTCACTATTTCAAATAGTTGCCTAGCTATTTTCTTATCCCCGAACTTCAAACTTTGTTTCTACCCGCATGTTTTGCAATAATGTGCTAAAACGTAAAGCTAATTCACGAGCATATTACGATGATTATTATTTTCCCCGCAGAATGCCGGATTTCTAGCTAGCTAACTGTACAATTCACCGTTGAAAACACAACAACTACGACGGCCTCTTCACTCTCATCCAGAGACCGCCATCTTGTAATCCGATCTTGTCTTTTTCTTCCCTACGTCAATCAAACGGTTACCGCCGCGGGGTCTCCTCAGAGGGGCTACGGAAGTCGGTGTGTCCCATGCCACATTCGCGACGCCCAAAGGTCCCCCGCCCTTTCCACTTTCCTTCCATTGAAAATGAATGGGAAGGGGTGTTTCACCGCGCGGTACCGCGTGATAGTGTACACGGGGATTTATTGTGGCAATATCCAAACGGACAGATCTGTTACAGAACTAAAACAATGAGTATGTAGAAGATTGGAATATGCCATCACATGAGAGGTCACAAGTTTAAGTCAAGTCAGCGTAAAACAATTACATGGTTCATTTACATATTTATTACACATTGTATAAAATAGATAGACAGAAACTGGCAGGCTATAAACTCAAAATAGTATGGCCACCCATCTGATCCCATTGCTGAAATCAGCAGAGAATGAGAGTACAGTAAGTGGTGCTTGGAGGATGTTGGTGAGTATCGAGAAACGGTAGTTCAGTGAAGTCAGGGTGAATGGAGAGTCCTGAAGATGCATGGTCATGGACAGTTGTTCGCAGTCTAGGAAGACACGGGGAGTCAAGAGGAGGTGCTGGTCGCTTGGCCATTCCCTGTGCCCATGGAGATGCTCTGTTTCTCACTCAGTGTCTTAACAACTGTTGCTGCTGGAGATTGTAACACCTTCCTCGAAAGCCTCATTCTACCATCTGTTGGGTCTCGCCCAAAGTATTTAACCTGTTGGCAAAGTTCCATCAGAGAAATAATGTTAGTTAAGAAATCAAGCAGATTAACTAAAGATCAAAATAATGATCCTACTGCAACACATACCTGAATCTGCTGTCCAACCTCTAATCCAAGAGCACTTGGGTGTTTTATCTGTACAAATTTAGAGTTTACAATTATTTCACTCTGAAACATAAATGACAAACAGAAAACAAGCCAACACATGCAGCCCTTTCCAAAATGGTAACATCTGTAAAACATAATCTCTGTCGAGGGTCCTGTGACCCCTGCATGGTATTCTGGGGCAAGACGCTTACCCGTTTGTGGTCCAGCTGAGAGTTATGGAGCAGAACAGCACTCATGTTGGGATATAGCTTCACCATGACACCAATGTCCCTGTGGGGGAAGGGAGACAGAATTGAAGCAAGTCATGAAGCTACCCATTTAGCAATCCAATGTTTAATCAGTCCTATGTTTAAAAAACACAGACAGTAGCTGCATCACAGATTAAACAGCATCCTCCAATAACACATAACATTGTGTACCTTATTTCCATGATGGTGGCAGTGTAAACAGCACCAAACTCCAGCAGCTGCTCTTGCTGCAATGCAAAAAATGTATCCTCAGATTCATCGATGTGGGTAAACATTGCTTTTTTGGATGATATAGAGGAGTCTAGCCCTTGATCATGACTCTCAGTTCCATTACATTACACATAAGAGTCATTGGAAGAAGGCATCTTCTGGAGAGTTTTGTTAAGATGCCAGACACTCGCTCTGCACATTAACATTCATCGCTTGCGGTACGGTTTTGGAAGCATAACTACCCGATCTTTCATAAGAGCGAGAAATTATTTTCAAAACACAGAAGGTTAAATTGATACACATCTTGATACGGTTAGGGTTGGTGTTCCCACATCTCTATGTTATAGAGTATGTTTATGGAAAGACGGAGGACAAGAACACCTGTGTGTAAGCGCAACTTGGGAAGTGTAGCGGAAGTGTAGTTTCGTCAGATGGAGGCTCCCCTAGCTGTATAGATTTATACAAAACATTTACAGTAAGTGTTTTTTATTTTAAGGATTCGAGTAATGCGCGCATCCCAACATCAAAAAGCTCTGTAGCAGGATAGCCAACGCTGATGTCGGGACTTGACAAACTTAACAGTGAGTGAGTGATGACCATGAAAACATGCAAGACTGATGGCTATAGCTATGTTCAACAAGTACAGTATATTATTCTTCTGGCCTTATCTAGCTCTATTTGTGATATTTTACCTTGCCTCGCTGGCTTGCTAGATAATCAATCCTCTGATGACATCTGCAATGTTGTAGATGATAACCAACAGATCACCTGTTTATTAACTTGCACAAGCTGCATTTGAAGTGGCACGTGATCGTATCCACTGCTAGGTAAACAAAGAGGGTTTTAAAGACGAACAGCGCAACAACTTTATGACGCGGCCGGGAAATGGGTCTATAGTATAATCATTTAGTGAATCAAAATGCATTAAGGATGTGTTAAGGAATGGTAAGAAATTAGGCAATACAGTGGAATCAGACTAGGCTGGACTCACATCATCCTTGCAGATTTCTGTGATGAATTCCTGGGCTTCATTCATTGCACCTGGAGTAGGTGCAAACACAGAGAAGGTCTCCTCGTCCACCTGGCTTATCGTCACACCTATCCAATGACACAGAACAACCTGTAATTTCCCATACACTATGCACCTATGAAGAAAGCTCATGTGTTAGGGTTGACACAAATGGAGTTAGAATGTTGTTTTTTTTACATTAAAATGTTACCTGTTTGAGCTTGTAGTCTGCGGAGGTTATATCCCCCTGGTCCGACAAAGCGTGCTCGTCTGGAGACAGGGACTCTGACATTTTCTGCAACAGACAGGAAACATTCCTTCAAAGGGAAATACATAAATGATGGGAATCAAATAAGGGCTAGGCACTAAGAGTCTTACCGACAACTGGGCCATTCTCCTTTCTTTTATCCCTTGGCTTGGCAATGGTCTTGTTCATGATGCCCAAAATCTCCCTCTTGGCAACTAAAGATATGAGAATGACATGAGGATTGGTGACTACGATATTTTATAGTGACATAAACAATATATTTCTGGAGCATGTCTTTCATTTCACCTGTGGCTTGCTGAATAGCCTCCATTACAAGTTTCAGAGGTAAGCCTGGAATCTTCACATCAGCCTAGAAGAAGGAGGCATACATTATAGCAAAAATAAAGTCAAAATACGACAGAATAGCGAAACCACTGGACATTCATCTACAGTACCTGTAAGGCATTGATACCCTTGTTTGTTCCTGCCAGTTTGAAGTCCATGTCTCCTAGGTAATCCTCTATTCCCTGTTGTGACAGAAAACACAAATAAAACAGTTCTACGGGGGATCCCATTATTACAGTACGAATGTAGATTTGGTGAGAAAAGTACTAGTAATATTGGGTACCAGAATATCAGTCAATATTCGGTAATCCTGGATTTCTGATGGCTTCTCTGGGTTTGCCTTGGATATGAGTCCAATAGCGACACCTGCCACAGCTGATGAAATAGGAACACCTGAAACACAAAAGTGCTACGTTTCACTGCAGAAGAACAGAAGGATCATCAACAACATCAAATTACGTTTTTTATTTTCCACTTCAAAAACATGAAGTACTGTACCAGCATCCATCAAAGCCAGACTGCCTCCACATGCTGATGCCATAGACGAGGACCCTGAGAGAATGAGAGTGCGTGAGAGAAAGAGCAGGGGCTAATCATACAGTCAATGAAATTATTAAGATTTTGCAACTAAGCTTATAACAAGTAATAGTCTAAAAATGTAGAAGCAAAATGAAAGTCATCCATAGATCTCACCATTAGACTCCAGAACCTCAGAGGTAACTCTAATTGTGAAGGGGAAGTCTTTGGGAATGACAGGTCTCAAAGACTTCTCAGCCAGTGCCCCTGTTACCATAGAAGCAGAATATAATCTAAATAGTCACATCAATTTAATAACCATGCCACCCACACTACCCCTGCGTCGTCTAATCTATACCAGCATACTAACCATGACCAAGCTCTCTTCTGTTCATTCCACTCATCTTTCCAATTTCATTGGTTGCATAAGGTGGAAACTGAAAAATAAATAATTTCAGCCCATTCAGATGTAATTTTGTGCAATACCAAACTAATAAGCAAATCCTCAAATCCTACGTATTTGCAAAATGTGATACTCACCTCATAGTGAAGCATGAAATTCTTGTCTTTGACTCCACTGTTAAAAGAGAGCAACTAGTTTCATCTAAACTACATAAATTGCATTAACACTTGCTTGAAATTTGCTTTCAAGAGGACCGTAATTAATCATGTATAAGTTTACCTTAACGCCGTAGTAATGATGTCTGTTTTAATACTAGACTCCAAGGAGTCAAATGTTACAGAGCACAGAACCTAGAGAGAAAAGGCTTTATTAAGTAGGCTAAAGATAGAATGACAAGCCAACCAAAATAAATCAGACTCCACCAATACTTTCCAATGTCCCCAAAATAAATAGGATGCATACTCTGAGCCTACATCTTTATAAACGCCAGATCCCTACCTGTGTCTGTCCCCTCTGGAAAAGTGCAGACCCATGAAGGGGCTTAAAGATGTCCGCCTCACAGGAAATATTTCTCAATGAAGTCAAGTCTCTTCCATCACACCTGTAAAACAAGGAAACTATTTTATTGTTCCAAACCACACAGTATTCATCAATTGCATATGTTGGTCATGTATTCATGAATATTTGCTAAATACTACTAAGACATGTTATTTTTACCTCCTGTACTCATTCAAAACCAGATTGCGGAAAACCTCTTTTGATACAATGTTGAAGGACTCCATCACCTCGTAAGGTTCTGCTTGAGGATATTTCTCTACAGAATAGACATATGTAGGCGGTTAGACAGTAAACAGTAGGCGGTTAAACAGTAACCACTCACAATACCTTGAAAGTTGCAAAAAGCATAACATCTGTGGCATAGCATTTATTTGGTATATAGCAATGATATGTACCTTTTATTTGTTCCTCTGTTTCAAGCCTTACTTTATTAATGGCATCATCTCTGGAAATCTGAAAGGACACAGTAAGTTACTGATCATACTGAATGAAAAAGTACCACCAAAACATAATAGCAAAAACACCCAGACATAAATACTTACTTTGTCATGAGTGAAGTCTGTGAAAACAGCATAGACCTTTTCAGAGGCCAACCTGAAAGCAAAACCGGGTGCTGTCATGTTACCATCAATAAATAAAAACATGACAGATATGAGAAATATTCAAACAGAAATTTGATGCCTTACTGTCGCGCAAGCTCAATCATTTCCAGGGGAGCAGAAAATATTTTGGGAGGAGTGCGCTTGGACACCTTTGCTTCTCTGGCCATCTGTTGAATTGCCAGTATGATCTGCTGTGTGTGCTTCACACCAACCTTGACTGCATGACAGAAGTCCTGCTGCAACACATTCTCAGCAGAAGCCTCTATCATCACTAAGACACAAACAATACGTGTTTTTTTAAATATTTTTTTTACAGAGACTGAATATGACATAACACACAACATATATCATAGAATGTTACAGTAAGGTAGAAGAGAGTCCTGTAGAAAAAATGGATGTGCGATATAGATGGACTACTAACCCACTTGACTGAGCGGTGCTCCTGCCACTATCAGGTTGATAGTGCTGGAAGCCATTTCCTTTCGTGTTGGGTTCACCAGAAACTCTCCATTCACCAGGCCAATGCGCACTGCACCTAAACAGCCACGAAACACAAACCATATGGTTAAAGCCACACGCGGTGCAAAAAAAAAGGACAGGTTAGGTTTGTAAGAGATACTAACCAATGGGCCCATTCCAAGGAATGTCAGACAGGGATAGAGCAGCAGAGGCTGTAGGGATGAGAAATAGTTTATTTAATCACTGGATGTCAAACAAAGGTCATGTGACTACTTCTAAAAGGAAATCAATCTCTCCTCACCTCCATTAATGGCCAGTACATCTGGATCATTAACACCATCAACTGCCAACAGATTACACAGGACCTGAAAATATACATAGCAGCATTACAATCAAGAGCATAGCTTGTAATAATAGTGTAAACATATCAGTAAAGACTCCATAAATAATTACAACATTAGCTACAAATGATGACTCACCTGAGTGTCATAGAAATAACCAGCTGGAAAAAGCGGTCTGATTGCCCTGTCTGAGGTGAGACAACAAAAAAGGATACAGTTAAAACTCTGCTAATGGTATTTGTACTAATTCATGACTAGAGTAATTGTTGGGTTGTTCCACGAAATGAGTGCCTTTGATATTTTACTATAGATCACAAGGATCATTTAATAAATCAGATAATTAATATGAATAAAATTCAACATTTTGATATTTACTGCCCTTCACCCTCTGAATTCCAGGTAGATTTTAACCCACTTAACCCAAAAGTTATGAACATCATTGTAAAGCCCTAGATATCTTGTTGTAATTTCTGTAGATTATTTATTTCATGTGATTAGCAATTAATTTTAAGGTCAATTCTGTTACATTAACTGAACTGTAATTTAATATGGTGAAACTATTTATTTAAAAAAATATTATTTTCAAAAGAAACATCTAACAGTGAAATCATAGTGTAAAAGCAGGTGGTTCTACTCTTTTTGGCAATTTGCTGGTGTTTTGTGGTGGAAAACAGAGTGGGTCAAGCATAACACATCAACCCTGTTACCAATAGACAGACAAGCTAGACATGCTTTTATAATTTCCTTCTGTTTGTGAACCTTGCATTCAATTGCCCCTCCCCGTTGCACACATTTACAATGACATTTTAGTAATTTAGCAGACGCTCTTTTCCAGAGCGACTTACAGGTAGTGCATTCATCTTAAGATAGCTAGGTGGGACAACCACACATCACAAAGTACATTTTTCCTCAATAAAGTAGCTATCAGTAGGGTCAGAGCTAGAGTGCTGGTTCAGGTCGAGGTGAGGAGGATTATTTAAGACACTGTTTGAAGAGGTAGGGTTTCAAATGTTTTCAGAAATGTCCTAGCTCCAGGGGGAAGCTGGTTCCACCATTCGGGCGCCAGGACAGAGAAGAACTTGGACTGGGCTGAGCGGGATCTGCCCTCCAGTAGTGGTGGTAAGGCAAAAGGACCTGGGTTGGATGTTGTGCTTGGGTTGGGGTGTAGGGTTTGAGCATAGCCTAAGGTAGGGAGGGGCAGTTCCTCTTGCTGTTCCGTAGGTAAGCACCATGGTCTTGTAGTGGATGTGAGCTTCGACTGGAAGCCAGTGGAGAGTGCGGAGGACTAGTGTGACATTTGAGAACTTCGGAAGTTTTAAAACCAGGCTGGCGCCAGCATTCTGTCTAAGTTGCAGGTGTTTGATGGAACAAGCGGGGAGCCCAGCCAACAGCGAGTTGCAGTAGTCCAGATGGGAGAGGACAAGTGCCTGGTTTAGGACCTACGCCTCTTCCTGTGTGAGGTAGGGTCGTACTCTATGGATGTTGTAGAGCATGAACCTGCAGGAGCGAGTCACTGCTTTGACAACAAGTACCCATTTCCCCTGTCATAAGGGGATTTATGGCCCATTTAAGATGGCACTTAATAGACACTCACTAGTCATTTTATATTTAACCTCTTTTGATGCAAAATATTTTTTCTTTATTTTTTACCATGTGGTCTTTATGACTGTTAAAAATAGGTGAAATCCCCCCTCACAAATTCACCAAGTTAGACATCTCAAAAGTCACCGCATTGGTGGAATTTATAGGATAGAAGTTAGAATAATCTTCTCACCTATTAGCCTACTAGTCAGAATCTCATTTTCAGTGGTGCCCAACTCCCGCCGCAGGTGGTTAGTGGGGATTCTACCAGCAGCAGCTGCTTTTTGCCTGTAGTCCACCTGTCAATCAAAAAAACACAGCTCTAGCCAAGGGACCTGCATTACTCCAATCGACCTGAAAACACTATGTAATAGCCCAATACACTAAAGAGATCATTACACATTAATGAAACATCCTACATGGAAGAAAAGCAGTTTTTCAATATGTTTGAAGGGCATTAAAATAAATTAATATGAGCCCACTTAAAAAAACAGGAGCATTAACTTACCACTAGAGGCATAAATTGGGAGGGGGACGGTTTTGTTTTACTGACAGCTGTCACCATCACTGTTGTATCCCCAAGCTGGATAAAGAGGTGGAATGCATCTGAGTAACTGGTTTGAACATCTTGCGCATATTAAAGTTGCAAACTGAAATATAGCTTACCTGCACAACAGCCGACCCATCTGCAAATCTGGCAAGTTTCCCTGTTGAGATCTCAAGTTTTCTTTAATAGCAGGGAAATCAGAAAGCATCTGAGGTTAGAGTGAATTGATGTGAGTGAATCACTTATTCATCATCACAGCAATACACATTTAGGAATTTAGGAAGATATTCTAAATAATATTCCTTCTTATAAATATATCTGACTCAGACCATGACCATATGAAATCAACAAATACACCCCTGCATTGAATAACGATCTTGAAACCTTGACCCACAGGCTTGACTGGTTGTTACTGTGTAACGTTATGTTATTAGCAAGCTATGAAGCTAGCTAACTACTAACTAGCTAGCCAACTAGCTAGCCAAGTCAGACGACAACTTACTTCTCACCGAAGTCCACTCCCACTTTTCGTATCGTTCCATGACTATTCCAGACGCTTTGGTGGCACAACCGCACATTTAGTCGAGTCAGCGAGGGCCCAAGTCTCAGTAAATGTCTCATATTCAAGTAAAAGCTAACATTACACATTTTTGTGAATTGCACAGGTATCTTTTACACAATTTTGATGCGCATGTGGGCTGCCATTACAGTTCATCACATGCACGGAAGTACGTCAGAAATACATTTGTCTTGTGATAGGACCAAAGATAAATCGACAAAACAAGGCGTTTCAATATACCAGACCACTTCAGAAGTTCCCTCCTCATTTATAGTCCAAATTACATACACTACCGTTCAAAAGTTTGAGGTCACTTAGAAATGTCCTTGTTTTTGAAAGAAAATCACTTTTTTTGTCCATTAAAATAGCAAAAAATGTATAAGAAATACAGTGAAGACATTGTTAATGTTCTAAATGACTTGAAGCTGGAAACGGCAGATTTTTTTTATGGAATATCTACATAGGCGTACAAAGGCCCATTATCAGCAACCATCATTCCTGTGTTCCAATGGCATGTTGTGCTAGCTAATCCAAGTTTATAATTTTAAAAGACTAAATGATCATTAGAAACCCCTTTTGCAATTATGTTATCACAGCTGAAAACTGTTGTTTTAATTAAAGAAGCAATAAAACTGGCCTTCATTTGACTAGTTGAGTATCAAGAGCATCAGCATTTGTGGGTTCAATTACAGGCCCAAAATGGCCAGAAACAAATAACTTTCTTCTGAAACTCGTCTGTCTATTTTAGTTCTGAGAAATGAAGGCTATTCCATGCGAGAAATTGCCAAGAATCTGAAGATCTGGTACAACGCTGTGTACTACTTCCTTTCCTGAATAGTGCAAACTGGCACTAACCAGAATAGAAGGAGGAGTGGGAGGCACAACTGAGCAAGAGGATAAATACATTAGAGTGTCTAGTTTGAGAAACAGACGCCTCACAAGTCCTCAACTGGCAGCTTCATTAAATAGTACCCGCAAAACACCAGTCTCAACGTCAACAGTGAAGAGGCGACTCCGGGATGCTAGCCCTATAGGCAGATTTCCTTTGTCCAGTGTCTGTGTTCTTTTGCCCATCTTTTCTTTTTATTGGCCAATCTGAGATATGGCTTTTTCTTTGCAACTCTGCCTAGAAGGCCAGCATCCCGGAGTGATCCCTGATAATGGGCCTCTGTATACCGATGTAGATATTCCATAAGATATTCCATCTGCCGTTTCCAGCTACAATAGTCATTTACAACATTAACAATGTTTACACTGTATTTCTGATGAATTTGATGTTATTTTAATGGACAGAAAATGCGCTTTTCTTTCAAAAACAAGGACATTTCTAAGTAACCACAAACTGTTGAACGGTAGTGTATGTCAAGCTGCAAAATTACTAAATGCTAAACGTGTTTTTTCTCAAGAAACTAGGAGAAAAGGGTGATGTTTGAATTTAATTGTGTTTACTTATATATTGTGATTTTTGTTTGTACCCCACACAATCACGATAACCATTAAGTAAATCAAGCTTGTACCTATTTCATGGGGATTTTTGAGTGGTACAGTGCTGTTTAAAAATGTGAACACAAGAGGGCGCTTGCTCCTCAAAATAAACATGATGCCTACATGGCCCATCTCCTTCCACCCAAAGTTTGCACTGCACTCCCCTTTGCCGATTTGAAAGAAAATTACTGGTATAAGAAATATTGTGGAAACCTCCACCAGCCAATGCCCCCGCCAATTCAATGCTTTTAGATTTGTTGGAAGTAATGAACGAGTGCAGACTTCAAATCAAATCAAATTGTATTTGTCACATGCGCCGAATACATCAGGTGTTGGCATTACAGTGAAATGCTTACTTACAAGCCCTTAACCAACAATGTTTTAAGAAGTTTTAAGTAAAAATTGTAAAAAATAGTAACAAATAATTTAACAGCAGCAGTAAAATAACAATAGTGAGGCTATATACAGGGGGTAGCGGTACAGAGACAATGTGGGGGGGCACCAGTTATTCGAGGTAATTGAAGTAATATGTACATGTAAGTAGAGTTAAAGTGACTATGCATAGATAATAAACAGAGAGTAGCAGCTGTTAAGAATTATTTTGGACCTAGACTTGGCGCTCCGGTACAACTTACCTTGCGGTAGCAGAGAAAATAGTCCATGACTAGGGTGGCTGGATATTTTGACCATTTTAGGGCCTTCCTCTGACACCGCCTGGTATAAAGGTCCTGGATGGCAGGAAGCTGGCCCCAGTCGGAGGCCGAGCAGTTGCCATACCAGGCAGTGATGCAACCAGTCAGTATGCTCTTAATGGTGTAGCTGTAGAACCTTTTGAGGATCTGAGGACCCATGCCAAATCTTTTCAGTCTCCTGAGGGGAAATAGGCTTTGCCGTGCCCTCTTCACGACTGTCTTAGTGTGTTTGGACCATGACAGTTTGTTGGTGATGTGGACACCAAGGAACTTGAAGCTCTCAACCTGCTCCACTACAACCCTGTCGATGAGAATGGGGGCGTGCTCGGTCCTCCTTTTCCTGTAGTCCACAATCAACTCCTTTGTCTTGATCACTTTGAAGGAGAGGTTGTTGTCCTGGCACCACATGGCCAGGTCTCTTACCTCCTCCCTATAGGCTGTCTCATCATTGTTGGTGATCAGGCCTACCACTGTTGTGTCATCTGAAAACTTGATGATGGTGTTAGAGTCGTGCCTGGTCATGCAGTCATGAGTGAACAGGGTGTAAAGGAGGGGACTGAGAACACATCCGTGAGGGGTCCCCGTGTTGAGGATCAGCGTGGAGGATGTGTTGTTACCTACCCTTACCACCTGGGGTCGACCTGTCAGGAAGTCCAGGATCCAGTTGCAGAGGGAGGTGTTGAGTCCCAGGGTGCTTAGCTTAGTGATAAGCTTTGAGGGCACTATGGTGTTGAACGCTAAGCTGTGGTCAATTAATAATATTCCCTAATAGGTGTTCCTTTTGTCCAGGTGGGAAAGGGCAGTGTTGAGTGCAATAGAGATTGCATGATCTGTGGATCTGTTGGGGCGGTACACAAACTGTTGGGGCAGTACACACTTCAGGAGAAATGAGATGTTATTGGGTAGCACACAGGTATAATGCAGTATGACAAGGTTGTTCTTAAATTGCAGGGACCTCCCTTGCCTTTGCAATCATACATGTCTTTGTTTATATTAAACTGTTGATCAATGATAAAACATATTGCAAGACCTTTATACTGCAAATGCTGTTTATGCATTGCTTAAAGTACGTAGGGTAAGCAAATTGTCTTGTCCCAGTAGGGATAGAGTGTAGAATTGTCAAGACAAGTTATGGGAACTTAGAGATATCTATTTTTTGAATCCTAGAAAGTTGCCAGGTCGCAATTGTAAATGAGAACTTGTTCTCAACTTGCCTATCTGGTTAAATAAAGGTAAAATAAATAAATAAATAAAAAAAAGTGAAAAGTATTTAATATCTTGTAAAGATCAATAAAAACAAAGAAGGCTATTAAAAGAAAACATGATTACTAGTATAATGTCTGTCCCTCAGTTTTATGTAATTGGTGTTACTGCCTTGAAAATCACTCATGACCAAGATAGACAAGGAATTTGAGCATTCCCTCCAGTGGCAAACTGTTACCGGCAGAGCGGTCTATATTAAAGAAGATTATTGGCTAATCACACCCTTTTAGTGTGTCATGAATTTGAGGATTCCATTGATCATTTGGTGTGTCTAATTTTTAAGTATTTTATTTAACTAGGCAGGCAAGCCAGTTAAGAACAAATTCTTATTTACAATGATGGCCTTCCCCAGCCAAACCCTAACAACACTGGGCCAATTGTGCACCACCCTATGGGACTTCCAATCACGGCCGGTTGTGATACAGCCTGGAATCAAACCAGGGTCTGTAGTGACGCCTCTAGCACTGAGACGCAGTGCCTTCGACCGATGCGCCACTCGGAAGCCACTCAGGAAATCCAAAGTGTCACTTGGTGTTACTCAATTTAATTGAAGGGAAATAACATTGTGAGCAAAATTATTAATCATATCACTATATTTAATTATTTGTGTTAACGGCCTTAGAGTTGAGCATCTGTGGCCTCCATTTAAGAAAATATTTAAAAATCTAACATTTCTCATTGATGTTACCGGTGGTGTTACTACACCTACTGGTGGCACAATGTTATCCTTATGGTAAAAAATAGTCACTAATATGGCAGTCATTAGGCTGCCATATTAGTTGATTTAGAATGGGAAGATGTACCCAAATACATTTAAATAAATACAACTTTTCTTCTCTCCAAAATGCCATGCCCACAATTCAAGACCGACCCATGAACCAGAAGTCTTTGGTTGTACAATGTCAGGCTTGCCAGCCATGCTGTTACTGTACCTTACCAGCCTAAAGAACAATGTGAGGATATGTTGAAAGACTTGTTCGATAGGAATATGCTGTCTTTGGTCAACACAGCATTATCAGCTTCCTCGTCATGAAATATTGGTTGACCCTTACACTGTATATTGGGAGTCAAATTTACCTGCTTTAGAGTCAGCTATTGGTACTTTCAGAGGGGTGAACGGTGGTGAGGGTCCCCTACCGAGGACATAGAATGTGAGCGCTATTAATCCTTGCTCTCACTCATCCCCACTCTCAACCACTCTGACTGCGCCTATGGACTCTTCCTGTGCGGGTGCATTCTCAGCCATTTTAATGTCAACCAGGACCCATAGAATGGAGAAACTGCTCTCCTCTCTTTTACTGTGCATTTTTGTGTCTGTGGATTTCACTTCTTCAATGGATGAACCACTCACCATATCCTCTATAATAATCACCACAGTGTCGTTATTGGTGTTGGTGATGGGTGTTGGACCCGCCAGCAACCTAATCGTCGACACGGCAAGAGCATGCATAATTAACCTAACATCTATAAAGAGGGAAAGCACACTGGATATGCATGTTCTGTTGCAAATAGGCCTGACTGGCGCACTAGTCACAGCATCATGTTTGAAGTGATGCATGCTTCATACCAAATTATGTTTGTAACTTTGAATTGAATAATCTTTGTCTGTGAACACCATCCTTACACTCAGATAATAACAATTTGGACCTGAAGCTCTCTCTTTCACTGTTATACCTTCTCAGAAAGATTCACTTCTTTAGGGGGCTAATTCAGTAGGCCATTACAGCTTGCTACTGGACATTTTGGTGTGGTGTTTTTTGGTTTGTTCAAATTTCACAATTACACGCCATGCCTCATGTGTCAAAAAGATCCCCTTGCTGTACCCCGGGAGGGCATCTTGGTGTAATGAAAGGAGATTAGTGTGAGGCCAGGGAGGGGTGGGAGGCTGTGGTTGTTATGACAACAGATTAGTGTCAGCAGCTTTTTTTTGCCAGAGATTCTATTAGGTTTATCCAGTTGCCATAGATATGGACAGGTTGAGAGCTCCTGTCCTGACGATATCCAGAGGCAAGGACCATCAGTGTCTTATGGACCATTCACTTAATGTTGCCATCAGATTGCACTTAGATTATTATTGTTTCATGGTTTACAACGTCTTACAAAAGACGGTCTTGGAAATGGAATTCTAACCATGTGTGCGCTGTGATATTTTTTTTTTTATTGTTCCCCTCTCACCAGGGATGGGTTTACACCTGGTACACTAGGTGTGTGCAATTAATTATCAGGTAGAACAGAAAACCAGCAGGCTCCGGATCTCATAGGGTAAGAGTTGAGTACCCCAGGTCTATAGGGACTGGAAGGTGTCTGACCTTGTATCTGAAATCAAATTGTAGTTGTGCTGTGAAAGGCACGCTGAAAGATTGAGAAAGCATTCGTGTAGCGTAGAACAGTGTTTCCCAACTCCGGTCCTATAATACTCCCAACGGTACACAATTTGTATTGTAGTCCCAGACAAGCACGCCTGATTCAACTTGTCAACTAATCATCAGGCCCTCAATGAGTTGAATCAGGAATGTTTGTCTGGAGCTACAACAATAATTTGTGCTGTTGGGGTATTCAAGGACTGGAGTTGGGAACCACTGGTGTAGAATGCACTCGGGGCAGGTCACTCCAGGACTCCGGTAGTTAAAGAGAGTGAACCCATTGCTAGTGTCTATATACTATGGTGGCGCTAGGCACTGACGACAGGCTGTATAAGTACCACAGTAATACATTTTTGGCATATCCAATTACATTTTCAACAGTGGAGTGACAATTTGGGTTAAGGGTGTCTGGCAATCAATCATCACTGAGTCTTAGATAGGGATTACACATAAAACCATTCTCTAAAAATACAGTGCAAATATGTTTACAACAGAAAGTCTGCAGCACACATATCAAGAGTATGGTTGATAGAACATAATACGACACACATTTGGTTGGTGGCACCTTGGGAAGGACTGGTTCGTGGTAATGGCTGGAGCGGAATCTGTGGAATGGTATCAAATACATCAAACACATGGTTGGATGCCATTCCATTCGCTATGCTCCAGCCACTATTATGAGCCGTCCTCCCCTCAGCAGCCTCCACTGATATTACATATAAAGGAAATTGCTTTTACATTGGCCATAGTCTGCCTACTTTTTTGCTTGAGGTGCAAAAAGTACAATATCAATTTTGTGAGTGATAATGGAATTAGATTTCATTCTCTACATCATTTCATCCCCAGTTTACCAGACAACATGTGGTGGCCATTATCCTTGCTCCTGCCTTAGCTAATTTATCACCTGTCAAAAGTGGGCATTAGCTCATGAGCACAGTCAGTCATTTTGATTACTAAGACGTAAAGTGGAGAAGACTGATCGTCCATGTCAGCTGTGCAGTAATTACATGGTGCCTAGCAGAGCTGTAGGTATCATTAAAAGTTCTAAGGAAATTCTAACATGACATATTAATTATGACAATGAGGTGTTGATACTGTAGGCTTGTCAGAAACACAGCAGCAGGGAATGTATTGGTATTTTTGTTGTAATCAGGCTGAACCAATTATGCATATAAACCCTGGATTGCAGATGCTATGTATTGGCCATTGACAGGCTATGAAGCCTTATTGGCACTCTCCAGTAGGAGCAATCTTCCATAGGGATGAATGGAATTATATAATATTTCATGGACATAATTACATTTTTTAGAATATAATTTTTATTGAAAATGTTTGTTTAGCTCACATAATAATTTAGGAGTATGCATTAAGGTGTCTAATATAATAAATATGCCAAAATAACAAATGTAGACATCAATACATTCCTTTCTATAGCACGATGGAGGCACGGTGGCTTCAAAACAACGCCGCTATCAGTCATCTAATACATTTATAAAACATTAGGCTGACCTTTGCCGTAGGGGCTTTATATCAACAGAAGGGGGATTTGATCCATTTGGTTTTATTTCCCATATCAGCCCGACAGGATGAAGAGAAGTGAGTTATGGGGCTGCTGCTCCAAATAGGTCAGTCATCCCAAAAGCATACATCAATCATTTGACAAGACCAGCAAGTGTAAGGTTTATAGTGATGTATTTAGTACACATTCACACCTTGGATAAAGATTCCAAAATGTTTGTGATGCATAGATAAGCAGAGTTGGGTAGATTACTTTCTAAATGTAATCAGTTACAGATACTAGTTACAGTACCTTTGGGAAGTATTCATACCCCTTGACTTTTTCCATATTTTGCTTGGTTACAGCCTTATTCTAAAATGGACAGAATTGTTTTCTTCCCCTCATCAATCTACACACAATGAGAAACAGGTTTAGACATTTTTGCTAATTTATTAAAAATAAAAATGAAATATCACATTTACATAAGTATTCAGACCTTTTACTCAGTACTTTGTTGAAGCACCTTTGGCAGCGATTACAGCCTCAAGTCTTCTTGGGTATGACGCTACAAACTTGGCACACCTGTGTTTGGCGAGTTTGTCCCATTCTTCTCTGCAGTTCCTCTCAAGCTCTGTCAGGTTGGATGGGGAGCGTTGCTGCACGGCTAATTTCAGGTCTCTCCAGAGATGTTCGATTGAGTTCAAGTCCGGGCTCTGGCTGGGCCACTCAAGGACATTCAGAGATTTGTCCCAAAGCCTCTCCTGCGTTGTCTTAGTCGTGTGCTTAGTGTGGTTGTCCTATTGGAAGGTGGGCCACCCTAGTCTGAGGTCCTGAGCTCTCTTGAGCAGGTTGTCATCAAGAATCTCTCTGTACTTTGCCTCGATCCTGACTAGTCTACCAGTCCCTGCCGCTGAAAATCATCCCCACAGCATGATGCTGCCACCACCATGCTTAACCATAGGGTTGGTGCCAGGTTTCCTCCAGATGTGATGCTTGGCATTCAGGCCAAAAAGTTACATCTTAGTTTCATCAAACCAGATAATCTTGTTTCTCATGGTCTGAGAATCATTTTGACAAACTCCAAGTGAGCTGTCATGTGCCTTTTACTGAGGAATGGCTTCCGTCTGGCCACTCTACCATAAAGGCCTGACGGGTGGAGTACTGCAGAGATGGTTGTCCTTCTGGAAAGTTCTCCCATCTCCACAGAGGAACTCTAGAGCTCTGTCAGAGTCACAGAGTCACCTCCCTGACCAATCCCCTTCTCCCCTGATTGCTCAGTTTGGTATTGTTTGGAACCACCTTCTTCCATTTAAGAATGATGGAGGCCACTGTTTTCTTGGGAACCTTCAATGCTGCAGAAATGTTTTGGTGCCCATCCCCAGATCTGTGCCTCGACAAAATCCTGTATCGGCGCTCTACGGACAATTCCTTCGACCTCATGGCTTGTTTTTTGCTCTGACATGCATTGTCAATTGTGGGACCGTATACAGTATAGACAGGTGTGTGCCTTTCCAAATCATGTCCAATCAATTGAATTTACCACAGGTTATCTCCAATCAAGTTGTCGAAACATCTGAAGGATGATCAATGGAAGCAGGATGCACCTGAGCTCAATTTCAAGTCTAATAGCAAAGGGTCTGAATACTTATGTAAATAAGGTATCTGTTTTTATTATTAATAAATTAGCAAACATTTCTAAAAACCTGTTTTTGCTTTGTCATTATGGGGTATTGTGTGTAGATTGCTGAAGTTAAACTTAACTTAAACTTGCGCCTTTTGTTAATGGTAAATTGAATGTCATTGAGAAAACCTTTTTTTTTTTTTTACAATTATCCTTTCTGAATTTAAAAGTAATCCAAGAAGTAATCATTGTATTTTCCAAAAGTATTTTTGCTGGTAAGGTAACTGATTTTAGTTTTTTGTAATCAGATTACATACAAATGATTACATGTAATCAGTAACTCCCCGAACCTAATAAATAAGTAACAGGAACCAAGTACGAACGAGGAAAGGGTCATGAGCTCATGAGAGTTAGATAAAATTTGATTTTTTCACAAGGACCTATAAAGGATACTTTCCTCTACAACAGAGGTGTCAAACTCATTCCATGGATGGCCTAATACAGTGCCTTGCGAAAGTATTCGGCCCCCTTGAACTTTGCGACCTTTTGCCACATTTCAGGCTTCAAACATAAAGATATAAAACTGTATTTTTTTGTGAAGAATCAACAACAAGTGGGACACAATCATGAAGTGGAACAACATTTATTGGATATTTCAAACTTTTTTAACAAATCAAAAACTGAAAAATTGGGCGTGCAAAATTATTCAGCCCCCTTAAGTTAATACTTTGTAGCGCCACCTTTTGCTGCGATTACAGCTGTAAGTCGCTTGGGGTATGTCTCTATCAGTTTTGCACATCGAGAGACTGACATTTTTTCCCATTCCTCCTTGCAAAACAGCTCGAGCTCAGTGAGGTTTGATGGAGAGCATTTGTGAACAGCAGTTTTCAGTTCTTTCCACAGATTCTCGATTGGATTCAGGTCTGGACTTTGACTTGGCCATTCTAACACCTGGATATGTTTATTTTTGAACCATTCCATTGTAGATTTCGCTTTATGTTTTGGATCATTGTCTTGTTGGAAGACAAATCTCCGTCCCAGTCTCAGGTCTTTTGCAGACTCCATCAGGTTTTCTTCCAGAATGGTCCTGTATTTGGCTCCATCCATCTTCCCATCAATTTTAACTATCTTCCCTGTCCCTGCTGAAGAAAAACAGGCCCAAACCATGATGCTGCCACCACCATGTTTGACAGTGGGGATGGTGTGTTCAGCTGTGTTGCTTTTACGCCAAACATAACGTTTTGCATTGTTGCCAAAAAGTTCAATTTTGGTTTCATCTGACCAGAGCACCTTCTTCCACATGTTTGGTGGCTTGTGGCAAACTTTAAACGACACTTTTTATGGATATCTTTAAGAAATTGCTTTCTTCTTGCCACTCTTCCATAAAGGCCAGATTTGTGCAATATACGACTGATTGTTGTCTTATGGACAGAGTCTCCCACCTCAGCTGTAGATCTCTGCAGTTCATCCAGTGTGATCATGGCTGCATCTTCTGATCTCCTCTTGGCTGCATCTCTGATCAGTCTTCTCCTTGTATGAGCTGAAAGTTTAGAGGGACGGCCAGGTCTTGGTAGATTTGCAGTGGTCTGATACTCCTTCCATTTCAATATTATCGCTTGCGTCCCACTTGTTGTTGATTCTTCACAAAAAAATACAGTTTTATATCTTTATGTTTGAAGCCTGAAATGTGGCAAAAGGTCACAAAGTTCAAGGGGGCCGAATACTTTCGCAAGGCACTGTATCTGCAGGTTTTAGTTTTTTCCTTTCAATTAAGACAGAGACAACCAGGTGAACCAGTTTACTAATTAGTGACCTTAATTCATCAATCAAGTACAAGGGAGGAGTTTGACATATACACTCTACAACATAACCTTCACTCCAAATCAAAACTCCAAACCTACAACCTGGAATTTGGACAAAATTACCTGGAAGGATTCTTACTACCAAGGACTATTCAGGACCATCCAGCAAACCAAAAGTAAAATGCATTACAATAAATTCTAGATATTTTACTTTATAAAGACTGAATGGTAAATTAGGGTTACAGAGCTACCAAGCTTGCTAGGATAGAACAGGCCCGACTGCAACTTCAATTTGCAGTGAAGTGACAGGTGTGAAAGCCCTTGGCAACATAAAATCACAACTTCCCCAACCCAAATGCAGAGACCTCTGAACCCCGCTGCCCCGTGGCTTCTTTACACCCATTTGCAGAGACTATCAGTTCCCCTCAAAATAAAAATGACTCTAGAGACACTATCTGCGGTCTGCTACAAGACTGGGAACATAAGCAACTTAATTTTCCACACATACAATCCCCTGGCATGGCACACTGCTATAAGAGCACACTACCCCTATGTCAAGAGAGAGGGTATTGGCCCAGGGTGGGTGGAAAATTAGACGAGGACCCTGAGACTGAGACAGCCTATGTCAATTTGTACAAGGTTGGAACAGCGGTGGTGTAGGGAAGCTTCAAAGACATCCAACAGGACTTTTACAGAATCAAAGACATGGTACAGCAGGAGAAGCTCTCTCTTGGTGACAACTCCCCGACTCCAAGTAAGTCGTTCAACTTTTTGAAGAACCCTGAAAGACATTGCCCACAACCCCCGCACCTCACACAGCAGCAACAGCGCAACAGACAACCCACCTAGACCAGCGAGAAAACAATTCCTGACCACTGTGGAGAGAGAGAGAGAGAGAGAGAGAGAGAGAGAGAGAGAGAGAGAGACTGCCGTTTTGGTATTGCGGCATTGCTTGGTCAGTGGAATCTTTGCTTTAGGTTAGATTAACATGATTCTATGCATCTCTGTTGCAGCTCTGTTTGAGTACACTGGCTTTGGAGAGTTTGATTTCCTTAGCCAAAGGGGTGGTCTGCGTTTTTAAGAAGTCAGCCAAGTTATAGGAATTTGTAGAGTTGTTTTCCCTGCTGTGTTCAAGCTGCGTAAGGAATGTTGCTGTTGCTCTATGACCCAATAATGAATTAGTATGCTCTGTTACGCACCACATAAACATGATTAATAATTTATGAATAAAAAACATATGACCAATCGCATTTTCAAAACCAAGGTTTATGCCAAACACACACTGTTCTCCCCATTGAAAAGACAAAAATGGAGCTCCACTAAAAAAATGTCCACATTAAATATAATTGTTTTCAGATTGTGGTAGGTGCACATTACATGAGTCATGATGAATTGATGAGTATGAATTACCTGTAAGTGTTTCAGAATCTATGTGCTCAGCCTGGTCCGTGGGTTGGCCTGCTGTGTATTTGAATCTGAATCCCCTCCTACAAAAATGGTAGTCCAAAGTCCCACCCAAACCAGAGAACACATGGAATGTCTACCTAACATCCTCTTTTTGAACATTAACTAAAGCCTACATCCATGGGAGATAGTGTTCCCAGAAAGTCCCAGAAAGTCCCATCAAATTAATTCAGAAGCTCTCCTTCCTTATCTCAGGAGACTGGAGAATGACCTGTGCTGGAAAAGTTTAATGTTTGTGCTTTTCTAATACCAAATGTCTGTGTTCTATTCATGTGCTTTTCTAATAACTGTTTTCTGTGTTCATGCAAGTGACTGACTGAACAAATCCTCACTATCAGTAGCTGCAATTTGGCAGTACACCCAGACCTTTGTTTTGAGAATGAAAGATATCTGAGTTTCAAGTTCTCAACTTAGAGACAAAAAACGGTAAGGGGTGAGGTTAAATGATCTGTTAAATGTCTTGAACCAATATTGGTCTTGAACCAATATTGGTTGATCACATGAATGAAACAAATTGGTAATGATGAATGAATCATGCTAAATCGTGCAAATATAACTTGTCTGTGTACAGCCGTATATAAGACAACTGCTGGGACTGCCCCGGCAGAGCTCCTGACAGATGTTCACGATGGTGCATTCAGTTGGAACCTCTCCAGTGCACTGGCAATAAACAACGATTAATTTAAGATTGACTTCTAGTGTCCCTGTGTAAAATTATTTTCACAACAAACCCCTAGTAATTATTTCAGGGAAAGTGATGTGCTTCCATACATAGATTTTAGCTAATCCCTCAGACGTAACCATTAACAAGTAAATAATTGTTTTTAATTGCCTTTTTGGTGACATTGCCCTTTCCCCATTCATTCCGACCGACCAAATGTTCAGTTAGGTTGATTGTGAGGCTTATCTCGTGGGATGAATGACTGGGCTGGTCTCAAAATATGCCAGAGGAGGTTGGTGGCACTTTAATTGGGGAGAACGGGCTTGTGGCAATAGCTGGAGCGGAATAGTGGGGTGGTATCAAATACATCAAACGCATGGTTTCCATGTGTTTGATCCCATTCCATTTCCTCCGTTCCAGCCATTATTATGAGCCATCCGACCCTCAGCAGCCTCCACTGAAATATGCTCCCTAACTGCTGACAGCTCACCAAATCAAAGTTTATTGGTCACGTACACAGTTTAGCAGAAATTCTTATTTTACTATTCTGAACAAAAATATAAACTCAACATGCAAAAATGTCAAAGATTTTACTGAGTTACAGGTCATATAAAGAAATCAGTCAATTGAAATAAATTGCATTTTATCGATAGCAATTTCAATGCACAGAGATACTGTGACTAGACCCTGAGGCCCATTGTCGTGCCATTCATCTGCCGCCATCACCTCATGTTTCAACATGATAATGCATGGCCCCATGTCGCAAGGATCTGTACACAATTCCGGAAAGCTGAACATTTTCCAGTTCTTCCATGGCCTGCATACTCACCAGACATGTCACCCATTGAGAAAGTTTGGTATGTTCTGGATTGACGTGTATGACAGTGTGTTCCAGTTCTCACCAATGTCCAGCAACTTTCCACAGCCATTGAAGAGGAGCGGGACAACATTCCGCAGGCCACAATCAACAGGAGATGTGTCACGCAGCATGAGGCAAATGGTGGTCACATCAGATAATGACTGGTTTTCTGATCCCGCCCCTACCTTTATTTTTAACGTACTGTATCTGTGACCAACAAAGGTATATTTGTATACCCAGTCATGTGAAATCCATAGATTTGGGCCTAATGAATTTATTTCAATTGACTGATTTCTTTAAATAAACTTCAACTCAGTAAAATCTTTAAATTGTAGAAGCGGTGCTCCTAGTGGCCGG
Source organism: Oncorhynchus clarkii lewisi (assembly GCF_045791955.1). Taxonomy (NCBI): domain Eukaryota; kingdom Metazoa; phylum Chordata; class Actinopteri; order Salmoniformes; family Salmonidae; genus Oncorhynchus; species Oncorhynchus clarkii. The sequence continues at coordinate 20,040,585 of NC_092169.1, forward strand.
AGACTTTAAAACTGGCAAACTTTTACCTCAACAACCATTTTACCTAATTTCTACCAGCATGTCACATGTGCAACCAGAGGGAAAAAAACTATAGAAAAACTTTACTCTGCACACAGAGACACGTACAAAGTTATCCCTCATCTTCCATTTGACAAATCTGACCATAATTCTATCCTCTTGATTCCCGCGTACAAGCAAAAACTAAAGCAGGAAGTACCAGTGACTCACTCAATACGGAAGTGGTCAGATGTCTTCACTAACATTTTCAACCTCTCTCTGACCAAGTCTGTAACACCTACAAGTTTAAAGCAGACCACCATAGTCCCTGTGTCCAAGAAGCCAAGGTGACTCTGCTTAAATGACTACCGCCCAGTAGCACGCACGTCTGTAGCCATGAAGTGCATTGAAAGGCCAACACCAACATCCCGTTAACCCTAGACCCACTCCAATTTGCATACCGCCCCAACAGATCCACAGATGTCGCAATCTCAATTGCACTCCATGAGGCCCTTCCCAACCAAAAAGAAACACCTACGTGAGAATAGTGTTCATTGACTACAGCTCAGAGTTCAACTACATAGTGCCCACAAAGCTCATCACTAAGCTAAGGATTCTGGGACTAAACACCTCCCTCCAACAACTGGATCCAAGCAGCACCAATGCATCAAGTCTGGAACCAACATGACCATGAACAGCTTTCATCTCCAAGCCATAAGACTCCTAAATAGTTAGTCCAGGTAGTTATTGGTTAACTTTTTATCTGCATTGACCCTTTTTGCACTAACTCTTGTGACTCATCCTATATTCTGCTTGCTGTTTATTGTCTATCCTGTAGCCTAGTCACTATATGTTATTTTACATTTTTCAATTATTCCATTTTTTTCTCTCTGCACTGTTGGGAAGGGCACGTAAATATGCATTTCATTGTTAGTCTACACCTGCTGTTTACAAAACACTATCACTGTCTGCCACTTCTCACCACTCCAATGGGGCAACTCCCCCCCCCCCCCCCCCCCCCCCCCCCCGGCAATCCAATGCAAGTCAATAGTGCCTAAATTTGCATTTTAGATACTTCATGATGATTTGGACATGATTTGGCAGGAACATGAAAAGAGGTACCTTACATGAAAACATAATCATAGTCAGTGGTGGAAAAAATACCCAATTGTCATACTTGAGTAAAAATCAAGATACTTTCTTTTTTCTCAAGATACCTTAAGAGAAAATGACTCAAGTGAAATCACCCAGTAAAATACTACTCGGGTTATAGTCTAAAAGTATTTGGATTTAAATATGCTTAAGTATCAAAAGTAAATGTAATTGCTAAAATATACTTAAGCATTAAAAGTATAAATCATTTCACATTCCTTATATTAAGCAAACCAGACAACACAATTATCTTGTTTTTGTTTTATTTACAGATAGCCAGGGGCACACTCAAACACTCAGACATAATTTACAAATGAACTATTTGTGTTTAATGAGTCCACCAGATCAGAGGCAGTAGGGATGACCAGGGATGTCTCTTGATCAGTGTGTGATTTGGACCATTTTCCTGTCCTGCCAAGCATTAGAAGTACTTTTGGGTGTCAGTTAAAATGTATGGAGTAGAAAGTACTGTATATTATTTTGTTTAGGAATGTAGTGTAGTAAAAGTAAAAGTTGTACAAAATATATAAATAGTAAAGAACTTACCCGCAAAACTACTTAAGTAGTACTTTAAAGTATTTTAACTTACTGTAAGTACTTTACACCACTGATCATAGTGAGGATATTAATAGTGAGATGTGCAATACCATTTTGTTCCAATATTTGATTTATTTAAAAACATTTCATGAAATAACTAAAAAAGTGAAAACTTCATTGTTAGTTTGCCTAAGCATGACCATCATCCACATACCAATTTTTGTACCAAACTTTTTTTGTGTCAGCAATTGGACATTGTTTTTAGTGGGGGGGCTAGTTACCCCACATGTTACTAAGAGTGATTTGTACAGCAGTAGATATATTAGAGTGGGTTATGTCAATAATCCATTATATAAATAAATATATGGTGTGTATAAACAGTGTAACTAAAACCCAATGTATGGTAGTAGAAATATTGCAATGAGCTATGCTGAGATACAGTACTAAAATACGTAGAACAAAACCCCATGGCAAAATGGATAGAATTGCAGGGAATTAGCTTCTGGACCATAGTACGGAATATAAATAATATGTATGTGAATGGTGTGTATAGACAGTATAGACCGTATGTGAATATAAAAGGTGTGTACAGCAGTAGTTATATAGGATGAGTTATGACTACAGTAGAATACAGTATATACATATTAAGTGGGTAAAACAGTATGTAAACATTATTAAAGTGACCAGTCTCTAAGGTGCAGGGTAGAGTACCGGTAGGCTAGTAACAGTGACTAAGGTTCAGGGCAGTGTACTGGGCAGAGGCCGGCTAGTGATGACTGTTTAACAGTCTGATGGCTTGGAGATAGAAGCTGTTCATCAGTCTCTCATGCCCAGCTTTGATGCACTTGTACTTTCTCTGCCTTCTAAATGGTAACGGGGTGAACAGGCTGTGGCTCGAGTGGCTGAGGTCCTTGATTAACTACTTGGCCTCCCTGTGACACTTTGTTTGTAATTACAGGTAGATAACAGTGTAAAAATCCAATATGAATTACCGTGACCTTCAAAGCAGTGCATTCCAAATAGTTTAATCAAAGGGTTGTGTGTGTTTGAGGATAAATGATATGTGCACTGGCATGCAAGTATCACACAAATTGAAGAGTACTGTTTTTTTTAATCAATTACATCAGGATATATCTATAGATGGGCAGATGAGGATTTCTTTCAATCATTAATACAAGGATTTGTCTGGACATTCTTATTGATCTCTGTGTGGTAACACTAATAATTTTTCTAGTCATGTTGTTTGAGATCATTTATATGAATACTACCCATAACCTACATTGGCAGCCAGCCAGCATGCCACACACACACACACACACACACACACACACACACACACACACACACACACACACACAGCATAGTCCTACTGACACACTCACTTTGACAATATTAATTGACAAAGAAGACACATCAAATGTGAATCATTATGTCCTGCTAATGTAGTCTATAGTCTCCATACAACATAATCCATTTAATGTGGAGGTGGAACTGTTAATGACAACGTGCTGCAGCCCTATTTTCTTGAGCACAGTTGATTTTGGCGGAAGAAGACACGTCCCTACGGATGGATGAGTACGCTGGAATGGAAACAAAACGGAGTTGAGCCCGTGGAGGCGGTACTAGCGCCATCAGTAAACTCATGTCAGTAGTAGGCTATTCAGCCGTTAGTCACTTGGCTGGAAGAAGGGAATACATGACAGAAGAAAGACATCTCTGCCCAATTCTATTGGAACAGTCGTTGGTTTTAATGGGGAAAAATATGCGACCTTCAAGACTTAAAAGAACGTGATGGGGAAAGGAATACATTTTTTAAAAGAATATTGTAACTCGACGTCCATTGGAGGAAACCAGTTACTGTCTTTAGGCTTACCACTAGTTCTGTGTTTTATCAGATCAACGTTAGGTTTTCATGGAGCATGTTCTTTATTATTAGCCTACCTGTACAGGTCTAATGTCTTAGTTAAAGACATTTAGCTGTAGGTAGGTAAGCTGCCTTGACGGGCACAGGCTAGATGTGATTCAAGGTTTTTCAAAAAATGTGATGGAGTCCTTCTCAAGGAGGGTAACGTTAACATGTTTATCTCGGGTATCAGATACGATAATTGTGGATACATTTTCAGCAAAACCCGACGTCATTGACTTGTTTTCTTTATCGGCAAAAGTTGTGTCTGTTTAATTACATCAACCACATGAGCGGCGTCTAAATTAAGGACGCGTTCAGAGGGGTGAAAGGCGACGCGAAGAACATTTCCCGACAACGAGAAAATACAGTTTAATTCAAATTCTCTGGAATTGTCGCTGTCCAACACAAGGAAATGGAAAGTGAGGTTTTTACGCCATTGTTGGAACAATTTCTGCTCACGCCATTGGTCGCCTGGGTAAGACACCCTAATTAACCATTCTATGGGAATTTGAGAAAAGCAATTAATCAGGGTATCCAAAATAAATGCCCTGTTTAACAAGTGATTTGGTTTTGCTGACAGGTTTGGTGTGTATTGTCATATTTTTCAGGTTAAGGCGGCTGGGCATTCATCAGGAAACGATGGCACCAAACTATCGGAATACATTGAATTGTTGGATGGGATTTATTTAAACGAGATCATGCTTGAGATGTAAGTAGTAGCCTGTCTGTCATTTATGGGTGCTCTCTGTCTTTCTCATGAATGAATGGCCACGCATGCTTCTGATCCATTGGCCACTCTCATCAAGTTTTGCCCAGCACTGTAGGTTACGGTGGATTCATGAGACAAATTCAGGACAAAAAATGTTAAACGAGTTCCACAGACACATTTCACTAGTGAAGTATGTCAGCCATTTGATGCAACTAGATTAGGTGGTCTAATCAGAATGAGTTGTAGGTATTTTGAAGCAGACCGTTTCACGAGTTCTGTATTGATGGCGGAGTCTGCAGCAGGTCATCTTCCACTCGAGCAGTCAGTCACTGACAAATGTCAGAATGTGAATTGCAATCTGCAGCCTGCTGAAGACCTCCTCTCCCTGGCGCTTGCTCTTCTTGCCTGCTAGAATAATACAGAGGGCAGCTATTCTACCTCACTCACCCAGCCTACCCCTTGAGGAGCAGTAGAAATGAGGAATCCATCCATCTCTGCCATGACCACTGACACGCACTATACAAAAGAAGCTGGTTTCCACCAATGCTTTTGTCTGGGCTAGGTTTGCATTAAAAGGTAGCCTATGTCAACTTTGGCCTACTTATCCTGTATGAGTAGAATTAACCCTAACCCATGTTATTTATTATGGGCATTATCACTCTGGATTCAAAATCAGAAGGCAGACATCAAATAAATTCCTTTTTTGTTATTGCAGAGCACGTTCTTCTCACACATTCTATTAACAGGTCTAATCTCTACTGGCCCAGAGTATCAGTTAGCTCACAGTTTCCAGGTACTAGCTATCCATATCCATATCCATTACTCCAGTCATACCAGTAGGCCTTGTTTATAATTGCCAATATAATCAGTCAAAGCCTAATATTTGGATTTGTTGATTTTCATCCCAAGAGCAGTTTTCAGTTTAAATGAACTGTAGTTTAGCTTTGCTTGTCTGGCCGGCAGGGTGTTGGGGCTGGCCAGTCACTTCATCCTAGCTCTTTGTGTGTGTGTGTGTGTCCGTGCACGCGTGCACAGTCAGTTTTGGGCAGCTGTTGGCACTCGTCTGCCCAGCAAGACTCCCACACAGAAGGCACATTGTCAAAATCTGTTGGGAAGCAGGTCTTTGTCTCACTCTCCGTTTCGTCAAGGCTACATATTCATCTTCCGTTGGCTGGTTTAAGATATTCACTGGTAAATATTTACCTTGTGCTGGATGAAGTTATTATTATTCCCCCCCATGTTTGTCCTTGGTTTAGTTGATTCGGCCATATCAAAACTCAGACTTCCAGTTTATTTAGTGAAGTTGTACAAAAGCGTAGATTTAGTTCATGTTAACCATGTTACAGCTCATATGACTTCAGTTTATTCAACATGTCATTTCTACTAAACTTAATGTTGTCTGCAGTGACGCCGAGTTTGTATGCAGAGTGGAGAGCTGCGTTAAGTGATGAAAAAGATTAACTGCCCAGCGGGTCTGTAAAGTTGATGGCTTTGCCCAACAATACGCACTCTCACTGCCCAAGTCTGTGTTGAAACTCCTGCCGAGTGCTGTTATCGTGGGTGTAACGGTAGGCATACTTGGTATTGACCTGCCTATGATCAATGTAGCATCGTAAAGGGGTGCTCAGTCTTGTCCATGAGCAGCCATTAGAAAGATAAATGGATGTCTGATAGATCAAACAATCCATTTAAAACCACATTTCTACTAGGCGTACAGGCATCATCCATCTAGCACAGAGCTGTGTAGACCTTCAGATTCACATGCTTTGAAGTATCATGTACTGCATAAAATTAACATGTAACGAGTTGCAGTGCTTGTTGTACAAATAGTGAGTTTGGCTTACTACCATTTGAATCTTCTCGTGTTGAATACTGTATGTGTGTGGTTCATCATGTACTGTACACAGATAAGGGCTCCAAATGATTTAAGCATGTTTATTTTGTAGTATCTCTCCAAGCTGTTGACAGGGAGGCAGGCAGACTTAAGTTGTCCAGGAAGGACAGAGGCCCTGCTGGATTATCTAACGGCTAGTTGGACTCACAGATGGCATGGTGTCACTGTCCTGCCCCTCAGTCACTACTGCCCAGCCAATTAGACCACCTTTCAGCAATATACTGTAGGTCTGTTTTCTTGTGTGGAGCACAGACTGGACAGAATTGAAATTTCTCTCTTCTCATGGCATTGGTCAAAAAGCAGGTTCTTTTTTTTCTGGTTGTACTGGCATACATTACAATGGTTCAGGTCCACAGTTGTAATAAGGTGAATGGCTGCATTTTCAGTGTCTGGGATGGTTGACCTCAAGGCCAAATTGTAGCACAATTTAGAGCTAAACCTGTTTTTGAAGCTAAATTTATGTATCAAGGGTAACTACATCCCCCTCAATTCTGGAAGTGATATTGTTAGTGTGCTGTTTTCCACTTCAGTGCTCAAATGCATCACCTCAGTCCATGAAACTCAGATGAATGAGACTAATGAGCATGTGACACAGACACACACACACATGTTAATTCCACCTGAAGCCGTGCAGCAGCTGTAGGGAAACCACATGCTCATTGTTCCTGAGCCTCTCCCTCAACACCTCCAGTCAGGACAAAATCACAGATGAGTGCGGCCCACTTCCAACGCGACATGGCCACTTAACGCAGTGGTGCAGCAGTTTAGAGGAAGCTCTGTTGAAAGACAACAGTTGAATTAACTTAATCCATATAGGATTAAAATCTCCAGCAGCTCCCCAATTCACACAAACAGGTTGTTGTTTTCAACTGGAAAAAAAACGGGTGATAAGACAGGACAGCATCACAACCACCACCTCTGCAACACTGCTGAACCACAACACGTCTCCATGCACGCTGTCTCCCTGTGTTTTCACTGAGCAACATGCCTCCTGCTTTTGTTTTCTCTCCTGCTTAGGAAGACGGGGTATAGTTTGGATTCTTGCTGGACGGCTGGTGTATATTTGTTGAATTTCCCTAAGCTAGGTTATTTTTCCTTTGGAGATCAAAGGCTTCAGTCATAGGCTACCACTGACAGCCAGCTAGACAGACATCCCACACCATGCTGCTTTCCCGTTATCTGCCACAGCCACAGACCATCCTCCCTGCGTCGCATCTCCCACTCTTCCGGGCCGATATTCCGTTTATCTGCCTGAACCAAGACCTCTCCGTGTCTACCTATGGTTGGTGTGAACACAACAGAGCTCGTGGTTCTGTTTTTGAATGGTAATGTAAACAGTGGGCATTTATTATTATTATTATGCCTGATGTCTTGTGCTTCACTCACATGGTCACTAGACTACGGTATTGAAGGAGGATGTTATAAGCTGGGAAAAAGCCCTGTGAGTCAGACATGCAGGAAGCAGCTGTTGTGACCTTGAAAGGGTACTGCTTTAACAAGGCCATGCAGAGACTCACAGGAATAGGAACGAACGGCCCTATGGAAATGTACATGAATGACACACAGCTTCATACAGAACCAAACTACCCGTTAAAGCACAAGGCCACATAAGGCCGAGGTGCAGAACCTACTGCAGCTGTTCCCTCTCCCTGGATATTATAGCGTGTGCTGTGCTGTACTGTAGAAAGAGTATGTTACAGTAGATTGCTGTGATACCGGTTGTGGCTTTCAGGAGCTTTGAGTTGAAAAATGGAAATGATTGGGCAACACTATAGCAGCTCCATGAGACACACACACACTGTCGTCCTGCCTGAATAGTTCTGAACACCGCCTCACCACAGTGGGACAACTGTAGTCATCATCCACATTCCTCTCTGGTGATTCCCCCAGCTAGCCCTCCATGTGCCTGGGAAGTAATCACTCCTCCCCACTAGTGTGTTTGGACTGAGAGGCTCACTGCATCTGTCCTCCTCGTGCTGGGCAGCCTGCCCCTGCTCTACTCTCTGCTCCCGTTGACTTTGATGCCGCATGTCAGAAGTAGGTTATTTTCCAATGCAACGCAGGAGCGCCCTGGGCAGTACTGTGCTCTGCATTGACTATTGACTTGTATGTTGACTCCCCATTGTCTGAAGCCTATATGATCATCGTGGTACATTATTTGGGTTTTGTCTACCTCACAAAGTGCCCTATTCAGGTTCCTGCAGTCACTAACACTGGGGGTGATGTAGTCCAATGAGGGAGGAGGAGTAGAGAAGGCCTCGGCCTAAAAGAACTGAGCCACGGCGGGATTGGGATTGTGTTTTCAAGGCACATTGAATTGGCTGTGTGTTTCTGGCTCTGTGATGTATAGAGAAGTTAGTTACTAAATTAGCATCCTCCTTCACAGCTCCCTATGTGCAGCCAATGCTCGGCTTGAAAGGATTTCAGCTCCCTCCATGCTATTTAATTAGGGGTTAAGATGACCCCACCCCCAAAGTGCTCCTCTAGAGAGGCTCTGAGTGAGCGGTGGGGTCATGTGGCCAGTGCTATTCAAAGTGCCCTTAAAGTGGACCCTGTCTTTCTGATTTGCAAGACTGAGGGGACTGTGTGTGTGTGTGTGTGTGTGTGGGAGCATAGCTGATCAAAATGCCTATTGACACCCGCTCCCCTTCTCAGGATAGTTGCTTTCATAAAAAATCATGAATGTTGTCATTTTATTTATCATAGTTCAATGATAGCTCTCTGGTCTTATGAAGTGCCATTTACATTTTTATAGGCCAACTGCTAAGTCTTAACAATACAGGGGGTTTCAGGAAGATGCTGGAAACTCTGTTTATTCTATTTTATCAGTTGCTTGGCAACGGGCCTATTTTTCCATTATGAGTATTATGACCGAGGCGCATTATAGAGGTTCATTTTATCCCTCACCGAGTGTTCTAATTCCATGGAAGCCAAATCTAGAACAGAGTTAACGGTGAGGGGAGAAATTGTGCAAGGTTCATTTGAAATTAGCCGTGTACACATGAGGTTGTGTTAGACATGAATGCTGAAAGCTTGGATCACAGATGCGGGCATGTATGACTGCACGCACATGCTACACATGTACATGCACTCATGCAGGTAAACACACAACCCTGTTTACAATAGATTTAACCCTCTGGGATATGTGGGACGGTAGGGTCCCACCTTGCCAACAGCCAGTGAAATTGCAGGGCGCCAATTTTCAAAACAACAGAAATCCCATAATTAAAATTCCTCAAACATACACGTATTTTACACCATTTTAAAGATACACTTGTTGTAAATCCAGCCACAGTGTCCGATTTTCAAAAAGGCTTTACGACGAAAGCACAGCAAACGATTATGTTAGGTTAGTACCTAGTCACAGAAAAACACAGCCATTTTTCCAGCCAAAGAGAGGAGTCACAAAAAGCAGAAATAGAGAAAATTAATCACTAACCTTTGATCTTCATCAGATGACATTCATACGACTTCATGTTACACAATTCATGTATGTTTTGTTTGATTAAGTTCATATTTATATCCAAAAATCTGTTTACATTGGCGCGTTAGGTTCAATAATGTCTTGCATCCAAAACATCCGGTGATTTTGCAGAGGGCCACATCAATTTACAGAAATACTCATCATAAATGTTGATGACAATACAAGTGTTATGCATGGAATTATAGATACACTTCTCCTTAATGCATCCGCTGTGTCAGATTTAAAAAAAGCTTTAGCAAAAAAGCACACCATGCAATAATCTGAGTACAGCGCTCCGACAACAAAATAAAGCCTTACAGATATCCGCCATGTTGTGGAGTCAACAGAAGTCAGAAATAGCATTATAAATATTCACTTACCTTTGATCTTCATCAGAATGCACTCCCAGGAATCCCAGTTCCACAATAAATGTTTGATTTGTTCGATAAAGTCCATCTATGTCCAAATACCTCCTTTTTGTTTGCACGTTTAGTACACAATCCAAACTCACGAGGCGCGGGCAAGTCCAGGCATAAGTTCAGACAAAGTCCTATTACAGTTCTTAGAAACATGTCAAACAATGTATAGAATCAATCTTTAGGATGTTTTTAACAAATCTTCAATAATGTTCCAACCGGAGAATTCCTTTGTCTGTAGAAATGCGATGGAACGCAGGTTGCTCTCACGTGAGCGCACGTGATCAGCTCATGGCACTCTGCCGAGACCCCTCACTCAATCAGCTCTCATTCCCCCCCTCCTTCACAGTAGAAGCCTCAAACAACATTCTGAAGACTGTTGACATTTGGTGGAAGCCTTAGGAAGTGCAATAGGACCCCATTGACACTGTATATTCGATAAGCAATGACATGGAAAAACTACAAACCTCAGATTTCCCACTTCCTGATTTTCTCAGGTTTTTGCCTGCCATATGAGTTCTGTTATACTCACAGACATCATTCAAACAGTTTTAGAAACTTCAGTGTTTTCTATCCAAATCTACTAATAATATGCATATATTAGCAACTGGGCCTGAGTAGCAGGCAGTTTACTCTGGGCACCTTATTCATCCAAGCTACTCAATACTGCCCCCCAGTCCCAAAGAAGTTAATGAACATGCCATGCCATTTGGGTTTAATGGCCATACAACAAATTTAGAGATTTTGTTGTCAAAAATAATTGTCCCATCCTCCAACATTGGGAGATCATTCGCTTTATCAGCGACGCTTTTAAATCTCCAGACCAGTAGATCATTGGAACGCTGCATGGACGCACCATCAGATTGGCTTCAGTAAGAAATGAGGTCAGAGGAGAGCATCCAGAGACTGAACTGAAGCCACCTGGCCAGTGAAGGAGCCCAGTGGAGGCCTGCGTGTGTTTAATCTCTGAGCTTGTAAACCATGTTGGTCCAAAACCTTTTGGTTGATGATCATCAAAGCACAGCTCTGAACTAACAGACAGTAGATGAGAGGGACTCAGAAATTGGGTCAACCTTGATGGTCTGTGAGGACAGATGAGGGGAAATTCCTCTGCTTTTGTCCTGTCAGAGTTCAAGAATTCAATTCAATACCCCTTTTTTTTGAATTTCAGGTAGTTTCATAATGTATTCCTCATAAAGTGTAATGAACGTAGTTTTGAAAATAATAATGCTAAATTATTTAGAATGCATGATTAATTACTAAAATGTTGATTCATTAAAGGCAGATTGTTGGAATTGCATTGACAGTTTTTTACATTTTAGTCACTTAGCAGACACTCTTATCCAGGGTGACTTACAAGAGCAATCGGAGTTAAGTGCCTTGCTCAAGGGCACATCGGCAGGTATTTCACCTAGTCGGCTAGTAGAATGTCATGCATTCCTCATACACTCAGAGCAAGGAAAATACGTATTGTTCTGAAGTTCTACACCCATGCTTAGTATGTCTGGAATGTCTGTTAATGCAGGTTGACACTCCTGATAACAGTTACGCTCCTAGTCCTGGGGCAGCACATCTCAATAGTACTCCTTGACTATACTAGAATGCACTCCCTCTGTGATTCTCACACCAGACTCAAGTAATAGTTAAGTGAGTTGTTTTCGCTACCAACTGTCCTGCAACACAGACAAACGTTCCAAAGTTTAGACCAGGGCTCTCCAACCCTGTTCCTGGAGAGCTACTGTCCTGTAGGTTTTCGCTCCAACTGTAATCTAGTGTACCTGATTTGTTATAATTAGCTGGTTGATCAGCTGAATCAGGTTTGTTACAACTGGGGTTGGATCGAACATCTACAGGAAGGTAGCTCACCTGGAACAGGGTTGGAGAGTCCTGGTTTAGACTTAGCTCTGTTCGTACTGGGGTCATCAACACAACCATGAGAAATGTCAATGTTCAAACACTGATTTAACACTGTGCTGCTAATGCAGCATTTTACTGACTGACTGAAAGGCAGAAAGACCATTTACAAATGGATTTGTCTACTCTGCTCTTATTCTCATCTATTTTTTCCCCACAGAAATCCAAAAGCCATTGTTCAAAGAACCAACAAGAAAGTGAACAATGACTCAACACTGCGCATACAAAACCTCTCCATCCTGATCCGGCAGATAAAGTCGTACTACCAGGTGAGTGGGCAGTTAACCCTAAAGCTCTAATGGAAAAATGATACAGATTGCATCTGGTGCTGAGGTCTGGTTCATTGTGCTGATCTGTTAAAGCCATTAGCTTCCTTGCTTTTTGGGATCAATTACATTTTCTACCCTGTGGTTTGTCAGCAAGACATGTTTCAGTGGAGACTGCCTTGTGTACACACACACACACACACACACACACACACACGTGCACAAAATCAAGTTTAAACTAGCCTATAAACAAATACACACACACATTGGAAAATAAGTATAAACACACACATATTTGATTTGATGTCTGTGGCTGGTGTGATGTGGCAAGGGGACCTCCATCCAGATGTCACGGAGGCTTCTATAAATGGAAGGGAACTGCATGCAGACATTTTTGGAGCTGAAACGCAGCACACTAATGTGGTTCTCCGTCTCACGCTTTGACTAATGAAGATCTGGGATGTATTTTGGTTTCAGTTTTGTGAGCGCTCAGAACAGTATTAAAACGGACACACTATGAGGAGTTACTTACCCACTATAGTAACTTTAAAAGCTGTCTGCCAGTAGTGTCTCAGTTTCGCTGCTTGGCTGATGTTTTCACTGCATTAGATCATATCAGGTTCTTGCATGTGAGAGTCAATTCAGAGCGTGGTTGATAATTTCCATTCTGCTCAAGTAATGAGACTTCCCATTAATCTGGTGGATAGAGGGAGGAAGGGGGGCTTCCTGGTAACAAGATCTGGTATACACAATGACTGCGAATGGAGGGGCTCTGGCCTTAATATAAGGGAAGTTTATCTGGCTGTTAACACCTGTCCACCAACTTTTTTGCCAACCTCACAGCCGAGAGAGAACACACTTAATAATTAACATGGAGGACGATAAAGAATTTCAGCCGTGATATGTTGGTGTTTCTGCTGAAGGTGCTGATGCTGGGAGAGATAATTGGTCGTCTCAGGGTGTCTTGGCACTCAGAATGATAATCAGGAAATGCACTTGATCCAGCATGCACAACACCAACGGCAGGAATATGTGGAGCAGGGCCATTGTTTATCGACATTAATGTCATAAGCCTTGAAAGCTCTGCTAGGCCCTCTCAAAATGTCTTTCAAAATAATCTGTCACAAAGCCAAGAGTCTTAATACCCTTATTAGCCGCTTGGGTTAAGTAATAACATCAACTCTCCAAGTGGCCATGCCAAGCTGAAAGCATTAGCCTTAGATGCACAATGAATGCTTCTACGGTGGGTGTCATCAATCTTTTCCTAGCCTTTCCTGCCTTTGTGCTAACCTCATGTTTTATATATTGTCAATCCAGTGAAGCCACCACTGTTTGTAGCAAGTCTCTCAATTGTCGTTGTGGCTTTACCACCCGCAATCAACTACTCTGTTAACTGGAAACGCCATGCCATTTTCCTTTCATTTGGACAGCAGTGATTCTTGTGGTGTTTTGTGTAGACCTGCGTAGTCCGTTTGACTTGTTTGAAATCCACTTGATTACCTCATTCACATTCATCAAGGGTTGAGATTTGATGGAGGGCTGGCCTTTGGTGTGAATGGCAACTACTTGACTGAGATCAGTGGACCAGCTGCCAGCAAACACTGCTTGGCTTTTTTTTACGTTTCTTTCGTGACTCTCTGCAATTGTTTTTTATTTTTTTATTTTTTTATTTTTTTAGCTGATTAGTGAACACAAGCAATTGCTCCACTGAAACAAGAACAGCCCAGTCTTATGATATTGGTTAATGTGTAGGAATGATTTCAGATTAAAGGTCTGGTCAACAGACCCCTTGATTTTATTGAGATCTTGAATTGAAGCGTCCTCCAGCACACTACTCCTTATTCCTAGGCTCTGGATTGCCTACTATCCAGCCTTAAGTTGCTATATCTGCCCTGGCTAAGGTTCACCCTGGTGCTTCAGTGCTGCTGGTTATAGACCTCTATGACTGGCCTTCCTGGATGATCCTAAACTAGGCTAGTGGAAAACAGGCCAGCGGGCCCCAGCCATTCACCACTGGGGCTGATCAAAGTCTAGAGAGTGGCACTTTGACATTGAACAATGTCTTGGCTTTTCTTTGCTGTGGTCCCAGTTGTTCCTGCCTTTTAATTCATCCCTTTTTAATCTTACGTGTTCTAGATGGAAATGTAATAAATTCTCTAGGTTTTCAACTAATGGAGTTAACATCATACTAAAGTGGGCACGTAGACGCTGCAGGGCTCATTTGGCATATAGGGTGGTTATGTTGGCAGCTCTACCATCCTTTTGTCTGTCGATTCTGCACTGTAGCTTCACTCTTGAATCTCGGGAGGAGGAACATTATTAAGCTACTGATCGTGCTGACTCCGCTCAAAGTCTCCTGCAACTGAACAAATGTAATACTTAAGCTAACTCTCCTCTTCAGAGCTCCGGTGTCAGACTAGAGACCTCCATTCCTCTGGGATCCCATCTATCCATCCACCCATCCTATTAGTGCACCAGTGTCTTGGGACATGTGGAAAATGACTTTGTGCAGAGGTTGTTAAAGTGGAGTGGCCTATAGTTCCATAATGTCTTTCATCTCATCGGCATGCATAATATGCATTTTGTCATGTGTCCCATGGTTTCTGCTATTGCACTTATCTGCTTAAATATTTGTAGTCGCTCATTGAGTGCTATTGTTGTTGGCATGGATACTGTGTTACTACGGTATGACACTGTATTGCGGCTGGGTTTTGTAGGAAGGAACAATGCTCATGACTTGTTTCTGTCAGAAGGAATGATTGATTAGAACCAACGCTTTCCTAGTTCTGACTTTTTATTACACTAGGAGTGCACAAGATTTTCATTTAAAAAATGGCATCTCCTTTTATTTACGAAGTAGGCTATTGATTCTTTGTCATGTTCTTTCAGGATCCTCATTACTCAACTGTACGTAATACCTTCCTTAGCTAGGCTTTGGTCATAAGGATCAGGGCCTGTGGTAATCATTGGTGGCTGCATCGCTCCCAGGTACTTCGTAGTCCACTGAATTCAACTGTGAGGAGTGCTTTCCAAATACTCAACAGTTCACTGAGTACTACCTGGTGATTCAGAGTCCAGAGTCCAGAAGGTGGTTTTGAGATCTAACTTATTAACTCTATTTCACACTGGAAATGGTAATTTTAAATTTTTCCAAACATTTTAAGTGCATTCCTAGTAATGATATTTGGGTTTGCCAGTATTGTTGATTGGTCATATGAAGGTTTCTCTTCTTGGTTACTCAATCCAAATGATTGTTAGGCCTATTTATTTGGCGGTCTCTGTTTGGCATGCATGCAGATTTTTCTGGAGCTCTCGCCAGCCAAACAAATTCCATGTGCGTAGCATCACGTCAAGTAAAAAGATGACTTATAGCCCTACACTTTTCAGTACCGATGTGAATTGAAGAGTGGACCTGCTGTGTAACATCGCCCTTTAGCACTGCTTTGCTTTGGGGTGTGTTAAGGCAGTAGCTCGTTTTGTTTTCACTGCATTAAAGGGAACAGCGCTCCATTCACACACAGGGCCTGGTCCTCAGGGCACTGAGCCTAATGTATCTTTTGACCTCACCCCTACCCCATGCCCATTTTAGAAGCCATT
The DNA here is from genome assembly GCF_045791955.1 of Oncorhynchus clarkii lewisi. NCBI lineage: Eukaryota > Metazoa > Chordata > Actinopteri > Salmoniformes > Salmonidae > Oncorhynchus > Oncorhynchus clarkii. Next base: position 20,056,436 of record NC_092169.1, read on the forward strand.
TAAAGATGAGTTGGCACACTCACAGCTCACATCCTCTCTGCTATCATCCAAATGCTAAATAATCCTCCACATATGACACTTTAATGCTGTATGTCTCTATGCTGATCCCCGGAGTAGTGGACCTTGTTTTGGAGGCTCCAGGGGACTGAGTTCCCCTTGCGGCTGAGGCTTGCTGACCTACACAAAGACAGTCTGTTAGTGGGCCAGAGGGCTGAGATGGCGAGAGCAGAGCCTAGGATGGATGTTGTTGTTTTTGTCTTGGACTTCATCATGGAAAGATTTAAGTGTGTGTTATTATGGGAAAGGTTCAAGCCAGAGGTTCTTTTGCTTTCTTTGAATCATCGGCAATTCACAACATTTATTTAATTTGGGAACTGCGTATGCCTGATCCCTAAGGGATTTCTTTCATGGCCTTTGCATTTGAAACATGAGCAGATCAGTTTATTAGGGCATGTAGGCTACTTGTAGCTCGGAGCTAAATGCATCTACTCATGCAATCTCACATGCTAAGCCTAAATGTCCTGTTGATGTCAGAGCTGTGCCGATAGCTGGTACATGCACATCATCGCCAGTCTTTGCAGGGTTGTCATTTGTTGGTTTTATTTTTTTATTTGGCAGATGCAATATAGATTGAGGCCAGAATTCAATTCATAGCGCAGCACGCTGGACAGCTGACATTGCATCTTTTAATGGCCTTTCCCCCAACTTTCGCAGAGATCACATTCACGGTAAAGGCCGTCATGTCGGCTCCATCAGAAATTAGCGCAGATCTAACGTGGATCGGATCAAACCAAGCCTTTATCTAGATTCTGCATTGCTGTGTAGCCAATGCCCCTATAGCCACACGGGAGCAAAGTATAATAGAGAATAGCATCATGACTATCTATACAAAAAGAGATTGTGTCAGTGACCTCGCCGTGTTCAGAGAAATTATAATTGGATGAGTACTGCCCCTGTCTTAATATAGCATAATGAGAGGTTTTTAATTCATGAAAGCGTATTCCGCAGAAGAGCTTGGCGAGTGTTCTATTAAGCCTCGACCAAGGTTGATAATTGGTGCAATCACCCCTCTGTGGCCTCCTCATAGATCAAATAAAGGGGGATGTCTGCCTGAGGACATCTCTGTGACAGAGTAAAAGATCTGTCACCATGACCTGCTTTTGTACAGAAATATGCCAAGGATGACCTGAGTTCGGTACTCTCGCACCTTGAGTTACACCACTCTTTCTATCTATAGTAAGTATTGTCATGACATTACAGTACAGACACTCCAGCAGGTGCACTTCTCCATAGTCAAATTACACTGTAGTTGTCTTAATGAGCATGTGTAAAAGAACAGCACATTTCAAGATGAATTTAGATTAAAGTAGAAAGAAAAGAGCCTGATCTGTAGGAGAGACAGGGCAGTGTTGGTACCTGCCACCAGATGCTAGTCTCTTGAGTGGTGGCAGTGTGGGCCAAGGCTGTCCTCGTGGAGGTGCCTCTATCTTGGTCATGAGCAACAGCAGCATCCCCAGGGGGCTATATTAAAACCACTCTAACTGATAGCTCTGGAAACAAAGGGAGGACAGGACTAATAGCTATGTACTCTCCTCCTTCGCATGCATGAAGTCTGTCCATCTGACTGGGTCCTTCGGTTTCTCGTTTGGCCTCGCTAACAAGGGTCATTGACAGTCTGACTCGTGGGGTAGTTTGATCAGTTGGTGGTACTACTGACTGTGACCGCTGGTATTATTACATGGATGCGTTGATGAGATGTTTGTCATGTATCCAAATCAGCGCTAAAACTATGAAATTTGGTATGTGTACAGTCATTTACGGCCAGAGGATTTGATTCTGACCTACATTACAGCACATCTGATATAACCAAGCACATTAGAGACCATGTTTTATGCCACTTCACACAGGGAGGTATTCTGAAATCTTTGCGCTGAACTCATTAAATTAGAGATTAATTTATGTGAAAGTCCCACTTGTGCACGCTTATCTCAGCTCTGAATTGGACCTACAATCCTGTCTAAAGGTTTATTGTTCTCCAGCTTTTCTTGAAATCCTCAACAATAGGAGTGCTTTCCTTGTCTGTCACATGTGGTGAGAGACTGGTGTGTTACAGTGTGAGAGAGGAAGCCTGCTGTGGTGCAGCTCGTTTCCATGGAGCTGCTCCCGCTCTTACCTCTCTCCTGCTTTTCCCTCTCCTCTCTGCATGTCCTCTTCTCCTTCTGCTATCTGACCAGCTTAAGCCTGTCTACATATTCATAATCACATCACGTTTGCACTGCACCGTAGAGGAGTTAAGTCTGCACTGCCTTTTCCAGAAGTGTGTGCATGTGCACGTGTGTGCGAGCGAGACGCCCAGGGAAGATTCACCAGGCTGGGGAGAATAAACCCCATTGATGTTGCTAAGGCAACCCACTGTGTGCAGAACAGTTGTGATTCAAGCATTGAGTTGATAAGCAAGCCACCATCCACCCCCAACTCTCACGCTACTGCACACTTTCCCCCGTTTGAGAGGTGCCGGTAGTGGAACCTGGGGAGTTGGGGGTAGTGAGCTGCTTAAACAGACTGGGGTCCTGTGAGACAGAAACACAGCCGTCTCAGAGCGAACCTCACCTTTCTCCTTCCCTCCCTTCCTGTGAGGAAGAGAAGGGAGGAGGGAAATCTGCATTCTGCATACGGCAGCAGAATACTGTATTAGGGAGAGGCTAGTATATCAGCAAGCATGGTTTGTCAGCAGAGCACACTGTCTCATAAGTATACTCCAGTCTATCGGGATAAAGAACACTGTCTAGTTGGCATACAGTGCCAACAGGACCCACATACTGGCATAATGAGGGTTGTGGTTATTTTTGAGCAACTGCATTTTTTTTTTTTAACACCTTGTTATTGCAAAAAATGTTCTGTTTTGATGCACTGTGAGAACACGGTTTCATCTCAGCAATACATAGTACTACAGAACTGAAGGTGTAGCACTTCAGTAACACCTTATCTGATTGTAACTTGACCCAGTCTTGAAGAGCAATGAACTCTGAGCTGATCTATAATTCAGGAGTACACAGTGTGACGAGGAAGTGTAAGCTAATCACAGCATACTGTAACTTTTTCTCCCTCTCTCTCTCTCCCCACACTGGCACATCTGCCTAAACTGCTTTTACAGATGGACTATTTTCTCACCATGAATATTAAGTTGCAGATGTGAGAAGTAAAACAAATCACAAGACAGGCATGTACTGTTTTTGTTGCCCTCCTGCCTGGCACCATGGAGCGTGCCACTGGATGATGGAGGCTTTTCCATTTCAAAGAGGAGTATGTATTCCTGCCACCACATGCTCAGTGTTTCCCCTATATGCATCGCAGCTGCTAAATTGTGGATGCCACTGTAAAAATAAAGAATTTAAAAAACAATGTCAAATTATAGACGGGTTGGTTGTTTAGCAACAAAACCGACACGTGGGCAACTGGGGCAAAACAGACTGGGTTGGCTTAGATTGTTGACATGTAAACTGTATGTAGTTTCCAAATGTTTATTGAAAATCAGCGGTTAAAGCAAGGCGGTTCGGTAAAATAAATAGTGGGGTATGCCGTAGAGGTCGACCGTTTTTTTTATTTTTATTTTTTAATCGGAATGGCCGATTTTTTTTTTTTATTTTTTTTTATTTTTTATTTTTATTTTATTATTATTTTTTTTATTTTTTTCCACTTTTCATAACAATCGAAAATCGGTATTTTTGGACACCGATTTGGCCCCCCAATTTAAAAAAAAAAAATATATATATAAAATATATTTTTTACACCTTTATTTAACTAGGCAAGTCAGTTAAGAACACATTCTTATTTTCAATGACGGCCTAGGAACGGTGGGTTAACTGCCTTGTTCAGGGGCAGAACGACAGATTTTTACCTTGTCAGCTCGGGGATTCAATCTTCAATCTACCGTTACTAGTCCAATGCTCTAACCACCTGCCTTACATTGCACTCCACGAGGAGTCTGCCTGTTACGCGAATGCAGCAAGAAGCCAAGGTAAGTTGCTAGCTAGCATTAAACTTATCTTATAAAAAAACAATCAATCAATCATAATCACTAGTTAGCTACACATGGTAGATGATATTACTAGTTTATCTAGCGTGTCCTGCTTTGCATATAATCGGTGCGCATTCGCAAAAAAGGACTGTCGTTGCTCCGTGTACCTAACCATAAACATCAATGCCTTTCTTAAAATCAATACACAAGTATATATTTTTAAACCTGCATATTTAGTTAATATTGCATGAACATGAATTTATTTGTGTCACTTCTCTTGCAACAAAGTCAGGGTATATGCAGCAGTTTGGGCTGCCTGGCTTGTTGCGAACTCTGTGAAGACTATTTCTTCCTAACAAAGACAGCCAACTTTGCCAAACGGGATGATTTAACTAAAGCCCATTTGCGAAAAAAGCACAATCATTGAACGACTGTACCTAACCATAAATGTCAATGCCTTTCTTAAAATCAATACAGAGGTATATATTTTTAAACCTGCATATTTAGCTAAAAGAAATCCAGGTTAGCAGGCAATATTAACCAGGTGAAATGAGTCAGGGTATATGCAACAGTTTTGGGCCGCCTGGCTGGTTGCAAACTAATTTTCCAGAATTTTACGTAACTATGACATAACATTGAAGGTTGTGCAATGTAACAGGAATATTTAGACTTAGGGATGCCACCCCTTAGATAAAATACAGAACGGTTCCGTATTTCACTGAAAGACTAAATGTTTTGTTTTCGAGATGATAGTTTCTGGATTCAACCATATGAATGACCTAAGGCTCGTATTTCTGTGTGTTACTATGTTATAATGAAGTCTATGATTTGATAGAGCAGTCTTACTGAGCGATGGTAGGCACCAGCAGGCTCGTAAGCATTAATTCAAACAGCAATTTAGTGCGTTTTGCCAGCAGCTCTTCGCAATGCTGTTTATGACTTCAAGCCTATCAACTCCTGAGATTAGGCTGGTGGAACCGATGTGAAAGGGCTGGCTAGTTAGCGGGGTGTGCGCTAATAGCATTTAAAACGTCACTCGCTCTGAGACTTGGAGTAGTTGTTCCCCTTGCTCTGCAAGGGCCGCGGCTTTTGTGGAGCGATGGGTAACGCTGCTTCGAGGGTGGCTGTTGTCAACGTGTTCCTGGTTCGAGGAAAGGGAAGGACGCTATACTGTTACACTGGCAATACTAAAGTGCCTAGAATAACATCCAATAGTCAAAGGTTAATGAAATACAAATGGTATAGAGCAGGGGTGTCAAAGTCAAATGGACGGAGGGCCAAATAAAAAAATCAGCTACAAGACGAGGGCCGGACTGTTCGAATGTTCATTGAAAAATTTTTAAATGACGCATATAGTCTAGTGAACCTAATTGAACCTACTGAAAACCTAACAAATATATTACAATATGATCAGATAAATAAAGCAATATTTTCTTATGGCTCTGTCAGTAATCTTTAATTTTCAACAGACACAAAAGACAAATTTCCTTTATATAAATATCCCCATAACATGAACATTAAATTAAAGAAACCGGTATTCAAGGCACCATCAGTAGACTATATTTTCTATTTTAGCAAAAGTGGGCTAAATTTACTTCAAAGAAAAAACAATAATAGCAATTTTCTATCATCCACTCAACTGAAATATTTTTAAAATATAATTGGATTGAAATACAAAAAAATAAAGTGCAAAAATCTATTAATCAAAAACAACACTTTGTTTAAGGAGAAGTAACATGCAGTGAAAACAAATATTAAATTTTAACTTTTAAACTTGAACTGAGTAAAAACTCTAAATATGTGATTGCACAGTAATGTTCACTTGTTTGAGGTTGAGGGTGATACTTGGTGGTGTCCCATCTTTTCCACAAGTTCATCAATGTTCGGGGTAAGGCTCTGAGCTGAAGAAATCCTCAGAATTGAGTGGAGGTGTTCAGCAGTAAGTCGACTTCTGTGTGATGTTTTGTTCAGGTTCATCAAAGAAAACAGTTGTTCACACAGGTATGTGCTGCCAAACATAGACAACGTTTGAGCAGCCTGGATGCGCAGCTGGGGCATTGTGCCGGGGAGGAAACGGGCGAACTCCGCAGCACCCACTGCCGCATATTTTGCCCTCAGTGCATCATTGCATTGGAGGTCAATCAACTCCATTTGGAGGTTTGGTGGTGAGCTTTCCACGTCATCAGCAAATGGGTTACCGAGCAGTTCCAACCTGCTTTTTTGTGCTTCAAAGTCAGCAAATCGGCGTCGAAAGTCAGCGGCAAGCATACCTATTTTATCAGCCAACTGTGTGCTCGGGAACGCACTGGTAGAGAGCTTCTCTTTCATGGTCTGGCAGCTGGGAAAGTGGCTCAAATTTTCTTTCCGCATCTGCGTCTCCCACAGAGTCAGTTTGGTTTTAAATGCCTTCACTGTACTGTACATATCAGAGATGACACGATCCCGACCCTGCAGCTGCAAGTTTATTGCATTCAGATGACTCGTAATGTCACACAGAAAAGCCATTTCACACAGAAACATTTCGTCTCGGAGTTGTGTTGTGTCTTTCCCTTTGCTGTCCAAGAACAGACAAATCTCCTCACGAAGCTCGAAACATCTTTGAAGCACCTTTCCCTGGCTTAGCCATCGCACCTCTGTGTGATAAGGCAAATCACCATGCTCCGTTTCTAACTCCGTCAGAAATGCCTTGAACTGGCGGTGATTCAAACCTTTGGCTCTGATAAAGTTAACTGTGCGCGTGATGATGCTCATTACATGCTCCATTTTCAAGGCTTTACCGCACAACGCTTCCTGGTGTATGATACAATGATAAGCTGTCAGCTCACCTGTCGCGTTTTCCTCTTGCATCTTTTCCCGTATCTTCGCCACCAGTCCGCTCCTGTGTCCACACATCGCAGGTGCTCCGTCGGTTGTCAAACCCACGAGTTTTTCCCAAGGCAGCTCCATCTCATTTACACATCTTGACACCTCTTCATACAAATCATGCCCCGTAGTTGTGCCATGCATAGGACGTAAAGCCAAAAACTCCTCTGTCACGCTTAGGTTGGAGTCCACTCCGCGGATGAAAATTGACAACTGGGCAATGTCAGAAATGTCGGTGCTCTCATCCACAGCCAAGGAATATGCAATAAAATCTTTTCCCTTTTTCACAAGCTGCTCTTTTAGATTGATGGACAACTGGTCTACTCTCTCGGCAATGGTGTTTCTGCTCAGACTCACATTTAAAAAGAGTTGCCTTTTTTCTGGGCAAACTTCGTCACAAACTTTAATCATGCAGTTTTTGATGAAATCCCCCTCCGTAAATGGCCGGGCTGATTTAGCGATCTCTTCTGCCAAAATAAAACTGGCCTTAACAGTTGCGTCCGCGTGTGTGTCCGCGTGTTTCGTTTCATAATGTCGTCTCAGATTATACTCTTTCAGTACCGCCACACTTTCTCCACACAGAAGACACACAGGTTTTCCAGCTACCTTCGTGAACATATACTCCGACTCCCACCTTGTTTGAAACCCCCGGTTCTCAGTATCCACCTTCCGTTTTGCCATTTTTGATGGGTATCTGAAAGTTAATTTTACTGTGATGCTGACGACTGCTGTGCCAATAAATATTGAAATGAAGCAGCCTACTGCTCGGTGCGTCACCTTTGCATTGTGGGAAATGTAGTATTGGTGCGTGTAAAAGATCTGCGGGCTGCCGGCTTGCTGCGGGCCGGTTCTAATAATAAATCAAGATCATCCCAGGGGCCGTAAAAAACCTTCTTGCGGGCCGGATGTGGCCCGCGGGCCTTGACTCTGACATATGTGGTATAGAGGGAAATAGTCCTATAATTCCTATAACTACAACCTAAAACGTCTTACCTAGGAATATTGAAGGAACCACCAGCTTTCATATGTTCTCATGTTCTGAGCAAGGTACTTAAACGTTAGCTTTCTTATATGGCACATATTGCACTTTTACTTTCTTCTCCAACACTTTTGTTTTTGCATTATTTAAACCAAATTGAACATGTTTCATTATTTATTTGAGGCTAAATTGATTTTATTGATGTATTATATTAAGTTAAAATAAGTGTTCATTCAGTATTGTTGTAATTGTCATTTATTACAAATACATTTTAAAAATCCGCCGATTTAATCGGTATCGGCTTTTTTTGGTCCTCCAATTATTGGTATCGGTGTTAAAATCATAATCTGTCGACCTCTAGTATGCTGTACCGGTTAAACATGAGCCTATCACAAGAACTGCAGGCTATTACACCACTATTTACCATCACTGAATGTTGAGGCATGAAAGATGAGCGAATGGACTTAAACGGGTGGTAGGCCTATAGCTTACGCTCCAAAATGTGATGTGGTTTGACGAGAATACTGACATTTTGCCAAGGCAGAGATGAGTGGCTGATATTGAGACGCGCGGACAGCAGTGGAGCAATTAATTCTGTCGCCAAAATTGTAACCAATGTCTCTTTCCATTCACCACTGTTTGGTGTCTGGAAATGTGTTGCGAGTGGATCAACGTGCATGAGTAGTCTAGTGAAGGAGCCCTTTGAAGTGATTTTGACAATCATATAAAAACATGACTGGTTGTGTTTATGCCACAGCATATATACAGTTAACAAAAAAAATGTAACCACTCCACAAATTTCTTGTTAACAAACTATAGTTTTGGCAAGTCGGTTAGGACATCTACATTGTGCATGACGCAAGTAATTTTCATAACAATTGTTTACAGACAGATTATTTCACTTATAATTCACTGTATCACAATTCCAGTGGGTCAGAAGTTGACTGTGCTTTTTAAACAGCTTGGAAAATTCCAGATAATTGTCATGATTTTAGAAGTTTCTGACTAAATGACGTCAATTGGAGGTGTACCTGTGGATGTATTTCAGGGCCTACCTTCAAACTCAGTGCCTCTTTGCTTGACATCATGGGAAAATCAAAAGAAATCAGCCAAGACCTCAGGATTTTTTCTTTGTAGATCACAAGTCTGGTTCATTCTTGGGAGCAATTTCCAAATGCCTGAAGGTACCACATTCATCTGTACAAACAACAGTTCGCAAGTATAAACACTATACCACGCAGCCATCATACCGCAATGGAAGGAGATGCTTTCTGTCTCCTAGAGATGAATGTACTTTGGTAAGAGAAATGCAAATCAGTCCCAGAACAACAGCAAAGGACCTTGTGGAGATGCTGGAGGAAACGGGTACAAATGTATCTATATCCACAGTAAAACAAGTCCTATATCGACAACCTGAATGGCCGCTCAGCATGGAAGAAGCCACTGTTCCAAATCCACCATAAAAAAGCCAGACTATTGTTTGCAACTGCACATGGGGACAAAGATCGTACTTTTTAGAGAAATGTCCTCTTGTCTGATGAAACAAAAATATAACTGTTTGGCCATAATTACCATTGTTATGTTTGGAGGAAAATGGAGGCTTGCAAGCCGAAGAACACCATCCCAACCGTGAAGCACGGGGGTGGCTGTATCATGTTGTGGGGGTGCTTTGCTGCAGGAGGGACTGGAGCACTTCACAAAATAGATGGCATCATGAGGGAGGAATAGTATGTGGATTTGGGTCTTCCAAGTGTACAATGACCCCAAGCATACTTACAATGTTGTGGCAAAATTGCTTAAGGACAACAAAGTGAAGGTATTGGAGTGGCCCTGACCTCAATCCCATAGAAAATGTGTGGGCAGAACTGAAAAAGCGTGTGTGAGCATTGATGCCTACAAACCTGACTTGGTTACACCAGCTCTGTCAGGAGGAATGGGCCAAAATTCACCCAACTTATTGTGGGAAGGGAAGCTACCCAAAACGCTTGACCCAAGTTAACCAATTTAAAGGCAATGCTACCAAATACTAATTGAGTGTATGTAAACTTCTCACCCAATGGGAATGTGATGAAAGAAATAAAAGCCGAAATAAATCATTCTCTCTACTATTGTTCTGACATTTCACATTCTTAAAATAAAGTGGTGAGCCTAACTGACCTAAGATTGGGAATTTTTACTAGGCTTAAATGTCAGGAACTGTGAAACTGAGTTTTTGTAAACTGTATGTAAACTTCTGACTTCAACTGTATTTTTTTTATTTAACTAGGCAAATCGGGTTAAGAATAAATTTGTATTTACGATGACTGCTTATACCGGCGAAACCCGGACGATGCTGGGCCAATTTTGCACCTCACGGCCGGTTGTGACAGCCTGGATTCGAACCAGGGTGTCTGTAGTGACGCCTGTAGCACTAAGATTCGCCACTCGGGAGCCCCAATTAAGGTTATACATTTTAAAAGTTAAATGACAAATCTTTGACTAGAGAGGCTTTTGAATTAATAGGGATTCTAAATATAAATCCAGGATTAGGCAGCTGCCTGGAGCGGCAGTTTGACAAGGGTGGCATTTTTCGAGCTCAACTGACCAAGACGCACCTCCAACACCTCACATTAGCATCTTTAAAAGAGAGCTCTTCTTGGACTTCTTTGATGATTGTGGAGCAGTGGCAGCTTCTTTCTCACTCTGGTCCTCTTCAAGAGAGAAGTCTCCCATGGCTGTGTTCCCTACCAGGAGGGCTTCTGTCTCGGGCAGCTTTCACCTTCACCAGCTACTCAGTGGTCATGTAGGTGGTCTTGAACCTTGGGTGCAGAAAGGTAGCCATGGTGAGCAGCTCATCTGTTTCAGGGTTGGTGCATTTTGTCATTCAGGTAATTGAGGACATTCATAATCTCTTGGGTCAGTTTGGCTTCGCCCTCCATTTGATTTCAGAACCTCCGTCTTGAACAAATTGAGGATCGGCTTCAGGTAGTGCACACTCATATATTTCTCTCCTGACAGGGCATCTGTGAAATTCTGGAGGGGCTGCAGTGATGGATTCAAAGGCATCAATGTCTTGCCCAGAGGGTGCAAAGTGCTGTTTTTTTTTCCTGCTGCCAGAACTTGTGTGATGGCCTTTTCCTGCACCAGGACTCTTCCCATCATCTGCAGTCGAGATCCCCACTTTGTCGGGGATTCTGTGATGAGTTTGTGGAGGGTCAGGCTCTGTTTACCCTGTGCACTTGTCTGGGCCTTCTGCTTCTTCTAACTTTAGGAAAATGTGCTGACCACTTTCTTGCACCCTCCAGTGGCCCAGGAAACCAGAGGTTCATTTTGGACACTCCTCTCTGAAAAAATAAAAAGGTGAAAGAGTTGCATATTAATCAATTATTCAATAGAAATAACATTGCATCTGCTATAATTAAAGCATGGACACCGGACATGATTACAAATGTAATCCATTTATAGATTTACAACTTGTGATAAGAGAGCTATGTTGCATTAGAAAACAGGATAGCCTTCTCAATAAATTATTACTGAAAGAAAGAGGATAGATGCATATATTGAAACCATAGGCAATTATAATTAAGCAAGTTAATCCATGCAATGTTGTGTTATTGCACACGTAAACAAATTACAAATATTATAGATTTGCGTAGCTGTATATATTCAGTGTAACATTATAAGAAAGATCAGACCGTGTAGTCAGCTATAACTTTAAATAGAGAACTTAACTATAGTTCTGCATTTTTAAATGTATTTTTAAATTATGTAATTGTTCTACCTAGTTCTGTGTTTTGGACATTTTGAAACTTACCAAAGCAATGTATAGCCTGTGTCCGGAATACCTTAGTCTTGTCCATTTGTTTAGCTCCAATGCTTTGACCATGTTCGATCCGCTGTCTGTAGTCCTGCATACTTGACGTGACTCTTTCAGGCCCCAGGAAGAAAGTGCCTCCCTCAGCCCAGCTGCAATTCTTTCTCCGGTGTGAACATCTGGGAAATGAGAGGTTTGAAGGAATTGGCTTTGCAGCTTCCAGTTGTCGTCAATGTAATGAATCGTGAGGCTAATGTATGGCTCTGTGGTCCGGCCTGATCATAAGTCGGCAGTGGTATAAAGAAGAATGCAGCGTTAGGATTTCGTTGTCAGGACAGTTCTGGCAGACATGTTTTGTGAAGCTCGGGATCTCGTATCTTGGGTCTTGCGTTCAAATCAACTTTCTGAAACTGTCTTTCTCCACAGTTGACTTTGTTCCATGGCTTTCGCTATGTGATACTTAACTGCATTTGTTATCTCATTCCACTTCTTCTTGCTCTTCTTGTCATAGGGAGTACCACTAATGAATGATGCCTTGAGTTATAGCTGAGTGCAGGTCTGACTTGAAGATGTCTTGAGACTTGCTCCGGGTGTTTGTTGCAAGCATTCTGCTAGATTCTTCATATTTGCGCTAGAGGTTGACCGATTTTATGATTTTTCAATGCTGAAACCGATTATTGGAGGACCCCAAAAAAGCTGATGCCGTATATATATAATTTTTTTGTATATATATTTGTAATGACAATTACAACAATACTGAATGAACACTTATTTTAACTTAATATAATACATCAATAAAATCAATTTAGCCAAATAAATAATGAAACATGTTCAATTTGATTTAAATAATGCAAAAACAGTGGAGAAGAAAGTAAAAATGCCATATGTGCCAGGTAAAAAAAGCTAACGTTTAAGTTCCTTGCTCAGAACATATGAAAGCTGGTGGTTCAATATTCCCAGTTAAGACGTTTTAGGATGTAGTTATTATAAGAATTATGACGGGTCGACTATTTCTCTCTCTACCATTTTGTATTTCATATACCTTTGACTATTGGATGTTCTAATAGGCACTTTAGTATTGACTGCCTAATCTCAGGATTTGATAGGCTTGAAGTCATAAACAACACTGTGCTTCAAGCATTGCTAAGAGCTGCTGACAAACGCAGTAAAGTTTCAATGAATGCTTATGAGCCTGCTGCTGCCTACCACCGCTCAGTCAGACTGTTATATCAAGTCATAGACTTAATTATAATATAATAAACACAAATACGAGCCTTTGGTCATTTAATATGGCCCAATCCGGAAACTATCATTTCGAAAACAAAACGTTTTTTCTTTCAGGGAAATACGGAACTGTTACGTATTTTATCGAACGGGTGGCAACCTTAAGTCTAAATATTTCTGTTACATTGCACAAACTTCAGCTGAGTGATAGAGATACTCTCAATGATCGGCTATGAAAAGCCAACTGACATTTACTCCCGAGGTGCTGACCTCTGTGGCACCCTCGGCAACTACTGTGATTATTATTATTTGACCATGCCGGTCATTTATGAACATCTTGGCCATGTTCTGTTATAATCTTCACCCGGCACAGCCAGAAGAGGACTAAGCCACCCCTCATAGCCTGGTTCCTCTCGGTTTCTTCCTAGGTTTTGGCCTTTCTAGGGAGTTTTTCCTAGCCACCGTGCTTCTACACCTGCATTGCTTGCTGTTTGGGGTTTTAGGCTGGGTTTCTGTACAGCACTTATATCAGCTGATGTACGAAGGGCTATATAAATACATTTGATTGAAGTTATGTCATAATTATGTAAAATTTTGGCATATTAGTTCCCAACGTCCCAGGCGGCCCAAACTGCTGCATATACCCTGACTCTGCTTGCACTGGAACGCAAGAGAAGTGACAATTTCCCTAGTTAATATTGCCTGCTAACATTAATTTTTTAACTACATATGCAGGTTAAAAAATATATACTTGTGTATTGATTTTAAGAAAGGCATTGATGTTTATGGTTAGGTTCATTGGTGAAACGATTTGGCTTTTTTTCGCGGATGGGCTTTTGCTAAATCATCACCCGTTTGAAGTAAGCTGTGATTCGATAAATTAACAGGTTGGTTATATGCAACGCAGGACAAGCTAGTTAACCTAGTAATATCATCATCCATGTGTAGTTAACTAGTAATTATGTGAAGTTTTTTTATAAGATACATTTAATGCTAGCTAGCAACTTACATTGGCTCCTTGCTGCACTTGCGTAAAAGGTGGTCAGCCTGCCACGCAGTCTCCTCACGGATTGCAATATAATTGGCGTCCAAAAATGCAGATTACCGATTGTTATGAACTTGAAATCGGCCCTAATTATTCAGCCATGCCGATTTTAATCGGTCAACCTCTAATTCGCGCACACATTCAGTGTTTTCAGGTAGTGAAATATATTGCTAGTGTTTCCACCTCTGGCTAGCATAATACATTGACTGGTTATCTTAAAGCGAAACCAGTTCCAAACCACAGAGGCCCCCCTTCTCTTTTTTTTCCTTCTTTTCTAACCAATTCTTTGTCCTGCAAATCAACCTCAACTGTTATGTTCCTTGTCTTCGGTCATCCTCAATGCTTGCCTACACGTTTTACACTTTTGCTAACGAAAGGAGTTTACTTCACTAAATGTTTGTGTACTCTGCAGTTGCGCATGCTTGTTTGTATACTTTGATTGGTAGGCAGATTGCGTGTAACATCCATGCTTCTAGTTTTTTTTCTTTGCTAAAAAAGGCTATGTTTTTAGTAAAAGAGAAACAATTTGAGGCCGTAACACACGCCTGAAGTCTTGATTGAAACAACGGCTTATTTTATTAATTCATCATGACATGCACGACATGGCAAAATCCATATCATGGTAAAACGTCATACCGGTATTCGCGTTCATCCCGCTATACCGCCCACCCCTACAAAAGATGTAACGCTGATGCTTATGGGGATATGTTATTTGTATCTGAAATTCTGATGCTGCCTTGAATTTTGAGGAGACACAAAATGGACCTATTCGTCCCTAATTAATTGAGCTTTTCACTTTCTGACAAGATGTTTAAAACCAGGAAGCTTTTAGGGAAGCCCTTCTCTTGGGTTAAACTACGGATGAGTAGCCCAGAGTTGAAGCTTATTTTTCTGCATCAGGTGAGCAGCCTCTGTCAGGGTGGATGAGTGACTTTTGAAAGTGTCATGTTTAGATTCATACGGATGTCTAATATTATTGAATTATTTGCAAACCGCAACCGTTTCATTGGAAATAAGACACTTGGGATTGACATTGGAGAAATATGGTAAGAATGCCTATTTCGCTGTTATCCACCTTTTTGAGACTTTTTCAGAGCGACATTTTCTCTTGATTGCAAGCTGTTTTTCCTCAATCAATGCACCAAGAAATATATATAAAATAACAAGATTTTTAGCAGTGTAATCAGATTGAAAATAGACCCCATTCACATGGCGCAGCACAGCTCCCAGAAAATCAGCTTTCAAACTGGATTTCGTAGCTAAGGTAAAACGCTAATTGTGCTCATAGATTATGCATGTGTGTACTACACATTGAGACATACAGCCGAAAGTGGGAGGTTTAAAAAATATTTAATAGTCCTAAATTTCCAGAGCATGTCTTTAATATGCTAACCTTGTTTTAGCAGCGACTCATTCAGCCTTTTAATTTAGCAATTATTCCTATGCTGCTTGTTTTGCTTTGCCTAATCAAGCGTCCGTAATGAAACATCATGGAGTTTATCATTCATTGGCCAATCTGTGCACCTCCCACTGCTCTATTTAGAATCCAAACCCCCCCACTTCAAGCATTTATTCAGGGATTTAAATAGTGAGATTTCATAAACCAAACAAAGGAATACACTTGAGGTCGTTTTAGCCTGGATCTGAGGCTTTCCATTCCCTGTGTTTTCTCTTTTCAATAGCAGATAGTTCAGCTTCTTAACCAAAATAGAAAGAGTTGACATAGAGAGGAGATAAGGTTGGTGGACTGACTAACATACACTCAGGCTTTTGACTCCGTGCCTGACAGTGCTACAGTATGTGATTGCATTGCAAACGTGTCTGTTGTAAGGGACAGGTGTGTGTCGGCAGGTGAGGAAGCAGCTAGAAGGGACGTGTGTGTGTGGTGGAGAGAAGGGTTTTTGTATTTATTCCTCTTTGGGTTTAGTGGCGCCAGAGAAGATGGCTGCGGTTAACTAATTGTTCAGTTTAAAAAATAAAAAAAAATAATCATTATTTGTAGCTTTTGTACATAATGTTTCTGTCTCTTATGATCAAAAAGAGCTTCTGGATATCAGAACAGCAATTACTCACCTCATACTGGACAAAGATTTATTTTTTCTTTAACGAGTCCTACGCAAAGAATTTACTTCAGACACTGGACAGCTCCCAAATCCCCATCATTCGCATGAAGAAGAGACAGAGATGTAGGTTGTTGTGCCTGGTAATTAATCAGACGGCGAATGGATAACCCGCATCTGCCATCAGTCTTATTAGCCAACGTGCAATTATTGGATAATAAACTGGATGAGCTCCGATCAAGACTATCCTACCAACAGGACATTTAAAAACTGTCATCTTAAGTTTCACCGAGACGTGGCTGAACTACAACATGGCTAACATACAGCTGGCTGGGTTTTCCGTGCATCAGAAAAATAGAACAGCTGCCTCCGATAAGACAAGGGGTGGCGGTCTGTGTCTATTTGTCAATAACAGCTGGTGCACGAAATCTAATATTATTGAAGTCTCAAGGTTTTGCTCACCTGAGGTAGAGTATCTCATGATAAGCTGTAAACCACACTATTTACCATGAGTTTTCATCATATATATTTTTCGGAAGCTGTCTATTTACCGCCACAAACAGATGCTGGCACTAAGACCCAACTCAACAAGCTGTATAAAACCATAAGCAAACAAGAGAATGCTTATCCAAATGTGGCGCTCCGAGTGGCCAAGGACTTTAATGCAGGGAAACTTAAATCCGTTTTACTTAATTTCTACCAGCATGTCACGTGCAACCAGAGGGGAAAATAACTCTAGACCACCTTTACTCCACACACAGAGATGTGTACAAATCTCTCTCTTGCCCTCCAGTTAGCACATCTGACCATAACTCTATCCTCCTGATTCCTGCTTACAAGCAAAAACTAAAGCAGGAAGCACCAGTGACTCACTCAGTATGGAAGTGGTCAGATGGCGCATATGCTAAGCTACAGGACTGTTTTTCTAGCACAGACTGGAATATGTTCCGGGATTCTTCGGATGATATGGTGTACTCCTCAATGCCAGTCACAGGCTTCATCAATAAGTGCATCGATGACGTCGTCCCCACAGTCACCGTACGTACATGCCCCAACCAGAAGCCATGGATTACAGGCAACATCTGTACTGAGCTAAAGGATAGAGCTGCTGCTTTCAAGGAGCGGGACTCTAACCCTGACGCTTGTAATAAATCCCGCTATTCACTCCAACAAACCATCAAACGGACAAGCGTTAACACAGGACTAAGCTTGAATCCTACTACACCAGCTCCGACTCGCATCGGATGTGGCAGGGCTTGCAAACTATTACAGACTACAAAGGGAAGCACAGCCACGAGCTGCCAAGTGACACGAGCTAAACAGACGAGCTAAATAACTTCTATGCTCGCTTCAAGGTAAGCAACACTGAAGCCTACATGAGAGGACTAGCTGTTCTGGAAGAATGTGTGATCGCCTCCGTAGCCGATATGAGTAAGACATTTTAAACAGGTCAACATTCACAAGGCCATGGCCAGACTGATTACCAGAACGTGTACTCCGAGCATGCGTTGACCAACTGACTGTCTTCACTGACATTTTCAACCTGTCCTTGACCGAGGCAGTATTATACCAAGATTTTCAAGCAGACCACCGTAGTCCCTGTGCCCAAGAACACCAAGGTAATCTGCCTAAATGACTACTGACCCGTAAGCACTCACATTTGTAGTCATGAAGTACTTTGAAATGCTTGTCATGGCTCACATCAACACCATTATCCCAAAAACCTAGACCCACTCCAAACCTAGACCCACTCCAAAAACCTAGACCCACTTGCATACCGCCCCAACAGATCCACAGATGACGCAATCTCGATTGCACTCCACACTGCTCTTTCCCACTTATAACATGAAATTAAATTTAAAACAGAACTTCAACAAAAGTGCATAGTCCAGCAGCATATATCAAAATTAAGTGACATAGCAGTACCTTAAACTAAATAGGACTACTTGAGACTGGTTACTCAATCTGATAAAAATTATTTAACTTTTTTCCCAAGTTTTTCTTTAAGAAGATTAGTCTATCTACATTTTCTGGAATGAGCACAGATCGGCTTGCTGTGACAATGTCAGCCGCTGTGGAGAATACCCTCTCGCGAGGGACACTCGCGAGGGACAGAGGTCCCAGGCACAGCCAGGTAGCACCTTGCTAATATGGCAACATGATGATATATTAACTCCTTGGTCTTCCACCATGTAAGTGGATCAGCATCCAGGGGAATACAGTCCACTTCCCTGTATGAGGTCACCACCTCCTCGATGAGCTTGACCTTTGACTTGGTTCCCTGCTCCCCCCAAAAGCCCAGCCATGGCAGACTTCTTTTCTGGAGGAGAACCCCTGTCATCTGCAGTCTCTGGAGAGGGGTTGGCGCCTGTGGTATCTGTGGCTTGATCCTGCAGAATTCAATTATATGAAAATCTCTGAAGTGGCTTAAAGATATGATTTGTTGTTTGAAATGTATATTAGACACAATACTTTAATTGTTAACTTACTAATAAGCTAAATGTCACATTAAGGAAATAAATACAATACCTGTTGTATATTGGTCACATTCTCTGCTGTGAGTTCATTGTAGACTCTCAGACGAGCAGCAGCATCCAGGTGCAGCAGGGACTTGAACCGGGGGTCCAAAGCGGTGCTCTTGTGTAAGAAGTCTTGGACGCCAGGGTCAGCATATCTAGGCTCCAGGTTAACTCTGATAGCAGTCTTGACGTCCCTTACTGCGAGTTCATCTTCATCAGATGCCACCATTGATTTCAGGATCATTGTTTACATAGGACCATGGAAACTGACGGAATGCTTGCAGTGCATCTCAGTGTTGTGACTGTTTTGAGAGGTTTGCACACTTTGATAACTTCCTCTGCTAGTCTTATGTCATTTTCAGACAGTCACAATATGTTTTGACATTCTTCCTCACAGCTTGACACCGCAACTTTCTGCTCAAGGTATCTCTCAACGATGTTATGGCTTGAATTCCATCTAGCAGGGACATCTTGGATTAGTTTGTGGTTTGGCAGCTCCAGCATCTCTTGTTTTGTCTTGAAAACATGTGCAGGAGTTGTGCTTTTATGAAAAAAGGATACCACCTTCCTGATCTTTGCTAGGAGGCGAGAGATTGGATTCACTGACATTGCTTTTTGAGATGCTATATTAAGGATGCTTTACTGTACTGACATTACATCTGTGGCCACAATCCAGCTAGTGCAACTGCTTTTACAATATTTCTAGCGTTGTTAGTGGTCACAGGAATCGTTACATTATCCCCCTCCAACTTCCACAAGGCAACTACTACCCTTAGCTCTTACCCCAAGTTTACACTGGTGTGACTACTGTCAAGGGGACGTCCAGGTTTTCTTAACAGCTTTTACCCCCAAGCCATAAGACTCCTGAACAGCTAACCAAATGGCTTTGCGGACTATTTGCGTTGACTGTTATTTTATTGTTGCGCTATAATTATTATAATAATTTTTTTCATTTGTATTTATTTGTTTACTTCAGTTTATTTAGTAAATACTTTCTTAACACGTATTAGTAAGCATTTCATTGTATTCAGCGTATGTGACAAATAACATTTATTTGGTAGTTATCCAAGGCCATAGTTGCTGTCTTGGGATCTGACTCAGCAATCAGCACCTTATGCCACAAAATGATTGTGGTGGGATAGCATTTGATGGCAAATCACATGTTATTCCATTCGATCTATTCTATTCTGGAAGCATGGGAAAAAAAATGTGAAGGTACTCCCTTCCTGTGGTGTTAGCCATATAATCATCCATCCACCCTTCACCAGCATAGCAGCAGTACAGGGTGGAGCAGCAGCTTGACACTCATCCTGACTGACACACAAAACCATGGCAACAGTGTAAAATTCTCACTTTGTAACCCCTGGAAACGAATGACCTTGAGCCCTCCGTCCCCTGGCGCTCGTTAGTGTGACCGGCATCTACCACACGTCTGAGGTTAGGGGGTGCTGTGGATAGGGAGAGTGTGTCTGGTGGCTGAAGCATCAGTATTTTGTCCACTCTTGTCTGTTTTTCCTCGTGCCATGTTATACACATCATATAGGGCTACAACTGTAAATCTCGCTCAAAAGACGAGCCTATTATTGACCAGATGTGACCAATGGACAAAATAATTTCCACCTTGGGCCTCCCTAGTGGCGCACCGGTCCTAGCGGCGTCTCTACAGATCCGTGTCCGATCCCGGAATGTGTCGCAGTAGGCTGCGACCGGGAGGCAGCGCACAGCTAGCCCTGTGTCTTCTGGGTTTGTGGATGGTTTGGCCGGCTTGGATGTCCTTGTTCCATCGCACTTTAGCACTGTTCTGAGCTTTGCACACTCTCGGCATTCAAGATGTCATCAAGGGGTGACTATTTGAAGAATCTCTAATATATAAAATATATTTTGATTTGTTTGACACTTTTTTTTTTTGTTTACTACATGATTCCATATGTTTTATTTCATAGTTGTGTTTGAACTATTATTCTACAATGTAAAAAATTAAGAAAAACCCTGGACTGAGTAGGTCTCCAGACTTTTGTATGTGTGTGTGTGTGTGTGAAATGTCAGAATAAAGTGACTTACTTACATTCTTAAAATAAAGTAGTGATCCTAACGTAAGACAGGGAATTTTTACTAGGATTGAATGTCCGGAATTGTGAAACTGAGTTTAAATGTATTTGGCTAAGGTGTATGTAAACTTCCGACTTCAACTGGATGTATATATGTGTGTGTGTGTGTGTGTGTGTGTGTGTACACCTACATACATACATACAGTGGGGCAAAAAAGGGCAAGGGCATTGAAGATGAAACGTGGCTGGGTCTTTCAGCATGACAATGATCCCAAACACACTGCCCGGGCAACGAAGGAGTGGCTTCGTAAGAAGCATTTCAAGGTCCTGGAGTGGCCTAGCCAGTCTCCAGATCTCAACCCCATAAAAAATCTTTGGAGGGAGTTGAAAGTCCGTGTTGCCCAGCAACAGCCCCAAAACATCACTGCTCTAGAGGAGATCTGCATGGAGGAATGGGCCAAAATACCAGCAACAGTGTGTGAAAACCTTGTGAAGACTTACAGAAAGTGTTTGACCTCTGTCATTGCCAACAAAGGGTATATAACAAAGTATTGAGAAACTTTTGTTATTGACCAAATATTTATTTTCCACCATAATTTGCAAATACATTCATTAAAAATCCTACACTGTGATTTTCTGGATTTTTTTTTCTCATTTTGTCTGTCATAGTTGAAGTGTACCTATGATGAAAATTAGTCATCTTTTTAAGTGGGAGAACTTGCACAATTGGTAGCTGACTAAATACTTTTTTGCCCCACTGTACACACACACACACACACACACACACACACAGATATGCATATATACACTCGCTCGCTCCACCGGTCAAAAGTTTTAAAACACCTACTCATTCAAGAATTGTTTTATTTTATTTTTGCTCGCTGGACAAATGACAAGGTCAGGCCACCGTCCCACATACTTTAATGGTTACTTTGGGTTGGAGTTCTTTGGCTCAAGTCCCGACATAGGCTTTAATTACTATTAATTATGCTTACACCGTAAGCAAGTTCATTATCCAAGGTTATTTTCCAAACGGCGGCCAGTCAGTCTGGCAGTCTGTTAGAGATTACACAGGCCCTAGAACAGCACTGCCCACGCGTCTCATTCCAGTCCCACCAGTTCAACAGACTTCTTCACTACTGAGTCAATAGTTAAAGCTGTTTAATGGAAGGTCTCCCTCATTTAGTGAGTACTTGGCTTTTTATATAATAGATTATATAATAGATGAAGACGTGTGATTGTGTGTGTGTGTGTGTGTGTGTGGACAGAGGTGTTATGCCCATAGGGGGCACAGGGGCACGTGCTGACCTCGGACAAACAAATGTTTGTTGTTTCTCTGTAATACTACTAGCCACCTAGCTAAAGCCAACTTCAGCCATTTCAGGCTATCAATCAAGTTTGAGTAGCTAGGTTTGTGGACTTAACTAAATGTACTGAATAGGACTCACATTTAAAAATATTTTACCCAGATTTTAGCAGAGATGGAGAAGCATATTTAGTTTATTTAAAAATATATTTTTTTTAAAGAACCACTAGTCTGGAGGATTCAGACTGCAAGGGATACATGCGGGCCCCGACAGAGAGCATTGCGGCGTGGTCTGCATTTTTCAGGCTGCGGTTGGGAGCAGGCGGTCAGATCAGATGCAAGTTGTCCTGCTCCTTAAAGGTAGGCTATAACATGTATCTCGAGAAAGTGCAAGTGTCCACTCTGCACTCTTCAAACCACATCTTGCCTATTTGTTGATATAGCCCAAGAATACCTACCGATAGCCTAATTATAATGGGCCCAGTGAGAATCTCTGGTAATTTAACCTATTTCTTAGGTTATTTTTGTGCATTTTGATATTGACTATAGGGTGCAATGTTGCTGTCAAGTGAGCTTTGTCGTCACATAGTTCTAAAATAACATAGCGAGACTGCGGTTGAGTTCCAGACCATTTCTTGCGGTAGCAGGTGGGAGTCGGACACAGACAGCAGGTGTGGGCGGGGGCAGGCGGGAGCGAGATGAATAAATCTGTGTAAACCCGCACAGGCCTCTAATACAGAAAGCTGAAGAGGTATGCTTAGAAGTGCATAACATTTTACATTGAATGTAAGCATAATGATTATGGCTCTCGATTGCAGGAACAGGATTTCAGGTGTTTGAAAAATGCTAAATTATCCAACTTTGGGGAATGGCAGTCTAACTCTCCTCCAACCCCCCCCCCCCCCCCCCCAGTCGGCATGACTGGCTGCCTGTCAGAGTACCAGCAGCAGCATGGTGGTGTAGTACTGAACTAGGAGGAGCAGGAGATGAGCAGCTTTAGTTGTCTAGTCAGCTGACTACAGCGTTTTCTCTGTGTGTGTGTGTTTGCAATCCCATGTGTGCTCATGTTCACATATGTATGTGAGCTTTAAGTGTGGGCATCCTGTTTTCATGATGGAAAAAAAACACATTTGAATACCTGTGTAGTGAAAGGGGGATTTGAGATTTACAACCTACAGAAAGACCAAGGTCACCATTGTCACATGACAGCCAAGAGCACAGTCGGCACATAGACACAGGACAGGTGACATCATCAAACGATGCTATATGAGACTTCTGCTTTGTCCATTGTTGGACAAATTGATACTCTTTTATATAACATCCCCATTGGGCTTCCCTCTGCCTGTACGGTCTCTGTACACGGCCTGCCTGAAACTCTCTAGCCTAGCCTATAGCTATCGCATTGGGAGGGGGGATTCATGCATGATTCTGCAGTGATCCTTTAAAGATTCCTTCTCCATGAAGTCAGTACTCATTCTGATGTTCAGTGAAAACAATATGTACACTTGTCAGGATGTATAAAATCCTGTGAACATCTGTAATAACTGATACTGTAATAATAAGTATTTGATGTTTTGTTCTTCTAGGAGACCCTCCAGCAGCTGGTGGCGATGCCTCTCCCCAACGTGCTGGTGCTGGGCAGGAACCCTCTCAGTGGTACGTCCTTCATCTGACTGACCTGCTAACAATGCAAACTGTTACAGACTGTTACATGTCATGGCTGATCAGTGTGTAATACACACTCTGTTACACTGGGATATGATGTGCTTTTTAAACCCTTTATAACTTCATTATTATGCAACGTACGTGTAGGTTGTTTGCATTTCACATTCCCCTTTTATCTTGTGTGTAGATTTGATTTCCCCCAGCTAGAATTAGTCTTGGTTCTCTCAATATTGGCTGGTGAAATAAAATTAAGATCAAACCAGCCATTGATTGTATTGTCAAAATACGGTGATTTGGGAAACAATATGCTGGTTTATTGAATCTTGAATCGTTCTGCTACTGTGAAATTTAGCTAGAATCTGCATCTAGAGTGAAGACCTAGACAACACAGCCATGAAATTCAATACTCCTATGTGCAAAGTATTATCAGACCAACTCAAAGTCCTGAACCAAAACATGTGGCATTCCAGTCTCTTTCCAATGACCTTTGACCCTGGTGGTGTGCAGCGGTGCTGGTATCTGGAGCCATCTGAAAGTGATTGACCATGTGGCTTTTATTATGCAGTCATTAAGGCTCAATGGGGTATGGGCCTATTATCAGTACTATGGGAATCCACCCCAGGCTCTGATTATTAACCCAACCTCTGTCCTCAACACCACAAAACCCCACTCCTCTGAGCCCACTAACTAACTCATCTGGTCGTCCCCACCCCAGACTGTCTGACTTCCACACTGAATATCACTTCGATTCAGTCTGATCCAGCTTCAAAATGGAAAGCACTTTGACCAGCTAGAACACAATGTGCTCTTAAAGGCTCATCTCCTGTTCAATGTGGACAGTCATGCCCTGTCTGTGTCTTTCTAGTGAAACTACTTCTCCTTGGGTGCAACGATCAAGCCTTTATTTCAGAGACTGGACACGGGTGTCCGTTGCATGCCACGTGGAGAGCAGTTTGTACCTACTTTGTATTGCTGACATTGTTTGATTCTATTGTGGTCGTTTAGATGCCAGAGGAGTGTCTCTTTTCAGAAACAATGGCAACCGTATGGAGATATGTGCTCTCCAGGTGGAGAGGTGGAGGCAGGGCAGAGTGGCAGTCATCAGCAACGCTGTGTGGGGTTGTGGGAAGGTCAGGAAACCTGAAGTCACATTTAGAAACCTGAAGATGGTTAGAGCACCTGGGGCCTCATTTATAACCGTTACATAAATTGAACACTAAATATCTGTGTGCGCCATTTCTGAAAAGACTGCAAAAATATTGAGATTGATAAACCTGGCGCACGCCATACATCATACCTGCCGTAAAAGATAGTGCAAGCGTGAACAAGCATTATAACTGCATCTGAAAAATGCCCATCATTCACCTTTTATGGGGACAATAACACCCTTATTTGCTGTATGGTTTGGAAGTATTGGAAATAGGCCAAGATGGTATCTAAAGGAAAATTTAATGGCAAACTTGATCAAATGTCTTTGGAGGGGTTAGCAGACTGCGTGTTTCATTTTTGCAGTGACATTTGCTTTATCTGACTGTTTCTGAAGGTCAAAAACAATAGCAAATTGTTGTGGACCAGTAAACAGATCGTTTGAATGCAATCATGTTTTGCTTTCACTTTTTCCCGAACCTAAATATTCTGCACTGCCCACAAATTCTGAAACATTGTCTACTCTGGGGGGAAAAAATAAACAACAGTAGACCTACGTACAGTGGTAGCCTATACATGTTCACCTGTTAATCTTATGAACTGTGCTCCCTGTCGGATGCAAAGAGCAAAAACTTTAAATGACAGAAGTCTATCTAATAGGCCCAATTTAAATGAGATGCGTGCATGGTAATTTGTTGTGTAGCCACGTCGGGAATATGAGCTCCACTGTCTCAGCACAAGGATACTACTTTTGCCTGCAATGTAATACTTCAACCAATAGAAACTGCGTACACGTGGTCTAAAGTTTGCGGGAGGATAAGCACATTCTCACTTCAAGCTCAGTTTTTATAAATGGCAAGTTTTGCGTGATCTGGGCACACGCATACGCACAAAATATGCTATGTTTATAAATGAGGCCCTTGGGGAAATAAGTGATTTATAAAATCAGTTTCAGTTGGAAGTGAAATTAGCAAAAGTATGGTATTTTATCAGAGGAACCATGAGTAGTCCCTGACTCACGTTATAGACATATATAATGAATAACAATTATTGGGCCAATTGACAAAATACACTGACTGTACAAAACATTAGTAACACCTGCTCTTTCCATGACATAGACTGACCAGGTGAAAGCTATGATCCCTTATTGATGTATTGTTAAAGAAAGGTTTTTAAGCCTCGAGTCAATTGAGACATGGATTGTGTATGTGTGCCTTTCAGAGGGTGAATTGGCAAGACAAAAGATTCAAGTGCCTTTGAATGGGGTAGGTGCTGGGCGCACTGGTTTGAGTGTGTCAAGAACTGTGACGCTGCTGGGTTTTTCACCTGTATGCCCCAGCGTCACTGAGGCCTTGTGCCCCTGCTCCCTGTGAACAATGGCTGGGCAGGAAGGGTTGCAGCAATGAGGGGTAAGTCACTGTCTGTGCGCCCCTGTGAGTTTCCTGCCAGGAAGAGCGGAGTGTAGCGACCGAGGGAAGGAGCCACACTAGGCGCATACAGCACTATCATAACAAAGCCTGCAGAGCCAGGGCTTCTGAAGGGAAATTTCCATCTATTTTTAAACCACCCCCTCTCTCCTCTTGCTCTCTTTCTCATTCTCTCGCCACATCTTGCTCTCTCCCCCATCTCTCTCTTTCTCTCGCATGCTCGCTCGCCATGCTTGGTTCAGTCAGCTTCTTAAATTATTCATCCTGCGCCTGCCTGCTCCTTTATCTTCAGCGCTCAAGAAGATTTGCCTTTCTAAATCACTGTACAGGCTTCTGTGTGTAGGCTCTACTGTGTGTGTGTGTATGAATCCTTCTTAAGGCTTTCAGTTTGAAGAAAAAGCATTTAGAAGGCATTCGCAACAGCTGGCCTTGTGTACTCAGAATAGAATCCAGAACGGACTACTCTCATATTCCCTAAAGGACCACACACACCACACACATTGTCGATCTGCCGCTTGTTCGGTGTGGTGTGTTAGAGACCACCCGCTGATGGACATCCCGACTGCCAACATTTTTGCGCAATTCTACATGAAGAATGGTTGGCAAATTATGGCCTGAAATCTGTTCAGAGGTGCTAAGTACTCTTGGCCGACAAAAGATATTGTATGTCCTAGCCTTTTATAGATGTTGTTTAGCTTTGATGGGCCTCAACATTTTCAAATCGTCGTCCGTTCTGTCCATATCCTATCTATCAGAATATTATCTTGAGTTATTCATTGCGACCTTAACACTTTTTTTTATATGAATAGACTTGGGCATTTTGACATGTCCCTCTGTCACTGTCTAGGAAGATCTTTAACCCAAACATTTCTCCCAAGTTTTCACGATTATCGTAAAACCCTAGTTATTTTGTTACTTTGACAGTCATTTCTGAATATTATTTTGTGTGATTTTAATTTCAAGGTCAACCCTGTTACTTAACTCTTGTTTTAATATGGTGAATTTATATATTTTTTTCCCCTAAAGAAACATTGAACATCATACTGTAAGGTTGTGAATATAGGCCAGTAGTTATTTTTCTTACTTCAGTCTGGGCCACAAACATTGTTAGTTTAGCTGAGACCTGTGTTTTGATCCTCTGGATGTCCTGTGTGGACATCTGTAAGGATTCCAGATGGCATAGGGGGAATCTGGTCTTCAAGGATGATGTCATTAGGATGAGTGAAACACTGATGTCATAATGAGTTGTTTATTAGCCACAGATATAAGCCAGCTCAGCTGAAGTGTTACAGGTCATAATTTTTATCATGGCTTTTATAATCAGTTGACTTGACACTATAGCAGTACATTTAACACCAAATGCCCCTTAGAAGCATTATTGCGTTGTATACAGTGCATTTAGAAAGTATTCAGACCACTTGGCTTCTTCCACATGTTATAGTCTTATTCTAAAATTAATTCAATTGTTCCCCCCCCTCATCAATTTACACACATAATGACCAAGCAAAACTGAAATATCACAATTACATACATACACAGACCCTTTACTCAGTACTTTGTTGAAGCACCTTTTGGCAGCGATTACAGCCTCAAGTCTTCTTGGGTATGGCACACTACAAGCTTTGCACACCTGTATTTGGGGAGTTTCTTCCATTCTTCTCTGGAGATCCTCTCGAGCTCTGTCAGGTTGGATGGGATGTGTCGCTGCACAGCTATTTTCAGGTATCTCCAGAGATGTTAGATCGGGTTTAAGTCCGGGCTCTGGCTGGGCCATTCAAGGACAGACTTGTCCCGAAGCCACTCCTGCATTGTCTTGGCTGTGTGCCTAGGGTCGTTGTCCTGTTGGTAGGTGAACCTTCGCCCCAGTCTGAGGTCCTGAGCTCACTGGAGCAAGTTTTCATCAAGAATCTCTCTGTACTGCGCTCCATTTATCTTTCCTTCGATCCAGCAGCTGAAAAATAATCCCCAGCATGCTGCTGCCACCACCATGCTTCACCATAGGGATGGTGCCAGGTTTCCTCCAGACGTGAATCTTGGCATTCAGGCCAAAGAGTTCAATCTTGGTTTCATCAGACCAGAGAATCTTGTTTCTCATGGTCTGGGATAGAGGTTGACCGATTGATCGGAATTGCTGATTAATTAGGGGTGATTTCAAGTTCTCATAACAATCGGTAATCTGCATTTTTGGACACCGATTGTGGCTGATTTTAAAATAAAAAATAAAAATGTAGTATTTTTATTTTCTTTTACACCTTTATTTAACTAGGCAAATCAGTTAAGAACACATTCTTATTTTCAATGATGGCCTAGGAACGGTGGGTTAACTGCCTCGTTCAGGGGCAGAACGACAGATTTTTACCTTGTCAGCTCGCGGATTCGATCTTGCAATCTTCTGGTTACTAGTCCAACGCTCTAACCACCTGCCTTACATTGCACTCCACGAGGAGCCTGTGTGGCAGGCTGACTACCTGTTACGTGAGTGCAGCAAGAAGCCAAGGTAAGTTGCTTGCTAGCATTAAACTTATCTTATAAAAAAAAACTACAGCCGTAACATAATCACTAGTTAACTACACATGGTTGATGATATTACTAGTTTATCTAGCGTGTCCTGCGTTGCATATAATCGATGCTGTGCCTGTTAATTTCTCAGCTCATTTGCGAAAAAAGCACTGTCGTTGCACCAATGTGTACCTAACCATAAACATCAATGCCTTTCTTTAAAATCAATACACAAGTATATATTTTTAAACCTGCATATTTAGTTAAGATTTCCTGCTAACATGACTTTCTTTTAACTAGGGAAAATGTGTCACTTCTCTTGCATTCAGTGCAAGCAGAGTCAGGGTATATGCAGCAGTTTGGGCTGCCTCGTGAACTGTGTGAAGACCATTTATTCCTAACAAAGCCTGTAATTAATTTGCCAGAATTGTACATTATTATGACATAACATTGAAGGTTGTGCAATGTAACAGCAATATTTAGACTTAGGGATGCCACCCGTTAGATAAAATACGGAACGGTTCCGTATTTCACTGAAAGAATAAACATTTTGGTTTCGAAATGATAGTTTCTGGATTTTACCATATTAATGACCTAAGGCTCGTATTTCTGTGTGTTATTAAGTCTGATTTGATAGAGCAGTCTGAGTGGTTGTAGGCAGCAGCAGGCTCGTAAGCATTCATTCAAACAGCACTTTTGTGCGTTTGCCAGCAGCTCTTCGTTGTGCTTCAAGTATTGAGCTGTTTATGACTTCAAGCCTATCAACTCCCGAGATTAGGCTTGTGTAACCGATGTGAAATGGTTAGCGTGGTGCGCGCTAATAGCGTTTCAATCGGTGACGGCACTCGCTCTGAGACCTTGAAGTAGTTGTTCCCCTTGCTCTGCAAGGGTCGCGGCATTTGTGGAGCAATGGATAACAATGCTTCGCGTGTGGCTGTTTTTGATGTGTTTCTGGTTCGAGCCCAGGTAGGGTCGAGGAGAGGGATGGAAGCTATACTGTTACACTGGCAACACTAAAGTGCCTATAAGAACATCCAATAGTCAAAGGTACATGAAATACAAATGGTATAGAGAAAAATTGTCCTATTATTCCTATAATAACCTCAACCTAAAACTTCTTACCAGGGAATATTGAAGACTCATGTTAAAAGGAACCACCAGCTTTCATATGTTCTCATGTTCTGAGCAAGGAACTTAAACGTTAGCTTTCTTACATGGCACATATTGCACTTTTACTTCTCCAACTCTTTGTTTTTGCATTATTTAAACCAAATTGAACATGTTTCATTATTTATTTGAGGCTATATTGATTGTATTGATGGATTATACTAAGTTAAAATAAGTGTTCATTCAGTATTGTTGTAATTGTCATTATTACAAATAAATACATAGAAATTGTCCGATTTAAAATCGGTATCGGCTTTTTTTGGTTCTCAAATAATCGGTCGACCTCTAGTCTGGGAGTCTTTAGGTTCCTTTTGGCAAACTCCAAGCGGACTGTCGTGCCATTTTACTTAGGAGTTGCTTCCGTCTGGCCACTCTACCATAAAGGTCTGATTGGTGGAGTGCTGCAGAGATGGTTGTCCTTCTGGAAGGTTTATCCCATCTCCCCAGAGGAACCTTGGAGCTCTGTCAAAGTGACCATTGTGTTCTTGGTCACCTCCCCGACCAAGACCCTTCTCCCCGATTGCTCAATTTTGCCCCTGGCCAGCTCAAGGAAGAGTATTGTTGGTTCCAAACTTGTTCCATATAAGATTGATGGATGCCACTGGGTTCTTGGGGACCTTCAATATTGCAGACATTTTTTGTTAACTTTCCCCAGATCTGTGCCTCGACACAATCCCGTCTCGGAGCTCAACGAACAATTCCTTCAACCTCATGGGTTGGTTTTTGCTCTGACATGCACTGTCAACTGTGGGACCTTATAGACAGGTGTGTGCCTTTCCAAATCATGTCAAATAATTTGAATTTACCAAAGGTGGACTCCAATCATGTTGTGGAAACATCTCAAGGATGATCAATGGAAACCGAATGCATCTGAGCTCAATTTCGATTCTAATAGTAAAGGGTCAGATTACTTTAAATTAGGTGTTTCTTTTATTTTTTATATTTTTTATGCATTTGCAAAAAAAAATACTGTTTTTGCTTTGTCATTATGTGGTATTGTGTGTGTGTGTGTGTGTGGATTTGAAATGGGGAAAACAATTTGATCTATTTTAGAATGTGGCTGTAACATAATGTGGAAAAAGTCAAGTGTTCTGAATACTTTCCGAATGCACTGGAGGCTACATCCAATAGTTCAACCTTCTAAACCCTCTACCTCTGTCACTACACACCCACATGGAGGAAACGAATGCACCATAACATACACTAAGACCAAAATATTGCCATTTGATATTATGGCTGTCCATGAAGATGTTGTACCTACTGGTGGGGATGCACAGTAGTTGTTATTGCTGTGTGGCCCTTTTTTTCTGAATAGACATGCCTTGTTGTCAAAGCCTGTTAGTAATCTGTGTTTATGTCCTTGGGGCTGATGAGCTGGCCACAACACACACACGCACGCACGCACGCACGCACGCGCAGGCAGACCCACCCACCAACCGGCTCATTATTTTACAATTCTACAGATTACCTCAACCTTGTTGAGCTTCCTAGCAGCTGTGTAATCATTTCCTCTACATGTGGCTTGGCATCATACCGTACCTAGCTGATTGGATGCTGAAAATTACAGTACAATCTTTTTGGTTAAGGACCTCACATTATAAGCATGCAATAGTAGGTTTGCATGTATGTAATAGGGTTACTTGAATGGCTCATCTCAGGGCTGTAGTAAGTATCCTATCTGTGTGACCGGGCCGGGGGGCAGATATCTTTTTTGCAAAATGATACAGCAAAAACTTATGGAATTTGGTTGTGATTTATGAAATGAATTTGAAACGAGGCAAAATGCCAGGGACAAGAACTACAGTCAATGAAAATATGTATGGTAGTAAAATCAATGGTAGTAAAACACTATTTGACAATCTGTCTGCAGAGCAAGGTCTGGAGGAGATGAGGAAGCTGTTGTTGCTGTTGCTTGGCTGTGCTGTCCAGGTAAGTCCTACTGTACACATCATCCCCTTAATCATCTACTGTCAATAGTCTACCATTTACCATTTCCTGTAGGATTAACACTCACTCTTCTATTGATTTGAGTAGCTCTTACTCACTAGTTCCTGACCATCAATAACCTTCGGCTCTATTGTTCAGATGAGTGTTAACACAACTACAGTTGTATGAGTAAAATTAGTCATTCTCACTCAGACTAGCATTCGCTTCCTCTTCCTCAGCAGAGTTGGCACTATGACAGGTGGTCTGTCTTCTGTCCTGGCAGCAGGCCAGAGAAGGGTCAGAGGGTGTGTCTGCTCAATGGGAGGCTCTGTATGCCCTGACCCGACCCTTGTCTCTGTCTTTGCCCTGGGCCTGGCTGGAGTAGCACTGATGATGCGTCATACTTAACCCGTGGCCAGAGAGACGCTAACCTCAGTCATTCTCGTGCACACTTAGCTCACTGTTTTAGGGAGTTCTGACCTAGGATACTTCTTCAAGGACTCCTGATAGGGAAATATGTGTGAAGTCAGTTGATTTAAATGTTTTTTTCTATATCATAATTGTTAGGTGACACTGTTCTATTACAGGGTAACTTGATTTTTAGCTGAATTCCTGATGGTTTTAGTCTTGTTTGACCAAAAAATGAAAATCCCCCTTTTTTTGTTTTGCAAAAAAACTTTGGTGGGGAAGTCCGTTGCAGGTCGGTTATGGCCTGCGGGCCACCTGTTGCTGACCCCTGATCTACATATTCCTTCACAGGCATTTTTCCTCAAAGCCAACCAATCAGAACAGGCCAGGCCATATAATAATTCAATGCTGAAGCATTCAAAAATAAACTAATGGGACCGGCGCCATTGATAACTACTAGTGCCGTTGCTAACTAGTAAAGCTAGTTCCATGAATTGTAAAGAGTTATGAGATATTAGAACCCTGTTGTCTTTACCTTGTAATCTTCAACCTCAACGTTGGCTAGCTGGCTATATGTATTTTTTTCTGGCATTCGCTTAAAATGCATTTTTCACCATCCTGATATCTGTTTCAGAATGCTTGCCTTCCGCCTAGGCAGCGCAGCTACAATATTTTAGCTGCTCCCATGGTTGATTCAGAGTGGTAGAACCTCTGTATTGTGACGCTGGTGTCTTCATCTTCCCATCTTCAACCTAGCCTGTGTTTAGGAAGCTGACCTCGCAAAAACCTCTCTAATTCCACTCTCCAGACTGTCATCCAAACCCCAAACCGCCTCCTTTTGTTTGCAGTGTGAGAAGAAAGAAGAGTACATCGAGAGGATCCAGACCCTAGACTTTGACACAAAAGCTGCCATAGCATCTCACATCCAAGAGGTATGAGAGACAGATGTATCTATATATCTCATTTTGTGAAGGCATCCAGTTCAAACA
The DNA here is from genome assembly GCF_045791955.1 of Oncorhynchus clarkii lewisi. Taxonomy (NCBI): domain Eukaryota; kingdom Metazoa; phylum Chordata; class Actinopteri; order Salmoniformes; family Salmonidae; genus Oncorhynchus; species Oncorhynchus clarkii. Next base: position 20,089,517 of record NC_092169.1, read on the forward strand.
TAAACCCTTGCGTCTCGTGTGTCTGTTTTGGGCCAGCTTTTTGTAAAAGGAAACTTTAGTTATTGTAGGACGGATCTGTGAGCTTTTCAGCCACATTTATGTCACTGCCCTCCACAGCAGTTTGAGTCAAAGTAAATTAGTTTGCTTCCCATTGCTTTCAACACATTTGTTCTGTGTATTGGCTGGCAGAGTGCGACTCCGCTAATGCTGTTGTTTTGAAGGTGACCCACAACCAGGAGAATGTTGTGGACCTACAGTGGCTGGAGGGGGGTGACCTGCCCCCAGAGGACCTGGACTCCTTCTCCAGGAACATGGCCTTCCATCTCAAACGCCTGGTGGACGAGAGAGACGACCAGCTGGAGGTACATGTCTGAAACTGGGCACATTGGTACCTTTTTAACTCCACTCAAGTGGTTAGAGCGTTGGGCCAGTAACCAAAAGGTTGCTAGATCGAATCCCAGAGCTGACAAGGTAAAAATCTGTTCTGCTCCTGAACAAGTCAGTTAACCCATTGTTCCTAGGCCGTCATTGTAAATAAGAATTTGTTCTTAACTGACTTGCCTAGTTAAATAAAGGTAAAATAAAATGAATAAAATGTTGTCTCAATGAGTTAACGGCCTGTATAGAGTCTGTATGGTGCTATGGTGTCTGCATTTTTATGGCGTGTGCGTCAGTTTGTGTGTATGGTTGGGGTGTGTGTGAATTGAACCCAGAGCAGTCTGATTAAGGACAGCCCACCCGTACAGTTGTCAAAGCCTGGTAGAGCAGCAGTCCCAGCATCCTATGGGCTAGGGGGGCAGGGAGAAGGAGGTGGGATTATAAGGATCTCCACTGGAGGCTAGACGTTCTTCATTAAAAGCCCATTTCATTGCGTAGCCACTGGGTTATGAACGGACAATGAGAGAGAGAGGAGTGATGATATGTTGTCACAGACCATTTTAAACCAATGCCTTTTGCTACTATTATCTCCGAACCCAGCCTAATATACCCTTGTGTGCCGATACTTGAGCCTTAACTGCATTAGTACTGGGCTTTTCATTATGTTTGGGGTTTCCATTTAAGTGACTGATCCTGGTGGCTAGGTGCTGCTTCTCCTCCTTTGAGGTCCGTCCTAATCAGTCATCTCCCTAAGCTCACACCTCCCAGACTGAGCAGACAGAACAGCAGGAGAGCCTGACGCAACATAGGTACTACTGTTCAATAACAAGATGTCACGGTAGACTATATATAGACTGCAATCCACACGGTCAGTATACTCAATCTTCAATACCCTGTCTGACAACTGCTTTGTCTTTCATTGTGATCAATGATCTAACACTGTTGAAAGCAATTTGATGAGAGCCTTGTTTTCACCCATCCAAATCTGTTAAGATTACTTAGGCTGGTCATTTCAAGTAAGGACGGAGGGAGGGATACATGTGTTAAATATAGAAGATGAGTGCAGGATACATGATCAGGGTCCTGGTCTGTGAGTTGTCTACAGGGATGCAAGCTTGTTCCTTTTTGGCAATATTTGTCATTTTGATCTTAAATTATTGAGATCATTGAGGGGTGTGAAAAGAGCTTCTCTCTGTGTGATCACTAAATAATGGTGTATGTTTCTCATATTGAAATTATTGACTGAGCACAGAATGCATGCATAACACTTTGTATTCAGGATATTTCTGGGAAATGTTACTTTAGTGCCTTATTTTAAACAGGATGCATGTTTTGGAGTATTTGTATTCTGTACAGGCACCTTTCTTTTCACTCTCTCAATTAGGTTAGTATTGTGGAGTAATTACAATGTTGATCCGTCCTCAGTTTGCCTCTAACCCTGTGTGGTATCACGATACTACTCTGTTTTATGAAACTTGGCCATCGTTAGTAATATTTTGGTGTAGTGACAACCCCACTCTGAAAATAGTCAGTTTACACAGAGAATGTTTTGTCACCACCTTGGGCCTTCACCAGTTTGCATCCCTGGTCTAACTGTTATGGTGTTGCGTGTCCTTCCAGACCATTGTGGAGCTGACCCAGGAGAGGGACTGTGGACTGTACTCTCCTCCGCCCCTCTTTGCCCAGTCGCCCAACGACTCGCCTAGCTTGCGCCGTACAGAGAGCCGCCAGCACCTGTCTGTGGAGCTGGCCGACGCCAAGGCCAAGATCAGACGCCTGCGCCAGGAGCTGTAAGTACCCTCATTTGGCCTTTCTCCAGCTCCATTGGCCCTTTTTAGTAAGTCTGTGGTAGACTGCAAACACTGTTGGACCTCCCAGGATCTCTTAACACATAATTGGTTCTCACAAGTTCTATAAGCTTTGTACAAGTATCCTAAGAGTACTGTTGGTGTCTCGTGTAGTCTAGCAGAGTGTCTCTAAATGTGACACTCTGCATTCATCTACTGCTGTCTCGTGACTGCCTAGTAATGGAAAACAACCCAGTACGGTGTGTCATTGGAGCTAGGAACCGTGACTCAGCTCTGTCTTTGAGTATCCCATTCTCTGTTCACCACTTCATGGAGCACTCTAATACTGACCGGAGAGAACCGCAAAAGCAGGACGCTAATTACGGAACTTAAAGTTTTATGTCAGCGATATTGTTAAAGAAGAATACATTTCCTCTTGCCTCTCAGTAGGAAACAAATGGTTCTACACTACTGTTCTGATGCCGTAGTGCTAGACCTTCATTGTTGTCATAAATAATTGAACTTCCTCTTCAGAGTCCATTAACCCTGGGCAGAGACAAAGGCCAGTGGTCAGTTTATCAAAGGGAGGGGTTTTTAACGAGAAGCATTCTCTGTTTCAGACGGAAGTGTTTTCTAGGATGCAAAAAACTGAGGTGCTGACTCTGGAATCTCTTAATCAAGTCCATCAAAACATTGATGTGGTTTGTCCAGTGATACGGTTGGGGTTTTGTAATGCAGGCTTCTTAGTGCTGGGTCAAACCGGTTTTGAGGTACACTACATTAACAAAAGTATGTGGACACCTGCTCATCGACTTTCATTCCAAAATCATGGGCATAAATATGGAGTTGGTCCTCTCCTTTGCTGCTATAACAGCCTCCACTCCTCTGGGAAGGCTTTCCACTAGATGTTGGAACATTGCTACGGGGACTTGCTTCCATTCAGCCACGAGCATTAGTGAGGTTGGTCACTGATGTTTGGTGATTTTAGACCTGGCTCGCAGTTCCAATTCCTCCCAAAGGTGTTTGATGGGGTTGAGGTCAGGGCTCTGTGCAGGCAAGTCAAGTTCTTCCACACTGATATCGACAAAACATTTCTGTGTGGACCTCAGTTTGTGCGTGACGGCATTGGCATACCTTCCCCAAACTGTTGCACAGATTTGTCTAGAATTTCTTTGTTTGCTGTAGCTTTAAGACTGCCCTTCACTAGAACTAAGGGGCCACCAAACTTTACAGTTGCGACTATGAATTGGGGCAGGTCTTCGTCTGACATCCACCAAATGTCCGTTGGACTGCCAGATGGTGAAGTATGATTCATCACTCCAGAGATCTTGTTTCCGCTGTGCTAGAGTCCAATGGTGGCGTGCTTTACATCACTCCAACACTTGGCATTGTGCATGGTGATCTTAGGCTTGTGTGCGGCTGCTTGGCCATGGAAACCCATTTCATGATGCTCCCGACAAACAGTTATTGTGCTGACGTTGCTTCCAGGGGCAGTTTGGAACTCGGTAGTGAGGGTTGCAACAGAGGACAGACAATTTTTACACGCCTCAGCGGTCCCGTTCTGTGAGCTTGTGAGGCCTACCACTTTGCGGCTGAGCTGTTGTTGCTCCTAGATGTTTCTACTTCACAATAACAGTACTTACAGTTGACTGGGGCAGCTCTAGCATGGCAGAAATCTGACGAACTGATTTGGATGGGTGGCATCCTATGACTGTGCCATGTTGAAAGTCACAGAGCTCTTCAGTAATGCCATTCTACTGCCAATGTTTGTCTATGGCGACTGTGTGCTCGATTTTATACACCTGTCAGCAACGGTCAAAAGTTTGGGGTCACTTAGAAATGTCCTTGTTTTTGAAAGAAAAAACACTTTTTAGTTTTTGTTCCATTTTAAAACCAGACACTCTAATGTACTTGTTCTCTTGCTCAGTTGTGCACAGGGGCCTCCCACTCCTCTTTCTATTCTGGTTAGAGCCAGTTTGCACTGTTCTGTGAAGGCAGTAGTACACAGCGTTGTTCGAGATGTTCAGTTTCTTGGCAATTTCTCACATGGAATAAATAGCCTTCAAGTCTCAGAACAAGAATAGACTGACGAATTTCAGAAGAAAGTGCTTTGTTTCTGGCCATTTTGAGCCTGTGATCGAACCCACAAATGCTGATGCTCCAGATTCTCAACTAGTCTAAAGAAGGCCAGTTTTATTGCTTCTTTAATTGGCACAACAGTTTTCAGCTGTGCTAACATAATTGCAAAAGGGTTTTCTAATGATCAATTAGTCTTTTAAAAAGAAGCTTGGATTAGCTAACACAACGTGCCATTGGCACACAGGAGTGATAGTTGTTGGTAATGGGCCTCTGTTTACCTATGTGTATATATTCCATAAAAAAATCCAGCTACAATAGTCATTTACAACATTAACAATGTCTACACTGTATTTCTGATCAGTTTGATGATATTTTAATGGACAAAAACAAGGACATTTCTAATTTTATTTAATTTATTTCCCCTTTATTTAACCAGGTAGGCTAGTTCCATTGTCTCCTTATATGGCTGTGATTGCGCAAGGAATGAGCCTACACTTTCTGTCGTTTCCCCAAGGTGTTTGCAGCATTGTGACGTATTTGTAGGCATATCATTGGAAGATTGACCATAAGAGACTACATTTTCCAAGTGTCCGCCTGGTGTCCCTGCGTCGAAATTGGAGCGCAAAGCCAGGTGCAATTATTTTTCCATTTGAGAGCAAGGAGAAACCAGGCTTCCACGAAGGATATATCATTGAAGAGATATGTGGAAAAACACCTTGAGGATTGATTCTAAACCACGTTTGCCATGTTTCAGTCGATATTATGGAGTTAATTTGGAAAAAAGTTCGCGTTTTGAGGGCTGAATTTTCGGGGTTTTTTTGTTGTTTTTTGGGTAGCCAAATGTGATGTTCAAAACGGAGCTATTTCTAATACACAAAGAATCTTTTTGGAAAAACTGAGCATCTGCTATCTAACTGAGAGTCTCCTCATTGAAAACATCAGAAGTTCTTCAAAGGTAAGTTATTTTATTTGAAGGCTTTACTTGTTTTTGTGATAGTTGCCTGCTAAATGCTAACGCTAATGTAAACGCTAAATGCTACGCTAGCTAGCTACTGTTACACAAATGATTGTTTTCCTATGGTTGAAAAGCATATTTTGAAAATCTGAGATGACAGTGTTGTTAACAAAAGGCTAAGCTTGAGAGATAGCATATTTATTTCATTTCATTTGCGATTTTCATGAATAGTTAACGTTGCGTTATGGTAATGAGCTTAGGTCTATAAATAGAATCCCGGATCCGGGTTTGGTCGTCGCAACAGGTTAATATGGACTTGGTCTTTTACCAAATAGGGCTGTCTTTTGTATACCACCCCTACCTTGTCACAACAGAACTGATTTGCTCAAACGCATTAAGAAGGAAAGAAATATTAACAAGGCACATCTATTACTTGAAATGCATTCCAGGTGACTACATCATGAAGCTTGGTTGAGAGAATGCCAAGAGTGTGCACAGCTGTCATCGAGGCAAAGGGTGGCTACTTTGAAGAATCTCAAATATTAAATAAATTTTGATTTGTTTAATACTTTTTTGTTTACTACATTATTCCATATGTGTTATTTCATAGTTTTAAATGTCTTCACTCTTATTCTACAATGTAGAAAATAGTAAAAATAAGGAAAACCCTTTCACTGGTACTGTATGTATGTGCTGTGTGTATCTTTTTTTATGGTGATCATAATTCCAGAAGATATCCAGAATATAAGAGTGACGCGGCATACTACTTCTCTACAGGAGTGCGAGTGCATATACTGTAGTCTCGTGTATGTGTGTGGAGATGTTATTGCCGTAGATGGCCACAGACCCCTCCAGTCACCCAGGCCTGATGCTGGGTCAGATGTCTGAGGATTTGACCCAGATCCGATGATGCCGTGCAGAGGCATGTTCTTTTTTTAAATGTGTTTTTGACCTACTTACGCAGTTCCTATTGAATTCCACTTGCTTTCTTCCGATTTCTGGCCGTTGTTGACTCTGGCGCACCAACACTAGAGGGAAGGGGAGCTGGCCATTCTCCGCCAAAGGCATGCTTTAAAACACAAATAGAGATTTAGTTCTACTGAAGGTCCATTTGAGGGCACAGTAAAGTGACCATGTTAACCATACATACTGCAGAATGTCTTAATGATCATGTTTTTTTTAAAGCTTAAATATGAAACCTGGTGTTAAGAGGAATAGAATAGGAATAGATTGTGTAGAAATAGATTATGATATAGCCCCTAAAGACCCAATCTCAATCCTGTCAGGTTCTGTGGAACTACAGTTAGGTGCAAGCATTTCGCTACACTCGCATTAACATCTGCTAACCATGTGTATGTGACAAATAAAATTTGATTTGATTTGCATTTTCTATTGTGAATGTTAGACTGTAAAATGCAGGTAGACCATGGTACCATGGTTGTCAGTGTGACTCAGCTGCTGCAGGCTCAGTGCTGTCACCCACAGTGGATGAGCAGCTTTCTGTTCGGCCTAGGCTGTCAACTACTCTCTTTGTTAGGGCCTTAATGAAACGTGGAATACAGTGAAAGGTGTGTTGCTGCTGAGGCTGAATGTCTGATGACAGTATCTATGGTGGGATGAGATGAAAGGACTCCAAACACAAGAGGTACACACTTGGAGTGTGTGCTCACCAAAAGTAGCTGAAGCAACAGCAGCAGTGAGTTTTATTCCATGCTCGAAGCTAGCTGCTCAAGCCTCTGATTTCTACAAGCACATCACAGGAAGCATAGAACACTGATGATAATACCTACAATCAGCCAAGCCAGTACAGATCACTAATCTAGCAGGCCGTCATAAGTTATGTTCAGTGGACCAAGGAGACTGGAAAGCATCTCCACTCATCTGAAGAATGTACAGACCTCTTCAAAGCTGTGTGTGCCACATTCTTAATTCCTCACCGACCAGGAGCTTGCAGGACTGGCCTCCCTCAGCCTCATCAAGTCCCAACCTGTATTTTGGTTGCATTGCCTGTCTAATGTAGTGTCACAATCACGCAAACCCATTAACTGTTGAATATGCTGTTGTCAGATGAGCTCTATATGCTGCTAATGCTGGGTTGAGGGGGTTTGAAGTACGTCTAGTCAGCGACGGAGTGAGGAGAGGAATCTGTTGGCCTGTTGCTCACTTAACATCTGGTTATCTGGATTTGCTCTGTTACAAAGAGCTGGTGGAACTAAAGCAAAGCAGCACGACAGTTAGAGATTTGCATGTCATAGGGGAGCTTATTGTGAGGTCATTTGTAGGTTGTGTTTCTGGTCCTACTTTGTATATTTTCAGTTGAGCTATGTTTGTTATCCTGAGGAAAGGGTTGTTCTGTTGAAGTTGTAAAATAACACACAGGCGTTTTTGTTTTTTCCACTCAAGATCATTGACTTGCCTCTGAAGGAAAATGTATGCTTGGTTCTTTTCTTCCAAGTACAAATCAGGTTGTTTTCATATGATCAAAAAGACAGAAGATGTACTCACACACTATCATTTCAATTGTTCATTACACATATAAATGAATTATCCTCACCTGCAGAGTCTGAATAGCTCCTAATAATGTCAAATATAATCCACTATGGACTGTATCATTTGGTAATTAACCACACCCCCAACCCACACAGGCAGAAGTCAACAAGCTGACTTGACCCGGTAAGGACAGAGGTCTGTGGATTCCTATCTGCTGGGTAAACATCTTGGTTTGTACTAACCAATGAGTTACATGGCCTAAGTAAAAATTCCAGTTTTTCAAGACTACTTTAGAGAAAACAGAAATAAATATAGCTGTGAACAGCAATAAACAGGATTCATAGGATGACACAAAGCAAGCACTTTAGTTCCTACATGATATCTTCCTTTATGTGCAATCAGTGAAGGCATTACCATGTGTATCTCTCATTGTTGAGGTTTACTTTATTGAAGTCAAAAGCATATTTAGAATAGTGTTGGAGCACAATCCATTGTACAGCAAACCTATTTACACACTATACCAATTGATTTATTCAAGACATTCACAGCTATTTAGAATAAAATGTTGGTATTTGTTCATTTTCACACACTAGCAATAAACTAATATACAGTACATTCAGAAAGTATTCCATACCCCTTGACTTTTTCCCCATTTTGTTACATTACAGCCTCATTCTAAAACATATTAAATGTTTTCCTCATCAGTCTACACACCAATACCCCATAATGACAGTGAAAACAGGTTTTTGGACATTTTTGCAAAAATATTAAAAATAATAAAACATTCCTAATTTACAAAAGTGTTTAGACCCTTTGCTTTGAGACTTGAAACTGAGCCCAGGTGCATCCTGTTTCCATTGATAATCCTTGATGTTTCTGCAACGTGATTGTCCACCTGTGGTAAATTCAATTGATTGGACATGATTTGGAAAGGCACACACCTGTCTATACAAGGTCCCACTGTTCACAATGCATGTCAGAGCAAAAACCAAGCCATGAGGTCCATTACACTTTGGATAATGGATCAATACACCCAGTCACTACAAAGATACAGGCGTCCTTCCTAACTCAGTTGCCGGAGAGCAAGGAAACCGCTGGTGACTTTAAAACAGAGTTTAATGGCTGTGATAGGAAAAAACGAGGATGGGTCAGTAACATTGCAAACATGTACTGTATCTTAATATATTTGAAAATCGTGTGTGTGATTTTGTGACTGCGTCAACCTGACCTTGTAGTAGGACATTCGGTGATTTAGCTTTGGCATCAAATACTATCAAAAGTACAGCAAAAGGATATCAAACATTCAGATCTGGATTGACAAGTAGGCTAAATCGTGTGAAGTTACAATCTCAAGGGCTTAGTCTACACAAGTTGAATAAAGGATGCAAGTGTGTAAGCACCTCTTAACCATTGTGGTTCATGTTGTTGTTCAAGGCGAGGGTAGACTAATCCTGTAATGTATATGCTCCTATTAGTGTTAGTCACTAAATCTAAATATTTCCTGCTGGAGACAGGTGACTTCACATCTGGGAATGGAAAACATTGAGAAATGTAATATTAACAATAATTATGCATAACTTGTAAAGATATCCACACAGTAAATTGTAGCCACATTTTATTAATGAAATTAATTTTGGATTAGTTATTTACCATAAGACTAATTTAGAGGTGTTGTCCACAGCATTTTCAAAGGTAGCCGTGACTGGTTTGCTGTGTTTTTAGAAACAATCAAGTTTTTAATAGTTGGGAATTGAAACGATTTATCTGTTTCTCAGTAATACTGTTAATAATGCGACCAGGTGTATCTCATCTGATTGAGGATTGCTGACGATATCCATGTCTATCTAGTGAGCGTACACACAACCTTTTAACTTATTTTACCAGGTCAAAAATAACATTACTTTTTCAAGGGAGACCTGGGCCCGGTTTCCCCGATAGCGGTGGAACTTAGGCTTTCAAGTGTTTTTTTTAACCCTGCATCGTTCCTACATTGCGTAACATGCGTTTCCCAAAACACCACGTAGCGTGAATCGTCTCTGTGCGTCATTGGAGCATGTGTTGATACTGACAGGATGGAAAGAAAGGCAGAACTGCTCTCGGTTTCAGCTTTCTCCATTCAAACCGTACCCCAACATTATAATTATCTCACAATACTGACGACGGATCAGCTCCTAGAGAGATATTGCCACCTACAGCTGCAAATTGTGAGGCGGCTTATTCTAATGCTTACCCAATAAAAGTCATTGCGCACATGTTAGGCTACACATCATGAAATATGAGACAAATTACAGACAGTAGCCTAGCTAGCCTACAAGTAGCAAAATATAACTCATTTGATTGCACATTAAATGTAAATTGATAGGGTTGAAATAGGCCTATAGCCTACTGTATTTATATTTTAATGCAGTCATCTGTTTTCATTTGAAGCATGTTTTATACGTCACTTGTTTGTACCAATTGCAAGAACATTGGCAACTTTGTAGTCAACTTTGTTCTGGAGTTATCAGCTGCCACAGAGAGACTGATAAACCATGTGATTCTGTGTTTAGCAGAGCTCTTCTGTGTATAAAGTGACGCGGGAGGGCAAAAAAGCATCTTAACGACGCACTTATATGGTCTACGAGTGGTCTGAGGCAGGCATTAGATTATGCTAGTTTTCAAGTGCAACGTTAATAATGATGGTTTTGGGAAACAGCTCGGATTTACTGACGCGCCTACAAAGGATCTAACGATTAGCTTAGCCTTAAAGACATGCGGCAGTACATTGACGTCTAAGAAAGTATTTTATAAAACTCCTGCATTGGGCTGGATGTTTAGTTCACACATGCAGAATTAGGCCTAACCAGCATTTGCCAATGAGCGAGAGAGAGAGAGAGGACACTTTTCGGGGACCACTTTTGGCTCATTAGTGCTACTTTTCAGAACTACTGGCTAAAATGTACATGGCCCTCCATCTGCGTGAATGTGTGGGGTGTCTCTTTAATGTTAATTTAACCATTTTCAGACCAATGAATAACAGAAGAGTAGGGTGGTGACTTTCATTCAGTTATACTGTACCCCATATCAACCAACTAGCTAGTAGTGACAAGCCTACTTTGTCATTCAGTATTGCTGTAACGTTACTGTAGACTACTACTGTACCCCACCCACATCAGCCAAGTAGTTAGTGATAATAGCTAGTTATCTATAAAGAAACAATAAATGACATCGACAGATGTATAAAATAGAATACTGGATATGCAATATCTCGCCATCTCCCAACCCAGAAAGCAAAAAATAAATAAGTTTGTAAAATAACAAACATTCACTAAGTTGGTTTATATTTAGAAGTGTTTTACACCTTTGTCATTAGATTATTTATTTGAACTTATTTCCATATTTTACATGTGATAATACCACACAGAGGGACAGACACCTGTAATAATCTGAAGTACTCAAAAGTGCCACTAAATGTCTTGTGATAGATCAAATCCTTGAAAGATACCAAAATGCTGGTAGTTTACTGGTAAATATTAAACATTACCAGTAATATACCCTCCGTTTGCAACCCTAACCATGAGTCTACAAAACTTTGGACTTATGGTTAATGAGAAGTTTTTCAATTTTCCAAAATGGAGTACAATGTATCCTGACAGACCTTATGGATCCTTGAGGCCGATTTGTTCAGCATGATGAAATACGCCTACATACCAAGTTTCAAGTCTCTAGGTCAAACAGACGGCGGCGATATGAGGGTTTAAGTGAGACTGCTTATAACAGCGCCACCTATAGGCCAATCGGTGTTACTCATGGCCTCTAGTTTCTGTGCCAAATTAGAAAAATGTCAAGAAAAAATATTTATTCTAAGAATAACAACTGTGTGGGACAGTTATGGTGTTTGTGAGGAAGGATTTTTTGTGTGTTTAAAAAAAAAAGTGTACATGTGTGATTGAAGACATTTCTCTCTCTCCCTTTCGCTCTCTGCCTCTTTCGCTCGCTCTCTCTCTTTCAGGGAGGAGAAAAGTGAGCAGCTGCTGGACTGTAGACAGGAGCTGGACAATATGGAGACTGAGAACAAGAGGATACAGCAAGAGGTACTGGACAAAACAAACCTAGCTACTACAGCACAAAGAAATATAGAACAGATTTCCAACTCTGCATTAGAAAGATGAAACTAGCACAACATATAGCCCAACATAACACATTACCGTCCAAACCCAGAGCAGACTGAGACCTCACTAGGTGTGGCACAGAATAGGTCAACACAGCTGAGTAATCACCGGGAGTCAATTACAGCTGATGTCAGAGCTCCCGGTCCACGTCACATTACACAATTTAGCACCAGCATGACTCCACTTAATGCACGAATACACAGTCTGCCTTGGACCAACATGTCTCTTCTGATCTCCAGCTACACACTTTCACACACAAACTACGCACTGACCATGCTGCTGAGCTGTGCTAGGCATCAATCCAGATTTACAGGCCTGTCACACAGAGCTTGCCCGCCGACAACTGGACAAAAGCTCCACCTATAAGACACGTCGCCTGTTGTGCCCTGACTGCTCTCAAGGTTATACAACACATCAAACCATCTCCACCACCTCCTATTTGACATTCTTAATCATGAGGTTAATGCCTTTAACCAATTAGTGGCTGAGCTATCTATAGTTTGGCGATCTCCTTAGAAGTAGGCAAAGATGTTCTTTTATTTATAGTCTTTGCTGTAAACATGATTCGCAGCGCTAGAAAGTAGGGACCACAGCAACAGCATGGCAGAGGTGCTTGTTGTGTGTGTGTGTGTGTGTGGGATCATTTCAAATCCCCTTTCCAGAGAAGATTACTGGCTAATGACCCTATTGACTAAGAGGAGCTTTAGTCTGTCCGTGTGTGTGTGCGTGCGTGTCTACCTACTCAATCTATGGTGTGTTTGTTTACCAATATTAATTATGCCTGTGCGCAATGCATGTACATTGAGTGTATAAAACATTAGGAACACCTGCTCTTTCCATAACATAGCTTTCACCTAGTCAGTCTATGATCCCTTATTGATGTCACCTGTTAAATCCACTTCAATCAGTGTAGATGAAGGGGAGACAGGTTGCGTAAGGATTTTTAAGCCTTGAGATATGGATTGTGTATGTGTGCCTTTGAGGGTGAACGGGCAAGACAAAAGATCCAAGTGCCTTTGAATGAGGTATGAGGTAGGTGCTGGGCGCATCGGTTTGCGTCAAGAACTGCAACGCTGCTTCGTTTTTCATGCTCAAAAGTTTCCAATGTGTATCAAGAATGGTTCACCACCCAAAGGACTTCCAGCCAACTTGACCCAACTGTGGGAAGCATTGAGTCAACATGGGCCAGCATCCCTGTGGAACGCTTTCAACGCCTTGTAGAGTCTATTCCCTGGCGAATTGAGGCTGTTCTGAGGTCAAAAGTGGGTGCAACTCAATATTAGGAAAGTGTTTTTAAGGTTTTGTACGCTCAAGGGAAATGAGTCTGTGAAAACAAATATCTTGTATGTGTGTGACACTGACATGAAGTGTTTTGTTTGTAACCTCCAGAGCTTGCAGTTGTTGTCAGATGCGCGTTCTGCCAGGGCCTATCGTGACGAGCTGGACGTTCTGAGAGAGAAGGCCATCAGAGTGGACAAGCTGGAAAGTGAAGTGGGACGCTACAAGGAGAGGCTCCATGACATTGAGTTCTACAAAGCTAGAGTGGAGGTATGCCCTAACAAGTAAATAGCAGTTCAGCACCCAACAAGCTTGACGTGTCAATGAAGCATCCATTGGGTGTAACATAAATCGACTTGTTTCCCCAATGTTTGTTTAATGTTGTGAGTCCTGTGTATTAGAAGTGATAGGGCTGCTGATGTTGATCTCTGCTGGGCCCTACAGGAGCTGAAGGAGGACAACCAGGTTCTGCTGGAGACCAAGGCCATGCTTGAGGACCAGCTAGAAGGAACCAGGGCTCGCTCTGACAAACTCCACGAACTGGAGAAAGAGAGCCTGCAGCTCAAATCCAAGATCCATGACATGGAAATGGTGAGGGAAAGATTGAGAATGAGAGACTGTGTTTTGTGTGGGATTAAAGTTAACAGACATGCTGGTATGTTTGTATATTTTCTCTTTATGGAACCATTTTGTAGGTTCTCTCTGAATAAAATCCCATATACTGTACTGAATAGGTTCTCACTGTAAAAGCCAATTTATGCTTGATCCTGAAATGTGATCCAGAGGCTCTGTATGGAGGGTGTGATGCAATTGCGGGGGCTTGCGGAGGCCAAATCAAGCTTTGTACCCGCATTGTCGTGCGCCTCCCAAATTTTGTAACAATGCGGAGGGCTGCGTATAGCTCTGCATTGACATGATTGGTTGACGATAGGTGGGGGCGGTAGGTCCTGTATAAACACAAACTCACTTCCTTGACAACTTCCTTTACAACAGCTCTACGAAGCACAATAAGTATGAATGCCTTGACTTCTACAGAGGCTGCATCGCAGTAAATTCTGTACTGTCAATGCAAACGCTGGAATTACCTTAAATCGGCTTTAAGGTTTAGCTAACTGTATAGCCATCCTGACAGTACGTTGTGTGTTTCTGTGTGCATCAGGAGCGGGACATGGACAGGAAGCGTATTGAGGAGCTGCTAGAGGAGAACCTGGTGCTAGAAATGGCCCAGAAACAGAGCATGGACGAGTCTCTCCACCTGGGCTGGGAGCTGGAGCAGCTCTCCAAGACCCCTGATCTGACAGAGGGTGAGGATCAGTAGGCCTACTGGGGCTCTGGCTTCAACCCCGGCCTTGGCCGACCATATATATATATATGGGTATATACATACACCCATATGTGTGTATATATATATATATACACACACACACACACACACACACACACACACACACACACACACACCAGATTGGACAGGGTTTATTTACACATGATTAGCTCCTGTAATTCATATTTAATGAATCCGAGACCCAGATTAGCAACAGGCCTGGATTTGGAATAATGTTTAACTGGTCTTGGATCAGGATAAACCCTGTGTGTTTCCTCAGTAACTACAGTACTGATGTAGATCTACATTTAGGGATGTCCCATACTTCCTCTTCCCCTTGGGAAGTTCCCCAACACTATATCAGTACCTTTTTAAAATATCAAATCAGATTTTATTGGTCACATACACGTGTTTAGCAGATATTATTGCAGGTGCTTCTAGTTCTGACATTGCAGCAATATCTAACAAGTAATATCTAACAGTTTCACAACATATACCCAATACACACAAATCTAAAATCTAAGTAAAGGAATGGAATTAAGAATATATAAATATATGGACGGGACGAGCAATGTGGTAGCGGCATAGACCCAGTAGATACAGTAGAATAGTATAGAATACAGTATATACATATGAGATCAGTAATGCAAGAGATGTAAACATTATTAAAGTGACTAGGGTTCCATTTATTAAAGTGGCCAATGATTTCAAGTCTGTGTATATAGGCAGCAGCCTCTCTGTGCTAGTGATGGCTGTTTTCAGTCTCTCGGTGCAGTATGTTGTGTGTTTGACATAGTTGGTTTCATTTTGTAGTGCCTCAGAAGTCTCTGGGCCACGAGGTGAATGAGCTGACGTCCAGCCGCCTGCTGAAGCTGGAGAAGGAGAACCAGGCCCTGCTGAAAACCGTGGAGGAGCTGAGGGGCTCTGCCAGCAAGGACGCCCCTGCACACCGCCTCAAGGCCGACAAGGAGGACCAGAGGCTCACCCAGAGGGTCAGAGCAGCTTTTACTCTTGTCCCATACATCTTCACACTTGCTGCCTAAACATGGACCCTCATCTGCCCATCAATCATCTGCCCACTCCACATTGGCTCCTTATTGCATTAACAACATAATAATGGCTGCCTGCTCTGTAACCCTACAGTACACTAGCATCTTTCTCCAGCCCCCTATATTTCACCCCAGGACTTGGCTTTCAGGACTCATAGATCCATGACAACAGAGGGAGTTGAAAGAACTGAGTAAATCCTGAAGTCCATTTCCTATTATTTCTCAGACTTGACACTTGAAGGTTTCTCTAAGCTAACTCTCTCGGGCTATTTTCAGACACGCCTTCTCTGTGCACTCCACATAAAATGCATGAAATGTGCATTTCTCAAGCGAAACAGAGTTTGGCAACAGCACTCGGTCTGTAAAAAAGCCCATTTAGAAGTGAATCCAAGCAGGAGCAATAATAAGGCAATTTTGAGTTAAGCTGCTTTGACGTAATGAAGTGCTTGTGAGTATATATATCTATGATATGATTAGTAATAATCCGCCTGCTTTTTGAAGAACGGTGTGTGTGTGTATACAGTGCACTTGTAGTTGCTGTTGGTGCCACAGTGTTTGTGCGTCATGCGGTGAGCAGAAAGGACAGAAGGAGAGAACAGACCGAGGATGAAGCGGCTGCAGTGAAAAGCTTTTATTTGTAGATAATTCAGCCCTTCCCTTTGTAGAGGGTGTGAGTGACATGAGTGGTAATTACCCAGTGCAGTCTGACAGCATCCTCCGGAGGGGAGAGGAGACAACAGAGATTGGAGCCGGTGTTCATGGGAAGGGCTCTATATGGAGTCGCTTTTGCTTCTCTTTAATATAGGACATACATCACAACACGGAGCCACTGTAATTAGAGAAATATAAATGTCTGTGTATCATAGTCAATTCAGTTTTATTTTGGCCAATCAGGAAATTAAATTGAATAGTGGGTTCTTCAATTTCATTGACCGGATTACAATGTAATTGAGTCCAATTGTGATGGGTAATGATGTGGTACTGCATAGTGTCATTGTCTGTGATCTAAGTGACTGGGTGCCATGGTAACAGTGCGTCCTCTGTGTGTGCCTGCAGCTGGGGCAGCTGGAGAGTGAGCTGAACACAGGCAGGGAGAGTCTGTGCAGTGCAGAGAGCCTCAGCACCGACCTGATGAAGGAGAAGGCTCTGTTGGAGAAAACCCTGGAGACACTGAGAGAGAACGCAGATAGACAGGTACACACACACACACACACACACACACACACACACACACAGGCATGCATACATGTCCATGTTCAAGACACAAACAGCCTTTCATTTTAGGCTGGTTAAAGGACTAATTTGACCTTGTTCTGGTCTTGTTCCAAGAAACTCAAAACGACATTGCTACTTAATCATTATGGATCTGGATTGAGTTTTCTTAAAAGAGCGTAGGCTTTGTGCTTGCATTCTCCCAGTGAGTTTGAAGAGCTCTGTGTGACTTGGGGGGGTGTAATGAAAGTAATGAAAGCCGACAGAATCTAATGAGGCCCCAGACACAGGGAGTTAAGATTGATGAGGTTTACAGTAGAATAACAGATATCTGGTGAACCTACACTACAGGGTTCAGAGCTAGGGCCAGGAACTTCTCATGACCACTCGACCTGATTTAGGACAAATTCAGGACCCTAGGGTATTATAAGAGCAAAGAGTTTTTCATGGTCAGATAATCTCTGGGGCTCTGTTCATATTAACACCACACTGAAGCATGACTCGAGTTGAAGCTGTCCCATAGCGCCACTCAGACGTCCTCCATGTTCCAGGTGAAAGGCCTGGAGCAGGAGAACGAGCATCTGACCCAGACTGTCTCGTCGCTGAGGCAGCGCTCCCAGGTGGGTGCTGAGGCGCGGGTCAAAGACGTGGAGAAGGAGAACCGCGTGCTGCACGAGTCCATCCGGGAGACCAGCTCCAAGCTCAACAAGCTGGAGT
Source organism: Oncorhynchus clarkii lewisi (assembly GCF_045791955.1). NCBI lineage: Eukaryota > Metazoa > Chordata > Actinopteri > Salmoniformes > Salmonidae > Oncorhynchus > Oncorhynchus clarkii. The sequence continues at coordinate 20,106,937 of NC_092169.1, forward strand.
TTGAGCGCAAACAGCTACGTAAGGACCTTGAGATGTACAAGGAGAAAGGCGAGAGGGCTGAGGAGCTGGAGGTGGAGGCGCAGCGGCTGGAGAGGGAGAACGAGGCCCTGCAGAAACGAGTAGCCAGTCTGGGCATCACCTGTGACAAGGTCGGCCCCTGCGTGCATTGGTGGCTGTAAACTTCACTTAGTTGTCGGTGTACCTGGTGTCTATTGTGTGCCAAATGAGTCACTTATTACTTTGTTGTGCAGTTCCTATTGTATAAAGCAGATTGGAGTTTGAATGAGGAAAAGTACTTTGTTGATAAATGTTCCCATATTCTCCCAAATCCTCAGGTGGTGTCTCTGGAGAAGGAGAACTCCGAGCTGGAGGTAGAAGGCCGACGTTTAAAGAAGGTGGTGGATGGCCTGCGGAGCACATCCTTCCAGTTAGAGGCCCTGGAGAAGGAGAACTCCCAGCTGGACGAGGAGAACCTGGAGCTTCGCAGGACTGCTGAGGTGCTCCGCTCGGCAGGGAACAAGGCGGCTCAGCTGGAGCTGGAGAACCTTGAGCTGGAGAGTGAGAGGAGCCAGCTGAAAAGGAGCCTGGAGCTGCTCAAGGCCTCCTCCAAGAAAACTGAGAGGCTCGAGGTGAGCAACCAGGGCCTGGATACGGAAAACCAGCGGCTGCAGAAGGCCCTGGACAACAGCAGCCGCAAGATGCAGCAGTTGGAGGGGGAGCTGCAGGATGTAGAGCAGGAGAACCAGAGCCTGCAGAGGAGCCTGGAGGAACTGAAGATCTCTAGCAAACGTCTGGAGCAGCTGGAGCAGGAGAATAAGACTCTGGAGCAGGAGAGCTCTCAGCTGGAGAAGGACAAGAAGCACCTGGAGAAGGACAACAAGAGGCTGAGACAGCAGGCGGAGATCAGGGACTCCAAGATGGACGAGGACAACCTGAGGATCAGCCACCTGGAGAAGGACAACCGTTCGCTGGGCAAGGAGATGACCTCCTTCAAGGACTCCTGCAACCGCCTCAAAGATCTGGAGAAGGAGAACAAGGAGCTGGTCAAACAGGCCACCATCGATAAGAAGACACTAGTCACTCTACGAGAGGTAATGATGTAGCGACTACCTTAGAGATGCATGTTGTAATGCTAGTGTATATATATTGTAATGGTAATGCATGGGGTGAATGCTCACAAGTCTTCAAATGTACATTTTAGAATATTCAGCTATAATCATTGCACCTGCATTATGCAAGAAGTAATTATACCAGACCACTATGCCAACACTTTTTTCAACTTGGAACTCAACTATGTTCCATTAAGTACATTAAGATTGTATTATTCATTAATAAAGGATTACATTCTAGAGATTGAATGTATAGTGACTCTGGATTTGCGTTTTATGTTTCAGGAACTGGTGAGTGAGAAACTGCGGACTCAGCAGATGAACAATGACCTGGAGAAACTGACCCACGAGCTGGAGAAGATAGGCCTCAACAAGGAGAGGCTGCTGCAGGACAAGCAGAGCTCTGACAACGACAGGTAATACACACACACAAACCATTATGCTGCTGCTCAAAGGTGCCCATCCCCCCATAAATAATTGTGACCACATCACATAGTAGACACTCTGCCAACAATACGGTGTCAAGACATTGAATTCTATCCTGGAAATATCTTTGGTCTTTTAATGATTGTCAATGTCCCTTATGTGCAGGTACAAGCTGCTGGAGTTCAAGCTAGAGTCCACTCTCAAATCTACTCTGGAGATCAAGGAGGAGAAGATAGCAGCCTTGGAGGCCAGACTGCAGGAGTCCTCCAACCTCAACCAACAACTGCGCCAGGAGCTCAAAACTGTGAGTCCTAAACAATATAGAACAGCAGCCCAATGAACATCTGCACAAAAAAACATTATCCCAGAGAGGTCCTGTGGTTATGCTTCTTTAACACGTGACACAGAGAAACACAATTCATTATTTATTCATTCCTTTTCCATTGTGTTATCTATTCATGAGCCACCAGGAGCCTAGAAAACCCAGAGAATAATTTCCGCAGCACATGTTTAACTCTGTGACAAAAACTAGAACCCTTGCCACTGGGGTGCCAGAACAGAGATGGAACTCATTAGCATGGGCATATTTTGGGGGATGGAGGTTTAACCCTTTCACCTTTGACCTCTCCAGGTAAAGAAGAACTATGAGGCCCTGCGACAGAGGGAGGAGGAGGAGAGGATGGTGCAGAGCTCACCCCCCAGAAGAGGGGACAGGGAGGACTCTCAGGCGGTCAACAAGTGGGAGAAGGAGAGCCACGAGACCACCCGGGAACTGCTCAAGGTCAAAGACCGCCTCATCGAGGTGGAGAGAAACGTAAGTAAACTCAATCTAATCAAGGTGGTCAAAATAGCCATCTTCGATACGATATGTGAAGGGCCTCTGTATATAATTAATGCATGCGTTAATCTTGTGTGTGTCTGTCTGTCATTTTTAGAATGCCACCCTACAAGCAGAGAAGCAGGCCCTGCATACCAACCTGAAGCAGCTGGAGACCCAGAGCAGTAACCTGCAGGCTCAGATTCTGGCTCTACAGAGACAGACTGCATCTCTACAGGAGAACAATACCACCCTACAGACCCAGAATGCCAAACTACAAGTAAGGGAAAGGAGGAAACCTAGTCAGTTGTACAACTGAATGCATTCAACTGAAATGTGTCTTCCGCATTTAACCCAACCCCTAAATCAGAGAGGTGCGGGGGGCTGCCATAATCGACATCCACGTCTTCGGCGCACGGGGAACAGTGGGTTAACTGCTGTCTCGGGCAGAACGACAGATTTTTACCTTGTCAGCTTGGGGCTTAGATCCAGCAACCTTTTCGGTTACTGTCCCAACTCTAACCACTAAGCCCTGGTTCCCTCTGTTGCTCCTTCACTGCTGTGCTTTGCACCCTATACGCTGGCCTTGTCTACACTGCATTGATAGCTTATATTGTAGTTTAAACCCTCCCCAACTCTCCACTGCCATGTGGCTAGAGAGAATTCCTCTCTCATAAGCCACATCTATTTTGATATATTTTATGGCAGCGGTTCAACAAAATCTTTGGTCGTAAAATCTACATCTGAACAGGAATCGGATGCATTCTGCTGCATGTCAAATCTAACTTTGAACATGTCTGTGCTTGGGAATTTGTACTTTCAAAAAACATTTGACCACTGATGTATATCCAAATTGGACAAGAACGTGCGACGTCTCAACCGTTAGTGTTTACTGGATGGACAGGCTGTCTGTGGACACATTGCCCCCTATTGCTCAGAACTGACACCTACACAAATTGTTTTGTGAGGTTATCGCCCTGCTTTTTTCCCCACATAACTGGAGAATCTAATCCAATGCAATGCCTAGAAGGACATGACACAAGCCTTGAAAAAACAGACATAGTTAAGGGCATTTCTGAGCAACTGAGTTCAGATGGCACAGATGTCCAATCAGATGTCTTGTTTCCCCTTTAGGTGGAGAACTCCACCCTGAACTCCCAGAGCGGCACTCTCATGGCCCAGAATGCCCAGCTTGCGACACAGCAGTCTAGCACGGAGAACGAGAAGGAGGGGGCGATGAGAGAGAGGGAGGACCTGAGGTCGACCTATGAGATGCTACTGAGGGACCATGAGAAGTTGGCTGCCCTGCATGAGAGGCAGGCCTCAGAGTATGAGGGCCTCATTAGCAAACATGGAGGCCTGAAAAGTGCCCACAAGAGCCTGGAATCACAGCACAGAGACCTGGAGGACAGGTGGGGTTTCAACTGGTGCTGTTATGTGCCTACAGCATACTCTAGCACAGCTGGCATCGATCACACACTTAACCACACATTGCCAAATACACATGCATGACAGTCTTAGTATGCACTCAGTTCCACACTACCATTACACAGTGTTTAAGTCAGATACACATACAGTTGAAGTCAGAAGTTTACATACACCTTAGCCAAATACATTTAAACTCAGTTTTCACAATTCCTGACATTTAATCCTAATAACAATTCCCTGTTTTAGGTCAGGTAAGATCACTACTTTATTTTAAGAATGTGAAATGTCAGAAATAATAGTACAGTGATTTATTTCAGCTTTTATTTCTTTCATCACATTCCCAGTGGGTCAGAAGTTTACATGCACTCAATTAGTATTTGGTAGCATTGCCTTTAAATTGTTTAACTTGGGTCAAACGTTTTGGGTAGCCTTCCACAAGCGTCCCACAATAAGTTGGGTGAATTTTGGCCCATTCCTCCTGACAGAGCTGGTGTAACTGAGTCAGGTTTGTAGGCCTCCTTGCTCATACACGCTTTTTCAGTTCTGCCCACACATTTTCTATAGGATTGAGGTCAGGGCTTTGTGATGGCCACTCCAATACCTTGACTTTGTTGTTCTTAAGCCATTTTGCCACAACTTTGGAAGTATGCTTGGGGTCATTGTCCATTTGGTAGATTTTTGACCAAGCTTTAACTTCCTGACTGATGACTTTAGATGTTGCTTCAATATATCCACATAATTTTCCTCCCGCATGATGCCATCTATTTTGTGAAGTTCACCAGTCCCTCCTGCTGCAAAGCACCCCCACAACATGATGGTGCCACCCCCGTGCTTCACGGTTGGGATGGTGTTCTTCGGCTTGCAAGCCTCCCCCTTTCTCCTCCAAACATAACAATGGTCATTATGGCCAAACGGTTCTATTTTTGTTTCATCAGACCAGAGGACATTCTCCAAAAAGTACGATCTTTGTCCCCATGTGCAGTTGCAAACCGTAGTCTGGCTTTTTTATGGCGGTTTTGGAGCAGTGGCTTCTTCCTTGCTGAGCGGCCTTTCAGGTTATGTCGATATAGGACTCATTTTACTGTGAATATAGATAATTTTGTAACGGTTTCCTCCAGCATCTTCATAAGATCCTTTACCGTTGTTCTGGGATTGATTTGCACTTTTCGCACCAAAGTACGTTCACCTCTAGTAGACAAAATGCATCTCCTTCCTGAGCGGTATGATGGATGCGTGGTCCCATGGTGTTTATACTTGCGTACTATTGTTTGTACAGATGAACGTGGTACCTTCAAGCGTTTGGAAATTGCTCCCAAGGATGAACCGGACTTGTGGAGGTCTACAATTTATTTTCTGAGGTCTTGGCTGATTTCTTTTGATTTTCCCATGTCAAGCAAAGAGGCACTGAGTTTGAAGGTAGGCCTTGAAATACATCCAAAGGTACACCTCCAATTGACTCAAATTATGTCAATTAGCTTATCAGAAGCTTCTAAAGCCATTACATAATTTTCTGGAATTTTCCAAGCTGTTTAAAGGCACAGTTAACTTAGTGTATGTAAACTTCTGACCCACTGGAATTGTGATACAGTCAATTATAAGTGAAATAATCTGTCTGTAAACAATTGTTTGAAAAATTACTTGTGTCGTGCACAAAGTAGATGTCCTAACCAACTTGCCAAAACTTTAGTTTGTTAACAAGAAATTTGTGGAGTTGTTGAAAAACTAGTTTTAATGACTCAAACCTAAGTGTATGTAAAAATTTGACTTCAACTGTATATATACACACAGCTGCCATCCACTAACCGGTGGTAATGTGTTGCAGGTATAATCAGCTGCTGAGGCAGAAGGATCAGCTGGAGGAGCTGGAGAAACAGCTGAAGGCAGAGCAGGAGAAGATGCTGTCTGAGAACAAGAGCCACGAGGCCACGGCTATAGACTACTACAAACTGAAAGAGGAGAATGAAAGGTGAGTGTTTCAGGGTTAAACTGAGGTCTGTGTGTGTTTGTATGAGAGAGGGGGGAGGAGGAGGGGAATTTACCCTGAGGGTTACTTTGAGGTGCAAGGGAACATCCTTAAGCTGTCAATCCAGGTACAGAGAAATCTGTGCATCAAGGTTTTTAGAGAGAGGGGGAAATAAAGTAAGCATGTTTTGAGTGGCAATATGCAGACATTTTAAGTGGTTGCAATTAGAGAACTAGCCAGGGGGCTATGAGTAAAGAATGTGCTGTTTAAAACACATGACGTCTGTGTGTAGGCTGAACATGGCACACCGCCAGCTGGTGAAGGATAATGAGGGCCTGCAGGTTGACCATAAGAACCTGAAGAGCCAGATGAACGGTGCCAAGCTGGAACAGACCCGCCTGGAGGCAGAGTTCTCCAAACTCAAAGAGCAGTACCAGCAGCTGGACATCACCTCCACCAAGCTCACCAACCAGTGTGATGTACGGTTACACACCCCTCAGACCCCTTCACTCCCTCCCACTCACTAACCAGTGTGAGGTACTACAATATCTGTACCGCCTACCCATAAACCAACCACTAGATTATAATTATTATGTTCCGCATATTTTCAAACTCTATCACAGGTGAATGTAGTCCTATGTTATGTAAGTGTTCAAAGCTGATATGTGGCCTCGGTCCAGACATGACTATGTTTGCCTGACATCTGTCTGTTGGAAAGGAAGGCTGATAGCTGGTTTCTCAATACTATGCTCTTTAAGGCTTAACAAGTGTCTGACCTGTATTCACCCACTGTGAAGGGAAGGCACAACCCACGTGTGAAATATACAACCATGTGAAAGCAACTTGGACACTAACAACTTTGCTCAAATAATAGTCTATTTCTCTCACCCTAGTTGCTGAGTCAGTTGAAGGGGAACCTGGAGGAGGAGAACCGTCACCTGCTGGACCAGATCCAGACCCTGATGCTGCAGAACCGCACCCTGCTAGAACAGACCATGGAGAGCAAGGACCTGTTCCACGTAGAACAGAGACAGTACATGTGAGAGATGACCCCACTATTACATTTTGTAACCAGTGTTCAAGTTAACATTTCAATAAGAGAGAGATGTCTGTTTCTTGGCTATGTAGATAGATGTAATTTGTTCCTGTGCCTAACTGGTATTTCCCTCCTTCAGTGACAAGCTGAACGAGTTGAGGAGACAGAAGGAGAAGCTTGAAGAGAAGATCATGGACCAGTACAAGTTTTATGACCCCTCTCCTCCACGGAGGTAAGTAGCTAGGAGGAGTCAACTGCTATCCTTGTGGTTGGTGCTTTGACCATATCAGCCTCTGTTGTAGTAAACAGCTGACTGAGACAAAGCTGACATCCCCCAAATGAAAATGAAATGTAGAACTGCGGTGGATTGCTGCAGTTGTCTGGTTATGGTTAATTCCATTGCATAACCAACTGCCCTGGATCGTATGTGCTTAACCATTCAGTTCTGATTCATTTCCATGCCTGACTTAATGCATATGGTTTACGTCTGAACCTAACCAACTCTTGCAAATAGTTCAAATTAACCAAGAAGCTCTGGTTCATCTTTATGCCTAACCACCATCATCATAGCTGACTCTGGGGAATTGGGAGGCTGTGGTTTACAAGAACACCCCGGATGCTGGTTCAATAAGGCACAAAATGGGAATACATCCTTTAATTTAAAAAGTTTTCCGCTCTTTTTGTGCCTACTGAACACTACCCAGAGTCAAATAATTTACCCTAATTACAAAACCCTCTCTCTCTCATCTCAGACGAGAGAATTGGATCACCCTGAAGATGAAGAAGCTGATCAAGCCGAGGAGTCGGGAGCGGATGCGTTCCCTGACACTGACTCCCACGCGCTCCGAGTCCAGCGAGGGCTTCCTGGGGCTTCCTCTGGACAGCCAGGACTCTTCCTCCATAGGCTCTGGCTCCAACTCCCTGGACGACACACTGACACAAAAGAGGAACAGCAGTGAGTAGACGCTCTCTGGCCTGCATGGAAAACACCCTACTGATCAGATCAAATCGAGCCTTATTTCAAGTGCATTAAAACACATCAATATACTTTACGGTAAAATAGACACAATAGAAGGAAGTAATAGACCTATATTTTGAAAGAGAGTCCGCTCCAGATCAGAAAAGAGTCTAGGACTAGGTCTTCCTCTCACTCAATATGTCCCTTCCTCTGATCAGAAGGACTAACAGACGGGAAGAAAGACTAGATCATATATTAGTTAAATAAGACACTGGGAGCAGAGCGTATGTCAATAAATACATGCGGTTTAAACACAGGAACTGCATGGTCAGACAGAGGCAGATACATGCAGACACTTGTAATATGATGCACGCAGACAGACAAACCGAAGTACACTGGGTCAGACAGAAAAGTACATGCTGGCACAGACATTAGAACATGAGCAGGGCTCAGTTGTAGACAGGGAGGTATGCAGGGCAGGAGACACCAGGACAGTAGCCCCTTGTTGCTGTGTGGTGGCTGGTTGTGTGAACTTAATGCTTCCTGTGCTTGTTTTTCCCTCTCTATGCGATAGGGAAGAAAGACTCTCAGAGAGTGCAGCACTCCCATGTGCAGAGTAACCAGGGTAACCAAGGTTCCTCTAATGGTATGCTGAGAGGGGAGGGCTGGGCGGGGCTTGTAGTCGAGCTGTCGTGTCACTCAAGGCACGTCAACATGTCGTGTCTCATCCTTCAGTCAATGGTCGCGTTCCCCTACTTAGACGTTGCATGCATCAACCAATGTTTGCGTGCCACATCATCGGCTGTGTCATTGACTGATACATTGCTATAACATATGTGATTAGCTGATACATAAAATACCTATCCAGGTGTTGTAAGATCTGGCAGGTGTCAGCAATGCCTGGGCAGAGGAACGCACCCACATTCCATACCTATTAAACGGTGTAGTGCATTATATGTAACCTGTGCTCAATGCACCAGCTATGTATGTATGTATGTGTGTGTATATATGGGTTTCTTAATTTTTTACTATTTTCTATTTTCTACATTGTTATATTGAAGACATCAAAACTATGAAATAACACATATGGAATCATGTAGTAACCAAAAAAGTGTAAAACAAATCAAAATATATTTTACATGTCAAAGTAGTCAACCTTTTGCCTTGATGACAGCTTTGCACACTCTTGGCATTCTCTCAACCAGCTTCAAGAGGTAGTCACCAGGAATGCATTTAAATTAACTGGTGTGCCTTGTTAAATGTTAATTTCTTACCTCAATGCGTTTGAGCCAATCAGTTGTGTTGTGACAAGGTAGGGGTGCTATACAGAAAATAGCCCTATTTGGTAAAAGACCAAGTCCATATTTATGGTAGGGCAGCTCAAATAAGCAAAGAGAAACGACAATCCATCATTACTTTAATCCGGAAAATGTCAAGAACTTTTCCTTCAAATGCAGTCACAAAAACCATGAAGCGCTATGATGAAACTGGCTCTCACGAGGACCGCCACAGGAAAGGAAGACCCAGAGTTACCTCTGCTGCAGAGGATATGTTCATTAGAGTTACCCGCCTCAGACATTGCAGCCCAAATAAATGCTTCACAGAGTTCAGGTAACAGACACAACATCAACTGTTCAGAGGAGACTGTGTGAATCAGGCCTTCATGGTCAAATTGCTGCAAAGAACCCACCACTAAAGGACACCAATACGAAGACTTGCTTGGGCCAAGAAACACAAGCAATGGACATTAGACTGGTGGAAATATGTCCTTTAATCTGATGAGTCCAAAAGTAAGATTTTTGGTTCGAGCCGCCGTGTCTTTGTGAGATGCAGAGTAAGTGAACGGATTATCTCCGCATGTGTGGTTCCGCATGTGTGCTGCATCAGATGACCTGGCCTCCACATTCACCTGACCTCAACCCAATTGAGATGGTTTAAGGTGAGTTGGAACGCAGAGTGAAGGAAAAGCAGTCAACAAGTGCTCAGCATATGTGGGAACTCCTTCAAGACTGTTGGAGAAGCATTCCATGTGAAGCTGGTTGAGAGAATGCCAAGAGTGTGCAAAGATGTCATCAAGACAAAAGGTGGCTACTTTGAAAAATCTCATAAATGTATTTTGATTGTTATTTTATAGTTTTGATGTCTTCTCTATTATTCTACAATGTTGAAAAGAGTCAAAATAAAGACAAACCCTTGAATGAGTAGGTGTGTCAACTTTTGACTGGGATTGTATATGGATATATATATAGATAGATCTCTCTCTCTCTGTCTCTCTCTCTCTCGATATATGTCTATCTCATACAGACGCACACAAACATCAACATCACACCTGCCCAGACCCTATCTCCAGTGTCTGCACTACTTTCTCCCACATCCTCAAATCGCATCATTTTGTTCCTTTCTGTCACCCACACTCTTTCAATATTTAGATAATGAAGCATATGATTTTTCCATTGACTTAACGATGGAGGATTGGTTGATGTCCGGTTTTTAAGTATAAGCTTTTTCAAGATAATTCACAAGAAAAGTATCATCCAACCCTTCAGGTACCTGTCTGCCCCCTCATATGACATGTCTTGATATATGCAGACAGATGGATTAGAAGTACATTGTAATACTTCTGACAATAATTTTTAGCTATACTAAAGGCAATATTTGATGTAACTATGTTTCTTTTGTCTTTTAATAGCTATACTAAAGAACCTTTTACATAACACACACACACTATGTATGCATTTACAGAAATCTATAGAACACATGGAGGTGTCTGTGGAGCTGGAAATCTAAAATGGTCTCTCTATACAGTGTCCCAGGATCTACTATTTTTTTTGCGTTAGTAATGGGATCCCTGTGGCCATTCCTTCCACTGCAGTGCCGTTCCCCTGGTGTCACTGTTGTACTCTCTTAATTGCACCCTTTAATAAATGTCACCCTATGTGTGGTGTTGTGTGTGGTATTCTGTCTGTTAACAGCCTGAGGTCTTCTATGTGGCAACCCCCTTCACAGCCATCCCACTTTGCTGTGTGCTTGGCGTTTTGTTTGAACAGTGAGTGAGTGAGCGTTTGTGTGTGTGCGCGCGTGTGTCTGTTTGCATACATATCAGTATTTGCCCCGATATCTATGTAACACTGTTTTATTACCAGTTGAGTCTTCAGAACGGTACACTGGTTCTCAACGTTAACAACCATCTTTTTTTTTCTCCTTTCTTTTCCTCTCCATCTCCCCTGGTATTTCTGTTTCTCCCCCCTCTGCTTTGGCTGTAAACTGACAGCTGTGAAATGGTTGCCCTTTATGAGGAACAGATCGAAGGAGAAAGACAAAGCGAAGGACATCTACCGCCGGTCCATGTGTAAGACCTCCGACAGCCTGGCGTCCTACCACCTCCGTCCACCTCCTCTGGCCTGCGCCTTCCTGCTTCCCTCACCTAGCTTCTCTTCTCATAGCTTCTAGCTGGTTTCTATTCTTCCTTTCTAGGAATAAACAAAACACATGCTCTAATTTATCACCAATAGTAGATACATCTATCTTAACAACAAATTTTTGTTCGGTTAGATTTGTGTACAGTCGAAGTAATGACATACAAGAACTAACAAATGTCGATATTAGTACAAACTAACACTCTTCAATGATTGACAACACTTATGTGAAGTAATGTGAGTGGTAGTAGTGGTGTTCTGTAGTTCTTTTTCTGTAGTTTTATGTTGTGGTATCTGTAGATGCACTCTAGGTTAGTCTTAGTCTAGGTTATACATTTTGGTTTTGGGGGGGGGGGGTTAATCGGCGTCTGAACTTACTGTTGCGAGTTACAATAATAGAATACACAAGGTGCATTTAAAAAAAAAAATGTCTGTGCAACAGCAGTTATCCTCTTGTTAAGTCAGTCAATTAGTCCATGTCAGCAACAACAAGAATGTGGATTGCTATTTAGCGGCCAGCTATCTAAACTTGTTATCATGGTCGATTTACCAGCCGGGGGGGGCCCAATGATTTTATTAGTCAGTCTCACTCAGATATTATATTAACAAATTCAAATATTTCTCTCTACTCTATGGCAAAATGTGTAGAACTCCACAAAATGAACTCTATAACTTAAAAAATGTTCTCTCCGCTGTCAAAATGTCTTGCTCGCAAAGTGGCCAACTGCTGCCTCATGATGAGTTCAGATTTTTTGTGGCCCCCACCCCCATCAAAGTTGCACATCGCTGGTCTAGGTCATGACGATGTACAGTTGAAGTCGGAAGTTTACATACACTTAGGTTGGAATCATTAACTCGTTTTTCAACCACTCCACAAATTTCTTGTTAACAAACTATAGTTTTGGCAAGTCGGTTAGGACATCTACTTTGTGCATGACACAAGTCATTTTTCCAACAATTGTTTACCGACAGATTCTAATTCATGTATCACAATTCCAGTCAGAAGTTTACATACACTAAGTTGGCTATGCCTTTCAACAGCTTGAAAAACTCCAGAAACTGATGTCATGGCTTTAGAAGCTTCTGATAAGCTAATTGACATAATTTGAGTCAATTGGAGGTGTACCTGTGGATGTATTTCAAGGCCTACCTTCAAACTCACTGTCTCTTTGCTTGACATCATGGAAAAATCAAAAGAAATCATCCAAGACCTCAGGAAATTGTAGACCACAAGTCTGGTTCATTCTTGGGAGCAATTTCCAAACGCCTGAAGGTACCACGTTCATCTGTACAAACAATAGTACGCAAGTATAAACACCATGGGACCACGCAGCTGTCATTCCCCTCAGGAAAAACACGCATTCTGTCTCCTAGAGAAGAACGTACTTTGGTGCGAAAAGTGCAAATCAATCCCAGAACAACTGCAAAGGACCTTGAAGATGAAGTGAGGAAACCGGTACAAAAGTATCTATATCCACAGTAAAATTAGTCCTATATCGACATAACCTGAAAGGCCGTTCAGCAAGGAAGAAGCCACTGCTCCAAAACCGCCATAAAAAAGTCAGACTGCGGTTTGCAACTGCACATGGGGACAAAGATCGTACTTTTCGGAGTAATGTCCTCTGGTCTGATGAAACAAAAATAGAACTGTTTGGCCATAATGACCATCTTTTATGTTTGGAGAAAAAAGGGGGAGGCTTACAAGCCAAAGAACACCATCCCAACCGTGAAGCACGGGGGTGGCACCATCATGTTGTGGGGGTGCTTTGCAGCAGGAGGGACTGGTGCACTTTACAAAATAGATGGCATCATGAGGGAGGGAAAGTATGTGGATATATTGAAGCAACATCTCAAGACATCAGTCAGGAAGTTAAAGCTGGGTCGCAAATGGGTTTTCCAAATGGACAATGACCCCAAGCATACTTCTAAAGTTGTGGCAAGTACTTAAGGACAACAAAGTGAACAAACCCTTGACCTCAATCCTATAGAAAATGTGTGGGCAGAACTGAAAAAGCGTGTGCGAGCAAGGAGGCTACAAACCTGACTCGGTTTACATGCTCTGTCAGGAGGAATGGGCCAAAATTCACCCAACTTATTGTGGGAAGCTTGTGGAAGGCTACCCAAAACGCTTGACCCAAGTTAAACAATTTAAAGGCAATGCTACCAAATACTAATTGAGTATATGTAAGCTTCTGACCCACTGGGAGTGTGATGAAAGAAATGAAAGCTGAAATAAATCATTCTCTCTACTATTATTCTGACATTTCACATTTTTTAAATAAATTGGTGATTCTAACTGTACTGTATGCCATTCTACTGTACCGTACTGTGTAAGGTGGTGCTGTCTCTAGGTGTGTGTGGTGGCCTGCACATTGACTCTGGCCCCATCCATCCATCTACATACTGTATCTCTGCCTGTCTGCCTGTGGTGTGAGCGCAGCCTGTCATCCTCCTCACTCCTCTCTCACTACAGAGCCGGCATGACTCTGCAGAACCTCACTGCTCTCTTTCTCTTTCTCTCGCCACCTCTCACTCACAGCCACCATGTAGGAATTGAAGTGGAGCCTTACAGTGCTTTTTTCTCTCTTTTTCTTTCTCTAATTTCCTGACTTTTGTCTGTCACTCTGCTATTTTTATTGAGTCTTTCAGTTTGGCTGCATTTCAGCTCTTGTGCATGCCTTGCCGACATGGGCTTGCCCACACTGACTGTGGCACATCTCTGAATTCTGCTGCTTTGACTTAGCAGCCACTGCATGCCTAGCCTAGCTCTGCTCCCTGTGCCCTCGGCTAATTTATCTCCATCTCCACCCCAGCCATGAATGACCTGCTGCAGACCATTGCCCTGGCAGGGGGCCAGTGGGCGGGCAGCACAGAGAACCTGGAGGGGCCCGTGGAGGCCAACGGGGGCAGCCGAAGTCGGCACATGAAGGAGCTGGGCTCCATGGCCTACTCCACTAACGCTATCAACTACACCACCCTCACTTTGCCCTCTGGCAACAGGGCCAAGAGGAGCTTGAAGATCAAAGGTAGAGACTACAGGACCGCTAGTCGATCCCCCCTTGGTGGTGTGGTGAACTATCATCTAGGATGTGTATTTACTACAAGTCTCATTGTGTTTCAGAAGCAAGTCATTGTTTAATCCATCGTAAATGTCATTTTTCTTTCCTCTCCATTTTTTCTTTTTGATTTGGACACTGGTGAATGCCTACCATCATACTCTAGCTTTCAGAAGATTGTCTGCCACATATTTTGTTTCCTTCATAAGCCCTATTCTCTGGTAGTTTCTCCATCCCTCCAGCCATAACTCATATTTCCACATCTTTGTCTCCTCCAGACAACGCTTCCTGTGAAGACGTAGCAGCATCCTCAGACGACCCCATTGGGTTCAGAGGTCAAGGTAAGAGAACTGTTGACCTTTAGGACAAACTCCCATTACTATTATTTAACCACAGGGCTTTACACCAGTTTATTACTGGGAGACAAAGGAATGAAATATCAAATGGCAAAAAAATAGGCAATGTTTTAAAGCCTATATCTCTACATTTGAGTTTGCTACCATTAGAGCAGGGTTCTCCAAACTTGTTCCTGTAATGCTACCCTACTGTAAGTTTTCGCTCCAGCCCCAGTTGTAACAAACCTGATGCAGCTGATCAACCAGCTAATTGAAATCAGGTGTGCTAGATTAGGGTTGGAAAGAAAACATACAGGACGGTCCAGGAACAGGGTTTTAAAGCCCTGCGTTAGAGTAGATCTGCCTAAATGACTAGATTCAGCATGCTATCATTAACAGTAAACTCTGCTTAACAAATAGTCATGAGCAGCATTCCTCCATTAGCTAGTAGATCGGGCTGTCTGCCTACTCGATTCTCCCACACACACACACACACACACACATGTATCACAATTCGTGTCCATTATCTCCATTTTCTGTGCGGTCTTGGCTAGCTAAAATGTCCTCCCACTGTCATGTACGTTGTATTATACAGTAATGTACCTCTTATTGCATGAACTTTTCCACAACTGTTTTTTTACACTTTGTTATGATGTGCTGTAATGTTGGTGAGTTAATTAATATAATGGCAGATAACCTAGTACAATGCATTATATCCTAAACTGAGCCAAACTACCAGTAGCTATATAAGTGTATATATAAGTATAAGTGAACCGCACCACTGTAGCCCAGTGTAGTGTTTAACAACTGTGGTAGCAGGTTAACCCAGTTAGCTGTGTGTGTTGAATGTGCCAGGCCTACAGGTCTTTAGCAGTGCTCAGGCTATGTCGCCCTCTGCTCTCGACCCGTCCGCTATGTGCAGAGTCCCCTGTAGCATCTGTTGTAAGTGACACACCTGTGTACATATGTCTAAGACCACTAACAGTACCACTTAACACAAGCCCGCCACTGCTATCAATGATTACCACCCACTACCTGCGGACATCACTTCCCCAGTACGACTACTGTACCAGCCACACCAAACCTGAACCAAACTGAAGACCACTAATAACAGCAACAACATTGTATCAATTGCATCCCACACATTCACATACAGCCCACCTATCCTTTGGTACATTCCTCTACCCCGGGTCTCCTCCATTCCCTACTCCTCTCAATTACCTGAGTCCCTCCTGTGTTGGTCTCTGGGTCATGTCAATCACAAGGCCCCTCTCCTTTCCTCCAATCAGGTTTTACAACAGGTTCTTCCTCGTGAATGATTCCTCCCTTCGTGTTTGTGTGGCCCCTCCCTCTCCACTCCCTTTGTGTGATTGGGCATGTTGGCGTTGCATGGCACTGTGCCACCCCTCCTGCCTGCACCATCTGCTGACCCGTGTGACGTGTCCTCAATTTGTGTCCTCTTATCCCTTTCCAGCCTCACGAGCCTCCAGCCTCCATAGTATCAAGACCATCAGCAGTAATACCTCCCACTCCACTCCGCTCGAGGCCAAAGGTACAGTCTCATCACTAAGGAGAACGCCCCCTCTCTCCCACACTCCTGCATATGACACCTCCTTCATTGTACTCTCTGTTGATTCTCTCATACACACACGTTGGATAAAAAGGAGAGAAAAAAAATGACACTTTTGTAATCTATTAACATTGATACTGTAACTCTCTTCCTCTCTCTGTGTGAGATATGTTCTGGAAGGGTCCGGGCTAGGTTCTGGAAGGGTCCGGGCTAGGTTCTGGCATGTTTATTATTTATTTATTTAATTTATTTGCGTTCTCACAAATGAGCAGGTTTCTGAGCTATGCTGGTTTAAATCTAGTGCCTGTCATCACCTTAGGGTGATACTCGTATGTTAGTACCTGAGTTAGTCGTACACTGTTAGAGCAGAACTCGCCTACAGTAGTGTGTTTCTCTTCAGGCACGTTGAACGGAAACCTCAGCAGGCCCCACAGTGAGAGCAGTGGGGAGTTCAGCCTCAGTCTGGATCAGGAGGAGTGGTCCAGCGGGAGCAGCCCTGTCCAGCAGCCCCTGTCCCACTCCTCTCACCAGAGCTCCATGCTGCTGCAGAGGTCCCTGGACCCCCAGGCCACACAGGCCAAGAAGAAAAATGGCAGCGCCAGCGAGGTGCTCTCTCTACAGCAGTTCCTAGAGGAGCACATCGACCCTGCAGAGGTGACAGCCTGGAACACACCGGAACACTAGATTAAAACTTTACTGTACTATTTTTAGATAGGAGTACTGTTTTAGGCCTTCAGATGTGTTATGATAAGAAAGGAGTAGAAGTTATTTCACCACTCAAGTCTGCTATAAAAACCCAGGTATTATGGTATGGTAACTTTAATGTCTCTTCTCCATCAATAGTCTCAGTCAGATTCTCTTGGCTGCCAGTCTCCCCGCCTTTCCGGAGGCGCTGAGCATGTGCAGAGAGACCGGGCCAAGCGAGGCTCCACCGGCACTAAGGGGCGGGGCATCCTGCGCTCAGCCAGTGGGAAGGCAGCGCCAGTGAACTCCGATGGCCGCCCCTCCAGGGGTGGCCAACCAGGTCATCCCAGCTTACGAAAGGCAGAGAGTACGCGTGTGAAGGGCATGGTCCTGCCACGGGTCAGCCTCTCCTCCCAGAGTAAAGCCGTGTCTGTGTCTGAGCGTCTGGACATCTCCTCCTCCATGCTGCCCCGGGCCAGCAGCGTCATATCCACAGCCGAGGGCTCCACACGTCGGACCAGCATCCATGACCTGCTGTCCAAAGACACCCGGCAGCCCGTGTCTGTGGACCCCTCACCCTCCTCAAAGGCCTTGCCTCGCGCCTACACCACGCCCAGTGAGTACCCCCCAACCAACAACCCCACCCAGTCCCAACATCCCACCCACCAGTCCATCCCCCTAGCCCCAGCCCCCATGCCCCTGTCCCTGCTGAAGTCAGTCAGTATGCCCTGCACAGGCAGTCAGCACCCCCTCAGTTGTAAGGAAACTGACCTCTCCAGCCTCGAGTCTTTCTTTGACTCGTCCTTCACAGTGGAGTCAGTGTTTATGGACTCCATCTTCAGCGAGCCAGACTTCACAGGGTGCAGTAGCAAGAGCCACACCTTCCTTTCCCTCAACACCTCCCTGGTCAGTAACATCAGCGGCCCCCCAGGCAAAACCCACCTCCGGCCCAACCCTGCCCAAACCGCCCAGAACCAACCAAATGGGCTAAAGCCCAGCCCACCTGACCAGAGTGGGGAACATGTCATTGACACCAATAATGTGCTTGATGCTGACCCATCTCCACCCCTTAGCCCAGAGGACCAACAATCGTTGTGGTATGAGTATGGCTGTGTCTGAATGTGTGGCGCCCTGGTCAGCTACTGATCTGGGACCTGCTTAAGGACCGGTGATGGTCGGGGAGAAAGAAGGAACTCTGCATGCATTATCAAAGCCCTATCATGCTATGTTTTCCTTTGAGCTTTTATGTTTGTTTTTTCATGGCTGATTTGTAAATCCCTTTTCATCACTCCTGGTTTGGTATTTCCCTCCGTCTTATGGAAGTGGGGTTCTCTGGATGTCTTTGCTTCAGAGGTCTGTTCACACTGTATTCATTAATCAAACCTCTGTTTGGCTCACATTATAAAGCTATTACATGATTGCTTAATGGGGGACATCAATAGCTGTTCTAGTTATTTTATTCATTATTTGCTATTTCTTTTCTAATCACAAATACATCTCCAGAAAACATGCTGCAAAGCTACATTAACTATCATTTGGATGTTCAGTGCATCTTTAAAACATCATGTCAGAAGTCCTCCAGAATTAGAATGGAGCTCTGTTTAATAATAAAGCAATGAGGCTTGTAGAACACGTCCCATGATAGGCTGACTGAGGAACACATTAACTGCCAATAAGCGCTATTTATGGAGTCATTATGTAATCTAGCCCTTCAGAGGAAAGCAGTTTCACATCTATTAAAATTAGATAAAATATTTGGTTTCCCCTCTATCTTATTGGGTGTTTGGTATGTGGGAGAACTCTGTCCTCTCTAAAGTACTGTCACATTGCATTACCAGTCTAATTCTACTGTATCAATCTCAATGCATATTCACTGAACTGCATGGCTTTATTCTGTCTTGGTTTGTTCTGATGCTCTGGGTTTTGTTTTATTGTTTTGTGCATATGACACATTTTTCTGTTCCATTTCTTTTTCTGATCAAACCACTCCCAATGTGGGGATTCAGATTGGGTGAATTGGGGTTAAGGGATTGTTTTTGAGGAAACGTAATTCACAAAATGAGCTGAGAGCAATGTTAAGCGTTTGAGAGAGAGCGTTTTAAAGATAGTTGAGTCTTGTGTTTTTGTTGCTCTGAGACAGTATACATAGTGGTGAGAGAAATTTGCAATTGAGACAAATATGATGGCCAGATTATTTTGTGAATGAAGATTCCTCTACTCTTGGTTGTCATGGTATTGGATCTGGGTAAACTCTTGAATGCTCATGGCCACAATACAAATTCCAATTGCACAATAACACATTTTAGGTTATGAATTATTGTAGACTGACTACACCTTGTACAACCATTATATTTTTTTAAATATTAAGTTATATTCAAAGACAGAAAGCACTTGTGTATGCACAAGCAGTAGGAGTAGTAATGTTAGTTAGATTTTTATTTCTGCTTTATGTATTTGCCATTTGAAATAGTTTTATTGTATTTATCTTGTGTATAAACTAACTTCGGCCTTTATTCCGATGTAATATGACATGCCTTTGTTCTGCAGATGTGGAAGTGTTACAAGAGCGCAGAAAGTCAAAAAGCAGTGGGGAGCAACAAAGCTCCTAAACATTACTCATCGGCTACCGTTATGAGCTCAAGTGGTGAGTGCTGCTCTGAGTCCAGTGGGAGGGGGGTGCTCCATGGTAACCCGGTGGCTTAACAGATGTCCCATCCTGTTCATGCTTGCTTATGCTATGCTGGTGTTGTAAAGGGCACATGAATGGAGCCTGGTCTGCATGGCGTCCCTAATAACAGGAGGTCCTGACCTGCTACACTCCCTCCCTGTTCCTCAGTGTAACATGTTTATAGCTGGCTTTTCTTTTACTTTTCTCTGCTGGTATTCAGGAAAAAACACTGGTGGCTCTATAGGAGGTTGTGATCCCTTTGTGAGCATGGATTGTGGGTCAAGCAGCTGAAACCCCTCCCTGTCAATGCATGTAGACTGCTTTCCAGTGCGTCCATAATATATGTTCATCCTCTTCTCTGATGTCATCTGCCGCTAACCTCTTTTTCTGTCCTCTTCTCTCTTCACTCTTCTGTCTGCCTCCAACTCAGAGAGAAAAGTGACCTTCAAGCTGTTTGTCTGACTCTGAAGCCATTTAAAAGTTGATCTACTGAGATGGTCTTCAGTGTGAAAAATGATGTATCTTTATATATTCTTTTTTTTTTAAACAAAAAATCAATGCTTCAATAAAGAAAAGTAAACATATTTTTTTTCTCCTTGAATCAAGGAAATAAAACTTAAGACGCAGCATGTGGCAACAATAGTTTTTCTATAACTGACTTTCTGGTAAATTGCACTGCTATGGTGTGACAGACTGCTAACATGCACTCTACACGGACATACTGTTAGTGCCAATGTTCACGCAAAGCCAAATGGGTGAACTTAAACTAGACCCTGAAGACTCCTTGTCCTCTGCGTGACTTTGAATCAGCTGGATTTTTTTCTGTCTGCCAATTGATGCTAATTATACTTTTTTTGTAAATGAGCATACACATGCAGCATCTTTCTGAGGAACAACTGATGTCTACATTCAACAATCTGCACAGAAGGGAAAAAAATGCATGTGGGCACAGAACAAGGTCAACCACAATGTGCATGGAGCAATCAACATGCTTTTCTTCCAATCAGAATGGACGATTGTTTTAAGTTGTGTTCCTCTGAAATGCCAAAATGACTCGTGGGAAGCCATGCCAACTGTGATTGACATACAATCCAATCATGAAGGTTGTGTGAGCTGAATGGCACAGCTTTGTATAGGTCTACAGTATGTATGTGGCTACTATCAGATTTCTGTCTGTGATGATGACCTAGTGTTAATTTCCTTTTTCACTTTTACATAAATCCATTTGTGATAAAAATTCCAGAAGAATCCTGTGTCATTTCATCTTCATCATATAAAGGACTGTGACCCTCAAGTCATCTATTCTTCCCCTGATGAATGATTGATTTTTGTCTGCGTTTATGGAATCAGGAAATCTCACCAGCTAAAGTTGTTGGGATATTGGACCAAAGCAATGTCATGATTTCTATGGACAGACGAATGCAAGGCGCTTAAAATCATCTTCAAATGAATCTTGTATTGCTTTTATATAACGAATAGAAATATCCCAGATGTCCATTTACTGGATCGACAAAGCTTGAGGTATCCATTAGCCTACATAAAACGGATACTTTGGCAACTCAATGGTGTAGTCTGTGCGATAAGGAGGTATACACCAGAGTATAACCACATTTTTTTTTTAAAAGGGGGGGAGATATGAGTGGATAATCAATATTCCGTGTCTGCAGTAATTGTGTCAAATGTGTAAATGACTAGATCTTGCGGAGGGAGATACGAGGATGCAACCACCATAATCACTACTACATTGTCTATCAGCCATCCACATATAACCAACAATCAAGACTGCTCTCTTGCCCATAGAAAATAAGGACTCTCCAGACCTTATTCTGTCCCAAAAGTTAGAGAAATGGGCATTGTTACAATTTTCACCTAAGGTTAAAAGGCACAAAGGTAAATAACTTCGAAATAAATCCTTGTACCAAGAAAAAACACAGTCTGCCAGAATAGTGTGTTAATTTCAAGGTATTTAAAGCTCTGAAGAACTGGTTCATGTCCTGTGTCCTTTAAAAATGTCAGATCCTCTAGCTTTAGTCCCATAATGGAAGCATTGGTAATAGGATGGACGTGCACGCTCATGGCCTATGTTGACCAGGTCGCTGTCCAGGACAATTTGACGCTCTGGTCCTTGTCACAGAATAGTTCCAGGGCAGTGGCACAGCCTTGGCCCAACTTTTAGTTTTTCCACCATAGCGTAGCACAGGTTGCCACTGCCCAATCCTAGATTCTTAGCCAGCCTGTTAAGGTTGACCAGACGATCATGGGGGACAGACTAGTTACAGGCCCTTGTCTATCAGGAAGAGGTTATTGACTCTTGAGGTCTTTTTTTTTTGTTGTACTTTTTACCCCTTTTTCTACAATTTGTAGTTAGTCTTGGCCCATTGTTGCAACTCCCGTACGGACTCGGGAGAGGCCATGGTCGAAAGCTATGCATCCTCCAAAACACGACCCTGCCAAGCAGCACCTGCTTCTTGACACATTGCTTGCTTAACCTGGAAGCCAGCCGCAGCAATGTGTTGGAGCAAACACTGTCCAATTGGCGACCGTGTCAGCGTGCACTGCGCCCGCCCTGCCACAGGAGTCGATAGAGAGCAATGGACAAGGACATCCCGGCCAGCCAAACTCTCCCCTAACCCAGACGGCGCCGGGCAAATTGTGCGCCGACTCATGGTTCTCCCGGTCGCAGGCGGCTGCGACACAGCCTGACCTCGAACCTGGATCTGTAGTGACACCTCTAGCACTGCAGTGCCTTAGACCGCTGCGCCACTCGGGAGGCCCAGCATCATCTCTTTAGGGGTGAATACCTAAGGGAGAAAAATACATTTACACCAGGTCAGAGGACATATGTTACTCTGATATCTCAAGTCTAAAATGGCTTCATCTCCTTTTCTTGTTTCATCTGCACTGCAATGTAAAATAATATTCCCAGTTGGCATCTATCCTACTGCTTTCACCTAGTCTGTTTATAGATCAGCACAGGAGAGGCCACTTTAGACAAAAAAAATGTAATGCAACCCTAGCATAAATCAGAGGGAACAATGAACTGAAGCCAAATATAAGAGATGTGAGGGAACATATGATAAATGTATGAAATTGAAGATTTGATTCTCTGACATGCAGGATAATTATATTTTCCACCTTAAACCCAGGGGTGGTTCCAGGCATAAGCGACATAAGCGGTCACTTCAGGCCCCCAACCAAATTTTGTATATTTTTTTAGTGGAACTCAGTCTGGGTTTCAAAAAAATGGTTTTGCATCAGCAGTTTTCTCTTATGTCAGTCGCTGACAGTCACTCAATTAGCCATGCCAGCTAACAATTGTTTGTTTGGTTGTTCATGTAGCCCAGGGGACCTCCATTCATTGATTGTTTGTCATTCTCACTCATCATATTGTGACATAAGTCATTACAAATGTGCAAAATCGCAGGAATTTAGCTTTAATACTGCAAAAATGTCTCCACCCCATGGCTAAATGGGTAGAATTGCAGGAAATTAGCTGGGAAACTGAAACTTTCTACACATTGAAAAAGCACAAATTCTAACATGATCCCGGATTGATCATATATTTATATAGGATGAGTGACTGAATTATATGGGCCATTCACACTGTTTTGTATGGTTTTTCTGAACTCTGGTGCATTTACCCCAATAGTTTGGAACGGTGTGTACACTATCCGCACTCGGGAGAGCATTAAACAACGCACCGTGGTTCGCTCAAAAGGGTGGTCTCGGTCAGATTCAATTCATTTCGTGGTGTGGTTTTGCTGCAGGTGACAACAGTCTGGATCAAACACAGGAAAAGAACCAAAGTCGCGCATATTGGTTATTCAACTGCAAGCATTTGATGAAGTGCACGCAGCATCATAATTTGAGATCTCAAACATTCTGTGAGTAGCAGTGAATTTATGAGCGCATTCTATGCGGGTGGCTGCTGATTGTAGTCTATTCACGTCGCAGTTAGAGCGGCTTTTTTGCAACGTTTCCTCCCACATTTTGCTGGAAGACCAAAGCGAAAGTAATATCAAATGTTGTTGGTCTCATACACATATTTAGCAGATGTTATTGCGGGTGTAGCGAAATGCTTGTGTTCCGAGCTCCAACAGTGCAACAGTGATGGAAAAGGTACCCAATTTTCATACTTGAGTATAAGTAAAGATGCCTTAATAGAAAATGACTCAAGTAAAAATGAGTCATCCAGTAAAATACTAGAGTAAAAGTCAAAAAATATGGTTTTAAATATACTTATATCAAAAGTGCAAGTACTAGACAGCACCATTTGAATTTTGTATTTATGGATAGCCAGGGTCACGCTCCAACACTCAGACATAATTTACAAAGGAAGCATGTGTTTAGAGAGTCCACCAGATGAGGCAGTAGTGACTACCAGGGATGTTCTCTTGAGCATTCAAAATGTAACGAGTACTTTTGGGTGTCAGGGAAAATCTATGGAGTAAAAGGTAAACCATTTTCTTTAGGAATGTAGTGAAGTAAAAGTTCTCAAAAATATAAATAGTAAAGTACAGATACCCCAAAAAGTTACTTAAGTAGTAGTTTAAAGTATTTTTACTTAAGCACTTTACACCACTGCAGTGCAGTAATATCTAACAATACACATCTAAAATGTAAAAGAATGGAATTAAGAAATATTGAAATATTAGGACGTGCAAATGTCCGGTGTGTGCATATATATGCACTACATGACCAAAAGTATGTGTACACCTGTCCGTGGAACATCTCATTCCAAATTCATGGGCATTAATATGGAGTCGGTTTTCCCCCCTCTAGCACTGCAGTGCCTTAGAACGCTGTGCCACTCAAGATACGTACTACGTGCACATGCTAAAAGAAAGGAACAAGGTGGGTAGATAACTGTGTAGCAAAGTATTTCAAAACAGAAAAATCTGATCTCTTAAACGTTTCATTTATTTTTGTTCTATCTATACAATAGGCCTTGCATATTCCCACGTTCAAGGAGCTTTCTGTTTTGATTAGGTTATTTTGCCTAAAACCATTTAGGCCTACCTATAGAAAAATAAACAACTCTGCATCTCTGCCCAGCCTGTGTGTTGAGCATCCCCAGTGGCTCTGCAAGTGTGGAGAGGGTATTCTCCCCTGCTGGCCTGCTCCCCATCGCATGAGCCTGAAGGCACAGACCAAACTTGTGTTTCTAAAAATGAATTCAAAGGCACTAATGAGTCATTGTTCGTTTAATTTGTATTTAATTCTAAGTCACAGCCTATATGCACAATTTATAGACTAATTATTTAATACAACGAAATGTTTAAATGACAAGGGCTTTATGTCGCTACCAGCGTAGTGTTTTGCACTCGCAAATGCTTCATAATGTATTTCTTTGTAGACTATAGCCTTGAAATTATTTATTTTCGTTCCTTCTTACATGCTGACCACACTGCTTGCATCGCAAAATAAATGTACACATTAACGTTATTCAATCATTGCACCCACACTACTCACGAGCGTCAATGAGCGTTTGTTTGCGTTGCCAGGCCGAAAATAGAAGTTGCTTCTATTTGTGGCCTAGAACACACTTAGAAGCATATGGCCACGTGCCATCTCTTCATTGGTTATACCCACGTGGGTTATTAAAAGATGAACTGAGGTCGGTTGTGGTCTAGTCTCCCTATTGTTATTTTACTGCTGCTCTTTAAATTACTTGTTACTTTTATTTCTTATCCGTATTTTTTTTAACTGCATTGTTGGTTACGGGCTCGTAAGTAAGCATTTCACTGTAAGGTCTACCTACAACTGTTGTGACTAACAACATTTGGTTTGATAACACCTTATGAAAGTTAGTTGCCAATCGCCATATTAAGTCTAAATAAGAAAAAGACTGGAAGGAGGAGAGATTACTTGGTTGACCGTTTATGTGTGGATTAATTGTCGGAGTAGAGGACCTTGTATTTCAGGTAAAATAACTGTGTATATCCCAGGACAAATTAGCTAGCAATCTAAATAGGACAAATTAGTTGACAACTACAAGCTAGCTAAATTGGCATAAATGTTTCATGCTTTTTGACCTGTCCACCAAATTAATATATTTGGTTCAGAGTTTGTTTTGATCTTGCAACCTGCATGTCATGAACGCTTCTGTTGTGGGGGGACAAAATCAATTTGCGAGCACGTCAGGTTTGGGCATGGTGTTAGGCTCCCGGTCTGGCTCCTGACCTATTTAGTTTTTTTGCCGTTTAATGACATGTAACCTATTTGAAAAAAACATTTAATCATCTCTTACCTTGCTTGATGACTGGGCATGTTTTGCTTTTTGT
This sequence comes from Oncorhynchus clarkii lewisi, assembly GCF_045791955.1. NCBI lineage: Eukaryota > Metazoa > Chordata > Actinopteri > Salmoniformes > Salmonidae > Oncorhynchus > Oncorhynchus clarkii. Next base: position 20,132,687 of record NC_092169.1, read on the forward strand.
TGTTCTAAATACACGGCTAGAAGGGCCATAGGGCATATTAGATTGGGTAAAAATGCAGGACATTAGCTTTAGATGCCCCCCAAAAAACTACTAAAACCGAAGTTGCGCCCTTGCCCTTATCACTCATCAGCGAGAAAGAATCTTTCAAATAAAAACGATACATTAAATGTAGAAGTTTTTTCACAGTTCCATCCAGCTATGGGTGCCTCCAACGAAGCTACACTTACACACAGAGCATGCTAGATAGCTAATTAGCACAGGTGCTCGTCTCGTGTTTTCCGTAAACAAGCGCTGTAACATCGAGATATGACCGTGTGGGAACACTAACCCAATGTAGTGTAACTTTGTCTTAAGGGCTAGGTTTTCTCAAGACAGCGCTTTCAATTCAGGCCAGAGTTCAATTTGTCTCATTAAACCAATATTTTGCCTTATGCTGTCTTTCACATGTCTTTTTCCTCTGGAGTGGCTTCTGTCTGGCCACTCTCCCTTAAAGCCCAGATTGGTGAAGTGCTGTTGTAACTTTACGTTCTGGCTGGTTTCAACCACCTCAGCACTGTCAAGAGCGTGTATGGGGTTCTTGGTCACCTCCCTGACCAAGGTCATTCTTGCCCAATTTGGTAAACTCTATGCAATCTTGGTACTTCCATATTTTTTCCGTTTCCCAGGGATAAACTTTTAATCTAGAAATGGTTTTATACCCTTCCCCAGATACACCCAATCACAATTCTGAGAACTGAGTTTCATTGTATAGTTTCTGCTCTGACATGCACTGTCAACATTGGGACCTTTATACAGGTGTTCCTTTCTAAATCATGTCCAATGAAGTTGTAACAACATCAAGGACAATCAAATTGGATGCGCCAGAGTTCAATTTAGAGTGTCATAGAAAAAGGATGTTAATGCTTATATATGACATGTTTGCAGATGTAATTTACATATATATTTTTTTACAAATTCTGCCAATTGTGCACCACCCACTCATGGCTGGTTGTGTTGCAGCCTGTAATCGAACCAGGGTTTGTAGTGACACCTCTTGCACAGATGCAGTGCTGTCGGCCCCTTCACCCATTGTGGGTTGTGAATACTTTCTGAAGTCACTGTACTTCAGAAATAACAAAGTTCGGTTCAAAAACAACCAATGGGCAGTAGGTAGCCTAGTGGTTAGGAGCGTTGGGCCAGTAACTGATAGGTTGCTAGATCAAATCCCCGAGCTGACAAGGTAAATATCTGGCATTCTGCCCCTGAACAGCGCACTGTTTCCCGGTAGGCCATCATTGTAAATACGAACTTATTTAACTAAGCAAGTCAGTTAAGAAAAGGTTCAATTTAAAATAGGCCCACACCAAGACCATATTTAGAAAATGCTAATGCTTAAACCAATGACTACTTGTAACCCTGGTAATAATAATCCTCCGGAAATGTGATATTGGTTACCCATCTCATTCATATCCAGTGTGAAAGAAATAGGAATCAAGCCCTCAGTGATTGATGAACATTTTATTTAGTCCATTCCATTGTTTTACTTGTCCTCTGGCTTGTTGAAGCAGTAAGTGAGGCAACACTTGCCACAATAGTGCCTATCGAAGTGGCTGGCCATGAACACACCAGCACCACACTCTTCAGCTGGACACTCACGACGCAGACGGTGGATCTTGCCATTTTCATCAACCTGAAGATACACCATGGAAGCCATAAGTATAGCAACACACACAAATGAGACAGTGGCTGCTGTGTTCAGTAGAGCACAACAGCAAATGTTTTGCAACAGAAAACCAATTCTATCTTAATGAGGTGTGATGACAAGGAATTTGACACCACAGTAAGTCTGAATATTCATTTAAAATTAGATTTGTTTATGCCTAATAAACATGGCCTAAGATGTTTTATATGGCTTCTGAAGCCATTAACAAATGTCTACAAAACAAATGCTGGCTCCATTCACTAGACCAAGGATTTTTAAACAATGGGTCAGGACTGGAGGTCGACCAATTATGATTTTTCAAAGCCGATACCGATTGATGGACCAAAAAAAGCTGACACCGATTAATGGGACAATTAAAAAAAAATGCATTTGTAATAATGACAATTACAACAATACTGAATGAACTTATTTTAACTTAATATAATACAACAATAAAATCAATTTAGCCTCAAATAAATAATGAAACATGTTCAATTTGGTTTAAATAACACGAGAAGAAAGTAAAAGTGCCATTTAAGAAAGCTAACGTTTAAGTTCCTTGCTCAGAACATGGGAACATATGAAAGCTGGTGGTTCCTTTTAACATGAGCCTTCAATATTCCCAGGTAAGAAGTTTTAGGTTGTAGTTATTATAGGAATTATAGGACTATTTCCCGCTATACCATTTGTATTTCATTAACCTTTGACTAATGGATGTTCTTATAGGCACTTTAGTATTGCCAGTGTAACAGTATAGCATCCGTCCCTCTCCTCACTCCTCCCTGGGCTCAAACCAGGAACACAACGACAACAGCCACCCTCGAAGCAACGTTACCCATGCAGAGCAAGGGGAACAACTACTCCAAGTCTCAGAGCGAGTGGCGTTTGAAACGCTATTAGGGCGCACCCTGCTAACTAGCTAGCCATTTCACATCAGTTACACGAGCCGAATCTCGGGAGTTGAGAGGCTTGAAGTCATAAACAATGCAATGCTTGACGCACAACGACGAGCTGCTGGCAAAACGCACGAAAGTGCTGTTTGAATGAATGCTTACGGGCCTGCTGCTGCCTACCACCGCTCAGTCAGATACTTGTACGCTCAGTCAGATTATATGCAACGCAGGACACGCTAGACAAACTAGTAATATCATCAACCATGTGTGTAGTTAGTGATTATGATTGATTTTTATAAGGTTAATGCTAGCTAGCAACTTACCTTACTGCATTCGTAACAGGCTCCTTGTGGAGTGCAACGAGAGGCAGGTGGTTATAGCGTTGGACTAGTTAAATGTAAGGTTGTAAGATTGAATCCCCCGAGCTGACACGGTGAGAATCTGTCGTTCTGCCCCTGAACGAGGCAGTTAACCCACCGTTCCTAGGCCGTCATTGAAAATAAGAATGTGTTCTTAACTTGCCTAGTTAAATAAAGATTAAATACCGGTTTCCAATTGTTATGAAAACTTGAAATCGGCCCTAATTAACCTCTTGTAACAAGGGGGCAGTATTTTCATTTTTGGAAAAATAACGTTCCCAAAGTAAACGGGCTATTTTGTCAGAACAAGATGCTAGAATGTGCATAAAATTGACAGCTTAGGATAGAAAACACTAAAGTTTCCAAAACTAAAAATATTGTCTGTGAGTATAACAGAACTGATATTGCAGGCGAAAGCCTGAGAAAAATCCAATCCGGAAGTGACTCGTGTTTTGAAAGCTCTGCATTCCGATGCGTCCCTATTGAGCAGTGAATGGGCTATCAACCAGATTACTTTTTCTACGTATTCCCCAAGGTGTCTACAGCATTGTGACGTAGTTTTACGCCTTTATGTTGAACAATAAGCGTAAGCGGCTACATTGTGTAAGTGGTCACCTGATGGCTCCGAGTGATTCTCTCGTAAAATACAGAGGCAGCCATTTTTCCTTTCGCTCCTACTGAAAAACCAATTGTCCCGGTGGATATATTATCGAATAGATATTTGAAAAACACCTTGAGGATTGATTATAAACAACGTTTGCCATGTTTCGGTCGATATTATGGAGCTAATTTGGAATTTTTCGCCACTTTCGTGACCTCAATTTCCGGTCGATTTCTCAGCCAAACGTGAAGAACAAACGAAGCTATTTTGCCTACAAAAATAATATTTTTGGAAAAAAGAAACATTTGCTATCTAACAGAGTCCCGTGTGTGAAAACATCCAAAGCTCATCAAAGGTAAACGATTTAATTTGATTGCTTTTCTGATTTGTGACCAAGTTACCTGCTGCTAGCTGGACATAATGCTATGCTATCGATAAACTTACACAAATGCTTGTCTTGCTTTGGCTGTAAAGCATATTTTGAAAATCTGAGATGACAGGGTGATTAACAAAAGGCTAAGCTGTGTTTCAATATATTTCACTTGTGATTTTCCTGAATAGGAATATTTTCTAGTAATATTTATGTGCGTCACGTTATGCTAATTAGGGTCAGTTGACGATTACGCTCCCGGGCCCGGGATGGGGTATAACAGGTTAATCGTCCGTGTAATGGCCGACCTCTAGTCGGGACCCAAAGTGTGCCCTGGTCATGCGAGGTGGGTCGAGTTATGAAAATGAATCTTATAATAGTACTTAATTTAGGTCAAAGGAAAATATGGGCCACGAGAGGCCGGTCAATTTCTAATTTGGGTCTCTAGCTGAAAAAGTTAAAATCCACTGCACTAGAGACTAGTGGCAGTAGACAGCCAAATTGGCATACCAGACTTTTCTTTGTTATCTACTAGACTAGTTATCAGCAATCAAGGAAATGGGTCAGGTTGTGATCCAGCGCATTTACCTTGTAGTACTTGAGCACTGCGAGCTTGACCTTCTTCCTCTTGTGCTTGTTCTTTTTGGGAGTGGTGTAGGACTTCTTCTTCCTCTTTTTGGCACCCCCACGGAGTCTCAGCACCAAATGCAGAGTGGACTCCTGCAAGAAAAAGCAATTCAGTTCAGCCAGAAAGACCAACAAACGGCTATGGCTTCAGTGGTCAATGCGGCATATGACAATCTAAGAATAAATACTTATTTGGGCTGTATGATTGTAGTGAGAAATTCAAATATAAACCTAAGGAGTATTCACAGCTGTCCCAGAATGAACTAAAATACAAAGAAAACAGCAATACAATGAGTCGGCAGGTAGCCTAGCGGTTAAGAGCGTTGGGCCAGTAACCAAAGCCATCTATGTGAAAAATGGCGATGTGCCCTTGAGTAAGGCACTTAACCATAATAAGAGCATCTGCTAAAAAACTAAAACGTCAAATTAAACACTGCTGAGAAACAATGGTGTCCGTATCTAATCTACCAAACAATAATTCCCGATGGCAATATATGGTACATTAAAACATTCTGAAATGTCATACTTTGACCAAAATTCAGCATGCATTACTTTTAGATATGATCGGAAACATTTTAAGATAAAAGCAAGGCTGAGAACCCCTTGTCTACAGGAATGGTGTTGTGGACTTCAGTGGTGTATTCTATTTCCTGCAACACATTTACTAAAGTGTAGTATTGTCAAATGTTTACCAAGGTGAAAATGTCAGCTCACCTTCTGAATGTTGTAGTCGGACAGTGTGCGTCCATCCTCCAGCTGCTTACCAGCAAAGATCAACCTCTGCTGATCGGGAGGGATACCTGGAGAGACAAGAGGGTGAGTTCAATCTTTCATGCAGCCACTTCAAGCAATTCCAAGGATGACGAGGATAAAAAATAAAAAGTGCAATTACCTTCTTTGTCTTGGATTTTGGCCTTGACATTTTCAATGGTGTCTGAAGGCTCAACCTGCATATAATATTAGAAAAACCTGTCTTGAAACAGTAGCTAACATGGCTAGCAAGAAGACTAAACAGTTCCAAGACAACTCATTCCCAGGGTATTGATGAACTACCTACCAGCCAAATGGCAATAAATGACTCATCTACATTAAAGCAGACGATGTTATTAGATAGCTAAGATAAGTTGCCGAGCTGTACCGGTCATTTACACGTGTATACGCAGGGCCATGCTACTAAAATGTAGTTAGCTACTGGTAGCCAACTAGCTAGCAGGTCAGAATAAAAGACCGGTTACCATGTCGGCAAGTTCTGGTAGGCTATTAACAACTACTGCCCAATAAAGATAGGGAAACTTGCAAAGGTGTTTATATATGGTGAATTGCTACAACGCACTATAGGCTGATTTAAGTATTACCTAGCCAGCTAGTTTGCTAAAGAATGCATGCGCCGCTATTAGAGGCAGGAAGCGCTACACCAAATCCGAAGTACCCACCTCGAGGGTTATAGTCTTCCCCGTGAGGGTTTTGACGAAAATCTGCATCTTGGCGATCAATCCACCTGCACACAAGAACGACAGTGTTGTAAGTACAACTATATCAGCTAAAACACGATCTACACTGTCGTTATTGTGGTAAATAATTGCTTAAAATAGAGAGCACGATCTTACCACCGGTCTCCTACTAATGGCGGATCATGAGAAGAGGGCTTTCCAAGCCTGCTACGGGGTTTTCACGGCTCATCTGCAGGGAGTAGGCGTCAAATAAAATGCCTGTTCAAAAACACCCCTCAGAAAAATGCATAATACATCACACTTTACACGAGGTGCATACCCCAAACCAGATCAGTTTTTTTCTGAAAATATAAAATCCGTTTGGCTACTTTTTTAGATATACAGATATTGTGGGAGAAATCCCCCACCTAAAAAAAAGAAGTGATTTTAAAATAAGGTTAAGATTTCTGAAATGAAAACCGGAGACATTTCCAGTTAGGCGGTCAATATATAATTAAAATATCCAATGTTATTATCTATGAAATATAATGGGGGACAATTCCGATTTCATGTATTTAGTCTAACAGGCATACTGTGATAGACAAAGAAAACAACTATATTACAGAAACACTACAGACAAGACAAAACTGTCCGATCTGAACAGCCATTCAGTGGTCCTGGTAGAATGAGAGCAGAAGAGAACATGAGCAAAATTGAAAAAACAGACAATAGTATAATGTGAAATAGTTAACATAATAAAGAAATAAGATGCTGATGAGATTGGTAACTACATAATATATTTATACCAACCTCATTGGTATATTTCTCAGAAGAATGTATTTTTTTCAGGATTGCTCTGTCTTTGGCCAGCTTCTCCATGAACTCCTGGCAGGGGAGGTTGAAGTTTGTCTTCACAATATGCATGGCCTTGATGGTAGGAACAGTGAACCTATTTCTTACTGCTGTCCATAGATCATTCATTTGGGAGAACACTCTCTCGACTGGTGCATTACTTCCAGGTAAGAACATGACAACAAACACTAATCTAGCCAAGTGTGGGATGTCATTCTCTTTGAAGTGGGTAACCACCATGCTCCATCTGTGACTAAGAAGTGTCTCAGATGTTTTCCATTCTTCAAGCGATCCCCCCTTTAGTAACTCTTGCAGGCCAGTAACCTCGTCACACAATGCATCCTCATTGATGGTCACATTGGGGCATAAATCCTGCAGTGTGCCTGCTGCCTTCTGGATCTCTTCACGCAGAGGTTGCCTTTTTAAAAGGAGATAATGTAAATCTTTTAGATTATCTGTGTGCTTTCCCCATGCTTGCAAGTAGTTCACAGCCGTAGTGAAGAATGATTGGGATGTTTTGAGAAAGCTCTCTTTAGACATGGCTCCATTTTCCTCTAGTTCTCTCAGAAGTCCTCTGACCAAAACTGGAATGAAGTTGTCATCACGTCTTGCGGTCAATTTTTCCTCAACGTTTCTCAGAATTGCAGCGGACTCCACAGCACAGTGGCCCTGGCCTCCAAGCATCTTGATCGTGTCACTGAATACGGTCAAGTTTCCATGGACAAAGGCCAGCCAAAGTTTAGTCAGTGGATCTTCGAAGATTGTTCACAGGAAAACAGAGCATTTGTCTTCAGAAATAAAAAAGGATTTCAAAATACATTTTCAGCACTCTTTCTAGAGCAGGGAGCATGGACATCCAGCAAACATTGCTGTGTCCTAAAATGTTATGGTACTCCTGGCCAACAAACTCAATAAAGCCCTTCGGTCTTTCAACTCTGAAGGTGAAAATCATGGACCTCCCGGTCGCGGCCTGCTGCGACAGAGCCTGGGCTCGAACCCAGAGTCTCTGGTAGCACAGCTAGCAGTAGCCTAGACCACTGTGCCACCTGGGAAGCCCTGCAGAGCATTTTTAACTTTGGTATGGACATTGACCCTCCCCAGCCTATTCAGTCCTCCAAAGTTGGTATTTGTTGTCAGCAGAGAATGTTTTCCAGGTTACATTTTTGGATGACCACCAGGACCTCAGCTGTAATTTCCTCTGCTCCATTCAATTCAACAAAATCAAGCAGTTTTGTTTCCACAGATGTGCTGCCATCATATATTTGACATATCTGACTACTATTGGCAGCAGCTTTACATGTCCATGATTGGACGCATCAATGGACAGGGACACAAATTTAACCTGGTCTAGATCCTGTATTACCAAAGTAGTTGCCCATGTTGCTAACACGTTACTCACTATGGCGTCACATTTTGTCCTAGCACATGTAAGCTTTGGCTCATAAAGCTTCCGTGTTAGTTGTGCTCTGCAGTCCATAGATCTGTATGTGGTATGCAAAGACACCCTACTGCACAGCTAAATCATATTCTTCTTGGGAAGGCTCTACCTTCTTGAAGAATGTGGTGACAGAGGGCATACCAACACGAGCAAACAGGGAGGCTTTATGCTTTTTCGTCTGCTGATGTTCTACCACTGCCGTTCTTCTCCAGCTGCCAATTGAAAGAGAGGAATTATAAAGGGTGCAGTGAACAATTCTATTGTCTTGACCTGAGCGTATACATGGAAATTCTCTCATCATGTTTCATAAAAAGTGCATTTCTGTTTCTTGGAAAGAGTCATTGTATCTCCTCTGTCTGTTCTTCTTGACTCTCCCTGGGTCACTCTTCTTACGCTCTCAACTTTTTCTTCTCCTCCTCTTTTCTTCACTCGTCTTCCTTTCCTTCTCTTCACCTTTCCACCTCACTCTTCTACACTCTCCTTGCTTCACTCTTTTTACTCCCTTAATTGTTCCTTCTCCTTCCTCTCCAATCTGTATTAATAAATAGCATACTATTAGATAAAACACTGGTTAACAGATTCCCATTGCTTGCCTCATTTTTGTATTTTATCTTAAAAATATTGTTTGGAATAATAAATTGGCAGGCTCTGTAACCATATCTTTACCTTTCCTCCTCTGTCTCCTTCACTCTTCCTATCCAGTCTTCCTCCTCTCCACTGCTAATGTTATCCATGAACATTTCTAAATATATTTTCACACTACTTATTATAATGCCAAACCATTAAAATTGTAATCTACACAAATATTCTCAGAATTAATTGTGCATTCATTTAATATAATCATATTTTCAAAATAGCCCGCCCACTGCATGTTTACATGTGAACGTTTTTTAACCTACCATAACAGTAGCTAACTTAGCTAGCATAACCTATTTAAACCCTTATAGAGTAGATCATCTATCTATATAATAAATTGTGACAGTATAACATAACTAGTATCTCAAACGATTGTAACTTACCTGGCTTGAAAAGACGTTTGCGGTGATGTTGTGGATTCACTTGATACTTTCTAGCTTCTGGCCGAGTTGTCCACAGCAGTTTTCTCTAAAACTATCGCGAGCAAGTAGTTAGTAGAAGTAGAGTGAATGAAGCTGCTATAGCGAGCATCCCCCTCTGCTGGACGAAACAAGCACAACGCGACTGAGACGTCAACCGGTAGGCTCTGCTGCCCAGTCTTTCTTGCCAAGTCAAATATTTCACTTTGCCTTCTGTTTTTAACGCACAGTTAAAAACAAGGACATTTCCGGGGACAGCTCCAGCCGGGGACAGGCCACCAAAAACGGGAACGTCTGGTCACCCTATTTTTTTTTTTTAAACTACACAAAATACCCTTATGTCCATAGCAATCTTCCAGTTTACCGTTTGGACACATTGGACAGACATCTCAGCAACATGTCTGGTGTTGGATTAATGAAACCATTTCCAAGAAAGGAGTGAAAAACAAGAAAATTATGTTTGGAGCTGGAAACTTCGATCACTCAACAGAATAATATGGAAGAACAACCTTGCCAAATTTGCCAGTGACAATAACTTCCTTGAATCTCTTGGTGAATAAATGTGGGACTGATGAGCAATGTCACATAATTTACAGTTCTACATTTGGTATCAAAATAAAGAACCATACCCTTTCGCCTTGTTTTCAGCATCAACACTCAAGCATTTTTGTAGGCCTTAGAATGCCTGGGCTTAGAATGCCTGGGTTTAGAATGCCTGGGCTTAGAATGCCTGGGCTTAGAATGCCTGGGCTTAGAATGCCTGGGTTTAGAATGGCTGGGTTTAGAATGCCTGGGCTTAGAATGCCTGGGTTTAGAATGCCTGGGCTTAGAATGCCTGGGCTTAGAATGCCTGGGCTTAGAATGCCTGGGCTTAGAATGCCTGGGCTTGTTGTATAACTAGCTGTGCCTTTCTCTTGCTTGTTTGATTTTCACCAGGTAATTGAATATGCAACTGCAACAAAAAAAAACAGTTCTCACCGTCTTCAAGAAAGAGTATGATGAGCTCATCTGTTCCATAAAGAAGAGTGACTGTGATGGCAAGCTGTCGCATGGGGAAAAACTAAAGGCCATGGTGGCCCAGCTCACCTCCCTTATGACTGTCAGAGAAGAGCTGTCCAGCTTCAGGAAAGGCAAGTGAGTCACTTCAGTGTTCCGGGTAGCGTCTGAGAGGAACATTGACGAATACACTGTTACGGTGACTAAGTTTATCTGTATAGGAGATGTTGTAGCCACTGTGACTATTAAAACCTACCCACATCAGAAACCGTGGATAGATGGCAGCATTCGCGCAAAACTGAAAGCGCAAACCATCACATTTAACCATGGCAAGGTGACTAAGAATATGGCTGAATACAAGCAGTGTAGTTATTCCCTTCGTAAGGTAATCAAACAGGTAAAACGTCAGTATTGAGACAAAGTAAAGTTGCAATTCAACGGCTCAGACACAAGACGTATGTTTTTTTAAATGTTTTTATTTTACCTTTAACTAGGCAAGGCAGTTAAGAACAAATTATTTTTTTCAATGACGGCCTAGGAACAGTGGGTTAACTGCCTTGTTTAGGGGCAGAACGACAGATTTTTACCTTGTCAGCTCGGGGATTCAATTTTGCAACCTTTCAGTTACTAGTCCAACGCTCTAACCACTAAGCTACCTGCCGTATGTGGCAGGATATACAGACAATCACGGACTAGAAAGGGAAAACCAGCCACGTCATGGACACTAACGTCTTGCTTCCGGACAAGCTAAACACCTTCTTCACCCGCTTTGAGGATAACAGTGCAACCGACGCGGCCCGCTACCAAGGAGTGTGGGCCCTCCTTCTCCGTGGCCGACGTGAGTAAGACATTTAAGCGTGTTAACCCTCACAAGGCTGCCGGCCCAGACAGCATCCCTAGCCGTGTCCTCAGAGCATGCGCAGACCAGCTGCCTGGAGTGTTTACGGACATATTCAATCTCTCCCTATTCCAGTCTGCTGCCCCACATGCTTCAAGATGTCCACCATTGATTTCTTGGGTAAAGGAACAAAGGTAACTGAACTAAATGACTATCGTCCAGTAGCACTCACTTCTGTCATCATGAAGTGCTTTGAGAGACTAGTCAAGAATCATATCACCTCTACCCTACTGTTACCCTAGACGCACTCCAATTTGCTTACCACCCCAATAGATCCACAGACGATACAATCGCCATCGCACTGCCCTATCCCATCTGGACAAGAGGAATACCAATGTAAGAAAGCTGAGCATTCAACACCATAGTACCCACCAAGCTCATCATTAAGCTCAGGGCCCTGGGTCTGAACCCCACCCTGTGTAACTGGGTTCTGGACTTCATGACTCTACGCCCCCAGGTGGTGAAGGTAGGAAACAACACCTCCACTCTGCTGATCCTCAACACAGGGGCCCCTCAAGGGTGCGTGCTCAGCCCCCTCCTGTACTCCCTGTTCACCCATGACTGCGTGGACATGCACGCCTCCAACTCAATCATCAAGTTTGCAGATGACACAACAGTAGTAGGCCTGATTACCAACAATGACAAGACAGCCTACAGGGAGGAGGTCAGGGCCCTGGGAGAGTGGTGCCAGGAAAATAACCTCTGACTCAACATCAACAAAACAAAGGAGCTGATCGTGCACTTCAGGAAACAGCAGAGGGAGCATCCCCATATCCACATCGAACTTCTCCACTGCGGTCTCATTGTCTTGAGACAATGGAAAGGTTAAAAGGTGGATCTATTTGTTGTCTGTCTTAAACAGAGGTCATATAGTGTTGTGGTCCCTATACACACATAATGTTGGTTATTGTGAAGTCTCAACCATGAAGTAACTCTGCATCTTGTACAGGCACACGCCTGTATGAACTGTTTTCAGCCTATGCCATCTCTGTTTCCCCTACAGAGGTCACAGTGTGCCAGGGGGAGCTGCCCCCTCTGCTCCTTTTCTTCCAGGTCTTCATGATATCAGTGCATGCTGGGAAACATCTGAATGGGGAGACCCTAGGGGGTCCGGTGTGCCATACAGCACAACTTTGTAGAGCTGGTCACGCACTGGGTCACCCAGAAGATGTTAGCATACAATTGTGTATAATATGAGTGTTAGGGGTTATCAGTCTTTTTGGTGTAGGGTTTGAATGTTATAGCTGGGCATGTAGCAAATATAGAATAATAGTAATAACTACAGTATTAGTAAACTCCTAGAAAAAAGATGCTATCTAGAACCTAAAAGGGTTCTCCGACTGTACCCATAGGACAGAGATCATCAACTACATTCAGCCACGGGTTGATTTTTTTTCTTGAGCGGCTGGTCGGGGAGCCAGAACATAATTACAAATCATTTGTAGACTGCAAACTAACCGCAAGAAGCCCAAACAGATATGTTTGACTAAAAAATAATAATTTAAAACCTTGCTTATATTTGTATACAATCACGTGTCTCTCTATTATGCATGAAAATACTTGGGAACAGCTTTCTTAAATAAAAATCACTTCCTGGTGTTTTTATAGTCTTGTGTCCACCAAGGAAAATTCAGCAACACATAATCAAGAATATACAGTACCAGTCAGAAGTTTGGACTCACCTACTCATGTCATCACGCATGGCTCTGGCCGACATCGTCTACAAGGCCTGCAGCGTGCTCAGGAAGGCCACACTGAGCATGTGCAAGAGAGGCATGACCATCGATGCTATGGAGTTCATCTATTGAAGCAAAGGCTTTACTGCAGGTGGGGAACACACTCTCACTCATTTACTGATACTATTCACACACATCCTATGTAGTGTATGTGTGAGTGACTCAGTGTGTGTATTTAAGTAAATGTGTATAGTTCTCTGTATGTTTGTGTGCAGATGACTGTCTGTTTGGCTTCCCCAGTTTGTCTCTGCTCCAGGCATTGACTAAGGAGTATCAGGGTCAGCATTCAGTGATTTCTCTGGGCTTTGCTTGCCATGCTCTGCTCAACTCTGATCTGGAGGACCTGGCACTGCAGATGGTGGAGAAAATGCATTCAAGTGGGCAAGATAGGTGATTGGCTGAGAGAAATTGATGATCAAAAGGTTGTGGGTGCTGTTTTGTTAGACTTCAGTGTGCCTTTTGACATTATCGATCATTGTCTGTTCCTGGAAAAACTTTTATTATGGCTTTACACCCTCTGTGTCACGTTCTGACCTTTAGTTCCTTTGTTTTGTCTTTGTTTTAGTATGGTCAGGGGTGGGCGGGCAGTCTGTTTGTTTTTCTATGTTGGTTTCTGTGTTCGGCCTAGTATGGTTCTCAATCAGAGGCTGGTGTCATTAGTTGTCTCTGATTGAGAATCATAGCCTTTTTCCACCTGTGTTTCGTGGGTGTTTCTTTTCTGTCTTTGTGTATGTCGCCAGACAGGACTGTTTCGGTTTTCGTTCGTTTGTTCGTTCACTTTATTGTTTTTTGTATTTCAGTGTTCAGTTTGATTCATTAAATATTACATCATGAACACTTACCACGCTGCAAATTGGTTCTCCGATCCTTCTCGCTACTCCTCCTCAGAAGAGGAGGACGAGATCCGTTACACCCTGCTATTTTGTGGATAAAGAGTTGCCCGTCTAACAGAACACAGAGGGTGTTCTTTAAGGGAAGCCTCTCCAACAAAATCCAGGTAGAATCAGGTATTCCCCAGGACAGCTGTCTAGGCTCTTACTTTTTTCAGTCTTTACTATCGACATGCCACTGGCTTTGAGTAAAGTCAGTGTGTCTATGTATGCGGATGACTGTTTTTAAAATGTATTACTGCCTTAATTTTGCTGGATCCCAGGAAGAGTAGCTGCTGCCTTGGCCAGTGTATCTATGTATGCGGATGACTCAACACTATACATGTCAGCTACCTCAGCGACTGAAATGACAGCAACACAAAGAGCTGCAGTTTCAGAGTGGGTGGCAAGGAATAAGTTAGTCCTAAATATTTCAAAAACTAAAAGCATTGTATTTGGGACAAAACACTCACTAAACCCTAACCCTCAACTAATTCTTGTAATGAATAATGTGGAAATTGAGCAAGTTGAGGAGACTAAATTGCTTGGAGTAACCCTAGATTGTAAACTGTCATGGTTGAAACATAAAACAATAGCTAGGATGGGCAGTCTGTCTATTATAAAGCTCTGCATTCTTATTATTTTTTTACCCTTTTTTCTCCCCAATTTTGTGGTATCCAATTGTTTTAGTAGCTACTATCTTGTCTCATCGCTACAACTCCCGTACGGGCTCAGGAGAGACGAAGGTTGAAAGTCATGCGTCCTCCGATACACAACCCAACCAAGCCGCACTGCTTCTTAACACAGCGCGCATCCAACCCAGAAGCCAGCCGCACCAATGTGTCGGAGGAAACACCGTGCACCTGGCAACCTTGGTTAGCGTGCACTGCGCCCGACCCGCCACAGGAGTCGCTGGTGCGCGATGAGACAAGGATATCCCTACCGGCCAAGCCCTCCCTAACTCGGACGACGCTAGGCCAATTGTGCGTCGTCCCACGGACCTCCCGGTCACGGCCGGTTGCGACAGAGCCTGGGCGCGAATCCAGGGTCTTTGGTGGCACAGCTGGCGCTGCAGTACAGCGCCCTTGACCACTGCGCCACCCGGGAGACCCAAGCTCTGCATTCTTAAAAGCACTATCAACAAGGCAGGTCCTACAGGCCCTAGTTTTATCGCACCTGGACTACTGTTGAGTTGTGTGGCCAGGTCCCACAATGAGGGACTTAGGAAAATTGCAATTGGCTCAATCAGGGCAGCACGGCTGGCACTAGGATGTACAGAGAGCTAACATTAATAATATGCATGCCAATCTCTCCTGGCTCAAAGAGGAGGAGAGATTAACTTCCTCACTACTTTATTTGTGAGAGGTATTGACATCTTGAATGCACCGGACACCCATGCATACCCCACAAGACATGCCACCAGAGGTCTCTTCCCAGTCCCAAAGTCCAGAACAGACTATGGGAGGCACACTACTATATAGAGCCGTGACTACATGGAACTCTATTCCACATCAAGTAACTCATGCCAGCAGTAAAATTAGATAAAAAAAACAGATAAAAACACCTTATGGAACAGCGGGGACTGTGAAGCAACACATGCATACAAACAAATGATAACATACGCACTATACACACATGTACACATGGACTTTGTGTTATCGATATGTGGTAATAGAGTAGAGGCCCAAGGGCACACACTTAATGTTGTGAAATGTGTTATGAATGTATTGTAATGTTTTTCAAATGTATAACTGCCTTAGTTTTGCTGGACCCCAGGAAGAGTAACTGCTGCCAATGGGGAGCCATAGTATATACAAATAGGTATGCTATAAGCACCAATCATCAGGGCAAGCAGACATGGTCGCACACACGCGCACTAGTTGAGTTGACCTGTGCTGCTGTGATTTCCAGGTACTATGGAGAAGGTTATTCTGAATGATACTGGGTGTGCTGCAGTGAACTGAGGTGCGATAGCAGGTTGCTGTTGCCAGAACAAAGGGACCCTGCTGGCCCATGAGATCCTCTTTATCCTGCTGTCTCAGTCAGGGGCCATGTACCTTTCCCCTGGCATAGAGAGCTCCAGGATGATGGAGCACATGTTCATGTAGGGAAAGAGCCACCAGAGGGTGCCCATGTGACTGATCTGAACCAATCCAAGAGGCCTCACAGCAAAGCAACTCCATTATTAACTCACTGTGTCATCTTGCTCAGTGCAAACAGAGAGTTGCACAGTCATCCACACAGGTCCTCAAGTCATTTGAATATAATTTCACTTGGATTATGATCATAAGCAATCATTTAGCATGTACATTTTTGGGGGGCAAACACTTTTTTTTCAAATATATGCCAGCAAAGCCACCACACACATTTTTAAAGAAGCCACTACACAATACAACACATCACTAAACAATACATGAATTGCACTATAACGGTGTCAAACGGTGCCCACAAACTGTTAGGGCCTACATAAAGCTGTCCCAACAGCAGTCCCAACACCTTACCACTGATACACCTGGCTATCAGCAGAGCCTCGTCTGGCAGCGAAACAGTTCATTCAGCCTCATTTACTGCCTTTAAAAAAAACACAGCTGATATGGCTGACTTGCTTAAACAAATGTGTTTCCCACCACCACAGAAAGCACTGAGCTAGGCTGAAACACCTGCATCTTGGAGCTGCCTTAATCAAGAAAGTAAAAAAGAGACCAAGTTTGTGTGTGGCTTGATTAACTCTATTTTATTTCATTTTTTACATTGTTTGTAAACTGATGTGACACGTATTAATGCCAAAATAACATGCAAATCAGGCAACCCCCCCCCACCCCCCAAATGTATATATTTATATATATTGTACCAGTCCAAAGTCTGGACACACCTACTCAATCAAAGGTTTTTCTTTATTTGTACTATTTTCTACATTGTAGAATACTAGTGAAGATGTCAAAAGTATGAAATAACATGTAGTAACCAAAAAAGTGTTAAATCTAAATATTTTATATATGTGATTCTTCAAAGTAGCCACCCTTTGCCTCGATGACAGCTTTGCACACTTTTGGCATTCTCTCAACCAGCTTTTTATTTTCTTATTTTATTTAACCTTTAATTTAACGAGGCAAGTCAGTTAAGAACAAATTCTTATTTACAATAACGGCCTACCCCGGCCAAACTTGGACGATGCTGGGCCAATTGGGCGCAGCTCTATGGGACTCCCAATCACGGCAGCCTGGATGAGCTTCATGAGGTAGTCACCAGGAATGCATTTCAATTAACAGGTGTGCCTTGTTTAAAGTTAATTTGTGGAATTTCTTTCCTTAATGCATTTGAGTCAATCAGTTGTGTTGTGACAAAGTAGGGGTGGTATACAGAAGATAGCCCTATTTGGTGAAGTCCATATTATGGCAAGAACAACACAAATAAGCAAAGAGAAACGAGAGTCCATCATTACTTTAATCCAGAAAATGAAAAGAACTTTTAAAGTTTCTTCAAGTGCAGTCGCAAAAACCATCATGCACTATGATGAAATTGGCTCTCATGAGGACCGCCACAGGAAAGGAAGATCCAGAGTTACCTCTGCTGCAGAGGATAAGTTCATTAGAGTTACCAGCCTCAGAAATTGCAGCCCAAATAAAGTATTCACATAGTTTAAGTAACAGACACATCAATATCAACTGTTCAGAGGTGACTGCGTGAATCTGGCCTTCGTGGTCGAATTGCTGCAAAGAAACCACTGCTAAAGGTCACCAATAAGAAGAAGAGACCTGCTTGGGCCAAGAAACACAAGCAATGGACATTACACCAGTGGAAATGTGTCCTTTGGTCTGATGAGTCCAAATGTGAGAGTTTTGGTTCGAGCCGCCGTGTCTTTGTGAGATGCAGAGTATGTAATCGGATGATCTCCGCATGTGTGGTTCCCACCACGAAGCATTGACGTGGTGGTGTGATGGTGAGGGGGTGCTTTGCTGGTGACACTGTTGGAATTTATTTAGAATTCAAGGCACGCTTAACTAGCATGGCTACCGCAGCATTCTGCAGCGATACGCCACCTCATCTGGTTTGCGCTTAGTGGGACCGTTATTTGTTTTTGAACAGGACAATGACCCAACACACCTCCAGGCTGTGTAAGGGCTATTTGACCAAGGAGAGTGATGGAGTGCTGCATCAGATGACCTGGCCTCCACAATTACCCGACCTCAACCCAATTGAGATGGTTTGGGATGAGTAGGACCGCAGAGTGAAGTAAAAGCAGCCAACAAGTGCTCAGCATATGTGGGAACTCCTTCAAGACTGTTGGAAAAACATTCCAGGTGAAGCTGGTTGAGAGAATGCCAAGAGTGTTTAAAGCTGTCATCAAGGCAAAGGGTGGCTACTTTGAAGAATCTAAAATATATTTTGATTTGTTAAATACATATTTGGTTACTACATGATTCCATATGTGTTATTTCATAGTTTAAGCCTTCACTATTATTCTACAATGTAGAAAACAGTAAAAATTAAGAAAAACTCTTGAATGAGTAGGTGTGTCCAAACTTTTGACTGGTACTGTATATATAGTGTCTTCAGAAATTATTCAGACCCCTTGACTTTTTCCAAATCTTGTTAGGTTACCAGCCTTATTCTAAAATGTATTAAATTTAATTATAACGGACAGAGACGAGACAGGAACAGCGTCAGAAACAAATTCAAAAGACAAAAACAATACAATGCAGCAGCGGGGAACAGAGCAAGGGAACAGACAAATATAGGGGAGGAAAATAATATGTGATAAGTGAGTCCAGGTGAGTCCAATAATGCTGATGCGAGTGACGAGGGAGGGCAGGTGTGAGTGATGGATGGCAGGAGCGTGTGATGCAGGGTAATCTGGTGCCCTCAAGCGGCAGGGGAAGGGAAGAGTGGGAGCAGACGTGACAAATACCTCATAATGAAAAAGCAAAAACATGTTTTTAGTCATTTTTTCTAAAAAAAAACACAAAAAATCAGAAGTATACATTTACATAAGTATTCAGACCCTTTACTCAGTACTTTGTTAAAGCACCTTTGGCAGCGATTACAGCCTTGAGTCTTCTTGGATATGACGCTATAAGCTTGGCACACCTGTATTTGGGAAATTTCTCCCATTCTTCTCTGCAGATTCTCTCAAGCTCTGTCAGGTTGGATGGGGAGCTCCGCTGCACAGCTATTTTCAGGTCTCTCCAGCGATGTTCGATCGGGTTCAAGTCCGGGTTCTGGCTGTGCCACTCAAGGACAATCAGAGACTTGTCCCAAAGCCTGTTGGAGGATGAACCACGGCCCCAGTCTGAGATCCTGAACATTCTGGAGCATGTTTTCATCAAGGATCTCTCTGTACTTTGCTCCGTTCATCTTTGCCTCGATCCTGACTAGTCTCCCAATCCCTGCCACTGAAAAAAATCCCCACAGCATGATGTTGCTACCACTTCATCCTAATGGATGGTGCCAGGTTTTCACCAGACGTGACGCTTGTCATTCAGGCCAAAGAGTTTAATCTTGGTTTCATCAGACCAGAGAATGTTGTTTCTCATGGTCTGAGAGTCTTTCGTTTCCTTTTGGCAAACTCTAAGCAGGCTATCATGTGCCTTTTCCAAAGAGTGGCTTCCGTCTGGCCACTCTACCATAAAGGCTTGATTGGTGGAGTGCCGCTGAGATGTTTGTCCTTCTGGAAGGTTCTCCCATCTCCACAGAGGAACTCTGGAGCTCCGTCAGAGTGACCATCGGGATCTTGGTCACCTCCCATACCAAGGCCCTTCTCCCCTGATTGCTCAATTTGGCCAGGCAGCCAGCCCTGGAAAGAATATTTTTGGTTCCAAAACTCTTCCATTTAAGAATGATGGAGGCCACTGTGTTCTTGGGGACCCTCAATGCTGCAGATCTGTGCCTCGACACAATCCTGTCTCGGAGCTCTACGGACAATTCCTTCGACCTCATTGCTTGGTTTTTGCTCTGACATGCACTGTTAACTGTTGGGCCTTATATAGACAGGTGTGTGCCTTTCCAAAGCATACCCAATCAATTGAATTTACCACAGGTGGACTCCAGTCGAGTTGTAGAAACATCTCAAGGATGATCAAAGGAAACAGGATGCACCTGAGCTCAATTTCAAGTGTCATAGCAAAGGGTCTGAATACTTATGTAAATA
Organism: Oncorhynchus clarkii lewisi; assembly: GCF_045791955.1. NCBI lineage: Eukaryota > Metazoa > Chordata > Actinopteri > Salmoniformes > Salmonidae > Oncorhynchus > Oncorhynchus clarkii. Next base: position 20,152,640 of record NC_092169.1, read on the forward strand.
AGGTATGTTTTTTTGTTTTGATAAATAAAATAAAAAATCTAAAACCTGTTTTCGCTTTGTCATTATGGTGTATTGTGTGTAGATGGCTGAGGAATGTTTTGATGTAATCCATTTTAGATTATTAAGGCTGTAACATAACAAAATGTGGAAAAAGTCAAGGGGTCTGAATAATTTCCTGAAGGCACTGCATATTAGAGGTCGACCGATTATGATTTTTCAACACCGATACCGATTAAATACTGAATTAACACTTTTATTTTAACTTAATATAATACATAAATTATATTTTGTATCAAATAAATAATGAAACTGTCACGATCTTCAAAATGAGCGGACCAAGGTGCAGTGTGTATTGAGTTCCACATCTTTTTAATACAAATTGAAACTAGAAACAAAACAACAACACTTATAAAGAACGTGAAGTCGTAGTGCCCAAACATACTAACAAAAACAATATCCCACAAAGCAGGTGGGAGATAGGGCTTCCTAAATATGATCCCAAATTAGAGGCAACGATTACCAGCTTCCTCTAATTGGGAACCATTCAAAACCACCAACATAGAAATACACATTCTAGAACACCACCTCAGTCACACCCTGACCAAAACCACTATAGAGAATCCAAGGGCTCTCTATGGTCAGGGCGTGACAGAAACATGCTCAATTTGGTTTAAATAATGCAAAAACACAGTGTTGGAGAAGAAAGTAAAAGTGCAATATGTGCCAGGTAAAAAAGCTAGCGTTTAAGTTCCTTGCTCAGAACATATGAAAGCTGGTGGTTCAATATTCCCAGTTCATCAATATTCCCAGTTAAGAAGTTTTAGAATGTAGTTATTATAGGAATTATGACGCGTCGACTATTTCTCTCTATACCATTTGTATTTCATATACCTTTGACTATTGGATGTTCTAATAGGCACTTTAGTATTGCCAGCCTAATCTCAGGAGTCGATAGGCTTGAAGTCATAAACAACGCTGTGCTTCAAGCATTGCTAAGAGCAGCTGGCAAACGCAGTAAAGTTTGAATAGCTCGGAACATTTTAAAATTGATTTTAAAGAACTGATTTGAGCAATTAAAGACTCCAAAAAACGGCCAATAATTTCAGGTCCAGTACCATCGTTGGGCCGCAGGTGTGAACGATTCAGCAGACTGCTGGCATTACACATCTGGCTAAAAGACTGCTGTAGCTCTGCTGGAGACACTTTTATTGCTAAGTTTGACACCTTCTGGAAACAGAAGATACTCTACAGGAATGACAGAGTCCATCCAAATCATCTTGGCTCTTGGACTTTGTCCACGCATTTCAAGGCTGCGTTGAAACAATGAATGGTAAGTGATCCAAGACCAGCTCAGTATGTCCCTACCATTGTGACAATGAGTAGTCATAATGCTGCATCAAAAGTACATGATCTTAGAGTTATTTAATGTATGTACCCCTAATTGCACCGAATACATCTGTTTATCCTACAGCTATTCTAAACAGTAATCATGAGCCTAAAAACCAGAGTTACACTGTTAGCACTGAGGTGGTGTGCAATAGTAGGAAGAACACTTTATGCACCTCACCCTGCATAAAGTGCAGCTCACATCTGCTCCAATGTAAATAACATGAGTAAGTCTATCTCTGATAAGCTTCCCAGTATAAAGCATTAAAAACAATCAAGCAACAAAGAAAAGTGCTAAAAATAGCACATATTAACATATGTAGCCTAAGAAACAAGGTCCATGAAGTCAATAACTTGCTTGTAACAGATGACATTCATATTCTGACTATTTCTGAAACTCACTTAGATTATACGTTTGATGATACAGTGGTAGCAATACATGGTTATAACATCTACCGAAAAGACAGAAATGCCAATGGAGACGGAGTTGCGGTCTATATTCAGAACCACATTCCTGTAAAGCTTAGAGACGATCTAATGCTAAATACTGTTGAAATAATATGATTACAGGTTCATCTGCCTCACCTAAAGCCCATTCTTGTGGGAAGCTGCTATAGACCACCAAGTGCTAACAGTCAGTATCTGGATAATGTCTGTGAAATGCTTGATAATGTATGTGATATCAACAGAGAGTATATTTTCTGGGTGATTTAAATATTGACTGGCTATCATCAACTTCAAACTGTAACCAGTGCCTGCAACCTGGATCAGTTTGTCAGTCAACCTACCAGGGTAGTTACAAACAGCACAGGGATTAAATCATCAACATGTATTGATCACATCTTTACTAATACTGCAGATATTTGCTTTAAAGCAGTATCCAAATCCATAGGATAGAGTGATCACAATATAATAGCCATATCTAGGAAAACCAAAGTTCCAAAGGCTGGGCCTAATATAGTGTATAAGAGGTCATACAATAAGTTTTGTAGTGATTCATATGTTGATGATGTAAAGAATATTTGCTGGTCTGTGGTGTGTAATGAGGAGCAACCAGACGATGCACTTGACACATTTATTAAACTACTTATTCCAGTTACTAATAAGCACGAACCCATTAAGAAAATGACTGTAAAAACTGTTAAATCCCCTTGGATTAAATTAGGAATTTAAAATTGTATGGCTGAGACGGATGAGGCAAAAGGTATGGCAATTAAGTCTGGCAGCTCAACTGATTGGCAAACGTACTGCAAATTAAAAAATCATGTGACTAAACTAAATAAAAATAGACTACACTATGAAACAAAAATACATTTTGGGGAAAAAAAGCCAACTCGGCTCCTTCATTCATTGAATCAGATGGCTCATTCATCACAAAGCCCACTGATATTGCAAACTACTTTAATGACTTTTTCATTGGCAAGAAAAGCAAACTTAGGGATGACATGCCAGCAACAAACGCTGACACTACACATCCAAGTATATCGGACCAAATTATGAAAAGACAATAATTGTACTTTTGAATTCCGTGAAGTCAGTGTGGAAGAGGTGAAAAAATTGTTGTTGTCTATCAACAATGACAAGCCACTGGGGTCTGACAATCTGGATGGAAAATTACTGATAATAGCAGACGATATTGCCACTCCTATTTGCCACAACTTCAATTTAAGCCTACTGGAGAGCGTGAGCCCTCAGGCCTGGATGGAAGCTAAAGTCATTCCGTTACCCAAGAATAGTATAGCCCCCTTTACTGGCTCAAATAACCAACCAATCAGCCTGTTACCAACTAACTTTCCAGAAGTTAGCAAACTTCTGGAAAAAATTGTGTTTGACCAGATACAATGCTATTTCACAGTAAACAAATTGATAACATAATTTCAGCATGCTTATAGGGAAGGACACTCAACAAGCACAGCACTTGCACAAATGACTGATGATTGCCTGAGAGAAATTGATGCAGCTTTTGACATTATCGATCATAGTCTGCTGCTGGAAAAACTTGTGTTATGGCTTAACACCCCCTGCTAAAATGTGGATAAAGAGTTACTTGTCTAACAGAACACAGAGGGTGTTCTTTAATGGAAGCCCTCTCAAATATAATCCAGTTAGAATCAGGAATTCCCCAGGGTAGCTGTTTAGGCCCCTTGCTTTTTATTTTTTTTTACTAACGACATGCCACTGACTTTGAGTAAAGCCAGAGTGTCTATGTATGCGGATGACTCAACACTATACACGTCAGCTACCTCAGCGACTGAAATGACTGTAACACTCAACAAAGAGATGCAGTTTGTTTCAGAGTGGGTGGCAAGGAATAAGTTAGCCCTAAATATTTCTAAAACTAAAAGCATTGTATTTGGAACAAAACACTCACTAAACCCTAAACCTCAACTAAATATTGGAATAAATCATGTGGAAATTGAGCAAGTTGTGATGACTAAACTGCTTGGAGTAACCCTAGATTGTAAACGGTCATGGTCAAAACATATTGATGCAGTAATAGCTAAAATGGGGAGAAGTCTGTCTATAATAAAGTGATGCGCTACCTCCTTAACAACACTATCAACAAGGCAGGTCCTAGAGGCCCTAGTTTTGTCGCACCTTGACTACTGTTCAGTCTTGTGGTCAGGTGCCACAAAAAAAGACTTAGGAAAATTGCAATTGGCACAGAACAGGGCAGCATGGCTGGCCCTTGGATGTACACAGAGAGCTAATATTAATAATATGCATGTCAATCTCTTCTGGTTGAAAGTGGAAGAGAGATTGTCTTCATCACTACTTTTATTTTTGAGAGGTATTGACATGTTGAATACATCGAGCTGTCTGTTTAAACTACTGGCACACAGCTCGGACACCCAATCACCAAGTACAGAACAGACTATGGGAGGCACACAGTACAACTTAGAGCCATGACTACATGGAACTCTATTCCACAACAAGTAACTGACCCAAGCAGTAAAATAAAAAATAAATAAAAAAACATTAAAAAAAAACACCTTATGGAACAGCGGGGACTGTGAAGAAACACAAACATTGGCACAGACACGTGCATACACAAGCACACACACAATATATATATATATACATGGTTTTAGTACTGTAGACTAGTGGTTGAGTTGGGGCCTGAAGGCGCACAGTGTGCTGCTGCTTTGGCAGCAATGGGGAGCCATAATAAATACAAATACAAATAGACTGTTCTCTCTGCTACCACAAGGCAAGCAGTACCAGAGTGCCAAGTCTAGGTCCAAGATACTTCTAATCAGCTTCTACCCCCAAGCCATAAGACTCCTGAACATCTAATCAAATGGCTACCCAGACTATTTGCATTGCCCCTCCACCCCCCACCCCTCTTTTAGCTGCTGCTTCTCTCTGTAATTATCTATGCATAGTCACTTCAATAACTCTACCTACATGTACATATTACCTCAACTAACCGCTGACCCCGCACATTGACTCTGTACCAGTACCCCTGTATATAGCCTTGCTATTGTTATTTTACTGCTGCTCTTTAATTATTTGCTGCTTTTATTTCTTATTCCTATTTTTTGTAAGTATTTTTTATGTAAATTGTTGTTTAAGGGCTTGTAACTAAGCATTTCACTGTAAGGTCTGTATTCGGCGCGTGTGACAAATTCTATTTGATTTGATTAGTCATTATCCCCACAGAGATGAGAAATAATGGCCACTCCCTGAGTGGCGCACAATTATGTCAACAGAAATATGAAGAGGACACAATGGCAGATAGCAGGCATCTCAGTGGCCTCCCCCTCACACAGTGGACCTATTGTCCTAGTGCAGAGCCAGTCTCAGTCACCCAGCCATATTAGAGTGAGTGAACCTTCCACACAGCACAAACAACGCCCACCATCAATAAACACAGTGTCCAGTTTTCTTTGCCGCCGCCTTAGAGTCATGAAGCTACACTGAGCTGTGTGTCTATGATCCCCACAGTCAATCAATTCTGCTCATGTCTTTTGGCGCATTGCTGTGTATATCTGTTTGATCCGTTAATGGGTTAGTAAACGGACGTGCGTAGTTGATGGGCTTGTATGTCATACCAATTTAAACCCAGAGCGGATCAACTATGATATGGAAAACAGGGCTCTTATAGAGACTTTTATTCGTATTTGGCACAAATATCACCCATGAAACATTTCCTGTTGTGATTATTAATTGATGCTGGTTGCTCTTCAGGCACCAATGCAGTTTAGCCCCCACAATCTGTAGTGTTAGAACAATGACACTAGCACACTGTGTTGTCAGACTGCAGATTGTGGGGGCAGCTGGTATCAGAGGGAGACATTTTGCTGGAGAGATGGACAGAGGAGAAAAGAGTGGGTTGATAATATGTGAGGCAAAGATGGAGAGAGAGTAAGATTAAGATGCTGACATAGCATTTCTATTACAGAGAGTAAGGAGCAAAGAGACAGTGTGCAATGAAAAAGAGAAACAAAGAGCGGGCGAAGGAGACTGTGAAAGGCAGAAATGGTAGCAGGGCAGTGAGAGACTGTGCTGAATCAGAGCAGCATGGCTCCACCCCTCCTGCGGTTATTGATCTCCTGCAGTAAGAGGAGCTGGAGCTGGCCGGCTGATGGCCCCAACGCAGCTCCCCAGAGGCTCTACCTCCCTGCCCCCTTACTCCACAGCTCACAGAGCAGCCCAGTGTCCTGCCCTGAGGACTACCTCAGCCCTGGGTGTCAAAGGGTGCTGTATAACCTTGTGTCTTTGTGTTCATAAAGGGTAAAGGGTGAAAATGGTGTTGAGTTCTGTCTTCTCTCACATCTTTCGTTTCCTATGCTAAAACTATTATCAACAAGAAAAAGCATTGCAATCCATCTTCCCAGAGCGATGCAATCAATAGTTGTGTTTTGCAAACTGCCTATTAGTCAGGATGCCATTTATAACAGGATGCATGTAGTGTCCTTGGATAGCACTTTTAGAATGTTAAAATATTGATGGTAGTTTTACAAGTACAGAAAAAAACACCAGTGTAGTATCATACTGTATTTAATGGCCCTTTAAAGGAGGTATTTCCCTGCTCCAGCCTGCCTGTCAGAACCTGTTTAACAGCTCAGAGTTTTCCCACTGTATTCCAGCTCCAGTGTGTTTCTCGTCTCCCAGAGTGTGACACAGATATCGGCCCTCTCCTCAGTCCGGCAGTGTTATGTAAACTGACAGCAGTGTCTAGCACACACAGCCTCTGGTCTAGATAGAGCTAAGTGCAGCAGACCAACATAGAAAGAGAGCGAGAGGGGCGTTGGCCCTAACGTCTCACATGCTTTCGTCCAGGCAATGTCCACAGAGTTTTGACTCACTTCCAGGCTTTTGTTTGATAGATCGTTTGACCCTGCTTTAATGCTATCACATGTGGGATGTGGCTATGGTTTTGGAAGGATTGTGGTCCGTAATAAATACCTTTGTCAAGCCTTCTATTTCTGAGCTGTGACAGGAGATTTATTCACATTTGTACTGGAGTGGGAAGGGGAATCTCTGGATTACACAGCACATCTCATTGCACTTTGTATTGATGTCTCCTGGTTTGATAGTATATTTCTCACTGTGGTTGTGTCCTGTCCATTTTGTTGAGATTTCCATGGATTAAAGCAGTGCCACATTAGATTTGCAATGGGAATGGAAAATAGTTAATTGATTTCCAGCATGGCAGATGGGTAGTGGGAGTGCTTTGTTGTGCAGCTGTCATTATTATATTGGCAGCAAATACATTTTAAGTCGGAAGTTACATACACCTTAGCCAAATACATTTCAAATCAGTTTTTTACAATTCCTGACATTTAATCCTAGTAAAAATTCCCTGTCTTAGGTCAGTTAGGATCACCACTTTATTTTAAGAATGTGAAGTGTCAGAATAATAGTAGAAAGAATGATTTATTTCAGCTTTTATTTATTTCATCACATTCCCAGTGGGTCAGATGTTTACATACACTCAATTAGTATTTGGTAACATTGCCTTTAAATTGTTTAACTTTGGTCAAACGTTTAGGGTAGCCTTCCACAAGCTTCCCACAATAAGTTGGGTGAATTTTGGCCCATTCCTCCTGACAGAGCTGGTGTAACTGAGTCAGGTCTGTAGGCCTCCTTTCTCACACATGCTTTTTCAGTTCTGCCCACAAATGTTCTATAGGATTGAGGTCAAGGCTTTGTGATGGCCACTCCAATACCTTGACTTTGTGGTCCTTCAGTCATTTTGCCACAACTTTGGAAGTATGCTTGGGGTCATTGTCCATTTGGAAGACCCATTTGTGACAAAGCATTAACTTCCTGACTGATGTCTTGTGATGTTGCTTCAATATATCCACATAATTTTCCTTCCTATTCTATTTTGTGAAATGCACCAGTCCCTCCTGCAGCAAAGAACCCCCACAACATGATGCTTCCACTCTGGTTCTTCACGGTTGGGATGGTGTTCTTCGACTTGCAAGCTTCCCCATTTGTCCTCCAAACATAACGATGGTCATTATGGCCAAACAGTTCTATTTTTGTTTCATCAGACCAGAGGACATTTCTCCAAAAAGTACAATCTTTGTCCCCATGTGCAGTTGCAAACTGTAGTCTGGCTTTTTATGGCGGTTTTGGAGCAGTGGCTTCTTCATTGCTGAGTGGCCTTTCAGGTTATGTCGATATAGGACTCGTTTTACTGTGGATATAGATATTTTTGTACTAGTTTCCTCCAGCATCTTCACAAGGTCCTTTGCTGTTGTTCTGGGAATGATTTGCACTTTTCGCACCAAAGTACATTCATCTCTAGCAGACAGAATGCATCTTCTTCCTGAGCGGTATGACGGCTGCGTGGTCCCATGGTGTTTATACTTGCGTACTATTGTTTGTACAGATGAACGTGGTACCTTCAGGCGTTTGGAAAGTGCTCCCAATAATGAACCAGACAATTTTTTTTCTGAGGTCTTGGCTGAAACTCAGAGGCACTGAGTTTGAAGGTAGGCCTTGAAATACATCTACAGGTACACCTCCAATTGACTCAAATTATGTCAATTAGCTTATCAGAAGCTTCTAAAGCCATGATGGAATTTTCTGGAATTTTCCAAGCTGTTTAAAGGCACAGCCAACTTAGTGTATGTAACCTCTGACCCAATGGTATTGTGATACAGTGAATTATAAGTGAAATATTCTGTCTGTAAACAATTGTTGGAAAAATTACTTGTGTCATGCACAAAGTAGATGTCCTAACCGACTTGCCAAAACCATAGTTTGTTAACAAGAAATTTGTGCAGTGGTTGAAAAACGAGTTTTACTTACTCCAACCTAAGTGTATGAGGCGGCAGGGTAGCCTAGTGGTTAGAGCGTTGGACTAGTAAACGGAAGGTTGCAAGATCAAACCCCAGAGCTGACAAGGTACAACTCTGTCGTTCTGCCTCTGAACAGGACGTTAACCCACTGTTCCTAGGCCATCATTGAAAATAAGAATTAGTTCTTAACTGACTTGCCTGGTAAAATAAATAAATGTAAACTTCTGACTTGAATTGTATCTCCTTTCCAGGGTTAGCTTATGTGACACACAGTAAACAGACTGGTATCAGAGAGTGGTCATTCACATAAAATAAAAACACTGTTTGGTATAGGATCAGGAGGGAATATCTAATTCTGCCATATCACTGATGAGACTCTCTTGGATTGTTAAAATGTTGTCCGCTGCCAGCTCTGGAACATTCTGTTCTCTGATCCTCCTCTTAACGTCAGCTCCTTCTCCCAGTCTGTTTAACAGCTGAAACATCTATTTTCTCCAACATCAGAGTGAGGCTGGGTTTCTGTGTTTAGAGAGACCAGAGAGCTATCTGCCTTGTAATTACATTCTGGGTTTAATCTCATGGGAATGACAGCCAACTATTCTGTGCTAGAGAATTAAAATGGCCCCAAGGCTTCAAATACAATATTCAATTAATCCTCACTTTTTGTGTGGAGAGGACTTTGTCAGGTATAGCACACCAAAAATGTTTTATAAGATGTGAGGATTTGGCATATATGAGTCATAACAATCTTCAATTAAGGGGGGGGGGGGGCTCCCAATTAAACACGCAGTGGCCTTTGTAGCCTTTGTTTATGTCCCAGAAGAGGCTGTTTCTTTTTTGGGGGAACATATAAGTGTTTCCTCTTTTAATTAACGTTGCTGGAAGCTCCAGTGGTCTACTCCAGTCAAAACAAGAACAGGATGCTTTTAGGACAGTATATCGATGCAGATCCTCCTGTATACAGCCATTTGGGGTTCCACCCTGGGAGGGGACTGCTGGTTTTCATTGGGGCTGATTAGTCATGCTATACTATCAACATATTTAGGGTGTTGTATGCGAGTTCCGTTTGCCTTGGTTGGTCAGTATAATGATGCTCGTCAACACAATCTTTACGTTTTTAAGAATGTATTACCCAGCAAGAACATATGGTTCCTTGGAAGTTGTGGGAACGTATGTTTTTGGTTTTACATTGGTTGTAGAAACAAAGCTTCCTGACAGGTAAAACTTAATGTTTTTTAATGTTTTGAGAACAGCTGTTCTGCAAACATTTTGTTTTATGTTGCAGGGACCTTCTGAGAACGTTTACTCTGGTTCCTTGATAGTTTTCCTGCAAGCTTTTATTAAAGCTCTGAAAACTGAAATTATGGGTTATTTGGAGGTTTTGAATAACTTCCTTAGACCTTTAACTGAATGTTTCAATAACACACTGCTAGCTTAATTTGGGGAAACTTTATTGAACTCCAAGCACAAATAGGACACATGGGAATTAATTTCCTTAGCAATTACTCATGCAAACACATGTATTTATTATGACACAACATCAGTGAGATTCAAACCCTTAATCTTCTGTTCCCTATCCATGGAATAAGTCCACTACGCCACCAGGATGAAGCTAGAACACAAAGCTGTTCATTTTACTCTATTCACACACACCCCATTTCTAAGGAAACAAGCACTCCTTATGAACAGGTGTGGTTAAAGTAGAAGAAAGAGAGAATTTTGAGGTTGAGAACGGAATGTGTTTTTAAATAACATTCTTAAAATATTACAAAAGTTTAATTGTTTTTTATGGAAAATTTTCTTAACGTTCTCTGAACAATTTGAGAACATGATTAAATTGAACCATGAGGAAACCTGTTGGAAACGTTATGCTGAAGTACTGAAATTCCCACAGAAGAACATTGTTTCTTAACGTTCTCTGAACTATTTGAGAACATTCCCAATGTCAAACCAGTTGGAGAACGTTCCTAGAACACTTTTAGGAAACGTTATGTTAAAGTAATGAAATACCAAGCAAGTTCCTTAAATGTTCTGAGACAGTTCCAAAGCCAAGCAACTATCCTGCACCATTCCCAGAAAGTTGTGGGTAGGTTATTGGCAAAATAACCATAGGACAACCACGCTCTCACTAAACTCTAAGAAACATATGATTCTCAAAAAATGGTGCTCTCTGGGTATTCTCTATAGGGATTTAAGATAATCAATTAATAATGTAGAAAATAGGTTCTACCACCTGGTCATACTGGTCATTTTGATGTATAATCACCGGTCTGTATGGGGTCTGCCTGTTGGTGCCACAGATGGATGGAAGACTATTTATTGCATCCTATCGCAGGTTTCACTTGGCCAGCAGCCTACTCAATGCAGCAGCCAGAGTTCATGGAATTAGGGGTATTCCGCATTTTACTTGGAGAGACAAGGTGTAGGCCAAGAAACATCTGAATTATTGATGAGGCAATTCAAGGCATTCACCACTGACCTTCAGTCCCTTGTTCACACAGACACACAATTGTCAGCCACTTCCTCTGTCATGAACATAGTGTTCTGTCATATTTGCTGTCTGATGCGATCAGCCGTTATTTCACACTTCTAGAGGATTAATACCACAAACCTGCATGATGAGGCTGTAGAGCCGGTCTCATAGCTGAGAACAGAAATGGAAAACTGTCTAACATGAACTGCAACAGAAAACAGGGTCAATTTCATCAAAGAAAATATTCTTGAGTGAAACGTTATTCACGCAAAGCGTTTGCTTTGAATCATATAATCATACCACATATTGACAAACGCAAAATAAAATCCCTTTGACTTTTCAAAAAGACAACACAGACTATTCGAATGTATCAGATGCCATTGAAGCAGCTATAATATAATGTTCCTGGCATTTCTGATGCCATACCAGTGTATTGTAACTGTGTCAGAGTTATTGTGAGAGTAGAACAGTTGGAGTTATTCCTGGTTCTGAACCAAGGAGCCTGACAATGTGGCGAATCCTGTTCTCCCTCCTGTAGTGAAGCCATGTGATAAGACATTGAGCTATTCTAAATCAGGCCTGTTATGTGAGCCACTTCAGCCGACTCATCAATAAAACAACATGGTGGTGTTACTATAGCGCTCCAGCTGGAGAAGAGACCGACAACAACACCGTCTGTGCCATGATCCTGTACCAGTCCAAAACAACAGTGAAAGTGCTGCACAGTGCCATTCATTAATCTACTCTAACACTACTTTCATGAGTATACATTGTGTATTATATTGAGCTGGTGTCTAATCCCTTACAAAAATATTGCATAGTTATACTGCACTCTGACTACAATCTTTTTTTTTTGTAAATCTCCTCTCTTTCCAGTTGAACACAATCCGATTGTGTTACTAATATACTTGTATTTATTCACCTTGAGCTGTTTAAATGCCATCTTATTTCCTTTCTCTGTGCTTTATTTCTGTGATCTTCATGGTCAGGCTCCAAGATGGCTAGGAGGGAGGTATGACTAAGCTGTCTGAGTCTGCTGATGACTTCACCTCTAAAGCCGCTCCAGGCCATTGTTTATAACAATGAGGTAAAATACTGTAACAAAGACATTCACAAGAGATGGAGTCCCACCAGATAAAGTTATTTTGAAACCACAAACACATGTCCAACAAGCTAAGGGGTTACCAGGCAACACCACGAAGCAGAGCAACTGCCATCCCCCCTGGCAAGTCCAATGAGAATAACAACCAACCTTTCAGTGCCAGGTACTAACAACAACTGTGATACTGTGTTACCTTTTCTATTTACATTACTTGAATACAGCTATGGATTAAACAAACCTTTTAGTTGTAAATTCTCTCATTTTGAATGAAAGTTTGCCACCTTTGTCCTGCATATTCCCAGAGTTTGTTGGATGGAATAAGTTGCCACATGCCTGTCCCATTTAATAACAAGACTCAAGTCTAGCCATGCCAATGATGCTGGCACCCTTCTCTCTCACACCTGTTCTATTGAGGATCCATCCTCATGCTGCTATGCCAGGGCAATGTCCCTCTTCACCCTCCATGCCTGTATACTTGTCCTGCTATGACTCTACACATTACTAATCTGGCAAATGGCCATATCACAGGGCAGGGTCATATTCAAGAGTAAATGATTTACGTTTGCCCTGCCTTGAGGCATAGTTACATATTCCACATGCAGTGCCTCCAGAAAGTATTCACACCCCTTGACTGTTTCCACAATTTGTTTTTACAGATTGAATTTAAAATGGATTAAATTCAGATTTTGTGTCACTGGCCAACACACAATACCCCACAATGTCAAAGTGGAATTATGTTTGTAGATTTGTTTTATAAATTAATTAAACATGTTCAATATTCAAACCCTTTGTTATGGCAAGTTCAGGAGTTAAAATGTGCTTAACATGTCACATAATAAGTTGCATGCTCTCATTCTGTGTGCAATAATATTGTTTAACACATTTCAAACACAGATTCAACCACAAAGACCAGGGAGGTTTTCCAATGTCTCGCAAAGAAGGGCACCTATTAGTAAATGGGTAAAACATATAAAACAAACAGACATTGAGTATCCCTTTGAGCATGGTGAAGTTATTAATTAGACTTTGGATGGTGCATTAATACACCCAGTCACTACAAAGATACAGACGTCCTTCCTAACTCAGTTGCCGGAGAGGAAGGAAACCACTCAGGGATTTCGCAATGAGGCCAATGGTGACTAAAACAGTTGCAGAGTTTAATGGCTGCGATAGGAGAAAACTGAGTATGGATAAACAACATTTTAGTTACTCTGCAATAGTAACCTAAATGAAAAGAGTACAAAGAAGGAAGCCTGTACAGAATAATAATATTCTAAAATATGTATCATGTTTGCAATAAAGCACTCAAGAACAATTGCTCAAAATGTAGCAAAGAAATTAAATCTATATCCTGAATACAAAGAGTTATGTTTGGGGCAAATCCAACACATCACCGAGTACCACTCTTCATATTTTCAAGCAAGGTGGTGGGTGCATCATGTTCGGTGTGTTCTTGTCATCTGCAAGGACAAGGGAGTTTTTTTTATGACAAAAAGAAACGAGATAGAGCTAAGCACAGGCCTAGAGGAAAACCTGGTTCAGTCTGTTTTTCAATGACACTGGGAGACAAATGTACCTTTCAGCAGGACAATAACCTAAAACACAAGGCCAAATAGATACTGGAGTTGCTTACCATGATGACATTGAATTTTCCTGAGTGGGTTAGTTACAGTTTTGACTTAAATCGGCAAAGGCTTGAATTTTTTGGGCAAGATGTGATAATGGCTGTCTAGCAACGATCAACAACCAAGTTGACTGAGCTCGAAGAATTGTAAAAAGAATAATGTGCAAATATTGTACAATCCACATGTGCAAAGCTCTTAGAGACTTACCCAGAAAGACTCACAGCTACCAAAGGTGATTCTAACATGTATTGACTCAGGGATGTGAATACTTATGTAAATTCAATATTTCAGTATTTCATTCAAAACATTTTCAAAAATGTCTAAAAACATGTTTTCACTTTGTCATTATGGGGTATTATGTGTAGATTGATGAGGAAAAACATAAATGTAATACATTTTAGAATAAGGCTGTAACATAACAAAATGTGGGAAAAGGAAAGGGGTCTGAATACTTTCTTAATGCACTGTATTTAATCCACTTTGAATTTGGGCTGTAACAGGACAACATGTGGAATAAGTTGAAGAGTATGAATACTTTCTGAAGGAACTGTACATGCCTGAGCCCTGGCATGGACGTCCACCTATTCACTCTCACCGCCATACAGGACCTCCACCTATTCACTCTCACCGCCAGACAGGATCTGCCACCTATTCACTCTCACCACCATACAGGATCTGCCACCTATTCACTCTCACCGCCATACAGGATCTGCCACCTATTCACTCTCACCGCCATACAGGATCTGCCACCTATTCACTCTCACCGCCATACAGGATCTGCCACCTATTCACTCTCACCGCCATACAGGATCTGCCACCTATTCACTCTCACCGCCATACAGGATCTGCCACCTATTCACTCTCACCACCATACAGGATCTGCCACCTATTCACTCTCACCGCCAGACAGGATCTGCCACCTATTCACTCTCACCGCCATACAGGATCTGCCACCTATTCACTCTCACCGCCATACAGGATCTGCCACCTATTCACTCTCACCGCCATACAGGATCTGCCACCTATTCACTCTCACCGCCATACAGGATCTGCCACCTATTCACTCTCACCGCCATACAGGATCTGCCACCTATTCACTCTCACCGCCATACAGGATCTGCCACCTATTCACTCTCGCCGCCAGACTGGAAAGAGAGAGGATTTATTCAGCCATTGTGTACCAAATGACCAATGTGACAGGCCATTACCACATTATTATTGCAGTTTGCTTCACAAGATTGTGGTTTATGTCCGTATTTTAGCACCTCTTGTTGTTTGATGCATTGTCTAATGAAGAAGCTACTTCATCACACGTTATGACTGTGCACAAATTTGCTGGGAAGGTTTGTCGTTTTTGGGATCTGTCACACAATTAAAGAAAGGTCAAACTTTTTGAAGCCCAGGACTGTTGTAAATTAATAGGAAGTAGTGGGCAGGGTGGTTTAAAATATTGTAGCATGGGCTGTGTTACATGGAAGGTTTTTTATTTATTTATTTATTTTTACAAGTGGGAGTCACTAGCAACGGTCATTGAAATTGTTAAAATAAATTATAATAAATGCAAAGTTGGACAATGGATGAAGACACTCCAAACTTCTACAATTGTTATACTACATCAGATGTTGACTGAATTATAGCATATAAAACATTTTACTGGCACGGACAAATAATGGAATTCAGGGGTTTTGGTGGGAATTCAGGCATTGAATGTCAAATTTCACTTTTTTTCTTAGAATGCACTCATATATACATTTTCTTATCAGCGATTTGTTTACATTTTTTGTTTAAAATAAAGATAATTATATGTTTCTAATATGTAATACACATGGTGTATTTATGTGATGCGTATTTATGCAAATTAGGCACATATACTTGTGTATTTGCAAATATGACTAAATGAACATAAAGGATTGGAACAGGGCTGCGCGATATGGCCAAAATATCATATCACAGTATTTTTAAAAATTAATTGACGGTACGACAGTACTTTGTTTTTGAGTAATATAAATATTTTTAAAAATGTGCTTTATGAGTAGTGTCACGACTGTCCTGTGAGGATCCAGATGGGTCAGATCAACTTTGGGATGAATTACTTCAGACAGACCCCCTCTCACCCGCAGAGGGGGAGAAGGGAGCTGATGGGGGGTTGACAGCTCACACCCTGTTGTAAATCAAGAATTGGAACTTTCAGCTATCTCCCTCTCAAATTCATGCAGGAATGTGCTTTTTTTTCACATAAATTTTTCTGCCGAAACTCTAACACATTCTAAAACGAATACTTGAACACTATTTATAACATAGAATGTGGGGAATGGTCAGAGGCGATCTAAAGAACAATGTAATTTCGGTTGTTATTTTGCGATGTCATTAAAAATGTTATAAAGGAAATAATGTATCTTGAAAAGTATATACACTACAGGTACGGTAGTACACTACAGGTAGTCTCCATCCTCTACGTTGTGTATGAAATGATGAAAGTGTTTTTGTTAAGAGGGGGATGTGATCTTAGAAACTATAAGAGGAAATTGTTTCTAGGACTTTGTACAAGTGAGTAGTCACCACCCCTTGAGTGAGATCAGAGAGCATGTCAGCCTCACGAACGGCCCCTTTTGAATGAACTGTATCAAACGGTGGGTTAAGAATTAACATATCGGACCAGAGAGAGGCGTGCCACTGCAGCTCACGTCCAAAGTGGTTTGAATTCTGAAATCTCAACACGAGGTAGTGACGATAACGTCACCTCCTGGACAATCACTGGCACGGCTGATTAGTTGTCCTAAGTAAAGCATCTAGAAGAGCAAATTTAAGTGGGACCATTCAACTACTCTCCTCAAATCACTGTCTCATTACCCAATGGGAACCATCGACACGGCTGGCTAGCTTATCTACAAATAAGAGTGAGTGGAAGCAGAGTGAGTTCTGTAGTTCTGTTCAGGATTACATGACGGATCGCTGGATGCCGGGCGACGGCAGAGGAGAGCAACAGTAGAAGAGATGGGTGGGGACCACTTTTGACAATATGAGCCTTACAAGCATGCCGCGGAAATGCCCAATACCCTTTCTAAGAAGGTTCCGACATATGCACGGCGAACAAAGGCATTTACACGTAAATACATTCATGATTTCTTACTTCAAACGGGCTTTCAGTTCGCGTGCAAAGTATATGATTACTGTGAGAGTAGTTTCTAAATGTACCAAAGTATTATGTCTCTGTCCCCCTCTCTCTCGCCCTCTCCATCTCCTTTGTAACAAGCCACCATAGTGTCCTGTGACCTGTTTTAATGTATTAAGTGTGTATGTTTATCCTGTGTTACCATTTAGTTAGTTAATTTATTTACTAACTAACTAAGACCTTTAGAGTTTAATTCGGGAGATGGTAACTCTTTAAACAACCGCTCTTGTGGTGCCCAATTCCTAATGAGTTAAACTAATAATGTAATAATTAACCAGGTAACAATGAAACATTGTTATTTATCTAATCAACTAACTATCAGATTATTGCAAGTAAAGTCATGACATATTGGAGCCCCGTGCGAGGAATCTAAGACATAATTAGACCTTATTGTTGGATTCAGTCTGCATTTATTTCGCAGCAAATTGCGCTATACACCAATAGAGCTGAAGGCAGGATTATCGTTGAGAATGTGTGTGTGTTTCATTTTGACCCAGATAGCAGGGAAAGATTGCCTCCGGTGTTGTATACCTGATAAAGGTTGAGTAGACTCGCCAATTATTACGTTTCCAGAGCTAGGACATAAGGGCCAACCGATTAAGGAAGTTTGGCCGAAGTGAAGTCTTATCCCTCTCTTTCCCGCTTCTAAAGCATGAGTAGTCACGGCAAGTATTTCTTTATGTGTGTTCCGGTAACATTGCTAGCAAGAAACGTCGATTGGGTTAAACATGAGACGTCGTTCGTAAACCCTATTCCAGAATTGAAGGAAACCTTTTTGAGCTTGGAAGTGAACATTTTTGTATAAGAACGTCTAGTTTTGCATTAGATGCTAAGCTAACAAAATAGAGAAAAGCCTTTGTTTACAGCAAAATCCCATGCTTGGGCGATGGAAGTCCAGCCTTTGCTGGAATCCTGTCTGATTTCAGCTTTCAGGGGTAAGTGACCCCTTGTGGTGAAGAATCTGCAGTATTCTTTTTTGAGGGGGGGGGGGGGGATTTCAATGTGAGGGCCAACGTCTTCTCACATTTGTAACAACTGGTTAAACACTTTAATAATATCCAGACAATCTCAAATTATTGGATATCGTTGTCTAAATTCGAAGTCAAATTGGCCAAAAAAGCTTTTTACTAGGTTGATCACTCGGATAAGGACAAAATTAATTTGTTCCAACCAATGAAACATTTAAAAAACTTGTCAATCTTAATACAGAGACGCTTTCAAGTTAATTTAAGTTTATATCCCCAGATTGTCACACCCTGATCTGTTTCACCTGTCTTGTGCTCGTCTACACTCCCCCACCAGGTGTCTCCCATTTTTTCCCGTTATTCCCTGTGTATTTATACCGGTGTCCTCTGTCTGTCTGTGGCCAGCTCGTCTTGTCAACAAGCATGTTTTTTTGTGTTCCTGTTTTTCCGAGTCTCCGTTTTTCTGACCCTTTGCCTGTCCTGACACTGTACCCGCCTGCCTGACCATCCAGCCTGCGCTGACCTCGAGCCTGCCTGCTGCCGTATACCTTCTGAACTCTGACCTGGTTTATGAACTTCTGCCTATCCTCGACCTACCGCTTGCCCGCCCCTTGTTTTTCAATAAATATCAGAGACTCAAATCATCTGCCTCCCTTGTCTGCATCTGGGTCTCCCCTTGTGTCGTTATAGTACGAACTGGCCATGACTGACCCAGCAGACTCGGACCAGCTCCGTCACACTGTCTCACTGCAGGGAGCCACCATTAAAAAACATAAGGAGCTACTTCAGAACCTAATGGAAGGTCTCCATTCACTGGCGGAAAGCCATGACCAGGGTTTCAAGACGTTACTGGAGCAATTCCGTGGACTATCTCACAGGCATCATGCTACAACCGAGACCTCCCAGACGCTCAGTAATCCCCCAACCAGTGGTGGGTTTGTACAGCCTACCCCGGCTTCCTGAGAATCCCGCTTACCTCTTCTGGAGTGTTATGCTGGGGATCCTGGAACCTGCTGGGCGTTTCTATACCAGCCCTCCCTCATTTTTGAGCTGCAGCCATCTTTGTTCCCTTCGGATCTGTAAAAGTTAGCGTATCTGATTACGCTAATGTCTGGAAGGGCGCTCTCCTGGGCTACGGCAGTTTGGGAGCAACAATTCTCCATTTGCCTTCGTCTGGAAAATGCCATGGCGGAGGTGAGGAAGGTGTTAGATTTTCCGGTGTCCGGGAGAGAGGCAGCCCAAAAACTACGTCCTCCTATGGGTTTAGGTAAAGCCTCGGATTTCTCTGCCTTTCCCGCAGAGTACCAGGACCTTCTGGAGGTTTTCAGCAAGGCTCGTGCTGCCTCCTTTCCTCCGCACCGTCCCTACGACTGCGCTATTGACAACCTCCAAGGCACCACCCCGCCTAGAGGCCGGCTATATTCCCTGTCTGGCCCTGAGACCAAGGCGCAGGGTTCTTCTTTGTGGAAAAGAAGGACACGTATTGACTACCGGGGCCTCAATGACGTCACTGTTAAGAATTGTTAATCCCTACCACTCCTCTCCTCGGCTTTCAAACCTCTCCAGGGGGCAACAATCTTTTCCAAGTTGGACCTTCGGCATGCCTACCACCTTGTTCGGATACGCGAAGGAGACGAGTGGAAGACGGCCTTCAACACTGCCAATGGACACTGAGTACCTGGTCATGCCGTTTGGACTCACCAACGCTCCCGCTGTTTTCCAGGA
This sequence comes from Oncorhynchus clarkii lewisi, assembly GCF_045791955.1. Taxonomy (NCBI): domain Eukaryota; kingdom Metazoa; phylum Chordata; class Actinopteri; order Salmoniformes; family Salmonidae; genus Oncorhynchus; species Oncorhynchus clarkii. Next base: position 20,172,347 of record NC_092169.1, read on the forward strand.
CATGGTCAACAATGTGCTCTGTGACATGTTGAATCGTTTTGTGTTTGTCTACCTCGATGACATCCTTGTTTTCTCCTGTTCTGCCCAAGAACACATCCTTCATGTCCAATAAGTCCTTCAGCACCTACTGGAGAACCAGTTGTTTGTGAAAGCAGAGAAGTATGAGTTTCACCGCTTTACTATCTCCTTTCTGGGATACGTCATCGCTGAGGGGAATGTTCAGATTGATCCCGAAAAGATGAGCGGTGGTGGATTGGCCCCAAACCACGCTCAGGGTGCAGCTGCAACGTTTCCTGGGGTTTGCTCATTTCTACAGCCATTTCATTCGGGGCGACAGCTCAGTGGCGGCTCCTTTCTCTGCACACAATTTGCAATATCTCCGCACAGCCAAGTGCCTTAATTCTAGGCAGGCCTGTTGGGCTTCACCATCTCCTACCGCCCAGGGTCCATGAATGTGAAGCTGGACGCCTCACAAGTCCTCAACTGGCAGCTTCATTATATAGTACCCGCAAAATACCAGTCTCAACGTCAACTGTTTAGAGGCGACTCTGGGATGCTGGTCTTCTGTATAAAAGCAACAGATACCATTAATAAGAAGGGGTTAAATAAAGGGCAAAGTTATTGATTATTATTATATCATTGTTTGTGCCCTGGTCCTATAAGAGCTTGTTGTCACTTCCCACAAGCCGGGTTGTGACAAAAACTCACACTCATTCTGATGTTTAATAAATGTATTGTATATGTAACCGAAATGGCTAGCCAGTTAGCGGTGGTGCGCGCTAATAGCGTTTCAATCAGTGACGTCACTTGCTCTGAGACCTTGAAATAGTTTTTCATTTGCTCTGCAAGGGCTGCAGCTTTTATGGAGCAATGGGTAACGATGCTTTGAGGGTGGCTGTTGTCGATGAGTGCAGAGGGTCCCTGGTTCGAACCCAGGTAGGGGCGAGGAGAGGGATGTTGACCTGGATCACTAGTTGCTGCGGAAAAGGAGGAGGTCAAAAGGGGGATGAGTGTAACCAATGTGATATGGCTAGCTAGTTAGTGGTGGTTCGAGCTAATAGCGTTTCAATCGGTGACGTCACTTGCTCTGAGACCTTGAAGTAGTTGTTCCTGGTTGGGGCGAGGAGAGGGACGGAAGCTATACTGTTACATTTAGTGTGTGCGTGGAAGGCTTACAATGATGACAAAAAAACAACATTTGAGAGAGTTCGCTGACCCTGGTGCTAGAGGGGGTACACAGCTGGAGATTGAATGTTGAAGGGGTATGGGACTATAAAAAGTTTGGGAACAAATGTTCTACAGGAACAAAATTGTCTTCTATACAGGAACAACTTGATTTAGCCAAAAACAAATACGACAAAGTCCACTCCAAACTAGATAAATTCGATGAGTTATCTACAAACAGGGTCGTGTAACTGGATAACATGCATTCAGTTTTGATGAACAACACTCAAAGCAATAATGTTCTAGTCAAAATGCTGCAGACCAAAGACGATCAGTTAATGAACACAATCACCAAGTTGGATGACAAAACAGCTCAGAACTCATTGAAGTCGCTGACTAAATTAATGATGAGAGAACCTAGGTGATGAATATGGACAAAATTATCTCTAAGCAAGCGGAGGAAATCTCATAACTGAATCTCTTGCTTTGCACTCAAGACCTCTACCTGCAAACCATGTAAGATAAGTATAAGTACTCTAAGCGCCCAAGTGGACTCTGCAGCAGAATACCACCCTTAGGTACCATATGGAGGAACTCCAGAACAGTCACGAGCTACAGCGTGACTATGCAACCAAGCACGCAACCAGAGCTCAGTACACAAAGGAGTGAAGACAGAAGGTTTCAGACTTTACCTCTCTCAGGTGTCCCTCAGTCTTTCCCTCAAAATCTCATTCAGCCCAAAAACAGGATGAAGCCAACCCTCTCCGCACACTTGGCACGGAACACCTTGACAAAAATCGTCAAAAACTTTGGCACCTTTGACCCCTTTCCAGGGAAACCAAACGACACCGAGACATTCTTAGCAGACAGAGGACGCCTATGATAGCTACCAGAACGCTACGGGTACTGATAGGCTTTACCTGTTGAAGTGAACGTCGAATAGACACCTGACAAGATTCATCCGTCTACAACAGCAACACGTGCAAAACGATTACACGAAACTTGCCACGGCTTTCTAAATAGAATTCAGTGGTTCTTCGACTCACAAACATCTCGCTGGCTAACACTGTCAAACAAGCTCGGAATGAACAGCCACAAGAATACTATCATAGTCTTCGTTCAGCTGACTTTGGCCTACTCACTGAAACAGGAATAGAAGAGCTACTAACCATTCAAACAAATGTTTCCGTCAAACATGTATCCGCACTTCATTAACTACTTAGGCCCTTCAGCCCACGTTGGTTTGCCAATCTCAGAACTCCGAGAGCTTGCGAGCACAGCTTTTGAGGAATCAAAAGTGAGCCGCGCTAAGAGCCCTGACATCTCGGTTTTCAATAGCGAACAGGAACACTCACTCCAGTTAGAGGGTGCGTTATCAGGGATAGGAGCATTGGGAGATGACGAACAAAAATGGTATCTACGAACCCACGATACCAATAACCACTGCGGTCAAAATAACTACAAAGAACGTGGCCAACCACACAGGTATCGCTACAATCAACTTGATTGCTACGTTCCTGCACCCAACCCACACAAAGTGTAAAGGCACAAGGGTAACAAAGGCTTCAATTACGATCAAATTGTTGACCGATGTTCTCTAAAAGTTCAGCTAAGAGAAGTATAAAAGCAACAAAAAAAAAATTTGAGAAAGAGGAAAAAGATAAGTCATCTAGTCGTGGAATTGCCGGAGAACAGGTCCGCCGAAATGAACTCCATTAGTGAGGACGTAAACAATCCAATTACTCCCGCTCTCACTCAAAACCCTATCCAGGGCCCACTTAATCAAGAAACAAGCCCCCAGGCGTTGACTATAGACTCCAATACAAATGTTGCGACTGACAAGGTAAATAACATCGCAATAGCCGATTCCACTCAAACACCGATAAGTCAATCTGTTCCCACCATGAACAGAAATAACAAATCACTTTGTTACAAACAATCACTCTTCTCTGTGGGGAATATGACCACAAAACGCACCTCTGAAAGTCGCTACCTGGAAACAGTGCTGGAGGACTGCTTAACCCGTGATGGCCTAATTGATTCAGGCTCAACAATATCGCTCATCTCTCAAATGTTTTTCAATAATCTCAAAAGGGCTATGAACCCTGCTAAACGCTGGTTAAAAACAGAACGATGCGACACTACACTGAGGTTTCACTCAGATTACCTCACCTCTCACTATGTGACGCATGCTGAAACCACACTTCCAAGACATTTCGCTTGTTCACCTTGTGTATGTGACCAGCCTCGAAACTGAACACCTGCTACTCGGAGCAGACTTGATGGATCGTTTGATCCCACTAATGGATTAGAAAAAAGTATGGTCACAAGTAACCGTGCCGTCTCCACTGACCACACTGCCAACCTAGTGTGTGACCCTAGGATGTCAACACATACATTCTAAGTGATTTCAATGGGTCTTTCGCCATTCTGATTGTTAAAAATATATATATATCATTTGAGATCATTTCCACACTGTCATATAGGGCTGCATGATGAGGGCTAACAATCTAGGCCTTATTGTTAATGTTGCAATCGCGATTTGACTTGCAATTTAGAGCAACACACTTGGGTAAGCTGTTGGAATCATTGAAATAGAATGATTATTCAAATTCTACAGTTAGAATATAATAGTGGGCACTCGGAATACAGTGTTGTTTGACATGACAATGAATGAAAATGCCAGGGAGGAGTTATTGTGTTTCCTAGGGGACCCTATAATCTTTGGCTACATTGAATGTTTCTCTTAGCTACATGTAGCTAACATTCTTACTTTGAGTATCCAACATTATTCTTTACAAGATACTGTTGCACAAACATGCTGATTTAGGTCTACACCATCACTGGCATTACAAGGCTGAATAGATAGTTACGTTTGCTCTGAATCAGTACATTTATTAGCTAGCTAGCGATTAGTATTAGCGGCTAACAAGATTTAAACCCAACTTGCTAAGGAAACACAAACTAGCTGTTTGCAGATGTAAGAAACACAAACTAATTGTGTAACTATATAACTCTAGTGGATTTATATTATGAAGCACAGTGAAAACAACATAATTGTCATCAACATTATTGCATGTTCTCCATTGGCCATGCAGACTGAACGCAAGTGTCTCGTGGTCAACTTGAGTGACAGGGGCGGTGCTAGGTCTATGTGGAAAGCGGCTTGGAGAGAGAGAAAGAGAGAGCGGGCAGATGACTCAACTAGCAAACTAAACAATAAAAAAGGACGTTACACATGGCGTATCACGCTTAACAAACCAAACATTCAAATACCATTATAGAAGGTAAATGAAAAACCCTAACCGGTCCGTGCGTCAACACCGGTATATTGTAAAATATGGTATACCGACCAGCCCTAGCTGCAACCACCAAAAACATTCTCTGGGGGCGTTTGAGAGGTAGGCCGAAAGTAGCCAACTGTAGATGGCAGTCGAGGAGTAAAGTCCAAAAACGTATGTTTTTTTCATTGTATTATCTAAACCAGATCTATTGTGATATATTCTCCTACATTCAATTCACATTTACACAAACTTCTGAGTGTTTTCTTTCAAATGAAATCAAGAATATGCATATCCTTGGTTCTGAGCCTGAGCTACAGGCAGTTAGATTTGGGTATGTCTTCAGGCGGAAATTGAAAAAAGTAGGGGGGTAGCTCTAAGAGGTTATTAAACATAAATATCTTATCAACACACTATAACCATGTTTCCATCCAGTTTTTATATGAGTAAAGTATTTGTAAAAAATCTCGACAGCTATGACGGAAATAGGAAGTGTCGGTACAATTTTTTAAATGTTGACAGATAATTGTTCGTTTGACATGGTGGGATATTTTTTGTGTCTGTAAAATTATTAATGCCTTGAAACGGTGGTGGAAATGCTTGATGTGCAAATATTGGTATAATAACCATAATATGAAATTAAACTTGGAGTCAGGTGATATGGGGGGGATATGGGGTGTCCTCCCACTACAATTTAAGTAATTTATGATAAACTTAACAAGGTGGTGAATACTACTTTCCAATAAATATTGAGGGTCTTATTCTGCTGACATGATAATCGATGATTGACTGCTGTTTGACAAGTTAAAATATGAATAGTTCTTATCCATAATAATCTCATGTAGACTAGCCTACCTGCACTGTATCTGTTGTTGGCAAGAGCACATGTGCCGAGACCAGAGTAGGCACATTTACTATTAAACGCAACAGTTTTTGTGACAAAACTATCGGCTAACACATTGAACTTTAGATCTTTATTCGGTACATAAAAAACTTAAACTAAATATTACTTTGTGTGCGCACTATGTCATCACGCATTGATTTTTATCCGCACCAAGTCCATTTGGTAGAAACATACCACTAGTGGGAAAATGTGCATTGTTTATTGATGCAGATTTAAGAATATTCACATGAAAATCTGCCACCAATTGGATGGAAACCTAGCTATTGAGGGCACATTTTCAATCACTGCTGTGAGCAGCATAAGATGCTGAATTATGTTAAAGCTGCAATATGTACATATTTGGGCAACCAGACCATATTAACATAGAAAGGTGTTTTATAGATCTATAATTTTCATTGAAAGCAAGTCTAAAAAGCGGTAGATCTATTCTATGTGCATATTTCTATGCTTCCTCTTACATTTTGTTTTTTTGTGTCTTTTACTTTGGGTTTTGTACACCAGCTTCAAACAGCTGAACATATAATATTTGTGGTTATGTAAAATATATTTCACAGCAGTTTAGATGGTACAATGGTTCTCTACACTATACTTGCTTGTTTTGTCACAAACTCGGTTTCTATCTAATTTTCCACAGATTTCCATGCAAATATTTAAAAATCTGCATAAAACAATATGTGCATTGTAGCACCAGAGATGTTTCCATCAAACATACTTTTTTGTGGATTAAAAGCTGTGCGTGATGACATAGTGCACATAAAAAAAAGTTTTACTGTTCAATTCCCATGTACTGTCACGTTCTGACCTTTATTTTGTCATTATTTAGTGTGGTCAGGGCGTGAGTTGTGGTGGGCAGTCTATGTTTTGTGTTTCTATGTTTAGGTTTCTGATTCGGCCTAGTATGGTTCTCAATCAGAGGCAGGTATCGTTAGTTGTCTCTGATTGAGAATCATACTTAGGTAGCCTGGGTTTCACTGTTGGTTGGTGGGTGTTTGTTTCCGTGTCTGTCACCACACGGGACTTTTTCGGTTTGGTTTTCGTTCATGTTCACGTTTGTTGTTTTGTAGTTGTTAGTGTTCAGTTTATGTTTTATAATAAACGATATGGATACTTACCACGCTGCGTTTTGGTCCGATCCCTGCTACACCTTCAGACGAAGAGGAGGAAATCTGCCGTTACAGACACACCCACCAACAGAGGACCAAGCGGCGTGGTAATGGGCAGCAGCAACAGCGGCCGAAGACACAGGACTCATGGACTTGGGAGGAAATCCTAGACTGGAAAGGACCCTGGGCACAGCCAGGGGAATAACGCTGCCCCAAAGCAGAGCTGGAGGCAGCGACGGCAGAGAGGCGCTGGTATGAGGAGGCAGCACGGCAGCGCGGTTGGAAGCCCGAGAGTCAGCCCCAAAAATGTCTTGGGGGGGGCACACAGGGAGTGTGGCGAAGCAAGGCAGGAGACCTGCGCCAACTTCCTGTGCTTACCAGAGAGCGAGAGAGACCGGGCAGGCACCGTGCTATGCTGTGGAGCGCATGGTGTCCCCGGTGCGGGTGCATAGCCCGGTGTGGTACATTCCAGCTCCTTGTATTGGCCGGGCTAGAGTGGGCATCGAGCCAGGTGCCATGAAGCTGGCTCTACGCATCTGGTCTCCAGTGCGCCTCCTTAGGCCGGTGTACATGGCACCAGCCTTACGCATGGTGTCCCCGGTTCGCCAGCACAACCCTACTAAAGGGCCCCACTGGACTGAGGGGCAGCTCTGGACTGAGGGGCAGCTCTGGACTGAGGGGCAGCTCTGGACTGAGGGGCAGCTCCTGGCTGGCTGGCTGGCGGTTCTGGCAGCACCTGGCTGGCTGGTGGCTCTGGCAGCTCCTGGCTGGCTGGCGGCTCTGGCAGCTCCTGGCTGGCTGGCGGCTCTGGCCAGACGGGAGACTCTAGCAGCTCTGGTTATTATAGCAATATTTCAACATAAAGGTGTTAGCGCGGCCATTTTTTGCATAATTAATTTTAACACAAAAATATCACACATGTCGAATTAACAAATTGTCTGTTGGCATTTATAAAATTGTACAAGCATTCCATGTAATCCATCAGGCCGATCGTGACTTTTTTCATACTTCAGGTAATTCATCCACAAACAGTTGGATGGAAACATGGTTAGTACATGAAATAAAGCAAACTATTAGAATTTCTGCAACCAGGAAAGGGCGAACCGATTTCTGCATAGTGCATTTTAAAACCACCATGACCTGCTAAACCATGGTTTACACTTTGATCACACCGACAGCATCATTGCATTTTGGTACACCAGGATTACATTCAATACCAATGGAGGCAATTGCAGTGCGTTCGGTGTGGTGCATACGTTGGATTTATCTAAAGTAGGCATCAAACTGTATGCTAAACGGAAATGGTAGCAGAAAGTGGCTAGACGGAAATGGTAGCAGAAAGTGAATGTTGAGCTTTTGTTGAATACATATCCAGATGATGCTGCATACTATTTTGGGCAAAGACACTGCATGTGTGTTCAAAGCATTATTCTGTTCTTAATTATTCGAACACTCCGACGGCGTCTTTGCGCAAAATAGTATGCAGAATCATCTGGATATGTATGCAACAAAAGTTCAACATTCACCTTCTGCTACCATTTCTGGCAAGCCTTCTACGCATACAGTTTGACGACCCACACTGAACACACTGCAACTGCTTCTGCAACGTAATGCTGCAAGGAAAAAGCAGCATTTCATTGGAAATGAATGTAATTCTGGTGTACCAAAATGCAATGACGCTGTAAATAGTACACAGCATCATCTGGATATGTATGCAACAAAAGTTTAACATGCACTTTCTACTACCATTTCTCTTGATAACCTTTGCTATAAATGTTAAAATTCCAATCTACTGAAATTTATATCACTTTTGGCCTATCCCTCTGTACAGGTATGTCTCTACTACTCTCACCACTCCTCCCCCTTAATCCATCTTCCTCTACATTCTTCACTACCTCAGCATGTGACAACTTCTGAACTACTCTAACCCTAGAGAACCTCAACCTGCCGCTCACACACGGGACATTTCTGCTCCCCAGCTGGGCACCCCTACAATTAATACATTCCACTACTTTTCCCAATACTAGACATTCCTTTGTCTCATGCTGTTCTGCACATTTCTCACACCTTGGACCCTTCCTACTACACACTGTGTGGGAGCAAACGGAGCAATCCTGCTGATTCCTGCTTACAATCAAAAATTAAAGCAGGAAGCACCAGTGACTCGGTCTGTAAAAAAGTGGACAGATGAAGCAGATACTAAACTACAGGACTGTTTTGCTATCACAGACTGGAACATGTTCCAGGATTTTTCCGATGGCATTGAGGAGTACACCACATCAGTCACTGGCTTTATCAATAAGTGCATCGAGGACGTCGTACCCACGGTGACTGTACGTACATACCCCAACCAGAAGCCATGGATTACAGGCAACATTCGCACTGAGCTAAAGGGTAGAGCTGCCGCTTTCAAGGTGCGGGACTCTAACCCGGAAGCTTACAATAAATCCTGCTATGCCCTGCAACGAACCATCAAACAGGCAAAGCGTCAATACATGGCTAAGATTGAATCATTCTACACCGGCTCTGACGCTCGTCTTATGTGGCAGGGCTTGCAAACTATTACAGACTACAAAGGGAAGCACAGCCGCGAGCTGCCCAGTGACACGAGCCTACCAGACGAGCTAAATCACTTCGATGCTCGCTTCGATGCTCGCTAAAGGGTGTGCAATGTGTAGGCCCACTCAGTAGACATTCTGAACCTTGTTTGAAGTCCCTAGGTCACATGACCAAGGAGCTTTTGAAATTATACATTTTGAAAAATTCATGTAAAATCTTGTGAGATGAAAATGTACAAACTAAAGGGTGTGCAATATAGAAGGGTAATCAGTTGACATTCGTAACCTTGTTTGAAGTCCCTAGGTCACTTGACCAAGGAGCTATTGAAATGTTAAATTTTGAAAAAATAATGTAAAATCTTGTGAAATGAAAATGGACAAACTAAAGGGTGTGCTACATAGAAGGGTTAAACATGGTCTTAACTTGCAATGCTCAACCCTCCTGCCAACCCCCACGTCACTCCGCCAACCACCAGGATGCCCGGCATCAGAACATTCCAGGCATTCCCGTGACTGGCCGATAGCAGGTTGATTGGCATGTCGGACCCCGCGAACACTAGCTATTGGTAAGTACAACACAACCAACTAATAGTATTACACACAGCTGTCTGTGCAGGTCGCTACAATACGTTCAATAAATCAACGTATGCACCACACAGAACGCACTGCAACTGGCTCTGCTACGCAATGCTGCAAGGCACACGCAGGGTTTCATTGGAAATTAATGTAATTCTGGTGTACCAAAATGCAATGACGCTGTCGGTGTGTTCAAAGCGTAAGAAGGGTGCTGCAGCGCCCCCTGAAAAATCAGGGAAAATATATACATGAATAAATTTAAAGTAGTTCGTAATTAGTTCTAATTGTCATGAATTACTGTGGTTAGCCTACACAGGTGTTGTAAGATATTTCATGTGTAAGCAATAAGCATAGGAAAGGGCCCCCGGGCTCATTGCAGAAAATAAACGTTGCCTTGCAAAATAGTAGGCAAAGCAACAATCTCTTAAGTGCTTCACCTCTTTTTGTTTTCGCTGTGGGCTTTAAATGGGGCTCCTGGCTCACGCCTGGGAGGCGGCCCAGTTCCAGAACGAATGCGAACTCTTTTCACCCAGTATAAACTCCTCACACACATAACCCGGGCTAGATAATCGAATCCCCTCACTGTGCCAGGTTTGTGAAAGGGGTGTTAACAAATGCAGCGATTCCCCAACACCTTATTGGTCACAGGTGGCATCGCTCAGAGTTATTCGGTAGTTATTGGTCACTCAACTCTTGCTTATCTATTTCAACATTCTGGTGAAGGGGCTAGCTGTAAATAGGCGACTCACACGAGCTATTCGGTTGTTCCGTGGCAGTGGTCGAGTCGTTCTTCTGTAACAGTAGTTTATTCGGACCCAAACGGCTTGAGGGAATTCAACGAGCGTATTTTGTTGGAGTTTTTTGTTGTTGAGTGTTCGTAGTTATTCATTGAACGTGCCCTGCAAAGTACAAACTTTATCCGCAGACAACCGGTAGTTAACGTTAGATGGACGACGGTGAGCAAGTCGTATCCTCCACAACCGAAGACGAAATGAGTAGATACAGTCAATACGGTAATCATTATGGCAACAACGAGGCCACAGCTACATTTGGCGATGATGATATTGTAGACTTAGTTGGCGGAGCACATGATGCTATTGAGAGACACAAGGCTTCGTACCCCGAGGACATAATCAAATTTACGAAGGACGAGGAAGCGCTACTGACCACCACCACAGAGCGTGCCACGGGACAACAGACACACGACGAGGTGATTCCAGATTCCACCCCATCAGAGGAAGAGTTGGCAGAAATAATTCCAGCACCAGTGATTCACAATTGTTTGGATGCAGACTCTTTGCCAGAACTCATCAGACCATATCCCCCGGCAAAAGCAGCTCCAGAAGAAGCAGGTCCAGTACTAGAAGCAGCTCCAGAGAAGGAAGCGATTGCTGCTCCTCCAGCACCATCCCGTGAGTCGTCAATATTTTAAGGATCATCTGGTTTTTAAATGTGTCTCTTGTTAAAGCGTTATTAAAATAGACGTTTCAGTACTTGCTTGCTAACTTAATTGGCAATAATGTTACAGTTGACTGGCTGGCTAACTCATGTTTGGTAACGTTAGCTAGCTTATGTGATTGTGGAATTAATGCGGCAACATTCATTACACCATTATTTTTTTAAAATATGAAATTGTTGCGCACGGTTCGAGACTGCATTGGTAGCTTGATATAGTCAGATACTCCACACAGGCAGGTAGTGGCAGGCTAGCTAACTAACCATTCCGATGTCTCCCCCCTAAAAAAAAAGGATGGTTAACTAGATAGCTGGCTTTGTAAAGATGATGCAGACCACCTACTTGACACATCAGCAAGAAGCTAGTTAATATAGTGAACTGGAAGAATTGTACCACCTATTTCGACTATTTATTTAAACGTATGCATCGGTGCTGATTATTACATAACATGTAATGCCATGGTATTTTTTTAAATCCAAGAAACTAACTAATTGGCTCATAATAGAATAATCCTGACTGTAATTTTCCGACCTGGTTTGTGGTTGCGCAAACCAAGCTAGCAAGCTCTGTTCTGACTCAGTCAAGATGGCTTGGATTCGTCACAACAAAGGAATCTCATCTAAATTCGTCCACTCCCCTATTTTAGTTGTTTATCCCAAAATACCTTAAGTGAACGGTAGCTATCTACTGGAAGCAAGCCATTTTTTAATGATAGCTAGCATTTTTCATCGTACGAGAAATTGGGTTTTCACCCCTCCAATCTCCCGATCTGTCAACCATTCACGCTTTTGGATAATGGGGTGTTTTTTATCTCATTCGGGGGAAGTCAGACATTGTTCGGGGGCATTGTTATTGTGTAAATTGGTTAGCGCATTAGCGCACGCAAATTTAATAAAAGATGTTCTCTTTCCTGTTAGAATAGCTAAGCACTTTACCAGACATGCGAGGCCAGACGGGCAGGGCGGGGTTGGGAGACAATTACAAAGACCTGGTTGAGTGTCATTCCATTTAAATCGCTTTAGGCCCGACTATTACCTAAGAACTAATATAAGCATACTTGTCATTTGGAAGGGCAGACATGCTTTATATTCTACTTCGGTTTTCTGCAATAATTTGGAATGCCTTCTTACTGCAGGATAGATGCTAAAAACGTAAAGGAAATGGTCCTACTGGCTCTGACGGGCCTTGTGGGTTTGCTCCCTCTGTTTTTGCTGTGATGTGTATTCTCGCTATCCTAGGAAGGGCTAGATGAGCATGCTTAAGCGTGTATCAATACCATCACAGCTGGATTTAGCTGCTACTAGTGCACTGAATCACTTCTGACTTTGTGTTGATCTACTTTTTAAATTGGAATGTTAATAACACAGTAATTGCTGTAATTGCTTATTTAATGTTACACCTACAATACTGTACACCGCTCTAGTTAATAACTGCACAACTATAATGTCCTAGAATGACCCCTTCTCATATTTCATATTGACTTGTGACTAGAGTTAACATGGCGTTCATTGCAGTCTGTGCCATTCGCTTTCTTTGCCTCCTCTCAGACATATTACATTTCATGATGCAGCTCTTTCATGGGCAGGTGTTGGCCTACATTTTAGGTTCCACAAAAGTGTTCAAGCGAAGTCATTGACTACTAGCCTACGCAGAACAGGTGGACAGAATTAAAGCAACATGGATTTCATTATAGCTAATGTTAATTGTCTATGGTTCAATTTTAGATATACTTCAACTCAGGAACCTAGACTAGAGAAGTAACTGGTCTTTAAATTGGTCTAATCTGAATAATCATTACGGTAATAAAAGCAAAACAAAATATATTTGTAACGTGATATTTCCTGGCTTTTGATGGGTGGATGCTTGATCTTTTTTTTTTTTGTATGATTGGACTATAGTATTCAGAACCATTGTACGTTGATGGCAACTTGTTTAAGAAAACATGTTTTGCTTCTGTCCTATTGAAATATTCCCTGACATCTTAATGTGGGGGGGTGTACTGTCTTCCACCTGATGGTGAAACTCGAGTCACACTGCATCTGCCTCATGCACAAATTCATGTTGGTCCCATGACCAGAGAAAGTGAAAAAATTGTTTGATAGTAAAATAGATGTGACAAGCTACTAATAATAAAAACGCAGGGCTATCGATACACGTTGCTACTCATTCATTTACTTATGTCGTGAGTGGAAAGTAGGGAGAAGCTCCTTTTGTAATAGTGTTGAAATTTAACAGTGGCAGTGCTGAATAAAAACTTAGACATGAACGCACTCCTAAAAACAGCATCTCTTTTCTGTATTCTTTGACAGTCTCACTCTGGTCAGGGTTTTAAAACTTTGCTGTGGTAGTGGAAGCTGTAAGCACAACGATTTGAGCTATCCGATTGGCCAGCGCAGTAGGCACTTGATTAAGCCCCAAATATCAAATCAAAGTTTATTTGTCACGTGCGCCGAATACAACACCTTACAGTGAAATGCTTACTTACAGGCTCTAACTAATGGTGCGAAGAAAAAAAAGTGTGTAAGTAAAGAAATAAAACAGTAAAAATACATTTTAAAAAAGATTAGCAAGGCTATATACAGACACCTGTTAGTCAGGCTTATTGAGGTAGTCTGTGCATGTAGGTATCGTTAAAGTGACTATGCATATATGATGAACAGAGAGTAGCAGAAGCGTAAAAAGAGGTGTTGGTGGGTGGTGGGACACAATGCAGATAGACCGGTTAGCCAATGTGCAGGAGCTCTGGTTGGTCTGGCCAATTTAGGTAATATGTACATGAATGTATAGTTAAAGTGACTATGCATATATGATAAACAGAGTAGCAGCAGCGTAAAAAGATGGGTTGGGGAGGGGACACACAATGCAAATAGTCCGGGTAGCCATTTGATTACCTGTTCAGGAGTCTAATGGTTTGGGGTTAATAACTGTTGAGAAGCCTTTTAGTCCTAGACTTGGCACTCCGGTACCGCTTGCCATGCGGTAGTAGAGAGAACAGTCTGTGGCTGGGATCTTTGACAATTTTTAGGGCCTTCCTCTGACACTGCCTGGTATAGAGGTCCTGGATGGCAGGCAGCTTTGCCCCAGTGATGTACTGGGCCGTACGCACTACCCTCTGTAGTGCCTTGCCGAGCAATTGCCGTACCAGGCAGTGATGTAACCAGTCAGGATGCTCTCGATGTTGCAGCTGTAAAACCTTTTGAGGATCTCAGAATCCATGCCAAATCTTTTTAGTTTCCTGAGGCTTTGTCGTGCCCTCTTCACGACTGTCTTGGTGTGTTTGTAGTTTGTTGTTGATGTGGACACCAAGGAATTTTAAGCTCTCAACCTGCTCCGCTACATGAGAATTGATGAGAGTTGATGAGAATGGGGGCGTGCTCGGTGCTCCTTTTCCTGAAGTCCACAATCATCTCCTTAGTCTTGGCTACGTTGAGGGATAGGTTGTTATTCTGGCCCCACCTGGCCAGGTCTCTGACCTCCTCCTTATAGGCTGTCACGTCGTTGTCGGTTGTGTCGTCAGCAAACTTAATGATGGTTTTGGAGTCGTGCCTGGCCGTGCAGTCGTGGGTGAACAGGGAGTACAGGAGGGGACTGAGCATGCACCCCTGGGGAGCTCCAGTGTTGAGGATCAGCGTGGCAGATGTGTTGCTACCTACCCTCACCTCACCACCTGGGGAGGCCTGTCAGGAAGTCCAGGATCCAGTTGCAGAGGGAGGTGTTTAGTCCCAGGATCCTTAGCTTGGTGATGAGCTTTGAGGGTACTATGGTGTTGAACTCTTAGCCTTAGTCAATGAACAGCATTCTCGCATAGGTGTTCCTTTTGTCCAGGTGGGAAAGGGCAGTGTGGAGTGAAATAGAGATTGTATCATCTGTGGATCTGTTTGGGTGGTATGCAAATTGGAGTGGGTCTAGGGTTTCTGGGATAATGGTGTTGATATGAGCCATTACGCAGCCTTTCAAAGCACTTCATGGCTACGAATGTGAGTGCTACGGGTCTGTAGTCATTTAGGCAGGTTGCCTTTGTGTTCTTGGGCACAGGGACTATGGTGGTCTGCTTGAAACATGTTGGTATTACAGACTCAACCAGGGACATGTTGAAAATGTCACTGAAGACACCTGCTAGTTGGTCAGCACATGCCCGGTGCACACGTCCTAGTAATTCTTCTGGCCCTGCAGCCTTGTGTATGTTGACCTGTTTAAAGGTCTTACTCATGTCTGCTACGGAGCGCGTGATCACAGTCGTCCGGAACAGCTGATGTTCTCATGCATGCCTCAGTGTTGCTTGCCTCGAAGCGAGCATAGAAGTGATTTAGCTCATCTGGTAGGCTCGAGTCACTGGGCAGCTCGCAGCTGTGCTTCCCTTTGTAGTCTGTAATAGTTTGCAAGCCCTGCCACATCCGACGAGCGTTGGAGTCTGTGTAGTATGATTCAATCTTAGCCATGTATTGACGCTTTGCCTGTTTGATGGTTCATCGCAGGGCATAGCAGGATTTCTTGTAAGCTTCCGGGTTAGTCCCGCACCTTGAAAGCGGCAGCTCTACCCTTTAACTCAGTGTGAATGTTGCCTGTAATCCATGGCTTCTGGTTGAGGTATGTACGTACAGTCACTGTGGGGACGACGTCCTCGATGCACTTATTGATAGTCAGATGTGGTGTATTCCTCAATGTCATCGGAAGAATCCCGGAACATGTTCCAGTCTGTGATAGCAAAGCAGTCCTGTAGTTTAGCATCTGCTTCATCTGAACATTTTTTTTACAGACCGAGTCACTGGTGCTTCCTGCTTTAATTTTTGCGTGTAAGCAGGAATCCAGAGGATAGAGTTGTGGTTGGATTTACCAAATGGAGGGTGAGGGAGAGCTTTGTACGAGTGTCTGTGTGTGGAGTACAGGTGATCTAGAATTTGTTTTCTCCCCCGGTTGTACATTTAACATGTTGATAGAGATTTGGTAGAACTGATTTAAGTTTCTCTGCATTAAAGTCTCCGGCCACTAGGAGCGCCACCTCTGGGTGAGTGGTTCCCTGTTTGCTTATTTCTGTATACAGCTGTCTTAGTGCCACCATCTCTGTCTGTGGTGGTAAATAAACAGCCACAAAGTATAGCTGAGAACTCTCTAGGCAAGTAGTGTGGCCTGCAGTTTATCACAATATACTCTTCAGGCAAACAAAATCTAGATACTTCTTTAGATTTCGTGCACCAGTTGTTGACGACTTTGGATCACTACTGGCTGTAAGCGAACAAGTGATTCGCATTTGGAGCAATACTGGCTGTATCCAAGGCTCAGCCAATCATTCACATAACAGAAGCAGCACACGACTGAAGAGAGAAGAGACAGATAATTTACCAGTTACGACGTCAGCGCACGCTCTGGGAAGACGGCGGGAGAGTCGAGAGGCAGTTTGCGCTTCCCCTGAACGATAACGAAGAGGTAGGTGAGAAGCCTGACCACGGAGACAGGTGTGAGAAGGTGATGAAGTGTACTGTGATGAAGTGTACTTCATGAGCTGTAACTGAAAAACAACTGGCTTTTGGAAAGTTTGAGATGAGGGTGGTGGAACAAGTATTCTTAAGGATCTTGCTGGCTGGCTCGAATTCTCCGTTAGCTAGCCAGAGAAATGTTGAGTCACATTAGCCAACTTATCTGATCAAATAATTTTGTTTACGGTGTGAAAAACAGATGCGCTAACATTAGTAACCTAACCAATTCGCTATTGTATTAACTGGTAATGTTAGATGACTATTTGCCGTTCCTCAAGTTATAACACGTCAGTTGCTTATTGGACCCTGGCAATCTGTGTGTAATGTTAACTCTAAGGAACTAACTACTATCTGTGAGCTAATGTTTTCCCTCTACAGTGTGTGGTTAATTTTCAGAATGAGAGAACTAGGTGAAAATGAGGCGTTGCTTGTTAAACAGTTAGGTGTTGCTGGAGCTGGGCCTGGCTTAAGCTGGATGCCACTATAGAGGTGAAAGGAACACCACACACTTCCCCTCTTTCTCACTTTTTCAATTCAGTGGATTAAAAGGGTTATGCTAGGTATTCTCTGCCTGAAAGAGATCAAATATGCCAACAAAGGGTATCATGCTCTGCTGGTACATTGTAGAACAGAAGTCCACAGGCAGAACGTGTATAATGTAATAATGTGCAGTGTAGCCCAAAGATATTGCTTTTGTTGTGTTGAACTTGACAGTAACACGTGAGTGAGGGGGATTATTACATTTTTACTCAGTGAATGTTATTTTTGCACATGTAGCCTTGTGCACATGTAGCCTTGTGCACATGTAGCCTTGTGCACATGTAGCCTTATGCACATGTAGCCTTGTGCACATGTAGCCTTGTGCACATGTAGCCTTGTGCATAGTGGCCACGATAATAGAGTAAAAAATACAATGCCTGTTTGTTTCATTCTATTTCTACAAAAGGGTCAATGCAGATAGGCTGGGTAGTGTAGTATTCCAGTATAGAGCTACTGTAGTGTTTTGCTACTGTAGAAATTGTTCAGGCTCCTGTTGGTTCAAGACTTGGTCCATCGGTACCGCTTGCCGTGCGGTAGCAGAGAGTCGTCTGACTTGGGGGGGCTGGAGTCAATTGACAGGTTTTCAAATTGAAGAGGGCAGTCTAAGCGTAGACTACGGGTTCTGTAGGGAGGAATGGTGTAAGAACATTCCCAATGTGTTCTCCAACTCATGAAGCGGTTTAGAAAAAGGCTGCGATTGTCCTTGGAAGGTGAGGTATTGACAACAGGGTTGTGAATAATTTTACCCCTCATTTTTATTTATTTTATTTTATTTTTTAGGAAAAAAATGATTTGTTAAACACAACTTCTTTCTTTATATTAGTATACCAATATACTTTCCATTTTTAGCATACAATATAGCTCCGTATTTGAATTCTTTATTGTAGTCATTTTTGTTCATCTTTGTGAAAGGTATCAATAGTTTCGGACCCCACTATGTGGTGTAGATGTTCCCCACACTATCTCCAGAGGTCGTGTGGCAGATCTCTTCAAGAGATTTTGAATCTAGATCCATCTGTTTACACTACAGAAGTATCTCTCCTGGACCTAGTTTGTTGTCAAAGTAGTGTAGAGGCCCCATGTTAGGGTCTGTTTCACACTGTTGTAGTGTTAATTGTTTTCTGTTTTCTCAGCTGCTGGCATTGTCCACTTCACACTGTGCTACTGTCTCTTTTTCAGATGACAATTTTCTTCCTGCTGCGCTTCAACCTCTGATGCAATTCCCAAAAGGCAAGTTCTTTTTCCTGGCTGCCTTTGTCCTCCTGCATCTTCTCTTTTTAATTTCATGCCTTTTTATACCTTATTTACATTTTGACTGATATGCATGCGAAGTTTGTTAAAGGCCCAAATGCAGCTGTTTTTTTAATAGTAATGTCACATTTCTTGGTAGCAATTATGTACCTTACGGTAATAGTTTCCAATTGTAAAAAAATAAACCAATTGCCTTTTAGCTACAGTTACCACCTGGGGATGTCACCAGGCAAGCTGAAATTCCACCCATGATTAGAAGGTCCTGAGTTGCTGGTTGAAAATACAATTTTACAATCAGGAAATAACACTGATAAAATTTGTTCACACTTTTACAGTGTTGATTTTTATCAGCTATTGTACAATATGATATAAAACACAGGGTAACTGCACTTGGCCTTTAATAATATTTTACATTGTATTTGCATTTAAGTAATTTAAAAGAAAGACTAACATTGTTTGTATGATCCTATAATGTGAATCCCTGTGATAAGTCCACTTACAGTAGAGAAGATAGACACTAACTTTACAGTTAAACGTTTAGGTGATGATTCCCCTCATTGATTGTTCCTATGTTAAAAACAAAATCTCCCATAACTGGTTTTGTATCTTTTGGCATGCCAGTTTATAACTCTGAGATCACTGATGGGAAACAACACCTCAACTCTGCAGACTGCTGGCAGGGCATGCCAGGCATGGCTTGCTAGCGCTGAAGGAATGGAGTGTGTCTTGATGTATTGCATTTTCCCTCTTTACTCAAGAACTTGGGCAGAAGGGTGATTCCCCTGCTCCCATCTCCCCTCTCTCTCGCCTTCACTCTCCTGACTCTCTGGAAGACCTCTCTTTGTCAGAGAGTCCAAATCCAACATCTGCTCCATTGGGCTTCTCTTCTTGGCCTTCTACTGAGCCCCCCAAAATACTGACCAAGGATATGCCTTGGAATGAAGAGGGTAACACCAGATTAGGATTTAGTAAGAGTGATGAGGATATTGTGACAGGGTTAGAAACTGCTACCTACATTCAAAGTAAACATAAAAAAAATTGCCCCGAGAGCGATGTAGGGTCCAAGTCTCTGTGTGGAGACAGTGGCGTGGTCTCTCCTGAAGAGCAGCTTTGTAGCCCAGTCAGGTCTACTACTCCTTCCCAGTCCCCAAATATTCCCCTGATGACTCCTGACTCTGACATTGCACCTGCCTCCTCTAACCCAACAGAGCACTGGGATTCTCCACTCTTAGCTTCTCAAGACCCCAGGGCCTCCATGGATACGTTTTCCAAAGACTCAGCATCCAGAGGCTCCTCTGGGTATGCGCCAGATATGCTTGGCCAATCAGATGATGACTTAATGTTTGATGTGAAGAAGAATCCTTTCCAGGGCTTCTCCCCTGTAGCAGATGCTGGGTTCTCCCATCTTGGGGATATGACCTCTGACAGCCAGGCAGCTAAAATGTCTGAGAGTCCCACCCCAGACCTGGTTCAGTATGGCCGGGCTGAAGACTCACAAGATGGCAGCCCACCATCATATTACGATGAAACAAAAACATATGAGTCTGTCAAGATGGCTGCGGACTCTCTCATGGAGCCACTCAATCAGTTCTCAACCACCCCAAAAGAGAGCGAGGACTCTACACTTACATCTCTTCCAGATATCTTAAAGCCCTTCCCTCTGAACCCTGACAAAGTGGACTCAGGCTCTTCTGAAGGAAGCACTGAGCCGAGCCCTGCTCCTATCCGGAAGATAGTTGAGTCACCCACTGTCCCTGTCCCTCTGTCAGCCACAAATCCCTTTGCTTTCGATTCCAAAGCTTTACTGCTGAAGGAGCTGACTGAGGAGACTGAAGCAAGACTAGCTGTGAAGACTGAAGATGAAGGCTTTAGTGCCTTTGACCTCGTAAAGGAGGCAGAGCCTACACCCCATAGCAAAGCACCTGTCCAGATAGAACAAAAAGATTGGATGTTGTCCAGTCAAGATTCACCTCAAATTGTGAACAAATTAGAGCCTCTTAATTTCCAGACAAAGACCCCTGAAGATTCTGATTCTGAGAGTCCGTCAGCAGACTCCCTGTCCCCTGTTCTGGAGGCAATGGCCAAGAATCCTGCAAGTTTCCAGGTGGAGTCTGAGAAGAATGACATGAAAGTGGAAGAGGCAGAGGCAGCAGAGGATATGTCTGAGCCGGAAGTGTCCTCTGAAGAGTTTGAGTTCATCGAGAGGCCCCTCAGGGGTGTAATCGATGAGTTTCTAGAAGCATTAGATAGCTCCAAGTTTGCTAAGGCAACAGAGTTTAGCATGGATGAAGATGACATGAACTTTGGGCTGATGGATGTGGAGTCTGCAAATATAGTCCCAGAAGTTCAGGAAGAATCTCCTAGTCAGCGCTCTTACCTCCTAGTCACCCAGAAGGTCAAGTCAGACCTGGAGAAGGATGATACCAAAGGTCCCGCCTCAAAGGCCCCTCTCATCCACTCGCCTGTTCGCAAACCGGAGTTGCTCTCTAAGGACACAGAGGGCCCCGGAATGGATCAGATGCCCAACCTGAGTGCTGAAGCAGGTAATTTCCACATGGACGTTAACCACCAGTTATTTTTTTATTGGTGCATCATTTTACTCGGTTGTCATTTCCCTTTTTTCCCCCCATAAGTTTTCACTTTTTCATCACCTTTCTCCTCTGCATTGTCCCTTTTTTAGCATTTAAAAATAAATAAATTATAATTTACAATTGGGTGCATGTGTTGGCATGATTTTGTTTTCATTATCTTGGTTTTCATGTTTTCTTTCATATTTTTTGTGTTTTTGAATCCATCCTCTTGATCTAGTAAGTAATGCATTTCTCGTGTGCAATGGGGGGGGGGGGGGGGGTGTTACAATGAGATTGTTAAAATTACATTGACACCACACAATCCATTTTACAGGAAGTGACCTAGCAGTGTATACCTCATACCTCATTAAGATATACAGTGCCTTCAAAGTATTCACACGCCTTGACTTTTTCCACATTTTGTTACAGCCTGAATAAACAATTTATTAAATCGTTTTTTTTTATATCACTGACCTACACACAATGACCCATAATGTCAAAGTGGAATTATGCTTTTTAAAATGTATACTTATTAATAGAAAATTAGTCTGAAATATCTTGCGTTAATAAGTATTCAACCTCTTTGTCAAGCCTAAAGTTCAGGACTATTATTTTGCTTAAATTGTGTGTTTAACATGTTTTTTTTTATTTTTTGACTACCTTCTATCTGTAGCCCATACATACAATTATCTGTAAGGTCCCTCTGCCGAGCAGGGAATTTCACACCGATTCAACCATAAAGACCAGGGAGGTTTTCACATACCTCGCAAAGAAGTGGTAGATGGGTAAAAATAAAAAAGCAGACATTGAATGTCCCCTTGAGCATGGTGAAGTTATTAATTACACTTTGGATGGTGTCGCAATACACCCAGTCACTACAAAGATACAGGTATCCTTCTTAACTCCGTTTCCGGAGATGAACAAAACCACTCAGGGATTTCACCATGAGAACAGTGATGATGGATCAACAACCGTGTGTTTACTCCACAATACTAACCTAATTGACAGCGAAAAGAAGGAAGCCTGTGAAGAATATAAATATTCAAAAACATGCATCCTGTTTGCAACACGGTACTTAAGTAATGTTGCAAATAATGTGGCTCAACTATTCACTTTTTGTTGTGAGTACAAAGTTATGTTTAGGGCAAATACAACTCATTACTGAGTACAACTCCATATTTTCAAGCATAGTGGAGGCTGCCTCATGTTATGGGTATGCTTGAAATCTTTAAGGACTGGAGTTTTTCAGGATAAAAAAGAGAATGAAGTTAAGCAAAGTCTTAGAGTTAAACCTAGTTGTCTGCTTTCCACCAGACACTTTCAGCAGGACAATAACCTAAAACACAAGGCCAAATCTACTCTGGAGTTGCTTACCAAGAAGACAGTGAATGTTGCCGAGTTAACGTTTTGACTTAAATCTACTTGAAATCTATGGCAAGACCTTAAAATGGTTCCCGCAATGATCAACAACCAATTTGACAGAGCTTGAAGAATTTAGAAAATAATAATGGACAAATGTTGCACAATCCAGGTGTGGAAAGCTCTTAGACTTACCCAGAAAGACTCTCTGCTGTAATTTCTGCCAAAGGTGCTTCGATGAAGTATTGACACATGGTTGTGTATGTAAATGAGATTTAGTTTTCAATACATCTGCTAAAATGTCTAAACATGTTTTCACTTTCTCATTATGGTATTGTGTGTAGATGGGTGAGGATCTATTTCATCCATTTTGAATTCTGGCTGTAATGCAACTAAATGTGGAGTAAGTCTTGGGGGTTTTGTGCTTACATTTCAGCCATCTAGTAATATTTAAATGCCTATCATTACATGCAGTATCTCTTATGAACACCCTTTTTTTCCATAATACTCCTGGTTAGAAAATGAGCTCATCTACAATTAAAATGTTTGAATGGTACCACAGGGCCTGGTAAAAACTGCCTTTCACGGGGACACTGTGGCAGTTAGCGGGCCTGACTGTCTTGCTTACACCCACAGGGATTTTAGTTTGCCCAGAGTTTTTCTCTATAGAATTAGATTATATGTAAACTGTGGATTGCTGATGCTGTGTGTTGGCCAATGAGAGGCTTTGAAGCCACCGGTCGGCCATATTGGCACTCCCCAGAAGAAACATTCCTCCATAGGAATTAATATAATTCTACAGTGTTTCAATTCAATGTCTCAAGGACAAAATTACATGTATTTAAGTGGGGCCAGTAAATCAAATCGAATTTGTCACGTGCTGAATACAACAGGTGTAGAACTTGAGGGGGGGGGGGGGCATTTTATTAGATGTTCAAGAGTCATGTGGCTTGGGGGTAGAAGCTGTTTAGAAGCCTCTTGGAACCAGACTTGGTGCTCCGGTACTGCTTGCTGTGTGGTTGCAGAAAGAACAGTCTATGACTAGGGTGGCTGGAGTCTTTGACAATTGTTAGGGCCTTCCTCTGACACTGCCTGGTATAGAGGTCCTGGATAGCAGGAAGCTTGGCCCAGTGATGTACTGGGCCGTACGCTCTACCCTCTAGTGCCTTGCGGTCGGAGGCCGAGCAGTTGCCATACCAGGCAGTGATGCAACCAGTCAGCGTGCACCTGAAGAACCTTTTGAGGATCTCGGGACCCATGCCAAACATTTAGATCTTTAAAAATTATACTTTAAGGAAAATGTTTTAATATACTATTAAAGTGTCTAATGGAGTGAATGTGGCAAAAACTGTGTGTGAGATAGATATATATATATATATTTATTGCTCAAAAAAATAAAGGGAACACTAAAATAACACATCCTAGATCTGAATGAATGAAATATTTTTATTAAATACTTTTTTCTTTACATAGTTGAATGTGCTGGAGAAAAACAACAACAAAATCACACAAATTATCAATGGAAATCAAATTTATCAACCCATGGAGGTCTGGATTTGGAGTCACACTCAAAATTAGTGGAAAACCACACTACAGGCTGATCCAACTTTGATGTAATGCCCTTAAAACAAGTCAAAATGAGGCTCAGTAGTGTGTGGCCTCCACGTGCCTGTATGACCTCCCTACAATGCCTGGGCATGCTCCTGATGAGGTGGCGGATGGTCTCCTGAGGGATCTCCTCCCAGACCTGGACTAAAGCATCCGCCAACTCCTGGACGGTCTGTGGTGCAACGTGGCATTGGTGGATGGAGCGAGACATGATGTCCCAGATGTGCTCAATTGGATTCAGGTCTGGGGAACGGGCGGGCCAGTCCATTGCATCAATGCCTTCCTCTTGCAGGAACTGCTGACACACTTCAGCCACATGAAGTCTAGCATTGTCTTGCATTAGGAGGAACCCAGTACCAACTGCACCAGAATATGGTCTCACAAGGGGTCTGAGGATCTCATCTCGGTACCTAATGGGCCGTGCGGCCCCCCAAAGAAATGCCACCCCACACCATGACTGACCCACCGCAAAACCGGTCATGCTGGAGGATGTTGCAGGCAGCAGAACGTTCTCCACTGTGTCTCCAGACTGTCACGTCTGTCACGTGCTCAGTGTGAACCTGCTTTCATCTGTGAAGAGCACAGGGCGCCAGTGGCGAATTTGCAATCTTGGTGTTCTCTGGCAAATGCCAAATGTCCTGCACAGTGTTGGGCTGTAAGCACAACCCCCACCTGTGGACGTCGGGCCCTCATACCACCCTCATGGAGTCCGTTTCTGACCGTTTGAGCAGACACATGCACATTTGTGGCCTGCTGGGGGTCATTTTGCAGGGCTCTAGCAGTGCTCCTCCTGCTCCTCCTTGCACAAAGGCGGAGGTAGCGGTCCTGCTGCTGGGTTGTTGCCCTCCTACGGCCTCCTCCACGTCTCCTGATGTACTGGCCTGTCTCCTGGTAGCGCCTCCATTCTCTGGACACTACGCTGACAGACACAGCAAACCTTCTTGCCACAGCTCGCATTGATGTGCCATCCTGGATGAGCTTCACTACCTGAGCCACTTGTGTGGGTTGTAGACTCCGTCTCATGCTACCACTAGAGTGAAAGCACCGCCAGCCAGCATTCAAAAGTGACCAAAACATCAGCCAGGAAGCATAGGAACTGAGAAGTAGTCTGTGGTCACCACCTGCAGAACCACTCCTTTATTGGGGGTGTCTTGCTAATTGCTTATAATTTCCACCTGTTGTCTATTCCATTTGCACAACAGCATGTGAAATTTATTGTCAATCAGTGTTGCTTCCTAAGTGGACAGTTTGATTTCACAGAAGTGTGATTGACTTGGAGTTACATTGTTGCTTAAGTGTTCCCTTTATTTTTTTGAGCAGTGTATATACACACACACACACACACACACGGGGGCAAAATTGTATTTAGTCAGCCACCAATTGTGCAAGTTCTCCCACTTAAAAAGATGAGAGGCCTGTAATTTTCATCATAGGTACACTTCAACTATGACAGACGATGAGAAAAGAAAATCCAGAAACTCACATTGTAGGATTTTTAATGAATGTATTTGCAAATTATGGTGGAAAATAAGTATTTTGTCACCTACAAACAAGCAAGATTTCTGGCTCTCACAGACCTGTTACTTCTTCTTTGAGGCTCCTCTGTCCTCCACTCGTTACCTGTATTAATGGCACCTGTTTGAACTTGTTATCATTATAAAAGACACCTGTCCACAACCTCAAACAGTCACACTCCAAACTCCACTATGGCCAAGACCAAAGAGCTGTCAAAGGACACCAGAAACAAAATTGTAGACCTGCACCAGGCTGGGAAGACTGAATCTGCAATAGGTAAGCAGCTTGGTTTGAAGAAATCAACTGTGGGAGCAATTATTAGGAAATTGAAGACATACAAGACCACTGATAATCTCCCTCGATCTGGGGCTCCACGCAAGATCTCACCCCGTGGGGTCAAAATGATCACAAGAACGGTGAGCAAAAATCCCAGAACCACACGGGGGGGACGTAGTGAATGACCTGCAGAGAGCTGGGACCAAAGTAACGAAGCCTACCATCAGTAACACACTACGCCGCCAGGGACTCAAATCCTGCAGTGCCAGACGTGTCCCCCTGCTTAAGCCAGTACATGTCCAGGCCTGTCTGAAGTTTGCTAGCGAGCATTTGGATGATCCAGAAGAAGATTGGGAGAATGTTATATGGTCCGATGAAACCAAAATGTAACTTTTTGGTAAAAACTCAACTCGTCCTGTTTGGAGGACAAAGAATGCTGAGTTGCATCCAAAGAACACCATACCTACTGTGAATCATGGGGGTGGAAACATCATGCTTTGGGACTGTTTTTCTGCAAAGGGACCAGGATGACTGATCCGTGTAAAGGAAAGAATGAATGGTGCCATGTATCGTGAGATTTTGAGTGAAAACCTCCTTCCATCAGCAAGGGCATTGAAGATGAAACGTGGCTGGGTCTTTCAGCATGACAATGATCCCAAACACACCGCCCGGGCAACGAAGGAGTGGCTTCGTAAGAAGCATTTCAAGGTCCTGGAGTGGCCTAGCCAGTCTCCAGATCTCAACCCCATAGAAAATCTTTGGAGGGAGTTGAAAGTCTGTGTTGCCCAGCAACAGCCCCAAAACATCACTGCTCTAGAGGAGATCTGCTTGGAGGAATGGGCCAAAATACCAGCAACCGTGTGTGAAAACCTTGTGAAGACTTACAGAAAACGTTTGACCTCTGTCATTGCCAACAAAGGGTATATAACAAAGTATTGAGAAACTTTTGTTATTGACCAAATACTTATTTTCCACCATAATTTGCAAATAAATTCATAAAAAATCCTACAATGTGATTTTCTGGATTTTTTTTCTCATTTTGTCTGTCATAGTTGAAGTGTACCTATGATGAAAATTACAGGCCTCTCATCTTTTTAAGTGGGAGAACTTGCACAATTGGTGGCTGACTAAATACACACACAGTGGGTCAAAAAAGTGTATATATATATATATATATAATAATCTCACACACATCTTCCCCTCCCTGGGTCAATTTTGTTTTTGTAAAAAAAAAAATAATAATCCTAGCACCACACAGCTGACTCAATTAACCAGCTCATCAAGCTTTTGATGATTTGAATCTCCTGTGTAGTGCTAGGGCAAAACAAAAACATGCACCCAGGAAGTTTGGGAAACCCTGATCGTGTGTCGTTGATATCACCAAACTCTGTCTGCAGTCTGGTTTTAGCCCTGGTTGAAAATAACAACCAGAGATATGAAACTATACACCACCTTGTAGGCCCCATTTTGCCTTTTGAGCTCCCATGTCCAGATAAACCTTACCCAGCTCAGTGAAAAGGGCAGTGTTGTAGAAAAAATTGCCATATGTTTGGAAGGCTTACTGCTCTGGGGCAGTGGCCTTCTGATTTAGTGTTTTTTATTTTTGCATGACTTCTGTTAGGTTAAAGGCTATGCTTTCATCTTAAGTCGTTTTACAATGAATGGCTTAGTTTTACCTTGCTGGTTATTCACACCGGTGCAGATTTATTTATCAGATTGGGACATTGCTTTGAGCAAGGCTGGCGGACGCCCAGACTGTGTGTGAGGAATCGCCCAATAAAAAGGCTCTGCCTGCATTGCGACACCAGCCGACGAAGAATAGAGCTTGTCATCAAGTGTTCCCTTATTTGTTCGACTCGAAATGAAATACTATCAAACATCACCCCTGACCTATCTCATTCGCAAAACCCCCTTAGTGAGATTGCAGGTTGTCTTGAATCCACAGAACTGTAGTAACCGACCACTGTATAATGAATTAGTCACCCATAATCTTCAGTAGGACTACAACCATATGCTACAAAATGTACCTTGCACGGAACCTCCCATTTATCTAAATGACTCCAGCTGTAGTTCTGAGTGAATATACTTTTGTCAACTCTCTAAATAACTTGCTGAAAATACTAACGCAATATAAATTGACACAAGAATGAGGAAACCTAGGCAGACTACAGTGAAATTAGTGAGGTGCCCTCTAGTGGACTAATACAACAATCACCATTTTCTTATGTGATTTAAGACTGACTACTGATGTGTGTTGGTTTGGTGATGACCAAATCATAATTGTTTGGCTGATTTCGATATGGCACACCGTTTGTGAAGATGGACTTTTACTCTGATCAACAGAATAATATTACATTCATAATTTAAGCGCAGTAATGGTCCGATTGGATGTCTGATGCTTTCCAGAGCATGAGGTTAGATTTGAGGTTTTTGTTACATACCAACGTTGAGGCAATTCAGAGGGCATTTAACATTTAAGTCACAGTACACACTAGTGTCATTTTAAAGGTAGTGGGATAGCCTGTACTTGTAGTCCCTACAGAGACCGTTGGGTGGAGTCACCTACTTGCTGCTTTGTCATCCATGTGGGGATGAGAGGGAGGGGAAAAGCACATGTACATTTGCGCAATCGGAGGGAGAGTATCAGACGGAGGTAGGGGGAGTGAGTTAGATGGGGAAGTTGCTGCGTCAGTGCGTTAGGCGTTCTAGGTGCCAGCAGACAGTCAGCTGACCTCAGTCCTACAGCCTGAGAGGAAGAGAAAAGGGGGAGGGAGGTAGAGAGAGCAGTAGTGCTGCAGTCATCTCACAGGAGGAAGGTTTGGTTGTCCCCCATCTTCCACCTCGGTCCCCGCACCCCACCCGCCTCCAGCCCAACACACCGCATGCTGTCTGGAATGCCCTGCTGATACCTTCACAGCGGCTCTATCATGGAAAACGGGAAAACAGAAAATGGAGACACCCAGCCTCCACCACAGTGGAAAGACAAGGGTATCCCTCTTTTATTTTACTGTTGCGGTAACCTTTCCTGAATACTATTTTATTTATATATATATATATATATTTTTTTTTTTTGTAGTTATTGCTGGGTTCTCTAGATGTGAAATTAAAAGTAGTCCATTTGTTTTTAGAGGGTGGTTATTAAACCATGCACAGGTATTGTGGACATTTTGTAGTATGTAATTGGTAATCACTCTGGTAGTTGAGTGGGTTGTTTTTATATTGCTTGTCCCATCCAGCCATGCATGCCATTTGAATGTGTAGCCATCTGTAAATAAATAAGATTGTTGGTAACCAGTGGAACTGTTAATGCCACACACAAAAATCTAAAAGTTTCTCTGCATTTCTAATGTGTAATACACTATCCTAGCAGAACCTTTTGGTAAGGGTAGCACTGACAGGAAGAAGTCTGTCCAAAGGTGCATGGTGGGAGGAGGGGTGTTGGGCTGAAGTGACAAGTGTAATAGATGTCTAATGATTCCATGCTGCCTGGAGTTGACTCACGACTGCCTGGTCCGGTGCACCAGGGGTCTCTAACCCCTTTGACAAATGCTGCTGAATACAGGACCAGCCTTCAGCCCCACAGTCTGCTGACTAGGCTTTATTAAGGTGTTTAAGTCCATTGTTCAGCATGTGCAACAAACAAAAAGGTGTGTGCATAGTGGTTAAGAGCATTGGGCAAGTAACCGAAAGGTCGCTGGTTTGTATCCCTGAGTTGACTAGGTGAAAAATCTCTGTGCCCTTTAGTAAGGCACTTAACCCTAATTGCTCATATAAGTCACTCTGGATAAGCGTGTCTGCTAAATTACAAATGTGTGTATTCACACTTAGCCTATATGGCAAGCACCAGAGGAGCCATGTGGCTTATGACAGAAGAGGTCTTCTTGTGTTTCCCAGGCCCAGTTGTAGCCATCTGCTTTCAGCTCAGACGGGACATTGTGAGGCTCAGGCAACCAATGGCACTGTGCTCATGTCCAGCTGATTTTTGTCATGTGCTACTGTGTTGCATCATTCTGGAATGCAGCATGGCAATTGGCACACATTGCAACAGAAAGGGCATTGTGCTCAAAGGGACCCTGTCAACTCTATTTGACTAAATGGTATGTCATCCATTTTAGCAACTACCATCTGGCTGAGTGCTCAGTTGAGCATGACCCGCACTTGGATAGGGTAGTAGACTACCAGCCTGAGTCACTCCAGTGACTAAGCAGTATTGGGCTGAGAGACTGTCTACATTAGTCTGTAACATTATGTATTAAAAAAGTACAGGATTAAAGCATGAGGGGCAGATGGCAGTGACATAACACTAAAGGGGCCAAAGAAATTGTATAGCTGGGTGATGAAGTAGGCTGTTTTCTGGTGTGCCCCATAATTAGTTTTAACAGGTAAGCATATTGTTAGATTCTTTTAACTGGACATGATATGGGTGTGTGAATTTCCATCTGACATGTGTTCTGATGTAAGAGTTTGTAGAGGACTCTTTCTGGCTATCGCATTAAGGCTATGAACTCACTACCAGACAATTGTATTGGTTAAATATTGACCAACAGCTTCACATGGCTGTATGAAAGGCTTACAGAACATTGCAAATTGCCTGCGGTTGTCAGTTTTACATTTGTTGCAATTGGTATTTATAAAAATGTCTTTGTAATAAACTCCTGATTTTAGATTTGACCAGTTGTCGGTCATAATGATGCACTGTTATATTGATAAAGCTGGTCAACATTTGCAGTTATGACTAACATTTTCCCCACCCCTACTCCCCCATTTCCAATATTTTCATTCAGTTTTGAAACCAAATGACTTACTACAAAGTTCTACCAGTGTTCCCACGAATAGTGGAAAAGCATATTTGCATTGGGCACGTATTTAAACTTCAACATAATTAGAAAGGGCTGAGGCGCTGCAGAGCTGCGCATAATGAGTGGATCTCAAACGTACCTAGCAGGAAGTGAACACCCTTTCGCGCAGCTGAGCTAGTTAAGTGCTGGATGCTAGGAGGCTCAAGATGGATGCCGAACGGGGTAAGTGCTGTCATTCTCGTGTGTACGATGCTGTCTTTACATATCACATTTATATTCGATTGTATCGCCGTTGAATTGACCAATTTGCCTTACCGACGCTACGGTGTGAGGCGAATGGGTAGGAATTGAGCTGTGCATGGCGCTTTGCAGAGGCCCAGCTAGGTCAAACTGGACATTTTATCGTGATGGGGGCTACGCTGAGAACTACATGGCGTCAGACTCATGTACGATTCAGTCATTTTCCTGTTTATCCATCCAATATCCGTGGATATTAAAGTAGTGTTTACATGGAGATGTATACGGAAGGACATTATTAAATCATTGCATGTTATTAGCTAGCTATATGATGAGATTAGCGCAGTTGATATGCCTGGGCTATTTTTAGTTCCCCCACATGCTAGTTCATGCTTACCATATGTACCGTAGATAGACTGAAAGGACGAACCCCCCCCCCCCCCCCTTTGCAAGTTAGCTATTATTGCTAGAAACATTCTAAACAAAGGGTCCTGGTGACGCAAATGTTTGAGCTAGCTACTAGTAACTGGCCAATGTTAGCGATCTAGCTATATTTAAACGAGCTGTAGCCGAGCTATCCAGTTAAGCTAGCAGCTAACATTGGCGTTTGGGAGAAATTAAAAGCTTAGCGTCACCGCCTAAAAAGACCCCACGAGCGTGGTCCATAAAGGGTCTGACATTATTCCTCACGAGAAGCATTCTTGTGATTTGACAGTGAAGTGTGTCCCTAGGCTGGCTAAAACTGCTGACGCTTCTTTTGATTCTGCTTCGGAGGTGCCTTTAGGTATTTTACTTGTTCGCTATGTGATCAATTCAATCACAATAATGCATCAGTCGTTGCTTTGGTATGAATCGCTTGATACGATTATCTATTTGGCAGAAACCTGTAAAATGTGGGTTTTCAACTATAAGCCCATTCATTACTTGTTAATAAGCAATTTGAAATCTGATAGCCTGCCAAGTCATTGCACATTGAAGACTCGAGCAATGCCCGCTTGCTGGCTGGCCTACGTTTTAAAATGCGTCTGCCAGTAGGAAATGGATGTCTTTCATATCTAATACTGTACACTGACGTGCTAGGAATTGCTGGTGAAACACAAGCATGGGTCTGTCCTGCCCCTAGCTGACTGGGTGGGGGTTGGCTAACAATCTTAAAAATGAACAGGTTTTAGGCCTGTGCCATGGCTATGAATGAACCTGGACCTAGGTGCATTACCTGCAGTGGTATACTGGCGTTCCAACAGTAAACGAAACATGGCAGCTGTAGGGAACACCAGGGATTCCCGTTTAGTAAAGTAGTGTGGCTAGTAGCTAATTATCTGCAGACAAATAATTAAGCAAATTAAATCGGGTGTTAATTTTTTCATAGATTTACCCCTTCTCATTCCACCTCCAACATCACCACCATGTGTTGAAAAGAAGCACACTTAGTTTGTGTCCTGCAGCTATCTGACCCTGTTCTCTCTCCTGCAGTGGTAGAGCTCCTGTACTGGCGTGATGTCAAGACTTCTGGCGTGGTGTTTGGCGCTGGCCTCTCTCTGCTGCTCTCCCTGACACTTTGCAGCATCGTCAGCGTCTCATCCTACATCACTCTGGTGCTCCTCTCCGTCACCATTTGCTTCAGGATATACAAGGGGATCCTGCAGGCCATCCAGAAGTCTGATGAAGGGCACCCATTCAAGTTAGTAACCCACTTTTTTTTTAACATAAGTGGTGGGAAAAAGTACCCAATTGTCGTACTTGAGTAAAAGTTAATATACAGTGGGGCAAAAAGTATTTAGTCAACCACCAATTGTGCAAGTTCTCCCACTTAAAAAGATGAGAGGCCTGTAATTTTCATCATAGGTACACTTCAACTATGACAGACAAAATGAGAGAAAAAAAATCCAGAAAATCACATTGTAGGATTTTTCATTAATTTATTTGCAAATGATGGTGGAAAATAAATATAAGTACTTTACTCCACTGCTCAACATACACCATGATGTAATGCAGAAAACATCCATATATTCTATTATATACATCATGCATGCATTAGCCTCAGCTGCTCTCTGGACTATCTCTTGTTCTAAAACCGCAGATTAAGATTCCTATACAGCAGAGTAACCTTGGCATCTCACATACATTTCAGTGATCACTGTTCCAAGGCAGTGTTCCTGAAGAGTGCATCTTTTTGTGGATTATTCCATTTAGTCACTTCAGGAATTGAATTGAAGTTAAATGACTGAATTGAAACTACATGTTTTATGAATCATGCAATTTGAACATGATTATCCAGCTACTGGCTTATTTATAGTTGGAGTAAAATATTGGTCTGATTAGATGATTGGGTTGCAGAAGTAGATGTATTCCCAGCCAAGGAGGGAGAAAGGGACATGTCTCTTATTTGAGAGTAAACATTCCGACTCTGTCGCACAGAGCTGCTAATCTGGTTATCCCCATTCCTGGCAGTGGCTTAAAGCCTTATGAATTCTCACCAACCACTCATTAACATTGAATTATCTTGGTTTAAGATTACAGGGATTGTGACTGGTGCTCAGAAAATCATAACTAAGCCGGTCAAGCGTGGTTCTTGGCTTTGCGTTCTAAGAAATCAATCTGATGTGTAAAAATGCCAACCACTCCTCGACAACCTGTAGGCTTCAGAGGGTTTTCTAGACCCCTCGCCCATGTTTTGTGAATAACCTCAACACTAAGAAACAATTTAATTGTATTTGTTGCGTACACATTTTGCAGATGTTGCAGGTATGGCGTAACACTTATGTTCCTAGCTCTAACAGTGCAGTAATAACAATACATGCAAATAAATACAAAATATATAAATATTAGAACAAGCAATGTCAGTCTGGAATGTATATGATGATGTGTAGAGATTATGGGACACTATATATGAATAGAAAAAAGGTGTACAGAGGGTTTAGTTTAGGATGAGCCTTGACTAGAATAGTGTCGTGACTTTACTTTCATTAATCTAATGACTTATCTAATCAACTGTTAAAGTGTTACACGGTTAAATTAATCATGTAACAAACTCACTAGGATTTGGGGCACCACGGGGGCTGTTCTTTAAAGAGTTACAATCTCCCGAATTAAACTCTAAAGGTCTTTACCTATCACATCCATAAACAGTTAACTTATTAATCATAACCTCGTATCATATCATCATTCTGAACAGTCGTAACCTTGCATCTGCAAAAACCCCAGCCTTACTTATGATTCAGTACTACACAAATGTATTTATTTTATTTTCTAACTAAATGGTAACACAGTATAAACATACACACTTAATACATTAGAAACAGGTCCCTAGCAGACTGACAACAAAATGGCTGCTTGTTACAAAAGACATGGAGGTCGAGAGAGGGACAGACCTTTTAACGTTGTTACGTTTAGAAACTACTCTCACTTATACTTTGCACACCGCCATCCGCTTCGAGTAGGAAATCATGAATGTATTTGTGAAAATCCTTGGTTTCTCTCAATAGACAAGACCTTCTTGGAAAGGATGTTGGACCTCTTTGCTTGTAAGGCTCTGATTGTCCGAAAGGGGTCCCCACCAGTCTTCTACTGTTCTCCTCTGCAGTTGTCCGACATCCAGAGGAGAACAGTAGAAGACTGGTGGGGACCCCTTTTGGACAATCAGAGCCTTACAAACTTGTCGTGTAGTCCTGAACAGAACTACAGATTTTATTCTACTTCCATTCGTTCTGGAAGATGTTTCTTTGAAGATGGTTCCAGTGGGGTGATGGGAGTAGTGTAATATGATGATTTGAACACAGTAATGGAATGGTCCCACTTAAATGTGCTTTTCTAGATACTTTACTGAGGACAGCTAATCAGCCGTATCAGTGATTGTCCGGGACGTGACTTTATCGTCTCTACCTTGTGTTGAGATTGAGTTCCAACCACTTTAAATGTGAGCTGCAGCGCCACTTCTCTCTGGTCTGATGTGTAAATTCTTAACCCATTTTATACAGTTCATTCAAAAGGCTTGGTCTGTCAGGCTGACACGTTCTCTGACCTCACTCGTGGGCGTGGCTAGTCACTGCAAAGTTGATGTAGAACTCTATGGCTCCTAAAAACACACACACACACACACTTTTCAAATTTCATGCACAACACAGGATGGACATATATACTTTTCAAGTTACAGTATTTCCTTTAACATTTTAATGACATCACAAAATAACTGAAACTTCACAAGTGTTCTCCAGATCACCCCTGACCATTCCCCACATTCTATGTTAGAAATATTGTTCCGGTATTTGCTTTAGAATGTGTTAGTTTCCTCGGGAAAAGGTCTGAAACGGGCTCATTCCTGTGGTGAAAATTGTAGAGGGAGATGCTGAAAGTTCTCCTTGATTTACAACAGGGTGTGAGGTGTTACCCCCCCTCCCCCTTGTGTGGCTGAGAGGGGTCTGGTTGGACCTATTTGAATTGTCACAGGACAGTCATGACAGTTTATACATATGTGGGTTAACTCCATTGTTGAATGATAACACACCTTGTTTAGATTCAGGATTTGTCTTGCAATATACATAGGCCCAGCTCATGTTTTGTGGTGTTGCAGGCTGTACCTGGATCAGGAAGTGGGTCTGTCAGAGGAAACCGTCCATAAGTACAGCGACTGTGCTCTGGCACGGTTCAACACAACAGTCATAGAGCTGCGTCGCCTCTTTCTTGTTGAAGACCTGGTGGATTCCCTCAAGGTAAGAATGAAAATGAAGATTTAAGCATGTAGGCTAACCTCCTGCACAGAAACATGGTGCTTGTTTAGGAATAGGCTAC
Organism: Oncorhynchus clarkii lewisi; assembly: GCF_045791955.1. Classification (NCBI taxonomy): domain Eukaryota; kingdom Metazoa; phylum Chordata; class Actinopteri; order Salmoniformes; family Salmonidae; genus Oncorhynchus; species Oncorhynchus clarkii. The sequence continues at coordinate 20,207,806 of NC_092169.1, forward strand.
ATATTTTGGTATTAATGATATATTTTTATTTTTACTCAGTCTAGGGGGAATTTGGCTGTTAACCTGTTGGGAATGTTCAGGTTCAACCCCCTAATAGCTACGGAAAACATTTGCCCTTAATTCTATGGTTGCATTCACATGTAAAAATGAGCTTTTCCTTTCATGTTGTCCATTAACAGTCAGGCAGAAGTAGGGGACCCTCATTGTTTTAAGGGGGAAACAGCCTTGTAGAGAAGAGCAGCTGTTGAGAGCTATGAAGTTTCTACATGTCTGTCAACACCTTCCAGTTCAACCCCTGCCCTGTCTACCACGAAGGCCACTCCAGACCCCTCCTCCCTGCATGCCCTGGCCTCTTTCTCTCCCCTCTGTGGTTCTAGCCTGGCCTCTTTTGTTAGAGGGTACAGTAAATTAGACATCTGCCCATTCAAGAGCCATCAGCTACATTGATTTAGGATTAGTAATATTCATCAATTTATCTATTTAGTCTGTGCCCTGTGGGCAAAGTGAAATGGTGACCTGGTGAACTTCTGCCAAATGTCGTAAATATACCAAATAAGGCACCACCATTGCCTTATTTATACATTTGGGACAAGGCTATAAATGGTGGTTGATATTTTGATTCCAGGTCAGATTCTGTTTCTTTACTAATTGATAATTGTCTGTCCACCTTGGATATCACTGTATAAAGATGCATGTGATCCTGGATTACAACAGCGGAGTGCCTCACATGTTAACATACCTAAGCTCCGTAGGAAGGAATAAGCAACATTTTGAGTGAAATTGTCATAGAACGGCTTTGCTAATCAATATATGGAAAGATAGCCTCTTACATGCTCATGGTTGCACATCTGTCACTCGGTCGCGTCGTTGCCATAGTTCTCAACGTTCTACAGATGCCTCAGCATATTGATTTCTGACAGATGGTTAATGCCAAGTCTTTCAGAACAGTGGCTTATGACTTCGTAAAATCTACGCGAATGGCCTGTAAATACGTCGACATTGCTTAAGTAGACTATTTAGTAGAAAACAACTTTGCCATCATGATGTCGTTAAGTTTAAGATAGAGATGGCAATGTTGCCATGAGCTAGCAGAGTTCATCAGAAATGGCTAACAATGCCTACATTAGCTAGGTAGAATGTCGGCGCTCTCCCCTCAATCTTAGCTGAGGTTGTACTGCATCTAAAGTCTTTGGAGACATCACAATGATTACAGAAACTTCTTACTAATTTGCCTACATTTTGAAATGTCATCGTGTTTCCAAGCCACAGTAATGCACTTCAGATAATCCTAATCGGCACCAATTGAGACTATGGAGTAGTATGGTCAGCTGGTCTTAAAACGAATGTTCAAAACAATATTGTGACAACATGCAACCCATGAATAGGCTGAGTGTTCTGAACAGACTGAAATAAAACCTATCCTTCTCCCATCCAGTTTGCTGTGCTGATGTGGATTCTCACCTATGTTGGTGCCTTGTTCAACGGACTCACACTCCTTATTCTAGGTAAGATACCGTTTGAAAAAGTTGATAATTGGAGACTTAAGCATAAAGGCTTTTTGTGGCATTTTTGACACTTCACTTCCACTCCTGCCTGGCTGGGCAGAGTTGCAGTTTAAAAAATATATACATGTATTTTTTTGTTTTTGTAATGGGTACGCTTAGGTTTAGGCAATAACCCAATCAAAACGAAAAGCTCCTTGAATGTGGGAATATATGCCAGGCAGGCATATTGGGCTTAATCAATTATGGCCTATTGTATAGATAGTAGAACAAAAATGAACGTTTAAGATCAGACTTTTAGTTTATAAATACACTGCTCAAAAAAATAAAGGGAACACTAAAATAACACATCCTAGATCTGAATGAATGAAATATTCTTATTAAATACTTTTTTCTTTACATAGTTGAATGTGCTGACAACAAAATCACACAAAAATGATCAATGGAAATCAAATTGATCAACCCATGGAGGTCTGGATTTGGAGTCACACTCAAAATTAGTGGAAAACCACACTACAGGCTGATCCAACTTTGATGTAATGTCCTTAAAACAAGTCAAAATGAGGCTCAGTAGTGTGTGTGGCCTCCATGTGCCTGTATGACCTCCCTACAACGCCTGGGCATGCTCCAGATGAGGTGGCGGATGATCTCCTGAGGGATCTCCTCCCAGACCTGGACTAAAGCATCCGCCAACTCCTGGACAGTCTGTGGTGCAACGTGGCTTTGGTGGATGGAGCGAGACATGATGTCCCAGATGTGCTCAATTGGATTCAGGTCTAGGGAACGGGCGGGCCAGTCCATAGCATCAATGCCTTCCTCTTGCAGGAACTGCTGACACTCCAGCCACATGTGGTCTTGCATTAGGATGAACTCAGGGCCAACCGCACCAGCATATAGTCTCACAAGGGGTCTGAGGATCTCATCTTGGTACCTAATGGCAGTCAGGCTACCTCTGGCGAGCACATGGAGGGCTGTGCAGCCCCCCAAAGAAATGCCACCCCACACCATGACTGACCCACTGCCAAACCTGTCATGCTGGAGGATGTTGCAGGCAGCAGAACGTTCTCCACGGTGTCTCCAGACTGTGTCACGTCTGTCATGTGCTCAGTGTGAACCTGCTTTCATCTGTGAAGCGCACAGGGCGCCAGTGGCAAATTTGCCAATCTTGGTGTTCTCTGGCAAATGCCAAACGTCCTGTCCTGCACGGTGTTGGGCTGTATAAGCACAACCCCCACCTGTGGACGTCGGGCCCTCATACCACCCTCATGGAGTCTGTTTCTGACCGTTTGAGCAGACACATGCACATTTGTGGCCTGCTGGAGGTCATTTTGCAGGGCTTTGGCAGTGCTCCTCCTACACCTCCTTGCACAAAGGCTGAGGTAGCGGTTCTGCTGCTGGAGTTGTTGCCCTCCTACGGCCTCCTCCACGTCTCCTGATGTACTGGCCTGCCTCCTGGTAGTGCCTCCATGCTCTGGACACTACGCTGACAGACACAGCAAACCTTCTTGCCACAGCTCGCATTGATGTGCCATCCTGGATGAGCTTCACTACCCGAGCCACTTGTGTGGGTTGTAGACTCCGTCTCATGCTACCACTAGAGTGAAAGCACCGCCAGCCAGCATTCAAAAGTGACCAAAACATCAGCCAGGAAGCATAGGAACTGAGAAGTGGTCTGTGGTCAACACCTGCAGAACCACTCCTTTATTGGGGGTGTCTTGCTAATTGTCTATAATTTCCACCTGTTGTCTATACCATTTGCACAATAGCATGTGAAATGTATTGTCAATCAGTGTTGCTTCCTAAGTGGACAGTTTGATTTCACAAAAGTGTGATTGACTTGGAGTTACATTGTTGCTTAAGTGTTCCCTTTATTTTTTTGAGCAGTGTACTTTGCTACCATGACACACACCGACCCACTTTGTTCCCTTTTAGCATGTGCACATAGTAAGTACACAATCATGTTTTTGGGATACGTGTCTTTCCAGATTTCACAATTATTCTTTAGTTGAGGACACGACATCAGTGTCCTTATCATCTTGGTCTTTATCTTTGTAAGTCACCTTGATTTAGCACGTGTTCTATCAGTTTCTTTATTAAAATATTTAGCGTACTCCGACAGCAGGTAAAGCAAGGGGCTATAGCAGCACACAAGTAGACTACAAATGCATGCTGGGCCGGGTTACCCTGACCTCGTGACGTGAGCACTACTGGAGAGAAATTAGAGCGTGCGAGAAGGCAGAACCTCCAGCCTTTGGGAATTTAGCTCCAGTCAAATTGGGGGCTCTGCTCGCATACAATATTAAATCTGTATACAGACATAGTGGCTTACTGACAGAGGTGTCAACCTTCTCCCCCCCTCTCCAGGTCTGGTTGGAATGTTCAGCTTCCCCATCATCTATGAGAAGTACAAGGTATAAGCTGTTATTTGCTGTTAAATGTATGAAAAATATGTTGATCTGACGAGGGAAGCATAGAACATTCGCACCTAAACTGAAATGTTGATCAATTGACTTCAAAGTCAAGTGGAAGTTTAATATTGTACCTAAGCTTTTCACTAGAATGATTTTTGTTTTGTGTATTTTAGGTACAGATTGACCATTATGTGGGGATGGCCAACAAGCAGGTCAAAGACATTATTGCAACGTAAGTAAATACTTGTTGACAAAATGTGAATATCTTGGCAGTGTTGTAATGCGAAGGAAAAATTTATAGGAAGTAGGTATCCAAAAAAACTCTTTGAACAACCAGGTCAATTGCAGTCCTAAAAAGCTGTTGAAAAATAAATAGTGGTGAATCAAATAGGATTATCTTGGCAGTGATGTAATGAGAGATGCATCTTCCAAATATTCATGGGCGGCAGGTAGACTAGTAACCGAAAGGTTGCGAGATCGAATCCCGAGCTGACAAGGTAAAAATCTGTTCTGCCCCTGAACAAGGCAAATTAAAAATAAATATTCAGACCCTTTGCTATGAGACTTGAAATTAAGCTCAGGCGCATCCTGTTTCCATTAATCATCCTTGATGTTTTGACAACTTGATTGGAGTCCACCTTTGGTAGATTCAATTGATTGGGCATGATTTGGTAATGCGTGCACACACCTGTCTATATATGGTCTCACCGGTGACATTGCATGTCAGAGCAAAAACTAAGTCATGAGGTCGTCCGTAGAGCTTCGAGACAGCATTGTGTTGAGGCAGAAATCTGGGGAAGGGTACCAAAAAGCGAGGTATGGACCTCAGGATCCCGAACCATGAAAAACAGCCCCAGACCATTATCCCTCCTCCTGACAGCCAAATCCACTAATCTGAAGGGTTGTCCACAACTTTTGTATACATGGTGCATGTGTTTGTCATGAACTGTTAAGTTCCAATGTCTCTCTGGCCATCAGAAAAATACAGAAATGAAAATGCTTATTTTACATATCCACCTAGTTTTCAAATTTGACAGTATTTTATGTTTTGGAATAATCAGTTATGAATTTGCTTTGAATAGTTCATGACCCTAGGGTGGCAACGCATACATTCTAAGTGATTTCAATGGGTCTTTCACCATTCAGATTTTGTATACGGTTCAATTCAACGTCACCCCGATACTATGTCAAAAAAAGGCATATTGGTCAAAGTCACAATGGTACTGATCCAGACAGGCCTTTTTAAAGTTCAATAGCTTTTTTACCAAAGCCAAATTGAGTGTATAATGGATTAATTCATGCATACATTAAAATCAATCTATACAACACTGATTTATTTGAATGGTAAATCTCTGATAATCTGGGTAAATGAATGTAGCCTAGGCATATTCACAATACAGGTGAATGTATATTCAATAGGATGTGCATGCATTGAGTTATTTAGCTTGTTTTGGCTGATTTTCATGGGGTGACAATGTTTCCCTTCCGTTTGACTTATTTTATTATACTCAACATTTGCGTAGAATAGCATTAGTCTTTTTATAAATGTGTACGCTGCCTCTTTTTAAGGCCCATGACATTTACACACACCGCTCAAGAAAATATCTTGACTGGGAGAGATGAGGCGGGGTAGACTAAGTTAATTCATTTTTGGTGACGATCCGCTTGGAAAAAAACAATATTTTGCATTATGATTTCAAGCAAGCTACTACCGGTATCTTATTGTATTGTAAGGTGGTCTAAGGCACTGCAATGCAGTGCATGCATTGCAGTGCTAGCTGTGCTGCCAGAGATTCTGGGTTCGAGCCCAGGCTCTGTCGCAGCCGGCCGCGACCGGGAGGCCCATGGGGCGACGCACAATTGGCCCAGCGTCGTCCGGGTTAGGCCAGTAGGGATATCCTTGTCTCATAGCGCACTCGCAACTCCTGTGGCGGGCCGGGTGCAGTGCACGCTGACCAGGTGTACAGTGTTTCCTCCCACACGTTGGTGTGCCTGGCTTCCGGGTTGGATGTTCATTGCGTCAAGAAGCAGTGCGGTCGGGTTGTGTTTCGGAGAACGCATGGCTCTCGACCTTCGCCTCGCCCAAGTCCGTATGGGAGTTGCAGTCATGAGACATGACTGTAACTACTACCACTTGGATACCACGAAATTGGGGGTTGATAAAAAAGGGTGTTCAAAAAATATATATATGTGTGTGAACTTCTGTGCAGCATAAGTGGTGACGCAGCCCAGACTCCCAGTGAGTGCAGTGGTTTCTCAGGACAGGCTAGAGCTAGCAATGAGTAAGTGGTGCAGGCACAGGGAACGTTCGGGGCATGGCTAGAATGGAAACAGGATGCACTTAAGCTCAATTTCAAGTCTCATGGCAAAGGGTCTGAATACTTATGTAAAGGTGTTACATTTTTTAAAGTAAATTAGCTACATTTCGAACTGTTTTTGCTTTGTCATTATGGGGTCGATTGTGTAGATTTAAGGAAACATCAATTTTAGACTGTAACGATGTGGGGAAGGGGTCTCAATACTGCCGAATGCGCTGTATAGCAGTCTGATCCGACTTGATCGTTTAAAGTCCTGTACTAACAAAGCAAGGAAATTATCTAATAGTTTTGAAAAAATGTGAATCTCCAATTGATGACAAATTTAATGAAATCCCTCTTATACCACTGATTTTAACAATTTATTCACATTTATCAGACACATATTGCATCATTTTACCATTTAAAAGGTTCTGCAAGAATTAAATTGTATTATAAATAATTTACGCAACATGCAAACAGCAAGAACTCACCCCTTGTATTCAGAATGAATTTTCATTCCGAACCAGAATTGGATTACCCAAAAACGTAGCCACTTTATATTTATGTACTTTGTAATATCTGCTAGGAACCTTTGGCTGGATTTGTATTACGTTTTTTAAACTATTGGTGTTCTATGTTATTTTTTTGTCTGCACTCCTGCCTACATAATTGACCCTTGTATGATAAAGTAAGCCCTATGTTGAATTGAGGTATTTGTAGAAGGGTGTTTTACTCAGAATGAGCGCTTTCATTTTAGTATTTTTTTTTAAGCATATCAACATCTTTTAACTAAAGCTTTTTTCTTCTTTCCACTTTCAGGGTCCAGGCCAAAGTCCCTGGACTGAAGCGTGTGAAGGCTGACTGAAGAAAGAAATGCCGGTCAGTCCCTGAAGTCCTTTGAGAGGGTGGGTGGCACTGGGCGAGGGTGGTGTGTAAGGTGGTATGCAGCACTGTTATTTTCACAATCTCTTCATTTCAGAATTCCTTGTGTTCCCTGAAACACCCTGGATTATCAGTATTCTATAGCTCAAGTATTGCCACCTTTTTGATTAACTAATTTGACCATACCATGCTATCTGGCTCAAAAAGCTAGTTGGAATATGTAAAATATATATATATATTTTAATCTTGCACTTGGACATGACCAGTGATGGATGTTGAAAGGAAATTGTGTTCCATGGGCTGGTTCATTTGTTCTTTGACGCAGTGTTCAGACAATTGGAATTGCTTTGTCTCTTTTTTTTTTTTGTAAGAGGGAGAACTTTGGAAACCTGAGTTTTTTTGGTATGATTAAGTTGGTTGTGATTTTACTGTTTTATTGATTGACTGTAGTTTCAAAGCTTCTAGCTCTCTTCAGTGACTCTTGAGTGTGCTTGACATGTGTGTCATTGTGCTTGGCGATGGTCTAATACCAGCAGGGCGCTATTCCATAGCACTTCATGCTTCTGAGTATTTCTAGTTAGAAACATTTAAAAAAAAGTTAAAGCATTTAATGATCATTTCACCTCATGCAGCTGCCTAGTTAAACTCTAACACGTTTACAAACAACTTAAGACGAAAAAAATGAAACACTGTCTGTGGACCCTATCTAAAGCTGCAAAATTATGTTACTTGGTAACTTCAAGCATTGTTTATGCAAGTAATTGTGAATGTTACTTCATACAATTGTAATGAAATCTTCTGTTTGTGGAATGCATTGTGAAATATAAACAATTACAATAAAGCTTCTAGATGAATTACTGTGTTTATTTCTCAGTAGGTAATGGAGGGTATAGAAAAGTTAAAAAGCAAACACTTGCAGAAACTATAGCTCTGCCAGAACAACCCCTTGCTCCTATCCAGGGCATGTTTTAAATGCTTGGATGTCACTTCACCTTTTTTGTTGAATAGGAATTTACAGTATACTCAATGCTTTTCTAACTAGCATGTAGGAATGCTAGTACATTGTAAATACTAACAGTACAAGAATTGCCATTGTCTCAACCTAGTCTGAAGTTACATTTTGTACATTTGAGTGATTTTAGCGGATGGTCTAATTCAGTGACTTAGTCTGTGCATTCATCTTAAGGTAAAAGCGAAATGACGAAGTCTGAACCACCACCGAAAGTTCAACTGGGGGCAGAGAAGCTCAATATGCCTTTTGAGTGATACCCCTGTCTAACAATTCAACCTTCATTGGACAAATGATTACGATTTTTGTATACATTTTCATTTAATCTTTCCATATACGTAACATTTGTACATCTATGTTGGCACACACTTACAATAAATTGGTATAAAACAACCATGATTGTCATTCATACAATAATTTTGCCTCACTCTACAAAGATGTAATTTTGATTAAAAAATAAATTCATGCATTTGAGCATATTTGAGTAATTTACAATATGATACAAATAATATGAAACAATATCTAGACAATCAGTCTTGTACAAAAACTAAATGACTTAACTGGGAACATGAATTCATACTTATAAAGAATGCACATAGTAACAATATTGAGATATTGCTGCCACAATAGCTAAACGTTACAGTGAGATTGACTGACTAAATACAGCAAGGTGAGGCAAAGAGTTCAACAGCAGACGAACACAGAAGAATGGAAAGATGACCAGGGCTTGAGTAAGACTGCATAGTCGGCTTTGGTGTGACAGGTCACTCCTAGACTGTCTAATTTCACTTCACCTTAAAGCCACCCCTTGAAGTACCACTGAAATCCCTTACTGGAAGTGAATCTTGATTAAAACAGTATTCTTCAGTGTATTAGATCTGAACATTCTTTTCACTATGTTTACATGGAAAAACATTTCACCAAGATATTCCACAAAGTGTAAGTAACATTGACAAAACAAGAATGCTCACTGCCATTTCTGTGACGTTCACAAGCTGAACATTGAACGTCAGATCACTGAGTAACGTTTAAATATTTTCATTAGCTATTAACATACTATATTACATGTCATCATACTTTGGATGCATTAACTTAAACAGCAGCAAAGCAATGCCCTTTTCTGCATATTGAATGAGTAAAAGTTTACAATCTAATAGCACCAGACATGTACAAAATTATTTCAACTGAAATTGCAAAAAAATATAAGACCAGTAGAAATATTCATAAAGGCACTTAAGTTTGATAATGTTCAACAATGGAAAAGGCTCTTTCAAATAAATTATGGGAAAACAACTTTTTTTGCTCTACATTGGCTGGGATTCAATTCTTGAAGCGCTGTTGACAATGCAAAATGTAAACCTTAGCCTACAATTTCTGCACCCTGTGGAAATCTTACTAACATAAAAAAATCCCCATCAAAATCCGTCTGTTTAAACTAGATGTTTTTTTTGCATTCGTTGCATCTCAATCCACTGCACCCGCCCTTCCCTATCTGCGGTGAAAGGTCGCAGAGCTAGAGCGGTGTTTTGTCAGACCATGAGACATCCCGAAAATCATTCTTCTCACAAAACGAAAATGTCTAGCGTCCGAACGGTTTGGCCTACAAACTATTATGACCACTCTATTGAAGGATGAGACTCACAGGATGGTATTCTCCGTTTTGCTTTAGGATGCTCATAAGACTCGTCTGAAGGACCCCGGTACCAGTTACAAAGATGAATGGAAGTATATATGAAGATATTTTAGGCACTAAACTAAGGGGGATAAATACATGTACATTTAAAAAAAATAATATATATAGTTTCCTGATCTTTCTTATCTCTCAGAATTTGGGCAGACATTTCAAAGCAATCTTCCTTTAGATTTTTTGGGGACTATTTGTTGTTCCATGTAGTGAATCTGTTATTAAATGTGTTTCTATTGGCAAATAGCAGTAATGCCAAAGTCAATGTTTCATCCAATTTTTATATATATTGTTTTGATACCTTAATGGGTCTTAAAATTACAAATCTAATAGCTAAATAATCATTGGTATTACCATATTAAAAAAATCCATATGTTATCTCTCCCCCCTGGCTTAGACAGGGTTTAGACTTGAGGTTTTAAAGGTAATTTCAGATTGAGCTGACATTTGCAGCGTTTACTGTGAATGAAATCTCCGCAAGCGCGGGAACATTGCCTTTAAGAGCCCACTTGTCGACAATACACAAGCGGATTGAATCCCAGCCATTATCAATGGTTTAAATAAAAATCAATAGCTGGCGTGGCAACCTATTTTCATGTGTCCTTCATTACAAGCAGATGAGAATGTAAACACAAATGGTAATTTCTTGTTTAGACAGAAAATCCACCATTTTCTAGTGGCAAAAAATCTGCTTCAAAGTAATTTCCTGTTAGAAAAAGAGCTACCTGCTCTGCCTAATGCTTAGACTTGAATTAATACTACAGTGATTAGCGTATTGCACCCCATTCTCCCCCACAGGTGGATGGGGAGACATAGTTGCAGCATGTCAGGCAAAATATTGACCGTAGCCAGACACTTGAGGCGTTGGGATCCTGGCTGCATTCTTGTCAGAATCCAAGACTTACTGTGTTAGGCTAAGGAGTCTGAATGCATGGTTGTGGAGAAAAGACTCGGGTTTATAGGCATTTCCACACAAAGACACTGAAAAAGAGGAAGATAATACAGCAATCAGTAACAAAAAAATCACTTTTTAATGCTACTACTCATTGTAGAATATCTACATTTGATGTCGGAAGTTTACATACACCTTAGCCAAATACATTCAAACTCAGTTTTTCACATTTCCTGACATTTAATCCTAGTAAACATTCCCTGTTTTAGGTCAGTTAGGATCACCACTTTATTTTAAGAATGTGAAATGTCAGAATAATAGTAGAGAGAATGATTTATTTATTTCATCACATTCCCAGTGGGTCAGAAGTTTACATACACTCAATTAGTATTTGGTAGCATTGCCTTTAAATTGTTTAACTTGGGTCAAACGTTTTGGGTAGCCTTCCACAAGCTTCCCACAATAAGTTGGGTGAATTTTGGCCCATTCCTCCTGACAGAGCTGGTGTAACTGAGTCAGGTTTGTAGGCATCCTTGCTCCTACACGCTTTTTCAGTTCTGCCCACAAATGTTCTATAAGATTGAGGTCAGGGCTTTGTGATGGCCACTCCAATACAATGACTTTGTTGTCCTTAAGTAATTTTGCCACAACTTTGGAAGTATGCTTGGGGTCATTGTCCATTTGGAAGACCCATTTGCGACCAAGCTTTAACTTCCTGACTGATGTCTTGAGATGTTGCTTCAATATATCCACATACTTTTCCCTCCTCATGATGCCATCTATTTTGTGAAGTGCACCAGTCCCTCCTGCAGCAAAGCACCCCCACAACATGATGCTGCCACCCCGTGCTTCACGGTTTGGATGGTGTTGTTTGGCTTGCAAGCCTCCCCCTTTTTCCTCCAAAAATAACAATGGTCATTATGGCCAAACAGTTCTATTTTTGTTTCATCAGACCAAAGGACATTTCTCCAAAAAGTACGATCTTTGTCCCAATGTGCAGTTGCAAACCGTAGTCTGGCTTTTTCATGGCAGTTTTGGAATGGTGGCTTCTTCCTTGCTGAGTGGCCTTTCAGCTTACGTCGATATAGGACTAGTTTTACTGTGGATATAGATACTTTTGTACCTGTTGCTTCTTCCAGCATCTTCACAAGGTCCTTTGCTGTTGTTCTGGGATTGATTTGCACTTTTCACACCAAAGTACATTCATCTCTAGGAGACAGAACGCATCTTCTTCCTGAGTGGTATGATGGCTACGTGGTCCCATGGTGTTTATACTTGCGTTGTTTGTACAGATGAACGTGGTACCTTCAGGCATTTGGAAATTGCTCCCAAGGATGAACCAGACTTGTGGAAGTCTACAATTGTTTTTCTGAGGTCTTGGCTGATGTCTTTTGATTTTCCCATGATGTCAAGCAAAGAGGCACTGAGTTTGAAGGTAGGCCTTGAAAGACATCCACAGGTACACCTCCAATTGACTCAAATGATGTCAATTAGCCTATCAGAAGTTTCTAAAGACATAACATTTTCTGGAATTTTCCAAGCTGTTTAAAGGCACAGTCAACTTAGTGTATGTAAACTTCTGATCCACTGGAATTGTGATACAGTGAATTATAAGTGAAATAATCTGTCTGTAAACAATTGTTGGAAAAATTACTTGTGTCATGCACAAAGTTGGTGTCCTAACCAACTTGTCAAAACTATAGTTTGTTAACAAGAAATTTGTGGAGTGGTTGTAAACTATGTAAACTTCCGACTTCAACTGTATAACGTAATCTAACATGTGGTTAAGCCTTAACACAAGCTCTGCATACCTGGAGTCATGTCCTCCAGTGCTGATCACATATTTATCATCATAGGAGAAGCGAATGTTGGTCACGTGTGCCGAGTGCCCAAAGTATCGCTTGTGTTTGGCCTGCAGAGGATCAAAAGAAGTATTACACATTTGGAGCAGCCACAGACAACAATGTCTGCTCTATGGATTCAGTAGCTACAGTGGGGCAAAAAAGTATTTAGTCAGCCACCAATTGTGCAAGTTCTCCCACTTAAAAAGATGAGAGAGGCCTGTAATTTTCATCATAGGTACACTTCAACTATGACAGACAAAATGAGAGAAAAAAAATCCAGAAAATCACATTGTAGGATTTTTAATGAATTTATTTGCAAATTATGGTGGAAAATAAGTATTTGGTCAATAACAAAAGTTTATCTCAATACTTTGTTATATACCCTTTGTTGGCAATGACAGAGGTCAAACGTTTTCTGTAAGTCTTCACAAGGTTTTCACACACGGTTGCTGGTATTTTGGCCCATTCCTCCAAGCAGATCTCCTCTAGAGCAGTGATGTTTTGGGGCTGTTGCTGGGCAACACGGACTTTCAACTCCCTCCAAAGATTTTCTATGGGGTTGAGATCTGGAGACTGGCTAGGCCACTCCAGGACCTTGAAATGCTTCTTACAAAGCGACTCCTTTGTTGCCCGGGCAGTGTGTTTGGGATCATTGTCATGCTGAAAGACCCAGCCACGTTTCATCTTCAATGCCCTTGCTGATGGAAGGAGGTTTTCACTCAAAATCTCACGATACATGGCCCCATTTATTCTTTCCTTTACACGGATCAGTCATCCTGGTCCCTTTGCAGAAAAACAGCCCCAAAGCATGATGTTTCCACCCCCATGCTTCACAGTAGGTATGGTGTTCTTTGGATGCAACTCAGCATTCTTTGTCCTCCAAACAGGACGAGTTGGTTTCATCTGACCATATGACATTCTCCCAATCTTCTTCTGGATCATCCAAATTCTCTCTAGCAAACTTCAGACGGGCCTGGACATGTACTGGCTTAAGCAGGGGGACACATCTGGCACTGCAGGATTTGAGTCCCTGGCGGCGTAGTGTGTTACTGATGTTAGGCTTTGTTACTTTGGTCCCAGCTCTCTGCAGGTCATTCACTAGGTACCCCGGTGTGGTTCTGGGATTTTTGCTCACCGTTCTTGTGATCATTTTGACCCCACGGGGTGAGATCTTGCGTGGAGCCCCAGATCGAGGGAGATTATCAGTGGTCTTGTATGTCTTCCATTTCCTAATAATTGCTGCCACAGTTGATTTGTTCAAACCAAGCTGATGCAGATTCAGTTTTCCCAGCCTGGTGCAGGTCTACAATTTTGTTTCTGGTGTCCTTTGACAGCTCTTTGGTCTTGACCATAGTGGAGTTTGGAGTGTGACTGTTTGAGGTTGTGGACAGGTGTCTTTTATACTGATAACAAGTTCAAACAGGTGCCATTAATACAGATAACGAGTGGAGGACAGAGGAGCCTCTTAAAGAAGAAGTTACAGGTCTGTGAGTGCCAGAAATCTTGCTTGTTTGTAGGTGACCAAATGCTTATTTTCCACCATAATTTGCTAATAAATTCATAAAAAATCCTACAAAGTGATTTTCTGGATTTTCTTCTATCATTTTGTCTGTCATAGTTGAAGTATACCTATGATGAAAATTACAGGCCTCTCATATTTTTAAGTGGGAGAACTTGCACAATTGGTGGCTGACTAAATACTTTTTTGCCCCACTGTACATAGCTTAAAAAATATATCACAGTGATGTTGTTGAGATGAAGTGAAGCACTCACAAATTTCTCAGTGCATGGGAAGTCAAAGAGCTTGACCAGCCCAAAGTCATCCCCGGTGACCACGTTGAGTCCGGTGTGGGAGACACAGGCACAGTTGACGTCAGCCTTATCAGCATTCCGTGGCCAGATACCCAGCACCTCATCTCCCAGGATACTGAGAAGAAATGAGGGAGAGGAGCCATGCTCAGGCTGCAGAATATGCTGCACAAAACCACAGGCCCGCCAGTAAAATACTGAGATTACATTGTTCCACCACAGAATAGCCATTTTTGAGTTTCATCCGTCAATGGAAATACTATAGTAAATTTCTCTCCTCAGTAGTAAAACATATGTATACTATAGAAAGAAAAAAAAGGATTCCTGCATACTACTAAAGATCTAGTTTGTTTCCCATTACAAAGTGGTCTCAGGTTCAATTCATATTATTATGTACGTAAAGTGGTGAGACTTATTATGATATATTACGTTACGTTATGGCGGTTAGGGGAACTAATGACAAAGGTTAGTATAACTTCCATAAAATTTTAGAATTTACGTAGCAGGTTAGGTGAATTGGGTTAAATTCAGAATAAGGTTTAGGGGAAGAGTTAGCTAAATTGCTACTGTTGTCCCCGATGCGACTCGGAACGAATAGCCTTTGGATTGCTAGACGATCGCGGATTACGCTCATCCATCCTCTCCAACCAACCTCCCTACTTTTGTTTCTGTCTAAAGTAACTATACTATTAGTAGATATAATATGTCTTGGAAGTGCTCAGAAATACGTAAAGTATTTCTCGTATGGCTCTGAGACCAGGCTGCCTAATAATAACTGCTTATATGCAGAATCAATTTTTAACCCATTATCCTTGGGAAGACTGATGAGGGAGTTTGGGGTCTATTCATGAGAAGTGAACAGTGACAGCTGTGCTGCAGACAGTATTGATTGACCTCTATTATTCCATTGATCAATAACAGACACCCAAACACAACTACAAAACAACATGTCTGGGTGTGCCCCACTAAACATCCATACAAAAACGTGCCCAGATGGCTTCAACGAGCCTAAAGCTCAAACAAGTTGAACCAGCAATGTATTTGTATTGCTTTGGCTTGCCATATTGCAATGTCCCTACCAGAGTGAGCTGTTAGGTGTAGCTCCCATTGTTGACGCAATATCTCAATAGTGTTACCGTGCAGTGCTTGCGTTCTTTACTGAATATGGATCTCAGTTTTGATTTTAGAGAGTATGTGGGTTTGATTGAATTCCAGTGACTACAACTAATCTTTCTACCTGGTCCAGGTGGCCCAGGTGATCCTGTCAATCACAGTCTGTTCTGTCACAATTTTCCCAGAAGGCATCTCATGCACCTGGCGCTTATAGTTTCCTGTGGACACCTGTAGACACACAGCCAGTGACACGTCAGAACACACACTCATGCATATGCACACATATGCAGATGTCGTCGTATTATATCACTCTAAATTCCATCAGTCATCTATCTACCAGCACTGTCTGCACAGCTAGGAAGGAAAAAAAATGACATAATTTTCCATATACAAATTTGTTCAAGATATAGAAGCCTCATTACTATTTCATGCTTTAGATCAACCAAAACATGGATTCAGGCTGGGATTCAATCAGACCGTGGGTTGTCGACAATGTGGCTTTTAAAGGCAATTAACGATTGAGCCGACAGATGCAGGGTTTACTGTAAAATCTCTGCGAACGCGGGGACATTGCCGCATTGTCGAAAACCCACAGTCGGATTGAATCCCGGCCTTACAATGAAATCGTAATGAGCTTAGTCCATTATATAACTTCAAATGGACTGGGAGGACCTTGGCCAACTATACTGGACCCTCCCCTTCTGTGTCCTCCCTCTGTCCCTTCAAGCCACAGACACATTTGTACTTGTAATTGTACGCTGAGGTCAGGTTAAATTTAGCAGGCCAAGTCACCATCTTACCCTGTTTCTGACCATGTGCCAGTCACATCAACATTTCAGAAAAGGTGCAAGGGTCTCCATAACAGCAAGGAATGAGTCTATAGAAATACCTCAGATAGGGTTACTTTGTAGCATACTGATGCGTGAGGTTACTCTAGAGCAGCTCCAGACTGCTGTTAAAGGTGCTACTCACAGGTTTGAGTCTTTTTTTGTTGCGTTGTCCATAATATATCTGCCGCTAATAGTGGAAAGATAGTGTTTCACAGTATTACTTACCCACCAGTGTTGTGATTGGCTGTGATATTCGCCACTTGATTTCTCCCGGCAGAGCGGCATCTGTTGTCAAACTGGGAAAGCAGTTCTGACTTTATGGCTGTGTTATTTAGTGGAAATCACTGTCAATTCCTGGTTGCTAAAATTAGCTCAATTTTAGTTTAAATGAGAAAACAAGCATTGGATTGTTTAGGGAATCATCGTACCATCTAAATCGCTGTGAAATATATTTTCTATAGCAAAAAATATTGTTTTAAA
This sequence comes from Oncorhynchus clarkii lewisi, assembly GCF_045791955.1. Taxonomy (NCBI): domain Eukaryota; kingdom Metazoa; phylum Chordata; class Actinopteri; order Salmoniformes; family Salmonidae; genus Oncorhynchus; species Oncorhynchus clarkii. Next base: position 20,224,559 of record NC_092169.1, read on the forward strand.
GCTATTTGAACCTGGTGGACCAAAACAAAATATACTTTCGGTTTTGGTCCACTAGCCTCAAACAGCTGTTAAAACGAAAATATATTTCACAGCGATTTAGATGATACAATGATTTACCTACACTATTCAAGTGAAAAAAACTGTAGAATTTTTGCAAACAGGAACGATTTCCACTAGATAACATAGCCAAAGTCAGAATAGGTATCCCAGTTTGACAACAGATGCCGTTCCGGCGGGAGAAATCCATAGGTGAATATGACAGCCAATCACAACACTGGCAGGTAAGTAATACCATGAAAACACTGTCATTCCACTATTTAGGGCAGATATATTATGGACATTTTCAAAAATTTAAATGTAACACTTAAAAACAAATCCTATGTGTAGTACCTTTAACCAGAAGGGCACTTGGCTATAAAAGATTATGACCTGCCTGCCATACATGTGTGTGTCTAAATATAGGTTTTTCCACATTCAGTATGCTTTGAAATGGATATATGAGTGTCCATCATGTTGAGAACACACTGTGCAACATGATCAAATGGTCAAGAGTGCCGTATTAAACACAACATAGGTTGTAGATTTAGCTCAATTGGTTTCCACAATAATCAAATAATATTTAGATTTTTTTTACCATTCGAACATAATGACCTTGACAGCAAAATAACATTTAACTCATTCCACTATCTATTTTGTGTGGTTTTAGGACATATGTAGTGTCTATCGTTTATTTAACAACAACAGCTTTCAAGTGAATTATCATATTCCGCCTGTTTTTTTAAACCATCACGGTCAGTGTAGCACACCTCAATGAACATGCTGTCTGCAGAGAAGTCCATCTGGATAACAAAGCTGGAGATGTCCTTACAGTAGCCCACGCGGTTTAGCGAGGGGCCCAAGGTAAGGTCGTAGAGGTCAACCGTACTCTCCACTGAGCCCACTGCCAGGAGGTGTTTGTCTGGACTGAACCTGAGAGGGTCACACAATAGACATAATATATATGGTTTGAGTTATGCCAAGATTAAGCTTAGGGTTATGCCAAATCATGGTTGTGGCTGAGGCGAGGGTTAAGGTTAAACCTAGGAGAGGGGGTGACCTCGACAATTTATTGTTAAAACATGAGGCTGCCTGGATCTTTAATTTAAAGACCCTTGCTCCCCTCGGTCTCAACGTTTACAGACACCTGTGTGTGTCCTTTGACACTATATAAACTAGTGATCTGCAGTGTTTGTCATTATACCCTGATGAAGACAGCGTGTCTGTCAAAACGTTAGATATTAGGCTATTCAATTATTTCATCTGAGCTCCAAGAGTGTGCGGCTCTCCTATTATTTCTCAAGTGAACAGGGATGTGGACATGAAGATAGGGTTCATTAAGGTAGTGGTTGAGGCTAGGGTTCAACTGAGATCTGTACATTAAGCATGGTCAGGGTTGTGGTTGAGGTTTGAACATGGATGTGGACATGTTAGGGTTAGGGTTAGAGTTGTGTTTGATGCTAGGGTTAGGGTTACTGCCAGGATGTGGACATGAAGCTAGGGATAGGTACAGTGGGGCAAAAAAGTATTTAGTCAGCCACCAATTGTGCAAGTTCTCCCACTTAAAAAGATGAGAGAGGCCTGTAATTTTCATCATAGGCACACTTCAACTATGACAGACAAAATGAGGGGGAAAAAATCCAGAAAATTACATTGTAGGATTTTTAATGAATTTATTTGCAATAACAAAAGTTTATGTCAATACTTTGTTATATACCCTTTGTTGGCAATGACAGAGGTCAAACGTTTTCTGTAAGTCTTCACACACTGTTGCTGGTATTTTGGCCCATTCCTCCATGCAGATCTCCTCTAGAGCAGTGATGTTTTGGGGCTGTTGCTGGGCAACACGGACTTTCAACTCCCTCCAAAGATTTTCTATGGGGTTGAGATCTGGAGACTGGCTAGGCCACTCCAGGACCTTGAAATGCTTCTTACGAAGCCACTCCTTCGTTGCCCGGGCGGTGTGTTTGGGATCATTGTCATGCTGAAAGACCCAGCCACGTTTCATCTTCAATGCCCTTGCTGATGGAAGGAGGTTTTCACTCAAAATCTCACGATACATGGCCCCATTCATTCTTTCCTTTACACGGATCAGTCGTCCTGGTCCCTTTGCAGAAAAACAGCCCCAAAGCATGATGTTTCCACCCCCATGCTTCACAGTAGGTATGGTGTTCTTTGGATGCAACTCAGCATTCTTTGTCCTCCAAACAGGACGAGTTGAGTTTTTACCAAAAAGTTATATTTTGGTTTCATCTGACCATATGACATTCTCCCAATCTTCTTCTGGATCATCCAAATGCTCTCTAGCAAAATTCAGACGGGCCTGGACATGTACTGGCTTAAGCAGGGGGACACATCTGGCACTGCAGGATTTGAGTCCCTGGCGGCGTAGTATGTTACTGATGGTAGGCTTTGTTACTTTGGTCCCAGCTCTCTGCAGGTCATTCACTAGGTCCCCCCCGTGTGGTTCTGGGATTTTTGCTCACCGTTCTTGTGATCATTTTGACCCCACGGGGTGAGATCTTGCGTGGAGCCTCAGACCGAGGGAGATTATCAGTGGTCTTGTATGTCTTCCATTTCCTAATAATTGCTGCCACAGTTGATTTGTTCAAACCAAGCTGCTTACCTATTGCAGATTCAGTTTTCCCAGCCGGGTGCAGGTCTACAATTTTGTTTCTGGTGTCCTTTGACAGCTCTTTGGTCTTGGCCATAGTTGAGTTTGGAGTGTGACTGTTTGAGGTTGTGGACAGGTGTCTTTTATACTGATAACAAGTTCAAACAGGTGCCATTAATACAGGTAACGAGTGGAGGACAGAGGAGCCTCTTAAAGAAGAAGTTACAGGTCTGTGAGAGCCAGAAATCTTGCTTGTTTGTAGGTGACCAAATACTTATTTTCCACCATAATTTGCAAATAAATTAATTAAAAATCCTACAATGTGATCTTTTTTTCTCATTTTGTCTGTCATAGTTGAAGTGTACCTATGATGAAAATTACAGGCCTCTCATATTTTTAAGTGGGAGAACTTGCACAATTGGTGGCTGACTAAATACTTTTTTGCCCCACTGTATCTGGTTAAGGGTTAGGGTTGAGCCAGGAAGTAGACAATGGTCTAGTCAAAGTACAAGAGCCCAGCTCCAGGTGGCTCCTATCTCTCCTCAGTTCTTGCCTGATGTCCTGTATGGCAGCACTGCGGTCTCGTTTCTTGGCCCACATCTTAAGTGAGTTGGTGAGGAGGATGATGAACTCCCCATTCTTCATGCCCACAGACACCATCTCCCCATCAGGACTGTAGCTGGCACACTTGGCTGGGTGGCCCAGGCTCACTTTGTTCAGCAGTTTCTATCAAGGAAACAGACAGCAGGGTTTTGAGATAACAAAACATGATACGTAGCCTTAGAATGACCACATACCGTCCTAACTAAATACAGGTGCTAAGGAAACCAAGAACACAAATAAACTGTCATTTGAGATTAAAAAAGTAGTGTTAGTGTTTCTCTGTGTTTCTCTGTGCTGTACCTTGTCGGCCAGGTCCCATATGCGGATGGTTCCGTCGTCACTGGCGGAGATGAACAGGTCTTTAGAGGGGTGGGTTGCCAGGCCCCAGATCTCGCCCTGCATGTGACTGTTGATCAGGATGTTGGACGCAGCGTTCTTCTCCCCCACCTCAATGATCTCACCATCCTTTGTGCCTACCAATATCTTACCCTGGTAGACAGGCACACAAGAAGGTTACTGTTTTTGACCCTTCAAAAACCCTAGTTGAAGCTATAGACGTAAAATAAACTTAACTTGACAGACTAGTTCAAAAAACATGTCACATCTCCCATACTACTACTGTAAAGGTGGCTAAAGCTGCTGGGTAGGCTATGAGCTTCCGAAGGTTGCCACAGTATGGGAAGAAAGCCAGCAAAGCCATTTCCAAACAAATGACTCAGCTATCTTTTTTCGATTGAAAGAATAAGTGATTTATTCGCTGCATTAATACCTTCTCTGATCTTGAATATCCCAACTCTGTAACAAAATGTATGTTCTGTTGCAGTGTAATAAACAAGGAGCAAGTGTGTATGAAAGAGCACCAAATAGATTTTGCAGTTATAAAGGCCCCAAAATTCTGACTCAAAACCAAGTCTTATCTAATGTCTAATCATCAGTCTATCCAATTAGAAGATATTTGTAACTGCAGATGAGAAGGTACCTACATTTTATTTTATGATATCAAATAAAAAGACAATGAATTCTGTTTTTTAAATAATATAGCTAGCTAGTGTACTGTATATTTATTTCCAAAGGGAACTTCAGGGAGTTATTTTCAGGTTTAACATTTGCTGTACGCTTGCTTATAGTCTTTCCCACTGGGGTGTTTGCTGGCTGTGCTGAACTCACCTTGCCTCGACAAACGGACCTCACACACTCAACAGTCTGTCCCGTCTCAAGCTGGAACGCTCGGCAACGTTTCATCTCCTGGTCCCACAGTTTCACTGCACCGCCCTCCTTTGTACTGAGAAAGCATGTGCCGTGCACACACACACACATTTTACTAACCTTGTGGAGGGACACAATTGATTCCTGTTCAAAATCCTATTTTCCCTAACCCTAAACTGGGTCTGTGCCACAACTTGGCCACCCCATTCAAAATGTTCTGGACACGCCACTGAATATACCAGTTGAAGTCAGAAGTTTACATACACTTAGGTTTGAGTCCTTAAAACTAGTTTTTCAACCACTCCACAAATTTCTTGTTAACAAACTACAGTTTTGACAAGTCGGTTAGGACATCTACTTTGTGTATGACACAAGTCATTTTTCCAACAATTGTTTACATACATATTATTTCACTTATAATTCACTATATCACAATTCCAGTGGGTCAGAAGTTTACATACACTAAGTTGACTGTGCTTTTAAACAGCTTGGACAATTCCAGAAAATGATGTCATGGCTTTAAAAGCTTCTGATAGGCTAATTGACATCATTTGAGTGATTTGGAGGTGTACCTGTGGATGTATTTCAAGGCCTACCTTCAAACTCAGTGCCTCTTTGCTTGACATCATGGGAAAATCAAAAGAAGTCAGCCATGACCTCAGAAAAAAATAGTAGAACTCCACAAGTCTGGTTCATCCTTGGGAGCAATTTCCAAACGCCTGAAGGTACCACGTTCATCTGTACAAACACTAGTACGCAAGTATAAACACCATGGGACCACGCAGCTGTCATACCGCTCAGGAAGGAGGCGTGTTCTGTCTCCTAGAGATGAACGTACCTTGGTGTGAAAAGTGCAAATCAATCCCAGAACAGCAGCAAAGGACCTTGTGAAGATGCTGGAGGAAACAGTAAAACGAGTCCTATATCGACCTAACCTGAAAGGCCGCTCAGCAAAGAAGCCACTGCTCCAAAACCGCCATAAAAAATCCAGACTACGGTTTGCAACTGCACATGGGGACAAAGATCGTACTTTTTGAGAAATGTCCTCTGGTCTGATGAAACAAAAATAGAACTGTTTGGCCATAATGACCATCCTTATGTTTGGAGGATAAAGGGGGAGGCTTGCAAGCCGATGAACACCATCCCAACCGTGAAGCACAGGGGTGGCAGCATCATGTTGTGGGGGTGCTTTGTTGCAGGAGGGACTGGTGCACTTCACAAAATAGATGGCGTCATGAAGAGGGAAAATTATGTGGTTATATTGAAGCAACATCTCAAGACATCAGTCAGTAAGTTAAAGCTTGGTCGCATATGGGTCTTCCAAATGGACAATGACCCCAAGCATACTTCCAAAGTTGTGGCAAAATGGCTTAAGGACAACAAAGTCAATGTATTGGAGTGGCCATCACAAAGCCTTGACCTCAATCCTATAGAAAATCTCTGGGCAGAACTGAAAAAGCGTGTGCGAGCAAGGAGGCCTACAAACCGGACTCAGTTACACTAGCTCTGTCAGGAGGAATGGGCCAAAATTCACCCAACTTATTGTGGGAAGCTTAAACAATTTAAAGGCAATGCTACCAAATAGTGATGAAAGAAATAACATATGAAATAAATAATTCTCTCTACTATTATTCTGACATTTCACATTCTTAAAATAAAGTGGTGATCCTAACTGACCTAAGACAGGGGATTTTTACTAGGATTAAATGTTAGGAATTGTGAAAAACTGAGTTTAAATGTATTTGGCTAAGGTGTATGTAAATTTCCAACTTCAACTGTATCATCATCATCATGGACACAAGAGGAGAGTGTTAGCCAGTGGAATTCCAGATGTGATTTTGGTGCTATTGTGTGTTGTTGTTTTGGTTTGATAAGGAATGGTGTTATAAGAGGATCATTGAGTGGATCATCAGTGGTCATGTAGCAGTGCGTTACTCACGGCCTCTCCTTGCCCCCTGTGACGATGAGGCCGTCTCTCAGTGTGGTGTACATGGTGAACACTGGCCCGGTGTGGGCTTTAGCCACGACACGAAGCAGGAAGTGATCTCTCCACACGTACACATCCCCGTTTATGGCACCTGTGAATGTTAGGTTATTCTGGAGGAAGAGAAACCACACAGGTAGGATCACAAAACTTAACATTTATCTCAAATGAATCACAGAAAACATGGTTGATTATATTAGCCTATTAGTCTAGGGTAAATCAAATCCATTAGGGCAGATTAAAGAGTTTAGTAAAAAATGCTGTCAATACTCACAGCACCGAAGGCCACAGACAACATGGTCTGCATCCTGCCGTCCTCCACTGAGCCCACCACTCCCTTTTTATACATGAGAGAGCCTCCAGCCAGTGTCCAGAACTTGATGTGTTTGATGCCAACAGACACAAACTGAGAATCAGAGTCTGGCCGGAACTCCACTACGAAGATCCTGTCTGGATGGCCTCCTTTACTGGTCACTTTAGCACCTGGACAGGGGAACACACACACAAGCACAAACACACTTCTAAGACCTGCTATTTACAGTTTACTGAATGATATCTAACACCATTGTTATGATTAATTATCACAAAAATCCACTTATCACAGACCAATCTAAGCTGTGGCCTACCACCATCTCAGTGTATATTACTAGGGTCAGAATGGCTCACCTTCCTGCCAGCGCCACACAGTGATGGTGTGTTCAGGCTCCACCCCCACAGAGAGCAGCAGCTTGCCTGTGGCGCTGAAGTTGACGTAGCCCACCCCCTTAGTGTGAGAGCAGCGCAGGATGGACAGTGTCTGTTTACTCATTGCGTCCCACACGTGGATGGAGGGGGTGGTGCCTGCAGTACAGAGAAAAAGATCATACTCTGATCAAGTATATAGGGATGCAGCATGGAGCAATAAAGGCCAAATAATTGTCTGTAGTAAATAGAATGTCTCGGCAGAGTCTAGGCTGAATCAATGGAACAATACAGAGGGATAATTACTGGACAAACTAAGGATAGAAAACAGAGGACAGCCCACTGGGAAAACTGTAGGAGAACAGCAAGGAAAGGGTAAACCTATAGGGTAAAACTAGAACACATCAGTACAAGGGGCAATCTGTAAGGTGTTTTACCTGGTAGGTCTGTCACTTCACCTATGGTGTGTGAGCGATGGGAAATTAGGCAGCAAAATAACAATTGAAATCTAAAATGAGTGCTTTTTCAGATGCTGCTGAGGACATTATGATATAAAGCACCAATATAACTAATTCTAGCACCAAATAAAATGAAAATGTGCCAATGCAGACTGAACCGGCATTCTAAGGCATTCAATATCTAGCTCTTTCTCTCATGTGCACACAGTCATCCCACACACGAATGCTACCAATAAGTACATACAAGTACATGCAAAGTACATATAAACACAACCACAATCAAAATAAAATGAAACACGCTCATTCACAGCAGTACAGGACATACCAATCTGTCCTGTAGCGATGACATTTTTGTATTTTGGATGTTGATTGACGGTCAAACAGAGGATATCATCTGTATGTTCCAAGTAGAAACTCTGAGTCCCTGAGGAGAAATAGCATTAAACACAGAGTTCATCTTCATCTTATCATGTACATTCCTATATATATATCACAAGCCCTGAAGTTAATGTTGAGTAGGTTATCCAAAAGTGTGGCCATGTAGCTGTACCGGTGGTGAGGCTGTGCACCATAGCCGTGGCTGCTGTGTGGAAGACAATGTCGGCGCCGTCGTTGAGGTAGTGAAGGTTGTTGCGACAATCAAAGCCCCTGAACCCAAACACGTGGTCCAGCACCAGGTCCTGAAAGTGCACACATCACCGACCAATCACATCCCGCTGTGCACCAAACTGGCCCAACACTGGTTCATAACAAACAGTGAAAATGTAACATGAACATGTAAAATAGGATGGGTACAACATCAGAGTCATTCAGAGTTCACTTTAACACCACTGTGTGACAAACCTCAACAAGCTTCTTCTTTTTGGTGATATTGTTCTTCTGTAGCTTCTCTGGTTGGGGAGCAGCTCGGCTAACAGGAGGCCTGCAGAGAGTAAACAGGTAGAACTGCCTCACACAGCTGATATATTGGACAAATATATTAACATGTCTCCCACAGAAATTCAAAAGAAAAAAACCCAAGTCATGTTTTCTCAGAACAATTTCATTATAGGACACAGCAATGGCACATAAAGGACAGATTAGGCCAAGTTCTAAAGGGGCTGTCTGGTCTGACATGAGGCAGATAGAAACAAAGAGAGGAAGAAATAGAAAAGAGGGCATGTGAGAAAGAGTAGAGGAGTAAACTGCAGCTTGAGCAACTCAAGAGAGAACAAAACAGCTGCAATCAGTCATATCACTCTGAATAGAAACATTGTTAAGCATTGCTACTGTATATCATTGCTTGTTCATCACTCATAATAGGCCTTACTGTTTATAAATACAAAAATTCAGTGTGCCCCATGACACTATAGATACTACACAATGTCTACAGACAGATTCAGTGCTACATATAATGGAATAAATTGCATACATCAAATGAAATTGTCCTATTACATTTTCCACATTTATGAATTTTTGGCCAGCCGCTGCACACACACATATCACCAAGGTGACACATCACATTCACAACATCAACAAGCGTCAACTTTCACATAAGGATTCCACCAATAATGACACATCACACCAGCTGGCTGAGGTTACATTTAACATGTATGGCAATGAGCCACAGAATGAAATTCCACTCAGTCAGTCTAGGAGCTCTGCACTGCCGCCTGCTGCACACGTACATCTGCCTCTCGGTGAGGCTTCCCTGAATTTCCTTCTCTCTCTCTCCGTCTCCCCCTTACTGTGATTGTTTTCAATAAATGTTTTATAAAAGAAATAAAATCGCTTCATAAGAAAGACCAATTTCTCAAGTAAGAATTTTGCTAGGACTGTCTGGGAGTGGTCTGAGTGGGGAGGGGAAAACTGAAAAATAGCTGTTATTGGCAGAGAGTTTTGGAACTCTTTCTTATTGGTCTATTAACTAATTTACCAACTGGTGATGTCACCTGGCAGGCCAAAACTCCATCCCAACTCAACAGGCTTAAACATTCAGGTGGTTTTTCAAACAGCTCTTACACTGAAAGGGCATTAACATAATTTTCACAATTTCACAGTATTATTCCAGTCTCATAGTGTGGAAATACATTATATAGAAAACAGGAAAATCACTTGGTTGACTGCACTGGTGGAATTCCACCTTCATTAAAAATTAAGTTATGGGATGTGTTGTAAAATTAGATTTCCTAGATGGTGTTGGTTACCACAGTGATGTGGCCTTGCTGAGACCTGAGGTCCATGGTCACACTTAGGGTTTAACAGACTGATCTTGTTAAACATCTGAATTATATTGGGGTGGCACGTAGCCTAGTGGTTAGAGAGTTGGACTAGTAACCGAAAGGTTGGAAGATCGAATCCGTGAGCTGGCAAGGTAAAAATTAGTTGTTCTACCCCTGAACTAGGCATTTAACCCACTGTTCCTAGGCCATCATTGAAAATAAGAATCTGTTCTTAACTGACTTGCTTAGTTAAATAAATATCAACACTATTGTTATCTGACACAAAAACACAGGGCCATTAGAGGAAGAATAGAAGTTATTGCTCCTAAACATAGACAGAGAGAGTCTACAAATTAACAGAGAAACACACATTAAAGTAGACGTTGAGGTTAAAATCCCACAGGAGGTTGAACAGTGCAATGACGATGCAGAAGGATTGGTTATACAGCGCCACCACTGTGTGCGTTTATTAGATTGATGTATTAAGGATCCACATTAGAGGTATTATTGATATGTTTAAACCACGAGCTGTCTGTCTAAACGACTGGCACACAGCTCAGACACCCATGCGTACCCCACAAGACATGCCACCAGGGGTCTCTTCACGCAGTTGCCTTGTATAACTACAACCATGTCAAACGGTTGCACAAGACAAGGTTCCAGGTCACTGATAAAGCACTATAGCCCAAAGGTGATAGCTGTGATCACATACATACATAGCTTACACTCCTTACAGCTGACAGACACTACCGTTCTTCTCTGTTTGTCCGAACAGCACTTTATAAGCATTGTCTGGATGATCTTGCATGACAGGGAGTTAATATTTCCAATCTTTTCATTTCTCCTGTTTCATTCTGAAATCAGACTCCCTCTTCCCCATATGTTTTAACCATTTTTTTGGTGACGATGTCTACATGCTCTGAAATGAGTTCAATCAGCATATCAGAGTGTAGCGTTGCCACACACAACACCACAGATTGAATATCTGCACAAGTGTAGTAACTAACTCCTGCGGACTGATTGCAACATTTTTCATGCTGAGCCAGGATTGTATGATCACACAGTGACATGAACTGGGAGTCTGGGACGTTGTCTAATTCCATGTCTCTATCTGAACAGAAAAAAAGAAGATGAAAAGAAGAATCCGCCCCCTGGGTGTGAAACTCTGCAGTCTGGATGCAAAGATGCAGTTGTGTTCAGATGGGAACGAGATGAGCCGACTGTCACCATGCAGGACAAACATACAGAACAACAGAACATCACAGAGAAACAGAGACACACTTGGACCTGGAGCCACAGTTTACACACAGTGTGATAGACACAAGTAGCTCACTTTACCTGGATCCCCTTGAGAGCAGTGGACAGAACCAAGTGAGAGGTTTAGAGGACACAGGTCAGAGCCCGAGGGGACTCACTATACTACAGTATAGCTATAAGGCTCATGCAACAAGCAACCTGGAGAGCTTTTTGCCCATCATTTTTGCCTGCTGCAAACCATGCTCTGACTGTTAGCATACTGTCAGCATGCCAGAAAGAGAGAGAGACTGCTCAGAGGAGAGGTGTGGAATGAGAGTGTCCCAGTCTAAAGAGCAATAAGGGGAGGGGGTCATACACTGGGGTCCCTGTGCAAACTGTGCAATAGCACTCCTATGAGAGGGGGGAGGAGGAGGGGCACAGGGAGAGAGAAATGCGTCAGTGCCTCCATCTCATCACCCAAGGGTTTATGGGAAAACAAGGTCCTGCGATGTCTGGGGCCCCACAAGAGGGAGTGAGGAAGTGAGAGGGGGAGAGACAGAAACAGAAAGGTCTCCTCCAGCACCACTTGGTAGATCATTACTGTACTCTTAGTGCTCTCTACACCCAAAAACAAAATATATTGTTGTGATACAAATGACACAAAAGTGAGAATCTGAAATAAAATGTGTTACTCATGCAATTCCCATGGCTTTCATGTTACTCAGAATTTGAGGAGTTTGAGCAAGCTGAGTGATATTAGGACCCATAGGCTATGGGAGGTTATGCCCATAGTCCAAATAAATAGATGACTACAAAATGTTTCAGACCTGGCTCCTGTAGTACCATTATAGGACATAAATGAATAAACAAACACTTTTAAAATTACAGGTACATTGGTTAAATAGGAATAAACACAGATCTGTTTTTCTTCCATTCTGTTGAAATAACAACACCATACTCTATTGAATGTTAGATATTCTAGCTTCTGCCCACTCTACTTCTATCCTTGTCCTGCACATCTAAAGCCCTGTTTATAAACCTGGTTCTAATATGTTTCCTTCGTCCTACTCTTGTCCGTTTACACTTTACAATCAGATCTCAATGTGCCTTTTAATCATCTACACCAGTCTAACAATGTGGGCACAATCAGAATGTGGACAAGATCAGGACAAAGGATGCATGTTAGCACCAGGTATAAATGGGACTTAATGTATGGGAATACCACCCACATCCACATCCCATAGCTAGCACAGAATGTATGCATTAGGTCATACTTACTTGACAATGCCCTGCCTCCAAAGGAATGCAAGTTAAAACACAATAGAGATATTAGGTGTTTCTGCAGACAGAGGTGTGCCCCAGAGTCATGGGGATCACAGATAGTAAGGTTGAGGGGACAAATCAGCATGTTACCATGGAGCTGACTAACCCCAGAGAATACAGTCTGTTATACATTCATCAAGGACTAGGAGCGCACTACTGAACACTCAACTCTAATGGTGTAGTAGACAATGGAGGTCATAGGGCAACAATTGACCCTATTAGCTATAATATCAGGGTTTGTAGTAACTGCATATCATTATATGCAATCACTGTTTATTGGTGCCTATAGAGAGGATATCTAGCTACAGTACTGCTTAATGGGGTTAGTACTGTGCAAACATACAAATTGCTGAATTAAGTGTACACAAATTATAAAGGGATGGATAAAATAATCATACAATTTTATTGTAAATCATGCAAAGTGTATACTGCATTGGATTTTTCACAACAATACTTCTACTTATTGTACATACCACACACACACACTCACTAGAGTATATACTCTATACAGTCTCATAGCAACTGAGCTCATACCAATGATACTGTTATGTGTAGACCACATATCGGTATCATAGCAACATATATCACACAGAAGCGCCAGAGAGCACACCTGCTATACATGCACATAACATTATGCAATACATTGACTAGATTCCTACACAAGCCACAAATACATGCTCATGCAATCTCATACATCTACCACATAGATTATGACCCAAACACGTACATCCAACAATCCACAAATAGATGGACAACATATAAAACATGCACACAGCATACAATATCAACGGGCTACACCCACAATACATGCCAAGGACAATCCATCGTATCATAGCAACAGAGCTGACTAATATAGAGAGAGTATTGGAGAGAGAGTACACACATACAGTGCAGAAGGACATTACACGGAAATGGTGATAACTATCTTTATATGTGCATAGAATAATGTCTCTTTTTGTAAAAACAAATTAGTTAAGTAGTACAGATTGGTAAGATAGACATTATAGACTACTCTACCTATCAAATGATTAAATCAGGCATCATACTCCATTTGAAATAGCCTAACATGAAAAAACACCCCAAGCAGCCTTCCCTTACTCTGCAAATGATGTCAGCTCAGCACTAAAAAGTCAACTCACTCTGTATCATAAAAGCAAGACCAACATCTATATCCGTGCCAATCCTACAATGACCACCTCTGAGGCTTTACAAAAGGATACATACAGTAGATGTCAGTTATACTCAAACAACACCATGATGTATATTGATAGGTAGGAGGTAACTAAAGTTGTATCAAATAACAAAAAAGACAGGTGCAGTTTCTGTTTCTGACACCAGAGGGCTCTATAAGCATTCCTTTAAGCAATAAGGCCAGAGAAGGTGTGGTATGTGGCCAATATACCACTGCTAAGGGCTGTTCTTTAAGCACGACACAACGAGGAGTGCCTGGACACAACACTTAGCCATGGTATATTGGCTATATACAACAAACCCTTCGATGTGCCTTATTGTTATTATATTATTTTAGGGCTCCCGAGTGGCGCAGGGGTCTAAGGCATTACATCTCAGTGCTAGAGGTGTCACTACAGACCCTGGTTTGATTCCAGGCTGTATCACAACCGGTTGTGATTTGGAGTCCTATAGGGCGGCACACAATTGGCCCAGCATCATCTGGGTTAGGCCGGGGTAGGCCATCATTGTAAATAAGAATTTGTTCTTAACCGACCTGCCTAGTGAAATAAATAAAAATATATAAACTGGTCACCAACGTAATAAGAGCAGTAAAAATAAATGTTTTGTCATACCCATGGTATATGGTCTGATATATCACAGCTGTCAGCCAATCAGCATTCAGGGCTTGAACCACCCGGTTTCAAATGAGAGATAATCATGGTGTTGGCTGCTGATGGCAGTCTGATTAGGATCAAGATGTTAATACAGTCTTTTGAGGCCTAAAACAACAGCTAAAACTTGACAGTTTTTTAAATTGTCACTGCTTCAGACTTTTAAATTGTTTTAAATCTACACTCAACACAACAGTCAGGAGTCAAGACACACTCTAATGTTTAAGCTCTATCACTTTGAATGACAACAACCAGTCCAAACACAGAAGCTGGCATGGGGGTGTACCTTTCCTCTGCCGACACCTCCTTCAATTGCTGGTGGGGTTTGATGCCACACATGTCCCGGATGCTGACAGCATAGATCTTAGTGGTGTAGTCAATGCTCTTCTCCCTCGCCACATCACTGTCATACCCTACAGACACGCCCACAGGAATAGACTCAACCAATTAGAGGCTTTTGTGAAAAGTAGGATTTGATCAAGATCGCTTTGTATGTGTTTGTTGAGAATGTTGTATTAGAGTTGTACTGTATGAATCAGTAGTCTAAAGGCTGGCGTTTACCTCCGTCCTCCTCAATGTCATCGTCTGACTCCTCACTGTCCACAGGGTTCTCCCTGTGACCCTCTCCGGTTCTCTCCAGGGCCCAGATCATCAGCGCTGTGTCAGCTCCGCCGAGCGTCAGTAGCATGGCATCATCTTGTCCCCATCGAACATTGGTTACATGGGCACTGTGACCCATGTACTTCTTGAAGCGGGCATACTGACCCTGAGGAGGGAGCAGACAGAGCACACGAAAAAACAAGAGACAACATTGGACTTGAATTAACAACAGAGTCATGTGCGTTGGGGTCAATTCCATTTCAGTTCAAGAGAGTAAAATTGAATTGACATCTAGTGCCTGTCTCACCCTGGCTGGATAGCTGAAGAGCTTGAGGAAGCCAAAGTCATCTCCCGTAGCAAGCAGCTTCTTGTCTTTGGTGAGCGAGGCAGCGTTGACGTATGTGATGTCACTGTGGGTGGGCCAGATCCCCTCACAGGTGGGGCCCAGAACACACGTCCAGGTAGCCCACTCCATCTTCTCTATCTGACAGGCGGAAACATGAATGCACACACACACACACACACACACCGTGTTTAACACTGCCTCATGCTTTTATGGGGTGTCCATTAATATTTGATGTCTAGCTGGGAAAAATTACAAGAAAATTGCAATCTCAGTTGGGTCTCTTACCTCAGCATTTCGTATGGTTTGTCTCTTCCCTCTTGGGGCTTCAAAGAATAATTGCTCTTTGGCACCTGAATTTACTTGCAGCAATTTACCTATAGAAAAAATAACAATCTCAGAATCAAAAGACAAAATAGAACTTGTATCTACAGAGTACTAATAGGAATCCATGCTCTGCTCCCAATTACACCATAAACTCACCACGAGAGTCCCAGTCTATATGAGTGATATAGCTGGAAGCTCCTTTACAGATTCCCACCCTCTTGCTGGACAGCACATTGTAAATATCCACAAAGTTATCATGAGAGGCCACAGCGAGGTATTTACCAGCATCTAAGGAGGAAGCCATAGAACAAATAATTAATACCTCAGCCAGGTGGGCGAAAATGCTAATCTGTGAAACCTCACTTCATATTTTAGGAAAGGTTTAACTCAAATGAACATTACTAAAAAAATACCTATGCATATTAGCAGTGTTATGAAATACAGACAACAATGAATGGACATTTTAATGATAAGTCAGTTGTCAAAGGTCAAAGGTTACCTTGTGAAAACCTGACGTCAGAGATGGACTCCTTCCTGTGATGGAAAGACACCAGGTCCTCCAGGGTGTCAGAGTTCACCACCAGAAAACTACCATCATTGAGGCCCACCGCTAAGGCTTTCCCATCAGGGGAGAAGGCACAGCATCTTCCACCTGATACACACACACACAACGCACACACACTTATACACTTCCAAAATGGAGATACAGACATAGACTGACAGACACAAAAACAGAAGGTGACACTGGAGTGCCTTATGTTTGTTGATGATCATGGGAATTAATGACTCGCTTAATGACTCATTAGTTGATGAAGATAAACATTCAGCAGTACCTTTTTTAAGTTTGCGAACGGCCACCATGCGGTGGTTGGTGGAGAGCTCCCATATCCTCAGGGTTTTGTCGTCACTCACTGTGGCACATATGGGGAGCAGGGGGTGAGCAGCAAGACCCCACACCTCGCCTTCCATGTGACCCTGTAACCATAGCAACAGACAGACACACACACACACAGCTGTCAGTCAGTCAGTTGACACGCCCTGACCTACACCTAATCTATTTGACACACCTGTCACCCACAAAATCCCTTGGCATTTTTCTCAGGACAATACATTGTGCTCATATTGAAGTGGGGTTTGAGTGTGAGACGGTACTTTTGAGACAAAACAAAAGCCCAATCGATCGCATCTCAGATAGCTGCAGTCATTCTACCCAACAACACATCCATACTGATCCTTCAAAACCCATCCCTATCAGCTCTGTTCACCATGGCAACAGAGCACAGGTACCTGACCGCTAGGGAGTCTGGAAGGCTCTGACTCTGAGCTTTAAGAGTTGGGCCACACCCATAGGAGGGAACTACCACAGAGATACACTGACAGTCAGAAACACACATGCATGCAAGGAAACATATGCGCGTGCGCAAGCACGCGCGCACACACACACACACACACATACACACACACACACACACACACACACACACACACACACACACACACACACACACTACAAACTACAGTAACTGTCATCTACAATGCAGCACTACAGAGCAGGGATGGGAAGTTCAGCTCTTTTCGTCTTGTTCAGTCAAAAGAACAAATCTTTTGACTCATTTTGTTCATTTGAGTCAGTAATGCCCAGAGCACGCAGGACCCCCTACCTGCAAATGATGAGCTGAAAACTCGAAAGAGTCATGATTCTACAAGCTGTCATTTGTGATTGAGACTTACAAAAGTGTGCTTTAAACAATGTACATGTGTTGATTGCTAGGCATACAAACAAAATCATTTCTTGATACATTTGAAACAAGGTCTAGTTGTGGCCGCTACTGGACTAGACTGTGAACGAGATCTTGGCAGAATGCATTGCTTGACTGCTGTGAGGGTGATAATCAGAATATCGTTTGCGAACTGCAGCACCCAAGCAGCCCCCAGGCAGCACCCAAGCAGCCCCCAGGCAGCACCCAAGCAGCCCCCAGGCAGCACCCAAGCAGCCCCCAGGCAGCACCCAAGCAGCCCCCAGGCAGCACCCCAAATGATTTGTTCTTGAGTTGGAGTTTGTTGAGCAGATGCTGTGTGTATGTTTTGGATCTATGAAGCTGTGTCCATCATAACATTTAATAATCAATTGATTGCATTCATTATAGCACAATGTGATCAATTAACAGTTCTAAACTTGTCTTTTTCTCAAATCTTATTGGTCACATGCTTCGTAAACAGGTGTAGACTAATAGTGAAATGCTTACTTACAGGCCCTTCACAACAATGCAGAGAGACAGAAAATAGAGAAACAATTGAAAAGTAAAACACGTCATAATAAAAGCGCCAGCATTGGTTTGAGGTGGGGAATAGACAGCTATAAAAAATACAGATGAAAACTCTCTTGGTAAATAGTGTGGCCTACAACTTACCATGAGCAGAACCTCAAGACGTCCTTAATAATGAGAGATTGTGCACCAGCTGTCGTTAACCGACCCCCCCCCCCCCAACCTTACCCAACGCTAAAGTCATGACGATGCATAGAAAAACCAGCTAGATGTATATTACCCATGTTCTTGTTATCCATGTTCAGCCACAAAACATAGGATATTACTTTTCTTCAGGTCCCGTTGATAGGCTAGTCTTGAACGGAGCTCGTCCAGTTTGTTCACCAGTGATTGTACGTTCGCCAATAGAACGAAGGTGTCACGCCCTGATCTGTTTCACCTGTTCTTGTGATTGTCTCCAACCCCTCCAAGTGTCGCGTATTTTCCCTAGTGTATTTATCTCTGTGTTTCCTGTCTCTCTGTGCCAGTTCCTCTTGTATGTTTTCAAGTCAACCAGAGTGTTTTCCCGTGCTCCTGTTTTCTATTCTCTTTTTCTAGTCTTCCCGGTTTTGACCCTTGCCTGTTTTTCTGGACTCCGTACCGGCCTCCCTGACCCTTCTGCCTGCCCTGACATCGAGCCTGTCTGCCACTCTTTACCTCTTGGACTCAGAATCTGGTTTTGACCTTTTGCCTGTCCACAACCATTCTCTTGCCTACTCCTTTTGGATATTAATAAACAGCAAAGACTCTAAACATCTGCCTCTTGTGTCTGCATCTGGGTCTCTTATCTTATGTGCCCTTATAGTACGAACTGGCCATGACAGACCCAGCAGACTTGGACCAGCTCCGCCATGCTGTCTCCCTGCAGGGAGCCACCATTGGGAGACATGAGAAGCTGTTACAGGACCTTCTGGAAGGGCTCTGTTCCTTGACGGAACGCCACGACCAAGGGTTTAAGGATATTATGGAGCAAATCAGGGAGTTAGCTCAGAGGCTGCCTGCCACCTCTAAGAAATCCCAACCACCCAGTATTTTTTTTTCCTATTAGTGGTGAGCTTGTACAGCCTACCCCGGCTCCCCGAGAACCCCGCCTGCCTGACCCTTCTGCCTGCCCTGACATCGAGCCTGTCTGCCACTCTTTACCTCTTTGATTCAGAATCTGGTTTTGACCTTTTGCCTGTCCACGACCATTGTCTTGCCTACTCCTTTTAGATATTAATAAACAAAGACTCTAACCATCTGTCTCCTTTGTCTGCACCTGTGTCTGGCCTTGTGCCCTTATAGGAGGGTAGAGGCAGATATTTATTTGCCTCTCTTACACCGTCTTTTCCGTTTCCGAGTCTCTGGGATTAGGGCCTGGTCCAAAGTTAGTGATCACTGCTCTGATGTCCAGAAGTGTTTTTCGGTCATAGCGGAAACATTATGCACAAAACAATGTAAGATCAGTGCAAAAAACACAAATGGTCAGGAGCCAGTAAAACAGCAGGTATCCATTGCAGCACCATTCTTGGGTTGTTGGTTGGAGCAGGTCTCCTGAGCCACTGAGCCGGAGGACTGCGTATTAACCCTGCTGTAGAATTAATTGCGGCCAGCAAATCAAACGAACGACTAAAACGAATGAGTCCCTCAGAAAAACGAATCATGACTCTCATGTCAGTAAAACTAATTGTTCGCAAACTGCACATTACTACTACAGAGGCCATACACAAGCCTTGTGCACACAGGCGAGGAAAGAAACGTGACAGGTTTGACAATAATAAGGAAGAAGGTATTGAGATATTAAGCTATGAACTATTCCTCAACTGGGCTGGATAATCCAGAGGGGGAACACAGAGCTTTTCGGAACCAGCCAAGCGGCAAACTGTTAAAGCCTGCCTCAGATATGCAAAGATATATTTCCGACTGCATTCCCTGAGTGGTGAACACAGGAAATAGGGAAGAAGCCAACAAATCCAGAAGCCTGAGTAGGTGGAGAACAGACAACACTTGAGGGCTGCTGTTTTACTGCAGGATGCTGCTGTAAAAATGTCTCTAACACGAATTGGGAAAACCAAGTAGAATAAGTAAAACACACCACCCTAGGTGTTTCAGCTGTACGCACACACGCAGTCACAGGCACACAGACACACACACAAACAAACCCACTACCTGGACCAGCAAGGTCATGGGTCCACTCTTGTCGATTTCAAGTATTTCTCCGTTCTTGGTTCCCACCAGGATGTGTCCGTGTCCCAGAGTTATGGCACGGATGGAGGGGTTGTCCTCCAGGAGTAGCCCTGGGACACACACACAAATAGCACTGTAAAGACTTACAGTGCTAAATCCTCCCAGATCGATAGCAGCAGATCCATGTGAAATATAACTGCAATTCCACATGAGGCCAAGAGATGGCAACACTAAATGTAGGAGGCAAAAGTGGTCAATGATGGTTACAGTATCTATTGAATGTTTATGGTCAAATTTCAAACACATTATGCTTCCTGGTAGAGATATGTGCTTTACATGGTCAGTGTGAGCTTCAAGAGAGAACTACAGCACTTCTCAGACAGTGTTTCTGAATCTGTCATAGACTCTTTCAGTTACTGTAGGGCAGAGAGTGTTATCCTACCTTTAGATCCCGGGGAGAGAGCTGCTCTCTTGATGGCGTAGGTCTTTAGGCACCTCTCAAACATGTCGTCCCACAACTCCACCACTCCGTCCTTCCCACCTGTCACAAAGCCCTGGAGGGAACAACAGCAGAGGGACGTCACCCAGTGTACTCCAACTCTGACAATCACACTGAGGAAAACTTTCAGTGATGAAGGCCGGATGAGACAGGGGCTCTGACCTACACTAATCTTCTGCCTGACATCTTCTCAAGAGGTCTGTCTGAACTGCTGAAGTATGCTAGGGGGTCAGTTTGTCTTGAAACTGAGAATGTAGTGTTGGATGATGAAGTGCATGAGGAAAGTATGGATGGAAAAAAAATGAAAAATACTGTCTTTCGCTGACATCTTTCCCAACACACAGAATCAGCAGGGAATTACAATTACTATTCTATTAGCAGGCAGGGCCTGTCAAGGATTTGAAGCAGCAGCAACAACAACAACACATCAGGAATTCAGTGGAGGTCTCTACCAGGAATGGCCTCCCAGCATCACATATATAGTACCAGTCAAAGGTTTGGACACAGCTACTCATTCAAGGGCTTTTCTTTATTTTTACAATTTTCTTCATTGTAGAATAATAGTGAAGACATCAAAACTATGCAATAACACATATGGAATCAAGTAGTAACCAAAAAAGTGTTAAACAAATCAAAACATATTTTATATTGTATATTCTTCAAATTAGCCACCATTTGCCTTGATGACAGCTTTGCACACTCTTGGTATTCTCACAACCAGCTTCACAAGGAATGATTTTCCAACAGTCTTGAAGAAGTTTCAACATATGCTGAGCACTTGTTGGCTGGAAAAGCAGCCAACAAAAAAATGTGCCAAGGGAAGCCAGCTTGGATTTTGGCATCACTCCTATAACTAAATCCCATTGGGAGAATGCATCATTGACAGAAAAACTTGAATTGTTGCATATCTTTGTGTTGTTGTCCTCCGGTGCCTTGCTAGCTAAAATCATCCCTTTCCTAAATTAGATGGAGATAGAGATTTGGACTTGTGATTTTACTTAATTCTCCATACTGGTCAATGATTATAACAGCGATTCTGATCCAACCATTAAGTCATACATTGTTGTGCCTCTGGCCTGAGAGGATGGAAGTTCAATATGTAGCTAGATGTAGAAGACTAATGTTAACTAGCTAACACTGACCATGAATGGAAGTTAGGCTAGCGAGCAAGCATTTTAGCCAGGTAGCCTTGGACAACAAAAAATAACTGTACTGTATGACAGAGTGATAAACTGTTTCGTCAACATGAAAGAGAGGAGGATGGCATTGGCGTTTCTCTACAAGTAGGGTGAGTCAACATGTTTTTCTACATGCATGAACGAGCGCGCACACACACATACACACAGAAATTAGAACCATGGACAGCCACATGATATTTAGCTTACGTTGGTTGGACTAAATTGTTTTTTGTATCTTTAAGTTGTCCCTGTATTAGACTAAGCAGAGGTGATTTGATGATGTTGAAATGTTGAAGTTGAAAGCTTCTGTTGTCTTTGTGATCAATCAGCCTTTGATATTATTGACCATCACCTGTTGTTGAAAAAACACATGTGTTATGGCTTTTCAACCTCTGCCACATCGTGGATTCAGAGCTATCTATCTAATAGAACTCAAAGGGTTTTCTTTAATGGAAGCTTCTCTAATGTCAAACATGTAAAGTGTGGTGTACCGCAGGGCAGCTCTCTAGGCATTCTACTTTTTTCTATTTTTACCAATGACCTGCCACTGGCCTTAAACAAAGCATGTGTGTTCATGTTTGCTGATGATTCAACCAAATACGCATCAGCAACCTCAACTAATGAAGTCACTGAAACCCTTAACAAAGGGTTTAGGTCTGTTTTGGGCTGGGTGGCCAGTAATAAACTGGTCCTGAACATCTCTAAAACTAAGAGCTTTGTATTTGGTACAAATAATTCCCTAAGTTCTAGACCTCAGCTGAATCTGGTAATGAATGGTGTGGCTGTTGAACAAGTTGAGAAGACTAAATTACTTGGCGTTACCTTAGATTATAAACTGTCATGGTCAAAACATATAGATTCAATGGTTGTAAAGACGGGGAGAGGTCTGTCCGTCATAAAGAGATGCTATGCTTTTTTGACACCACACTCCAAAAAAACAGGTTAAGCTGTAGCTGGCCCAAACAGAGCAGCACGTCTTGCTCTTCATTGTAGTCAGAGGACTGAGGTAAATACTATAAATACTATGCAGGCCAGTCTCTCTTGGTCAAACAGATGGTTTGCAGGAGTTTAATGCCATTCCATTTTCTCCATTCCGGTCACTATTATGAGCCTTTCTCCCCTCAGCAGCCTCCACTGAGGCCCCTCCACCAATGTTACAGTTTGAAAGGACTCAATATTTTGGACAAAAATTGGACCAATGTAACTAAGGCTGAGAAGGTCAATACAATAAAACTAGCAAGGGCAATGATCACAAGTCAGTCATGCTCATAAGGTGGCTAATAGGTCAGTGTATCTATTTATGTAGCTATTTATTTAGCAAGCTAAAAGCACAGAGCCTACCGTCAGCTAGCTAGCTGCTGGGAGGATGTCATGTCATTGGAGGAGTGGGTGAGTGATCAACTTTTACCCTCACTGTTTTTCGGTGGCTACAGCTAGAGATGCAGGTGTCATTTGGTTAGCTAGCAAGGAATGAGAATCGTTTTGCTAGCTAGATAGCTATGCTGAACTGTCTGTCTCTATGACATTTACAATATTGCATCAATATTCAAATTCGATCTCCAGCTGTCCCATAGTAATGAACGTGTCAGGAGTCGGGATGAGGCAGACGGGCAGGCAGTTTTTTCCAGCCAGTCGAAATCATGAATCTGCATAATTTTTATGGATATATACAAAGAACTATCAATAGAGAACAGGTAAAACGGAACAAAGTGCAGCTAGTTTGCAGTCTTTTCAGCTTCAGTTCGAAGGGATTGTGTTAGTTGTGTTGTTGGCTAGCTCCTCTGAATAACAGTGTCCTGACGAGAGAGCACATTTTCTACACCAGGCGAAATCGCGCATTATTAGCTCAATGTAGTGGATCTATCCAAATAAATGTCACTAGAAAACAGAAAATGCAAATGCTGACTTGACTGTAAGTTGGCCATAGTTGGCTCACTAGCAAGCAAGGGATAAGAACATTACCAGCCAGTATGGCTATGGAACATTTAGAACGAACGACTGGCTGGCGTCCATAGATATAGAACAAAAAGACTGAACGACTGGGTTGCATCTCTGTCAACCGGACCGATTGAACGAACGACCAGCCGGCTTTGCTAGCAACCCTAGATTTGTGTCGGGACTGTATCTTGTAGAAGGATGAAATAGTATATATAAATTCATCAAAATAAAGTTTTTAATGAAAATATGTCAATCATTATTTGAATATGTTGGTAACTTGTTATATTTAAGTGATAATGCCCTTGAAGCCAGTGTCTGGAGGATATATTGGCATGTTAGGCCAGAGGGCCGGCAAACCCGTGCCAATATATCCTCAAAACACCGGCTTCGAGGGCATTATCACTATTATTGAAATGTGAGATAATGTCTAGATGCTTTTTATAGTGGCGATCAAGTTTATAAATTGCCTGGCTGGGCTGATGAGACAGTGGATTGCACAGTCAGATGGAACAGAGTAAATAGGCATTTTAACGTCATAGATTTAGCCGGTGGTAACTTGTGGAATAGGCACCGGCTGAAATATTTACACTAAGTGGGTGTTGGGAAGCCACTGAGTACAACAACAGCCATTCCCAATTGTCATTGGTCAAAATAACCATGCAATTATTATTATATTATGATTATTGAGATCATGATTATAAGATGAGCGGAAACTAGTTGACCAACAGTTAGTTGAAAGCAGACAGGGCTGATATCCAGTACAGAACCTTGTCCAGGGAGTACATGGCGAACACAGGTCCGTCGTGGGCCTTGATGGTCTTCAGCAGCATGGGTTCCTTCCAGACATATATGTCCCCTGTGGCGGCTCCAGAGAATACCAGCTCGTCTGTCCGACCATAACACACGGACATCATCGTCTCCAGTTTCCCCAGGCTCCCAAAGATGCCTCGCTTGAACATAAGGCCCCCACCTTCAGAGACAGCACACCGTTAGAAAATCAGACATACATTAATTGATTTCAATAAACATACCATGCCTGACAAGCTAAATAGTTGTTCATAAGAAGAATTACAGGGCGGATCACTTTCCTGTGTGAAAACACCTATGGAACTATATTTTTCTTAAGGGTAGCTTTAGTGTAGCTGATTTTTTTTCTAGTGTGAAGTAATTGGTAGCTTGGTAAACTATATTTTCAGAGTAGCTTCCCCAACACTGCTGATGGTATGAGAGAGACAGCCAGGGAGAACAGGAGGGCACACCTGTATGCTGCCAGAACTTGATGTGTTTGATTCCCACTGTGACCAGCTTGTCCATGAGGATAGGATTACACTTCACCACAAACAGCTTGTCTTTGTGTCCCCTGGGAATAACAGAGACATAATATCCACTTCACATTCTGTCAGCTCAAATACATGGAGCCCTAAGTTTTTCCTGGACATGTAATGTGGTCAGGAAAAAACTCCTAACTGATTCTACAAATGTGTTATCATTAAGACAACAAACCTGAGTCCAAGTAGAATTTGATGTCTTTCAAATACTTTGAGCACTTGATTGAGCCTGCCTGGATTGTCAGACTTTTAGGACTATACCATAAGTTCCATTGTGCCAGGTAAGCTCAATTCAAGCGCAGCTAAAGTATTTGAAAGAAAAAATTACAATTTGAACCCAGCTTAGCTGAACTATTCTATAAAACCCTGTTTTTGTAATAACTCTAAATGTCTAAATGCACACCCCCACTGATCACACAATTAGTAGCTATCAGCCAGTGTGAAAAAGCTTTTAGTACCTTGCGGTGGCCAGCTTCTCCCCCTTCCTCCAATCCCACACGATGATAGAGTGGTGTTCATCAATGCCCACTGAGACCAGGCTCTTCCCATCCGCTGCACAGAAACAACAAGCTACTCTTAGTTTGACATCTTAACAGACATAGGGACAGAACACCCATGGACAACACATTTACAAAATATGATTAAAAAAATTAGGAAGCATTATGGGCTTTGATCATTCAATAGGCTTGTATTGATATTACATTCTGATAATGACATAAGTTACATGCCCAGGAAAATACATAGCCATACCAGAGAAATCAAGGGCACAAACGCCTTTCTGGTGAAAGCCCTTGAGCAGGGAGAAGCACTTCAGGGTTTGGATGTCCCACACATGGATGGCTGGGTCCCTGCCAACCTGGATTCATTCACGAAGAGGTGATTAAGATCAGTGTGTGTGTGTGTGTGAGAGAGAGAGAGAGAGAGAGAGAGAGAGAGAGAGAGAGAGAGAGAGAGAGAGAGATTTTACATGTGTACCTGTCCAGTGGCTGCATAGTCTTTGAGTGGGTGTACAGTCAGGCTGATGATGTCATCATCGTGGCCCAGGTAAAACCTCTGACTGTGTTGCTCTCTGTTGTAGACCACGCCCACCGCTGCCACATGGTACACCACCTCCCCCGCCTGGGTGTAGAACAGGTTGTTCCTGCAGTCGTAGCCGCGGTACCTACACACACACACACACACACACACACACACACACACACACACACACACACACACACACACACACACACACACACACACACACACACACACACAGAAATAGGTCACACCAATAAACATAATTCTACTATATTAAGGGGAGTGAAAGCCACTTACAGTGCATTCGGAAAGTATTTAGAACCCTTCCCCTTTACCACCTTTCTTACGTTACAGCCTTATTCTAAATGTATTAAAGAAATGTTTTTCCTCATCAATCTACACACAAAACCCCATAATGACAAACTGAAAACAGATTTTTTTTAATAAAAAATGACAAACTGAAATACCATATTCACATAAATATTCAGACTCTATGATATGAGACTCGAAATTGAGCTCAGGTGCATCCTGTTTCTGAAACTTGATTGGAGTCCACCTGTGGTAAATTCAATTGGTATGACATGATTTGGAAAGTCACACACCTGTCTATATAAGGTCTTACAGCTAACAGTGCAAAAACCAAGCTATTAGTTTGAAGGAATTGTCCGTAGACCTCTGAGACAGGATTGTGTCGAGGCACAGATCTGGGGAAGGGTACCAAAACATTTCTGCAACATTGAAGGTACCCAAGAACACAGTGGCCTCCATCATTCTTAAATGGAAAACGTTTGTAACCACCAAGACTAGAGTTGGCCGCAGGGCCAAACTGAGCAATCAGGGGAGAAGGGCCTTGGTCAGGGAGGTGACCAAGAACCCGATGGTCACTCTGACAGAGCTCCAGAGTTCCTCTGTGGAGATGGGAGAACCTTCCAGAAGGACAACCATCTCTGCAGCACTCCAGCAATCAGGCCTTTATAGTAGAGTGTCGAGACAGAAGCCACTCCTCAGTAAATGTCACATGACAGCCCGCTTAGTGTTTGCCAAAAGGCACCTAAAGGATTCTCAGACCATGAGAAACAAGATTCTCTGGTCTGATGAAACCAAAATTTAACTCTTTGGCCTGAATGCCAAGCGTCACGTCTGGAGGAAACATGACACCAACCCTACGGTGAAGCATGGTGTTGGCAGCATCATGCTGTGGGGATGTTTTTCAGCAGCAGAGACTGGAAAACTAGTCAGGATAGAGGAAAAAATGAACGGAGCAAAGTACAGAGAGATACTTGATGAAAACGTGCTCCAGAGCGCTCCGCACCTCAGACCGGGGCAAAAGTTCACCTTCCAACAGCACATCCCTAGCCGCGTCCTCAGATCATGCACAGACCAGCTGGCTGGTGTGTTTATGGACATATTCAATCTCTCCCTATCCCAGTCTGCTGTCCCCACATGCTTCAAGATGGCCACCATTGTTCCTGTACCCAAGAAGGAAAAGGTAACTGAACTGAATGACTATCGCACAGTAGCACTCACTTCTGTCATCATGAAGTGCTTTGAGAGACGATTCAAGGATCATATCACCTCCACCTTGCCTGTCACCCTAGCCCCACTGCAATTTGCATACCGCCCCAATAGGTCCACAGACGATGCAATCGCCATCACACTGCACGCTGCTCTATCCCATCTGGACAAGAGGAATAGCTAAGTATAGTATATAGTACTATAGTAAGAATGCTGTTCATTGACCACAGCTCAGCATTCATTTAAGCTTGAGGCCCTGGGTCTCAACCCCGCCCTGTGCGATTGGGTCCTGGACTTCCTGACGGGCCGCCCCCAGGTGGTGAAGGTAGGATAAAACATCTACACTTCGCTGATCCTCAAAATAAGGGCCCCGCAAGGGTGCGTGCTCAGCCCCCTCCTGTACTCCCTGTTCACCCATGACTGCGTGGCCATGCACGCCTCCAACTCGATCAACAAGTTTGCAGACAACACAACAGTAGTAGGCTTGATCACCATCAACGACAAGACAGCCTATAGGCAGGAGGTGAGGGCACTCAGAGTGTGGTGTCAGGAAAACAACCTCTCACTCGCCAAAAATATAATCAAGGACAACATCCACCGAGCCACTGCCTGTTCATCCTGCTACCATACAGAAGGCGAGGTCAGTGCATCAAAGCTGGTACAGAGAGACTGAAAAATAGCTTCTATCTCAAGGCCATCAAACTGTTAAACAGCCATCACTAACACAGAGAGGCTGCTGCCTACATATAGACTTGAAATCATTGGCCACTCTAACAAATGTACTTTAATTATGCCACTTTAATAATGATGTTTACATATCTTGCACTACTCATCACAGATGTATATACTGTATTTTATATTTATATGTACATATTCTTATTCCATCCCTTTACTTAGATTTGTGTGTATTAGGTATTTGTTGTGGAATTGTTTGATTACTTGTTAGATATTGCTGCACTGTCGGAACTAGAAGCACAAGCATTTCGCTACACTCGCAATAACATCTGCTAACCATGTGTATGTGACCAATTAAAATTTGATTGGATTTGATTTGAAGCACACAGCCAAGACAATGTAGGAATGGCTTCGGGACAACTCTTTGAATGTCCTTGAGTGGCCCAGCCAGAGCCCAGACCTGAACCTGATCGAAGATCTCTGAAGACCTGAAAATAGTTGTGCAGCAACGCTCCCCATCCAACCTGACAGAGTTTGAGAGGATCTACAGAGAAGAATAGGACAGACTCCCCGAATAAAGGTGTGCCAAGCTTGTAGCGGCATACCTAAGAAGACTTGAGGCTGTAATCACTACCAAAGGTGCTTCAACAAAGTACTGAGTCTGAATACTTTTGTAAATGTGATATTTCAGTTTTTTTAATACATTTGCAAAAATGTCTAAAAACATGTTTTTGCTTTGTCATTATGAGGTATTGTGTGTAGACGTATTCCATTTTAGAATAAGGCTGTAACGTTACAAAATGTGGAAAAAGTCAAGGGGTCTGAATACTTTCCGGAATGGACTGTATACTGAAACAAAAATGTCAATTAATTCCTTGACTGAGTTGCCTGGGTGTTTCTGTAAAGCTGACTAGGGAAAATGACATATTAAGATAAGACG
The DNA here is from genome assembly GCF_045791955.1 of Oncorhynchus clarkii lewisi. Classification (NCBI taxonomy): domain Eukaryota; kingdom Metazoa; phylum Chordata; class Actinopteri; order Salmoniformes; family Salmonidae; genus Oncorhynchus; species Oncorhynchus clarkii. The sequence goes on from NC_092169.1 coordinate 20,253,580, forward strand.
GCTATTTTTCTGAAACTGGGAAGGTAGGATCCTTATCTAAAAGGTACTCTAAATAAAAACATAAAAGCTCATATGCTCTCTCAGCCCCTACATGGGCTATATAAGAGTGTCTAATAAACCCGTCGTGGGGAATTTTAATCAAATGTGCGGCATTTATTTCATCGCTCAAACACTGAAAGACTTCTGCCTCCCCCACTGTGAGGTCTTTAAGTTTTACAAAAAGGAAAGGACACTGAGGGAGTATTAGAGCTGCTACAGGGAGGTATTTAATGGCTGCTCGTGCTGAATCAGTAATGTTAACTGCTTCACACATGATTGAAATACTACAGCTTTGAAAAGGGATTTGCATATTCCAACAGCTGACACAGACAGGCCAATTTTAGAGAGAGAGAGAGATTGTTTCATCGCGATGGAAACACACGATTTCCTCTCAATTCAATGCAAGACATCTGTCCTTATCACGCCATTCCAAATGGTGGAGTGTCATCTCAACCAATTTGACATTGAAAAGATGACACCTAAAACACACGTGTGAGTATTCTTTCTGATGAACACTCAGTAACACAGTCAAAATGAGACCCATAAGACCTGTCATAAGAACCCATTACCCGTGGACAAACTTCAGACGAAGAGCTTCATCTGGCCCTCTCTGGCGTTTCAGGGAGCCGACCTGCTGCTTCTTCTCTCTGCTCTGCTGCCTCAGCTGGGGAAGGTCCTCCTTATACACCTGAAACAACCACACACAGTCGTCCTTCTACACCTGCAACAACAACAGTCCCTCATATTGTACATCATGTCAACCCGCTTCCACTTTCCCCACAATCACAAGCAGCTAAGGTTGACTAAATAACACGAATGGTGATCATGTTGACTTCGTGCTCCTACAACACATCATATGCTTTACCGAACCATGATATGAAATAGTACAAATAACAAACAATCAACAAAATGAAAAGTGTTGCATGAGGACAAAAATGAAGTCTTAAGAGATGCAGGGACAATAATATTTTTACCCCACACTTTAAACTTTAAACAGGCAACTCATTGATCTGTCATGAAGCAGTGTTGGCACAGCCGGCCATGTATCTCCAGAGCACACATGGCAGCGCTCCGTGTGGCACCAACCCGCATCGTCACGGCAACAAATGCAGATCCAGCTGCCAGTGGAGATAAGGCATGTGATGGATGCCATGGCAACCCAGGCGTTTTCCGACAAATAAAGTCTCAGTCAGCGCTGATCCCATACAAAGCTGCTGATAGGAGCACTCTGCTATTTGAATATATTATCTCCCCTTCCGTCCGCCTCGCAGCCTCTCTCTGCTAACATCAATCAATATCAGAATATCTCCACTCGGCACCTTCACTGACTTTCAGGATGCCTCAGGATCCTCATACAGTATAGGGCTGGAGGCATTCTGACTAACAACGGGCCATTCCAATTCAGATTACACTGACTAACAATTTATTCTCTCTCTGCCTCATCTACTGTAGGGTATTTAAACAGGGTATTGTTTAAGCCTTGAGTAGTGTGTTCTCTTGGCTCTCATGTTTTTTTTTCAGACACCAGTTTAAATGGGGCATATTCTCCTCTCATTTCATTCAACTGTCATTCTCATATATGAATATAGCATCTTCATTTGATTACCCTGTTGTCGCAGATCATTTCCCTGTGCCGCAGGAAATTCAAATGAGCCTCGTGATTTACATAAATTCACTAAAAACCCACAGTTCTCTTTTTCTCACTAGATCTCACAACTAAACTATAGTCTATCAAAAAAATTTCCGATAAGAAATTATAACTTAAATTATTTTATTATTTTATTACTTCGAACAAACTGGTCAAATTAAGATCCCACAACTGTACTGACACTCATTCTTTCTCTGCATCATGTAAGACACTCTCCCTGTTCCTCATATGGAACTTTCTCAATGTCTCTCATATCGTGTATCATCTTCAACCTGATTTCACCCACTTTCTGTCTGACCCATATAGGACTCCCTCCAGTGTCTGTAAGCTCCACACACCCACCTGTCGGTCGTAGTTTATCTGTGTCTCCTGCTCAATATCAGAGTCCAGCTCCGGGACATCAGACACGTCAGAGTCAGACTCCTCACTGTTCGAGTCCGCATGGCCATCTAGAGGGAACCGATACCAGGAGACAGTGGCAGCAAGCAAACTGATTTCACTGCTGCAACAATCACTCACATAGTCATTACATTGGCTTTTGACAAGAGCATGGATATTGTGTACTGTAGTCACTCTAAGGTAGATTAATCATATGAAATAATATTTCATGCACAAATCTACCCAAGAACACTTCAGCACCAGCTCAACATGACAATATGGGATCTCTCATTAGAACCATACAATACATTCTTAAATCAAACCCCCAGGTTCCTCAGGCTAAATACTGTACGTACCTTGTGGTATATTGGTCTCCAGTCCTCCGTTCATGACGCCCTCAGGCAGGAACTTCCACTGGAACACAGAGTGGTCAGCCCCTCCGGTGGTCAACACCCACTGCAGGTCGTGAGACCAGTGTACGTTGGTCACGTGGGCAGAGTGGCCAATGTACTTCTTGAATTTTGCCCCTGTTCACAACATCAGGGAAAGAAAAACTAGTCAAAATGAAATGAGAGAAGGGGAGTGTGTTCAACATAATTCCCTATCTCATCATTCTATATTTGCATGGGTTCACATGTATTTTTTATTGTAATGACTCCAAAGTAAAAATGGCATGTTGCATATTTAGAACAAAGACATTTACTGACCTTTCTTTAGGCAGGGGAAGCGGAACAGTTTGACCAGACCAAAGTCGTCTCCAGTAACCAGCACAGCACTGCTGTAGTTGGCGTCCACAGAGTTGACATCACTGATGTTGGTGTACTTGGGCCAGATCCCACTCACCTCTGGACCAATCACACTTGTCCACGAGCTCCAGTGGATCCCTTTTACCTCCTCCTTAGTGCTCAGGTGCTTCCCAACTTCAGGGGAGAAAAGCAGGATGGATGACAAACATTGGTAGAATGCATGTATCTTGTAAAACCAGCTTGTTGTGCGTAAATAATATTACCTTTAAATAATGTTGACTCTGTTACAACTCTACTAACCTAGCTGCTAAGGTTCTTAGCAGGAACTAAAAGGCAATACGTTTACTCAACAAGTAGGTAAAGGTTACATAAACATGAGACTGAAGGTGTTAACAAACAAACACCCTGTTCCTGTGTTAATGAGGGGTTTAATTGGTGCAAGAAATAAACCAAATAGCAACGTAAACAAAGCCTCGAGCCGGGAGCCCTTTTCTGTCCGAAGCTTGCATCACTTGTGGAGCTCCTTTTTTAATTAGGGTCCTCAGCATGAATATTTGTGTATGTGCGTGCGCGTGTGTGTGTCTCTGCATGTGCATGCGCGTGGTTTGTTAGTCTAACCCCCAGGGAAGAGGGAGCTATCTAGAATCCCTATGGGACAAGTGAAATGAGAAAATCTACCATGCTTCAACACTTGATTGACGACATTCTATTATCGTAATTAATTGACTTTCTAAGAGAATATTCCCTTGGCTTTTATAATTGCAAAATAATGCAATGTTAACAAGACAGATAAGTGAAGCAGGAAACACAAATGAACAAACACATTAAAGTAATATGTTTGAGGTAAATGTAAGAAATGACCCATTGATGTCAAATATTTTCCCTAATAAATAATAGGAAAATGTAGCAACCAAACTATTTTTCCCCTCTCTCCTGTCTTCTCTGCAGCATAACCTGTTGCCCTCCTGACTGTCAGTCTAGACAGTCTGCCTGCTGACACTAAACACCCTGGAGCAACGCTGAGTCACTCACTCTGACAGGGCTTTTCACACAGCTCTCCAAAAAAAGTGTAGTGTAGTTTGAGAGAGAGAGAGGTGTGTGTGTTTGTGTTTGTGCGTTTGTGTGTGTGTGTGTGTGTGTGTGTGTGTGTGTGTGTGTGTGTGTGTGTGTGTGTGTGTGTGTGTGCAGACAGTGGTTATGTAGTGGCTGGGAGGCTTGTGCAGCTGACTAGAGTTTTAGACAGTGCCACCTAGAAAGCAGCCTTGCCTGGGAAGGGCCTTGCCTGTGTGACAGACAGAAGAGACAAATAAGTAGAAAACACATCAATGTTAAAGCCGGATGTGATGTGATGATTGCTGCTGCTGGTGTGTGTGTAACAAGGGCTTGTTTGGCGTGGCGCTAAGCTAGCTGTGATCCACATTCGATTCATGGACCAAATTACTGTTTACTGTCAAGCTGATTGCTGTGTGATCTGTTTACGCGCCTTCTCCCAACAAGGAAACAAGAAACCGCTACATCAGATTCAATCACGGATAGTGTTCCCAGTAAGCTGAGATAATAGGAGTTATACCATGGTTATCATGGCCTAGTTCAGAGAGACACAGGGACAATTTTGTCATTATGAAGCGTTGCTTTTCTGCAAAGTGAGTCACTCTCAAAGTGACAGCAGAATCTGTCAAAAGCAAAGCCAAGCTGCCAAAGCACAACATTGTCACAACGTTGCCAAAACGTGGTGGCGGCTGGTGGCGGTGATTCACTCACTTGGCATCCTGTAGAAGAGGCGTTCACCCGCACCGTCGTTGCTCTGGAGGAACTTGCTGTCGATGGACCAGTCCAGGTGGGTGATGAAGCTGGAGGACTTGTTGCACTCGCCCACCTTCTTGTAGCGCTGTGCCACGGCGTACACATCCACCAGGCCGTCATTGGAGCCCACGGCCAGGTAGCTGCCATCCGGAGAGAACTTCATCTCATGGATCACCTCCTTCCTGTCTTTAATGTGCACCACCTCCGTCATGTCCCTGGAAGGGAGGGAGGGAGGGAGGGAAAAGAAGAGTGAATCCCTTGGCTCTAGGCAGGAGGCTGGCTGGCTAGCTCATCTATCTAACCAACAGTGAGCAGCAGCAGATGGACTGGGCCCATTCATTGTCATAATGACTCTGAGGCCAGCTGAAACACTGAGAGGGAGCCTCGCCACTAAACTCATCTTCCTGCTGTCTCTCTCTGAGGAGGACGCATTACAATGAACCACCACAGTCTTATCACACCTGCTGCGCCCACCCAAAAGAAATTCCGCGGGCCCAGACTTGATTAACTCATATTTCAAGGGTCATTTTAGATGGGGACATAATTATGTTTTTCTGTCTAAATTGCTCTCTGGTAATGTTAATGTTGGTACGATCACAAAAGGTGGAAGGAAGTATGTAATCACAGGACGTATAGACAAGTGTGGCTTCGTATTCTTATAATGTGCTGTAATTGTGAATCATAGTGCCAGTGATGTTTGTCCCTTATCCTGACAAATTCCTAACGATTAGATATGGTGAACAGTAATCATAGGGAATAACCTATGGGGAATATCAATGTATACAGTGGTGTGTGTCTCAAACAGCTATATTCAACGATGAGGTCGATAAAAAGTCAAAGTAACAAGTCAAACTCTTTTAAACGCACCAGCTCTCAGTCAAAATCATACAGCACAACACAACACAGCCCCAGGCAACATAAATTCATCCAATCATAAAAAGCTGCTCCTAATGCTGTAAACCCGTTCTTTTCCGATAGACTAAATGCAAATCAGGAGCACTGTTCACTTCAAAGTGCAGCGTGAGGATTAGCCACTTCAAAACGTATTGATTAACAGCACTGCGGACCAATTTACTATAACCTAATGGAAAGTGCCAGAGTACCAACTGAATCTGCTGGGGAGTAAATTAAACTGGGGCCTTCAGTCAGGCTTTAAGTGATGAATTCAGCATCTCATTTGAAGGCTGTTAAAACCGGAGGTTTTGGCCCATGGCGGCACTGTAGGCTAGGTTGCTTAACTTTATGGCCCTTCTTTACGAGATGTATCTGAAGAGTTTGATGCTGGAAATACTTTTGCCAGCTTTGCTATAATGCAAGTACTTATGAAAGCTAACTAACCAAAGTAAAAACGTTCCTTAATTTCCTAAATTAAATTATTTTCCTAAATGGCCATTCGACTACTGGTGAGCTTCCACTGGGGAAAAAGCACTTAAGGTAAATACACACGCTAGTGTTGCACTTTTTTGTCACAAAATGGACGGCTCCTTGTAATACAAGCTTACAAGGGACTTACAAGCTTGTGTATTACCTGAAAATTGAGATGCCCGGTATCATTCCTTCCGCAGCCGTGGGGGCAATGTAGTCGCTTGGTTCCTTGATCTGATCTATAGGCTATATAGGCTATTCATCAAAGTAGCCTATTTTGCATTGATAACCAAATGTAAATAATCTCAGCGACTGTTCAAACAGTAAACCAAAACAACACAAATCCACCCAAAAGTGTATTTTGTTTATAGGTAATAACAAGTGATTCCAGGCTATTGTGAAATGGTAGAAACTGCTGTAGCCAACTAGCTAGCCATGTGCTTTTTCTCCATGACCAAAACATGATGTTCTATTTTTAGCTGATATCATAATGAATACAACAGCAGCATATAAAACTGGGATACTGTTTTAGGTTACACCAGCAAGTATAAGAATATACACCACCGGTCAAAAGTTTTAGGACACCTACTCATTCAAGGGTTTTTCTTTATTTTTTACTAGTTTCTACATTGTAGAATAATAGTGAAGACATCAAAACTATGAAATAACACATATGGAATCATGTAGTAACCAAAAAAGTGTTAAACAAATCAAAATATATTTTATATTTCAGATTCTTCAAAGTAGCCACCCTTTGCCTTAATGTCATCTTTGCATGCTCTTGGCATTCTCTCAACCAGCTTCATGCGGTAGTCACCTGGAATGCATTTCAATTAACAGGTGTGCCTTCTTAAAATGTAATTTGTGGAATTTCTTTCCTTCTTAATGCGTTTGAGCATTAAGGTAGGGGGGTATACAGATGATAGCACTATTTTGTAAAAGACCAAGTCCATATTATGGCAAGAACAGCTCAAATAAGCAAAGATAAACGATCATTACTTTAAGACTTGAAGGTCAGTCAAAACGGAAAATGTCAAGAACTTTGAAAGTTTCTTCAAGTGCAGTTGCAAAAACCATCAAGTGCTATGATGAAACTGGTTCTCATGAGGACCAGAGTATTGAAAGACCAAGAGTTACCTTCTGCTGCAGAGGATAAGTTCATTAAGAGTTATCAGCCTCAGAAATTGCAGCCTAAATAAATGCTCCACAGAGTTCAAATAACAGACACATCTCAACATCAACTGTTCAGAGGAGACAGTGTGAATCAGGCCTTCATGGTCCAATTGCTGCAAAGAAACCACTATTAAAGGATACCACTATTAAAGGATACCAATAAGAAGAAGAGACTTGCTTGGGCCAAGAAACACGAGCAATGGACATTAGACCAGTGGAAATTTGTCCTTTGGTCTGGAGTCCAAATTTGAGATTTATGGTTCCAACCGCCGTGTCTTTGTGAGACGCGGTGAGGGTGTTCGGATGATCTCTGCATGTGTATTTCCCATCGTAAATCATGGAAGAGGATGTATTATGGTGTGGGGGTGCTTTGCTGGTGACATTGTCTGTGATTTACTTAGCATTCAAGGCACACTTAACCAGCATGACTACCATAGCATTCTGCAGCGATACACCATCCCATCTGGTTTGGGCTTAGTGGGACTATCATTTGTTTTTAAACAGGACTATGACCCAACACACCTCCAGGCTGTGTAAGGGCTATTTTACCAAGAAGGAGCGTGATGGAGTGCTGCATCAGATGACCTGGCCTCCACAATCCTCCAACCTCAGCCAAATTGAGATAGTTTGGGATGAGTCGGAGCGCAGAGTGAAGGAAAAGCAGCCAAAATGTGCTCTACTTATGTGGGAAATCCCTTCAAGACTGTTGGAGAGAACGCCAAGAGTGTGCAAAGCTGTCATCGAGGCAAAGGGTGGCAACTTTGAAAAATCTGAAATATAAAATATACTTTGATTTGTTTAACACTTTTTTGGTTACTACATGATTCCATATGTGTTATTTCATAGTTTTGATGTCTTCACATTGATTCTACAATGTAGAAAATAGTAACACAATTAAGAAAGACCCTTGAATGAGTAGGTGTTCTAAAACTTTTGACCGGTAGTGTATATATATATATTTTTTTATTATAACTCAGATTATTTCACATGCAGATGTAGGAGGCTAAAAAACTTAGCTAGCTTGCTATGTTTTTAGACAGGTTAAAGCCTGCTACCCAGGCTGCCAGCTAGCTAATACTAGCAAGGGAAGATTACTTTTCCTTGCTATCACAAAATAAAAAAAAGTTAAATATGTAAATAATATGCTATCACCTATCACCCCCTTGTGAATGGGAGTGGGACTGGTGAGGATATTATGTTACCAAAAGGTGTCCGCTGCTCCAAAAATCCCACTTCACCGGAGGGAAGCTTGTAGTAACCTTTAAGGTGGGTAATAGAGATACGTGAACTTGTAGCAGTAAAGGCGGGAGGTGATGGTCCTATACCCGATAGGAGAGTCTGTACTGAACACTGAGCTCTAAAACAGATTATGAAAGGAGTGCTTGTTGTACTAAAGATTAGTCTAGGGACTACATGTGTGGTAAGTGGTGCCTGTATTTGGGAACTAAATGTGCAAGACAGTGCGTGCTGTACTGCACTTGCCTCTAGGGACTAAAGGAGGTAGTGATATGGAAGGTGGGAGTTTGTTGTACCTGACACTCGGACCTAAAAGTGTTTGTTTGTGGATGTTTTCTGTAACTGTGAGCTACACGTGTGTGAGTGAGTGGGTGTTAGTTTAACTGACTCTAGGGACTAAAGGTAGGTAGTGAAGGTACATTTTAGCAGTACCTGACTCGGAGCACGGTGAAGGAGCCGTCCTTCATGCCCAGAGCGAGCTGAGAGCCATCGTTGCTGAAGGCCACACTGCGGACTGCCTCCTCCATGTTACAGCGAGCTATCAGGGCATGGTCTGCCAGGCTCCACAACCTGAGAACACCACACATGCAGGCATGCACACACACACGCGCGTGCGCACGCACAAACACACACACGCGCACACACACACACAAACACACACACAGTCATACCCAATCAGCCCAGTTTCAGCTATGAACATGGCTTCTGTAGCCACACCCATTAGAAAGTATTAAGTGAAGAAGATATCAGTAGCAGCTAAGTGACTAAGACAGATGTTTTAATGAGCTAGTTACTGCTGCAGGGTGAGGGCTTGAATTAAGGGTTACACTTTATTTTAACAGTCCGTAATAAACCATTTATAAAGCATTTACAAAAAGATTGCATAATGGTTACGGTTGGGTTAGGTTATGTTATGTTAAGGGTTAGGGTTAGATAGCGCTCACTTTAGATTAGGGACTGCAAAAATACTTTACTTATGATTAATAGATGGTTTATAAATGTGGGCATAATGATTAATGTATGGTTTATTAGGGACCGTTAAAATAAAGTGTTACCAGGCCCACAGAGAACTCTGTCTCTCCTGGTAGAAAGGGGTTGTGTGTGGCTTCATTATCAAGTGTCTGTCCCCTGCACAGGCTGGCGCTGTGACTTTTCTATAGCTAGCGCTGAACTCTGGGCTAGAACTGTCCCGGTTAGAAATGCGTAGAACAGTGTCTGACAAACTAAGGGCTGTCTGAAGGAGAGGAGAACCAGTGAACCAAGAAGGACGAGTAGTACTACTGGTCAGGGTTCACTGAGTGTATGTAATTAAGATGAAAAGTCTGGATGAAGTGGTACATTAAAATATAATGAACAGGGATGGTGGCCTGGGTAAACTGAGAAAGGATAAATTAGGGAAGAAAGCTCTGATGATAACTACTGTGTCTATAAAGATGCTAGTGTAAAGATGCTTCTGAGGGAGATGATGTACGAGCTAAATTACTGCTGGAGTTAAGACTGACCGTACAGATCGGTCATCACTGCCGGTCACAGCAAGCGGTTTCTTGGGGTGGACGTCCAGAGCCCAGAGCTCTCCCTCACAGTGACCCTGCATGATGAGCAGAGGCTTGTCTCTGTCCCGAACCATGACCTCAAAGATCTCACTGTCCTGCGTCCCCGCCAGGATACGGTCTGCCCTCCAACACACACTACGGATAGACAGCCCTGAGAGGGAGGAGGGAGGGGGAGGGATGGATGGAGGGAGGGAGAGAAAAAAAGAAAGAGGGATGGAGAGAGACAGAGGATGAGAAACACACCGCAAATAATGAATGCTCTGTCGTGTAAAACCAAAGAAGGGGATTGAATACAATCACACCCGTTCTTCAGCAGGTGATGAAGGGTAGCATCTAATCCATTTCATTGTGTATTACACTTCAATCCAGAGATAGAAACTATTACGTTCAGACAACTTTCAGGTGGCAAGTTTTTCACAGAGTGATGTGTGACTAATACAGGTAGACTTTCATTTCAGGAGAGAGAAATGAAGTAGACAACTCTAGAGGGAGGAACAGATTGAGCTGCTACAGTGAAGGCACTTCAAGCAACAAGACATCAGCAAGACATCACCCAATGCAAGACATCACCCAATGCCCCTCATTAATACTAAATAGTATTTAACTCAGCTACAAATCCTCAGGCTCTTCCTAAAAAAACACCTCACTAACATCACACAATATGAAAAATATATATACAAATACATGCCAACCAGAAACCAGCTACAGCCAATATAGAGATGTAGGATCTTAATTTTTGCCAGTTTGCTACAGCAGAAAAAGAATCCTGTAGCAACAGGAAATGTGAATTATAATTAATGTACATTTTTGTAGGGGTTGATGAATGTTTTGTTAGGGCAAATCAAGTCTGAAATTTCAAAATGGCAATTACACATTTTAGAAGCCTTTTAAAAACTCAAATACACTACAAAAGTGATCAAATTAAGATCCTACATCTGTATAGGCTAACAGAATACCTGAAACCAGTCTCATAATCTGTGTGTATGGACAGAATCCCTGGCAACCGGATTAACATGAACTAGAGTTAATTGGCTGCACAATACACTTCAGCTTTGACACCCTGGGGGGAAACCATTTCTAAAAAGTAATTAATGTGGATTCTTATCTCAGATTTCCTCTCACTAAAACTGATCCATAGTTAGGAATCAAACCTTCACTGGGACTCAAACTTTCAAGAACAGAAGTAGGAAATCCCTTAATACGGAGGATACAAAAATCATTGGGAGCACGTTCTAATCTAGAGCCACAAACTGTTACGAAGGTTTTTGGCATTTCTACTAATTTCTCAGATTTGGTCCTTCTGTACATACCGACACGTACACTACGGTCACAAGACGCAGGCCTTCTTATTGTCCCTAGAATATCTAAGCAAACAGCTGGAGGCAGGGCTTTCTCCTATAGAGCTCCATTTTTATGGAATTATCTACTCAGAAATATCTATACTCAGCCTTGTCTCAGGGTAGTAAATTGGTGGTCTGTTGATATCCCTCTAGTGGTGTGGGGGCTGTGCTTTGGCAAAGTGGGTGGGGTTATATCCTGCCTGGTTTGCCCTGTCCGGGGGTATCGTCGGATGGGGCCACAGTGTCCCCCGACCCACCTCTGTCTCAGTTTCTATGCTGCAATAGTCTATGTGCCGGGGGGCTAAGGTCAGTCTGTTACATCTGGTGTAATTCTCCTGTCTTATCAGGTGTCCTGTGTGAATTTAATTCTCTCTCTCTCCCTCTCTCCCTCCCCTCCCGGAGGACCTGAGCCCTAGGATCATGCCTCAGGACTAGCTGACCTGATGACTCCTGGCTTTCCCCAGTCCACCTGGTCGTGCTGCTGCTCCAGTTTCAACTGTTCTGACTGCGGCTAGGGAACCCTGACCTGTTCACCGGACGTGCTTCCGTGTCCCGGACATGCTGCTTTGACTCTCTCTCTCTTTACCGCATCTGCTGTTTTGACCTCTGAATGCTCGGCAATGAAAAGCCAACAGACATTTACACCTGAGGTACTGACCTTGCTGGTCATCTATGAACGTTTGAACATCTTGAAGAACAATCTGGCCTTAAATGGCCATGTACTCTTATACTCTCTACCCGGCACAGCCAGAAGAGGAATGGCCACCCCTCAGAGCCTGGTTCCTCTCTAGGTTTCTTACTAGGTTCTTGCCTTTCTAGGGAGTTTTTCCTAGCCACTGTGCTTCTACATTTGCATTGCTTTGGGGTTTTAGGCTGGGTTTCTGTGTAGCACTGTAAAAAGGGCATTATAAAGACATTTGATTGACTTGTGTTTGGAAAAGATGGGTTGCCTGTTTTGCATGTTATTTTGACATTAATACGGGTCACATATCACTTTGCAAACAATGTAAATAAATAAATAATAATAATAGAGTTAATAAAGCTGCGTACAAACTTGGTCTTTTTTGCTTCTTGAGTAAGGCAGCTCCAAATTGCAGGTGTTTCAGCCTAGCTCAGTGATTTCTGTGGTGGGGGGGATACGGAGCATAGCGGTTGGTAATGTTCTCTAGTTGCGCCGTGATTGGGTAATGTTCTCTAGTTGCGCCGTGATTGGCTCAGTGTTCTGTCACTCATGGGGACACTATGTCCCCGGCAAATCTAAGGGTAGAGCTCGAAAATTCCAGCCCCTTGGGTGCTACCATAGTTATATTAGAAGTGCCCATCCAAGAAGTCTCAAGGTCATTGGCCACAGATAAAATGATGTCAAACAATGTTATATCTACAGCAGCTTCGATTGGACTGTTCATATCAACATCATACTTTCAAAAGTCATGAATCAAGTAGACAATCTACTGGCAAATGCTTTTTAATCCTTGTCATATGAAGAGAAATAATGAAGAGTAATCTATCGGTGCCCATTGGCCATTGGACATAAACACTACACAATAAGTTGGAAATCGCAAATTCAACAGTGAGTAATTTAGAAGGAATCAGTTGCTAACTGCAAGCATCACAAAGCAATCGCTGGTCTGCTATTCAGTGGAGTAGGTGTGTGGTCCCAACTCTGAAAAAGCTTAAAAACATTCAACATTGGCCATGCTGTCAATCCAGCATGACTTCTGCCACGCTCAAAACAACTGGAAACTCAGAAATGAGAAATCTGATTTCAGTGAGTTCCAGAAAACTGGGAACTCTGAAAATAGGTTTTGAACGTTTATCCAACTCGGAATTGCAAGTCGGGAACTCGGGCCTCTTTCTAGAGCTCTGACCTGAAGATCACTGATGATGAATCATGATTCAACCTTGTTTTTTATCCTGAGTTCCCAGTTGTCTTAAAAGTTCCATAAATCCAGAGAATACCAGACTTTGAAGAAAAAATTTGATGACAGAATTTTCCCCATGAAGGACAGCCGCGCCACCTTCCTGTTCAAGTGAGTACAGCACAACAAGGTGAGTCCAAAAATGTATTGTATGCTGTTGCATAAATTATGTTATATCCCAGGGAGATATGTATACTCTAGCTAAGAAAGTAATACTACGTGTATGTTGTGTAGTAAGTTGTTAGTAGCCCATGTGCCTCACCCTAATAATTTGGTCCCTTTCCCCTCTTAATTTCACCTACTGTTCTGACTTGGTGGTGCACATGTAGCCTATAGCCTGTTTTAGAGAAATGTAATAATTGAATATTGTAATCATCATTGTCTGCTTATATGCCCCCTTTATTTATCCTACGATTCTGACTTGATGTACAGAGAGAACAATGCAAGAATGGCCATTGTTCTGAATTCTGTCGCTGTACATTTCAAAAGTGCTGATCAAATAGAGCGGCACGTTTTGCTCTTAATTGTAATCAGAGGGTTCATATAAATACTGTGCATGCCAGTCTCTCTTGGCTAAGAGTTGAGGAGAGACAGACTGCATCACTTCTTCTTTTTATAAGAAACATTAATGTGTCAAAAATCCCAAATTATTTGCATAGTCAAGTTACACACAGCTCTGACACACACACTTATCCCACCAGACATGCCACCAGGGGTCTTTTCACAGTCCCCAAATCCAGAACAAATTCAAGAAAGTGTACAGTATTATATAGAGCCCTAATTGCATGGGAACTTCCTTCTATCTCATATTGCTCAAATTAACAGCAAACCTGGTTTAAAAAAACAGATAAAGCAACACCTCACGGCACATCGCCTCTCCCCTATTTGACCTAGATAGTTTGTGTGTATGTATTGATATGCAGGCTACATGTGCCTTTAAAAAAAATGTATGTAGTTCTGTCCTTGAGCTGTTCTTGTCTATTGATGTTCTGTATTACTCATTCTGTATTATGTTTCATGTTTTGTATGGACCCCAGAAAGAGTAGCTGCTGCTTTTGCAACAGCTAATGGGGATCCTAATAAAATACCAAATTGTTGCATTGACTACGTCTGTCCTAGCACTCCCATTAATGTCTTAATCCAAATGACGTATTGCCTCTTATCCGCTCGTCGTCCCCTTCTGCCATAGTGTGTACATCTCAATTGTCAGTAGAAACCACATTTTGTTTAAGCAAGTCAGCCATATCAGCAATGTTTTTTATATATCAGCAATGTTTTTTTTAAAGGCAGTAAATGAGGCTGAATTAATTATTTTACTACAAGACAAGGCTCCGCTGATAGCCAGGTTTAGCAGTGGTAAGATGTTGGGACTCTGCTGTTAGGACAGCTTTATGTAGGCCCTAACAGTTTGTGGGCACCGATATAGTGAAATTAATCAAATCAAATCAAAGTTTATTTGTCACGTGCGCCAAATACACCTTACAGTGAAATGCTTCCTTACAGGCTCTAACCAGTAGTGAAAAAAAAGGTATGAGGTCAAATCAAATCAAATGTATTTGTCACATACACATGGTTAGCAGATGTTAATGCGAGTGTAGCGAAATGCTTGTGCTTCTAGTTCCGACAATGCAGTAATAACCAATGAGTAATCTAACCTAACAATTCCAAAACTACTACCTTATACACACAAGTGTAAAGGGATAAAGAATATGTACATAAAGATAAAGATAGATGAACAATAGGTTAGTAAAGAAATAAAACAACAGTAAAAATACATGCTATATACAGTAGCGAGGCTATAAAAGTAGCGAGGCTACATACAGACACCGGTTAGTCAGGCTGATTGAGGTAGTATGTACATGTAGATATGGTTAAAGTGACTATGCATATATGATGAACAGAGAGTAGTGTATTGTTTAGTGTTGTGTAGTGTTGTGTAGTGGCTTTAAAAAAATGTTTTTGCTCCACCAACATTTACATGTTAAAATTGCCACTGGTTACAATACTTTGACTGGCCAACAAACACCCAACAATGCCCTTATCTAATCCCAGGGTGTGCCCGGTGTCTGTGGGGCTTTCAGATATTAGTATTCCCCACCCCTGGGGCTGGCTGGGGACACAGAGCTTTTCTCTGCTTTAACCACAGACAGCCAGGCAGCCACTGCTCAGAACAGAGGAGGCGAACAGAGGAGCAGAGGAAGGGAAGAGAGAAGACCCTCATTGATAATACATGAGTGCCACTGATGGTTTCCTCAATTTAGCAGGAGGCATAGAGCAACAGGAATCCACATGAAAATGCTATGAAAAAGGGGAGTTTACTAAATGTCATCTGTCAAAGGTTTCGATTTTTTTTTGTTATCTTAACTTCTCTATTCTGTTTTATCCATACCTCACAGTCAAACTCTCTCAGGCCCCTAGAATATAACCATATTTTGTTTCTCTGTCTGATTGGACTAACATGGCCTGCTCTGGCTCAGACGAATGGAAATGGATGAGTGGCATATTTGAACTTAGCGGTCTCTCTCCCTGTCGGTCTCTCTCTCTGTCCTCTGTATCTGTTCCCAGTCAACAGATGTCAATGATACATCCACAGGGACAGGCTAATAAATCATCATGGCAGGGCTCTCAATGAGCTAAACACACATCGGCCTCTATTAGGCAGCACAAACACACTGACTGAAGTGACCTACACATTATCCCTGGTTACAGTATTTTACCCCCTGTACAAATACATCAGTGTCTGGATCGACCTACTCACACACCTCTGCCACAGAAGCATGGACTCTGACCCTTAAATCCATAGACAGCACAGTGCACACACAACCCTGTGTGCTTAGATGGATCTCCTCATAAGGACGTGCCTCTTATCCTCTGTCTCTCCATCACCCAGCTACCCTAATTACCCATCATACCCCAGGGACAAGCACAAACATGCAGACTATGACATGGTTTGATCAGCTGTGGGCCCTGACGTCCCCCACAAGCCTATGAAGGGTCTGCCTGCAAATGCACACAGCTTAGACTGTGATGTTTAATTGATGAGAGGGCTAACACTCACCAGCCATTTAGCCCCATGCTACCTTCACACCTGCTCCTGTCTGTATCAATTCAAGTATTGAATACAGAATAGGGCTGGAAATTGCCAGGGACCTCACGATACGATATTATCACGATACATAGCTGCCGATACGATATGTATTGCGATTTTTCCGATTCTATAATTGTGTTCATTGTCCTTAGCTTATGCCTGCCCATACCATAACCCCAGAACTATGACAACAGTAAACCGCTCACCCACACAACTCCATACACGCTGCCTGCCATCACCCTGGTACAGTTGAAACCGGGATTCATCCGCAAAGAGCATACTTCTCCAGCGTGCCAGTGGCCATTGAAGGTGAGGACGATGAGGCACGCAGATGAGCTTCCCTTAGATGGTTTCTGATAGTTTGTGCAAAACGTATTTGGTTGTATAAACCCACAGTTTCATCAGATTTCTGAGTGGCTGGTCTCAAACCATCCCGCAGATGAAGATGGCTGATGTGGAGGTCCTGGGATGGCATGGTTACACATGGTTTTGCGGTCGTGAGGCCGGTTGGATGTACTGCCAAATTCTCTAAAACGACGTTGGAGGCAGCTTATGGTAAATAAATGAACATTCAATTTTCTGGCAACATCTCTAGTGGACATTCCTGCAGTCAGCATGCAATTGCACGCTCGCTCAAAACTTGAGACATCTGTGGCATTGTGTTGTGTGACAAAACTGCACATTTTAGTGCGGCCTTTTATTGTCCCCAGCACAAGTGACACATGTTTAATGATCATGCTGTTTAATCAGCTTCTTGATATGCCACACCTATCAGGTGGATGGATAATCTTGGCAAAGGAGAAATGCTCACTAACAGGGATGGAAACAAATTTGTGCACAACATTTGAGAGAAATAAACTATTTGTGCGTTTGGAAAATTTCTGGGATCTTTTATTTCAACTCATGAAACACATGTTGTGTTTATATTTTTGTTCAGTATAATATCGTCCAAAATGATATTGCGATATGTTACTGTATGATCATACATCACAGGTAGAGCCAACCAACATGGACATATCACATTTTATCTGTATGCAGTCGGGGTTACAAACTGCATAACCACATTTTGACAAGAATGCAAAGAAAGAGGTGAATACCAGAAAGAAATACCCCAAATAAATTGCAACTTTTCATGAGGCCATTGACTTTAAAGCCTCGTTGTTTGGGATGATCAGAAGTGTGACTTGGGGATATAAGTCTTGCACTAACTTTAGCATCATTAGCTTATGCAATTGGCTTTTTAATTAGAACCATTATATATTATCACCAAGAGCTGGTAGTTAAACCAGGTTCCTGAGGCCTACCTTTATACCCCTGCTCAGCCTCCCGAAGGTCGATCTTGGTGATAGGCTTGAAGTCCAGATCCCAAAGCCTGACACAACCGTCACGTCCCCCCGTGGCGAAGCCCTCCTCACAGGCATACATGCTGAAGATCCCAGCCTACACACAGTGCAGTCAACTTTAGTCATAGGCAGGGGGATTATCAAACGATTCTGTGCATAGAAAAAGGTACTTGGAAAAGAATATGATTTCAATAGGAATGTGGGTCAAAAGTCTATTTCCGTATTGGAGACACAAAAAGGGGGCAAAATCATTATTTTCAATGCTTTTAAAGGCCTTAGAGATTTACAAAGAAGGTTTCAGGGTAGGGATGCAGAGGGAGGGAAGGAGAAATGAGTAAGGGGGATTGAGTTGCTTCAGTGTAAGGGTGTAAGTGATTATAGGCATGAGAGGGATGGAGTTTAGCTGGAGCGGGTGTTTGGATGTCTGGAAGTGTACAATCAATGGGTCTTGAGAATTAGAGTGACGTATTTCACTCACTCCATGAGCGGCTTGCACCGTGCGTAAAAGGTTCAGTCCTTTCCACACGTAGATATCCCCATTCAACGCCCCAGAGTATGTGACATCATCTTTAGCCGATGCCACACACAAAATGGTCTGTAGATCCCCCGTCTTCCCGAATATCCCCCGTTTGGGCGTCAACGCATTGCCACAGAGAGCCCAGAACTAGAGACATGGAGAGGGGGAAGCGAGTGAAAGGAGAAGGAGAGATGAGACAGGAAATGAGAGAGATGTACAAGTAGGCATAGGTAGGGGAAGGAAAGGCGAAGCAAGATAATTAGAGAAGTGAAGAGAAAGGTGGATAAAAAAGGGAGGAAAGAAAAAATAACATAAGGTGGATGATGACAGGAAAGGATAGAGGGTAGAGAGAGAGAGAACATGAGCTCAGAGATCAGCTGCTGTCACAGTGCGTTTGGAGAACCGTTGCTCTAAATCACGACTGCTCATTTGCCAGCCTGATCACCTCAGGGTAGATAGCATGGGGCTTATTTCTAATAAAGCTCACAGCGGTCAGTTAAGAAGATTCCCTGTCCATGAAAGCTGTTTTATGGCCAAAAGGCACAATAGGCTCAACTATTTAGTTCTCGTACCATAACTGGATATGCATAAATATATTGATATATATACAAACAAAACAACAAGAAAACTGATTGTCCATTGCTACTGTGTGTGAGGCATATGTATTTACATATTTATTGTAAACTGAGGGCTCTTCTGTAAGTTCAGTGTTGTGTGTTTTTTTTGTGCGCGTGTGTGTGTGTTTGTGTGCTTGTGTGTACAGTAGGAGACAGCCCTTCCGGAGGGGAATGACAGAACAGATTACTGCTTTTGACTGAATAGAAACTGGCGTCCTCCAACTGCTCTTCACGCGTACCCATTGAAAACAATATGCCCCAGTCCCCCTAACACCACTTTCTCATTCTACTGCTAGAATATCTGATAGCGCCCTACTTAATCCTCCACTGACCACATGTCATATTGTTTATGAGGTTGTTCCAAAGGCAGCTTTTAACAACAACCGTATAAACGTGTGACATGTTCAATAACTTGAATAGACTGATGCCCGGCTGCACTGAGTGAGGTAACCCATCTCAACATTGATAGCTTCTCATATGTTATTTTTGAACTTGGCTCAAAGGTAATGTATGAACTGACTGGACAGCACAGAGCCTACCGTGTTGTTATTGTGAAGCTCACCTTTATGTGTTTTACCCCACAGCTCACCAGCCGGTTCTGCTGAAAGGGATCCCAAGATATATCGAAGATCTGAAAGACAGCCAAGCCATTAACACACATGCATTTCCTGTCCTTCACACAGAACGCCATGTCTCACACACACTGTGTACTCACATGTGTACTCACTACAACTGAATCAATACACAACGCACACACACTCAAATGCCAACGTGCGCACAGCACACACAACAGCTTACCCTGTCTGAATGTCCTGTCGCAGTGGCCAGAACCTTTCCTTTCTTCCAGTCCCAAACAGACACTGTATTTTTGGCATCCAGCCCCACAGAAGCCAGCCGCTGAAAATGAGAAAAGGGGGAAACCATGAATTAATCTGCGAATAAAGGAGAGAGACTGTTTCTATTCAATGGAAGATGAATACATCTTAATTAATGTACTGTAAACGGAGGCAAATAGTCATATTTTCATAATCAATTTATTTCTATGACGGGACATATGACAGAATAGTTCTATGTGACAGCTGCAGAGACACACACAGGCAGTGCAGACATGTGCAGATAATACAGTAGGACCTTAAACAGCACTATTCAAAAAGCCTTCTTTATTTTATCACACCGGCTGTAGAAAGGAATGCAATGCAAATTGTTTCCAATTAGTCTGGCGTCAATTACCATTCAGCGAGTTAATTGTTAATTACCCATTTTATGACTTAGACAAAAGAGCTTGGCCTTTAGGAACGTTTGGACAACTGTCTCCGGGTGAATATTGGGGTGACAATGAAACATTAGATAGAAAATAAATTAGACCTAAATGTAGGGATATTTCAGATTTGATGCTACAATATAAAATAAGTATGGGTCATTCTAATGACTACAAAAGAGAGGAGATGAATGCCAAATGTTAATTGACCTGATGTGCTGTTGACTTTACACTGAAACGGTAATGTGTGTTTCCATTAATCAATACATTTTAGTGATAGAGAATACATTCTCTTTTCAGCAGGAAAACATGTTTTGTCATATTTGTGGTTTGCCACAACCAGTCATGCACAAACTCATTTAAATCCCAACCAAACAAGACATCCATCTGTGTTATATGACATCACCCAGAGTTGTTTACCTGCTCTGCCCACAGGGGTTTCCAAGAAATCCGCCATTTAATGCATTTCAGAATGGAGCTAATAAAATGATAAGGCCTAAATGTCTTTATGATTGACTAAGGGTCTGAGGTAAACCTTGTTTACTGCCCATCCCTGGTTGGTCTCCATTACAGTGTAGCAGTAATGTGGACTGGTGGCCAGTGGCAGGAGGTGATAAGACTTGTTGCATTAGCCCTGGTAGCATTAGCCATGGCTCTACTCACCCATCCTTCCTCTTTCTCCCCCTCCCTCTCCATCCCAGACACATTCTTCACCAGCCGCAGCCTCCTCTGACATGACATTGCATTTGTCAACTCCAAAACCACAATGAAGGCAAGGACAACAGCAGCCATCCTTCCTTCCTTCCTTCCTTCCTTCCTTCCTTCCTTCCTTCCTTCCTTCCTTCCTTCCTTCCTTCCTTCCTTCCTTCCTTCCTTCCTTCCTTCCTTCCTTCCTTCCTTCCTTCCTTCCTTCCTTCCTTCCTTCCTTCCTTCCTTCCTGCCTTCCTTCCTGCCTTCCTGCCCTTCCTTCCTGCCCTTCCCTCCCTCCCTCCATCCCCTCCCTTTCCCCTTCAATCTTTCCTGTGTGTAGCCTACTGGTCTTGTATGGGGGACGTCAACAGGCTGCTGCTGCTGTAGGAGACTCTCATGGAGCCCCATACATCAAGCTAAAGGTCATAGGAGACTGGTGCTGTCCCAGCATTCCCCCCAATAAACATGGGCCATCATGATTCATGGCAGAGTCGTATATCATCCCCAGCCTGCACAGTTACCCAGCAGGCTTCACTTCTCAGCAACCCACCACCACAATACCATTCCCATGGCTATAGGCTATGTGAGACATAAGGCACATTTACATATGATATAATTGGGAGAAATCTATGAATTATGACCCTTCAATGATGGAGCATTCACATTGCTGTGTGTCAGAGTATTGTTGATTTTCAGTCAGACTCAGATCATCAAACAGATTTGCCTTAGTAACAGGGTGATAGTACAGGAACCCATCCACTCAGAGAAAAGGTGGATGAGAGGTGTGCATGTGTGCCTGGATGCGTGAGGTGAAGTGTGTGTGTGAAGTGGTGCGTGCTTGGCTGTGTGTGTGTGTGTGTGTGTGTGTGTGTGTACGTCTGCTTGTGTGCATGCTTGCTGGCATGAGGTGGTGTGTGTCTCACCTGTCCATCTGCGCTGAAAGCCAGGCAGGCCACCCCATGGGAGTGTCCGTCCTTGAGGATAGAGATGGTCTGTGCACTGAAGGTGTCCCACACACAGATGTAGGGCTCCTTCCCCACCTGACCTGTTGCCACCAGTGACCTCTCAGGATGAAGGGCAAGGCTGGAGAAACAGGAGAGGAGACATAACAGGAAATACCAGCGCAATACATTTGGATTAAACATGTATATAACCTGTTGCTCGTTCTGGTTAAACCATTGTTGACATTAATAATCATGTCAGTATACACAGTGTTTGATACTTTGTCAATAACCATTTTCAGCCTGATGTGTACAATCTGAAACTCATAGGTTACAGACGCCACAGTGGGTCCTTGGTAGCTCCAGGCACCAACCTGCCTCCCTCGTTCCCTTTCTCCATCTTTCTCTCTATCCTTCCCTCTCTCCACATGTTCCTCATTATCTCTCTATCTCCCCTCTCTCTTTCCCCTTTTCTCTCTCTGCCACCCCTCTATTTTTATATCTGTATCTCTCTTTCTCTCTCTAGGGAGAGAAGAGTCCTGCTGAAGAGTACCCACAGGTCATTGTGCTCCTTTATGAAAGGTGCACCGGTGTTCTATAAATACACGAGGTTAATGGCATCATTACTGGGGCCTGCCCGAGCGTCAGACATTAGTGTGTTAGTTGCATCAGCCACACAGGGTCAGGGATCATCACACCACCAATGGACTGGGGAGAATCCCGTGCTCAGTTCCGCTCAACACGGTGAGCCCTCTGTGACCTTGACCCGTACAGAGGACAAGCGGTAGCCTACCAAACTGAGTCTTGGCATTGAAAATAGTCCAATCGTAAAAATGGGTGGAAAATTACAATTTCTATCAAGAGAAATAACCTGACACTACAAAGCAGACATGGTAGTACACACTACATAGCAGACATGGTAGTACACACTACAAAGCAGACATGGTAGTACACACTACAAAGCACATTTTCATGTCTTGCTCTTCCTTTCTCTTTCAACGCTTTCTCAGTTTGTGAATATCTTTCTCTGTGTGCTCCGTCTGACTGTCTCAGACTCTTTCATCTCAAAGCCTCTTTCTGCATGAAGCTCATGGCTGTAAATCTGGGTTTGGAGCTCTGCCTGGAGCTGAGGCTCAGCAGAGGAGAGAATGAGGAAGTAGAGAGGGAGGAAGAAGGGATAAATAAAAGCTGTGAGAAAAGGAATGGAGGTAGGGGGAGAAATGGAGAAACCCTCATGCAATTTGAGTGAGAGAAAGACAGAATGGGAGAGAGAGCTCAACTCTACTCAGCTGACTGTTCGGGAGGTTTCCCACACAGTATGGAAGCATGCATTCCCAGACAGTCAACATCCCAGCTGGCCCTAATATAGCACATGGGGATGAGCAGAAGTGCAAAGCTAGCTGATGGAGATGGAGAGACTACGACATGAGGGCAGATTTGCTGGCTCATGTGTTTCAATGGGCTGTTGGGTTGCCAGGGTCAGGAGCAGGAGCAGAGGGAATGCACGTGAAGAGATGCATCAGAAGATGCTCCATTCATGCAGTGTGTGATGGCAGCCCAGCCAGCCTGAGAGGAACTCACTGTACTGTGTGTGACTGATGGATGAACCTTCTGATTTATTGACAGCTACAATCATGATGAATGTGTTCGGGGTATTTAATGTTATGCATACAGTACTGTGCAGTTTTCAATACATTCTTTGATAAGTATGTACACTATGCCTTTACCAGTGGTTAGATTACATAAACAACATGAGCCAGACAGAAAAATGTGTATTTTAAAGAGAAACCAACTTGTCTTTTTTTCACTCCATAAAAGAACATATGTAAAATCATTATGCATACAAATTATATAATTGATGAGATCATTTATTGTACTAATGCATTATTCATAGACAAAATGCTAGTGAAGGACACAGAGTCAGTCCCAGTGGGACCGGTCTGCAGTATCGGACTCCCGTCACACAAACAAACAGTAATGTGACATTCCTCTCCTCTGCAGAGTGGCACAGGGAATTCCCCAGGGGAAGGAAATCAGAGCCACAATAAAGTGATATTTTAAAAAATGAGGCAAAGCAATTAACTTTTTGTCCTGAATACAACGTGTTATGTTTGGCCATTGTGGTGGCTAAGCACAGGCAAAATCCTAGAGGAAAACCTGCTTCAGTCGGCTTTCCACCAGACACTGGGAGACGAATTTACCTTTCAGCAGGGCCGTAACCTAAAACACAAGGCCAAATCTACACTGGAGTTGCAAATCAAGAAGACAGTGACTGTTCCTGAGATGCAGAGTTACAGTTTGGACTTAATTCTACTTGAAAATCTACGGCAAGACCTTAAAATGGTTGTCTAGCAATGATCAACAACCAATTCGACAGAGCTTGAACAATTTTGAAATGAATAATGGGAAAATACTGCACAATCCAGATGTGGAAAGCTCTGAGAAACGTACCCAGAAAGGGGTGTAAATGGTTGTAGTGCATTCGGAAAGTATTCAGACCCCTTGACTTTTTCCACATTTTGTTACGTTACAGTCTTACTCTAAAATTGATTAAATCGTTTTCCCCCCTCATTAATCTAAGCACAATACCGCATAACGACAAAGCAAAAATAGTTTTTAGAAATTTTAGCAAATGTATTACAAAATAAAAAAACAGAAATATCTAATTTACATAATTCAGACCCTTTCCTCAATACTTTGTTGAAGCACCTTTGGCAGCGATTACAGCCTCAAGTCTTCTTGGGTATGACACTACAAGCTTGGCACACCTGTATATGGAGAGTTTCTCCAATTATTCTCTGCAGATCCTCTCAAGCTCAGTCAGGTTAGATGGGGAGTGTCGCTGCACAGCTATTTTCAGGTCTCTCCAGAGATGTTCGATCGGGTTCAAGTCTGGGCTCTGACTGGGCCACTCAAGGACATTCAGAGACTTGTCCCGAAGCCACTCCTGCGTTGTCTTGGCTGTGTGCTTAGGGTTGTTGTCCTGTTGGAATGTGAACCTTCGCCAAAGTCTGAGGTCCTGAATGCTCTGGAGCAGGTTTTCATCAAGGATCTCTCTGCACATTGCTCCATTAATCTTTACCTTGATCTTGACTAGTCTCCAAGTCCCTGCAGCTGAAACATATTCCCACAGAATGATGCTGCTACCACCATGCTTCACTGTATGGATGGAGCTAGGTTTCCTCCATTCGTAACGCTTGGCATTCAGGCCAAAGAGTTCGATCTTGGTTTCATCAGACATAGAATCTTGTTTCTCATGGTGCCTTTTGACAAACTCCAAGCGGGCTATCATGTGCCTTTTACTGAGGAGTGGCTTCCGTCTGGCCACTCTACCATAAAAAGGCCTGATTGGTGGAGTGCTGCAGAGATGGCTGTCATTCTGGAAGGTTCTTCCATCTGCACAGAGGAACTCTGGAGCTCTGTCGGAGCTCTGTCACCTCCCTGACCAAGGTCCTTCTCCCCCAATTTCGCAGTTTGGGTGGGCGGCCAGCTCTAGGAAGAGTCTTGGTGGTTCGAAAGTTCTTCAATTTAAGAATGATGGCAGCCACTATGTTCTTGGGGACCTTCAATGTTGTAGACATTTTTTGGTTCCCTTCCCCAGATCTGTGTCTAGACACAATCCTGTCTGAGAACTCTACGAACAATTCCTTCGACCTCATGGCTTGGTTTCTGCTCTGACATGCACTGTCAACTGTGGGACCTTATATAGATACATGTAGGTGTGTGACTTTTCGAAAACCATGTCCAATGAATTCAACTTACTCTAATCAAGTTGCAGAAACATCTCAAGGATGATCAATGGAAACAGGAGCTCAATTTCGAATTGCATAGCAAAGGGTCTGAATACTTATGTAAAAAAGGTATTTCTGGGTTGTTGTTTTGTTATAAATTTGCAAAAAAATTATAAACCTGTTTTTGCTTTGTTGTTATGGTATGTAGATTGATGAGGGAAAAAAATATTGAATCAATTTTAGAATAAGGCTGTAACAAAATATGGAAAAAGTCAAGGGGTCTGAATACTTTCGTAATGCAATGTATGTAAATGTCATATTTCTGTATTTAATTTTCAACAAAAAAAAGTCCACTGCCCGCCGGCGCCATATGTGAACAGTATGAGCTAATGTGAGCCAATATGTCTGATCTAACACACAATTCACTAACAACAACCAACCTGCTGACAGCATGGTTGCCTTGACAACTGGACAGCCAAGGACACAGGAATCAAGATTAAGAATGAAAGTCTAACTAGAGGTGAAATATCAGCAGACGTGCACAACAAACCTCACCTACACATGAGCAAACCATCCTCAACCAACAAAATGTCCTACAAAATATATCCTTATGTATCATACTGTTTTCTGTTAAGAACACAATATTGTGATAAATTGAAGGGTAGAGTGCCTTCAGAAGGTATTCATACCCCTTCACTTATTCCACATTTTGTTGCATTACACCCTGAATTCAAAATGGATTACATTGTTTTCCCACCTATTTACACACAATACCTCATAATGACGAAGTGAGAACATGTTTTTAGAAATTTGTGCAAATGTATTGAAAATGAAATTCAAAAATATCTCATGAATCTCAATACTTTGTAGAAGCACCTTTTGCTGTGACTACAGCTTTGAATCATCTTGGGTTTGTCGGTATCAGTTTTGGACATCTGCATTTGGCATTTTCTTCCTTGCAGATTTTCTCAAGCTCTGTTAAGTTAGATGGGAGAGTGGCGGTGAACAAATCCTTCAAGTCTTTTCACAGATTTTCAATGGGATTCAAATCTGGGCTTTGGCTGGGCCACTCGAGGACTTTCCAGCGTTGCTTTGGCTGTATGCTTGGGGTCATTGTCCTGTTGGAACGTAAATCTTTGCCCCAGGTCTGAGGTTGTTTGCAATCTGAAGCAGGTTCTCAAAGATGTGCATTTATTTGGCTCCATTCATTGTTCTCTCTATCCTTACCAGTCTCCCAGTCCCTTCTGCTGAAAAGCATCCCCATAACATGATGCTGCCCCCACCATGCTTTTATGGTAGTGATGGTGCTAGACAACCAGCTATGCCTGGTTTTCTCCAGAAAACGTTTAGCTCAGGTAACTGAGCTAAACGACTACTGCCCCGTAGCACTCACTTCCGTCATCATGAAGTGCTTTGAGAGACGAGTCAAGGACCATATCACCTCCACCCTACCTGACACCCTAGACCCACTCCAATTTGCTTACCGCCCAAATAGGTCCACAGACTACGCAATCTCAACCACACTGCACACTGCCCTAACCCATCTGGACAAGAGGAATACCTATGTGAGAATGCTGTTCATCGACTACAGCTCAGCATTTAACACCATAGTACCCTCCAAACTCGTCATCAAGCTCGAGACCCTGGGTCTTGATCCTGCCCTGTGCAACTGGCTACTGGACTTCCTGACAGGCCGCCCCCAGGTGGTGAGGGTAGGTAACAACATCTCCACCCCTCTGATCCTCAACACAGGGGCCCCACAAGGGTGCGTTCTGAGCCCTCTCCTGTACTCCCTGTTCACCCACGACTGTGTGGCCATGCACGCATCCAACTCAATCATCAAGTTTGCGGACGACACTACAGTGGTAGGCTTGATTACTCATAACGACGAGACGGCCTACAGGGAGAGGTGAGGGCCCTCGGAATGTGGTGTCAGGAAAATAACCTCACACTCAACGTCAACAAAACAAAGGAGATGATTGTGAACTTCAGGAAACAGCAGAGGGAGTACCCCCCTATCCACATCGATGGGACAGTAGTGGAGAGGGTAGTAAGTTTTAAGTTCCTCTGCGTACACATCACGAACAAACTGAATTGGTCCACCCACGCAGACAGTGTCGTGAAGAAGGCGCAGAAGCGCCTCTTCAACCTCAGGAGGCTGAAGAAATTCGGCTTGTCACCAAAAGCACTCACAAACTACTACAGATGCACAATCGAGAGCATCCTGTCGGGCTGTATCACCGCCTGGTACGGCAACTGCTCCGCCCACAACCGTAAGGCTCTCCAGAGGGTAGTGAGGTCTGCACAACGCATCACCGGGGGCAAACTGCCTGCCCTCCAGGACACCTACACCACCCGATGTCACAGGAAGGCCATAAAGATCATCAAGGACAACAACCACCCGAGCCACTGCCTGTTCACCCCGCTATCATCCAGAAGGCGAGGTCAGTACAGGTGCATCAAAGCAGGGACCGAGAGACTGAAAAACTGTTTCTATCCCAAGACCATCAGACTGTTAAACAGCCACCACTAACATTGAGTGGCTGCTGCCAACACACCGACTCAACTCCAGCCACTTTAATAATGGGAAATGATGGAAATTGATGTAAAAAATGTATCACTAGCCACTTTAAACAATGCTACTTAATATAATGTTTACATACCCTACATTACTCATCTCAAATGTATATGCATATATTGTACTCTATATCATCTACTGCATCTTTATGTAATACATGTATCACTAGCCACTTTAAACTATGCCACTTTGTTTACATACCCTATATTACTCATCTCATATGTATATACTGTACTCGATACCATCTACTGCATCTTGCCTATGCCCTTCTGTACCATCACTCATTCATATATCTTTATGTACATATTCTTTATCCCTCTACACTTGTGTGTATAAGGTAGTAGTTTAGGAATTGTTAGGTTAGATTACTCGTTGGTTATTACTGCATTGTCGGAACTAGAAGCACAAGCATTTTGCTACACTCGCATTAACATCTGCTAACCATGTGTATGTGACAAATCAATTTGATTTGATTTGCATTCAGGCCAAAGTGTTACATTTTTGTCTCATCAGACCACAGAATCTTTTGCCTTATGATCTCAGAGTTTTTCATGTGTCCTTTTGCAAACACCAGGTGTGCTATCATGTGCCTTTTTCTCAGGAGTGGCTTCCATCTGGCCACTCTTACATAAAGCCCAGATTGGTGAAGTGCTGTAGTCGACGGTTGTCCTTCTGGCAGGTTCTCCCATCTCAGCCAAGGAAGTCTGTAGTTCTGTCAGAGTGGCCATTCGGTTCTTGGTCAACTCCCTGACCAAGGTCCTTTTTGCCCAGTTGCTCAGTTTGGTCGGATGGCCAGCTCTAGGCAGTCTGGGCAGTTACATATTTTTTCAATTTCCCAGTGAGACCACCATGCTCTTGGAAACACTCTAGAAATTGTTTTATTCCCTTCCCCAGATATATGCCTCATCACAATTCTATCTAGAAGACCTACAGACAGTTCCTTGGACTTCGTGGTATAGTTTCTGCTCTGACATGCACTGTCAACTGTGGGACCTTATATAGACAGGTATGTTTCTTTCTAAATCATGTCCAAACAATTGGATTGGGCACACGTAGACTCCAATAAAGTTGTAGCGACATCTCAAGGATGATCAAAGGAAATTGGATGCACTTGAGCTCAACTTGAAGTGTCATAGCAAATGGGTGGGATTACTTATGTAAATTAGATATTTATGTATTTTATTTTCAAAATATTTGAAAAAAAATGGAATAATGTGCTCACTTTGTCATTATGGGGTATTTTTATTTATTTCACCTGTATTTAACCAGGTAGGCAAGTTGAGAACAAGTTCTCATTTACAACTGTGACCTGGCCAATAAAAAGCAAAGCAGTTCGACACATACAACAACACAGAGTTACACATGGAATAAAACAAACATACAATAATACAGTAGGGAAAAAAGTCATATATACAGTGTGAGCAAATGAGGTAAGGGAGGTAAGGTAGTTGGATGGGCTATTTACAGATGGGCTATGCACAGGTGCAATGATCTGTGAGCTGCTCTGACAGCTGTTGCTTGACGTTAGTGAGGGAGATAAGAGTCTCCAACTCAGCAACTTTTGCAGTTCGTTCCAGTCATTGGCAGCAGAGACCTTGAAGGAAAGGTGACCAAAAGAGGAATTGGCTTTGGGGGTGACCAGTGAAATATACCTGCTGGAGCGCGTGCTGCGGGTGGGTGCTGCTATGGTGACCAGTGGACTGAGATAAGGTGGGGCTTTACTTAGCAAAGACTTGTAGATGACCTGGAGCCAGTGGGTTTGGCGATGAGTATGAAGCGAGGGCCAGCCAAGGAGAGCGTAGAGGTCGCAGTGGTGGGTAGTATATGGGGCTTTGTTGACAAAATGGATGGCACTGTGATAGACTGCATCCAATTTGTTGAGTAGAGTGTTGGAGGCTATTTTGTAAATGACATTGCCGAAGTCAAGGCTCAGTAGGATAGTCAGTTTTACGAGGGTATGTTTGGCAGCATGAGTGAAGGATGCTTTGTTGTGAAATAGGTGATTCTAGATTTAATTTTGGATTGAAGATGCTTAATGTGGGTCTGGAAGGACAGTTTACAGTCTAACCAGACACCTAGGTATTTGTAGTTGTCCACATATTCTAGGTCAGAACCTTCCAGAGTAGTGATGCAGGTGCGGGCAGTGATCGGATGAAGAGCATCCATTTAGTTTTATTTGCGTTTAAGACCAGTTGGAGGCCACGGAAGGAGAGTTATATGGCATTGAAGTTTATCTGGAGGTTAGTTAGCACAGTGTTCAAAGAAGGGCCAGAAGTATACAGAATGGTGTCGTCTGCGTAGTGGTGGATTAGAGAATCACCAGCAGCAAGAGTGACATCATTGATGTATACAGAGAAGAGAGTCGGTCCGAGAATTGAACCCTGTGGCAACCCCAATAGAGACTGCCAGAGGTCCGGACAACAGGCCCTCCGATTTGACACACTGAACTTTATCAGAGAAGTAGTTGGTGAACCAGGTGATGCCGTTATTTGAGAAACCAAGGCTGTTTAGTCTGCCGATAAGAATGTGGCCGAAAGCCTTGGCCAGGTCAATGAATACGGCTGCACAGTATTGTCTCTTATCGATGGCAGTTATGATATTGTTTAGGACCTTGAGCGTGGCTGAGGTGCACCCATGACCAGCCCGGAAGCCAGATTGCATAGCGGAGAAGGTACGGTGGGATTCAAAATGGTTGTTGATAATCAATCCTCAAGGTGTTTTTCAAATATCTATTCGATAATATATCAACCAGGACAGATGGCTTATTAGTAGGAAAGAGAGAAACAATGGCCGCATTTGTCCTTTACGCACAAAACACTCTGAGAGACTTCAGCTGACCACTGACGCAATGTTGACGTTCAGGCTCATTTTTCAAAATAAAAGCCTGAAACTATTTATTGTGACACTAGACACATTAGGGAAGCCATAGAAAAAGGAATCTGGTTGATATCTCATTCACTGCTAAATAGAGACGCATAGGAACGCAGAGGTTTCTAAATAAGAGTCACTTCCTGATTGGATTTTTCTCAGTCTTTCGCCTGCAATATCAGTTCTGTTATACTCACAGACAATATTTTTACAGTTTTGGAAACTTTAGAGTGTTTTCTATCCTAAGCTGTCAATTATATGCATATTCTAGCATCTTGTCCTGACAAAATAGCCCGTTTACTTAGGGAACGTTATTTTTCCAAAAATGAAAATAGTGCCCCCTCGATTCTAGAGGTTTTAACTAGTGTTGCATTTTTCAGTCTAACATTTCTAGTGTTGATTCGAGAGTTAAATTAACACTCAGTGGTGTAAAAGAGATTACACATCACTTTGCAAGCCAGCATAATGTGACTTGCAGGCCTGAAAACTATGAGTTTCAGGCCACCGTATTAGGGTAAAACTAGGCCGCATCAAAAGAAGACTTTATGAAATATGTATTGTATTGTCTTAAATAATGTAATTCTAATGACAATATATTCACTCAGGATCTTGAAGGCAACAGGACCAAAAATGAATTTATGCAACAACCATGTCTCTGTCACTAGCAAACACAGTCATGGGTGGTACTGGTAACTCTAAAATCCACTCAAAAGGCACCCTGGAAAATATGCAAATAAGGCATAAAACCCTACAGCAGGGCTATTCAATTCCGGTCCTGGAGGGCCTAAACATTTCCGGTTAAGAATTGTTGTATGGTTCTTCAAAGAACCATCCCATTTATGGTTCTTCAGACACCCTAAAACGGTTCCCCTATAGCATTGCTCTCAAGAAACTTATTTGGTTCCTACTTGCATCTTTATTTGATTGTACCACACCACAGATCCAACTAGTTCTAACAGAGAAATATAAATACAAAAATTTGAAGAGTTTCATTCAAAAACGAGATAACGAGATAAACATTTTCAGAAATGTTGGTGGATTGACGTTAATAAAAAAAAATGATATTGTGAAAGAGATAGAGCTATTATTTTTTCATCTTACCATGACATGTGCTAGTGAAAAGACAGACATAATCTTGTTAGAAATATCTTGCAAGATCATTTAATTTATCATTTTATTTTAGAATCGTGTTTTGCCACTTCAAACAACAATATAAAAAGTATCCCATTTCGGTTTTAAACAGTTACATGTAATAAAGTATCGATACATAAATAATTATACAAATATTCAATTTGATCAACATTATTGTGCAAATATCACATAGCCAATGTATTGTAGCAGAGGGTGAGCAGTGTATAAAATGTTAAGCCATTTTTGGAACAATGTTATGGGGGGGTTACAGGTTTTTTGTTAGGATAAATCAAGGGAAGCTTTGAGTTTGATTATATACATTTTAGGCAATGTTTTAAGGATTGATAAGGATATTGAAAGTCTGTCAGAATAATTTGCCGGTAAAGGATGGATTTATTCCTATTGTTGGAGTGACACAGCCCACTGTATGTTTGCAGCCGGTAGGCTATTAGCCTAGGTTGTTTCCCTTCACCTGAGAGTCGCTGGATCTCTCCTTGTTTAGAATTGTTCCTCTTTAGTCCAACAGGAACAGATATCACAGGCTCCAGTAAACTGTCAAAAGGATCCATATTCAAAAGGTCCACGACACACAAGCGCACAAAACCTAACATGACGCTAGCTAGCCAGCGCAAACAGCTGAGAGTGGCAGCTGTCAATCAACACATCCGGCTGACTAAGCCAGGGGCGTGGAAAAAATATTTAGAGAAACTTACAATTGCACAGCCATAGAATGTTGCAGCGTCATGTAAATGTATCATAATGCAGAAACCTCAATAGCCCAACTCTCTAAATACATGTCTCTGGATATAGTGCATTTTAGCATGAAACAAGTGTCGGATATCACTTTTAGCAACAAAAACACACACATTTTAAAGCACATCTAAAGTCAAATGTTTTAAAAGTATGAGAACAGCCATGATTCATACACAAAGGAAAGGTACCAATGAGCATTCATTTCAGATGAAAAAATGCAAATGTAAAAAAAAATTGCTCATGTGAAAAATTTAATTTTCACTGATGTGATAACCTACAATCTCTTAATGACCTAAACAATAACCCTACATCTCACTGCACCCGGTCACCTCCCTCTAACAGGCACCTAGGTCTACTTAGCATTCACCTTAACACTCATCCAACCTACACTGCTAATGAATTACCCATCCACTCCACAACAGTACCACTCCTTCTTTCCTCTGACCCTTCCCTGACCCCCCACTCTGCTCGGGATGTCAGTCTGACTCTCCTGTAATCTTGCCCTCTCATAATTAGTGTGAGTTCCTCTCCTGGAAGCCTGTGTCCTCGGGACAACCACCATCTGCTCCACTAAAACGATAGCAATATCACCCCGGCTATTCATAGCTGCCACAAAATCAGCTCAGGCTAAAATCAGCAGAAAGGGACTCTGCCAAGAGGCTGGTTTTCACGGTAAAAAGCAATAACCCCATTTATAAATGACCCAATAGGGTTTGGAGGGCAGAGGGGAGATAAACAGAAGAACATTAAATGATGCTTTGTTTGTGTTGCCTCAGAAGATTCAATACATCCCTCTGCTCCTGAGGAAGATGTTTGCCTTACAGCGATAGCTCAGTCAAGAGACAAAAAGACTCAAGAAGCATAGCTAGACAAACTCATAGTGAAAAGGTATTCATTGAGCGTCATTCGTTGAGCACTGTACTAATGGCTACATAATAAAGAATGCTGCTGCACGGGTACTGACCAAGACCAGACGGAGAGCACACATTACACCGGTTTTAAGGTCTTTGCACTGGCTGCCTGTGAGTTTCTATTGCTTTTTAAATCAATCCACGATTGTGCATCCTAATACATTTCTGACATTGCTTTTAAGTTATGTACCCGGTAGGTCCCTTAGGTCCTCTGGCACTGGCCTTTTAAGTATCCCAAAGCCTAGGACTAAGAGGCATGAAGAGGCATGCTTTAGTTACAGTATTATGGCCCCTGCCTCTGGAATAGCCTGCCGGGGGGACATTAAAACACACCTTTTTAGTTTTGCTTTTTCCTTAGGCTGTTTTTTTGTCATTTTGTTTTTGTCACTATTTTGTTTATTATCTTATGTTTGTTGTGTAGTAAGCATTTCAGCTTTTATTATCATTTTTTAATTATTATTTTTTCTTTCTGTGAAGCACATTGAGTTGCATTCCATGTCTTGAAATGTGCTGTAAAAATAAAGCTTGATTTGATTTGATACAGCATATTTTATACGAGGAGCAGGAAATATAACCGATTATCAATAGAAATTCTGCAATAAGGGGCATAATCTAAAACATTCATAGTCTCAGTTAATCTATAATGAGCGCAATTCCTCCTTCGAACATTTTAAATCACTTAATGAATAATAGAACAATAAGTGTCTGCCACCAGACAGTGTTGGAAGGAGTACTGTAATTACACTGATATTATAGAGCTGTCAAGTTAGACAGAGCAAAGGAAAACAGAGGATCAGTCATTCTAACAAGACTCTCAGAAAACATTCATCTCAATACTGTATGTGATTACAGTATCTATGGAAAAAAGCCTGGGCTGTTATGACTGGCATGTTACAGACATTTATAATGAATGGATCACACCACCTGCAAAGTGGATAGGATTCCCTATTAGATGCCACACCTAAGGTATCCAGTGAATATTCTAGTACTAGTGGAAAATTCCTGATGGAAATACAGTCCTGTATAGCCTATTATTCTGTGCAATTTCAGCACAGCACAGCAAGATAAGCATCTCTGTCAGAGTGCTCAGGGAGGAACAGACACGTTAGGATTTTCATGATCAAAGACCTACTTAGATGGTCTGTACTGTAGTTTGCTGGGAATGTCAACGTCAAGATTTGCCATGTACAAACCAACTGGAACCCAAGCTACTCCTCAGACACTCAGGTATATTCACCTACTGTCTGGAATTCCCCTTTTATGCACTTTCTCTCTCTACCCATATTCTGACCTTGAATTTAAGCATGAGGTTATTAGCATGCTATTCACCCACTACTCGTTTGGTGTGGAGATCAAATAAATGAAGGTGTGGCAAAGTTGTGTCTACAGATACGCCATATTCTGACCTTAACTTAATTTCCTCTGGTGTCATTATCCTGTGACAGGTAATCACAAGGCTGATCAGACTACATGCTTGAATAGGGCTTTTGACATCCTGTTACAGTACTTAATGAAATCCTACATACTTCAACACTGTTACAAAAAGACGACTATCTCCATGGCTTGACCTCAGAGGCACTTAAGTTAATCAAAAGTTCAGTTTCCTCAACATCCTACAGCTTTTAACGAGTGACGATGGCTCCTTCTCTCAACCGTGAACACGCATCTTACACACGTGAATGCCTTTAGATAAGCCAGAGCTTCTATACACAGTACTTCATTATCTCAGCATGGTCCT
This sequence comes from Oncorhynchus clarkii lewisi, assembly GCF_045791955.1. NCBI lineage: Eukaryota > Metazoa > Chordata > Actinopteri > Salmoniformes > Salmonidae > Oncorhynchus > Oncorhynchus clarkii. The sequence continues at coordinate 20,288,944 of NC_092169.1, forward strand.
TTCTCATGGTGTGAGAAAACTGAAGTGCTAGTAGGATGGTCACTAGTATGCCCCCTGACAGACCACTCACTGTCTAACAACCATCCAAGGCCTACTGTTCTAATATCTAGGGCCTAGAGGGGCTCAGGGATATTCCTGACCTTGTGACCTGCCCAGGATAAATTAGGGCCCTGAGATTTTCCTGGGTCATGTGGTCAGGAAGAATTCCCTTCATATTGTCAATAAAAATAAATAAAATAAATACAAACAAATGTTTTCCACCACCTATCTACACACAATACCCCATAATAAAAGTGAAAACATGTTTCACAAAGGTATTCACACCCCTGAGTCAATGCCTTGTAGAAGCACCTTTTGCAGCCATTTCATTTTTTTTTAACTAGGCAAGTCAGTTAAGAATAAATGTTTATTTACAATGACGGCCTACCCCGGCCAAACCCTAACCACACTGCGCCAATTGTGCGCCGCCCTATGTGACTCCCAATCACAGCCAGTTGGGATACAGCTTGGAATTGAACCAGGGTCTGTAGTGACGCCTCTAGCACTGAGATGCAGTGCCATAGACCACTACGCCACTTGGGAGGCCAGCACAGCTGTGATTCTTTCTGGGTAAGTCTCTAAGAGCTGTGATTCTTTCTGGGTAAGTCTCTAAGAGCTGTGAGTCTTTCTGGGTAAGTCTCTAAGAGCTGTGAGTATTTCTGGGTAAGTCTCTAAGAGCATCCCACACCTGGATGGTGCATCATTTGCTGTTATTCTTTTCAAAATTATTCAAGTTCTGTGAAATTGGTTGTTTGATCATTGCTAGACAACCATTTTCAGGTCTTGCCATAGATTTTCAAGTAGATTTAAGTCAAAGCTGTAACTCTCCCACTCAGGAACATTCACTGTCTTCTTGGTAAGCAACTCCAGGTTTAGATTTGGCCTTGTGTTTTTGGTTATTGTTCTACTGAAAGGTGAATTAATCTCCCAATGTCTGGTGGAAAGCAGAATTTCCCAGGTTTTCCTTTAGGATTTTGCCTGTGCTTAGCTCTTATGATTACAAGCATATTGATAACATGACGCAGCCACCACTATGCTTGAAAATATGGAGAGTGGTAATCAGTCATTTGTTTTATTGGATTTGCCCCAAACATAAGATGTTGAATTTAGGACTAACAGTTAATTGCTTTGCCACATTTTTTGCCATATCACTTTAGTGCCTGGTTGCAAACAGGATGCATGTTTTGGAATATTTTTATTCTGCAAGTTTCCTTCTTTTCACTCTGTCAGTTAGGTTAGTATTGTGGAGTAACTACAATGTTGTTGATCCATCATCAGTTTACTCCTATCATAGACATTCATGTTGAAATCCCTTAGCGGTTTCCTTCCTTTCCAGAAACTGTGTGAGGTACAGAGATGAGGTAGTCATTCAAAACATTGCCCACAGAGTGAGTCCATGCAACTTATTATGTGACTTGTTAAGCAAATGTTTACTCAATTTATTTAGGCATGCCATAACAAGTGGGTTGAATGCTTATTGACTCAATACATTTCAGCTTTTCATTTTTTATTCATTTGTAAAAATGTTGAAAAACATAATTCCACTTTGACATTATGGGGTATTGTGTGTAGGCCAGTGACCAAAAAAAGTAACGGGGTGTGAATACTTTCTGAAGGCACTGCGGTGACGATCTACAGTAAGCCTGTCTGAGATGGTGTATGAGCATGCATGAGATGCAAATTAAGAGTTTCATTCCAAAATGCTATATATCCATTTTCAGAAATGTTGGTAAATTGATTTGTTTAAAGAAATGAAAGAGATTGGTGTGTTATTTCACTATCTAATCATTTCAAAGGGTTTTTCAATGAAAGACATGTATTTGTTGAAATATATAACTTCAGGGATATTAGCATTTAGCAAAAAAACACATTTTGTAAAACCCATCAATTACAAATCTGAGAACAGTAATATTTTACATACATGAAGGTACCCAATAATTTCTGATGAAAAAACACAAATGTGAAAAATTTGTGGATATAGCGTTTTGCTAATAAACTCTTCAAATATTGAACAGGATATTTGTATTTATTATGGATGTGTATGTATAGTGTGTGTGTGGTCATGTGTATGTACTGTGCGCCTCCCATAGTCTGTTCTGGACTTGGGGACTGTGAAGAGACCTCTGTTGGCATGTCTTGTGGGATATGCATGGGTGTCTGAGCTGTGTGCTAGTCATTTAAACAGACAGCTCGGTGCTTTCGAACATGTCATTACTACTCACAAATACAAGTAGTGATGAAGTAAATCTCTCCTCCACTTTCAGCCAGGAAAGATTGACATGCATATTATTAATGTTTGCTCTCTGTCTACATCCAAAGGCCAGCCGTGCTGCCTTGTTCTGAGACAATTGTGATTTTCCTGTCACTCTTTGTGACATCTGACCACACGACTGAACAGTAGTCCAGGTGCGACAAAACTAGAGCCTGTAAGACCTGCCTTGTTGATAGTGCTGTTAAGGTAGCACATCGCTTTATTATGGACAGACTTCTCCCCATCTTAGCTACTGTTGTATCAATATTTTTGGACCATGACAGTTTAGAATCCAGGGTTACTCCAAGCAGTTTATTCACCTCAACTTGCTCAATTTCCACATTATTTATTACACGATTTAGTTGAGGGTTAGGGTTTAGTGAATGATTTGTCCCAAATACAATGCTTTTAGTTTTTGAAATATTTAGGACTAACTTATTCCTTGCCACCCATTCTGAAATAAACTGCAGCTCTGTGTTAAGTGTTGCAGTCATTTCAGTTGCTGTAGTAGCTGACGTGTTGAGTCATACGCATACATTGGCACACTGGCTTTACTCGAAGCCAGTGGCATGTCATTAGTAAAAATTGAAAAAAGTAAGGGGCCTAGACAGCTGCCCTGGAGAATTCCAGATTCTATCTGGATTATGTTGGAGAGGCTTCCATTAAAGAACACCCTCTGTGCTGTTAGACAGGTAACTCTGTATATAGCAGTGGGTGTAAAGCCATAACACATATGTTTTTCCAGCAGCAGATTTTGATTGATAATGTCAAAAGTCGCACTGAAGTCTAACAAAACCGCCCCAAAAATATTTTTAGCATCAGCCAATTATCAGTCATTTGTGTAAGTGCTGTGCTTGTTGAATGTCCTTCCCTATAAGCATGCTTGTCACGCTGGTATAAAGGTTTTGGAGACGGGTGCAGGAATACATCATCTGGGTTTTTAATACACCCAAAACAAACGTATACAAAACACTGGGATGTACCCAAACAAAGAGCGAGGGTATACCTCATAGAACGACGCAAGACCCGTAATACACAAAGCACGCAGCACAGGCTGAGACAACATATAGGTACTCACATGACCAACAGACATGGGAACAATAATCGACAGCCCAATGGGGAAACACATTTATACAATTACAATCAGTGAGGAATTGGAACCAGGTGTGTGTAATGACACAGTTCAGTGCAGCCAAGAAGGCCGATGACGTCGACCTCCGGTACTGGTGAACCGAATGAGCAACAGTACCGGGGGGATCTGTGACAGCCCTGAAAGTCTGTTGTCAATTTGTTTACTGTAAAATAGCATTGTATCTGATCAACCACACTTTTTTTCCAAAACTTTACTAAGGGTTGGTAACAGGCTGATTGGTTGGCTATTTGAGCAAGTAAAGGGGGCGTTACTATTCTTAGGTAGCGGAATTACTTTTGTTTCCATCCAGGCCTGAGAGCACACACTTTCTAGAAGGCTTAAATTGAAGATATGGCAAATAGGAGTGGCAAAATTGTGCGTCCAAGTTGTCAGACCCCGGTGGCTTGTCATTGTTGATAGACAACAACAATCTTCCACACTAACATTACGGAATTCATAATTACAATTATTGTCTTGCATAATTTGGTCAGATATACTTGGATGTGTTGTGTTAGCGTTTGCTGATGGCATGTCATACCTAAGTTTGATAATCTTGCCAATGAAAAAATCATTAAAGTAGTTGGCAACATCAGTCGGTTTTGTCATGAATGAGCCATCTGATTCATTGACTGATGGAGCTGAGTTTGCCTTTTTTTCCCAAAATTTAATTGAAGGTGCTCCAAAGCTTTTTACTATCATTCTTTATGTGATTATCTTTGTTTCATAGTGTAGTTTCTTCTTCTTTTTATTCCGTTTAGTCACATGATTTCTCAACTTGCAGTACATTTGCCAATCGGTTGTTCTGCCAGACTTATTTGTCATTCCTTTTGCCTCAACCCTCTCAACCATAACATTTTTCAATTCCTCATCAATTCATGGGAATTTAACAGTTTTTACAGTCATTTTCTTAATGGGTGCATGTTTATTAGTAACTGGGATAAGCAATTTGTAAATATGTCAAGTGCTCCTCCTCTTTTTTGCTCCTCATTACACACCACAGACCAACAAATATTCTTCACTACAAAACTTATTGTATGACTTATTGTACACTATATTAGGCCCAGCGTTTAAAACTTTGGTTTTCCTAGATATGGCTATTATATTGTGATCACTATATCCTATGGATTATATCCTATGGACTGCTTTAAAGCAAATATCTGCAGTATTAGTAAAGATGTGATCAATACATGTTGATGATTTAATCCCTGTGCTGTTTGTAACTACCCTGGTAGGTTGACTGATAACCTGAACCAGGTTGCAGGCACTGGTTAGAGTTTTACGCTTTTTCTTGAGTGGGCAGCTTGATGAAAGCTAGTCAATATTTAAATCATCCAGAAAATATACCTCTATGTTGATATCACATACATTTTCAAACATATCACACGTTATCCAGATACTGACTGCTAGCACTTGGTGGTCTATAGCAGCGTCCCACAAGAATGGGAATTAGGTGAGGCAGATGAACCTGTAGCCATATGATATGAATGTGTGTCTTGGCGGAGCAATCTGTCAACAAGACAAGCTGTGTGTCAACAAAGTATATAATCGATGTGTCATCAACGTAATCAATATGTAGTCATAACCACCCACGCAGTTACAATGTGTTTTTGTGAGACAGCTGGGCCCAGCTACACAGACAACCAATGGAATATCCCAGCACCTTTTATTAAATCATGTTTAATATACTGTAACATTACCACTCATTATCAAGTCCAATTAACATAAAAGAAAACATGCATTACCACTGAGAGAAAATTCTTGGACTCCACATTTTCTTTCCCTATCCACCCATCTATTTTTCAAAGGACTCCATATTCTAGAGAAGGAGAGAGATGAGCCAGTAAAGGTCAGCGGCTCATTTGAAGTCTTCAGCTCCGTGAAATCAGGAGCACTTAGAGCCCAGCCTGGTGTTAATGGAGCATCATGGGAGCAGCTATCCGTCCGCCTCTGATCCAGTCATTAACCCTGATTAATGACACCCCCCCCACACACACACACACACACAAAGACACACACCATCGGCAATCCATGCCCATCTCCTAGTCTCAGCATGCTCTTTCTAATAAAGCTGATATTGTGGTGTCCCAGTCAGCCTCAGTAATGTATGCAAAGGTCATGAGGAGGAGACAGGATGGGGCAGTGGTGGGGAGAGGTTGATGGGGTCTTTGTATTTTTCAATACTAGCCTTTTCAATCAGTGATACTACATAAAACAAATATAATCAACCATGTCATTGCACTAGCGTAATTGAATGACGTCCTGGTGTAAGATTCCAGCTGGTTGATGAGTTGTAAAATAGTTGTAATAGCTTATGACTAGGCTATATAAAGATTTTGCCAAAATAAATTTAAATAAATGTCAATAATGATTGTCACATACCACAGATAGATGCAATGTGTTGTTTTACAGGTTCAGCCATAGTAGTACAGCACACCTGTAGCAAATTAGGGTTAAGTGCCATGCTCAAGGGCACATCGGCAGATTTTTCACCATGTCGGCTCAGATAGTTGAACCAGCAACCCTTCGGTTACTGGCCCAACACTCTAACCGCTAGGCTATCAGCCATCCTTCAAGACTAGACTGTGGAGTGTATGAATGTGACAGTAGACTGTAAAGGTCTAGTTTAAAGACTTGCTTGTCTGAGCATGAAAGGGCTGTATGAAAGTGTGGTTGTGACCCGGTTCTTCCTACTTCTGTCTGGCTGGCAGTGACAGATGCATCCGGAGCCGGGTTCTGCCCTGCAGCACTGACGGAAATGGGACAGCAGAGGGAGGATAGAGAACCAGAGCATGAGAGGAAGCAGTGGCACAGCCCGTCCGCGGCCAGGCAGGGGACGCCAGCCAAGGGTACGACACTGTGAAACACACCAGCCGGGGCCACAAGCACCAGTCACTTCCAGACAGAAAGACACATAAGAATAACTCACAACTGAACCTGAGTTTAGCAAGAGCTTTTTTTCTTCCCTTTTTTGATTGCCCTTTTGTATCTGCCAAGGGCATGTCTGTATGTAGCCTCGCTACTTTTATAGCCTCGCTACTGTATATAGCCTGTCTTTTACTGTTGTTTTATTTCTTTATCTACCTATTGTTCACCTAATACATTTTTTGCACTGTTGGTTAGAGCCTGTAAGTAAGCATTTCACTGTAATTCACTGTTGTATTTGGCCACGTGACAAATAAACTTTGATTTGATCTCCATACGTTGGTATTACCTTAAGGATACAGCTGTTTAGATGGAGAGCATTCAAGAACCCGTTGTTGACCTTAAAACCACTGTAATTATACATCATTTTGTACTGTGCCCATCACTGACTCCAACACTGGGTGTCTCTGTGTCACATCATACACAGTACCACAGCATTAGGGTAAAGGTAATCTCGGTTAACCCAGAACTAAAATCTGGCGTAATTTGGTCAGATATGTTTACGTAGTCTGTCCACGAGAGATTTGGATAAAGGCATCTACAATGGTGACTATTTTGTTGCAAGGGTACATGGAGAAAATGAGATAAGGTCTGAAATAGTACTGAAAGTGGCTGGGTAATTCTAAAGCCTCTCATAGAGAACACTGGAATGTGTCCTCTTGAAAATAAGAGTCCTGAGGTAGGGGTTAACTTGAGACCACGTAGCCAATCACAGTGTGAGGACCAGACTTCAATTCAACTTCAATTAGAGTAGGCAGCAGACAGACAGCAGCACATCCCTACACCAAGAAATAATAACGTTGAGCTCAAATTGGAAAAAGGAAACGACCTTAAGGTGCTGTGTGTATGTACTGTGATAATGAGAATGCATGTGACGTGTACAAGCCATGGAGCAGGGGCTACATTATTGGTATTCCTATAATGACTCCCTAACCATCCCTCTGCAAAAACATATCTGCCTGCATGGACACACAGAAATGCACAGATGTGGAAACACAGGCAGGAGTATAGACACCATCTGCATGCACACACATAGACAATGACACAGGGACACACATACATGAACCTCATCACCCCCCACCCACAAGCCATCTTTTCAACAGCCTGATACATTTCACTTTCAGATGCAATGCAGACTGGTCAATCAATAAATCCAATCTATTTTATGTCCTTTTTATATTAGCAGTTTACCGATACCCAGCCTCAGACCCCAAAGAACAAACAATGCAGATGTAGAAGCACAGTGGTTTGGAAAAACTCCTTAGAAGGTAGGAACCTAGGAAGAAACCTAGAGAGGAACAGGCACAGAGGGGTGGCCAGTCCTCTTCTGTCTGTATTGGGTGGAGATTTAAGAGGCCATTAAGGCCTGTTTCAAGATGATGGTCCCACAGGATAATAACACTCATTTACCAGTACATGTCAATCATATAAGCTCAATGCTTTCTCTTCCTCTTCATATTCATAGTTGAAAGCAATCAAAGTCAGTGGGGAGACTTCTGCTTCTGTTGAGATGATGCCAGAGGGTCCTTCTAAAATAACTGCACCCTGTGTGAGATCAAGATAGTCAAACTCCGGAAACTTGTGACTGTGTAAACCCCTTCAGCCTTCATGGAGCTGTGGCACAAAGTAGGTCTGATTTAATGACATCTTAACTCACTCTGGGTCCTCATTCCATGATTCTAAAGAGGATGTTGATCTTGAGGATGTCTTAGCAAAGTAACACCAAGGACAACATGAAAATGTTTCTTTACCTAACTGTAAAGAAGGTGTAGAGCAGGTATTCCCAAACCCCCAGGGTGATTCACGTGATTCACATTTCCTCAGCCACAGTGTGTTATATGTGCAAAAGTAATATCTCACAACTCGATGAAACATTCACTCGTGCGCAGACATTTAGAAACAAAACATGCCAACATAAAAAATAAGTCACTGGAGTTTTTTGAGCAAGAATTATGATGACTTCCGAGTAGTAAGACATGTATAAAAGCAACAGATAATGTACCATTAATAAGAAGGGGCTAGAAGCGTCTTATATGGTGAGCTACCGAGTGGCTAGGACAGGGAAGCTCCATACTATTGTGGAGGACTTAATTCTTCCTGCTCCTGCGGATATGGCTGGGACAATGCTGGGGGAAAAGGCCAAAAAAACTATACAGACAATGCCTTCATCAAACAACACTGTTTTACGACGCATCAGTGACATGGCAGGAGATGTTTTGAAATAATTAATGGCGCAAAAGCCATGACAGGGAGACATAGTGGAGTGGTAACGTGCGTGCAAGCAGTTGCTCCCGACACCACTTGGTTACACTGCAGCATCCACCGAGAGGCTCTTGCTGCCAAGGAAATGCCTGACAGCTTGAAAGAGGTTGTGGACACTACAGTGAAAATGGTTAACTTTGTTAAAGCAAGGCCCCTGAACTCTTGTGTATTTTCTCTTGTGTAACATCTGAGTGATGTTTTTTCTCACCTGAATGATGAGAATCTAGGATTTCAGGGACTCTCCGCAACTATATTCAATGTGCTGGACAAAATTGAGGCTTTGACTAAGAAGTTGGAGCTCTTCTCTGTCTGCATTAACAAGGACAACACACGGGTCTTTCCATCATTGTATGATTTTTTGCGTGCAAATGAACTCAAGCTTACGGACAATGTCAAATGTGATATAGCGAAGCACTTCAGTGAATTGGGTGCACAATTACGCAGGTACATTCCTGAAACAGATGACACAAACAACTGGATTCACTATCTCTTTCATGCCCTGCCTCCAGTTGTCACGATCGTCTAATGAATTAATGGACCAAGGCGCAGCGTACGTAGAGTTCCACATTTTTATTAAATGAAACTCACAAAAACATTAAAGAGCAACGAAATGTGACGTTCTGTAGAGCTCACAGGCATCAACATGAAAACAAGATCCCACAAAAACCAGTGGGAAAATGGCTGCCTAAATATGATCCCCAATCAGAGACAACGATAAACAGCTGCCTCTAATTGGGAACCATACCAGGCCAACATAGAAATAAATGCACTAGATCACCCACCCTAGTCACACCCCGACCTAACCAAAATAGAGAATAAAAAGGCTCTCTATGGTCAGGGCGTGACAGTACCCCCCCCAAAGGTGCAAAACCTGACTCTATAGGGGAGGGTCCGGGTGGGCGTCTAGCGTCGGTGGCGGCTCTGGTGTGGGACGAAGTACCCACTCTGCTCGTGGATTCGGCAGCATCGGTGGCGGCTCTGGTGCGGGACTTTGCCCTCGCCAAGCCCACGGGTCCGACCATGGAGCCGGGTAGAACGCTGTGCCCGAACTGGGCATCAGCGCAGAGCAGGGCACCGGCCATGGAGTTGGGTTGTACGCCACACTGGGCACCGGTGCCGAAGAAGGCTCCGGCCATGGAGCTGAGTTGACTGCAGTGTCTGGACTGGGCACCGGCGCAGAGGAAGGCTCCTGCCAAGAAGTGGGACTGGACGCCGTGCCTGGACTGGACATCGGCGCAGAGGAAGGCTCCGGCCTTGGAGAGGGACTGGACGCTGTGCCTGGACATTGGCGCAGAGGAAGGCTCCTGCCATGGAGCGGGACTGGACGCCGTGCCTGGATTGGACATCGGCACAGAGGAAGGCTCCTGCCATGGAGCGGGACCGGACGCCGTGCCTGGACTGGGCACCGGCACAGAGGAAGGCTCCGGCCTTGGAGCGGGACTGGACACCATGTCTGGACTACACATCAGTGCAGAGGATGGCTCCTGCCATGGAGCGTGACTGGACGCCGTGCCTGGACTGGGCATCGGTGCAGAGAAGGGCTCCTGCCATAGAGCTGGACTGGATGCCGCGCTCGGACTGGGCATCGGCGCAGAGGAATGCTCCTGCCCTGGAGCTGGAGGTTCTGGACCGTGGACCGTCGCAGGAGGTTCCGGACCGTGGACCGTCTCAGGAGGTTCAGGACTGTGAAACATGGCGGGAAGCTCTGGACTGTGAACCGTCGCCGGAAGCTCTGGACTGGGACTCGTTGCCGGAAGCTCTGGACTGGAACTCGTCGCCTGAAGCTCTGGACTGGGGACCGTTGCCTGAAGCTCTGGACTGGGGAACGTCGCCTGAAGCTCTGGACTGGGGAACGTCGCAAGAAGCTCTGGACTGGGGACCGTCGCCTGAAGCCCTGGACTGGGGAGGCGCACTGGAGGCCTAATGCGTGGGGCCGGCACAGGTGGCACCGGACTGGTGACACGCACTTCAGGGCGAGTGCGGGGAGCAGGCACAGGACGTACCTGAATGGAAAGGCGCATTTGAGGGAGAGTGCGAGGAGCAGGCAAAGTACGTACCGGACTGGGGACATGTACTTCAGGGAGAGTGTGAGGAGCAGGCACAGGACGTACCGGACTGGGGACACGCACTTCAGGGAAAGTGTGAGGAGGAGGCACAGGATGTACTGGGCTGTGGAGGCGCACTGAAGACATGGTGCATAGAGCTGGCACAGATGGTGCCGGAACGATGACACACTCCGCACGGTGAGTGCGTGGAGCTAGCACAGGACGTACTGGGCTGTGAGGGCGCACTGGAGACCTGGTGCGTACCTGAATGGAAAGGCGCATTTGAGGGAGAGTGCGAGGAGCAGGCACAGTACGTACCAGACTGGGGACACGCACTTCAGGGAGAGTGTGAGGAGCTGGCACAGGACGTACTGGGCTGTGTATGCGCACAGGACGTACTAGGCTGTGTATGCGCACTGGAGACCTGGTACGTAGAACCGGCACAAATTGTACCGGAACGGTGACACACACATCAGGGCGAGTGCATGGAGGAGACACAGGACATACCGGACTGGGGAGGCGCACTGGAGGCCAGATGCATGAAACTGGTGCAGATGACACCGGGCTGGTGTCACGCTTGTCAGCACACCAGCTCTGCAGCACTCTCATCGCCACCACCTCTCTCCGGAATCTTTCGTCGAGTTCCTCCTTCGAATCCCTGACGGTCTCTGGCTCAATCCTCAGCTCCGCCGACCACCTCATGTGCCCCCCCCCAAAATGTTCCTGTCTTTTGGGCTTTCTACCAGGCCGCAAACCCCGGCGTCGTCGCTGTCCTCCCTTCTCTCCTGTCGTCTGTTTCCACGGCAGGCTTTCGTATCTTGCCAAGACTTCCTCCCAAGTCCAGGATATCCTTTCCTCAATCTCCTCCCAAGTCCAGGATGCCATCTTCACCTGGGCACGCTGCTTGGTTCTGGTGTGGTGGGATCTTCTGTCACGATCGTCTAAAGAATTAACTGACCAAGGGGCAGCGTACATAGAGTTCCACATTTTTATTAAATGAAACTCACAAAAACATTAAAGTGCAACGAAACGTGACGTTCTGTAGAGCTCACCGGCATCAACATGAAAACAAGATCCCACAAAAACCAGTGGGGAAATAGCTGCCTAAATATGATCCTCAATCAGAGACAACAATAAACAGCTGCCTCTGATTGGGAACCATACCAGGCCAACATAGAAATAAATGCACTAGATCACCCACCCTAGTCACACCCCGACCTAACCAAAATAGAGACTAAAAAGACTCTCTATGGTCAGGGCGTGACACCAGTCCACTTACCGATATCTGAACAAGAGAGCCTCATTGAAATTGCAATAAGCTATTCTGTGAAAATTGAATTTAATCAGAAGCGACTGCCAGATTTATGGATTGGGCTGCGCTCAGAGTATCCTGCCATGGCAAATCGCGCTGTTAAGACACTTGATGCCCTTTGCAACCACATACCTATGTGAGAGTGGATTCTCGGGCCATCACTAGGCATGAAAACTAAATACAGGCACAGACTGTGTGTGGAAAATGATTTAAGACTGAGACTCTCTCCAATACAACCCAACTATGCAGAGTTATGTGCATCCTTTCAAGAACACCCTTCTCATTAATCTGTGGTGAGTTATTCACAATTTTCGATGAACGAATAAGGTTTTATATGTAAGATGGTTAAATAAAGAGCAAAATTATTGATTATTATTATATTACTATTTGTGCCTTGCTCCTATAAAAGCTCTTTGTCACTTCCCACAAGCCGGGTTGTGACAAAAACACACACTCATTCTTATGTTTAATAAATGTATCGTATAGTGTGTGTGTGGCAGGCTTACAATTATGGCAAAAAAACTACATTTGAGAGTGCGCTGACCATGGTGCTAGAGGGGGCATGCAGCTGGAGGTTGAATGTTTGAAGGGGTAAGGGAATATAAGAAGTTTGGGAACCACTGGTCTAGAGCACAGAAAATCCATGTAGTAAAAGACCAGAAAATGGCCATTGACACACCACAGGGAAAGCTCTGATATGCCCTTGTGACAAAGCCAAGCCAGTCCAGAGTAGATAATGCAATATGCTATAAGGTTACATGCTGTAATCACATTACAACTACATACTGCAATTTATTGACGCATGGCAACATTGGGTAAATGGGTAGCCAAACTTATGGATGCTAGGTGCTAATTGTGTTCTTTTTTTCCTGTTTGAAAATTTTCGGGGTATTTTACTCACTTTTTCTCCCCAATTTCATGATATCCAATTACGATCTTGTCTCATCACCTCAACTCCCCAACGGGCTCGGGAGAGGCAAAGGTCAGGTCAAGCGTCCTCCGAAACATGACCCGCCAAACCGCACTTCTTTACACCCGCCCGCTTAACCCAGAATCCAGCCGCAGCAATGTGCCAGAGGAAACACAGTTCAACTGACGACTGAAGTTAGCCTGCAGGCGCCCGGCCCACCGCAAGGGGTCGGTAGTGATGCCTCATGCCTCAAGCAGTGCCTTAGACCGCTGAGCCACTCGTGAGGCCCCGTTTGGAGAAATCCGCAATACTTGTATATCACTCACAGATTTTGCGATAAAACTTAAAGTATTTTAGGCTACATGGAAATAACATGAAGTAACATATTTAACATGGTACATCGAAATAGGCTTTCCAGCTCTTTCCGAAACATGGGAAAGGTTCCAACACTTCTGTGTAGATGAAGCTGATCTGTATACTGGACGTTATCATTCATCACATCCATTGAATATGCAATGGGGTCTCTCCGAGTTCAGGTTCTGGCTGTTTCAATGGTTTCCCAGAGCATCTGGGTCCAGTGCTCCAGCTACCCTCAATATTGAGTGACTGACGTGTATGACTAGAGAATGTGTAAACAAGTTTTAATGAACTATTCAATAAGAGTGCATCACTAAACAAATCCACTATATCTAGATCTATATATTTCTGAAGGGGAGTAGGCCCAATTGTGTTACAAATCACTGTGTTGTTGTTCAGTCCTGGCCATGGAGACATGTAATAACTGTTCAACAGCGGGGAGTGTCCACTGAAAAGGCCTTTATTCAGAAATTATAGGCCCAACATGGATTTAATTCATCAATATGACTGGCGCAATCACAGACCTAATCCATCAATACAACGACTGTGATAAAGTGTCTGCAGTAGAATGATTCCCTGACAGAGTGGATAGAAATAACAGTGGACTATTTAAAACCTTTTCAACAAGGCTGGTAGCCTAGCGGTTAGGAGCGTTGGGCCAGTAACCGAAATGTCGCTATTTAGAATCCATGAGCCGACTAGGTGAAAAATATATCGATGTGCCCTTGAGCAAGGCACTTAACCCTGATTGCTCCTGTAAGTCGCCCTGGATAAGAGTGTCTGCTAAATGACTAAAATGTTATTGTAACCAAAGTAGATGGGGATGGATTGGTGTTACAATCTCACCAGCACTGTAGGCTTCAACCAGTTTGATTGTGCTCTGTGACCTGACGAGGACTTTGCATTGACTAGCTATGAACAGCGGCTTTGCAGTGAGCCTTGTAGTTTCAAGCATGACTGAGGACAACTACAGACCAGGGCTTATCATGTTTGTGTTTGGGTTGTTACTGTGGTTTGCTGGCACCAGCTTGGCTTGCTATCGCTGAGCCACAACAAAGACCATCTGCACTGCCAGCTCAAGCTCTCAAAAAAATACTATATTTGCATACAGAACCAAGAACTATACATTTCACACATCCCCCAGCCTCAACCACTCTCCAGTGTGTGCTTTTACAGGGGGCACTGCTGCTGTAGTTGCAGGCATCCAAGGGAGACAAGAGCTTTTAAGGGCCTTTTTGGCTCTTGAATAACTATTGGGGTGAGGAACTGTTGGCCAGCTCCATGCTTTCAAATCATCATGGTTGCTGACTCAAAAAGCAAGGAGCTGTCCACCAACTGGTGGCACTGAAATGGCTGTTTTGACATAGGTAGACGTGATGAGAGATCTAAGGAAAGTCATAGTACAAATAGTATGATCTCTGTGAATAGAATTCTTGCAATGACTCCCTTGGGATATAGGCTCTATGGACAGGCGAGGCTACACATTACTTCTGCACAGTGACGGCTCACATGGCCACTGGACAGAGCAACACTGGAGTGATGCCATGGGTCAATTTATTGCTTTAATTAAGCAATTCATTAAGATCCACAGATTCAATAAAATGTGGATGTGATTTTGATAACTGGCTAAGAGAGGGACCGAGGAAATGTTATGTTTTAAAGTTGATCGGCTATGTGAACCGTAGTCACTTAGCAACCACCAGGTGCTCTACCTTGCACCTTAGAGACTGCTGCCCTATGTACATAGTCAATGAACACTGGTCATTTTAATAATGTTTACATACTGTTTTACACCACATTATATGTATATACTGTATTCTAGTCATGGATCCTCCTATATAACTACTGCTGTACACACCTTTTCCATTCTTATAATGTCCATACAGTCTTTACACACCATTATATATATAGGACTATATTTTTACTCTGAACACTGACATTGTTCATTCTGATATTTCTTAATTTCTTTCTTTTTACTTTTTGTTTTATGTGTGTATTGTTTTGTATTGCTATGCATTACTGCACTGTTGGAGCTAGAAGCATTTAGCTGCACCTGCGATAACATCTGCAAATCTGTGTATGCGACAAAGAAACTTTGATTTGAAATTATACATATTTTACACTTGTGCGCATTTTGTACGCATTATACGACATACTTGTTGGTGTTCATTGACTGTAGGTAAAGCGATACATTCCGAGTAACACTCACCTTATAATGTCATCGTTGTGACCCAGGTAAAACTTCTGAGTGTGTTCTCTGGTATTGTAAACCACGCCGACTCCAGCCACGAAATAGACCACTTCCTTCCCAGCGGTGTAGTACAGGTTGTTTCGGCATTGATGCCCTCTGTACCCGTAGATCCATTCTAATCTCAATTGGCAACGCGGAGCAGTCCGATCCGCCATTATATTTGACAACTTGTTTGTTTTGTGAATTATTCCACTCTAAAGTAGGCTACACGACAACAGGGACCGCAGACATGCATATGCAAAGTTTATGGAAAACTCACTGATAAAATTAGAAAAATCCTAACAGATGACATTTTCCTGTAGTCTAGGCTATCGATTTTAACATTCATTCCCGCATTCTACAGCAGATGTGCACATTGCGTTTTGAAAAAACACCAGCAAGGACACGACACCACACACCTCAGGTCTATTCATAATTTTTGCTTTTAAAAACTGTGTTGCCTGAATGGTTACTATGTTAGGCTACTCTTAGAGACTTTGAATTAATGCATTATTCTCATCATAAAAAATATTTTTTCACTCTTACCATTATGTCTGCTAAAGTTAATTTACTCCACATTAAATGCTATTTTATATGTATTTAAAATGGGTTCCTTTTCAAATGACAACGAACACAGAAGAACTGGCCAAATAAACAAACAGCAAATGAACACAATTGCTAGAGGATTCGGCTGCTGCTGAAATATAATCCGGACACTAATCCTCAACTGTAACACCAGCCATAGTTACTACGGTTTTATACAATTCCCAAGACAATAACTAACAACTAAACATTTCAATCAAACAAACACGTAGAAAATAGGGCGAACATGCAATCTGTCTGTCGTCAATTGACAAATCTGGTTTAAGTAAATCCAAGAGTCGAAGTATTGTGAGGAATTACGGATTTTCACTGCAAATCACTCCGAAAGAGTGCAAACTGTCTGACAGCCACAGCTGGTTCGCCGCTGTCAGAGTGAAGGCGCCCCAAAATGCAAATTATATGATAACTTCCGTGCAGAGGCAAACAATCTATGGGTTTCAAAACACAGTCGCTCACCGCGCGACTCCGTCGCATCTCCCGCATCTCAAATGGATTGATGAAAATAGGGATTCCGGGCGGCAAGCGACAGAAGCCTATTACTCATAAGGGCGAATGACAGGCGATGCCTATGATAAACCGGGGTGGAAAACTGAGCAGAGGTCTAGTACTGTGTTATTCATTGCGTATTAATATTAATGTAGTAACGTAATGGAGACTTTCCCCATCAAGTATTTAGCGTAATATTTTTCAGAACAGCCTCTCTCTATTTTCGAAATGCTATTACCACGTCGCTCTGCGAGCCACCCCTGCCCTGCCGCCGACGTTAAGGGGCCAGCTGCACAGGTTTATGGGTATTGATGTATTTATGTCTGTGGCATCCCCTCTCTCATTGGTCCAAAACATTGAAAACTACAACTACCAGTCAGCAGTGCTAAAGCGCTATCCAAGGTCCTGAAGACCTAAAGATACAACAAAACATCGGTTAGCTATGAAAACAGAATGGCAGCTTCTGCGATCAGCAATAATTGAGTAAATTCATATGATAGAAATGTACTTTGATTTAATCATCATTTTAGGCCCTAATTAAAATAAAGGCATTACACTGAATAGGAACTGACTGAATCGAATAGCAACTGATAAATGTTTTTTGTAACAAGTTGGATAGTAGATGATATTGGAGTTCAATCGCGAATAGGAAACTAAATTGGATGTAATAATTTAGCCTGAATAATATTAATATCAGGATTTATCAAATTGGAGAGAGTTGAACCAAAGGGAGTCCTCAACACACATGTGATACTTTAGATCATACACAGATGCATTCTAGAACGGAATATCTCTTGGATCCATGGCTCTCAAAACTGAACACCAGTAGCCTATGCTACATTTTCTGTAAAAGGTTTAACAACCATAAGTGTTGGGCCAGTAACAGAAAGGTTGCTGGATTGAATCCCCAAGCTGACAAGGTAAAAACCTGTCATTCTGCCCCTAAACAAGGCAGTAGGCCGTCATTGTAAATACGAATTTGTTCTTAACTGACTTGCCTAGTTAAATAAAACTTTAAAAAAAATCCCTTACATGTTTATATATGGAACAAGAGGTCTTTCTAGATGGAAGCTGGACTCTTGGAATGGATGTTATGTAGATTGTTCTCAAATGCTAAGTAGAGCATGCCATTGCCAGCCCCTTAGACAGCCCCTTAGACAACGGTGACAGACTTTACTGGAGAGCCAGCGCAATCTACCGTGCCATTCTTAGGGCCTCATATAGGGCTCTCTGTGAATATGTTGCGAGTGAGAGGAATTGGCTGAATTAATATTCTTCTTGCACACTAACAGTCATGTTCACAAAGACCTTGACTGACAACTCCCATGGGACTCTAGCGGCTTACCGATTCCTCAACATAGCAACTGCTCGAGGTTTGTATTACTGCTCCACCCAACCCAAGATCTGCTTGTGCTTAGCCAACTCCTCTGACATTTGTTGCCATGCACGCCATCAAGCATGGATGGTATGAGAATTATTGATAGAGGCATTGGATAAAGCACAAAAGGAACTGGCTATAACCTATATACAATAAGGTCCATTATTGGCACCCTTGATAAAGATGAGCAAAATATACTATAAAATAATTACAATACAAATACGGAGCTATATTGTATGCTAAAAAAAGGTACAATTATATTATTTTATACTAATACAATTGCTATTATTCATTTTATACAGTATTTTTTCTTGGCTTTATCAAGGGTGCCAATAATCTGATCTGACTGTATACCATACTATGCCCCAACCAGCCTGACCTTAGCATCAGAATAAGCTTCTATATCACTGCGAAGCCTAATCTAACGATGACAACTGTTCCTGTTGTCATGCTAATGAGAGGGAGACAAAGCACGTGTTATACTTCCTTATGGTTTATAATTTGGTTGATGGCCTAATGTTACTTTGTTATAATACATAATCCCCTCCCTCACTCCTCTAACCAGGGCATGCTGGGTGAGTCTGTAAGAATAAGAGATGTTCTGTGTTTGTGGTTTATTTCATGCACTATTGGTGTGCAATCAAGCATCTAATTAAGTATTAGACAAGACTACTGTCTTGAATCCTGCCTCATATTCCTTGTGACTAGTAAAATAAAAAAATACTACAGATGCACAAAGTAATTGCATGTCACTGTTTGAATTGATGCAGTGGATAACTCGTTTCAAACTGTATTGATTTGTTGAGCACATGAATCCAAATGGGTATTCTTGGGTCTCGACCCCGCCCTGTGCAACTGGCTACTGGACTTCCTGACGGGCTGCCCCCAGGTGGTGAGGGTAGGTAACAACATCTCCACCCCGCTGATCCTCAACACTGGGGCCCCACAAGGGTGCGTTCTGAGCCCTCTCCTGTACTCCCTGTTCACCCACGACTGCGTGGCCATGCACGCATCCAACTCAATCATCAAGTTTGCGGACGACACTACAGCGGTAGGCTTGATTACCAACAACGACGAGACGGCCTACAGGGAGGAGGTGAGGGCCCTCGGAGTGTGGTGTCAGGAAAATAACCTCACACTCAACGTCAACAAAACAAAGGAGACGATTGTGGACTTCTGGAAACAGCAGAGGGAGCACCCCCCTATCCACATCGATGGGACAATAGTGGAGAGGGTAGTAAGTTTTAAGTTCCTCGGCATACACATCACGGACAAACTGAATTGGTCCACCCACACAGACAGCGTCGTGAAGAAGGCGCAGCAGCGTCTCTTCAACCTCAGGAGGCTGAAGAAATTTGGCTTGTCACCCAAAGCACTCACAAACTTCTACAGATGCACAATCGAGAGCATCCTGTCGGGCTGTATCACCGCCTGGTACGGCAACTACTCCGCCCACAACCGTAAGGCTCTCCAGAGGGTAGTGAGGTCTGCACAACGCATCACCGGGGGCAAACTACCTGCCCTCCAGGACACCTACACCACCCAATGTCACAGGAAGGCCATAAAGATCATCAAGGACAACAACCACCCGAGCCACTGCCTGTTCACCCCGCTATCATCCAGAAGGCGAGGTCAGTACAGGTGCATCAAAGCAGGGACCGAGAGACTGAAAAACAGCTTCTATCTCAAGGCCATCAGACTGTTAAACAGCCACCACTAACATTGAGTGGCTGCTGCCAACACACTGACTCAACTCCAGCCACTTTAATAATGGGAATTGATGGAAATTGATGTAAAATATATCACTAGCCACTTTAAACAATGCTACTTAATATAATGTTTACATACCCTACATTACTCATCTCATATGTATATACTGTACTCTATATCATCTACTGCATCTTGCCATCTTTATGTAATACATGTATCACTAGCCACTTTAAACAATGCTACTTAATATGTTTACATACCCTACATTACTCATCTCATATGTATATGCATATACTGTACTCTATCATCTACTGCATCTTTATGTAATACATGTATCACTAGCCACTTTAAACTATGCCACTTTGTTTACATACCCTACATTACTCATCTCATATGTATATACTGTACTCGATACCATCTACTGCATCTTGCCTATGCCGTTCTGTACCATCACTTATTCATATATCTTTATGTACATATTGGGGTTAGCAGATCTGCTAACGATGTGTATGTGACAAATACATTTGATTTGATTGCAGTGCAAGATTTTTGATTGACAGGAGAGACCTGGTTGTCAGGGTTGATAGAACAGACCTATCTACAGTGTACAAAACATTAGGAACACCTCCCTAATATTGAGTTGCACCTCAGAACAGCCTCAATTCATCGGGGCATGGACTTTACAAGGTGTTGAAAGCATTCCACAGGGATGCTGGCCCATGATGACTCCATTGCGTCCCACAGTTGTGTCAAGTTGGCTGGAAGTCCTTTAGGTGGTGGACCATTCTCGATACACACAGGAAACTGTTGACCGGTGTGCCTGGCACCTACTACGATACCATGTTCAAAGCCACTTCAATCTTTTGTCTTGCCAATCCGCCCTCTGAATGGCATACATACACAATCCACGTCTCGATTGTCTCAAAGCGTAAAACGTATTCTTTAACCGGTCTCCCCTTTCTCTACACTGTTTAAAGTGGATTTAACAGGTGACATTAATAAAGGATCTTAGCTTTCACTTTGATTCACCAGGTCAGTCTGTCGTGGAAAGAGCAGTTCCTAATATTTCGTACACTCAGTGTATAATGTCCTTGTGTGAAGGGCAGTCTGAGTTCTCAGTTTACTGGTACTCTTGCGCCCTCTTGTGATAGAAGTGATGACGGAACGTCTCTGCTCTCTCCCAATACGAGAGATACGGGAGCATAGTTAATCTGATCATCTAAAAAACAAACAAATATATCTATATATATCCCATACTACTGTCCCCTCAGGTTGGCTGTTAGATTACTCAGAGGTGATAGAAAACTCTGCCAATGGGGTTACTTTGATGTTTAGTAACCAAATTATAATCTGTAAACACTGAGTCTTCTTTGTGGTCTCCTTTCATTCATGGTCATTGCTAAGAAAGAATTTCTAAATTAAAGCAAAATGGTTAAGAACTATGGTCCAATTCTTTCACGCTCAGTTTTCATCATAGAGGATTCTCAAGCCTCACCCTAGATAGTCTTGCAAGATCAAACACGGTATTCTCACATTCGTTTAGAGGCAAACTTCACCCATATCCCCAAAAACGGACCAACCTAAATCCTGATGTTTCTAGAGGGGATAGAAGTGGTCAATTTAACAGGCCACCTGTAATCTCAATAATCTATGCCATTTTGAGGTTTAACATACCCGAAAATCAAACTCAGCACGCTAAGCCATTTTACCAAACTGTTGCCCATAGTGTTCTTTCGTCTCATATTAGAACAAATTAAAATGGCGTATTTGTATTTTTCCAGTGATATATTGTTTAGTTTCCTGCTAGCCTCTTACCCAGGCCTAGGTGTATGGGAACGAGATATGCGTTCTGCAGAAATGTTCAACACTGGCTGCAAAAAATCTACATAACGCCACTAGATGGTGCACACATTTAGGGGCAGTCAAAAATCTGTGTTGCCTAAATGAAGTCAAAGGAGACAGGATTTATTCTGCCATTAATTTCATTGTTACATCGTAATAGCTCTGTAATTGCTTGGTAATCGTGTTTTTTTTGTTGTTGTAATGAATGAGAACATAGTGCTTGCACTGAACGAGGCATGATTTCATGAAAATGTATTCAATCGTATAGAAGCAGTAATGACATTAGGAATTGTTGCTGATTTGGTGTGACGCTGTAGCACTGAAAACACAGAGACAGACATCATCTTAAAAGCAATTTAATGGATTTGCACATATTTAACAGAGAGGGCAAAAGTCTACGGGTGCAGTTCCATCTACCTGTGACAATGGTCCATATTAAACTACATACCTAGAGGCGTCGCTATGGCAAACAAGCTTTCTCCCATCGTGGCATTGTTGATTGTGCAATATGAAGAAATATTTCATTACAATAGTTACAGTGACAGAGAAACGCACACTATTTATCAAATAGCTAGAGAAGGTAGCAAAATGATAATATGCGGTGCTATAGCCAACAAGCAAGCAACCTTATTCCAGTATTTGCCTTAGAATCCACTTTTCTACTTAACAACAATGCTTAAAGTGTTTATTGTTTTGTACATCTAATTTTTATACTTTGTACTAAATATATTTTAAACATACAATATAATGCAACTCAAATACATAGGAAAACAATGTTTAATAATGTTTTGAAAAATGACAGAAATAAACCTTAATCTGTGTTGTAGTTCTTCATGGATATCCAACATTCTGACTGGTTTTAGTAATCACTTGAGCCCGAGTAGGTATAGGATTACATTTTACAATATTATGATCTTTTCATTCAAATGAATGTCATACTACGTTTTGGGAAAAAAAGTGAGACTATATTGAAGCTTATAATGCTGTAGGGCTTGTTATTAGTAAGTGAAATGAAACGTTTTTTTAATAGTTTGTTATACACAAGTTATACACACAGTTCAAAGCACCGCTGACTTTGCTTTTCAACCGCAGAAGAATGCAAGTCATCTTTCAATGATAGCCTCACAAAACTGAGGACAGACCCTAGAAACTACATAGAATTACAAAAAGAACTGGGAAAAAACAACAAACGCAACAAGTGAAAAGCAGAGATGAAAGCAGGAAAAGAGAGAAAATACAAAGAAATCTTAACTAGAAACCCTATCCTGTTTTTCAGCGGCGACTTCTGGATGGTTTACAATGGCAGCTGCCCAAAGCATCAAATCTACCTTAACATAATTGTGTGTCTTTTTTTGTGTTCCTTATCTTAAAAAAAGAAAACACCAATACTGTGGTTGACCTCTGAGCCCGGCTGTTGGATTGTTAGGCACAGAGTGTGGAGTTTTGGCTCTGAGCTTGCATGCTGGAGTCTCGCTTTAAGAGGAACAGGAGCAGGGGAGAGAAGAGAGAAGAGGAATGGCATTGAAGGGGCTGGGGAGGAGGATCTACTTCTTTTTGCTGAAAAGGCTGAAGCGTTTTTCTTTGTCTTTCTCGCGCTTGCCTGGGCTGGATTCGGTTGCCAGGGCAACAGAGGCGGGCAAGGTCTGGGCTCGGCTGGAGGCGGGGGTGCTATGGCTGCTGGGGGTCATCTCGGTCTTATCAGAGGACGCAGCACTGGAGATGGCCTCCATCCACGAGTTCATCTCCTCCTGCGGCCCAGACGAGGATTTATCAGGACACACAACACAAATCACATCAATACAGCAACACTCAGACACCCACGTGATCCTCGTAAGAGACAGGGACTAAAGACAGCAAAGGATACACAACATTCACAGGAGGAAGATAGTCTGTCATTCATGCACAATGTACAAATTAAAAGCGAAGCAAGCTTACGTCATCTTTGGCTTGGAAGAGATACTCATTCCCATCTGTAGCTCTGTAAAAGGAAAATAAAAACTTGAGTAATAAGTCAAGCTAACTACTGTACTGTATGCAAGATCTCATCTTCTGATAATACAAGACACATAGGGAGCTATACAGCAAATAGTGCTCACTTCAGTTTGAACACATGCTTCTTCTTCTTGTAATCGAGGGCGATCTCACACGCAGCGTCCTTCAGGCTGATGGGGATCTCGCTGTGATAGGGGATGCCCTGGCTGGCACTCTTAATGTCTTTGTAGAAGCCCATTTCCCAGTTGTTGATCACACAATACACATTGTGCCAGGATCTGAAACCATAGGAAACACAGTTATCAGAGTCTGTTCAGCTAAATAAAATGTTGGCATTATTGTAAGGGGAAAGTATTTGGCATGAATGAATATGTCCAGTAAGCATACATGTTAACTCCCCTGTGTATTTATTTGGACAGTGTAGCTAAAACTTTTAATTTGGCTCTATACTCCAGCGTTTTGGATTTGAGATTAAAAAAAATTATGAGGCGACAGTACACAATGTCACCTTTTATGTAAGGGAGTTTTCATATCCGTTTAGAAATTAAAGCGCTTTATGTATCTAGTTTCCTCATTTGAAGGTGCATAAGTATTTGGACAAATGCACTTAGAATGTATTCCCATATTCCTAGCACACAATGACATCAAGCTTGTGACTCTACAAACTTGTTGGATGCATTTGCAGTTTGTTTTGGTTGTGTTTCCGATTATGTCGTGCCCAATAGAAATGAATGGTAAATAATGTATTACAAATGTTATTGTAAATAAGAAAATAATTTGTTTCTGAACACTTCTACTTAATGTGGATGCTACAATGATTATGGATAATCATGAATGATTTGTGAATAATGATGAGTGAGAAAGTTAGATGCAAAGATTATGCCCCCATGGTAGCATCCACATTAATGTAGAAGTGCTCAGAATCATATTCTATTCTTATTTACAATAAGCGACTCAAAAATGACATAATACATTATTTACCATTCATTTATATTGGGCAAAACAGCCGAAACACAACCAAAACAAACTGCAAATGCATCCAACAAGTTTGTAGAGTCACAAGCTCAATGTAGTCAATGCGTGCTAGGAATATGGGACAAAATACTAAACTTTTGACTACATTTAATACACTATAAGTGAATTTGACTATGTATTACCTTCAAATGGGGGGACTAGATACATAAAGTGCTTTCATTTCTAAACCGTGAAACAGATATGAAAATACCCTCAAATAAAAGGTGGCATTCTGTATTGTCGCCTATCAAACCAAAATGCTGGAGTTGAGGCAAATTAAAAGATTCAGCTTCGCTGTCCAAATAAATACTAAGGGGAGTGTATGTGAATTGTGTGTGTGTGTACCTGCTGGATGCCTTCTTGTTGTGACCCTCCCACTCATGTTTGCGGTGCAGGAGGCCTTCCATTTGGTTGGCTGGGGTTGAGTCCAGGGACTTGGCTGGGAGTGTGGCAGCCTGGCTGGGCTTGCCCTTGCGTGCTGCACTGGGCGACCCGCCTGGGCTGGGTTCCGCCACCCCATTTACAATGTCACTTCCCTCCCCATTGTCCTGAGGTAGACAGAAACTGGTATTAGAGAAAGCTGGGGCTTGGTAGACAAAACACACAGTGGGGCTGGAAATCAGAGAGTTGGCTTCATGCATAGCAGGATCAGAGGCTGTGTAGAAACATTCAGTACTTTCCCTTTGATTGCTATATTATATCACAATGGCTTTAAGACAGGTAAAGTTAAGTAGAAAGGGGTATTCTATATGACTAGGCCTACTCTACTGTAAATGATACAAAAAAATATATTTTCATCACAATATGTTTCCTCATTTCCATTTGATGAGTAAAATAGCCTCTGGGTAGGTATTTGTATAAATCAAAACAATGCCATTACACCAGCCTTAAATTTTAATTTTTATAGCCCAGTTTCATCATAAGATGAACGGCAGACACTGAACCCCAGAACTGAGTGTTTGTGCTATTCTTACATCATGTCTCATTCTCTGTGTCACCCACAGTGTCTCAGGTCTTAAGGTTCAGTGCCTGGAGTGAAACTTATCAAGTGTTTAACTCCATTTCTGTCTCATGTCTCTTTCTGACTCTTATATCTAACCCTCTCACTCCATCTCTCCAACATTGAGTGCCATCTACTTGGGACAGTTGATTTTTGTGACTTCTACACTAACTTGACTCTGATCAAACGACTCAATCCGACTGATTCATCATGAACCTCTCTGACTCCATCCAAATCTTGAGACGAACAGCCTCTAAAATGATTCACTTACACTAACTCACAGTCGGATTCACTCTCACTTATACTAACTCACTGTTTGACTAACTCAGATTCCGATCCATCTAAGCACGGTTAGGCGGAGACTTTGCAGATGCAGTAAAAATCTATTTATATAGATTCTGAGAAAAACTGGGACCCTACAGAAGAGCTTTGGTTTATGGGATTAGTTAAAATGGGACCGGAGTCCAGCCGAGACAGCGAGAGAGATCATTTCAAAGACATGCACAGATCAGGGGTTAAGACATGCACACCAGATTGCCACACCCACACAAAATATTGTTGGAGAGAAAGAGAAAGCCAGCGAAAGGGAGATAAAGTCCAAAATAAAATCCCAAACAATTAACACAATTGCTTGAACTCATTATTCATTTTACGGTATCATTATTGTAAAGTGAAGGGGAATGCAAAATTGGCCAGTTAAAAGATTTTATCACAACACACCCACTCCAATTTGTCACTTATTACCCATTACTGAGCTCTTCAAGGCTGGACCAATCGTGGACACTTTTACTGAGAGCTTGCCAGGCGATGGACAAATCCTGGATGCTTATACAGAGATCCTGCCATCGGCTGGACCACCAATACTGGACACGAAGGACTGCATCACTGCCAGGTTTTGCACCGTTCGATTGGTGCAACATGGGACTGATATTTCTCACCACCTCTTTGTTAAATGTTCAGGGTAAAAGCTAAAATAGTTTTCGCTTGGGCTAACACTCATATAGGTAATCATATTATCAATGGTCACATCTGCACCCTCATTCTATCTCAAATATACTCTCCAAGCTTATAATATGAACTCAGTTACCTCCACATAAATACGGAAAGAAGTCTGATCATCTCAAAGTTTGATTACTGTGAAGGAGGATCACTTTGATAGCAGTAACTGTAGTTACCTTAGAAATGACCCTTTTGCAGAACTAAAAAAACTAAACTTAGAATTGCTCAAACATTGATCTCTCAGTTTGGATGGGTACCTTTTTACACCAAAGCAAAATACTGGAGATTTATTGTCAGAAGTCTACTGGATAAATTATATCTACAAGACAATTCAATTTAAAAAAGGGTATGAAAAATCAATTACACTTTACTTGACACCCAGTGTCATAACCTGTCATAATATGGTCATAACACTTATGACATGTCAGCTGTTATGACATATTATGACATGATTATGACTGCGTGTTATGACGCTGGGTGTCAAGTAAAGTGTTACCAAAAAATATTGTATTAAAAAAAAGTATTGTACATCAATGTGTATAAAACCACCCCAGGATGAAAATACACACAGAGAAAAACACAAAAACAGTGGGCACTGAAAGTGAAAGGTGATTACCAACATGTTAATGACATGCAAAACAATATACCCAACATAAGACATGATGACAAAAACAGTGTTATTTTGTAGGCGGCACAAGGACAACAAAAAACGGACATAGATGGGGAGTGATGGACTCTAACAATGTTTTATTGGGGAATGTGCGTTAGTGGGTTGGGGATGCTGAAATGATTCAACGTGCAACATGACCAGGAATAAAATGAAGATCTGATGCACAGAGCTAACATGAAGAATGATATGAGAGCAAGAAGGTAGGTATCATATAACTACTGAGACCCAATGACCGGAATAAATTGGAATGTGCTTACACCCCTCCACACACACACCCCTCCACACACACACACACACACACACACACACACACACACACACACACACACACACACACACACACACACACACACACACACACACACACACACACACACACACACACACACACACACACACACACACACACACACACACACACACACACACACACACACACACACACACACAATTACGACGGTGAAGCATAGTGAAATGAATCATACATAGTGAAATGGTATTTGAGATGGTACTGTCTGACAGTGGTATAACGTGTGGTATGGATGTGCAGGTCATGTAAATGGATGGATATCTGGGGCAGATAGCTACTTACTACTTTTGATTTCCTATTCTCTTGAATTTTATTTAACCTTTATTTATTCAGGCAAGTAATTGAGATAAAATCTAGTTTGCAAGAGACCTGGTTGATTTGATCTGGGGCAACTTGAAACGTGAGACTAAAGAAGACGATTTAACTGCATTACTGAGGCAACGATTAAGCCATGTATTTTGTCTGTCAGTTATTCAGGTTCCACATGGTAAGTTTGTAAATAATAACGTACACAAAGAGTAATATCATCAGGGATGGAGATAGGAGGAGAGGAGTGTTGGGCTGAGAGGCGGAAGAGAAGAAAAACAGGGATAGAAGAGAGAAGGGAGAGAGGAAAAATAGGGAATAAAGACTAAAACCTGACAGTAGAGGGGAAAAAAAGTTGTATATAAAGAAAAGATAAGATACGAGTGGAGTGTTCTTCTTTGTTCCCACGGACACACACGTATATACACACCCACACACACACACGCTGTGCTCATTCTCATTCTAGACTACGTAGTGCTGTAGTGCTTCTGTGTCCCATTATGCCTTTCTCTGGGGTCAATAGGTCAATAGATCATGTCAATCTACAGTGAATACAATTAAATACATCATTTTTTGGACCTTTTGCTCAAATCTCAAAATGTTCAATTAGGAAATGTTGTACTGCTTTTGAAATAGGGTTGCCTAACTCAAAAACGGTTTAATCTTCTTTCTACTTTCTCATTTGATCTCGGCCCAGCTTACATCTAATCAGTAAATACTACAGTATTTAGCTGCAGCAGTGGAGGCTGCTGAGGGGAGAAGGGCTCATAATAACGGCCAGAACGGAGCAAATGGAATGTCAAACACATGGAAACTATATGTTTGATGTATTTGATACCATTCCACTGATTCCACTCCAGTCATTACCATGATCCCGTTCTCCCAAATGAAGGTGCCACCAGCCTCCTGTGAGCTGCAGCTAGCGTTTATCAGCCGTCCTCAGCGGAGTGTTCGATCAGTATCAATAAAGGTACCAGTCGGTTTGAAGGAATATGAAGATAAAAAGATGAAAGCATAAATAACTATACGATTGGCCCCCCCCCCCAAAAAAAAATCTAGTACCCTGCTACTGTTCATCTATGTTCAGTCCTGCAACATCCATGTGATAAAATAAGACTTGGTGAATAAAAACGACAATAAATGAAACTGCAATCAGCAAAGCTAATTTCCATTAAAATGAATTATGCAAATAAAAAATTAAAAGGAATAATCAAGGTAGAATTAGTATAGTCTCCTGTAATGGAATTAGGATACGGCTAAATGGTAAATGAGGAATAAATGTGACTAACTAACTGTCAGAACCGGAGGGGTGGGGGGGGTGGGGGGGGTCAGGGGTAGAGGGGTGTACAGTCCTCTCCCTGTGGTGGGGGCAGGGGGTTCAAAGGGCAAGGGAGGCATTGGGGGGTCACGGTCCAGCCCGCCCGCCTTTCTCGCCCAGTCCCAGTCCTGCGGGTTTGAAAGCTGGAGTACTTTTGGTAGGCTGGGGAGCGGTAACTAACCCGAGGGGAGTCCTGGTCCGATGGCAGTCCATTCAGAGACACTTGCTCACCCTCCCTGTAGGGACAACACACAGAGACACAACAGTAAGTCTCAAACATGGTGCAGGATAAACACACTGGGACAGTCATAGCGTATAGTATAGAGACAACAGTCAGTCTCCAACGCTGTACTGCAGTATCTATAAACACACACAGAAAACTGTCAGCCTCAAACACCGTACTTAAGTCTTTATAAACACACTGGGATAGTCATAACACCAGAATACAGCATGCCTGCTCAGTCTAAACATAGACACAGAGCAGACACACAAACAGACCAAACACATTATTTCAGTATGGTGCTCCGGGCTCATATCGTACTTCTTCTGTGGCGATGCAGTGTCCGTCTGGGTCTCTGCAGGTGGGGGATTTCTCCTCCTCTCCTCCTCCTCTTGCTGTCTTCTCACTTCCAGTAATTCCATCTGCATTACGAACAGACACACATCATTAGCGACCAACAGAATTTGTCCAATTGAAATTTAAACATAAGTAATTTCATTAAAGGTACAGTCAAAAACATGATTATTTCTGTGTTTTATATATATTTCCGCACTATGAGGTTGGAATTATACTGTGAAATTGTGAAAATGATGGTAATTCCCTTTTAGTGTAAGAGCTGTTTGAAAAGGTCGTCTGAAATTTCAGCTTGTTTGGCTGGGTGGATTTTTTTAATTGCCTGGTGACATCACCAGCAGTATACATTCGTAGACCAATAACAAAGAGAGTTTGCCCTCCTCTCTGACAAACAGCTAGTTCAGGTTACACATCCTTCTCACTCGGCTCCTCTCTCAGAACACTCCCAGACAGTCCTAGCAAAATTCTTGCTTGAGAAATTGCATTTGGCTAAGAAGCTATTTAAAAAAAAACTTGTTTTTTTTACAATTTTAATTGAAAACAATCACAGCAAGGTACTTCGTTGCATTGGACCTTCACGTCACGATTTGACTGACAGACAAATGTGATGAGAGCATTGCAGATGGATGTCTAATCTATTTAAAAACAAAATTGATTGAGTTATTGGATGAATGGTTTAACTGACAGCCCAGTGAGTTGTGAACACCCCCCCGTCCTCTCACCGTAGTCAGCCGTTCCAGCGCAGAGAAGCGCTCTTCCCAGGTGGCAGCTGACTTCTCAAAGGCCTCGTGTCTCTTGATGAGTTTCTCCACTTCATCCACGTTCTGACCCATCTCCCTGCTGGACAGGTACGGCTCCTGTCCCAGCAGCCACGACTCGGCCACACCCGCGTCCCTTCCAAACTGGTGCACCTCCAGAACTGGGCAGAAACACCGCTAGTCACACACCACGGCAGTAAAAAGTAACGGTGATACCTCTGGAAATACCAAGGGACTGTGGGATAATGCTCAGTGAGCCCCAAGGCACTACTCTTAGCTAATACTGTGCAACGGACTGAAAACGATTTGATAGAATTACCCAATCTAAGCCACTCCCATCTGTCCTCCCACTTGTCAATCATGTCTTTCCTCTTGTCCGTCAACTGTAGTAACTTCTCTTTGATCTGAAAATGGAAGGAAATTAAGTTAAACGAGTCTAAAAACACCATACATTTAATGACGCAACACAAAACCAGAGGGAGCCACATTTCCATCCGGAGACTGAAAGAAGGAGAATGGGGGTGAAGAAAGAAACAGAGAGCGGAGGAGAGAAGGAGGTACGAATCTGTGAGGGTGTTATGAAATTGTTGGCCTCTCACCTCCTCTAATGCGTAGTGTTTTCGTGCCAACAGGGACTTGCCCAGCTCGATGCAGTTGGTAAAGCTGTCGTTACGGGCGTCGATCTCAGCCTTGATGCCCTGGTGGTTGTTCATCAGGAGCTCCACAGACGACACGTCCCTTGAAGACACAACAATAAGCCAGTTACACACACTGAACACACCAAGGTTCTACTGTCCTTTGGTTATGTTACCTGGGGTTTAAATTACCCAAGAAATGCTGCTTACGTTGCTACTTACGATGCTAGCATATGTTTTCTAAAACCACATGTACATACAGTCCAGACAGGATGTTGACACCCAGCGTATTTCAGTGGACTACAGCCTTCAACATATTGATGTTCCAGGGTGAGTACCTGGGACCATGCTGTTATCAAACTAAACACTAGTCTACTCTAGTCAGGATAGGGTGCCATTCTCTCGGACAGTGGAAACAGAGCAATGCAATTGCTGACACAATCCAAGTCTCTCTCTCAATTCCCCTCGCCCACCCGCTTTTTTCCTCCTTCACCCCATTAGCCATCCATCTTTCTTCCCCCCTTTCTTTTCCTCCAGTATCTTTTTTTCCACTTCCCCTTTCATCATCATTAGCCCCTTATGTCTGTCTGTCTGTCTCTTATCTTTTCTATTTCTGTCTCCTCCTATCTCTCTCCCCCTCCCTCTTCCTCTCTCCCTCTTCATCCGTCTCCATGGTAAGCTGCTGGCTGAGATTCAGCTGAGAGGCGCAGATAATGAAGGCCTTGTCGACCCTGGTGATTATCACAATTACAGCTGAAACCAGAGCCAGATAAGGGCTTGGTGTGCTGCTGTCTCCCTGAGAGGAGAAGACATCCTGGGACATGAATTGAGTATTGATACATTGAGTATTCACCATTTTCTGCAGCTGCATCTTCAGTGGTTATAAAAAGAACCATCCGTGGGTGGCAATACATTCAGCTGAGGCTTCAGTTGAAAACCTGGGCTACACTACAGTGCCAGAGCTACAGCATTCATACAGAGGGTTGTTTGGGGTGAGCTAGTGAGGATAACTTGGTAAATAACAACAATCAGAACATTGAGGATTAGATACATAAATCCAGACCTGAGAAAGTGTGATTACAGCGTAAGCTGCAGACCAAAAGCTGCTTACAGAAACCTACAGAGATTACTGACACCTTATTTTCTGGCTTTTGTCGGTAGGAGAAAACAAATGTGTACTGCAATAATGCCAAACTATTAAAAGAACCAGCCTGAGGCAAAACTGTTTCCCATCAGGTTCACGGTACCTGGGCTTCTCCTGAGCCTCGATGAGGCGGATGACGTCCTCCATCCAGAGCATGAGGTCTCGGACCATGCTGAAGAAACGGAACTTGTCGCCGGTGTCGAGCAGTCTGACCCTGCGGCCGTCACAGGCCTCCAGCAGTGTTCTCCAGGCCTCCAAAACCTCACCCTCTCTCTTTTGGATGTCATCAGCCTTGTCTCCGGCATAGGCAGACTGCAGGCGCACAGCATCCTCCTGCAACATCCTCACCTGGGGAGGAAAAGGAAGAAATATGGGTAGGCAGATACCAAATGTTGAGAAGTCTTGTCTATGATCTGTGAGAGATTCACCTTATAGCTGCACATTTAGTTAAGGCTGTAGTCCAACCTCTGTTTTAGGCATTTTGGCTTTCTGGCTACGTCTCTCTGGTGTCATTGTCATACCTGTGTCCCCAGGGCTTGGATGTCGTGTTCGAAGGTGGTGTGCATCCTCTGCAGGGTCTCCACTGTGTTCTGGTCCCGGCCCAGCTCCTCAGGCAGCTTCTTGTGTTTGTCCAGGATGCGGTTGAGGATCTCCTTGGCGTCGTGGTAGAACTTGTGCAGCTCGAAGGACGCCGCCAGGATCTGCGTGCGTGTGTCAATCAGCTCCAGCAGGTCGGCCCACGCCTCATTCAGCCCGTCCTTCCACTCGGCGATGGTAGCCGCGTCGGCGTGGCCCGAGTTGATGAGTTCGTCCGCCAGCTGGTTGACAGTGTCCACACGCTCTTGACCAATGTTGCCCGTGTCGCGAGCAAACTCACGGAAACGCTCCTGAAGCATCTGTAGAGGGAGATTATCACAGCAAAGTCTGAATGGACATATTCCACAAGATACTCTGGCAACAGGGGAACATGGGTGGCAGGCTGGCACTACATACCGTGACATGTTCATAGTCCTGTCCCAGCTCATGTGACCCAGCCACCACCTCCCTTTCAGCGATCCACTGCTCCAGATCATCCACCTCCCTGTTGAGCTGAAAAAGACGGAACCTCTCGTCCAACTTCCCCCTCCTCTCCTCCGACAGGTCCTTGAGCCCCGCGTACAGCTTATCCACCTGGGACTGACGCATGCCGATCCGTTCACTACACAGCAGGAGGAGGGAGGAGGAGGCAGAGAGGGAGGGGGTTAGGATATAGGAACTACATTATCCTATCCTCGCTATCTTCGGGGATGCTACACTGTCAAGTGTTAAACCTCTGCGTGGTTAAATCCTACTTCAACTCAGCAGGAGTGGAGCTTAACCTTACACTGATCTAAATGTTAGTTGTCTGGTACTGACTGACCACTCTGGGTTTAAGCCCTTAAGGGGATAGTTAGGAATTCTGGCAATGCAGCCCTTTATCTACTTCCCTAGAGTCAGATGAACTCGTGGGTACCATTTTTGTGTCTCAGTGCACAGTTTGAAGGACGTTGCCAACTAACGTTAACGCAATTGCTAACTAGCATCAGCGCAATGACTGGAAGTCAATGGGAACAGCTCCTGTAAACTTTCAGTCATTGCACTAATGCAAGTTAGGATTGGCTAGCAAAACCACCTCTAACTTCCTTCACATTGGACATAAAAATGGCATTCACAAAGTTCATTGCCAAAATCATGAACTATCCCTTTAACGTTCTTTAGTCTGAAATTGGTGAATAGGACCATGGATTCAACTTCCAATTTTCACTGGAGGGGATTGTTAACCCTGAGGATAAGCCCCTGAGACCCCTTACCTTTCTGGGTGTCCGGCGGCCGTCAGGCCCCTGCTGGTCTTGGAGAGCTGGTGGACAGTCTCAGCATAGTCCTCCACAGCCTGCTCCAGGATCTGGTGCTTCTTCAGCATGGCCACGGAGCTCTGCTCATCCTACACAGAGAGAGTGACAGAGTCAAGGTACAGACGCAGACAGTGAGTATGAACAGGCACATACAATCAGTGTAGAGGGCACAGTATTGACTAGAAATAGACTAGTCTCACAGAGATCCAGTCCTGTAGAAGGAGACTTAAGGAGTCAAGGACAAATGGAATGATGGCCTGGAAGACTTCTCTCTGTCTACTCACCTTTCACATCTAATACCACACAGCCCTCGCTGAATCTCAAATCATCCCCTCGCCCTTAACCAACTCGCTCAGACGTCCCTCCATTGTCACGTGTTGCTAACAAAACTCCAGAAAGTGGCGAAGTGATCAATTAACCCATCAACTTCGGGACACACTCCTGACTTGGATGATGCAATTTTTGGTATTTTTTTTTTTACCTTTATTTAACTAGGCAAGTCAGTTCAGAACAAATTCTTATTTTCAATGACGGCCTAGTACAGATTTGTACCTAGTCAGCTTGGGGATTTGAACTTGCAACCTTCCGGTTACTAGTCCAACGCTCTAACCACTAGGCTACCCTGCCGCCCCGTGTTCCACTTTTAAATAACAAAACAAGCATGAAATTCAAATGAACAAATCCCTCAGTAACAGTTGAACATTTCATTTGGGAGGTATTTTGTTTGTTTTATGTGTCAAGTCTTGTAATCAGACACAAACAAACGCATGTGTCATATAATTAGGTACGCCTCTCAACTATTTTGTATTTTATTGGGACAGCTCTGGAGCCTGCAACCTTGCTGGCTTGGTTGAAAAAGCTATCGCAGGTCTTAATTAGCTCCTGTACCCTCTAGGGGAAGAATTGGGATTCAGCCTGTTAGACCAAGTCACTGCCCTTGTCTTTCACCCTCCACTGACTTCCTAATTTCTCCTTGTGACAATGACCCACTTCTGCCTGGTAAACCAACAACTTACTGGGCAATGGCATAGATCTAACTCTACCAAGTGCAGCAATACCCCTGGTACAGTATCAACCAGCCCTCCTATCCAGCAACTTTGCCCCGTTACAAAAAAGCAGCCAGCCCTGTAACCAAACCCAATTTCCTTTACCCCTACTAATGATCCATCACAACAAAATACTGGAGTGCAACCCACCAGTCCTAACCAAAAGCCACTTTGTATCTCTAACGGCTTGCTACTCATCCTATCAGGTCCAATCACCATCCTACTTCACATTCAACCCCCATTCTGATTGCTTATGAATAGCAATTTTGGCTTTCAGACACACTGCACCCCTCACCTTGGCTTTCTCCTCTGACATCATATAGAGCTCCTGCTCGCTCATCCAGGCCTCAGCCTCGGCAGCATCAAAGTAGTACTGCTGGGCCTTGTGGGCCTCCTCCAGGCGTCCATGGCGTTTGGCTGTCTCCTCCAGGATCTGGGCCCACAGGCGCCGCAGGTCGGCCAGCCGCTGGCGGATCCCCTCGCCGCTGGGGCTGTTGTCGTCATCCTTCAGCACCTGCTGACTCCGCTCAAAGATGTCGTCACAGCGCGGCTGGTGGCCCTGGATCTCCTTTTG
The DNA here is from genome assembly GCF_045791955.1 of Oncorhynchus clarkii lewisi. Taxonomy (NCBI): domain Eukaryota; kingdom Metazoa; phylum Chordata; class Actinopteri; order Salmoniformes; family Salmonidae; genus Oncorhynchus; species Oncorhynchus clarkii. The sequence continues at coordinate 20,324,634 of NC_092169.1, forward strand.
CAGGGTCTGGTGGGGGAGAGGTCAAAGGGCAGCAGGTCAGAATGATGTCAGCTGCTTTAAAAGTACAGTGGTTATCTGGTACAGAAATAGATCTGTCACTGGATTCTAATGGTAGTACTGTAAATGCTAAGAGCTAATATTCTATGGATGGAAATACTGTTCAAGGTTAAAACTGATGGGAGTTTGTTTCTTACCTGGTTTTTCTTGATGAGTAACTGGACTGTTTGCAGGTTGTTTCCGTGGTCTGTAGATGTTGCCAGTGGCATTCTCTCTTCAACCCAGAGCTAAGAGGAAAACACAGAAATAGGTAGGAATAATGTTCGGAAGACTGATACATTGATGTAGCAAATGCAATGACAGGAATTAAACTTAACAGCTAACCACTTGAAAAGCATGATTTGGGCAAAGCGTTTTTTTTGGTAAGCATTTTAAATGCAGTTGATGACATACACAGATGAGACACATCAGTTCCATTCAGAGACCCAACCCATTCATTTCAAAACACGAGGCCTGCTCCTTCTTGCCTGTATGAAAGGAGTCAATACAGTCATTACAATAATAAACAAACCCTCACAGCTATGAAAGCATGCACCTGCTGCTACTCTTAGTGGGTGCCTTGCCTCAAAAGAGGAGAAAAAAACACAAAATAGTGATTTTTATCACTTAAATCACTTCAGACACAAGGGAACTGCTCTGCTGTTCAGCTTCTGCTGCTATTCCACACTACCATAGGGCAGGAATTTCACACAAGCACAAACATACTGTAGCATTTGCACAAGTAGGCATACAGTACGTCATCTCTTTTACTCATTCTCTGAAACACACATGCGCACGCCCACACTGAGAGAGACAGACAGACACACAGGCAGACAGACAGCCACACAGACAGACAGACAGGCAGACACACATACAGACAGACACACATACAGACAGACACACATACAGACAGACACACATACAGACAGCCACACAGACAGACAGGCAGACACACAGACACACATACAGACAGACAGACACAGGCAGACAGACACACACACAACAGAAATGGATCACAGCATCAGACAGACAGAAACAGACAGACACACGACTAGGCTAGATTAAAGGTTTAATGTACTTACGATCTCATCCTCAACGTCTCTGTTGAACTGGTGGATCTCGCGGGAGGCCATGAGGTTTCCCTTCCTCTTCTTCAGTGGGTCTAGCAGCTGCTGGAACTTCTTCTCCACGATGCGGCGCTGGCCGTCCACCTCATCTGTGTCCTTCCCCTCCTGGCTGAGGACCTGGGCCTGGCTCTGCAGCTCCTCCACCTCCTTCTGACGCACCTCCACCTGGCTCTCCAGCATCTAGGGACGCCACACCAGGAGGAGTAGAGAGGAGAGAGACAGTCATAGCATGCTCTCTCTAGCTCCCTCTCTGGTCAACCCCCTAGCATGCGTTCCAGAGTTCTCCGTCTCGTTTGTGCTCTAGGAGTTTCCGGTCTCTCTCTCGCAGATCGAACAAACAGTGGAAATGCATTCCCTCTCTCACATGCACACATTTTAGGTCTGGTTACACAAAGGATACCATGGGTACACAATCTTTAATTACACAGTTAACCAATAAGGCACAGGGGGTGTGGGATATGGCCAATATACTACGCCTAAGGGCTGTTTTTGGGCACGACGCATCGCGCAGTGACTGGACACAGCCCTTATCTGTGGTATATTGGCCATATACCACAAAACCCAGAGGTGCCTTATTGCTATTACAAACTGGTTACCATCGTAATTAGAGCAGTAAAAATAAATGTTTTGACATACCCGTGGTATACGGTTTGATATACCACGGCTGTCAGCCAATCAGCATTTAGGGCTCAAACCACCCCGTTTATAATTGCTAATATACAATCAGTATTCTCTACTGTATTTCTACCAAGTGCTCTCTGTTCCGCTTCATTTCTCTCTCTGTTTTACTCTGTCTCGCTCACACACTACACATCTCACAGACACAGAACTGGCTCCTCCACACATCATGGCGAGGGAGAGATAACATAATGGGGGGGGGGGGGGGGGGGGGGGGGGGGGGGGGGTGTGTATGTGAGAAGCATGGGCTGTTACATAACGTGGTTTGTCTGCTCGCTACAGCGCCACTCGCTAGTATGAATAAACTATCTGCATAATAAACCTTGAGCCAACACGGCATATGTGTGCGGTGTAGCTTATGCTGCAATTTTCCTAATTAAAGGAAAAGAGAAAACCTAATATCAGGCTTAACATTTCGCTCATAGTTTGGCTATGCAAGTGAACTTATCCTCAGGTTAATTACTGACATTGTACTTTTACCTAATATGAAACCACGATGTAAAATTATACAGAAATGTACCATTTACCTACACAACAATCAAAGGGAGAGGAAAAGAGTCCTATATGGTGACATAACATACCCGTGGGAGACATACAATATGTCAAGCTCCAGCAGTACCAAGCTGTACAGAGGGTGCTCTAGCCAACAAACAGCAGAGACCTGAGGACACCATTCCAACCTGGAACTGAGCTCCCAGGCTTGAAAGGACAGACCAGATACAAATTCAATTAGCACTAATTGTGTGACGTAAAAGGGCTTTTGGCCCAACAAGCGTCCTCTGAAGCCCCCTCCTGCTGTTCAAAGACCATTCACTGGCATGTTCTACAAGAAATCTGCCTCCAGAAATAAAAGCTTCTCCCAAGGTGGTGTGACACCTACTCCTGTTACCTGCTGCACTGCTGCTTGGATTCCACCTGGCGATCTGTTCACCGTCTGCCCTGGCCTGTCTCCCTCTGTCTGGTACAGGTACCTCCATCACACTCACCCCTCTCTGTTCACCGTCTGCCCTGGCCTGTCTCCCCCTGTCTGGTACAGGTACCTCCATCACACTCACCCCTCTCTGTTCACCGTCTGCCCTGGCCTGTCTCCCCCTGTCTGGTACAGGTACCTCCATCACACTCACCCCTCTCTGTTCACCTTCTGCCCTGGCATGTCTCCCCCTGTCTGGTACAGGTACCTACATCACACTCACCCCTCTCTGTTCACCTTCTGCCCTGGCATGTCTCCCCCTGTCTGGTACAGGTACCTCCACCACACTCACCCCTCTCTGTTCACCGTCTGCCCTGGCCTGTCTCCCCCTGTCTGGTACAGGTACCTCCACCACACTCAACCCTCTCTACCAAGCTTTCGCTCGCCTCCAGCACACACGCACTGTTGGGGCGAGTGACTCTGAACTTAAAATGGCTAGCCCCAAGTCGTTATATATTTGATTTTTTTATTGTGCATTTTGCTATTTGCCTCATGACTCCTGCATACTTTGTTGACTACAAACTTTCTTTACCCAACCACAGACTATGTTTGTTTCCACACTCGGGACTCTGACTCTCTATTGGTTACACAGACTTTTGGCCTCCCATCCTAGTCTAACCACCTCTCACCAGATTTGATTTCATGTTACCTGATGAAATTGCTGAACAATATGATCTTGTTGCCATCTGATCCACATTCAGATGTCATAAATCAGCACTGCAGAGCTCTCTCTGTCCTATGAGCTCTCCCTGTACTATGCTGTGCCTTGATTGTATTACTGTTGATGATATCTGGAAATGTGTATGTACACCCTGGCCCATCTACTGTTGCTAGCCCCAATTCTGACTTGTGCTCCGATATCTGCTTCACTGATTTCTGCTCTCGTAAAAGCCTGGGTTTTCTGCATGTTAACACTAGAAGCTTGGATCAATTGAAAGTGTGGATTCACAGCTCCAATCCAGATGTGTTGGTCATTACTGAGACGTGGTTAAGGAAGAGTGTTTTGAATACTGATGTTAACCTTTCTGATTATAACCTTTTTCGGCAAGACAGATCTTCCAAAGGTGGGGGAGTGGCAGTCTTTACCAAGGATCACCTTCAGTGCTCGGTTGTCTCCACAAAGTCTGTCCCCAAACAATTTGATTTGCTGGTTTTAAGCATTAAACTTTCAAATAGCTCTCTGTTGACTGTTGCTGGGTGCTATCGTCCTCCATCACCACCGGCCTGTACCCTACCTGCCCTGAACTCTCTCCTAGCCCCTTACACTAAGTCTGAATTTGTCCTGCTAGGTGACCTAAACTGGGAAATGCTTAAACCACCTGACCAAGTCCTAAAGCAAAGGGACTCCCTAAATCTTTCTCAGATTATCACCAATCCCACAAGGTATGACTCCAAACACCCAGAAAAGGCTACTCTCCTCGATGTTATCCTCACAAATAACCCTGATAGTGATCAGTCGGGTGTTTTCTGTAATGACCTTAGTGATCACTGTTTTACAGGCTGTGTTCGTAATGGCTGCTCAGTGAAATGACCTCTACAGATCTGTCATAGACGCTTGGTAAACAAGCCTTCCTTCCTTCATGAACTGGCCTCTGTAAAATGGTAAAGAATCAGCTTGATCCCCTCTGTCGAAGACGCTTGGACCTTCGTTTTTATGTTTTCAGTGGTATTGTTAACAAACAAGCCCCCATAAAGAAAATGAGAATGAAAAACAGGTTCAGTCCCTGGTTCGACCGTGATCTTGCAGAGTTACTACACCACAAGAATTGCATTTGGTGAAAGGCTCGGCACATGCATACTCAGACTGACTGGCTCTTGTTCAGGCAAATGAAAAATAAGTGCACTCAGGCTATCCGGAAGGCCAAAGTTAGTTACTTTAAGGAGCAGTTCTCTCTCTGTGGGTCTAACCCCAAGAAGTGCTGGAAAACGGTTAAAGACATGGAGAATAAACCCTCCTCCTCACAGCTGCCCATGTTGCTTAAAGTTGATGATGTGGTTGTTACTGACAAGAAGCACACGGCTGAGCTCTTTTTTATTTATTTTATTTTGTACCTTTATTTAACTAGGCAAGTCAGTTAAGAACAAATTCTTATTTTCAATGACGGCCTAGGAACAGTGGGTGACCTGTTCAGGGGCAGAACGACAGATTTGTACCTTGTCAGCTCGGGGATTTGCACTTGCAACCTTTCGGTTACTAGTCCAACGCTCTAACCACTAGGCTACTCTGCCGCCCCTTTAATCCCCACTTCATTAAATCAGGATTCCTATTTGACTCAGCCATGCCTCCTTGCCCGTCCAACATTTCATAATCTCCCACCCCTTCTAATGCGACTATCCCTGATGCGTCTTCCTCTTTTTCCCGTGCCCCGCTACAAAGTTTCTCCCTGCAGGCAGTCACTGAGTCCCAAGTCCTAAAGGAGCTCCTTAAACTTGACCCCAACAAACCATCTGGGCCAGATGGTTTAGACCCTTTCTTCTTTAAGGTTGCTGCCCCTATCATCGTAATGCCTATCGCCAACCGTGGTCTCTCCTTTCTGGGGAGGTTCCCATTAATTGGAAGGCAGCCACAGTACGTCCTTTATTTAAAGGGGGAGCTCAAGCGATCCTAACTGTTATAGGCCTATTTCTATTTTGCCCTGTTTATCAAAAGTGTTGGAAAAACTTGTCACTAATCAACTGACTGGCTTTCTTGATTGTCTATTGTATTCTCTCGGCAATGCAATCTGGTTTCCGCTCAAGTTATGCAACCTTTACGGTCTTCAATGATGTCACCATTGCCCTTGATTCTAAGCAATATTGTGCTGCTATTTTTATTGACTTGGCCAAAGCTTCTGATACGGTAGACCATTCCATTCTTGTGGGCTGGCTAAGGAGTATTGGTGTCTCTGAGTGGTCTTTGGCCTGGTTTGCTAACTACCTCAAAAAGTACAGTGTATAAAGTCAGAAAATCTGCTGTCTCAGTCACTGCCTGTCACCAAGGGAGTACCCCAAGGCTCAAACCTAGGCCCCACGCTCTTCTCAATTTACATCAATAACAAGCTCTCTCATCCATTTATATGCAGATGATACAGTCTTATACTCAGCTGGCCTCTCCCCGGATTTTGTGTTAAATGCTTGACAACAAAGCATTCTTAGAGTCCAACAAGCTTTCTCTACCCTTAACCTTGTTCTGAACACCTCCAAAACAAAGGTCATGTGGTTTGGTAAGAAGAATGCCCCTCTTCCCACAGGTGTTATTACAACCTCTGAGGGTTTAGAGCTTGAAGTAGTCACCTCATACATGTACTTGGGAGTATAGCTAGACAGTGCACTGTCCTTCTCTCAGCAGATATCAAAGCTGCAGGCTAAAGTTAAATCTAGACTTGGTTTCCTCTATCGTAATCACTCCTCTTTCACCCCAGCTGCCAAACTAACCCTGATTCAGATGACTATCCAACCCATGCTAGATTACGGAGACATCATTTATAGATCGGCAGGTAAGGGTGCTCTCGAGCGGCTAGATGTACTTTACCATTCGGCCATCAGATCTGCCACCAATATCCCTTATAGGACACATCACTGAACTCCCATGTAAACTGATCATATCTGTATACCAGTCTCAAGACCCACTGGTTGATGCTTATTTATAAAAACCCTCTTAGGCCTCACTCCTCCCCATCTGAGATATCTACTACAGCCCTCATTCTCCACATACAACACCTGTTCTGCCAGTCACATTCTGTTAAAGGTCCCCAAAACACACACATCCCTGGGTCGCTCCTTTTTTCAGTTCGCTGCAGCTAGCGACTGGAACGAGCTACAACAAACACTCAAACTGGACAGTTTTATTTCAATATCTTCATTCAAAGACTCAATCATGGATGCTCTTACTGACAGTTGTGGCTGCTTTGTATGAGTTATTGTTGTCTCTACCTTCTTGACCTTTGTGCTGTTGACTTTGCCCAATAATGTTTGTAACATGTTTTTGTGCTGCTACCATGTTGTGTTGCTACCATGTAGTTGTCATGTTGTGTTGCTCCCATGCTGTGTTGTCATGTTTTGCTGCCTTGTTATGCTGTTGTTTTAAGTCTATCTTTATGTAGTGTTGTGTCTCTCTCGTTGTGATGTGTGTTTTGTCCTATATTTATATTGCATTTATTTTTTTAATCCCAGGCCCCCATCCCCGCAGGAGGCCCTTTGCCTTTTAGAAGGCCGTCATTGTATGTAATAATTTGTTCTTAACCGACTTGCCTAGTTAAATAACTGTTACCTAAAAAATAAAAATACAATACCTGTTGTTTCTTGAGCAGGATGTTGACGCTGGTCAGATCTTTGCCGTAGTCATCTGATTGGATTTGTCCATCCACTCCCACCAGCCACTTGTCCAGGTCGGCACAACTCTGGGTGAACAGCTCAGCCTTGTTGGCGTCAAACAGACACTTGGCCTTAGTCTGGGTGGTGGACTCAAGGTCATCCCACATCTTATGGAGCGCTGCCAGCTTTTCCTTCACCATGGCCTCGGTCTCCGGCTTCTCAGCTATCAGCTGCATCCCGTCCTGGGATTGGGTGGGAGAAAACCATGTTAGGACATTATGGAGATAAATAGATCTACACTAATATCATTCAGAAAGGAAGACACTGGAAATTCTTCCAATCTGACCTGAGCAATGTGACTCTGCCCACAATCACTCATGTATACAAGCATCAATACTGAACTTTCAAACTACTAGTTCTAGTCTGCAGAGCTATTGGGCTGATTCTGTTGAAAGCTTGTTTTGAAATTAATTCCACTGAACACGAATATAATAATAGCCAACGTGGTTGTTATGACTTAATCTCTCTGCATTTAGTACTAAAATATCCACAGCAGAGGGCCACGCACACTCACAAAACATAAACAGGGAGAAGGCATACAACGAAACTGTCAAAAAGATCAGACACCCATCATTTAGTCACTGACCTTCTCGATCTCGTCCAGCCACTCCTTGTTGGACTGAAGCTCGGCCATGAAGGCCTGGTGTTTGAGCCATTTGCTGTGGAGGTTCCTGGCTTCGTCGTACGACATGTCCTGAGCCGTGAGCATCTTCTCATTGATCCACAGGGACAGCTGCACACACCAGAGAGCCAATCAGTGAGACAGACGGACACACAGACTCATCCACACAACCACAGCTTGGCACCATCCACAATTACTTAGAAATTCCACCTACAGTACTGTACTCTATAGAGCTGGTGGGAGGAATCAGTGGGTTTCCTTGTGTGGGAATGAAGTGCGGGGGTAGCCCTAGCTGGCAGATATGGGTGTTGTGCAGTGGGGGGCTGGGGGGAGTAAGTGGGGCGTGTGTTGTAAGGGTTTGGTAGGGGGCAGGTGGCAGCTCACCTCTTGGCAGTCCTGAAGGAACTTCTGCAGGTCTCTGTTATCCTTCAGCTTACAGAGAAGCTCACTGGCCGCCAAGCGGTTCTTCTGATGTCTACACAAACAGAAGGACAGGGGTTAACACGTGATGGATTTAGCACAGAGAGGTTACGGCTCGGAAACATATTTTTTGTGTATTGGTTTAATTAATTAGACTCCTAGATGATGTTATGCAAACCTGACAAGTGCTATACATACAATTTATTATATGCATGTAAATCTTCATTTTATGCATGTAATTCAGTTTAATCTAAGCACATAACATCGCTGCCATAATTATCACTGGAGTAAAACACATTCACAAGATGGCTACCACAAAATCAGCCCCAGTTCTCCAAATACAGAATATTTGTATAGCGCTTTTTACAAAGCATTCAATACCTCTCATCGATAGAGTCCACTTTCTCCTGGATGCGGTCAGCATTGATGTTTTTGTCACTGACCAGTCTGCGTCCGGTGTCCACCACGGCATTGATCTTCTCCTCGTTGGCGTCCATGGTGGTCATGAAGTCCTCCTGCTTCTTAATGGCTCCCTCTGCCCCCTCCAGAGTCGTGGGCATCTCAGTATGGGCCAGCACGTACTCCTGCGAGAGAGAGAGGAGGGCGAGAGGGAGGGTGGGAGAGAAGGAGAGGGTAGTAGAGGTGTTAGTGAGTGTGCCATTCGACACTTGATCAAGAACAAGCAGGTGACTCTCGTATACTGTAGCCTACTTGTAGCATAGTAACAGCTGACATGGTGTTTCTCTCAGAAATCTTTCTAGAGGACTGAGCCCACACTGGGTGTGTGCGTCTGATTGGCTCTGATGTGAGTGGCGGTGCTGAACAGGGCAGTGATGTCCAGTCAGACAATGATCTGACTAATAGAGCCTCTGTTAGCATCGCACTAATAATGAGAGCGGGGTTCAATCCCTCAGCTAGACCACACAGGAACGCACACACACCCTGACACATGCACACACACACACACACACTTTCTTTTTTAACCATTTGCATGAGAAGGAGGACATTATTTCACCAAAGTTGAGTAGACTCCAACAGTGTGATGCATGTGACGCAATCGCTAGTCGCAGTATAAATAAAATAAAATGCTATTGGTCACATAAACGTATTCAGCAAATGTTATTGCGGGTGTAGCGAAATGCTTGTGTTCCTAGCTCCAACAGTGTACAGTATCTAACAACAATACACAAAGTTAAAAGTAAAATAATGGAATAAAGAAATATATAAATATTAGGACATGCAATGACGGAGTGGCATTGACTAAAATACAGTATAAACATACAGTGCCTTGCGAAAGTATTCGGCCCCCTTGAACTTTGCGACCTTTTGACACATTTCAGGCTTCAAACATAAAGATGTAAAATTGTATTTTTTTGTGAAGAATCAACAACAAGGGGGACACAATCATGAAGTGGAACGACATTTATTGGATATTTCAAACTTTTTTAACAAATCAAAAACTGAAACATTGGGCGTGCAAAATTATTCAGCCCCCTTAAGTTAATACTTTGTAGCGCCACCTTTTGCTGCGATTACAGCTGGAAGTCGCTTGGGGTATGTCTCTATCAGTTTTGCACATCGAGAGACTGACATTTTTTCCCATTCCTCCTTGCAAAACAGCTCGAGCTCAGTGAGGTTGGATGGAGAGCATTTGTGAACAGCAGTTTTCAGTTCTTTCCACAGATTCTCGATTGGATTCAGGTCTGGACTTTGACTTGGCCATTCTAACACCTGGATATGTTTATTTTTGAACCATTCCATTGTAGATTTTGCTTTATGTTTTGATCATTGTCTTGTTGGAAGACAAATCTCCGTCCCAGTCTCAGGTCTTTTGCAGACTCCATCAGGTTTTCTTCCAGAATGGTCCTGTATTTGGCTCCATCCATCTTCCCATCAATTTTAACCATCTTCCCTGTCCCTGCTGAAGAAAAGCAGGCCCAAACCATGATGCTGCCACCACCATGTTTGACAGTGGGGATGGTGTGTTCATGGTGATGAACTGTGTTGCTTTTACGCCAAACATAACGTTTTGCATTGTTGCCAAAAAGTTCAATTTTGGTTTCATCTGACCAGAGCACCTTCTTCCACATGTTTGGTGTGTCTCCCAGGTGGCTTGTGGCAAACTTTAAACAACACTTTTTATGGATATCTTTAAGAAATGTCTTTCTTCTTGCCACTCTTCCATAAAGGCCAGATTTGTGCAATATACGACTGATTGTTGTCCTATGGACAGAGTCTCCCACCTCAGCTGTAGATCTCTGCAGTTCATCCAGAGTGATCATGGGCCTCTTGGCTGCATCTCTGATCAGTCTTCTCCTTGTATGAGCTGAATGTTTAGAGGGACGGCCAGGTCTTGGTAGATTTGCAGTGGTCTGATACTCCTTCCATTTCAATATTATCGCTTGCACAGTGCTCCTTGTGATGTTTAAAGCTTGGGAAATCTTTTTGTATCCAAATCCGGCTTTAAACTTCTTCACAACAGTATCTCGGACCTGCCTGGTGTGTTCCTTGTTCTTCATGATGCTCTCTGCGCTTTTAACGGACCTCTGAGACTATCACAGTGCAGGTGCATTTATACGGAGACTTGATTACACACAGGTGGATTGTATTTATCATCATTAGTCATTTAGGTCAACATTGGATCATTCAGAGATCCTCACTGAACTTCTGGAGAGAGTTTGCTGCACTGAAAGTAAAGGGGCTGAATAATTTTGCACGCCCAATTTTTCAGTTTTTGATTTGTTAAAAAAGTTTGAAATATCCAATAAATGTCGTTCCACTTCATGATTGTGCCCCACTTGTTGTTGATTCTTCACAAAAAAATACAGTTTTATATCTTTATGTTTGAAGCCTGAAATGTGGCAAAAGGTCGCAAAGTTCAAGGGGGCCGAATACTTTCGCAAGGCACTGTATATGTGATAAGTAAAGCAGTACGTAAACATTATTAAAATGACTAGTGTTCCATGTCTATGTACAGTATATAGGGCAGCAGCCTCTAAGGTTCAGGGTTGAGTAGCCGGGTGATAGCCGGCTAGTGATGGCTATTTATTAACAGTCTGGTGGCCGTGTGATAGAAGCTGTTTTTCAGTCTCTCGGTCCCAGCTTTGAAGCACATGTACTGACCTCGTCTTCTGGATGATAGAGAGGTGAACAGGCCGTGGCTCGGGTGGTTGATGGCCTTGATAACCTTTTTGGCCTTCCTGTGACATCGGGTGCTGTAGGTGGCCTGGAGGGCAGGCAGGCGGTGTGCCCCCGGTGATGCGTTAGGCAGACCCTACCACCCTCTGGAGAGCCCTGCGGTTGCATGCGGTGCAGTTGCCGTACCAGGCGGTGGTTAATACAGCCCGCCAGAATGCTCTCAATTGTACATCTGTAAAAGTTTCTGAGGGTCTTAGGTGCCAAGCCAAATTTCTTCAGCCTCCTGAGGTTGAAGAGGCGCTGTTGCGCCTTCTTCACCACACTGTCTGTGTGGGTGGACTATTTCAGATCGTCAGTGATGTGTACGCAGAGGATCTTGAGGCTTTCTACCTTCTCTACTTCGGTCCCGTTAATGTGGATAGGGGCGTTTTGTTGACGTTGACGGAGAGGTTAATTTCCTGCCACCACTTCGCCAGGGCCCTCACCTCCTCCCTGTAGGCTGGCTCGTCTTTGTTGGTAATCAGGTCTACTATAGTTGTGTCGTCTGCAAACTTGATGATTGAGTTGGAGGCGTGCGTGGCCACGCAGTCATGGCTGAACAGGGAGTACAGGAGGGGGCTGAGCCTGCACCCTTATGGGGCCCCTGAGTGGAGGACGGAGGTGTTGTTTCTTACCTTCACCACCTTTAGGCAGCCCATCAGGAAGTCCAGGACCCAGTTGCACAGGGCGGGTTTCAGACCCAGGGCCTCGAGCTTAATGATAAGCTTGGAGGGTACTATAGTGTTGAAGGCTGAGCTATAGTCAATGAACAGCATTCTGACTTAAGTATTCCTCCTGTCCAGATGGGATAGGGCAGTTTTCAGTGCGATGGTGATTGCATCATCTGTGGATCTATTGGGGCGGTAAGCAAATTGAAGTGGGTCTAGGGTGTCAGGTAAGGTGATTTGATCCTTGACTAGCCTCTCAAAGCACTTCATGATGACAGAAGTGAGTGCTACGGGGCGACAGTCATTTAGTTCAGTTACCTTTGCTGTCTTGCGTACAGGAACAATGGTGGACATCGTGAACAAGTGGGGACAGCAGACTGGGATAGGGAAAGATTGAATATGTCTGTAAACCCTTTAGCCAGCTGGTCTGTGCATGCTCTGAGGACGCGGCTAGGAATGCCGTCTGGGCCGGCAGCTTTGCGAGGGTTAAAACGCTTAAATGTCTTACGTCGGCCACGGAGAACGAGAGCCCACAGTCCGTGGGAGCGGGCCGCATCGGTGGCACTATGTTATCCTCAAAACGGGTGAAGGTGTTTAGCTTGTCTGGAAGCAAGACGTCGGTGTTCGTGACGTGGCTGGTTTTCCCTTTGTAGTCCGTGATTGTCTGTAGATCCTGACACATAAGTCTCGTATCTGAGCCGTTGAATTGCAACTTCACTTTGTCTTTATACTGACATTTTGTCTGTTTGATTGCCTTACGGAGTGAATAACTACACTGTTTGTATTCAACCATACTCCCAGTCACCTTGCCAGGGTTAAATGCGGTGGTACGTGCTTTCAGAAGTCTCCTTGGACACTGTGCCACCCAGTCTATCCAATATATTATTTTGCTTAGTTCTCACTAACATTGTTGTGAGCCAAATGGAGTCTGTACTGTGTAATGTAATGTGATGTTACCTGGTTGTTGAGGAAGGCTTCAGCCTGCTTGGTATCCCTGAGGAACAGCTGGTGGGCATGGGACTGGGACAACAGGTTCTGACGGTTCTCCCACATCTTGTGCAGCTCGTTCCAGCCTGTGTCCAGGGCCTGCAGCCTCTGCCTCAGGAACATGTACTGGGCGTCCGTCTGGCCCTGGGTCACCATTTCCCCCATGTCCCTCATCTTCTGGTAGTCCACTTCATAGTTGCGGATCTCGTTCTTGATGCCCTCGTGCTGCGCCAGCAGCTTTTCGGCCTCCGTCAGTGTGTTGGGCATGTCTTCTGAAGCGATGGCCGTCTGGGTCTTGGACAGCCATGACTGGAAGTCATCCAGCTCCCGGAGGAACTGCTGCAGCTTGCTGGCCTCGCCCAGGGACTCCTCGCGGTTCTTCAGGGTGCCCTTCATCTCGTCCCACACTCCTGTGATCTCCCCCAGGCGACCCATGATGCCCTGGGCCTGGTCAGGGTGCTCGGCTGCAAGGTGCTCCCCCTCCTTCCCCAGTTCTCCTAGCTTGTCCTCGATGGCGGTCAGGTCACGCTCCATGCCGGTGAGCTTGCGCTGCAGGGCCATGACCCCGGCCAGGTCATTGCCCAGCTCCTGGGTGGACTCGATCACCTTGGTCTTCTCGCGGATCCACGACTTGGTCTCGTTACACTCCAGGTGGTAGTTCTGTACACCCAGAGCTGAGTTGAGGGAGTCTTTCTTCAGGTCAACTAGGTCACGGAACTGACTCCATCTAGAGAGATGTAGAAACACACACAGTCAGGGAACACTACTTTCCCACTAGAGGTTATTAACTGAGGTTAAGTGTAGTTGGTGATGAGGTTGATGTAGGGTGTTACTATACCTGGTGTTGAGGTTGATGTAGGGTGTTACTATACCTGGTGTTGAGTTTGTCCTGTTGGGCTTTGATCTCCTTTTCACTGGGGTGACCACTGTGGATGAGTTGCCTAGCAATCTGGTTTACCACGGCAACGCGTGAGGCTTGGTTGTTCATCTCTGGCTCCAGACTTTCAAACCTGCGAGGGAAGAGGGGGTAGAAAAGGGGAAGGAAGATGAGGGGGAGGAATAGAGGGAGTGGGAGGATGATGGTGTAGAGAGGGGGAGTTAGAGAGGGAGAGGTAGAGGAGTAGAGGTAGAAACGGTAGAGGTGGTAGAGGGAATGAGTGTACTGTACATAAACATATGGAAACAATGTAATCTTAATGTAAATCCTGTTAACATGCTTTGTTTCCAGCTGAACAATAATGTCATGTTCCAGTTGCCAGTATATCACACAGAAGCTAAGCCAATGAAACAGGAGTCTGGGAATGATTCCATGCGGTGCACTGTGAGTAAACAGTGTGGAGGGGGAGAGATCATTTCAGACCAAAGACACACATTGGAGTAAACAAGCCATTGAACCTCTGTCCAAAACACTTAGCAAACTGAGGACAAGTGCCTGTTTCTTCTCAGTGTGGGAAGACTTTAGAATGATTGGCTTTAAAACATTGTGGGCTCTGTTGTTAAGTGGAACGTGAATTATAGGAGTCTAGTTCCCACACGTTACACTAGCGGCCCACCCGTGCTTGCATAAAAAGTGTTAGTTTCACACATCCCTTTCACTGTGCTACATTCCAATGGCCAATCAAACCGCCGGGAGAACATTCATTTCATTCTAGCTGTCACAAACATACAAAGTTACTGCAAACATGACGGGAAATATTCTTACAACTCATTTTCTTTGCAAAGTGGTTTCACTGAGGGAGTTATATGTCTACACAGTCTGCCTCAAGAGAATGGGTTTTCCTGAAATGAAAACAGCAAATCTCCAAATATATCAACTGACATAATGCATCTGGACTGAATAAGCATGGTTAGGCTGGTTGTCTTTACCTGTGCTGAACAACTTCCAGATCCTCCAGTTTCTCTGGTATCTCCATACTGTTGAGCCACTGCTCCTTCTCATCGATCCACACCTCACAGGCATCCGCCTCGCTGAACATCTTGTAGAGGGCCAGGGCATCCTGTAGGGCCTGCTTCCTCAACCGGGTCAGCTCAGCCACCTCCTTATAGCGCTCCTCGATGCCCGACAGGCGCCCCTGCACCTCCTCTGAGCCAGTCTGTTCCCCGGGCAGGGTTTTGGACTGCTCGTGCAGGGCGTCGATGACGGGTCGGTAGCTGGCAATCTCCTCGGCCACATCCTTGTGCTTCTTGACCAGGGCCTGGGTGGAGAACTCGTCGTGGCCCACGTCGGCACTGGACACAATGCGGAGAACATCCAGCATCCAGGCGTCGATGTCGTCGGCGTCAGCCTGGAACTGGTGCAGGTTGCAGGCCTCCTCCAGCCGGGCCTTCCTAACGGCAGATAGCCTCTCCAAGGCCGCCCACTGCTCCTGGATGTCTTGGATGCGCTCACGGATCTTGTCGGCTCCGAAGTGGTCGGCGGCCACCAGCGCCTCTCCCTGCTTGATGGTCTGTTGCAGGTGGCCGGCGCGGCCGATCATCTCATCCTCGAAGGCGCGGTGCTGGCTCAGCAGACGCAAGGTGCCCGTCAGATCCTTACCGCAGTCCTCCGAGGACAGGATCTGCTCTTTCTCACGGATCCAGCCCTCCTCCTCGGCCATCTCCCAGAAGAACTTCCAGAGGCGGCGGGACTCCTCCAGGCGGGCGCAGCGATCGGCGGCCAGCTGGCTCAGCTCTGCGTAACAAAACTCCATGTGGGCCACTCGGTCCCGGATCACCTGGGGGTCACAGGGCTTGTAGCCTAAAGAGGGGACAGGAACACATCATAATTATTAGCGCACTTGTATCATTTAAACTGAGAATACAGGCTTTAACTGACAAAGATCAAGTACTTATTTTGCTGACAGGTGGCAGCATTGGCTTGGATTTTATAACAGGCTATACCCTTTCAGGATACAATTAATCTCACATCTCTTAGCCTACAGGTATCACCCACAGAGAGAGTATAATCACATACCACCCAAAACCGACTGTAATCCCAGAACATGTTACTCACCCTCTGCATCAATGGCGAACTTCTGAGCGTTGTTGTTGACGGCTTTGACGCGGTCGGCCTGGATGGCAATATCAGCCTCCACCAGAGTGTGCTTCTGCAGCAGGTCCTCCACTCCCAGCAGGTGTTTCCCATAGTCCTGAGACAGCAGCAGCATCTGAAGATACAGGACACATCTCCAGGGTCAGGAATGCCACAGGTCACTGGGGTCAATAGTGGGTAATGTAACTAAGAAATAGGCAATAGCTCTTACATCACAAATATGTGACTGTGTAAGCTACTGTATCAAGACAATTCTTACCCCACCATCCAACCAAAGTCCCCAATCGATCCCTCCACCAACATCACCAACATCATCTTCCTCACCTTCATCTCATCCATCCAGTCCATGATGTAAAGCATCTCTTGGAAGACCCTCTGCAGGCCCAGGTTCATCTCCAGCCGGATGCGCCGGGCCTTCAGCAGCTCCAACAGGTACTCCCACAGACGCAGCACGTTGTCCTTCCTCGCTGTCACGCGCTTGATGTCATGGTAGTTCTCTGCCTCCAGCTCCTTGGCCACGGAGAGCACTGCTTGCACACGCTCCTCGTAGGCGCCGATGTCCGTCTCGATGGCCTCGTGCTTCTTGGTGGCGGCCTCCACCGCCTGCAGGTCAAAGCCAAAGTTGTCCTGAGGGAGGGCGGAAGAGGGGGAGAGAAAGAAGGAGTGAGGAGAGTTACAGGTTTGTATCTAACTGCTAAGCAGTGACATAATCTCCATCCAGTAGTTTATGTTTTTAGAACTAGCAGGGATATTAAATGGGTCAAGATCATGAGGTTAAATCAGGGGAGAGTAATTACTTCATTGTACATTACTCTGTATGACCACAAGGGAATGCTATGAACCAATAGAGTTAATGTAGACAATACAGTAGGAGTGGCGTCATCGTTAGTGTGTACCAATAGTGTGTGTGTATCAATGAGCGTGCAGCATTAGTGTTTTCATGAGTGTATGTGTGTGTGTTACCTGTGAGACGAGCCGTTGGTTCTCACTTAGCCAGGTCTCTCTCATGGCGGCTTTGCGGTCAAAGCGGCGGGCCAGCTGCTCCAGTTTCTCCTGACGAATCAGCTCAGTCCTTAGAGCCAGCTCCCTCTCATGCTCTGACTTCTCCAGCCTCTCCCAGGCCTGACACACACACACACACACACGATCGAGTAACAGTCACACAGGTGCCTGGTACAGAACTCTATGGACCTAATACATCTACTGTATTAAACCTGTTTTAACTTGTCAAACAACTAAACCCACCTAGCAACTGCACCAACTAAAACCACCGAGCAAATAAATCCACCTAGCAACTAAATCCACCTAGCACAAAGCAAAGTAAAGCTTCCTGTCATCAACTATACCAAACTTACAGAAACCATGTCTATCTATTAAATCTATTTGAACCCACTGTCGATCAGCTTACCGACCTTAAACTGTCTGTCAATCACCTTAATCCATTCTAATTGAGGAAGCGCATATTGGGTTTCTGAGTGTATGTTTCGAGATAAGAGCCTGTTCTTTAAAGAGCAATAGGTCTCACCTTGTTGATGTCTGAGATGAGTTTTCCGTCCCGCGGGATGTAGACCTTCTGATTGTTGGCCCTCATCTTGCTCTGGATGGTGAAGAGGAGAACCTCCAGGTTGCCTTTCTCAGTGAACCTGACAGAAACAGAAACAATTTTAATTTTGAGCGTAAACCTTACTGAGGAGAGACTGAGTGGAATTTGGCTAATCTCCCTAATGGCTGGTGGCCTTTTGACTTTTGCGTTGAGCCATCCAGCTCCATCTGTCAACATAAAGACCAGCATTATTTTTTCTGCCCGTAGTCCAAGGACCGTAGTCCACAGAGGGAGAGGTATTTTGTCGGCAGTAGGGGTGACATTGTTGCCTCTGTGGAAATGGTGTCAGAGTCCATTTCAACAGGCTGAAACATCTGTCTAAGCAAGCTTTACTTTTAGCCACTTCTCAGAAATAAAAAAATGTATTCTGAAAAAGCTCTGACGAATGCCGACACGAAGCTTGAATAAAAAAAGTGATACTAGCAAGAGCAGTGTGCCAAGAGGCATTAGTTTACCATGAATCTGATACAACTCTATATCAGTAATAGGGTACACATCTAGAATCCCTGACAGTTTCAGTTTAGTCCTTGGTGAGTCAATTTTGGGAATTGATACTGTAATGTAACAGTAAATTACAAGCTGCTGTGTGGAACATAGGTGGAGGATATGATGTGAGACTTTTTAATTCCGCCATGTAAGTGTGTGTGTGTGTGTGTGTGTGTATGTGTGACTCACTTGGGCGGCTTTTCGACGGTACGGTAGGTGTTGAAGGCCTGGAGCTGTTGCTGCACCCCCACTAGGGAGTTGGCAAACCTGCGGTTGTTGAGGATGATGATGGTCTGTTCAATCCATTCCAGGAGGTCAGAGGCCAGACTCTCATATTTCTGAATCATGTTATCGGTCTCAATGGCATTGTCCAGCACCTGGGAGATAAATGTGGTGAATCAGTATAACAGTACATACATTATATACTGATTACAGCTACATCGGTGAGAAAGTTCAAATATAAGGCCTTGTCATTAAGTAAAGGGAATGATTGTGCTTGGAGAAGTACAGGACAAGATACTTTGTTCTCTTGTGATCCAGGTTGTGGAAGACGCGAACTCTGACCCCTCACCTTCCCAATCCGTTTTCCCTCCACCTTCAGGGCCTTCATCTTGGAGAAGTAGTGGTAGTAGGTCACAACATAGGTGATGATGGACTTCTCATCAGGGTGGTCCACGCTGATATCTGTAGAGGTAACGAACACGCACAATAAGACTCAGACATAAATGGCTTTGACAGCCCCATGTTTCCCTAATCTACAGACATCAACAGAGGGCTTGGCTTCCGCCCTGCTCTGCTGAGAAAAATAGAATTTATTTGAGGGAAAATTGATTTAGTAGCTATGTTTAGACGGAGGCGGTCGGGGTAGAGGGGCTGCTATGCTCGGAAGCGTTCTGATGCCTGCGTCTCTTTGTTCCCCATACTGCAGACCTCTGAGAAAGCATGCTGAGATCTCAGAACCACCGCTTACTAAATATTTAACACAGCCATTACTCTGCCACGCTTAAAAAGAAAGAGCTCCAGCGGTGAACATTGCCTTTCTGTTTGTACCCGTCACCCTCCAATAATGGGTCTGTCAGCCACCCGATAAAGACGCGACCCAGAAGTAGCGGCCTGTCAAACTACACATGATGTGGTTTCTGTAAGTGTTGTTCAGTAGTAACAGTTGTCAGGTTTCCATGTATTCATACCGGGATAATATGGCATTCTTTAAGGGCATAACTGGGTGTCAGGTGAAAATGTCTGGGTATAAATGTACTATCATAATGGCATAAAGCACTGGCAGATGCACGAGAGGCAGGACTAGAGTACAGTATGCTTCAGCAGTGTAAGCACCTCCTCCAGCCTCCTACTGTGCTGTACACTGTATGTGTTGTTTTCACCAGACTATGGAATTCCAGGACTATGTAAAACAGTACAGAGTCATGTGCCGATGAGTATATTCAGAGTATGTAATGCATAATGAAGTATGTGCGTGTTCACGTTTCCATGTGTGTGTGCATGTGTGTTTGCATGTGTGTACTCTGTACTAACCCTCTACGTCCAGTAGCTTGTGGAGGCCCAGGTGTTGCTCTGCCAGGTTGAAGGCATTCTGCAGGTTGTGGTGGGCATTTGACTTTTTCAGCTTGTCAAAGTCTATCAGGTCAGGTCTGTGTTTGTGGAGGATGGCGTTGAAAGCCATGCCATCCCTCCAGCTGGTGCTGAAGTTGTGAATGTTTACGTTGGGATATCTGGAAAACAGACAGAACACATAGGTTAGGGAAATAGAGCTCGTCAGCTTGAAGTCCTAAGAAACCTAAATGAGTTACCTCTGGTTGGTTCAGCCATTCCTATGGGGGGAAAGAATAGAGTTTTGGGATAAACGCCGAAAAATAAGGTCTGAGGTTAACACAGATTTAGGAGATCTTATACGTTTTGTTCTAGGAGATAATGTCAGCCAGTTAACATGACCTTATGAATTATGAGGACTTATGTACTTTGTGATTTTTTTATTTATTACATAAATGCTTCAAAATTCACAAAAAGTTACGTTAGCCGATCTCATAGAAGAAAACATATACACAGAACAAAAACATAAACGCAACATGTGAAGTGTCGGTCCCGTGCTTTATGAGCTGAAATAAAAGATCCCAGAAATTGTCCATACGAACAAAAATATTATTTGTCTAAAATGTTTAGCACAAATTTGTTTACATCCCTGTTAGTGAGCATTTCTCTTTTGCCAAGATAATCCATCCACCTGTGTGATATATCATGAAGTTAATTAAACAGCATGATCATTACACCGATGCACCTTGTGGTAGAGACAATAAAAGGCCACTCTAAAATGTGCAGTTTGTCACAACACCACAGATGTCTCAAGTTGAGGGAGCATGCAATTGGCATGCTTACTGCAGGAATGTCCACCAAAGCTGTTGCCAAAGAATTGAATGTTTATTTCTCTGCAATAAGTCGCCTCCAAAGTAATTTTAAAGAATTTGGCAGTATGTTCTACTGGCTTCACAACCACGTGTAACCACGCCAGCCCAGGACCTCCACATCCGGCTTCTTCACATGTGGGATCATCTGATGGGGTGCTGAGGAGTATTTCTGTCTGTAATAAAGCCCTTTTGTGGGGAAAAAACTCATTCTGATTGGCTGGGCCTGGCTCCCCAGTGGGTGGCCTATGCCCTCCCAGGCACACTCGTGGCTGCGCCTCTGCCCAGACATGTGAAATCTATAGATGAAGGGCCTCATTTATTTATTTAAATTGACTCGTTTCCTTAAATGAACTGTAACTCAGTAAAATCTTTGAAATTGTTGCATAAATATTTTTTGTTCAGTATAAGATCTGAGAAGCCTGTGTTTATCACAGACCTTACTTTCGCATTTATCCAAAAACCCTACAGAAACTCCATGCATTTGCCCATAGACTTTGGGCATCGAACCATGGAGTTAGTGCCAACAAAAATATGCCATTACTATTGCTCTCTATATGTTGATTGTGTATGAGCCTACTGTTGACTAAACGACAAACTCACATTGTCCGTCAACATTTTTTGATGGCAATTTGGAGGGACCTTTGTTGTTCTTCAATCATCTAATAATAATCAAATCAAATCTCCTGCATCCAACTCCCTCATCAATGAAACAGATGGCTTTTGAAAATGTGTTCCACCTACCTACCGTATGTTCCAAATAAGTTTCAACTGACACCAAACACAATGCCTTTCTTTATTAAGCATCTGTTTAACTAAAGTCATTTTACCCTGATGTGTCATGTTCTATTTGAAGCTGGGCATTAGCAGTGTTAGCTTTGTTAATGAGTGAATTGACTTATTCAGCATGTAGCCCGGGGGCTGTTAGTGCTGCTGATGTTTTAAACAGCCTGACATTTAGGCCGTGATGTCTGATGTGACACCCTCGTGTGATTTCAGAGTCGTTCCATGTCATTTGAGCAAGCCATGACACCCACCATCTCAGATTGTTCTGAAATGGTTTCTATAGTTAGACTGGCATTCCTGAAACATTATTTTGTTCTCTGAGAAATTAAGCTAATTTATTGCACCCAAATAGGCAATTTTAATTTATAGGATTCAGATAATATTCAATAGTTATCCCAGTCTATAAGACATGAGGAATCCCCCAAAATTGTCATAAGCTACCTACGGACCACACACACCCCATGCCAATCCCACCCCAGCAACCAATATACTGTATCGGTTCTCTATGTTTGACAAGTAGTATGAAGCTTCAGCTTGGAGTATTGCTTCTCCATACTATATAATGTATTACCTGTGAATCTGGTGATGTTTTTATCCCCCTGTTCAGAGAAATTAGTTATTGAAGTCACTTGCATTATTTACCTTAAAATAGTGAGAAAGTACCAGGGTTTGACCACTAGATGCTGCTGTTCTGGATATACCGCCACAATCTTTTATACATTTTCCTGCTTTCTTGTGTGGCACAACATTTCCTTTGCAATTTTTGGTAGAAAACCAATAGATTCGACTCATGATGAAAATACATTGTGTGGTCATCCTAACAATTCAGGTCATTGTCTAGTCCTCTATGAAAGCAAATCAGTTTGTCAGGAAATGGCCCCGTTGCGTGTGGTTTATTCCCTTCAAAAAAGGTCTGTATTAGTTACTATTGGACCATTCATGGTGAACAAGCAAACTACAAGGCTACATCAAGTTCTAATGGTTCCAATATTATGTTCTCTAATGGTCTTCAATGGTAAAAACCAGAGGTGTTGACTTGAGTCACGTGACAGATTTTGTGACTTGAGACATGACTTGGCTAAAAGAAAAAACACTTGCCACTTGACTTTGTCTTCAGCATCTATGACTCATGACTTATCTTGGACTTGAACTGCATAACCCGAGACTTGATTTGTCATCTTGTGCACTATGTAAGCATTTCTGTCCTTTATATACGAGTGCTGTAGGTTCTGTGCGTTCTGTTCTGTGTCGTGACCAATCAGATTCATGGAAATCACAGGTCTAGGAAAGCGTGTGCTGCTCCACTGACCTCCGGTATTTATTTAGCAAAGGTGATAACACATCATTCCCGACATACACAAGCAAGAACTCTTCACAGCTGCCCTACACCTAAACTGTATGCGAAGAAAACAAGTCGATTTCTCAGTCTGATCAACTAGGCTACTGAGAACTACTGCAGCTGCATAGGCTACAGCCAATGCGCCCTGTAACGTCTTGCCCTCTGGCCAGGGTAAACAAAATGGTAATGTTATGTAGCCAATTTATAGCCCATTTATTTGTGTTAGGAGAAAATGTGATCAAATTTGGTTTTGGCTATATTCAATCTAGGGCTGGCTGGCTAGGCTGACCTTTATAATCCAAAATTATTAACTGAAAGTAATCAAACACAATACTGATTATATAAACACACTGAGTTACTTTTGAATTGCAGTTGCATAGGCCTATATGATGCAAACCTGCATAAAGAAAGCTCAGCCCTGTGAGTTCTATTGTCCAATTGCAGTGGTTGTGTCTGTGAAAAGGAAAAGTGTTGTTTTAAAATAAAATTCATATTAACAAGTACAAGGCTGCTGCAGTTTGACAGGGTTTTCATCCTCCCTAGGTCCAGGAGTTTTTCCAGAATTTCTTTAAAACCACGTGACCTGTTTAGAACATATCTGTATACCTAAGCAACAGGTACCCTAGTAGTTAAGAGCGTTGGGCCATTGACTGAAAGGTCAATGGTTGAATCCCCGAGCTGACTAGGTGAAAATATCTGCAGATGTGCCCTTGAGCAAGGCACTTAACCTGAATTGCTCTGGATAAGAGCATCTGCTAAATGACTCAAATGTCAATCTGGTCCCACTCCCATCATTGCCCTTATAAATACCTTTTTACAACTACAAATGAATCACTGTCAGACCATATAGGGTCCTGATTTATACTTGGTTAGGTTTTCAGATTAGGAAAGGCTCCGGACACCAGGGAAAACACATTTTCCCCACCACTTTGGGACCTGGGGGGGGGGGGGTCCAAAATCACTGCTGCATTGACATTGCTACAGAATTGTCATAAAACACTTGTGGAACATGGGACTTTACTTGATAGTTAATATATACTTTGTCCCATATGTGGTAAATAAACACACACTGCATAGTATTTTACAATTGATATTGAGTTGTGTTGGGTTTAATAGTAAACGGCACTAACCACAATACATATAAAGCAGTTTCCTGAAACGTTGATTTAAACAAATAAGACTGCCATGCAATTATTTTATCAGAGTTGTCACAAAATTTGAATCCCTAGAGATGGCCCCTAGAGATAGTCCCTAGAGATAGCCCTTTTAGAAAGCGTCCACTTGTTGAACTATTCAAGGAGAGTTGGGTTGAAGCATTAGGTTGCTAAGAGAAGGACAAACTGAATTGATTTCGTGGATGACTGACTTGATGACCACACTGTTTATTTTCATAAACAGCCAAATCTGATGAGCCAAATCGATCTATTTAATAAACACAAGAGACCAGCAGAATGGATAAAACAGTGTGAGAGTAGCAGAATGGATAAAACAGTGTGAGAGTAGCAGAATGGATAAAACAGTGTGAGAGTAGCAGAATGGATAAAACAGTGTGAGATTAGCAGAATGGATAAAACAGTGTGAGAGTAGCAGAATGGATAAAACAGTGTGAGAGTAGCAGAATGGATAAAACCGTGTGAGAGTAGCAGAATGGATAAAACAGTGTGAGAGTAGCAGAATGGATAAAACAGTGTGAGAGTAGCAGAATGGATAAAACAGTGTGAGAGTAGCAGAATGGATAAAACAGTGTGAGAGTAGCAGAATGGATAAAACAGTGTGAGACCAGCAGAATGGATAAAACAGTGTGAGAGTAGCAGAATGGATAAAACAGTGTGAGAGTAGCGAGAACAGCAGCATCTAATGGTCAAAACATGGTACTTTCACACTATGTTATGGTAAATAATGCAAGCGACAACAATTGCATATTTTTCTGAACGGGGGGGGAACCATCACAAGATTCACAGGCAATACATTTCATAGTATGGGGAGAAGCAATACTCCAAGCCACAGCTTCATACTACTTGTCAAACACTGATAATGTATATTGGTTGTTGGGGTGGGATTGGCATGGGGTGTGGGAGGTCCGTGGTTGGCTTTTGACCATTATTGGGGGGGATTTCTCATGTCTTACTCATTGGTAGGAACAAGTTTGGTCCAAATCGGAGGTTGGTTACTATATTTATTGAATATTATCTGAATCCTATTAATTAAAATGGCCAATTTGGGTGCAATCAATTAGCTTAATTTCTCAGAGATCAAATTATATTTCAACAAAAGAGTGTTTCACAAATGCTAATTGTATCTGTTACTAACTACAGAAACATTTTCAGAACAATCTCAGATAGTGGGTGTTGAAATCCTCTTTCTTGTGTTTTTTTTAGGTGGACAACCCTTCATCTGTTCTGTTTTCCGTCATGTGCTCCTCTACAGATTCTCTTTAGTTTCAATTAATTAAATTAATTAAAATGAATCAAATCAATTGTGTTAAACACAGCACTGATCGTGAAATATCTTAGATGCTTTTCTTTCAAGGCCATGTGATGCCTGAGACGGCTGTGAGTCACCCATAAATACTGGGATAGGCCAAACTATTCTATATACACACACGACATGAGCAAAAGGTATGTGGACATCTCATTCCACAATCATGGGAATAAATATGAAGTTGGTCTCCCTTTGATGTTATAACAGCCTCCAGTCTTCTGGGAAGGGTTTCCACTAGATGTTGGAACATTGCTACGGGGACTTGCTTCCATTCAGCCCCGAGCATTAATGAGGTCGGGGACTAATGTTGGGCGATTAGGCCTGGCTCACAGTTGGCGTTCCAATTCATCCCAAAGGTGTTCGATGGGGTTGAGGTCAGGGCTCTGTGGAGGCCAGTCAAGTTCTTCCACACCGATCTCAACAAAACATTTCTGTATGGACCTCGCTTTGTGCATGCTGAAACAGGAAAGGGCCTTCCCCAAACTGATGCCACAAAGTTGGAACCCTTGATGATGTTGATATTTTCTATCACAAACTGAGGACCATAATTTGTTGACCAGACGGATGTTCCAGAAAAACGGTTTGCTCAAATTCTGATATGACAGATCTGGCTAACTCAGAATTTACAGTTCCAGAAAGAGAGCTTGACGTTGAGACGCCATGGCAATGATCAGACACCAGACACCTGATCAGACACCATGGCAATGAATGCTCTGAAGCAAACTTGTTACCTCCTAGGTTAACTTGATTTTAGCCTGTCCTGGTGGATAAAGACAGGGATTCTCCGCCAATCAGATTCTTGTCCATCACCATGACTGGTCCCTTTACGGAAAATCAAAAATTGTTTGCTGTGCATTACAAATGGAACGAATTACTGGACCTCGAATAGATCCTTTAGATCATTCTGAAGATCTTATTACAATCAATCATGTATCTGGTCAACTTAACCTGTAGCAATGTAACCCAACACAGTTTCCCTTTGACCGCTATACAAATTGCTTTGCGATCTTTTGCAACTGGAAGAAATCCCAGACTCACTATTCTGGTTAAGAGAAGCCGGATATGTTCAGGGAATCCTGAATTTGTTAAACCATCTTTCTGGAAACCCCCCCAGGAAGTTTCTGCAAACTTTGTGCTATAGTAGAATACAGTAGGCCTCAGGCTGGTGGTGGTGTAGACACTAACCCTGCGGTCTTCATCTGGCACCAGAGCAGCAGAGCATCTTTAGCCGACTTCTTCTCCTTGTTATCCTCCGTCTCCACTCTGATGTCCTGGATCTGTGAAGCACATATCAAAGAAAACGGTCACAACGCCAGCCATCAGCAGGACCCAAAGACTGATACAACGACTATTCACACACACACACGATAGCACACTCACGTGCACAGAACAAATACGAGCACACACACACACACAGGAATGCACCCACCTGCATTGAGTAACACAGCCATAAACACCACTTAGCACTTTCTTGATATACAAATGTAACCCTCTGGTTACTTTTTAATTTTTTAACCGGGACTAACAGGTATTATTTACTGTGTGCTGACATTGTTGCATGTTGGTCATATTTGGGAGACTGAGCGGTTGCTAGGCAACAGTGTGAAAAGTGCGAGAGAGAAGACTCGTGAAAACTACAAGCTATCAACATTTGCTAAATAGTTGTTTCAAGCAGTTTATAGTTGTGTAACTCGCTCATCAGTGCAAATGAATGTAGTATATAGTTGAAGTCAGAAGTTTACATACACCTTAGCCAAATATATTTAAACTCAGTCTTTCACAATTTCTGACATTTAATCCTAGTAAAAAGTCCCTGTCTTAGGTCAGTTAGGATCACCACTTTATTTTAAGAATGTGAAATGTCAGAATAATAGTAGAGAGAATTATTTATTTCAGCTTTTATTTCTTTCATCACATTCCAAGTGGGTCAGAAGTTTACATACACTCAATTAGCATTTGGTAGCATTGCCTTTAAAATTGTTTAACTTGGGTCAAACGTTTTGGTTAGCCTTCCACAAGCTTCCCACAATAAGTTGGGTGAATTTTGGCCCATTCCTCCTGACAGAGCTGGTGTAACTGAGTCAGGTTTGTAGGCCTCCTTGCTCGCACACGCTTTTTCAGTTCTGCCCACAAATGTTCTATAGGATTGAGGTCAGGGCTTTGTGCAGGCCACTCCAATACCTTGACTTTGTTGTCCTTACACCATTTGCCACAACTTTGGGAGTATGCTTGGGGTCATTGTCCATTTGGAAGACCCATTTGCGACCAAGCTTTAACTTCCTGACTGATGTCTTGAGATGTTGCTTCAATATATCCACATAATTTTCCTTCCTCATGGAGCCATCTATTTTGTGTAGTGCACCAGTCCCTCCTACAGCAAAGCACCCCCACAACATGATGGTTGCCACCCCTGTGCTTCACGGTTGGGATGGTGTTCTTTGGCTTGCAAACCTCCCCCTTTTTCCTCCAAACATAAGGATGGTCATTATGGCCAAACAGTTATATTTTTGTTTCATCAGACCAGAGGACATTTCTCCTAAAAGTACGATCTTTGTCCCCATGTGCAGTTGCAAATTGTTGTCTGGCATTTTTAAAGCGGTTTTGGAGCAGTGGCTTCTTCCTTGCTGAGCGGCCTTTCAGGTTGTCGATATAGGACTCGTTTTACTGTGGATGTAGATACTTTTGTACCGGTTTCCTCCAGCATCTTCACAAGGTCCTTTACTGTTGTTCTGGGATTGATTTGCACTTTTCGCACCAAAGTACCTTCATCTCTAGGAGACAGAAGGTGTCTCCTTCCTGAGCGGTATGACGGCTGTGTGGTCCCATGGTGTTTATACTTGCGTTGTTTGTACAGATGAACGTGGTACCTTCAGGTGTTTGGAAATTGCTCCCTAGGATGAACCAAAGTTGTGGAGGTCTACAATTTTTTTCTGAGGTCTTGGCTGATTTCTATTGATTTTCCCATGATGTCAAGCAAAGAGGCACCGAGTTTGAAAGTAGGCCTTGAAATACATCCACAGGCACACCTCCAATTGACTCAAATTATGTAAATTAGCCTATCAGAAGCTTCTAAAGCCATGACGTAATTTTCTGGAATTTTCCAAGCTGTTTAAAGGCACAGTCAACTTAGTGTATGTAAACTTCTGACCCACTGGAATTGTGATACAGTGAATTATAAGTGAAATAACCTGTCTGTAAACAATTGTTGGAAACATTACTTGTGTCATGCACAAAGTAGATGTCCTAACCGACTTGCCAAAACTATAGTTTGTGCGCAAGACATTTGTGGAGTGGTTGAAAAACGGGTTTTAATGACTCTAACCTAAGTGTATGTAAACGTCTGACTTCAACAGTATATGATGAATATTTAGGTTGAGCATCCCTGATCACAGTGAGGATAGCGAGGGATTTATTGCTTGTACTTGTGGAAAGCCTCTCGCTAAATAGTAGAAAGCAGATTATTCAGTCGACGTTCCTATCGGACCTAGACTACATCATCTATATGAACAGCTGCCACTTCATTAAAGCCATCAGATGCAGTTTAACATAGCGCTTTATTACAGGTGACCATTTTTGTACTCGTCACTGCATTCTCTACCAGAAAGTTGTTTGACTCTCTTTGATGTCACACAGGTTGATACATAGCTATGTTTCCATTTAAAAAGCTATTTTACAAAAAAGTCCCACTGTACTTAACATCATTACTAAACTTTAGACATACGAGTTCCCACACCCGGTCTCAGGGATGGCTAACTCTGTAAATTCCTTTGATCTCTACGGAGTTAGGTAAATCAGCTTTTAGTTTTCTTGCACCTTATTTGTGGAACAATACCCATAACATGATGCAGCAACCACCATGTTTGAAAATATGTAGAGTAATAACTATGTGATGTGTTGTGCTGGATTTGCCCCAAACATAATGCTTTGTATTCATAACATAAAGTTAATTTATTTTGCAGTTTTACTTTAGTGCCTTATTGCAAACAGGATGCATGTTTTGGATTATTTTATTCTGTACATGCTTCCTTCTTTTCACTCTGTCATTTAGGTTAGTATTGTGGAGTAATTACAATGTTGTTGATCCATCTTCAGCTTTCTCCTACCACAGCCATTAAACTATAAACTGTTTTTAAAGTCACCATTGTCACCAGCCTTCCTCTTCGGCAACTGAGTTAGGAAGGACGTCTGTATCTTTGTAGTAAGGGGGTGTATTGATACACCATCCAAAGTCTAAATGAATAACTTCACCATGCTCAAATGGATATTCAATGTCTGCTTTTGTTTTACCCATCTACCAATAGGTGCCCTTCTTTGGGAGGCATTGGAAAACCTCCCTGGACTTTGTGGTTAAATCTGTTTTTGAAATTCACTGCTTGACTGAGGGACCTTACACATAATTGTATGTCTGTGGTACAGAGATGAGGTAGTCATTCAAAAATCCTGTTAAACACTATTATTGCACAACTTGTTTAGGCGTGCCATAACAAAGGGGTTGAATACTTATTGACTCAAGACATTTAAGATTTGTATTTTTTTATTAATTTGTAAAGAAATCTAAAAACATAATTCCACTTTGACATTATGGGGTATTGTGTGTTGGCCAGTGTCACAAAATGTAAATGTAATCCATTTTAAATTCAGGCTGTAGCACAACAATATGTGGAAAAAGTCAAGGGATGTGGATACTTTCTGAAGGCACTGTATTATATTTCCTACTGGGTAAACTATATATCCTTCAGGGTTTATTACCTACTAGGTGGAAGCACTGGGCCATTTTATTTATGGTTAGGCCCACCCAGTCCACACACTCATTTTCACATGCTGCCTGCTTACAGACCACATCATTTATTATTGCCACACACCTAGATACTACTGTAGGTCCAAACTGACATGAACTCCAGTACCTCAGAAGAGAGGGCTACAAATGGAGGCACTGCTGAGATAGTTAACAGGAGATCCTGAGATAATGGATGAGCAACGATTAAACAACAGGACTGTACATGAAGGCAGTGCAGTGAACAGTGAATATAAAACATTGAAAAGACTATCCCCCTATCAGAAGGCCAACTATTAGTGGCGATATCAAGCCATTTGGGAACCCTCTCATTTTAACAGCGAGTTCCAATTGCTCAGAGGGAAAGATAATGGAGATTAATATGGAAAAGCTGAAACAGTGGAAGGACAATGATCCTATCAGGGAATTAATGGTTATGGGAGTGGAGAAGGAGCATCAGATATTGAAGGGGCTTTGGATGCCTTTGAGTTGTTTGGGTTGCTTAAACTGAAAAACTGTATGCAACATCCTCAAACCAAGTGGGCCAGTGTTTTAGTTAAGACGTTTGTGGACCTCACTGCATAGTGTGTGCCAACTCTGGTTGAAGATGAAAAAAAGGGCATCAACTGGCAGTTGATCGGTCTAGGAAATGTAGCTCCTCCCTCTCCTGAGCAAATACCCACCACCAAGTTCCCCCCATGTCAGCACCCCTTAGAAAATATAAACTACAGGCCTTCATGGTGAGAAAGTGGATCTCAGATAGCAAGCTGAAGAACCTTGTCAAACCCCAAACCACAGCCTCAAGACCTGAATACATCATTGAAGCCATGGGGAAGGTTCTGAAGGAAGCTATGACATCTCACTACGAGGCCAGTCCGTACAGAAGACTGCAGACTTTCAATGGCACGGTGTAAATGCCCTTTGGGGAAGAGGACATGGATGGAACAAGTAAACCAGATGTTGTCTGAGGGGCAATACTCCAACCAGGAGAAGAGAAAGAGACTCATCAAGAGTTTCAAGGCCCCTGTGTGGCTACAGCGCTAAGAGCTAACCACAAAGATGCATTGGTACAGGACTAATTGAACATACTGGAGCACACATACGGCACAGCAGAGTCAGGGGAGTCTACTACAAGTTTGAGGGCCTGCGACAGAAACCTGGAGAGAAGATCTCTGATTTCCTCCTTTGACTAGAGAAGTCGTCACAGAAGGTCAGAGTGAAAAGAGGCATTGATGAGTCCAGGATTGACGTCGCACAAGTTGACCAGATCATCAAGGGAGTGATGTACAACACTGATATCCTGGTGCATCTTCAACAGAGAGAGAAGAGAGAGGCCTCCTACATTTCCAGTTCGACTGCAAAAGCTGAGGGAAGAAGAGAAGCACTCTCATAGAATCCCAGTATCCCAAGTCCAACCTCAGAAAGAGACAACATTAACTGCTGGGACCGAAATCAAAGCTCTCTGCAGACAGGTGGAAGCACTGAAGTCTGTCAAAGCAGTAATGAAGGTGACCCTGGCTGAAGGCAACATCGAGGTTTACATGAAGTTCAACTCTGCTTAGAGGCTCTGTATTGTGAGCTGCCAGCTTCTGTCCTGATAACCAGCAGTGTGGTTACTGTTCCTGCTGAAGATGGCAGCAGCATCTCCCCTCTAAGAGTGAAGAATGAAAGCACTGAGGCAGTCACACTACAACCCAATCTCAAGTTGGCCGAACTGCATCCAGTAGCTCACATAACCCACACAGAAGTCACCAGTAAAGAAGAAACCCTCAACCCTGACCTCCTTGACTTTGGCAACTCTCCCGTTCCCCCACAATGGAAAGAACGGTTGCAAAGGAGACTGAAGGAATGGGCCAAAGTGTTTTCTTTAAACGAATATGAGGTGGGTTGTGCAAGTGGAGTGGAACACATGCTCAGACTCACCAATGAATGACCATTGAGCGAGAGGTTCAGAAGTATGGCGCCCACGGATGTAGATGATGTTTGGAAACACTTGAGAGAACTGACTGACTATCTGTCTGTCTGTCAGGGATCAAGTAGTTCTCCATCCTCGATCATTGCAGTGGCTATTACCAGATCCCCATGCGCAAGGCCGACAAGGAGAAGACCGTGTTTATCTGCCCTCTTGGTTTCTACCAATTAGAGAGGATGCCTCAAGGAGTCACTGGAGCCCCAGCTACTTTCCAACTATTAATGGAGAAGGCTGTCGGCTACATGGACCTCCTTGTGTGCTGGTCTACCTGGACAACCTCGTCGTGTTTGGGAAAACCTTGGAGGAACATAAGGAAAGGCTGATGAAGGTCCTGGACCAGAAAAACTCAAGGCCCTCCAGTCATTTCTGGGTTCTGCGGATACTACTGGAGGTCCGTGAAATGATACGGTGTCCAGATGTTATGCCCCCAAGACAAAAAATGGCAAGCCCATCACTCCCCCTGGAGTAAACTACCTAAAGGAGAAGGAGCTGTTTAGAGAACTATGGATAGCAGAGTGTGAGAGAGCCTTCCAGAACATCATTGAATGCCTCACCAGCTCACCTGTGCTCGCATTTGCTGACCCTGAGAAGCCCTACATCTTGCACAATCGACACCAGTCTGAGTGGACTTGATGGTGTGCTGTACCAGGAGTACCCTGAGGGATAGAGACCAGTGGATTATGCAAGCCGGTGCTTGCCCAGGACAGACAATAAATATTCAGCGCACAAGCTTGAGTTCCTGGGGTTAAAGTGGGCCATGTCGGACAAGTTTCATGATTATCTGTACGGAGCAAAGCTCTTGGTGCGTATGGACAATAACCACCTCACCTACGTGCAAACCACCGCCAAGCTGAATGCCACAGGCCAGAGGTGGATGACCACTCTCACCAACTACGATTTCAAGTTGCAGTACAGGCCAGGGCGAGTGAACATTGATGTCGACTCCCTGTCAGGACGCTCACACATCAGAGCTGAAGATGATGGAGACTGGGTTGAAATCCCCTCATCAAGGGAGTCAGAGCCATTTGCCGAGTAATGACTGACTCTTCAGGCAGTATCTCTGAGAGGGCAACTGTGAACATAGGAGCCCCGCCCGGGGCTGTCCCTGAAGCCTTTGTGAAATTCACTGCTCTGAAGATGGATGGACTATCCTGCCGAGCGGGTGGAAAGGACAGGACAGGCAGAGCAGTGACTGTATGCTAGCAGGATAGTCCATATCTCCAACATCTTCCATAAGTGGATTAATTGGTATAATTTATGGTAAAGCCTCAACCATTAGCTACCTCTTCCAATACAAATTAGCTTGAAAGTGAATTATGACCACATTTTTATTGTTTTGTGTGAGTACAGCCCCTGCGATAAAACGCCCAGTGAAATCCACCATCAGCCAGGCCCTGGGGTTAAGAAAGCAGCCATTCCTAAGCAGAAACACGAAGCCAGAAGAAGCCATTCTCCTGGGGTCATGGGACATGCTCATACAGAGATGGAGTGCTGTACAGAAACCCCAAGAACTCCCGCTCAGTTTGACAGAGACAGCTGGTCCTGCCCCAAGAGTACCACCATGCTGTTATGAAGTCACCGCATGATGATATGGGACTGGCCCAAACCAGTTTTTACTGGCCTCGCATGTCTCGCGACATTGAGCAACACTGCATGAACTGTGCAAAGTGTATCCATTGGAAGATACTACCCCCATGGGCCGCTGAGCTTGTCAACATCACCCATGGAGCTGGTCTGCATAGACTTCCTGACAGTGGAGAATGACAGCAGAAACATCAGCAACATCCTCATCATTACAGACCACTTCACCCACTATGCCCAGGCATACCCTACCAAGGGCCAGCTTGTAAGCACAGTGGCCAAAGACGTGGGAGAAGTTCTTTGTACACTATAAACAAGAGTCCACTACAGTCAAGGAAGATACTTCGAGAGCTGACTGATCCACCAAATGCTAACCCTTGTGGGGGTAAAGAAGTCAATAACATCTCCCTATCATCCTCAAGGGAACACAAAGGTGGAATGCTTAAACCCTATGCTGCTGAACATGCTTGGCACTCTGGGTCCAAGCAGAAGTCCACCTGGGGCCAGCATATAGCTCACCTTGTGCACGCCTACAACTGCACAAAGAACGACTCCATTGGTTTCTCACCATACCACCTCATGTTTGTTTGGGCTACCAGTTAAGGCTACCAGTCCACCTGTGTTTCGGAGTGAGCCCTGATGGAAGCCCTTCAAAGTGACTAACTGCAGTACACAGTCAAGCTCAAAGACCAGCTACATGAGGCGTACAACCTTGCATGAAGTGCTGCTGGGTGGGAAAATGCTGCAAAGAAAGCTTATGGGGACAAGAAGGTGAAGCATTAAGACCTCCAGCCTGGAGTCTTCCTCCAAAACGTTGGCGTGCCCGGAAAGCACAAGATAGCCAACTGATGTAAGACTGAGCCATACCTCATCTCAAAGAAGCTCCCAGGCCTACCCACCTACCAGGTAAAGCCGGAAAATGGCCCTGGACCAGCGAAAACCCTGCAAAGGAACCACCTGCTGCCCATTAGCCAGATAGTGGAGCACACTGATCAAGAGGAAACTCTGCCAGCCAGGCAGGTCAAAACAAAACTAAGTCACAGGAGGAGGATAACCGAACAGCCCACAGGGAGCGTTGCTATCCAGTCCCCATCCCCTTGCTGTCAGATGGATTTGAGGCAGAGGAAAGCAATTCAGAGGATGACCTTACCAGGCAGTTTCTAAATCCAGAGGCTACAATTTTTGCCCCAAAACCTAAAGGAGCCACAGGAGATGAACTGGAAAGTGATCCTGAAGGAGGAAACTGTCCTGCCCTCCAGGTCAACAGTGGACACTCGGGCCATCCCAAAACTGCCAGTAGTTAAGCGGTCTTGTGATGAGTTAGGTACACCTCACAACACTACTGTAGTACACTGAGGTATATGGGTATTTTGCAGCATCTTTGGTATGAAAAGGTTAACAAAGGTATAAGTACTGCTGATGTTTTGAGAAGCATTCCTTTTGGAGTTATTTTATTTTTCTTGGATGAAACATGGTCTATGTTTACATGTGTATCTGTGTACTTTTACAAATGTCAAGCTCTGACATGCTGACAATTCTGTGTAAATATTAACCTATTTCATACTTTTGAGGTCAAAGGTGTAGGGACTTGTTGGGAAGTTTATTTTGTATGGGGTGTAACCCCCTGGTTACTTTGTTGTTTTTTAGCCCGGACTGTATTATTTACTGTGTGCTGACATTGTTGCATGTGGGACACATTTGTGAGATGGACCAATTGCTAGCCAACAGTGCGATGCGCTTGAGAGAAAACTCACAAAAACTACAAGCAAACAATATTTGCTAACTAGTTGCTTCAAGGAGTTACAGTTGTGTAACTCGCTCACCAGTGCAAATACATGTAGTATATAAAAGTACACCAGTATGTGGACACCCATTCAAATTTGTGGATTCTGCAATTTAGCCACACCCGTTGCTAACAGGTGTATAAAAATCAAGCATACAGCCCTGCCATCTCCATAGACAAACACTGGCAGTAGAATGGCTTGTACTGAAGAGCTCAGTAACTTTTAATGTGGCACGGTCATAGGATGCCACCTTTCCAACAAGTCAGTTTGTAAAATGTCTGCCCTGCTAGAGCTGCCCTGGTCATCTGTAAGTGCTGTTATTGTGAAGTGGAAAATGGCTAGGAGCAACAACAGCTCAGCCGCGAAGTGGTAGGTCACACAAGCTCAAAGAATGGGATCGACGAGTGCTGAAGCCCGTAAAAACTGTCTGTTCTCGGTTGCAACACTCACTACCGAGTTCCAAACTGCCTCTGGAAGCAACATCAGCACAAGAACTGTTCGTCAAAAACTTCATGAAATGGGTTTCCATATCCGAGCAGCCGCACACAAGCCTAAGATCACCATGTGCAACGCCAAGCGTGAGCTGGAGTGGTGTAAAGCTCGCCTCCATTGGACCCTGGAGCAGTGGAAACACGTTCTCTGGAGTGATGAATCACGCTTCACCGTCTGGCAGTCAGACGAACAAATCTGGGTTTGGCAGATGCAGAAGAAGGCACTATGCATTCGGGCATGTAGCGAACTGTAAAGTTTGGTAGATGAAGAATAATGATCTGGGCTGTTTTTCATGGTTCAGGCTCCTTAGTTCCAGTGAAGGGAAATCTTAACGCTACAGCATACAATGACATTCTAGACAATTCTGTGTTTCCAAATTTTTGGCAACCGTTTGGGGAAGGCCCTTTCCTGATTCAACATGACCATGCCCTCAAGCGAGGTCCACACAGAAATGGTTTGTTGAGATCGGTGTGGAAGAACTTGACTGGCCTGTACAGAGCCCTGACCTCAACCCCATCGAACACCTTTGGGATGAATTGAAACACCAACTGTGAGCCAGGCCTCATCGCCCAACATTAGTCGCCAACCTCACTAACGCTCGTGGCTGAATGGAAGCAAGTCCCCATAGCAATGTTCCAACATCTAGTGGAAAACCTCCCAGAAGAGTGGAGGCTGTTATAGCAGCAAAGGCTGGACCAATTCCATATTTATGCCCATGATTGTGGAATGAGATGTTCGACTAGCAGGTGTCCACATACTTCTTTCATTTGAGTTGTCCCATTGTAACTGAAGAGGACCGTTTGGTGATGTGGACATCAACAAACTTGAAGCTCTCAACCTGCTCCGCTACTGCCCCGTCGATGAGAATGGGGGCGTGCTCGGTCCTCCTTTTCCTGTAGTCCACAATCATCTCCTTTGTCTGATTACATTAAGGGATAGGTTTTTATTCTGGCACCACCCTGCCAGGTCTCTGACCTCCTCCCTATAGACTGTCTCGTCATTGTCAGTGATCAGGCCTACCACTGTTGTGTCGTCTGCAAACTTAATGATGGTGTTGGAGTCGTGCCTGGTCATGCAGTTGTGGGTGAACAGGGATAACAGGGGACTGAGCATTCACCCCTAAAGGGCTCCAGTGTTGAGGATCAGCGTGGCAGATGTGTTGTCACCTACCCTTACCACCTGGGGGCGGCCAGTCAGGAAGTCCAGGATCCAGTTGCAGAGGGAGTTGTTTAGTCCCACGATCCTTAGCTTAATGATGAGCTTTGAGGGCACTATGGTGTTGAACACTGAGCTGTAGTCAATGAATAGCATTCTCATGTGGGTATTCCTTTTGTCCAGGTGGGAAAGGGCAGTGTGGAGTGCAATAGAGATTGCATCATCTGTGGATCTGTTTGAGTGGTATGCAAATTGGAGTGGGTCTAGTGTTTCTGGGATAATGGTCATAGCTCGCATTAATACCAGCCTTTCAAAGCACTTCATGGCTACGGGTCTGTAGTCATTTAGGCAGGTTACCTTAGTGTTCTTGGGCACAGGGACTATGGTGGTCTGCTTGAAACATGTTGGTATTACAGACACAATCAGGGACATGTTGAAAATGTCAGGGACGACACCTACCAGTTGGTCAGCACATGCCTGGAGCACCCGTCCTGGTAATCCGTCTGGACAAGCGGTCTTGTGAATGTTGACCTGTTTAAAGGTCTTACTCATGTTGGCTACGGAGAGAGTGATCACACAGTCGTCCAGAACAGCTGATGCTCTCATGCATGCCTCAGTGTTGCTTTCCTCAAAGTGAGCATAGAAGTGATTTAGCTCATCTGGTAGGCTCGTGTCACTGGGCAGCACGTGGCTGTGCTTCTCTTAGTAGTCTGTAATAGTTTGCAGGCCCTGCCACATCTGACGAGCGTCGGAGCCGGTGTAGTACGATTCAATCTTAGTCCTGTATTGGCGCTTTGCCTGTTTGATGGTTTGTCTGAGGGCATAGCAAGATTTCTTATAAGCGTCTGGGTTAGAGTCCCGCTCCTTGAATGTGGCAGTTCTACCCTTTAGCTCAGTGCGGATGTTGCCTGTAATCCATCGTTTCTGGTTGGGGTATGTACGTACAGTCACTGTGGGGACGACGTCGTTGATGTACTTATTGTAGAAGCCAGTGTCATGACATTGGCCTGGGGGTAGGTTCATGACAGTCATAAATACCTCTTTCCCCCTTTTTCCTCTCTCTACCCTACTGATTTTACATTTGCAAAACCCTTGGTTAACATAGAGATTTTGGGAACATCAGTAAGTGGGGGGAAATGAACTATATTCTGGTAATCCGACCTATTGAACATATGTGGTGGTACTTAATGAATATGATGTCAGTTCGGTTGTCATCTGAGACATTCTCATCAATGATAAGATGACAAACTCTACAGTGGAAAGTCTACACATCAGAGTTTTCAGATTCACATGGAATTGTTGAATTTAAATGTTTGAATATGAAATCATTCGTGATGGGATGAAATGTGATTTTAGCTTCTAAAATGTGAGAATTGGGGTTTTATAAGGTTAGGGCTCTGCTCAATCAGTGGCCCGCCCCTGTGAAGGGACATGGGCTATAAAACTTTTCAAACACGCCCTCCTCTCCCTTCCTATATAAAGCCTTGACGACAATGTAACCTCCTGTTCCGAGGATGTGAGGACGACGGTCCGATGTCAGAATGGTTCAGATAACTACAGAACGAAGCCAACATCAGCGTGAACTTTGGTTGAGAATAGTATGAACTTTGAACTCTTATTCACTACAGAAGTGATACCTCCTAGCCGTTGAGTTAGCAACAGCAGCTGCAAACGCAGGTTAGGAAGGAACAGACAGAGTATCCCATCTACCACACACCGACGTTACTACAACATATCCAATTTACCAGCAGAGATATTCTTCAAAGGACAAAGGACTCGGTTTGGCAACACGGCCTTCCATCTATCACCAACCTACTGAAGCGCAGCTCAGAGTAAATATTTATTGCATTTTCCTTTTCCAAATGGGCGGTAATTTAGAATGCATAAGATATTGTATTTACGATAGCACAGCTTCGCCCTTTGTTCCTCAGTCTTCCTGCTCTTTCACTCAAACCCAGACCCTTTCTGCGTTTCTGTGTGTGGTGTAAAGGTAGTCTAGAGTTGTTTTCCCTCTGGTTGCACAGTTAACATGCTGATAGAAATTAGGTAAGACTGATTTCAGTTCTCCTGCATTAAAGTCCCCGGCCATGAGGAGTGCCGCCTCTGGGTGGGAGTTTCCTGTTTTCATGGTATTTTGCCAATATATCATGGCCAAGGGCTGCTCTTATGCATGACGCAACACAGAGTGCCTGGACATAGCCCTTAGCAGGGGTATATTTTGGCCATATACTGTACTACAAACCCCTGGGGTGCCTTATTGCTTTTATAAACTGGCTACCAATGTAATTAGAGCTGTAAAAATAAATGTTTTGTCATACCCATGGTATACGGTCTGATACCACAGCGGTCAGCAAATCGGCATTCAGGGCTTGAACCACCCAGTTTCTAACACCTACTAGGTGAAGGCACTGCACTATTTTATTCAAGGTTAGGCCCGCCCAGTCCGCACTCCTTTTCACACAAATTCACACCCACCCACATTCCTTGCCATCTACTGTACATTTTCACACACATCGGTGGATTTAAGTAGACTATTTTTTTTATCCACACAGCTTATAAAATGAAATCCATTTACCAACTGTGCACTCTCACATTATACAGTTTTTTTTAATTTATTTTTTTACAAATAACCATTCCAAATGCTCAAATAAAATACTTGTTGAAAAAAGTGTTTTAAATACCAGATACCCAAACACACATGTATTTAAGCCCAGGTCTGATTAGCACATGCAAAATACGTTATTGAAAGAGAGAGAGAGAGAGAGAAAGTGTGCGAGAAACGAGAGAGGAGAACTGGGTGGTCAGCTGACCTGGAATCGGAGGATGATGGTCCAGATGAGGCCAAGGGTGAGGCGGTGGTTGCCGTCGACGATGTCATGAGAGCCCATGTTTTCTAGGTGGACCCTCTGCTCCTTGAGGAACTGCAGGGCCTTGTCCACGTTCTCCAGGCAGTGGATACGCATGCGCCCCTTAGTGGGCTTGGGCTGCAGAGAGGAAAGAAAGAGTGGGATAGGTGGTATTAACACAGGCAAATTACATTAGTGTCACTCAAACTCTTCATGTAACTGATATTCTACTGCCAACAATCTAAACTGTTTGGTTTTGTGTATTGTAACTTGAGGCAGGACTCCCTTGGCTGATGACCTACTTAGCAGACTTCTTTAATCCTTGAGGTAGGCAGATTTAGGATTTTCCTGTGTCTATTACACAACAACAATAAAAATAATGTACATTATACACAGGGACATATCTATGGTACATCAGTGAATGGTGTGGCTGTTGAGGAGACTAAATTACTTGGTGATACCTTAGATTGTAAACTGTCATGGTGTAAACATTTAGATTCTATGGTTGTAAAGATGGGGAGAAGTCTGTCCATAGTAAAGAGATGCTCTGCTTTTATGACACCACACTCCAAAAAGCAAGGCTCTAGTTTGATCTTATCTTGATTATTGTCCAAAGAAAAACCTAGTTAAGCTGCAGCTGGCCCAAACAGAGCGGCACATCTTACTCTTCATCGAAATCAGAGGGCTAACATGAATACTAAGCATGCCAGTCTCTCTTGGCTAAGAGTTGAGGAAAGACTGATGGAATCACTTCTTGTTTTTATAAAAAACAATGTGTTGGAAAATCCCAAAATGTTTAGATAGTCAACTTACACAGCACTGACACAAACACTTCCCCCACCAGCCATGCCACCAGGGGTCTTTTCACAGTCCCCGGGGCCAACAAATTAAAGGAAACGTACAGTATTATTCAAAGCCATGAGTGCGTGGAACTCCCTTCCATATCATATAGGGCAAGTAAACAGCAAACCTGGTTTCAAAAAACAAATAAAACACTTCACAGCACAACGCCTCTCCCCCATGTGACCTACTTGTTGTGTGTATGTACTGACATATGTGTAACTGATCGATGTACACACGCACACTACATGTAAATGTTTTGAAATGTATGTCAATTGTAAAGTATTTAATCTGTAATGTATTTTTCGTTATGTGTCGGACCCCAGTAAGACTGGCTGTCGTCATTGGCGTCAGTTAATGGGGATCCTGATATATCAAATACCCCATAATGTAAAAGTGGAATTATGTTTTTCAGAATTTGTACAAATTAATTCAAAATGAAAAGCTGAAATGTCTTCAGTCAAGTATTCACCCCCTTTGTTATGGCAAGCCTAAATAAGTTCAGGAGTAAAATGTGCTTTTAAGTCACACAATAAGTTGCATGGACTCTGTGTGCAATAATTGTATTTAACATCATTTTTTTAATGACTACCTCATCTCTGTACCCCACATATACAATTATCGTAAAGGTCCCCCAGTCGAGTAGTGAATTTCAAAGACAGATTTAACCACAAAGTCCAGGGAGGTTTTCCAATGCCTTGCAAAGGAGGGAACCTATTGATAGATTGTGTTTTTTTCAGTTTTTTTTTTTTACCTGACATTGAATATCCTTTTGAGCATGGTGAAGATATTCATTACACTTTGGATGGTGTATCAATACACCCAGTCTCAACAAAGATACAGGGCTACTCATTTTCTTCTTGCTTTCAAATAGGCACATTTTTCTCTTCTCTCCCCTGCAACTCTTTCCCGGGTCCTTGGTGTACAAGATAAAGTAGTGCTGTTTTCCATCAATATACCTGGTAAAATAATGGTTAATAAACAACTCTAAGGGGGTTCTATAAAATATGTGATTTTCCCCACCAAAATTGTGTTTTGTATTTTCCCAAACTATGTTCTTGGTTACATCTTTCCTGCTTTTATATATTTTTTGTTTTCACTCTCAAAATTAAAATTGTTCATTTTTTGGGGGTCTGGAAGAAAACTAAACATTTTATATTTAAATGTAATTCACCTTTAATTGTGCATCTGGCCCTTTAATTGCACATCTAGCAAGAGAGGAATGTGCTAACATGCCGGTCTAGCAATGGTTCTGTACTGTTGCTGCTCATTTCATGGCAAAGTTTGCAAATAACAAATACAAATGATATACTTACTCATGATATACGCTAATCTGCCAGGTTAGCCTACTTTGCAGGTAACATTTAATTGAGAAGGTTTTGGGGAAAGTATTTCTGTCAACCCACAAGACAGTTACCACATCAACTTGCTACACATGGGGTGATTGACAAAACGCACCCACCACAGACAGAGAGATGGGCAATATTGCTGGATATTAATTGGCAGATATTGTGTTAGGTTTGGCTTTTTAAGCCAATAATGGCTAACCAGGGGTGGGATAATGTCAATGTGGCGTTGATTAGATAGCGCAAGCTCTCAGCTACTGTCTGATACCTGTGAGATGTGTTTATGACAGTTTGCAATGGAACATCTGAAAATTGCTTGTACTTTCAGAATTGTTTGGTGAGCTACTCATAGGTGGGCTGCGAGCTACTGGTAGCTTGTGATCAATCTGTTGGAGACCCCTGCATTAATGAGCACCACTCTCCATATTTTCAAGCATAGCGGCGGCTGCATCATGTTATGGGTATGCTTGTAATCTTAAAGGACTGGGGAGCATTTCAGGATGAGAAAGAAATGGAATGGAGCTAAGCACAGGCAAAATCCTAGAGAGAAAGAAAAACTGGTTCAGTCTGCTTTCCACCAGAAACTGGGAGATAAATTCACCTTTCAGCAGGACAAACTAAAACATAAGGCCAAATCTACACTGGAGTTGCTCACCATGAAGACAGTGAATGTTCCTGAGTGGCCGAGTTACAGTTTTGACTTACAGTAAATCTGCTTGAAAATGGCAAGACTTGAAAATGGTTGTCAAGCGAAGATCACAACCAATTTGACAGAGCTTTAAGTCTTTTGAAAAGAATGAATGGGCAAATATTATACAATCCAGGTATGCAAAGCTCTTAGATACTTACCCAGAACAGCTCACAGCTGTAATCACTGCCAAAGGTGATTCTAACAGGGGTGTGAATACTTATGTAAATGAGATATTTCTGTATTTAATTTCCAATAATTGTGCAATGTTTTCTAAAAACACATTTTCACTTTGTCATTATGGGTTATTGTGTGTAGATAGGTGAGAAAAATGTTGTTTAATCCATTTCGAATTCAGGCTGTAACACAACAAAATGTATAATAAATCAAGGGGTATGAATACTTTCTGAAGGCATTGTATGTCCAGAGAGGTCATCTAAAGCTTTCCCAGGGTTAGAGCCCATTCTCTATGGGTCATGACCTAGGAAGTACCCAAGGACTGAACTTGTTGGGACAGCTGGAGAATACCAGTGGATATCTCCTCTGCCCAACATAAATAACACCAAACCAGAGAGATACCCATCTGGCACTTGTAATGTAGTGTTTTGTGGAGTGAACTCTAACATGGAATT
The DNA here is from genome assembly GCF_045791955.1 of Oncorhynchus clarkii lewisi. NCBI lineage: Eukaryota > Metazoa > Chordata > Actinopteri > Salmoniformes > Salmonidae > Oncorhynchus > Oncorhynchus clarkii. The sequence continues at coordinate 20,367,925 of NC_092169.1, forward strand.
CCTACTCTTCATGAAACAGTTGAGAAATGGCGGCTGGCTTGAATTCAGTCATCTGACTTGAGATCACTTAGCAGGATGTTGTTCACTTCCCCACTGTTTCGCTCTCAAAGATCTCATTGATCATATCTGCCTTCCTCTCCTCCATCATAGAAAATCAACTGACATTTTTCAGTTTTGTTGTAGTTTTTTTTGCCTTACTTCCTCGAAACAGCCAAAAGAGAGGGAAGGACAAAGGACTCATATTTTGAAGGGACCACAGTAGACTGCATTCACTGGGAGTGAGTTGAAGCTGTGGTCAGATCTTTCTCACAGCGAAGCCCTGTGAGCTCCATCAATGGAGGATCTTGGCACGTTCCACTGGAAATCACAAGGCAGAGGGTGATGGGGGGATTAAAGTGGTAGGGGCTGTAATCGGCCTTAATTGAGTTTTGATTCCAGAGCTGTCTGGACGAGTCCATCAGAGAGCTGCCTTTCAAAAGCCTCTGATGGTGAAGGGAGGGGTGAGGAGGGGAGGGGTGCATGAGCTAAATTGAGACATAGTTAATCAAACCTATCAGCGCTAACTTTGCTAAACCTCTCTTTTAGCGGCAATCCTGCCATGATAATTACTTCTCTCCCCTCCTTCAGCACAGCTGCTTAGATGGAAAAGTTCAGTATGAAGTTTGCTCTCTAACGTCACATGCGTAGTACTACTACTACTACTACTACTACTACTACTACTATAGTCAGTAATTATGTTTTGGTTTTGCCTTAATCTCTTTGACGCCAGTCTGGGCATAAGGTCTAACCTAGCTTGGCCTCTAGCATTCTGTAAGCACTCGGCCTGTCTTTGTGTAACCACATGCTATACTGCAACTTGCTCGGTGCATTGACTGTATAATTGGATCTGCATTAGTGTGTTTGTGGTACATGTAGGTTTTTTAAATGTGTGTTTCTGTGTTTGTCAGATGCCTAGGTGGATCGCTCAGTGTACATTTGTGAGTGTGTCTGGTAGTGTATATTTCCATGATGTTTCCATGCGAGACAACAGGATCCATGTAACCTAATATATGTGACCCAGTCTGAAACTCTAGCAGAGCATAAACCAATAGGACACGCTACTACTATCCACATCACCCTTATATTTTTCTCTGCTCTATCCTCAACCGAACTGCTCATAACCTCTCCATAGTATACAGGTAAAGACCATGACTTTACCAGGGCTTCATTAGAATACATTATGTCCCAGAGGTGGAGAGAGTAGATAAGGTGTGTCTGGTTTTATAAATGTTGACTCTGTAAGATATGACAAGGGAGTTAGTTATCTGTATATAACGTGTAACATAGCTATATACATCAGAGTGGGTGAGAGTTGAGTGAGATCGACGGGTTTGTGGTTAGCAACAAGACCGACGAGTGGGCAACTACGGGGCAAAACAGACTGGGCTGGCTTCGACTGTTGATAACATGTAAGCTATATTTCATCTTCAAATGTTTAATGAAAATAAATAAATTTGCACAATGAGCAGTTGTTGTCTCTAAAATACATTGTTACAGTTAACTAGCTAGATAATTTTAGCCATATTAGCATAGCCATGATATCAGTCAAAACAACTCAAAACAAGACATGGTATCAACAACAAGATAAAACAAGCTGAAAAGAGCTAATTCTGATTCCCCACAAGGCAGCTTCTTGTCATTGATGCTAGCCATCTGACCTTTCAGAATCATAACAATACACATCTTTCGGACACATTGAACAGCACGCATCATTTTCATGAAGTTGTCAGCCAACCCGTCTATACTGCTGAACCACAAACGTAGCACAGATTAGACCCGACATTCCTATGCTGTCCATTAAATGACATAGCCACGTTAATTTGTATTGACGAAAACCTATAAAACTAGTAATTAAACAGACTTCAAAAACACAGGTCTCTGTTTGGCTTTCATACTTTGTTCGCTCATCACCTGAAGCACAAGACGGATATACATGCAGGCGAAGTCTTGCAGCCGAAGTCTTGCAGGTGTTTACAAGGTTTTGCGCATGTGCCAGGTGATAAAAATCTCAACACTAGTACAAGCCCAAGAACATACTTTTTTAGTCCGTGTACCTTACATGTTATGTTCAGAGGCGAATTGGCTCTGGCAGCCAAAACAACTAAATACAGATAAATGGGAATGGATTCTCATTTGCCGTACTGTTCTAGAAACAAAGTCCTCTACTTTCATATCACATAAAATAATTTCACAAATGCTAAATATACAATTACTGTATCTGTTTTAACCGGTTTTAACTTCACAGTTGCAGCCGACAGTATCTTTCAGTTACAACACTGTGGCGTTCTTCTTCCGTTACACACAGTTGGTCAGAGAGACAGATGGCTTATAAGTACTCCTGTGGATACTTTTTCTCAAATTCCTACTCACAAAAGGACAAACCGAACAGACAATTGGTAGAGTAAATTGAAATTAAATTATATTCAACATTCTTGTTTGTGAGAGGAAGATTTACAGTCTAAGTTCAACTAGTAATTAAACTACATTTCGCAGAAGCTTTGTGGTAGTTGAACTAAATAAAAATCTAGGTAGTGTTTTCAGTAGTTAAATACTTTTTTGCCATGTAGCGTGTAGCTAACTCCTAGAACTACACCCTACTTTTTTACGCTAATATAAAACAAAATATTGGTGAAGTAGGCAAGAATTATATATTTTTTCATCTTTAGTTAAGTAAACTATATTTTTCTTAAGGGTAGCTTAACTTCTTTCGTGGTTATGTAGTTGATAGTTCGGTAAACTATGACTTCAGGATATCTTCCCCAACACTGCTGATATCATGCAAAGCACAAATAAGATTGTAGTAAGAGAAACAACTATGACTACAAATAAATACTCTTTCAAGTTGAAAAATACAAGTAACTGACAAAATAATGGAAACACTTGAGAACATTTGGGATAAAAAGTATATTGAAAGCAGGTGCTTCCACACAGGTGTGGTACCTGAGTTAATTAAGCAATTAACATCCTATCATGCTTAGAGTCATGTACAAAAATGCTCGGCAGGCCATTATTTTTGTAATTATTTTGGCGACCATGGCTATGTCAACATAGGATGACAATGCTCCCATCCATAAGGCACGAGTGGTCACAACGGTTTAATGAACATGAAAACAATGCAAACCATATGCCATGGCAGTCTCAGTCACCAGATCTCAACCTAATTGAACACCTATGGGAGATTCTAGAGCGACGCCTGAGACAGAGTTTTCCACCACCAATAAAACACCAAATTATGGAATTTCTCGGGGAAGAATGGTGTCACACCCCTCCGATAGAGTTCCAAACACTTGTAGAATCTATGCCAAGGTGCATTGAAGCCGTTCCGGCTCGTAGTGTCCCAACGCCCTATTAAGACACTATGTTGGTGTGTCCTATATTTTGGCAGTTACCTGTATGTGTGCCCTGTAAAATCAGTGAAGAAAATGAGCTATGCATGGGCCTAATGTATAAATAATTACATATACTGTAGGTTTAGAACCCGAGAGAACAGCATTTTAATATTTACTCTATATGTGACCTGGAAATCCAAGTGAAACATATGCAGCACGTGCCATGTAAACCAGTCTGACAGTCTGCCTACGTACCAGTTTCTCCCCAGAGAGAACCTCCAGTAGTTTGATGAGCATGCGTCCATCTCTCAGGTCCATATAGAGGTCAGTGATCCTGCAGGACACTCTGGCTAGGTGGGAGTTGACCCACTTGGTGAAGGTCTTCTTCTGCACCGCTTCACGCTCATCTACAGGGAGGAGCAGAGAGAGAGATCAGGGGTTAAGTTTTACTTCTGCATTCTATAATGGTAACATATTCACCAGGTTATCATCTGGGGGTAGAAGGTGTGTAACGTATTTTACAGTTCCACTAACGTGTGCTCTTCTTTAGAGACTGACACACACAACATCCTGCTATGATTAAGTTCTTGGCACTCAGAAAAACAGCGACACAATATAGGCTACAAAGCTAACACTCCAGGTGTGCAGCTAACAGAGTAGAACGTGAGGGTTTGCAGGCTTCATCAGAAACGGCACATTCCACTCATCCTTCCTGTTTATGCCAGGTGTCCCTCGCTTTCCTGGGCGGAGGGTTGTTGGCCTTTGTTACTGTTCGTCTTCTGTTGAAAACATACACCAAGGCCGTCATTGTTCTTGGAAGAACTGTGTAGGGTGTAGCTTCCTCTGTCTAAGAAGTACAATGTAGCTACTGTAGCTAGCTAGCTAGCTGACTTCTCTTTCACAGCAACAGAGTACTGTAAATATCAACATTTCACAGGCCAGGCGGGTTCTTAGTAAACATACTTGAATGCCCAATATGTTTATTACAATTGTTGTCTGAAACAGCCTTATTCGTATACACCATCTTTAAATAGCCAGTCTTGTTTGCACAAGCTAAATGTTGTTAGCATAGCTGGAGTTATTCTCACAGAACAACTATATTCCTAACATAATGGTCTTGCTGCCAGATAGTCTTCTGCACATACTGTAAGCCAAGTGATATTTGTTGCGCTGGTCTCCAGTCTACTGTACATGCTATTCATGCAAGCTAGCTGCTGCTAGTGTTAGCTGGTCATGTTCTCACAGGGTTGTTCTAATGTAGTGTTTCCATGCACTCTTACAAAAAAAAGATTGGCGTTTTGAAACTGCAGTAAAAGTGCAGTAACTGCAGTCGAGTGTGGTATTTTGGATGCAGTAATTGCAGAAAACTGCAGTGTACTGTATAGTTGAACTGAAGTTATACTGCACTCTAACTTTAGTTACACTGACAAATTACTGCAGTCGAGTGTGGCATTTTGGATGCAGTATTTTCAGCATACTGCAGTTATACTGCACTCTGACTACAATCTTTTTTCGTAAGGGCAAGGCAGGTGGTCTGGCCCAGGCTTCTCATCCTACTGCAGACCCAATAAACATCAGTCACAACGTAGTACAGGAGCCAGGTCCAAGAGAACCAGCTGCCCCTCTGCTGCATTAGCCATGAACATCATCATGACACACAGTCTTTTACTAACCTTGTGGGGACACACAATTGATTCCCATTCAAAATCCTATTTTCCCTAACCCCTAACCTAACCTTTAACCTCGAACCCTAAACCCCCTAGAAATATCCTTTTTCCCTTGTGGAGGCCGGCAAAATGTCCCCAGTTGGTCAAATTTTTTTGTATGTTAACTATTTTTGTGGGGACTTGTGGTATAGTTAAGCATGTCCAGACACACACACACGCACGCATGTGCACACACAAAAACAAAGTGTGCCAACTGACGTCTCCGCTTCACAAGGTATTCCTCATATGAACTCAAAGCCGGTTGCCATGGAAATCTGGCTTTGAGAGGAAGTTTCACAACCTCCCTCCATCAGGGTGGGTCTCTCTCTGTCTCGCTGACTGTGAGAGATGACACCCGTTAACAAAGTGCACCGATGCACTTTCCCTTCCAGCTCCAGCCCAGCCGTTAGCTCAGAGGACGTTGCGACATCACAGCGTGACCAGACTGCTAATAAAGCAGCAGCATGACTGTGTGATATCATGTAGGTACCAAACAGCACACTGTCCAACAGCCTGACAGCCGGGTCCCAGAGATAGTAGATAGTGGCCTTTATGAGTCCCAGTGCCCAGGGCAGAGGCAGATGGAGGCGGCGAGACAGAGGGAGCTGTGTGCCCCACTGTGGGGGACCAGTCAGAGCAGAACAGAGACAATGAAGCCAGTGTTCTCTGCTCTCCATCATACCACGCAAAGCAGCATCAGACGGCATCAGGCCTTATCACTGACTAGACTAAGTAACATTCAGCTCCTTCACTGTGACATGGGCTGCATGGTTAGATCATGCCTGTGTGGCCTCAGGGGGGCTAGGTTAGTCATGACTTTGGGAATCAGGAAAAAGGCTTTGGAAATCAGGGTGATGCTGGATATTCTTAGCAGCACATAAGATACCAAACAAAAGCAACAGAATGAAAAGGTAGCTCCAAATACAAAACAGTAAAGTGAAATAGTCCATTCACAATATACATTTTGCTTTAAGACACATGACCCTGTGTGCTGTTCAAGGTTCCAATTACTTGTTGACACAATCAGCTGCAGTTCAAAAGGGCATCAAATGTCTAAAATAAATGTGCGTTCTAAAGCTGAGATAGAGACGGATGGAGGATATGGGTGGAGCTGGACATGTCCTGAGTGTCTGTAAACAGGGTTTCCTGCAGGGGAGAGCATCTGGCCCTCACAGCAGAGCCCAGGAAAGGGAAACCCTCGGTCAACAGATATACACACGCTTGCACACACACACTTTATCTCAACCTGCAGCTCTCTGGCTCTGCAGAGTACAAACAGTAACCCCCTTGGACCACAATCCCAACAAGCAGTCACAGACCAGAATCACAGACCACTGATCAAGACCCACAAACCACAAGTCTACCAAATGATCAGACCACTGACAAGACCACAATCTGTGGACAGCTGCTATGCTATGCATGATGTCCTGATCACTGAACTGTGTGCAATCAATGTCAACTCCTTACATCAAAAATACCTAAAAGTTAAATGCTATTAGTCTGCCAAGACCAGAGTTGTTTTACTATGTGAGACTGTTGAAAGGCAGTGTTAAGTTCAAAAGTCAAAAGCAGTAATACAGTAGTAATGTACACTGTATAAAAGTGTTAAAAATATTATGTAATAGCAATACAAAGCAACGTCAAACTATCATCAGGCCTGGTAGTACATGACTTGGCCTCTCAAGTAATAGAGTCAAGGAAAAGAAGGAACTAGGAAAGAGACAAAGTTTGACGGTGAGATAAAAGACAAAATGACAGAGATGAATGTTGTCACATCCTCCTCTGGCTCCTCATTAGATGATTCTAGAATTAGTGTGAGGCAGCCAGTGCACTCACACAGACACCGAATGTAAAGGAGGCATGCTAGTTTTCACAGGCGTCTGCAGGGCCTTAGGTGCGAATGTTGAGCATTTCTGTGAAACGGCTCCAAAATGGACTGAGGTAATTAACAAAAGAGTTGTGAGTTGGACAAGGAAAGGATGTTTAAGTCCAAGGTCCCCATTTCCAAACCGGTGTCAAATAAAGAGAGACAAAGCAGACAGAACCGTTTGATGACACGTCCTTCTGAGACACTGGATGAGTTTGGATGTTTGGGAGGGGCGATGGCTTGGATGGTGATGGCTCGAATAACCAGTCATCTGAGCCAATGGCAGAGCCATAGATTTAATCCCAGTGACATTTAACAGACAGCACCCGGTCATACGAGGACAGGACTTACTTCTTGCTCCCAGAGCTCAGTGGAGCAAAACTAAGGTGATTTTAGAGGAGGGAGGATGTTACACAGCTAAGATGGAGCTCATACATTAGTGAAGAGGAGTCTGAACAGATTCAATGTAAAGTCAGTGAGCTAAGAAGAGATAAAGTCACTGCAGTGGGAGAAAATATAAATGTTTTTTGGAAGCTAAAGATAAAAAGCTGTTATTGACAAATTAAAGAGCAAAGACCTCTGGGAATGAGATGAAAGCGAAACACTCTACAGAAGCAGGCGGGCGGAGCAGGCAGAGAAAGGCGGGCAGAGCAGGCAGAGGAAGGCGGGTGGAAAGGACGGGACAGGCAGAGCAGTGACTGTATACTAGGAGGATAGGATCATCTTTGTTTATAGCGATGTTGTGTTTCCATAAGTGGATGAATTGGTCTAATTTATGGTATAGCCTCAACCCTTAGCCACCCCTTTCATTTGAGCTCCAAAAAAAAGTTAATTATGACAACATTTTTATTGTTTTGTGTGACTACAGCTCCTGCAATAAAACGCAAACGTAGAGAAAAGTTCAAATTGAGCAAAGTGTCGAAGCGGATAATCAGCCCATCCGGCTTGGATTGGGTCATTTTAATTCAAAACAATGCATTCTAAAATAAATGACACGCTTTGTGTATAAGCCTGTTTGTAGAGACAGTGATAGAACAGGCTAGCCCACTCTGCTGATTGGCTACAAATACTTTCATTCTGCTAGGTAGTCAAAACCCCCACGTCTCAATGTCAAGAGAGTCGTCTTAAATTACTCAGTGGCTTATCAATAATGCTGAACCAACAGCAGGGCTATTTCCAGAGTGGCTGTAACACACTGTCTCTGTGTGTGTGTGTGTGTGTGTGTGTGTGTGTGTGTGTGTGTGTGTGTGTGTGTGTGTGTGTGTAGGGGCAGCCCCATTTAAAGCAGCACATTGATATGCGGGGTCCTCTTTGGGTCAATACTAAAGCTCACAGACACAGTCATGCATATTAGAGGTCGACCTTGACCCCAGTGTGGGGAACAAAGGTTGCCTCCGGCTATACTGGCTGGGCTGGGGTGTGGCCACATGGCTGAAACAGAGACTTGGCCAGGATATCTATCTAGTAGCTAACCCCCTCCCCTCTCTGACTGTTCTGCCCACACAATAACTCTATACTGTACTATACACTCTAAATGTGACTTGAAGTACATTTTAAAGCCAACCTCTTCAACCTCAGGAGGCTGAAGAAATGTGGCTTGGCCCCTAAGACCCTCACACATGTGTACAGATGCACAATTGTGAGCATCTTGTCGGGCTGTATCACCACCTGGTACGGCAACTGCACCGCCCGCATCCGCAGGACTACCCAGAGGGTGTTGCGGTCTGCCCAACGCATCACCGGGGGGGCACACTGCCTGCCCTCCAAAGCTGGGGCCGAGAGACTGAAAAACAGTTTCTATCTCAAGGCCATCAGTCTGTTAAATATACATCACTAGCCGGCTAACACCTGGTTACTCAACCCTGCACCTTAGAGGCTGCTGTCCTCTATACATACTGTAGACATGGAACACAATGTTTACATACAGCTTTACTATTTTAATTTGTTTATACTGTATTTTAGTCAAGGCCACTGCGACATTGCTCGTCTAATATTTATATATTTCTTAATTTCATTATTTAAATTTTAGGTTTGTGTATTGTTGTGTATTTTTAGATCCTAGCTCCAACAGTGCTGTAGTAACACAAGCATTTTGATACACCCGCAATAACATCTAAATATGTGTATGTGATCAATAAAATTGGATTTGATCAGTGCTGGGAGTACTGAACTACATGTAGTTCAACTAGTAATTTAACTACATTTTGCAGTAGCTTGGCGGTAAAATAAAAAATCTTGTTAACTACTGAAAACGCTAACTTTTTGCCATGCAGCATTGTAGCCAACTACTGGAACTACACAACTTGTTTAGCAAAAGTGTAATATTGGTGAAGTAGGCAAGAATTTCCTTTATTTTTCGGCATCACACCTTCCTCTTCCTAATTGTCACTTAAAAACATAGTTTGTGTTAAATGGGCTAAATTACACATTCTGTTAACATTTGAGTCCAGAGTAATCTGTCTTGCAAGTATTAGTATGACATTTCAGATTTAGATATGATAATATACAGTTGTTACATACACTAAGGTTGGAGTCATTAAAACTTGTTTTCAACCACTCCACAAATTTCTTGTCAACAAACTTTAGTTTTGGCATGTCGGTTAGGATATCTACGTTGTGCATGACAAGTAATTTTTCCAACAATTGTTTACAGACAAATTACTTCACTTATAATTAACTATCACAATTCTAGTGGGTCAGAAGTTCACATACACTAAGTTGACGGTGCCTTTAAACAGCATGGAAAATTCCAGAAAATGATGTCATGACTTTAGAAGGTTCTGATAGGCTAATTGACATCATTTGAGCCATTTGGAGGTGTACCTGTGGATGCATTTCAAGACCTACCTTCAAACTCAGTGCCTCTTTGCTTGACATCATGGGAAAATCAGCCAAGACCTCAGAAAGAAAATTGTAGAACTCCACAAGTCTGGTTCATCCTTGGGAGCAATTTCCAAATGCCTGACGGTACCACATTCATCTGCACAAACAATAGTATTCAAGTATAAACACAATGGGACCACACAGCCGTCATACCGCTCAGGAAGGAGACACGTTCTGTCTCCTAGAGATGAATGTACTTTGGTGCGAAAAGTGCAAATCAATCCCAGAACAACAGCAAAGGACCTTGTGAAGATGTTGGAGGAAACCAGTATAAAAAGTATCTATATCCACAGTAAAAACGAGCCCTATATCGACATAACCTGAAAGGCCGCTCAGCAAGGAAGAAGTCACTGCTCCAAATCCGCCTTAAAAAAGCCAGACTACGATTTGCAACTGCACATGGGGACAAAGATCATACTTTTTGGAGAAATGTCCCCTGGTCTGATAAAACAAAAATAGAACTGTTTGGCCATAATGACCATCCTTATGTTTGGAGGAAAAAGGGGGAGGCTTGCAAGCCGAAGAAACTGTGGGAGCAATTATTAGGAAATAGAAGACATACAAGACCACTGATAATCTCCCTCGATCTGGGGCTCCACGCAAGATCTCACCCCGTGGGGTCAAAATGATCACAAGAACAGTGAGCAACAATCCCAGAACCACACGGGGGGACCTAGTGAATGACCTGCAGAGAACTGGGACCAAAGTAACAAAGCCTACCATCAGTAACACACTACGCTGCCAGGGACTCAAATCCTGCAGTGCCAGACGTGTCCCCCTGCTTAAGCCAGTACGTGTCCAGGCCCGTCTGAAGTTTGCTAGAGAGCATTTGGATGATCCAGAAGAAGATTGGGAGAATGTCATATGGTCAGATGAAACCAAAATATAACTTTTTTGGTAAAAACTCAACTCGTCGTGTTTGGAGGACAAAGAATGTTGAGTTGCATCCAAAGATCACCATACCTACTGTGAAGCATGGGGGTGGAAACATCATGCTTTGGGGCTGTTTTTCTGCAAAGGGACCAGGACGGCTGATCCGTGTAAAGGAAAGAATGAATGGGGCCATGTATCGTGAGATTGAGTGAAAACCTCCTTCCATCAGCAAGGGCATTGAAGATGAAACGTGGCTGGGCAACGAAGGAGTGGCTTCGTAAGAAGCATTTCAAGACCCGGAGTGGCCTAGCCAGTCTCCAGAGCTCAACCCCATAGAAAATCTTTGGAGGGAGTTGAAAGTCCGTGTTGCCCAGCAACAGCCCCAAAACATCACTGCTCTAGAGGAGATCTGCATGGAGGAATGGGCCAAATTACCAGCAACAGTGTGTGAAAACCTTGTGAAGACTTACAGAAAACATTTGACCTCTGTCATTGACAACAAAGGGTATATAACAAAGTATTGAGATAAACTTTTGTTATTGACCAAATACTTATTTTCCACCATCATTTGTAAATACATTCATTTAAAAAATCCTACAATGTGATTTTCTGGATTTTTTTTCTCATTTTGTCGGTCATAGTTGAAGTGTACTTATGATGAAAATTACAGGCCTCTCATCTTTTTAAGTGGGAGAACTCTCACAATTGGTGGCTGACTAAATACTTTTTGCCCCACTGTATATTGAAGCAACATCTCAAGACATCAGTCAGGAAGTTAAGGAAGTCGCAAATGGGTCTTCCAAATGGACAATGACCCCAAGCATACTTTCAAAGTCAAGGACAACAAAGTCAAGATATAGGTGTGGCCATCACAAAGCCCTGACCTCAATCCTATAGAAAATGTGTGGGCAGAACTGAAAAAGCGTGTGCGAGCAAAGAGGCATACAAATCTGACTCAGTTACACCAGCTCTGTCAGGAGGAGGAATGGGCCAAAATTCACCAAACTTATTGTGGAAAGCTTGTGGAAGGCTAACCAAAACGTTTGACCCAAGTTAAACCATTTTAAAGGCAATGCTACCAAATACTAATTGAGTGTATGTAAACTTCTGGCCCACTGGGAATGTGATGAAATAAATTAAAGCTGAAATAAATCATTCTCTCTACTATTATTCTGACATTTCACATTCTTAAAATAAAGTGGTGATCCTAACTGACCTAAAACAGGGAATTTTTACTAGGATTAAATGTCAGGAATTATGAAAAACTGAGTTTAAATGTATTTGGCTAAGGTGTATGTAAACTTCCAACTTCAACTGTATCATAAAGTAGTTTGGATGGAGTGAACTACTATTTCAAAGTAACTTTATTAACTAAACTATATTGTTCCTAAGGGTAGTTGTAGTGTAGCTTAATCTTTTCCAGTGTGAAGTAATTGGTAGCTTGGTAAAATATATTTTCTTCCACAATACTGCATGTGACACTTTCACCCTCAGATAAAAAAAAAAAAACAGAACGAATAAAATATTGCACAAGTTCCTGAGGCATTAACAAAGGAATTCAAAACAGAGTTAAGAGAGACAAAATTTCAGGAAGCCTGTCTGCCAGTCCGGCTCCCTCTTTCCAGAAACATACAGTACCAGGCAAAAGTTTGGACACAACTACTCATTCAGGGTTTTTATTTATTTATTTGAACTATTTTCTACATTGTAGAATAATAGTGAAGACATCAAAACTATGAAATAACACATATGGAATCATGTAGTTGCCAAAAAAGTGTTAAACAAATCTAAATGTATTTTATATTTGAGATTCTTCAAAGTAGCCACCCTTTGACTTGATGACAGTTTTGCACACTCTTGGCATTCTCTCAACCAGCTTCATGATGTAGTCACCTGGAATGCATTTCAATTAACATGTGTGCCTTGTTAAAAATTAATTTGCGGAATTTCTTTCCTTCTTAATGCGTTTGAGCCAACCAGTTGTGTTGTGACAAGGTAGGGGTGGTATACAGAAGATAGCCCTATTTGGTAAAATAGGTACATATTATAGAAAGAACAGCTAAAATAAGCAAAGAGAAACGACAGTCCATCATTTATTTTGGACATGAAGGTCAGTCAATACAGAACATTTCAAGAACTTTTAAAGTTTCTTCAAGTGCAGTTTCAAAAACCATGAATCGCTATGATGAACCTGGCTCTCATGAGGACCGCCAGAGGAAAGGAAGACCCAGAGTTACCTCTGCTGCAGAGGATAAGTTCATTAGAGTTACCAGCCTCAGAAATTGCAGCCCAAATAAAAACATACATCTCAACATCAACTGTTCAGGGGAGACTGCGTGAATCAGGTCTTCATGGTCAAATTGCTAAAAAGAAACCACTACTAAAGGAAACCAATAAGAAGAGACTTGATTGGGCCAAGAAACACAGGCAATGGACATTAGACTGGTAGAAATCTGTCCTTTGGTCTGAGTCAAAATTTGAGGTTTTTGGATCCAACCGCCGTGTCTTTGTGAGATGCAGAATAGGTGAACGGATGATCTCTGCATATGTGGTTCCCACCATGAAGCATGACGGAGGAGGTGTGATGGTGCTTTGCAGGGGACATTTATTTAGAATTCAAGGCAAACTTAACCAGCATGGCTACCACAACATTCTGCAGTGATACATTGTCCCATCTGGTTTTCACTTAGTGGGTTAACCATCTGTTTTTCAACAGGACAATGACCAAACACACCTCCAGGCTGTGTAAGGGCTATTTGACCAAGAAGGAGAGTGATGGAGTATTGCATCAGATGACCTGGCCTCCACAATCCCCCAACCTCAACCCAATTGAGATGGTTTAGGATTAGTTGGACCAGAGTAAAGGAAAAGTAGCCAACAAGTGCTCAGCATATGTGGAAAATCCTTCAAGACTGTTGGTAAAGCATTCCAGGTGAAGCTGGTTGAGAGAATGCCAAGAGTGTGCAAAGCTGTCATCAAGGCAAAGGGTGACTACTTTGAAGAATCTAAAGAATATAAAATGTATTTACACTTATTTGATTACTACATGATTCCATATGTGTTATTTCATAGTTTTGATGTCTTCACTATTATTCTACAATGTAGAAAACAGTCCAAATAAAGAAAAAACGTCCAATGATACTGACGCCCAGGGCAGCTCTCTGCAGCTGTGTGTTTGGGGACAGCCAAGCCATCGGTGACCGCCGGCTAACCTAGTCACAGGAAAACACTGTCACATTGTGTCTTACTCACCAGAATACAGAGCTAATCAACACTGCATTGTTTCATATAACAGTCTGTAGGCTACTACAGCCCGATGTAATGTCCCTTTATGACCTTTTGTGAAAAATGATTCCAAAGCCTTTGAAATGAGCTGACAAAATCAGCATCTGTATCCTAGAATGAACTATTTCTCTAGGTGGGTTAACACCTTAATCCCGAGGCAAAAATAACTATAGCCTGTTTGTGCCCCATTCAGCTGAGATCCAGAGTGAGAGAAAGATGGAGAGAGGGAAGGGTGAAAGGATGAAAAGAGGAATACAGAGCTGCCAGTGACGGTAAATCAGGCTAGCAGCAGCCTAACAACTTCACGCTGGTTGTGGCGCAGCACCCCAATGCCACATGTCCCAGATTGTTGTTAGAAAACTGCAGTTTAATTATGTCTACATCTGGTTGGGAGGAATTTGGACTTTTTCCTGGAGACAATTCATCAAAAAAACACAAATACCATGCCCCAAAATAAACATTACGATACGGTGAGACATTCAACAAAATGAAAATCTGGCTGAGGCCTTTGGTGGCTGATGTCATTCACAGTTGCCCCACCCTATGGTGGCTGGGGCGGTAATTGAAAGAGATGTGGGCTGCAGGTCATACAACTGTTCAGCTACCAACACAAAGTCTACATGTACTGTACAGTATGTGTGTGGAAAAACTGCATGTACAATTGGGAATTCTGTGTGGCACTGTCCTGTTGAAGATAGCTGTGCAAATTACACAAGATGGATGAAAGGCGTCAGATGTCTCCAGCTAAAGCATACACAGACAGATGATCTGTATGTATACACAACCCTGCTTGTCCAGGGAGCGCAGATTTACACATCGCTTCACTCTCCATCGCTCCACTCTTCACACAGCCCCTGCATCCAGACCAAGTATACAACCACTCACCCCTGGGGTTGTCCTCCCAAATGTTTCCACCCTGCCTCCCTCTAATGTAGGCCACATTGTTTCACTTATAAATCTGTAATTTCTCAACTTCCTGCTCAGTGCAAGGTGCTCACCCAATACCTGCGAGAGAGGGAGAGAGCGGTTGAAGGACAAACAAGGAGGAAAATGGCTGCCCTTTCTTATGGGCCCACACATGATAGCTGGCACACTGGGTCGAACAGACAGGCACCTCAACAGTACCCTAATTTACTGAACAGGGACATAAAAACACCCACCAAAAAAATAAAAAGCCAGAAAACATTTTCCTATCGGGTTATGTCAAGGCTGGTCGAGCAGTATGTTTCCCTTCTTTGTATTAGTACAGAGCCAAGGGGAGTGTTACAGAGAGAGCGCTACAGCTGTGTGGCCTCACAAGGGAGATATCACTCATGTTAGTTTATTACTCAAGTCATACACTCGGAAACCCAGTTGAAAAATGAAACTGTATGATGTGTTTCCTGTATAATCTTCCATAACCACATCTGTGAATGTGAACTTTGTTCATCATTTTTGCAGCCTGTTTCTAGAGATGACTATTCACTCACTCATTCAGAGAAGAACCTACAGTTACAGATATGACTCTCTGAGAGCACAAAGAGTGTACGATTTGCTTAAGTGCATACATTACTGTCCATTTTTGTATCTAAAGCTACAGGTAACTGCCAAAATAAAGGAAACACTTGAGTAAATGAGGTATACAAAGTATATTGAAAGTAAGTGCCTCCACACAGGTGTGGTTCTTGAGACAATTAAGTAATTAACATCCCATAAGAGGTGAGGTCATGTATAAAAATGCTCAGTTGCCCATTATTTTGGCTACCATGGCTAGAAGAGATCTCAGTGACTTTGAAAGAGGGGTCTAAGGAGTTTAGGGGGTCATAAGGAGGTGTGTTCGTCTCATTCACCAGATCTCAACCCAATTGAACACTTATGGGAGATTCTAGACCGGCTCATGAGACAGTGTTTTCTACCACAATCAACAAAATACCAAATTATGTAATTTCTCGTGGAAAAATGGTGTCGCATCCCTCCAATAGAGTTCCAGACACTTGTAGAATCTATGCCAAGGCGCATTGAAGCTGTTCTGGTGGCCCAGCGCCCTATTAAGACACTTTATATTGGTGTTTCCCTTACTTTGGCAGTTACCTGTATGTGTTTGATCAAACACAGTCACACAGAAGACTGTATACTAGGTAGTCACTAAGAATAAGACAAGCCTTCTGATGTAATACAATCAAATTAAAAACATGACGCTGTTCACAGGGAATCCGGCGCAATCCTCAGTGTGACAATAAATATTACGCGCAATGAATTAATCAAACTTCAAGCGCAACAAGCTAACGTTCTGAAGAGAACCAAAATATTTAGACTGCTACATAATAGCTCAGATATGTCAACGTTTTCCACTCGTGTGTTTTAAGAAGCTCTGAAATCCTCCAATCATGTGGAACATAAGCTGTTCAGGAGATATTGGAGCTGTTATTCTGTTTAACGAATCACCCTTGGTGTAGTGAGGAGATGGCAGGCAGAGTCAACCACAGCGGAGTCATGAAGTCATATGGAGAGTAGGAGGGAGAGGAGAGGTGCAGGGCACATGCTAGTCATTCTCTGTTGCTTTAGGCATAGAGAAGAAACTCCAAAGCAAACTAATTCACTGAGCGTTAAAGAGAAGCTTTCAGTCCTCATCTCAACCTCTTTAGGAAGGACCATGAGGCTTTTAAGACCTGATCTATATCACCTTTTACAGTGAAAAAAACCCAGTATATATATAGTTCAGTCTGCTGCTTTGGATATTACATTAGGACGATAGGTTTCCCATATTGGAACTGGAGCTCATTCTGACTTACAACCTAATGCTATGGACTTCCACTAAAAAGGTCCACTCCATGTCTTGGCAGTATTACTGATAATAAACATAACCCAGGTATGAAATGAAGTCTTACAAGAAACCATGTTTCCCCTTATTCAGAGGCCAAGGCTGTGACATAAGGGTTGGTGTGTGGGTGCTATTCTAGGAGGGGTAGAGCCCACAAGCCTGGAGATAGACAAGCTCATTATATCAAACATCTGTCTTTAATAAGAGAAGGGGGAGAAGAGATGGGGGAGAGAGAGAGGGGGGAAGGGTGGGGTAGATAGAGGGTGGAAGGTTGGTGGATGTGCTTCTAAAACTAGAAGCTTTCCGAGACCCTCTTATGTCAGACACACATGCAACTGACGCTCTCTCTCTTCCAGACACACCCTGTAGCGTATTGGGGAGACATGCGGACAGACAAAGACAGACCAGCCTGGTTGGCTTTAGCCTAACTCTGTTCACTCTCGCATGACTGTTATGAAGACTAACACAAACAGGGCTTTGGGCCATTTGACCTGGATCGTATAACATATCTAAACTCACATTTTCAACACATCCGGACCCAAATCCCATGCTTCCGTGCCTTTCACCAGGGTGGAATGTGGGCTCATGCCCCAGTACTTACCATGACGTTCCCTGTACTGATAATGTGGATGCCTTGCCTACACATGTACCAAGACTCAACACTACAAAATGAGTTTATTTTCTTCACAACACTAACCGCCAAGGTTCTTGACACAGAAGGTCATGTTAAGTCAAACCTCTTCAATGGCTGTAACAAAGCTGCCTTTGCCTACCAGGCCTACTCAGCTGATCAGCCTGCCTCGCTCTGCTCTGTTGGAGTAGAGGTTTACCCTTGACTGGCCAACTGTTGCGATCTGAAAGAGGTGCCCTGCACATGTAGCAACATTTCAGTTGATTGGTGAAGCTGACCTTTGTTTTGAAGGAAGAAAATCAAACAGTCTGCTTGTTCTCTGACAGCCCTGTAAGAGAACAGGCAAGCCCAGTGTGTACCTACTATTAATCTCCTGGAAATGCTTTATCTTAACAAATGCTGACCACTTTCAGTGTTTTACTGTCAAATCTTCTTGTTAGCAGAATGAACAACAAAATGTAACACACAATGTGCAGTTGCAAGTTCATTTACATTTCACAATGCCAAATTGAATGTAGTATTGGTGCAAACAACTAAAGAAACTCTAAGTTATGCAAAGACACAGAGTCAATCTGAAACCTCAGAGTGTGAGAATGTACACAGGCAACATCTGAAAACCAGCACATATAAACTGGGAACCGGGACACCCCACTGTCCATACCCATCCACTCCAAAACACACTCAGGGCCAAGCAGGCCTTTCACAACCAATTACATTTGACAATACTGATACTATCCCAATCTGGGCCATCCAATGAGCTTGGCTCCTTTTCTGCTGCCTGGGTCATTTTCCCTCTTGATAGCTGGATGAAAGAGGCTGCCTGTCATCTCAGCATTCCCTGTCTCTGTCACTCCACTCCCATTCATAACAGTCTGGGCCACACTGCATTGGCCTGGAGTTGATAGGCTGATACAACCCCCTTTGTCAGAGAGATCCGGAGGCCCCTGATGGGTTTTAGGGGGTTCCATGCAGCATGGCTCAAAGGGTGTAAAGTCAGTTTCCTACAAGGCAGACATGGCCATTCACTCATTTCAACCAGTGTCTCACCCTGTGGACTTTCTCTAATCAGAGAGTTGGGAATTGGAGCTAAAAGCGGAACAGAGGTAATGTTTCCCCTATATGCATTTAGCTAAATTGTGGCCGCCACTGCAAAAAAAATGTAATAAAAAAAATTGTGATGGTATAACATTTTCAGTGTAAACTTAAACCAATAAAACTAGATATAAAGGATGTCGAAAACATAATGGAGCAACAATCCCCAAATATACTGAGAATCTAAAATTCCAAAAATGACATGGCATGGGGCCCCCACTGATTTGTTATAATGTTTGAGTCACTCAGATAACATAAGAACATGGCAAAATGTGTAGAATTGCAGGAAATTAGCTTTGAAACTGCAATTCTTATCTCGGCTTCATTACATTAAAAAAACAATTTTATTTAGGAAACTAGCTTTAAAACTGTAAAATTCCCCCCCTCCCCATGTCAAAATGTGTAGAATTGCAGGATATTAGCTTTGAGACTGCAATTTGTTTCTCAGCCCCAAGACAAAATGTCTACAATGTGTGCAGGAAACTAGCTTTAAAATAGCTCAATTTTGTCTCTGCGGGCAAGAGGAGGGAGTGTAAAATTGCACCATTGGCCAACCAAAACCACACAGGTAGGCTACATTTATCTGATACCTATAGCTAAACATGTTGGCCTGTACTGTGTAGCTATGTCAACCTGAACATGTAGGCCTGCACACTGTAGCTACGCCAACCTGAACCTGATGGCCTGAACTGTGTAGCTATGCCTCCATCACACCTGTATGGTGACATTATGTTTGATATCCATACAGTCTACAGCCCTTTAGAGCATTTTATGTCTTTCTTCCCTCCCAGAAGACATCACTATCCACACTAACTTTGTCTGCTGCCAAGGTCTGTCATTTCCACCAGTGCCAGTACATTCATTGCCAGATAGACTTCTGAGGTCATATGATGGATAGAAAGATGAGGTAAGAATTCATTGCAGCAACATAGTGTTTTTCTTTTTACCACATGTGATTTTCTTCTACCTCATGTTTGCTAACCAGGGCCTCCATCATCGCTGTAATGGTCGAGGTTATTTATGGATGTGATGGTGGCCATTTTTAAATGAAGTTATAAGAGTGCCAAAGACCGGAGTCCTCCTATTCTCTGACAAATCAATCATTCTAAGGCCGGTGGGAGGGCAGACACAAGGACTGCCCATTTCATCAGGTTGGTATAGTCTCCCCCTCTCTCTCTCTAGCTCTTTCTCTGGCCCTCCTTAACCTTCAGCACAGCTCCAGGAAACGCAAGATTTACACTTTCCACCGAGCTCATGTTTCACCATCTCGAGTCCAGGGAGCATAAAGAACTGTGTCACTATGGCCTCCCAGACATTCCAACCCTACATATCCACCCAGATGGACATATAATGTAGTGTGAAGTCTGAAGACATACTACCACCTGTGAAAGATGTACTACCACCAGTTAAACACACGTCACTTGACAGATATTCTGTTTCTCATTATAGTATCATTGCGGCACAAATCGAAAACACATTCAGCCAGACTTGGAACCAAGAGCCTCCTCTTCCCTCTGCAACTATTCGATATACAGTACAATCAAATTAGCACAACAGGTATGGTTTTCCACTGAGTCATTGATTGAATTGCGCTGGGAATGCAGCAATGACTGGCCCTTTCATAAAGATGCCAACTTCCTTCCTCTTTCACCCTGTCTATTTTAGAAGAGTTGTTTATTCATTCATCATGGCCCCTACAGCACACAGGGGCAGTGCAGGAAGAGTCTGTCAGTGGTGTTACCAGGCTGATAACGGTCTTGCACCAAGCAACAGTTAGGCGCTAGAGCTGACTCATAGCCAAATGGACTGGCCTCAGAAACCAGACCCAAAACAATAAAGACTGGAATTGTCTGTCAATTTATCGGTGCCTGCATGTCCAGTACTAAACACCAAAGTGGGTACACACAGAGAGCTTATCATAAGCTAGTGTTCTCCATGCTGGACCCAGACAGAAATATGTAGCTGAATGGGACAATAGTTCATTGGGTCAGCACCTTTCTCTGGCACCCTTCTCTGTACAGAGAAAGCTAATGCAGAAGACCAATCTGCCACGTTTCAACACTACATTATCTCAGCGATGCCACACTACTTGGGCGGTATCCCTCCCTTTCCCATGTCTCTGTGTGGAGTGAAAGCGCTGTGCTGTCAGGGCTGCAGTGATTCATATTAAATCAGGGGAGACTCAGTCTCACAGTGACATTGGCTCGTAACAAATTATTCATTGCATGCTTCGTAAACAACAGGTGAACTGTTTATGGACCCTTCCCAACAATGCAGAGAGGAAAATAGAGAAATAATCGAAAAATAGTAAAATGAGGAATAAATACACAATGAGTAACGATAACAGAGACTCCTCTGGAGTCATGGGTTCCATAGGGTGTCTGAAGATGTTCAGAGGCCTCTCTGACACTAGCATGCTAATGAAACCACAGAGGAGACTGCCAGGAAAACGTATCATCATTCACCAATACCTAATCTCAAAGATATTTCATTATGCAAGCTAATAAACTATCTCAATATCTCAATATCATAAGTCAACACACTCATTCATTCCTGGCGCCTGCGATAATGTACCCGTCTGTGTGTACACGTACTGTATAATGCTGTTTGCATGAGATTGTGTGCCCCCTGCTTCAACCCAGCCCTCGTGCTCCAGTTGTGACCTCCTTGTATTTCACAGCTCTGAGCACAAGACAACAACCAACCCCCACAGGATCCCAGTCAACAAACAGCATCTTTCCCACAGAAATAACAGATGTCAACAAATGATCGAAGGCTATAGGCTTTGTTTGTAACGTAGAGTGAGACATGACTTCTGTCTCAGCTAAGATGGGGAGTCGTGTTTGTTCTTTAGGTTTTGCCCATGAGAAAGGGAACGAGAGCAGCACTGACAGACCCAAACATACACACACTTCAATGAGCCGGCAGGGCTGTGGAATGCAGGTAGACTGCACGGGACAGAGAGGGGCTCAAATGCTCTTCCCGCTGTTCGGAGTATGCTCAGTGGAGCGTGCTCCATCACAGCCTTCTTTCATCCTATAATGTGCTGCAAAACAAGACGTGAGGCTCCTCCTGTCTGGTTAACAACTCCACAACACACCGTCTAACAAGGAGCAATGCCAGGGCTCTCCTCCTCTAGCACCATGCTGCTTACAAAGCAACACAGGAGAACACCGCCCCTCCCACTTCTCTTCTCCTGCCATTGTCATCTTGGAACAGCCAGTCAGCTGCAGCCATGCTGTCTGGTCTGAAAGGCGATATTTTAAATGGCTCTTTCCTTTTACCCCATCGTCTCCCTAAAAAGGTGTCTCTCTACACGTGTAGCTGATATCCAGTCTTCCTCTTTTCCCACCCTGCACAACCTCACCAATATTTCATTAGGTGATGGATGGCGTCTGTCATTGCCTCATGATCCACCAGCCCTCTCCCTCGTAGGAATTGGAGGATGCTGCGACCCTCTCCTATCACTGACAGACAATGCAAAACAAAGACGGGAAAGACCTTACATCCCCAGGCATCCTGAGATTCACAACTGCTTCCCGACACCATGAAATCACGTCTTTATGAACCGGATACTACAGACCCTCCCGTTTGTCAGCTATCATCCGCAACTTTAGCGTGCATAGCAACGCTGGTAAACAAAGCCCTGGGCTCTGCTCTGCCTTCCTCCCTACTTATCTTACCTTGCAGCTGCTTAAATCGGCCCTCGAGTTGGTTGTAGTTGAAGGCAGCCTGTTTAGCAGAGTAGCCCGGATCAGGGCCGGGGCTGGAGGCAAGAGAGGGGCCGGGCCCAGAGGAAGGGGACAGGGGCCCTGGGGAGTGGGACCCTGGAAAGACAGGCCCTGGGGACAAGGGGCCAGGCATGCTGGTCGCCCTCTGTAGCTCCATCAGTCCAGTAGAAAATAAAGGGCTGGAGAGAAGAAGAGTTCGCTGGTCCCCCTCCTTCTAAAAAATAATGTCCAGTGGTGCTCCCTGTAAAAGGTTAGCTGGGAGAGTCCCTCTCTGGGTGATCGTGCAGCAGTTAGCCCCGAGGTGAAATGCTGGCTCAGCAGCACCACAGCATCATACTCGTCTCAGTCTTCTGTCCTCCCCTACTCTATCATCCCCCCCATCTTCGCACAGCACAAGCAGCTTGCTGACACTAACACGCACAGTGAGAACTATAAAGTGCTCCGTTCCAATATGGTAAAAGCCACAGGGAGAGAGACAGAGTGAGAGAGAGGGAAGCAGAGAAAGCACGCTGGACTCTGTACTCCTGCAATGAGCGAAGGGCTGCTCAAACACTGCACACCTTTTACAAACCTTAGGGAGGGGGGAGGAGCCAGCAACCTGGAATTCCTTCAGCAGCCACTCACAGTCCTTGTGTTCAGTGGTGATGTCACAGCCTCATTACCAAAAAGGGGAGTGGGAGGGAGGAGCAGAGGGGAGTGGTGGGCTGTACCAAATGGAAATGGAAAGGGGGAGGGGGAGACTTGGCCATGACCTTCCCCATTTCTAAGTACATTTGTTATTTTAAGAGACAAAACATCCCCTAATATTTCACTGATGCATAGACAGGCTCATGCACAAAAAAACAAACTTCCTGACTGTGTTTTACCAGCACGTCCTGTTAGAGTTCATTGCTAGCCCCCCCCCACCCTCACCGTTTCACATTAGTGTGTGGGCCTTACAAAAATGCACTGCCTTTTGAATGGCCAGACCAAAGCCAGAAGAATAAGGAGCTCTCATAGTGAGCTCTGTGTAATAATATCCTAGACAGTGAACTGGACCCAAAGTGCAGGCAGGTCTCCCCAGTCTTCTCTCCTTTCCTCTTCATTATTTAGCCATGTAGTCCGCCTGACCCACCGATTGAAGCGAGGGGTTATTATATAATCACAGAGCACAAAATAAGCCTTTTACTGATCAGAAAAACATTGAATCCTCATTTACTCAGTTTTTCCTGACAAGAAAGCACTCTTAAACATCTACAGTAGTTAGACTAGTCCAACAGCACAATATTCCCACCCATCTGAAAACCCTTTGCCGGAAAGCCCCCCTTTTACACCATTTCAAAGCTGGCCTTTCTTAAATTCCAGGCATTTTAATGGTATGGAATTTCTTCACTAGCTTTAAATGGAAAGCATGGCTTTTAGGGGATAAAAGGTTTCTACTTCCCAAACCTCATGTGAATTCAACCCCGCTGGTCCCATTACTCCTGGCAATGTATTTATACTGTAACATATCTTAACATTGCTGTATGTTTTCACAGGGCAGTCAGTCTAATGTGATTATACGCACTGAAAACCATTCCAGGTTTGGCCCGAGCGAGCCTGGCATAGCATGGCGGGGGAGGCGCTTCCAGATTAGGTTTTATATACAAACCCTTTGAAAGTTGGGTGAGTGGGGTATCTCTGTGCTGTAAATAATGAGTGTGGGAGGTAAATGCACGGTGATAGCTGAATGAGCAAGGTAAACATGAGCAGTGAAAGGGGGCTGTTTATAGTAGTCAATAGTGAAGTGAAAAAAGCTGAATGTCCGAGGGGAAAAGAGTATGGACCAAATGAAAAACTCGATATGAACTGCCTCAATTTCCTGTATGGTCAGAGCACAAATCACAAGGCCTCCTCGTGAATCGCCTCTGGAGCTCCTCTTCTGAATAGTGTGTTTGAGTGGAACATTCCGTTCAAAAAACATCCCTCTCCTCTGTTTTTTATTTTATTACCTTTATTTAACTAGGCAAGACAGTTAAGAACAAATTCTTATTTTCAATGACAGCCTAGGAACAGTGCCTGTTCAGAACAACAGATTTGTACCTTGTCAGCTCGGGGGTTTGAACTTGCAACCTTCTGGTTACTAGTTCAACACTCTAACCACTAGGCTACCCTGCCATGCCTGTTTAACTAAATACTCCCTCACTCAAATAGCAGAACCCTCATCTGAAACAGTTTCTATATTATCTAATTAACGCATGCAAGAGCAAAAACTCACTACAATGTCCCGTGAGGATGTTGCAAATGCTTTTCACAAAGAAAGTCCTGGGGGGGGGGGGGGGGGGGGGGGGGACAACCATGTGATCTTAATCATACCCCGCCAACCAAGAGAGTGAAGCAGTGAAATATCACTCGACAGCCACTCTCTTTGGCATGTGCTACACGACAGACATGCTTCTACAGCCATTGTACTGTAATCCACAAGGACAAAAGGGGAAACAACGGCGCACCAGCGGCGACAAAAGAAACTCATTATACTTCATTATAGATGCCACAAAGTCAATCAACCAACGTGTTACTCGATAAGCGCCTTCCTTTTGCTTCTCTGTTAACTAAATGCTTCCATAAAGATGGTACGCCAGAGACCTGCTAAGGCACAGACTCAAACACACAGGCACTCTACATAGCCCATACATAATCTAGATTAGAAGCTACATGGGGACAGCTATGACAGGTGGAGGTGGTACAAAGCCAGTGGGTTGCTAAGAAACCTGGCCCTGCTGGCACAGCCTTCACTGGGCTCCACAGTGATGCGTTAAGGACACAAACTTGTAAAGCCATCGTGGAGAATTTCACAAGAGCACTCCGCTTCATCCCTGTCGAATGTAAATTATATTCTTATGAGTTCAGCTCCTGCCAGAGAGATTGATGAACATCTTTACTGAGCCAGAGTCAAAGTCCACTCCACACACATTCTCGTCTTTCTCTTATATTTGGGACATGATACACCTCCCCCAGACCTGGGGAGTCTGTCTGAGTCGGGGGCTTCCTGTTTAAATGTGTACATTTTGGAATGCAGAGAATGTTAGGAGCAGGGGGGCTTGGGGTGGGTGCTCAGCAGCATAAAGACTCTTTAAGATGGGAGGAGGGGAGGCTGCCATGGCTAGTTTTATTTATTTACACGTCTTGGCTGGGCCGGCTTTTCAGAATGTGGCGATTGCTTTAAAGAGCTCCCCTCCTCAACTCCACAGCCATTCCTGTCACCTCCGCACGGGTTATTCCTGGACCTTCCAGGGTCAAGCAGAGCGAAGTTTACCAGAAACACAGCAGGGATACTGCCAAGGTTACAAACAGGTCAATACACACAAATTGAAAGGGTGTAAAAAACAAACCACAAACACTATTACTGGAAACCAGCATCCCGCAGTGCAGACTGTCTTAGCAAATGCAGGGGGTTCTTCATGACATTATTTACCATCGCAGACAGACATTCACACACCAACCTCTTGGCTGTTGGGCGTATTCTCATACTGTACACTACTGTACATATCATACCCTAATTTGGGATTAGCTCCAAACTGAATATGTACTGTTAGCCATACATACACACTCCCTCGCTCCTTCCTTCAGTGTAAGGAGATACAGATCTGTTTCTAAAGAGATCAGTGCAGTTAGCCCAAGTGGTTTCAGATTTGCCTATCTATCATATGCACACTGTGGAGGTGAAACACACCAGGGCATACGCACTGTTCAGGAGAAAACTAGCCTGTGCCTCAGGAAGGGGCATCAGTTTACACCATAGATTTGATAGGTTTACACAGACATGTTAGTTTGATCAAACACAAGACCTGGCACCTCCTAAGTCATTCTGTATCCTTGAACAGCATGGTTTAGTGTGTTGGCGGGGTGCATTATGTAATGTATTTATTTATTTTTATTTAACTAGGCAAGTCAGTTAAGAACAAATTCTTATTTTACAATGACAGCCTACCCAGGCCAAACACTCCCCTTACCTGGACGACGCTGGGACAATTGTGCCCTGCCCTACACTGTACAGCTAACCTTGACTGCAACTGCTAGACAACATTTTGAGAGGTGATTCTGAATTGAAGATTTTACTTAAATACAGTATGGATAGTTACAATTAACCTAAATAATGCCTATAAATACATGTTTCACAACTAACATTGTGAGAAAATGGCAATATCCCATATTAAACTGCTGACATAGGCAGAACTACACGGGCTGCATAACTGATGATGAACGCCTCTGAAAAAAGGGGCAGGCATGTGTGAGTGATGTAAGCGCAGTCACCTCCATTAAGTGACGAGCAAGGAGCAGAATGCCACCGCCACTGCAACGTTAAACTCACATCTGGCCAGCAAATGCTAAGAGGGAGCGGGGGAGAGGGAGTGAGAGAGAGTGAACGAAAGAGAGAAAAAAGCAAGGGTAGGGCAGAGAGAAAGGTTTTGTACTGCACAAACATCAGGTCAGTATAGAGATAGATTACATGAATGCATCAGTAATCAATTAAATCAGATCTGCTTCAATCGAAAACAGGGGAAAGTAATAATACCATGCAACATAATAACCGGTGATACACGAACAATATAACTCAGACCTAACAATACAAATGATGCTATATACAGTATTCAAGCAATAAGGCCCCAGAGGGTGTGGTATATGGCCAATATACCACAGCTAAGGGCTGTTATTATGCATGACAGCCGTGCTATATAGGCCATATACCACAAACCCGAGGTACCTTATTGCTGTTATAAACTGGTTACCAACGTAATTAGAGCATTAAAAATAAATGTTTTGCCATACCCGTGGTATACCACGGCTGTCAGCCAATCAGAATTTCAGAGCTCGAACCACCCAGTTTATAATGGCCAATATACCATTTCTAAGGGCTGTTCTTATGCACGACCCAAAGTGGAGTGCCTGGATACAGCCTTTAGTCATGGCATAATGGCCATATACAACAAACCCCAGAGGTTCCTTATTGATATTATAAACTGGTTACTAGTGGGCACCAATATCGATAATTCTATATGATATCAATATCGTTTGATATCGATATGACTGAGGCATGTTGTGATATCGTTTAATACTTATTTTACCCCGCTTTCTACAACAACGCACCGGCAATTGCTGCCGCACTCGGCGGATAGCTAGCAAAGCAAAGACATAGCATGGGTTCACCAATGAGACCAGCTCACTAACTTTAATACAACTAAAAGGTTGTCAAAATAGGCAAGACAATAAATACTTTGGTCCACAATGCATTTCATGTTTCATATTCTGAACAAAAATATAGGCTCTATCCAGGCACTGCGCTTTGGGTCGTGCCTAAGAACAGCCCTTAGAAATTGTTTATTGGCCATTATAAACTGGGTGGTTCGAGCTCTGAAATGCTGATTGGCTGACAGTCGTGGTATACCACGGGTATGACAAAACATTTATTTTTAATGCTCTAATTATGGCAAAACATGTTATAAACTGGTTACTGAACAAAAATATAAACGCAACACGCGTTCACATAAGGAAATCAGTCAATTGAAATGAATTCATTAGTCCCTAATCTATTGATTTCACATGACTGGGCAGGGGCACAGCCATGGGTGGACCTGGGAGGGCATAGGACCAACCACTTGGGAGCCAGGCCCACCCACTGGGGAGCTAGGCCCAGCCAATCAGGGCTTTATTACAGAGAGAAAAACTTCTCCATTTTATCAGCTGTCCGGATGGCAGGTCTCAATTGATCCCGAAGGGGAAGCAGTCGGATGTGGAGGTTTTGGGCTGGCGTGGTTACATGTGGTCTGTGGTTGTGACGCCAGTTGGACGTGCTGCCAAATTCTTGAAAATTACATTGGAGGTGGCTTATGGTAGAGACATTTACATTTAATTCTCTGGCAACAGCTCTGGTGGACATTTCTGTAGACAGCATGTCAATTGCATGCTCCCTCAAAACCTGAGACATCTGTGGCATTGTGTTGTGTGACAAAACTGCAAATATTTTGGAAAAATGCTCCCTAACAGGGATGTAAACAAATTTGTGAACACAATTTCAGAGAAATAAGCTTTTTGTGCATGTGGAACATTTTTGGGATATTTTATTTCAGCTCATGAAACATGGGACCAACATTTCACGTTTCGTTTATATTTTTGTTAAGTATACATACATTTATTTGCTCTCCATGAGTCAACCGCCCTCACCTGCTAGCTAACTAGACAGCTAGCCCACAAACAGTTATAGAACAAAATAGCAGGCAACAAACAACTGCTGGTGGGAAAATTATTCATGAGCTAGCTAGACAGCTGGAGCATTGTAAGAAAGCAAATTTGTGCCATGTATGTATTCTTTACATTATTTCTGTTTATGCTTGTGCACACATCATATGGTTTTAACAAACATGTTTTTAGTTAGCCAACTTGCTTTTATTTTTTAATCTGCTTTAGCTAATGCTACCTAATCCCCTTCAGCTAGATGGTAGCTAACTAGCTAGCCAAGTAGCTAACGTTAGTGTCACGCCCTGGCCATAGAGAGGCTTTTTATTCTCTATTTTGGTTAGGCCAGGGTGTGACTAGGGTGGGCATTCTATGTCCTTTCTATGTCTTGGCCTGGTATGGTTCTCAATCAGGGACAGCTGTTTATCGTTGTCTCTGATTGAGAACCATACTTAGATACCCTTTTCCCCCTCCTGTTTTGTGGGAAGTTCATTTAGACTTTGTTCAGGGCACATAGCCCAAAGCTTCACGGTTTGGTTTTGTTCTTTCTTTTGTCGGCGTCATTTTTAAATAAAGAAAATGTACGCCTACCATGCTGCACCTTGGTCCAGTCCTTCAGCCAGCCGTGACAGTTAGTGACTAGCCCACAAATCAGTGGTGGAACCCACCTGACAAAATAACCAGCTAGCTATTTTGTACCATACATATATTATTTGCATTATGTGTAGTTTAAAGTAACTGCCCAGTAAAAATCTCACTTTTAAAATATATTATTCTGTTAACTCATATCCAAAGAAATGTGTTGACTCGTTCTATACTGGTACGTGGCCAAAGCATTAATTGGAGAGAAATTATTTTTAAAAACAACTCAAACTTGTATCTCAAACAGAACATTAAAAAAATGTGTTCTATTTTCTCATAGAACATGATGTCATCTCGCTAAGGATGTCGACCTGGCCAACCAGCGGCCTAGAGAAGGATGAGCTGGCCAAATCAGTGGTCTACTAGCTCAACTCTCTCCTACAGATCAGATTTTTTGCTAATCGGACAAAGACGGAATGGGCACAAAATGTATAGCTAGAAATTTAGCTCCAGATTTGGTATAGTGGTACAGCTAAATTAGTTTACTCCAATTTAGGTCTAGCTAGCTAGCCAGTCAGTTTGCTTGTTCAAACAACTATGCTGGCTCATCAGGAACTGAAACCACGTTACGATGTGAAATACATTTTTTTTATATATATTTGATATTGATAGGCTTGGGCAAAATACTGTATATTCCATAAACCGGGGTATTTTGAAATACCCACGGTATGATTTTCCACCCACCCATTTTTGTGAAATATTCACAAAAATGTAGTTGAGCCAGTCACAAATTCAATACTATTGTTTGACAGCTAAATATCTTATAACTAGAAGTTAAGTAAGACATGCCAAATACATTTTCTTCAGCTCAGGGATCCAGCTATGCATTTGGTTTGCTAACTTGCTAGTTATAAGTGGCTAGCTTGCAAGATCAAGCTTCTTGGTTTCAGTAGAGACAAACAATCCCCTCCTAGATCAAGTGTGAGTAGCCCTTTAAGATATTTATGAGCTGGGTTGTCTGTCCTTGCAAATAGTTTATATTCGCTTGCGCAAGTTAGCATTTAGCTAGCATCCGCTATGGGAATTCACTACTACTTTGTTAGCATTTTCTTTTCAGGAAATAAATAGTGCCCTATGTGTTATACGATTATACCTTATACCCCGGCATGGTACAGGAACAGAATGAAAGTATGGAAATCTTGATACTGCCCAACCCTACAACTGATATCGATATGGAATTTCCACATATTAGTGCCCATCCCTACTGGTTACCAACATAAATACAACAGTAAAAAAAAGTGTTTTTGCGTCACACCCATGGTATATTGTCTGATAGACATACGGCTTAAATGCTGTTTCAGCCAATCAGCATCCAGGACCCAAATTACCCAGATTATAATATTCTAGCTACAGTGCCTTCAGAACGTATTCGGACCCCTTGACCTTGTTGTTGTTTTTTTCCGTCAATCTACATACAACATAATGACAAAGCAAAAACAGGTTTTTAGAAATGTTTGCTAATTGATTCAAAATAAAAAATACATGAAATATCACATCTTCTGGGTATGACCCAGAAGGAACACCTGTATTTGGGGAGTTTCTCTCATTCTTCTCTGCACATCCTCTCAAGCTCTGTCAAGTTGGATGGGGAGCATTACTGCACAGCTATTTTCAGGTCTCTCCAGAGATGTTTGATCAAGTTCAGGGTCTGGGCTCTGGTTGGGCCACTCAAGGACATTCAGAGACTTGTCCCAAAGCCACTCCTGCACTGTCTTGGCTGTGTGCTTTTTTATTTTACATTCATTTAAGCAGTCAGTTAAGAACAAATTCTTATTTTCAATGACAGCCTAGGAACAGTCGGTTAACTGCCTGTTCAGGGGCAGAACGACAGATTTGTACTTTGTCAGCTTGGGGATTTGAACTTGCAACCTTACGGTTACAAGTCCGCCACTCTAACCGCCACTCTAACCGCTAGGCTACCCTGCCGCCCAGGGTCTTTACTTAGGGTCGTTGTCCTGTTGGAGGGTGAACCTTCGTCCCAGTCTGAGGTCCTGAGCACTCTGGAGCAGGCTTTCACGAAAGATCGCTCTGTACTTTGCTCCGTTAATCTTTGCCTCGATCCTGACTAGTCTCTAGTCTAGTCTAGTCTGCCGCTGAAAAACATCCCCACAGCATGATGCTGCCATCACCATGCTTCATGGTAGGGGTGGTGCCAGGTTTCCTCCAGATGTGACGCTTGGCATTGAGGCCAAAGTGTTCAATCTTTGTTTCAGCAAACCAGGAAATGTTGTTTCTCATGGTCTGAGAGTCTTTAGGTGCCTTTTGGCAAACACCAAGCGAGCGGTCATGTGCCTTTTACTGACGAGTGGCTTCCGTCTGGCCACTCTACCATAAAGGCATGATTGGTGGAGTGCTGCAGAGATGGTTGTCCTTCTGGAAGGTTCTCCTATCTCCACAGACGAACTCTGGAGCTCTGTCAAAGTGACCACCGGGTTCTTGGTCACCTCCCTGACCAAGGCTCTTCTCCCCCCAATACTCAGTTTGGCCGGGCAGTCAGCTCTAGGAAGAGTCTTGGAGGTTCCAAAAGACTTCCATTTAAGAATGATGGAGGCCACTGTGTTCCTGGGGACCTTCAATGCTGCAGTAATGTTTTGGTACCCTTCCACAGATCTGTGCCTTGACACAAACCTGTCTCGGAGCACTACGGACAATTCCATTGACATCATGACATGGTTTTTGCTCTGACATCTGTGGGACCTTATATAGACAGGTGTGTGTGCGCCTTTCCAAATCATGTCCAATCAACTGAATTTACCATATGTGGACTCCAATCAAGTTGTAGAAACATCTCAAGGATTATCCATGGAAACATGATGCACCTGAGCTCAATTTTGAGTCTCATAGCAAAGGGGCTGAATACTTGCAAAATTGTCTAAAAACCTGTTTTCGCTTTGACACTATGGGTATTGTGTGTAGATTGCCGCAGATTATTTTCTATTTAATCCATTTTAGAATAAGTCTGTAACGTAACAAAATCTGTCAAAAGTCAAGGGGTCTGAAAATGTTCTGAAGGCACTGTACATAGTCTACAAAAAAGCAACTCAGACAGTGACACAAGCTACTCTATGGGGATAAGAGAAAAGCAGGATTTACAATACATATGGCCCAATAACAAGAATACAGACATTATCATGATTGAAAGACCAAATTTACTGAAAGTCAAAGAGCCGGAGAAGCCATGTTGTGGTGCTGTAGTCCCCAACAACTCCTGCATATTTAAGAGGCAGGTAAATTATTTAGTTAAGTGGAACACTAGCATATTAGCCTAGAAACCAGTGAACTATGGAGCCCAAAAACAGGCCTACAGCTACGATTACAGCACAAACACAGTGCCACCACTAATACTACTGGGGGTAAAAGAGGAACACCTCAGCAGGGACACATTCTGTACTATAGGGGGGTACAGTAGGTGGTCTCTTTTCATTGTCTGAGTGAGCCCAAATACAGCATTGTATTAAGATGTAAGAAGGGCATTATGGAACAACAACAGTGCCACATTCTAGCTACAATGCTTCATCTTAAAAGGAGGCAGTGGCAGCCTGTGTGTGTATACTTTTTCTACAATAGCACCGGGCTTTGGCCACTTACTGTACGTTAGTATATTTATTTTCTGTACAACATAGATTACCTGCCACCAGAGTTTATCCTCATTTTCCATAATGAATTATTCCTCGTTAACAGCTATTCTGCAACTCTGTGTCCACTAATCCCCTGTTAATCTTCACAAGTACCTTATGCGGTCCAGAGACAGTGGGCACACTCACCACAATGACATTAAAGCCTAATGATCCCAATTAACAAGCAATACAGCTTAATCCTATGTAGCACAGAAACTTAATCTGATTAGATCAAGAGAGTAGCTGGAGAGTTCAATTGGTTCAAGAGTAGCCAAAGGATAGCCTGAATCCAGCCTGACCCCACACCCCATCACTGTGACATTTGTAACCCATTTATGCAATGGAAGAAGCTTGTGCTGTGTCAGTTGGGGCCCGTGTTTAGTTAGTCTATGACCAGGCAGTCACTGTAGATTTATTTTAAATTTTTAACCTTTATTTAACTGGGAGCAGGTAAGAACAAATTCTCATTTTCAATGACGGCAAAGTTGACCAGGCAGTCAGGTTTGCGTTTCCACTGTAGATTTATTTTAAATTTTTAACCTTTATTTAACTGGGCAAGTCAGGTAAGAACAAATTCTCATTTTCAATGACGGCCGTGTTTAGTTAGTCTATGACCAGGCAGTCAGGTTGGAGCAGGGGACAAAGTTGTTTGCATATCCACTGTAGATTTCTTTTAAATTTTTAACCTTTATTTAACTGGGCAAGTCAGGTAAGAACAAATTCTCATTTTCAATGACGGCCTAGGAACAGTGGGTTAACTGCCTGTTCAGGTGCAGAACGACAGATTTGTACCTTGACAGCTCAGGGGTTTGAACTTGCAACCTTCCGGTTACTAGTCCAACGCTCTAACCACTAGGCTACCCTGCCGCCCCGTAGCTAACTTTGCTTGAACTGTGCTGGAAAGGACAATGTAAAACAGTATATCCATGTGTAAGACGGTCCTCAGACCCAGTAGTGTTGTAGTTCTGGTGCCTACCTGCCAAGGCCTTGATGCGGGAGCGTTCAAACAGCCTGGCCGAGCTGTTTTCGTTGTCCCACTCGTCAGCATCCCAGCGGTTGTTGACAATGTCGCTGCTGTACTGCTGCTGCTGCTGCTGCTGCTGGATCTCCATGTGGTCGTAATCGGCGGCTACAGATGTCATCCTGACCCTTCAACTGTCACACTGCCACACATCAGCCACTTCTCCTGAAGCCCTGTGGACACAGAGGAGATGATGTGTTTAGGGAAATGATCAGGCGTATGATGATTTTACATAATCAACCAAGGGTGTGTTAAATCAAGCAAATGTGCCTTGCTATTCCAACTACATCCTAACATTAGTCTTTAATCTCAATCCCTAATCTTCAATGATTATATTGTACTGGTTATAGAGATTCTGACCAATTCTGTCCAAATTAGAAGTAAGTTGTCTCCCCCTAATGTCTCAGACAGTTTGTGTGAATTTGTAAAGCTTGTTTACAGTACCACCTCCTGGTGATAAAATGTAACTACTCCAATACATAGAAGAAAGCTGAATTCTACATCTGTTGGCAATGGCAGCAACTGTGAGGCTCCATTACATGCTGACTGCACCGGCCACACGCGTGTCCGCATGCACCATTGCGTGCATGTTGATTTTGTCCATCCACACCAGGCTCCCAGTGTCCGGTCTGGAGCGTGAAGTCACAAACTATGTTGGTCGTCTACTGCGTAGCAACCTAGTGGTGCCAAAAGCCATGGTCTATCCTAAAAAGCCTATGTAAATTCTATCACCAGAGCGACCAAAAATAATAATAATTGATGGCTGTTTTGGGCTCTAAAATTAGTTTATTATGATCAAGTACAATCCCCATGGTCAATTATTTTAAAGTTAGCTACAAATCGAGACATTTAATTAAACAGTGATGCATTCTAACCACTTAGTGGATTCGGCTGTTTCAGCCACAGCCGTCGCTGACAGGAGTATAAAATCAAGCACACAGCCATTCAATCTCCATAGACAAACATTGGCAGTAGTATGGCCTTACTGAAGAGCTGAGTGACTTTCAATGTGGCATAGTCATAGGATGCCACCTTTCCAACAAGTCAGTTCATAACCTTTCTGCCCTACTAGAAGTGCTGTTATTGTGAGGTGAAAACATTTAGGATCAACAACGGCTCAGCCACAAA
The DNA here is from genome assembly GCF_045791955.1 of Oncorhynchus clarkii lewisi. Classification (NCBI taxonomy): domain Eukaryota; kingdom Metazoa; phylum Chordata; class Actinopteri; order Salmoniformes; family Salmonidae; genus Oncorhynchus; species Oncorhynchus clarkii. Next base: position 20,402,761 of record NC_092169.1, read on the forward strand.
GTGGTAGGCCACACAAGCTCACAGAATGGGACCCCTAAGTGCTGAATCGCATAGTGAGTAAATATCATCTGTCCTCGGTTGCAACACTCACTACCGAGTTCCAAACTGCTTCCGGAAGCAATGTCAGCACAATAACTGTTCATCGGGAGCTTCATGAAATGGGTTTCCATGGCCGAACAGCTGGAGTGGTGTAAAGCTTGCCGCCATTGGACTCTGGAGCAGTGGAAACTGGAGTGATGAATCACGCCTCACCATCTGGCAGTCTGACGAACGAATCTGGGTTTTGCAGATACCAGGAGTACGCTACATGCCCCATTGAATAGTGCCAACTGTAAAGTTTGGTGGAGGAGGAATAATGGTCTGGGGCTGTTGTTCATTGTTCAGACTAAGTCCCTTAGTTCCAGTGAAGAGAAATCTTTACAATACAGCATACAATAACATTCTAGACGATTCTGTGCTTCCAACTTTGGTGCAACAGTTTGGGGAAGGCCCTTTTCTGTTTCAGCATGACAATGCCCCTGTGCACGAAGCAAGGTCCATGCAGAAATTGTTTGTTCAGATTCGTGTGGAAGAACTTGACAGAGCCCTGACCTCAACCCCATCGAACACCTTTGGGATGAATTGGAACGCCAACTGCGAGCCAGGCCTAATCGCCCAACATCAGTGCCCAACCTCACGAATGCTTTTGTGGTTGAATGGAAGCAAGTCCCCGCAGCAATGTTCCAACATCTAGTGAAAAGCCTTCCCAGTAGAGAGGAGGCAGTTATAGCAGCAAAGGGGGGACCAACTCCATAATAATTCCCATGATTTAGGTATGAGATGTTCGACAAGCAGGTGTCCACATACCTTTTGCAAAGCTTGCGTATGCAACGTAGCCGCAGAGGTTTGCATATTCAGCTCATTAAACTCAAGTTGGCTTTCAGAGCACCAAAAAAACAATGTTAGACAAAAGAGTTTAACACAATCTGGCCAACAACACTATTGTAAGACACAGCACACACAGCATTTTCTAAACTATGCTGGTAAACATGAAATATTCCTCAGCAACATTTCATACAGATAAAATCAGAGTATGACCCCCAAAGAAATCATGTTTGAAGGGATACCTTGCTACAGTCCAATGCAAAGTCCTGCTGCACCACAAAAAAATACAAATCTTGCAAATAGTATACACCACATCTAAAAGCCTATCCACTCTAGTACCCAGTACCCACCACCATCTTTAGTACGTTGCACCCAAAAACATGCTCATTACAGCCTTAGCAGCCTGTCCTGCTCTCCCTCTGCTAGCCCCTGTGTTCTGCTGCAGTCAGACAGTCCATTGGCCAGACTAAGTGAATCAGCTCAGCTCATTTCAAATGGGACAGGCCAGTGTTGGCCTGATGAACTCAGCAAATCATCTAGAGGAGAAGTCTATCTGAACACCAACAGTCAGCAAACATTGGACAATGGTGCCCTGGCTAGTGTAGACTGTTTGAGGGCCAACAGAGCCGCAATCATAGAGAAACACACATTCACCCGACGCATGGCAAAGACATGCATGATGCACACAGCAGAGACTTACATATTTACATTAAGGTTTGCATTATGCATGTTTTTACCTTTTTATTACTCAAGTTAACTATCACATCACATTACCTTCCTACATAGAGACATGACATTGGAAAAAGTTTTTTCTCCCCTTTCCATTTTGCAGATGTGTATGTGCTGCAGGACAGCGTGAGAGGGTTGACTGAGTGTACGGTCTTTATGAAGAAGGGATGAGATGGAGAGAGAGCCGTTCCATCCGCCTCCACGCTACCAATCACAAAAACTAGAGCTTGTGTTGCTAGGCTAAAAATACGTTGCCTCTGGGACGGAGTGTTACTGCTGGCGTGGGTTAACACAGCCTGAGCACCCATAGAAGAGATACAGCAATGTGCCTGTGCACACACACACACACACACACACGTCTGAAAGTGTGTCAGGACATGGACTTAGGAGGGGAGGAGACTGCATGGTGGCGACCAGCAGTGGCAGAGGAAGAGATTAACACGAAGACTCAGACAGCACAGCAGAATGATATGTAGTGGTGAAAGCAGCACACCGTAAATGATACTGAATACCAACTGCACCTGTCTTGCAGTACATAACCAGACCACCTGGGGAACCAACCACTATCGATGGTTGAGAGCTATCGAACCATGCCCGGGATCACTGGTGTGGAATAAGGGCTATGGATTTTACAAATCATTCTTCCATACAGTGAGCAATGTTGTTCTCCACATTTGCTAGATTGCATGAGAGCATCTGCAGTATGTAATGGGTTTGGCTCAGGGGTAGTATGTCTGGAAACTATAATTCTAAACCTGCTTTACCAAAGAGGCTCAGCCCCACCAACGCATCATCCTCACACCCCCACCGACATCCTCCCACCGACATCCTCCCATCCTGTCACTCTGATGATGCAGGGAGATGCAGTGTTCACCCACTGTGTGTTGGGTAAGACAGAGAGATGAAGAGAGAGGGTTGGTCTGCTGTGACTGTAGGCTATAAAGGGCTGGGATAAGATACAGAATCTAGATGCTGATGTGTGTGTGTGTGTGTGTGTGCCTGCGCGCACATAAGGCAGTAGATGGATAACAGGTCGAACAGATATATTTTTAGCCTGTGTGGTAGAGGAAGGTGAGCACCTCACAAGAGACAGAAAGAGGGAGGAGAGGATAAAGGGAAGACGAGAATGCATTAAATTCGGGTCCTCTCAATACCTATCTATGGACGACCTTCAACAAATTGTACCTCGGCTTGTATCCATCCATCATCCTATTACAAACTACAAATATCACCCATCTGACAGGTCTACAGAGGATGTTTTCATTATCCATGACATTATCCATGACATTATCCATGACATTATCCATGACAGTGCACTGAACACAGACACACAACATACAGACATTGATGGTACTGACACTGACATGCAGAGATGACGTCATACACAAAAAACAAACATTCACAAAAAAACAATAGAGCAACATTCCATCCTTTAAATCAGGGCTAATCCATACCAACTGCTGACTCATTTCACTTTCAAAGCCTCTCTTCTTGAGGAGGGTAATTTCATCATTCTCTCCTACCCTAAAAGCGACACACATTGTGCCTTCTCTGAGCACAGGCTCAACACAAGCACATCAGGGGTCAAATAAACTGATCTGTAGACTGGCACATCGATATACTGTATAAAAAAAAAGAAATTAAAAAAAGAGGTCAACGTTGGGTCAATATGAGCTTAGAAAGCAGAACGCTGGCATGGGGATGATTGCATCATCAGAATATGCTTAGCATTTTGCATTGTTTACATTGACCCCAATGATACTTAAGAACAGGGTAAAAAAGGGTCCACTTTCTCAATATTTTTCTTAAAGCTACATGTGTGGCCAAACACAGATCAGTAATAATTTGCAATAACTTATTGCCATTTAGTTACAGCTGTATTGGATCCACTCCGGCTCTCGTTTTCAATTTTGTGCTGCCTTTCTCTAAATGATTTGTTTGATTTCTCCTTCATTCTTTCATGTTTTCTCTTTTGATCCAGCTCTTTACATACATTTTTGTTTTGTGCCATTTCTCTCTCCAGTCTCCTACATAGAAACATTTCAGTGACTGTATTGAAAAGGGCCTTTATCAAGATCGAACTAAAGATCTCCATGGAAACCAAACAGACAAAAGCCTTTGTTGCAAACTGAAAATGGTACAGTGTTCCATCTCAGCCTACTCCACAAGGCTGCCAAGCATAACACAAAGGCAAGTCCAAGACAATCTTATTTTACAATTTACTTGATCAAGAGATAGGAAAAGAAAAACAGTGATAGTTCACATAGGAATTGAAAACCAAGGGTTAAAAACAAATCATTTCAGTTAAAGGGTTTTGTGAAACAGCAGACGATTTGTAGTTTTATAGTATACTCTAGACTAGAGCACTTATATAAACTTAGTTTGCTATTCATTTGTAAATATATCATCGTCACAGCCTGAACCTCTGAAAACAGGGATCGGATCTACAGTGCCTTCGGAAAGTATTCAGATCCATTATGCTAAAATTGATTATTTATTTTATTTATACACACAATACCCCATAATGACAAAACGAAAACAGGTTTCAGAATTTTTGCTAATTAAAAAAAAATTGCATAAGTATTCAGCCCCTTTGCTATGAGACTCGAAATTGAGCTCAGGTGCATCCTGTTTCCATTGATCATCCTTTCTACAATTTGATTGGTGGTAAATTCAATTGATTGGACATGATTTGGAATGGCACACAACTGTCTATATAAGGACCCACAGTTGACAGTGCATGTCAGAACAAAATAGAGCTGGCCGCCCAGCCAAACTGAGCAATCGGAGGAGAAGGGCCTTGGTCAGGGAGGTGACCAAGAACCCAATGGTCACTCTGTCAGAGCTCCAGAGTTACTCTGTGGAGATGGAAGAACCTTCCAGAAAGAGAACCATCTCTGTAGCACTCCACCAATCACACCTTTATGGCAGTGGCCAGACGGAAGCCATTCCTCAGTAAAAGGCAGCCAGCTGGGAGCCAGCTGAGAGTTTGCCAAAAGGCACCTAAAGGACTCTCAGACCATGAGAAACAAGATACTCTGGTCTGATGAAACCAAGATTGAACTCTTTGGCCTGAATGCCAAGCATCACGTCTGGAGGAAACCTGTCACCATCCCTACGGGGACGCAGGGTGGTGGCAGTATCATGCTCTGGGGATGTTTTTCAGCGGCAGGGACTGGGAGACTAGTCAGGATCGAGGCAAAGATGAACAGAGTAAAGTACAGAGAGAGAGATCCTTCATGAAAACCTGCTCCAGAGCGCTCAGGACCTCAGACTGGGGACGAAGGTTCACCTTCCAACAGGACAACAACCCTAAGCACACAGCCAAGACAATGCAGGAGTGGCTTCAGGACAAGCCTCTGAATTTCCAACTAGAGCCCAGACTTGAACCCGACCGAACAACTCTGGAGAGACCTGAAAATAACTGTGCAGCCACGCTCCCCATTCAGCACTGTAAACTTTGAAGAGACACTGGTTGCAGTTTCCGGAATTTCTCCAGTTTCCTTCTCTGTCAAACCCAATAGCAGGCTCAGAAAGCTCTCTCACTGCAACCTCCTTGACATCATCCACACTAACCAGGTTTCCATTCAACCATTTCATCGGGATTAATTACCTAAAGCATCAAAAAAGTCACGACCAGGCTGATGGAAACAGGAAATGCTGGTACATATTTATAAATGCCGACAGACATTGTTTGTTCGACATGGAGTGATCTTTTTGTGTCTCTAAAATTAATTAGGTGGCGGTGGAAAATATTGCTAATAACCATCATTTTTTTGTCAATTTGTACGTGTAGTGAGTGTTGTGTAGTCCTCCCACTACGTCTCGGGAAAGCATGCAGTTTATTAGGCTACAGATGAAATTAATTATTAACTTCACAGGGTGGTGAAAGTGCACACACAAAGGAGTTTGACGCTCCTTTCCAATAAATATCGAGGGTCTTATTCTGGTGACATGATGATAGATGATTGGCTGCCGTTTGACAACTAAAAATAATCTCACTTATCCATAATAATCTCATCATGTAGGTAGCCTACCCACACTGTATCTGCCAGCTGTTGGCAAGAGCGCAGGTGCCAAGACCAGAGTGGGCACATTTGTGACAAAACCATCACTAGAGTTGAAAATGCGATGGAAACCCATTTAACTTGTATTTTTTTATTCAGTACATGGGAATTTAACCGCAAAAGTTATTTGTATGTGCACTACATCATCACGCACAGACTTTAATCTGCAATACATTTGATGGTGTAAAAATGTTGCCATTTGGATGGAAACCTAGCTACAGTCAGCCTCACTTAAAGCTTGAGTATTCCTGATGCTTTAGAAAAGCCAGGCACAGGATAGTATTCTGCACCCACACAATCTATCTTAACATTACCATACATTATTACCTGCCCTGAGGGACACAGCTGGATGGATCATTCACTATGCCCACTCAAACATCCTCACTGTGCACCTGATTTTACTTTATAGATTATGACAGCTCTACTTAGTCACACGTATACATTTCAAGTTTTCACATTCACGCACATAGGATTTTGCTTTTGGGTTATTTCGTCATTTTTACTCCCATTCCTAGAGGAGACACCCACACGTACTGTATATGTGTAAAGGCTGAAAGCGCATCATTAGAAGCTTAAGCAAATAAATTCACTAGCACATATCGCCCACACAAACACATCCAGTAATTGTACACTCCTTCAAGCTTTAGATCATACAACACATTTTACCTCACTTACTCTCTCTACATAGCTACTACAGGGGATTTCCATGTAAAAAGCTCCATGAGCACTAACATGTGAAGAAGTTCATAAGAGCACATCAAATTTGGGGTCAAATGAAAGCTAAGAGTCTATATTCTTGAGAAGTGCAGCTATATACTGTAGGCTATATAGTTATACAGTGCCACTTGACTTATTCATAATTTTGTTGTGTTACAGCCTGAATTCAAAATGTATTAAAACATATTTTTTTCACTCATTTACACACAATACCCATACTAACAAAGAGAAAACATGTTTTTAGAAAATGTTACAAATTAAATGAAATACAGAAATATCAAATTTACATAAGTATTCACACTCCTGAGTCAATACATGTTAGAATCACCTTTGGCTGCAATTACAGCTGTGAGTCTTTCTCTTCTTCTTCTTTCTTTTCCAAACTCTTCAAGCTCTGTAAAGTTGGTTGTTGATCATTGCTAGACAGCCATTTTTAAGTCTTGTCATAGATTTTAAAGCCAATTTAAGTCAAAATTGTAACTAGGCCACTCAGGAACATTCAATGTCGTCTTGGTAAGCAACTCCAATGTGTATATTTGGCCTTGTGTTTTAGGTTATTGTCCTGCTGAAAGGTACATTGTCTCCCAGTGTCTGTCTAGGATTTTGCTTGTGCTGAGCTCTATTCCGTTTCTTTTTATCCCCCTCAAAAAAAAACTCCCTGGTCCTTTCCAATGAAAGCATACCCATAACATGATGCAGACACCACCATGCTTGAAAATATGTAGAGTGGTAACTCATTGATGTGTTGTGTTGGATTTGCCCCAAACATAATGCTTCGTATTCAGGACATAAAGTTCATTTATTATTGGAAACAGGATGCATGTTTTGAAATATTTAAATTCTGTACAGGCTTCCTTCTTTTCACTCTGTCATTTAGGTTTGTATTGTGGAGAAACTGGGCCGTCATTGTAAGTAGGGCGTCATTGTAAATAAGAATTTGTTCTTAACCGACTTGCCTAGTTAAATAAATGTTCAATAAAAAATAATACATCTACAATGTTTTTGATCCATCCTCAGTTTTCTCCTATCACAGCCATTAAACTCTGTAACTGTTTTAAAGTCACCATTGATCTCATGGTGAAATCCTTCCTCTCCGGCAACTGAGTTTGTTAAGGATACCTGTATCTTTGTAGTGACTGGGTATATTGATAATCCCTCCAAAATGTAATTAATAACTTCACCATGCTCAAAGGGTTATTCAATGTTTGCTTTTTTTTTACCCATCTACCAATAGGTGCCCTTATTTGCGAGACACTGGAAAACCTGCCTGGTCGTTGTGGTTGAATATGTGTTTGAAATTCACTGCTCGACCGAGGGACCTTAATTGTATGTGTGGGGTACAGAGATGAAGCAATCATTAAAAAATAATGTTAAACACTATTAGTGCAACTTCTTATGTTACTTGTTAAGCAAGTTTTTGCTCCTGAACTTATTTAGGCTTTCCATAACAAAGGGTTTGAATACTTACTGACTCAAGACATTTCAGCTTAACATTTTTTATTAATTTGTAAATATTTCTAAAAACACAATTATTCTCCCTCCCTCAGCCCGCTCACCCACTGAGCACCGGACTTCCAAAAGTAGTTGAAATTTGGTCAGTCCAAATCTGAACCAATCAAAGACGTCTGTTTCACAAGATTGGACAGCACAGTAAAGTAGAGATCAGTACAAAACAGTACAGTAGAGTTTAGCACAGTAAAGGACAGTAGAGTATAAGTCAGTACAATACAGTAATGTAGAGTAGAGTTTAGTAGAGTACACTAAAGTAGAGTACAGTAAAATTTACTGAACTCTACTCTACCATGCCGTACTGTACTCTACTGTGCTGTACTGTGATGTCTAAACTTGTGAAACAGAGACATCTATGATTAGTACCAAGTTTGGTCTTGTTTGAGGGTTGGAGCTCATTAGAATAATAGCCAGTGTCTACCTTTGTGTACCTATTCAGCATACATCACCATGAAGAGAATGACTTTCATAATTCTGCATTTCTGTATAGTACAGATTAGGGACCCATGATGTCATTCTGTTACTATCGTCCTGTTACCAGGTGTTAATCCACTTCACTTATTATATAACCAAAAGAGATTTCATATCATAGCTGACACCCCATTCTTTCTGCAGACATCTTTAAATCTTAATTCAGAGTAGATATTTAACTGTTTTTTGTAAAACGTGGTCAAATAAACTGTGGAACATTTTACCGTCCTTTTGTTGCCAAAATTTACTTGTGCACTGTTCTTCGGGTAAATGTGTTTTTGAAAATGTAACTTTGCAATCAAGGCTTTTTGTTTGTCATACTTTTAAAGTGAAAATGTGAGTCTCAGCGTCATTTTGTTACCGTGGAATTGCCCTACAGTAAAACACTGACTAAATAAGTGGGTCATGCTTGTCACCTGCTTTGGCACGATCAAGTCAAATGAGACTTTCCCATTCATTCTGACAGAAGAGGAAAGCTGTCCAGAACTTTTCTGAATGATTCAGTGAGTGGTTCTATCTACAACATCTGTGCTATGTTAGACAGCTGTTGAGTTTCATCGAGATTGCTTGGAGAAAGACAGTCCAAGGTCGCCAAGGTACACAAACAGCACTTTGAAGTGACAGAGTCTCTGGAACAGAGTGTCAACATTCTTAGTGCAGCACGCTAACCCTTCACTTCATAGTATGACAAAATGAAGACTATGTTACCCTTGGCTCCTGAGAGACAGGGAATTTCTCAAGTCAGTTGTGGACACATCATTCAGGCTTGTGGGGCTATTCTATCCAAGCTATAAGCCACTCCTGTAATATTTTTCAAGGTGAAGCCTACCCCACACCAGTGCCCAGATAAGGGAGGTTAACTTCAGGACATTAACTATTCTGTTCAAGTTCCACGATCCACTGTGGAATGCCTCCAGTCGATTTACTAAAAATCTATCCAGACCATAATATGCATTCTTTGATAATAATGTATACCTTATAAAAGGGAGGACAGGTCCAAACTGGTGACCATAAGGCCACAATAACATCTGGGATATAGGACTATAGTGTGGAGGAGAATTACACCAGACGGTCAGACACTGAAGAGAATAACATAATGACACCAATAAAATACCAAAACCTCGGTCACAAAATATTTTGGGGGTTTTCCATGTCAAACATTCCAGCCTGGTTATTAGGTTATCCAATAAATGGACAGCTAATGTCTTAAGCAGTTGCTATGTCTTTTGTGATGAAGTCTAAAATACATGTCCGTTTCTGTCTGAGAGCTGAATGTCTTCTCTGAGGCTTATGTAGGCACAATAACAGAATTCACCAAGGAATAGCAGTCACTTATAGATAACTATAAGCAAGATGGAGATAGATGTCCTTTTCCTAACTCCTATCGAAACACGTTGACATAGAATGTTCATGTGTCATACAGTGCCTTCGGAAAGTATTCAGACCCCTTGACTTTTTCCACATTTTGTTAGGTTACATCAGTCTACACACAATGCACCATAATGATAAGTAAAAACAGTTTTTTTTATGTTATCAAATATCACATTTACATAAGTATTCAGACCCTTTACTCAGTACTTTGTTGAAGCACCTTTGGCAGCGATTACAGCCTTGAGTCTTCTTGGGTATGACGCTACAAGCTTGGCACACCTGTATTTGGGGAGTTTCTCCCATTCTTCTCTGCAGCTATTTTCAGGTCTCTCCAGAGATGTTCGATCGGGTTCAAGTCTGGGCTCTGGCAAGGACATTCAGAGACATGTCCCGAAGCCACTCCTGCGTTGTCTTGGCTGGTTGCTTAGAGTCGTTGTCCTGTTAGAAGGTGAACCTTCGCCCCAGTCTGAGGTCCTGAGCCCTCTTGAGCAGGTTTTCATCAAGGATCTTTCTGTAGCCTGCAGAAATGTTTTGGTACCCAGATCTATGCCTCGACACAATCCAGTCTCTGAGCTCTACGGACAATGGCTTGGTTCTTGCTCTGGCATGCACTGTCAACTGTGGGACAGGTGTGTCTTTCCAAATCTTTCCAAATCATGTCCAATCAATTGAATATATCACAGGTGGACTCAAATCAAGTTGTAGAAACATCTCAAGGATTATCACTGGAAACAGGATGCACCTGAGCTCAACTTCGAAACTCATAGCAAAGGGTCTGAATACTTATGTAAATAAGGTATCTGTTTTTTTATTTTTAATACATTTACAAAAATGTCTAAAAACCTGTTTACGCTTTGTCATTTTGGGGTATTCTGTGTAGATACTGAGGATTTTTTTATTTTATTTAATCCATTATAGAATAAGGTGGTAATGTAACAAAATGTGGAAAAAGTCAAGGTGTCTTTATACTTTCTGAAGAAAATCTGATAGCGGGATAATGTTTAAACTGTTTTTATTTACGAGCCAATAATTGTGTCAAACTACACTCATACACATGATTCTTAACAGGCATCATCTCAAACACTAAGAGTGATTAGGAATTGTGTCTGGGCGACTGGGCGGGCAGTCCTTCAGTGACCTAGTATGCCTCTGCATGGTGATTATTCCCTCTCCACAGCTCCCATGGTGATCCCATGGTGCTGGCGTCAAGGGACTGATAACAACCTCCCTTTGTGGCCCTGCAGAGTCAAACCAGAGCCTGGCTGGAATCAAGTCAGTCATTCACTGGCTTCCGGACACCTCTGCAATGTCATGTGCCGTAAAAGAATGTCAGACACAGCGCACTGACTGTCCCTGCTGAGAGGGGAGAAGGGAGGGGGTGTGTGCCCATGCCTTTGGAAACGCAGGTAATCCTAAGTACATCCAACAGCCAATAAAAGAAAGTGCACACTTCTCAATAGTTCCAGAGGCCAATCATTGGAAGTGATTGCAGTGCAGTATTGTCACTCTGAAAATGACATCATTGACCAGACAAACTCTGCTGCAGTATTTGCCTTTGGTGATAAAATTACAAAATCTATTAAAGTCTTTCTGGACAATATAAACATCAAATTGCACAACACCCTCATTGAATACATTGATTCATTCATTCCCTCTGCTAATAAACTGAAATATGGAGACTGATTTTCCACTCCCCCCCTCCTCCCTTCTTCATATGAGGATTCCAAGAGATGAGAACATGTGGCAGTGAGACAGTGAGAGTGCAGCGAGGGCCACAGTGGGACCAGTGGAGTGGAATCGAGGGGGCCACACGTCATCACCTCATTAGACTGAGGGAGCCTACAGGGCCGTGTCTAATGATCCAGTGAATATGGGATGCGTGTTGGAGCCGTGATAAACCTACTCAAGGGAGTTCTCTGGCATGCCAAATATGACGAGTGGGTCTGTTTTTTAAAATAGCTGGGTATCTACATACGTACTTCAATGGATGGTGCCCAGATTATTATAATATCTTCAGTCTAGCCAGCCCAACTGTGACAGTCAGCCTGGAGAAGCCTCTTAACCAACCAAGGCTACGGTCTTACCGACCTAAGTAGAGGGAGATTCTCACCTGACGAGTGCTCAGCCAATCATATGAACCCAAAGTGTGTTACCATTAATAAAATATGTTGATGTTAGTGTGTTTGTGCAAATCAGATGAATGCACAGAAAGTATTTGGTTGTGCCGGTCTCCATCGTGTTCATTCGTGTTCAGTTCAGATAGCACTCATGTTGGTCAACAGCACTAGCAATATTACAGTAGTCTCCTGGTAAATACACTCCTGTTTTGTGGATGAATTATGAATAAAGGCCTGAGTGTATGTGGGGGTGGGGATGTGTGCGCCTCTCATGATCAATAGCAAGCGTGCACTGAGGAAAACCGCTCTCTGACCTCCCTTCGTCCGTAGTAACACAGTAGGCTTTATTCAGAGGAAGAGAGATGTCACACTATTGGGTCAGCCACAGCCTCTAGCCACAGCTTACTGGGCTTCAATGTGGAGGTGATGGTAGAGGAAAACCCTTCTCATAAACAGCAATAGTGAAATAAATGAACTATTTTCCTTTTCCATGAATAAAATGGGTTTCATCAACACTGACCTAAGGACAGCAAGTGACTATAACAGGCAGAAATACATTGGCATATAGATTTTATTTGTACAGCAGTATCAAATCAGTACTTTCCAAACCATAGCAGTTATTTTCAGTACCATTATCAAATCTGATGGGCATGTTGGTACCTCGTGTGCATGTTCATGAGGGCAGAAATAGTCTACCACATTTAAATAGACTTTCTGGAAGATTAGCATACTTTTTAGCCAGTAGTTCTCAAAGTAGAGGTCAAGAGCCAAAATGGGCCCCCGCAAATTGCTTACTACATCATGTATGTGCAGATATGTGCAATAAGTGATTGCTCTCTCTCTCTCTCTGCTGTGTTACTGAGCTGTTGGGCTACCTCATGGGATAATGCTTGCGAGATCTGGGCCAGCTTTATTATTTCATTGTGCAACTTTTCAATGTGCATCTTGCTAGCTGTCACCAGAGAGGAAGAGGTGAAGCGAGAGGTTTTACTCTGTCCAAAATCTGTCCACAAAAATAAGACCATGAAGTGAGGAATTTTTGTATGGAAGTCAATGAGAGATTGTCAAATTTGGGCAACACATTTTGTATGGCAAATTTTCTACATGGCGCTTATTTTATTGAATAGAAGTTTTGTAATGGTTAGGTTGTTACAAATTCTTCTTTAAGCAATAACTTTTTTCTTGCCACTCTTCTGTAAAGCCCAGCTCTGTGGAGTGTACAGCTTAAAGTGGTCCTATGGAGAGATACTCCAATCTCCGCTGTGGAGCTTATTCTTTACATTTTTTAATAATGGATTTAATGGTGCTCCGTGGGATGTTCAAAGTTTCTGATATTTTTTTTATAACCCAACCCTGATCTGTACTTCTCCACAACTTTGTCCCTGACCTATTTGGAGAGTTCCTTGGGCTTCATCGTGCCGCTTGCTTGGTGGTGCCCCTCGCTTAGTGGTGTTGCAGACTCTGGGGCCTTTCAGAACAGGTGTATATATACTGAGATCATGTGACAGATCATGTGACGCTTAGATTGCACACAAGTGGACTTTATTTACTTTACTGAAGGTAATTGGTTGCACCAGATCTTATTTACGGGCTTCATAGCAAAGCAAAGGGGGTGAATACATATACATGCACCACCTTTGCATTTAAAAAAAAAAAAGAATTTTACTTCAACAATTTGGACTATTTTGTGTATGTCCATTACATGAAATCCAAATAAAAATTAAATTAAATTACAGGTTGTAATGCAACAAAATAGGAAAAATGCCAAGTGGGATGAATACTTTGCAAGGTACTGTATCTGCCCTCTCATTGGCTAGAATGGTGCCACCTGATCTCGCTTCCTCCCTTCAATCTTTGAAAAATTATTTCCATTGTTAGAGCAGTCACTTGACTATCTTTTCAATATAATAAATAATCTTTGCTGTCACTCAAAATGGTGAGGGCCTGAAGTTTATTGGCTGGAACTCGAATTGCTAGAGGGCTGGCACATGTGGGCCAAGCTTGCAGTACTCAAAATGGCGCCACCCAGCTTCCAGAAAACAGTTGCTTTCAAACTAGGGATTTCATGGGTAATTGAGGTAAAACAGTATTTCTGCTCATAGATTATGCATGTATGAAGTACACGTTGACACATCCAGCCCAAACCGAGAGGTTTATAAAATACTTGTGTAGCTGCCAAAGTTCCGGGAAAGTCTCTTTAATCAGAAAGGATGCCAATATATTGATGCACCCCTATTGAAAGCCAAAAACTACATAACCCTAGCCAGCGCACAGGCAGAAACAGTGCATATTCCAGGCACACAATGGTCTGGATACCATTACTCTCCCACCCACTCTCCTCTCAGAGTACAAACACTCAAACGTTAACTCCCTCAATCCCTGTTGCCAAAAATCTCTTCTCCCTCTGTCCCAAAAACAGCCACTCCTCTCCATGCATGGGTGGGGGACAGGGAGGGGGGGTGGGAGGCTGGCGGCGGGCCACAGGCTTTAGGGATTGAGGGTCTCTGAAGCCAGAGCCTAAATAATATAACCAGACAGTTTTGATCTGTGCTTAGAGGGCAAAGTCATTAACGGTTAATGTCCACAGGCGCAGCTGAGAGGAGAATAGAGGAAGGGTAAGAGGACAGAGAATGCCAAGCAAACAAAAGAGAAGGATATGATATCTCCCTTATGCTATACTTCTGCTCCCTGCTAGCTGTTTGACAAGCAAGGTGTCTACAGCACTAGTCAGTATCAAAGCATACCTTAGTAAAACCTCCCACCCAGGAGTCCGTTTAGGTGGTGTAGCAGAAGGGAGAAAGAGAAGGAAGCTCGGGGCGGGCACTCCTCCAGCCCACCAGCACCGCTCACATTTCTCAACACTTGACGACAACGTATTTTTGTGGATCTCGGCCACTTTCATGTTACGCCTGGTATGCCATTAACCCAGGTTTAACAAATGAGAGGATAATCCCCTCACAGACAAACCTCGTGGTACAGTAAATAAACCAGGCATTAAAAGCGACCAGTCTTCCAGTTGGCTTCTGGTCCGATATCAGGCAAGATGAACAGCTGGGTAACTTTCACACCACTGAGCCGGGTAACTGAGACTTTGCCAAATGCACTGTGGATATTTCATTTCAGAAGAGCGCTTCCCTGTCCTGAATAATAAAAGTCCTGTTTAAAGAAGCCGATGCCAAATATGTTAAATTGAAGAACAAGGTTACATACAGCACAAAAATATATATCAGTTCTTTGTCTGATCAAAGAAAGGAAATGTTCTATCGCAGTTCCCTGGTCAAATTTAGACCATTTTAAAAGCAATGAAGGCCTGGACAAAATCACTAGTGAAAGAGATCCGACATGAAGAAACCAAGATGACCCTCACATCCCTCCAGCCAGGTAACGCAGGCAGATCTAGTTGAAGTTTCCCAGATATACACATTTGCACAAATCTGATAGAGAATTAGTCCTCAAAATAATTCCCTTTCCCCTGCACAGGAGAATAGAACCATTGACAGTTTTGCGCTTTACAGATGGCTCGATTCACAGCACAGACGCTTCAACTGTGAACAACACATTTCACAAGGTTGTGCAGCATAGCCTGAATTCAATTCATTGCTGCTCATGGGCTTGGACTGAAAAAAGTACATTACATAAAACTATAATTTGGGAGAAAATAAGGCCCAAGAGAAATAAGACTGATGACCCAAGGCATCTCTCCTTTGGTACAGTCCTTCAGTTCAGCAGAGGAATGCCAAAACACAGGGCCGAAGTCAGAATGGCAACTACGAACAACAATAGCGATAGCATGATGTCAATGATATAAAGAGTAGTAAAAAACATAGAAATACTGTTTGTACAGCTTAAACTACTGGTGTCTAGCCTTAATAACAAACAAGAATCCAAGCCAAACTGTAACAGAGAGTGTTGAGTACTAGGGAGAGGCAGAATTATGCAGTAATCAAAATCATACATCAACTAATCTCAAATGAACAAGGCATCCAGACAGTTCAGCCCATACAGACCCAGAGGACTGGAGCCCTGCCCAGCATTTTATGTCAAATATGTCACCATGGAAACCCTTATAAGCACTTTGGCTGTCCTTGGGGACTAGCCAAGCCCGCCATACACAACTTCCAAAGTGGGGCGGACATTTTGTGGTTAATGGGAGTAAGGGCCAGTGATGGGACGTTTAAATGGAGGATTTAGGATGGGCGGTCTTGTTTTGAATATCCTCTTTTTTTCCCAGCTTAACGTTGTAGCTTAGCCCCACGCACACAGCAAGAGGATGTCCACAATGTAAATAAACAGTGAACCCTCCTCAGCAAAATACACTTCACACATAAATCCGGTCTCTGATAGCACACGGAAGGGCTCAGCGCATTGCATAATGGGCTGCTGAATGTTCATGTGGAAAGTGAAAACACGTTTACAGGAAGCTCCTAATGATCATCTGAATTGTGTTTGGGATCTTGGCTGCTTCATCTGGCTCCACTGAGGCGGAACAGTGCACCACGCTGAACGGGAGCTTTGCTGAGAGACCGGTTGGGACAGGAGCAAGGGAAAGGACTCCTGGGAGCTATATCTGGGGAGAGAAATCATGTTGTGTTGAAGCTACAAGTCTGTCTAAACTCTTTGTAAACCACAAACTGTCAGCAATTCTATCCATAACAATTAAAAATACAGTTATTAATGCTACTTATTAATGCTACAGTCACTGAAATAACACTCGTTGTCTTGCATGGAAAAGGGATTCTTCAAATTTCTCACCACTGCAAATTTCCATTCCTCTTAGATGGGCAAGAAGCACTTGAAACAAATAGGGTCAAGAGGACCTTTCAGAGCTCAAGATCTCTTATCTCCCTCCCCACCTACAGTGCCTTGCGAAAGTATTCGGCCCCCTTGAACTTTGCAACCTTTTGCCACATTTCAGGCTTCAAACATAAAGATATAAAACTGTATTTTTTTGTGAAGAATCAACAACAAGTGGGACACAATCATGAAGTGGAACGACATTTATTGGATATTTAAAACTTTTTTAACAAATCAAAAACTGAAAAATTGGGCGTGCAAAATTATTCAGCCCCTTTACTTTCAGTGCAGCAAACTCTCTCCAGAAGTTCAGTGAGGATCTCTGAATGATCCAATGTTGACCTAAATGACTAATGATGATAAATACAATCCACCTGTGTGTAATCAAGTCTCCGTATAAATGCACCTGCACTGTGATAGTCTCAGAGGTCCGTTAAAAGCGCAGAGATCATCATGAAGAACAAGGAACACACCAGGCAGGTCCGAGATACTGTTGTGAAGAAGTTTAAAGCCGGATTTGGATACAAAAAGATTTCCCAAGCTTTAAACATCCCAAGGAGCACTGTGCAAGCGATAATATTGAAATGGAAGGAGTATCAGACCACTACAAATCTACCAAGACCTGGCCGTCCCTCTAAACTTTCAGCTCATACAAGGAGAAGACTGATCAGAGATGCAGCCAAGAGGCCCATGATCACTCTGGATGAACTGCAGAGATCTACAGCTGAGGTGGGAGACTCTGTCCATAGGACAACAATCAGTCGTATATTGCACAAATCTGGCCTTTATGGAAGAGTGGCAAGAAGAAAGACATTTCTTAAAGATATCCATAAAAAGTGTTGTTTAAAGTTTGCCACAAGCCACCTGGGAGACACACCAAACATGTGGAAGAAGGTGCTCTGGTCAGATGAAACCAAAATTGAACTTTTTGGCAACAATGCAAAACGTTATGTTTGGCGTAAAAGCAACACCCTGAACACACCATCCCCACTGTCAAACATGGTGGTGGCAGCATCATGGTTTGGGCCTGCTTTTCTTCAGCAGGGACAGGGAAGATGGTATGTGGTGATGATGGTAAATCTGATATGGATGCACCAAGACATCCTAAACATAAGTCAACATATAGCAGGACAACCCAGCCAACAATTAACTACATGCAGGCTTGCAAGTCAAGGTTGACAAATGTTCACATGTGGAATCACAGGTAGAGAGAGTGTCTCCCCTTTCATCTTTTGGTTTCTTATTAGCACTCATAACACTTACTCACTTTCTCCATAAACCACAAGTCCTACCTTTTGGGAAAACATAAATATTTATCTACAGTGCTTAACCTCAGCTGACTTTGACCGGCCACTGGGAGACCATATTTCGGATTAGACCTCAGGTTTTAATAACACTCCCACGCTGCATCTATCTAGCAGTTCTCTCTGTCTTGATTACATTTTCTTGGCTTTTGAAGCTTATCTCAGACATTTGCACTGCAGACAGCACAGGTTGTTCACATCTCAGACCAGGGTGGGACAGTATTGGTGCACAGCCAAGGAAAGGGGAGGAGGAACAAGATCCCTGAGACTCTACACAAGTTATTTGTAGCCATCTATTAGTAATATATTTCTTCTGTGTTCAAATGTAGGCTGTTACTGGTCAGCAGGTATCTGAATACTGCAGGGTACCGATTATTTTATTAATATTTGTTTATACAGATGGAAAATGGGCTCAAGAAAATAGTTTTTTCTCCGTAAAAGAATCATGTCAGAAATTATCAAAGGTGTTTAGTATATAAGGACTTATTTTTTTACCTTTACAAGGCAAGTCAGTTAAGAACAAATTCTAATTTTCAGATTTGTACCTTGTCAGCTTGGGGGTTTGAACTTGCAACTTTCCGGTTACTAGTCCAACGCTCTAACCAGTAGGCTACCCTGCCACCCCTATACACTATACAAAACATTAACAACACCTGCTCTTTCCATGACACAGACTGACCTGGTGAATCCAGGTGAAGCTATGATCCCTTATTGATGTCACTTGTTAAATCCACTTCAATCAGTGTAGATGAAAGGGAGGAAACAGGTTATAGAAGGATTATTATGCCTTGAGACAACTGAGACATGGATTGTGTATGTGTGCCATTTACAGGACAAAATATTGAAGTGTCTTTGAACGGGGTATGGTAGTAGGTGCCAAGAACTGCAATTGGATTTTTCCCACTCAACAGTTTTCCATGTGTATCAAGAATGGTCCATCACCCAAAGGACATCCAGCCAACTTGACACAACTGTGGGAAGCATTGGACACTGGTGCATGCCTCGACTAATCAAGGGGGGGGGGTCCTAATGTTTGGTATGCTCAGGGTATAAAGTACACTTTTGGCAGCACCAGTGGGAGCCAACGCATTCCGAAATTCCTCCAATCCCCTGCCATATCTGTTATATTTCCACAATGGATTTACACAGGCTTTCTGCAGCACGTCTCCCATTTCATTACCACCTTCCGCAGCTACGTACAGAGCAGAGAACAGGAAGAACACTCCCCTGAACTCCACCCTCCCTACAGTATGTGCTGTAACTCCTCCATAAATCTAGGAGGGTCATAGCTGAGCACTGAGTAGGTGCATGCACACACTCCAGCATCCTCAGTTTCTTCCATCAGTGAAGCCCTAGGCAGATCGACCGTCGGCACGCAAAGCTCCGGACAGATGATTCCATCACATCCATCACATCCATCACCCCCCCCCCCTCCCCAGTGCATTGTGGAATGTCATATTACTCTATTCAGATTATATACGTGAGTCTCTGGGCATGCTCACATCGCTCTGTTATTAGAGCAGAGCTGCACGGGAACTAAGCTGGGTTATCCAGTGGTCAGTATCCAGCATCACAGTGGAAACCAAGACCATGAAACGGCTAGTCCTTGGGAATCCCCAGTTCTCCTTACTCTCAGCTCTGATGTCAATCTCCTGCTGTGACATTATTGTCAGGTCAGCCAATCAAACAATCCCCCCTATCTCCTGGGCAATCAATTCTGGGTGGCCACTGTGAGCCATGTGGCTGAATGATGTGTACAAGGACACTCTCTGAGGGGTTTTGCCAGTGGCCCCCACTTTTTTCCCAACATGCCAAGTGTATCTTTGGGAAAATAATACTCCAGGGGAAAATCTCCTCAATACTCCCCCTGCATAGCTCATCCCCCAACCCCCCAAATCCCACAGAGCCCCCAGCCTTTGTAAAAAAAAAAGTTGAACTCTCACCAGGCACACAATCATCCACAAACACAGGCACATTGAAAAACAAGCACACAGATCTCCTAACAAACACGTCATATGAAGGAGTATCTGGATGCAGTAGGATATTACAGTACAATATTCTTTTGGAAAAGCTTCTGCCATTATGCTGGTTAACATATGCAGTTGTTCCAGGGACCTCTAGCCCTAAGGCTGTAGAGGAGACAGGGCTTTACAGGACCCAGACAGCCTGTGTGTTGAGGCCATCAGCTGCTTTGTCATTATAACAGTATATTATTGACAATGGCGAGGCCCAACAAGTACTTGGCTGATCCTGATCCTCCTCCTAAGGGTGAGACTGGCACAACTTCAAAGCTCACAACGACAAGTACACACATCACACACACACACACACACACACACACACACACACACACACACACACACACACACACACACACACACACACTACAGGGGGACTAGGCTCTGAGGGGAACAGGTCAATTAGAGCAAATCTCAGCATGACTCCTTGATAGTAAACAGTTTTTCTAACCCCTGAAAGACAAAGGTTAACTCACAATGCTTCAAACCACAGCAAGGGACAGATAGTAGCGAAAGGTTGAACTGACCCAAGATGACTTAATTAACAGCCAGCAAGACAGAGACATTCACATACAGTTACTGTGAATAAAGGAGAAGAAAAGGCAGATAAAAAGGGAAAGGAACAACCCCAGTCCAGCTGCAGCAGAGTTTAAGACCCTCGCCTTATCGCAGGGGGACGTCTAATCGCTCATTTCCGTAGATTCATTCTGGGGCTCCGCCTGTACAGCTAATATCCACAACAACCTCCTGAAGCTCCTCTATCTACAGTGCAAGAAAAAGTATGTGAACCATTTGGAAATACCTGGATTTCTGAATAAATTGGTCATAAAATTTGATCTGATCTTCATCTAGGTCACAACAAAAGACAAACACAGTCTGCTTAAACTAATAACACACAAACAATTATACATTTTGATGTCTTTATTGAACACAACGTGTAAACATTCACAGTGCAGTGTGGGAAAGGTATGTGAATCTTTGGATTTAATGAATGGTTGACCCTCCTTTGGCAGCAATAACCTCAACCAAATATTTTCTGTAGTTCCGGATCAAACCTGCACAACGGTCAGGAGGAATTTTGGACCATTCTTCTTTACAAAAACAGTTTCAGTTCAGCAGTATTTTTGGGATGTCTGGTGTGAACTGTTCTCTTGAGGTCATGCCACAGTCTCAATAGGGTTGAGGTCAGGACTCTGACTGGGCCACTCCAGAAGGCATATTTTCTTCTGTTGAAGCCATTCTGTTGTTGATTTACTTCTGTGTTTTGGGTCATTGTCCTGTTACATCACCCAACTTCTGTTGAGCTTCAATTGGCGGACAGATAGCCTAACATTCTCCTGCAAAATGTCTTGATAAATGGAATTTTCCGTTGATGATAGCAAGCTGTCCAGGCCTTGAGGCAGTAAAGCAGCCTCAAATCATGATGCTCCCTCCACCATACTTTACAGTTGGGTTTTGATGTTGGTGTGCTGTACCTTTTTTTCTCCACACAAATTGTTGTGTTTTTGTTCCAAACAACTCAACTGCAGTTTCATCTGTCCACAGAATATTTTGCCAGTAGCGCTGTGGAATATCCAGGTACAATTTGCAAACTTCAGACGTTCAGCAATGTTTTTTTTGGGACAGCAGTAGCTTCTTCCGTGTCCGTGGTGTCCTCCTAGGAACACCATTCTTGTTTAGTGTTTTACGTATCGTAGACTCGTCAACAGAGATGTTAGCATGTTCCAGAGATTTCTGTAAGTCTTTAGCTGACACTCTAGGATTCTTCTTAACCTCATTGAGCATTCTGCTCTGTGCTCTGCAGTCATCTTTGCAGGACGGCCACTTGTAGGGAGAGTAGCAACAGTGCTGAACTTTCTCCATTTATAGACAATTTGTCATACCATCGATTGATGCACATCATTCCTTTTAGAGATACTTTTGTAACCCTTTTCAGCTTTATGCAAGTCAACAATTCTTCATCTTAGGTCTTCTGAGATCTCTTTTGTTCGAGGCATGGTTCAAATCAGGCAATGCTTCTTGTGAATAGCAAACTTTGTGAGTGTTTTTTATAGGACAAGGCAGCTCTAACCAACATCTCCAATCTCGCCTCGTTGATTGGACTCCAGGTTAGCTGACTCCTGACTCCATTTAGCTTTTGGAGAAGTCATTAGCCTTGGGGTTCACATACTTTTTCCAACTTACACAGTGAATGTTTAAATAATGTACTCAATATAGACAAGAAAATACAGTAATTTGTGTGTTATTAGCTTGAGCACACTATGTTTGTCTATTGTTGTGACTTAGATGAAGGTCAGATCAAATTTGATGACCAATTTATTTATGCAGCACTCCAGGTAATTCCAAAGGGTTCACATACTTTTTCTTGCCACTGTAAAAGAGGTACTGAGAAAGCACTGGGTTTCACATTGACTTTACCATTAACTCTTTCATGTCACCCTCTCTCAAAGCCTCTGAATTCAAAGCAGAGGGGTTTGGACTCTGTTTAAATGTAACTGTGTCGAAACATCTCATGAGCTCAAAAATGAAAAAGAAACAAACGTATATTGGTGCTTCATTTTCATCTCCTTATGTTGACATTATGTGGGGGTGTTTGCAGAATGATTCTTTAGAGATAGAACAGATTAACAAAGAGTGTATGTCTCCTTGGCTAGCGTTTTACTCCCACTCTATACCATTATCCCAGAGCTGTTACATGTGGGAGTTTGTAGGGTTTCAGCTAATGTTGTATGTAACAGACACGCCTTTGGCCATATGAAAATCAAATTAAAGTAATCCCAGTGAAGGTCATGTCGCATCTCTCTCTCTCCCCCTCTAAGCAAATCGTTCCCCATCAGCAAAAGGCAAAAGCCTGAAGGTTAACGCAAAACATTCACAACAAATAGGGCTGCCCAATTAAAGATGCATTCTCAAACGTTTGTATCATTTCTGCCAGTAGTTTTGAAAGTGGGGCTCATGAGCCAAAACAGCTACCCATTGTTTTGTGTACTACATCATCCATTTCGTGTGATATGTTACAAATCGAATTTGTGCAATATGTCATGAATTTTTTGTGCTTAATATCCCAGAGTGAGTGTTTAATCAAATTCATATAAAAATCGCAGCATTGACATGTGCAATATCGATATGGCATGCATTATTTTGAAACGCCACTCAGCCGTCTGTTTTTATAGTTTCCTCTGTCACTTCTCTCCTCTGGCCAGACACACCAAGCCTTGCCCTCTGTCTCTCAAGCAGCGCAGTTCCTCCTCCTTGCTGTAAGATTCAACAGAATGATGCTGTATTCCACTTTGCTTCTTAATATAAGGGCTGAATTCAATCAGTATCGCCAAAGTTCAGTGTTGTAGCGCGCTTGAAATTTAAAAGGTAATTTTCAATTGAGCCAACATATGCAGTGTTTGCCGTGAATGCAGTCTCTGCTAACACAGGAACATTGCCTTTAAATGTCAATCTGGCTACAAGACGCGGAACGTCGGCGATACGGCTTGAATCCTAGGCCTAGGGCCATGCATGGGCCCTTGGGTGTGCACACAAAATGTATTCACACAAACTTCCTGGGTCCATAAGTGAATACACATGACTGAGATGTTTTACATTCAGATCCAAACCCATTGAAAAATAGTAGCTGTTTTTAATTGAGCAGTAGAGACAAATTTGGCCCAGCACCAAGCTCCTGTCCAGCCACCGCCATCCAGTCAAACATCACACATTCCACAGCCCAGGCCTCTCTACACACTACCATTGCCCACCACATTCCAGAATGCCCACTGCAACACCATTATCTTCATTCAACTCCCTTTTGATTCCATACAACCCATAAATTACACACACACGCACGCACACACACACGCACGCGAACGCACACACACACACACACACACACACACACACACACACACACATACACTTCAACCGTAACAGTGATAATGCATAATCTTCCAACAGGTTGTTTAGAATAGATGACACCCAGGGCACAGCTGTAGTAAAGTCAGAGAACACAGACTGACCCAAGCTGAGGTCATCCCTGGACCCCTCATAACTCTCTGTGATTAGAACTTGAGGCAAAGCAAGATCAGCACTGGACATGTTTTACATGCCTCACTTAGGTTCTGGGTCCGGCACAGTGTAAATAAAAAGAGGAAAATGTCCTCTCTTGTGTGATAAAAAGGTGGTGGCGGCCTGGGAATTAAACTGCTGAAATGGATGCCAAAGAGCCTGATGTAAAGGGACAGGAGAAGAAAGGGAGGTAAAAGGTACAGAGGAAAAGACTATTGAGAACATTGAGAACGCTTTCAACCATTAATTTCGATCTCTCCATTTATACAGACAAGTCCACAAGAGGCGAGAGAGAGAGTCTCCATCGAATTAACTAAAAGGGCAGAAAAAAAGAGAGAAAAGGTGGAGGCGATGCTGAATACCTTCCCGGCTGAAACAGAGTGGTCTATATTTAGCCAGGGCTGTGCTGTTGGGCAAACGCACTAGTTCTCTGTCGCACTATTCCATTTCTTATCTGCTGGCAGCTTTCCAGCACATGCCTCCTTTCCCCTCCCCGATGGGGCTCGAACCCACTTACAGAATTGTGGATAGAGAGCCAGAGAGGATCCCACAAGGCAAGGTCATGCCAGTCTCCACAGCCATTCTCAACCAGAGGAGAGCACTCACCCTGGGCTGCACAGCACAGCTGACCAGGGGTCCCATAGATGGAGAGGATAGAGTGAGGCTATACAAGTCAGTCCAAACCCACTAATGGGGAAACCAAACCCACTCACAGGGAAATTCTGTGTTGGATTGACTTTATTAAAGGGGATATGTGGAGATGTACAGTGTAGAGGTCGACCGATTATGATTTTTCATGGCGATACTGATGCCGATTATTGGAGGATCGATAAAAAGCCGATACAGATTAATCTGCCAATTTTTTACATTTTATTTATTTGTAACAATGACAATTACAACAATACTGAATGAACACTTATTTTAACTTAATTTGTATTTATTTAATTAACTAGGCAAGTCAGTTAAGAACAAATTCTTATTTTCAATGACGGCCTAGGAACAGTGGGTTAACTGCCTGTTCAGGGGCAGAACGACAGATTTGTACCTTGTCAGCTTGGGGGTTTGAACTTGCAACCTTCCAGTTACTAGTCCAACACTCTAACCACTAGGCTACCCTGCCCCCCTATATAATATAATACATCAAAAAAATAAATGTAGCCTCAAATAAATAATGAAACATGTTCAATTTGGTTTAAATAATGCAAAAAAAAAGTGTTGGAGAAGAAATTAAAAGTGCAATATGTGCCATGTAAGAAAGCTAACGTCTAAGTTTCATATGAGAACATATGAAAGCTGGTGGTTCCTTTTAACATGAGTCTTCAATATTCCCAGGTAAGATGTTTTAGGTATTATAGGAATTATAGGACTATTTCTCTCTATACGATTTGTATTTCATAAACCTTTGACTACTGGATGTTCTTAAAGGCACTTTAGTATTGCCAGTGTAACAGTATAGCGTCCATCCCTCTCCTCGCCCCTACCTGGGCTCGAACCAGGAACACATCGACAACAGCCACCCTCGAAGCAGCGTTACCCATCACTCCACAAAAGCCGTGGCCCTTGCAGAGCAAGAGGAACAATCACTCCAAGTCTCAGAGTGAGTGACGTTTGAAACGCTATTAGCGCGCACCCCACTAACTAGCTAGCCATTTCACATCGGTTACACCAGCCTAATCTCGGGAGTTGACAGGCTTGAAGTCATAAACAGCGCAATTAAGCATTGCGAAGAGCTGCTGGCAAATGCACGAAAGTGCTGTTTGAATGAATGCTTACGAGCCTGCTGGTGCCTACCACCGCTCAGTCAGACTGCTCTATCAAATGATAGGCTTAGTTATAACATAATAACACACAGAAATATGAGCCGTAGGTCATTAATATGGTTGAATCCGGAAACTATCATTTCGAAATCAAGACGTTTTATTCTTTCAGTGAAATACAGAACCGTTCCGTATTTTATCTAACGGGTGGCATCCATAAGTCTAAATATTCCTGTTACATTGCACAACCATCAATGTTATGTCTGACTGCCCAAACTGTTGACTGCCCAAACTGTTGCATATACCCTGACTCTGCATGCAATGAACGCAAGAGAAGTTACACAATTTCACCTGGTTAATATTGCCTGCTAACCTGGATTTCTGTTAGCTAAATATGCAGGTTTAAAAATATATACTTGTGTATTGATTTTAAGAAAGGCATTGATGTTTATGGTTAGGTACACGTTGGAGCAACGACAGTTCTTTTTCGCGAATGCGCACCACATCGATTATATGCAACGCATGACACGCTAGATAAACTAGTAATATCATCAACCATAACTAGTGATTATGATTGATTGATTGTTTTTTATAAGATAAGTTTAATGCTAGCTAGCAACTTACTTTGGCTTTTTACTGCATTCGCGTAACAGGCAGGCTCCTCGTGGAGTGCAATGAGAGGCAGGTGGTTAGAGCGTTGGACTAGTTAACTGTAAGGTTGCAAGATTGAATCCCCGAGCTGACAAGGTAAAAATCAGTCGTTCTGCTGCTGAACAAGGCAGTTAACCCACCGTTCCTAGGCCGTCATTGAAAATAAGAATGTGTTCTTAACTGACTTGCCTAGTTAAATAAAGGTGTAAAAAAAAAAAAAATTTTTTTTTTTTAAATAAAAAATCGGCTAAATCGGCGTCCAAAAATACAGATTTCCGATTGTTATGAAAACTTGAAATTGGCCCTAATTAATCAGCCATTCCGATTAATCGGTCGACCTCTAGTACAGTGCATTCGGAAAGTATTCAGACCCCTTGACTTTTTCCACATTTTGTTACATTACAGCCTTATTCTAAAATAGATAAAGTCGTTTTTTCCCTCATCAATCAACACACAATACTGCATAATGACAAAGCAAAAACAAGTTTAGAGATTTTTGCAAATGTATTAAAAAAAAACCTGAAATGTCGCATAAACATAAGTATTTAAACCCTTTCCTCGGTACTTTGTTGAAGCGCCTTTGGCAGCAATTACAGCCCAGTCTTCTTGGGTATGACGCTACAAGCCTGGCAAACCTGATTTGGGGAATTTCTCCCATTCCTCTCTGCAGATCCTCTCAAGCTCTGTCAGATTGGATGGGGAGCGTTGCTGCACAGCTATTTGCAGGTCTCTCCAGGGATGTTCGATTGGGTTCAACTGTTGATCCACTCCTCTTCCATGGCCATGCGAGTGTTGCTGGATATTGGCGGGAAATGGAACACGCTGTCATACATGTTGATCTAGAGCATCCAAAACATGCTCAATGGGTGACATGTCTGGTGAGTATGCAGACATTTTCAGCCTGGATTATGGTAGAGAATTTCACATAAAATTATCTGGCGACAGCTCTAGTGGACAATCGTGCAGTCAGCAAGCCAATGGCACGTTAACCTCAAAACTTGAGACATCAGTGCCATTGTGTTGTGTGACAAAACTGCACATTTTAGAGTGGCCTTTTTTGTCCCCAGCACAAGGTGCACCTGTGTAATGATTATGTTGTTTAATCAGCTTCTTGAAATGCCACATCTGTAAGGTGGATGGATTATCTTGGCAAAGGAGAACTGCTCACTAACAGGGATGTAAACAAATTTGTGCACAACATTTGAGAGAAATAAGCTTTTTATGTGTATGGAAAATGTCTGGGATCTTTTATTTCAGCTCATGAAACATGGGACCAACAATGTTGTTGATCCATCCTCAGTTTCCTCCTAACACAGCCATTCAACTCTGTAACTGTTTTAAAGTCACCATTGGCTTCATGGCGAAATCCCTGAGCGGTTTCCTTCCTCTCTGGCAACTGAGTTAGGAAGGATGCATGTATCTTTGTAGTGACTGGGCGTATTGATACACCATCCAAAGTGTATTTAATAACTTCACCATGCTCAAAGGGATATTCAATGTCTGCTTTTTTTGTACCCACCTACCAAAGGTGCCCTTCTATACAAGGCATTGGAAACCCTCCCTGGTCTTTGTGGTTGAATATGTGTTTGAAATTCACTGCTCGACTGAGGGACCAGATATTTGAATGTGTGGGGTACAGAGATGGGGTAGTCATTCAAAAATCATGTTAAATACAATGTATGACGTATAATGTGACTTGTTAAGCAAATGTTTACTCATGAACTTGTTTAGCCTTGCCATAACAAAGGGGTTGAATACTTATTGACTCAAGTCATTTCAGCTTTTCATTTTTTATTTATTTGTAAAATATATTTTTAAAAACATTTCAACTTTGACACTTTGACATTATGGGGTATTGTGTGTAGGTCAGTGACAAATATCTAAATGTAATTTCTAATTAAATTCCGGCACAACACAACAAAACACAACAAAATATGGAAAAAGTCAAGGGGTGTGAATACTTTCTGAAGGCACTATAGATAGTAGGTTACACTGCATAATGAAACTATCCCTAGTAAGATAGTGTTTTATTTGGCAATAATAAACTGGTTTTATGCACAACAACTTTCTATCCAAGCTGGGAGAGTGTGCAAGGACGACTTATGTAATGCAGGTTTAGGTAGGCTATACAGGACAGTTGTATATACATTTTTTAAATCTATTAGTTGCTGATTAGTATGCTAATCAGTACTAATTAGTATGCTAATTAGTATGCTTTTGTATGCTTTTTTGTTTTAAAAAATACATTTCACAATCTGCAATGTTTGAATTTCCAGGTTAAATTATGAACAAGTAATTACATTATTGCCACCAGACAGCAGTCTAAAACGCAGCCTTGCGGTACTATAGCTTTGTGAAATGTTAGGCTTAACATGAGAAAATAATCACCCAATAGGCCTACCAATAAACAAAGCTATAGGGTACACGCCCTGGCACCACAGAAAGCCCATCATCGATTTGATCGGCAGTGCATAGACATGTTGCAATTTCAGCACCATGGACAGTGATCAGTAGTCCATACTTTGAGTGGCTGTCGGGCTGATGCATTCAATTTTATTAAATATTTTTGGCAGGGGTTCCGAAGTCCAAAGAAACTGCATTACCCAGTGTCTGCACTAAATACTGTTGCAACACATACTGTTCTGGTTCATATGTAGAAAACAAGAGAAGATGGAGGCAAAGACAGATAGAGATAAATGGAGAGATACACTCTTTGATCATTCTAATCACAGTCATACTCATACTAGAGCACAGCGAACCATAAACTATCACCAAGGGTTCACAAGTAGGCCAACGGCCTATGAAGCTAGCCGTCCTAACAACTGAGCCGAGACCTATTGACGTATATCATATGCGCATTACTGTTTCCTATTGGATGGCTTAATGGAGCAGTATCCCATACTCTAAATGGGTATAACGGGTTTGTGAAATGGTGTGGTAAATATTAATATTCAATAGCAAGAGGCCCGCTTACTCCCAATAGTGATGCTGCAGCAGAGCAATGATTTACGACCGAACTGCATCACGACAGTCAGTGCAACTCGGGCGAGCAAAGCCCATGGATGTCTCATAATCACAAGGCGTTCGTAACCAATTAAAAGGCCCCGAAGCCCACTTCGCTCAATATAGATACAACCTAGTTTGGCACCAAACTGTGAAGATGTGAGGCAAATGGGGGATTTTGCCACCAAATGGTCGTTTTAGCAGTTCGGGTGTGATTTAAAATGAGCCAATGACATGAAGTCGCTGAATGTTTTTAACTCGACAACATCAAAGGGTAGCCTCGAGCCACATGTAGCGGAGAGCACTGATTAAGACCTGGCATTATGTCTACAGTGATGGATACCTATCGCCTATAATATCTTATACATAAGGGTTTCAAGTTATCAAGATATAATTACATCTGGGCGCCAATTCAATATCATTACGCACAGTTACTATAATACATTCTATGATTTTGCTTTGAATGTCACAATTTCAGTTTGGTTTAAAATAAGCGTTGCAATCTGTCTACATACAGGGCGACTACGCCTGCGTCTCTTCAAAATGCAGTAGGCTTCTGTGTGTATACCGTTATCTATACACTCTTAACCCTCCATATTAACATGGCGCACTTCTGTGACTGCGAAGTGGCTAACTGATTCATAGAAGCTCTGAATGGCCTTTTCAAAAACACTATGCTGCACAAATACAATAGAAATCTGATAAAGCGTTCCAAGCAAAAACAACGTCTACGGGGTAAATAGAAGAACAGGAACCAACTTCAACGTATGATTGCATCCCTAGCAACGTTGATATTTTAAAAAATCTGTCCCCTTTCCATATTTTTGCAACTGATGCTAGATACAATGAAACAATTCTTCGCACCCTAATCTGCGCATAGTTTAGATTAACGAGAAGAGCACCAACCCAATAGCCTATCTCAATAAAATAATCAAACTTACCAATCAACAAATTCGCAATGAACTTCACCGCGGAGAAGGCTGCAAACAGCACGAAGCCAGAGACTGGACGACCAAAACGTAGAATCCTGATGGAAGAATCCTCTCCACCTCCTTTGCTGCAACAGCACTGCCAACTGCAGCACAATCTCAACAAGGGGCGGAGATTTCGCCCGCAAGGTCTCATTCACACACCAAGTGGGTTCTACGCAGCGCTACTTCGTCAACATCTCTCCACAGGCGTGATTTGGGGTATTTAATTGACCTGTTTGAAAATAAAAGTTGGATTTATTGCGGTCTATATCGCTATGCTGCCACTGAAATTCAACCCTGCCCTTATGTTCGAAGGCTATATGCCACACGAGTTATGCTCCGGGTCAATTTCAGTGGTGGATGAAATAGAAAATGGTCATATTTGAGTAAAAGTAATGATACTGTAACTTAAATTAAAATGACTCAATTAAAAGTCACCCAGTAAAATACTACTTGAGTAAAAGTATGTACTTATGTATCAAAAGTCAATGTAATTACTAAAATATACTTAACTATCAAAAGTAAAAGTATAAATCATTTCACACTTATATTAAGCAAACCAAACGGCACCATTGTTTGCTTTGTAATCTACAGATAGCCAGGGGCACACTCCAACACTCAGACATAATTTACAAAATAAGCATTTAGTGATTCTGCCAGATCAGAGGCAGTATGGATGACCAGGGATGTTCTCTTGATAAGTGCATGAATTGGACCATTTTCCTGTCCTGCTAAGCATTCAAAACGTAACCAGTACTTTTGGCTGTCAGGGAAATTGTATGGAGTAAAAAGTACACTCAGAAAAAAGGGTGCTATCTAGAACCTAGAAGGTTTCTTCAGCTGTCCCCTTAGGAGAACCATTTGAATAACCCTTTTAGGTTCTACGTAGAGCCCTTTCTACAGAGGGATCTACATGGAACCAAAAAGGGTTCTGCCTGGAACCAAAAAGGGTATGCCTATGGGGACAGCCGAAGAACCTGTTTGGAACCCTTTTTTATAAGAGTGTAGTGAAGTAAAAGTAAAAGTTGTCAAAAATATAAATAGTCAAGTACAGATACCCCCCAAAACGACTTAAGTAGTACTTTAAAGTATTGACCACTGGTCAATTTGACCCATATAGGAAGTACAGTAAGTACACCAAGATCATAAATATATGGTTTTAACCTCCCAAAATGCATTTTCCAGTAGCTGGGAATCACAGGAAGATGCTGGGGGAAGGGCAGCCCATAATAATGGCTGGAAGGGAGTAAATGGAATGGCATCAAACACATGGAAACCAAACATATTCCAGCCATTACTATGAGCCCGTCCTCCCCAATTATGTGCCACCAACCTCCTGTGCCGGGAATGACCTCTTTCATATGCCTTTTCCCCCTTCGTTTTTAGACCCAACTGTTCAAAATGTTGATCAAAATGTTTGATTACCAAAGTCGTAAATCAATCAAAGGATGACATTTAATGAGTTTAGCCAAACTGAACAGATCAGATCTGTCCCTCGGCCTCTGAACATCCCAAGGATAACATACTTATATCCTTGTGATCATCGTGGTGAGACCTTTACTGCACAGAAAACCATTAGTCTCTAGCACTAAGGTCAAGGTCAAAGGACAAATTGCATGTCAAATACAAGTCAACTACAGGTCAAGTACAGAGTAGTGTTTTTTTGTTTGTTGTTTTGTCGTTTTACAAGGTTATTACCCATACCTAGGGGACTAGATGAAGGGTCACGGTGGATTTGTTTTTGTTAAATAGTATTTTAGTGATTAAAAACTCAGTTGCGGGTGAAATTGACATGTTTAAAGGGAAGGGTTAATTAAATGTATCATGTTACATACATTTACACCAGCTGAGAATTATTCAACTAAATTAAATCAGGACTGGTAAAAGCTCAAGCCAAAGAAAATTGTGTGAGTACTAAAGAATCACCAGAGTGGACTCATGGAACCTAAAGGGGCCTACATATTGGAAATACTTTGTGGAAATTCTTCAAAGATTCCGTGGTTTAATGATAAATTCAGATGTAGAGGATGTTTTAAAGACAGGTTTTAAAAACGGCGTCTTATAGAAAACCCCAAAAGAAAATACAGGCAGCCCAGAAGAAAGATTTCCAAAAAACAAATCCAATTATGTCTCTAGGAATTAGCTTTCTTGTTTATTCTCCATCAAAATAGAGAGACATTCAAAAATATTAGAGAATGTTTAGCCATCATTTTAACGCATTAAATGGTTATAGAGAGAACACTGAAATCCTAAACATGTGAATGAGGTACAGGTACTGTAAAGTAATGGACTGTGTCACAGAATCTGTTTAAGGAAATGAAACACTAGCCATTTCAATAATGTCTCCGTATCTTGCATTACTCTTCTCATATGTGTAAACTGTACTATATACTATTCTACGGTATCTTAGTCACTTTAATTGTGTGTAAATATTGCATCACCCATCTCATATGTATATATCGTACTCTATACTATGCCACTGTATCTTAGTCCAATACAGCCCTGACATATATGTATATATATATTCTTAATCCATTCCTTAATTAGATGTACATGTATTTTGGGTATATGTTGTGAAACTGTTAGATATTACTTGTTAGATAATACTGCACTATTGGAGCTAGAAGCACAAGCATTTCGCTACACCCGCAATAACATCTGCTAAACACGTGAATGTGACCAATAAATCTGATTTGGATTAGATTATTTTTGATTTGATGACAGAAAACACTGTACGTGAAGCAACTCGGACACGGTCACAAGAAGCTTTCAAGATTCCCACCATATGTGTTTTGTATATCACAAATACTGTATATAGAAAACTGTTAAAAAAATAGTCATACAAAAGTATAACAACTTTTGAGTCCACTAGAGGAGTACAGTGTGTGTAGCCCAGCTGCTGCAGAGTCAGTGGTACTGTGACACGCAGGGCCATGGGCCTGTTGTCAGCTGGAGGTATTACAGCAGGAGAGTTGTATGTCTGTTAATGCTCCGTATGGGGTATAGCTCTGGACAGAGGTTCAGAACCATCTGTTTGAACACCCCATTTTCTCATTTTCTGGCTCACCATTTTCTCACATCTCTGGTTCTGATGAGCATCCACTGCTTCCAACATCTGGAGTTTAGAAAGTGAGACAAGCTTGGGTCAGGACATCCCGTTTCCTCACATGGGGCATGTGCATGCATGTGCACGCTGAAGGGTCTGAGTGGACAGGGTCCAACCTCTTTACATGGAGTGAATTGTATGTGGTCTGTTAACATCCTTTCCCTTCTCTGCAGTAACTTATTCAGACATTGTCATGCTCATTATGTATGTAAAGTATTCTCACATAATTTACAGTAGGCCTACTATGCTTTCAATAAATACAGAAGGAAAGGTAACATCTGTAACTCATCTCTGTGCTAGATCGAAGTATGGTTGTCATGACAATGTGTTTCCCAGGAAAAGCCATCTTGGCTGCAGTCCTGGAACTGTCCAGCAGGCAGAAATTCATCCCTCCTGCTGTGGAGTCAGTGACAGCAACACTCAGACAGACATTGTTGCTCTGTGGTGGATGTTGCGCTCACTGTGGAAGTATGAGTAATCCCAGTCCTATGGCCTCACAGCTGGATCACAAAACAATGCAGTAATTGCTACCAGACAAGTCCATGCTTAAGTCCATTTGAGGACCACGGATTTGTTGTTGTTACTATACCTTACCACTTGGTTAATACAATTAGGATAATGAACATATTTAGAAATTAGTCTCCTTGAGTTTTACATTTTTTGACACTTTTTTTATACAGTGCATTCGGAAAGTATTCAGACCCCTTGACTTTTTCCACATTTTGTTACGTTACAGCCTTATTCTAAAATGTATTAACGTCTTTTCCCCTCATCAATCTACACACAATACCCCATAATGACTGAAATATCACATTTACATAAGTATTCAGACTCTTTACTCAGTACGTTGTTGAAGCACCTTTGGCAGCGATTACAGCCTCGAATCTTCTTGGGTAAGACGCTAAAAGCTTGGCACACCTGTATTTGGGGAGTTTCTCCCATTCTTGCCTGCAGATCCTCTCAAGCTCTTCGGGTTGGATGGGGAGCGTTGCTGCACCGCTATTTTCAGGTCTCTCCAGAGATGTTAGATCGGGTTCAAGTCCGGGGTCTGGCTGGGCCACTCAAGGTCATTCAGAGACTTGTCCTGAAGCCACTCATGCGTTGTCTTAGCTGTGTGCTTAGGGTCATTGTCCTGCTCGAAGGTGAACCTTCGTCCCAGGTTTTCATCAAGGATCTCTCTGTACTTTTCTCCATTCATCTTTCTCTCGATCCTGACTAGTCTCCCAATCCCTGCTTCCACCACCATGCTTCACCGTAGGGATGGTGCCAGGTTTCCTCCAGATGTGACACTTGGCATTCAGGCCAAAGAGTTCAATCTAGGTTTCATCAAACCAGAGAAGCTTGTTTCTCATGGTCTGAGAGTCCTTTAGGTGCCTTTTGGCAAACTCCAAGTGGGCGGTCATGTGCCTTTTACTGAGGAGTGGCTTCCGTCTGGCCACTCTACCATAAAGGCCTGTTTGGTGAAGTGCTGCAGAGATGGTTGCCCTTCTGGAAGGTTCTCCCATCTCCACAGAGGAACTCTGGAGCTCTGTCAGAGTAACCATCGGTTTCTTGGTCTCTTCCATGACCAAGGCCCTTCTCCCCCGATTGCTCTGTCTGGTCTGGCGGCCAGCTCTAGGAAAAGTCTTGGTGGTTCCAAACTTCTTCCATTTAAGAATGATGGAGGCCACTGTGTTCTTTCCCAGATCTGTGCCCCGACACAATCCTGTCTCGGAGCTCTACGGACAGTTACTTTGACCTCATGGCTCTGACATGCACTGTCAATTGTGGGACCTTATATAGACAGGTGTGTGCCTTTCAAAATCATGTCCAATCAGTTGAATTTACCACAGGTGGACTCCAATGAAGTTGTAGAAACATCGCAAGGATGATCAATGGAAACAGGATGCACTTGAGCTCAATTTTGAGTCTCATAGCAAAGGGTCTGAATACTTATGTCAATAAGGTATTTCAGTTCTAAATGTTTACATTTGCACCAACAAAAAGTTTTTGCTTTGTCATTATGTGGTATTGTGTGTAGATTGATGAGGAAAATATTTTAGGATAAGGCTGTAACGTAACAAAATGTGGAAAAAGTCAAGGGGTCTGAATACTTTCCGAATGCACTGTAGATAGATATCGTATTTGAAGAGACTACCACTGTTCCTCTTACAGTATGTAGTTGGAACCATGTCAACTTACTTCTCAAGATAACTTTTCTGGATGACCTTGAGGGGGTCCTATAATTCTCTCTGGCTGAATTGGATCTGGTCAGCTTAAGGAGACAGCAGCGTTCATGATGACATAGAGCATTTCCATTCAGACACCAGACACCATAGTGAATAGGCACTGCCATGTTTGTTATGAAACGAGAGACTGTGAGAAGGCCAGAGGTCCGTTTTCTGTCCAACAGCAAATAGGAGTGAATAGAAATTAAACATCACCCATGTCAAAGCAATCGATCAAACCAACCTAACACAGGGCTGGTTATGCCTTTCTCTAGTCTGAACCACATTACAAGAAAATTACTTTCCCTTAGGTCAGACTTGAGAGAGAACAAAGGACTACTCCATTTTCCACATAGTTTACAGCACAGAAAATGTTCAGTAATTGCTCCCAGCTTTGTTTTTGCACAATAGACTTAGATGAAGCAAAATACTGTATATTCAAATGATAGCTCAAGCAAGGTGACAATATATATTCTCAGCTTTACTAATACCGCCCCCACAATGAAATCACTGTGAACTGTTGATACAAGAAAGTTGGCCTTAGCCGGGAACTTTTGTAAGTTGCCTAGCAACCGTTTCCTCTCAGCACACTCTTAACGACAGGTGAAGTGATGTGTTGACGATGTCCGCCCCCGATGTATGGTAATATAGAGAGAAAGGTAAAAACATAGATGGTATGGATGGATAATAAATTGTGTCATTTAGAGCTTACTGTGGAGGCACTGAGAATGTTTGGTCACTGGTAATGAGGGACCCATAGAGAGGGAGAAAAGACTGTGTTTTTGTGGTCATGTTGAGCTTCTGTCAGCCAAAGCAGTGAAATAATGGGATTTGGTTGGGAAGTCTGGCATAAATCAGACTCGTTCCATAAGCAATGAATCAGAGCAGTGTACAAACAGTACAGAGTGAGGGGGAACTTTCTCAATGTTTTGACACCACTAAGTGATGCCCTGCTTTCACGTGCTTTGTCCCTTCCTGTCCTCCCTGTTCACCCACGACTGCGTGGCCAAGCACGACTCCAACACCATCATTAAGTTTTCTGATGACAAAACGGTGGTAGGCCTGATCATCGACAACGATGAGACAGCCTATTGGGAGGAGGTCAGAGACCTGGTCGTGTGGTGCCAGGATAGCAACCTCTCCCTCAACGTGAGCAAGACAAAGGAGCTGATCGTTGACTACAGGAAAAGGAGGGCCGAACACGCCCCCATTCACAACGACAGGGCAGTAGTGGAGCTGGTCGAGAGCTTCAAGTTCCTTGGTGTCCACATTACTAATGAATTAACCTGGTCCACACACACCAACACAGTCATGAAGAGGGCACGACAACGCCTATTCACCCTCAGGAGACTGAAAAGATTTGGCATGGGTCCCCAGGACCTCAACAAGTTTTACAGCTGCCCCATCGACAGCATGGTTGCATCACCGCCTGGTATGGCAACTACAGAGGGTAGCAGGACCTCTATACTAGGCGGTGTCAGAGGAAGGCTCAAAGACTACAGCCACCCAAGTCATAGACTGTTCTCTCTGCTACCACACGGCAAGCGGTATCAGAGCGCCAAGTCTAGGTCCAAAAGGCTCCTTAACAGGTTCTACACACAAGCCATAAGACTGCTGAACAATTAAACAAATAGCTACCCGGACTATTTGCAGTGACGCCCCTGCTGACACTGCTGCTACTCTGTTTATTATCTATGCATAGTCACTTTACCCCTACCTACTTGTACATATAACCTCAATTACCTCGCCTAACCTGTAACCCTGCATATTGACTCGGTACCGGTTCTCCCTGGATATAGCCTCATTATTGTTATTTAACTTTAGTTTAATGAGTAAATATTTTCTTCGCCCATATTTTCTTAAAACTGCATTGTTGGTTAAAGGCTGGTAAGTAAGCATTTCACGGTAAGGTCTGCACCTGTTGTATACGACACGTGACAAATAGCATTTGCTTTGATTTGATTTCTTCTACCACTTAAAAAGATATAGCACAGTTTTCCAATTAAGTCTGCATTGCCATTGAGTTTACCCACACAACAATATGACCAATATCATTCTTTGTGAGATATTCATCAGATCCTATCTCCTTTATTATGTAGCAGCTGATTGCGAAGCCCTTTTGTATGGAGTGCTAGGAGATAGAGAGACAGGATGGAAAAGGCCTCAGCACTTCTAGTTTCTCTGAAACCCTTCCACATGGTTTGGTTACCATGGCCACTGGTGCGAGTTGGCTCTGTTGGTTGCCGTGGAAGTGGCCTGTGTGTGAAGTGGAGGAGGAGAAAGAAGAGGAAGAGAGAAGAGAAGAGCAGAGAGAAGAGGTCGAGGGGGCAGATATTCTACGCCTGATTTCAGACGTGGCGCAGCGCTGAGTGAAGAGAGTGGGTGGTCTGGGTGCACGGTGTTGCTCCACTCTGATCTCTCCTCTCCTCTTTTCTCTCTCTGCCTCCATCCGCCTGCGCTTGGCTTCAAGCCAGTGGGCATTTGATGGCATGACCATGGAATATCACTGCATTACTCCAAAATAGAGACAAGAAGATTGTCGATACATTTACTTACAATATAATTAAAATATTTGGCTGAATATAACATAATTACTGGTTCTATGTTGGAGCTGGTTCTATGTTGATGCATTCAGATGGGGGGCTTTCAGTGAGGACCTTTGACAGAATGACTGGTAATGAAATACTGGCCCTCAAGCAGCATGGCTTTGTGTCAGTGATGGCACAGACTGTGGGAGACTAATAAGCGTGAAAGCCAAACACTGAACAATGCACACAGTCAGACACGACGGAACTACAGAGGGTTTCTCGATGGTGAGGGGATATAGGGCTGTTACTATTAACATATGCAACAAGTTGATCTCCTACCTGATGGGCTAAAGACTGTCCCCTTGTTCCTTGTATAGCTCTTCTTATATAATAGTGTTTTGTCACATTTTATAGTATGTGAGTAGGAGGATGTGTGGGCTTTTTTGTTGTTGTACGTACTGTATGTGAGAGCGGGTATGTTCACAGTCCTATTTAGTGTGTATTTAGTGTGTGTGTGTGTGTGTGTGTGTGTGTGTGTGTGTGTGTGTGGATGGGAAGTGTGTACTCCTACACTGTAGCTACGACACAAGCAGCAATGTGCCCTTTTCTCCCCATTAGTGATGGATAGCTTTTTCCAGAGAGGAGAGTTGCCCCTGTACTGTTTCCATGTAGGAGCACCACTGGTGGCTATTAACGTACAGTTACAATACACAGCCTGTGATTCAATGCCACACCGCTGACTCGTTGTCATGGAAACGCCAGGACTGGGATAAATACCACACCACACAGACAAAGGCTGAAGACTGCGTTGAATGGGGGATTGTATAGGTTATGTAACTGTAGCGGATTGGGGCCTAAATGAGTGGTTCTCTAGTGGTGCATGTCCTATTCACATGGGACATAAATCCACTGCTTTTGGCCACCTCCAATCAGAGGGCCTCCTCCTTTGTCCTTGCAGAGGCTCCAGTGAGAAAGGTCCTGGGAATGGGTGGCATGGCAACACACTCCGCATCGCACCCAGCCTACTCACACTGGGAGAGAGAGGGTACTGAGAACATCATGAAGGTGGTGTGTTTTGGACTGGACACAGTTAGGAATGATTTACTGAGCATTGCAATATATCAGGGACAAACACTGTACTGTAGAAAACAATGGACAGACAGCTCTTTAGACTGAGGAATTATACACTGAGTGTACAAAACAATAGGAACACCTTCCTAATATTGAGTTGGAACGCCTTTTGTCATCAGAACAGCCTGAAATCATCGGGGTGTCGAAAACGTTCCACAGGGATGCTGGCCCATGTTGACTCCAACGCTTCCCACAGTTGTGTCAAGTTGGCTGCATGTCCTTTGGGTGGTGAAGCATTCTTGATACACACATGAAACTGTTGAGCGTGAAAAACCCAGCAGCGGTGCAGTTCTTGACACAAACCGGTGGACCTGTTCTAGCACCTAGAGCCATACCCCATTGAAAGGCACTTAAATATTTTGTCTTGCCCAATCACCCTCTGAATGGCACACATACACCATTCATGTCTGAATGGTCTCAAGGCTTAAACATATTACTTAACCTGTCTCCTCCCCTTCATCTACACTGATTGAAGTGGATTTAATAAGTGACATCAATAAGGGATCATAGCTTTCACCTGGATTCATCTGGTCAGTCTATGTCATGGAAAGCATAATGTTTTGTACACTCAGTGTTATGAGTGGGTGGAGAGCATCTTGTGACCGAACATTGAAGCATAAGTGAGACTTGTGTGGGTGTGATGTGTGTGCACTGGTGGGGTTATCATACTGCTGTATCAAGAAGTTACCTTGGTCAGTCTCTCCATTCCACCCTGTTGTTAAGTGGCCATTACACCCCCGTTCCCAAGTGTAGTAATGGACTTGAGGACATGGGACTGCTTAGGCTACCTGGTCACTTTAAGTGTGCCACTGATCTTCACTATATGAGATCCTGTCTGAAGGGTGGGGGTGGGGCGTAGTGGAGACTAAAGGCTTTTATCCATTCATCTGAGACCAGGAAAAAACCTTCACATGAGGCTTCAAAGGGCACTTAAACAATTAGTCATTGACCAAGAAGCCCCCACTTTCTAAACCTGTCTGTCTATGACATTAAACAGCACTGCCCATATATCATAATTAGATAAAGCACTGCCTATATATCATAATTAGATAAAGCACTGCCCATATATCATAATTAGATAAAGCACTGCCTATATATCATAATTAGATAAAGCACTGCCCATATATCATAATTAGATAAAGCACTGCCCATATATCATAATTAGATAAAGCACTGCCCATATATCATAATTAGATAAAGCACTGCCTATATATCATAATTAGATAAAGCACTGCCCATATATCATAATTAGATAAAGCTAAATCTATAACAAGCATCATTATCCCTGGAGGGGTCCTGATAGGTTAATATGAATGCTGTAAGGACAGTAGCCTCCTGCTGTGAAGAGAGACTCAGGTACAGTATGCTTCTCTCTCTCTGAGACTGTATTCCCATGCAGAGCAGTAGGAGACTAGGCTCAATATTGGATCATAAGCCCTTGGGTTAAATCAAGTTTCTCTGTCAGATAAGAGGATTTTGCCCTGCTCCTGCTCACATGGGGGATTTACCACCACACTGCATGCTGGGTAAAAGGAGACCAGAATGG
Organism: Oncorhynchus clarkii lewisi; assembly: GCF_045791955.1. NCBI lineage: Eukaryota > Metazoa > Chordata > Actinopteri > Salmoniformes > Salmonidae > Oncorhynchus > Oncorhynchus clarkii. Next base: position 20,443,678 of record NC_092169.1, read on the forward strand.
ATGTTGTTACTCAGGTAGACTTGACTGGGTGATGACGAGATGGTGTTGGCACAAGGCAAGGTAGAGAGGGGTCAGGGCAGGGGCAGCTGGGAGTCAACAACATAGTGTCGAGAGACAGAGAGCGAGATGATTTGTGCGAGAGAAAGAAAGTGCAAGCGCCATGGAGATAAACACACACATAGGCCTACGTGTCTAATGAACCGAAAATCATGCAGATGCATGCACGCGCACTCACACAAACATACACACACACACAAGCATACACACCAATTGAGGTTGCTGAGGGGAGGATGGCTCATAATAATGGCTGGAATGGAGTGGTATCAAACATGTTTCCATGTGTTTGATGCCATTCCATTGAATCCATTCCAGACATTATTATGAGCCGTCCTCCCCTCAGCAGCTTCCACTGACACACATGCACGTTAGCAGACACGCACACACACAAACTCTAATGGGTTATTCAATACTCCTGACTTGGCCAGTTGTGTCTTGGCAACTCAGCGTGATGGTGCAGTCTGACTGGCTGGCTTTCTCTATGTTTAATTGGATTAGGTAAACAATCACGTGACCTTACACAACATTATTCAGGACCAGAGGAGACCAGGTAGGAAAGAGACACAGTAAGAGGCTCTATCTTAAAGGGACAACAAAAATATATATTTTGTCCTTTGCATTAACTATTTAATAGTGCATTTGTATTGAATTCTAATAACATCGAGCTTGAATGGTTTTATTGCATTACATGTTCAGAAGAAAAGCATTGAGAATCTGCAAAGCACAAAGCTGCCTGACAATATATGCTGCTCTGCCAGCCTGAATGTAACATTCAAGATGTTCAGACGGGGAATGCATTTATCAGAAAAAGACAACAACTTTTGGATGAGCAACTATTTGGATTAGCTTCTACTTAAAACAAACATGTCACACAATTTTAAACTGTCTGCATAATCGATTTAGGCATCTCAAAAAATCTTGACATTTTTTAATGTATCTTTCAGAAAGGTTGGGAACGAAACAATGCATTTAGAAACATAAGGTGGTACCCACAGAGACCGTAGGTGACATTGATGTGGTAAAAGCACTGGAGAGGGTGTGGTTAGAGTGGCGTTGGATGAAGGGAGTTCCTCAGAAGCGTGTCTTGAAGCCAAAGAGCTCCACCTTGTCAATGGATCTCTCATTGGAGAACGAGGCTCGGGTGATGGAACAGCTGGGACTCCCCTCCTTACACAGCCACACCTTCCTGCGCAATTAGAAAGATAGAAAAGGGAAAGAAAGAGATGAGAGATGTTCTGTTATCCACCACCCTCATGTCAATGATGGGAATTTTTTAAGGCAACACACTGCTTCTGTTTCCCATAAGGAATGATCACTCTGCTCTGTTCTTGTGTTGGCTATTTTCTCTAATATAAGCTACTACATGATCTGTTTATCAGCTCAACAGCTAACCATGTTCTCTATAGCTTGGGAACATACATTCCATTGCTAAAATTAACTTTGAGAGTTTGAACACGCTCTAGATAGCAGGGAATCTGAGGTTTTCTGGAGACCCTTCTGTTCAGCAACCAGTGCCTAGGCCAAATAAGGCTTGTCACATGTCAGATGGACACAGGGAATGCAGGCTTTCTAAGAAAGCCGGCCAACCCTTGGGGGTGACACTAGATTGACTGTATCGGCTATAATATAGTCCCTCCCATCCCTTGCAAAACTGGGATTTTTGTCATAAACAGCTGTGGGCATTCACTAAAACTTCAACCTCTGTTTCAGCCGACTGGTAAAAATGGTTCAGCAACATGATCCTAACCTCTGTCAGCAAAGACAAATGATTCAGCTATAGCCTGTCCAAGACCCAGCCAACCTCGGTACAGTGCATAGGAGGCAGTTTTTCTTGGCACCATCTCTACTGTTCTCTATGACAAATGACTTTGGGAAAAGCACAACACAAGCATAATCAAGTAAATTGAATGGTATAACTCAGCACTGTCTTAAGTCTAAACCTCAGTTTACCATGAGACATGCCTCAGTAAGGAGCAACAGGCAACATGCTTACTCTACAGCATGTAGGTCAAGCCCTGGAGACTGAGGCCCTGTCACTCAAGTTGCTGCATGGCCGATATGGGCTACATTATTTCCTAGTCTGTGTAGATTAGTGGAGAGATTGTAGAGGATCAGTGCGCCACATGTGGTCATCCTGAAGCACGGTCTGGTGCGATGGGAGTTCAGTCAGATCACAGAGACACAACGCAATAGCTGCCCATTGCGCCTCATTGACAGAGAGCGAAATGGAGGGAGAGAGCGAGAGCGAGAGAGATGAGGCAACATCTCCATCTGCATTCTCTGCTCTGCTCTGCTCTCGTGTCGCACACAGCCCACAGACTGCTGATTTGACAGCAATCACAGGGCTTAGAGGTTAGCTCTAAATCGCCCGTTGCATCAGGTAAATATTCATCTCCCCTGACATTACTCTGCTAAATAAAATGGAGGATTGAACCCAAAAGAGTATGAGCATAAGGCGGGTTGTCTATCTACTATATGATGTGTCTGTGGCTATTTTCCTTTTTAAAAGCATTTGCTCTTCTTGTCCTGGTAATTGATGGACTGATGTTTTTGACTCGTAGGTTGAACCTGTCAAGCAAAGCTACCCGCCAGTCCAACCCCTAATAAGTGAATTATCCCAATTTAGAAGCACATGACTGTGTGAACTGATCTAATAAGCACATGAAAAGAAAACGAACCTGGTGTGTGTCACAGAGAGAGAAAGACAGAGCGAGAGCGGCGAGAGAGCAATGACTGCTGCTATAACAAGACCTAGCATTGACCATGTGATGGTGGGTTGATAATAATGGCCTGGTCTCTGAGTGAGCACCACCCACTGCATCCACTCTGCCTGACAGCCTGACTGACCAGGCCTCTAGAGGAAAGGACATTTCCTTTTTTCCCACACACTTGAGGAAATGAGATAACATAGACCAGCGTATGGGAAGGAATTCAATGTGTTTCAAAAAGAAGTTCTGCTGCAGAATAAACTAAGGCATTGCATTGTTCCTGGAGAGCAATCTGGAGCAGATCTTAACTGGGCCTGGCTGGCTAACGGCTCTGTATGGTTTATAATGAAGTTGGACTTCCAAAACTCTGCCAAGGTTACAAGTTTTTTTTTTTTTATCGCTTTGGTACTATTTTCACAAGTATGTGGTAATATTGAACTCTTAGTACAAAACTCAAAACAGATCATCAAAACTTTAAGCATATTTTCAATTGACTAAACCTAATTAGTAATTTCATCTACCTTTCACGATGCAATGTTCACAGCACATTTCATATGATTCTCTTCTCATTTGCTTAAATACATTTGACCATCACTTAATCCAATTGCGCTTAATGGTTAATCACTTAATCGTTCGGTAAACCTATAGATTTGAACTAGTTTGTCTACTATATATGGATTTGAGAAGTACAGAAATAAAACGTGTGTTTGTAAAGTATGAACATCTAAATGTGGCCTCCTAATGGGCTCCAGAGTGGCGCAGCGGTCTAAGGCACTGCATCTCAGCGCTAGAGGTGTCACTACACACCCTGATTCGATTCCAGGCTGTATCAACAACCGGCCGTGATTAGGAGTCCCATAGGGCGGCGCACAATTGGCCCGGGTTAGGGTATGGCCGTGGTAGGCCGTCATTGTAAATAAGAATTTGTTCTTAGCTGACTTGCCTTGTTAAATAAAGGTTCAATAAAAATAAATAAAATAAAATGATATGTATGATACATGATAACCATAGATAATAACCACTTGTTATTGCTAATTGATTTCACATAGGGGCAACCACAATTTGTCACCATATAAAAGGGTGTGTGTAAACACTTGCACTTTCTTTCAACATGGAGCAGGATAGACAGCAAGGGAGAAGAAGAAATCAAATAGCTCATGGACAAGGGGCCCCTCAGAGAGGTGGACAAGGGTCCCTCAGAGAGGTGGACAAGGGGCCCCTCAGAGAGGTGGACAAGGGGCCCCTCAGAGAGGTGGACAAGGGGCCCTCAGAGAGGTGGACATGGGCCCCGTCAAAGAGGTGGACATCAGAGAGAGGGAGGCAGACGGCGGGAACTGTTGTATCTAATGAAGTCCGCGCCATCGTTGTTGATCATATGGTAAACAGAGGCCTTACCATGGCAGAGGCCGCCCGATTAGTTCACCTCAATCTGAGAAGATCAATTGTCAATTTGATCATGAGAACATTTCGTCAAGAAAACAGGTAAGTCTGCAGGATATGCACTATGCTTTCTCATTACATGTACAGTAAATGACATTGTAATGCATGTAAATTCACAAAACATGTTACAGTATGATCTATTGACAGTATACACTGTTCTACCCTCAGGATTGACAAGACCCCATGGATGTGGCCGTGTGTTAACCGACCAGCAGTGGTGGAAATGATGAAGGCCTGGGATGACACACGGCTGTCCAAAATCGAGCAGGCCATTGAGGAGAACGATGACACCTTTGCCAATGTGGCAACCATCAGCATACCGACAATCACCCGCTTTTTGAAGAGGCACCAGGTATCTATGAAACACATTTACCTGGTGCCTTTTGAGAGAAACAACGACTGGGTGAAACAACCGCGGGCTGAGTATGTTCAGGTACAGCACTATATACTGTATTACTGTTACTATTTGATGCACATGCTACTTCACAATATCATGTTGGAACTATACTACAAAACATATATATATTTTAGATGGTGCTTGATGCTGCTGTGAACCATCACAAGTGTATCTTTGTTGATGAAGTGGGCTTCAACCTGGCCAAAACTCTGCGTCGTGGGCAGAGAGGCTCATCCGCCAACGGGTGACCATTCAAGTGCCTGGACAACGTGGGGAAACATGTCCATGTGAGCAGCTATCTCTGAAGATGGTGTGGTAGGACATAGGCCATTACTTTGATCCTACAAAGCTACACACCTCATTGTTAACCAATGAAATTGATCAGGCCTGTCAAGGTGAAGGGGTCACCGAAGTCATTGTGTGGGACAATGTCAGATTCCACCATGCAGAGGCGGTTCAAGTATGGTTTCGGCCCCCATCCCCGATTCATGACCCTTCACCTGCCTCCACACTCTCCTTTCCTTAACCCACTTGAGGAATGGGAGGTGGAAGGTATACGATTGCCATCCCCATGAGTTTGCCACCCTCCTTCTGGCCATGGATGAGGCATATGACGACATCAATGCAGACCAATGTCAAGCTTGGATTCGCCATGCCAAAAGCTATTTCACACGGTGCATGAACAACATTCACTTTGATGTGGATGAGAATTTATGGCCAAATGCTCAAAACAGGCTTGATGCAAATGAATGTGTGCTAAAGGTTTTAGGTTTTTGGTTAGGTTTTATTTTAATTTAATTTGTTGAATTTAATTTTGGGACATTTGATTAGACAGTACACATACAGTGCCTTGCGAAAGTATTCGGCCCCCTTGAACTTTGCAACCTTTTGCCACATTTCAGGCTTCAAACATAAAGATATAAAACTGTATTTTTTTGTGAAGAATCAACAACAAGTGGGACACAATCATGAAGTGGAAGGACATTTATTGGATATTTCAAACTTTTTTAACAAATCAAAAACTGATAAATTGGGCGTGCAAAATTATTCAGCCCCCTTAAGTTAATACTTTGTAGCGCCACCTTTTGCTGCGATTACAGCTGTAAGTCGCTTGGGGTATGTCTCTATCAGTTTTGCACATCGAGAGACTGAAATTTTTTCCCATTCCTCCTTGCAAAACAGCTCGAGCTCAGTGAGATTGGATGGAGAGCATTTGTGAACAGCAGTTTTCAGTTCTTTCCACAGATTCTCAATTGGATTCAGGTCTGGACTTTGACTTGGCCATTCTAACACCTGGATATGTTTATTTTTGAACCATTCCATTGTAGATTTTGCTTTATGTTTTTGATCATTGTCTTGTTGGAAGACAAATCTCCGTCCCAGTCTCAGGTCTTTTGCAGACTCCATCAGGTTTTCTTCCAGAATGGTCCTGTATTTGGCTCCATCCATCTTCCCATCAATTTTAACCATCTTTCCTGTCCCTGCTGAAGAAAAGCAGGCCCAAACCATGATGCTGCCACCACCATGTTTGACAGTGGGGATGGTGTGTTCAGCTGTGTTGCTTTTACGCCAAACATAACGTTTTGCATTGTTGCCAAAAAGTTCAATTTTGGTTTCATCTGACCAGAGCACCTTCTTCCACATGTTTGGTGTGTCTCCCAGGTGGCTTGTGGCAAACTTTAAACAACACTTTTTATGGATATCTTTAAGAAATGTCTTTCTTCTTGCCACTCTTCCATAAAGGCCAGATTTGTGCAATATACGACTGATTGTTGTCCTATGGACAGAGTCTCCCACCTCAGCTGTAGATCTCTGCAGTTCATCCAGAGTGATCATGGGCCTCTTGGCTGCATCTCTGATCAGTCTTCTCCTTGTATGAGCTGAAAGTTTAGAGGGACGGCCAGGTCTTGGTAGATTTGCAGTGGTCTGATACTCCTTCCATTTCAATATTATCGCTTGCACAGTGCTCCTTGGGATGTTTAAAGCTTGGGAAATCTTTTTGTATCCAAATCCGGCTTTAAACTTCTTCACAACAGTATCTCGGACCTGCCTGGTGTGTTCCTTGTTCTTCATGATGCTCTCTGCGCTTCTAACGGACCTCTGAGACTATCACAGTGCAGGTGCATTTATACGGAGACTTGATTACACACAGGTGGATTGTATTTATCATCATTAGTCATTTAGGTCAACATTGGATCATTCAGAGATCCTCACTGAACTTCTGGAGAGAGTTTGCTGCACTGAAAGTAAAGGAGCTGAATAATTTTGCACGCCCAATTTTTCTGTTTTTGATTTGTTAAAAAAGTTTGAAATATCCAATAAATGTCGTTCCACTTCATGATTGTGTCCCACTTGTTGTTGATTCTTCACAAAAAAATACAGTTTTATATCTTTATGTTTGAAGCCTGAAATGTGGCAAAAGGTCGCAAAGTTCAAGGGGGCCGAATACTTTCGCAAGGCACTGTACGTTGCAACTGAAATAAAAGTAACAATTAGCTAATTGCCAATGTCAGGCTGGGTCAGTAGCTAGCTCTATTTGCCATATTCCATAATAAAAAATGTTTATTTGTTAGCTTGCTAGCTTATAATGTGGCTAATTAAAGTAGCCTAACTTTTTCCTGGCCTAGCTAGGCAGCTAGAGGGCAAAGTTAGCTAGCTTAACGATGGTGCTCAAATTCGAATACAACTTTGTTTATCTAGCCTAGCTATAGTTTGCCATATGACTTTTGGTTTTATATATTTAAATTAAATCATAAAGTTTGCTTACCTTAATAAATTGAAAAATGACATGCTTATTGGTTGGCTATTTACAAGTTCAACTACCGTCCTGTTGCATCACCATAATGGAATGGCAGTTGGGTTTTGAATCAGAATGGCAGTTCAAATTTGAATTGACCAAAAGGTTCTATCTAGAGACCATTTTTATCTATGAGTGCATGCTTTTATTAAACACAATTTCCTCTTGCTTCTAGCTAGCATTTAGTTTGCAACAGCACAGCTTTGTATGAACCTTGCAGTTTGCCAATCAGACAATGGAAGCAATGTTGCAAAATGCGAATTTGATCTCCCCCTGGCAAAGATAGTTAATGGTGTCGGGTGTCAGCTAGCTATTTTCCTGACCAGGTGAAATTATGCAGCATCATTAATGTGGACATGAATGTCAATGCAAAATAGCTAAAAATAAATTTAAAGGGAGCTAGTTAGCTGTAATTTCAGAGTTTTATTTGACTGTGTTAGCTTTTTTGACTGTGTTAGCTTTGGAAAGTATTCAGACCCCTTGACTTTTTACACATTTTGTTACATTACAGCCTTATTCTAAAATGTATTAAATAAATAAAAATCCTCAACAATTTACACACAACACACCATTATGACAGAGCAAAAACAGGTTTTTAGAAACACCTTTACATAAGTATTCAGATCCTTTGCTAAAAGACTCGATGTTGAGCTCAGGTGCATCCTGTTTCCATTGATCATCCTTGAGATGTTTCTACAACTTGATTTGTGTCCATGTGTGGTAAATGTAATTGATTGTACATGATTTGGAAAGGCAGACACCTGTCTATATAAGGTCCCACAGTTGACAGTGCATGTCAGAGCAAAAACCAAGCCATGAGGTCGAAGGAATTGTCCATAGAGCTGACAGGATTGTGTTGAGGCACAGATCTGGGGAAGGGAACCAAAACATTGGTGGATGTTTGTTCACTAAAAGATAAAGCATCCTAAACAGCACCTTTAAAGAAAACACTTCCAGAGGAAATCTTACCATTGGAGCTGGAGGAGGTCAAAATGAAACATCTGGGCCAGTCTGAGCTTCATAATAGGCTGAAAACCCCTGTCCCCAAACAGTCATCAGCCCAACAGCTGCATGCAGTGCATTACACATAGCTGCAGTGAATAGGGGGCGTAGTGACATTCCTATAGAGAGCTTTAGAGAGGAATAAGGCTTTAGTTGGGGCTCCATCAAAACAGGGCTAAGAGGGATTAAATGGGCCAGAATCCAGACCATCTGTGTCCCCGCCGTGCCACTCGCTGACCAGCGGTCTCAGCCGCCATGGACAGAGACCTTGTAGAAAACAGTGGCACCTACAGCCACCTACAGCCTCCATCTAACTACTTTATCATCCTCCCTCATCACCCTCTGCTTCTCCCTCTCTTGTTCTCATTCTATCCCCATCTCTCATACTCTCTTATAGATTAACTCAATCTCCCTCCCTCTCTCTCCCTTAATCCATCTTTCAGTTTCTCCCTTTCGCTTTCTCTAATTTCCTCTCCCTCTGTCACTCTCCCTCACTCTCTTGAACAATCATCCCTCCCTCCCTCCTAGTGGTGGTTTGTAGGTCTCTTCCTACACAGAAGTTGTTCTGATTTGGGTCACACGACTCAGGAGAGAGAAGAGCTATATTAGTAATAGCAGGCAGCAGGTCAGTCCCACAGTGCTGCATACATGGTACAACTGATACGGAGCACTAAATCACCATCCACTTTCTCCAAGTCTACAAAACACCCAGGAACACATGTGCTTTCTGTGATGACTTTCATTGATTTTAAGGATGAGAGAACCCTGTGTGTGACACATAAAACAATATGCCACTCCCTGTCTGATACAGACTACTAGCCTACATCAGCTAGCTGGAAACTGAATGAACGGGTGGGGACTTCTAGCTTGATTTCAGTGGTGGTTTCGCTGTTCTATACATATAAGTTATTTGTGACATACCAATAAGGAATATGATCCAAACACAGAACAGAGTAGGATAGGGAAAGAGCAGTAGAAAATGAGGGAAAAAAGGCCAAATGCAGGTACGTGGGTGGGTACATTTCAGCAATTTTGCAAATGCTCTTATCCAGAGCGATTTACAGGAGGAGCACAGAAAGTTTTTTCACCTAGTCGGCTCAGCGATTCGACCCAGCGACAATTTGGTTACTGGCCCAACACTCTCAACCGCCAGGCTACCTGCCGCCGGGGGTACTGGGTATAGCTTCAGAGAAAATCAAAAACACTCTAATTCAAGGCAGGAGCTCAGCTGCATACTCTCCAATAGCTTCAGACATTATTATTTGTCAACCTATTTTTTAAAGAAATAGTCTTGTTAATGATTTGAGGAGAATACATTGTAGCTGTATGGCTGATTGAATTATCTCAATAAGGATGGATGCAGCAGTCATGCAGATATGATCTGGGCCCAATAGTAGGGCGAGTTCATCCATCCACCCAGAATTCTGTGGCCTAAAATAACAATTAAGAAGGAAATCATGTCATATTAGGGAACACAAAAGCTGACTGATACTGGCCAAACCACTCTCTCTCTCTCCTGACCAGACAGAGTAAATTGGGGATAATTCCATTAGGGCTCTTTAAATAGAGATTTTATGGCCCAGGAATGACACTGTTACCATAGCAGCACGCACAGCTGGACCTTGTGAGTAGGCACCAGGGTTTAGTTTGCATTGTCAATGATCCCATGTCTACAGATTGAGGTTTCCAGAACACTCAACAGAGCTGAGCTCAGGAAAAGATGACCCCTGCTGAGTCCCAAAGACACTGTTCTGTTTTTTTCTGCTTCAACTGTCTATGGAGAAACAGGATCAGCCGTTACACTATTGTGCTTGACGTAAAAGAAAACAACACACAAACACATGCACGCACACACCCACAGCAATGTGTATCCCTCATGAAAGGGTAGGTGTGATCTGTGAAGGCTTGGCATTTCCAAAGAGTGTGCTCTACACCAATTAACCTTTAAGAGTGAGAAAAGATGTAAAGCTCGGTTTTGGCTCACATTGACAGAGGTCTTGAAAGACTGACGTTAACTAAAAACGAAAATAATTTTGATCTGTGAAAATGTTGTCTCCTACAGTGTATCAACAACGTGTGTGTGTGTGTGTGTGTGTGTATGTGTGTGTGTTTAGTTACAATAATTTCTGGGCGTAGTGATGAGATACAGTAAGCATTAGAGAGGGTGTGCGGCAGGGTGGGTGTGTGGAGCAGCCTCTCATAGCTCTCTGTGGAACACACTTGAGATTATGATGTAATCTCTGTGACCTGCTTCCACCCCGATGACATCAGATTCACATCTGGATGAGAGACCCACCCCCGGACCCCGGTCCTGTCGGTGAGATTATCTCTACCAAGAAACTCAGTCCCTGGCCAGCAAGAGAGCAAGAGAAAGCGAGAGAGAGGAAGAGAGCAAAAGAGCAATGCTGAGAGAGGAGAAGAAAATGTAGAAAAAGAGAATTGGAGCAGACAGTCGCAGGTTTCCGTCACCTCCCCAAACGGACTCTCAAAGGGAACATTTGTGACAAACTCTGACAATAAGAAACACATTAGCCATAGTAATCAGCTTACGTGTGAGCCAACACCAACAACAACAACAATGAACAGCTCATATCACACCAACACACAAAGATCAGTCAAAATAATAGGTCTGGATAATAGCACTTAACTTGGAAGGAAAATGTAGTTTGAATCGTGTGATATTTCTCTCCCAGAGAAACTGAATGTATCAGGACGTTCTAGTGGAAGGCTATGCCAAAACACTATCTCATCATTACAGAATGTGCCGGCAGTGGTCTGTGATTGCCCTGCCCACCAGAACAGAGGAAAATAAAGCCAATCATATCTATGGGGCTAGACAGACCCGAGGATTGTGAGGATTGTAAAAACAATCACTGAGTGAAGTGTGACTCCAAAAAGTCTAAATTCTATTGAGTTTAGTTCTATAACACGACTATAACACGACTATGGAATATTGGAACTGGTCTATACAGGGTAATAGTGCCATCTGCTGGTATAATAAGAGAAAAACATTAAAGGCAGTGCTTGACTTGGACTTAAATACGTGTCGATATTCATTTTGGGTGCTGGTACTGTTTACATTTAGGTGCAGGAGCTCCACAATACTTTTTAGCTAATATTCTATAAGTGGAATAGGAGCTCAAGCAGTAGAAAAGCTCAAGTGAGCTCCTGCCCAAGTCAAGCACTGATTAAAGGCCCAATGCAGCCATTTTTTTTTATCTCAAGATCAAATCATTTCTGGGTAACAATTAAGTACTTTACTGTTATTTTGTTCAATTAAAATGGTCAAAATGGTCTTAGCAAATAGCAATTTCTCAAGCAAGAATTTTGCTTGGACAGTCTGGGAGTGGTTTGAGTTAGGTGCCTAATTGGATGAGCCTAATAGAATTTTCAGGTTACAGATCCCTATCTGTTATTGGCAGAGGTTTGAAAGTCTCTTTATTATTGGTATATTAACTTATATCGCCTGGTGATGTCGCCAGGCAGGCTAAAACTCCATCCCACCAAAACAGGCTCTTACACAAAAATTGCATTATCATCATTTTCACAATTTCACAGTATTATTCCAACCTCATAGTATGGAAATATATACTGAGTATACCAAACATTAGGGACACTTTCCTAATATTGAGTTGCGTTCCACAGGGATGCTGGCCCATGTTGTCTCCAATGCTTCCCACAGTTTGTGTCACATCTGCTCCCGCTCTTCCCTCCCCCTGGCGCTTGAAGGCGCCAGGTTGCCTGCATCATGCACTCCTGCCATCCATCATGCCATCCATCATGCCTTCCCTCATCACACGCATCAGCGTTAGTGGACTCACCTGGAGTCACTTATCCCCTGTTCATTTCCTCCCCTATATCTGTCAGTCCCCAGCTCTGTTCCCCACTGCTGTATTGTTTTTGTCTTTAGTATTAGTTTGCTGACGCTGTCCTGTCTCGTTCCATGTCCGTCTTTATTAAATGTTTTACTCCCCGTAACTGCTTCGTCTCTCCAGCGTCATCGCATATGACAAGTTGTATAAAGTTGGCTGGATGTCCTTTGGGTGGTGGAGCATTCTTGATACACACGGGAAACTGTTGACCGTGAAAATCCCAGCAGCGTTGCAGTTCTTGACACAAACCGGTGCGCCTGGCACCTACTACCATACTATCAAAGGCACTTAAAACTTTTTTCTTCTCATTCACCCACCGAATGGCACACATACATAATCCATGTCTCAATTGTCTCGAGCCTTAAAAATCCTTCTTTAACCTGTCTCATCCCCTTCATCTACACTGATTGAAGCGGATTTAACAAGTGACATCAATAAGCGATCATAGCTTTCACCTGGATTCACCTAGTCAGTGTATGTCATGGAAAGAGCAAGTGTTCTTAATGTTTTGTATACAAAGTGTATATAAAACACAGGGCCTTGAAGACAGATCAGCGACGGGAGGGGATTATTGGCATTGCATTCTGTATCACTTTTAGAAAGGGTTGAAAATAGTTAGAACATTTTCAAAGTCCATATTTCAAACCAGACTGTTGTTCCTACTGTCTTTCACTCTGTGGAGCTTTTCCTGCGTTCAGCACGTTGGTTAGCATGGAGTGTTTTTTCAATGCAGTAGATAGTGGTGTAGGACTTACATCTCACAGATCATGTCTGCAGGCCCCTGAACCTGGCCGACCACAGTGCCCTTGTTGGTGTTCTTTACCCAGCCACACAGACCCAGTCTCAGACCCTCCTTTTCTGTGTACTGTAGAGAAGATGAGAGAGAGAGAGAGCAATGAAGATGATTCATACAGTCATGAGTGATATCACTAGGCACTATACTGTTGGTTGGCATCTCCTCTGTGAAAGTGCGAGGGGTGGGCACTTAATATAGCAGAGCAGAATTGTTATTATTTTCATTTGACTGAAATTCAGCTATAGGGTCTTGTGGGAGAAACTTACCATTCTGAAACAGACCCCTACAAGAAACAGAGAAAACGTGATTACTGACAAATATATCACTTATTAGCTTATACAGTTGACTGAGTCTTCACTTATGATGATAGGTTCCATATTGACTGTACTAAGAGTTCTGTGGGTGTAAACTAATAACTAACTGCAGGATTGTAAACAGAATGTGGGTGTAATAATGCAGTAGCAAGCTCTTAGGTTGTTAGAACCTGTAGGCTATGCGTCATTGAAGGCAAGTGTAAATCAGAGACTTTTAACAAGCAAGTGTTACTTTGCTTATTTAGTGAAGTGCACTACGCTTATAAAAACACAGAGCAATGGACACTTGCAAGAACCTAAATTAAGAAACACAGATCATTTTACACTATGGTCACTCACAACGGGAATACTGTGCAATTAATAATTACACGCAACTTAAAGACACCAACCTTGGACATGGCCAAAAATCTCAAAATCTACAGAACACAATTTTGCACCAGCTGCGTCATTGGACATGGTGAATTCAACAGTTGTCCAGAATAATCTCGGGAGGAACTGGCAAAAGAAAAGCTTGCGCCACTTTGTCCGCTAGATGGCAGAAAAACCATCCTGTCTCATTTGGCCCACAGCTCTACTGCTGTTTTTAGACATATTTTCTAAAACACTCATTTCTTGTATAGCCATGGTAAATGCCAGCCATTGGGGGGGGGGAGCACACAAGCAAAACAACGTAAAGTGTCAAAGTCTGTATTAGTGAGGGTGTTCATGTTGAAAAAGAGCATTTGGGTGAATGTTCAGCAAATAACTGGCTGGATGGAAACAAGAGTTGATTTGATAGATCCCCCAGGGTCTGAAATGAAATACAAACAACCATAACCTACTTAACCTGTAAAATACAGTGCAGAGCGGATATATACCCAACACATACAAATAAATACACATGTAAATCAGATGAACGCACACACACACATACACACAGAAAGCACAGAGATACTGATACACATCAGAACAGCACAGCAGTGAAACTCATATTATATTCAGAAAACGTCTGAAAAGAATGCTTAATCACAAAATAGCTTGCTTGTATAGGCTTATTAGATAAATGACCCATGCAATCTTGGTAGCTAACCACCACAACCCTGCAGCTGTTTGATAACTTTTAGCTTCATCTATACCTGCAGCTGTCTATCGCTTGTCTCAGGCTGATATACCGACTAACATGAAGCTACCTATCTGAGCTACCAGTAACTAGAATACAGTGTTAACCTGGGGCTAAATGATAACTAGGGCTCTCTGCCAACCTGGGGCCCCTTAGCTATGACCTGCTGACTCAGAAACATGAGGAGAACTGGACTCCTGATTGAACTTTGCCTGCAGCATCAACCTCACACTGACTTTGAAGGCAAAAGTATAAATAGCACAAATGCGCCATTTCTTAACCCGTGGAATGAATTTCCACTCCAGATCCCAGAAAATAAATCCTTCCACCCACATTGACTCATAACCCAAGCAATACTTATTTACATATCCAAGGGAATACAGTTACTTTAAAATATATTCATATTTACTACCACTTTCAAATTAAAATACAGTTCTTATACAACATATCCAGTAGAAAAAAATGTATTTGCATAAATATTACCCCATTATATTCTAAACATGAACTGATACTTTCCGGTTTAGAAAAGTTAACTTTTATGATCAAGCCCAGATTATCCATGTGCTTCCTCCTACAGCAAATACCATCCTTAGGTTCACAGTGGGTGTAATAATGCAGCAACAAGCTCTTAGGTTGTTAGAATCATTATGCTATATGTCCCTGTCCATACATCCAGCTGGGTTCTCAGTACATCGCGCAGACAGGAATGAAGAACTCTCCGGGAAGAAGCAAGGCGGTGGTGTATGTTTCATGAGTAACTAACTACTCATGGTGTGATTGTGATAACGTAGAGGAACTCAAGTCCTTTTGTTCACCCGACCGAGAATATCTCACAATCAAATGTCAACCTTATTACCTCCCAAGAGAATTCTCTTCAGTTATAGTCACAGCTGTGTATATTCCCCCTCAAGCATATACCACGGCGGCCCTCAAGGAACTACACTGGACTTTGTGCAAAGTGGAAACAACATTTCTTGAGCGTTACGTTCCTCAGTTTCTGTGTTGTGGTTTTGTTTGTATGTGTGTGTTTCAGGATGGCGTTCTGAAATTCCCCCAAGCAGCTGATTGGTCGGTTCCATTGCTAATTGGAGCTGACCCCGCCCCCTCGTCAGGATACAGCTGTATCCCATTACAGACTCCTTCTCCAGCTATATAAGCCAGTGTTCTGTTGCTCAGAAGGGAGATGATTAGTATGTCCTGTGTTGGTTGTTGCTGAGAGAGAGTGTATGGCTATGTCCTGTATTCTGTGTTTGTTGCTCAGAGAGAGCTTCTTTAGTGTCCTCAGTTAGTTGTTTCGCAGAGTTTTATTTGTGAAGTATATTGTAGCGGTCCTGCGGAGGTATGTTTATGTCCAAAGGTCTGTTTTGATTGTTGAACTTGTTTGTATTATTCTGTTTCATTTGTTCCCAGGGAGGAAGGGGAAGGCACCTAGGGAGTGCTTAGGCAAGAGGCCTGCGGGCATACATAACCCATAGTATTTTCTGTCTATATACACTAGGTAAGACCTGTGCAGACCACCCCCTTGTATTTTGGTTAGCGCACCAGGTTGTGCTAAGCTAGGTAAGTAGTGGGTAGGCAGGTAAGGTAGGAGAGGGGGCTTTGACATTAATTTTTTTTGCTTTGGTTCCGTTCAGCCCGTTTTCCCCAAAACGACTGTGACGGAATAAATTTCCAGTAAACGGTAAATTCTCTGCCTTTGTCATCCTTACTCGCACCTACAGTCCCATACCGCTTTCACTCCATGGGGAGTTGAGTTGTAGCAGGGTGTTGCGTTCCCTCTTCCTAGAGGCGTATGTAACACTGAGGTTGCATTTATTGTGGCTGGGGATTTCTATCAACACTTTGACTGTAGTACTCGCACTACAAGAACTCTCAACCATTGTTACTCTCCCTTCCGGGATGGCTACATGGCCCTCCCCCGCCCTCCCTTCAGCAAATCAGATCATGACTCCATTGTGCTCCTCCCTTCCTATAAGCAGACACTCAAACAGGAAGGACCTGTGCTAAGGTCTATTCAACGCTGGTCTGACCAATCAAAATCCATGCATCAAGATTGTTTTGATCACGAGGACTGGGATATGTTGACATTGACATATACACGGACACAGTGACTGAGTTCATCAGAAAGTGTATATTGGATGTTGTTCCCACTGTGACTATTAAAACCTACCCAAACCAAAAAGCATGGATAGATGACAGCATTGTAAAACTGAAAGCGATAACCACTGCATTTAACCAAGGCAAGGTGACTGGGAATATGGTCAAATACAAACAGTGCAATTATTCCCTCCGTAAGACAATCAAACAGGCAAAATGTCAGTACAGAGACAAAGTGGAGACACAATTCAACGGCTCAGACACAAGATGTATATGGCAGGGTCTACAGACCATCATGGATTACAAAGGGTAAACTAGCCACGTCGCAGACACCGACGTCTTGCTCCCGGACAAGCTAAACACCTTCACCCGCTTTGAGGATAACACAGTGCCACTGACACGGTCTGCTCCCAAGGACTGTGGGCTCTCGTTCTCCGTGGCTGACGTGAGTAAGACATTTAAGTGTACTAACCCTCACAAGGCTGCAGGTCCAGACGGCATTCCTAGCCACGTCCTCAATCTCTCCCTATCCCAGTCTGCTGTCCCCACTTGCTTCAAGATGTCCACCATTGTTCCTGTACCCAAGAAGGCAAGGTTACTGAACTAAATGACTATCGCTCTGTGGCACTCACTTCTGTCATCATGAAGTGCTTTGAGAGTCTAGTTAAGGATCATATCGCCTCCACCTTACCTGACACCCTAGACCCACTTCAATTTGCATACCGCCCAAATAGACCCACAGATGATGCAATCGCCATTGTCCAGCACACTGCCCTATCCCATCTGGATAAGAGGAATACCTATGGAAGAATTCTGTACATTGACTACAGCTCAGCCTTCAACACCATAGTACCATCCAAGCTCATCATTAAGCTCTGGGCCCTGGGTCTGAACCCTGCCCTGTGCAACTGGGTCCTGGACTACCTGACGGGCCGTCCCCAGGTGGTGAAGGTACAACACAGGGGCCTCACAAGGGTGCATGCTCAGCCCCCTACTGTACTCCCTGTTCACCCATGACTGCTTGGCCACGCAGTCAATCATCAAGTTTGCAGATGACACAACAGTAGCAGGCCTGATTACCAACAATGACGTGACAGCCTACAGGGAGGAGGTGAGGGCCCTGGCGGAGTGGAACCAAGAAAATAACCTCTCCCTCAACATCAACAAAATGAAGGCGCTGATCATGGACTTCAGGAGACAACATAGAGAGCACACATTGACGGGACCGCAGTGGAGAAGGTGAAAAGCTTCAAGTTCCTCAGCGTACACATCACTGATAATCTGAAATGGTCCACCCACACAGACAGTGTGGTGAAGAAGATGCAATAGCGCCTCTTCAACTTCAGGAGGCTGAAGAAATTTGGCTTGGCCCCTAAGACCCTCACAAACTTTTACAGATGTACAATTGAGAGCATTCTGTTGGGCGGTATCACCGCCTGGTACGACAACTGCGTCGTCCACAACCACAGGGCTTTCCAGAGAGTGGTGCGGTCTGCCCAACGCATCACCAGGGGCACACTGCCTGCCGTCCAGGACATCTACAGCACCCGATGTCACCGGAAGGCCAAAAAGAACATCAAGGACATCAAGCACCGAGCCACAGCTTGTTCACCCCACTATCATCCAGAAGGCGAGGTCAGTACAGGTGCATCAAAGCTGGGATGAGAGACAGAAGCTGTTTTTCAATCTCAAGGCCATCAGACTATTAAATAGCCATCACTTGCCAGCTACCACCCAGTTACTCAACCCTACATCTTAGAGGCTGCTGCCCTATGTACATAGACATGGAATCACTGGTCACTTTAATAATGGAACAATAGTCACTTAATAATGTTTACATAATGTTTTACTCATTTCATATGTATATTCTGTACTCTACTGTATTTTAGTCAATGCCCTCAGACATTGCTTGTACTAATATTTATATATTTCTTAAATAATGGAATTAACTTTTATATTTGTGTGTATTGTTGTTTATTGTTAGATACTACTGCACTGTTGGAGCTAGGAACACAAGCATTTCGCTACACCCGCAATACCATCTGATAAATATGTGTATGTGACCAATAAAATGTGATTTGATTTGAAGGCAAGTGTAAATCAGAAACTCTTAGCAAGCAAGTGTTACTTTGCTTATTTAGTGAAGTGCACTATGCTTATAAAAACACAGAGCAATGGACACTTGCAAGAAGCTAAATTAAGGAACACAGATAATTTAACAGTATGGTCACTCACAACGGGAATACTGTGCAATTAATAATTACAAGCAACTTGAAGACACCAACAGTTATCCAGCATAATGTCAGGAGGAACTGGCAACAGAAAAGCTTGAGCCACTTTGTCCACTAGATGGCAGAAAAACCATCCTGTCTCATTTGACCCACTGCTGTTTTTAGACATATTTCCTAAAGCACTCATATCTTGGATAACCATGGTAAATGCCAGCCATTGGAAGAAGAAAAAAGCACCCACACAGTCAATTGTCTGTATTAGTGAGGATGAAAAATAACATTTAGGTGAAGGTTCAGCAAATGTCTGGCTCTATCTGATGGAAACTAGTTGATTTGATAGACAGACCCCCCCCCCCCCCCAGGGTCTGAAATTACATACAAAAAGCATAACCTACTTAACCTGTAAAATACAGTGCAGAGCGGCTATATACCCAACACACACAACAAACACAAAGATAGATACTATTACACATCAGAACAGCACAGCAGTAAAACTCATGTTCTTTTCAGAAAACATTTGAAAAGAATGCTTAGTCACAAAATAGCTTGTTTGTAGAGGCTTATTAGATAAATGACCCATGCAATCTTGGTAGCTAACCACCACAACCCTGCAGCTGTTTGCTAATGTTAAGCTTCATACAGACCTACAGCAGTCTAGCACTTGTCTGATATTGATATAACGGATAACATGAGGATACCTATCTGAGCTATTGGTAACTAAAATACAGTGTTAACCTGGGGCTAAATGATAACTACTGCTCTCTGCCAACTTGGGGCTCCTTAGCTACAGTGCATTCAGAAAGTATTCAGACACCTTGACTTTTTCCTCTTTTTGTTACATTACAGCCTACAATTTTTTCCCCTCCATCAATCTACCCACAATATCCCATAATGACAAAGTAAAAACATGTATTAAAATAAAAAACTGAAATATCATATTGACATAAGTATTCAGACCCTTTACTTTACTTTGTTGAGCACCTTTGTCAGCAATTATGTTGCTGCACAGCGTTGCTGCACAGCCATTTTCAGGTCTCTCCAGAGATGTTAGATCGGGTTCAAGTCCGGGCTCTGGCTGGGCTGCACAAGGACATTCAGAGACTTGTCTTGAAGTCACTCCTGCATCGTCTTGGCTGTGTGCTTAGGGTCGTTGTCCTGTTGGAAGGTGAACCGAGGTCCTGAGCGCTTTGGGGCAGCTTTTCATCAAGGATCTCTCTATACTTTGCTCCATTCATCTTTTCCTCAATCTTGACTAGTCTCCCAGTCCCTGTTCCTGAAAAACATTCCAACAGCATGATGCTCTCACCACCATTCTTCACCGTAGGGATGGTTCCAGGTTTCCTCCAGACGTGAATCTTGGCATTCAGGCCAAATAGTTAAATCTTAGTTTCATCAGACCAGAGAATCTTGTTTCCCATGGTCTTATAGTCCTTCAGGTGCCTATTGGCAAACTCCATGCGGGCTGTCATGTGCCTTTTACTGAGGAGTGGCTTCTGTCTGGCCACTCTACTATAAAGGCCTGAATGGTGGAGTGTTGAAGAGATGGTTTTCCTTCTGGAAGGTTTTCCCATCTCCACAGAGGAACTCTGGAGCTCTGTCAGAGTGACCATTGGGTTCTTGGTCACGTCCCTGACCAAGCACCTTCTCCCCCGATTGTTCAGTTTAGCCGGGGGACAGCTCTAGAAAGAGTCTTGGTGGTTCCAGACTTATTCCATTTAAGAATGATGGTGGTACCAAAATTGTTTGGTACCCTTACCCAGATCTGTGCCTCTACAGAATCGTCTCGGAGCTCTAAGGACAATTCCTTCGACCTCATGGCTTGGTTCTTGCTCTGACATGCACAGCCAACTTTGGGACCTTACATAGACAGGTGTGTGCCTTTCCAAAGCATGTCCAATCAATTTAATTTATCACAGGTGGACTCCAATTAAGTTGTATAAACATCTCAAGGGGGATCAATAGAAACAGGATGCACCTGAGCTCAAATTCGAGTCTCTTAGCAAAGGGTCTGAATATTTATGTAAATAAGGTATTTACATAAATGTAAATAAGGTATGTTTTTGCTTTGTCATTATGGGGTATTGTGTGTAGATTGATGAGAAGAAAAACACATTTTAGAATAAGGCTGTAATGTAACAAAATGTGGAAAAGGTGAAGGGGTCTGGATACTTTCCGAATGCACTATGACCTGCAGCTACCTGCTGACTCAGAAACATGAGCTGACCTGAACTGGACTCCTGACTGATCTTTGCCTGCAGCATCAACCTCATGCTGACTTGGAGGGCAAAAGTATAAATAGCACAAATGTGCCATTCCTAACCCTTGTAATTCATTTCCAATCCAGATCCCAGAAAATAAATCCTCCCACCCACATTGACTCACATTTCCAAACCCAGTCAATACTCATGTTACATATCCAAGGGAATATATTTCCATTCAAATTCAGTATATTCATATTTACTACTACCTCCAAATGTAAATAAAAGCTCATACACTGTACAACATTTCCAGTAGAAAAAATGCATTGCATAAATATTGCCCCGTTATTTTCTAAACTTGAACTGATAGTTTCTGGTTTAGAAAATTGAATCTTTATGCTCAAACCCAGAACAACCCTACAGCAAATACCATCCTTAGGTTCACAGTCCACAGTGATCTATTTTATTCAGTACTGCATTTGCCAACGGCTACAGTAGCCTGCTTAGGTCATTTGCTCTTATTCTGTGTTAATGTGTTTACATTTCTCCTATCACTTTGAATCAGATGGGCATTGTGCCCAACATGTGCTGGACAAAAATCTGAACAGGTTATCTGATTTGATAAAGCTTTCTATTTAAATCACGTTATGTTTCCACAATCGTTAATGCATAATTGGGATAAGGATACTGACTGATCCAGGTTCTGCCTGGCTAATTTCCACAGTACTGGGGAGGGGCATATTTGTGCTATTTATACTTTTGCCCTCAAAGTCAGTGTGAGGTTGATGCTGCAGGCTAAGATCAGTCAGGAGTCCAGTTCAGCTCATGTTTCTGAGTCAGCAGGTCATAGCTAAGGGTCCCCAGGTTGGCAAAGAGCCCTAGTTATCATTTAGCCCAAGGTTAACGCTGTATTGTAGTTACCGATAGCTCAGCTAGGTAGCCTCGTGTTAGCAGGTATATCAGGTAGTCTCAGACAAGTACTAGACAGCTGCAGGTCTGTATGAAGCTTAAAGTTAGCATACAGCTGCAGGATTGTGGTGGATAGCTACCAAGATTGCATCTGACATTCATCTAATTAGCCTCTACAAACGAGCTATTTTGTGACTAAGGCCAGAGCATAATTACCATGAGCACAAAATGAAAGAGGCTGGAATACAAACAAACACACATACACACAGATAGACAGACACGCGTGTGCAGACACATACCACTGGACAGGCAGGCGCGCACCAACGCACAGGCAAACAGACACAGCATCCTACCACCCACTGATAAAGAGAGAATGAGACAGACGAGCAGCAGAACTGACAGCTGAGGATCGTCACATGAAACAACGATGATCGCTCCTATCGAAATATTTACTCTACTGTTCCATAACAACCCCCCCCCCCCCTCATCACATTGCAGGCGACAGGGAACAATTTTACAGTCTTGCTAAATTATTGGAGAGTGGTGATATAATCGAATTTCAGTGTGTGTTCACTGTGTTCACACATGGATGACTCTTCTGTTTGGAATGCAGGGTTTTCTGTGAGCTGGGTTTTTAGGTCGCAGTGTTCTTTGCAGCGTCTGTGAAAGATGTCGAGTGCTATTCTGCGCCTCGCTGTGGACTGGGGTGATCCCTGAGGCCTTGTCAGGCACGGGGGCAGAGAGCTGAGCTGAAAGGCAAAGCTACGCCATGTCTGCTGTGTAACATGTCGGCTCCTTTTAGTAATATCATCCAACAGAATGCATCCGTGGCCAGAGTCCATCTCCCCTCCCTGTGCATCCACACACGCACACACGGAACATACAAACACACACAAATACACACACACAAACCAAAAATTCACACTGACACCGGCGCATGCACACACATCAATGACTTTACATAACAAAGGATAAGGAAATAGAGCTCCATTAAATACATTGTATGCAGTTGGCCCTGGTCGGCCTGTTCCCTGATGTGTCTGATGATCAGTGTGGGGTTGAGGCTGGGGTTGAGGCTGGTTAGGGAGGAAGTGTGTGGCCAACCAAAGCAGCCAAATTGACCTTTGTAAAGGACACGGGAACACTAGGCGCTAGTGTACACAAACCCAAGGGGGAGGAGAGAATTAGGGCACATCCATGAACAGCAATGGACTTGTCAAAAGACACCTGCAGCAGTTCAAAGACTTTCAATGGTACTGACTGTTCAGCCTAGGACATTATGCTACGTTAGGTCGCAGTAAAAAAATGCTGTCGCTGGGTTTGTGGTGGATATAATTGTGGGTGGATTGTGTATAAGCAGTAAAAAATGTTTTTTTTAAACATAACAAAACCACTTCCATCTTGTCAACAAACGTACATATCGCATATTATTCAAAACCAGAATCTGTATTTAACAACTGTCACTACTTTCAGGTGTTTCCATTAACCATTTTATGACTGAAATCATATTGATTGATTGCATTGCACTGCATTGTCCTCTTGAATAATGCAAGAACATTTATGTTTCCCAATGATGAAATATACAGTACCAGTCAAAAGTTTGGACACAAACTTTATTTTGACTATTTTCTACATTGTAGAATAATAGCGAATACATCAAAACTATGAAATAACACATATGGAATCATGTAGTAACCAAAACAAAAAAAAAGGATTAAACAAATCAAAATATATTTTATATTTGAGATTCTTCAAGGTAGCCACCCTTTGCCTTGATGACAGCTTTGCAAACTCTTGGCATTCTCTCAACCAGCTTCATGAGGTAGTCACCTGGAATGCATTTCAATTAACATGTGTGCCTTGTTAAAGTTAATATGTGGAATTGATTTCCTTCTTAATGCGTTTGAGAAAATCAGTTGTGTTGTGACAAGGTAGGGGTGATATAGAGAAGATAGCTCTATTTGGTAAAAGACCAAGTCCATATTAAGGCAAGAACAGCTCAAATAAGCAAAGAGAAACAACAGTCCATCATTACTTTAAGACATGAAGATCAGTCAATCTGGGAAATGTCAAAAACTTTTGAAGTTTCTTCAAGTGCAGTTGCAAAAACAATCAAGTGCTATGATGAAACTGGCTCTCGTGAGGACTACCACAGGAAAGGAAGACCCATAGTTACCTCTACTACCTCGTTCATTAGAGTTACCAGCCTCAGAAATTGCAGCTCAAATAAATGCTTCACAGAGTTCTAGTAATCTCAATATCAACTGTTCAGAGGACACTGCGTGAATCAGGCCTTTTTGGTTGAATTGCTGCAAAGAAACCACTACTAAAGGACACCAATAAGAAGAAGAGACTCGCTTGGGCGAACCAACACAAGCAATGAACATTAGACTGGTGGAAATCTGTCCTTTGATCTGATGAGTCCAAATTTGAGATTTTTGGTTCCAACCTCTGTGTCTTTGTGAGACGCAGAGTAGGTGAATGGATGATCTCCACATGTGTGGTTCCCACCATGAAGCATGGAGGAAGAGGTGTGATGGTGTGTAGGTGCTTTGCTGGTGACACTGTCTGTGATTTATTTAGAATTCAAGGCACACTTAACCAGCATGGCTACCACAGCATTTTGCAGCGATACACCATCCCATCTGGTCTGCACTTAGTGGGTTCCTCATTTGTTTTTCAACATGACAATGACGTACCACACCTCTAGGCTGTGTAAGAGCTACTTTACTAAGAAGGAGAGTGATGGAGTGTTGCATCAGATGACCTGGCCTCCACAATCATGCTACCTCAACCCAAGTGAGATGGTTTGGGATGAGTTGGACCGCAGAGTAAAGGAAAAGCAGCCAACAAGTGCTCAGCATATGTGGGAACTGCTTCAAGACTGCTGGAAAAGCATTCCAGGTGAAGCTGGTTGATAGAATTCCAAGAATGTGTAAAGCTGTCATCAAGGCAAAGGGTGGCTACATAGAAGAATCTCAAAAATAAAGTACATTTTGATTGGTTGGTTACTACATGATTCCATATGTGTTTTGATGTCTTCGATATTATTCTACAATGTATAAAATAGTCAAAATAAAGAAAAACCCTTGAATGAGCAGGTGTGTCTAAACTTTTGACTGGTACTGTAAATTGTGCAATAACATGTTATGGTAGATTTTGTCATAGACTGTATGTTTGGAGTACCAGTAAAAAGCCACAATGCTTCAAACACACACATACATGGGAAAGTATTCTATCCATGTTCTAATCCATATTTTGATCCTCTGCAGTGATATAAAGCTAAACTGATGTAATGTGGTGTAATAGTCCTCCACTAAGGTATCACATAAACCCCCAAAGAGTATAGCCCATAAACTGTATTCCATTGAGTCCAAACATTTTATGGATTATTTCTATATTGAGGATTGTTTGTATTTCCTCACTGTCAGATACATTGAACACAAACAGTAACGCAGGATTTACTATGTACAGTAGTTGCTGAAGTGCTCTGAGAATAATGCTTCTGAACTTTGCCTTTGTCTATGTTGCTTAAGCTTTAGACAGGCCAATCGCATCAGATCTTTTCACATCAGATCTTTTTCAGAGTTGATGTGATTGGTCAAATGATGAATTAGTGCATAACAAAATTGGGCTGCCTGTCTAAACAGCCTTAGTATGGATTCTGTTTTAAAGCAGTGAATAACTCATGTGAATGGCGCAGCGTTGGAGTACACTCCATCTCTTATCTTCAGTCTTGTTTGCCTTGACTAATGTAGAAAGAGACAGTTCAGTTGGATCCAAGGATTCTGTGAAAAACACCTGTGATTGTTATTGAGTGGACTATCCTCCTTCAATAAACAATACATT
The DNA here is from genome assembly GCF_045791955.1 of Oncorhynchus clarkii lewisi. Taxonomy (NCBI): domain Eukaryota; kingdom Metazoa; phylum Chordata; class Actinopteri; order Salmoniformes; family Salmonidae; genus Oncorhynchus; species Oncorhynchus clarkii. Next base: position 20,469,444 of record NC_092169.1, read on the forward strand.
AATTAAATTAAATCCATTACAGTAATTATGTAAATTAGCTATAGGCTTAATAGTTGGCCTAGTTGCATGATTCATCATAGCCATTTTTTTCTATGTAATACAGTGCGTACGGTCTTTAATGAAGACTTGTATGCACCCATTGGCTTTGACTTACAGCAGGGAGGACAATTGACTTGGAAGCGGCCCCTGCTCCCATAGCCCCCAGGCTACATCAGGGTATATGGCTGGCTTCAGAGGCGCTTTCCCCAGCCACACCAGTCCCAGCTAAATGTGTCTGCATAATCAATATGACAAGAGGAACATTTTGTCTGGTAATACAGCTAAGCTAACTCTCCATCAACAAACAGAACAGGATTAAAAAAGGTAATTTGTGAAGTCGTTGTTAAATATTCCTTCATAATCATTTTTATGAATTAAAATATGATTAATCAACAATTCGTAATTAAGTATTAAATCATTTGTAAACATTTACAGCTATAAGCATTACAACTCATAAGCATTTATCTATCACGTAATAATTCATAAAGAATTTACAAATATTTATAATGAGTTATGCATAAACATTAAAACTATCAGAGTGACTCGTATCAGTAATTACTTCCAAGAACAATCTCCTAAACATACCTTAAATAGGGCAGTTAGCCAGGAACGTAATATGAACCTTTATGAAGCCTCTGAACTTCAGAAAACTGACCTATTAACCTCTAACCCAGGATGGAGAACCTGCCAATCACCAACATCAACACAATCACAAATATTAGTTCTAAACAGACCACAATAAATGGAGTAAAACTTTAGCTGTTTCCTCAAAACTTAAAAAAAACATTGATTTACTGTAATAAGCTAGAGCAACACTGTGGTACCCCTGGAACCAACCTCAATAAGAGGTAATTAATCAATAGCTTCCCTGACCTAAAATTACCTAGCCTCATGTTCTATTAGAGGCATTCCAGACAATGAACCTAAGCTTGAAACCTTGTTAAAGCTGAGACACACTTCTACATTATCTGATTACCAATATAAACTCCCACGACATCTTCTATCAGTGTGTGTGTGTGTGTGTGTGTGTGTGTGTGCACGACTATGTGTGGGGTGTTGCTGTGAATTCTATGCACACACTCACACACAAAACCCATTCATGTGAGCAAGTGTGACAACACAGACCAGATTTAGAGCAGGAGAAAGCCCACAATGGGATGTTCTGTGTACGGTAGCTATAACTTCCCTGTGGGAACATCCTGGCTTGTTGCATTGTGTCTCTTCCAGCCCTGATGGAGCTAAAGTAATCAGGCACGCTGTGTAGGGGCGTTACCATCGTAGCCCTGGAAAAGGCTCCTTACCTCGGCTCTATAAATAGCAGTAAACTTGGAATGACCCCGAAACTGCTGGCGATTCAACCTGATTTAATTTGGCGTTGGTGTGTTAGGTTAGGCTTTAAGAGTATTTACTGGTAGATCCTCCAAGAATCCCTAGGGGGTGCTCTGGCACACAGATGTCCTGTTTGATGGGCTAGACTAATGTTTTGACAGAGAGTCCTTTTCTTTAATGTCCATCAAGACTATCCTTGCAATCTAGTAAAGCTGTGTTTGAACTTGTGTTTGAACTTTTCCGACTGACAATATGTTTCTATGTAGTGAATGTGGCATTATGATAGGACATTCTCATATTTAATTTAAAAGGTTGACGGGTCACAGGTTTGTGAAGCCACTTGAAAAGTTAGAGAATGCAATGTTTTTATTCACTCAATTCACTCAAAACAATTAAATCTAAAAGACCTGTAAAACTCTGCTACCACCCCAATTTGTTACACAAAAGGACAGAACTCCCAGGATGTGTAAAGGGGACATTGGATCCAATAAATGAAATAGCACAAACTAGTATAAAACACTAAGTGTGAAGAAAATAACCTCTCTGACCGGACTCTCATATATGACTTTATTCCAAAGTCCTCACTCTCCATCTCTTATGATTTCAAGTGGATGAGAGGAGTGTCAGCCAAGTTCATGTTTAGTGACACCAAAAAATATTCATCTCGCACTTAAAACTTGCTCTTAAATAGTACTGTGGCAATACTGCTTTAATCTGTGCAGCTGTGGAATAATTCATTGCTGGGGGAAATGGAAATGATTTCTTGACTTTATCCAACATTTGTCAACTGACAGTCTGTGGTAACACACTGATGCCGGGTGTAGTAGTAGAGATATTACAGTGAAACATTTAGGTGTTTCCCTACAGAACAATGGTAATGTAGTGACTTGACGGAGGTTAATGTCAAACTGTTTTTCTAGACGTATCTCTATATAATACCAGTGTGATTATACACTGAACCAAAATATAAACACAACATGTAAAGTGTTGGTCCCATGTTTCATGAGCTGAAATATAAGATCCCGGAAATATCCCATACGCTCAAAAAGCTTATTTCTCTGACATTTTGTGCACACATGTGTTTACGTCCCTGTTGGAGAGCATTTCCTCTTTGCCAAGATAATCCATCCACCTGACAGGTGTGGCATATCAAGAAGCTGATAAAACAGCATGATCATTACACAGGTGCACCTTGTGCTGGGGGCAATAAAAGGCCACTTTAAAATGTGCAGTTTGGTCACACAACACAATGCCACAGATGTCTCAAGTTTTGAGGGAGTGTGCAACTGGCATGCTGACTGCAGGAATGTCCACCAGAGCTGTTGCCAGAGAACTGAGTGTTAATTTCTGTACCATAAGCTGCCTCCTCCAACGTCATTAGGCAGTACGTCAAACCTACCACACAACCACAGACCACGTGAAACCACTCCAGCCCAGGACCTCCACATCCGGCTAATTCACCTGGGGAATTGCGTACCAGATCCTCTATAAAAACAAAGTAGCCTATTGCTGGCCCAGATTCACACACCAAGGCAAAAAAGGCTGATCAAAGCAGAATGAAGTCAGGATTTTCATTGAATAGCAATAGAGAGTGGGCATTCATGTAACCACGCCAGCCCAGGACCTCCACATCCGGCTTCTTCACCTGCTCACCTTCGATGGCCACTGACACGCTGGAGAAGTGTGCTCTTCAAGGATGAATCACAGTTTCAACTGTACCGGGCAGATGACAAAGAGTGTGTATGGCGTCGTGTAGGCGAGCAGTTTGCTGATATCATTGTTGTCAGCGTACCCACATGGTGGCGGTGGAATTATGGTATGGGCACGCATAAGCTACGGACAACGAACACAATTGCAAGATTCTGAGGCCGATTGCTTCAAAAACAGTACCTCAATTTTATTTTTTAACTAGGCAAGTCAGTTAAGAACAAATTCTAATTTACAATAACAGCCTAGGGTTAACTGCCTTGTTCAGGGGCAGAACGACAGATTTTTACCTTGTCAGCTCAGGGATTCAATCTAGCAACCTTTCGGTTACTTGCCCAACACTCTAACCACTAGGCTTGGTCATTGGCCCCAATGACCAACATGCAGTGAATACTATTACTTATTATTACCTTCAGCATTTCTGTTAGATAACAGTCCTTTAGACTGAGTATGTAGAGCCTTATAACACCTGCTGCTGTTTGACAGGCCTAAACAAAGGGGGCAATATCGGCTTCTCATCATTTAAGATTAGATTTGTTGGGGTCTGTGTTTGAGATTTGTTAAATGGAGGATTTTGTCTCAGCTGTCATACAGTACAAACAATGTCTGCATGAACTAAAAAATCAACACATATTACTCCCAATTACAATGTAATCAAAAGCCTTAGGCCTTCCTCAGTGACACAAAATGTACGGAATGAAATCCCATAGTGTTTTTCCTCAAAAGGAAAGTTTAATTTCACAAATGATAGGTACAATATATTTATAATACAGTATACATGTATTATAGTTTCAATAAAGTAATATAATCTCCACAATGTATCTTTTTAAATAAAAACTCAAATTGAATTGATATCTAAACTTCTTAAATATAGACAGGAAACGTGTTATTTTACATAACACCCAAACATGTTGACAATCATTTCGGACAACCTCTAGTCCTTGGCCTGTTTTGTTATTCATTCTTACCCCAAAGGCCTACTAATGGAGCCGCGTCACTTACAATATCAAGGTATTGTTGGACACAATGGAAGCACAGAGACAGTACCCCAGCTAAAAGCATAAAACATTTCAGATGTTTTGTATTGTATTTCTTCACCGGGTTTCAAAGCCCTTGACACTGTAATTGGTAAAGGGTTAATTTACCCCAACGCAACATTTCATAATTTAAAATACCTCTTAAAAAATACCTCTGGTGAACAATCAATATGTTGATGATGATCAGGGATCAATCCTAAGAGCCAATATTACTTTCAATTCAATGTAATTAAAAGTTGGTACTACATTTGGAAAAAATATCCTAACCGAAAATGACATCTCAATGTATTATGATAGTACATATTACTTTATAATAACAAGGATGATAATAATCTTGGTTATGAAAACTTTGCAATGAGGGCAAAACTTTTCTAGTGCAAACAATACTTCAACAAAATAAAATAAAAGACTACTATTCCAACTGAGCTACTACTACTACAACTACTACTCCAACAACAACACACACACTAATAATAACAATCATAGAAAATTGCACTATTGTAATGGTAGGCCTATGATAATTATTAAAGAGTTCACAAATATTCAATGAACAAAAGTAGGCCTACTAGTAATGATTAGTAATGGCATAGAACCTTACTAGTTTTTGTATACCATCATTAGGTCTACGTTAAGTTAAAAATGTCACTTAAATGTCATGTAATGCATTAATATTCCGAATGGGAGATAACATTTACCTAAATTGTAATGTATATACAAGTACAAATTAACAAACCATAAAAAAGTATAATTTTAACCCTGGTTGTATCGGGATCTTTACGCAGTCGTAAACAAAGTTTCTGAGATCGAAAACAAATTAAGTCTGTTGCTTATTTGTTCAAGTCAAGTCTACATCATAGGCCATTCTATTTTAAGTGAATAGACCAAAACAAACATGTTACTCATAGGGCTACACAACTCGTTAGTAGCACCAAATGTTATGTTTGTTGTCAATTAGCCTATATTTAGTCACAAAACCGGCCTGCATGCTGTTAAAATAGTGCGCACTCAATGCAGGAACATCCCAGTACACTAGAGGCGCTCAAGTAGTTGTGTTCAGCCTGAGTGGGCTCTCTGATGTGCATCTGATATGTCCAGTACTCAGAAAAATAGTATGATTGGAGCGCATCCAGAATGCTCAAGGCAGTATTAAATGCATTGTAGCCCATTCAAACCACCATTGTCCTCAATACAACAAGGCTCACTACGACGAACACTTTGACGCGTACACCACACCACACATAGACAGAAACAGTTACAAGGGCATGCACGTATGCCACACACCCGCATAGCTTTGTGTTCCAGATATTAGACTATATGAACACGTCATGAGCCATGCCTTTTTTATTTTACAGGAAATTATCTTAAACGGTAATATTTTCTCTCAGCCTCATGGCAAAATGTGTAGAATAGCAAGAAATTAGCTCTAAAACCGCTTCATTTTCACTCAGCCTCATGGCAAAATGTGTAAAATATCATGAGATAAGTTAGTTATAAAACTGCAAATTTGTATCTTGACCCAGATGGGTTGGTTGTTTAGCAACAAAACTGAGCATGCCCAACTATGGGGCAAAACAGAGGGGGTGGCATAGATTGTTGACAACCTATATTTCTATATTTCGTCTAATGTTGATTACAAAAAATAACATTAATAGCTAACATTTGCACAATGAGCACTTGTCTCTCAAATACATCGTTACAGTTGTTGGTTAGCCAGCTAGCGATTTTTTTGCCATATTAGCATTGACATAAAATATTATTAGCATACTAACACGTCATAATCCTTTAATTTTATTTTTAGAATGACAGAAAATGAGCTTTTAGAACGGGCCGTAAAACTGCGTTACGCCTTTGGGTAAACGGATACAGCCGTTCAGTCAAATCCTTACGAAAATGTTTTTTCTATAGGCTATATGTGCACTGAAAGTCTATTTCGTGTTTTAACAATATCGAATGGGAAAGAGGGATACAAATCTGCAAGTTACAGGCTCCTCCCCTGTAGCCTAGTGATAAAACGGAACCTCCTTAATTAGTAATTTCTACATCCCAGTCCCGGCTAACTCTCCATCCTACAAGTTCCTTCATGCATGCAATGCCCTGATCCAATTGCGTCTTACCTTTTCCTTTTTAAACACAAAGCCCAATATTTTTTTTTGTCAGTGTCCGGCATGGAAGATCAGAAAGAACCGCCGATGGTGCACCGATCTACTTCATTTAGTATCAAGAGTCTGCTGCTTCCCTCAAAATGTGACAAACAGGACTCGGTGCTCCCGGAAAAAAACACGGGTTCTTCCGGGTCTGATTCGGAAAAATCACTGGATCCTGATATGGAATCTGCACCTTTGGACCGGGAGAAACAAAAGGAGGAAGATGAGGGTACCTTGCGGGCGACAGAGCCTAGCAAAAATGGGAAATATGATAAACCGCCATTCAGCTACAACGCCTTGATTATGATGGCTATCAGACAGAGTGCAGAGAAGAGACTGACTCTAAACGGTATCTATGAGTTTATTATGAAGAACTTTCCATATTACCGAGAGCACAAGCAAGGCTGGCAAAACTCTATCCGACACAACCTGAGCCTCAATAAGTGTTTTGTGAAAGTGCCAAGGCATTACGACGACCCGGGCAAAGGGAACTACTGGATGTTGGACCCTTCGAGCGATGATGTATTTATTGGTGGAACTACGGGGAAACTTCGGAGACGTTCTGCTACCTCCAGGGGCAAGTTGGCGATGAAACGTGGAATGCGCTTCTCGCCTCTTGGTTTGGGAATAAACGACAGGGCAAACAACCCTCTGTATTGGCAAATCTCGCCGTTTTTATCATTGCACCATCCCCATTACAATGGATCATCAGCAGGATTTCTGAACCAAGGGCACGCGTATGGGTCCCTACTCCCCGGGGTGGACCAGCTGAGTAATGGGGACCTTACGCGCCATCTAAGTGGATCTGTCGGTGCTCTGGGCTTGTCAAACAGTTACGGTGTAAGCACGTCTAGTCTATTATCCGGACAGAGTGGCTACTTTGTCTCAGGGAGTCAGCATCAGCCGCCGCATCTCCAGCAGAGCGCGCAAGGCTACGGTGTACCCACGAGCTCCCCACAAACACTGCTCTCGGACTCACTTCGAACGTCCCTACAGTCTTTTTCACCGGGAGTTTCTAGCGGGTTTCCAGGAATGTTGTCACATCAAAAGAGGGTCACTCCAAATGCTTTCTTAAATTGATGACACAACTACAACATGGGAAGGACAAATAAAAGCACCATAGAAATGGCAATTAAACAAACAGTGATCACTAATTAGGTCAGAAACGACAATTCCTGAAAGCAAATATGGCCATATTAGGCTATGTATCCTGAAGTGCAACGATGTATTCTTTTTGCGTTAAAGGGACAAAAGTCGTTACCTGTGGGGTTTAAACTGTAACTAGACTTGCCAAATGTAACTATATTTCGGGCTATTTATATCTTGTACAAAGATTGTAATTCTTTGAATCGTTTATTTTTGTTTGGTAGGCTATTTATTAAACAGTGTATTCATCAGTATTGAATAAAAAAACATACAGCATTTTTCATTATTCATATAATAATTAATTTCGAAATATGTTTTGGGGGAAAACGCCTTATAAAGATCAGGGTTAATAAGACACGCGGGATATAACAAAAGCCTACAAGTTATGTCTTCTCAGGTTATCCTTCTATAGACTCCAATCTAGGCTACTGCTGTATCTGTAATGTATGCAACACATTTTAGAGAGAAGTGGAGTTTTGTGTGTACTCATAAGTTAATTATAGCCTATTTTGTCCTCTGTTTTGTTGATCGAGCCATAATGAGCACATGTAGATTATAAGATACAACAGTGCATGACAGTGCAGGCCTCCTCTTATAATAGCATGCCCGGTGACTGACCCTTTGTTCGCATTTGTTTCCATCTTTCATATAAAGCACTTGAAGTTTCAGTTTCTCGTTAAAACTAGTTCCTCTTGTCTTGAACCTTGCCATGCTTGATACGGTGTTATAGGCTACTTATTCAGGCCTGCAATACATCCCTTTTAATTGTCTGATCATTTAGCTTTATTAGGCTACATCAAGTACAAATTTGGCAAACCGACGTAGCCTATAATATCCACACCAATATAGAATTTCACTTCTAAATCAGTGGTTCCCAATGTTTTCTTAGTCACGTCTACCTATTATAATTAAACCCAAATAACGATGTATAAGGCCTACCAGCGTCCTATAGCTATTGCCCTGACAAAATTACAAACATGTCTGCTGACCCTTTGCTATTGCCCATTTTGTGCTACTTTATTCTGTAAATTAGGATTTTACTCAACTGTAAATTAGCCTACTTTAGGATTACACCTCACATTCTGAGAAAACTAGTTTGATATAGTCTAGCCTATGACTATTCAAATAAATTCAACAACAAGATCATCAATGATAATCTACTTCCTGAATCTGGATTGCGTAGCACTGGGGTAGGCTTACAGTACCACAGTTTGGCAAACGCTGATCCAAATAAATGACATCCGGAGTTGTTATTGTAATAAGCAGTTAAGCTTTCATTACCCAATAGGCCTATTTACTAGCAAAATAGTAGCCTATTAATACTGGAGAAGAATGCGCTGATTAACACAACAAATAACAATTAGGCTACATTTGACACATTTTGGCCTAACATTTGACAGATGTATTTCCTTTATTGGGAATACTATAGTTTTATTTATTTAACAACGTTATATTTTCGATGTTGACGATTTTTTTTTGTAAATGTTATTTCAAAGTTTTGCACTTTTGTTGTTAGAATAGGCCTATCTAATGTGAGTATTATCTGTTTTTGTTGCTGTATGAAAAAAATGAACTTGATTAAAGTGTAAGACATTACAAGTTTGCAATAAGTTTGCTATCATGAATGGAAGAAGAACAACACAAACCTAATGTAGGCCTACTGTTATACATTCAGACACGCTATAGACAGAGGAAAACTAGACTGAGTGTACAAAACATTAGGAACACCTGCTCTTTCCATGACAGACTGACCAGGTGAATCCAGGGAAAAGCTATGATCCCTTATTGATGTAACTTGTTAAATCCACTTTAGTCAGTGTAGATTGAGGGGAGGAGACAGGTTAAAGAAGGATTTAAGCCTTGAGACAATTGAGACGTGTATGTATGCCATTCAGAGGGTGAATGGGCAAGACAAAGGATTTAAGTGCCTTTGAATGGGAAATAGTATAGCTGCCATGCACACCGGTTTGAATGTGTCAAGAACTGCAACGCTGCTGGGTTTTTCAGGCTCAACAATAATGCTCCACCACCCAAAGGACATCCACCCAAATTGACACAACTATGGGAAGCATTGGAGTCAACATGGGCCAGCATCCCTGTGGAACGCTTTCGACACCTTGTAGACTCCATGCCCCGACGAATTGAGGCTGTTCTAAAGGCAAAAACGGGTGCAATTTAATATTAGGAAGGTGTTCCTAATGTATGTAGCCTTGTTTTATCAACATAAACAAATAAGCACATTTTTATGCTTGCGTGAAAAAAGTGCAAATTCACATAAAATTGGGCGTCTACACCATAACACCATCCCATATCCTATCCAATAGTCCGATTTTGTTGCTGAATCTAACAAGGTGAAGGGCTAAATCTAAATAAATATAATATGTTATGCTTGTCCCAACAACAAAAAAATGTGTTTTTCTGTGAAGACAATCAGCCCAAGTAACCTAATGAATTATTTTCAAAATATTGAAATAGGCAGGATAGGGTAATTTGTTCTGGGTGCAATTACGCTTCAATAATTTATATTTCTGTGGATAAAATATATATAATACAGATAAATAATACATAGTCTAAACATGTGTAAATTAAAGTGAAATGTGCAATGTGTGGAGAGTGTTCGATAAGCATGGCATATGATTCAACTGCAGTGAAAGGATCGATGTCCGCATTTCCCATTCATTAACAACAATGACGTGGGGTGACATGGAGTACAGTTCGTGTTTCTGAGAGGCAACGTATTCTTAATGTCAAAGCTATTTGCTACAATTTATTTAATATCTATGCCTATTAATTTATAATTTTCAAATATTGTATTCACATAAACATAAATTCATTGTGTTTTGTTAGAACAAAATCGTACAAAATGGTCATAGCCCAATTCCACCCAAAATACATGTAACATTTTTTTTAATGAAATAATGGACTCAAAAGTAGTCCGAAAGTGTTGGGTTAATATGTGAAGATCACATTTCTTTGAGTGATTGGACCACATATACACTCTTTAAAAAAGGGTACCGAGGGGGTTCTTCGGCTGTCCCTATAGGATAACCGTTTTTGGTTCCAGGTAAAACTCTTTTTCGTTTCAGGTAGAACTCTTTTGGGTTCCATGTAAAACCCTCTGTGGAAAAGGTTCTGCATGGAACTCAAAAGGGTGCTTGCTGTTTTCAACTCTCTAGAGACAGCAGGAGCGGTAGAGATACTCTTAATGATCGGCTATGAAAAGCCAACTGACATTTACTCCTGAGGTGCTGACTTGCTGCACCCTCGACAATTATTTGACCATGCTGGTCATTTATGAACATTTGAACACCTTGGCCATGTTCTGTTATAATCTCCACCCGGCACAGCCAGAAGAGGACTGGCCACCCCTCATAGCCTGGTTCCTCTCTAGGTTTCTTCCTAGGTTTTGGCCTTTCTAGGGAGTTTTTCCTAGCCACCGTGCTTCTACACCTGCATTGCTTGCTGTTTGGGGTTTTAGGCTGGTACAGCACTTTGAGATATCAGCTGATGTAAGAAGGGCTATATAAATACATTTGATTTGATTTGATTCTTCAAAGGGTTATCCTATGTGGACGGCCAAAAAACCCTAGATATAACTTTTTTTTATAAGATTGTAGGCCTATTTTTCATACACTATCCAAAACGAACATTTCCGTTCAATCATTCATTTAATTTCTAGGCCAATATCCCCCCCCAAAAAATAGGCCTAATGGCAAAGGCATAGGCTACACAGGCTCAAGAGTAGCCAGGAGCTAAATGTGGGAGTAGGCCTGTTTCGGGGGCTCGTACTCTAAAGTTTAGAAAGGTTGTTGAAGACAAAAATGTAGAGAAAGTGAAACCATATTAGGAAACAAAATGAAATAAACTCTCAGAATGATGCATTGGAACTTTGATGTGACCAGAACAGCACGACATCACACAAAGGACAGGGTCTATGTCTTATATGCTATAGAAAATGGATAGAAACAATCATATTCTCCCTGTGTTCAGGATGATTTTATATCCATGTCATTGGCACTTTACAAAACATAAACAAATTGGACCGTGAAGCATGCATTGTTCTGGCGGCAAGCAATATGCTGCTGATGGTGTGGGCATGAATATGTGTGAACTTGTGAATATAACAATTATTTTGAGGATTTATTCACTTAAACCGTATAAATACAAATATGTTTCCCTATTATATGGATAATAGCGCACCACACTGATATAAGTAGGCTACTGTTTTAGTTCTACAACGCGTGCAAGATTTCTCTACTGCCAGTGTGCATGAAAATACCTATATCTTGGAGTTATCATCCTTATGTTTGTTGTTCATATAGCACATTAGATCAAACTAATATTGTTGACCACTTTGGTCATGTTCCTCCACAATTTACATGCATTATTGCATTTCTACTAGAGCATAGGCTAACGATTTCAGAATGTAACTGTTCCAAGCTCCTATATTCTCGAGAAAGGTCAAACATTTTAGATGCGTTCACAAAACACTTTAGATACATTGTTATTATGGATCAGTTTAAATCATTATTCCGTTATTCAATTGTTACAGCCTAAACGTGAGTGCTACTACAGTAGTTAATTAAAGAAGAAAACAAACAAACTGCTTATCAGGAAGATATTCCAGAGTATAGCTTTGCCTTAAACAATATCTAGAAACAGTACACAACGTATAGCCAGATAAAAGCTTTTCAATATAAATAGTTGGCTACAAAATGCAAATAGTTTTAAAGTCGAAAAATCATTGCTGTCCCTACTCCCTCGAAGACCGCACATAGAGGCTTCTGTGGGCCTCACTACAGAGAACAAAAACAAGTAGAAATATAAGCTTCATATTTGGGAATCTCACATTGCCTCTGGGTTAGACATAGCATTGCCTCTGGGTTAGACGTTGTAAAACCAATTGTTCTGCAAGGATTTACTGGATTACTTGTCATGTAACATTGGATGAATGAGGGCTCCCAAGTGGCGCAGTGGTCTAAGGCACTACTGCATCTCAGTGCTAGAGGCGTCACTACAGGTTCGAATCCAGGCTGTGATTGGGAATCCCAAAGGGCGGACGCAGCGTCGTCCGGGTGTAGGCCGTCATTGTTAAGAAGTAGTTCCTAGTTAAAAAAAAAAAAAAAAAGAGGTCTGTAATACAGACAACACACCTGCATGAATAGACGACACAAACCGTGAGGGTCTTGTGTCTTTGGCTCAAAGAAGGAAGGCATTCATAGCAAAAACAACGTGATAGCCGGTTTTTATACAGGAAGCATAAGCCTACAATAATTACTGACCTCTTGGATTTTGTCCAAAGTAGGGCTAACGTTATGCAAAAACAGGTATATTGATAAAGCACACTTTCTTTAACCTCAATGTCAACTTGTTTTGACACCACGGTGTTTTTAAGCCTTAGTCTATAGATTATGTATTTTATTTTCAACGCTATCAGATAAAAAATGAGTGCACTAAAATTACAAAAAGTTAACTCGAGTTTCCCTGCTGTCTAACGATAACAATATTTATCTGTAGTTAACTACCATTAATCACAATTTTATAACGAATTCAAATTTGAACCTAATTAAAGATTAAATCAAATTGAATGTTATTTGTCACATGCTTAATAAAAAACAGGTATAGACTAACAGTGAAACGCTAACTTACTTACATGTAAATGTAAAATAATAGAAACAAGATATTTTAATTTAAAATTCCATTAGGTTGTATAATATGTATTTTTATTATAGTGTTAGAAATCACACAAAAAACGATATTCTCAGACAATAACATCTCAGCCAGATCTGATATAAAACTTAATGTAACTATTCGATCTAGCCTTACTTCTTATGCATGTTCAACATGAACTAGTCATAAGCTGCTACAGTAGGCAACTTTTGGATCATTTGTTTAATCTTTTGAACTGAAAACTACACCAAAAACAGCTAAATGGAATGGAAGTTCTGTTCTGATGAACGTTAGCTAAAATCTTTGTGTTGATTCTAGAGGGATTCAGCTAAACATTCTCATTTGGTTAGCTAGCTAACGTTAGCATAACTGGCTAGCTACTTCTGTGCAAATTACGTTTTTGCCGTTATATAACCAAACGCCCGTTTATTGTTTGACTTACTGTAAGTTTTCCTTCAACTTTGTTGCTCAATGCTTTGCACGTAGTGGATGGTTTCAGTATACTTGGGGTTATTGTCTTGCTGGAAAATCCACTTGCTGCCAAGTGTCAGCCTCCTGCCAGAGGCAACCAGGTTTTTGGATAAAATGTCTAAATACTTGGTAATGTTCATGATGCCATTGACGTTAACAAGGGCCCCATGACCTGTGGAAGTTGCCATTTCCCCATAACATCAAAGATCCACCACCATATTTTACCTTAGGTATGAGGTACTTTTCTGCATATGTTTACGTTTTTCAATGCCAAACCTACCACTGGGGTGTGTGGCCAAAGATATATATGCTCATGTCATCTGACTATAGCACTGCCTGGAGTTTGACAAACGCATTGGCACAGGGTCTATGGTGCCTTATTCTAGTCTTTTAATGTTTTAATTAAGGGCTAGCGGTTAGAGTGTTGGGCCAGTAACAAAATGGTCGCTGGTTCGAATACCTTGGCCAACAAGGTAAAAAAAATCTGTTGATGTGCCCTTGAGCAAGGCACTTAACCCTCATTTGCTCCAGGGGTGCCATACTACTATGGCTGACGCTGTAAAACAATACATTTCACTGCACCTATCTGGTGTATGTGACAATAAAGACATCAATTCTTTCCCTGTGTTTTTAAAATAGTTTCTTTGATTGTGGACAGCAATTTGAATCACTTCTGTAGAATGAACCATATATATAGGACTGTCATATACAGTATATAGGGGCATACAGTACATGTATGTGATATTCACTTACAGTCCCAATGTATAGTATAATTATTATCATCTAAGCATTTCGTGTGAAATTGGTATAATGGAGACATCATTTCAACTTCAGCGAGATCATGTAAATCTTTTCGGAGTCAGTTCGGATGCTGAAATATTGCCCTGGAATGCGTTGGACCACTGTGCCCCATCTATTTGACAACAATATTTGGCTAAAATAGGTTGAATTTCAAACGAATGACACATTTTAACTTGAGTTTACATATGCCAGCTGAATATTAGTAGCATTTATTAATACAGTATTGTTTAAAGGCCTATTCGTTTATAGCTTGACACATTTGGATAACTTACACACAACAAATGCCAAATTTAATGTTCATATTCAGTTCTCCATAGTAGAACATGAAGATTTTTGTTTTCTTCAAAATGTACTGTGGTTCATTTTGATAGCACTAAATAGGCTACTGGAGAAGAGCTTAATCAAAATGTTCTGACAACGGATGGACTTTGTTTGGCAATACAACCCTCAAAAACCAACATTCCACAATTAATGTATAGGATAATATACTGGGTGCTGTAGAGAGGTTGTTTTAAAGTAATGTATCAATCCAGTATCAAATTCAAAATTAGCTTATATGTTATGGAGTCATACAATAAAGTGATCACAAAAAGAAGAGATAACGGAAGGGAGAGATAAAACTTAAATGCCAATTGATAAAAAAATATTTTAAAAAGTGCCTTCAAAAAGTATTCACACCCCTTTACTTTTTCAACATTTTGTTGTGTTACAGCCTGAATTTAAAATGTATTAAACTGAGAATGTGTCACTGGCTTATACACAATACCACATAATGTAAAAGTGGAATTGTATTTTTAGAAATTTTTACAAATTAATAAAAAACAAAAAGTTGAAATATTTTAAGTCAAAAAATAACAACATAGGGCGAGACCCAAATGCATACACAGGAGGCAGATGGTTAGAGTCTCTGATATTTATTAAAACAACAAGGGGCAGGCAAGAGGCAGGTAGAGGACAGGCAAAAGTTAATTAAACAGGTCAGAGTTCCAAACGGTACAGGGCGGCAGGCTCAAGGTCAGGGCAGGCTAAATGGTCAGGCAGGTGGGCTTAGTGTCAGGTCAGGCAAAAGGTCAAAACCAGGAGGACTAGAAAAACAGAGACAAGGAAAAAGCAGGCGCATGGAAAAACACTTGCTGGTTGACTTGACAAGACGAACTGGCAACAGACAAACAGAGAACACAGGAATAAATGCCCTGGGAATAATGGGGAAGACGGGTGACACCTGGAGGTGGGTGGGGACAATCACAAAGACAGTTGAAACAGATCAGGATGGGACACAATAAGTATTCAACCCCTTTACGGTAAGCCTAAATAAGTTCAGGAGTAAAACATTACATAATAAGTTGCATGGACTCACTCTGTGTGCAATAATAGTGTTTAACATGATTTTTGAATGACTACCTTATCTCTATACCCTACACATACAATTAGCTGTAAGATCCCTAGGTCGAGCAGTGAATTTCAAATACAGATGCAACCACAAAGACCAGGGAGGTTTTCACATGCCTTGAAAAGAAGGGCACATATTGGAGGATGGATAAAAATAAAGCTGATATTGAATATCCCTTTGAGCATGGTGAAGTTATTAATCACACTTTGGATGGTGTATCAATACACCCAGTCACTACAAAGATACAGCTGTCCTTCCTAACTCCGTTGCCAGAGAGGAAGGAAACCGCTCAGGGATTTCACCATGAGGCCAATGGTGACTTTAAAACAGTTACAGAGTTTAATGGCTAAAACTGATGATGGATCCACAACATTGTAGTTACTCCACAATACTAGCCTAAATGACAGAGTGAAAAGTAGAAAGCTTGTAAAGAATACAAATAAACCAAAACATACACCCTGTTTGCAATAAAGCACTAAAGAATAATTGCAAAAAATGTGGCAAAGAAATTTAATTTATGTCCTGAATACAAAACGTTATATTTGGGGCAAATCCAACACAACACATCACTGAGTACAACTCTTCATATTTTCAAGAATGGCGGTGGCTACATCATGTTATGGGTATGCTTGTCATCAGCAAGGACTAGGGAGTTTTTTAGGATTAAAAGATACAGAATAAAGCTAAGCACAGGCCAGGCCAAATCCTAGAGGAATACCTGGTTCAGTCTGCTTTCCAACAGACACTGGGAGACAAATTCACCTAAATTACCTAAAACACAAGACCAAATATACACTGGAGTTGCTTACCAAAATGACGTTGAGTGTTCCTGAGTGGCCTAATTACAGTTTTGACTTGAAATTGTCTTGAAAATCTATAGCAAGACTTGAAAATGTCTGTCTAGCAATGATCAATAACCAACATGACAGAGCTTGAATATTTTAAATATTGTGCAAATATTGTACAATCCAGGTTTGCAAAGCTCTTAGAGACTTACCCAGAAAGTCTCACAGCTGTAATCACTGCTAAAGGTGATGCAAACATGTTTTGACACAGGGGTGTGAATACGTATTATGCAAATTAGATATATCTGTATTTCATTTTCAATAAATGTGCAAAACATTCTATAAACATATTTTCACTTTGTCATTATTTGGTATTTTGTGTAGATGGGTGAGACAAAAATTATATTTAACCAATTTTTAATTCAGGCTGTAACACAACCAAATGTGAAATAAGTCTAGGGGTATGAACATTTTCTGAAGGAATTGTATATCTGTGATTTATTATAGACGTCAACAACAGATTGCAGGTATCTTTGGTCCATTAAAAACAAGTTTAGCCTGTTAACATCTACTTCTCAACAATGATCATCATACTGTTTTCATTAGTGATAGAATCATGTTTTTTTCTTAGACATAAAAGTGCTAAAGATAAGATCTAACCCCACACTGAATGACGTCCCTCAATATTTCGCTATATTTTTTCTACCATAATGTTTACCCACCTATCATCTGTTTGATAGGATAGTTTTAAAAATCATACCATGGCACTTAAGACTTTCCACATCACTGACTAAGCCTAAGCAGCCATTTCACATCAATGGGAAATCAGACTTAGAAACTATACACTCTGAAGAACTAAGACAGACATGAAGTATTAGAAGTTACCTTTGAAAAATGTTTTACTCTGAAAACAAACACTTAAAGGGAATTCCACCACTTTTCAACCTCATTTTCATGATCCAGCACAATACCAGTGTCTACATATGTGAAAACAGCACATTTCTATGTTTTGTAGAAACACATATAAAGTTATACCTGATTTTTTGTATTTGTAGTAGCCATAATTCATAAATGACACTATACAGGGTTATAAATGGAACACATTTTGGTTCAGTGAAGAAAAATCCTTTGGGTTCTGATCAAAGAACCCTATAAACAGGTTCTATAGAAAACTTTTAGGGGTTCCATATATTTTTGGTTCTATAAGGAACATACATATTGTGCAATATATTATCCACTATATTTTGGTCAATATTATCCGGCACTATATCACATTGGGGAATGCAATGGTCACCGCAGAAAAGTATTCTGACAACATAAAACTGAACCGCTTGGGCCTTAGTATTACACGGCATATGAATTAGGTTTGTAATATGATGTCTGTCTTCCCGCCGCTATAATGTTTGATAGTCTTAAAATATCAAACATCCTTGAACTGTGTCAAAACATTTGGCTTAATTGAGAACCAGTGTGATTCCACTGTTATATAATTGTTAAAATTACTAACATAAATCATATAATTAATTGCCTTTGGATAACTAAAAAGATTTGGTAGCAGGAATTGTAGCACCAGAATCTTACTAATCCATGATATTTCCCTGTCCATTTTCTTTCAAAGGTCTCTGCCATTTTAGCACAAACTCAATACACTTTGGCTGAGGTCAACATCTTGAACCCGCAGTTTAAATCACTAACAACATCAGTGACCCTGCAACATTAGCTTGGATTTTGTGAGGCATTTCTGCATTATTTTGAAACAAACAAGCAGAAATCTATGTGCTTAAACCTCCATGGACAGACACCTTTTCCCCCGCCCCTGGTAATGATTGCGTGCAGAATCATAGACCCACTGTTGGCTCTGGGAGCATGTACACCCAGGCGAGATTACCTTCCCTAAACTGGCAATGATGCAAGGGTGCCAGTGCGCAGTAGCATCTGCAGCATTTCATGACAACACTAATAGTCAGCATGGATCACTGGCACACAGAGTCCCTTCTAATTAGAATTATTTCAATCTTCCACTGGCTTTATTTTCAAAACTCCAATCTTAATGCTTTTCAGAGATGCCTCCACTTTCTTGACTACGCCCTCCCCGTCGCTCCATTTGAGCTTTCTTTGTTTAGAGTTCTGCATGTACACGAACTTAGTGTGTCTGATACACTCCACTTCTTATCATCATTTCAGTTTATTATGTATGCAGGCTTTTATTTCCCTCGTTTTTTACAAACCCCATCTGCTTTAAAGTACTTTGAGTTTAGGCATGCAAATTGTCAGATGTAAAGCAGTCATACTCTTTGCGGGACCCCATTTTCAGTGCCAACAGTTCTTAATCTTTCATATTAGCTTGAATAGCTTCAGTGTTGGTGAAGATAATGTTAATGAAACATTTGGTTATAACCTTAAAATTATATTTTATTGTACCATCACATTTCCTGCCTTTTTTTCCTTATAGTTTTCCAAATGTCTGTTAAGCGTCAGCCTTATTGTTATTATTCTACATTGGTTAATTTATTGATAACTTTAAAGTCATTAAAGCCATGAAGTCATGGGTAAATCTTGCTCACTCAAGGCTAATCTCCAAGATTTTGTAGTTATGAAAGCATTGAACTCTTGACAGCTGGAATGAAGAGTTGATGAGATTGTCAACCCAGTATCACAGACTGTGATATAAACACAAATTGCTTATTGAAAAGGTTGCATGTTCAAATCTCATCATGGACAACTTTAGCATTTTATCTAATTAGCAACTTTAAAACTACTAACTACTTTTTAGATACTTTGCAACTACTTATCATGTTAGTTACCCTTCCTCTAACCCTAACCTTAACCCTTTAACCTAACCCCTAGCCTAGATAACATTAGCCACCTAGCTAGCCTTGCTAACGTTAGCCACAACAAATTGGAATCTGTGTAATGTACATGAAATGCGTTGCGCAGAAGAAAATGTGTGTAATACACACAAAAAAAATGACAAAGTATTTCCGAATAAGTCATTTGTGTCTATTTCACAATAAGCTGTAATAGTGTTATAGATTGTACATAACCGCTGAAAGAGCTTAAATTGGGTCGGTAGAGATATTTTCTAGCATACAGACAGTGATGTTTGAGACTCGTATGCTCCCTGGCACTGCGAAGGTGGAAGGGCAGGAATGTGGGCGGAGATGAAAGGCGGAAGAGTTGGGGTTCTCACTAAAGCTGTGGGGGAAACAGTTAGGGTTAAGGCCAAGCTGAATGACAGATACAGCCTGCGTTCCTCTGCCCAGGCGTTGCTGGCAACTGTCACGATAGGTATTTTAAGTATCAGCTTAATGTTACAGCAGCTGATGACACAGCTGATGACACAATCGATGACGTGGCACACAACCATCGGTTGATGCACGCAATGTCTGAGCAGGGGAACGCGACCAGTCTCAGCTACAACATGTCGTCTGCCCCCATCGTCACCCTGAGGAACAAAAGGCGCCATTTGAAGTAAAGAGAAACACAACTCCATCAATGAAAAACTACTGCTTCAGCATTAAAATGTTTTTGTTGATAGTTGCGTAACCAAGCACTGCACAGCTGTTTTTAAGTAGGTTGCTGAACTGTAATTGGGGTGTTCCCATCAATCTACACACAATATCCAATAATGACAAAGCAAAAACAGGATTTTAGATTTTTTTTTGCAAATTTCTAAAAATTAAAAACTGCAGTATTACTTTTACTCAGTACTTTGTTGAAGCACCTTTGGCAGCGATTACAGCCTCGAGTCTTCTTGGGTCTGACGCTTACAAGCTTGGCACATCTGTTTTTGGAGAGTTTCCAATCAAGTTGTAGAAACATCTCAAGGATGATCAATGGAAACAGGTTGCACCAGAGCTCAATTTCGAGTCTCATAGCAAACGGTCTGAATACTTATGTAAATAAGGTATTTCTATTCTTTACTTTTAATAGATGTGCAAAAAAAAATTGTAAAACCTGCTTTTGCTTTGTCATAATGGGATATTGCGTGTAGATTGCTGCAGATTTTTAAAAATGTAATCCATTTTAGAATCCGAGTGGCGCAGCGGTCTAATGCACTACTTCTGAGTGCTAGAGGCGTCACTACAGACCCTGGTTGCTGTATCACAACCGGCCGTGATCGGGAGTCCCATAGGGTGGCGCACAATTGACCCAGTGTCACCCGGGTTAGGGGAGAGTTTGGCCGGGGTAGGCCGCCATTGTCAAATAAGAATTTGTTCCTAACTGACTTGCCTAGTTCAATAAAGGTTCAATAAAATTTTACAAATAATATGGCTGTAACGTAAACAAAATGTGGAAAAAGTCAAAGGGTCTGAATACTTTCTGAGGGCACTGTGTACAGTGGGGCAAAAAAGTATTTTGTCAGCAACCAATTGAGCAAGTTCTCCCACTTAAAAATATGAGAGAGGCCTGTAATTTTCATCACAGGTACACTTCAACTATGACAGACAAAATGAGAAAAAAAAATCCAGAAAATGACATTGTAGGACTTTTAATGAATTTATTTGCAAATGATGGTGGAAAATAAGTATTTGGTCAATAACAAAAGTTTATCTCAATACGTTGTTATATACCCTTTGTTGGCAATGACAGAGGTCAAACGTTTTCTGTAAGTCTTCACAAGGTTTTCACACACTGTTGCTGCTATTTTGGCCCATTCCTCCATGCAGATCTCCTCTAGAGCAGTGATGTTGTGGGGCTGTTGCTGAGCAACACGGACTTTCAACTCCCTCCAAAGATTTTCTATGGGGTTGAGATCTGGAGACTGGCTAGGCCACTCCAGGACCTTGAAATGCTTCTTACGAAGCCACTCCTTCGTTGCCCGGGCGGTGTGTTTGGGATCATTGTCATGCTGAAAGACCCAGCCACGTTTCATCTTCAATGCCCTTGCTGATGGAAGGAGGTTTTCACTCAAAATCTCACGATACATGGCCCCATTCATTCTTTCCTTTACACGGATCAGTCGCCCTGGCCCTTTGCATAAAAACAGCCCCAAAGCATAATGTTTCCACCCACATGCTTCACAGTAGGTATGGTGTTCTTTGGATGCAACTCAGCATTCTTTGTCCTCCTAACACGACGAGTTGAGTTTTTACCAAAAAGTTCTATTATGGTTTCATCTGACCCCACGGGGTGAGATCTTGCGTACAGCCCCAGATCGAGGGAGATTATCAGTGGTCTTGTATGTCTTCCATTTCCTAATAATTTCTCCCACAGTTGATTTCTTCAAACCAAGCTGCTTACCTATTGCAGATACAGTCTTCCCAGCCTGGTGCAGGTCTACAATTTTGTTTCTGGTGTCCTTTGACAGCTCTTTGGTCTTGGCCATAGTGGAGTTTGGAGTGTGACTGTTTGAGGTTGTGGACAGGTGTCTTTTATTAATAAATAAATACATTAATGCAGGCCATTAATACAGGTAACGAGTGGAGGACAGAGGAGACTCTTAAAGAAGAAGTTACAGGTCTGTGAGAGACAGAAATCTTGCTTGTTTGTAGGTGACTTATTTTCCACCATAATTTGCAAATAAATTCATTAAAAATCCTACAATGTGATTTTCTGGATTTTTTCTTTCTCATTTTGTCTGTCATAGTTGAAGTGTACCTATGATGAAAATTACAGGCCTCTCTCATCTTTTTAAGTGGGAGAACTTGCACAATTGGTGGCTGACTAAATACTTTCCCCCCCCACTGTATATGCTGATTAAAAATCAGACCTTGGAATATTACACCTTTATGTAATTTAAATTCACAATTACATAGCTTACATAAATAATGTATACACTGTTTGCTATTCAATTTGTTCTTAACTGACTTAATATTTAAGGAGTTTATAAAAAAAATTACACGTAAAAAGTCCAAACCACTCAAAGCTACAATAAGCACTTTAGATGCCCTCCTGAGCGCACATTACACATGAACGATTGCCCAGGAAAAAAATTATGTTTATTCATCCGTTGCCGCAGATGCATAGGCTAAACTACGCAGTCAGGCCTCAACATTTCCAGATCATATATATTCAAATGTTAGCCAATTTATCTTAACTGATTTATAGACTGCAATCAATAGAGAAAATGTAAATGTGCATACTTGCCAATGCTATCAACTGCCATCAACACTTTTTACCTAAAAACAATGGGAGCAAATTGAACACGATGTTATTTATTTATTATTTTGCCTATGAGAAAACAAGTCAAATTATGTCTGTGATAAATCTTTATACTCTGAGGTTGCATCTGACTTCTATTATCATAATTTCAAAAAACTATGAAATAGGGTAATTTACCCTAAGAAAACAACAATCTATAGGCCTACTTGTTTCTAATTGTTCAATGCTTACAAAAAGACAGGTGTTCAGATTGTAGAGGATAAAGTAACTGTTTACAGTTAATACTTCAGCTAAGGGTCTACTTTAGCCTAGCATGTATGTTACCCACATGCCAGCTGTAACCATTCTAGTCATAGCTACATTCTGTTTACTTAGACACAACTCCTTAACCTGAGGTGATACTTAATGCCACTATAGGGGCTTACATAGGTCACTAATGTAAGGAACACGTGAAGGGATAATGATTGGAGATAACAGGATTAATTCTGTGGATTATAACGTTCGCCAACACTACAGTTGGCCACATATTCCAGTGGATAATAACCGATGCAACACTGGGGGCTAATGCTATACTCCCTTTTGACTAAACATGGAATGTGATGTTAGACACTTACTGATGGCTAAGTATCAACATTTTATATGGCCAATGGCTACAATTGGAGCTACATCGAGTGGCTTATATGGGGCTCAGACATTTATTTGCTGAAAAAAATGGCAAATGTGGCAAATAGCTATATTTCAGTGTGCTAATACCCTGACTACACCGCTCGCGTCACAATTTTTTTTTAGCAATCTATGTTATTCAATTATTGCACCCACGCGGCTCGAGTGCGTCAGCGAGCGTCTGCGTTGCCAAGGGCTAGAATAGAAGTCATTCCTATTTCTGACGCAGATCGCGCTGCAAGTCCTGCCTCACCCATCTCCTCATTTGTTTATAGAAACAGGTGTGCCATCTCCTCATTGGTTATACCCACGTGGGTGATTGAAAGACGAACTGTTGCCAGTTGTCGTGGTAATACTATGAAAGTTTAGATGCCAATCACCATATACATTTAACTATGAAGAAGCCTGGAAGGAGGAGAGATGACTAGAAACAATTTGGTTGACCTTTTTTATGTGTGGATTAATTGTCGGAGTAGAGAACCTTGTGCATTTCAGGTAAAATAACAACCTAATGTTTATATCCCAGGACAAATTAGCTAGTAACAGCAAGCTAGCTAAATAGGACAAATTAGCTAGCAATTGCAAGCTAACTAGCTAAATTGCCATAAATGTGTAATGCTTTTCTACCTGTCCCCAAAATAACGTCATTGGTTCAGAGTTTGTTTTGATATTTTAACCTGCATGTCGTGATCGCGTTTGGTGTAGGGGGACAAAATTAATTTATGCACGATGGCTCACGCGCACAGCCGGTTTATGTTCTGTATAAGACAGGATTCTAAGGTTAATACTTTGGCGAACGGTAGGACAAATACCTAGGATTACTTTGGCAGCCAAAGCCATTATTTTGGGGGTGTGGCTTAACGCAGATGTCAAATTCTTGACCCAATTACTGAAAACAACAAGAAGAGATGGTCCAATCTTACAGAGCTAGATCTCAGACATACACCTACAGTATCTCTGCAGAATGACATGATTGTCAGGTTTTCAGAGAGCCAAATTCGCCACCTTGACTCCAGGCCTTCTAGGTGTCTGCAATTCTTGAACGAGAATATAGGTATTAGGAGACTAGCGCTCCTAAACTAGGACAGACAAACAAAACATTCAGGGCAGCGCATGCATTGTAACACCCAGGTTACATTTTTGTAATGTTACCCATAATGTTTGAGTGTCCAGTTTTCTATTAGTTAGGGGGAACATTCTATCTATGTTAGCAAAAACATTCAGATAACCTTTTTTAGCATGTTTTGGCGTTAAAGTTTGGAGAACATTCCCTTAATGTCAAACGTGGTTGCCATGTTCTCAGAATTTACTATATGAATATTCTAGACACGCTTCATGGGACATTGCAAAAACATTAATGTGTCCAGTCTACTGAATGTTAGGAGAATATTCCATCAATGATCCCACCAAACATATACAGAACATAGTTGCCATGTTGTCAGAACATAACATATTCATGTTCTCAGAACATCAAATAGTTTTGTTCTAGACACTTTTCATAGGAACATTGCAAGAACATTCATGTGTCCAGTTTTCTGAGGGTTAGAAGGATATTCCATCAACGTCCCACCAAACATACACAGAACATGATTGTCATGTTGCCATGATAATAATCTTGTAGACATGTTTCATGGGAACGTTGCAGAAACATTTCTGTATATCAGTTGTCAGGACGTTGCCTGATTATTCCAAAGAACCCCCCCCCCCCCACATTTTTTTTTTTTTTAATTAAACATCACGCCTTTATATTGTTTCCGAGCCAATCATGGCCCTGATTGGGGAACCACTGATTAATTCATAGCTTTCTCTGTTGACGAGGTTAGGGATACTCAGACTCATACTCAGACTCGCTGTGCTTTTAACATAATGTTTTCAATTTACATATTTGATTATATTGTGTATGTTCATTTACAACATGTCCTCTTCTGGGATTTGAACTCACAACCTAACCTCTTGGTTCACTGTACTCCCATCTTCCCAGTAGGTCACCATGTCCGTGTCAGGTATTGGTTAATCTGACTATTCTCATCATTGATTTGATTTACTTATTTCAAGAATTCAAGGGCTTTCTGTATAGTTCTCTAATGTTGGCACTTTGAAGTAAATCTCAGCTCTGTTAAAACGACACTAAATTCCACTTATTGATCACAGTGATTCAGGGGTGTCATTAACATGCCTCACCAACATTAGACAACTATACTGAAAGCCCTTAAATTGCTGAAATATGTAAATCAAATCAATGGTCCGGACACGGACATGGTGCCGTTGAAGGAAAATTGGCATACCATTAACCAAGAGGTTGTAAGTTCAAATCTGAGGTCAGGACTGTTGAATAGTAATTTCTATATAAATGAACATGCACAATGTAATCATGTATATCAAAGTGTGTCAGATATTTAAGGTGAAAACACTATGTTAAAAACGCTGTGTGTGATTAATAAGCTATGAATGGATCAGTAGTTCACCAATCAGAGCCTTGATTGGATTGGCAAAAGTAACAAGGCGTGATGTGTAATGAAACACATATTTTAGGGAGAACGCTTTTTTGGTACACAGAAAAGTTCTTGCAAAGTTCACAGGTAATGTTTCTTGAAAATGTATATCCTATGATCTGAGAAATTGGTAACCATGTTCTGGATATGTTTGGTGGGACATTGATTGAATATTCTCCTAGCCCTAGGAAAACTGGACACAAAAGTTATTGCAACGTTCCCATGAAACGTGTCTAGAACATTAATATCTTATGTTCTGAGAACATGGCATCTATGTTCTGTGTATGTTTGGGGGGACATTGATGGAATATTCTCCTAATCCACAGAAAACCAATAAACCAATTAAATTTGATTAGATTTGAAACTGGACACATGAATGTTCTTACAATGTTCCCATGAAATGTGTCTAGAACATTAATATCTTAACCTCTGAGAAAATGGTACCACGTTCTGGCTAAGTTCTATTTGACATTAAGGGATGTATCTTGTAAACATTACTTGCACATCACAGGATCATTCCTGTAAACATTAGTTAATGACCTAATGAGACCCTTAAGGGAAAGTTCTCTAAAGTTGCGGGAACGTTTGTTGTTAGCTAGGATAACCCATTGAAAATGAAATACACTAGCACACCTGAAGGATGTTTCAGCATGTGCCTCAGACATGTTGAAATTATATTAAAAGAAATTAAGCTCCCACTCACTGCGCTGGTAAAGTATCACTTTCATTCATTGCTAACATTTCAGCCTCAAGGCCTTAATCAGAGATTTATTAGCTTTGATGAATGCTGTAATTGTTCAAATTGAATACTTTGCAAGTGCAGACAGACCTTTACCAAATTGGCCAGGGCCTCACATACTGTAGCTCCTTGAGCACAGGTAGAAAGAATCTATTCCGCAGTTCAGAGTCACACAACCTCCCCATCATGAAGACCTCCCCTGGTGTGCTTGACAACTTGTGATATAATCGTGGTAACGACGGGGCGTAGCTGGGCACCTTGACCTCAGCAGGGGGTGGGTGAGCAGGTTAAGCAAACAGCCATGGGCTTTGATAATAATCCGCCTGTCCTGTCAGCCAAAGAGGGTGCAACCATAATGTTATTCATCACCATTCAAGAAAGTAAATTTACACTGATCAAAGAATAATTGTTTTTCCTAAGGAAACTGGTAGTTTGTCTAGCTGTGCCTGTGCTGCATAGTTGGCCATGCGACAGTTTAATGCCATCACACACAATCAACATGTAGATAAATCATACTGTATGTCCATTCGATTATATACCGCCTTCAAATCTGTAACTAAATTTGAACAAAGTTCACAAAAAATTCAAAATGAGCACAATGTATTCTCCACTTACCCTATTCTGCACTTACCCTATTCCTTGAGAGAAGTGTTTTAAGTTTTGCATTCTGTGTTGCACAGGATTTATCTCCGATCTACTTCCTAATTGGTGTCCGTTCTGATATCCTCAATTTGTAAAGAGAAGACAATCCTGGATTTCCTGGTGCTCCGCAGAGACATGAATGGCCATAAATGGGATATGACAGGGAAAGGCCATCACAACCCTCTGTGGCTCCTGAGGAAGAGATCCATAGGCATTTGATCAGGCGTGTCTGTCTGATAACTATAGGAGTGGTCTTTGACAAAGAGATCATGAGATCACCGCCATTGGACTGGAGCAGTGGAAACGTATCCTCTGGAGTGATGAATCACACTTTGCCATCTGGCAGTCCGATGGACAAATCATTGTTTGGCAGATGCCAGGAGGACATCACCTTCCCCAATGCATAGTGCCAACTGTAAAGTTTGGTGGAGGAGGAATAATGGTCGGGCTGTTTAACATTGTTCGGGCTAGGCCCCTTAGTTCCAATGAAGGGAAATCTTAACACTACAGCATACAATGACATTCTAGACGTTTCTGTGCTTCCAACTTTGTGGCAACAGTTTGGGGAAGGCCCTTTCCTATTTCAGCATGACAATGCCCCTGTACACAAAGCGAAATCCATACATCGGTGCGGAAGAACTTGACTGGCCTGCACAGAGCCCTGACGTCAACCCCATCGAATGCCTTTGGGATGAATTGGAACGCTGATTGAGAGCCAGGTCCAATCGCCCAACATCAGTGCCCGACCTCACTAATGGTCTCTATGGCTGAATGGAAAGCAAGTTCACGCAGCAATGTTCTAACATATAGTGGAAAGCCTTCCCAGAAAGGTCGAGGCTGTTATAGCAGCAAAGGGGGGGACCACTCCACATTAATGCTCATGATTTTGGAATGAGATTTTAGAGGAGCAGGTGTCCACAAACTTTTGCCAATGTAGTGTATTTGTTATGCGTTAACACCACTCATAAATGTATATTTACAACTTGCGCTTGTTTTGACAAAGTGCAATGCTGCCTTAAAGTCAAGATGAAATTCAAGACTAAACAGTTTTGCAATTTTACTGGATCAGATTAGAAGCTCTGTAGGTTCAGATTCGTCCCCCACACAACCGCTGGTCACGTTAACCACTGCAACGATCTCAAGCCATTTCTCCTGCCTTATGTTTCAATGGTAACTTCCCATTTAGTATTACTAGATATACCATCACATAATGATGCGCAGATACAAGAAGACCTGAAACTAGTTTACCTTTCTGCTCCTTTTGCTTTCAGTAGCGACATTATCCCCCCTCTAACTAAACATATTCAAACCGATTTCCATGAAAGTTTCTTCACCTTTCACTGTCTGTTGAATATAATACATTTTCAAACGGAGGCACAACATCGCGATACTTCAGGGAACGCGTCGCGAAGGAGACCAAATAGACAAGCCACAAGACCGGTGTGGTGCCGAAAATTGACTCTCTGTCAGAATCCTCCCCTCTCCTTCGCGTGAACGCGCACACATTCAATGTTTCATTGCTGCGACTTGCTTGCTAGTTGAGATTGCTGCTCTTCACTCCGTTGTCAGTTTAGCCTACATTTCACTGATCTTAGTAGCAGAAAACATGTTTTATTTGTATCCTTCAAGGCAGCTGTCAGTGACCACGTTATGCTGCGTTTCATTTTATTTTTATGGCTGTTTGTCGCGAGGGAGGCACTAGTAATGTCTGCAGTTTTCGGTTTGGCTATTTGTTTCAAGCGTATTAGTCTATAAATAAATCTCTTTGCCAAAATTCGTCATCTCTCCCATGTCTTATTCGACTAGTAGTTGTTCTGAAATGTCTAATGCTTGCCTACATTTTACTCCCTCCTCTATGTTTAATATAACACATATACATTAATTATACATTTTGGTTGCCTATCCTGACGAGAAGTTTGTTCTATAGAAAGTATTTGACACTGATGTGTGCCACAGAAAGTATTTGACTCAAGACAAAATTAAGGAAATTAGAAGGGGAGCATCCTGTAAAAGTCTGTGAGAGTGGTAGGGGCCAGGACGAATTTCTTCAGCCTCCTGAGGTTGAAGATGTGCTGTTGTGCCTTCTTCACCACACTGTCTGTGAGGGTGGACCATTTCAGATTGTCAGTGATGTGTACACCGAGGAACGCTTTTTACCTTCTACGCTGCCATGATGGAAGCAGGGTGAAGCTAGTGAAGAGCAACTGTAGAAACTTGCAGTAGACTGCAGTCAAAACTTCATGACCTTTGATTACAGAATTTCTGTAGTTCATGCAGTAGACTGACAATTCTTTCTCCATAATGCAACACACTTAGAAAGGCAGTGACCATCATTGACTTGACAAAAGTGATCCGCCCAATAACTCGCCTGTCCTGTCAGCAAAATAGGATGTCAGGGTGCAACCATAATGTTATTCATCAGCATTTAAGACCCACAATTCAAGTAAGTAAATTGAAACGGATCAAATAATTATTGTTTTTCTAAGGATACTGGGAGTTTGTCTAGCTGTGCCCGTGCTGCATGGTTGGCAACGTGACAGTTTAAAGTAGGGGTTCCCAAACTTTTTTTGGCCCACGACCCCATTTTGATATCTGAAAATTCTCGTGACCCCAACTATGTAATTATCATGTAATTAACAGCAAACAATTACTTTTTTATTTTAGGCTAAGACATTCAGTTGAAAAACACTAAAGGTAGGCTATTTCTGATTGACTTCTCAACTACAATCACATACTTTTCATGTGGGGCTATGACAGTCAATTGCAAATTAGTCTGACCAGGTATCTTAACACACCACCACTAGTGAGATGGGTGTGCTCGATGCACGTCGCATCTGAGCTTATCAAAGTCAGGGGGCGTTTCGGTCCATTAGACACAGTTCACTGAAATTCGCAAATGACATGCAATAGAAACCTATGATTATACAATGTTAATGGTTTATACACATTGTCCATGACCTTTGACCAAATCTTCATGACTATTATTATAGCCTACATGAAAACGTAAGCATTATTGACACTGAAACGCTGCTGTGTCTGATCCCATGTAGACCTACCTTCCACCTCCTGCCGTTGTGCGCTTGATCAAGGCACTTAGCCGCCACATATAACATTGTAAATAAGAATTTGTTCTTAACTGACTAGCCTAGTTAAATAAAGGTTATATATATAATATATATTTAATATAGGTTAAATATATATATATATATATATATATATAACTGCGACCTGGCCATGCTTTATCTTGGCCAGGTCGCAGTTACAAATGAGAACTTGTTTTTTTCAACATTACAACCAAATACTTTTGTCTTTATAAAATGATTCCCTCATTCAGAAAATCAAGGATCAAATGGACAAGGTAGGCTACTTCAAAGCAAGGTATCTAACTTGACATATTTATATATACGGCTCAAATATTGTTTCGGGCAAGATCTATGCACAGCAAGTTATTTGTCAATTAGGCTATTAGAATATGTTTAACGTTGTCGCAATTACATGGATACTGTTTAATAGACGGGAATCCCAGTTTTCCAACGGTGCCGATTTATTTAGGCTCTACAGTACCGGAGGAAAGGCAACGACGAAATTAATGCTTAGTTAGCTATAGTTAACTAGCGATATAACTACAACCAGTTATGTTTTGAATTGATGATCTGTCATTGTATACCTGCAGCTGAAATGTCGCGCTCTCTCTCCTGAGGCCAAGGCCCACTCGTACAGGCACACACGCAGCACCACAGACATGCACTGAAGAGTAATTCCGATAATAGCTGATGTGTCGTTTTTCAATTGATTGATCATATTTAAAAGTGTGATTTCATTCATTACATTAACAACAATTATGGAACTAATTACAATCTGCGCAATCTCGAACAACCTACTGTAATTCACAGATTCACAGACTAGCGGCAAATAAACTTGAAAAAAGCGGAATCAGGAAATGAATGCCACTCTACATTGCTATTCACTGAATATCCCTTCTTCATTCCGCTTGATCGGACATGTTTGCCTCGGTGTGTGAATCTGGGCCAGCGATGTAAAGGGAAAGGGGATACCTAGTCAATTGTACAACTGAATTCATTCAACTGAAATGTGTCTTCTGCATTTAACCCAACCCCTCTGAATCAGAGAGGTGCGGAGGGCTGCCTTCAAATCGACATCCACGTCTTCGGCGCCCAGGGAACAGTGCATTGCTCAGGGGCAGAACGAAAGATGTTTACCTTGTCAGCTTGGGGATTCGATCCAGCAAATTTTCGGTCACCGGCGCAACGCTCCTACCCGGCAGGGTACCTGCTGCCTTAGGCTACCTTGTTTTGATATAGAAGTTGGTACGCAATTCCCCCAAAATTATACTGAACAAAAATATAAATGCAACCATTTCAAAGATGTTACTGAGTTACAGTTCATATAAGTAAATCAGTCTATTTAAATAAATAAATTAGGCCCTAATCTATGGATTTAACACGACTGGGCAGGTGTGCAGTCATCAATGGGTGGGCCTGGGAGTGAATAGGCCCATCCTCTTGGCAACCAGGCCCACACAAAGACGGATGTGGAGGTCCTGGGCTGGAGTGGTTATATGTGGTCTTAGGTTGTGAGGCTGGTTTGAGGTACTGATCAATTTTCTAAAACAATGTTAAATTATCTGGCAACAGCTCTGGAGGACATTCCTGCTGTCAGCATGCCAATTGCACACTCCCTCAAAACTTGAGACATCTGTGGCATTGTGTTGTGTGACAAAACTGCACATGTGAAAGAAGCCTTTTATTGTTCCCAGCACAAGGTGCACCTATGTAATGATCATGCTGTTAAATTAGCTTCTTGATATGCCACACCTGTCATGTGGATGGATTATCTTGGCAAAGGAGAAATGCTCACTAACAGTGATGGATACAAATGTGTGCACAAAATTTGAGAAAAATCATATTTTTGTGTGTATGGAAAAATTCTGTGATTTTTTTAAATTTCAGCTCATGAAACATGGGACCAACACATTACATCTTGCTTTTATATTATTGTTTAATATAGAAGTGCCGGTATGGCGTTCCGGACAGCTTCGGCACAAGTCAAGCACTGCTCACAGCTAACGTCCATTTGGAGAGCATAAGTTGGGGAGTTTGAGTCGTTCAGTCAGAGTTTACTCTTAATAGCAAGCAATAGCACAAGTTATTCGTTTAACAGTGTTATCTGACAAAGGTATTGATGTGAGTTTATGTGCCTCCGCCTCTCCCAAAATTACTTTCACCATATCAATTGCAGCCGGTAATATCAAAGTCTCTGCAGTAGTGTATGGTTTCATAGCATAGCGGACATAGCCATTCCCCGTGGGAATGATTCAAGTTCAACGGCCAAGTGTTTCCATGAGCTACGGGTGTGGTTGAATTTTATCTTTTAGATTTTAATAATATGCATTTTTAAGGTTAACCACATTACAATGAATTTGAGATACAAAGACAATATTATAATATACAGTAATAGTCAAAAGTTTGGACACACCTACTAATTCCAGGGTTTTTCTTTATTTTTAACTATTTTCTACATTGAAGAATAATAGTGAAGACATCAAAACTATTAAATAAAACATGGAATCATGTAATAACCAAAAAATTGTTAAACAAATCAAATATATTTTAGATTTCAAATTCTTCAAAATAGCCACCCTTTGCCTTGATGACAACTTTGCACACTCTTGGCATTCTCTCAACCAGCTTCATGGAATGCATTTCAATTAACAGGTGTGCCTTGTTAGAAGTTAATTTGTGGAATTTCTTTCCTTCTGATTGCGTTTGAGCCAATCACTTCTGTTGTGACAAGATAGGGTTGGTATACAGCTCTATTTGGTAAAAGACCAAATCCATATTATGGCAAGAACAGCTCAAATAAACAAAGAGAAAACGACAGTCCATCAATTCTTTAAGACATGAAGGTCAGTCAAATTTTAAGTTTCTTCAAGTGCATTCGCAAAAACCATCAAGAGCTTTGATGAAACTGTCTCTCATGAGGAGCACCACAGGAAAGGAAGACCCAGAGTTACCTTTGCTGCGGAGGATAAGTTAGAGTTAACAGCCTCAGAAATCGGCAATTAACTACACATCAGCTTGCACCCCGAATATAATTTTTAAATTTATTTAACTAGGCAAGTCAGTTAAGAACAAATTCTTATTTACAATGACTGCCTACCAAGGCCAAACCCTGACGACGCTGGGCCAATTGTGCAAAGCCCTATGGGACTCGCAATCACAGCCAGATGTGATGCAGCCTGGATTCAAACCAGGGACTGCAGTGATGTCTCATGTACTGAGATGTAGTGCCTTAGACCGCTGCGCCACTGGCAGCGTTAGCCGAGTTCAAGTAACAGACATCTCTACATCAACTGTTCAGAGACTGCGTGAATCAAGCCTTCATGCTCAAATTGTTGCAAAGAAACCATTACTAAAGGTCAGTAATAATAAGAAGTGACTTGATTGGACCAATAAACATTAGCAATGGACATTAGACTGGTGCAAACCTGTCCTTTGGTCTGATGAGTCCAAATTTGCGATTTTTGTTCCAACCGCCGTGTCTTTGTGAGACGCAGAGTAGGTGAACAGATGATCTCTGCATGTGTGGTTCCCACTGTGAAGAATGGAGAAGAAGGTGGGATGGTGTGGAGGTGCTTTGCTGGTGACACTGTCGGTGATTTAATTAGAATTCAAGGCACATTTAACCGGCATGGCTACCACAGCATTCTGCAGCGATACGCCATCCCTTCTGGTTTGCGTTTAGTGGGACTATCATTTATTGTTCAACAGGACAATGACCCTACACACCTCCAGGCTGTCTTAGGGCTATTTGACCTATAAGGAGAGTGATTGAGTGCTGCATCAGATGACCTGGTATCCACAATCACCTGACCTCAACCCAATTGAGGTGGTTTGGAATGACAGTGACCGCAGAGTGAAGGGAAAGCAGCCAACAAGTGCTCAGCATATGTGGGAACTCCTTCAAGGCTGTTGGAAAATTATTCTTTCATGAAGCTGGATGAAAGAATGCCAAGAGTGTGCAAAGCTGTCATCAATGCAAAGGGTGGCGACTTTTGACAATTTAATGTAAAAAATATATTTTGATTTGTTTAATGCTTTTTTGGTTACTACATGATTCCATATGTGTTATTTCATAGTTTTGATGTCTTCCCTATTATTATGCAATGTAGAAAATAGTAAAAATAAATTTAAACCCTTGAGTGAGTAGGTGTGTCCAAACTTTGACTGCTACTGTATATACATTCAGAAAGTATTCAGACCCCTTCCCTTTTCCACATTTTGTTACGTCATTCTAAAATGTCTGCATTTTTCCCCCCTCATCAATCTATACACAATACCCCATCATGTCAAAGTAAACCAGGGTTTTAGAAAAAAATATATATATATTTTTTAATCTGACCTTTTACTCAGTACTTTGTTGAAGCACCCTTGGCAGCGATTACAGCCTCAAGTCTTCTTGGGAATGACCCTACAAGCTTGACACACCTGTATTTGGGGAGTTTCTCCCATTCTTCTCTGCAGATCTTCTCAAGCTCTGTCAGGTTGGATGGGGAGCATTGCTGCACAGCTATTTTCAGGTCTCTCCAGAGATGTTGAGATCGGGTTCAAGTCCAGGCTCTGGCTGGGCCACTCAAGGACATTCAGAGACTTGTTCCGAAGCCACTCCTGCTTTGTTTTGGCTGTGTGCTTAGGGTCGTTGTCCTGTTGGAAGGTGAACCTTCACCCCCGTCCGAGGCCCTGGGGGCTCTGGTGTAGGTTTTCATCAAGGATCTCTGTAATTTTCTCCATTCATCTTTCCCTCTATCCTGACTAGTCTCCCAGTCCCTGCCGCTGAAAAACATCCCCACAGCATGACGCTGCCACCACCATGTTTCATCGTAGGGATGCTGCCAGGTTTCCTCCAGACGTGACGCTTATCATTCAGGCCAAAGAGTGCAATATTGGTTTCATCAGACCAGAGAATATTGTTTCTCATGGTCTCAGAGACTTTAGGTGCCTTTTGGCAATCTCCAAGTGGGCTGTCATGTGCCTTTTACGAAGGAGTGGCTTTCGTCTGGCCATGCTACCATAAATGCCTGATTGGTGGAGTGCTGCAGAGATGGTTGTCCTTCTGGAAGGTTCTCCCATCTCCACAGAGGAACTCTGGAGCTCTGTAAGAGTGACCATTGGGTTCTTGGTCACCTCCCTGACCAAGGCCCTTGTCCCCAAATTGCGCAGTTTGGCTGGGTGGCCAGCTCTAGGAGAGTCTTGGTGGTTCCAAACTTCTTCCATTTAAGAATGATGGAGGCCACTGTGTTCTTGGGGATCTTCAATGGTTCTGAAGTGTTCAGGTACCCTTCCCCAGATCTGTGCCTCGACACAATCCTGTCTCTGAGCTCTACTGACAATTCCTTTGACCTCATGGCTTGGTTTTTTGCTCTGACATGCACTGTCAACTGTGGAACCTTATATAGACAGGAGTGTGCCTTTCCAAATCATGTACAATCAATTGAATTTACCACAGGTGGACTCGAATCAAGTTGTAGAATCATCTCAATGATGATCAATGGAAACAGGATGCACCTGAGCTCAACTTCGAGTTTCATAGCAAAGGGTCTGAATACTTAATAAATTTGCCCCAAAATGTCAAAACATGTTTTCGCATTGTTATTATATGGTATTGATGAGAAAAATAACACATTTAATGCATTTTAGGATAAGGCTGTAAAATAACAAAATGTGGAAAAAAGTCAAGGGGTCTGAAAACTATCCGAATGCGCTGTATATATATTTTTTGGGTGTTGCCAAATGGGGTTGCCACCCCTAGTTTGGGAACCTCTAGTTTATTGCCATCACACAATAAATCAAAATATAGGTAATTTGTATGTCCATTAGATTATATACCGCAGACCTGTGCAATGTTCCCAACATGAGTACAATGTATTCTCCACTTCTGCACTTAACCTACTCATTGAGATTAGTATTTTAAAATTTGCATACAATGTTGCACAGGATTTAGCCCCCTTATTCCATCCTAATTGGTGTCCATTTTGATATCCTCCATTTGTAAAGGGAGGACAAGCATGGACTTCCTGGGATATAATGACAGGGAAAGGCCATCACAACCCTCTGTGGCTCTTAAGGAAGAGATCCATATGCATTCGATCAGGCTTGTCTGTCTGATAACTATAGGGCTGGTCTTTGACAAAGCGATCATGATATTCATCGTCATTTAAGAGCAGAGACAATAGAAATCTCAGAAGGGCACGCCTTAATAAACAAAAACATTTCAACCCCTAATAAAATAACATTTCAATTGTAAATGATTTGGAATTGTAAAGATTATACGTTTCACCATGTAATATCCAGAAAGCCTATGTGGGATTTCTAAGACATAAAGTCAAGGGCATATGTATTACAATGAAAAACACACGTATACACACACAAAACAATTATAATAATAACCTTTCATAATAATCCATAGATCCATGGTTTAAGCAGGATTTAGTAAAGACAACCAATTCTGATTAAGGTTATGTGTGACCTCTTCAGGATAACCTCTTGAAAGTTTTGTTTACTCCTCTCACTCAGAAATAAGCAGGGAACTGTCACACCTGAAGTAAGGACAATGACACAAGGTCAAGGACATATTTGTTATGTGTAAACACCACTCAGAAATGTCTATTTGTACAACTTGCGCTTGTTTTGACATACTGCAAAGCCGCCTTCAAGTCAAATTCAAGACTAAACGGCTTTGCAATCTTACTGGATCAGATTAGAAGCCCGGTGGGTTCAGATTCGTCCTCCACACAACCGCTGCAACACTCTCAAGTCATTTCTCCTGAATAATGACCTCATGTTTTCAATGGAAACTTCCCAGTTAGCATTACTAGCTACAGACCATCACATAATGATGCACAGATACATCAAGACCTAAGGTAGTTTAGCCTTCTTGCTCCTTTTGCTTTCAACAGCACCATTATCCCCCCTCTATTACATACAATCAAACTCATTTCCATAAAAGTGTCTTCACCTTTCACTGTTCGTTGATGGTCTGTTTGTAAAATATAATTCTCTCAATGTTTTCAAACCTTGTGCGGGTGAAGTGCCATACAGGATCCTGTGATCAGTGCATCCCTGTAACCTATTCCATCTGCCTCTGAGGCAGCGAAGGCACTCTCAACATCTCCCCATAGTTCATCCCCTATTGGAAGAGTCTGTTGTACTAATTTGGGTAAACACTCATCAAAACTGTGGCATTGGGATTTGAAATTATTTATTTAAACACACACACACACACACACACACACACACACACACACACACACACACACACACACACACACACACACACACACACACACACACACACACACACACACACACACACACACACACACACACACACACACACACACACACACACACACACTCTTTCGGAATAAGTGCATTTAGTTCCCTAGGCTGGGAGACTGGAGGTGCCCTGTGACACAAGCTTTTGTTACCCCTCTTTCAAAAATATCACATATACCGAAGTAAGCTTTTAAACCTATATGTCCCTCAGGAGGACAGAATTCTGTTTTTATGTAATCCAAATAAACATACACGTTTTCCTGAAGCGTTTTGTACCAGCACTCTGGTAATTATAGAGCATGTTCCCTCAGAAAATCCCTCTGGCTTATGCATGTAAAGACCTTATTTATGTACACAGGTACTGTGATTGCTACTGACCTCCGCAATTGAGGTATCGACCCCTGAATAGAACAACATTTTCCCTTATCTCATTTTCTTGACTTGATTCCAACCAGAAAACCAGCACTACACAGCGAAAAAGCAGTGAAGCAGGCACCCAAGTTACTATGAGATTTCACTATTTGTTTTTGATTGTCAAATGTCTTCACACCTGTAGTTTGGCAATGGGTTGGTTACTGATCAGTTATGTAGTGGTAAAACAAATAATGGGTAAACTCTGATCGCCGGTCACTGTGAAAAAAGTAACGCTACCTATACTTTAAATGCATTTTTCTGCAAAAGGTGAGTAAACGACATTGACATGCTTTTAACCTCCACTACACCACTGCTACTGATATACAGTACCCCTCTAGACCTAGCTTACTTGTCACTGAAGATCTTGACTCTAGGTCAAAAGGGTCAAGTTTGGCATTTGGCAGTGGTACTAATGTAGAAGTTGCAGTGTAGTCCTATTTCTTGTGACCCTCTCAAACTACATTCCAGTAGGAAGCAGGAGACAGTACACTGCCTTTACATTTTCCCTAAATAGTAAGACAGAAAGTACACTTAATAAGATCAAGTGGAGTACTATTATTTACAATCACCATCAAATCACCATAATTCAGTTTTCTGAGACATCTGCAACCCATGACAATCAAAGGATGAATATGCCTAAATAAATGAAGGAAAAAGCAATAAGGTGAAACAGCCTTTTCCCCTGCCTCCTAATCAGTGATAATACATGTGATCATCAGAGCTAATGGAAATCTTTCTGCTTAGGGAATAGCAAACAGCCCTGGCCAACGTAACAGACTGCAGAACAGAGGTGAACACAAGTCAGAGAACACATTGACTGAGCACATGCAAACACACTTGCACACACACGCACAAGCTCACGCACAAGCGCACACACATACCACTGTACCGTAACATTATGCCGTTTCACAGAAACAAACTGTAAACACACACATACACAAATAAACAGTACTGCCCACATATGCACACACACACACAAACACAGCTGTGCTTTCACCCTTGCGAAAAAATTCACAGCACAGGATGAACACACAGCTCATAACAGAGAAAAAACACTGTCCAACAAATAACAACATATAAATACTTGCAGGCACATCATAGCACAGATGTGGTTATAGGCCTAATGAGGGAATATTTATAATTATGGGTGTAAAATGTGAATTGCATTGGAACACAGGGATCACTGTAGTCATAAAGGAGAGAAGAGAAGAAGCACATGATCTACCTGCCATCTTAGGTGTGCAACCTCCATTAGGGTGCTGAGCTGATGTCCAGTAACACTGGCTTGTGGAGCCATGATTAGACTCCCGATACTGTTACTGTCATTTATTACATGCATTCACTCAGCCTGGCACTGTCCATTCACAGACGGGCAGCTGGGTTAGCATGGCGTGCTGCTAATGGCCTGCTACCACCAACGGCTGAATTATCAAATCACAAAAGCTAAAAAAAATGGCCCTTTAACCCCATGCCTCTACAGCTGAGCTGTCTAATGAGCGTCATTTGTGTACATCCTTTTCAAGTGCGTCTTGCAGAAATTAAAATATCTATTCTGATAGATGTACTCATACGATAAGCAGGGGTACAAAAAACACAGTCTCTGACTCTTCATCATACAGAAATGCTACCAATATGAACTAAATTCTGGCAATATTAGTTTTCTGTAAAACAAACTGTACATGTCTGACACTACCTGAAATAAACATCAAAAGCTGGCATTTAAATCCTAGACTGTTAATGAAGCTTCGTATTCACTCTAGTTTCATATACAGTGCCAGTCAAAAGTTTGAGACACGTACTCATTACAGGTTTTTTTTTGTTGCTTTGCTGGGGACACTGTCTGTGATTTATTTAGAATTCAAGGCACACTAAACCAGCATGGCTACCACAGCATTCTGCAGCGATACGCTATCCCATCTGGTTTGCACTTAGTGGGACTATCATTTGTTTTTCAAAGGACAATGACCCAACACATATGTGGGAACTCCTTCAAGATTGTTGGAAGGGCATTCCAGGTAAAGCTGGTTGAGAGAAGGCCAAGAGAGTGCACAGATTTCATCAAGGCAAAGGGT
Organism: Oncorhynchus clarkii lewisi; assembly: GCF_045791955.1. Taxonomy (NCBI): domain Eukaryota; kingdom Metazoa; phylum Chordata; class Actinopteri; order Salmoniformes; family Salmonidae; genus Oncorhynchus; species Oncorhynchus clarkii. The sequence continues at coordinate 20,509,445 of NC_092169.1, forward strand.
GGCTACTTTGAAGAATCTAAAATCTATTTTGATTTGTTTAACACTTTCTTGGTTACTACATGATTCCTTGTGTTATTTCATAGTTTTGATGTCTTCACTATTACTCTACAATGTAGAAAATAGTAAAAATAAAGAAAAACTCTTGAATGAGTAGGTGTGTCCAAACTTTTGACTGGTACTGTATATATTCAGATAAGTCTCCATAAGCACTTGTCTTTGGCTTTCGTTTAGAGCTACAATACAGTGTGTGCAGGCTTTTCTTCAGTCCAGCACTGGCACCCGTCTGGCAGTATAACAGGCCTTTATATTATACAGCAATAAACAATAGATTACATGTGCTGTGTAGAGGAATGTAGTACGTCTCATGTTATGTAGGATACCAAATTTCTCGATTATATTTTGTCAGACTTGGCAGAACACACACACACACACACACACACACACACACACACACACACACACACACACACACACACACACAGACTTACATCCTGCTGACAAATGAGAATTGCAGGATTTGTACTGCCCTGTTGACATTGACATCATGAAACAAACAAAAGCAGCTTATATATTACATCAATTTAGCACATTTATTTCACAATTCTAATCATATATTTAGATGATAACAGAATTTGGTGAAAGCAGAAAATCTTTGGAATGAAAACAGACAGTTTCATTATGTTACTGTAACAATACAATGAATTGGGCATAAGCAGAGAGTAAACATACTGTAAGCAGACATAAACAGAGTGTACAGGATATTCGGAATGCATGTTTTCCTTTCAACAAACACATACAATGTAATCCTCCAGATAAGATGGTCACGACAACAATAGAAGAACAGTGATGAATGTGGTCAAATATAGTGAAAAGACAAAGAGTGTTCTTCAGGTGTGTTCAGGTATCCAAATGTATTCTCTAGAGCAGGGGTGTCAAAGTCAAATGGACGGAGGGCCAAATAAAAAAATCAGCTACAAGACGAGGGCCGGACTGTTCGAATGTTCATTGAAAATTTTTTAAATGACGCATATAGTCTAGTGAACCTAATTGAACCTACTGAAAACCTAACAAATATATTACAATATGATCAGATAAATAAAGCAATATTTTCTTATGGCTCTGTCAGTAATCTTTAATTTTCAACAGACACAAAAGACAAATTTCCTTTATATAAATATCCCCATAACATGAACATTAAATGAAAGAAACCGGTATTCAAGGCACCATCAGTAGACTATATTTTCTATTTTAGCAAAAGTGGGCTAAATTTACTTCAAAGAAAAAACAATAATAGCAATTTTCTATCATCCACTCAACTGAAATATTTTTAAAATATAATTGGATTGAAATACAAAAAAATAAAGTGCAAAAATCTATTAATCAAAAACAACACTTTGTTTAAGGAGAAGTAACATGCAGTGAAAACAAATATTAAATTTGAACTTTTAAACTTGAACTGAGTAAAAACTCTAAATATGTGATTGCACAGTAATGTTCACTTGTTTGAGGTTGAGGGTGATACTTGGTGGTGTCCCATCTTTTCCACAAGTTCATCAATGTTCGGGGTAAGGCTCTGAGCTGAAGAAATCCTCAGAATTGAGTGGAGGTGTTCAGCAGTAAGTCGACTTCTGTGTGATGTTTTGTTCAGGTTCATCAAAGAAAACAGTTGTTCACACAGGTATGTGCTGCCAAACATAGACAACGTTTGAGCAGCCTGGATGCGCAGCTGGGGCATTGTGCCGGGGAGGAAACGGGCAAACTCCGCAGCACCCACTGCCGCATATTTTTCCCTCAGTGCATCATTGCATTGGAGGTCAATCAACTCCATTTGGAGGTTTGGTGGTGAGCTTTCCACGTCAACAGCAAATGGGTTACCGAGCAGTTCCAACCTGCTTTTTTGTGCTTCAAAGTCAGCAAATCGGCGTCGAAAGTCAGTGGTAAGCATACCTATTTTATCAGCCAACTGTGTGCTCGGGAACGCACTGGTAGAGAGCTTCTCTTTCATGGTCTGGCAGCTGGGAAAGTGGCTCAAATTTTCTTTCCGCATCTGCGTCTCCCACAGAGTCAGTTTGGTTTTAAATGCCTTCACTGTACTGTACATATCAGAGATGACACGATCCCGACCCTGCAGCTGCAAGTTTATTGCATTCAGATGACTCGTAATGTCACACAGAAAAGCCATTTCACACAGAAACATTTCGTCTCGGAGTTGTGTTGTGTCTTTCCCTTTGCTGTCCAAGAATAGACAAATCTCCTCACGAAGCTCGAAACATCTTTGAAGCACCTTTCCCTGGCTTAGCCATCGCACCTCTGTGTGATAAGGCAAATCACCATGCTCCGTTTCTAACTCCGTCAGAAATGCCTTGAACTGGCGGTGATTCAAACCTTTGGCTCTGATAAAGTTAACTGTGCGCGTGATGATGCTCATTACATGCTCCATTTTCAAGGCTTTACCGCACAACGCTTCCTGGTGTATGATACAATGATAAGCTGTCAGCTCACCTGTCGCGTTTTCCTCTTGCATCTTTTCCCGTATCTTCGCCACCAGTCCGCTCCTGTGTCCACACATCGCAGGTGCTCCGTCGGTTGTCAAACCCACGAGTTTTTCCCAAGGCAGCTCCATCTCATTTACACATCTTGACACCTCTTCATACAAATCATGCCCCGTAGTTGTGCCATGCATAGGACGTAAAGCCAAAAACTCCTCTGTCACGCTTAGGCTGGAGTCCACTCCGCGGATGAAAATTGACAACTGGGCAATGTCAGAAATGTCGGTGCTCTCATCCACAGCCAAGGAATATGCAATAAAATCTTTTCCCTTTTTCACAAGCTGCTCTTTTAGATTGATGGACAACTGGTCTACTCTCTCGGCAATGGTGTTTCTGCTCAGACTCACATTTAAAAAGAGTTGCCTTTTTTCTGGGCAAACTTCGTCACAAACTTTAATCATGCAGTTTTTGATGAAATCCCCCTCCGTAAATGGCCGGGCTGATTTAGCGATCTCTTCTGCCAAAATAAAACTGGCCTTGACAGCAGCCTGGCCTTGTGATTTGGCTTTTTTGAACAGAGCCTGTCGAGATTTGAGGCCTCGTTTTAATTCCTCTGCCTTTTGTAGCCTTTGTTCCATGTCCATATTCTTGTTTTTGTCCGCGTGTTTCGTTTCATAATGTCGTCTCAGATTATACTCTTTCAGTACCGCCACACTTTCTCCACACAGAAGACACACAGGTTTTCCAGCTACCTTCGTGAACATATACTCCGACTCCCACCTTGTTTGAAACCCCCGGTTCTCAGTATCCACCTTCCGTTTTGCCATTTTTGATGGGTATCTGAAAGTTAATTTTACTGTGATGCTGACGACTGCTGTGCCAATAAATATTGAAATGAAGCAGCCTACTGCTCGGTGCGTCACCTTTGCATTGTGGGAAATGTAGTATTGGTGCGTGTAAAAGATCTGCGGGCTGCCGGCTTGCTGCGGGCCGGTTCTAATAATAAATCAAGATCATCCCAGGGGCCGTAAAAAACCTTCTTGCGGGCCGGATGTGGCCCGCGGGCCTTGACTCTGACATATGTGCTCTAGAGTATCTACAGCTCCATCACTACTATCCCCTATCCCCTTTTCCTAACCTCTGTACTGTACGATTGTTGAAGCTTCCACAGTATAAAGGGAGTATTGCACCAACTGTGGAGGAAAAGGCACTGCAATCTCAACTAATTCAGCAGCAGCCTCCATTTACACTGAGTATCCAAAACATTAAGAACACTTGCTCTTTCCATGACAGACTGACCAGGTGAAAGCTATGATCGCTTATTGATGTCACTTGTTAAATCCGCTTCAATCAGTGTAGATGAAGGGGATGAGACAGGTTAAAGAAGGATTTTTAAGCCTTGAGACAATTGAGACATAGATTGTGTACGTGTGCCATTCAGAGGGTGAATGAGCAAGACAAAATATTTAAGTGCCTTTTAACTGGGTATGGTAATAGGTGCCAGGTACACCTGTTTGTGTCAAGAACTGCAATACTGCTAGGTTTTTCAAGAATGGTTCACCACAAAAAGGACATCCAGCCAACTTGACACAATTGTGGGAAGTATTGGAGTCAACATGGGCCAGCATCCATGTGGAATGCTTTCAACACCTTGTAGAGTCCATGCCCTGACAATTGAGGCTGCTCTGAGGGAAAACGTTTTTTTTCCTAATGTTTTGTACACTCAGTGTATGTAGCCTAGTATATCAAAATAGTTGTTTTATGAACAGAAACAAATACATATGCATAGCATTTGATACAAGTGCAGTGAAATGATCGATGTCCGCATTTCCCGTTCATGAGCATCAACGTGGGGTGACATGGCCTACAGTTTTCATGTTTCTGAGAGGTGAATTATACAGTCGTTCTTAATTTCAAAGCAATATGCTACAATTGATTTAATACCTATACCATTTTTATTTTATTTTAAATGTAACCTTTATTTAACTAGACAAGTCAGAACAAATTGACAATGACGGCGTACCCCGGCCAAATCCGGACGATGCTGGACCAATTGTGCGCCTCCCTATGGGACTTCCAATACCGCCTGGAATCTAACCAGGGACTGTAGTGACACCCCAGTGCCTTAGACTACTGCACCACTCAGGAGCCCGAATTTCCCTATTTATTTGTAACTTTCAAATATGGAATTCACAAAGCTATAAATGGTGTTTTGTTAGTAAACATGTTTATAAAATGGTCATAGCCCAATTACACCAGTGGAGGGTCCTCATAGGAGGAGGGGAAGGACCATCCTCCTCAGTGAATTTCATAAAATAGAGAAACATTAAAGATAGAACTCTACTAAATGTATTCACGTCACCAAATCATTGATTAAAATACATGGTTTTGCAATGAAAGTCTACAGTATCCTCAACATTACTCTGTAGGGTAGCATCATGGTGTAGCCGGAGGACAGCTAGTTTCTGTCCTCCTCTGTGTACAATGACTTCAATACAAAACCTAGGAGGCTCCTGGTGCTCACCACTTTCCATAGACTTACACAGTAATCATGACAACTTCCGGAGGACATCCTCCAACCTATCAGAGCTCCTGAAGCATAAAGTGACATGTTGTTCACCCAAACAAAGTATTAGAGAAAATCTATTACAGAAAACATAAGCTACAGCTAGCTAGCAGTGAAGTGCATACAATGTGGTGAGTAGTTGACTCAAAGAGAGAGAAAAATTACGGAGAAGCAAGGGAGATAGAGAGAGAGATATTTTGTTGTATTTTCTTCACTTACTTAGTGAATGCAGCTAGCTAGTTTAGCCTACTCAAACACCCGGGTCAAACAAAGAGGGGTGCTATTCCAAGTTAAGGTAAGCTTTTGGTTTTATTAACTTATTGCCACTGGGGTGTAAATGCTAAACTGCTTGCTGCTAACTGTACGCTGTACTGCATAGTAGTGTAGCATAGTGTAGCAAGTTTACCAACGCGTTAGTCAACATAGCTACTAGAACTATGACGTTAATATGGTGACAACGATGAAGTGTAGCTGTGTGTAGCGTTTTTTTCACCTGGTCACAGAAAGCTGATCTGTTGCGTACTGAAGTCCACAAGCAAAGGGAAAAGGTGAAAGGAGGAGAGCGCATAGATATGAGAAGGAATACAACGATCAAAGGGATCATGCTGTTTGTATGTGGCTGCTATGAAAGTGAACTTTGTTTGCATGTAATCAGGGGTGCATTCATTCCACCGATTCTGTTGAAAAACATTTCTTAAATGGAAACAAACAGAACAAAACGGGGATAAACATACCTGAATATGTCCAATAGAAACTTGCGTGCAACTGTTTAACTAATGATATAACCATAGATCAGCCAGATGCAGGCAAGAGTGTGCAAGGCGGTATTGAATGTGTCAATGTCTGTCACCTTGATTACTCCAATTTCTCTCGATCTGTTGTAAACTTTCATTCATAGGCTAGGTTGTAGCAACCTCATGATGGGTATAGAGACAATTTGAGTATCATGTAGTAGCCTAAACCTATCAATGTTACATTGAGCTGGCTGAATGGAATATGACTGACAGTTACCCAATATGCTGTAATAGAAATAAGGCCATCCTCATTAAAATAATTAGCGTCCTCCCTCATATTAAACAGCACCAACATACACTGAATTCCACTTAAAATACATGCCACATTTATTAAAATTTACCAAATAAATGAAGCTGTCACAATATGTCTACATATTGTGCGTGTAACTTCCTGTTAGGAAGGTGTTCCTAATGTTTTGTATACTCCGTGTAGGAATCATATCTAGCACTTTACAGTAGATGGTGGGAGTCAGCTCATCCATGAATGATAGCATCCTCAGAGAGCTGACCTATTGATTACTCATGAGGTTTGGTTTTTGTTATTCTATCGAAGAGGGTTACCGGACCACTGCAGGCAACATACAGTGCATTTGGAAGATATTCTGACCCCTTGACTTTTTCCACATTTTGTTACGTAACAGCCTTATTCTAAAATTTATTAAATCGTTTTTTTCCCTAATCCATCTACACACAATACCCCATAATGACAAAGCAAAACCAGGATTTTAGAAAATGTTGCTAATTTATAAATAACTGAAATATCACATTTACATAACTATTCAGACCCTGTACTTTGTTGAAGAACCTTTGGCAGCGATTGCAGCCTTGAGTCTTCTTGGGTATGACCCTACAAGCTTGGCACACCTGTATTTGGGGAGTTTCTCCTACTCTTCTTAGCAGATCCTCTCAAGCTCTGTCAGGTTGATGGGGATTGTTGCTACACAGCTATTTTCAGGTCTCTTCAGAGACGTTTGGCAGCGATTACAGCCTTGAGTCTCCTTGGGTATGACGCTACAGGCTTGTCACACCTTTATTTTTGGGAGTGTCTCCCATTCTTCTTTGCAAATCCTCTCAAGTTCTGTCAGTTTGGACGAGGAGCGTTGCTACACAGCTTTTTTCAGGTCTCTTCAGAGATGTTCGATCGGCTTCAAGTCCAGGCTCTGGCTGGGCCACTTAAGGACATTCAGAGACTTGTTCCGAAGCCATTCATGCATTGATCTGAAGCCATTCATGTGTGTTCAGGGTCGGTGTCCTGTTGAAAGGTGAACCTTTGCCCCAGTCTGAGGTCATGCGTGCTCTGGAGCAGGTTTTCATCAAGGATCTCTCTATACTTTGCTCCGTTCATCTTTCCCTTGATCCTGACTAGTCTCCCAGTCCCTGCCACTGAAAAGTATCCCCACAGCAGGATACTACCACCACCATGCTTCACCGTAGGGATGGTGCCAGGTTTCCTCCAGACATGATGCTTGGCCTTCAGGCCAAGATCTGAGAGTCTTTAGGTGCCTTTTGGCAAACTCCAAGTGGGCTATCATGTTCCGTTTACTGAGGAGTGGCTTCCGTCTGGCCACTCTACCATAAAGGCCTGATTGGTGGAGTTCTGCAGAGATGTTTGTCCTTCTGGAAGGTTCTCCCATCTCCACAGAAGAACTCTGGAGCTTTGTAAGAGTGACCATCAGGTTCTTGGTCACCTCCCTGACCAAGGCCATTCTCCCCAGATTGCTCAGTTTGGCAGCCAGCTCTAGGAAGAGTCTTGGTGATTCCATACTTCTTCTGTTTAAGAATGATGGAGATCAGGCTAGCATAGCGAGCTAGCTACTACTAGGTATTCATGCCTCCCCATGGTGGAGTTTCTTGGGTATCAAATCAAATCAATTAAATCAAATTTGATCAAATTAGCTTGGTTATTCTAAACAGACCGTGCTGCGTTCAAAGGCTAGCTAGCCTAGCTTAGACTAAAGACCCTCTTGATTAGCATGCATAACTTCTGGTGAATTAAGCTTTCTAGCGTTCTCCCAGAGCTATGGCAACCCCATTCCTATGTTCAATTTCTGGAGTCGGAGACAGTAGAGAGAGTGGGACTTAAGTGCTCCTCTGGCCTTCACCGAGCCCAGGAACGGGCAGCGCGGGGCCAAACAGGTGTTGTACCTCAATTCCCTCCTTCAAGGAACAGTAGTTATAGCCATAACATTACGTTCCCTTTCAGTTAGTCAACTTCGGTATAACATACTATGGGGAAAATATAATCACGCCCCCAGCTGACCCCAATGGATACTAAATTAAAACAGCCTATGGCAGACCACCCAGACCTGACTACGACAGATGCAGCAGTCTGGGTACTGAGCACATGGCGCACTGTCTAGTGAATTTCCCCTGTCCTAGCCGTAAAAACCCTGTGGGCTACACTTGGAGGAGTGACATGCAAGTGATAAAACCTCACAAAACGTGTCATGAGGCCCAACTTGCAGCAGCACAAATATCTCTTATAGTTCAACAACGTCCAGATGAACCACAGACTGTGTGTGCGATAATAGCATGGTTGTGTCCAACCCTGCTTGTTCCCTCGACTCTGCTCCCAACCACCAATTACCAGCAGGGCCCATAACCTGTATCACTCCCACCATGGGGAGAATGCTACACCCCTTGAACCATGTGAACACCATGAAACGTGGGGTAAAAGAGGGGCATTAAACATGGACAGTTGTAACTGGCGCCCGAGGAGATGGCTGCCGTTTATGGGCACCTAACCAATTGTGCTATTGTGTGTGTTTTTTGGCATTATTTGTAACGTATATCTCTTATGACCGAAAAGAGCTTCTGGATATCAGGACAGCGATTACTCACCTCGCACTGGATGAAGATTTTTTTCTTTAATGAGTCGGATGAGAAGGATTTACTTCAGACACCGGACAAGGCCCAAATCCCATCATTCGCTGGAAGAAGAGACAGAGATATTGGGGACGTAGGTCAGAGAGCCTTGTAAGGATCCGACGGCGAGTGGGTAATCCGCCTCGACTATCAGTCATATTAGCCAACGTGCAATCATTGGATAATAAACTGGATGAGCTCCGATAAAGACTATCCTACCAACGAGACTGTAAAACTGTAATATCTTAATTTGTCACGAGCCGTGGCTGAACGACAACATGGATAACATACAGCTGGCTGGGTTTTCTCTGCAAGATAAAACAACTGCCTCAAGGGGTGACAGTCTGTGTCTATTTGTAAATAACAGCTGGTGCACAAAATCTAATATTAAGGAAGTCTCAAGGTTTTGCTCGCCTGAGGTAGAGTATCTCATGATAAGCTGTAGACCACAGTATTTACCAAGGGTTTTCATCTATATTTTTCATAAGCTATCTATTTACCACCACAAACCGATGCTGGCACTAAGACCGCACTCAACAAGCTGTATAATACCATAAGCAAACAAGAAAATGCTCACACAGGAGGCGGTGCTCCAAGTGGCCGGGTACTTCAATGCAGGGAAACTTAAATCTGTTTTACCTCATTTCTACCAACATGTTACATGTGCAACCAGAGGAAAAAATCTTGACACCACCTTTACTCCATACACAGAGACACGTACAGTACAAAGCTCTGCCTCGCCCTCCATTTGGCAAATCAGTGACCCTACGTACATACCCCAACCAGAAGCCATGGATTACAACATTCACACTGAGCTAAAGGGTAAAGCTGCTGCTTTCAAGGAGCGGGACTCTAACCTGGATGCTTATAAGAAATCCCGCTATGCCCTCCAACGAACCATCGAACAGGCAAAGCGTCAATCCAAACACACCTAGACATTTGTGAACAGGGCATGACAACATCTATTCCCCCTCAGAAGATTGGAAAGATTTGGTATGGGTCCCCAGATACTCAAAAAGTTCTACAGCTGCACCATCGAGAGCATCACTGGTTGCATCACCACCTGGCATGGCAACTGCTCGCCCTCCGACTGCAAGGCACTACACAGGGTAGTGCGTATGGCCCAGTACATCACTGGGGTCAAGCTTCCTGCCATCCAGGATCTCTATACCAGACGATGTCAAAGGAAGGCACTAAACATTGCCAAAGACTCCAGCCACCCTAGTCATAGACTGTTGTCTCTGCTACCGACACGGCAAGCAGTAGCAGTCTAGGTGAAAAAGGCTTCTTAACAGCTTCTACCCCAAGCCATAAGACTCCTGAACAGCTAATCAAATGGCTACCCAGACTATTTGAACTTACCCTGCCCCCAACCACCATTTTTACGCTGCTGCTACTCTGTTTATTATCTATGCCTAGTCACTTTACCTCTACCTACATGTACATATTACCTCAATTACCTCGACCAATCTGTGCCCCTGCACATCGACTCTGTACCGATACCCCCTGTATATATAGCCTCGCTACTGTTATTTTATTGTTGTGCTTTAATTCATGTTATTTTTCTAGTTAATTATTTTTTTTTTCCACTTTTTTTTACTTCAGTTTATTTGAGTAAATACTTTCTTAACATTGTTTATCTTAAAACTGCATTTTTTGATAAGGGATTGTAAGTAAGCATTTCACTGTTGTATGTGACTAATACAATTTAATTTGAAAACAGGTTCTGTTTCCTTGAGACTGTATAGCCTGCATGAAGCCCTTACCTCTTATGGGCACAGAGGGCTCCGGCAATGGCTGATGCAGTACCCCGTTTGAAGTAACTGAAAGTGGAGGCACTGTCTTCACAGCAATGTTTTTGTGGCACAACTGTTCGGGAGCTACTTCCTCATTGGAGGAGCACGCAAGCCCCTCTCTCTTTCTACTCCCTCCAACAATGAAAATAGGAATGGTGTGAATTAGTGTGAATCATTCCTATTCACACAAGGTTAAGAGCGGAATAATTGAAGAGTAGAACACTTATCACCTGTGGAAGGCAGTGCTTCCAGCGAGGCGCGAATTCGGTTGGCCTAGTCAGGCGTGATTGTTGATCCTTCAACCAAAGTCGCGAGAGTGCGACTCCCCCCATAGTATGTTGTACTGAAGTTGACTGACTGAAAGGGAACAGCATATTTTTCTCTCTGACTCATGGCGAAAAGTATAGAATTGCAGGGAATGTACTTTAAAACTGGAAAATGTTCTCTTAGCCTCATGACTAAGTGCGGTAGTCCGGTCCTGATTAATATACAACATCTTTTTCAGAAAAAGTCAGACCTTGAAACTCATTTACACTCAACATAGTCCTCAAAACTGGGGCCCCACAAGGGTGACTGTGGCCATGCATGCCTCCAACTCAATCATCGAGTTTAAGGACGACACAACAGGAATGGGCTTGATTGCCAACAATGACGAGACAGCCTACAGGGAGGAGGTGAGCGCATTCGGAGTGTGGTGTCAGGAAAACAACCTCTCATTCAACATCAGAAAAACAAAGGAGATGATCATGGACTTCAGGAAACAGCAGAGGGAGCACCCCCCTATCCACATCGACGGGACAGCAGTGGAGAAGGTGGAAAGTTTTAAGTTCCTCAGCGTACACATCACAGACAAACTGAAATGGTCCACCCACACAGACAGTGTAGTGAAGAAGGTGCAACAGCACCTCTTCTACCTCAGGAGGCTGAATAAATGTGGCTTGTCACCTAAAACCCTCACAAACTTTTACAGATGCACAATTGAAAGCATCCTGTCGGGCTGTATCACCGCCTGGTACGGCAACTGCACCGCTCACAACTGCAAGGCTATCCAGAGGGCGGTACGCATCACCGGGGGCAAACTACCTGCCCTGCAGGACACCTACAGCACACGATGTCACAGGCAGGCCAAAAAGATTATTCAAGGACAACAACCACCTGAGCCCACTGCCTGTTCACCCCGCTACCATCCAGAAGGCGAGGTCAGTACAAAGCAGGGACCGAGAGACTGAAAAACAGCTTCTATCTCAAGGCCATCAGACTCTTAAACAGCCATCATTAACATAGAGAGGCTGCTGCCAACATACAGACTTGAAATCCTTGGCACTAATAAATGGATCACTATTCACGTTAAAAATGCCACTTTAATAACGTTTACATATCTTGCATTATTCATCTCATATGTACACTACCGTTCAAAGGTTTGGGGCCACTTAGAAATGTCCTTGTTTTTAAAAGAAAATCATATTTTTTGTCCATTAAAATAACATCAAATTGATCAGAAACGGCAGATTTTTTATGGAACCCGCAAAACACCAGTCTCAACGTCAACAGTGAAGAGGCAACTCCAGGATGCTGGCCTTCTAGGCAGAGTTGCAAAGAAAAAGCCATATCTCAGACTGGCCAATAAAAAGAAAAGATTAAGGGCCTCCCTGGTGGCGCAGTGGTTAAGGGCGCTGTACTGCAGAGTACACCAGAGACGCTGGGTTCGCGCCCAGGCTCGACCGGGATGCGCACTGTGTTAAGAAGCAGTGCAGCTTGGTTTGGTTGTGTATCAGAGGACGCATGGCTTTCAACTGAGCCTGTAGGGGAGTTGTAACGATGAGACACGATAGTAGCTACTAAACAATTGGATACCATGAAATTGGGGAGAAAAAGGGGTAAAACATTTTTAAAAAAGAGAAAAGATACATTTTTATTGGCCAGAGGAACTCTACCAACAAGGCCAGCATCCTGTTGACTTTGAGACTGGTGTTTTGCGGGAACTATTCAATGAAGCTGCCAGTTGAGGACTATGATTTGCTGTTTCTCAAGCAAGACACTCTAATGTACTCTTGTCCTCTTGCATAATTGTGCACCGGGGCCTCCCACTCCTCTTGTATTCTGGTTAGAGCCAGTTTGCGCTGTTCTGTGAAGGGAGTAGTATACAGCATTGTACGAGATCTTCAGTTTCTTGGCAATTTCTCGCATGGAATAGCCTTCATTTCTCAGAACAAGAATAGACATGACTTTCAGAAGAAAGTTCTTTGTTTCTGGCCATTTTGAGCCTGTAATCGAACCAAAAAATGCTGATGCTGCAGATATTCAACTAGTCTAAAGAATATCAGTTTTATTGCTTCTTTAATCAGCACGACAGTTTTCAGCTGTGCTAACATAATTGTGAAAGTGTTTTCTAATGATCAATTAGCCTTTTAAAATGATAAACTTGGATTAGCTAACGCAATGTGCCATTGGAACACAGGAGTGATGGTTGCTGATAATGGGCCTCTGTACGCCTAGGTAGATTTTCCATAAAACATCTGTAGCGTCCAGCTACAGTGTTTATTTACAACATTAACAAGGTCTACACTGTATTTCTGATCAATTTGATGTTATTTTAATAGACAACATTTCTTTGCTTTTCATGGAAAATCAAGGACATTTCTAAGTGATGCCAAACTTGTGAACAGTAGTGTATATATTGTATTCTATACCATGCATTGCATCTTGCCTATACCGCTCGGTTACTGCTCATCCATATATTTATATGTATACAGTTGAAGTCAGAAGTTTCCATACACTTAGGTTGGAGTCATTAAAACTCGTTTTTCAACCACTTTCAACCACACACATTTCTTGTTAACAAACTATAGTTTTGGCAAGTCGTTTGGGACATCCACTTTGTGCATGACACAAGTAATTTTTCCAACAATTGTTTACAGGTTATTTCACTTATAATTCACTGTATCACAATTCCAGTGGGTCATAAGTTTACATACACTAAGTTAACTGTGACTTTAAACAGCTTGGACAAGAAAGTAATGTCATGGCTTTAGAAGCTTCTGATAGGCTAATTTACATAATTTGAGTCAATTGGAGGTGTATCTGTGGATGCATTTCAAGGCCTACCTTCAAATTCAGTGCCTCTTTGCTTGACATCATGGTAAAATCAAAAGAAATCAGCCAAGATATCAGAAAACAATTTGTAGACCTCCACAGGTCTGGTTCATCCTTGTTCATCTGTACAAACAATAGTACGCAAATATAAACACCATGGGACCACGCCGCCGTCATACTGCTCAGAAAGGAGACACATTCTTTCTCCTAGAGATTAACGTACTTCGGTGTGAAAAGTTCAAATCAATCCCACAACAACAGCAAAGGACCTTGTGAAGATGCCGGAGGAAACAGGTACAAATGTATTTATATACACAGTAAAACTAGTCCTATATCGACATAACCTGAAAGGCCGCTCAGCAAGGAAGAAGCTGCTGCTCCAAAACCGCCATAAAAAAGACAGACTACGGTTCGCAACTGCACATTGGGACAAAGACCATACTTTTTAGAGAAATGTCCTCTGGCCTGACAAAACAATAATAGAACTGTTTGGCAATAATGACCATTGTTATGTTTGGAGGACAAAGGGGGAGGCTTGTAAGCCGAAGAACACCATCCCAACTGTCAAGCACGAGGGTGGCAGCATCATGTTGTGGGGGTGCTTTGCTGCAGGAGGGAATGGTGCACTTCACAAAATAGATGGCACCATTAGGGAGGAAAATTATGTGGATATATTGAAGCAACATCTCAAGACATCAGGTAGGAAGTTAAATCTTGGTCGCAAATGGGTCTTCCGAATGGACAATGACCCCAATCATACTTCCAAAGTTGTGGCAAAATGGCTTAAGGACAACAAAGGTATTGGAGTGGCCATCACACAGCCCTGACCTCAATCATATAGACATTTTGTGGGCAGAACTGAAAAAGCGTGTGCGAGCAAGGAGGCCTACAAACCTGACTCAGTTTTACCCAACTTATTGTGGGAAGCTTGTGTAAGGCTACCCAAAACATTTGACCTAAGTTAAACAATTTAAAGGCAATGCTACCAAATACTAATTGAGTGTTTGTAAACTTCTGACCCACTGGGAGTGTGATGAAAGAAAAAGAAGCTGAAATAAATAATTCCGTCTACTATTATTCTGACATTTCACATTCTTAAAATAAAGTGGGGATCCTAACTGACCTAAGACAGGGATATTTTACGAGGATTATATGTCAGGAATTGTGAAAAACTGAGTTTAAATGTATTTGGCTAAGGTGTATGTAAACTTCTGACTTCAACTGTATATTCTTATTTCATCCCTTTACTTAGATTTGTGTGTATTAGGTAATTGTTGTGGATTTTCTTTATTACTTGTTAGATATTACTGCACTGTCGGATTTCACTACACTCGCAATAACATCTGCTAACCATGTGTATGTGACCAATCAAATTTGATTTGAACAGTGTCATGGCTGTCAATGTACTGGGCCATTAGGTCTTCTACTCGTTTTGTCCGGAGGCGAGAGTTCTCTTTATTGACCCCACACCACTACAACCTGCTGAGGTATGTTTTCTCACGGCTCCTCCTCTGCAGTGCAGGGGCGGTTCCTCATGCAGGCAGAGGAGAGTTATTAGTGATTGGAGTCACCTGGGCTCTAAGTATTTAATCTGTGTCACTAATCACTTCTCTCTCTCTGCTCCTCCAGGTATGAAGCTGTTGTTTGTTCTTTTGTAGTTTTGCATAGTTTTCATTCAGTCATTCACACACACAGATTCACACATCCATGCACTTTACATACACCTTACATTATGATACTTCCACACCTCATTCATTTTTCTTAGTTTAAAGTTAATAGTTTGCTTACAATAAAGAACATGTTTTAATTGGCCTATGCCTGTTGTTCGCGTCCCCTCATTTTTGCCACAGGCTATGAGCCGGCCTGTGACAGTTTCAAAACATTTTATTTCGGAAATGTATTCTATCATTGTGTCGTGTCTTTGGCTATGCCGGATTAAGTGATATGACATGCTATTCTATAAAATAATTTATCCGGAATTAATATTACCTGATTGAGCTAATCATGTAAATATAATTAACTAGAGAGTTGGGGCACCACAAAATGATATTTATAGAGCTGTTATCTTCCAAATAAACTCTTAAAGACCTAGTAATATTTTACATCAATAGCAGTCAATATTAATAGTCACCTTAATTCAGTCTCATCTGAAAGTTGTAAATTCTTGGTTATCTTCACGAACCCTGGCTAACAAGTTGAATCAGCAATACAAAATTGGGTTTCATTGGTTATTTACTAAATACCTAACTAATCACACAGACTTACATATACACAGAATTAATCATACCTTGATTACAAATTACGTCATAAAGGAAAACATCCCTGGCGGGCAGAACAGATATGACAGCTGGTTACACAAAAGGAAAGGGCTGGGTTTGAGTGAAAGAGCGGGAAGACTGAGGACCAAAGGAAGAAGCTGTGCTATCGTAAATACAGTATTTTATGCATTCTAAATTACCGCCCATTTGGAAAAGGAAAATGCAATAAATATTTACTGTGAGCTGCGCTTCGGTATTGGTGGTAGATGGAAGGCCATGTTGCCAAACCGAGTCCTTTGAAGAATGTCTGTGGTGGTCAATTGGATAAGTTGTAGTAACGTTGTTGTGTGATAGACGGGATACTCTGTCGGTTCCTTCCTAACCCTCGTTTGCAGCTGCTGTTGCTTTCTTTACATCCTCGGAACAGGAGGTTACATTGTCGTCAAGGCTTTATATAGGAAGGGAGAGGAGGGCGTGTTTGAAAAGTTTTATAGCCCATGTCCCTTCACAGGAGCGGGCCACTGATTGAGCAGAGCCCTAACCTTATAAAACCCCAATTCTCACATTTTAGAAGCTAAAATCACATTTCATCCCATCACAAATAATTTCATATTCAAACATTTAAATTGAACAACAATTCCATGCGAATCCGATAACTCCGGTGTGTAGACTTTCCACTGTAGAGTTTGTCATCTTATCATTGATGAGAATGTCTCAGATGACAACCGAACTGACATCATATTCATTAAGTACCACCGGATATGTTCAATTGGTCCGATTACCTGAATATAGTTAATTTCCCCCCACCTTCTGATGTTCCCAGAATCTCTATGTTAACCAAGGGTTTTGCAAATGTAACATCAGTAGGGTAGAGAGAGGAAAAAGGGGGGAAGAGGTATTTTTGACTGTCATAAACCTCCCCCAGGCGAACGTCATGACAATTGTCATCTCAGCCTGAGTTTGGATGCATGTGTCTATCTACTTGTGTCAGTTCTACTAATCATTTAGCAAATAGCTACAGTACTGACAGGCTTTTGAGGTTAAGTGGAGATTGCCAAATGCTCAGTTGAAAGGACACCCCACACCGTCACAAGTTTAGGCCCCATGCTTAGGTCAATCCCTAAACTGCATCGTACTCATTACCATCCATAAACAGCACTTATACAACAGTAGAGTATTGGACTACACTCCAAACCAGGCACTAATGTGCTTTCTGACAGCACAGCAAACGTCATCAGCAGAATACTTACATTTACATGGGAATCATTTTAAGTACTACATTGCATTTGAACAGATTATCCTCTCTGACATAACCAATTTACAGCTCACACTACAGATGTGTTGCAAACAGAAAGGAGAGATTAACAATTATTTGTACAATGTATAAATACATGGCTGCAAGAAAGTACATGGTCAAATCTGCATTTTTTCCCCCCACTGTACATTAACTTGATCATGTCCATACCAAGCATTTAAACCGGTGAGTGATATAAGCCAACATCTGAAGTGAAACAAGAGGAACCAAACTATGGGAAAGTATGTGAACTGTACTCACAGGGTTCAGGCTCCTCTCACTAAAGCCTGTGTCGTCATGATACTGCCTCAGCATAGCCATGAGGCCCTGGATTTCACATGTCAGCCAATCCAATATCATGCCACATAGTTCCTTCTCTTTTGGTAAGAGCACCTCTCATCCCAGAAACTCATAGGCACAGAAGTGGTGAGAGCTGAGCTGATGGGTTATCTATGGTCTTGTGGTGGGTTAGGGGAAAGAGGCACAGCCAAACACTACCAGGCAGTCAGTCAGACAGGGTTGACTTGGGTCCTGTAGCGTCCCATTGGGCGACCTGGTGGCTCCACTCTGACACAGAGCATAAGGCTCACCTGCCCAGTCAACCAGACAGAGAGGAGAGGCACTGGAGTTCTGAATGAGAGGACACAACCTCACATCCCCTCGTTTCATAATTCAAGATAGATTCCCTCGAGGTAAGTCTGTCAAGTTTTGGAATGAGCCCTATCGTAATGACTTAAGATGAAAGGGTTTGAATCTAAAGAATATCATAGTTTACAGGACTTATTTCTAATAAATCATGTATTTTAAAAGCATCAAAATGTGAGCCATACTGCAATTCATAACTAAGCACAATGAAAACACAATGTACAGTGCATTCGGAAAGTATTCAGACCTCTTGACTTTCTACATTTTGTTACGTTAGAGCCTTATTCTAAAATGGATTAAATACATTTATTTTCCTCATCAATCTACACATCATACCCCATAATGACAAAGCAAAAACAGGTATTTAGACATTTTTGCAAATTTATTATGAATAAAAAACAAACACCTTCTCTAATATACAGTTGAAGTCAGAAGTTTACATCCACTTAGGTTGGAGTCCTTAAAACTCGTTTTTCAAACACTCCACAAATTTCTTGTTAAAACAAACTACAGGTTTGGCAAGTCGGTTAGGACATCTATTTTGTGCATGACACAAGTCATTTTTAAAACAATTGTTTACAGACAAATTATTTCACTTACAATTCACTGTTTCACAATTCCAGTGGGTCAGAAGCTTATATACACTAAGTACACTCTGTCTCCTAGAGATGAACGTACTTTGGTGCGAAAAGTGCAAATCAATCCCCAAAAACAACAGCAAAGGACCTTGTGAAGATGCTGGAGGAAACAGGTACAAAGTATCTATATCCACAGTAAAAACGAGTCCTATATCTACTAACCTGAAAGGTCGCTCAGCAAGGAAGAAGCCACTGCTCAAAAACCGCCATAAAAAAGCCAGACCACGGTGCGCAACTGCACATGGGGACAAAGATTGTACTTTTTGGAGAAATGTCCTCTGGTCTGATGAAACAACAACTGTTAGGCCATAATGACCATCATTATGTTTGGAGGAAAAAGGGGGAGGCTTGCTAGCCGAAGAACACCATCCCAACCGTGAAGCACGGGGTGGCAGCATCATGTTGTGGGGGTGCTTTGCTGCAAGAGGGACTGGTGCACTTTATAAAATAGATGGCATCATCAGGGAGGAAAATTATGTGGATATATTGAAGCAACATCTCAAGACATCAGTCAGGAAGTTAAAGCTTGATTGCAAATGGGTCTTCCAAATGGACAATGTCCCCAAGCATACTTCCAAAGTTGTGGCAAAATGGCTTAAGGACAACAAAGTCACGGTATTGGAGTGGCCATCACAAAGCCCTGACCTCAAGCCTATAGAAAATTGTGGGCAGAACTGAAAAAGCGTGTGCGAGCAAGGAGGCCTACAAACCTGACCCAGTTACACCAGCTCTGTCAGGAGGAATGGGCCAAAATGCACCCAACTTATTGTGGGAAGCTTGTGGAAGGCTACCCTAAACTTTTAACCCAAGTAAAACAATTAAGGCAATGCTACCAAATACTAATTGAGTGTATGTAAACTTCTCACCCACTGGGAAATCTGAAAATAAATCTGAAATAAATCACTGTACTATTATTCTGACATTTCACATTCTTAAAATAAAGTGGTGATCCTAACTGACTTGGATTAAATGTCAGGAATTGTGAAAAACTGAGTTTAAATATATTTGGCTAAGGTATATGTAGACTTCCGACTTTTACTGTAAGTATTCAGATCCTTTGCTAAAAGACTCGATGTTGAGCTCAGGTGCATCCTGTTTCCATTGATCATCCTTGAGATGTTTCTACAACTTGATGTGTGTCCATGTGTGGTACATTTAATTGATTGCACATGATTTTGGAAAGGCAGACACCTGTCTATATAAAGGTCCCACAGTTGACAGTGAATGTCAGAGCAAAAACCAAGCCATGAGGTTGAAGGAATTGTCTGTAGAGCTATGGTACCGGATTGTGTTAAGGCACAGATCTGGGGAAGTGTACCAAAACATTTCTGCAGCATTGAAGGTGCCCAAGAACACAGTGGCCTCCATCACTCTTAGTTGGAAGAAGTTAGGAACCACCAAGACCAGAGCTGGCCGCCTGACCAAACTGAGCAATCGGGGGAGAAGGGCCTTGGTCAGAGAGATGACCAAGAACCTGGTGGTCACTCTGACAGAGCTCCAGAGTTCCTCTGTGGAGATGGGAGAACCTTCCAGAAGGTCAACCATCTCTGCAGAACTACACCAATCAGGCCTTTATGGTAGAGTGGCCAGACAGCCACTCCTCAGTAAAAGGCACATGACAGCCCTCTTGGAGTTTGCCAAAAGGCACCTAAAGGACTCTCAGACCATGAGAAACAAGACTCTCTGGTCTGAGGAAACCGAAATTGAACTTTTTGGCCTGAATGCCAAGTGTCACATCTGGAGGTAACCTGGCACCATCCCGACAGTGAAGCATGGGGGTGTCAGCATCATGCTGTGGGGATGTTTTTCAGCAGCACCTTCTAACAGGACAACAAACCACGCACACAGTCAGGACAATGCTGGAGTAGTTCCGGGACAAGTCTCTGAATGATCTTGAGTGGCCCAGCCAGAGCCCGGACTTGAACCCGATTGAACATCTCTGGAGAGACCTGAAAATAGCTGTGCAGCGACTCTCCTCATCCAACCTGACAGAGCTTGAGAGGATCTGCAGAGAAGAATGGGAGAAACTCCCCATATACAGGTGTGCCAAGTTTGCAGCGTCATACCCGAAGAAGACTCAACGTTGTAATCGCTGCCAAAGGTGCTTCAACAAAGTACTGAGTAAAGGGTCTGAATACTTAGAAATGTGATATTTCTGTTTATATAGATTTGCAAAATTGTCTAAAAATCAGTTTTTGCTTTGTCATTATGGGGTATTGTGTGTAGATTGATGAGGGAAAAAAAACAATTTAACACATTTTAGAATAAGGCTGTAACTGAGTACTTTCCGAATTAATGTATTCTTAATGGTAAAACCACTCTGCATTTGACCTTTACAGTAGCACGTCAAGTCCTGTCTGGATCAAACTCTTGATAAAAAATGTTATATATATATATATGTATATTAGGAGAACAGAATTCATAAATCCTTATGTTTTTTTATTTTATTTTTAAGACAGGATAGGAGCAGAAGAAAAGAGACAGAGTTGTGCGTAGGGCTCATGCAGGGAAGTATATGACTCCGGTCTATCCAGAGGTGAGTTTTACCCACTGAACCAGACTCTGATCCACAAACTCTTGATTCTAACCAGATCTGAAGCGAAAAGACAACCTAATTAGGAGAGAGGATTTTTTTCATATTTTAATTTGAATCCAATAAAACATTAGGACCGTGCAGACATATCTCAACCATCACAGATGCACTGATCTTAAATGTCTGTACACAGTGTACACTTATATTTATAGCCTCCAAGTAGGTTAATCCTTGTTATGTAACATTTACAACTTGGAGGGAAGACATTTAAATGGTACTCTCCCTTACACCAGGCTGCCTCCCCCCTCAGAGTATGTTGTCATATCAACCTACATCAATGTTTTCACATTCTATACTGGTCTGGTACCCTAGGGGTAACCAAGCCAGCTCCAGGCAGTAGGTTACTTTGAAATACAACCAGAAATGGCAAGTTTATATATGCGACTTTAGTTGTATATCAAGAAACAAAAATTGTTACAGTGTGACAATCTATCTTTGTGAATATTTCGGTAATGACTTAAAGGCTGCAGATATTACGCTTTATTGCTAATAGAATGTATAAAGGAAGAGGTTAACAGATAAACATTTTTGTCAAGAGCTAGTAGGTCACCGACTGACATCATCCTCCATGCAAAAGTTCTGCCATATCAGCACAAACTTATACATGTAGTCATTAGCCCATATCATGTGTTATAAACCAACGCGATTCCATATCCATGAGCCAACATCATGTTACACAAATGCTCAGTCAAATCTTCACATCTGGCAGCACTATCCACAAAAAACAAACACACGGCTAGGTGTTACTACCTTGCATGATGTAACCAGGGACTATAGATAAATAAGCTTGCACTAAATATTAAGCTTGCACTGAATGTTGTGCAATGCATCAAATGCATGCATTAATATTGAAAATAGCATGCAGTCTTTGCTAATAATGCAAAACCAAGCGTGCATGAATGATCAAATTCCACGTATCACGGAAATCCATTCAGCATTCTTGATTGTTCGTTAACTGCACTGTGGGGGGCTGTATGGGAGACACTAAAGGGATGTACATGTGTACAGTGAGGACAGTCGCAAGGGAGAGAGGGGTCCCTACATGAGTAGCTTTATGGAGCTGAGGCCTCTGCATTCCTGACATGCATGGTTCTGCTTCAGTGAGCTGGTGACCCTGATCTGAGCGCACCCAGGAGGTCATTAGTGGCAGCAAGTAACAGACACACTGTCTCTGCACCAGTAGGGGTGGGCAGTTTGCATTGTGTGGAAGGCAGGCGTGGAGAACACACTGAGAAGCGGGCTTGGCTGGGGGCTTTTAGTGCCCTGTGTCTGTTCAGGTTGAGAGGAGGAACCCCTAACAGAGCTGGGAGTCTTCAGGCTCCACCAGCAGCCATCATGGAAACACTCCCCTCCTGTCACATTCCTGGACAGGCATAGCATACGGGCTGAACTGGGTTTGCGGCACACTGATTTAGTGGCAATCCAGAACAGGGTAGTGTCAAAAGGGGCCTTTTCACTGGCTCTCATCCATTGGTACATTTTTTTATCTTTAACTATGGGGATAAGGATTCTGTTTTCTGTGGATCAGGTTTGGTGTAGGAAATGTCCCGGAACGTTTTCCAACCACCCTCCTGTTCTGTGCTCTAATGCTCACAGGCACCAAAGACAATAAACCGTCTAAAAGAGAAACATGTAGGCTAGAGTGGGCACAGCCAATGGGTGCAGGTGCAGTCAAAACACCCGGGCAGTGACTGCAGGTACGAAATTCTGATCTCATCTGCCATTAGTCAAATCCCACAGTTAAAATGTACTAGCAGTCTGTCTGTAGAGGATTCATTTTTCTTGAATGAGAACTGTGAAGCAGGAGAGTGGTGCTGGTTCATCATTTGACCCTGGACCAACTCTCTAACACTATTTGTTTCCATTTTTTATTAACCCATCTACCCTCTTCATTTTTCTGCTACATATACATACATTTTACATACATGGCACTTTTATATAAAGCAATCACATAACAATAATACATTACCAAACATAAACTCTTTAATCCCACCCCTCAGCCACTCTCAGCCCATCCCACCTATCACCATAGACCAGCCTGGTTTGGTTTCTATGTGCCATATATTTTTCAATTGTTCTGTGATGTTTTACATACATTTTAAACCTTTCTAATCATATAGATTCCACAGATTGTGAGCTAAAGATGGAAAACCTTCCTACGAGTATTATTATATTATTTATTGATGGAGTATGGCTTTCCAAATTGCCCAACACTGCTAACCAGAAACAATCTACATAGGGGCAATAACATAATAAATTATCTAGTGATTCTGTTTCTTCGCAGCAAAATCTACAGAGCTGAAATTGTTTTATGCCCCATATATATATATATATAGCATTCTGTTGGTGGCAAGAATTTTGTATAATAATTTCAATTGAAAAACTCAGTGTTGAATCAAGTGTTGTTTTTTTGTGCCAGTTCATAAACCATGTGCCTTGGAATCAATACATAGAAATTCTCTTCCACACTGTATTTAGACGTCAGGCATTCACTGACAAATTGTATTCAGATTTGGAACCAAACACTGAGATCTCTATTGAGTCACAAGTGGAAAAGCCATTTGCGTAACACTTCCGACAAAACAGGCAGATGTTGTCTAATGAAGGGAATGTATAGCTTAGAAAAATAAAATCATTTTGTGGGATAATTGTAAGTTCCCAGTTTGTGGAATGCACTATTTTATCTTCACAAATGCATTAGATGGATATGCAGTCGGGCAGCAAGACATGATGTACAGTTATTCAAGAGTGAACTTGAGCAAAAAGGTCAAGTGTGTCCAACACAGTGGTGGCATTGTCCACTTCTCTTACGTACTGGCAGGCAATCAGATTATGATATCAAGTGGTCTATTCCAATCCACATTGAGAGTAAAGCAATACAGTTAGTGGTTGGGAGTCACATGATAACAAGTTGCTTGGATGAAAGTGCATAAAATAATGAGTAATAGAGGAAGCAAGGGGAATTCAGACAATACATTTTCTGCAGAAAGGCTTTCTTTTTTTTCACCATTTCCATGGGCATTGGGGTGAAAGGTGATAACATTTGTTGGCATCACAATTACTCCCTCCCTGGGAATGGTTCACAGTGTACTGTGTAGCTTTTTCCCCCTTCATCCAATGTGACAGCTAAGCTTTCATAGCATATCTGAGGCGTGGGTTGTTCGCTCAGGGCTAGCACCAGTTTTCACACCAGCTGTGGCCCTTTTAACACCCCACCAAGAGCTTCTTTCACCACTTGTTAGTCCACCTCTAGGTAGTGTAGACATTTTGGGAAGCACAGCTCTATTCAAACAATAACACCTGGCTTTAAAATAAAAACATCCACAAGAGCTAAACTGATTTGGATGACATTCTGTCAAAGCAAGTTGAGGAGACTAAACTGCTGGATTTAACCCTAGATAGCAAGCTGTCATGGTCAAAACATATTGACTCAAAGATTGCTAAAATGGGAAGAGATTGGTCCATGATAAGGTGTTTCTTTGCTTTCTTGACATCTCAGTCGACCAGACAGGTCCTTCAGGCCCTAGTTTTGTCGCAACTGGACTACTGCCCAGTTGTGTAGTCACCATAAAGAGGGACATATGGAAATTGCAGTTGATCCAAAACAGAGCAGCACGTGTTGCACTTACACTGAAAAAAAATATAAATGTAACATGCAACAATTTCAAAGATTTTACAGTTCATATCAGGAAATCAGTCAATTGAAATAAATTAGGCCCTTATCTATGGATTTCACATGACTGTGAATACAGATATGCATCTATTGGTCACAGATACTGTGGTGTATTGAGAAATGTATTATGTGTTAATGAGTTTAGATGTAAAATGGTTGCAAATAGCCAATGGGATTTGTATGCATGGATTGAGTTATTTCAATGACAATGAGTTTGCGTTATTGCATTGGAGTGATTGGATTATGAGATGCAAGGGCGGTAAAAGTTCAATGATGTATTGGAGAGTTGGGCTGAAGACACTGTAGAGAGTATTCGACTATAATGTGTTAAGGAGAACATTAAATAAATCTGTTCCGTCTGTTATAAGTACGCTTCGGAGTCTTCAGTAAAAGAACCCAGCATCTTAGAATGCAACAACTGGCAACGAGGATAACGGAATTCTGAGGCAAAATCCTCAGACTACTGATGACCAACTGAGTGAACGAGCTAGAAAGTTAGCTAGAACTAACGTTAGTAAATTAACTGGTCAGCTGGGAAGAAACGGTGCATGGGCTAATGAGAGTTATGGCACTTTTCAGTAGTGAGACCGGTTTGTGTTTCCAGGAGGCTAACGAGAACATCAGCACATATGAGGAGCGTATTTTGCCGTTTTTGGAGGCCAACGAGAGATAGCTGACGACCACAGAAGAGCGGTGTTTCTATCAGTCGTGGGTTCAAAGACGTTAACGCTGCTGAAAGATTTGGTAGCGCCGAAGAAGCCGCGAGTGGCTAGCTTCCAGGAGCCAATTTCAGCTCTGAGAGACTGTTTTTGTGTTGAGCTAGAGGTATGCTTTTCGGAATAGGAAACAGTTGGCGGGAGAGACGTTAGCTGAGCATATAGCATCGCTATAGGGACTGGCGGCTACATGTGAGTTTGGGGCTGCACTAGAGGAGCAGCTGAGGGACCAGCTAGTTTATGGAGTTGCCAGTAAGGAGCTGCGTAGCAAGATGTTAAGCGCAGGCAGTCAGGGAGAATTTAACATGGGCAAAAGTATTGGACATTGTCAACAACTTCGAATGCACAGCCCAAAGTATGCAGAAATTCCAGCAGACACCGACTCAGTTGAGAACCGATCAGTTGACCACAAAACGGGAGGGGCATCGACCAGGATCTGACAGGGAGAGACAGTGGATGGCAAACCAGAGGGGGGAGAGTACATACACAGCAGACCTGCCATTACAAGGAGTTCCAATGCAGAGCGTGCCAGAAGACCGGACATCTTGAAAGGGTTTGGAGGGGGAGAGTATCTGCGGGGAGCAGCATGTTTTCTAAACACTCTCAAACAGCGTACTCTAATCCAGTGAAGGGGACAGGGTACTGGACAAATCAAATCAAATGTATTTATATAACCCTTCGTACATCAGCTGATATCTCAAAGTGCTGTACAGAAACCCAGCCTAAAACCCCAAACAGCAAGCAATGCAGGTGTAGAACAACAGATCAAGTTGAGGAGGCCGAACTTCTATTGCCTGTCTATTGCCTATAACTTTAGACCGTCCCCTCGCCCATACCCGGGCGCGAACCAGGGACCCTCTGCACACATCAACAACAGTCACCCACGAAGCATCGTTACCCATCGCTCCACAAAAGCCGCGGCTCTTGCAGAGCAAGGGGAACAACTACTTCAAGGTCTCAGAGCAAGTGACGTCACCGATTGAAACGCTATTTAGCGCGCACCACCGCTAACTAAGCTAGCCGTTTCACATCCGTTACACCTGCAGGATCCAGCACAGTCAGAAATCACCAGTCAGAAAAGGACTTGGGACTTTTTACTGTGTGTAGTGATCGTGACTGTGAGTATGTGAAACCTTACATGGTGAGATGTAACGGGAAAAGTCGGAGGTAGATACTGGGGCTGCCATGTCTATTATCTCAGAGAAGCTGTACAACAGCAGCTTTAAGAAGCATAAAATGCAACCATGTTATGTTATTTTGAGAACTTACTCAGCTCAGCCAATTCAGTTATGGGGACAGCTGGAGGTTAAAGTGAAATGTGGTGCTCAGGTGTTACCACCACCTCTATTAGTGTCAAACGGGAAGGGTCCTAGCAAATGGGGAGGAACTGGATTCAGCACTTCAAATTAGATTGGTTAAGAGTGAACAATGTGTCAGACCCAGTTGCAGCAGCTGTGTGATAAATATGCAGAGGTGTTTAGTGGTGAACTGGGTGTGGTAAAGGGAGTTAAAGCCAAAACTCAAGTGTCAGAGAAAGCTGTTCCAAAGTTTTGTAAGGCTAGACCTGTGCCTTATACACTCAGAAACAGTAGACAAACAGATTACAGAGCTAGAAAAACAAGGAGTGATCACACCCATAGAATACAGTGAATGGGCTGCACCTATAGTTTGTGTTCCAAAGACAAACGGGGGCGTCAGAATATGTCATGATTACAAGGTGACTGTAAATGCATGGGTGGATGTGGACCAGTACTCCTTACCAAAGACGCAGGACTTGTTTGATCTAGCCAGTGGTAAACAGTTCAGTTTAGACCTTACACCTTAGACCTTACACAGGCCTACCAGCAAGTGGAGGTAGCTCAAGAGTCAAAGCATTTCCTGACTATAAACACGTTGAAGGGTTTTTACCAGATGAATAGACTGCCTTATGGAGTATCAAGCGCTCCAGCTATATTCCAATATATTATGGACCAATGTATTACAGGATTTACCTGGGGTTGTGTGATTTCTAGATGGCATTCGTATCACAGGGAAATCGGCGGAGGACCACTTACAGAATGTTGAAGCAGTGTTGAAGAGCTGCAAGAGCTTTGGTTAAGAGTAAACAGGGACAAGTGTGCGTTTTTTCAGTCTAGTGTCACTTAGGTCACAGGATAGACAAACAGGTGCTACATTCAGTGCAGGACAAGACTGAAGCCATAGCAAAGGCTTCAGTGCCAACAAACGTTACAGAGCTCAGAGCATATCTGGCTTTACTTACCTACTATGGCAAGTTCATGAAGAATCTCTCTACTCCCAACAAACCTACGACAGAGCTCTTACAGAAAGATAGAGGGGGGGGGGGGGGCAATCCAAACTATCGAGTGTCATTTTGAGATGTACTTCCCATTTTAGCTAAGGACATAGCCAGGGAAACTACCATACCTAAGGACAAGGGTTTGGCAAAAGTGAAGCACTTCACACTTACAGGGTGGCCTAACCATGTTACTGATCCTGAACTAAAGCCTTACTGGGGGAGAAGGGATGAGCTTACTGTAGAAAGTGATTGTGTGTTATGGGGTATGAGAGCGGTGGTGCCGGCTACTCTACAGAGGGATCTACTGAAGGAGCTACATGAAAACCACTGGGGAATGGCAAAAATGAAAGCTCTTGCAAGGAGACACTTTTGGTGGCCAGGTTAGACTCAGACATAGAAGACATGGTAAGAAGATGCCAGGTGTGTCAGTCTAATAGACATATGCCAAACCTTGCACCAGTGCATCATTGGAAATGGCCTGAGGCCCTGGCAGTACATCCATATAGATTTTGCTCAAATGGGAAAGCACCTGTTCTTAGTAGTTACGGATGCTGGCCAGAAGTAAAGTGTGTTAGTAATACTTCAGCTACACGGTAGAGACACTCCGGGGAATGTTCTCAGTCTATGGGTTAGTTGAGGGGTGTGTTTCAGACAATGGGCCATAGCTTGTGTCAAAAGAGATGGAGACATTCTTCCAGTTGAGTCGGCTCCGTATCATGCAGCTTCAAATGGCACAGCAGAGCGACTTGTACAGAATCTGAAACAGGCTCTAGAGAAGGACAAGCCATCAGGACGGTCTGTACAGCATAGTGTGGACAACTTACTATTTGCCTACAGGAATATGCCACAACTGGAAAAACTCCAGCAGAGTTGTTCCTAAAACGACAGGTTAGAACAAGGTTATCACTGAATAAACCCCGATTTTCAGCTGACATGCAGTCTAACAGGCTGACTACACCGCTCGCATCACGTGCACGAGCGTTGCAAAATAAATTTAGAACTCTATATTATTAAATTATAGCACCCACACTGCTCACGCGCGCCAACGAGTGCCTGCATTGTCAAGGGCTAAAATATAAGTCAGTTCATTTTTCTGACGCAGATCGCGCTGCAAGTCCTACCTCTCCCATCTCCTCATTGGTTTATACAAGCAGCTACCCACTGAAAGACGAATGAGGTCAGTGGCAGTAATGCACCTAATTTATGAAAGTTGAAAATCGCAATATAAAGTCAAGAGAAGAAAAGGCCTAGAAGGAGGAGAGATGACCTGAAATGATTCGGTTGACCGTTTTATGTGTCGATTGTCGGAGTAGAGGACTTTGTGCATTTCAGGTACAATAACAACTCAATGTTTATATCCCAGGACAAATTAGTTAGCAACAGCAAGCTAGCTAAATAGGACAAATTAGCTAGCAAGTGCAAGCTAGCTAGCTAAGTTGCCGTAAATGTTTAATGCTTTTCGACCTGTCCCCAACCTGCGTGTCGTGATCGCGGTTGGTGTGGGTGGGGGGACAAAATAAAGTTATGCACGATGGCGTACTTGTGCAGCCGGTTTGGGTTCCGTGTAAGATACAGGACAATGGGGTGTGCAAGCGTCTTCGTTTGTTTCAGTAGGAGCAAACAGTGTTGTCCGAGATTACCGGGGAGGAGAGAGAGAGAAATGGGTATCCGGGGTTGTGAAAAGGGTACTTGGTCCTGTAACCTACTTAGTGCAGACTGAGGGAAAATTGTGTAAGAAGCATGTGGATCAAATGATGATGCAACACAATGAAAGAGAAGACCTGAATGTGTCAGAGTGGAACATTTCTGATTGGGACTTGGGAACTATGACCGTGACAGGCACGCATACAGAGACACAGATTATGCCAGGCCCTGAGCCTGAGGGCCCAGAGCATCATGAGAGGCCAAAAAATGGTCAGAAGGCCTCCGGACCGATTGGATCTGTAAACAGGTTGTATATGAGTTGAAAGTGGAAAAACTGTTTTGGAAAACCCATGATATTCATCAAGGATGTTTTCAGAGGAAGTGAGAATATCCGGGGAGTGTGATGTATTGAGAACTGTATTATGTGTTAATGAGTTGAGAAGTAAAATGGTTGCAAATAGCCAATGGGCTTTGTATGTAGGGGTTGAGTTATTTGAATTAACAAATGATAATGGGGTTTCCGTTCTTGCATTGAAGTGATTGGATTACGAGATACAAGGGCAGTAAAAGTTCTGGAGAGTATTGGAGAGTTGGGCTGAAGACACTGTAGAGAGTACTGTAGACGACTGTAATGTGTGAAGGAGAACATTAAATAAATCTGTTCCGTCTGTTATAAGTACGCTTTGGAGTCTTCAGTAAAAGAACCCAGCATCTTAGGATGCAACATATACCTTTAAAAACAAGTATGGGCATAGATCAGAAAACCAGTCAGTATCTGGTGTGACCACCATTTGCCTCATGCAGCACGACTCATCTCCTTCACATAGAGTTGATCAGCCTGTTGATTGGCCTGTGGAATGTTGTCCCACTCCTCTTCAATGGCTGTGGGAAGTTGCTGGATATTGGCGGGAACTGGAACATGCTGTTGTACACGTCGATCCAGAACATCCCAAAAATGCTCAGTGGGTGACATGTCTGGAGAGTATGAAGGTCATGGAAGAACTGGGATTTTCAGGTTCCAGGAATTGTGTACAGATCCTTGCAACATGGGGCCGTGCATTATCATGCTGAAACACGAGGTGATGGCGGCAGATGAATGGTACGACAATGGGCCTCAGGATCTCGTCACGGTATCTCTGTGCATTCAAATTGCCATTGATAAAATGCAATTGTGTTCGTTGTCCGTAGCTTATGCCTGCCCATACCATAACCCCACCATGGGGCACTTTGTTCACAACGTTAACATCAGCAAACCACTCAACCCACCATGTGCCATGGAATCAATACATCCAAAATCTCTTCAACACTGTATTTAGAAGTCAGACATTCGCTGACAAATTGTATTCGGATTTGGAACCATTCAAGCAGCTGGCACACAGTTCGGACACAACACAAGACATGCAATCAGAGGTCTCTTCACAGTCCCCAGGTCCAGAACAGAGGCTGGGAAACACAGTATTAAAGAGCCGTGACTACATGGAACTCTCTGCTACCCTAGGTAACTCAAACTAGCAATAAAAACAGATACAAAAAATTGATAAAAGAACACCTTACGGCACAATGAGTACTGTGAAGAGACAGCCATTTTTCTATATCTTGTATTGTAATTATGTATTTATTGTATTATATAGGTGGGTGGCCTTGCACGAATCCTTGGCTTGTGCGAACCGGAACGGCTCATAGGGCAGGAGCCATCTCCTCTTTCGTGAGGCAGCAGGAGATTATATAGTATTATATATTTTTGTTTTGTTTCCTGTTTGGACCCCAGGAAAGGCAGCGGCTAATTGGGGATCCCAATAAATACTGGTACTAAACAGAAATGGCACAGAACAGAATAAATCATCTATATAGTCATTCAGTCGATCTGTGCCACTTGAGAGCTGCAGTGGCCTAAACAATTAATACTTGACAAAGGGCAAATTGCACTGATAAGTGTGAAGTAGATCATGACAATTCCGAAATATATAATGAATATGGACACGCACACATCCTCAGACAATATACCAAAGACCCATTACCAGAAACGAACTCCAATTAAAAAGCACTCGTATAAAAATCATTGCAACTGGAGGCATTATGTGTGAGAAATTGATCTGATAAACCAAGATTGGTCTTGGCTGATGTCTTTTGATTTTCCCATTTTCCCAGAGTTTGAAGGTAGGCCTTGAAATACATCCACAGGTACACCTCCAAATGACTCAAATGATGTTAATTAGCCTATCAGAAACTTCTAAAGCCATTACATAATTTTCTGGAATTTTCCAAGCTGTTTAAAAGGCAGTCAACTTATTGTATGTAAACTTCTGACCCACTGAAATTGTGATAGTGAGTTATAAGTGAAATAATCTGTCTATAAACAATTGTTGGAAAAATGACTTGCGTCATGCACAAAATAGATGTCCTTACCGACTTGCCAAAACTATAGTTCGTTAACAAGATATTTGTGGAGTGGTTGAAAAATGAGTTTTAATCAAATAAAATGTATTTATATAGCCCTTCGTACATCAGCTGATATCTCAAAGTGCTGTACAGAAACCCAGCCTAAAACCCCAAACAGCAAGCAATGCAGGTGTAGAAGCACGGTGGCTAGGAAAAACTCCCTAGAAAGGCCAAAACCTAGGAAGAAACCTAGAGAGGAACCAGGCTATGTGGGGTGGCCAGTCCTCTTCTGGCTGTGCCGGAATGACTCCAATGTAAGTGTATGTATAATTACGACTTCAACTGTACATACACAACCGGTCATTCCAGGGTCTTTATTTTTATTTTATTTTTTTACAATTTTCTACATTGTAGAATAATAGTGAAGACATCAAAACTATGAAATAACACAAATGGAATCATTTAGTAACCAAGAAAGTATTAAACAAATCAAAATATATTTTAAATGAGATTCTTCAAAGTAGCCACCCTTTGCCTTGATGACAGCTTTGCACACGCTTGGCATTCTCTCAACCAGCTTCATGGAGGTAGTCACCTGGAATGCATTTCAATTAAAAGAAGGTATGCCTTGTAAAAAGTTAATTTGTGGAATTTCTTTCCTTCTGAATCAGTTGTGTTGTGACAAGGTAGGGGTGGTAAACAGAAGATAGCCCTATTTGGTAAAAGACCAAGTCCATATTATGGTAAGAACAGCTCAAATAAGCAAAGAGAAATTACAGTCCATCATTACTTTTAGACGTGAAGGTCAGTCAATCTGGAAAATGTCAAGAACTTTTAAAGTTTCTTCAAGTGCAGTCGCAAAAACCACCAAGCGCTATGATGAAACTGGCTCTCACGAGGACCACTAAAGGAAAGGAAGACCCAGAGTTACTTCTAATGAACGTATCCTCTTCAGCAGTGTTACCAGCCTCAGAAATTGCAGCCCAAAAAATGCTTCACAGAGTTCAAGTAACAGGCATCTCAACATCAACTGTTCAGAGGACACTGCGTGAATCAGGCCTCCATGGTCGAATTGCTGCAAAGAAACCACTACTAAAGGACAGCAATAAGAAGAGACTTGATGGGCCAAGAAACACGAGCAATGGACATTAGACCGGTGGAAATCTGTCCTTTGGTCTGATGAGTCCACATTTGAGATTTTTGGTTCTAACCGCCGTGTCTTTGTGAGACGCAGAGTAGGTGACGGCTGATCTCTGCATGTGTGGTTCCCACCGTGAAGCATGGAAGAGGTGGTGAGATGGTGTGGGGGTGCTTTGCTGGTGACACTGTCACGTGATTTATTTAGACTTGAAGGCACACTTAACCAGCATGGCTACCATAGAATTCTGCAGCAATACGCCATCCCATATGGTTTGCGCTTAGTGGGACTATCATTTGATAATGACCCAACACACCTCCAGGCTGTGTAAGGGCTATTTGACCAAGAAGGAGAGTGATGGAGTTCTGCATCAGATGACCTGGCATCCACAATCACTTGACCTCAACCCAATTGAGATGGTTTGGGATGAGTTGGACCGCAGAGTGAAGGAAAAGCAGCCAACAAAGGCTCAGCATATGTGGGAACTCCTTCAAGGTGAAGCTGGTTGAAAGAATGCCAAGAGTGTGCAAAGCTGTCATCGGGGCAAAGGGTGGGTACTTCGAAGAATCTAAGATCTATTTTTATTTGTTTAACACTTTTTTGGTAACTACATGATTCAATATGTGTTATTTCATAGTTTTGACGTCGTCACTATTATTCTACAATGTCGAAAATATAAAAAATAAAGAAAAACCCTTGACTGGTACTGGTACTGGTACTGGTACTGTATGTATGCATGTATTTTTTGTTGTTGTTGTAGTAGTATTTTACCCTCTTTCTCCCCAATTTTGATATTGCCTCATTGCTGCAACTCCCCAACGTGTTCAGGAGGCAAAGGTCGAGTCCTGCGTTCTTTGAAACATGACCCGCCAAACCGCGCTTTTTAACACCCGCCTGCTTAACCCGGAAGTCAGCCACACCAATGTGTCGGAGGAAACATTGTTCATCTGACAGAGGTCAGCCTGCAGGCGTCCGGTCTGCCACAACGAGTCGCTAGAGTGCGATGAGCCAAGTAAAGCCCCACCCCAGCCTAACCCTCCCCTAATCCGGACAACACTGGGCCAATTGTGATACAGCATGAGATCGAACCTGGGTCTGTAGTGACGCTCTAGCACTGCAGATTTTTAAATTAAACACTCATCTCACACTTACATTTTCTTTATGGGCCTCTTCACTATTCAACATTCACTCAACATCTCAATCAAAAGTTTTAACTTCTTGCAAGTCACAATTTTTCTTCATGGAAAATTACAATTTCTTTAGTTATGGTCTTATGCTCTGATTTTATTTAACCAATTGCCAATAAATTAAAATGTCCAAATTAGTTTAACACACTTTGTATGAATTACTGTTAACATGAATTAAAACAAAAAGAGAAATACAAATCAGATTTGTTTTAAATTAAACGGCATACTTTCATTCCACACTTACATTTTCTTTATGGTCCTCTTCACTATTCAACATTCGCTCTCAACAACACTCACAGGTATCCCAGGTGTCTTTTTTACTCAACGTCTTAAAGCTTCGGTCAGGATATTATGTTGGAACATTTACGTAGGCCTACCTCATTTCTTATACCCAAACTCCGATCCAGACAGGCCTATATGCCTAGGATAATTAATGTCCCACGCTGAGTCGCCAAACCCATTGGAGAGTATTTCAATAGACATTGACCTATAAAGTTAAAGTGACAAATAATAGGGCAAGTATAGTACATTTGCATTTAATTTATTGCAGACTATACTGAAACGGAAAATGACAGTTTTTGTTTTCCATTAAAGGTGAAAATACATACAGACCACTCCTTCACAATGAGGTTGGCATTAAGAAACATTAGTGTAACAAAGTGATGCCTTTAATGCAGCAGTTATGGGGCAAAACATACGAGTCTAATTACCCCATTATGTATTGACCCTGCATTAGGTCACCGTTTTCTACCTACAAATATTACTCCAGGTAGGAACGGCTGAGCTGACCATCTTGTGATGACCATTTACCAAGGGAATAATAGTTAATGTAATCAAACATTCAAGTCCTATGAGCACGAAAGTCAATTAATGGTTTAAAGCACACAAAAGCCATAGAGCTCCTCCACGATTCCCAATCAGAAGAAAAATGTTAACTGGCATATCATATACAGAACACATGCCTACAGTTAATTTCAAAGTCATTTGCTTTTTGAAGAATAGTACAAAAAAAATATAGAAAATCCACCAAAGGTCAGAATGTATGTCCTGGTCCCATCAAAATAAATACCATAATATATTCTCTCTCTGAATATCCCACTTCTATACCTTTTGTTCTAAACATCAGGGTCTGTACTGGCTGTACTGTGATGGAAGAGGGTTGATTCCAAATCGCTGTGGCGCTGCGCCTAAGGCAGTTCTGAAACCTTGTTGTGATGAAGGCATCCCTACACCCATTCCCAGGTTCATACCCATCCCCAGCTCACTCCCCGGCCGGGCTAGGTTTTGGTTGAGCATGTTGGTGTAGGGGGAGGCACCGTAGTTGAGGCCCATGCTGTAGGGCCTCTGGTGCTGGGTGCTGGGAAGCACCATGGGCTGGACATGCCTCCCTGGGGTGTTGAAGGAGAACTCTGGCGGTGGGCTGCTGAGTTTGGATGGGGTGGAGGTGAGCCGGTCCATGTCCTCAGAGGATTTGGGGGGAGGGGGGACAAAGCTAGACAGGCCCCCGTGGTCAGAGGGGCTGAGTGTGCCGGCTGGGAGCACTCCGGCCATGAGGGAAGGCCGGATCCAGTCATCCTTGAAAATCTGAACCGTCAGCGTGGACACAAGGGGGAAGAGGCGGTTGGTCACATGGGCCAGCACCATCTGCTCGTTGGCATCCCGGCGTATTCGGACATGGACAGAGCCAGCCTGCACACAAAGCCGGTGGAGGAGACAAGGAGTTAAAGAGTCAGTCTGCGTGTTTACTCCACATTCTCTCTCTCTCCCTTTCTCTCCCTCTAGCTCTACTAGGGCATACAATCTGGAGAGAACAGTGTGGCAGCAACCCAGAACTGTGTGACAACAACTGAGCACAGCAGCAACACCACTGTATAAACTTAGTCTACACAGGAATTTACAAGTGCAGCCAAGAAGCTGGTCTATTTATCGATATGACAGCAGTGATGCTGTAATTGCGTAATGACATTATCCTGCTATTATGCAGAGTGCAAATAAGTGTTATTTTATTGAATGAGATTTAACGTAGCAGCAGAACAGACAGAATCTGTATTTAAGTAATTCTACGTGAAGCAACATTGTTAGAGCCACAGTCTGAATAATTCACATCTCAGGCGTTTCAATGAAACCAGAATGACTCAATTTCTGTCTTTATGCCATATTCCCTGTATTGGAGTACGACGTGACTACTGTCATCTTTTTGTGTGACTACTCTGTCTTCACAATGGGAATCAAAGAACATGGCCTTGCTTCTCCTAGAGGCAGAGCAAACAGAGCGTGACGCATTACGCTAGGAGTCTGCTGGGTATAATGAGGAGACAGCAGGGACAGAACGATGATGACGTACCAGAGAGCCAAAGCCCACCGTCCAAAAGTGTTCGTTACGGACCTCCAGGACCCCATCCAGAGTGGAGACCTGATGGAAGACAAGTACTGTTTTACACACATACATACATACAGTCTAGAGGTTTGCTCCTGCCCGCTCCCGCTGGCTTTCTGTCTGACTCCCACCCGCTCCAACTGGTCTCGAACCCAACCACCGTCCCGCAATGTTATTTTAGGCGTATGTGACGTGGCTTACTTGCCAGCCATGGTCCCAGCAATTCTGCATCCTATAGGCAGTATCAAAATGTGCAAAAATACCTAAGATTCTTATGTCACATGGCCCATTATATTAGGCTAACGGTAGGTATTACTGGGCTATATCAACCAACAGGCTAGATGGAGTTTGAAGAGAGCAGTGTGAACACTTGCACTTTCTCTTGAGCTACATTTTATAGCCTACCTTTAAGGAGCAGGACAATTTTCAGATGGGGCTGATCAGTACTTATTTCAAGGCAATGTAATAAACTATCGTATGAATCAGATTTCCTTGGAAATTATAACTGCCCCATCATTCTCCACACATGCATAGGCTATAGCCTTCTCTATTTAATTGAGACCACATGCCCACCTGATCTTGCACATATGGATACTGAACCTGAAGCAGCAAAAATTATGAGGGCGGACACTTGCATTTTTTTTTTAGCTACGTTTTGCATATAGGATGTAGCCTACCTTTAGGAGCAGGACGATTTGCAGGCAGAGACAAATAAATGGGTAATTCATATTTATGGAAAAGGCGCAATGCTCACGATGGTAGCCTATGCATTGCGCCTTTTCAATTATAACATTTTTTGATTGCACCTGGACTCACATTGGTTGAGGGCCCTACACTTCTTTCCATTACCAATATTACTTTACAGACACTAGTAAACTATAGCCTAATCATATTGAAATTAATTTCCTTTGGAACAATAACTGCAACGTGTAGAGCCCGATATTAAAATCGGCCGATATAGTTTTTTTTAATGCTATATCGGTTTAATTTCCCTGGAGTAAAACAACCGGAAGATGATAGATATAGCGGCAGATGTTTTGTCACACAAAAAAACACATCGGAATCAGTATTGGACCCCAAAAAATATATCAGTCGGGCTTTAGCCACGTGATTCTCTGCCCATGCATAGGCAGCCTACTCTACTTCACTGAAACCACACATACTGTTGGCGCACATGATCTTGCACACCCAACTAGGAGAGGAAGGCTACTGAACTTGAAGCAGCGAAATTCTGAGGGTGTGTGAAAAACGCGACAAAGAGGTGCTTTTAATACAATAGGAAGGCAAACAAAGCAGAAAGATGTTTGTTTCCAAATAACCTGCGGGATCTGACCGCATCATGAAAAATGCAGACCGCGCCACAATCGCTGTAGGTGTCTAACAGAGTCTCTGCCATGAGGTGACCAGTCCCAGTCAACGCCCATGGTCTGAAAAAACTATAACTGGCTCTAGTTATAATATTGCTAGAGTGGCACAATAGGATCCCAAGGGGCACAATATATTTTAAAACATGTTAGGGATTCATTGCAAGCTGTTTCACACTGTGAAATACACTTCAATAATATATACATATAAAGCACAGAAACAAAAATTGGCTTCAATACACTTGGTACACGCAACACATTTCAACTGCCTTATTTAGCGAGTGCAACGTGCTTGAAAATAAGGAAAGAGGACAACCCTCAGCAAACGCATCACTGATTGCCATTAGGAGCAAAAATGAGAGGTTCCCATTCGCTTCCAGCACTTTGCCCTCCACAACCACGGCGCCAAACAACTCCAGAGTTGTTGGACCATCAAAATCATTATTTAAATGTTTTCTGTGAACGGTTTGATGACTGTGTAAATATCCCGTATTATGTAAATAATTTACATGTATTCCACTTCATATGCCTCGTTATTAACATTGTACTTCATGTCTAACTTTAGCTCCATTTGGACATTACATTACACTTTGTTGTGCCGATGACGTGGATGTCAATTAAGGCAGCCCTAAAAGCGGAAGACACCTTTCAGTTGAATGCATTCAGTTGTACAACTGACTTTATTGTTAGGATTATCTCCGCTCCACAATTCACTAGGGTTGTCCTCATTGCTTTTGTCTAGATGGAGTACAACTATGACCGGAAGTCACTTTTTGTAGCAGGTTAGAAGAGCATTTTAGCTAACCCCTTTCCTAATTCACCTAACTTGCTACGTTAATTCTTCAGACCCGTTGCCTAAGTTCTACTAACTAGCTACAAAAAAGTAACTTCCGTAGTTGTATACCACCTCGTTAAAACCGTCCTTAATTGACCTCCCATCCTATTTCAATGGTTAATTAAACAAAATCATCACCCCCACTTGAGTGCTCTTACCTCTCTGAGCAGTTTGTCAAGCTGACCGATGACATGGGAGGGAGTGGTCTAAAGAGGACAGAACACAGCCAGGTGTGAGTCACCAGAGTGTCTCTGTTCAAAACACAGTGCTCCAGAAAATCCACAGAAAAACTATTTTAGTATTTCTTTCATTAGTCCACTGTTGATGCAGTCCCAAAATGTCTCCTGCATCAGCATGATGATGTGGCCTTTGCTTCTTAAAAGTCCAAAACTTGACTGCTGACGTGCAAAAACATCCCAGAACATGCTCTCTTGAACGTATTTTTTAACAGTAAGTTGAGAACAAATTCTTATGTACGACAGCTCTGGGATTCGATCCAGCAACCTTTCGGTTACTGGCCCAGCGCTCTAACCACTAGGCTACCTGCCGCCCCAACAGTGCTTCTTCCTTTAAAAGTTTTGAGCTTATACCACGACTGTTTGTGGTAGATGGTGGTAAATTGTGTCATTCTGGCAACAATGGCTGACATTTAAATGACGTGCTGCAACGTTTATAGGAAGAACCACTGTAAACCAAACATAATCCGGACAGAACATAACTCAGGCTTTCCAAGAGTTTACAGTGTTGAGTTGAGTTACAGTAAAGTTGTGCGATCCACATCACATCCTACAGAGAATCAACGATCCAGTTCAACTTAGACTGTGGACATGTTTGGATAGCCTACCTGAAGGAGCACCTTCCCGCTGTACACACTCATAGGATACATGGTGCCAAAGATCATGAGGCCGATGGCCACCGCCGAAACTGTGTCCACAGCATTGTAATTACTAGAGAGAGAGAATCATCAGGTACTTCATAATAGATACTATTAGTACGTTATAAAGTTAGGAGCATATAGCTGTCAGGATAGAGCTGGGAGACATGGACAAAAATCCATATCACGATAAACTGACTGAATTATCATGATAACGATACGTTTATAACATCCATGTACACCATAACGGTATTCACAATCATCCATATAACAATCACCAACTCAGTCTTGTGGTTAGTGTCCACCTTGAGATTGGAAGGCTGTGAGTTCGATCCCCGGCCAAGTCATAAGACTGTAAAAATGGCACCTGATGAGTCACTGCTTGGCAATCAGGATTTTTTAAATTTATTTTTTAGTTAAATAAAGGTTAACTAGGCAAGACAATTAAGAACAAATTATTTTTTACAATGACGGCCTACCAGGGAACATGCATGTTCAGGGGCACAACGACATATTTTTACCTTGTCAGCTCGGGATTCGATCCAGCAACCTTTCGGTTACTGGCCCAACACTCTAACCACTAGGCTACCTGCCGCCCAGTCCTTAATACCTGCCGCATTAAGGAGATAGATTAAGGGTGCGATAGACTAGCTTTTGGCTCCTGCCCTATGAGCAGCTAGTGCAAGGCTATTTCCATATAAGCAGACTTATTTCATTTCAAAGTTCACATTTCTCTAGTATAGGCAACTTATCATTATGAGCGATATCAGCAAATGCCCACGATAAGTGGTCGGTGTCGATCATTTTCGGTTTATCGCCCCCTCTCTATGTCAAGAGTTATCATGGAGGTTGATAAGTAACAAGAGGGATGTCAAACACACATCAGGTCGATAATGGGGGCTTTGTGGGAACAGAATTCAGAGTACATATTATTCCTCAACAATATTGATTTATAAACTTCCCCGAATCCACTAACTAATTCCATTACACCATGTCAGAGGGGAGGACTTACTTGATCTCAATGAGCATGTAGGTGATGCAGAGTGAGAGAGCTCCGGCCACGTTGATTAAGACAAAGGGATTC
The DNA here is from genome assembly GCF_045791955.1 of Oncorhynchus clarkii lewisi. NCBI lineage: Eukaryota > Metazoa > Chordata > Actinopteri > Salmoniformes > Salmonidae > Oncorhynchus > Oncorhynchus clarkii. The sequence continues at coordinate 20,550,043 of NC_092169.1, forward strand.
ATACGAGGCAGAAGGACACTGCTGAGACCAGGGATAATCCCACACAGGCTGAAAACATACAAACACAAAAATAAAATACTGAGCCATTCAACCCTGTGGTGATGCTCCAAACGTGTCTAAACTTGTTAGAGTTACTGTGACAACACACATTACCAAAGTGACAACACACATTACCAAAGGGCAACCAAAGAAATCACACAAACAATCCAAGACAGGGACTCACAGAAAGCACCTGTAATATACACATCTTCTTAAAAGTTAAAATATTAATAATGCTGAGACTAAGTGATTGTAATAACAATCTACTAGACACAAATATAAATGCAAAACATTTCAACGATTTTACTGAGTTACAGTTCATATAAGGAAATCAGTCAATTGAAACAAATTCATTAGGCCCTAATCTATGGATTTCACATGACTGGGCAGGGGTACAGCCATGGGTAGGCCTAGGAGGGCATAGCCCCCTTGGGGAGCCCACCCACTGGGTAGCCAGGCACAGCCAATGAGAATTAGTTTTTCCCCACAAAAGGCTTTATTACAGCCAGTTTCATCAGATGTTCAAGGTGGCTGGTGTGCTCACTGCGCTGCCAGACTCCAGAGGTGCAGTCAAATTTAAATATGCTCAAATCATTGGTCACATACACATGGTTAGCAGATGTTATTGCGAGTGTAGCGAAATGCTTGTACTAAACCATTGCTAAATCATTGTTTGTAACATTACGATGCCGTCACCATCGACGATGGCTGTCAAACATGGTTGATACTCCGAGTCGGTATTCATGTCATATGAAAGAATTCCCCTCGACCACGACCACAAATTTTGGAAAACAAACGTTCTTCATCGACTTTTGGTTATAAGGAAATAACAAAACATACTGAAAAGCTGCTGTGTTGTTCAATGTGTGTTCAGAAAGTATTCACATCTCTTGACTTTTTCCACATTTTGTTGTGTTACAAAGTGGGGTTAAAATGAATGCCATTTTTCATCAACAATCTACACAAAATACTCTATTGTAATAGTGGAAGAAACATTTTTTTTTACTGATGTTAGAATTTATGAAATATGAAACACTAATACATAATATACATACACAAAAGTATGTGGACACACCGTCAAATTAGTGGATTCGGTTATTTCAACCAAACCCGTTTCTGACAGGGGTATAAAATCGTGCACACCGCCATGCAATCTCTATAGACAAACATTGACAGTAGAGTGGCCTTACTGAAGAGCTCAGTGACTTTCAACGTGGTACCGTCATAGGATGCCAACTTCACAACAAGTCAGTTCGGCAAATTTCTGCCCTGCAAGAGCTACCCCGGTCAACTGTAAGTGCTGTTATTGTGAATTGAAAACAGCTAGGAGCAACAATGGATCAGCTGCGAAGTGGTAGGCCACACAAGCTCACAGAACGGGACTGCCGAGCACATAAAAAACGTCTGTCCTCGGTTGCAACACTCACTACCAAGTTCCAAACTACCTCTGGAAGCAACATTGGCAAAATAACTGTTCGTCGGGAGCTTCATGAAATAGGTTTCCATGGCCGAACAGCCACACACAAGTCTAAGATCACCATGCACAATGCCAAGCGTCGGCTGTGGTGTAAAGTGGTGTAAAGCTCGCCGCCATTGGACTCTGGAGCAGTGGAAACGAGTTCTCTGGAGTGGTGAATCACGCTTCACCATCTGGCAATCCAATGAACAAATCTGGGATGGCGGATGCCAGGCTGGAATGGCGGATGCCCCAATGCATAGTGCCAACTGTAAAGTTTGGTGGACGAGGAATAATGGTCTGGGGCTGTTTTTCATGGTTCGGGCTAGGCCCCTTAGTTCCAGTGAAGGGAAATCTTAGTTTCAGCAGGACAATGTGCCTGTGCACAAAGCAAGGTCCATACAGAAATGGTTTGTTGAGATCGGTGTGGAAGAACTTGACTGGCCTGCACAGCGCCCTGACCTGAACCCCATCGAACACCTTTGGGATGAATTGAAACGCAGACTGCGAGCCAGGCCTAATCGCCCAACATCAGTGTCCGACCTCACTAATGCTCGTGGCTGAATGGAAGCAAGTCTCCGCACCAATGTTTCAACATCTAGTGGAAAGCCTTCCCTGAAGAGTTGAGGCTGTTATAGCACCAAAGGGGGACCAACTCCATATTAATGCCCATGATTTTGGAATGAGATGTTCGTTGAGCAGGTGTCCACATACTTTGACCATGTAGTGTATATTCTTGGGCACCAACACTTCAATGTATTATTTTACAGACAGATGGATGTATGCATTCATCCCGTGTTCTCTCTACGTGGTGTGTTTTTAGATCAGATTATATTTTTGGGATGTGCTTCGTCCTGTTCATAAATGACCAATGTCTGATCTAATTCGAATGACTAGCGGTTCATTATGCCGTTGTGATACAATTCATGTACAATTAAGCATTCATGTGTGTCGCTTTTCAGCATGTGACTAAAATAAATACATTGCTCTCATTTCACAAAAAGAAAAACGAGATCCCTATAGTGAGTGGAACCCCCTCAGGATCTTACAGTTGTGTGGTGATGAGGCAGTGTGCATGCTTTACAGATCAGGTATGTGTGTTTAATCAGAGATGTTAATGCAGTGCATTAGGAAGGGGTAACCCATCAGAGTAAACGTGATGATATGATATGAAGAGATGTGCTGTCAACACTGGGGATCGCAGTGTCTGAGACCACACATCATACTCATCAGCATCAGTAGGGGGAGTAGAGGGCAATGAGTTCACTCACATTTAGCCAGTGTGAAATCATGACATTTAGCCCTGTTTTTTTTTATCTGCAGTGATGTATTCAGATCTTGGCATAATATTATTTGAAATAGGTCATGATTAGATAAATACTGAGAAGATGAATTCTATATAGTGTTTTTAAACTGCACCCCTGTCCAATGTCAACCTCTTATTAAACATGCATGGATACTAGTCCACCGATGTCCAACAAGGACACAATAAAAAAAAGAGGCATTATCTTTAAAAAAGAAAAGAAAACCCATCAACCTCCGGTCACTTAATTTGAAGCCAACATTGGGGCGGGGGGGGGGGGGGGGGGGCTGGGGGGGAGCAGGATTTACAATCCCAATAATCTCCTAAATCTCCCCTCTGCATTGATATAATTTGAGTACTAGGGACAGGGTCGTGTGATTCCACGACCGTCTGTCTGCACAGTCTGTGCGTCCGGCGCTGCCTAGAGAGAGAGAGAGCGAGAGAGAGAACACTGTGTGGATAGAGGGAGCTTTGTTCCAGAGTGACAGTTTGCATAATCCCACCCACTGGAGACAGAAATTGTGGGATTACGGTGAGACATACAAACACTTGATATGATGTCGGTCGGCTATAAATACAGGCTAAACGCTGTTGCCCAAATAATAGTACACAGTGGACTAGCTCCGAGGGTTATATAATGTCTACCCACCAAACATCAGGGAGGGTGGTGAGGCCCAGAGACACGGATGACACGATTAAAGCAGATAATGAAACAATGAGTCAAAGTAGTCCGGGACATCCTGTCCACTGTGCCTTCTATTCAGAACAATCAGAACTTTACTCTGTCATTCAGCGCCTTCAGAAAGTATCCACACCCCTTGACTTTTCCCACATTTTGTTGTTTAACACAGCCTGAATTTAAAAGGGATTAAATTCAGATTTTGTGTCACTGGCATACACAACGTACCCCATAATGTCAAAGTGGAATTATGTTTTTATACATTTTTACAAATGAATTTTATTTTTTTATTAATAATAGTATCAATACGTAATCAACTCCTTTGTTATGTCAAGCCTAAATAAGTTCAGGAGTAAAAATGTGCTTTAAATCACATAGGTTTCATGGACTCACTGTGTGCAATAAGTGTTTAACAGGATTTTTTAATGACTACTTCATTTCTGTTCAATTATCTTTAAGGTCCTTCAGTCAAGGAGTGACCTTCAAAAACGGACTCAAGAACAAAGACCAGAGACATTTTCCAATGCCTCGCAAAGAAGGGCACCTATTGGTAGATGGGTAAAAATAAAAAAGCAGACATTGAATGTCCCTTTGAGAATGGTAAAGTTAATTACACTTTGGATGGTGTACAGTGCATTCGGAAAGTATTCAGACCCCTTGACTTTTCCACATTTTGTTACATTACAGCCTTATTCTAAAACTGATTAAATAGTCCCCCCCCCCCCTCTCATTAATCTACACACAATACCCTATAATGACAAAGCAAAAACATGTTTTTAGAAATGTTTGCAAATTTATAAAACAAACAAACAAAAACAGAAATAGTTTATTTACATAAGTATTCAGACCCTTTGCTATGAGACTCAAAATTGAGCTCAGGTGCATCCTGTTTCCAGTGATCATCCTTGAGATGTTTCTACAACTTGATTGGATTCTACCTGTGGTAAATTCAATTGATTGGACATGATTTGGAAAAGCACACACCTGTCCATCCCACAGTTGACAGTGCATGTCAAAGAAAAAAAAACAAGCCATGAGGTGAAATAATTGTCCGTAGAGCTCAGAGACAGGATTTTGTCAAGGCAAAGATCTGGGGAAAGGTACCAAAATATGTGTGCAGCATTGAAGGTGCCCAAGAACACAGAACCCTCCATCATTCTTAAATGTAAGACGTTTGGAACAACCAAGCCTCTCCCTAGATCTGGCCGCCTAGCCAAACTGAGCAATCGGGGGAGAAGGGCCTTGGTCAGGGAGATGACCAAGAACCCAATGGTCACTCTGACAGAGCTCCGGTGTTCCTCTGTGGAAATGTGAGAACCTTCCAGAAGGACAACCATTTCTGCAGCACTCCACCAATCAGGCCTTTATAGTACAGTGGCCAGACAAAAACCACTCCTCAGTAAAAGGCACATGACAGCCCTCTTGCCAAAAGACACCTAAAGGACTCATACTATGAGAAATAAGATTATCTGGTCTGATGAAACCAAGATGAAACTCTTTGGTCTGAACGCCAAGCGTCACGTCTGGAAGACACCTGGCACCATACCTATGGTGAAGCATGGTGGAGGGAGCATCATGGTGTGGACATGTTTTTCAGTGGCAGGGACTGGGAGACTAGTCAGGATTGAGGGAAAGATGAACGGAGCAAAGTACAGAGATCCTTGATGAAAACCTGCTCCAGACCACTCAGGACCTCAGACTGGGGCGAAGGTTCACCTTCCAACAGAATAACGACCCTAAGCATACAGACAAGACAACATAGGAGTGGCTTCGGGACAAGTCTCGGAATGTCCTTAGGTGGCTTGACCAAAGCCTTGACTTGAACCTGATCGAACATCTCTGGAGAGACCTGAAAATAACTTTTCAGCGACACTCCCGATCCAACCTGACAGAGCTTGAGAGGTTCTGCAGAGAAGATTGGGAGAAACTCCTCAAATCCTTCCTAACTCAGTTGTTGGAGAGGAAGGAAAACCGCTCAGAGATTTCACCATGAAGCCAATGGTGACTTTAAAACAGTTACAGAGTTCAATGGCTGTGACAGGAGAAAACTGAGGATGGATCAACAACATTGTAGTTTCTCCACAATTCTAACCTAAATGACAGTGTGCAAAGAAAGAAGCCTGTACAGAATAAAAATATTCAATGCATCCTGTTTGCAATAGTATGCTAAAGTAAAACTGCAAAACATTTGGCAAATAAATTTACTTTCATGTCCTGAATACAAAGTGTTATGTTTAGGGAAAATCTAACAACATATCGCTTAGTACCACTCTTCATATTTTAAAGCTTGGTGGTGGCTGCATCATGTTTTGGGTATACTTGTCATCTGCAAGAACTAGGGATTTTTTTTAGGATAAAAATAAACAGAATAGAGCTATAAGCACAGGCAAAATCCTAGAGGAAAACCTGGTTCCGTCTGCTTTCCAACAGACAGTGGGATACAAATTCACCTTTCAGCAGGACAATAACCTAAAACACAAGGCCAAATATACACTGGAGTTTCTTTCCAATGAACGTTCATAAGTGGCCTAATTACAGTTTTGACTTCAAATCGGCTTGAAAATCTATGGCAAGACCTGAAAATGGCTGTCTAGATGCTAACAACAACCACCTTGACAGAGCTTTAAGAATTTTAAAAAGAATGTGCAAATAATGTACAATACAGGTGTGCAAAGCTCTTACAGACTTACCCAGAAAGACTCACAGCTGTAATGGCTGCCAAAGGTGATTCTAACATGTATTGATTCAGGGGTGTGGATAGTTATGTAAATGATATATTTCTGTAATTTAATTTTCAATAAATTTGTTAAAATGTATATTAGGTGCTTTTGCCCTAGGTAACCTGGAGAGTGGGTGGGATTGTACGTGCCTTTTACTATTCAGGATGGAATGCGACAGAAAGCCACTTCAATAATATTTGGGGTTTTAGAATAGATGAGAATCAATCTTATTTAGGTCTAGTTTTGTTTCATAGAGTGCTACTGGTATATTATTTCAGATCAGGGTGTTATAGCTATGAGGGAACGCCTGCATAATGGAAAGCAAAATATAGCTGGACCTGCAATGAGTTAGAGGCTTGTTTAACATGACCCTCAGCAGCTCATTCACATAACCCATTAGGAGGTAAGGGAGGGTTCTTTTTCAATTGAGTCCTCCAACTCCAAACATGACTCAGCCTTTTGTCATATTCCACTTCCTGAGTGGCATAATCCAGACCGGGGCACCAGCAGAGAAAGTAGAGGTGCAAAGTGATCTCAACACTCTGGACTGAAACAAAACCCACCAACATCCATTATTCAGACAAAACAAATGAGGCGATTCATCATTCTGGAAGCTACTATATGAGGGAAGAGGGGTGGAGTTTCATTGTCAAGCCTCTCCCCAGCCCTGCACAGGGTCTCCAGGGGGAGGGCCAGGAAGTGGCTGACCTGAGAGTATCCATCAGGTCTTAACCCCAGGGCAAGGGCACACAGCACTATACGGAGGAGGTTGAAAGGGAAGATAAGAGTTTCACATCTGACCTCTACAGGCAGGTTTCGCCAGAGGGGGTCATTGTCATCTATTGGAAATGGCATGAGACCGGCCCTTGCTGTCCAGATACCTTACAATAATTCCAAGAAGCTCAATCGATTAAGCCAATATGTTTCCCTGAAAAAGCCACTCCCTAACATCTTGCTGAAAAAAATACTACACCCCATGTCATATTTGACATACATTTTGAAATGTTTTAGTCATTTAGCAGATGCTCTTATCCAGAGCAACTTACAGAGTACATTCATCTTAAGACAGCTAAGTGGGACGGACACCCACATATCACATTCATAGTAAGCACATTTTTCCTCAATAAAGTAGCTATCAGCAAAGTCAGCGCTAGTAAAGGGGGGGAGACAAGTGCGAGTGTTAGTTCATGAAAGGGGGTGCAAGACGGATGCTGTGGGATTATTTTTTTTTAACTATTTGAAGAAGTAGGGTTTTAGATGTTTTCAGAAGATGGGCAGGAACCCTGCTCTCCTGGCTTCAGGGGGAAGCTGGTCCCACCATTGGGATGCCAGGACTACTCTCGTAGGGTTGGGAGAGCCAAGAGACCAAAGGTGGCGGAATTGAGTGCTTGGGTTGGGGTGTAGGGTTTGAGTATAGCCTGAAGGTAGGAAGGGGCAGTCCCTCTTGCTGTTCCGTAGGAAAGTTGTAGTGGATGCGAGCTTGTAGTGGATGCAGGCTTGTAGTGGATGCGAGCTTCGACTGGAAGGCAGTGGAGTGTGTGGAGAAGTGGGGTGACATGAGAGAGCTTAAACATCAGGCAGGCTGCAGCGTTCTGGATAAGTTGCAGGGGTTTGGTGGCACAAGCGGAGAGCCCAGCCAACAGCGATATGCAGTAGTCCAGACAGGAGATAACAAGTGCCTGGATTTGGACCTGCACCGCTTACTGTGTGAGGTAGGATCGTAATCTACGGATGTTGTAGAGCATGAACCTGCAGGAGTGAGTCACTGCTTTGATGTTTGCAGAGAACAACAGTGTTGTCCAAGGTTCTTTGTACTATGGGAGGGGGACACCGTGGAGTTGTCAACCGTGATGGAGAGGTCTTGAAGCGGGCAGGCATTCTACGGGAGGAAGTGCAGCTCCGTGTTGTTGTGCTCGAGGTGGTGGGCCGACATCCAAGCGGAGATATATGCCAGGCACGCAGAGATGCGTGTCGCCACCTGGGTGTCAGAACGGGGAAGGAGAAAAGTAGTTGAGTGTCATCCAAATAGAAATGATAGCAGAGACCATCCGAGGATGACAGAGCCAAGTGACTTGGTGTATAGAGAGGGCCTAGAACTGAGCCTTGGGGGACACCAGTAGTGAGAGCACGTGGTGCAGACACAGATCGTTTCCACGTCACCTGGTAGAAATGGCCTGCCAGGTACGATGCAATCCAAGAGTGTGCAGAGCCTGAGACGCCCAGCCCTGAGAGAGTGAAGAGGAGGATCTGACGGTTTACGGTGTCGAAGGCAGCGGATAGATGTAGGAGGATGAGAACAGAGGAGAGAGAGTCAGCTTTGGCAGTGCGGAGAGCCTCCGTAACACAGAGAAGAGCAGTCTCGGTTGAGGGACACGTCTTGAAGCCTGACTGGTTAGGGTCAAGAAGATCATTCTTCGAAAGATAGCAAGAGAGTTGGTCAGAGACAGTACGCTCAAGTGTTTTGGAAAGAAAATAAAGAAGATCTGTAGTTTGACGTCAGGAGTCAAGTGTTTGTTTAGGAGGGGATCGATTCAGGCCATTTTGTAGTCAGGGGATGCAGCCAGTGGTCAGGGATGAGTTGAGGGAAGTGGGAAGGTCTCCAGAGATAGTATGGAGAAGGGAGGAGGGGATAGGGTTGAGCGGACAGGTTGTCGGGTGACCGGACCTCACTAGTCGCAGGACTTCATCTGGAGAAAAAGGGGAGAAAAGGGTCAAGGCGTAGGGTAGTTTTGTGTGTCTATTTACCCTTTAGCCTCAGTTTGATTGGGACAGACTGCTAATCACATTACACACATACACTGTGGTGCATACATTTCCTGAGGGATGCTTGGGAGGGAAACTGTCCACTTCTGGACTACAGGGGGAAAACAAGGAGGATCAATACAGCAGGATGACTCATTGAAAGAGGATCTTACCTTCGACTCAGGTCTGCGACATGCTCCTGGAGCCAACTGGTGCTGGCAGCTGTTGGGAGGATGGTGGGGAGGGGGAGAGAGAGTGAGGGATGGAGGAAAAAAAGAGAGAGAAGACAGAAGACAGGGGTCAGAATTACACACATCAACACAGTGAGAGAGCATCACTCTAGCAGCCCTTATCTGCAGTCTGTTCCCATATATCTTCCTCCACAGTGGCCATTGTTGTGGCAGTAACAGGAGCCCGAGTGCCATTTGATCAGCAAGCAGAGTGTGTCCTCAGCTGTCCACCCCACAGGATGGGTTACAATCACAGACGACTGACCAGGGGAGGGCACATATATGATTTTAGAGTATCCCACTGCCATCTGTGACGTTTAAACACAAATGGCTACAGAGCAAACCTCTCAGCTCATATTGGCTAGTTTACTGTGGTTTAGGCAGATAAGTGAGAGAGGCATTGGGAGAGACTACAAAAAAACGTTCCCCAAATCCAATTTTCACTCCCCCACATAAGCCTGACCACACCAGGAGTTTTGGGGTGTTTGTGTATGCGTGTTTGCTCTCCTTGAACATGTCTCTCCCTGACTCTGAGATGACGGGACACAGAACATCCAAATTTGCAAAGCAAAGCTAAATGTTTGGTCCAGATTCTGTACGACAATATTCTCTGAAAGAGACTGGTGTGGCAAAGGGGACAGGACATAGTCTTATGCTCTAATTCATTTGTACTGATAAATCATGTACATACGCAAAAACACAAAACACAAAATGTTAAGAAATTGATATGTTGCAAATGTGCAATACAAAGCTATTGCTTTTTCCCCCTCCTCTCTGCTGGTGAGTATTGTTCTCTGCTCATACAGGAGTGCTAAAAGGCCTAGTACACCAAGTCATTTTTTAAAATAATATTTTTTTCCAACTGCAGCATCCTCAGCACCCTTAGTTCCCGTGGCTATGATATTCGGTAGGCCTAAGACATGGTAAAAAAAAAAAACTTTTAAATATAGCCTATTATATTCAAATCCATATGCATCTTATTCGAAAGACATAGCCTATGTGATAGGCAAACATGTTCCGTCAAACCTTGAAAATACATTTTTTAAAACTAATTTAGGTCGTTTCGTATTTTGTTTACACAACTTAACTAATGTATTTTATAACTCGCAGGCTTGTATTTAGGATTTCTACAGTACGATAGGAAAAAGGCATATCCAAATAGGCCTGTTTTAAGCGAATGTTCATTTGTTTTCATGTGTTAGGCTATAAAGAATGTTATAAATAATAATTTGCTTTATCGGTTTATAGATTTAGGATTTTTACAGTTCGATAGGCAAAAGGCCTTAAGGATAATGGGCCTATTAGGTTTTTTGTCGAAGCCAATGTTCATTCAAGTGTTATAAAGGATATTATAGGATAAATAATACTTTTTTATCTGATTTTTGTTGACACCTTGACTTTTTCCACATTTTGTTACGTTACAGCCTTATTCTAAAACGGATTAAATAGCCCCCCCCCCCCCCATTAATCTACACACAATACCCCATAATGTTTTTACTGAAATATCACATTTATATAAGTATTCAGACCCTTACTCAGTACTTTGTTGAAGCACCTTTGGCAGCGATTACAGCCTAGAGTCTTCTTGGGTATGACACTATCGTACAAGCTTGGCACACCTGTATTTGGGGAGTTTTCCCCAATCTTCGCTGCAGATCCTCTCAAGCGCTGTCAGGATGGATGGGGAGAGTCGCTGCACAGCTATTTTCAGGTCTCTCCAGAGATGTTAGATCGGGTTCAAGTCCGGGCTCTGGCTGGGTCACTCAAGGACATACAGAGACGTGTCCCGAAGCCACTCCTGCGGTGTCTTGGCTGTGTGCTTAGGGTCATTGTAATGTTGGAAGATGAACCTTTGCCCCAGTCTGAGGTCCTGAGCACTCTGAAGTAGGTTTTCATCAAGGATCTTTCTGTACTTTGCTCCATTCCGCTTTCCCTTGATCCGGAAAAGTCTCCAAGTCCCTGCTGCTGAAAAGCATCCCCACAGCATGATGCTTCACCGTAGGGATGGTGGCAGGTTTCCTCCAGACGTGACGCTTGGCATTCAGGCCAAAGAGTTCAATCTTGGTTACATCAAACCAGAGAATCTTGTTTCTCATGGTCTGAGAGTCACCTCCCTGGCCAAGGCCCTTCTCGCCCATTGCTCAGTTTAGCCGGGCGGCCAGCTCTAGAAAAGGTCTTGACAGTTCAAAACTAAAAATTATGGAGGTCACTGTGTTCACTGACTACATCTCAGCATTCAACACCATAGTGCCCACAAAGCTCATCACTAAGCCAATAACCCTGGGAGTAAACACTTCCCTCTGCAACTGGATCCTGGACTTCCTGACGGGCCACCCCCAGGTGGTAAGGGTAGACAACAACACATCTGCCAAGCTGATCCTCAACACTTGGGTCCATCCTGTACTCCCTGTTCACCCACGATTGCATGGCCAAACACGACTCCAACACCATCATTAAGTTTGCTGACGACAACAGTGGTAGGCCTGATCACCGACAACGACGAGACAGCTTATAGGGAGGAGGTCAGACCTGGCAGTGTGGAGCCAGGACAACAATCTCTCCCTCAATGTGAGCAAGACAAAGGAGCTGATCGCGAACTACAGGAAAAGGAGGGCCGAACACGCCCCCATTAACATCGAAGTGGAGCGGGTCGAGAGCCTCAAGTTCCTTGGTGTCCACATCACCAACAAACTATCATGGTCCAAACACACCAAGACAGTTGTGAAGAGGGCATGACAACACCTTTTCTCCCTCAGGAGACTGAAAAGATTTGTCATAGGTCCCCAGATACTCAAAAATTTCAACAGCTGCACCATTGAGAGCATCCTGACCCGTTGCATCACCGCCTGGTATGGAAACTGCTCGGCATCTGACCGTAAGGCGCTACAGAGGGTAGTAGGTTCGTCCCAGTACATCACTGGGACCAAGCTAGGCAGTGTCAGAGGAAGGCCCCCCAAAAATTGTCAGAGACTCCAGTCAACCAAGTCATAGACTGTTCTCTCCGCTACCGCACGGCAAGCGGTACCGGAGCGCCAAGTCTAGGAACAAAAGGCTCCTTAACAACTTCTATTCCCAAGCCATAAGACTACTGAACAATTAATCAAATGGCCACCCGCACTATTTACATGGACTCCCCCCATCCTGTTTTCACACTGATAGTCATATTACACACAGTCACTTTACCTCGAATAACCTGTACATTGAGTTGGTACCGGTATCCCATGTACAGTGCCTTGCGAAAGTATTCGGCCCCCGCGACCTTTTGCCACATTTCAGGCTTCAAACATAAAGATATAAAACTGTATTTTTTTGTGAAGAATCAACAACAAGTGGGACACAATCATGAAGTGGAACGACATTTATTGGATATTTCAAACTTTTTTAACAAATCAAAACTGAAAAATTGGGCGTGCAAAATTATTCAGCCCCTTTACTTTCAGTGCAGCAAACTCTCTCCAGAAGTTCAGTGAGGATCTCTGAATGATCCAATGTTGACCTAAATGACTAATGATGATAAATACAATCCACCTGTGTGTAATCAAGTCTCCGTATAAATGCACCTGCACTGTGATAGTCTCAGAGGTCCGTTAAAAGCGCAGAGAGCATCACGAAGAACAAGGAACACACCAGGCAGGTCCGAGATACTGTTGTGAAGAAGTTTAAAGCCGGATTTGGATACAAAAAGATTTCCCAAGCTTTAAACATCCCAAGGAGCACTGTGCAAGCGATAATATTGAAATGGAAGGAGTATCAGACCACTGCAAATCAACCAAGACCTGGCCGTCCCTCTAAACTTTCAGCTCATACAAGGAGAAGACTGATCAGAGATTGCAGCCAAGAGGCCCATGATCACTCTGGATGAACTGCAGAGATCTACAGCTGAGGTGGGAGACTCTGTCCATAGGACAACAATCAGTCGTATATTGCACAAATCTGGCCTTTATGGAAGAGTGGCAAGAAGAAAGCCATTTCTTAAAGATATCCATAAAATTGTAGTTTAAAGTTTGCCACAAGCCACCTGGGAGACACACCAAACATGTGGAAGAAGGTGCTCTGGTCAGATGAAACCAAAATTGAACTTTTTGGCAACAATGCAAAACGTTATGTTTGGCGTAAAAGCAACACAGCTCATCACCCTGAACACACCATCCACCCTGTCAAACATGGTGGTGGCAGCATCATGGTTTGGGCCTGCTTTTCTTCAGCAGGGACAGGGAAGATGGTTAAAATTGATGGGAAGATGGATGGAGCCAAATACAGGACCATTCTGGAAGAAAACCTGATGGTCTGCAAAAGACCTGAGACTGGGACGGAGATTTGTCTTCCAACAAGACAATGATCCAAAACATAAAGCAAAATCTACAATGGAATGGTTCAAAAATAAACATATCCAGGTGTTAGAATGGCCAAGTCAAAGTCCAGACCTGAATCCAATCGAGAATCTGTGGAAAGAACTGAAAACTGCTGTTCACAAATGCTCTCCATCCAACCTCACTGAGCTCAAGCTGTTTTGCAAGGAGGAATGGGAAAAAAAATCAGTCTCTCGATGTGCAAAACTGATAGAGACATACCCCAAGCGACTTACAGCTGTAATCGCAGCAAAAGGTGGCGCTACAAAGTATTAACTTAAGGGGGCTGAATAATTTTGCACGCCCAATTTTTCAGTTTTTGATTTGTTAAAAAAGTTTGAAATATCCAATAAATGTCGTTCCACTTCAAAAAAAATACAGTTTTATATCTTTATGTTTGAAGCCTGAAATGTGGCAAAAGGTCGCAAAGTTCAAGGGGGCCGAATACTTTCGCAAGGCACTGTATATAGCCTTATCGTTGTTATGGAATTTTCTTGTGTTACTTTTTGATTTGATTCCCAATTTGTTTGTTTGTTTTTTTACATTTGTTTATTTAGTAAATATTTTCTTAACTCTTTCTTGAACTGCATTGTTGGTTAAGGGCTTGTAAGTAAGCATTTCACGATAAGGTCTACACCTTCGGCGCATGTGACAAATAACATTTGATTTGTTTCTTGGTGACCTTCAATGCTGCAGGCAATCCCCAGATCTGTGCCTCGACACAACCCTGTCTCGGATCTCTACTGACAATTCATTTGACCTCAAGGCTTGGTTTTTGCTCTGAAATGCACTGTCAACTGTGGGACCTTATATAGACAGGTGTGTGCGCCTTTCCAAATAATGTCCAATCAATTGAATTTACCACAGGTGGACTTGCACCAAGTTATAGAAACATCTCAATGATGATCAATGTAAACAGGATGCACCTGAGCTCAATTTCGAGTCTCATAGCAAAGGGTCTGAATGCTGAAAACTGTTTTCGCTTTGTCATTATAAAGTATTATAGAATACTGTGTGTAGATTGAGGAACATCTTTTTAAAATCCATTTTAGAATAAGGCTGTGACGTAACAAATGTAGATTAAGTCAAGGGGCCTGAATACTTTCCGAATGCACTGTAAATGCAACATTTGTAAGCTATTGAAAACTATATTAAAAAGCGTTGTTGCTGGAGCTTATGCCGATTGCCCACTGAGCAATTCAAGGACATTAATAAACACTGACAATATTAGAAAAATGAGTTTATATTGTTTAATTTGTGAAATAAACATTTACTGCAACTTTTATTGACAGTAGCCTATGTGAAGACCTATATTATTGGCTGTTTGGTTTGCAAGGAAGGATTTTCCAAGGGCACAATTTATTTGCCTACACTTCCACTAAAGCAGAAACGTACCAGGTTTGTTTAAACTTCCTATTTGATAAGTCTATCTTGCAATTGTTTATCGCTCATTATTACTAAACAACTTTCTGAAATGGTTGATCATGAAAGAGTAGGCTATGCCTAGGCCAACAAGTCACATTAAAATCGATTGGAGATTGGGGAGATCAAGGGAAATTAAGATTTTAAACAATAAACCAGAGTGTCTGCTGCAAAAGGCCCATGATAATTCGACATTGGATAGGATGGAATAAAACATGTTAGGCACTATCTGATGTTTTGCTCTGCTTTGGTGCTCTCTGCTCTTTCTACACTCTACTGAACAAAAATAGAAATGCAACAATTTCAACAGTTTTACTGAGTTACAGTTCACATAAGGAAATCAGTCAACTGAAATAAATTAATTTGGCCCTAATCCATGGATTTCACATGACTGGGCAGGTGCGCAGCCATGGGTGGGCCTATGAGGGCATAGGCCAATCAGAATGAGTTTTTCCCCACAATAGGGCTTTATTACAGACAAAAATACTCAGTTTCATCAGGAGTTGCAGTCAAATTCAAATATGCTAAACCATTGTTTGTGACATCACAATGTCGTCACCATCAGTGATGGCTGTCAAACATTGTTCATACTCCGAGTTGCTTTTAATGTCATAAGGACTTTCCCTCGACCACGGCCATAAATTGGGGGGGGGGAAACATTTTCCAATGACCCCCAAAAGTATGTTGACACCACTTGAAATTAGTGGATTCAGATTTTTTCCGCGTAGTGTAACAATCATCTGTCCTTGGTTGCAACACTCACTACCGAGTTTCAAACTGCCTCTTGAAGCAACGTCAGCACAAGAACTGTTCACCAGGAGCTTCAGGAAATGGTTTCTATGGCCGAACAGATGCATACAAGCCTATCCCCATGCGCCAAGGGAGTGATGAATCATGCTTCACCATTTGGCAATCTGATGGACAAATCTGGGTTGGTGGATGCCAGGAGAACACTACCTGCACCAATGCATAGTGCCAACTGTAAAGTTTAGTGGAGGAAGAATAATGGTCTGGGGCTGTCATGGTTCAGGCCCCTTAGTTCCAGTGAAGGGAAATCTTAACGCTACAGCATACAATGACATTCTAGACCATTCTGTGCTTCTATCTTTGAGGCAACAGTTTGGGGAAGGACCTTTGCTGTTTCAGCATGACAATGCGAGGTCCACACAGAAATGGTTTGTCAAAATCAGTGTGGAAGAACTTGACTGGCCTGCAAAGAGCCCTAACCTCAACCCCATCGAACACCTTTGGGATGAATTGGAACATTAATCGCCCAACATCAGTGCCCGACCTCACTAATGTTCTTGTGGCTGATTGGAAGCAAGTCCCCGCAGCAATGTTCCAACATCTAGTGGAAAGACTTCCCAGAAGAGTGAAGGATATTATAGCAGAAAAAGGAGGACCAACACAATATTAATGCTCATGATTTTGGAATGAGATGTTTGATGAGCAGGTGTCCATATACTTTGATTATGTAGAGTAGAAATGTGTTATTGATTTGACAGTTGAAAAGTTCTATAGATGATGCAATCATAAAATACCCCAACCCTAGTATCATGTACCGCTTCTTAAGGATATGAGAATGAGGTGCTTGTGATGGAGACAGGAATAGTCCTAGAAAGTCTGCTTGCTAACCAACAGATAAGTAATCCTCTGTCAAGTTTACTGTCCATAGCCCCATTTCCGTTACAGCATTATAAAGGTGTTTAAGTCTATACATGTTCATTTGAATAATGACTAATCATTATGGATAAAAACAATGATTTATAATCATAATGCAAACCATCTTAGTGTACAAAAACAGTCAGGGTAACACATGAAACCCACCCCCCATTCTGGGGACTTGTGTTGAGTAAAGCCACAAGAAGGGCAATTTTGCTGGGCCTACTCCATGAATGAACCATTTTAGCTGAGTGACTTATTTATGATATGGCAGCCTGTCTGGCTGCCTCAGGGCTCTGCCGTCTGGAACATGCTTATATAATACCATTTTGAACTCACTGTGTGTGCGTGCGCGGTGTGCCTTTAGCCTGACTAATGCACTCCTGGCAATGAGATGTTAAATGAAGTTAGCCTGTTCATTTAGCCTTGTTAATTTGAGTGTGGGGTAAAGTGAATGACCCAGACAAAATGTATCCAATGTACAGCTTCACCACAACTCATCAATCAAACAGCACAATCTAAATGTTCATACTAACATGAAAACCTTCAGTCATTGTGCACTACATCACTGTTACTCAATACAACCTGCTAAGGGCCAAAACACAGGAAGAAGTCCTTCCAAACCAAGGAGAGGATTGGTGGGGAGAGGAACAACCAGAGCCATTCAGAGCTCTTCTCTGTGCCACGTGACTGGGTGACAGACAGGCTGACAGAGAAGACAAGCCGTCCATGATATAAGTCTTGTCTCGAGTCCTAATAATGTTCCTCGAGCAGATTAAGTCATTCCAATGAAAGGCAAAGGAGGAAGGCAAGACAGTCGTAGTGCTCCTAATCGAGCATACTGCTCAATTAAAGCCCTTAATTACATAAGAGCAAAGCTATATAGTCTCTAAGAGGCCATGGATCAAATGGACCACATCTGGACCAATCAAAAACATTGGGCAAATCGGAGCTGACACTAATACAGCACAAACCATAGGCGAAGGGGACAAAGACAATGTTTTGCTTGTGTCGTAAACATTGGGCTCAAAACAAACAAACAAAGACAGGAAGGTCAGATTTCTATGCTGACTGAGTGATCTCCAGGTATTGTGTTTTCCTCCCGTCTCCCTCCATTCATTCATTCTGGCTCTCTATGGCCATTCTCATCTCTTTCTCTTGCCTTACTGCATCCCTCCCATCTCTCCTAGCAAACTTTTTCTCTGACTACTTGGTTCAATCTTGGGCTAGAGTAGAGACAGTGCAAATGACGTGCCCAGGGCTGTGTGTACACGGTGTATAAAATTAAAAGTCTCATTGGATTTCAGGCAGACAGATTTAGAGGGTCAACTAGTCTGGGGTCTGGATTGTCCAAGAGTCCATAACTGTGTCAATGAGGATTTACAAACAAACAGTGAGCCATGACAGCTTGGGCCCTGCTTAGTGGAGTACTGCAGCCACAGGCATCATGCAGCGCCAGGCCCTCTGCTGGCAGCTCAGGGAATAACAGCCAAACTGCAGCAGGCAGAGCCACATACAGCAGAACCAGGGAAAGTGAGGAGGCACCATGGTACTAGGACTGGCATGTACTACAGCTATAATTGATTATCAATGACCATGTGAAATCCATTACTAACAAAAACAGCCAAAAACCTGATAGTATCCCAGAATGAACCACAATAATGATGCATTATAGTTGGCATAAATTATTATTGACACTGATATTGTCAACCTCTTTTTACACACAGTAAGTTAGTATAGCAGTTTATTATAACCTCAGACATACTAGGCAGTGAGAGGTGAGGAGAGTCAGAGTTGACCTACCTTCTGAGACATAGACAAAGGGCTTGTTCTTCACAGAGAGCAGAGTTAACAGGTTGAAGAACAGTGCTACAAAGGTCCCCACCAACAGACGACCCCTACACACACAGAATACCATTATCAGTACAACATAGATGCATACTTGTAACACATGTCAAACACAGCACATACTCTCCATGGCTTGTACAGTAGTCTCCATTGACTTCAATATTATTGCTAAAATTACATTTGGAATACATGACACTTTCACAATGAAGTGAAATAAGTGAATCATAATGGAAAACAAACACATGTAAACGTTTCCAAAACACAACCATCCACATAAACATCAAAATAGAGGCAGATTTTAATGCTGGAGGAATTCAGTTGGTGCTGCAGTGTGAATGGATGTTCTCCACTAGATTAAGTGTTCTGTTACCTAGAACATGTGGCGTCTTGCCTGGCTGGCACCTGCTGCCCAGCAGTGATAATAATCTGTTGTTTTAGTGATATTGCCCTGCATTACACCCAACATTACATCTCCAATGTTCCACTGCTTTGAAAAGGTAATCTCGTCAACGAAGACGGGTTTAAATCGGGCGTGTTTTCATCAAACTACTAATCTGTTTCATAATGGCGATCCAGGATGGTGCAGCTGCAGCGAGGGACAGCAACCTGATTAGCTGAAAATCCCACTGCGTTCAGTTTAGAGGGATGAGAGGAATGGTAGGCTAATTCTATCTGGACCCAGACCCAGCTGTGATGTTTGTTTGGGCTGATGTTCTCCCTGGAGTGTGTGTGTGGAACAGGGGTGCGTGGGCGTGCGTGTTTGGACCGGGGCCTACTTACGTGTGCACCTCCGGCTGCTCCACGAATCTCTCCAGACTGGCAAAATATCAGAAGGGAAGAAAAACTGTCACACAGAAACATGGGGCAATATGGGACAAGTAAATAAACAAACAAAACATGTAAAAAAAGAAAAAGAAAAAAGGTACCACGTGACCTGACTGGGAGAAACTGTTGCCTGTGCTGATGTGTTAAAGCAGAGTGATAT
Source organism: Oncorhynchus clarkii lewisi (assembly GCF_045791955.1). Classification (NCBI taxonomy): domain Eukaryota; kingdom Metazoa; phylum Chordata; class Actinopteri; order Salmoniformes; family Salmonidae; genus Oncorhynchus; species Oncorhynchus clarkii. The sequence continues at coordinate 20,569,478 of NC_092169.1, forward strand.
AATAGATGGCCAGGACACGCTGGGAGCTAAATGGCTGATTAAGTCTGATAGTGACACGAGTACCACTCACCGTGACAACAGCCATCAGAAACACCCCTCAAGGCTATACAGAAGTGTTCTTGCATATTTCAACAGGATAAACAACATCAACCTGACCCTTTTAAGGTGGACGATCAAAACCTGTGTCCAGTATTCATGGAGGCATGGAGGGAAGAAGGCATGCAGCCAGTCTATATTTACCATACATTTACCACAAATACACAGTATGTATTCTCTCATCTTGCCCTCCCCTCCCCCTCCGTTTCTCTCTGAATAGCGGGAGCCTTGTTACACACATGCTTGTGCGACGGTGTAACATCATCATCTCTCCCCTCCCCTTCCAGAAATGTGACCTTCAGATAAACCATGTCTTCTATAATGGGTGCTTCAGGCTAAGGTGTGGACATATGCAGGAGCAAACATGACCACAGCTCTAAAATATGTCCTACACTCATCAACACAAACATACATCTTCTCCTCATATAACCCCACACAGTCTTTCTTTCTCTCTCGCTCTTAAGCTCTATGCTATTGGAATTAAGAGCCACACTGCACACACACACACACACACACACACACACACGGTTGATGTACTAGTTGGCAGTACTCACTCCCCTCCTCACCCCTTCCCTGCCTGAGCCGTGACCGCTGGATAAACCCTGGCTCTGGGCGCTTGGGCCTAGGTGTGGGCACAGGCAGGAGGAGACATTCCCACAGCTGAAATATTCAGAAGCCCCAGTCCCCCACCCCACTCCATCCCCTGTCACAAACAGGGGTAAACCCTGGTTCCACCCACCTCTCCTTCAGGATGAACAGAGCTCCCAGCTGCACCAGCACCGTGGAGGAAAACACAGCTAGGACCTCCAGCCGCTCAAACCTGGAGGAACACACAGTAACACTTTATTTGGATTATCCATCTGTATACGGTCTAAACACTAACTATCTACCAACCGTAGCCTTAACCCTTATCCTACCCCTAAACTTAACTTTTACCCTTATTCTAAACCTAACCCAAGCCATAACCATAACAAGCAATTGCTTATCAACAGATAGTTTGTTAATCGTATCACCATTGGGCCCCGCTCCACGAGGGGGCTAAAGGTGGCACAGCCCCCTCAGTTTAGTTTTATGTCCCTTTATAAAAATAGCAAAAACTTTCAAATGAGTGACAGGTAGGCGCAAAAAAAATCTGCATCTCCTCTGCGCTGTGTCAGCACAATGGACAGGACGTGCCGTGGTGTGTGTAGGGGGGCTACGGAAAGCCACTGGGCGGTTAAGTGAATAACGTGAAAACGGCTGTAATATTTGATTTAGATTTATAAGGGCGCGGTCAAGTTAATTATTGAAGCTGCTTCACGCTTAGCTAGCTGTAAAAAGTGTTACTGTTATTAGCCTTAGCCTATTTAGCTAGCTCGAACCAGCTAATCTGGCAAGACGAATATCAGAAATTTGCTTTGCCAAAGTACCCAAACAAAGGAGAAGGAGTGATGAGCAGCAGCATCAAACCACCAAGGCCGCTGCCGAGCTCCAGCTAACTCCTTGTTGAGAGCCTACCCACCCTTCCACAAGCGCAGCCAGGATAATGGCTCCAAAGCCGCCTCCACCTCCAACTGTCCCTGATGATCTTGGAACAGAGGAGCCAGCCCAGGTTAGCTTAGAATCCTACTCCAGCCGCAGGTTCTATCCAAAAATGTTACTTTATAGCAACTGGTTCATAGGAAGAGTGTGGCTGGAACACTTGGTTACTGCAGATGCTATTATGGTTATCTTGATAGCCTATTGGTTTCAGTTTCTGTGAAATGAACTGTATATAATGGAAGCGTTTCTATGGTAGGGTGGCATTGCTTAATTGATTACGTTGGTCAAATTTGAATCACAGAATTGTATTGTGCCATTTCACAACGTGTTGCTGAACTCATGAGCAAGTGGCATGATTTTCCATGCTTGAAGCGGGCCTGGATAGGCCTATTTATTTGGCAAGACAGCTGTACATGGCTGCTAGGGCAGGGCGATATGGCCAAAATATCATATCACAATATTTTTCACATTATTGACGGTATGATGGTTTTGAATGTTTTTGAATAATACAAGTTCTAAATATGCTTTGGTATTTATTAGGATCCACATTGCAAAAGCATCAGCTACTCTTCATGGGGTCCACATGAAAGATAGTACCGGACATTATTAGTTAAGGACTGAAATACATACATTTAAAACTTCACACAGCCTACATATCAATACATACAGTCGTCGCCAAAAGTTTTGAGAATGACACAAATATACATTTTCACAAAGTCTGCTGTATGACGGCAATTTGCATATACTCCAGAATGTTATGAAGAGTGATCAGAGGAATTGCAAAGTCCCTCTTTGCCATGCAAATTAACTGAATCCCCAAAAAAACATTTCCACTGCATTTCAGCCCTGCCACAAAAGGACCAGCTAACATCATGTCAGTGATTCTCTCTTTAACACAGGTGTGAGTGTTGACGAGGACAAGGCTGGAGATCATTCTGTCATGCTGATTGAGTTCAAACAACAGCCTGGAAGCTTCAAAATGAGGGTGGTGCTTGGAATTATTGTTCTTCCTCTGTCAACCACGGTTACCTGCAAGGAAACACGTGCCGTCATCATTGCTTTGCACAAAAAGGGCTTCACAGGCAAGGATATTGCTGCCAGTAAGATTGCACCTACAGTGCCTTGCGAAAGTATTCGGCCCCCTAGAACTTTGCAACCTTTTGCCACATTTCAGGCTTCAAACATAAAGATATAAAACTGTATTTTTTTGTGAAGAATCAACAACAAGTGGGACACAATCATGAAGTGGAACGACATTTATTGGATATTTCAAACTTTTTTAACAAATCAAAAACTGAAAAATTGGGCGTGCAAAATTATTCAGCCCCTTTACTTTCAGTGCAGCAAACTCTCTCCAGAAGTTCAGTGAGGATCTCTGAATGATCCAATGTTGACCTAAATGACTAATGGTGATAAATACAATCCACCTGTGTGTAATCAAGTCTCCGTATAAATGCACCTGCACTGTGATAGTCTCAGAGGTCCGTTAAAAGCGCAGAGAGCATCATGAAGAACAAGGAACACACCAGGCAGGTCCGAGATACTGTTGTGAAGAAGTTTAAAGCCGGATTTGGATACAAAAATATTTCCCAAGCTTTAAACATCCCAAGGAGCACTGTGCAAGCGATAATATTGAAATGGAAGGAGTATCAGACCACTGCAAATCTACCAAGACCTGGCCGTCCCTCTAAACTTTCAGCTCATACAAGGAGAAGACTGATCAGAGATGCAGCCAAGAGGCCCATGATCACTCTGGATGAACTGCAGAGATCTACAGCTGAGGTGGGAGACTCTGTCCATAGGACAACAATCAGTCGTATATTGCACAAATCTGGCCTTTATGGAAGAGTGGCAAGAAGAAAGCCATTTCTTAAAGATATCCATAAAAAGTGTTGTTTAAAGTTTGCCACAAGCCACCTGGGAGACACACCAAACATGTGGAATAAGGTGCTCTGGTCAGATGAAACCAAAATTGAACTTTTTGGCAACAATGCAAAACGTTATGTTTGGCGTAAAAGCAACACAGCTCATCACCCTGAACACACCTTCCCCACTGTCAAACATGGTGGTGGCAGCATCATGGTTTGGGCCTGCTTTTATTCAGCAGGGACAGGGAAGATGGTTAAAATTGATGGGAAGATGGATGGAGCCAAATACAGGACAATTCTGGAAGAAAACCTGATGGAGTCTGCAAAAGACCTGAGACTGGGACGGAGATTTGTCTTCCAACAAGACAATGATCCAAAACATAAAGCAAAATCTACAATGGAATGGTTCAAAAATAAACATATCCAGGTGTTAGAATGGCCAAGTCAAAGTCCAGACCTGAATCCAATCGAGAATCTGTGGAAAGAACTGAAAACTGCTGTTCACAAATGCTCCCCATCCAACCTCACTGAGCTCGAGCTGTTTTGCAAGGAGGAATGGGAAAAAATTTCAGTCTCTCGATGTGCAAAACTGATAGAGACATACCCCAAGCGACTTACAGCTGTAATCGCAGCAAAAGGTGGCGCTACAAAGTATTAACTTAAGGGGGCTGAATAATTTTACACGTCCAATTTTTCAGTTTTTGATTTGTTAAAAAAGTTTGAAATATCCAATAAATGTCGTTCCACTTCATGATTGTGTCCCACTTGTTGTTGATTCTTCACAAAAAAATACAGTTTTATATCTTTATGTTTGACGCCTGAAATGTGGCAAAAGGTCGCAAAGTTCAAGGGGGCCGAATACTTTCGCAAGGCACTGTAAATCAACCATTTATCGAATCATCAAGAACTTCAAGGAGAGCGGTTCAATTGTTGTGAAGAAGGCTTCAGGGCGCCCAAGAAAGTCCAACAAGCGCCAGGACCTTCTAATAAAGTTGATTCAGCTGCGGGATCGCAGCACCACCAGTACAGAGCTTGCTCAGGAATGGCAGCAGGCAGGTGTGAGTGCATCTGCACACACAGTGAGGCGAAGACTTTTGGAGGATGGCCTGGTGTCAAGAAGGGCAGCAAAGAAGCCCCTTCTCTCCAGGAAAAACATCAGGGACAGACTGATATTCTGCAAAAGGTACAGGGATTGGACTGCTGAGGACTGGGGTAAAGTAATTTTCTCTGATGAATCCCCTTTCCGATTGTTTGGGGCATCTGGAAAAAAGCTTGTCCGGAGAAGACAAGGTGAGCACTACCATCAGTCCTGTGTCATGCCAACAGTAAATCATCCTGAGACCATTCATGTGTGGGGTTGCATCTCAGCCAAAGGAGTGGGCTCCCTCACAATTTTGCCTAAGAACACAGCCATGAATAAAGAATGGTACCAACACATCCTCTAAGAGCAACTTCTCCCAACCATCCAGGAACAGTAACGAACAATGCCTTTTCTAGTATGATGGAGCACCTTGCCATAAGGCAAAAGTGATAACTAAGTGGCTCGGGGAACAAAACATCCATATTTTGGGTCCATGGTCAGGAAACTCCCCAGGCCTTAATCCCATTGAGAACTTGTGGTCAATCCTCAAGAGGCGGGTGGACAAACAAAAACCCACAAATTCTGACTAACTCCAAGCACTGATTATGCAAGAATAGGCTGCCATCAGTCGGGATGTTGCCCAGAAGTTAATTGACAGCATGCCAGGGCGGATTGCAGAGGTCTTGAAAAAGAAGGGTCAACACTGCAAATATTGAGTCTTTGCATCAACTTCATGTAATTGTCAATAAAAGCCTTTGACACATATGAAATGCTTGTAATTATACTTCAGTATTCCATAGTAACATCTGACAAAAATATCCAAAGACACTGAAGCAGCAAACTTTGTGAAAATGTATATTTGTGTCATTCTCAAAACCTTTGGCCACGACTGTACACACAATATCTAGGTCTAATACATAGTATAGTGCAAATTACAATATGTCACACTTCCGGATTGTATCCGTGCTGCTGTGCTATTTGTTGCTACTTGGTTACCTGCCAAATGTTTTATTTTTTACTTTTAATAACAGTTGAATCAAAACTCTGCATTTAACACATTAACCAACGTCTTAGTTTTTGCTCGCTGAACTTTTTCACCCTGGACGCTTTATCTGGACATGGTTCTATAGAACATCCACAAGCCAAAAAAAGCAAATTAATAACATTAACGCTATGCCATCTAATTGCAGACGCTGTACTCATAATATGCAGGAGAACTACTGCCTTATGGTGAGGATAGCCGATTTGCAAGCCCAGCTTCAGATGCAATCGTTAGGCAAAGGAAATTTAAGAGTAGGAAAGGAAGAAACAACGTCTGTGCCACCAGTAAGTACAGATAGTAGTATACAGATAGTTAGATCCTTCACTTCCAAGGCAGTCATAGTCAATCAACTAATCACTGATCATAACCTTGATGTGATTGGCCTGAAACATGGCTCAAGCATGCTGAGGCCTCTCCTCCTGGTTACACTAGTGACCATATTCCCCATGCATCCTGCAATGGCGGAGGTGTTGCTAACATTTCCAACAACAACAACAACAACAAAATTTACCAACCCAAAAAATAACTGTCTTTTGAGCTTCTAGTCATGAAATCTATGCAGCCTTCTCAATCACATTTTATAGTCACCGTTTACAGGCCTTCTGGGCCATATACAGCGTTCCTCACTGATTTCCCGAATATTCCTCTTGGTCCTTGTAGTCAAGGCTGATAATATTTGGTGACTTCAATATCCACATGGAAAAGTCCACAGACCCACGCCAAAAGGCTTTCGCAGCCATCAGACTCAGTGGATTTTGTCTAACATGTCTCCGGACCTACGCATTGTGACATACATACTCTGGATCTAGTTTTGTCCAGAGGAATACATATTTTGGATACATTTTTTTAATCCTCATAATCCTGGACTATCGGACCACCATCGTATTACGTTTGCAATCGCAAAAAATAATCTGCTCAGACCCCAACCAAAGATTATCAACAGCCATGCTATAAATTCTCAGACAACCCAAAGATTCCTAGATGCCCTTCCAGACTCCCTCCACCTACCCAAGGACGTCGGAGCAATCTGTTAACCAACTAACTGAGGATCTAAATTTAACCTTGCGTAATACTGAAGATGCAGTCACACCTTTAAAAACAAAAAACATTTGTCATAAGAAATTAGCTCCATGGTATACGGAAAATACCAAAGCCCTGAAGCAATCTTCCAGAACATTTTTACGGAAATGGCACTGTCTAGGGAAAGACAGTACTGTGCAATATCGAAGCGCCCTCACTGCTGTTCAACCAGTCTATTTTTCCAACTTAATTAAGGAGAATAAGAACAACCCAACATTTATTTTTGATACTGTCGCAAAGCTAACTAAAAAGCAGCATTCCCCAAGAGAAGATGGCTTTCACTTCAGCAGTGATGAATTCATTCACTTCTTCAATGAAAAGATCATGATCGTTAGAAAGCAAATTACGGACTCCTCTTTGAATCTGCATATATATGCAAAGCTCAGTTATCCTGAGTCTACACAGAACTGCCAGGACCTAGGATTAATGGAGACACTCAAGTTTTTTTAATCATGCATCTCGACACATTCACGAAAATAGTCATGGCCTCTAAACCTTCTAGATGCTTACCAAACCCTATTCCAACTAAACAACTGAAAGAGCTCCTTCCTGTGCTTGGTGCTCCTATGTTGAACATAATAAATGTCTCCATAACCTCTGGAAACCAAACTCACTAATAAAGCCTCTCTTGAAAAAGCCAAACCTTGACCCGGATAATGTAAAAAACTATTGGCCTATATTAGAGGTCGACCGAATATGATTTTTCAACGCCTATACCGATTATTGAAGGACCAAAAAAAAGTCGATACCGATTACATCGGCCGATTTTTTTAAATGTATTTGTAATAATGACAATTACAACAATACTGAATGAACACTTTTATTTTAACTTAATATAATACATCAATCAAAACAATTTAGCCTCAAATAAATAATGAAACGTTTAATTTGGTAAATAATGCAAAAACAAAGTGTTGGAGAAGAAAGTAAAAGTGCAATATGTGCCATGTAAGAAAGCTAACGTTTAAGTTCCTTGCTCAGAACATGAGAACATATGAAAGCTGGTGGTTCCTTTTAACATGAGTCTTCAATATTCCCAGGTAAGAAGTTTTAGGTTGTAGTTATTATAGGACTATTTCTCTCTATACCATTTGTATTTCATTAACCTGTGACTATAGAATGTTATTATAGGCACTTTAGTATTGCCAGTGTAACAGTATTGCTTCCAAGCTGCTGGCAAAATGCACGAAAGTGCTGTTTGAATGAATGCTTACGAGCCTGCTGGTGCCTACCACCGCTCAGTCAGACTGGTCTATCAAATCATAGACTTAATTATAACATAATAACACAGAAATACGAGTCGAATCTGGAAACTATCATTTCGAAAAACAAAACATTTAGTCTTTCAGTGAAATACGGAACCGTTCCGTATTTTATCTAACGGGTGGCATCCATAAGTCTAAATATTCCTGTTACATTGCACAACCTTCAATGTTATGTCATAATTATGTAAAATTCTGGCAAATTAGGCGGGCCAAACTGTTGCATATACACTGACTGCGTGCAATGAACGCCAGAGAAGTGACAATTTCACCTGATTAATATTGCCTGCTAATCTGGATTTCTTTTAGCTAAATATGCAGGTTTAAAAATAAATAGTTGTGTATTGATTTTAAGTACGGCATTGATGTTTATTGTTAGGTACACATTGGAACATCTACAGTCTTTTCACGAATACGCACCGCATCGATTATATGCAACGCAGAACATGCTAGATAAACTAGTAATATCATCAACCATGTGTAGTTAACTAGTGATTATGATTGATTGATTGTTTTTTTATAAGATAAGTTTAATGCTAGCTAGCAACTTACCTTGGCTTACTGCATCCGCGTAACAGGCGTGGAGTGCAATGTAATCAGTTGGTTAGAGAGTTGGACAAGTTAACTGTAAGGTTGCAAGATTGAATCCCCGAGCTGACAAGGTAAAAATCGGTCGTTCTGCCCCTGAACAAGGCAGTTAACCCACCATTCCTAGGCCGTCATTGAAAATAAGAATGTGTTCTTAACCGACTTGCCTAGTTAAATAAAGATTAAATCAAAAATAAAATAATCGGTGTCCAAAAATACCGATTTCCAATTGTTATGTAAACTTGAAATCGACCCTAATTAATCGGCCATTCCGAGTAATCGGTCGACCTCTAGCCTATATAGAATTCAATTTCAATTATGTATCAACTCACTGCCTTCCAGAAGACAAATAATGTATACGAAATGCTTCAGTCTGGTTTTAGACCCTATCATAGTACTGAGACTGCACTCGTGAAGGTGGTAAATTACCTTTTTAATGGCGTCAGACCAAGACTCTGCATCTGTCCTTATGCTCCTAGTCCTTAGTGCAGCGTTTTACACCATCGATCTCCACCTTTTTTTTTGAGAGATTGGAAACCCTATTTGGTCTACACGGACAAGTTCTTGCCTGGTTTAGTTATCTGTTGGAGAGATATCAGTCAGTGTCCATGGATGGTTTGTCCTCTGACAAATTAATTGTACGTTTCAGTGTTCCTCAAGGTTCTGTTTTAGGACCACAATTGTTTTCACTAAATATTCTACCTCATAGTGATGTCATTCGGAAATTTTCAGAAAATCAACTTTCACTGCTATGTGGACGACACAGAGCTGTACATTTCAATAAAACATGGTGAAGCCCCAAAATGGCCTACACTGGAAGCCTGTATTTTAGATATAAGGAAGTGGATGGCTGCAAATGTTTTACTTTTAAACTTGGACAAAACAGAGATGTTAGTTCTAGGTCCCAAGTACAAAGAGATCTGCTGTTGGATCTGACAATTAATCTTGACGGTTGTACAGTCGTCTCAAATAAAACTGTGACGGATCTCAGCGTTACTCTGGACCCCGATCTCTCTTTTGACGAACATATCAGCAACATTTCAAGGCCAGTTATTTTACATTTTCGTTTCTGATTTCTGAAAAATCAGAAACTCTTTGTCCAAAAATGATGCAAAGAAGTCCATCAATCCTTTTGTCACTTCTAGATTCAATTACTTCAATGCTCTACTCTCCGGCTACCCGAATAAAGCACAAAATAAACTTCCGTTAGTGATAATCACGGTTGCTAGAATCTTCACTAGAACAATACTATTTTATCATATTACTCCAGTGCAAGCCTCTCTACACTAGCATCCTGTTAAGGTCAGGGCTGATTTAAAGGTTTTACTGCTAACCTACAGAGCATTACATGGACTTGCTCCTATCCATCTTTCCGATTTGGTCCTGGCTTACATACCGACACGTTCACAAGACGCAGGCCTCCTTATTGTCCCTAGAATTTCTAAGCAAACAGCTGGAGGCAGTGCTTTCTCTTATAGAGCTGAATTTGTATGGAATGGTCTGTCTATCAATGTGAGAGAGACAGACTCGGTCTCGAGATCTCTTCAGTAGGTCCTATGATTGAGTAGTCTGGCCCAGGGGTGTGAAGGTAAATGGCAAGGACAAACCGCCCTTGCTGTCTCTGCCTGGCCGGCTCCCCTCTCTCCACTTGGATTCTCTGCCTCTGAGTCACTGGCTTACTCGTTCTCTTCCATGCCGTCCCTAGGAGGGGTGCGTTACTTGAGTGGGTTGAGTCACTGACGTGATCTTCCTTTCTGGTTTTGCGCCCCCTCGGGCTTGTGCGGTGGAAGAGATCTTTGTGGGCTATACTCAGCCTTGTCTCAGGGTAGTAAGTTGGTGGTCTGTTGATGGCGCACCTCTGTCTCCGCCTCCAGTATCTATTCTGCTACAGTCTATGTACCGGGGGGCTAGGGTCAATCTGTTATATCTGGTGTAATTCTCCTGTCTTATCTAGTGTCCTGTGTGAAGTATGCTTCCTCTAATTCTCTCGCCCCATCTTCCTCCCCTAATGGAGGACCTGAGCCCTAGGACCATGCCATAGGACTACCTGGCCTGATGACTCCTGGCTGTCCCCAGTCCACCTGTTTGTGCTATTGCTCCAGTTTCAAACTGTTCTGCCTTCGGCTATGGAACCCTGACCTGTTCACCAGACATGCTACCTTGTCCCAGACCTGTTGTTTGACTGTCCCTCTCTCTACCACACCTACTGTCTTGACCTCTGAATGATCGGCTATGAAAAGCCAGCTGACATTTACTCCTGAGGTGCTGACCTGTTGCACCCTCTACAACCACTGTGATTATTATTTGACCCTGCTGGGAATCTATGAACATCTTGAAGAACAATCTGGCCTTAATGGCAATGTACTCTTAAAATCTCCACCCGGCACAGCCAAAAGAGGACTGGCCACCCCTCAGAGCATGGTTCCTCTCTACATTTCTTCCTAGGTTCCTGCCTTTCTAGGGAGTTTTTCCTAGCCACTGTGCTTCAACGCTGCCTGCTGTTTGGGGTTTTAGGCTGGATTTCTGTATAAACACTGACATCTGCTGATGTAAAAAATAACTTTATAAATGAATTTGATTGATTGAATATGATTGATATAAAATGTCTGTGTCCCTTCACCCTCCCCCTTGTGCAGTAAGTTTTTCTTTTATCTCTTTTTTTAAACTGTTTTTTATTGCTAGCTTGAGTTACCTGGGGTGGCAGAGAGTTACATGTAGTCATGGCTCTATTTAATACTGCGCGTTTCCCAACCTGTGGGAGGCCCCGGTGGAGGGAGGGAGGTAGGTAGGTACACACACATGTTCTGAAAGGTCCCTGAGTCTGCAACACCACTAAGCAAGGGGCAACAACAAGCAAGTGGCACTACGAAGACCAAGGAGCTCTCCAAACAGGTCAGGGACAAAGTTGTGGAGAAGTACAGATCAGGGTTAGGTTATAAAAATATATCTGAAACTTTGAACATCCCATGGAGCACCATTAAATCCATTATTATAAAATGGAAATAATATGGCACCACAACAAACCTGACAAGAGAGGGCAGTTCACCAAAACTCACGGACCAGGCAAGGAACGCATAATCAGAGAGGCAATAAAGAGACCAAAGATAACCCTGAAGTAGCTGCAAAGCTCCACAGCGTAGATTGGAGTATCTGTCCATAAGACCACTTTAAGCCGCACACTCCACAGAACTGGGCTTTACGGAAGAGTGTCCAGAAAAAAGCCATTGCTTAACTTGTTGAATATTTTTTTATTTTTGGAAAAATAACGTTCCCAAAGTAAACAGGCTATTTTTCAGGACCAGAAAATAGAATATGCATATAATTGACATTATAGAAAACACTCTAAAGTTTCCAAAACTGTAAAGATAGTGTCTGTGAGTATAACAGAACTGATATTACAGGTAAAAGAATGAGAAAAATCCAATCAGGAACGCAGCGGTTTCTAAATAAGAGTCCCTTCCTATGCTTCCCTATTGAGCAGTGAATGGGATATCAACAAGATTCCTTTTTCTATGGCTTCCTTAATGTGTCTAGTATCACAAGACATAGTTTCAGGGTTTTATTTAGAAAAATGAGCCTGAGCGACAACATTGCGTCAGTGTCCACCTGATGGCTCTGTGTATTTCTCGCGCAAAAGACAGAGGTAGTAATTTTTCCACCCGGTCTTACTGAAAAAAGCTCTGTCCCGGTTGATATATTATCGAATAGATATTTGAAAAACACATTGAGGACTGATTATAAACAACGTTTGCCATGTTTCTGTCGATATTATGGAGCTAATTTGGAATATTTTTTGGCGTTGTCGTGACCGCAATTTCCAGTCGTTTTCTCAGCCAAACGTGAAGAACTAACGGAGCTATTTTTGGCTACAAAAATAGTTTTTCTGGAAAAAAGGAACATTTGCTATCTAACTGGGAGTCTCGTGAGTGAAAATATCCGAAGCTCATCAAAGGTAAACAATTTAATTTTATTGCTTTTCTGATATTCTTGACCAGATTGCCTGCTACTAGCTAGGCATAATGCTATGTTAGGCTATCGATAAACTTACACAAATGCTTGTCTTGCTTTGGCTGTAAAGCATATTTTCAAAATCTGAGATGACAGGGTGATTAACAAAAGGCTAAGCTGTGTTTGAATATATTTCACTTGTGATCTCATGAATATGAATATTTTCTAGTAAAGATTTTTTGTCCGTTGCTACTTAGTGTCAGTTGATGACAATTCTCCCGGATCCGGGATGGGTAGTTACAAGATTAAAGAAAACAATAAGCAAACATGTTAGGTGTTTGCCAAAAAGGCATGTGGGTGACTCCCCAAACATATGGAAGAAGGTACTCTGGTCAGATGAGAGGAAAATGCAATGTCTGGCGCAAACCCAACCCCTCTTTTCACCCAGAAAACACCATCCCCACAGTGAAGCATGGTGGTGGCAGCATCATCCTGTGGGGATGTTTTTCATTGGCAGGGACTGGAAAACTGGTCAGAATTGAAGGAATGATGGATGGAGGTAAATACAGGGAAATTCTTGAGGGAAACCTGTTTCAGTCTTCCAGAGATTTGAGACTGGGACGGAGGTTCACCTTCCAGCAGGACAATGACCCTAAGCATACTGCTAAAGCAACACTCGAGTGGTTTAAGGGGAAAATTTTAAATGTCTTGGAATGGCCTAGTCAAAGCCCAGACCTCAAACCAACTGAGAATCTGTAGTATGACTTAAAGATTGCTGTACACCAGCAGAACCCATCCAGCTTGAAGGAGCTGGAGCAGTTTTGCCTTGAAGAATGAGCAAATATCCCAGTGGCTAGATGTGCCAAGCTTATAGAGACTTACTCCAAGAGACTTGCAGCTGTAATTGCTGCAAAAGGTGGCTCTACAAAGTATTGACTTAGGGGGGTGAATAGTTACGCACGATCAAGTTCTGTTTTTTTGTCTCATTTCTTGTTTACTTCACAAAAATATTTTGCAACTTCAAAGTGGCAGGCATGTTGTGTAAATCAAATGATACAGACCCAGCCAAAATCCATTTGAATTCCAGGTTGTAAGGCAACAAAATAGGAAAAATGCCAAGAGGGTGAATACTTTTGCATGACACTGTATATAGTAAAATACAGTATACCACCCAGCCCTACTGGCTGCATCTCACTGTAGTAGGCTATATTTTGGTAATTTGGATCTCCATTCACCTTTTGTTTACTGTGTTTGTTTACTGTTAATGTAACTAGCCTAAATATAGATTGTCATGCCTTTTTGATCTGATATTTTGGCACCGCTACTACTTGGCACCGCTGTTTTATTCGGTTTGCATTCACAGTTGTCAGTATTCTAAGGCAAACTGCTATTCAGTATTTTAGTTTTTATGCATAAATGACTAGGCCAGTACTTTCAGCATTTAGTTTGCATTATTTTGGTAAGACAGCAGTGTGTACAGCTGCATTCAAATATGCTGCTTGTAATTTGTGAATTGCCCCATCTATCTTGTAGCCTATATTCATTACCCAAACTACCTAGCTGTAGGGCGCTGTCCATTGTGCTGATACAGCGCAGCAGAGATAAGCTTCAACTTTCAAAAGCACTCAATGATCTCGGAGTCTTAGCATTTGAATGTTACGTTTATTGTGGTGTAGCATGATAATATAAGCAGAATTCAATATAATTCCAATGCAAGAAGCATCTACAGATGGACTATCCAAATAAAGACCGAACACACACCCACACTGAATACACACAATACATGAGCAATCAAGCAAACTGACATAAGTGAAAATACACATGACTGACATCAGAGAAGGTGCTTTGACTCATGCATTTTCATTTAAACTACTGAAAGACTACTAAAATCCTTGAAAATAGATTTAACAAAACATTTGTCACTGATCTCATTGTGTCTTATGAAAACCTCAACAGAGAGGTAAATATAAACATTCTGTGAAGCAATAATAGATGTCCATAAATAAAACAACATACAATGTATGAGTTTTGGGACTGGGTGATATGATGCACAGGACAATTCTCTGTAAGCCTTAATGAAAGTGCTACTGTATCATTTTAATCCCAGATAACACAAATGACCATTCATCTTCAAAAACTGTTCCCCTGACCGGGATACAAACCAGAACGCCATCTTCAGCCTCAGTGGTCTGCCCAAAACCCAAAGACAAACCATAATACAATACTACATCAGTTGGGTTGATGTCTACTGGTAACTAGAATATCAAAATAAAAAACTCATATGTGTAATATGTTGCATACCCAACTTCTGTTTTGCTAACACACCATAGCACTGGCCACAAAAAGCAGAACACAAAAAGAGGGCGAGGCATCGCATATCCCCAAAATGAAGCCTAATGGGTTGTTTGGGCAACAGAGTGCCATGTCCCATTCTGTGGGGCCGTCAAGCCAACATCCAAATGTCACTGGGTCACTCTGGTGTTTGCCAGAACTGCAAACAGACCCTTTAGTTGAACCCAAACACACCCCTGTAAAACAAAGGCTTGATATTGACCCCCCCCCCCCCCCCCCCCCCCCCCCCCCCCAGCCCCGCCCGCTAAGCCTAGCCAAGTTCACAGAGAGTGTAGACTATTGTTTTGTTGCGATATATTGTTTTGTTCCTGTTTGGACGCCAGGAAAAGTAGTGGCTGCCTTGGCAGCAGCTAATGGGGATCCAAATAAAATGCAAAATACTGCATTAGGGGCTGAGCAGACGTGGCTCCCAGTACTGTACTACCGTGAGCCTTTTGGGGGGCCCTAAGCACGATTTGGTTGCCCCCCCACCCTAAAATTATTCAAGTTAATTTCCTGCAATTCTACACATCTTGCCATAGGCCGGAGAGAACTTAGTAATTTTATTAATAATTTCATGCAATTCTACTCATTTTGCCATGGGGTGGAGAGAAACATTTGCTGTTTTAAAGCGAATTTCATGAAATTCTACACATTATGCCATGTTAATGCCATGTTAAAATTATAACTAACAAAATCAAATGGGGGTCCCCTTGATGTCAGGGAGTTGCAGAGAAGTGTACTGCTGTACTGTTGTAAGGGGCTAAGGAGAGAGCGTTGTGAACCCATTAACTCGCTGGGATGGAAATCCATATCAATGAGCTCGTCCTAAACCTGTCCAAAAACTGTGGGAATAAAACGACCACTAACAAATTATGAATACGCTTTTCATATATATTCAAAATCATACTGAATAATGTTAACCAAAAACAACAAATTACAACCGGGATCAGCTTTGTATATGCATAATTTTCAGTTATAAAATATTCTTCTTTCTGTTCCACAAAATTTGTGGGGCTAACATTTTGAAGTAAAGTAAAGGCACAGAAAAATACATCTCAAATTCCATATCTCAGTATGTGATCATATACTCTTGTACATTTATACCAATGTTGAAGCCTTTCCAGCTGTAAAGGGGCAATCAGCAGTTGCTACATAAAAATGTTTTTGACTTATGATATGTACCCACTGATTACTGAAGAAAATAACTTAGAAATGCCGCATGAGCTTAGTTCAACTGTCGTACCCCTTCAAGGCAACAGTAAACATGTTGTCCCTCGCCCCCAATTCGTGACAATTATTAAAATGTATGTTGCATGGTTTAATGAGAGAGAGAGACAACAAAAAAACAAAGTATTTTTTTTCCCCTCACTTGAAATCAAAACTTGATAGCTCAAAATGGACGGGATGTCAGAGAACGGACTCCACTGCTTGATAGGAAGAAGCATTGATATAAAGAGGATTTATTTTTATGGGCAGACGAGAGACAGTTATACTGATAGTAGTCTCGCTAGACTAAACTGAAAGTAACAGAATGGTCCCATGTCAATGAATTGACTGAAATATTCACATCGATCCACTGTTGTAGATCGTTTACACTTATGCAAACGGTCTCTATACAGTAGGCATGTAAGACACTCCTAGGGCATTTTAAATTATTTCACTGTGAGTACTCGCTTAAATTATTATCAAGTACTCGCAAAAAAAACTAAGTTGAGAATATCTAATGCATGCACATTTATGTAAAAAATAAATTTGTGACAAGTTGTGACAAAATACCAGGCGGTTATGTAGTGTCATCAAATCATATAGGAAGGAAGAGTAGCAGCATTATATATATTTTTTGATCTATTCCCCACCACAATTGTGGGGGACAAAACGTGCGGACAGACGGAGACAGATCCATAGTCGTTGTCGTACCCCCAGGGGCTTAAACAACCTAAGCTGTGTTGGTATGTAAGTGTTGTATCACATACATTAATGCATACACACCACAAATGAACACCACACATATTATTAATAATCAATACAGGCCAATGGAAACACGATAATCTAATGACTACATTTTTAAAATCAAGATTAACAGTGGGGGCTACTGTAGAATCAGTGTGCTAGTGGACTTACCCAAAAGAGAAGAGCTGACTAGGCTTCTTCATTGCCACCCAAGAGCTCAGCAAACAGGTGATCAGACTGTGGGCCAACAGGTACACACACATAAGTCATCATGACTAACAACAACAGCTCAACACAAGCAGTTGCACAGCAGTAAAAAGAGCTCAACACAAAATGTTAGGTACACAACTTAGCTTAGTGTAAAACTACTTCAGACAGCGATGACAAAACATAATGAGCCCCAGGATTCCCACTTACTCACCTGAAGAGATCGAAGATGGTGAGGTACGTGAATGCAGTTAAGGCTGAAATGAAAGAAATAGATGATCAGTGAGTACTATATTTTACTTGAAATTATTATAATAGAAATCAAGGAAATATTTTTTTTGCTCTGTAAAAGCTATTGCAACACGTTTAAAACCTCTTGGTGTTAGGGGGCAGTATTTTCATTTTTGGAAAAAAAACGTTCCCGTTTTAAACGGGATATTTTGTCAGGAAAAGATGCTAGAATATGCATATAATTGACAGCTTTGGATAGAAAACACTCAAACTTTTCCAAAACTGTAAAGATATTGTCTGAGTATAACAGAACAGATGTTGCAGGCGAAAGCCTGAGAAAAATCCAATCCGGAAGTGCCCCAGGTTTTGAAAGCGCTGCGTTCCAATGACTCCATATTCAGCTGTGAATGTACCATCAACGAGCTTACGCTTTCTACGTATTCCCCAAGGTGTCTACAGCATTGTGACGTAGTTTTACGCATTTCTGTTGAAGAATAGCCGTAGGCAGCCACATTGCGTAAGTGGTCACATGGTGGCTCCGAGAGAAATTCTCGCGTAAAATATAGGAGGTAGCCATTATTCCAATCGGTCCTACTGAAAAACGAATTGTCCCGACGGATATATTATCTAATAGATATTAGAAAAACCTTGAGGATGGATTCTAAACAACGTTTGCCATGTTTCTGTCGATATTATGGAGCTCATTTTGAATATTTTTCGGCGTTGTGGTGACCGCAATTTCCGGGCGATTTCTCAGCCAAACGTGAAGAACAAACGGAGCTATTTCGCCTACAAAAATAATCTTTTGGGAAAAAAATGAACTTTGGCTGTCTACCTGGGAGTCTCGTGAGTGAAAACATCTGAAGTCCATCAAAGGTAAACGATTTAATTTGATTGCTTTTCTGATATTCTTGACCAGATTGCCTGCTACTAGCTAGGCATAATGCTATGTTAGGCTATCGATAAACTTACACAAATGCTTGTCTAGCGTTGGCTGTAAAGCATATTTTGAAAATCTGAGATTACAGGGTGATTAACATATTTTCTAGGAAGATTTATGTCCGTTGCGTTATGCTAATTAGTGTCAGGTGATGACAACGGTCCCGTTCACGGGATTGGGTGTCACTACAGGTTTAAGTGTGAAGCTGGTAGCTGCAATACACCAGTTGAAAGAATATAGCCTATTTTGGTGAGATAAAAGAATATTGAATATACTGTCAATCAACAAGACTAATGTTCTATAATGATACGTCGGTCGTAACACCTTTAGTGTACCAGCCATTTCACGGACACACAAACATTCATATCCTTTGGTTGACAAAAACTGTATTATTCCTATCCAGTAGAGATGACAGTGTAGCTGCGGTGTCTAAGTTAAAATGCCAACTCCCACACATGCACATAAACAAAGTCAGTAATTGTGAATACTCAGTGAACAGGCCTTAACCAGTCTCCAGCCATCTACTGCTCCTCAATGCATCTATACTTTTAAAAAACACATGGAGTAAACTCCCTGGTCCTAGGGGGCGCTGTAGAGTAGAGAAGCAGTAGGCTGGATGGCGAGGAGGAGACAGAGGTGGAGGCAGAGTGATATCTGCCGGCCTCCAAACCCGGCTTTATGTAAGCCGAATATGATGGAGAGATTAGCAAAGCTTTGCATGGAGAGGAACATTTTGTTTTCACACTGCTCTACCATGTTGACTAAATTGAGTTGACGTAATCCATTATCCGTTCACCCCAGTGGATCTATCGGACTGACTGAGCTCTGCTTGTTCTGTCCAGGCCACGCTGCCACAGTGACTGTGTCACTGCCAGAGCAAACAGGTACATGAGATCACCTCAAATAGGGTATCATCCCATATGGCTTTTCAACTGTGGTCCAATCCTATAAAATCCACTGTGGTACAGGCATTAACATTAGGTTTTAATCATGTGAATGTACTAGAACATCAGGGAGGACATAGGCTAGACTTGCCTATTGGTAAATAAATTATCCAATTGGATGAGCCCTGGTGCTAGGCATGGTCTATTCACTCAATGATTAGAAGACGGACCATGTTTAATAAAACAATAGAGGGTGAGATTTTCTTCCGGCCATATCAGCTCAGCGCCTTTACAATATACTTTACATCCATCACACAGTGTTCAATTCACGACACATTGCATCCGTTAGGACACATATCCTACCCAACTGTCTGAATGAGTTTAACACTAAGCAGTTTATACACTTACCCACCTGACTGTCTCTGCTCTCTTTTGTTTTAAAATAGACTTCGCTCCAAATATCATGGATACAAACACTGGCACTCAAAACACTTGTCTGGTATCATGCAGCACAAGTACATTAGTCATAACTTCGGCTCCCTCCGGAGCTGAACCCAATATGTGAAGCATAACGTGTCCAGATTAAAGGTCATTTGTGTATGTTTGTAGACCTGATCAATGGGAGATAAAAAAAAAAGGAGCAGAGTGGAGGAATATGACCCGGGAGCTGCATATTTAATGATGTCTGCAGAGCAGAAGTCCAAACAAGTCTGATCAGCTGACCGTGCCCCATGCCTTTCTGCCATCCCAGCCACAGCTCAATCCCAGCCCCAGCCCCATCCTCACCCCCTAGCCCCAGCCCATCAGTCACACCCACCCCAGGGAACAAAATCCATTAACGGCATTAAGTGCTGCCTGGTTATCGGAGGATAAGCAAACGTTAAAAGGGGCCTTTGGACCATTGTTGTGTATCACCTTTCCCTGGGCCAGGCCAAGTTGGGTCCTATCTGCCTTGGCGCATAGACAATTTCACACAGGTATACACTAGGGTTGAATGGCGGGAACACAGTTTCTGAGATCAACCGCCCAAAACTAGTCCCTTAGTCCCTTTTCCCGGGATAAAAAACTCAGAGAAACCGGTCAATTATAATACATTTTTTATATCAACAGCATGACGTGAAATGGAACTGTTAAATGATATACAATGGCTAAATCTGTCTTCTCTATGGCCTTCTCTCTGCATGATCAAATCATCAATGCTCATGGTGGGGACAGACAGCCCATCTCAGTTTGGAGTGCAGTTTACAATGGATGTAAACCTATGATCTCATCATGGTAACTTTTTTTCTTGTGACAGGTAGGCCTACATTTTAAAACAGCCTATCACTCAAATATCATTGCTTTAAATCAGAGCATGAGTGAGCAGTCTCTCTCTCCGCATCAATTCCATCCAAAATAGATAGATATCTTGAACAGGATTAATCTAGATGTCCCATATATCTCTTTCAGGTAATAAATTCAATGGCCTCTCTTCCTAAAACAAAAAAACACTCCTTAGCTCTTGGAGTCCCATGCAGGAAAAGCTAGACTAGAATAGCTTGCTGGGCATTTTTTTGTAGCATTTCTTTTACCAATAGACTAATCGAAGAGGGACGCAAAATGTTAAATACAGCAGCCAATAGAACTCACAGGTAGATTGAAAGAAGAGTGAACGCACGATGGCGGTAGGCTATAGCAGTTATTTATCCAGACCAATAACCATTCAATCTTAAATGTTATTTAACTAGGCAAGTCAGTAAAAAATAAAATCTTATTTACAATGACATCCTAACCCCCCCCAGCCAAACCCTTCCCTAACCCGGACGACGCTGGGCCAATTGTGCGCCGCCCTATGGGACTCCCGATCACGGCCGGTTGCGACACAGACTGCGAATGAACCATGGTCTGTAGTGATGCATCTAGCACTGCAATTTGCCTTAGACCCGATGCGCCACTCGGAAGGCCATGAAGAGAAGTGAAAGCCGTCTGCATCTAATTCTAGCCATATATTATTCAAGCATGTCAATAGAATGATGAAAATAAAAGACAATGAAACATATTTCACTTAACTGTTGAAAGCGAGAAAGCAATGAAGCAACAATATAAAGAGAAAGAGGTAGGCTAATAACATTAGGGGAAATATTATGAAAGGCATATCTGCATCAGCCTACTAATTATAACAATAGGCCAAATTATATTTCCAAATTAAAATAAAATTTGCTAGCCTACACTTATAACTAGAGGTCGACCGATTAATCGGAATGGCCGATTAATTAGGGTCGATTTCAAGTACATATAACAAATCGGTAATCGGCATTTTTGGACACCGATTGCGGCGGATTACATTGCACTCCATGAGGAGACTGTGGCTGACTACCTGTTACGTGAGTGCAGCAAGAAGCCAAGGTAAGTTGCTAGCTAGCATTAAACTTATCTTCACATAATCACTAGTTAACTACACATGGTTGATGATATTACTAGTTTATCTAGCTTGTCCTGCGTTGCTAATCGATGCTGTGCCTGTTAATTTCTCATCGAATCACAGCCTACTTCGCCAAACGCG
The DNA here is from genome assembly GCF_045791955.1 of Oncorhynchus clarkii lewisi. Lineage (NCBI taxonomy): Eukaryota > Metazoa > Chordata > Actinopteri > Salmoniformes > Salmonidae > Oncorhynchus > Oncorhynchus clarkii. The sequence continues at coordinate 20,591,052 of NC_092169.1, forward strand.
TGATGATTTAACAAGCGCATTCGTGAAAAAAGCACTGTCGTTGCACCAATGTGTACCTAACCATAAACATCAATGCCTTTGTGTGTTCTTATATTATAATTAAGTCTATGATTTGATATTTGATAGAGCAGTCGGACTGAGCGGTGGTAGGCAGCAGCAGGCTCAGAAGCATTCATTCAAACAGCACTTTCCTGCATTTGCTGGCAGCTCTTCGCTGTGCTTCAAGCATTGAACCGTTTATGACTTCAAGCCTATCAATTCCCGAGATTAGGCTGGTGTAACCAATGTGAAATGGCTAGCTAGTTAGCGGGGTGCACGCTAATAGCGTTTCAATCGGCGACTTCACTCGCTCTGAGACCTTGAAGTAGTTGTTCCCCTTGCTCTGCAAGGGCCACGGCTTTTGTGGAGCGATGGGTAACGATGCTTCGAGGGTGGCTGTTGTCGATGTGTCCCTGGTTCGAGCCCAGGTAGGGACGAGGAGAGGGACGTAAGCTATACTGTTACACTGGCAATACTAAAGTGCCTATAAGAACATCCAATAGTCAAAGGTATATGAAATACAAACTGTATAGAGAAATAGTCCTATAATTCCTATAATAACTACAACCTAATACTTCTTACCTGGGAATATTGAAGACTCATGTTAAAAGGAACCACCAGCTTTCATATGTTCTCATGTTCTGAGCAAGGAACTTAAACGTTAGCTTTCTTACATGGCACATATTGCACTTTTACTTTCTTCTCCAACACTTTGTTTTTGCATTATTTAAACCAAATTGAACATGTTTCATTATTTATTTGAGGCTAAATTGATTTTATTGATGTATTATATTAAGTTAAAATAAGTGTTCATTCAGTATTGTTGTAATTGTCATTAATTGTCACAAATAAATTAAATATACATTTTTTAAAATAATGTTTATTTAATTTTCAAAAAAAAAAAATATATATATAAATATATATATATATATATATTTATTTAAAATCAGCCGATAAATCGGTATCGGCGTTGAAAAATCATAATCGGTCGACCTCTACTTGTAACTTTGTAGGCCACATGTGCTGCACCAGAATCGCATGTTCTCTCAGCTTTATCATAGTTTGAAAGAGGTGCGTAAATCCAGTCCAGATAATACAATTCACACTCAAAAAGATTAGCTTACTGGAGCTTTACTCAAGAGTGCATATAGCTAGCTAAATTTCTGACAGAAAAACATAAAAGCCCATAGACGACAGAAAAACTTTAAAGCCTATAGATGTAGCTAGCTATATGCTCTCCTGGGTAAAGCTCCAGTAGGCTAATCTTTTTGAGTGTGAATTGTATTATCTGGACTGGATTTACGCTCCTCTTTCAAACCATGATAAAGCTGAGAGAACATATAGCCCTAGCTATATGCTCTCTTGGATAACGGCACAATCATTTGGGCTTTTTGAGCTTGGGCTCATAAAATATCTTTAATGTATGGCTCATAAAATGTATTTAATGTCTGAATTTTCGATCAAAGCCTATTTATATGCTTTAAACTGAAACTTACGGTTGTGGCGGGAAGTACCAGGTTAACCCGGAGAAAAGTGATTTTTCTTGGGATGGAACATTTGTAAAATACCTGGAAAATATTCAACCCTAGTATACACCCATAGCACCCTCCCCACACACACAGTATCTCAGATAGGAGAGATTTGCTAACTGCAGCTGTGTGGACTGTCATTGCGCAGAGAAACACGCATCGACCGGGGCATCTCGGGTGTCTGTCGACGTGGCACATTAAAACAACAATAAATCGCTCCATATGTAAACTAAAAGCTTTATTGACTTACTACATAGAAACACCTGGCAGGGGAAATGGGAGCCGTGCAAAGGAAGCTGCTGCTGGTCTGGGCCTGTGCTGACAGCCACAGGGGGGACCAGGGAAACAAACTCAGGGCTGCCTGCTACATAGCGTTGAGAGCTGAGAGCACACACACTCACACAACAGATGCGACAAAAGTGATTTTTATTAAATGTTTAAACCACCCTTTTTTATAATTTAAGTGATAAGAAAAAAAAATCATGATATGACGTGACGACTGATCCGTGTAAAGGAAAGAATGAATGGGGCCATGTATCGTGAGATTTTGAGTGAAAACCTCCTTCCATCAGCAAGGGCATTGAAGATGAAACGTGGCTGGGTCTTTCAGCATGACAATGATCCCAAACACACCACCCGGGCAACGAAGGAGTGGCTTCGTAAGAAGCATTTCAAGGTCCTGGAGTGGCCTAGCCAGTCTCCAGATCTCAACCCCATAGAAAATCTTTGGAGGGAGTTGAAAGTCCGTGTTGCCCAGCAAGAGCCCCAAAACATCACTGCTCTAGAGGAGATCTGCATGGAGGAATGGGTCAAAATACCAGCAACAGTGTGTGAAGACCTTGTGAAGACTTACAGAAAACGTTTGACCTCTGTCATTGCCAACAAAGGGTATATAACAAAGTATTGAGATAAACTTTTGTTATTGACCAAATACTTATTTTCCACCATAATTTGCAAATAAATTCATAAAAAATCCTACAATGTGATTTTCTGGATTTTATTTCTAATTTTGTCTGTCATAGTTGAAGTGTACGTACCTATGAGGAAAATTACTGGCCTCATCTTTTTAAGTGGGAGAACTTGCACAATTGGTGGCTGACTAAATACTTTTTTGCCCCACTGTATATACACTGCCCAAAAAAATAAAGGGAACACTAAAATAACACATCCTACATCTGAATGAATGAAATATTCTTATTAAATACTTTTTTCTTTACATAGTTGAATGTGCTGACAACAAAATCACACAAAAAGTATCAATGGAAATCAAATGTATCAACCCATGGAGGTCTGGATTTGGAGTCACACTCACAACTAAAGTGGAAAACCACACTACAGGCTGATCCAACTTCGATGTAATGTCCTTAAAACAAGTCAAAATGAGGCTCAGTAGTGTGTGGCCTCCACGTGTCTGTATGACCTCCCTACAACGCCTGGGCATGCTCCTGATGAGGTGGCGGATGGTCTCCTGAGGGATCTCCTCCCAGACCTGGACTAAAGCATCCGCCAACTCCTGGACAGTCTGTGGTGCAACATGGCGTTGGTGGATGGAGCGAGACATGATGTCCCAGATGTGCTCAATTGGATTCAGGTCTGGGGAACGGGCGGGCCAGTCCATAGCATCAATGCCTTCCTCTTGCAGGAACTGCTGACACACTCCAGCCACATGAGGTCTAGCATTGTCTTACATTAGGAGGAACCCAGGGCCAACCGCACCAGCATATGGTCTCACAAGGGGTCTGAGGATCTCATCTCGGTACCTAATGGCAGTCAGGCTACCTCTGGCGAGCACATGGAGGGCTGTGCGGCTCCCCAAAGAAATGCCACCCACACCATGACTGACCCACCGCCAAACCGGTCATGCTAGCGGATGTTGCAGGCAGCAGAACGTTTTTCATGGCGTCTGCAGACTCTGTCACGTCTGTCACATGTGCTCAGTGTGAACTTGCTTTCATCTGTGAAGAGCAAAAGGGCGCTAGTGGCGAATTTGCCAATCTTGGTGTTCTCTGGCAAATGCCAAACGTCCTGCACGGTGTTGGGCTGTAAGCACAACCCCCACCTGTGGACGTCGGGCCCTCATACCACCCTCTGTTTCTGACCGTTTGAGCAGACACATGCACATTTGTGGCCTGCTGGAGGTCATTTTGCAGGGCTCTGGCAATGCTCCTCCTGCTCCTCCTTGCACAAAGGCGGAGGTAGCGGTCCTGCTGCTGGGTTGTTGCCCTCCTACGGCCTCCTCCATGTCTCCTGATGTACTGGCCTGTCTCCTGGTAGCGCCTCCATGCTCTGGAGACTACGCTGACAGACACAGCAAACCTTCTTGCCACAGCTCGCATTGATGTCCCATCCTGGATGAGCTGCACTACCTGAGCCACTTGTGTGGGTTGTAGACTCCGTCTCATGCTACCACTAGAGTGAAAGCACCGCCAGCATTCAAAAGTGACCAAAACATCATCCAGGAAGCATAGGAACTGAGAAGTGGTCTGTGGTCACCACCTGCAGAACCACTCCTTTATTGGGTATGTCTTGCTAATTGCCTATAATTTCCACCTGTTGTCTATTCCATTTGCACAACAGCATGTGACATTTATTCTCAATCAGTGTTGCTTCCTAAGTGGACAGTTTGATTTCACAGAAGTGTGATTGACGTGGAGTTACATTGTGTTGTTTAAGTGTTCCCTTTATTTTTTTGAGCAGTGTATATATATTTTTTACACACACACACACACACACACACATATATATATAAAAACACACACATATATAAAAACACAACTGTTGATGAGATAGAGTTGACCCATCAAACTTGACACATCAGTAACCAAAACCTGAAGCTAGCAGTGACTACCAGCTCTCACTAAGAAACTTTTACCAGACCACTAAATAAATGGAGTAACTGCTTGAAAAAGAACCTGACCTCTGAGATCAACATTTTTATTTACCATTCAGTGGAAACAAAGTGAAGATGGGTACACGACTGATTTAGGAGGATAGTGTTCTGATAATGGTCAAGGTATAGTGTTGTAACCACAGAATTTAATGAGATTGTATTTTTATGGATTTAACCACAACTTTAAAAAGCTGCAGGTTCTATGTAAAGATTTCTCACTTGTTCACTCTTGACAGTTGGTGTTTCACAGCGCAGCGCCTAAAGACAATTCTAGTTGTCATCAAGAATATAAAATAACCACCTGCCCAACAATTCTCACCTATTCCAAAGTTCAGTGTAATTGAGCACCCCATCCAACCCCCCCTTATACAAGGTGGCCCTACTGTTGTCAGAGTGACAGGCTACACTGAATCCTGATGGATGAGGCTAGTAGGATGTAACCCTCTGTGAATAGGAAGACATGGGTGAGCAGCACATAGTTTTTTTCCAAGAAGGAATAGGCTTGTGTAACGTGAAGCTACAGATGGAGACTGGAACCCTACACTTTAAGTAGGCTGTCAGAAATGAATAGGGGTACAAGGACAGGCCCCTGAGGAGCTTCATACCAGCTTGTAGTGATATCGTCCCTTGCCCTGGAGACAGGAGAGCGAGCTCCCTTCTCCAACCCTGAGCTGAATACACTGTCTGTGGCCAGACTTGGCTTGGATAGGATTCTGTTGTGAGGGTGGATCTCAGTCTGTGCCTGTGGAATGTCTTAGGTGTCTTACTACAGTCTCTTCTTTATTTAACAGCAACAAAACCGGACGCCGCTATTAGATTAGCTCATTTGGACGGATGGTAGCTCTAAAGAGATTACATAAGACGAGGCAGATGAGGACATACATTAGCCTTACTGAACATATAGTCGTGGCCAAAAGTTTTGAGAATGACTAAATATTAAATTTCACAGTCTGCTGCCTCAGTTTGTATGATGGAAATGTGCATATACTCCAGAATGTTATGAATAGTGATCAGATGAATTGCAATTAATTGCAAATTCCCTATTTGCCATGCAAATGACCTGAATCCCCAAAAACATTTCCACTGCATTTCAGCCCTGCCACAAAAGGACCAGCTGACATCATGTCAGTGATTCTCTCGTTAACACAGGTGTGAGTGTTGACGAGGACAAGGCTGGAGATCATTCTGTCATGCTGTTTGAGTTTGAATAACAGACTGGAAGCTTCAAAAGGTAGGTGGTGCTTGGAATCATTGTTCTTCCTCTGTCAACCACAGTTACCTGCAAGGAAACACGTGCCGTCATCATTGCTTTGCACAAAAAGGGCTTCACAGGCAAGGATATTGCTGCCAGTAAGATTGCAACCATTTATCGAATCATCAAGAACTTCAATTGTTGTGAAGAAGCTTTCAGGGCGCCCAAGAAAGTCCAGCAAGCGCCAGGACCTTCTACTAAAGTTGATTCAGCTGAGGGATCGCGGCACCACCAGTACAGAGCTTGCTCAGGAATGGCAGCAGGCAGGTGTGAGTGCATCTGCACACACAGTGAGGCAAAGACTTTTGGAGGATGGCCTGGTGTCAAGAAGGGCAGCAAAGAAACCACTTCTCTCCAGGAAAAACATCAGGGACAGACTGATATTCTGTAAAAGGTACAGGGATTGGACTGCTGAGGACTGGAGTAAAGTCATTTTCTCTGATGAATCCCCTTTCCGATTGTTTGGGGCATCCGGAAAAAAAGCTTGTCCGGAGAAGACAAGGTGAGCATTGACATCAGTCCTGTGTCATGCCAACAGTAAAGCATCCTGAGACCATTCATGTGTGGGGTTGCTTCTCAGCCAAGGGAGTGGGCTCACTCACAATTTTGCCTAAGAACACAGCCTTGAATAAAGAATGGTACCAACACATCCTCCGAGAGCAACTTCTCCCAACCATCCAGGAACAGTTTGGTGACGAACAATCCTTTTCCAGCATGATGGAGCGCATTGCTTTAAGGCAAACATGATAACTAAGTGGCTCGGGGAACAAAACATCCATATTTTGGGTCCATGGTCAGGAAACTCCCCAGACCTTAATCCCATTGAGAACTTGTGGTCAATCCTCAAGAGGCGGGTGGACAAACAAAAACCCACAGATTCTGACAAACTCCAAGCATTGATTATGCAAGAATGGGCTGCCATCAGTCAGGATGTGGCCCAGAAGTTAATTGACAGCATGCCAGGTCGGATTGCAGAGGTCTTGAAAAAGAAGGATCAACACTGCAAATATTGACTCTTTGCATCAACTTCATGTAATTGTCACTAAAAGCCTTTGACACTTATGAAATGCTTGTAATTATACTTCAGTATTCCATAGTAACATCTGACAAAAATATCTAAAGACAATGAAGCAGCAAACTTTGTGGAAATTAATATTTGTGTCATTCTCAAAACTTTTGGCCACGACTGTAGTGTCGACATCACCTAGTTCTTAGCCTATTAGCTACATGTCTATGAAAAAAGCTAACCCCATGGACCAAATACCTTTAAATCCCGGCGTGCTTTACTTAGACAGATTCTAAGTAAAGCAGATGTGATCTTCCTGATGTGGTCGTTTGGGGAATAAAGTAAGTGAGTTCATTATAGGCAAAGCTGAGAATCATTTGGAACAGACAGTGAATCTGAATGTAGGACTGTTCCCTTTACTCATAGCCCTGTGGGACTCAATGGCTTCACCAGCTGTGCTCTAACGTGGAAGAACAGGAGGGGCCTGGGGACTAACCAACTCTCCCTTCACCGAAAACACACACACACACACACACACACACACACACACACACACACACACACACACTTATACACAGCCGCACATGTACACAAACAAACACACACTGTCAAACAAACACACACTGTCAAACAAACACACACTGTCAAACAAACACACACTGACAAACAAACACACACTGACAAACAAACAAACTCATGGACAGTTGTACACACACATGCTGCAAGAGCCTAGCGAGGACAAGCTCAGTCTCAAGTCCCACACATTCTCTTTTTCCATCACTGTCAGTCACACTCTCTTACCCACATACTTTTTTGGGGGGCATCTGCATAGAGTTTGCCACCATGCCAGTCTCCCGAGAGCCACACTGGGCCAGCAGCTCAGACTAGGGGGGGTTGTCCGACAGGGTAAACCCTTTCATTCAGCTCTCTCGCTCGCTGAGAAGGAGGAAGGATGGAGATGGGGAGGATAAGGGAGGAGGAGGAGGAGTGTTTATAAGCCTGCAGAACAGGCACTTGACCTCCTTTCGCTTGGCTTCCTCCAGCTGTAGAAATACGGTGTACGGCGGGAACACACAGTCCCAGAGACTAGTGCTTCTGACAGGATGCTGTCTGATATAAAGGAGCAGAAAGACATCAGATGCACCAACTAACACATAAACAAACATAACCTATAACAAGAAAACACACTCACACTGATCAACTAACCTCTCTGTGTGTGTGTGTGTGTGTGTGTGTGTGTGTGTGTGTGTGTCTGCCCGTCCATGTTCCATAACACCATCAACGCAGAAAAGTCCTGAATTTCCAGAAATCACAAAGGAGCATTAAAAATTCTTAAAAGTAACCCTCTATAATCATCCAGTATAATCCCCTGTATCAATTTAGCATAATAATTGGCATAGTAAACAAACACAGTATAAGAAGGGAATAAACCTAGAGGATCATTGGCCTTGAAAACAATAACTTTGTGCAGTCAGTTTGTGTTTGTCTGTAATGACCTACACAACCCACTTTCCCCAGCGAGTATTGATCCAGCTAAAAGAAGTGTTGACAAAAGAGGAATGTGCATATCAAATTAAAGCATTTTTCAACAGCTTGAAACTTTATCTAGTCTACCGGTGCAAAATATGATCTGGACCAGCTGACAACACCAAACAGCATCCTGTAGACTCATATGTTTTATTCTGAAAGGCTACGGAAGAGCTCACCACTTTAGGATAAGTTACACACACACGCACACACACACAAAATGCATTTTGAGGAAAAGGTGAGCAGAGGACGCAAAAAGAATCAAGGAAATACAATTTAGATTCCCCTCTGGAAACGTCCCAACACCACCTTTTAAAGGTACCCTTATCGGATACTTGCCGTGCGCTGCTTGGCGACATCCAAAAATCACACAAATGCCTACTTTGTAGTCCTACAGACTGTCCCTACCTCTGACACAGTGGAAATCATAATTACCACAGAGCAGGTGACAAAGGTTTTTAAACAGCTGAACCCAAGGAAGGCCTCAGGGCCAGATAATGTGAGCCCATTCCTCCTCAAGACCGCTGAGGAGCTTGGCCCAGTCTGGCAATCCCTCTTCCATTTATCCCTCGACTCACACACACACACACAGACCTGGAAAACATCTCACATCATCCCCATCCCAAAAAAGCCATGCCCCATGGAGCACAATGACTACTGACCAGTGGCCCTGACCTCAGTGCTCATCAAATCTCCAGAGAGAAGTGGTTCGGTACCTAAAACTCTCTGTGGATAAGAATGTGGACACCTACCAGTTTGCCTATAGAAACGGGTGCAGTACAGAGGAGGCAGTGACACCCTCACACCTGATCCAGAAACACCTTGACCAACCAAAAACCTACACCAGAGCACTCTTTATAGATTAATCTGCCTTTAACACCATACAACCACGCCTTCTCCTAACCAAAATGAAAGAACTGGACATTAACCCACACCTCATTCACTTCTATCACTAATTTCTCAGTGACGGAACTCAGTTGGTCAAGGTAAACAACACTCTCTCCCCCTCCTGTGGTCACCAGCTGCGGGGGCCCGCAAGGTTGTGTGAGCTCACCCGTCCTCTTCATTTTGAACACAAACGATTGCACAAGTCAAAATACAAAGCATCACATAACTAAGTTCTCAGATGACGCCGTCCTGCTGGCCTTAATGAGTGACAACAGCAACCTCCCTCTGTACCTAGACAGTATAAACAGCCTGGTGTGAGACAAATTCTCTGGTCCTGAATGTAAAAAAAGAAACACAGGTCGTCATCTTTGACCCCACATCAGTGGCTTACCGGAACCAGGTCATAATTCACAGTGAACAGATCCAGCAGGTCGACTCGTATAAATATCTGGGAGTACATGTTGACCATGACCTGAGAAGGAGAGTCCAAGTGGACTGTGTGCTAAGGTGCAACAACGCAAGTACTTTATTTGCAGGCTGAGGTCTTTCGGGGTAGGCTCAGAACTTCTGAACTTGTCCATGTATTGTATCCGATACACGGACAAGTTCTGGCCTGGTTTAGATCTTATCTGTCGGAAAGATATCAGTTTGTCTCTGTGAATGGTTTGTCCTCTTACAAATCAACTGTAAATGTAGGTGTTCCTCAAGGTTCTGTTTTAGGACCACTATTGTTTTCACTATATATTTTACCTCTTGGGGATGTCATTTGAAAACATAATGTTAACTTTCACTGCTATGCGGATGACACACAGCTGTACATTTCAATGAAACATGGTGAAGCCCCAAAATTGCCCTCGCTAGAAGCATGTGTTTCAGACATAAGGAAGTGGATGGCTGCAAACTTTCTACTTTTAAACTCGGATAAAACAGAGATGCTTGTTCTAGGTCCCAAGAAACAAAGAGATCTTCTGTTGAATCTGATCATTAATCTTAATGGTTGTACAGTCGTCTCAAATAAAACTGTGAAGGACCTCGGCGTTACTCTGGACCCTGATCTCTCTTTTGAAGAACATATCAAGACCATTTCAAGGACAGCTTTTTTCCATCTACGTAACATTGCAAAAATCTGAAACTTTCTGTCCAAAAATGATGCAGAAAAATGAATCCATGCTTTTGTCACTTCTAGGTTAGACTACTGCAATGCTCTACTTTCCGGCTACCCGGATAAAGCACTAAATAAACTTCAGTTAGTGCTAAATACGGCTGCTAGAATCCTGACTAGAACCAAAAAATTTGATCATATTACTCCAGTGCTAGCCTCCCTACACTGGCTTCCTGTCAAGGCAAGGGCTGATTTCAAGGTTTTACTGCTAACCTACAAAGCATTACATGGGCTTGCTCCTACCTATCTCTCTGATTTGGTCCTGCCGTACATACCTACACGTACGCTACGGTCACAAGACGCAGGTCTCCTAATTGTCCCTAGAATTTCTAAGCAAACAGCTGGAGGCAGGGCTTTCTCCTATAGAGCTCCATTTTTATGGAATGGTCTGCCTACCCATGTAAGAGACGCAAACTCGGTCTCAACCTTTAAGTCTTTACTGAAGACTCATCTCTTCAGTGGGTCATATGATTGAGTGTAGTCTGGCCCAGGAGTGGGAAGGTGAACGGAAAGGCTCTGGAGCAACGAACCGCCCTTGCTGTCTCTGCCTGGCCGGTTCCCCTCTTTCCACTGGGATTCTCTGCCTCTAACCCTGTTACAGGGGCTGAGTCACTGGCTTACTGGGGCTCTTTCATACCGTCACTTGAGTGGGTTGAGTCACTGATGTGGTCTTCCTGTCTGGGTTGGCGCCCCCCCCCCCCCATCTTTGTGGGCTATACTCGGCCTTGTCTCAGGATGGTAAGTTGGCGGTTTAAGATATCCCTCTAGTGGTGTGGGGGCTGTGCTTTGGCAAAGTGGGTGGGGTTATATCCTTCCTGTTTGGCCCTGTCCGGGGGTGTCCTCGGATGAGGCCACAGTGTCTCCTGACCCCTCCTGTCTCAGCCTCCAGTATTTATGCTGCAGTAGTTTGTGTAGGGGCTAGGGTCAGTTTGTTATATCTGGAGTACTGTGTCCTATTCGGTGTCCTGTGTGAATTTAAGTGTGCTCTCTCTAATTCTCTCTTTCTTTCTCTCTCTCGGAAGACCTGAGCCCTAGGACCATGCCTCAGGACTACCTGACATGATGACTCCTTGCTGTCCCCAGTCCACGCTGCTGCTCCAGTTTCAACTGTTCTGCCTTATTATTATTGGACCATGCTGGTCATTTATGAACATTTGAACATCTTGGCCATGTTCTGTTATAATCTCCACCCGGCACAGCCAGAAAAGGACTGGCCACCCCACATAGCCTGGTTCCTCTCTAGGTTTCTTCCTAGGTTTTGGCCTTTCTAGGGAGTTTTTCCTAGCCACCGTGCTTCTACACCTGCATTGCTTGCTGTTTGGGGTTTTAGGCTGGGTTTCTGTACAGCACTTTGAGATATCAGCTGATGTACGAAGGGCTATATAAATACATTTGATTTGATTCTTCTCCACTATCCAGAGTGCATTACTGCTTGGTACAACAGTGTCACAGTACAGGCAAAAGCCAGGTTAACAAGTCTGCTGAAAGCTGCCTCAAAAATAAATATTTTACTCAACATTCCATGACATACACAAAGGCATTGTTGGCAGAAAAGAGGGATGCAGTTTAATGCATGATTAATATAATTCACCAATATATTTCTTGATAGTCCCAAAAATATTGCTATCAGGTTGTAAATCACAGCTGGCCTGGTACATTGTTTGTTGCCTCCATTCGGGTTGTACGGTTTCACTTTCAATGACTTGGAATGTCAATACAATCAAACTACCAAGGGCAATGATCACCAGTCAGTCATAACGTGGCTAGCGTATCTATTTATGTAGCAAGCTAAAAACACGGAGCCTAACGTTAGCTAGAGAGCAAGCTGCTAGGAGAACGTCATGTCATTGGAGGAGTGATTAAGTGACTTTTTCCCCCTCATATTGTTTCTTATCGGTGGCTATTCAAAGCTACAATGCAGGGGTAATTTGGGTATCTAGCAAGAAGTGTAACAACTGTTATCCAGTTAGCATCTCTTTCGTTTGCAAATTCACTCTGGCTATCTACCCCAATTTCAGAGCACACTCGTCTGTGTTCCAGAGCACAGAATAACTAATGAATTGACGTAAGCGCAAAACCAGCTCAATCTGACCGTTGTCAGTAAACGTAGGCAGAAAAATAAATAGTTAGTCATGAACACTCTAGATAACATGTAAACAGCCTAACCAGATCTGTCAGGGTGAGTAAAATGGTCAGTGAGGTATTATCTAATTTGTTTCTGGAAGTAGCTAGCTAGCCAAAATTAGCCAGATAGCTTGCGTGCTTGGTTGGGACAAGCATACATTGGCAGGCAAGCTGCAGAAGGACAAATAAGCTACAATTCCCCATCGTTTATCAGTGCAATTTTGACATTCAACAAACTCAAAAAGTTTGAGGGGTTATCTAAATGTTCCTTCGTTAGATTTTTGCTCATCTTGCTGTGGCAAGCATTAGTTGTTGATATTGTTGATGTGCATAACTGAGGGAGAGATAGCCTACCTTTTCATGGTTGTTTGATCAACAGGAACGTAATGTTCCCAAATGTAAGAGGACTCCTGTGGTACTTACAGTGCCTTGCGAAAGTATTCGCCCCCCTTGAACTTTGCGACCTTTTGCCACATTTCAGGCTTCAAACATAAAGATATAAAACTGTATTTTTTTGTGAAGAATCAACAACAAGTGGGACAGAATCATGAAGTGGAACGACCATTTATTGGATATTTCAAACTTTTTTAACAAATCAAAAACTGAAAAATTGGGCGTGCAAAATTATTCAGCCCCCTTAAGTTAATACTTTGTAGCGCCACCTTTTGCTGCGATTACAGCTGTAAGTCGCTTGGGGTATGTCTCTATCAGTTTTGCACATCGAGAGACTGACATTTTTTCCCATTCCTCCTTGCAAAACAGCTCGAGCTCAGTGAGGTTGGATGGAGAGCATTTGTGAACAGCAGTTTTCAGTTCTTTCCACAGATTCTCGATTGGATTCAGGTCTGGACTTTGACTTGGCCATTCTAACACCTGGATATGTTTATTTTTGAACCATTCCATTGTAGATTTTGCTTTATGTTTTGGATCATTGTCTTGTTGGAAGACAAATCTCCGTCCCAGTCTCAGGTCTTTTGCAGACTCCATCAGGTTTTCTTCCAGAATGGTCCTGTATTTGGCTCCATCCATCTTCCCATCAATTTTAACCATCTTCCCTGTCCCTGCTGAAGAAAAGCAGGCCCAAACCATGATGCTGCCACCACCATGTTTGACAGTGTGGAAGGTGTGTTCAGGGTGATGAGCTGTGTTGCTTTTACGCCAAACATAACGTTTTGCATTGTTGCCAAAAAGTTCAATTTTGGTTTCATCTGACCAGAGCACCTTCTTCCACATGTTTGGTGTGTCTCCCAGGTGGCTTGTGGCAAACTTTAAACTACACTTTTTATGGATATCTTTAAGAAATGGCTTTCTTCTTGCCACTCTTCCATAAAGGCCAGATTTGTGCAATATACGACTGATTGTTGTCCTATGGACAGAGTCTCCCACCTCAGCTGTAGATCTCTGCAGTTCATCCAGAGTGATCATGGGCCTCTTGGCTGCATCTCTGATCAGTCTTCTCCTTGTATGAGCTGAAAGTTAAGAGGGACGGCCAGGTCTTGGTAGATTTGCAGTGGTCTGATACTCCTTCCATTTCAATATTATCGCTTGCACAGTGCTCCTTGGGATGTTTAAAGCTTGGGAAATCTTTTTGTATCCAAATCCGGCTTTAAACTTCTTCACAACAGTATCTCGGACCTGCCTGGTGTGTTCCTTGTTCTTCATGATGCTCTCTGCGCTTTTAACGGACCTCTGAGACTATCACAGTGCAGGTGCATTTATACGGAGACTTGATTACACACAGGTGGATTGTATTTATCATCATTAGTCATTTAGGTCAACATTGGATCATTCAGAGATCCTCACTGAACTTCTGGAGAGAGTTTGCTGCACTGAAAGTAAAGGGGCTGAATAATTTTGCACGCCCAATTTTTCAGTTTTTGATTTGTTAAAGTTTGAAATATACAATAAATGGTCGTTCCACTTCATGATTGTGTCCTACTTGTTGTTGATTCTTCACAAAAAAATACAGTTTTATATCTTTATGTTTGAAGCCTGAAATGTGGCAAAAGGTCGCAAAGTTCAAGGGGGCCGAATACTTTCGCAAGGCACTGTACATACAGTTGATGTCGGAGGTTTACATACACCTTACACAAATACATTTACGCTCAGTTTTTCACAATTCCTGACATTTAATCCAAGTAAAAATTCCCTTTCTTAGGTCAGTTAGGATCACCACTTTATTTGAAGAGAATAACAGCAGAGATAATTATTTATTTCAGCTTTTATTTCTTTCATCACATTCCCAGTGGGTCAGAAGTTTACAAACACTCAATTAGTATTTGGTAGAATTGCCTTTAAATTGGGTCAAACGTTTCAGGTTGCCTTCCACAAGCTTCCCACAATAAGTTGGGTGATTTTTGGCCCATTCCTCCTGACAGAGCTGGTGTAACAGTTTTTGTTTGCACTTTTCGCACCAACGTACGTTCATCTCTAGGAGACAGCGTCTCCTTCCTGAGCGGTATGACGGCTACGTGGTCCCATGATGTTTATACTTGTGAACTATTGTTTGTACAGATGAATGTGGTACCTTCAGACATTTGGAGGTCTTGGCTGATATCTTTTGATTTTCCCATGATGTCAAGCAAAGAGGCACTGAGTTTGAAGGTAGGCCTTGAAATACATCCACAGGTACACCTTCAATTGACTCAAATGATGTCAATTAGCCTATCAAAAGCCATGACATAATTCTCTGGAATTTTCCAAGCTGTTTAAAGGCACAGTCAACTTAGTGTACGTAAACTTCTGACCCACTGGAATTGTGCTACAATAAATGGTGAATTTATTAAATGGTGAACTATAGATTGATAACAAGAAATTGGTGGTGGCTGAAAAACAAGTTTTAATGACTCCAACATAAGTGTATGTAAACTTACGACAAACTGTATTTGCAGAAATCCATTCAGGTTTATTTTGTGGCTGTTTGCAAATGCGTTCTTATGATCTAAAGTCACACTGTTGCAACTGCCTGTATACACACAGTCCAGTTCAAAGTGAATGATGGCAGGCCCGTGTGGCAAAAGGCATATTTGCATAAAGGCCTAATTATGTGTTCTCTTCCAAGTAACGTTGTGAACAACCGTTTTATGAAATGTACTTTAAGTATACCTAAAAGTCAGAGAGGGTGTCACTGAATTGGAAAGTGGAACAATGAGATAATTTTATCTTAGTTAATCATTATCTCGCTTAACGACAAACCCTGAGCTTGAACTTTACAGATCAGTGAAGGCCTCGTCACCCTCGGGTTTGCATCAAACTCTGTGGAGTGAACATTGATTCTAGCCAATCTGCAAGGAATTTGTAATGGAAGCACAGATCCTGCTCAAGTTTACAACAGGAGATCTCTTCAGTAAGCCGCTGTCTCACAAGCAAGCAGCTACATTCACAGCTAAGACCAGTCACAGTGATGAAGCTCAGTGCTGCTGATGGAGACTTCAGACTTGTTCTCAGACCAGGCTAACAGCCCTTCCTCGCTCTTCCTCTCCCTGTGACTATATGGCCGCTGAAACACCGCATTCTGTGGTTCCCTGCTGCATGGCCTTGGTGCATTATTGTATAAAACGCAATTAGAGATTCTCGTAATCACACCGTCCCTCAGGTCATGATTATTACACTCTCCTGGAATAATTAAAGTCCACCCAAGGCACCAGAGGCAGTACAGCACAAGTATGACAATCGTACATCTCCTTTGTAGCAGCAGCTGAGGTAGTGTAGCTTTGCTGTAATGGTGGCATTGTTTACTATGAAGTGGGAGGGATGGAAAGAGAGGACAGGAGGGGAAGGGAATCTAATGAACCAGAAACCAAACGAGCAGAGCGCCACATCAGGGTCTTTATGCAATGACTGGAAAACATCTTGAGATGTGGAAGAAAGCTACACTGAACAAAAATAAAAATGCAACAATTTTAAAGATTTTACTGAGTTACAGGTCATAAAAGGAAAATCTGTCAATTGAAATAAATGAATTAGGCCCTAATCTATGGATTTCACATGACTAGGCTTACAAATATGCATATGTTGGTCACAGATTTGTTTTTTAAAGGTAGGGGTGGGGATAGGGCTGTGGCGGTCACAAAATTGTCGGTCGGTGATTGTCAAGCATATAACTGTCAGTCTCACGGTAATTGACCGTCAATAAACAAACACATTTAGCATCTCCTGGCTTCCACATATACTGTAACCTACAAGCCATTTTAAAAAGTCTAAGAAATCCATGTAATACAGCCTACACCTTCACAATAAATCCATAATTTATTTTAGACAGGTCTAAAGAAACATAATATGAAGAAAATGAATAGCATACTCTGAGTTGTCCTTATGTTAGGTCCTGATGTGGCTATGCCAAATGGCTGTGGGCTACACTAGTTCATTTAGCAGACAAGATTTGCTTAGAATTCCATTGCATTATTTTATAGTATGAAGAATACAATTGAACAAAGCTGAATAAAAAAATACATATTTTCTCAAAACGATTTGAGGGAGTGCACACATGCAGCTATTCTTTGTTGAGCGGTTTACAAAGAAATAGGTACTCCTACATGCTTAATTTATAGTTATTAATGTAACTTTAGTTATTCTACAAACGTCGGGCTATATGTTTAGAATTTTAATACATTGTAAGGCTACATGGTGAGACTAATGATGATTTGAAAAAAGCTGCTTGATTTCTGCTTAGTTTTTTTTGCGCAGGCCGTACACACTCCAATCGTCTGTCATTCACAAATTGACCAGCACTTGATAATTACTTGAACTTCACAGCCGCATCCCCTTTATGGCAATAATGCACCCTAAAAAAATCCATGCCTTTTGAGGCCCGGAGTGCTGCGTTGTGCCCTTCTCCCTGAATGTGCTGCGCAATCCGAAGCTTCTCTCACTCAACCTATTCTATTCTGTGTGAGAAATAAATATTCCAAACAGTCTGGGAAAGTTGTGGGATGCGATAGATCCCAAATTACTACAACCATCAGCATCAAAAAAACATTTTTATGCAATGTGGCTGACGCAACAGAACATGTAGCTTAAAATGTTGATTAACTATGAGGTTATTTCTTCACATAAGCACAGAAATGCGCACATGGTAGTAGGTTATAAGCACGAATGTTCCATTAGCAGAAAACATCATTATCAGTGACCGCAAATGCAATTATGCATGTAATGCTTTTATTATAAAAGGTACATTTTTAATAGTGAAAATTATCTTCCCCAAACTTGAAACTCACGTGCTGCTTATACATGCCAGTTAGATGCCAGTTAGTCTACACCCCTTGTAAAGCGGATTAATGTGCTTTAATTTAAGAAGTTACACAAACCTTATTAAAACATATATGCTCGACTATATATGGATAACTTATTTGTATTGCTTTTAATCCTTTTTAAATGAATTTATCTTATTAACACTTTGTTCTAGCTAGCTATTTGTGTAGGTAGCTATCAAGTAAACCCAAACCCTCCGAACAAAACGGAGCTATTTCTCTTACACAAATAATATTTTTTGAAAAAAATGAACATTTGCTATCTAACTGAGTCTCGTCATTGAAAACATTTGAAGTTTTTCAAAGGTAAATTATTTTATTTGAATGCTTTTCTTGTTTTTGTGAAAATGTTGCCTGCTGAATGCTAGGCTTAATGCTATGCTAGGCTATCAATACTCTTACACAAATGCTTGTGTAGATTTGGTTAAAGCATATTTAGAAAATCTGAGATGACAGTGTTGTTAACAAAAGGCTAAGCTTGTGTTTCAATATATTTATTTCATTTCATTTGCGATTTTCATGAATAGGAAACGTTGCGTTATGGTAATGAGCTTGAGGCTATGATTACGCTCTCGGATACGGGATTGCTCGACGCTAGAGGTTAAATACCGAATTGAGGACGATTTTCCCGGGGATTTGTTTTCATGCCAGCAAGGTAGGCTATACTCCTGTTGTAAATATAATCAATGTGCTTAATATGGTAGGCCTAGCCTATAGAAACCCGATGGAATCCTCTTTCTATTAGCGGCAATTGGATAGCCTATAGAAATGTTGCGCAGCCTCCCGGGTGGCGCAGTGGTTAAGGGCACTGTACTGCAGCGGCAGCTGTGCCATCAGAGTCCCTGGGTTCGCGCCCAGGCTCTGTCGTAACCGGCCGCGACCGGGAGGTCCGTGGGGCGACGCACAATTGGCCTAGAGTCGTCCAGGATAGGGAGGGATTGGTCGGTAAGGATCTCCTTGTCTCATCGCGCACCAGCGACTCCTGTGGCGGGCCGGGCGCAGTGCACGCTAGCCAAGGATGCCAGGTGCACGGTGTAGCCTCCGACACATTGGTGCGGCTGGCTTCCGGGTTGGATGCGCGCTGTGTTAAGAAGCAGTACGGCTGGTTGGGTATCGGAGGACGCATGACATTCAGCCTTCGTCTCTCCCGAGCCCGTACGGGAGTTGTAGCAATGAGACAAGATAGTAGCTACTACAACAATTGGATACCACGAAATTGGGGAGAAAAAGGGGTAAAATAAAAAAATTTAAAATAAAAAATAAAAATAAATATATATATATGTTGCGCAACATGAGCTCTCATGAAGTGTTTGTTTGATTAGATTTTCTATTACATTTGCATTGGTGTCAGAGTGATTAGAGGGACAATAGAGTGCTGAGTACCAGGCAGTTAGCAAGTTTGGTAGACTACTATGGCCATCAGCAGCATCAGAGATTGGAGACGCCTAATTACCGTGACTAAATGGTCATGTGGAATTTGACTGCCTCCATGACTTGTGATGGCCGGTGTGAGGACGACGAGCACACAGATGAGCTTCCCTGAGAAGTGGCCTTAGAGTGGCCTTTTGTCCCCAGCACAAGTGTAATGATGATTCTGTTTAATCAGCTTCTTGATATGCCACACTTGTCATATGGATGGATTATCTTGGCAAAAGATAAAAGCTCACCAACAGGGACGTAAACACATTTGTGCTTAACATTTTAGAGAAATAATATTTTTGTGCTGGAATCTTTAATTCAGCTCATGAAACCAACACATGAAAAATTATGTAACCTCAGATCCTCAAAAGGTTATATAGCTGCACCATCGAGAGGATCCTGACTGGTTGCGTCACTGCCTGGTATGGCAACAGCCTCCGACCGCAAGGCACTACAGAAGGTAGTGCGTAGAGCCCAGTACATCACTGGGGCCAAGCTTCCTGCCATCCAGGACCTCTGTACCAGGCGATGTCAGAGGAAGGCCCTAACAATTGTCAAATACTCCAGCCACCCTAGCCATAGACTGTTCTCTCTGCTATCGCACGGCAAGTGTACTGGAGCGCCAAGTCTAGGTCCAAAAGGCTTCTTAACAGCTTCTACCCCCAAGCCATAAGATTTCTGAACAGCTAATCAAATGGCTACCCAGACTATACCCCCCCCTTTTACGCTGCTGCTACTCTATGGTTATCATCTATGCATAGTCACTTTAACTCTACCTACATGTACATATTACCTCAATTACCACGACTAACCTGTGCCCCCGCACACTGTACCGGTACCCCCTGTATATAGCCTCGCTACTCTTACTTCATTGCTGCTCTTAAAACTATTTTTATTTTTAATTTTTTTACTTAACTTGAATGAGGGATCCTGTTTTCTGCATCATTACATCTGGATGATTTTCTTTTTAGGCCCACTGGTCCTCCCAAATTAATAGCCGCACAGCAAAATATTTAGGAGCATATGCGGCCAAAATGGTCGCACTTTAGAGCCCTGAACACACCATCACAATAACACTGCAACACCAGCAGAGATCTAATCTGCGCGGGGGTGGGAGGTCAGAACATAGTAGATTAATTACTATTCCTATGGGTCAGCAGGACTCTATAATATGGGATCTCTCCCCCTCTGGATACGTGACATCATGAGTGGATCTAGGAAGCTGGAGAATAATCACTATAAATGGTGGGAACTGCAAGTGCCCTAGGTGAAGAACTTAATGGAGAACAGAATTATGTCTGAGCACAGTATCAGAACAATGTCAGTACATAGTGTTCTCACTGATGTACTCTACTACGTAGTATCCAAAGCTGTAGTCCATAGATGTCCTTGTTTACTCAGTGGGCCCTCTAACCTCTAGGCTAACTCTGCCTGGCTGGCTGTGTGGAACACTGTGTCATGTAGATGAGTACTCACCCATACTGTTGGTGGAGCTGCACCACATCAGCAGGCAGCCAGTACAAAGAACATTCAGCATCCCGAACACCAGGATTCTCCATGACTAAAACACAAACAGAACATTAACCAGAGCTTTCTAAACCAATGAATTCATTTAGATCTATAGGATTGCTTGGAGTGGTGCATTAATAGCTAATGCAGGTGGATGATTTGTTATGGCATTGCCTAACCTATCTGTTAGTTAGGCTAATCTAATAATATTGTATTGTTAATTTGCCAATTCAGGGAATGCTTTGTTGCAGACAAACCACGTACAAAATGGAAAGCAAAAATGTGAGGACGGTACAAACTCAAGGCTATCCACCACGTCTTTGTCTGTCACTTTGTGTTGGAGTCAGTGGCTGTCCTTGGAGTGCTGTGAAATCTACAATTACTGCAGTGCACCGTGTTATGACAGGACTAGGGCGTCTTGTGACAGCTGGAGCCAGGGATAGAGATGGGAGCTGAAGTGTGTGTGTGTGTGTGTGTGTGTGGGCCTGTTGCAGCTTCAGGGCCCTGTAGATCGCTTTGCCTGTGTCAGTGTGCAAACAGAGCAACAGCATGCTGCCCAACACATACAATC
This sequence comes from Oncorhynchus clarkii lewisi, assembly GCF_045791955.1. Taxonomy (NCBI): domain Eukaryota; kingdom Metazoa; phylum Chordata; class Actinopteri; order Salmoniformes; family Salmonidae; genus Oncorhynchus; species Oncorhynchus clarkii. The sequence continues at coordinate 20,612,217 of NC_092169.1, forward strand.
CCCCCCCCCCCCCCCCCCCACACACACACACACACACACACACACACACTTTCTGGGAAAGCAGGAAACAACGAGATGTCACTGCCACCCTCTGGGTGAAGGAGATATTGCAAGTAAACATGTTGGCAAATCTTTTTCCTGAGGGTTGTTCTTTAGACATCACATATCTAGGTTAGATCTTACATTGGAGTGACACTCGCAAACACCTTCAGGAACATCAGCCTCCCTGAGTAACAGAACACTGTCGCTGATATATCATCTGTAGATAATATGCCTACGTCATGTACTTCATCATCAGCTTTAATCCAGACAAATGTAAGGCTACTCAGCAGCACAGAAGGAGAGAAGAGTTTTACTGCCAGGTCAACAGCAGCATCAGTCTGGAAGACTCCCACTGCCTAGTGCATGGATGGAGCAGACACCCAGTGTCAAGCCACAGTAAGCCTAACCTAAATAATCACACATCATCACACCGTTATGAAGAAAGACACCACTCTACACTTTCTCCGCCAAAGGAACGTTCTTTTTGGGAAACTTAGTCTCTTCTCCATGCATGTGAAGTGAACTCTGTTGACTCTACCCTGATCAGTTTCTCTGGTTCTATAGAATCTAACCCAGTCTCTTCCATACGGCTTCTAGGGAGAGCAGTCTCCACAAATCAAATAAAGTTTTATTTTTCACATACGCCGAACAGGTGTAGGTAAACCTTAGTGAAATGCTTACTTACAAGCCCTTAACCAACAATGCAGTTTCAAGAAAAAAAATAGGTGTTATGAAAGTATTAACTAAATAAACTGAAGTAAACACGTGAATAATTAAAAATAAAACAATTTAAGAAAATAGAAAAATAACAAATAATTAAAGAGCAATAATAAAATAACAGTAGCAAAGCTATATACGGGGGGTACCGGTACAGAGTCAATGTGCAGGGACAGGTTAGTCAAGGTAATATGTATATGTAGGTAGAGGTAAAGTGACTATGCATAGATAATAAACAGAGAGTAGCAGCAGTGTAAAAACGCAAATAGTCCGGCTAGCCATTTGGTTAGATGTTCAGGAGTCTTATGGCTTGGGGGTAGAAGCTGTTAAGAAGCCTTTTGGACCTAGACTTGGTACTCTGGTACCGCTTTCCATGCCGTAGCAGAGAGAAGTCAGTCTATGACTAGGGTGGCTGGAGTCTTTGACAATTTTTAGGGCCTTCCTCTGACACGGCCTGTTATAGAGCTCCTGGATGGCAGGAAGCTTGGCCTCAGTGATGTACTGGGCCGTACGCACTACCCTCTGTAGTGCCTTGCGGTCTGAGGCCGAGCAGTTGCCATACAAGGCGGTGCTGCAACCAGTCAGGATTAGAAGTCGACCGATTATGATTTTTCAACACCAATACAGATACCGATTATTGGAGGACCAAAGAAGCCGATACCGATTAATCGGCAGATTTTTATTAATTTATTTGTAATAATGACAATTACAACAATACTGAATGAACACTTATTTTAACTTAATATAATACATCAATAAAATCTATTTAGCCTCAAATAAATAATGAAACATGTTCAATTTGGTTTAAATAATGCAAAAACAAAGTGTTGGAGAAGAAAGTAAAAGTGCAATATGTGCCATGTAAGAAAGCTAACGTTTAAGTTCCTTGCTCAGAACATGAGAACATATGAAAGCTGGTGGTTCCTTTTAACATGAGTCTTCAATATTCCCAGGTAAGAAGTATTAGGTTGTAGTTATTATAGGAATTATAGGACTATTTCTCTCTATACCATTTGTATTTCATTAACCTTTGACTATTGGATGTTCTTATAAGCACTTTAGTACTGCCAGTGTAACAGTATAGCTTCCGTCCCTCTCCTCGCCCCTACCTGGGCTCGAACCAGGAAAACATCGACAACAGCCACCCTCGAAGCAGCGTTACCCATGCAGAGCAAGGGGAACAACTACTCCAAGTCTCAGAGCGAGTGATGTTTGAAACGCTATTAGTGCGCACCCCGCTAACTAGCTAGCCATTTCACTTCGGTTACACCAGCCTAATCTCGGGAGTTGATAGGCTTGAAGTCATAAACAGCGCAACGCACAACGACGAGCTGCTGGCAAAACGCACGAAAGTGCTGTTTGAATGAATGCTTACGAGCCTGCTGCTGCCTACCATCGCTCAGTCAGATATTTGTATGCTTGTATGCTCAGTCAGATTATATGCAACGCAGGACACGCTAGATAAACTAGTAATATCATCAACCATGTGTAGTTAACTAGTGATTATGATTGATTGATTGTTTTTTTTATAAGATAAGTTTAATGCTAGCTAGCAATTTACCTTGGCTTACTGCATTCGCGTAACAGGCAGTCTCCTCGCGGAGTGCAACGAGAGGCAGGTGGTTAGAGCGTTGGACTAGTTAACTTAGTTTGCAAGATTGAATCCCCCGAGCTGACAAGGTACAAATCTGTCGTTCTGCCCCTGAACGAGGCAGTTAACCCACCGTTCCTAGGCAGTCATTGAAAATACGAATGTGTTCTTAACTGACTTGCCTAGTTAAATAAAGATTAAATAAAAGTGTAAAAAATAAATAACCCTAAAGGTATCCAATAATAATATAGGCAAAATCGGTGTCCAAAAATACCGATTTCCGGTTGTTATGAAAACTTGAAATCGGCCCTAATTAATTGGCCATTCCGATTAATCGGCCGACCTCTAGTCAGGATGCTCTCGATGGTGCAGCTATAGAACTTCTTGAGGATCTGAGGACACATGCCAAATCTTTTCAGTCTCCTGAGAGAGAATAGCCATTGTCGTACCCTCTTCTCAACTGTCTTGGTGTGTTTGGACCATGACAGATGGTTGGTGATGTGGACACCAAGGAACTTGAGGCTCTTAACCTGCTCCACTACAGCCACACCGATGAGAATGGGGGCGTGCTCGGCCCTCCTTTTCCTGTGTTCCACAATCATCTACTTTGTCTTGACCACACTGCCAGGTCACTGACCTCCTCCCTATAGGCTGTCTCATCGTTGTCGGTGATCACTGTTGTGTTGTTGGCAGACTTAATGATGGTGTTGGAGTCGGGCTTGCCATGCAGTCATGAGTAAACAGGGAGTACAGGAGGGGACTGAGTACGCAGAGGGCCACCCGCGTTGAGGATCAGCATGGTAGATTTGTTGTTCCCTACCCTTACCACTTGGGGCGACCCGTCAGGAAGTCCATGATCCAGTTGCAGAGAGAGGTGGTTAAGTCCCAGGGTCCTTAGCTAAGCGATGAGCTTTGTGGGCACTACGGTGTTGAACGCTGAGCTGTAGTCAACGAATAGCATTCTCACGTAGGTGTTCCTTTTGTCCAGGTGGGAAAGGGCAGTGTGGAGTGCAATAGAGATTGCGTCATCTGTGGATCTGTTGGGGCGCTATACAAATTGGAGTGGGTCTAGGGTTTCTGGGATAATGGTGTTGATGTGAGCCATGACCAGCCTTTCAAAGCACTTCATGACTCCAGACGTGAGTGATACGGGTTGGTAGTCATTAAGGCAGGTTACCTTAGTGTTCTTGGGCACAGGGACTATGCTGATCTGCTTGAAACATGTTGGTATTACAGACTCGGTCAGGGACAGGTTGAAAATCTCAGTGAAACCATGCCTGCCCAGGACCTCCACATCTGGCTTCTTTACCTGTGGGATCATCGGAGACCAGCCACCCGTACAGCTGATGAAACTGAGGAGCATTTCTGTATGTAATAAAGCCCTTTTGTTGGAAAAAACGCATTCGGATAGGCTGGCCCTGGCTCCCCATCAGGTGGGTCTATGCCCTGCCAGGCCCACCCATGTAACTCAGTAAAATCGTTGAGATTGTTGCATGTTGTGTTTATATTTTTGTTCAGTATAGCATAACAAAAATAAAAAAAATCATGATCAGGAAGAAAATGGTGCATGTTGATAACCAGCTAACGTTAGCTAGCTAGCTAACACCACAGATGAAAGGTTTAGTTATCATCAACTTTGCTAACATTTCACATAGCTATCTACTTAGCTAGCTAGCTTGCTTATTGCATGCATGTCTGGGCAAGTCGATAAGTCGCCTTATTATTAGTGAATAAACTAAACTAATATTTGCAACATGTTCAATTTTGGTCAATGTGTCAATTCATCAGTTTCTAAATACTGAGCTAGCCTGCTTCTGATTTTCCCAGCTACACATTCCTAGGCACTACTACCGATGCAATGTTTTTTTAAGACATTACATTTACTGATTCATACATTGCTACAAGCAGTAGGTGTCATTTTTAGAGTTAGCGATCTAGCTATCTAGAGTTGGCCATCTATTTTGAGTTTCCACTTCCTCAGGTGGTTAATTGAATTAGGCCTATATGTAATATTAGTGCACATAAAGATTAAGGCAAATTCATCTCTATTCTGCAGCATAATTTTAACCGTAAATTATAGCAAGAATAGTCTAATTGTCAACCTAAAATTCATGACAATCACTGGATTAGGATGAATATTAAAATATGTTGAATCATGCATTCCTGCCTGGACCTGTTAGAGGTAACAACGAATTTAATGAATACCATCTCAGTAGTCTATTATCACACTTCTTAATAAAGCATTGTGAATGACTTAATGATTGACTACTCACTTTTCTATTGTGTGACGCTGCAAAATATTTTTGGGGTGGTGTAACCAAATAATGGGCTGCTGCCCCCAACTAAAAACGTTTGAACGATTAACATGGTGTTAGGGTGCTTGCCTATGAAATGAGGTGTCTAAACAGCTTACCAGAATAATGCAATAATAAAGTAAGTGTCATTATACAGGGATGAGGAATTCCAAAACAAAGAGCACTGTGGGACAGTTGTCTCTGTGGCATGTTAATGTACACGCATGCACACACCCCTTACTAATTCCTTACCCGTCTGTCTGAAGTCACCAAGCGGAATTCTTGAGAGAGTTTCCCAAAGAAGGATCTGTGCGTCTTCCGGAATGGGTGTATAGTGCCCTGTGGGTACCACACAAACACACAGTCACATGGTAGGATGTGAGATTAAGGACTCAGAGAGAAGCACCACCATCTAGTGTTTATGCTTTGTATTTAGCTACAGTAGGCTGCCTGTAAAACAAAATTCTGCTTTAGACCAGTGGTGTCAAACACATGGCATTTGGGTGGAGGGGGACGGGACATACTCAATATACTTTATGACTGAAATCAAATAAAAAATAAATTGTGTGGAAATGTTCTTGACAGAGTACAGCTCACTAATAAATCACCTAAATGAATACTATAAAGTCAGGGAGCATCGGAAATGGCAAAAACAATGGATGGAGGAATTTTTTCTCTCACATTTTTTTCAGTAACGCCCTCCGGACCTCATTAAAGAACAAATGTGGCTAAAAGGAAAACTTACCAGCAAATACGTGTCAGTTTCTTGCTTTTTTCTGTGGATTGGGATATCTGCAAAGAAAGTATTTGGTTATGAAAAATGAAAAACAACAGATGACTGATGTGGACTGTACACAAAGTGAAGTTTAATCCAACTTTATTTTCAAGATACCAGGACGACGCATGTCTGACTATGCATGTTTTTCAAAATGTCACCAATAACCTGGTTGGTCTGGTTTAAACTGGCCATACATTAGACCATTTTTAACTGCGATTTTGCCATGATTTGTATTTATTTATTTCACCTTTATTTAACCAGGTAGGCAAGTTGAGAACAAGTTCTCATTTACAACTGCGACCTGGCCAAGATAAAGCAAAACAGTGCAACACAAACAACAGAGTTACACATGGAATAAACAAACATACAGTCAATAATACAATAGAAAAAGTCTCTATACAGTGTGTGAAAATGAGGTAGGATAACAGAGGTAAGGCAATAAATAGGCCATAGTGGTGAAATAATTACAATTAAACACTGGAGTGATAGATGTGCAGAAGATGAGTGTACAAGTAGAGATACTGGAGTGCAAAGGAGCAAAATAAATAAAATAGATAACAGTATGGGGATGAGGTAGTTGGATAGGCTAATTACAGATGGGCTATGTACAGGTACAGTGACCTTTGAGCTGCTCTGACAGCTGGTGCTTAAAGTTAGTAAGGGAGATATGAGTCTCCAGCTTCAGTGATTTTTGCAGTTTGTTCGGGCCATTGGCAGCAGAGAACTGGAAAGACAGGCGGCCAAAGGAGGAATTGGCTTTGGAGGTGACCAGTGAAATATACCTGTGGAGCGTGTGCTACGGGTGGGTGTTGCTATGGTGACCAGTGAGCTGAGATAAGGCGGGGCTTTACCTAGCAAAGGCTTATAGATGACCTCGAGCCACTGGGTTTGGCGACGAATATGAAGTGAGGACCAGCCAACGAGAGCATACAGGTCGCAATGGTGGGTAGTATATGGGGAATTGGTGACAAAACAGATGGCACTGTGATAGACTGCATCCAATTTGCTGAGTAGAGTATTTTTTAAATGACATCGCCGAAGTCAAGGATCGGTAGGATAGTCCGTTTACGAGGGTGTTTGGCAGCATGAGTGAAGGATGCTTTGTTGTGAAATAGGAAGCTGATTCTAGATTTAATTTTGGATTGGAGATGCTTAATGTGAGTCTGGAACGAGAGGTTACAGTCTAACCAGACACCTAGGTATTTGTAGTTGTCCACATATTCTAAGTCAGAACAGTCCAGAGTAGTGATGCTGGGTGGGCAGGTGTAGGCAGCGATCGGTTGAAGAGCATGCATTTAGTTTTACTTGCATTTAAGAGCAGTTGGATGCCACGGCAGGAGTGTTGTATGGCATTGAAGCTCATCTGGAGATTAGTTACCACAGTGTCCAAAGAAGGGCCAGAAGTATACAGAATGGTGTCATCTGCATAGAGGTGGATCAGAGAGTCACCAGCAGCAAGAGCGACATCATTGATGTATACAGAGAAAAGAGTCGGCCCGAAAATTGAACTCTGTGGCACCCCCATAGAGACTGCCAGAGGTCCAGACAACAGGCCCTCCGATTTGACACACTGAACTCTATCAGAGAAGTAGTTGGTGAACCAGGCGAGGCAATCATTTGAGAAACCAAGGCTGTTGAGTCTGCCGATAATAATGTGGTGATTGACAGAGTCGAAAGCCTTGGCCAGGTCGATGAATACAGCTGCACAGTATTGTCTCTTATCGATGGCAGTTATGATATCGTTTAGGACCTTGAGCGTGGCTGAGGTGCACCCATGACCAGCTCAGAAACCAGATTGCATAGGGGAGAAGGTACGTTGGGATTTGAAATGGTCGATGATCTGTTTGTTAACTTGGATTTCGAAGACCTTAGAAAGGTAGGGTAGGATAGATATAGGTCTGTAGCAGTTTGGGTCGAGAGTAGAGGTCGACCGATTATGATTTTTCATAATATAGGCACTTTAGTATTGCCAATGTAACAGTATAGCTTCTGTCCCTCTCCTCGCTCCTACCTGGGCTCGAACCAGGAACACAACGACAACAGCCACCCTCGAAGCAGCGTTACCCATGCAGAGCAAGGGGAACAACCACTCCAAGTCTCAGAGCGAGTGATATTTGAAATGCTATTAGCACACACCCCGCTAACTAGCTAGCCATTTCACATTGGTTACACGAGCCTAATCTCGGGAGTTGATAGGCTTGAAGTCATAAACAGCTTCTGGCAAACGCACGAAAGTGCTGTTTGAATTAATACTTACAAGCCTGCTGGTGCCTACCATCGCTCAGTCAGACTGCTCTATCAAATCGTACTTAGTTATAACATGATAACACACAGAAATACGAGCCTTAGGTCATTAATATGGTCCAATCCGGAAACTATCATCTCGAAAACAAGACGTTTATTCTTTCAGTGAATTCCGTAATTTATCTAAAGGGTGGCATCCATAAGTCTAAATATTCCTGTTACATTGCACAACTTTCAATGTTATGTCATAATTATGTAAAATTCTGGCAAATTAGGCCGGCCCAAACTGTTGCAAACACACGGACTCTGCGTGCAATGAACGCAAGAGAAGTGACACAATTTCACCTGGTTAATATTGCCTGCTAACCTGTATTTCTTTTAGCTAAATATGCAGGTTTAAAAATATATACTTCTGTGTATTGATTTTAAGAAAGGCATTGATGTTTATGGTTAGGTACACATTGGAGCAACAATACGCACCGCATCGATTATATGCAACGCAGGACACGCTAGATAAACTAGTAATACCATCAACCATGTGGAGTTAACTAGTGATTATGATTGATTGATTGTTTGTTTTTTATAAAATAAGTTTAATGCTAGCTAAGCAACTTACCTTGGCTTACTGCATTTGTGTAACAGGTAGTCTCCTTGTGGAGTGCAATGTAATCAGGTGGTTAGAGCGTTGGACTAGTTAACTAAGGTTGCAAGATTTAATCCCGAGCTGACAAGGTAAAAATCTGTCGTTCTGCCCCTGAAATACAGATTTCCGATTGTATGAAAACTTGAAATCGGCCATTCCGATTAATCGGAGTGTCTCCCCCTTTGAAGAGGGGGATGACCGTGGCAGCTTTCCATTCTTTGGGGATCTCAGACGATACAAAAGAAAGGTTGAACCGGCTAGTAATAGGGGTTGCAACAATTTCGGCTGATCATTTAAAAAAGTTTGTGTCCAGATTATCTAGCCCGGCTGATTTGTAGGGGTCCAGATTTTGCAGCTCTTTCAGAACATGGGGGTGGTATGGTCAAGTTGCTGTGGGGGGTGCAGGGCTGTTGACCAGGATAGGGGTAGCCAGGTGGAAAGCATGGCCAGCTGTAGAAAAATGCTTCTTGAAATTATCAATTATCGGGGATTTATCGGTGACGTTTCCTAGCCTCAGTGCAGTGGGCAGCTGGGAGGAGGTGCTCTTATTCTCCATGGACTTTACAGTGTCCCAGAACTTTTTGGAGTTTGTGCTACAGGATGCAAATTTCTGTTTGAAAATGCTAGCCTTTGCTTTCCTAACGGACTGTGTATAGAGTGAGGCTAAAAAGTATTTAGTCAGCCACCAATTGTGCAAGTTCTCCCACTTAAAAAGACGAGAGAGGCCTATAATTTTCATCCGAGGTACACTTCAACTATGACAGGCAAAATGAGAAAAAAAATCCAGAAAATCACATTGGATTTTTTTATGAATTTATTTGCAAATTATGGTGGAAAATAAGTATTTGGTCACCTACAAACAAGCAAGATTTCTGGCTCTCACAGACCTGTAACTTCTTCTTTAAGAGGCTCCTCTGTCCTCCACTCGTTACCTGTATTAATGGCACCTGTTTGAACTTATCAGTATAAAAGACACCTGTCCACAACATCAAACAGTCACACTCCAAACTCCACTATGGCCAAGACCAAAGAGCTGTCAAAGGACACCAGAAACAAAATTGTAGACATGCACCAGGCTGGGAAGACTGAATCTGCAATAGGTAAGCAGCTTGGTTTGAAGAAATCAACTGTGGGAGCAATTATTAGGAAATGGAAGACATACAAGACCATTGATAATCTCTCTCGATCTGGGGCTCCACGCAAGATCTCACCCCGTGGGGTCAAAATGATCACAAGAACAGTGAGCAAAAATCCCAGAACCACACAGGGGGACCTAGTGAATGACCTGCAGAGAGCTGGGACCAAAGTAACAAAGCCTACCATCAGTAACACACTACGCCGCCAGGGACTCAAATCCTGCAGTGCCAGACGTGTCCCCCTGCTTAAGTCAGTACATGTCCAGGCCCGTCTGAAGATTGCTAGAGAGCATTTGGATGATCCAGAAGAAGATTGGGAGAATGTCATATGGTCAGATGAAACCAAAATATAACTTTTTGGTAAAAACTCAACTCGTCGCGTTTGGAGGACAAAGAATGCTGAGTTGCATCCAAAGAACACCATCATGCTTTGGGGCTGTTTTTCTGCAAAGGGACCAGGACGACTGATCCGAGTAAAGGAAAGAATGAATGGGGAGATGTATCGTGAGATTTTGAGTGAAAACCTCCTATCAGCAAGGGCATTTAAGATGAAACGTGGCTGGGTCTTTCAGCATGACAATGATCCCAAACACACCACCCGGGCAATGAAGGAGTGGCTTTGTAAGAAGCATTTCAAGGTCCTGGAGTGGCCTAGCCAGTCTCCAGATCTCAACCCCATAGAAAATCTTTGGAGGGAGTTGAAAGTCCGTGTTGCCCAGCAACAGCCCCAAAACGTCACTGCTCTAGAGGAGATCTGCATGGAGGAATGGGCCAAAATACCAGCAACAGTGTGTGAAAACCTTGTGAAGACTTATAGAAAACATTTGACCTCTGTCATTGCCAACAAAGGGTATATAACAACGTATTGAGATAAACTTTTGTTATTGACCAAAAACATATTTTCCACCGTACGCAAGACTTGAAAAGTAGCGTTAGTTTCCTCTCGTCCTCTATTGAAAACAGATAGACCCATCTTCAATTTGATCGATTATTAACGTTTAAAAATACCTAAAGTTGTATTACAAAAGTAGTTTGAAATGTTTTAGCAAAGTTTACAGGCAACTTTTGATATATTTTGTAGTGACGTTGCGCAATTTGGAAGCTGTTTTTTTCTGGATCAAACGCGCCAAATAAATTAACATTTTGGATATATATGGACGGAATTAAATCGAACAAAAGGACCAATTGTGATGTTTATGGGACATATTGGAGTGCCAACAAAAGAAGCTCGTCAAAAGGTAAGGCGTGTTTTATATTTTATTTCTACGTTTTGTGTAGCGCCTGCAGGGTTGAAATATGCTACTCTTTGTTTACTGTTGTGCTATCATCAGATAATAGCTTTTTATGCTTTCGCCGAAAAGCCTTTTTAATATCTTACATGCTAAAGGAGCAGGTTTCTGGGTGCGATATAATAGATTCAAGGCATAATGTACAGACAAAGGTATGGTAGGATGTGAATACAGTGGAGGTAAACCTATGCACTGAGTGACGATGAGAGAGATATTGTCTCTCGAAACAATTTAAACCAGGTGAGGTCACTGCATGTGTGGGAGTTGGAATTAAAGGGTTAACTAAGGTGTATTGAGCAAGGCTAGAGGCTCTACAGTGAAATAAGGCAATAATCACTAACCAAAACAGCAATGGACAAGGCATATTGACATTAGGGAGAGGCATGCGTAGCCGAGTAATCATAGGGGTCCAGTGAGTGGCTCGGGCCAGAGACACGGTGATTCAGGCAGCTAGCGTGCCGTGGATAGCAAGCTAGCAGAAGGGCCTTAGAGGGACGTTACGATGGAGTAAAGTCTGTTGTAGCCCCCTCGTGCTGTTATGTCTGCAGACCAGTTGTCGTGGATCAGCAGGGCTTCGTGTGGTAAAAGTTATCCAGGTCAATTGGCAGAATAGGTATAGTGGCCAAAGAATTTGTATGATGGGCCACTTAAGCGAACAGTCCAATATGCTCTAGACAGCTAGCGGGCCACGGCTAGCAAGCTAGCAGATGGGCATTCAGGGGACATCGCAACGGAGGAGCCAGTTTGGGATCCACAACAAATTCCGGGGACTGCAGGTACATCCTAACATCGTAGGCTACAACCAAGACGTCGTAGGTCGCATAATGTGAGCGAGTGAAAGACGTGCAATTATGGGATTGCGCTCTGCTGATCAGAATCTTAGGTCCCGATTACTTCTCTGGCATGCCAGAAATTTCCGGTCGTATCTTGTGCAGCGAGGGGGTGCTACGATGCGACAATGGAAGATGAAGCTGCAGTAGATAGCTGCAGTATTACGGGCTCCTGACCAATTCTTCTATTTTGTATGTTTTTTTAAAAGTTGATTGTCATTTTTACATCATATTTCCGCCATAATTTCATATGACCAGCTTCTGGACATCACAACAGTGATCACTAACTTCAATTTGGTTGAAGGTTTCTACTTCAATGAGTCGGCATCTCTGGAAGTGCTCCTTCTGGACCAGGGCCTAATCCCCGGTACTTGAAAGAGGAAGACATAGCACAAGAGAGGCAAACGAGCGGGCTGCCTGACGAGACTACATCAGCAACTAAATAAACCGCTTATACCTTCCTTTCTATTGGCGAACATACAACCACTAGAGAACTGGACGAGTTCCGTTCAACGGGACCTGAAGACTTGTAATATCCTATGTTTCTCGGAGTCATGGTTGAACAAGAACATGGATAACACACATCTAGATGGTTTTACTATAGATCGTCTCGACCGAACAGCAGCTTCGGGTAAGGTTAAGGGGGAGGTGTGTGTCTGCTGGGGCGTGATCTCTAAATTTAAGGAAGTCTTGGGGTTTTGCTCATCTGAGATAGAATCCCTCATGATAAGCTGCAGACAATACTATTTACCAAGCGAGTTTATCTATATTTTTAACTGTCTATGTGATGAGACAAAAGAGGTAGTGAAATAGGGTCAATGCAAATATTACTGGTAGCTATTTGGTTAACTATTTAATTAAGTAACTATTTATCAGTTTTATGGATTGGGGGTTGAAGCTGTTCCGGATCCTGTTGGTTCCAGACTTGGTGCATCTGTACCGTTTTCCATGCGATAGCATAGAGAACAGTCTATGACTTGGGTGGTTAGAGTCTTTGACAATTTTTTGGGCCTTTCTCTGACACTGCCTGGTATAGTTCATTGATGGCAGGGAGCTTGGCCCCAGTGACGTACTGGGCCATATGCACTACCCTCTGTAGCATCTTTTGGTCGGATGCCAAGCAGTTGCCATATACTCAGCGGTGATGCAGCCAGTCAAGATGCTCTCAATGGTGCAGCTGTATAACCTTTTGAGGATCTAAGGGCCCATGCGACATTTTTTTCAGCATCTTGACTGTCCAAGAATGAACCAGACTTGTGGAGGTCTACAAGTTTTTTTCTGATGTCTTGGCTGATGTCTTTTGATTTTCCCATGATGTCAAGCAAAGAGGCACTAAGTTTGAAGGTAAGCCTTGAAATACATCCACAGGTACACCTCCAATTGACTCAAATGATGTCAATTAGCCTATCAGATGCTTCTAAAGCCATGACATAATTTTCTGAAATTTTCCAAACTGTTTAAAGGCACAGTTAACTTAGTGTACATAAACGTCTGACCCACTGAAATTGTGATATAGGGAATTATAAGTTAAATAATCTGTCTACAAACAATTGTTGGACAAATTACTTGTGCCATGCACAAAATAGATGTCCTAACCGACTTGCCAAAACTATAGTTTGTTTACAATAAACGTTTGGAGTGGTTGAAAATCTAGTTTTAATGACTCGTATGTAACTTCCGACTTCAACTGTATAGCTGCTTCGGTCAGAGGCGGAAAAGGAAGCGAGACATCGCACTCCCGCATTTGTTCTGGTTGAAATACAGCCAATGAACTAAGCAGACCAGAGATACTGTATATAACAATGAGAGTTGTCCCAACGGCGGGAATAAGCAAAATCGCTGTATTCCTATGACAGGAGTGGACCCTCTCTGACAAAACGCAGATTCTAATGAAATTGTGCCTATGTGAGAGCAAACCGGTTAAGCAGACCAGAACTTACCCTTTTTTTCCTATGGTAAACGTCCTGAGTTGGACATCTTAATTTTATCCACCATCTTTGCTTTGGTTTCCTGGCCTTGCTAAACTTTTTAACGTTGAGATATATATATATATATTTTTTTATGATTGTACTTTTTATTATTAAGAACAAATCAATACAAAAAGTACATGGGGGAACACAAGTATATATAAAGAATATACAAAGGACAACGTTACATAGCGTTCGTTAGATGATAGAGCATTGCTAACGTTAGTTAGCTTTGCCACGGAATTCAGGTAAACTCTAAAGCAAATATTGTCTTAGCTAGTGTATTGTTATTCATTGCCAAAGTGAAGATTTAGCTAGTTCGCTTACTAGCGACACACAGTTGTGGAAAGAGGCTTCACAGCTGTATATGGTGCTAGCTAAACGTGGCTAGACAGCTAGCTAGTTACTCCAACTAAATTGCATTGCACTGGCTAGCTAGCATAACACAACTAGCTAGCTAGCTACCGGTAACGTTAGCAGCTACCTGAGTCGTTGATGTTGACAACGTCCACCGCCACCATGTCAGGTTTATCAAGGGGACCAACTTTCCTCTCGGTCACCCCGGACGGCACCACGTCCGGCTTGGAACCGAATTTTCTGGGGTAGAAGTCCCCAACATTGTGATACGATAGTCCTGATGGAGACGTGGACATGCCACCGTCCATCGCCATTTTTTACTCTTCAGCCACAAAATGAATCGATTGAACTGTCAAAAGCCTGCGCAAATGCACAGATCTGTAAATAATATAATCGTGATGTAACCTTAGCTCTTGGCTAAGCCAAAATAAGATTGTTTACAATGCTTAGAAGTCAGTGATTTCAGCGCGTAATACAACGGAAGTCGAGAAAATACATTTTTTGTCGCAATTTTTTTTGCTAATTTTGCTGTTTTAATTAAATCACAGATCTCTGAATGATAAATTGAAATCCCACATTCTATTTGAAATAAAATTGTAGTTATGTTGGTGGTTGATAAGAAAAATATACATACACATTTCCAACATAGTTGCGATCAATGTTGGAAATGTAGCTATTTTTTACCATTCTGTCTTTTTTTTGTTGAGAAAATCGTAATTAAAGTTGCCATTTGAAAATTGTTAGGCCTTTTTATGATCCATGAACTGTACACGACACAGACAATTACCTAGCTAGCAAAATGTAGTTGAAAAGACTGCTATGCCCGACGTCCAATCTACGGTCGGTTTTGGTTGAAAGATGAAAAGACAGAATCTTTCATGTCATTGAAAAGACGACTACAAAGATGTCCGTCTACATTCGGTTTTCGTTGAAAAGACGTTTCAGGTCATTTCAACGTACACATGTAAACAGTATTTTTTTTAAATGGTCTTTGGCTGGCAGGCGATGTATATCAGACTGTATCCCACGGGTTATGACAAAACATTTATTTCCACTGCTCTAATTATGTTGGTAACCAGTTTATAATAGCAATAAGGCACCTCTGGGTGTTGCGTAGTGCCCAAGAACAGCCCTTAGCCGTGGTATATTGGCCATATGCCCAGTGACGTTTTTAGTAGAGGTCTACCGATTATGATTTTTCAACGCCAATACCGATACCGATTATTGGAGGACCAAAAAAAGCAGATACCGATTAATTGGCACATTTTTTTTAAATGTATTTGTAATAATGACAATTACAACAATACTGAACGAACACTTATTTTAACTTAATATAATACACCAATAAAATCAATTTAGCCTCAAATAAATAATGAAACATGTTCAATTTGGTTTAAATAATGCAAAAACAAAGTGTTGGAGAAGAAAGTAAAAGTGCAATATGTGCCATGTAAGAAAGCTAATTCCTTGCTCAGAACATGAGAACATATGAAAGCTGGTGGTTCCTTTTAACATGAGTCTTCAATATTCTCAGGTAAGTTTTAGGTTGTGGTTATTCTAGGAATTATAGGACTATTTCTTTCTATACCATTTGTATTTCATTAACCTTTGACTATTGGATGTTCTTATAGGCACTTTAGTATTGCCAGTGTAACAGTATAGCATCGCTCCTGCCTGGGCTCGAACCAGGAAAACATCGACAACAGCCACCCTCGAAGCAACGTTACCCATGCAGAGCAAGGGGAACAACCACTCCAAGTCTCAGAGCGAGTGACGTTTGAAACGCTATTAGCGCGCAACCCGCTAACTAGCTGGACATTTCACATTGGTTACACGAGCCTGATAGGCTTGAAGTCATTAACAGCTGCTGGCAAACGTACAAAAGTGATGTTTGAATGAATGCTTACGAGCCTGCTGGTGCCTACCATCGCTCAGTCAGACTGCTCTATCAAATCATAGACTTAGTTATAACATGATAACACACAGAAAAACGAGCCTTAGGTCATCAATATGGTTGAATCTGGAAACTATCATCTCGAAAACAAGACGTTTATTCTTTCAGTGAAATATGGAACCGTTCCGTATTTTCTCTAACGGGTGGCATCCATAAGTCTAAATATTCCTGTTACATTGCACAACCTTCAATGTTATGTCATAATTATGTAAAATTCTGGCAAATTAGGTGGCCCAAACTGTTGCATATACACTGACTCTGCGTGCAATGAACGCAAGATAAGTGACACAATTTCACTTGGTTAATATTGCCTGCTAACCTGGATTTATTTTAGCTAAATATGCAGGTTTAAAAATACGTACTTCTGTGTATTGATTTTAAGAAAGGCATTGATATTCATGGTTAGGTACACATTGGAGCAACAATATGCACCGCATCGATTATATGCAACGCAGGACACGCTAGATAAACTAGTAATATCATCAACCATGTGTAGTTAACTAGTGATTATGATTGATTGATTGTTTTTTTAGAAGATTAATTAATTAAGATTAATTAAGTTTAATGCTAGCTAGCAACTTACCTTGGCTTACTGCATTCGCGTAACAGGCAGTCTCCTTGTGGAGTGTAATGTAATCAGGTGGTTCCAGCGTTGGACTAGTTAACTGTAAGGTTGCAGGATTGAATCCCCCGAGCTAACAATGTAAAAATCTGTCATTCTGCCCCTGAACGAGACAGTTAACCCACCGTTCCTCGGCCGTCATTGAAAATAAGAATGTGTTCTTAACTGACTTGCCTAGTTAAATAAAGATTAAATAAAGGTGTAAAAAATACAGATTTCCGATTGTTTCCGATGTATTCGAAATGCTTCAGTCTGGTTTTAGACCCCATCATAGCACTGAGACGGCACTTGTGAAGGTGGTAAATTACATTTTAATGGCATCGGACCGAGGCTCTGCATCTGTCCTCGTGCTCCTAGACCTTAGTGCTGCTTTTGATACCATCGATCACCACATTCTTTTGGAGAGATTGGAAACCCAAATTGGTCTACACGGACAAGTTCTGGCCTGGTTTAGATCTTATCTGTCGGAAAGATATCAGTTTGTCTCTGTGAATGGTTTGTCCTCTGACAAATCAACTGTAAATTTCGGTGTTCCTCAAGGTTCCGTTTTAGGACCACTATTGTTTTCACTATATATTTTACCTCTTGGGGATGTTATTCGAAAACATAATGTTAACTTTCACTGCTATAAGGATGACACACAGCTGTGCATTTCAATGAAACATGGTGAAGCCCCAAAATTGCCCTTGCTAGAAGAATGTGTTTCAGACATAAGGAAGTGGATGGCTGCAAACTTTCTACTTTTAAACTCGGACAAAACAGAGATGCTTGTTCTAGGTCCCAAGAAACAAAGAGATCTTCTGTTGAATCTGACAATTAATCTTAATGGTTATACAGTCGTCTCAAATAAAACTGTGAAGGACCTCGGCGTTACTCTGGACCCTGATCTCTCTTTTGAAGAACATATCAAGACCATTTCAAGGACATCTTTTTTCCATCTACGTAACATTGCAAAAATCAGAAACTTTCTGTCCAAAAATGATGCAGAAAAATTAATCCATGCTTTTGTCACTTCTAGGTTAGACTACTGCAATGCTCTACTTTCCGGCTACCCGGATAAAGCACTAAATAAACTTCAGTTAGTGCTAAATACGGCTGCTAGAATCCTGACTAGAACCAAAAAATGTGATCATATTACTCCAGTGCTAGCCTCTCTACACTGGCTTCCTGTCAAAGCAAGGGCTGATTTCAAGGTTTTACTGCTAACCTACAAAGCATTACATGGGCTTGCTCCTACCTATCTCTCTGATTTGGTCCTGCTGTACATACCTACACGTACGCTACGGTCACGAGACGCAGGCCTCCTAATTGTCCCTAGAATTTCTAAGCAAACAGCTGGAGGCAGGGCTTTCTCCTATAGAGCTCCATTTTTATGGAACGGTCTGCCTACCCATGTCAGAGACGCAAACTCGGTCTCAACCTTTAAGTCTCTACTGAAGACTCATCTCTTCAGTGGGTCATATGATTGAGTGTAGTCTGGCCCAGGAGTGGGAGGGTGAACGGAAAGGCTCTGGAGCAACGAACCGCCCTTGCTGTCTCTGCCTGGCCGGTTCCCCTCTTTCCACTGGGATTCTCTGCCTCTAACCCTATTACAGGGGCTGAGTCACTGGCTTACTGGGGCTCTCTCATGCCGTCCCTGGAGGGGGTGCGTCACCTGAGTGGGTTGATTCACTGATGTGGTCATCCAGTCTGGGTTGGCAACCCCCCCCCCCCCCCCCCCCCCCCCCGCCTTGGGTTGTGCCGTGGCGGAGGTCTTTGTGGGCTATACTCAGCCTTGTCTCAGGATGGTAAGTTGGTGGTTGAAGATATCCCTCTAGTGGTGTGGGGGCTGTGCTTTGGCAAAGTGGGTGGGGTTATATCCTTCCTGTTTGGCCCTGTCCGGGGGTGTCCTCGGAGGGGGCCACAGTGTCTCCTGACCCCTCCTGTCTCAGCCTCCAGTATTTACGCTGCAGTAGTTTATGTGTCGGGGGGCTAGGGTCAGTTTGTTATATCTGGAGTACTTCTCCTGTCCTATTCGGTGTCCTATGTGAATCTAAGTGTGCGTTCTCTAATTCTCTCCTTCTCTCTTTCTCTCTCTCGGAGGACCTGAGCCCTAGGACCATGCCCCAGGACTACCTGACATGATGACTCCTTGCTGTCCCCAGTCCACCTGGCCGTGCTGCTGCTCCAGTTTCAACTGTTCTGCCTTATTATTATTCGACCATGCTGGTCATTTATGAACATTTGAACATCTTGGCCATGTTCTGTTATAATCTCCACCCGGCACAGCCAGAAGAGGACTTGCCACCCCACATAGCCTGGTTCCTCTCTAGGTTTCTTCCTAGGTTTTGGCCTTTCTAGGGAGTTTTTCCTAGCCACCGTGCTTCTACACCTGCATTGCTTGCTGTTTGGGGTTTTAGGCTGGGTTTCTGTACAGTACTTTGAGATATCAGCTGATGTACGAAGGGCTATATAAATACATTTGATTTGATTGATTTGATTTGACTCTTGGAAGAATGTTCTTTTTGACAGATGATTCAAAAGTATAACTTTTTGGGCAATATGGGTTTTCAGGCTATATAGTTGTCACGAGGTGGCCCTTTTGGGTGTATATCATGGCTCCTTCTTGCCAAAACTCCTAATCCCTAGAATTGGAGAATTAAACAATATTTCTGTTTTTGAGAATGTGGGAGTGGTCCGTGGACACTGATCTCATGAAGGACAAGAAACACACATTACTGTGTCTTTGGTTGTGTACACTTCTCAATTATGGGGTTTTCATCTGAATATGGTATAAAACATCTGATTAAATATTAAACTATTTGTGAGAAGATGAAATGTGATGTTAGCCTTCTAAACGAGAGTATGGGTTTTCATATCGAGTTTTAACTAGTCAGTGACGACACCCTGTGAGTACAGATATTTACATTGCCGTCATGGACCGCCCCCTTTTCTACTCTAGTATGAAAGCCACTTCCAACCAAATTGACATTAGTCAAAAACTCAGGGACGGGAGTTCCCACGTTGAAATGGCAAAGAAATCTACAAACTAAAGAATAAGTATTCAGGCTGGAGCTGTTTAAATACTTTAGTCTGGTAAACGCATCTGACCTAAGAACAATTCAGAATGTTACTCTGAAGTATTCATTATAACAACCTACAACTCCAACAGACTTTGATCTCTGGTGGACAAACCAGAGGCTTTCTGTTTACTGACTATTCAGCAGACGGACCAGTGATCACAGAGCGGGACAACAAAGGCATGCACTCGTAAATATGTAAATTGCTATTTATTTTCGAATGTTCATGCTGTTCATGTTAAAAGTACTAGCATTTCATGAGTGTAGTTATCAACTGTATTACAGTGAATTCTCTCTGAGTTTCCCGCTCTTGAGCTGTCCCCACCCCCTTTCCTTTGTCTACCAAGACGTCATATCGGCTTAGCCCACTAGGGACTTTTCTATCATGTCAGTAACCAATGTATGACCTATTGTCTGTGTGTTTATGCAATAACATGTAGCCTAAGCTATGATATTGGATAGCCTATTTGTATCAAGTATCTATTGTCATAGTGTGAATGATGGAAAGTAAACATTTTTATCAAATGATTAGGAAAGTGTGACGTGTTAAGGTTGGACCCAGGTGTAGAAAAGAGACCAGACGAGGAATCCGTGGTTAAGGATAAACATAATACTTTACTAAGAAATGATAGCCGCAGGAACACAGTACACTTGGAAAAACAACAAACACTAAGTCTCGAAAACTCACTCAGGAAACACATGCACACGGTAAACAATTCAAGCTCTGCAAAGGACAATAGAAAACACACCTCTTTTAACATGTAAATCATAATGAGTAAATTGGACACACCAGAGTGTTGTTAATATCTCTAGGACGGTCTCTGCCGGCCTCTGGTGACAGGTGGAACCATGACAGTACCCCCTCTTCTAGGCCGCGAAGCCAGGGCAACCACCACATAGTTGGTTGAAGTTCTGAACAAGTCCCAGATCCAGGATGTCCCGGGCAGGCACCAACACCCGCTCCTCAAGGCCGTAGCCCTCCCAGGTACTGCAGGGTGCCTCGGACTCAACAAGCCCCCAAAAGATGCTGGATAGTGTAGGCCGGGTGACCAGCAAAATGTTGAGGGCACAGGGGCAGGTGTAGGGGGAGTGAAGGGACTGGTCCTTACCAGCTTGAGACGGGAGACATGGAAGGATGGACAGACCCTCTGGGAAGCTGGAGACGATAGGTGACCGGGTTGATGTGACTCAGGATCTTGAATGGCCCTATGCAGGTGGAGCGAGCTTCCCACCTTTAAGGGAAGATCGCGGGTGGACAGCCACAACCACTGACCCGGTGGGACGAGCCCAAGAGGCCTTCGGTGCCGGTTTGCCTGGTGTAGGTGTCGGGCAGAGGAGCAGAGCAAGGAGGATCGCGCTCTGATCCAGGTGCGGCGACACGTCGAATGAATGCCTCGGCTGATAGCACCCCCGCTTCGACCTCTTGTGCAGGAAACGGGGGGGGGGGAGCTGACACTCGAATGGCGACAGTCCAGTGAACGAGTTCGGCAATGTGTTCTGAGCATACTCTGCCCAGACGAGGAACTTGCTCCAGCTGCTTGCCTGGGTGGAGACGAAACAGCTGAGGAACTTCTCCAGCTCTGTGTTGGCCCGCTCGAATGGCGACAGTCCAGTGAACGAGTTCGGCAATGTGTTCTGAGCATACTCTGCCCAGACGAGGAACTTGCTCCAGCTGCTTGCCTGGGTGGAGACGAAACAGCTGAGGAACTTCTCCAGCTCTGTGTTGGCCCGCTCTGTTTGGGGGGTGGGTGGAATCCCGAGGAGAGACTCATTAACGCCCCCAACAGGGACCAGAACGCTTTCCAATACCGTACGATGAACTGGGGCCAACTATCCGAGACGATGTCCTTGGGAAGTCTGTATAGTCGAAAGACATGGGTAATCATGAGATCAGCAGTCTCCTTCGCTGAGGGCAACTTGGGTAAGGCAATGAAATGGGCTGCCTTGGAGAACTGTGATAAAGTCTACGGACAGGTGGGACCAGGGCCGGCTGGGGATGGGCAGAGGTTGGAGCAACCCAGCCGATTGCTTTCGTGAGGACTTGCATTGGGCACAGGTGGAACAGGCCACAACAAATCGCCCGTTCATGTCATGAGCCATAGCCCGGTGCACACCGGTTCAGCTTCATCGAACTCCCTCATTCATATGCGGAAACAGTGTCAAACAAGGCATATCCACATGGGCAGTAAATGAAATACACTTCAACAAAGGTTCAGATGCTACTATGCTATTTGATAAGATAACAAGGAAAGTTAGTGTTAAGTAATTACACTGTGGTATGACATGAGAAGGAGATCACCTTACTTAAAAAAAAACAGTATACTTTTTTGGTGTTTGTGTACTTTCTCTGTAAACCGTATTACATACGGTGTGGATATACATCACATAACAGTAGATTGGATTGGTAAGCATAAACTGAAGTCCTTTTAAGTATGTGCCACTGCACTATGCAGTACATTGGACCTCATCTGAATGTTTTGTATACTCATTGTATATCTCAACAAGCTGCCTAACTGGTCTGTCAGTGTTTTACCACCTGGCCCAACCCACTTGTTATCAACACCATTACACAGTCAAAAGTTAAATAGCTGTAGATATTACTCATGTACTCTATAGTTTCCACAAACATAAAAAACATAGTACTGTATAGTATATATAAATACTATATAGTATTTAGTTTGCACAAATAGTTAGCAAAATATGTGACCAACCAAGTAGATAACAATGAAAAACAAACAAACATGAAACTGTGTTTATATGAGTCTTTCATCCTTAATTGTACTTTTATTTATTTTTATTGATTCTAGAAATAATATCATAGAAAGGTTGAACAGGTGCAAAAGCCCAGTAAATCTGGACCCAGATCTGCTCAAACCCCTTTTTTCTTGGTTGACCACCACAATAGTCATGTGCCTACTACATTCTTTGGATTCTGCAGTAATAAAATAAAAGATATAATCATGTTGCGTGTGACCAGCAACTTAACTTGTTGTATAACTGGAAACACGTAGTGTGGGTGTAAACATTATTCTGCAGATACAGAGACTTAAAATAATAATACAAATAATACACATAACACGAAGCAAAGTGCTGAATGATTATTCAACAGCAGGCTATGTGATTCAGTTGGGTAATAATAGCTCTTGTCTAATACAAGAGCAATATTAGCAGATCCTTAAACCTTTGGCTCCCTCATACAGACAATGTATCTCTCTTTTACTGTCTTTACATAATACAGTCCCACACAAATGGGCTTTCACAGTGAATCAAGGCTAACTTGACTGCCAAACACTTGTCAGCAGTGGGAGACAATTTTGAGTGATCCATGAACATGCCAGTGATGGTTCAGTTTGGTTCTACTGTTACTCTGTATTTCACTCTGTATCTCGGCACCTCATACAGTCAGTCGGTTTACATGATTTCTCCCCAGGTTATCACAGTGTTTTGTGCTTGCTACAACACTGCAGAGCTATGGGAGAAGGCTGTGTTGTTTGTGTTCAGATTCACATCCGCACTCACTGAATTCACTTGGTCATCCAGCCGTTGTAAGTCCTGTAGTCACTTGGAGAGACTGGAGGCCTGCTAGAGCTTCTTATGTTTAGCACAGGGCACATCTCCTGACTGGCTGCTTGGAAAGGAGGACCTCATCTTTTGAAACACAGTCACCGCTTTCTCTCCAATAGGCTTTGACATGTGTCAAGGTGAGTTAGAGTCTGGGTGCTGTGCAGCTTTGGGTGGTAAAACACCCTTGAGTCGTTCCATTATAGTGCTATGTGTGGGTGGGTGGTATACAGTATGTAACCTGTCTAAGTCATCCAGAAAAAGAGTATCGTTCCTGTCGATGATACATCAGCAGGGTCAGAATAACCACAGTCATAACATATCACATCATGTCAAAATCTCATCCAATGCACACTTTCACCACTAATAAACTAGACCTGTTTTGGGCTTTTATGGGTTGGTCGGGTGTCATCATTTTCCCTATATGGATGTCTCAGTAAAGAATAGTCCAACAACAACAACCTAAAAGGGATACTTAATGATGTATGCATACAGAGATTACAGCATGATACTCTTCGCAGTGAAACCGAGAAAATTATCTAGCTAAAACCTCCCATTTTATTAATTTACGCCCGTTAATATTTTCCTATCTCAATGTTCACCGACCTCTGACGTTGTCTATTGCTGGCACTGTTGAATGGGCCTAATTTTCAAAGCATTATTTAGAGATGATTCATTTCCAGTAAGAGTATGGAAAATGTGAAGCGTAACCACATGCCATGCTTTATGTCCCGCTGGGTGTGTTTGAGTTGGTGGCACCATGCCAAGAGGGAGGCCAGAGAGGAAGCTTATTTGCTTATTTCTATAGGCATGAATAGTCACATTGTACAGAAACGGTTAATCAAGTGACAGTAAAAAATGTGAATGAGGCAACAGTTTTTACTTTTGCCTTTGAGTGGATGAAGCTATAGGGGCCACTAGATTCTAAGGGAAATACATCCACACAGGTATTGTTTATAAAAACACTTGTGGCAGGACATTATAACATCTGGGATATTTCAAACGCTCCCTATTTACATAATGGCAAAATGTGTAGCAAGGGATTCACAGCATTCTCTCAAAGTGATTCATTTACAGTATGTTCACTGTCAGATAGCACAGTGTTGTTTAGACACTTAGGAAAAACAATATGTAATAGAAATAGTTTACTTTCATGCAACATTGGACAGATATTGGCCAGCTGTCTT
The DNA here is from genome assembly GCF_045791955.1 of Oncorhynchus clarkii lewisi. Lineage (NCBI taxonomy): Eukaryota > Metazoa > Chordata > Actinopteri > Salmoniformes > Salmonidae > Oncorhynchus > Oncorhynchus clarkii. The sequence continues at coordinate 20,636,488 of NC_092169.1, forward strand.
TGGATACCCTACCCAAACAGTTCCTTCCATTCAATGACCTACTGTAGTCTTAGCTCTAGCAGTCCCTCCCATCTGGTTAGTATTGCACAGGCATCTCCCCATCAATCACACAGGACACCAGATCTTCCATTCTCCCCTACAGAAACCAGGAAACCCCTGCTTCTCACGCAAGCTCTATCTTTGAAGGACGTGCCTCCTTCTCCTCCTACTGTACTCTCTCTCTCACACACACCCACATTCACACACCCACACTCATACACAGAGCGGAGCTCGTGGCCGTCCAGCTGCCCAAATATACTGGATGCCTGTTAGCGATGGAAACTGAATTTTCTTTAACCTTTTCTGCAGTATTCTCCAAAATGAGTAGCTCTTTCTCAGCCAAAATGGAACTGGCTAAAGATATGAAGGTGGAGGATAAGTTGTACAGATATAATGAAGTGCAGTACCCTGTCATCATGAGTCCAGTGGAGAACCTGAAGGCTATGGAGAGGCTGGAAGCAAGAGCAGATGATGTAATGTTAGTTGCATATCCCAAATGTGGTAAGTCAAAAATATTTGAATGTGGAAATACTGTAAAACATTTAGATGGTCATCCTTGGGCAATGGGCATCTTGATTAAGCATTTACATTTTCTAATAGTCATTCACTATATAGCCATGTTATTTTTACTCGTTATTCACAGTGTCACTATTTACATTTTTATTTTGTATCTTATCTTTTAATCTTTACCTCTGCATTGTTGGAAAAAGACCCGTAAGTAACATTTCACTGTTAGTCTACACCTGTTGTCTATGAAACATGTGACGGATACAACATGATTCGATTTCTGATTTGATTTTACTATTGTATCAAGTTTAATCAGTAAAATAAGGAGTGTTCCTCTTGGTCTTCAGTTGTCTAATCCATGGCCTTACCTACATAAGGTTCAAAGTTCAAGTTCATTATACAATTGGGGCAATTCATCTTACTTATAGTGTTGTCTTACTCATAGCTCATAGTGTGTGCCATTTTATTGCAGCGTGTATTCAAAGTTATACAAAAGGTTTTTGATTTGCTGAGTGGGTTTGGGGTATTGTCAGGTGCGTGAATGAGGACCCAAAAGCGAATTAACAAACAGAGTTTCTTTAATGATGAACACACGTGGGCTCAGATGGACAGGTAGATTCCGACAGGACAGGACAAGGTTAGCTGAACAGGCAGATTCCGACAGGACAGGACAAGGTTGCAGCAAACACGACGATAGTCTGGTTCAGGCATGAGTAACACAAACGAGAATCCGTCAAAGACAGGAGCAGAAACAGAGAGAGATATAGGGACCTAATCAGAGGGAAAAAGGGAACAGGTGGGAAAAGGGGTGAATGAGGTAGTCAGAGAAGACAAGGAACAGCTGGGGGAAAGAGGGACAGAAACGGTAACCTAGTACGACCAGCAGAGGGAGACAGGGTGAAAGGAAAGGACAGAAAGACACAACATGACAATACATGACAGTACCCCCCCACTCACCGAGCGCCTCCTGGCGCACTCGAGGAGGAAACCTGGCGGCAACGGAGGAAATCCTCGATCAGCGCACGGTCCAGCACGTCCCGAGAGGGAACCCAACTCCTCTCCTCAGGACCGTACCCCTCCCAATCTACGAGGTACTGGTGACCACGGCCCCGAGGACGCATGTCCAAAATCCTACGGACCCTGTAGATGGGTGCGCCCTCGACAAGGATGGGGGGGGGGGGGGGGGAAGACGAGCGGGGGCGCGAAGAACGGGCTTGATACAGGAGACATGGAAGACCGGGTGGACGCGACGAAGGTATCGCGGAAGAAGAAGTCGAACTGCGACAGGATTAATGACCCGAGAAATACGGAACGGACCAATGAACCGCGGGGTCAACTTGCGAGAAGCCGTCTTAAGGGGAAGGTTCTGAGTGGAGAGCCAAACTCTCTGACCGCGACAATATCTAGGACTCTTAGTTCTACGCTTATTAGCAGCCCTCACAGTCTGCGTCCTATAACGGCAAAGTGCAGACCTGACCCTCTTCCAGGTGCGCTCGCAACGTTGGACAAAAGCCTGAGCGGAGGGGACGCTGGACTCGGCGAACTGAGATGAGAACAGCGGAGGCTGGTACCCGAGGCTACTCTGAAAAGGAGATAGCCCGGTCGCAGACGAAGGAAGCGAGTTGTGGGCGTATTCTGCCCAGGGGAGCTGTTCTGACCAAGACGCAGGGTTGCGAAAAGAAAGACTGCGTAAGATGCGACCAATAGTCTGATTGGCCCGTTCTGCTTGACCGTTAGACTGGGGGTGAAAGCCGGAAGAGAGACTGACGGAAGCCCCAATCAAACGGCAAAACTCCCTCCAAAATTGAGACGTGAATTGCGGACCTCTGTCCGAAACGACGTCTGACGGAAGGCCATGAATTCTGAAAACATTCTCGATGATGATTTGTGCCGTCTCTTTAGCAGAAGGAAGCTTAGCAAGGGGAATGAAATGAGCCGCCTTAGAGAACCTATCGACAACCGTAAGAATAACAGTCTTCCCCGCTGACGAAGGCAGTCCGGTGACAAAATCTAAGGCGATGTGAGACCACGGTCGAGAGGGAATGGGAAGCGGCCTGAGACGGCCGGCAGGAGGGGAGTTACCGGACTTAGTCTGCGCGCAGACCGAACAAGCAGCCACGAAACGACGCGTGTCATGCTCCCGGGTGGGCCACCAAAAACGCTGGCGAATGGAAGCAAGCGTACCCCGAACGCCAGGGTGGCCGGCTAACTTGGCAGAGTGAGCCCACTGAAGAACGGCCAGACGAGTAGGAACGGGAACGAAAAGAAGGTTCCTAGGACAAGCGCGCGGCGACGGAGTGTGAGTGAGCGCTTGCTTTACCTGCCTCTCAATTCCCCAGACAGTCAACCCGACAACACGCCCCTCAGGGAGAATCCCCTCGGGGTCAGTGGAGGCTACTGAAGAACTGAAGAGACGAGATAAAGCATCAGGCTTGGTGTTCTTAGAGCCCGGACGATAAGAAATCACGAACTCGAAACGAGCGAAAAACAGCGCCCAACGCGCCTGACGCGCATTAAGTCGTTTGGCAGAACGGATGTACTCAAGGTTCCTATGGTCAGTCCAAACGACAAAAGGAACGGTCGCCCCCTCCAACCACTGTCGCCATTCGCCTAGGGCTAACCGGATGGCGAGCAGTTCGCGGTTTCCCACATCATAGTTACGTTCCGACGGCGACAGGCGATGAGAAAAATACGCGCATGGGTGGACCTTGTCGTCAGAGAGGGAGCGCTGAGAAAGAATGGCTCCCACGCCCACCTCTGACGCGTCAACCTCGACAACGAACTGTCTAGAGACGTCAGGTGTAACAAGGATAGGAGCGGATGTAAAACGATTCTTGAGGAGATCAAAAGCTCCCTGGGCGGAAACGGACCACTTAAAGCACGTCTTGACAGAAGTAAGGGCTGTGAGAGGAGCTGCCACCTGACCGAAATTACGGATGAAACGACGATAGAAGTTCGCGAAGCCGAGAAAGCGCTGCAGCTCGACGCGTGACTTAGGGGCGGGCCAATCAATGACAGCTTGGACCTTAGCGGGATCCATCTTAATGCCTTCAGCGGAAATAACAGAACCGAGAAATGTGACGGAGGAGGCATGAAAAGTGCACTTCTCAGCCTTCACAAAAAGACAATTCTCTAAAAGGCGCTGGAGGACACGTCGAACGTGCTGAACATGAATCTGGAGTGACGGTGAAAAAATCAGGATATCGTCAAGGTAAACGAAAACAAAGATGTTCAGCATGTCTCTCAGGACATCATTGACTAATGCCTGAAAGACAGCTGGAGCGTTAGCGAGGCCGAAAGGAAGAACCCGGTATTCAAAGTGCCCTAACGGAGTGTTAAACGCCGTCTTCCACTCGTCCCCCTCCCTGATGCGCACGAGATGGTAAGCGTTACGAAGGTCCAACTTAGTGAAAAACCTGGCTCCCTGCAGGATCTCGAAGGCTGAAGACATAAGAGGAAGCGGATAACGATTCTTCACTGTTATGTCATTCAGCCCTCGATAATCTATGCAGGGGCGCAGAGACCCGTCCTTCTTCTTGACAAAAAAAAACCCCGCTCCGGCGGGAGAGGAGGAGGGGACTATGGTACCGGCGTCAAGAGCTACAGACAAATAATCCTCGAGAGCCTTACGTTCGGGAGCCGACAGAGAGTATAGTCTACCCCGGGGGGGAGTGGTTCCCGGAAGGAGATCAATACTACAATCATACGACCGGTGTGGAGGAAGAGAGGTGGCCCTGGACCGACTGAACACCGTGCGCAGATCGTGATATTCCTCCGGCACCCCTGTCAAATCACCAGGCTCCTCCTGTGAAGAAGAGACAGAGGAAACAGGAGGGATAGCAGACATTAAACATTTCACATGACAAGAGACGTTCCAGGAGAGGATAGAATTACTAGACCAATTAATGGAAGGATTATGACAAACTAGCCAGGGATGGCCCAAAACAACAGGTGTAAAAGGTGAACGAAAAATTAAAAAAGAAATGGTTTCGCTATGATTACCAGAAACAGTGAGGGTTAAAGGTAGCGTCTCACGCTGAATCCTGGGGAGAGGACTACCATCCAGGGCGAACAAGGCCGTGGACTCCCTTAACTGTCTGAGAGGAATGTCATGTTCCCGAGCCCAGGTCTCGTCCATAAAACAGCCCTCCGCCCCAGAGTCTATTAAGGCACTGCAGGAAGCTGACGAACCGGTCCAGCGTAGATGGACCGACAAGGTAGTGCAGGATCTTGAAGGAGAGACAGGAGTAGTAGCGCTCACCAGTAGCCCTCCGCTTACTGATGAGCTCTGGCTTTTACTGGACATGAAGTGACAAAATGACCAGCAGAACCGCAATAGAGACAGAGGCGGTTGGTGATTCTCCGTTCCCTCTCCTTAGACGAGATGCGGATACCTCCCAGCTGCATAGGCTCAGCTCCCGAGCCGGCAGAGGAAGATGGTAGTGATGCGGAGAGGGGGGCAACGGAGAACGCAAGCTCCTTTCCACGAGCTCGGTGACGAAGATCAACCCGTCGCTCAATGCGAATAGCGAGTTCAATCAAGGAATCCACGCTGGAAGGAACCTCCCGGGAGAGAATCTCATCCTTTACCTCTGCGCGGAGACCCTCCAGAAGACGAGCGAGCAAAGCCGGCTCGTTCCAGCCACTGGAGGCAGCAAGAGTGCGAAACTCAATAGAGTAGTCTGTTATGGATCGATTGCCTTGACATAGGGAAGACAGGGCCCTGGAAGCATCCTCCCCAAAAATCGATCGATCAAAAACCCGTATCATCTCCTCCTTAAAGTCCTGATACTGGTTAGTACACTCAGCCCTTGCCTCCCAGATTGCCGTGCCCCACTCACGAGCCCGTCCAGTAAGGAGAGATATGACGTAGGCGACACGAGCAGTGCTCCTGGCGTAAGTGTTGGGCTGGAGAGAAAACACAATATCACACTGGGTGAGGAACGAGCGGCATTCAGTGGGCTCCCCAGAGTAACACGGCGGGTTATTGATTCTGGGCTCCGGAGATTCGAAAGCCCTGGAAGTGGCCGGTGGATCGAGGCGGAGATGGTGAACCTGTTCTGTGAGGTTGGAGACTTGGGTGGCCAGGGTCTCAACGGCATGTCGAGCAGCAGACAATTCCTGCTCGTGTCTGCCTAGCATCGCTCCCTGGATCTCGACGGCTGAGTGGAGAGGATCCGAAGTCGCTGGGTCCATTCTTGGTCGGATTCTTCTGTCAGGTGCGTGAATGAGGACCCAAAAGCGAATTAACAAACAGAGTTTCTTTAATGATGAACACACGTGGGCTCAGATGGACAGGTAGATTCCGACAGGACAGGACAAGGTTAGCTGAACAGGCAGATTCCGACAGGACAGGACAAGGTTGCAGCAAACACGACGATAGTCTGGTTCAGGCATGAGTAACACAAACGAGAATCCGTCAAAGACAGGAGCAGAAACAGAGAGAGATATAGGGACCTAATCAGAGGGAAAAAGGGAACAGGTGGGAAAAGGGGTGAATGAGGTAGTCAGAGAAGACAAGGAACAGCTGGGGGAAAGAGGGACAGAAACGGTAACCTAGTACGACCAGCAGAGGGAGACAGGGTGAAAGGAAAGGACAGAAAGACACAACATGACAATACATGACAGGTATTCTCTTACAAAAGTGACCTATAATTCAATTTCACAATGGATGGGCCTCTGAGCATTTGGACTTGCTGAATATGATCTGTGTGCTTTGGGGTAGGGCCTCCCGGCAGGCAAAATTGGTTGCAATAAAGTCTGTTTCTGGTTTTAACCTTGTTATTACAACCCAAATTTGCAGCCAGTTTTGCTCGCTTTGTCAGTTCTTTCCTCTGCACACTATAGAGCGATGTAAGATAAGCAATCAGTGTTGATGAATGTTGAATTTAACACAGGCCACTCTACATACTGCAGACATAGAGGCCCCCTTGTAACAACGGTTCATGTAATAAACTTTCATATTTATAATGTAATAAAAACGGTTAATGTAATACCATGTAACAACTTTTTGGATTAATAGCCAAAGTATGTGCAACCAATCAATTATAGCGTACTAAAATAAAACATGTATCATTTCCCTTATTTGAATGCACATACCACTCTCCACCTCTTGAAAATACACACACAAACCAATGCGCACACTTACACACACACGCACAAGCACACATTGAAATGTACACACATGCAGTCATAGACCCATACACACAGACTCACACACAGACAGATTCACAGACACACACACACAGAAACACAGGTAACACTTTATATGAAGGGGGTATACATAACATCTTTATGACACCAGTTATAACATCTTTATGAGTGTTCCAATATCATTCATAACAACCGTTATTACACATTTATTCAACATCATTCGTAAGTAACTTTCAAAATAAAACTTCCTTTGAATAGTTCTTTATTTATTATTACAAAGGAAGTTTGTATTTTTGCTACCACGGTACCCAACCCCCTGACACACGATTTATGCAACAGTCTGGGACCACTGGGTAAGCCTCAGGGCCCAGCCTTAAAAATATTTATTCTGGATAATAATTATCCGGATTGTGTAATCCCCTTTTTTAATCTGATTTTGAGGCAGTTTTTTAAAAAGGAGAAAAGGAGTGCTGTATTCTCTGTTGTAAACGCACGACTTCATTATAGGACAAATATATGCACTTATATGACACTACTCAATATAACAACTAACCACATATATACAATGCCTTTAGAAAGAATTCATACCATGTGACTTATTCCACATTTTGTTGTGTTACAGCCTGAATTACAGCCTGAAATATGATTTTATTATCCACACAATACCCCATAATGGCAAAGTGAAAACATGTTTTGAGAAATCTTTTGACATATATATAGAAAATTAAAAACATAAATATCTTATTTACAGTGGCTTGCAAAAGTATTCACCCCCCTTGGCATTTTTCCTATTTTGTTGCCTTACAACCTGGAATTAATAGGGATTTTTGCCTACCACTTTGAAATGCAAAATATTTTTTATTGTGAAACAAACAAGAAATAAGACAAAAAAACAGAAAACTTGAGCGTGCATAAATATCCCCACCCCCAAAGTCAATACTTTGTAGAGCCACCTTTTGCAGCAATTACAGCTGCAAGTCTCTTGGGGGTATGTCTCTATAAGCTTGGCACATCTAGCCACTGGGATATTTGCTCATTCTTCAATACAAAACTGCTCCAGCTCCTTCAAGCTGGATGGGTTCCGCTGGTGTACAGCAATCTTTAAGTCATACCACATATTCTCAATTGGACTGAGGTCTGGGCTTTGACAAGGCCATTCCAATACATTTAAATGTTTCCCCTTAAACCACACAAGTGTTGCTTTAGCAGTATGCTTATGGTCATTGTCTTGCTGGAAGGTGAACCTCTGTCTCAGTCTCAAATTTCTGGAAGACTGAAACAGGTTTCCCTCAAGAATTCCCCTGTATTTAGCGGCATCCATCATTCCTTAAAATCTGACCGGTTTCCCAGTCCCTCCCGATGAAAAACATCCCCACAGCATGATGCTGCCACCACCAGGCTTCACTGTGGATGGTGTTCTCGTGGAGATGAGAGGTGTTGGGTTTGCGCCAGACATAGAGTTTTCCTTGATGGCCAAAAAGCTCAATTTTAGACTCATCTGACCAGAGTACCTTCTTCCATATGTTTGGGGAGTCTCCCACATGCCTTTTGGCGAACACCAAACGTGTTTGCTCATTTTTTTCTTTAAGCAATGGCTTTTTTTCTGCCACTCTTCTGTGAAGCCCAGCTCTGTGGAGTGTGCGGCTTAAAGTGGTCCTATGGACAGATACTCCAATCTCCGCTGTGGAGCTTTGCAGCTCCTTCAGGGTCATCTTCAGTCTCTTTGTTGCTTCTCTGATTAATGCCCTCCTTGCCTGGTCCGTGAGTTTTGGTGGGCGGCCCTCTCTTGGTAGGTTTGTTGTGGTGCCATATTCTTTCAATTTTTTAATACTGGATTTAATGGTGCTCCGTAGGATGTTCAGAGTTTCAGATATTTTTTTAAAACCCAACCCTGATCTGTACTTCTCCAGAACTTTGTCCCCAACCTGTTTGGAGACTCCTTGGTCTTCATGCACTTGCTTGGTGGTGCCCCTTGTTCAGTGGTGTTGCAGACTCTGGGGCCTTTCAGAACAGGTGTATACATATACTGTGATCATGTGACAAATCATGTGACACTTAGATTGTACACAGGTGGACTTTATTTAACTAATTATGTGACTTCTGAAGGTAATTGGTTGCACCAGATCTTATTTAGGGGCTTCATAGCAAAGGGGGTGATGCACGCACCACTTTTTCATAATTACAATTATTTTTTTAAATTTCATTTCAACAATTTGGACTATTTTGTGTATGTCCATTACATGAAATCCAAATTAAAATATCTCTTTAAATTACATGTTGTAATGCAACAAAATAGGAACAACACCAAGGGGGATGAATACTTTTGCATGGCACTAAGTATATCACACACTTTTGCTATGAAACTCCAAATTGAGCTCAGGTGCATCCAATTTCCTTTGATCATCCTTGAGATGTCGCTACAACTTTATTGGAGTCTACGTGTGGCCAATCCAATTGTTTGGACATGATTTAGAAAGAAACATTCCTGTCTATATAAGGCCCCACAGTTGACAGTGCATGTCAGAGCAGAAACTACACCACGAAGTCCAAGGAACTGTCTGTAGGTCTCTGAGAAAGAATTATATCTCAGAGATCTAAGGACAGTTCCTTGAACTTCATTGTATAGTTTCTGCTCTGGCGTGGTGGAGCACAGAGCAAAAACAAAACAAAAATTGTCACTTCCCAATACTTTTGGAACTTTAAGGGAAAGGTATAAAACCATTTCTAGAGCGATGAAAGTTTCCAAGAGCACAGTGGTCTCCATCATTGGTATATGGAAAAAATATGGAACAACCTAGACACTGCCTAGAGTTGGCCGTCTGACCAAGCTGAGCAACTGGGCAAGAAGGACCTTAGTCAGGCACCGGGAGGTGAACAAGAACCCAATGACCACTCTGACAGAACTACAGAGTTCCTTGGCTGAGATGGGAGAATCTGCCAGAAGGACAACAGTGTCTAGAGCACTTCACCAATCTGGGCTTTATGGGAGAGTGGCCAGACCGAAGCTACTCCTGAGAAAAAGGCACATGACAGCACACCTGGTGTTTGAAAAAAGTAAAGTGAAAGACTCTGAGATCATAAGGCAAAAGATTATGTGGTCTGATGAGACAAATTGAACTATTTGGCCTGAATGCAAAGCACTATGTCTGGAGAAAACCCGGCACAGCTCATCACTTGTCTATTACCATCCCTACCGTGAAGCATGGTGGTGTAGCACCATGCAATGGGGATGCTTTTCATCAGCAGAGACTGGGAGACGAGTAAGGATAGAGGGAACAATTAATAGAGTCAAATATAGGCAAATCCTTGATGAGAACCTGCTGCAGAGGGCAAACAACCTTAGACTGGGGCAAAGATTTACATTCCAACAGGACAATAACCCCAAGCATACAGCCAAAGCAACACTGGAATGGCTTCAGAATACGAATGTGAAAGTCCTTGAGAGGCACAGGCAAAGCCCACAGTTGAATCACGCTACTCCCAATCTAACGTGGGAGATTTACACAAATAGCTATTCCTGTACAATACGCCACCTTTTTATACACAAGGTGAGGTCCTTGGGACTAAAATAAGCACAGGTTCTTTGCATCAAGGACAGACAAATGAAGCGATGCAACAATTTATTTCAGTTTCAGCGCCACAAGAATAGCACAATCTCCATAGGCTTACATAATTTCCATACAACATCTTAGGGTCTAAGAGCTCCACACATCTGTCCTTCAAGACAAACTTCAGTTGTTAGCAGCAATATCAGATTTCTCTCACAGACAAACAAACATTACTATAATTACGTATCTCACAAAACTAATGTTCAATCAAACGTTGGTGTTGAAATATTCATGGAGGGCGTGCACAGGGAGAAGGTCTACAGTACCAGTCAAAAGTTTGGACACACCTCCTCATTCTGTCACACCCTGATCTGTTTCACCTGTCTTTGTGCTTGCCTCCACCCTCCTCCAGGTGTCACCCATCTTCCCTATTATCCCCAGTGTATTTATTCCTCTGTTCTCTGTTTGTCTGTTGCCAGTTTGTTTTGTCTGTCAAGCCTACCAGCGGTTTTGCCCTTGCTCCTGTCTTTTTCTATAGTTCCTGTTTTCTAGTTTTCACGGTTTGACCATTCTGCCTGCCCTGAGCCTGCCTGCAGTTCTGTACCTTGTCCCACCGCCCTGGATTATTGATCTCTGCCTGCCCCTGAGATTGACTGCCGTTCTGTACCTTTTGACTCTGATCTGGAGTACTGACCTCTGCCTGCCCCTGAGACTGCCTGCCGTTCTGTACCTTTTGACTCTGATCTTGGGTACTGACCTCTGCCTGCCCCTGAGACTGTCTGCCGTTCTGTACCTTTTGACTCTGATCTGGAGTACTGACCTCTGCCTGCCCTTGACTTGTCGTTTTGCCTGCCCCTGTTCTAGTAATACACTTTTGTTACTTTGACACTGTCTGCATCTAGGTCCTCCCTAAAATGCGATACATTCAAGGGTCTTTCTTATTTGAACTGTTTTCTAAATTGTAGAATAATAGTGAAGACATCAAAACTATGAAATAACACATGGAATCGTGTAGTAACCAAAAAAGTGTTAAGCATGATCATTATACAGGTGCACATTATGCTGGATACAATAAAAGGCCACTCTAAAATATGCCGTTTTGTCACACAACACAATGCCAAATATGTATCACATTTTGAGGGAGTGTGCAATTGGCATGCTGACTGCAGGAATGTACACCAGGGTTGTTGCCAGAGAATTTAATGTTAATTTCTCTATCATAAGCTGCCTCCAATGTTGTTCTAGAGAATTGAACGTCTAATCGGCCTCACAACCGCCGACCACGTGTAACCATGCCAGCCCAGGACCTCCACATCTGACTTCTTCACCTGTGGGATCGTTTCGGTGGACACTTTTGTGGGGGGAAAAACTCATTCTGATTGTCTGGGCCTTTCTCCCAAGTGGGTGGGCCTATGCCCTGCCATGCCCACCCATGGCTGCACCCCTGCCCAGTCATGTGAAATCCATGGATCAGGGCCTAATGAATTTATTTCTGTTGACTGATTTTACTGAAACTCAGTCAAATTATTGAAATTGTTGCATGTTGAGTTCATGCAGTATTTTTGTTCAGTATGTATTCCTTGGGTTCATATGCCTGGCTCAAGTCCACAAGGGAGACAGACCTGGGTGTAAATTGTAGACCCTATATTTCAAATGCTTTAACAGCAGGGTAGCCTAGTGGTTAGAGCGTTGGACTAGTAACCGGAAGGTTGCGAGTTCAAACCCCCGAGCTGACAAGGTACAAATCTGTCGTTCTGCCCCTGAACAGGCAGTTAACCCACTGTTCCCAGGCCGTCATTGAAAATAAGAATTTGTTCTTAACTGACTTGCCTGGTTAAATAAAGGTAAAAAAAAAAAAAAAAAAAAAAAAAAAAAATGTACTTGATGATTGTGCTTTCCTGGCGCAATGGAACCAATGGAGTAGTCCCAAAAGTGTGAATTCTTCTGGCACTCCAGGCAAACCCTCAAAGTACTGGAACGATTTCAAATACTATTTACACCCAGGTCTTGAGGGCACCAGTGCAATTGGTGTCATTGTAATATGTCGAGTAACCTTGCCTGAGACTTGCATTAGCTCCACAAGCTAATGACTTGGCTTTAGCTCAGCAAGTCTAACACAGGCAGTAACACCAGCAACTGTCCGGCTCACTCCCACAATATATTTCTAATAAAATAAATTGTAATGCTGTAATGAAAAAACACTTTTATTTTGAAGGTTTCATATGAATGATATTGTATAAATGTGTTATACAGGTTATAATAAATGATACTGCACAATTCACAAAGCGGTTATGAATAGTTTAATAAAGGTGTTATGAATGTATTATATATCTTTAATTTAACCGTAACACACATACTGGTATATACCCACATATACAGACTCAACGTGTATTACAAACACACAAATGCACGTTGCACACACACTCACAGGTACACGTAGGGACGTGACAAAATAACACACACACTAGTGGTGCGTGAGTCAGCTGTTTGTTCAACAGCCCGCAATTGCTAATAACTCATACGCAACTGATGAAGAGAAAATCTTAAGTCCGCACCTGACCCTAACCCACATATATAGAAAATGCGCTGTAGGCTACAGTCAGAGATGGCGGCATGATTTTTTGACAGGGGATGCAAAAAGAAAAATGGACTACATTTGACATGTTTCTGCTCATAATTTCCAAGATTTTGGTAGGCTATTTGTTAGTCAACTTGTATATAAGACATATACACGCAGCTTCTCTTCTGTTATTATATGTTGCCCTAGACTAAATAAAGAATATTGTCATAAATTATGGAATGAATACTTCAATCTAGTTGACATTGGTAAAGTTTTCTCTGTCATGTCTGCTTCTTGCGCGGAGCAAAGACGTTTAGGGACCTGGGAGAAAATGGAATGACAAAACAAATGATGGGAAAGATCTGTGCAAAATTAAAAATGTACATCAATTTGACTGGTTGTAAGGAAATAGAAACCTGTGAAAGAGACCCAACATGTTTCTGATAAGATTTCATCTTGGCTTGGATGCATATTTTATGTGATAGAAGAGACCTTCCTTCCCGAACTTTATCTCCAAATCATCTTTAAAAAAAGCACCTTTATAATAACGCGCTTGCAGGCTAACAATAGTATACGATTCCTAATGTGACGAGTAGCCTAATCATAGGACAATATTCGGTTACAGTATTCACTACCGCCTAAGTTAATTTACCTAATGACTGTTTGCAAAACAAAATAATAGACCGTTGTGGACAGACCGTACATGTCTTTGTAGTGCATTATTACAATGGGTCTGTGTGTGAGAGAGAGAGAAAATTAGATGGGTTTTGTAACTAAATTAGTAAAAACAAGATTGTTACAATTCAAACTGAGCACAAATTACAGCTGTGCAATTCATACTCCTTTTTTTTTTATATTGTTCCCATTTTAGCCAAGTTTAGAATTGTAAACTTATAGAAAATATAAGTGGAAAACTATTGTGAGCATGCTCCAGATCACTTAATATCCACCACAAGGGGAGAGAAAAGAAGAGGGAGCAAAAGATGAGAGAGGAACAGAGAGGGAGAGAGAGACCCGACTCAACTCAAACTGAACTGTCTGTTGTACAGAAGAGCGTGTTTCCGACTCCAAACCCCCACAACTGAATAGATAAGATCATGAACGCACCACTTACAAAACAGAGTTGAGAGCTTTCCATGCATAGATGTTATTTTATTTAACCTTTATTTAACTAGGCAAGTGAGTTAAGAACACATTCCTATTTACAATGACCATAACCTGGACGACGCTGGGCCAATTGTGTGCTGCCCTATGGGACTCCCAATCATGGCCAGTTGTGATACAGCCTGGAATCAAACCATGGTCTTTAGTGATGCCTCTTGCACTGAGATGCAGCGCCTTAGATTGCTGCACCACTCGGGAGCATCCCTAAGAATGGGGTCCCTATATAAATATCCCATGTTTTTTGTCTCTCCCTTACCCCAATCCTAGTATAATTTATAGCAATAGTGCAAAGGAAAAATAGTTTTGTCGTTTTCATTGCAACAACACAAATTGTTACACCTCTTCTGCAGGGAGTGGTGCCATTTCACCATTTCACCACAGGGGGTGCTACCCCAAGCACCACTACCTCCCGTGGCTCTGCCTGCCTTATACATTGTTAATTTGGTGTAAAAAAAAAGTAGATCTTTTAGTTTGGTCCTTTTGAAATCTTCAGTACACAGTTCAAAGCATACATAGCCTACCATTCAAAGTATCATGTAAGGACAATGCAAATTGTAAAGGACAATTTAGAAAATGCAAAGTGCACTCTGAGTATATTTCAAATCCTGATTTTGAAGGTGTGTCCCACCCTTTACCTTGTCTCCCCTTTTAACCTCAAACGGCCTCATTGATGCTAACCCTGTTTCTTTATAGCTGTATCTTTCACAGTCCATGAAACCATTTTATGGATATTACAAAACACTAAGGGCTAGTTTTCCAGACCCAGAATAAGCCTAGTTCTGGACTAAAATTAACTTTTAATGGAGATTCTCAATTGAGAATGGTTTTTATACCAAGACAAGACTTCATCTCTCTGGGAAACTGCTCCTTAGCGGATTGCCACTCACATGACAAATATTTTGGGATAATAACTTAATAACACTCTTGCCTAATTGTGAAACGTGGGGAAAATGTTTTAAGAATATCAAAGGACACTAACCCTTTCTATTCCTGATCCCTCTGTGTAAATTGAAAAACCTTCTCTTATGCTCAAATGTTAATGGACCTGAATGCTCACTGTCTCTGGCAGGTTTTAATTGGATGGTGGCGGTGCTTCGTAAAATACTAGCAGCAGCAACTGGTGAGAAAGCAGAATGGGATTCCCCTTCCCCTCCATTGATGGAGTTCTTTGGGCCAGAAATGCAGCAGGTGTGTTATACTGCTTGACTCCCCTGTAGTTTTAGCAACACTGCAGGTTTGTCTGCCTCAAATAAATCAAATATGTAAATAATGTAATATGCTTTGTGTGTAATAATTGGAAATGCTGTGTATGTGTTGTGTGGGGTTGTATGTTTCACACATTCACACATTCCCTGTAGCATAAAGAGGCGCTGTAGTTATATTGGGAAGTTTTTAGCCCACTTTAGGTCCATAAAGGAGGTTTTCATGACACAATGTCAGGTCAGGACACTGTTCTCGAACCTACTTATGTCACAAACAGAGAGAATATCTATACAGTCAGGTGTAAAGGACGTCACGCTGCTTGCTTAGCAAGTACTGCTTCCTAATGATTCGGCTCATACAGAGGCTCCAACCCAGGACCTCACCAATCACATGTGATTGCACCGCTGGAGCATCTTACCCAGTCGCACCACCGAAAAGCTTTCTCTTCACCAGCGCAAGTGGAGACACTTCAGGCTGAGGAGTGAGTTTCACAGATCCCCCATCTGTTACACAGGCAAACAATAATGTCATTTTACTGTTCTGTAACTAGTCACAATAATTAGATGCATGTGTTGCAATCATGTTGTGATCCAGTAAGGTCCATTAGTGAATGTTAGTGAATTACAAACATGTGCTGTGAGTGGCCTCCAATGAACGCCCTAATGAGCCCTTGTGTATGGAAATGTTAGCATAGACCTTAAACTTCATCCAACAAGAGTGGTCTACCTACAGTATACACCCATGATTCTCACACCGAATGCAATTAACATGGCGGATATAGTGAGATGCTATATTATAACAGTGGTTTGTATGGCCAGCTGTATCAGGATTGAAGAGTGTGTAACTGTTCTTACATTGGTTCCCTGTGATCCCCTATGCCTAAAACAACATAACATGCCTGTATGCACAGTGTCTCTACAGCATACAGTAAGAGCAACAGCATACCATGGCTCATGTAGAGTTAAATGGACGCCTTGTCTAACTTGCAGGTTATTCACAAAGCCCCGTCCCCCAGATTTCTAGGGACACACATGCACCCAGATAACATTCCTGCATCCTTCACCACAAAGAAAACAAAGGTATGTACTTTCAACCAGGTATCTAAGTGTTGTTGTGATGGAACTCACGATTACCATGTTTATTTTTCCAGCAGTGTTTTTATGCTTTGGGCCCACAGAACTTCCTCTTTTGATATGAGTGATATGAAATTCTACCACGACTTCCTCCAAACAACAACTTGTAATTCCCTTGTTATGTAATTGTGAAAGCTTTTCCTGTGCAGTGTCAGAGCTAGTGTTTCTCTTCTAGAGTACCACACAGACATAGATACAGTGGGGGGGGAAAGTATTTAGTCAGCCACCAACTGTGCAAGTTCTCCCACTTAAAAAGATGAGAGGCCTGTAATTTTCATCATAGGTACACTTCAACTATGACAGACAAAATGAGAAAAAAAATCCAGAAAATCACATTGTAGGATTTTTAATGAATTTATTTGCAAATTATGGTGGAAAATAAGTATTTGGTCAATAACAAAAGTTTATCTCAATACGTTTAGGTCAAACGTTTTCTGTAAGTCTTCACAAGGTTTTCACACACTGTTGCTGGTATTTTGGCCCATTCCTCCATGCAGATCTCCTCTAGAGCAGTGATGTTTTGGGGCTGTTGCTGGAAAACGCAGACTTTCAACTCCCTCCAAAGATTTTCTATGGGGTTGAGATCTGGAGACTGGTTAGGCCACTCCAGGACCTTGAAATGCTTCTTACAAAGTCACTCCTTCGTTGCCCGGGCGGTGTGTTTGGGATCATTGTCATGCTGAAAGACCCAGCCACGTTTCATCTTCAATGCCCTTGCTGATGGAAGGAGGTTTTCACTCAAAATCTCACGATACATGGCCCCATTCATTCTTTCCTTTACACGGATCAGTCGTCCTGGTCCCTTTGCAGAAAAACAGCCCCAAAGCATGATGTTTCCACCCCCATGCTTCACAGTAGGTATGGTGTTCTTTGGATGCAACTCAGCATTCTTTGTCCTCCAAACAGGACGAGTTGAGTTTTAACCAAAAAGTTATATTTTGGTTTCATCTGACCATATGACATTCTCCCAATCTTCTTCTGGATCATCCAAATGCTCTCTAGCAAACTTCAGACGGGCCTGGACATGTACTGGCTTAAGCAGGGGGACACGTCTGGCACAGCAGAATTTGAGTCCCTGGCGGTGTAGTGTGTTACTGATGGTTGGCTTTGTTACTTTGGTCCCAGCTCTCTGCAGGTCATTCACTAGGTCCCCCCGTGTGGTTCTGGGATTTTTGCTCACCGTTCTTGTGATCATTTTGACCCCACGGGGTGAGATCTTGCGTGGAGCCCCAGATCGAGGGAGATTATCAGTGGTCTTGTATGTCTTCCATTTCCTAATAATTGCTCCCACAGTTGATTTCTTCAAACCAAGCTGCTTACCTATTGCAGATTCAGTCTTCCCAGCCTGGTGCAGGTCTACAATTTTGTTTCTGGTGTCCTTTGACTGCTCTTTGGTCTTGGCCATAGTGGAGTTTGGAGTGTGACTGTTTGAGGTTGTGGACAGGTGTCTTTTATACTGATAACAAGTTCAAACAGGTGCCATTAATACAGGTAACAAGTGGAGGACAGAGGAGCCTCTTAAAGAAGAAGTTACAGGTCTGTGAGAGCCAGAAATCATGCTTGTTTGTAGGTGACCAAATACTTATTTTCCACCATAATTTGCAAAGAAATTCATTAAAAATCCTACAATGTGATTTTCTTGATTTTTTTCCTCATTTTGTCTGTCATAGTTGAAGTGTACCTATGATGAAAATTACAGGCCTCTCTCATCTTTTTAAGTGGGAGAACTTGCACAATTGGTGGCTGACTATGTTTCCTGTGGTTCACCAACTTCTACCGCCGTTTCATTCGGAGCTACAGCACCCTGGCGGCCCCCCTCTCTGCGCTCACCTCTCCCAAAGTACCTTTCACATGGTCTCCAGATGTTGACAGAGCCATTGTGGACCTGAAGCATTGGTTCACCACAGCACCCATCCAGCTCGAGCTGTTTTGCAAGGAGGAATGGGAAAACATTTCAGTCTCTCGATGTGCAAAACTGATAGAGACATACCCCAAGCGACTTACAGCTGTAATCGCAGCAAAAGGTGGCGCTACAAACTATTAACTTAAGGGGGCTGAATAATTTTTCACGCCCAATTTTTCAGTTTTGAAAATGATTTGTTAAAAAAGTTTGAAATATCCAATAAATGTCGTTCCACTTCATGATTGTGTCCCACTTGTTGTTGATTCTTCACAAAAAAATACAGTTTTATATCTTTATGTTTGAAGCCTGAAATGTGGCAAAAGGTCGCAAAGTTCAAGGGGGCCGAATACTTTCGCAAGGCACTGTATATATTAACCTTTGTGTTATGTAACCACACCAAACATAACATATCAACCATATTTGAGTGATGTTTGTTTACTACGTTGCGTCTAGTTTATGAGACCAGACTGCCTGGATCAGTTATTATTATTATGTTATGGTCTTCTGTTGATCAAAAACAGATGCTGGTGATATTCAGGAACCCGAAAGACACAGTGGTTTCCTTCTATCACTTCTCCAATAAAAACTCATTTCTACCCACTGCCGAGTCTTGGGACCGCTTCTTCTCAGAGTTTATGAGTGGAAAAGGTACCTAAAGTAAAGAGCTCTTATGAACATTGGGTTTATATTTTGGGGTTTGCTTTATCTAAAAATACAACTTGAGTCATTGGTATTACAGTAAGAGATGTATCTATACATTACAAAGCCTCATCAGAATAGTTTGTGCCTATTCCTAGTTCCCTGGGGTTCATATTTCGACCATGTACTTGGCTGGGAGAGGAGAATGGATGACCCTAACGTGATAATAGTCACCTTTGAGGAGTTAAAACAGGTATCAAACATTCCTTGTGTTTTGGATACAGACCATATTTTTGATAGATTTTGCTTTTTGTCATTTACATTCTGTCTTGTTAATTGTGACCCACCCAGGACCTGAGTGAAGGTGTGCGAAGGGTCTCTGAGTTCTTTGGTTTCAGTCTCAGTGATCCTCAGATCCAGGCCATCTCAGAGGAGAGCACCTTCAATGCTATGAAGGAGAGCTCCAATGACTCACACGGCCAGATGGGCAACGTCTTGTTCAGGAAAGGTGTGTGTTTCTTGAGAGAGAGAGAGAGAGAGAGAGAGAGAGAGAGAGAGAGAGAGAGAGAGAGAGAGACCGAGAGAGAGAGAGAGAGAGAGAGAGAGAGAGAGAGAGAGAGAGAGAGCTGTATGAGTGAGCTTTGTTCCAGAGTGACTGTGTTTGTTTAATCCCACCTACCTGAGACAGAAAATGTGGCATTATGGTGAGACAAACATACACTTGATATTATGTCTGTCAACTTTAAATACAGACTCATGTCTCAGGTCTCATGTTCCTCCAAAAACAACCCTTGTCCTTTTCAAGGAGAGAAAGCTAATAACATTTGGTAACCTCCTGTAAGTTGAATGCATTAATCAATTGCTGTCTGTCTGCCTAACAAACCATGACTGTTACCCCTAAATACAGTGCAGTATATAGTCTGTCATTCATTGACTTGTGTTGTGTCACTGCTGAGGTATGATATAGGTAACATAGGAGAACATCTCTCTCTCTCTCTCTTTTTCTACATGACCTGACACAACCTTAACATGCCTGTGCTGAACAGACAGCCTCATGCTGGGCGTGTCTTTTAACATTAGGCCGGTAGTTTAACAGCTTATACGTGAAATTTGCGCATGTATAGCAGGCCAAGGGTCATATATGGCCCTCTACAGCATATGTGACATTGAGCTCACTGAAACTTATTAAGGGATACAAATACATTTTTTTTTTTTTTACAAATTATAATATTATCCATTGTGTATTAGGATTAATTGAGATCACAAATGTGTAAATATAAAAATAATAAACAATCCCACTTGCTAATCTAATTGACTGCCAGTTATATAATGCAATCATATGTCAGCTTTGTCCACTGATCACAATGGATAATAGCAGCGCACACTCCATACACAATCCTAAAAGGCTGTTGCACACTTGTTTAGTTAGTTTCACACATGATTATCACACCACCAACGTTAAACTTGGTGGACTGGGATTTCTCGGTTACATTTGTGTAATTATACTGTATGTTTCATACTCGCCATGCACATTCACTACGGTATGCTGCATGTCTTAGGTGTGAGGTTGAGGTAATCTTATTATCAATCAAAGTTATGTTTTGTAATATGTTGGTTACCTCACGCTACCTAAAAGACTAGGTCAACTGTAATCTATGAATAACTGTAATCAAAAGATAACTTATGTCATGTACTTGCTCTACATTGATCACGTGTTTTAGTCTTGCTCATGTGTGTTTAATGGGTATTTCCTCCTCAGGTGAAGTAGGAGACTGGAAGAACCATTTCAGCCCAGCCCAAAGCCAGGAGATGGACACAGCATTTGAGAAGCACCTGGCAGGGACTAAGCTGGGGGCTAAACTGAAGTATGACCTGTACTGCAAGTAGATAGCAGACAGGATGAGCACTGACTGAACTGAGACAGGACGCAAGGGAAACACTGACAGATTAGGAAAGTTCAACCCCAACAGGCAGGAGAGCTGGTATGCAGTAGCTAAACTGACATAGACAATGAGGAATTTGGTGGTGTGACACTTGTTACTCCACTTGACTGTCTTACACTGCAGGCATTTTTGTGAAAGTGTGACATGAGATAGAGTAGACATGATGTACTTCATGTTGGATTCTTTATAAACATCTTGTAATCCTTGTTTTTACACCACTGCACTTAAGTATGTTCATTCAAGTTGGTTCAATGATTGATATCAGCCTCCTTGTCTGTATTTTATGATATTAAGCATTCAGTTCAGAGTAACGTAATTTTACTCCAGGATCATATGTGCCACACAGTGTAGTTCCATGAATTACATGCCACATGAGGTGAACTATAATAATCATGTTCAAAGTCCTAGGAAGAATGCCTTGGCACTTGACGTTGGCACTGGCTTTTGTCGTAATGGTCATGCTTGCCAACAATGTGACAGATTATACGCAATAAGACCGTTGGATTGAAATGCATACAATACTAGAAAAATATACAGTGGGGAGAACAAGTATTTGATGCACTGCCGATTTTGCAGGTTTTCCGAATTACAAAGCATGTAGAGGTCTGTCATTTTTATCATAGGTACACTTCAACTGCGAGAGACGGAATCTAAAACAAAAATCCAGAAAATCACTTTGTATGATTTTTAAGTAATTAAACGGAATCTAAAAACAAATATATTGTGTCCTTAAAATGTATATAGTGGATGTATGAACTGGAAGTAGAAGCTATTGTTGTCCATTAGTTTATTCCAAATAGGGGAGGGGTGTAAGGGTTAGGAGAAAATAATAAAGAAGGAAAATATATTTAACAAATATATGTATAAAATAATATATATATATTTATCCCAAAATATATATGGGGATTGGAAATTATGCATACAACTACATTGATAGAAGCCACAATCTACTGTATTTGCAATATTAAAGCTGATCTACTCCCTAAATAAACTGAGCAAAAAAAGAAACACCCCTTTTTGTCTTTCAAAGATAATTTGTAAAAATCCAAATAACTTCACAGATCTTCATTGTAAAGGGTTTAAACTGTTTCCCATGCTTGTTTAATGAACCATAAACAATTAATGAACATGCACCTGTGGAACGGTCGTTAAGACACTAACAGTTTACAGACGGTAGGCAATTAAGGTCACAGTTATGAAAACTTAGGACACTGAAGAGGTCTTTCTACTGACTCTGAAAAACACCAAAAGAAAGATGCCCAGGGTCCCTGCTCATCTGCGTGAAAGTGCCTTGGGCATGCTGCAAGGAGGCATGAGGACTGCAGATATGGCCAGGGAAATAAACTGCAATGTCCGTACTGTGACACGCCTAAGACAGCGCTACAGGGAGACATGATGGACAGCTGATCGTCCTCACAGTGGCAAACCACGTGTAACAACACCTGCACAGGATCGGTACATCCGAACATCACACCTGCGGGACAGGTACAGGATGGCAACAACAACTGTCCGAGTTACACCAGGAACACACAATCCCTTCATCAGTGCTCAGACTGTCCGCAATAGACTGAGAGAGGCTGTACTGAGGGCGTGCAGGCCTGTTGTAAGGCAGGTCCTCACCAGACATCACCGGCAACAACGTATCCTATGGGCACAAACCCACCGTTGCTGGACCAGACAGGACTGGCAAAAAGTGCTCTTTACTGACGAGTCGCGGTTTTGTCTCACCAGGGGTGATGGTCGGATTTGTGTTTATCATCTAAGGAATGAGCGTTACACCAAGGCCTGTACTCTGGAGCGGGATCGATTTTGAGGTGGAGGGTCTGTCATGGTCTGAGGCGGTGTGTCACAGCATCATCGGACTGTGCGTTACAGGGAAGACATCCTCCTCCTTCATATGGTACCTTTCCTGCAGGCTCATCCTGACATGACCCTACAGCATGTCAATGCCACCTGCCATACTGCTCGTTATGTGAGTGATTTCCTGCAAAACAGGAATGTCAGTGTTCTGTCATGGCCACCGAAGAGCCCAGATCTCAATCCCATTGAGCATGTCTGGGACCTATTGGATCGGAGGGTAAGGGCTAGGGCCATTCCCCCCAGAAATGTCCGGGAACTTGCAGGTGCCTTGGTGGAAGAGTGGGGTAACATCTCACAGCAAGAACTGGCAAATCTGGTGCAGTCCATGAGGAGGTGATGCTCTGCAGTACTTAATGCAGCTGGTTGCCACACCAGATACTGACTGTTACTTTTGATTTTGATCCCCCCTTTGTTCAGGGACACATTATTCCATTTCTGTTAGTCACATGTCTGTGGAACTTGTTCAGTTTATGTCTAAGTTTTTGAATCTTGTTATGTTCATACAAATATTTACACATGTTAAGTTTGCTGAAGATAAACGCAGTTGACAGTGTGAGGACGTTTCTTTTTTTGCTGAGTTTATATACAGTACCAGTCAAAAGTTTGGACACAACTACTCATTCCAGGGTTTTGGTTTATTTTTCGTAAAAAATTGTAAAAAAAGAAAAACCCTTGAATGGGTTGGTGTGTCCAATCTTTTGACTGGTACTGTATGCATATACATATGCATTAAATGTGATTGATATTGGAATATATAATTTTCTCAGTTGTATTTCCAACTGAAAAGTAAAAGGTTCTGATAGTAATTTTAGAGGTAGCCTTTTGTACTCCCTGCTCAAGCACAATAGTTGATTTGAAGCAATTTTCATTATGTGGAACGTTTCCATAAGGCCAATAGAAGTGATAGGTTAGCTCCAAACCAGCTCATCGCATAATATACTGTATGTAATACATTATGTATGTAGATGACTATATTTAAATTCAGAGCTGACCCAACTCCATTTAATTCCTTTTAGGTGTAATATGTTTAGAATGTCAACAAAAGCATTAACTGCTCAAAATGGAAAGAAAACAACAGCTGGTATGAAGCATTATTTTGTTCACCTCAGAAAACAGAGTTCTTTTGACAGCCCTATTGAGTCTCTTTTTTCTGTATCTGTTGTTGTGTTTTTGTGCATCCTCACATGTGGGTTGCGTGTGTTCTGCTGAAGTTTCCAATATGGGGGCAAATGCGTGGGTGGAGGGGAAGGGGAGGGTTCTCTCTGTGGTTGGTATCCCCAGAATAACCCCCATGTAGAGAGAAAGAAAGAAAGAAAGAAAGAAAGAAAGAAAGAAAGAAAGAAAGAAAGAAAGAAAGAAAGAAAGAAAGAAAGAAAGAAAAAAAGAAAGAAAGAAAGAAAGAAAGAAAGAAAGAAAAAGAGGGAGGGAGGCAATCACAAGGTAGATACAGGCTACTGCACATGGAGGACACATTTCCTGTTTTGTGACAAATGTTCTGTTCTGTACCTAACCGTGGTATCAGGCTTTCCATCTGGCACCATGACAAAGAACCCACAACAAAACCAAGAACCCCCACCCCACCAATCCCACCAATGCACAACCAACAC
Source organism: Oncorhynchus clarkii lewisi (assembly GCF_045791955.1). Taxonomy (NCBI): domain Eukaryota; kingdom Metazoa; phylum Chordata; class Actinopteri; order Salmoniformes; family Salmonidae; genus Oncorhynchus; species Oncorhynchus clarkii. Next base: position 20,660,747 of record NC_092169.1, read on the forward strand.
ACATAGTAAAACCTTCAAGAACTTAAAGTGGGGGTAGTGGTCTTGGTATACACACACACACACACACACACACACACACACACACACACACACACACACACACACACACACACACATATATATATATATATATATATATATATATATCTGGGGTGTATTCGGGCCATGTGGCCAGTTTTAGACATTTGTAGAGTGTCAGACATACAATCAGGGTTACAGTGCCTTCAGAAAGTATTCACACCCCTTGACTTTTTCCACATTTTGTTGTGTTATAGCCGAAATGTAAAATTGATTAAACAGCTTTTTTTTCTTCACTGGCTTACCCATAATACCCCTTAATGTCAAAGTGGAATTATGTTTTTCAACATTTTTACAAATTAATAATAGATGAAGAGATTAAATGTTTTCAAGTCAATAAGTATTCAACCCCTTTGTTATGGCAAGCCTAAATAAGTTCAGGCGTAAAAATATGCTTAACAAGTCACATAATAAGTTGCATCGACTCACTCTGTGTGCAATAATAGTGATTGACATGCTTTTTGAATGATTACCTCATCTATGTACTCCACACATGCAATTATCTGGTAAGCTCCCTCAGCCGAGCAGTACATTTCAAACACAGATTCAACCATAAAGCCAAGGGCGGTTTTTGAATGCCTCGCAAATAAGGGTAAATGGATAAAAGAAAATAGCAGACAATGAATATCCCTTTGATCATCATGAAGTTATTGCTTACATTTTGGATGGTGTATCCCAGTCACTACAAATATGCAGGCATTCTTCCTAACTCAGTTACTGGAGAGGAAGGAAACCGCTCAGGGTGAATTTAAACAGTTACAGAGTTTAATGGCTGTGATAGGAGAAAACTAAGGATCGATCAACAACATTGTAGTTACTCCATGATACTAACCTAATTGACAGAGTGAAAAGAAGGAAGCTTGTACATAATAAAGACATTCCAAAACATGCATCCTGTTTGCAACAAGGCACTAAAGTAATAAAGTACACTTTTTGTCCTGAATACAAAGAGTACCACTCTCCATATTTTCAAGACTAGTGGTAGCTGCATCATGTTATGGGAATGCCTGTAATCGTTAAGGACTGGGGAGTTTTTCCAGGATAAAAAAATAAACGGATGGAGCTAAGCACAGCCAAAATCCTAGAAGAAAACCTGGTTTAGTCTGCTTTCCACCAGACACTGGGAGATTAATTCACCTTTCAGTATGACAATAACCCAAGAAGACAGTGAATGTTCTTGAGTGACCGAGTTACAGTTTTGACTTAAATCTACTTTCAAATCTATGGCAAGACCCGAAAATGGTTGTCTAGCAATGGTCAACAACCAATTTGAAAGAGCTTGAAGAATTCTCAAAAATATTAGGTCAGGTTTTCTCCCTGGAGTGTACTACCTGCGGTTGCCACTGGAGAGCACCGTTGGGTTACTTCCAGTATCGAGGTCGCCCTGATTGGGCTTATTGGGATCACCTGCTGGATGACAATTTAGGTTCCTCTGTGGACTGGGCCAGTTGCTCAGGTCTCAAGTTTTGGTCAGTGTTCTTGTGTGCCCTTGCGTTGTTGTTTTGCGATGAAGACCTTAAGTAAATATTCTGGATTTACCCTTACCTCTGCCTGCTGTGTTTCTCTGCGCCTTGGTCCGAGTTCGTACTAGCACTAATGTCACACTTAGAGACTTACCCAGAAAGTCTTGCAGCTGTAGTCTCTGCCAAAGGTGCTTCTACAAAGTATTGACACTTGGTTGTGATTGTGAATACTTATGTAAATGAGATATTTCTGTATTTAATTTTCAATAAATTAGCAAAATTGTCTAAAAACATCTTTTCACTTTGTCAATATGGGGCATGGTGTGTAGATGGGTGAGGGGAAAAAAGATTGAACCTTTTACTGCAGGAGACTAAATCAGGGTCACACAGTGTTTCTTGGTAGTCAAACAAATCTATTTGGAACAAAAGTATACACCTCACACACATGGGTATGGGCTTAAAAAAGAAGACACCTATACCATGTCAGATATAAAGTTGAAATGTATTCAATTTCGAGTTTGCGTCCCAATTTTACACTTTATATTCATCACATAAGACTGAAATATAACAAAACCGTTTGGCATAGAAACACTGGATTTCTGGAATTAAAATTTTCTTCATGTTAATTAATTAATAATTATGAAATTAAGACAAATATTAAAGCAATTCAGCCATGAGGCCACTAGAGGGCGATTTGGTCATTTTACTCCAGGAAAATGCTCCCCAATTTTGAATTCAGGCTGTAACACAACAAAATAAGTCAATGGGTATGAATAGTTTCTGAAGGCACTGTAGCTGTGTTTGAACAGTACATTGTATAACCACTGTTAGCTTGGTCTTCAGAGTCGAGACTACTGTACTTGGAGGATAGGTTGTGGGGATGTCGTCTGTGTGAGGACTTCCCCTTCTGTGTTAACACCCAGGTGTGTTCTTTTCTGTGGTCTGGCATTGTGTCAAAGCAGATTGGGGACAATCCTTGACATAGTAGAAACATCTGTGTGATCTTTCTGGTTAACACATCTTAGCAGTAACATTGGACTGTCAATCGTACAGTTAGGGTGTACAACTTAAACAATACATCTGAAGTACATAATTTGCAGTAGTCACAGTAGTACCAAAAATTAGAACAGGCCAATGGAAGAAATAGTTTTATTTACTTAGCTCCGTGGTTCTGGAATTCACTCCTGAATATTAAAAAATGTGATGATCTAGTTTCGTTGGTGGAGTTTAAACACTTGATCGATATAATAATCATAGAAGAGATGTTTTTAGTCAAGACTTCTGTGTTTTTAAAGTAATATGTAATTGTTGTACTGTATGTGTGTTTGTAGTTTTGTTTAATGTTGTGTTAGTGTATGTAAGTTGTTTTGTCTGAAACGTTGTTCCCCCTGCTGAACAGGTCTCTCTTGGAAAAGAGATGTTATCTCAATGAGAATCCTGTATAAATAAAGGTTACATTTTTAAAAAAATGAAAACATTTGAGTGTCACATTACATGAACGTTACAGTATCGTGGTTAGTTAGCTTATGTCATCAAAGTTAGTATATTTTGCCTTTCAGTCTAGAAATCAGAAGATGAATGATAACAGTGCCTCCTTTTGAGACGGCAATATCTTCATGTACCCTGTAAACCATCCATTGCCTTTGTCTACCCAAACCCTCCCCCACTCTCCCCTCTGAGACACCTGTGCTGTTTTAGATATGCAGTAGTCAGAGATAAGCTTTGTAGTGCTTCCAGAGCAACAGGTGCACATCAAGGCATGTGTGTGACGATGACCACATCTCACCACTCAACATACACTCCACAAAACTAATGTTCCACCACATCAGCATATGCATACTCACAGGACAAAACATGCACACACAACAAATGTAAGCCTCTTTCATGCTCTCCTCGCTCGTCACTCTCTTCCGCTCTCCTCTCTCCTTCCAGTCGTCATTCAGTTTGGGCAGAAGGACAAGGAAGAGTTGACGATCATTGAGCACCAGACCCAGTACCACAGACTTGATGCCTCACCTGGCTTCAGCTCTGGCTCTCACCTTCACCACCAGATACTATTAAAGAGATCCTCCGGTACTTTTGTATACTTTTTAGCCAGTATACTTTTCAGCCAAAAGTGGTCCCCGAAAATGGCGTATTCCATCACATATGTGCAGATATGTGCACCACGTCATTGCTCTCTCTCCCTCTTGCTCTGCTGGGGGTGCATCATGTGCTTCTTGCTAGCCGTCACTGAAATGGCAAGGGGCTGAAGCTCATTGGTTGAACAGGAATTGCTAGGGGGCTGGCCCATGTGGGAAAAAATCTGGCAGCACAGCTTCCAGAGAAACAGTCACTTTCAAACTAGGGATTTTGTGGCTAATTGAGGTAAGACAGTAATTCTGCTCAAACATTATGCATATATGAACTACACATTGACACATACAGCCCAAAGTGGGAGGTTTAAAAAATACTTAGTAGTCGCCAAAGTTCCGGAGCATTTCTTTAACACTACCTCTAGACACACCAATATCAGAGGAGACCATCATCAAACACCACTTAAAACTGCCTCCACTCTCAGGACCATACACTGGGCTATATAAACCGAAACACTATTCTTAAACATTTTTTCCCCTCACATACCGATTGATGGGTTTGAGATATGACTGACTTCGTGGTGAAAAGAGCACTAGTATCTGATGCCACTAGATGGCAGTCTTACTATTATGATGATGCATTATCAAATCAAATCAAATTGTATTTGTTATGCTTATTTACAAGGCCTTTCCCAACAATGCAGAGTTAAAAAGTACAAAAATATTATAATATTATAAAGTACTATAAAGAAAAAAATATTATAAAGTACAATAATATTAGCAAAACAAATAAGAATAGTTACACAGTAAAATAACAACAATGAGGCTATATACAAAGAGTACTGGTACAGAGTCAATGTGCAGGGGTACGAGCTATTTGAGGTAATACGTATATGTAGATCGAGGTAAAAGTGACTAGGCAATCAGGATAGATAATAAACAGAGTAGCAGCAGCATATGTGAAGAGTGTGTGTGTATGTGTGTGTGTGTGTGTGTGTGTGTGTGTGTGTGTGTGTGTGTGTGTGTGTTGGAGTGTCAGTGTAGTATGTGTGACTGTGTGGGTAGAGTCCAGTGAGTGTTCATAGAGCCAAAATGCAAATAGTACAGGTAGTCATTTGATTAACTGTTCAGCAGTCTTATGGTTTGGAGGTAGAAGCTGTTCAGGAGCCTGTTGGTCCTAGACTTGGTGCTCTGCTATCACTTGCCGTGCGTTAGCAGAGATCACATTTTTAGGGCCTTCCTTAGACACCGCCTGGTATAGAGGTCCTGGAAGGCAGGGAGCTCGGCCCCGGTGATGTACTGGGCCACACGCAGGCAGTAGCCATACCAAGCGGTGATGCAGCCAATCAAGATGCTCTCAATGGTGCAGCTGAATAACTTTTTGAGGATCTAAGAGCCCCTGACAAATCTTTTCAGCCTCCTGAGGGGGAAGAGGCGTTGTCGTGCCCTCTTTACGACTGTGTTAGTGTGTTTGGACCATGATAGGTCCTTAGTGATGTGGACACTGAGGAACTTGAAGCTCTCAACCACTTGTAGACGTGTATGTGACGTGCATTATTCCAATCTTATCTTAAATACCACTACTCCCCACCTCTCATTTAAAGACCCAGGCCCATTGTCTTGTTGTGGATCTGGTCCATGAAGGAGTGCCGAGGGTTCTTGGACGATGCAGTACTGCAGTCGTAGAGGGTGGTTTCATTGTATCAAGTCTCTAATAATGTGATGAATAGGTTTGAGTGTTTCTCGTTGAGGTGATGTAAGGGCAACTTGGGAAACCACAACACTGCACTTTGTCATGTGGGAGTGCTCGCATCTCTTGAGTGTCTGATCCTACACAGACCGCATTTTGTAGTGACATCGTCTGACATTTACCTGCTCATTTCACTGCTTTCAGAAGTGAAGCCGTTGTGATTTTTTAATTAACTGTGAACATGTTTGAGTCTCATTTCTCAAAAGTCAAAATATTCAAGGTTGTAATGTTGATCTATTATTTAATTTGGTCAACATATTAGTCAACGACCCTGCTGGTCCCTGTACCATGATTTGCTGAATCAGGTGTTCTAGTGCTGGACTGGATTTTGTTTTAAACATAATCTGTGGCATTTTATGACCAGGGTTCCTGACAACTCATTTCATTTACGTACTGTACATATGAATGTGAAGCCCATCACTACTGTATGCAAATTAGGTGTGTCTTATTACCAGTAGATGACAGGTTTCTGTGTGTTCTTCTCTCTGTTAGGGTTTTATAATGGAGAATCAAATCCCAGCTCTGAAGTGTAACAGATGTATTTGTCACGTTTGAAGTTGACAACATCATCATGTGACATGTAGGAAAACCAAAAGCAGGTCAAAGTTCTCTTCAATATTTTCCACACCCCTTATCTGAAATTGCAAGTACCATATTACGTTGTTTTGTTGTTCATCACACTTTTGATGTGAAATTTTTTAAATGCTAACCATGGCTCCTAGACAAACATGTTGATAGAGATCACAGAGTCTGCCATTGTTTCTCAAACGAGTGAGATGAACCTCACATTTTTGGAAAAACTATAGACTGGGATTTTCTAGAAGGTGATTGTGCTTTGAGAATAAAGGTCGTTAGTGTGCATTTTCACACAATTGGATTTGCAATAACTTGATCTGTGCATAGAACCATCAGCTTTATGGGATGAAGGGCATTTCTCCTTTGCGATTTGTAGAGGGGAGCTACGTAGCAACTTGGACTGAAGTTGAAGTGATGAGTGCACCTACCACACACACACACACACACACACACACACACACACACACACACACACAACTCTGAGATAATAGGAACATTCAGATACAGTGCTGTCGAGGTAGAGGGAGACTCAGAAATCAGATTATTTCATTATAAGCTCAAAAAATGGATTGTGAAATCATTGTCCAAGTTTGATTTCATCATGGAGGATGATACTGTATCTCTATAGACAGGTGGTTGAATTGGTTGATGGAGTGTGTTTACAAGGGTGTGACTATGTGAACAAGGTGGTTTTGTGTCAGACCAACTGTTGTACAATCATACATCTAGTTGAAAGCCTTCGAAGAAGAGTGGAGGCTGTTATAACAGCAAAGGGTGGACCAACTCCATATTAATGCCCATAAATGACCAAAAGTATGTGGACACCTGTTCGTTGACCATCTCATTCCAAAATCATGGGCATTAATATGGAGTTGGTCCACCCTTTGCTGTTATAACAGCCTCCACTCTTCTCCGAAGGCTTTCAACTAGATGTTGGAACATTACTGCGAGGACTTGCTTCCGTTCAGCCACAACAGCATTAGTGAGGTCGAGCACTTATGGTAGGCGATTAGGTCTGGCTCGCAGTCGTTGTTCCAATTCATCCCAATGGTGTTCCATGGAGTTGAGGTCAGGGCACTGTGCAGGACAGTCAAGTTATTCCACAATGATCTTGACAAACCATTTCTGTATGGACCTCGCTTTGTGCACAGGAAAGGACCTTCCCCAAACTGTTGCCGCAATGTTGGAAGCACAGAATCGTCTAGAATGCTATAGCGTTAAGATTTCCCTTCACTGGAACTAAGGGGCCTTGCCCGAACCATGAAAAACAGTCCAAGACCATTCATCTTTACAGTTGGCACTATGCATTGGGGCAGCTAGCGTTCTCCTGGCATACGCCAAAGACATCTTCACCCATCAGACTGGCAGATTGTGAAGCGTGATTCATCACTCAGGAGAACGCGTTTCCACTGCTCTACACCATTTACACCATTCCGGCCGACGGTTGGCATTGTGCACAGAAGTGTGGGGGGACATAACCTGGTGGAGGATCTGGGGGTCCTCCCCCAGAATTTTTTGGGGCATCTAAAGCTAATTTCCTGCACTTTTTCACAATCAAATATGGCGTCTCTATTTAGAACAAAAAGTAAGCAAAAATGCCCACAGTCAAAGCTAGGTAAGAGATCGTTATTAAATATGTTTAAGCGATTAATAAGGCTGAGCTAGATCAAAGTTAATTCAATAATACATATTGTGTTGCACCTTTAACTAACAGCCTAACAAATGAACAACTTTTGATTGTCTTTATTAAGACATTTTCAATATCAAATTTCAGCCAGACTGACCAGCAAGGCCGAGCCACCTGCACGCATGACCCCCACCAGTCTAGTCAATAACTCAACTCTCTCCCAATACAATTTCCTTTCCAGTTCCCACCTTCAGTTTTTTTGAATTCCCAAGGGAAAGGTAAACATAAAAATAAAAAAAACTCTTAACATACATTAATACACAGAAACATGAAATTCTACATATAATTAATCTCATAGGCATTTTACTTGCACACAAAATAGCACCATCCTATCGCACCATCCTATCCCTAGTGATCCACCACTCTGCAGCGCCCCAACACACTCCACTAAGCTTTAGAATCTTAGTGAAACATTAAGTTATTGGTTTCGGGTGTGTTAGGTCAGAGAGACAACCAACAGGACGGCAGATCCCCAGGGCCAGGACTGAGCAGCCCAGCACCTAGGGATTTCCTAAATAGATATCTCCCCTGACGTGGGCATGTTTTCAATACAAACTCCTTTAGTCATACTGTATTCTGTATAAGGCATCCAGACCTTATGAAAGTTGCCCAGTATACCATTTAATCTGATAATAAATCAATGCTAGTGATACATGACTTGACATTGTGGGAGGATAACCAATGTTCAAATGAATGGCAATCCATGTCTTAGCCGCTATAAATGCTTGGTTACACCGTTTCTCCAGTATCAATAAGTTCCAAGCAAACAAAAACAGGGGTAAGGGAGAATCTGTAGACATGACATAAAAGAACATACTCTTTGCCAGAATTCAACCAGCCTTCACAAGACCACAACATATGCAAATGTGTCCTCTTTGCATCTCCATAATACAATTTCTGAGTGCATGATGTTCAGTTTCATTGGCATATAGTACGTTCTATGGATGGTCTTAAACTGCAGTAATTTATGTCTGAGATGATATGAATGTGCCTGGGCATTCAAATATATCTGTATCCATTCATCATCATCAATAGCTTCTACCAGATCTTCCTGAAATATTTGTTTGACATGTTTTGTGTCATCAGGAAAAGCCTCTCTCAACCCTTGATACAGTTTGGAAATCAACTTGAGGTTTATCAGACTGCCTTAAAATAGCATCTGGCTTGTCCAATGTTTGCTGCACAGAAAGGATAGTGTTGTATCCGTAGATATTCACCTCAACTCCGTCACAGACTGGTCTTCCCTGGCTGCCTGGCCCTACTGAGACCCCTGTTAACATCTGATCCTCCTTAGATGAGGCCTGACAAAGAATTACCTTGGTGTACATTTATACATTATATTATGAAAGAATAGAATCAATGGTTCAATAATTGAACTTACTATTATTCCCAGATCCCAAACTGTAGCATTAAGCTTAAACGGCTGTCCTGTAGCTACTGTAGGTGTATCTATCAATTCAAGATGAAACTTTGTATCATTCACTGATATTCTTAATATACTGCAAAATTCACCTGAGATCCGTAGGCTGGTCTTCCCTGGCTGTCTGACCCTGCTGGGACCCCTGTCACCATCTAATCCTGCTAAGACATGATGAGCAGTGTTGTGTACTGACTGTGCTCTAGAGGGCTGCAGTCCCGACAGAGATCCTTGTGGTGCGGTCGGTCAGACAGACGACTTTGGGATGAAAATATTTGAGTTGTCGCACATATTATTTGGAAACGGCCCTCTTTCTGCTTTGTATGCGTTAGCCTACCTGTTCTATTAAAATCACATATTTTTCATATTATTCACTCTCAGAATAGGCAGCTTCAACCAGTAGCCTACTTCTCCTAGTTGGGCGTGAGAGTTCAAGTGCACATACTACATCTCCTGAGTGGCACGGTGGTCTAAGACACTGCATTTCAGTTCAAGAGGCGTCACTGCAGTACCTGGTTCAAATCTAGGCTGATTCACATCTGTTCATGATTGGGAGTACTATAGGGTGGTGCACAATTGGCCTAGCATCGTTCGGGTTAGGCCATGGTAGAACGTCATTGTAAATAAGAATTTGTTCTAACTGACTTGCCTAGTTAAATAAAAAATGTCTGGTCTTATTGAAATAGAGTAGGCTGTATACAGTTGCAGTTAACTCAAATATGATTACTAGATTAGATACTGTTAGATAGGGTTGGCGCCCCTCCCTGGGTTGTGCCGTGGCGGAGATCTTTGTGGGCTATACTCGGCCTTGTCTCAGGATGGTAAGCTGGTGGTTGAAGATATCCCTCTAGTGGTGTGGGGGCTGTGCTTTGGCAAAGTGGGTGGGGTTATATCCTTCCTGTTTGGCCCTGTCCGGGGGTATCATCGGATGGGGCCACAGTGTCTCCTGACCCCTCCTGTCTCAGCCTTCAGTATTTATGCTGCAGTAGTTTATGTGTCGGGGGGCTAGGGTCAGTTTGTTATATCTGGAGTACTTCTCCTGTTTTATCCGGTGTCCTGTGTGAATTTAAGTATGCTCTCTCTAATTCTCTCTTTCTCTCTTTCTTTCTCTCTCTCGGAGGACCTGAGCCCTAGGACCATGCCTCAGGACTACCTGGCATGATGACTCCTTGCTGTCACCAGTCCACCTGGCCGTGCTGCTGCTCCAGTTTCAACTGTTCTGCCTGTGATTATTATTATTTGACCATGCTTGTCATTTATGAACATTTGAACATCTTGGCCATGTTCTGTCATAATCTCCACCCGACACAGCCAGAAGAGGACTGGCCACCCCTCATAGCCTGGTTCCTCTCTAGGTTTCTTCCTAGGTTTTGGCCTTTCTAGGGAGTTTTTCCTAGCCACCGTGCTTCTACACCTGCATTGCTTGCTGTTTGGGGTTTTAGGCTGGGTTTCTGTACAGCACTTTGAGATATCAGCTGATGGATTAAGGGCTATATAAATAAATGTGATTTGATTTGAGATAGAGGCGTGTGACCAGAAAGCATACTTCAGTTTGTTTTCTTCCTGTATTGAACACAGATCATCCCGTCTTCAATTTTATAGATTATTTACGTTAAAAACTACCTAAAGTTGTATCACAAAAGTAGTTTGAAATGTTTTGGTAAATTTTACAGGTAACTTTTGAGATATTTTGTAGTCACGTTGAGCAAGTTGGAACCAGTGGTTTTCTGGATCAAACGCGCCAAATAAATGGACATTTTGGATATATATCGACGGAATTAATCGAACAAAAGGACCATTTGTGATGTTTATGGGACATATTGGAGTGCCAACAAAAGAAACTCGTCAAAGGTAAGGCATGAATTGTTGGTTGACTTGACAAACAAGATGAACTGGCAACAGACAGACAGAGAACACAGGTATAAATACACAGGGGAAGATGGGTGACACCTGGAGCGGGGTGGAGACAATCACAACGACAAGTGAAACAGATCAGGGTGTGACAGTACCCTCCTTCCAGGGGCGCCACATGGCGTCCTACCCGGGCGCATACCTGGTTGACCGTGGTGCCAACGGTGGAAGTCGGCGATGAGGGCTGGGTCCAGGATGTCTCTAGCAGGGACCCAGCACCTCTCCTCTGGGCCATAACCCTCCCAGTCAACCAGGTACTGGAAACCCCTGCCCCGTGGTCGAACACTCAGGAGGCGTCTCACCGTGTACACCAAATGGCCATCGATGACATGGGGAGGAGGGGTGGGCCTGGAAACAGAAGACAAAGGGCTGTGAGAAACGGGCTTAATCCTAGACACATGGAAAGTAGGGGAACGGGCCGATGAAACAGGGGGAAACAGGACTCCACCCGGAGGGGCAGGTCCCGGGTGGAGAGCCATACCCTCTGCCCGAGCCGATAGCATGGAGCAGGGGTCCGGTGGCAATCCGCTTGTCGCCTATACCTGGAAGTGATGGCCTTTGAATATTTTGGTACTACTATTGGAGAGCCCTTTTTGTCTACACCCATTCAGCATCGTTCACACCCTCTTAAGTTTCAGCCCCACCCATCTCTTTAAGAGTCCCAATGTACTAACAACAGCAGTCAAGCACCCAAGCTAACTTGTTAACTACTTTCAGACATCTAAGTGTGAGAGAACAGCTCACTGAACATTACTCGCCCTACCAAAGCTGGTTAGGCTGTTATGTAATCCAGAGTGTTGGTGACTGCAACTGTGCTTTCAGATTGTCTGTTTGTAAATTCCTTGCGTTTCGCGTTCAGAGCGCACACTGGATGCTCTGGCCGATGAGTTTACTAACACCAGCCATATACAACGGGTCTTGAGCGTTCGTAAATACATCAGTTATTCTGCGCTCTCTGGAACACTCACACAAGAGTGTGCTGAAATCGGAGTAGGTTGCCAGACTGAATTTACGAAGGCAACCGAAATGGTTATTTGCATTGTGGAGTCTGTTGTTAAGAAATGTAGCTAGCAATAGCTAGGTAAGTAATGAACCATAATCATAACTCATGGCTTTGCTACCCTGCATGAATCTGCAGGTAGCTAACCAATCAGGTTCAATGTTAGCTAGATAAAATTGGCCTATAGCTAGCTAAGCAAATGTCTCTGCGATACGACTAATAAGGTCATATACATAACGTTAGCTAGCGAGCCAGCCAGATAACGTTAGCTAGCTAGCTAGGTAAACAATGAACCATAGTCACAACTCATGACATTACTACCCTGCATGAATCTGCAGGTAGCTAACCGACCAGGTTCAATGTTAGCTAGCTAACATTAGGCTATAGCTAGCCAAGCAAATGGGTCTTTCTGTCAAAGTTAGAAACGTGTAATATCTGAAAATGTAGCTAGCTAGACTATCTTACCTGTATACATCATTCATGGTTGGACGTGTCTCCCGTCGGATGCCATGGTTGCCCTTAGTTTGAAGATGTAATCCGGAGACAGGTGTTTTCTCCATCTCCTTAGCTATCATACTCAAATTCCACTGATTTCAAAACTCAGTCCTCCAGAAAATGGAGAGAAACACTCATTAGCCAATCATGGCTAGTGGGAAGGTTGCTAACATTTTCTTTGGCTCTAACAAGTAGGCTCGTAATTTAACAATTTTATTCGTATTTACAGATGGCATACACATTTGTTATTAAGGCACATGAAAATGCACGTTTGAGAAGGCATTTCTGCCAAAAAAACGCATTTTGATAAAAATGCAAACGGCTCTTCAAATGACTCTCCTGTGAAGTAATGACCCATGACATGCACCTACTTTCCTGATACGGGTCACATATGGTAAATAGTTGTTTGGAGTTTCTGAATCAGAAATTAATTAAACTGTTGTTTTGGTCTGGCCTCTTTTGAAGTTATGGCGATAGTGACTACTGATTGTATCTATATGCATGGAAGGAATAATACGACGAGAACAGTGAGCTTCACCCCCCCACCCGGCTGAAGAAGTGGCGTTCACTAGGGCCCTGTCCTGCACCACTTCTACTGAGACCTGAGTCTGAGCCAGCAACCTGTGTACGAGTGGCAGGAGTGTGGCATGAGTCCCGAGACCTTGCATATGGAGTGAGCATGGTGAGGGATCACGTTCAAACTCCTTTCATGCTGCTGGTGCACTGGTGGGAAAATGAACCAGACAGAATGGACTGTACAGAATGGTGGTGGCGGCTCAGGTGAGAGACTTGTGTGCTTGGGAAAATCTGATGAATTTCCCAGATATCGAAATCGGGACATTATCATGGGCCTGAGGCTATGGCTGAGGACAGAAACAAGTACAAGAAGTCCTGTTACGACCTCAAATGAGCTAACGGACAATGTAGGAATAAGGTGGAATCATACCACACAGGCTCCGATGGCTACAGTCCATTACGAATTACAAAGGAAGACCCAGCAGGGATCTGCCCAAAGATGCCTCTCTTCCAGACAAATCAGTGCATTTTAGGAACACTTTGACAATAACAACACCGTACCGGGTTTGATAGTCCCCACTGACTGGGTTATTTCACTCTATTCGAGGCCGGCTTGAGTAAGGTCTTTAATCAGGTCAACACTTGCAAGGCCGCTTGCAGGCATATTCATGGTAAATTTCAACCTCTCCTTGTCCCAGTCTGTAATCCCCATATGTCTTAAGACTGCCCTGTACTACTGCCCTGTAGCACATCTGTAATCATGAAGTGCTTTGAAAGGCTGGTTATTTTATTATATATATATTTTTTTACCTTTATTTAACTAGGCAAAGTCAGTTAAGAACAAATTCTTATTTACAATGACAGCCTACCAGGGAACAGTGGGTTAACTGCCTTGTTCAGGGGCAGAATTACAGTTTTTTACCTTGTTGGATCAGGGATTCGATCCAGCAACCTTTTGGTTACTGGCCCAACGCTTTAACCACTAGGCTACCTGCCACCCCTGGCACATGTCAACAATTTGCATACCGCCCCAACAGATCCATAGACGACGCAATCGTAATTGCATTCCACACTCCACTCACCCACCTAGAAAAGGGGAATACATATGCGAGAATGCTGACTACAGCTCAGTGTTCAACACCATTGCCCCCTCCAAGCTCATCACCATGGTTAGGACCCTGGGACTGAACACCTCCCTCTGCAACTGGATCCTGGAAATCCTGACGGGCCAACCCCAGGTGGTGAGGGTAGGCAACATCGCCTCAAATCCTTAAAAGTTCTACAGCTGCAACATTTAGAGCATCTTGACTGGCTACATCACTGCTTGATATGGCAACAGCACTGTCCTCGATCACATGGTGCTACAGAGTGTGGTGCGGACAGCCGAGAACATCACTGGGACCGAGCTCCCTGCCACCCAGGACCTCTATATCAGTGCTTAAAATTCATGTATAGTCTGACACCAACAGGCTCCTGAACAGCTTCTATCCATGAGACTGCTATGTAGCTAACAGAATCTGAGATGACACTTGTATTTAATTTTTAAGTTAGCACTGTCTCTATGCACACTGGCACAATAACACACACACACACATTTATACTGACTCTACATACTCAGATAAAATCATCATATACACTGCTGCTACTCTGTTTAACATATATCTTGATGCCTAGTCACCTTAGCCCTATACATATCTACCTCTATCACTCAAGTATTCCTGCACATTGTAAATGTGGTATTGGAACTGACCCTGTATATAGCTTCTTACTTCTCATTTTTATTTCTTATGTGTTCTTGTGTATTTTTAGAGCTACATTGATATTGATTACTGCATTGTTGGGTTTGGAGCTTGCAAGAAAGGCATGTCACTGTTCTTATGCATGTGACATAAAACATTTAAAACATTTGCATAAAATAACTCCCCAACAGTAACTCTTGAACCGTTCAAGCTCGAGACACCAAACCAACTTCCACATGTTCAAGCTATCCTATCCACTGCCACAAAAATACTTTCAAAGAGCTGTCACACATTTTTTGTTCATGGAAAATTACCATCTAGTTTTGCATTGTAATTTCAGAAAATGTCCCTAATAGATCTACAGTAATAGTGGAATAATAGTGTTTCACAATATTTTTTTCCTTGTTGTCAAATTGGAAGGACGCACCGTCCCTCTCTTCGATCAGCTTCACTCAGACTGGCAGACTGGGGTGAACGTACATGTAGAAAACACTGCCATTTCATGGCTGCTAAAATTCTAACCTGTTCGCACAATTTCAGTTTGTGACAAAAAAGCAATATAGAGTGTAGAGAATCATTGTACCATCTAAATCGCTGTGAAATACATTTAAAATAACCACAATTATCATATTTTTAGCTGTTTGAAGCTGGTGGACAAAACCAAAGGTACATGACTCAAGAGCTAGTATCCACAGAGGTTGCGGAGAAGGGGATGTGGGAGATGTGGAGAGTTGTTTGAATGCATGCAAGTGTTGTTGCAATTAGCCTGGTTTTCAAAAGGGGCTGTGGTTTAAGTTAGCACTGTCCCTTTTAAGTTTTGTAACTGTCCAGTGTTTCCAGATTTATAGGAAATACAGTTGAAATCAGAAGGTTGGAGTCATTAAAACTCATTTTTCAACCACGCTACAAATTTCTTGTTAACTAACTATGATTTTGGCAGTTTGGTTAGGATATCTACTTTGTGCATGACACAAGTAATTGTTTACAGACAGATTATGTAACTTAGAATTGTAACAAACCTCATCATCCTCTTCTGAGGAGAAGCGAGAAGGATCGGAGGACCAAAACGCAGCGTGGTAAGTGTCCATAATGTTTATTTTAAAACAAACTGAACACTACGAAATACAAAACAATAAACGTGAAATGAACGAAACAGTCCCGTGTGGCGACAAACACTGACACGGAAGACAAACACCCACAACCCAAAACTGAAACCCAGGCTACCTAAGTATGATTCTCAATCAGGGACAACAATTGACAGCTGCCTCTGATTGAGAACCATACTAGGCCGAACTCAAAAACCAACATAGAAAAACAAACAGACTGCCCACCCCAACTCAAACTCACGCCCTGAAACAAAGACAAAACAAAGGAACTAAGGTCAGAACATGACAGTACCCCCCCCCCCCCAAAGGTGTGGACTCCGGACGCAAAACCTGAACCTATAGGGGAGGGTCTGGGTGGGCGTCTGTCCGTGGTGGCGGCTCTGGCGCGGGACGTGGACCACACTTCACCACAGTTTTTGTCCGCCTCTTCAAGCATCCCCGTGGCCTCTTACGAGCGGCGAACCTCACCGCCGACCTCCGACTGAGGACCCTAGCCCTGGGTCCCGAATGGACGGGAGATTCCGGCGGCTCAGGACAGATGGGAGACTCTGGCGGCTCAGGACAGACGGGAGACTCTGGCGGCTCAGGACAGACGGGAGACTCTGGCGGCTCAGGACAGACGGTAGACTCTGGCGGCTCAGGATAGACGGGAGCACCTGTAGGAAGGAGACAGAGAGACAGCCTGGTGCGGGGGGCTGCCACCGGAAGGCTGGTACGTGGAGGTGGCACCAGACAGACCAGACAGTGAAGGCGCACTGGAGCTCTTGAGCACCGAGCCTGCCCAACCTTACCTGGTGGAATGCTCCCCGTAGCCAGGCCAGTGCGGCGAGGTGGAATAGCCCGCACTGGGCTGTGCTGGTGCCATGTACACCAGCCTGAGGAGACGCACTGGAGACCAGATGTGTAGATACGGCTTCATGGCACCTGGCTCGGTGTCCACCAGGGTTACTCCAAACAATTTTAGTCACCTCAACTTGCTCAATTTCCACATGATTTAATACAATATTTAGTTGAGGTCTATGGTTTAGTGAAGGATTTGTCCCAAATACAATGCTTTAGGTTTTTGAAATATTTAGGACTAACCTATTCCTTGCCGCCCACTTCGTTAAGTGATTTCCCTCCCTGTAGTAGCTGACTTGTATAGTTTTGCAGTCAGCCATTAAAATACGACTTAAGTCTAAAAGTATTCGGTTTTAAATATACTTACGTTTCCAAAGTAAATGTAATTGCTAAAATATACTTAAGTATCAAAAGTAAAAGTATAAATAATTTAAAATTCCTTCTATTAAGCAAAGCAGACAGCACCATTTTCTTGTTTTTAAAATAGCCATGGACACACTCCAACACTATTATTTACAAAATATGAAGTTTTTGTTTAGTGAGTGCACCAGACCAAAGGCAGTATGGGATGACCATGTGTTCTTTTGATAAGTGTGTGAATTTGACAATTTTCTTGTCCTGCTAAGCATTCAAAATCTAACAAGTACTTTTGGTTGTCAGGGAAAATGTATGAAGTAAAAAGTACAATATTTTCTTTAGGAATGTAGTGAAGTAAAAGTAAAGTTGTCAAAAATATATAAATAGTCAAGTAAAGAACAGATACCCCCCAAAAACGACTTAAATACTTTACACCACTGACAAACACACACAGGCAGTCTTACAACCTTAACCAGCCCTAAGGCAATAAACAACACAAACGTCTCTGATGTTTGAAAAATAAGAGCGGTCTGGGGGCTGACTGATACATTGAGGCACCATCAGTGTGAAAGGGTTTTGTTGAAATATTTATGCCTTAGCAATTTAATGCCTTTGCCGAAAAGAGTTTTAACAGGATTTGAAAAAATTTTCCCTCAATTGCACTGTAATTGCATAGTAGTTTTGTGCAGTAGCACATAACCCAGTGTGAGTGGGTTAGTGGTTATGCCTAGTATCACTATGACCAAATGTGATGAGATCCTCTACTATAGTGAGTGTGGTTGTAGGTGTCGCCACCACAATTGGCCAACTGCCTCATACTTCTTAACAGTGATTCAGGAATGCATATCATTATATTTAAGTTCTATGTCATTTACACAAGATGCATATTCAGATACTTTCTTTAATGTGTTTATTGTTAGGATTTATTTAGTCAATCAATTCATACTTGTTGATTACTCAATCTAATGACTATAATTAATCACGTGCATATGGTATCCTGTTTTGTATCACAATAAGGCAACGCTATGAACTGTAAAAGAGAACCCATTATTTCATGAAGTTTCCATTAAATGTGATTCAGTGTGACTGTCACTGCATTGAGTCTGAACATTTGTGACCCACTGCCTGGCTGGGTAATAGCACTGTTTGTTTAACCTCATTGCTTGTTTTTGTTTCCATAGTAACTCTAGAGCAGTTTGTTCTAGTTCAAGTGTGCCCAGTCGAAGAAGACCAGACCTTGCTAATGAAGGTATGTGTGAAACCAGTGTTTCACTCCTCTCTCTTACTGTTCAGTATGAAACCATACAGTGCCATGCAAATAGTATTCATCCACCTTGGCATTTGTCCTATTTTGTTGCATTACAACCTGTAATAAAAATGGATTTTTATTTGAATTTCATGTAATGGACATACACAAAATAGTCCAAATTGTTGAAGTGAAATAATGTTCACCAAAAGGCACATTGGAGACTCCCTAAACATATGGAAGAAGGTACTCTGGTCAAATGAGACTAAAATTTAGCTTTGTGGCCATCAAGAAAAACACTATGTCTGGTGCAAACCAAACACCTCTCCTCACCGAGATCGTCATCCCCACAGTGAAGCATGGTGGTGACAGCATCATGCTGTGGGGATGTTTCTCATCGGCAGGGACTGGGAAACTGGTCAGAATTGAAGGAATGATGGATGGCGCTAAATACATAGAAATCCTTAAGGGAAACCTGTTTCAGTCTTCCAGAGATTTGAGACTGGGATGGAGGTTCACCTTCCAGCAGGACAATGACCCTAAGCATACTGCTAAAGCAACACTCGAGTGGTTTAAGGGGAAACATTTAAATGTCTTGGAATGGCCTAGTCAAAGCCCAGACCTCAAACCAACTGAGAATCTGTAGTATGACTTAAAGATTGCTGTACACCAGCAGAACCCATCCAGCTTGAAGGAGCTGGAGCAGTTTTGCCTTGAAGAATGAGCAAATATCCCAGTGGCTAGATGTGCCAAGCTTATAGAGACTTACCCCAAGAGACTTGCAGCTGTAATTGCTGCAAAAGTTGGCTCTACAAAGTATTGACTTTGGGGGTGAATAGTTATGCACGCTCAAGTTTTCTGTTTTTGTTGTCTTATTTGTTGTTTTTCAAAATACAAATATTTTGCATCTTTAAAAGTGGTAGGCATGTTGTGTAAATCAAATGATAAAATGTTTTAAAAAATATGTATTTTAATTCCAGGTTGTAAGGCAACAAAATAGGAAAAATGCCAAGGGGGGTGAATACTTTCGCAAGCCACTGTAAGCTCTGCTTTTGATCATCAGGTAGGTTCTATGGAAAGTTCTCAGAAACAAAGCTTTGAACACGTTTCATGAGTTCCTTACAAGGTAATGTGATACATTCCGGTGTTACTGTACCATCGCTGAGTAATGACCTCATGAAGTGACATCATTCACTTGAGTCTGCTGTTCCTCTGCCACGTGTGTGTCCAGCTTCCCATATCTCTGCATCAGCCATAGTGTTCACTGTCTTAGTTTACAACCTACACAGCTATCTACCCATCCTGTATGTGCTTGATTATATTGCTGCTTTGCCTTAGGGAAGCTGCCTTGAGTCCTTCATAACCAGGTAAGCCCCTTTTTGTGGGTACTATCAGGGTCTCTCCCCTGTATCTCTGTCTCTCTAACTGTGGGGGTGGCATGAAGGTCTTACTTGTTTTTAGGATGGAAAGAACCCTCTACCTACCATCTACTGCTCTTAATATATCATACTGTGGTGGAAATTCAACACCAGGGACACCTGAAGCCAACCTTAAAATGAGTCACTCTTTATTATTAGCACGCTGGAGAGGTTACAGCAAACTCTGCACACCGTACATATCTATCAGAAGCTCTGTTGGGGTGGTCCCTGCAGTTGTGTTCACTACTGGTGGCTCGCACATGTGACTGACCAATAACTCACGAGGCTCTCTGTCTGCAAGTTGAGATCTTGAAACTGAGATACCTCGGTTATTCCCATAGCAATATTCTGGGCATACTGCCAAGTTGAACAGTGATAGTGAGGATTCCTCCATAGACAATCAGTCAGTCACCTGCATGAACCTTTGTAATTAGTTATTAGAAAGTAGCACTGATTCGATACTTTAGCATTGATTTGATTATTAAACATAACATTTCCCTCACATTCCCTTATTTTATCACTGTGATAATTATTGTAAAATGTTTATGTAAGCATTAGATTATAGCTTCTATCAAAGGAGCTTATATTAAAGTAAGTGAAATCAATACGTTGCACCAGACACTCCAATCTTACAAGCCGTTCACTCTGGGTTTTACAATCTGAATTGCACACACATACACACGGGATCTGCAAATTTAGGATTGACTAAATCTCTCAATGTTTAACCATTGTTTACATAGTTCTTACCACCATCGGGTTGCAGCGACATCTGTTCTGCACCAACTGACATGGGTGGGAGTAAAGTATTCTCTGGCCTAGCAAACGATGGTGGGTCTATGTGGTTAACCTCTCTGGGATATGTGGGACGCTAGCGTCCCACCTGGCCAAAAGCCAGGGAAAATACAGAGCGCCAAATTAAAATAAATTACTATAAAAATCAAACTTTCATTAAATCACACATGCAAAATAGCAAATTAAAGCTACACTTGTGAATCCAGCCAACATGTCAGATTTCAAAAAGGCTTTTTGGTGAAAGCTGAAGATGCTATTATCTGAGGATAGCACCCCAAGCATATTTCAACCCTGCAGGCGCGACATAAAACGCAGAAATAAAAATATAATTCATGCCTTACCTTTGACGAGCTTCTTTTGTTGGCACTCCAATATGTACCATAAACATCACAAATGGTCATTATGTTCAATTAATTCCATCAATATATATCCAAAATGTCCATTTATTTGGCGCGTTTGATCCAGAAAAACACCGGTTCCAACTTGCGCAACGTGACTACAAAATATCTCAAAAGTTACCTGTAAACTTTGCCAAAACATTTCAAACTACTTTAGTAATACAACTTTAGGTATGTTTTAACGTAAATAATCGCTCAAATTGAAGACGGGATCATCTGTGTTCAATACAGGAGGAAAACAAACTGTAGCTAGCTTTCTGGTCACACGCCTCTGTCTAGCAGTACACTTCAAGTGACCATCGTTCAAGATGGCCATACTTCTTCATTACACAAAGGAAAAACCTCAACCAATTTCTAAAGACTGTTGACATCCAGTGGAAGCGGTAGTAACTGCAAGAAGGTCCCTTAGAAATCTGGATTCCCAATGAAATCATATTGAAAAGAGAGTGACACAACAACAACAAAAATCTGAATGGTTTGTCCTTTGGGTTTCGCCTGCTAAATAAAGTTCTGTTATACTCACAGACATGATTTAAACAGTTTTAGAAACTTCAGAGTGTTTTCTATCCAAATCTTCTAATAATATGCATATCTTATCTTCTGGGGATGAGTAGCAGGCAGTTGAATTTGGGCATGCATTTCATCCAGATGTGAAAATACTGCCCCGTCACCAAGAAGTTAACAGTGTTTTCAAGACTCTCTTTCCTCGAGTGAAGGCGTCTTTGCTGAACTTGGCAATTGGAGCTGAGCACTGTTTGAGCCATGGTGATTACGTAGTGGTCAAAGACTTCAGGAGAAAGAGTGAAGAAAGAGTTGGAAGAGGGGTCCAAGTTCCAAGTTCTTCTGATCACCCCTACTGTGGTGAAGGTTGCTGAGAGAGACACCTGGATCCACGTGTTGCTCTGCAGACGAGTTCCTGATCCAGGAGAAATGAGGCTTCGCCAGTTCAAGTGGTGCAGTGTGGCCCTCCTCTGTGTTAGCACAGGAGTGCTAATAAAAACAGCAGGTTTTTCCTATTGTTGGAAACCTGACAGAGGATGAGATAAGTCCTGAGCCAACGGGGCCAACGCAGGTCCGGAGTAGTGGCACAGAAGTAGATGATCATTGGGCCCTCATAACCATGAGGAAAATCTGTTCCTCTCTAGAGCAGAAATGGTTGCTAATCTTACATCTGGACAAAAAGAGTGTTGGGTGTGTGGGTTGGGGCCAATTAAGGTAGGAGCAGGTTACCACTTGTGGGAGTTTCCATAGGGGTCAATCTGAATATACAAATGGACTTGACCCTGACCCCATGATGTTTTCTGCATTATTTAAGGGTGACACAATAATTAACCATGTCTTCCTCCATTCCTTGCAGGGACAAGATGTTCTTTGTCAAAAGCTTCAATCCATTTAGAAAACATGTCAACAATCACCAAACAATACTTGTTCCCCTCACAAGGGGTCAACTCAATCAAATCAAATCAAATTTATTTATATAGCCCTTCGTACATCAGCTGATATCTCAAAGTGCTGTACAGAAACCCAGCCTAAAACCCCAAACAGCAAGCAATGCAAGCGTAGAAGCACGGTGGCTAGGAAAAACTCCCTAGAAAGGCCAAAACCTAGGAAGAAACCTAGAGAGGAACCAGGCTATGTGGGGTGGCCAGTCCTTTTCTGGCTGTGCCGGGTGGAGATTATAACAGAACATGGCCAAGATGTTCAAATGTTCATAAATGACCAGCATGGTCCAATAATAATAAGGCAGAACAGTTGAAACTAGAGCAGCAGCACGGCCAGTTGGACTGGGGACAGCAAAGAGTCATCATGTCAGGTAGTCCTGAGGCATGGTCCTAGGGCTCAGGTCCTCCGAGAGAGAGAAAGAAAGAGAGAACGAGAGAATTAGAGAGAGCACACTTAAATTCACACAGGACACCGAATAGGACAGGAGAAGTACTCCAGATATAACAAACTGACCCTAGCCCCCCGACACATAAACTACTGCAGCATAAATACTGGAGGCTGAGACAGGAGGGGTCAGGAGACACTGTGGCCCCATCCGAGGATACGCCCGGACAGGGCCAAACAGGAAGGATATAACCCCACCCACTTTGCAAAAGCACAGCCCCCACACCACTAGAGGGATATCTTCAACCACCAACTTACCATCCTGAGACAAGGCTGAGTATAGCCCACAAAGATCTCCGCCACGACACAACCCAAGGGGGGGGCGCCAACCCAGACAGGATGATCACATCAGTGACTCAACCCACTCAGGTGACGCAACCCTCCCAGGGACGGTATGAGAGAGCCCCAGTAAGCCAGTGACTCAGCCCCTGTAATAGGGTTAGAGGCAGAGAATCCCAGTGGAAAGAGGGGAACCGGCCAGGCAGAGACAGCAAGGGCGGTTCGTTGCTCCAGAACCTTTCCGTTCACCTTCCCACTCCTGGGCCAGACTACACTCAATCATATGACCCACTGAAGAGATGAGTCTTCAGTAAAGACTTAAAGGTTGAGACCGAGTTTGCGTCTCTGACATGGGTAGGCAGACCGTTCCATAAAAATGGAGCTCTATAGGAGAAAGCCCCATATTTATATCAATGCAGTCCATCATTAAGTGCTCAAAAGGTCATTTAGGCCTTGGATGGGACGTGGGGGATACTGAAATGCCACGTCCAATATTATTAGTCATGCAAATCAAACAGTTCTTGGAGATATTTTCTGCAAACACAGTAAAACCTACTGTACACCAATAAAACCTACTGTACACCAATATTTACTTACAAGATCCACTATCCCTCCTTTGGACACATGATCCTGACCATGTGACAACTTGGCAAGGAAATGGAAAGTACAACGGTTTGCTCCTCTCATCCAGCCATACACCCGATGCGTCTTTACGACAGTACCCAACCCACTTGCGTCTCTCTGACTCATCAGCCGTTGCCTGCAAAGCAACCACGTCATCAACAGAGAAAGGGTTGGTGGGGGCTGGAACTGCTGCCATCTGTAGGAAGGGGGGAAACAGAAGAGGAAGCAGACAATATAGCTGCACGGTCAGCTTTAGTGTTCCCCAGAGAGATGTTGTCGTTAGAGAAAGAATGTGCTTGACACTTGATTATAGAAACAGACGAGGGCACCTGGATAGCCTGTAACAGAGACAAAACAAGGTTACTGTGCGTAATCTGTTTTCCAGACAAGGTCAAAAACCCTCTATTCTTCCACAATGTTCCAAAATCATGCACAATGCATACCTGCTTCAATGTAAATGTTAACAGAGCTGTCCTTTCCCAAAATACAAGCTCTAGTCAGGCCAAAAAGTTCTGGCGCCTGGGCTGATAAGTGTGAAGGGAGTAGAGCACTCTCCACAGTTTCCAAAACAGTCATAATAGCAAAACCAACTAATTGATCCCCTTTTTAATTTCTCTGGGCAGACCCATCTACAAAAAAACTAAGTCTGGATTATCTAACGGGGTGTCTCTCAAATCCAATCTATGTCACAGTCATGATCTTCACCAGCATCTGCTGTAGGGAGAAGAGTTGAGGGGGTTAAGAATTGAACATCGTTTCAGATTAAAATGAGACATTGTCAAAATAATGTTCTGATAATCTAGCAGTCTGGCAGGCGTCAAATGAGCCGTTCTTGCCTGTGTAATAGTTGTGTGCACGGCATGGGGCACATGGATGGTAAGGGGGGAGAGAGCCACAATATCAGAACATGCCAAAACAGCCTCAGTAGTAGCCGCTACTGATCTCAAACAGGAAACCATTCCCCTGATCACACTATCTAATTCTTTAGAATAATAACCAACAGGTCTATATCCCACCCCATGATACTGCGTTTATTATGTTCTGGCAAACCCAAGCAAGGGGTAGATATAAATGTTTGTTTCAATTTTACCAATGCCACCTCAGTCTCATCCGTCCAGACCACAACTTCACTCGCATCCATCTTTCTCCCATAAATACCATCCTGCAGCAGTTGAACTATCTCTGCACAGTCTTTCAACCATGGTTGACATTAACCAGCCACACCCAAAAAATATATAATGTACTGCTTGGTAACAGGTTTAGGCAAAGCTTAAATTGCCTCTAATCTTTCTTTGAAGATTTTGAGCAAACCAACAAATCGTAAACATACTGAACCTGTGTTACAAGGTGAATTCGGGGAGGGAACCAGAGTGCCTCTTTCAACTAACACACTATGAATGGGAATGATACCCTTTTCGGCTTCCTTGCTAAGAGGGTACTGAGCTTTGTGGGTGCTTTTTGGAATTGCCACAACTGGTGCAGCTCCTTTCATGCATCCAATGTCGGGCTTTGATTTAGCCCAATGTTCTTCAGGGATATCTTTTAGCAAATCAATATGTGAATTATCTTGTAATACCACAGGCATGGTTTCAACAGGAATTGGTTATTTTCTTGGTCATTGCAGCAGCCCAGTATGGGGAATATAAAGTTGCTGTAGAAGCTGACCACTGTCCTTCCCCTTCCCAGGCCACCCAATCAGTTGCTTCCATCACTTTCTTCATCCAAATACTCACATCTTTCCATTGTTTTTCTGGAGTTTTTGATAAGCTACAATGGGAAACAGAGCCAGGGACTTCATACAAACTCATCTGAGAATCCATCAACAACACTCCAGCTGCTACAAAGTCTTCTCCTGTATATCCCATTCATGGTTATCTCGATTTTCTCTTTTTGTTTTGATCATCTCTGTTGGTATTCTGGATCCTCTTCGCATGAGGGAACAGCAGCAGTACAATGTAGGTATTCAGACACTTCCCAGTTACCATGCAACGGGGAGAGAGGGATTGCTATCTCAACTGTCCCTCAATATGGAGATAATTTAGGTGCCAAGCATAGTAATAATTAATCAGGAATGGGAAGATTCAATTTTCTATCCATCCCAATGACAATGCTTCTTCAGTACAGGCAACAGATAAATTCATTTTACACTCTTCCTAATAAATTTACTGGGCATAGGGAGGAGTACAAGAATCCGTGTCTCCATTTGCCTAGACTCTCTCACTGTTTACATTGTTTTCTTTGAGGGGGAGACAGACAGGGCAGACATTTTAAACACTGGGACCGTGGCCCCTGCGTCCACCAAGAATGGAATTTATGTTTATTACCGAAGATATCATTAATGGGGTTTTGGGTTGACAAGGTGGTACATTTTAGCATTTGACAGGATTCTTCTGGTTGTTCATCATTGTTTTCTTAATTCGTTTCTTCTTCTGTTTCTTCATCCTATGGTTGGTCCACCTCGTCCACCTCCTTTTCTAAATGGTTTGTTCCCCTGCACACCTGCAGGTGGGGACGGCCACTCTCCTTGGACTTCTCCTACTGGGAGAAAGATGCCCTACCTTCCCACAGTTGTAGCAGCTCCAGTCTCTCCCTATGTCAGCTCCAGCAGGGGCCCCTTGGCCTCTACCTCTCTACCTCCTCTGTTTCCTTGGTTGCCACCATTTTCCTGGTGTCCTCTTCCTCCTCCAGAGTAGTACATCAGCTGTGCCTTCTTCAGTGTCTTTCCGTCCTTCGTTTCATTTTCCTTCAACTGTCTTTCCTTGGCCTTCTTTGCTGTCCTCACTGCTGCTCTATTTATCTTTATCATCTTGGCTACTTTCTTCTTCATTCCTCCTGTTTGCACTCCTTAATTTGCTTCCTGTTTCTCTACTTTCCTCCTTTCTCTTACGTTTCTCCAGTTCTTTCCTGAGCTCTTCTAGCTCCTCTCTCTCTCTCCTCTGTACCGCTCGGCTCGTTCGCTTTGGTCCTTGTTTTTGCCGTTAGCTTTGTGTCTTTAGCACCTGCAGCCCTTCCAACAGCTCCTAATCCCACAGCTCCTCCACCTGGCACATGCCCAACCCCAACTGGGTTAGGAGGGGGTGGGAGGCCACAGCTCTGTGTGCTGGTGGAGGATTTGGCAGAGGGGGATACTTTTATTCTTTTATTCTTCCCATCTTCCTCTTTCTTCTCCGGTTCCACTTGCTTTACCATCAGTCCTCTGACAGCCTTATCCTCTGCATTTTCTGCTTCTTTCTCCCACTTTCTGTAATCGTCCCACTTCACTTTAACCTTCTTCTGTTTCCTTTCTTTACTTTCAAGTTGGCCTCTCACAAACTCCAGTCTTTCTGTGCTTCGTGTCCCATCAACAGGGAAATGTCCATCTGTCCATTCTGTCTAGTCCTCTGTTTGGTTCAGTACCCTACCAATTGATTTTGCCATTACACAACACGACCCTTTTGGTTCCCAGCACATATCCTCCATCCTACTCTTACTATTTCCCTTTCCCATACTCAAACCCTTTGTGCAACTCTTTAGAAAAAAACTTAACACGTCATCCCACATTCACACCCTGTTCAGTTAATTAGTCAAGCACACAATACACTCATCCATATTCACTTAGTACTATTCCCAAACACACTCAGTAATCTCCCGCATCACTCGTCATTACCTACTATGCATACATATACACTGCTCAAAAATTTTTTTACAAAAAATTAAGGGAACACTCAAATAACACATCCTACATCTGAATGAATGAAATATTCTTATTAAATACTTTTTTCTTTACATAGTTGAATGTATTGACAACAAAATCACACAAAAATGATCAATGGAAATCAGATTTATCAACCCATGGAGGTCTGGATTTGGAGTCACACTCAAAATGAAAGTGGAAAACCACACTACAGGCTGATCCAACTTTGATGTAATGTCCTTAAAACAAGTGAAAATGAGGCTCAGTAGTGTGTGTGGCCTCCACGTTCCTGTACGACCTCCCTACAACGCCTGGGCATGCTCCTGATGAGGTGGCGGATGGTCTCCTGAGGGATTTCCTCCCAGACCTGGACTAAAGCATCCGCCAACTCCTAGACAGTGTGGTGCAACGTGGCGGATGGTGCGAGGCATGATGTCCCAGATGTGCTCAATTGGATTCAGGTCTGGGGAACGGGCGGGCCAGTCCATAGCATCAATGCCTTCCTCTTGCAGGAACTGCTGACACACTCCAGCCACATGAGGTGTAGCATTGTCTTGCATTAGGAGGAACCCAGGGCCAACCGCACCAGCATATGGTCTCACAAGGGGTCTGACGATCTCATCTCGGTACCTAATGGCAGTCAGGCTACCTCTGGCGAGCACATGGAAGGCTGTGCGGCTCCCCAAAGAAATGCCACCCACACCATGACTGACCCACCGCCAAACCGGTCATGCTGGAGAATATTGCATGCAGCAGAACGTTCTCCACGGTGTCTCCAGACTCTGTCACGTGCTCAGTGTGAACCTGCTTTCATCTGTGAAGAGCACAGGGCGCCAGTGGCGAATTTGCCAATTTTGGTGTTCTCTGGCAAATGCCAAATGTCCTGCACGGTGTTGGGCTGTAAGCACAACCCCCACCTGTGGACGTCGGGCCCTCATACCACCCTCATGGAGTCTGTTTCTGACCGTTTGAGCAGACATATGCACATTTGTGGCCTGCTGGAGGTCATTTTGCAGGGCTCTGGCAGTGCTCCTCCTTGCACAAAGGCAGAGGTAGCGGTCCTGCTGCTGGGTTGTTGCCCTCCTACGGCCTCCTCCACGTCTCCTGATGTACTGGCCTGTCTCCTGGTAGCGCCTCCATGCTCTGGACACTACGCTGACAGCACAGTAAACCTTCTTGCCACAGCTCGCATTGATGTGCCATCCTGGAAGAGCTGCACTACCTGAGCCACTTGTGTGGGTTGTAGACTCATGCTACCACTACAGTGAAAGCACCGCCAGCATTCAAAAGTGACCAAAACATCAGCCAGGAAGCATAGGAACTGAGAAGTGGTCTGTGGTCCCCACCTGCAGAACCACTCCTTTATTGGGGGTGTCTTGCTAATTGCCTATAATTTCCACCTGTTGTCTATTCCATTTGCACAACAGCATGTGAAATGTATTGTCTATCAGTGTTGCTTCCTAAGTGGACAGTTTGATTTCACAGAAGGGTGATTGACTTGGAGTTACATTGTGTTGTTTGTGTTCCCTTTATTTTTTGAGCAATGGTAATGGTCCCTGAGCATCAATAATCCCAATAGCATCCATAGTCACTATAGGTATAGCATCTATGGTCCCTACAGCATCTATAGTCCCTCAGCATCATAGTATCAATAGTTTATATTGTCATAAATGCTATGGTGCACCTTATGCTATTCGCAGTGGTTCCCTGACCACATATACACTTCTCATAAATGCCTAAATAACACCATGTGCAATTATCAATGGTTCTCAGACCACGAAGTCTCTTTTCATATAAATGTTTACAGACAATTGTCAGTGTGGCCTCTCCTGCCCTCACTCTAGCAACTTCCCGGTGCAGCTCACAGTAAAAGTCTGAGCGGGCAGGTCCACATCGTCTTTGGTCAGACAGGAATTTCCCTTGCATGCCTTCACATGGAATGCGCCACCAGTGTTCCCTCGCAGACCTTCACTGGGATGCTCCACAGGTAGAATCACTGACATACACACTGTACAGGTCTATCAAACACTCTTCTGGGGCAGTCCCAGCAGTTGTCTTATATACGACTATACACCGACAAGTTATATTTGCATGATTTAATCACTACCAGTGGCTTGCACATGTGACTGACCAATATCTCACGAGGCTCTCTGTCGCCAAGTTGAGACCTTGAAACTGAGATACCTCGGTTGTTCCCATAGTAATATTCTGGGCATACTGCCAAGAATCTATAGATTCCTCCATAGACAATCAGTCAGTCACCTGCATGAACCTTTCTAATTAGTTATTAGAAAGTAGCATTGATTCGATACTTTGTAGCATTGATTTGATACATAACATTTACCTTCAGAAAACATTTTCAAGGTGATATATTTTTGTCTTTGTGTTATGCTTCTGGTTCTATGTGAACTTCTCAAACACACGGTTGGTTTTAGTGCTAGAACATTGTGTAAAACTCTCAAGTCAGTCAGATGACAGTGTGTGGATGCAAAGTAGTAGCCTTTTGTAAATGTCACGCACTTGGAGACAGAAAGGAGGCATCCTATGATTTCCTCTCGTTGTATTATATTTATTATGGATCCCAATTAGCTGTTCTCTTCCTGGGGTCCAGCAAAATTAAGGCAGTTTATACAATTTAAAAAAATATTTCAATGTTTCACAGATTTCACAACACACTGTGTGCCCTCAGGCCCCTACTCCACCACATATCTGCAGTTCTAAATCCATGTTTATGTGTGTGTGTGTGTGTATGCATGTGTCTATGTTTGTGTCTCTTCACAGTCCCCGCTGTATCATAAGGTGTTTTTTTAATCCGTTTTTTTTAAATCAAATTTTACTGCTTGCATCAGTTACTTGATGTGGAATAGAGTTCCGTGTAGTCATGGCTCTAAGTAGTACTGTGCGCCTCCCATAGTCTGTTCTGGACTTGGGGACTGTAAAGAGGCCTCCTGTGGCATGTCTTGTAGGATATGCATGGGTGTCCGAGCTGTGTGCCAGTAGTTTAGACAGACAGCTCGGTGCATTCAACATGTCAATACCTCTCATAAATAAAAGTAGTGATGAAGTCGATCTCTCTTCCACTTTCATCCAGGAGAGATTGACATGCATATTATTAATACTAGCTCTCTGTGTACAGCCAAGGGCCAGCCGTGCTGCCTTGTTCTGAGCCAATTTTCCTAAGTCTTTTTTTGTCTCACCGGACCACACGACTCAACAGTAGTCCAGGTGCAACAAAACTAGGGCCTGTAGGACCTGCCTTGTTGATAGTGTTAAGAAGGCAGAGCAGTGCTTTATTATAGACATACTTCTCCCCATCTTAGCTACTGTTGTATCAATATGTTTTGACCATGACAGTTTACAATCCAGGGTTACTCCAAGCAGTTTAGTCATCTCAACTTGCTCAATTTCCACATTATTTACTATCAGATTTAGTTGAGGTGTAGGGTTTAGTGAATGATTTGTCCCAAATACAATGCTTTTAGTTTTAGAAATATTTAGGGCCAACTTATTCCTTCCCACCCACTCTGAAACTAACTGCAACTCTTTAAGTGCTGCAGTCATTTCAGTCGCTGTAGTAGCTGACGTGTATAGTGTTGAGTCATCCTCATACATAGACACTCTGGCATTACTCAAGTCAGTGGCATGTCGTTAGTAAAGATTGAAAAAAGCAAGGGGCCTAAAAAGCTATCCTGGGGAATTCTATCTGGATTATGTTTGAGAGGCTTCCATTAAAGAACACCCTCTGTGTTCTGTTAGACAACTAACTATTTATCCACATTATAGCAGGGGGTGTAAAGTCATAACACACAAGTTTTTCCAGCAGCAGACTATGATCGATAATGTCAAAAGCTGCACTGAAGTCTAACAAGACAGCCCCCACAATCATTTTATCATCAATTTCTCTCAGCCAATCATCAGTCATTTGTGTATGTGCTGTGTTTCTTGAGTGTTCTTCCCTATATGTGCTGAAAGTCTGTTGTTAATTTGTTTACTGTGAAATAGCATTGTATCTGGTCAAACACTATTTTTTCCAGAAGTTTAGTAACGGTTGGTAACAGGCTGATTGGTCGGCTATTTGTGCCAGTAAAGGGGGCTTTACTATTCTTGGGTAGCGGAATGACTTTAGCTTCTCGCCAGGCCTGAGGGCACACACTTTCTCGTAGACTTACATTTAAGATAAAATGATTGTTGTCTTGCACCTCTTCCACACTGACTTCACGATATTCAAAAGTACAATTATTGGACAGACAGGTTGGGCATGGTGGATGATGTCTGTATACAGCTGGTGTTTAGATACTGAAGCAGAAGTATACTGATGTCATACCTGGAAATGTTGACATTCCAACACTGCTTAAGCATCTCAGCATTGCCACAAGATCTATGGTTACATCTAATATCTTTGATAACAAGACTACTTGGAAAACACTCGTAATCCAAAAGCCTAAAAAGTTTTTTACCGTGGTATTCATTAACCATGCATGCAGTAATACAGTCAAGCACATACAGAAACCACAGCTGTGGTGGATTTTAAATTACTCGGTTAGTATAATTGGGCTAAAACTTGAGCATTGTTAGAACTGTGTAAGTAGAGTAAACACCTCCATTGACTCAGAAGCATAACGATTTATTGCACTAAGAGGCCTAACAGTTATTTGCTTGCGAACACCAACAGTTGCATCTGCTACACCAAACGTGTGATTAGTGTCCAGAAAACCTCAGATATTTGGAAGTACTTGGAGGTCGTATAGGGCAACACACAGCAAGTACCCTATGTTAAACTACATGGTTAGCGCCTTACATATATTGGCGGTCTTATCCGATTGAATAGGGCTCAAATGCAGTCTTCCCATGCGGTTCTTATTGTAAGTCTTGTGTTGTTATTTGACAGGAATAGGTTTCAGATTGCTCCAAGCAAGGTTGCTAACAAGGTCAGACATCCAATCTGATGTTAAATAATCTCTGATGGCCCTGTGATGCTCCTATACTTACCATAAAGAGCATTTGGGGAGGATGGTCCTCGATAAGAAACTTAATGCCCGGTGATACATTTCTGTTCAGACCTTTTTCCCAGGTTACCAGTTTTGCATTTGAGGAAGAGAGTGGGAACAGAGAAAGAGGCCCAAGGCTTCTGTGTGCCAATAGCACATCAATGTCAACATGGCCCAGACCTCATGTTTGACGAGAGCTGCCAGACATAAACACACCCTCATCCTCATTAAACACAAATCAAACCAGGAAATTGGCACTCATTTCCCTCCGGTTGCCAAAAATGCAAATTTCTGTTCATGAACCATGGTTTATGGAACGTGTAATTTCTCATGAACTAATCTAGGTTAACCCAGAATTTGCGTAATTTGTCAGCTGTACTCTGTCCATGAGAGAAAACTCAGGGACAGATGCAGGTAACATAAATTGTACAGTAGCAGCATCTGTCAACCATAGAGAATGATAGAGGCCTCTAGTGGCCAAATGGCCGTTTTAGCATGGGGCAGAGACATTGAGGGCTTCCACCATTTTAAAATAGTCAGAGTTGTCAACTGGGTGAGGATTCCTATGGGTTGTAAAGCCTCAATGGCGCAGCCCATGCGGTCACGGATGCCACAATGACACAAAGTTGAGGCCTATCTATCTCTATGCTATCAAGACTGTGCAACGACTAACGAGGAACTTTGTTCAGGTATGCAGATTTTGCGTCACTGATCATTTTGACAAATCACGATATCGCAGGTAAGGGGTGATGCTCAATGTAAAGAAAGATTGCTGGCTCACACTGTTTTGGCACTTTTGGCACATAAGAAAAGCAATAAATAACTGATTTATTATTATTGAAACTCAAAATGACTATGCTATATTTTGATCAGCCTATTCATTATAGAGATGGTAGATATCTATTTTGAAGCTATTACTTCATGTATTGAACCTAATGGAATCATTTAATGACCATCATTTGGAATCTGTGTCTGACTTTTGTCTTCAGGCGCTAGGTCAGGCATTGGTACTACCTACTGCCGCATACAGTATGCAGAGCTGTGGGAGACCACCCCAAGTGTGCCCCTGGTAGAGCCCGGGGTGGTGTTTACCATGCCACCAGGCCTTCAGCAGGCCTGAAAAGTGGGATTGATCTGTTTGATCCATTTGTTTGTTTCAGTTTTCAGTAGTTGAATCCTTTGACGCATTATTGATTTCAACATTTTTCCTTTTCAACAAAAATGCACTGGATTGGGTGAAGTTGGTCATTGGTTCCATTTGTTTAGCAATATGTTAAAATTAACTTATGCTTTATTTATATAGCACATTTCAGACATGGATGCAATGCACTTCACAGAAAAATAATGTGTATAAGCTGCAATGTGTATAAGCTGCAAGTATTTTGAAATTAAGTTGTTTTCAAGTCATTGAAATAACAAACTGAAACATGTGTATTTTCAACTTTCACTGTCAACCAAAAGTGAACGTACAATACCAGTCAAAAGTTTGGACACACCCACTCATTCAAGGGTTCTTCTTTGTTTTTACTATTTTATACATTGTAGAATAATAGTAAAGACATCACAACTATGAAATAACATATAGAAAACATATTTTATATTTGAATTTCTTCAAAGTAGCCACCCTTTGCCTTGATGACAGCTTTGCATTCTCTCAACCAGCTTCACCAATCAGTTGCACGAGAGGGGGGAGATGAGGTTACATGTCCTGTTAAAACTAACAGCTCAAAAACCACATGGAATCTGGGAATAATGTTTACCTCACTGGTTAGAGGACAATTTGTTGAAAAACATCTAGCTACATTTTGAGGTGTTGCATTTTTTTTCAAGTGGGTCCCAACACGGTAAGTGTAACGCAACACTTTCTTTGTTAATCACATAAATTGTGCTCTTTCAATTCAGAGCCTGTTTTTTTGCCCTTATGAGGCTAATATCAATAGAATGGGGGGAAAAAGTTTAGGGTTATACATTGTGACATTAAAATACTCCTACTACAATGTTAAAAGCATTCTACATTGTGACATTATTTAATTGAAATCATGGTACAATGTCCTCATATATGTATTTTCTGATGTTTAATCAGAGATTTTCTACCAGTGTATCTCTTCCCACATTGATTACAGCTATAAGGGTTCTCTCCTGTGTGTGTCCGCTGGTGCATAGTCAGATGGCTAGATGTAGTAAAACTCTTCCCACATTGATCACAGCTATAAGGCTTCTCTCCTGTGTGTGTTCTCTGGTGCATAGTCAGATGGCTAGATGTAGTAAAACTATTCCCACATTGATCACAGCTGTAAGGCTTCTCTCCTGTGTGTGTTCTCTGGTGTATAGTCAGACGGCTAGATGTAACAAAGCTCTTCCCACATTGGTTACAGCTATAAGGTTTCTCTCCTGTGTGTGTTCTCCGATGTACCATCAGGCAGCTTGAGTGAGTAAAACTCTTCCCACATTGGTTACAGCTATAAGGCTTCTCTCCAGTGTGTGTTCTCTGGTGTGATTTTAAATGTACTGAAGAAACAAAACTCTTTCCACAGTTAGGGCAGGGGTAAGGTTTCTCTCCTGTGTGTGCTCTCTGATGTATTGTCAGCTGTCTAGATTCAGTAAAACTCTTCCCACATTGATAACAGTTATAAGGTTTCACTCCTGTATGAATTCTCTGACGTTTTTTAAGGTCCTCTGAAGGGGTGAATCTCCTCCCGCAGTCAAAGCAGCAATGATGTTTCTCTCCAGCCTGAATTCCCTGGTGTGTTTTCATGCTGCTTGGATCATTCAAACTCTTCCCACACTGATAACAGATAAAAGGTTTCTCTCCAGTGTGACTTCTCTGGTGTACTTTTAGTGAATCTGATCTTGAGTAACTCTTTCCACAGTCAGAGCAATGGTAAGATTTCTCTCCTGTGTGTGTTCTCTGGTGTATAGTCAGATGGCTAGACGTAACAAAACTCTTCTCACATTGATCACAGCTATATGGCTTCTCTCCTGTATGTGTTCTCTGGTGTATAGTCAGACGGCTAGATGTAACAAAACTCTTGCCACATTGATCACAGGTATAAGGTTTCTCTCCATTGTGAATTCTCTGGTGTACCTTTAGTGTATCTGATCTTGAGTAACTCTTTCCACAGTCGGAGCATCGGTGAGATTTCTTCCCTGTGGGTTTCCGCTGGTTTTTCTTGAGGTGTTCTGATGTGGAGAGACTCTTCTCTGCCTCGTCAGCTTCATGATATTGTTGAGGCTCTACAGAGGATCCACGATAGTCAAGTCTCTCTCCTGTGTGAACAACAAAGTCAGACAGATGGTTAAAGGCCCACAACAGCAGAAATCCCCTGTTTATTTCAGCTAAAAGGTGATTCCCATGACTGTCTAATGAAGTATAAATGCTTTTACAAATGTATTTGCCAATTGTCTTAAAGACAGTCAAGTGACAACAACAGTCATATTATATATTTTTTCACATTAGTGG
Source organism: Oncorhynchus clarkii lewisi (assembly GCF_045791955.1). Taxonomy (NCBI): domain Eukaryota; kingdom Metazoa; phylum Chordata; class Actinopteri; order Salmoniformes; family Salmonidae; genus Oncorhynchus; species Oncorhynchus clarkii. Next base: position 20,696,522 of record NC_092169.1, read on the forward strand.
TAAAGTGGATTATTCTAGGCTAGAAATAAATGAGACTTTCTGAAACCCTTCGTTCTGTGCCAGATGACTTTTGGTCACCAATATAGGCAGGCTCCCTTCTAGGTTTGCAAAAATTTGCCGCATGAGGGCCGTGTGCACGCTAATGTTAGCTCCATGCTAATGCAGAAACCGCTAGTTACGGATGCAGTAGATCTGCATGGAGCAAAAATGGTGAGCTAAGATTTTCTACAGAACAAAAATATAACTGCAACATGCAACAATTTAAACGTTTTTACATAGTTACAGTTCATATAAGGAAATCAGTGAACTGAAATAAATTCATTAGGCCTTAATCTATGGATTTCACATGACTGGGAATACAGATATGCATCTGTTAGTCACATATACAGTACCAGTCAAAAGTTTGGACACACCTACTCATTAAAGGGTTCATCTTTATTTTAAATATTTTCTACATTGTAGAATAATAGTGAAGACATCAAAACTATGAAACAACACATATGGAATCATGTAGTAATCAAAAAAAAGTGTTAAACAAATCAAAATATATTTGAGATTCTTCAAAGTAGCCACCCTAGGCTTTGATGACAGCTTTGCACAATCTTGGTATTCTCTCAACCAGCTTCATGAGGTAGTCACCAGGAATGCATTTCAATTGACCGGTGTGCCTTGTTAAAAGTTCCTTTGTGGAATTTCTTTCCTTCTTAATGCGTTTTAGCCAATCAGTTGTGTTGTGACAAGGTAGGGGTGGTATAAAGATGAGACCAAGTCCATTTTATGGCAAGAACAGCTCAAATAAGCAAAGAGAAACGACAGTCCATCATTAACTGACCTTCATGTCTTAAAGTAATCAAGAACATTTCAAGAAGTTTCTTCAAGTGCAGTCGCAAAAACCATCAAGTGCTATGATGAAACTGGCTCTCATGAGGACCGTCACAGGAAAGGAAGACCCAGTTACCTCTACTGCAGAGGATACGTTCATTAGAGTTGATTGCAGCCCAAATAAATGCTTCAGAGTTCAAGTAACAGACACATCTCAACATCAACTGTTCAGAGGAGACTATGTGAATCAGGCCTTCTGTTCCGAACGTGCTAGACGGCCAGTTCGTATAGCATTTAGCCGTACCCTTATCCTACTTCTCCTCTGTTCCTCTGGTGATGTAGAGGTTAATCCAGGTCCTGCAGTGCCTAGCTCCACTCCCACTCCCAGGTGCTCTCATTTGTTAACTTCTGCAACCGTAAAAGCCTTGGTTTCATGCATGTTAACATTAGAAGCCTACTCACTAAGTTTGTTTTACTCACTGCTTTAGCACACTCTGCCAACCCGGATGTCTTAATCCTGGTTTAGGAAAACCACCAAAAACCCTGAAATCTCCATCACTAACTATAACATTTTCCACCAAAATAGAACTGCCAAAGGGGGTGGTGTTGCAATCTACTGCAAAGATAGCCTGCAGAGTTCTGTATTACTATTCAAATCTGTACTAGAAGTCGACCGATTATGATTTTTCAACAACGATACCGATTATTGGAGGACCAAAAGAGCCAATACCGATTAATCAGCCGATTTTTATATATTTTTATTTGTAATAATGACAATTAGAACAATACTGAATTAACACTTATTTTAACTTAATATAAAACATCAATCAAATCAATTTAGCCTCAAATAAATAATGAAACACATTCAATTTGGTTTAAATAATGCAAAAACAAAGTGTAGGAGAAGAAAGAAATATGTGCCATGTAAAAATGTGTGCCATATAAAAAAGCTAATGTTTAAGTTCCTTGCTCAGAACATGAGAACATATGAAAGTTGGTGGTTCCTTTTAACATGAGACTTCAATATTCCAAGGTAAGAGGTTTTAGCTTGTAGTTAATATAGTATTTATAGGACTTTTTCTCTCTATACCATTTGTATTTCATATACCTTTGAATATTGGATGTTCTTATAGGCACTATAGTATTGCCAGTGTAACAGTATAGCTTCCGTCCCCCTCCTCGCCCCTACCTGGCTAGCCACACTCGAAGCATCGTTACCCATCGCTCCACAAAAGCCGCGGCCCTTGCCGCGCAAGGGGAATAACTACTCCAAATCTAAAAGCGAGTGACGTTTTAAACAGTATTAGCGCACACCCAGCTAACTAGCTAACCATTTCACATTGGTTACACCAGCCATTAGGCTGATAGGCTTGAAATCATAAACAGCGATGTGCTTGCAAAGAGCTGCTGGCAAAACGCATGAAAGTGCTGTTTGAATGAATGATTACAGGCCTGCTGCTGCTCAGTCAGACTGCTCTATCAAATCAGACTTAATTATAACATAATAACACACAGAAATACGAGCCTTAGGTCATTAATATGATTGAATCCGGAAACTATCATTTAGAAAACAAAACGTTTATTATTTCAGTGAAAGACGGAACCGTTAGGTATTTTATCTAACGGGTGGCATCCCTAAGTCTAAATATTCTTGTTACATTACACAACCTTCAATGTATGTCATAATTACGTAAAATTCTGGCAAATTAGATCGCAATGAGCCAGGCAGTTGCATATACCCTGACTCTGCGTGCAATGAACGCAAGAGAAATGACACAATTTCACCTGGTTAATATTGCCTGCTAAACTGGATTAGTAAGATACGTTTTTTTACCTTTATTTAACTAGGCAAGTCAGTTAAGAACAAATTCTTATTTTCAATGCCTAGGAACAGTGGGTTAACTGCCTGTTCAGGGGCAGAACGACAGATTTGTACCTTGTCAGCTCGGGGGTTTGAACGCTCTAACCACTAGGCTACCCTGCCGCCCATAAAATAAGTTTAATGCTAGCTAGCAATTTACCTTGGCTTCTACTGCATTTGCATAACAGGCAGGCTACTCATGGAGTGCAATGGTTAGAGCGTTGGACTAGTTAACTGTGCGGTTGCAAACTTGGAACCCCTGAGCTGACAAGGTGAAAATCTGTCGTTCTGCCCCTGAACAAGGCAGTTAACCCACAGTTCCTTGGCAGTCATTGAAAATAAGAATGTGTTCTTAACTGACTTACCTAGTTAAATAAAAGGTATGAAAATAAAAAATTTATTAAAAAATTATCGGAAATCGGTGCCCAAAAATACCAATTTCCTATTGTTATGAAAACTTGAAATCGGCCCTAATTAATCGGCCATTCCGATTAATCGGTCGACCTTTAGTCTGTTCCCAAAAATTTGAGCTTCTACTTCTAAAAATTCGCCTTTCGAGAAACAAGTCTCTCACGGTTGCCACTTGCAAGACCTCCCTCTGCCCCCAGCTGTGCCCTCAATACCATATGTGAATTGATTGCCCCCCATTTATCTTCTGAGCTTGTGCTACTAGGTGACCTAAACTGGGACATGCTTAACACCCAGGCCATCCTACAATCCAAGCTTGATGCCCTCAATCTCACACAAATTATCAATGAACCTACCAGGTACAACTCCAAATCCGTAAACACGGGCACCCTCATAGATGTCATCCTAAATAACTCACCCTCCAAATACACCTCTGCTGTTTTCAATCAAGATCTCAGCGATCACTGCCTCATTGCCTGCATCCGTAATGGGTCTGCGACCAATCGACCACCCCTCATCACTGTCAAACGCTACCTAAAACACTTCTGCGAGCAGGCCTTTCTAATCGACCTGGCCGGGGTATCCTGGAATGACATTGACCTCATCCCGTCAGAAGATGATGCCTGGCTATTCTTTAAAAGTGCTTTCCTCACCATCTTAAATAAGCATGCCCCATTAAAAAAAAATGGAACTAGGAATAGATTTGGTCCTTGGTTCACTCCAGAACTGTCTGCCCTTGACTAGCATAAAAACATCCTGTGGCATTCTGCATTAGCATCGAATAGCCCCCGTGATATGCAACTTCTCAGGTAAGTTAGGAACAAATATACACAGGCATTTAGGAAAGCTAAGGCTAGCTTTTTAAAACAGAAATTTGCATCCTGTAGTACAAACTCAAAAAGGCTTTCCACCTGGCTACCCCTACCCCGGTCAACTACCCGGCAACTTCTCCTTCACCCAAATCCAGAAAGCTGATGTTCTGAAAAAGCGTCAAAATCTGGACCCTACAAATCAGCAGGGCTAGACAATCTGGACCCTCTCTTTCTAAAATTATCTGCCAAAATTGTTGCAACCGCTATTACTAGCCTGTTCAACCTCTCTTTCGGATCGTCTGAGATTCCCAAAGATTGGAAAGCTGCCGCGGTCATCCCCCTCTTCAAAGGGGGTGACACTCTAGACCCAAACTGCTATAGACCTATATCTATCCTACCCTGTCTTTCTAAGGTCTTCGAAATCCAAGTTAAAAAGATTACCGACCATTTCGAATCCCACCGTATCTTCTCCGCTATGCAATCTGGTTTAAGAGCTGGTCATGGGTGCACCTCAGCCACACTCAAGGTCCTAAACGACATAACCACCATCGATAAGAGACATTACTGTGCAGCCGTATTCATCGACCTGGCCAAGGCTTTTGACTCTGTCAATCACAACATTCTTATTGGCAGACTCAACAGCCTTGGTTTCTCAAATGATTGCCTCGCCTGGTTTACCAACTACTTCTCTGATAGAGTTCAGTGTGTCAAATCGGAGGGCCTGTTGTCCGGGCCTCTGGCAGTCTCTATGGGGGTGCCACAGGGTTCAATCCTCAGGCTGACTCTCTTCTCTGTATGCATCAATGATGTTGCTCTTACTGCTGGTGATTCTCTGATACGCCTCTACGTAGACGACACCATTCTGTATACTTCTGGCCCCTCTTTGGACACTGTTAAATAACCACCAAACAAGCTTCAATGCCATACAACTCTCCAACTGCTCTTAAACGCAAGTAAAACTAAATGCATGCTATTCAACCGATCTCTGCCCGCACCTGCTCGCCTGTCCAGCATCACTACTCTGGACGGACTTAGAATACGTGGACAACTACAAATACCTCGGTGTCTGGTTAGACTGTAAACTCTCCTTCCAGACTCACATTAAGCATCTCCAATCCAAAATTAAATCTAGAATTAGCTTCCTATATCGCAACAAAGCATTCTTTACTCATGCCGCCAAACATACCCTCGTAAAACTGACCATCCTACCGATCCTCGACTTCGTCATCTATAAAATAGCCTCCAACACTCTACTCAAAAAACTGGATGCAGTCTATCACAGTGCCATCTGTTTTGTCACCAAAGCCACATACACTTACCCACCTGTACGCGACCTGTACGCTCTTGTTGGTTGGCCCTCGCTTCATACTCATCGCCAGACCCACTGGCTACAGGTTATCTACAAGTCTCTGCTAGGTAAAGCCCCGCCTTATCTCAGCTCACTGTTCACCATAGCAGCACCCACTCGTAGCACGCGCTCCAGCAGGTATATCTCACTGGTCACCCCAAAGCAAATTCCTCCTTTGATCATCTTTCCTTACAGTTCTTAGCTGCCAATGACTGGAACGAATTGCAAAAATCTCTGAAGCTGGAGACTCATATCTCCCTCACTAGCTTTAAGCACCAGCTGTCAGCGCAGCTCACAGATCACTGTACCTGTAGATAGCCCATCTGTAAACAGCCCATCTATCTACCTACCTCATCCCCATACTGTATTTATTCATCTTGCTCCTTTGCATCCCAGCATCTCTACTTGCACATTCATCTTTTGCACATCTACCATTCCAGTGTTTAATTGCTATATTGTAATTACTTCACCACCATGGCCTATTTATTGCCTTAACTCCCTTATCTTACCTCATATGCACTCACTGTATATAGACTTTTTGTTTTGTTTTGTTCTACTGTATTATTGACTATGTTTTTTTATTCCATGTGTGACTCTGTGTTGTTGTATGTGTCGAATTGCTATGCTTTATCTTGGCCAGGTCGCAGTTGCAAATGAGAACTTGTTCTCAACTAGCCTACCTGTTTAAATAAATAAAATACTATGGAACGCTGTTTGGGTCTTTGCGTGTCAAAAAAAGATACACGTCAAATAACACTATTTGACAATAACACTATTTGACGCGTTAAATAAGCTTTTAATTTAACATGTCAAATAACACAGTTCTATTACAGAATGTTGTGTGTTCTGAATTGTGCAAGCCTAGCGCCACCACTACTATCAGTAGCACTGTCAAAGCTGTACAAAAAGGTCTGCAAACAAGCAAGCATCGGCCACGAACAATGTGTTTACAATACCGCGTTGGTAATAAAGCATTATTTGTTAGACCGCAACTTCTGGGGTAGCTAGCTTTAGCTTGGTACCTAGCTAGCACCAATATAACCAGCCTGAAAACAATGACCTGTAGAAACTGCAGTCATTTTCATTATTCTTAGCAATGATTTAAGAATCATTGTGAGTAAGTATTAGCTAGGTAGTAACTTGTTGTTCGCCATCTGGCTAGTGATGCTTGACCGAACCAGGTTATATGTTGTGAAGCTAGCCACAATAAGGATTGGCGCAATTATGTGGAATTTGCGGTTTGCCTTCAAAATAAAAGTAACTCTTTGAAAGTGATGCAGAAGGATACAATTGGTGGAATCATGCCATATTTAGACTAGATAATGTTAAACAAGATTGGAATTGAGAAGCAATGAAATGGGGTATCAGTCAACTTGGTGACACCCACAGAACACAACTGTGTTTAGGCAAATATTAGCATTGTCGCAGGACTGACTGTGTGAAATCACCTCCCCAGTCAGCCTACTGTGTGTAGTGACATTTATATTACACTGTACAGCTTTACCTAAGGATTGGGGATCAATGAAATGGGGTATCAGTCTACTCAATTCACAATATATTTTTTTCCCAATGCCCACCTCAGTTATCAGACTCCAAAACATCCACGCAGTATTGTTTTTCCTCAAGAATAGTGTTCAAAACACATAATTTGACAATAAATGTGGCTCAATTTACTGTTGTTTAAGAGTCCCGCAATAAGAGCTACAACGCTAATGTTCTCTGGGTGTCACTGAGTAGACTGATACCCCATGTCATTGATCCACAATCCATAGGTAAGGCTGTACAGTGAAATAAGTATGTCCCCAACGCAATTCTAAAGTATAATACGTGTGTGATTTCAACTGATTGTCAAATTAACAAATTATTGTCTTGTTGATTTTATATAACAACACTCCAACCTTGCTTATGCAATTATGGCATAATTCTACTATTTGTATTCATTTGCATCACTGTCAATTACATACTTTTATTTTGAAGGCTAAACGCAAAGTCCACTATTGTGGCTAATATTTATTGTGGCTAGCTTCACATAGATGGGTCCGACCACCATTAATCAAATAAGAACGATCTTGTAAATTAGGGTTATTTTAGATGATGTTAGCTAACTATCTAGAGCTAGTATGAGAAATCTTGGTTGAGAATGAAACAACTGAACAACGAAACAGCACAGCAAGTAAGTCAAAGTTTTGGGTTTTGATAATATTTTACTGATAATGGGGCCAATTGTGCGCCGCCCTATGGGACTCCCAATCACGGCCGGATGTCATAGAGCCTGGGTTCGAACCAGGGACTGTAGTGACACCTCTTGCACTGAGATGCAGTGCCTTAGACCGCTGCGTCCATGTGTGTGTTTTAACTATTTAACTGTACCAAAATGCTTAAAAGGCCGCTAAAATTTTAAATATTGGTTATTGGTATCGTGTTTTTTTTGGCAAGTAAAATATTGGATATCGGTATTGGCCAAAAATGTCATATCGGTGGATGACTACTTGTAACCATAGTGTAGCGAATTCAGGGGGAGCTCTGAGCTGGACTCAAATCTGGGCCCAGCCACAGTCAAGACAACACATTATAACCGTTACGCCAAGATGTCTTTACTTCTTGACGAGGTCGCTAGGTTTTGGGTTAAGGTTTCTACAATAGCTTTCTCTGTGGATTTGAGAGTGGTTACATTTCTCCAGCTCCCATCCCTCAGATGTTAACCAAACCAATTCTCAGGTATACCATTTTGTTGCTGTTTAAATCCTTGGTTGCCCCTTTAAAAAAGACACAATCAATCAACAAACCAAACTGCAACTCCTCAACTCTTAGTCAAGAGACTGGCATACATAGCATTTATATTAGCCCTCTGATTACATTTAAGAGCAAGACCTGCAGCTCTGTTCTTGGCCAGCTGCAACTTAACTAGGTATTTCTTTGCAGTACCACATAGCTGGACAATAATCAAGCGAAGACAAAACTTTGAACTAAGCCAATATGTTATATTCTTCAAGAATAAATGGCTATATATGAATAATTATCAAGTCTAAATATGGATGTAACAACTGCAGATTTACCCTTTAACACCACACGTCTGATCAACAACTGCAGAGTTTGTGTCTCTGTTTTTAAGACAGTACTTACTAGTGTTAATCTGGGCCGATTTTCCCAAACGCATTTTAAGGCTAAATTCATCGTTAGAACCATAGGATGCCTTAAAACCACTTTGGGAAACCGAGCCCAGATATCCAGTTTCCTCTTCCTCCTCCTTTTTCGATGTGACAGTCATCTCCCTATTCTCTTCTTTCACTCTGACAACTCCATCCTCCTCTTGCTCCTCTTCTTTCACAGTAACTTCCTCCTCCACTTTCACTCTGAACGCGTCTCCCTCTTCTTTTACTGTAACTTCTTTCTCTTCTTCTTTCACTCGAACAGCATCCTCCTTCTCCGTCCAGCAGACCTCTTCTTTAATAGTTGGAGAGTAGTTTAGTGAGGTCATGGTCGGCGATGTCAGCTTGCTTGCTAGGATAGTGCTAATCTAACCAGCCAGCTAGTTTACCAATAACAACAGAGTAAATATTACATTAAATGGGATAACTAACTAGACAACAGACATTGGTTTAAAACATAGTGGCTAATATACACGAAAGCGTCTAACGAGCTGTATCGGTTTGGCTAGCAAGCTACGGAGGTGGCTGTCTAACTGTTGCTGTGTGTAAGAAGCGTCCCGTCCACTAGATAATACGTCACATTGGCAGCATTGCCTTAAAGCCCGACATCGCCATCTGCTCACTGGAGTGTGTAACGCAGTTGAGTGAAATTAATATTTTATTTTCAGACGGGGTATGAGGAAGCATGAGTTTTTACTCACCAATGTAACAAGACAGTGTGGTAAAATGTTTTGTTGTAATCACGATCTGGCTACCTATAAGAACAAACAAATCAAATAAATGTGTATTTGTCACATACACATATTTAAATCAAATCAAATTGTTTTGGTCCCATACACGTGTTTAGCGGGTGTAGAGAAATGCTTGTGCTTCTAGTTCCGACAGTGCAGTAATATCTAACAAGTAATATCTAACAGTTTCACAACATATACCCAAAATACAAAATAAATCTAAGTAAGGAATGGATTAAGAATATATACACATATATGTCAGAGCTGCATTGGACTAAGATACTGTACAGTGGCAGAGTATAGAGTACGATATATACATATGAGATGGGTCACATAATATTTACAAACAATTAAAGTAACTAAGATACCGTAGAATAGTATATAGTACAGTTTACACATATGAGATGAGTAATGCAAGATACGGAGACATTATTAAAGTGGCTAGTGTTTCATTTCCTTAAAGTGGCCAGTGATTCCTAATCTATGTCTATAGGCAGCAGCCTCTGATGTGCTGGACATGGCTGTTTAACAGACAGTGGTGTAGTATAGAATGCAATACAGTATATACATATGAAATGGGTGATGCAATATGTAAACACAATTTTAAAGTGACTAAGATACTGTAGAATAGTGTGCTGTGCATTTTATACATATAAGATGAGTAATGCTAGATACGGAACATTATTAAAGTGGCTAGTGATCCATTATTAAAAGTGGCCAGTAATTCCTAATCTATGTCTATAAGGCAGCCCCCCCTGATGTACTAGTGATGGCTGTTTAGCAGTCTGATGGCCTTGAGATACACACTGTTTTTCAGTCTCTCGGTCACAGCTTTGATGCACCTGTACTGATCTCGCCTTCTGAATGATAGCTGTCCCATCGATGTGGATAGGGGGGTGCTCCTGCTGCTGTTTCCTGAAGCTCACGATCATCTCCTTAGTTTTGTTGAAGTTGAGAGAGGTTATTTTCCTGGCATCACACTCCCAGAGCCCTCACCTCCTCCCTGTAGGCTGTTTCATCGTTGTTGGTAATCAACCCTACTACTGTTGTGTCGACTGCAAACTTGATGATTGAGTTGGAGGCGTGCTTGGCTACGCAGTCATGGGTGAACAGGAAGTACAGGAGGGGGCTGAGCACACACCCTTGTGGGGCCCCAGGTTTGAGGATCGGCAAAGAGAAGGTGTTGTTTCCTACCTTCACCACCTGGGGACGACCCGTCAGGACGTTCAGGACCCAGTGGCACAGGGCAGGGTTCAGACCCAGGGCCTCGAGCTTGATGATGAGCTTGGAGGGTACTATGGTGTTGAATGCTGAGCTATAGTCAATGAACAGCATTCTTACATAGGTATGCCTCTTGTCCAAATGGGACTGGGCAGTGTGCAGTGTGGTGGCGATTGCATCGTCTATAGATCTATTGGGGTGGTGAGCAAATTGAAGAAGGTCTAGGGAGGCAGGTAAGTTGGAGGTGATATGATCCTTGGCTAGTCTCTCAAAGCACTTCATGATAACAGAGGTGAGTGCTTCGTGGCGATTGTCATTTAGTTCAATTACCTTTGCTTTCTTAGATACAGGGACAATGGTGGCCATCTTGAAGCATGTGGGGACAACAGACTGGGATAGGGAGAGATTGAATGTATCTGTGAACACACCAGTCAGCTGATCTGCGCATGCTCTGAGGACACGGCTAGGTATACCATCTGGGCCAGCAGCCTTGCGAGGGTTATCACACTTAAATGTATTACTCACATTGGCCACGTAGAAGAAGAGCCCACAGTCCTTGGTAGCGGGCCGCATCGGTGGGACTTTATTATCCTCAAAGTGAGTGAAGAAGGTGCTCAGCCTGTCTGGAAGCAAGACGTTGGTGTCCACGACGTGGCTGGTTTTCCTTGTCTCTGGAGATAGTACGGTCGGCATTTAATTATGAGATATTCTAGGTCGGGTGAAGGACTTGAGTTTCTGTGTGTTATCCCAGTTACACCATAAGTCGTTAATCATAAAACATATGCCTCCACCCTTCTGCCTCCCGGAGAGATGTTTGTTCCTGTCGGTGGGATGTACTGAGAACCGAACTGGCTTTACAGAGTCAGAGATATAGAGAGAGAGCCATGTTTCCGTGAAGCAGAGTACATTCCAATCCCTGGTGTCCCTCTGAAAAGCAACTCTTGCCTTGAGATCATCAATTTTATTATCCAGAGATTGGACATTAGCAAGTAAAATACTCGGGAGTGGTGGGTGTTGTGCACGCTTCCTGAGTCGGACCAGAAGACCACCTCGAGTACCTCTCCTTCGCTGGCGTTGTTTTGGGTTTAGCCTCTGGAATAGGTTTGATTGCTCTAGGGAGAGCAAACAAAGGATCCGCTCCAGGGAAGTCATAATCCTGGTTGTAGTGCTGGAAATTCTGGTTACAGCCGCTATAATATCCAATAGTTCTTCCCAGTATGTAATGACACAAAACAATTCCTGAGCTAATAATGTCAAAAATAGTACATGAACAAACAAAATACTGCAGAGTTCCTTAAGAGCTAGTAGCAATGCTACCATCTTCGTCGGCGGCAGCAGATGTTATTGCGGGTGAAGCGAAATGCTTGTGTTCCGAGCTCCAACAGTGCAGTAGTATCTAAATATTCACAACAATACACACAGATCTCAAAGTAAAATAATGGAATTGTAAATGTTAGGACGATCAATGTCGGAGTGGCATTGAATAGACTACATTCAGTGCATTCGGAAAGTATTCAGACTCATTAAATTTTTCCACATTTTGTTACGTTACAGCCTTATTCTAAAATAGATTAAATCTTTTTTCATTAATCTACACACAATACCCCATAATGGAAAAGCAAAAATAGGTTTTTAGACATTTTTGCTAATATATTGCATTGTATTACTGTACATTCAGACTTGTCCCGAAGCTAGTCCTATGTTGCCTTGGCTGTGTACTTAGGGTTGTTGTCCTGTTGGAAGGTGAACCTTCACCCCAGTCTGAGGTCCTGGGCGCTCTGGAACAGGTTTTTATAAAGGATCTCTCTGTACTTTGCTCCATTCAGCTTTCCCTCGACCCTGACTAGTCTCCCAGTCCCTGCCGCTGAAAAACATCCCCCACAACATAATGCCAGGTTTCCTCCATGCTTGACATTCAGGCCAAAGAGTTCAATCTTGGTATCATCAGACCAGAGAATCTTGTTTCTCATGGCCTGAGAGGCCTTTAGGTGCCTTTTGGCAAAGAGGACTGTCACGTGCCTTTTACTGAGAAGTGTCTTCCGTCTGGCCACTCTATCATAAAGGCCTGATTGTTGGAGTGCTGCAGAGATGGTTGTCCTTCTGGAAGGTTCTCCCATCTCCACAGAGGAGACTTGTCCCACGACTGGTCAGTTTGACCGGGCGGACAGCTCCAGAAAGAGTCTTGGTGGTTCAAACTTCTTCCATTTAAAATGATGGACGCCGCTGTGATCATGGGGATCTTGGGACATTTTTTGTTACCCTTCCCCAGATCTGTGACTCGACACAATCCTGTCTCTGAGCTCTAAATAAAATCAAATTATATTTGTCACATGCTCCGAAAACAACTGTAGACCTTACAGTTAAAATTGCTTACTTACAAGTCCTTAACCAGCAATGCAGTTTGAAGAAAAATAAGTGTTAGGAAAGTATTTACTAAATAAACTCAAGTAAATAAAAAATATAAAACATTTGAAACTATAAAAATACCAAATAAATAAAAAATAATAGTAAAGAGGCTATAGTATATACAGGGGGTGCCAGTACAGAGTCAATGTGCGGGGGTACAGGTTAGTCGATGTAATTTGTACATGTACACTACCGTTCAAAAGTTTGGGGCTACTTAGAAATTTCACAGGAGTGATGGTTGCTGATAATGGGCCTCTGTACACCTATGTAAATATTCAATTAAAAAATCCACCGTTTCCAGCTACAATAGTCATTTACAGCATTAACAATGTCTACACTATATTATAGATCAGTTTGATGTTATTTTAATGGACAAAACATGTGCTTTTCTTTTTTTTTTAAAGGACATTTCTAAGTGACCCCAAACTTTTTAACGCTAGTGTAGGTAGGGGTAAGGGGACTATGCATAGATAATAAACAGAGAGTAGCAGCAAAGTAAAAGCAAACGGGGGGGGTGTTGACGCAAATAGTCCGGGTGGCAATTTTATTAATTGTTCAGCAGCCTTATGGTTTGGGGTAGAAGCTGTTAAGGAGCCTTTTGGACCTAGACATGGCACTCCGTTACCGCTTGCCATGCGGTAAAAGAGAGAACAGTTTATGACTTGGGTGACTGGAGTCTTTGACAATTTTTTGGGCCTTCCTCTGACACTGCCTAGTATAGACAGTTGAAGCCGGAAGTTTACATACACCTTAGCCAAATACATTTAAACTCAGTTTTTCACAATTCTTGACATTTAATCCTTGTAAAAATTCCCTGTCTTAGGTCAGTTAGAATCACCACTTTATTTTAAGAATGTGAAATGTCAGAATAATAGTAGATCACAATGATTTATTTCAGCTTTGATTTCTTTCATCACATTCCCAGTGGGTCAGAAGTTTACATACTGTACACTCAATTCGTATTTGGTAGCATTGCTCGCACACGCTTTTTCAGTTCTGCCCACAAATGTTCTATGAGATTGACGTCAGGGCTTTGTGATGGCCACTCCAATACCTTCACTTTGTTGTCCTTAAGCCACTTTGCCACAACTTTGGAAGTATACTTGGGGTCATTGTCCATTTGAAAGACCTATTTGCAACCAAGCTTTAACTTCCTGACTGGTGTCTTGAGATGTTGCTTCAATATATCCATGTAAGTAAAGCACCCCCACAACACCCGCGTGCTTCACGGTAGGGATGGTGTTCTTCGGCATGCAAGCCTCCCCTTTTTCCTCCAAACATAATGATGGTCAATATGGCCAAACAGTTCTATTTTTGTTTCATCAGACCAGAGGATATTTCTCCAAAAAGTATGATCTTTGTCCCCATGTGCAGTTGCAAACCGTAGTCTGGCTTTTTTTATGGCGGGTTTGGAGCAGTGGCTTCTTCCTTGCTGAGCAGCCTTTCAGGTAATGTCGATATAGGACTAATTTTACTGTGGATATAGATACTTTTGTACCTGTTTCCTCCAGCATCTTCACAAGGTCCTTTGCTGTTGTTCTGGGATTGATTTGCACTTTTCGCACAAAAGTACATTCATCTCCTTCCTGAGCGGTATGACGGCTGCGTGGTCCCATGGTGTTTATATTTGCATACTATTGTTTGTACAGATGAATATGGTACCTTCAGGCATTTGGAAATTGCTCCCAAGGATGAACCAGACTTGTGGAGGTCTACAATGGTTTTTCTGAGGTCTTGGCAGATTTCTTTGGATTTTCCCATGATGTCAAGCAAAGAGGCACTGAGTTTGAAGGTAGGCCTTGAAATACATCCACAGGTACACCTCCAATTGACTCAAATTATGTCAATTAGCCTATCAGAAGCTTTTAAAGCCATGACATAATTTTCTGGAATTTTACAAGTTCTTTAAAGGCACAGTCAACTTTGTGTATGTAAACTTATGACCCACTGGAACTGTGATACAGTGAATTATAAATGAAATAATCTGTCTGTAAACAATTGTTGGAAAAATGACTGTGTCATGCACAAAGTAGATGTCCTAACCGACTTGGCAAAACTATAGTTTGTTAACAAGACATTTGTGGAGTGGTTGAAAAACGAGTTTCAATGACTCCAACCTAAGTGTATGTAAACTTCCGAAATCAACTGTACCTGGCGGGTTCGTCAGGTCGCCGGTTCACCCTGACATTTCCATTCCTCTTCTGAAAACAGAACTTGACCAACTTCTCTCCAGGCACATCAAGAGCCGCCCGGACCGTTATGCTGTTCTGCTATTCCAAGGACATGTTTACTACAGTATGTATTGTAGGCTATGTTTACATGTCAGACTGCACAGTAGCCTAATAAACAAATGCAGGTGGTTTATATCTTCAAAATGCTTTAAATGCTTTATTATCCAAATGTTAAATCATATACTGTACAGTACTGTATTTCTTCATCAGCATCTTTATGCTTTCATTAATAAAATACTTATGAAAATACTCTTTTAATTTAGTTATGGATCCATAACAAATTACTATGGGAAAAAATATCACTGAATGACAGAAATATTGGAACAAAGCTGTCTAATGAAGGTAAACAAATGGTTCCTTACTGGAGAATACTCTTTCAAACACACACATTCACATTGTACAGCGCCATTATGGCTATTATCAAGGCCATTGGAAGAACAATAGACTTGCCTAGAAGCAGGGTAGGGGGAGAATTTGATCGTCAAATGTATCACAACTGGCCGAATTTGGTTGCAATTTCAGTTTAATCAACCAGAAAGGACAGAACAAATAATACAGCAAATATTGTGGTTAAACTCAAATATAAAAAAATTATAGAAAAAAAAATATATATAAATTGGTACCTTTACCATGTGGAAGGGAGAAAAGGTATTATTATTATTATTATTATTAACCCTGTTTTTCACAAGCATGTCAGGCTGTGAATTCTGCAAACAATGTTTCTAGGATGGGATATTAGCTATATATTGGTCATATTGGTCATGGCTCCCGAGTGGCGTAGTTGTCTAAGGTACTGCATCTCAGTGAAACAGGCATCACTGCAGTCCCTGGTTTGAATCCAGGCTGCATCACATCCAACTGTCCCATATGGCAGTGCACAATTAGTCCAGTGTCATCCGGGTTGGTGGAGGTTTTGGCTGGCCGGGAAGTCCTTCTCTCCCTCTAAAAACATAAATAAATATTTTGCAACCGCAAAATGTCGGATAAAGCATATACTTTACAGTACTGTATTTCTTCATCAGCATCTTTAGGCTTTCGTTAATAAAATAATGATAAAAATACTCTTTTAAAATGTTTATTTCCTTATGGATCCATAATGAATTACTATGGAATTAAATATCACTGAATGACAGAAATATTGGAACAAAGTAGGCTAATGAAGGTAAACACCAGAAAATACAAAACAAATAATACAACAAAAAGTATTATTATTATTAATATGTTTCACATCTGACCGTGATTGGGAGTCCCATAGTACAATTGGCCCAGCGTTTCTCTCCCTCTAAAAACAGAAATACATGTTTTTGCTGTCATGTCTTTGGCATCATTAAACTGAAGATTAATCTTTATCAAATAACTCTCTGTAATCATTATTACGTGATTAAACTGATTAATCATGTAACTGTAATTAACTAGGAAGTCGGGGCACCAAGGAAAATATTCAGATTATAATGTTATAATTTTCCTAATATAACTTTCAGATATTTTCATATCTGATCAATAGTCTTCTGATTAATGAATTCTTCTTTACCTCACGTTAGTCACATTCCAAACCTCGTAAATTGTTGGTTATCTGCACGAACCCAGTCTTCACTATGAGTCATCCATACATCAATTGTCTTAAATCATTTATTTACTAACTAAGTAATTCACAGAAATGCATAAACAAACAGTAGATAGCTTCAAGGAAATAATATGAAATGCATGCTCTTCAACCGATCGCTGCCCACACCTGCCCGCCCGTCCAGCATCACTACTACTACAAATACCTAGGTGTCTGGTTAGACTGTAAACTCTCATTCCAGACTCACATTAAGCATCTCCAATCCAAAATTAAATCTAGAATTGGCTTCCTTTTTCACAACAAAGCATCCTTCACTCATGCTGCCAAACATACCCTCATAAAACTGACTATCCTAACAATCCTTGACTTCGCCGATATAATTTACAAAATAGCCTCCAACACTCTACTCAACAAATTGGAGGCAGTCTATCACAGTGCCATCTGTTTTGTCACTAAAGCCCCATATACTACCCACCACTGTGACCTGTATGCTCTTGTTGGCTGGCCCTCGCTTCATATTCACTCCAGGTCATCTATAAGTCTTTGCTAGGTAAAGTCCCGCCTTATCTCAGCTCACTGGGCACCATAGCAGCACCCACCCGTAGCACGTGCTCCAGCAGGTATATTTCACTGGTTACTCCCAAAGCAGATTCCTCCTTTGGACGCCTTTCCTTCCAGTTCTCCGCTGCCAATGACTGGAACGAATTGCAAAAATGACTGAATCTGGAGACTCATATCTTCCTCACTAACTTTAAGCACCAGCTGTCAGAGCAGCTCACAGATCACTGCAGCTGTACATAACCTATCTGTAAACATCCCATCCAACTGCCTCATCCCCATACTGCTATTTATGTGATTTATTTTGGTCCTTTGCACCCCAGTATCTCTACTTGCACACTCATCTTCTGCACATCTATTACTCCAGTGTTTGATTGCTATATTATAATTATTTCGCCACCATGGCCTATTTATTGCCTTACCTCCCTTATCCTACCTCATTTGCACACACTGTTAATATAATTTTTTCTATTTTATTATTGACTGTATATTTGTTTATTCCATGTATAACTCTGTGTTGTTGTTTGTGTTGCACTGCTTTGCTTTATCTTGGCCAGGTCGCAGTTGTAAATGAGAACTTGTTCTCAACTAGCCTACCTGGTTAAATAAAGGTGAAATAAAAATAAAAATAAAAAAGGCCTCCTGCTGGGATTAAAAATAAAAATAAATAAAATACAAATATAGGACCAATCACACATCATGATAAGAGAGACAACACAATGCTACATAAAGAGAGACCTAAGACAACAACATAGCATGGCAGCAACACATGACAACCCAGCATGGTAGCAACACAACATGACAACAACATGGTTACAGCAACATTGTTGCAACACAACATGGCAGCAGCACAACATGGTAGCAGCACAAAACAGGGTACAAACATTATTGGGCACAGACAACAGCACAAAGGGCAAGAAGGTAGAGACAACAATACATCACACAAAGCAGCCACAACTGTCAGTAAGTGTGTCCATGATTGAGTCTTTGAATGAAGAGATTGTGATAAAACTGTCCAGGTTTAGTGTTTATTGCAGCTCGTTCTAGTCGCTAGCTGCAGCGAACTGAAAAGACGAGCGACCCAGGGATTAGTGTGCTTTGGGGACTGTGTGCCGTCTAGCCATACTTCCAAGTACTTGTATGAAGTGACTACTTCAAGCTCCAAACTGTCAGAGGTAGTAATCACACCTGTGGGTAGAGGGGCATTCTTCTCATCTTTGTTTTGGAGGTGTTCAGAACCAAGTTAAGG
Organism: Oncorhynchus clarkii lewisi; assembly: GCF_045791955.1. Classification (NCBI taxonomy): domain Eukaryota; kingdom Metazoa; phylum Chordata; class Actinopteri; order Salmoniformes; family Salmonidae; genus Oncorhynchus; species Oncorhynchus clarkii. The sequence goes on from NC_092169.1 coordinate 20,714,882, forward strand.
GCAGAGAAAGCTTGCTGGACACTAAGAAAACCTTTGTTGTAGAGCGTTTAACACAAAATCCGGGGAGGGGCCAGGTGAGTTTAAGACTGTATCATCTGCATATAAATGGATGAGAGAGCTTCCTACTGCCTGAGCTATGTAGTTGATGTAAATTGAGAAGTGCGTGGGGCCTTGGATCAAGACTTGAGGTACACCCTTGGTGACAGGCAGTGGCTGAGACAGCAGATGTTCTGACTTTATACACTGGACTCTTTGAGAGAGGTAGTTAGCGAATCAGGCCAAAGACCCCTCAGAGGCCCCAATACTCCTTAGCCGGCCCACAAGTATGGAATGGTCTACCGCATCAAAATCTTTGGGAAATTCAATAAAAATAGCAGCACAACATTGCTTAGAATCAAGGGCAATGGTGACATCATTGAGGACGTTTAAGGTTGCAGTGACACATCCATAGCCCGAGCGGAAACCAGATTGCATACCAGAGAGGGTTCTATAACCATAGCCAGTAATAAGCCTAAGAGGACAATATAATATAGCATTTGGTGGTTTAAGTGTAGATTCTGCATGCATATAGATAATATCCCCATAATCTAAAATAGACATAAAAGTGGCCTGGACAAGTTCCTTCCTATTAGCAAAAGTCAGACATGCTTTGTTTCTGTAAAAGAAACCAACCTTGAACTTCAACTTCTTCACCCTCTCAGTGACATCTTTTTTAAATAATAGTTTGTCATCAAGCTAGATACCAAGGTATTTGTAGGGAGAAATTTGCTCAATTTGTGTACCGTTCAAACTAGTAATTACAAATTCATTTAAATCTGGGGTATGGGACCTAGAAAAAAATATGCATTTTGTTTTGTTTGAATTTAGCACTGCTTAAAAATCAGTCTTCAAAGTCTACAAACATGGCAGCACAATTATTTTATAATCTAAAGCATTATCAATATAATTTACAACAAGCATGATAGACGTACTGGTGCTATGTTTAGGTCTGAATCCGGATTGATTATTATTAGTAATACCATTTAAAGATAGAAAATAATGTAACTGTTTGTTGACCAATGATTCTAGTATTTACACAAAACAAAGGAGCTGTTTTCCATACTTTTGGAATATTTCCTGATACTAAAGTTAAATAAAAAATGTGCATTTCTGGCTTAGTAACACACATTTTGTATTTAACTTAAGTCTAAGTTGTCAGCCCCTAATGACTTCTTGGTGTCAAAAGCTAATGAGGCAGCAAGAATGTCTGTTTCTGTAAATTGCCAAAAAGAAAAACCCTGACTATCATTTCAAAAGGCACGTGAGGTTGACTGATCATCCATAGAGGCAATTGGAGGCTATATGTGGGAAGAACAGTCAACTGACTGGTCAAGACCAATATGACCACAATTTATTTCAAGTAGGAAGCCAGCTGAAATAAAATGCTGATTAAAAGCATCACAAATCTGACATTTTTTAAATAATGATGCAGAGTCTAAAGCTATTTGTTTAGGCAGGGAAGTAGAGCAATTTGCCCCGCTTCTGTGAATTAAACTTTTTCCGGAATTTAGAGAGATCACTAACACAGTCTGCCATAGTGCTAAGGAAGTAGTTTGATCTGGCCTGTTTAACCGAGGCAGTGGACCTATTTAAGCCAGCAGCATACCACCCTGCATATCACTGCTGGCTTGCTTCTGAAGCTAAGCAGGGTTTGTCCTGGTCAGTCCCTGGATGGGAGACCAAATCCTGCTGGAAGTGGTGTTGGAGGGCCAGTAGGAGGCATTATTTTCTCTGGTCTAAATATTCCAATGTCCCAGTGCAGTGATTGGGGACACTGCCCTGTGTAGGGTGCTGTCTTTCAGATGGGATGTTAAACGGTGTCCTGACTCTCTGAGGTCATTAAAGATTCCATGGCACCTAATAATCCTGTGGTGGGCCGGGTGCAGTGCGCGCTAACCAAGGTTGCCAGGTACACAGTGTTTCCTCCGACACGTTGGTGCGGCTGGCTTCCGGGTTGGATGTGCGCTGTGTTAAGAAGCAGTGCTGCTTGGTTTGGTTGTGTATCGGAGGACGCATGACTTTCAACCTTCGTCTCTCCCGAGCCCGTACGGGAGTTGTAGCGATGAGACAAGATAGTAGCTACTGCAACAATTGCATACCATGAAATTGTGGAGAAAAAGGGGGTAAAAACTTACCTGGTAAAATAATGGGGGAAAAAATATTCTAATGGCATCATGCTATCTTAGCATCTCTGTCCCCAAAATGTGTGAACTGTTGATTGTAGAAATGGCCAAAATATGCATATATTTATTTCTGTGGTCCATTGTGATACCTCACTTCGTTATCGTTTGTCTTATTCATGTTAATTGTGGTTAGGTAATAAAATAAATAAATAGAAATCTTGCCTTAGACATTCCTTCATGATCTACAGTACCCTACACAGGGTAATCACTGCCCTGGGGATATTTATTTTTAGACCAGAGGAAAGAGTGCCTCCTCCTGGACCTCCAACACCATCTGGTCTCCCAACCAAGGACTGACCAGGACCAACCCTGCTTAGCTTCAGAAGCAAGCCAGCTGTGGTATGCAGGGTGGTATTCTGCTGGCATAAAGTTGTTTGGGAACCCATGAGTAGATCATGGGTTCCCAAACTTTTGGCGTCCAATGACTCAATCGAACAAGGACATCCATATCTACACACACAAAAAAGTATAGTTCGATCAGTATAACATAGAGCCTTCACAAAATGCCTCAAAGCAGGCCTACATTTATTTTCAGATCTCGCCCCCCTCCCCATTCAATACACTGGAAACTGTCATAGGGTTTATCATTCAACGCACAAAGCCCAGACCTGCCTGCCACCTAGGCGATTATGTATAAAATACATCTCACTGTCCTAGAAATGCCTCGGATATGATGAAAACATGCCAAGATTCCCCCAGGGTGAAATTCCCCTTCAACCTGAACCATAACCCTTAACTAACCCTAACCTTAACCCTTACCTTAACCATTTTAAATTTCAACTTCAATGGGGTAGGGACGTCCCATGTTACCCAGGATTGAACTGACTATGCGCAATCGAAAGGGATAGAGTAGAGAGCAGTTGCTTCGCGAGGTATCTCTACATAAAAATACATGATCTAAGTGATTGATAGTTGGTATTCAGCAGACATAAAAGTATGCCTTATTTACTTTAAAGAACTACTAAATTAGTGGTTTTGTTAGGCAGCAGCTCTACACTGAGTGTACAAAACACACCTGCTCTTTCCATGACAAAAATGTCAATTTATTATACTCAAATGTCCAGGGTTTGTAAGACGTGTTCCTTAATTGTTGAATGGTTTAAACATGGACAGATTCCAATTGATGTTGATGCTAAAAAGGTATAACAATTATGAAGGTAAAAAATATGAAAGGCTTGCAATCAAAAGGAAAATCCAAACAAAGTATGAAACACTGATATTAAACTGTTGAAAAAAGTATCTTAACCCTTAAAACCCAGACCCAGTTTTACTTGCATGAAAATTAAGCAATTATTAGGACTGCCCTAGGAGACCCCAAATAACATATTTATATAAAAATAAAAATAAATCAACAATCCTAGCTGGCTTTCCATGACTGACCAGGTTAATCAAGTTGAAAGCTATGATCCCTTATTGATGCCTTATTGTTAAATCCACTTCAATCAGTGTAGATGAAGGGGAGGAGACAGGTTAAATAGGGATTTTTAAACCTTGAGACAGTTGAGACATGGATTGTGTATGTGTTCCATTCAGAGGGTGAATGGGAAGACAAAATATTCAAGTGCCTTTGAATGGGGTATGGGATTAAGTGCCAGGACAGATGCACAGGTTTGTGTCAAAAAGTGCACCGCTATTGAGTTTATCACAGTTTCCTGTGTGTTTCAAGAATGGTCCACCACCCAAAGGACAACCAGCCAACTTGTCACTACTGTGGGACAGCATCCATGCGGAATACATTTGACACGTCGTAAAGGCCATGTCTTACAAAGGCTGCTCTGAGGGCAAAAGGAGATCGGGGGGGTGCAACTCATTACTACAAAGATGTTCTTAATGTTTTGTACAGTCAGTGTTTAGAGATGAGATGATGACTTGGAATGAAATAATAAAGTAATCAAATAAAACAGTAATATACACAACCAGGCATGCAACTTTTGCTGAGGACTGGGGGGGCAGTTTTATAATTTTAATGTGATACAAAAAGCAGTATCGGTTGTGCTTTAGGACCATGAGGACACCTCGGAGTGGTTGGGTAGGGCTTTTGGCAGTTTCATTCGCTGGATTTAGGACCGGGTGGACAGGGTCGACACCAGAGAGCAGGCAGCAATATAAAATATTTTTTATAACTAAACCAAGACAGAACACAGCCTGTTGTTTCAAATGGGAACAAATGAGCCATAGTGGGAAGAACAAGCAAGAAGGTAGACAGAGCTCCTGTCTTATCCGGTGTCCTGTGTGAATTTAAGTATGCTCTCTCTAATTCTCTCTTTCTCTCTTTCTTTCTCTCTCTCGGAGGACCTGAGCCCTAGGACCATGCCTCAGGACTACCTGGCATGATGACTCCTTGCTGTCCCCAGTCCACCTGGCCGTGCTGCTGCTCCAGTTTCAACTGTTCTGCCTGTGATTAATATTATTTGACCATGCTGGTCATTTATAAACATTTGATCATCTTGGCCATGTTCTGTTATAATCTCCACCCAGCACAGCCAGAAAAGGACTGGCCCCCCCTCATAGCCTGGTTCCTCTCTAGGTTTCTTCCTAGGTTTTGGCCTTTCTAGGGAGTTTTTCCTAGCCACCGTGCTTCTAAACCTGCATTGCTTGCTGTTTGGGGTTTTAGGCTGGGTTTCTGTATAGCACTTTGAGATATCAGCTGATGTACGAAGGGCTATATAAATACAGTTGATTTGATTTGATTTGAGCTAAGCACGAGTTGCTGAAATCTTATTTACGTGTTCTAGAACTAATTTGCATATTTCCATTGGGGAACGCCTACTGTGCAATAACTAAATTCACTCTGGCACTCCTAAACAATGCAATTTTTTAAAACTTTGGCAAAGGGTAAAGTCTACAAAACTTAGTTCACTCTTTTTGTAACCAATTGTAGTTTTGAAACAGAAAACTGTATTGAGATCAAATTTTTCATTGAGAAATTTAGCAGAATGTTCATCAAAATGCATCTCGCTCCGTCTTCTCCCACTGCTGGCCACTGGGCTTCCTCTCACCACCATATTTGGTAGTGAGTGGAAACACCAACCGGATGCTTCACATTTATACATGGGTTGGCAGGTATAGTGGTTAGAGCATTGGACTTGTAACCGGAAGGTTGCAGGATTAAATCCCCGAGCTGACAAGGTAAAAATCTGTCGTTCTGCCTCTGAACAAGGCCGTCAGTGAAAATTTGAATTTATTCTTAACTGACTTGCGAAGTTAAATAAAACAATAAATACATCTGGTGAAATATCTGTCTCATTGTTCTATATGTGATGCTGTGGTAGCTGCTAGTTGATTCTCTTCAGACAGATCTTCAGCCAAGAGGGGAAGAAACATTAGTTAACTATGCATGTCAGTTACACTACAGGCTCGGTGCTGGAAATTTAAAAAATTATTTTCAGTCAAACAGCTGTTACCTTGCCAGCTTCATCAGTCAAATAAAGGGTAGCTAGTTCTTCCCTGTTCACTTTTACAACTCGGAGAAATAGCGCAACACACAGAGACAGCAGGTGCAGACAGCAGCACTGTGCTGGTCCTATAAAAATAGCATTGCCATCACACAGCCTGTCCACCCGCTCTGTGGTATCTGCATGGTCCTAAATCCAGCTGACTGAAACAGCCAAACAGCCTGCCCGATCGTTCCGCATGGTCCTAATGCACACAATGCCATTATTTTGTATCACAGCGCAATGATAAAACTGGAGAGCACAAAAATTCAATTTCAAAATGTGTGTGTGTGGGGGGGGGGTCACAACATTCACAGTGGCGTGAATGTTGCTCCACTGTTAACCACAGACAATTATGTTGAGATAGAGTAGTATAAATGAGATTAAACTGTTCTTTGGAAATGTGCATATGGAAATCATAACCGGCATAATAACTGGTAGACATTTTTACATAAATTGTCACTCCAAATGGAAAATGCCAACCGCTGGTGCAGCCAGCTTATCACCAACAACTTCCGAAGAATAATTCTGTGAAGACTACCAGCAGTGGGTGAAGGAGGGTCAGGCATAGTTTTTTTTCTTCTGGTTAGGCTATCTTGATCTCTGGCTCCCTCTTGAGTAATTTTTGTGTCTTAATTATTTAATCAAACAGCCTGCTTAAAGCATCAGACAAGTTCAGTACATACTGTACAAGTCAAAAGTTTGGACACCACTCCTCATTCAAGGGTTTTTCTTTATTTCTATTATTTTCTACATTGTAGAATAATAGTGAAGACATCACAACTATCAAATAACACATATGGAATCATGTGGTAACCAAGAAAGTGTGAAATATATTTTATATTTTATATTCTTCAAAGCAGCCACCCTTTGCCTTGATGACAGCTTTGCACACTCTTGGCATTCTCTCAACCAGCTTCACCTGGAATGATTTTCCAACAGTCTTGAAGGAGTTCCCTGATTGAAAAGATTTGTTATGGGTCCCCAGATTCCCAAAAGGTTCTACAGCTGCACCATCGAGAGCATCCTGACTGGTTGCATCACCGCCTGGTATGGCAACTGCTCGGCATCTGACCGTAAGGCGCTACAGAGGGTAGTGCGAACGGCCCAGTACATCATTGGGGCCAAGCTTCCTGCCATCCAGGATCTATATAATAGGCAGTGTCAGAGGAAAGCCCATACAATTGTCAGAGACTCCAGTCACCCAAGTTATAGACTGTTTTATCTGCTACTGCATCTAGCTCAAAAAGGCTCCTCAACAGCTTCTACCCTCAAGCCATAAGACTCCTGAACATCTAATTAAATGGCTACCTAGACTATTTGCATTGCCCCCCCCTCTACGCTGCTGCGACTCTCTTTTATTATCTATGCATAGTCACTTTATCAACTCTTCATTAATTTACATATTACCTCAATTACCTCGACACAGGGTGCCCCCGCACATTGACTCTGTACCAGTACCCCCTGTATATAGCCCCGCTATTGCTATTTACTGCTTCTCTTTAATTATTTGTAATTCTTATCTTTTACTTTTTTGAGGTATTTTCTTAAAACTGCATTGTTGGTTAAGGGCTTGTAAGTAAGCATTTCACTGTAAGGTCTGCACCTGTTGTATTCGGCGCATGTGACAAATACAATTTGATTTGATTTGATCTGATTTCAATCCCCCCACTGGGTATAGTCATATCTGAGGAGACAGTTATTTAACAGTGATTAATTAGATCATTGAGGTAGATCCAGAACAAAGTGGTAATAAGAGTGTAAGTAGCAAGAAAAACATTGAGGTCAGAATAGCAGTAGTAGGCTGTATTCAAATGTTTACACAGGCTTGGTTCCCACACTCCTCATGTCAGGTAAGCTATATTTAAATATTGTTTTATGTAATGAGCCGATCTGCTGTACCTTCCATTTCCTGCATATCTAAGCCTCATCTCCTCATCTCTCAAAGGTGAGTTCCTCTGAAGGTAGAGTGAGAGTCACTGAAAAACAGAGCAGATAAGAGTGACTGTCTTTGCTTATCACCACACAGGCAGTAGTATGAAACAGGCCATGCAAATCACCCTGCCCACCTGACTGTACTGTGTGAGCCTGGACAGAGACAGGCTGGTCTGGGTGCGTGATGATCATCTCTCCAGATTGATCTCTATGCACACACCTGCTCTTAATGTGTGCCCACACACCCACACACTGCTGCTTGCTGTTGCTGTTCTTGTCAGTTCAATATTGGGACTGTTCCTGACGGTCTTTGTATTTTGTTTTGATACCATACAGTAACAGTCTGTTTGAGTCAGAGCAGGGTTCGAGACAGCGACTGAAACACTCGCATTTGCGACCCTTTGACTTTGAAGTGTGACACCAATTTTTTATTGGTCGATAGGGTTCCAGTGAAAGAAATGTGACTGGTCACGTAAATTTAGTATTGCATAGTATACTGAAACATTGGTACTAGAACATAAAAAATAGTTTGGTACAAAATGTTTTGTTACTTTCGGTACTTGTGTCAAATGTCTCACAGTCATCTACTGATTGAGAGAGGATTAAGTCCGTCTATGTCTCCTTATAGCGCAAGCACACCGCGCCTGCTCCACTTACTCATTGCTAGCTCTAGCCTGTCAGAAGAACCATTGCACTCACTGGAAGCCTCTGGGCTGGATCAGGTTAGCTCTCCACTCATGCTGCACAGGAGTTAATGCAACACGGCATGTGGAAGTGTTGCAAATGTTAATTACTGTTCGCAAAACATTGTCCATTTTACAGGCTAGAACACTTTACAATGCAAGAAGATACCATTAGCATCCAGCTGTGTAGGCTAACTGTCCTAGCTTACAGTTGAAGCTAACATCAGTTCACTCTCCTAGTACTTTGTTTGTGATAATATGCAAACTATAACGCAAAAATATGTTGATTTCAAAACTGATTGTCGCCAAAAACCATAGTCATTGACAAGAACTTGATTAATTCACTTCATCTCCCTCAGGCCTCACGCCTCTTCTGTCTCTCTCACTCAATGCTCTCCGTGTGTGTGAATGATGTCGTTAGGTCTAAATGAGACAGCGTACACTTTTATAAAATAAGAGATTGCTTCCCCTATGCAAATGTTGATCAGTAGGTCAATAAAATAAGTCCCAAAATGCTTTTTGTTTTTCATCTGTAGCACAATCAAATCAGCCAAAACAAGTTTAGTAACTCAATGCATGCACACACTGATAATGCATTCACCTGTGTTATGTTATTATGTAGTTAAATTGGTAAAAGCAAAGTCAAATTGATTTCATGATTGTATAATTGATTGTATAAACAGACACAGGTCAGGTCATTTAAAAAACGATCTCCAATCTAGCCCCCTCTTCCTCTACTTTACAATGACTGTCTAATGAACGTTAATGAAGGAAGATAGTCAAAGGATGTCTGTTGTTGTTGTGAAATAATTGACTGCGAGTTAGTGTGATTGTAGTTATTTAATTACACAAATGAATGACACATACATTACATACTGTATCTGATTACAGTTTGTTAGCATGGTGGCTCCATGTGATCTTGCTCAAGGCTCACTAAGAAAATCTGTGTGTGATTGGGCGTGTGTCCCTGAGGAATATAGCAGGCACACGGGGGAGTTTTTTCTGTTGTTTGTTGAGGAGACAAAGCACAGTTGTAACACATAGATTACATTTTCTCAACATGAGTCCAGCCCTTCAGAGTCACAGTGCCATTGTGAACAGAGCTCTCTTATTGCACTGGTCAATATTGGGCCGTGGGGAGTGATATGGTTCGCTGCATGGGAACCTGGGCTCTGCCAGCTACTGCTGTAGCTGTCAATAGCTAGTCGTCAATAACCCCAAACACCCACTCACGTACACAGACACATACACACACACACCTTTGTTTTACTATCATTGTGGGGACCAAACAATTGATTCCCATTCAAAATCCTATTTTCGTTAACCCCTAACCCCTAACCCTTAACCTAATCCTAATCCTAACTTTAACCCCAAACCCCTAAACCTAACTCCTAAACCTAAACCCTAATTCTAATCATAATACTAACCCTAATTGTAACCCTAATCTTGAACCTAAACCCAAAGCTTAAAATAGCCTTTTTCCTTGGGGGGACTGACGAAATGTCCCCACAAGGATAGTAAAACCAAACACACACATACATTCTTAACCTTATAGTCACTGCTCACTAGCTGGAACATAGTCTGTTACAGATAACAATCCCTCTATCTCTGACTTTCTCCCTCAGTCTGCTGCTGTGTGGATGTGGCGACGGTGACCTTTCCTTTGGCTCCTCTTTCTCGCTATGTTTGTTTAACCCTGGCGCTCCTCTTCCTTTCACCTGTCTGGGTGCTGCTCTCCTTTCATCTTTGACAAGTAGCGAGGAGAGGAGGGAATGAGGCTTCAGAGAGAGAGGGAGGGAAGAGGGATTAGGTTAAAACAAGTGACAGGTTGACACCCTGAGAACCTTTATAGGGGCGGAGGGCTCTTTAAAAAGGTGCAGACACCAGGTCAAACATGCCCAAGCATCATTTAGTGCGTAATAGAACACAGTTAAGATGGGGCTACACAAATAAAACACAGAAGGATTGTTTGAATGGAATACTTTATCACAGGCCTGGTCTATTTTGTTCTTTCAATCAGCGAGTTACTTTTAAGAACTCAATTATATCCAAGTTGTAGTGCAGTATCCACACAGTCTCTATAAACTTCCCCTTGTCCAGGGGTGAAATTTTAAAAAAGCACAAATGTACTGGAACAAATACCAGTTGGACAGGTAAATACTTTTAGTGTTTGGATTGCACAGCAGCTAGATTGCCTCATAGCTGACCTTATGAGGTCAAATGACGTGCTATTGCTTTTCTGGTTAGGAGCCACTAGGTGGCATTAAAGTGGGTTTTAGCACCACACACACTGTGAATCTGAGGGAACAATCTCAGTTTATGAAATTAATATTCTCCACAAAATTGGAGACCTGTACGAACAATGACATGTTACTAGATAAACTTAATGAAATCAGAATTAAGGATATACATTTAGTCAGGCATATTATGAGATAATGCGTAAGACTTTTTAAAAACAGTTATGTTAATGCCTCACTTCATAAACAGAATTTCTTACTAAGTATTTAGCTGAGAAACATTCAATAAATTCATTACAGCATGTAAGGGAATAACATATTTTTCTAGTCTTAAGAAATATGTACTTGTTCACGCTGTCTCAGTGATTTGTGGGGTTGGCTGCCATTACTCACCCTCTCCACTCCATTAGTTTTAATGAGTTTCTGAATGATCCACAGGTAATTATTTTCCCATGGAAACCATGGCTGTTAAGTTTACCCTCCTACTGATTGGGAACAATTACATCCTAGGCCCTCCTGAGTTTATGATTAATATGACTGTCCACACAACAGCCATGGGGAACTGGTTGGCTAATGAGGGAGGCTGCCTGCACCTATGACAGAGAGACCTGGTGTCGACTGAAACTTGTCAGAATAGCTCATCTCAATGTTTATTGCTATAATTAGGTTTGCCTGTTGCTGTGTAGTTACCTTCATGTTTAGTTGCACAGTCAATATCTCAGATTGGGTGTTGGTTCCAGCATTTTCTTAGAACAAGAGATTTTGTAAGCAAGAAAGTTAGACCGATTGTTATTGCAGTTAAAGTTAGGAACACTAAGTCAGTCGGCACTATTAAGTCCAATTGAAATATTTGACAAACTTGCATAAAGCCCCCAAACTTGCAAATACACTTCGTTCTTAGGCAGTTCAATCTGATGCCAGTCTGAGCCTTGTAAAGATAATGGCAGTGGTGGAAAAAGTACTCAAATCTCATACTTGAGTAAAAGTTAAGATACATGAAAAGAAAATGACTCAAGTAAAAGTCACCCAGTAAAATACTTGAGTATAAGTCTAAAAGTATTTGGTTTTAAATATACCAGAAGTATCAGAAGTAAATATAGTTGCTAAAATATATTTAAGTATCAAAAGTAAAAGTACGAATCACTTAAAATGTCTTAAATTAAGCAAACCAGACGGCACCATTTTCTTTTTATTTACGGATAGCTAGGGGCACACTCCAACACTCAGACATAATTTACTAAAGAATCATTTATATTTAGTGAGTCTGCCAGATCAGAGGCAGTATGGATGACCAGGGATGTTCTCTTGATAACTGCGTGAATTGGACCATTTTCCTGTCCTGCTAAGCATTCAAAACGTAACCAGTACTTTTAGGTGTCAGGGAAAATGTATGGAGTAAAAAGTACATTATTTCTTTAGGAATGTAAAAGTAGTCAAAAATATACATAGTACAGTAAAGATACCCAAAAACATTACTTAAGTACTTTACACCACTGGATAATGGGCTCTGGTATATACAGTGGCAAGAAAAAGTATGTGAACCCTTTGGAAATACATGGATTTCTGCATAAATTAGTCATAAATTTGATCTGATCTTCATCTAGGTCACAACAATAGACAAACAGTCTGTTTAAACTAATAACACACAAACAATTATGTTTTCATGTCTTTATTGAACACACCATGTAAACATTCACAGTGAACCACTGGATTCAATAACTGGTTGACCCTACTTTGGCAACAATAACCTCAACTAAACGTTTTCTGTAGTTGCGGATCAGACCTGCACAACGGTCAGGAGGAATTTTGGACCATTCCTCTTTACTAAACTGTTTCAGAGCAGCAGTATTCTTGGGATGTCTGGTGTGAACTGCTCTCTTGAGGTCATGCCACAGCATTTTAAATCGGGTTGAGGTCAGAACTCTGACTGGGCCACTCCAGAAGGCGTATTTTCTTCTGTTGAAGCCATTCTGTTGTTGATTTAGTTCTGCATTTTGGGTCGTTGTCCTGTTGCGTCACCCAACTTCTGTTGAGCTTCAATTGACGGACAAATAGCCTTATATTCTCCTGCAAAATTTCTTGATAAACTTGGGAATTCATTTTTCCGTCAATGATAGCAAGGTGTCCAGGCCCTGAGGCAGCAAAGCAGCTCCAAACCATGATGCTCCCTCCACCATACTTTACAGTTGGGATGAGGTTTTGATACTGGTGTGCTGTGCCTTTTTCCCTTCACACATAGTGTTGTGTGTTCCTTCCAAACAACTCAACTTTCGTTTAATCTGTCCACAGAATATTTTACCAGCAGCACTGTGGAACATCCAGGTGCCCTTTTGCAAACTTCAAACTTGCAGCAATGTTTTTTTTGGATAGCAGTGGCTTCTTCCATGGTGTCCTCCCATGAACACCATTCTTGTTTAGCGTTTTACGTATCGTAGACTCGTCAAGAGATGTTAGCACGATCCAGAGATTTCTGTAAGTCTTTAGCTGACACTCTAGGATTCTTCTTAACCTCATTGAGCATTCTGCGCTGTGCTCTTGCAGTCATCTTTGCAGGATGCCCACTCCTAGGGAAAGTAGCAACAGTGCTGAACTTTCTCAAGTTATAGACAATTTGTCTTACCGTGGACTGATGAACATCAAGGCTTTTAGAGATACTTTTTTAACCCTTTCCAGCTTTATGCAAGTCAACAATTCTTAATTTTAGGTCTTCTGAGATCTCTTTTGTTCGAGGCATGCTTCACATCAGGCGATGCTTGTGAATAGCAAGCCCAAATGTTGTGAGTGTTTTTTATAGGACAAGGCAGCTCTAACCAACATCTCCAATCTCGGCTCATTGATTGGACTCCAGGTTAGCTGACTCCTGACTCCATTTAGCTTTTGGAGAAGACATTAGCCTAGGGGTTCACATACTTTTTTCAACGTACACTGTGCATTTTTAAATGATGTATTCAATATAGACAAGAAAAATACAATAATTTCTGTGTTATTAGTTTAAGCACACTGTGTTTGCCTATTGTTGTGACTTGGATGAAGATCAGATCAAATGTTATGACCAATTTATGCAGAAGTCCAGGTAATTCCAAAGGGCTCACATACTTTTTATTGCCACTGTGGCTCCTTAAGTTAGTCTGGACTTTGTCTGCTGCTCCTGGAACACTTACTGTAGATCCTCAGTGCAATAAAACACCTACCATCGGTCTGCCCAGAGTTGTCTGTATCTGAATGTACCGCCAATTCATGATGGTCAATGCTGCTTACTCAAGATGCTGAATCATTCTCTTGCTGGGGACTGTTGTGACAATTTGTAGATTGTACAGAACTTTGACTTGAAGGTCATCACAAATCAGATCAGATTAATTTGCTATCTTTGTCTATACCCTGTCCTACAATGTTAAACATTTCAAGACATTACCTCCGTTATAAAAAATAAAAAAAATTCAGCCATTGACTCATTTACAAGGCTATTCATACCAGTCTTCCTCATTACCATTTTCTCACATTCTCATTCATTGATTGCATTGATTTATGCAAATGTTGTGTCTCTGACTCCTGTTGTGTTTGTCCTCCAGCTGTTGCAGCTGTGTAGATCAGTGAAGGATATGAGGCCCTGAAAATGGTGTCTGACTTCAATGTTCCCTCCTGCTGCATCTTTTTTTAATACATTTTTTATTTAACCTTAATTTAACTTGGCAAGTCAGTTAAGAACAAATTCTTATTTACAATGACGGCCTACACCGGCCAAACTCAGACAAAGCTGGACCAATTGTGCGCCACCCTATGGGACTCCCAATCACAGCCAGTTGTGATACAGCCTGGATTCGAACCAGGGTGTCTGTAGTGATGCCTCTAGCACTGAGATGCAGTGCCTTAGATCGCCGCTGCGCCACTCGGGAGCCCCAGGTCCCCATTGCATCTAGGTCCCCATTGCTGGGGTGGCCAACCCTCGGGCTGAGTGGGCCGTCTATTCCCCACCAGAGTACCCCATCAGAGCCTCCATGTTATGAGCCCCACTGTGCAGTATGCTGGGGCCGATCTCAGAGTGTCAGCTCACACAAGCTCACTGCTTGATCACATAGTTCTCAGTGAAAAGCCATGAGCTATGTTACAATGTCCATACTAGCATACCACTAAGAATAATGCAACATATTGGGCATGCATTCTAAGTCGCGTAGTATGAGTATGGATATGAGAACAGAGCCCGTGGTATTTTGCCTAATCTGTACCAGATTTGCAGACTACAGGCCCAGTTGTTGTCTACACTCAGTGTTGCTTAGTGAATATGCTAATTTTGTTTGTACAAAAAAAGTTCTGAAATTAAATGTATTCATGATAGTAGTGGAACAGAACTACATTTTAACAACAAGTCTTATGACTAATGTAATGTAACATTTGTTACTAGTTTCCCTCATGAGCTGAGATCTAGCCTTGGCCTGAGACAGTGCACCAGACCATAGGTGTATGGAAGCAGACTGTCTCAGTAGACACATGGACTGCACTGCTAACAGCATGAGGTAGCTTCACAAAGTGGACCAGTGAGCTATGTGCAATCGCCCAACAAATACAATCTCCAGTATATACAGAGACCCACTGGGCACACACTGGTTGAATCAAAGAGGTTTACACGTAATTTCACTAAAATTACGTTAAACCAATGTGGAATAGACATTGAATTGACGTCTCTGCCCAGTGGGGAACACACTTTTACTGTGAATCTCTCTGCCAGCCACTTTCTCTCATCAAGACCGAATAGGCCATTATGGCAGTTTTTTGATTCAGCGAGATACAAAAATTGGAAACACACAAGGTATGTTTAGAATATATTTTATTAATATGAGCAAAGTCATAGGAAATGGTTTGTGACAGAATACATGTGGGAAATGTAGTACTTTTATATCCCTCAATTCACTGATCATTGGTTGCGAACCATTTATTTAATAGTGTTATATTGTGCAAATGATCAACACGTGGATGATTGTGAAAAGGTGCAGCTGACTTTTTAACACTGTCTTTTGATATAGCCTTTCTTCTAACTGAGAATGTGTGG
Source organism: Oncorhynchus clarkii lewisi (assembly GCF_045791955.1). Classification (NCBI taxonomy): domain Eukaryota; kingdom Metazoa; phylum Chordata; class Actinopteri; order Salmoniformes; family Salmonidae; genus Oncorhynchus; species Oncorhynchus clarkii. Next base: position 20,730,437 of record NC_092169.1, read on the forward strand.
GCAAAAGCGTGATGAACCAATGCAATAACTATTTTAGGGGCTCAAATACATGTACTAAATTACTCTAGAAAAAGCCAATTATTCTTAAAGTAGATCATCTATAAAACAATGTTTGTCTGAAATGTATTATCATCTACTGGAAGTTGTTATTTTAATAGAAAAATATCCTCCTCATAATTTCTCTGACACAAATTAAATGTTGCTAGGTATAGGATCTTGATAGCTGAAGTTGCCCCTCTGAATTTGGTAGGCTGATGTACTAGTACTACAGTATTGTAAACGGTTCTCCTACAGAGAGAGAGGGGGGAGAGAGAGGTTTATCTGGACACTTGAAGGGATGCTTTGAAACGAGGCTTAGATCCCACCCAGTGCAAGAGTAGGCGGGTCAGAGGCGGAGGATGGCATACAGGCGTCATCCCACTCTCGACTCAGACCAGACGCTTCAACTTTTTATTTCAATCGCGAGTGAACTGCTACAGCAAGGAAGTATCCTCAGCTGAGCTGAGATATCCACCCCGGAGACAAAAGAGTCGAACGCTTTCCCCCCTCCTTCAAGCAACGTATATTTTGTAGGGGATCTGTTTTTACAAGGCGGAACCACTATTCTTTCGATGTTGACATCGTAGTTTTCTGATTAAAAAGGCATTGGACTCTAAACTTTTGCGTTTAGAGCGTATGTAAGAAGTTCAAAAGCGGATATTCAGATATTTTACCGTTATTAACAACTGTTATGTCGCGCTACTGAAGCGGTTTAGGACATGTCCAGGTGAGTGCAAAATAAACATAAGGAAATAGCATGCTTTGATGTTTTTGATAGCTATAATTCCAGAAGACTAAGAATAAACAATATAACAGAAAATCGCACCGCCGCTCTCCCAACTTTAGACTTCACTACCCAACATAGGCCGAATTACTCGTTTTTAGATCATTATACTGTCTAGTCTAAATGCATTTATTTTGTAGGCTACCATATCAAATAGGCTATTCATGTGTTTATTTAATGAAACAAAAGTGTTGTATTCGGCTCACGGCGCACGCCGGAGAAAGTTCTTTTTTTGATTAAGTCCCTCCGGTGTCTGCACAACGGTTTAGCGTGGGAGAATTATGTTTTAACAGATGTCCGTCGTTCCTGATTATCTGTAGTAGCCTATTATTTCCATAATAGTAACGCTTGAAACACTAGCCTACGCATTTCCACTGGGCACACACTGGTTGGAACAACGTTATTTCCACATCATTTCAATGATATGACAGTGAACCAACGTTGAATTAACGTCTGTGCCTAGTGGGATTGGTATTGAATATAATAAAAAATACCATGTATATGTATATGGGGGCTCAAATACGTATATATATATATATATATATATATGCGTTTTTTTTCCCACGGCTGCCTGGATTTAGCCTATGTTGTGTAGCCCTGTTGGTTCCAAAGCGATGGTGTCTATAATATGCCTATAGGGCCGTTTTGGGGGGGATAGGAATGAGAGAAAAGCAGGCACCTGATTGTTTTGTTTCCTTTTGTTTTCCACATTAACCTATCTTCGCTCTTCTCAGTCTATCCAGTAGTTAATGTGCTACCTCTTGAAATTGCACGACAATGGGGCTCCTGTTCTCGGGTGATTCAGTGAAGGCGAGGGGCCGAATTGTGTTTCCAATTTCAAGACAAAGTTAAAAGAGAGAGGCTACTGCTGCAACCTGTGGGTGGCGATAATGGACCAGTTGGCCGCTAGCCTATGATTTTGGATGCCGTTTTTTCGCCCGTCAGTCAAAGAGGCATTAATCCAATCAGGTCTGCTTTCAACACATGTTGGTAGAATGTGTGCCGAGTCTGCCGACACTCAAGCAACAAACTACGTGACTCTATTGTTCGTCGGTGTGACTGCGTTTTCGTTGTCTCTCAAATATGGCATTCGATTTAACTCTGAATTTATTTGATATGAGTAAGTATTTATGATATAATAGGCTACTGAAAGTATTATGAAGTATTATAGTATTATAAAGCCGACAGGTAGACTATAGGCCTAATGGAGAAAGAGTGTACGCTGCCTGCGATCCTTCATGCGCTAGAGATCCTCCATGCGTAATTTTGAACCAATTCGAGTATGCAATACATTTTTCCAAGTAACGATCAGATTAATTTCGAAAACATGACTATAACTAAATTTGTCTTGGGGATGCACAATATGCTATTCACAACTTTCATTTCAGATAGAAGAAGTTAACTTGGCTTGGAGATGGGGCTGTGACGCAGTTACTACGGCTCATAACTTCATGCCAACTGTTTCCCCCTGCTAAAAATGCTGGAATCGGCACTTCTGTCCAAACAAATAATGGATATAGGCCTACGTGGAGAGGAAGAAGTAACAGCCGAGTCAACAACTTGACTCGACCCGGCGGGATATTTTGTCATGCGCGCTCTGTTTTATTAGCCTATACATTCTATAAAGTATGACTGTTTAGACTTTGAGTCCACAAGAGCAAATCTCCAACAAATAATGACATTGCACCGACAAAATAATAAATACAGCCTAACTCTGATACTTGATCTATCCTACAGACGACAAAATCAGTCCAATGGCTCGACCATCCTAATTGAGAGAGGGAAATACGGAGAATTGAATCCCGGTGGCGGAGCAGCCTCCGGTGCCGAACCGACTGACAACCCCCAGTTCAGCGAAGGGGAGCAGCAGTCACGGGGAGGAATAATGATGCCGAATAGTCTGCTTGGTTTCCAGTCGAGGTCGCCGTTGTTCAGAACACTGTCCAGGTCATCCAGTGGATATTTTTCGTTCGACAGCGATTCTATTCCAAGCTCCCCGCTATTGAAAGATAAATCGACACAGACTCCGAGCCCATCTAGCCAAGTCATGACTCACGCACTGCAGCGCATGTCTCAAGCACAGGAGACCAATCGAGATTATGGTAAGGCACACCCTTGCTTGTGTCGCACAAATAAATGTTGTTACTCACTATCCAGCCCGCGCTGGGCAGCTGCATGGCATGGTGTACATGATAAATCCTTGACGCGCAAATAATGATATGTGCCATGCCCCTGTGTCAATCAGAAGGTGCACTTTGTTTTGAACTCTTAACCCACACCAGTTCACGACATTGTCTGTCTATTCCAAGTATTAAGGACCATTGGTTTTGTAGTGCGTTCACTGATATAGGGGAGGGGGGGGGCGCTTTTACGCAAGGATGCGTCTTGGTTTATTGCATGCTATTGTTCCTTGGACGGTTTGTAATGTCTATTGTTATATTTACTTCAGTATCGTAGTCTTTACCATATCTGCAAGTGTCCAGCCAACAGAATTGCGTGACCATGAGCCAACAGTTGGATTCAACCTCAGCAGGAAGTTTCTAAAGAACAGTATCTGCCCTCTGTTTACTGAGTTGTGTCATAAGCCACCAAGGATCCACCTGGGCTCAGACAGGGTGTGTGTGTGTGCACACGTCATAGCAAAACATGCGCCTGCATATCTGTGTTAAAGGCACCTGTGCGTGTGCACACAGATTTACACTCAACCTCAATAACATTCCCTGACAAAGCTAGTGGCCATAGAAGACAAGCTAAAGGAAATACACAGGGACAAACAGGCACAGTGCATAATAGATGTGATTGAGCAGCCTGATTCACTTGTGTCCTTTTATTTGCGCTCAGTGTTGCAAAGGCCACATGTAGCGAGTTTGAGTATAGGCCAGTCAAAATAGACCTCTGTGTCTTTTGTCAGCAGCAGACAGGGATTCCTCTTCGTTCATTCTCCTTAGGAGCCGGCTGATATAAGGGACAGATAAATCTCTATCTGTAGTGTTTCACCACATCTCTAATCCCAAAGGCTACTCTTAATGGGGTAGAGAACAACAACTGTTCTATCTCTGATCTTGGGAAGTCAGTGAACTGGCTCCAACTCAAATCCAGTTCTTTAGATAAAGTCTGAATAGTATGTTTGTGGAGATTAACAAATGTTCTCCAGTTTTAGTTCTACCATATGTATGTTATGGCCTGAGGGAGACAGATGCTGTGGAGAAATGACTTTCTGACTATCAGATATGAGTGATCCTAGCGCACATGTAAAACACCACAGCTGGGGTTTTGTATCTTCTCGGGGCATAATGCCTTTGGTGACTTAAATGGCATTTTGATTTTGACAAATTCTTAACAAATATCCTTTATAACTCAGTCATAAGGTTGTCATAATATAACAGAATGCCACATTTCATAATACCAGTCCTACACTTATCTTAGGAAATGTTGTGGTGATGCATGATGCATGTCATGAATTGTCTCTGTGCTGTGTTATTGTTATGTCTCTTTTATGACAGTGATATAAAAACATTATACCAGGCCACTTGCAGTAAAGTAAGTAAAGTGAAGTGGTTCCACATTAACATATGGTTCCACTGATATTACAGGGCCCCTGAGGGATGTGAGAAATATTAGACATATGTTTCATGACACCTGTGAGTCATAGAAAGAGATCAGAACACATTCATATTGACAACTTAACCACACTATAGGAACCACTTGGCATGTCTGCGAAGTGTCAAACTGGCCTTTTCTTAGTAATGCTGTAGCTTGGTCTTTGTTACTAGATTGTGTTCTAATGAGTTCTGACAGCCACTTGCTCTTTGTCCACCAGACGCGTGGCCCAACCTCCTCCACTCCTATAGACCACGGCCACCGCCAACTGCAGGGGACATGTGGCCAGAGACACTGATTGGCCAGGAGCTTCAGCGCATTGGAGATGAGTTTAACGATCTCTTCATACATGGGGTGAGTAGGTACACCACACCAGCACTGAGTCTTGTAACCTACTACTGTATATACACATACAGGGTTGGAGGAGCCAAAGATAAGTGATGATGAGGATGATAATGCCCCTTATATCCTGAAGATGCAACATTTTGGGGGTGTTAGCATTTAATTAAAGGACCCTCTTCAGGGAATGGGTAGCTTCAATATCCAGGGGGTAGAAATATGCTACATAGGCACTGCAAAAAAGGATTATATCAGGGACTTGATAATCACAGGTGTCACTGCAGCGCAGGGGAAAGTTAATCTTCCCATTAGATAGTGTCAATAATTTAAGTGTTGTCTCAGAGCTGCTGCCAAAATCATGGCAGCGCTGGTGAACAAAATGCCTCTGCTGCCATGAGTTTTTTTTCTTCTCTTGCTACTTGCACAGTACATTTCTGGAGGTTGCATCACCTTATTTACAAACCATATCAAGGACTGCACTGTATCAAATGGTGCTGATAAGGTGCTCAGCTCAACATTTGCCATTCTAAATTATTTCACGCTTCCATACTTTCTTTGTGTCCTTGACCTAGCATAGACGCATTCTGTGCTGTAATTTCTTATGTGCTGAGGGCTCTCTGTTTTTATAACATTATTTATAATAGATACAGGACAGATCCAATAGCCACATTGCAATTATGGTGCATAGTGCAGAAGCCAAGATAAAGGCAAATCTGTGCAACTGCTATTGCAACATTTTACAGTAGCTTGTATGTGAGTATGGTGATTAATCAGTCAGCTGTTCATCTACAGTATAATGTCATGTCTTTGTACCTTAAACAAGTTGGTGATTCATATTACCCTGGGTTATCAGTTTCCTGGTTTATTGTGTAACTCGTACACTTGAACACTAATACTCAAGGCTTGTTGTGTTCATTTTTGGAGAAAATATTTTGTTTACACTATGGAGAGTTTTCTCCCATGTTCCATTCTTGTCACTCTCCATCTGAGCAGACTTTAATTGGCTGAAATTAAATACGTTTTTCTTGCCAGCTCATAACACCAGGATTTTCTTGTCGTGGACATTGTGTATCTTTGCATCTGAAGAATGTTATGATGTGTTTTCCTCATCACCATCCCCAAGAGTCACTGCTTGGTACCCATAAAGGCGGACAGTTTGTCTGTATAACCAAAAAGATTAACTGAAGACACATTTCTTTCAAATGAGTGTGTGAGGATTTGCCGTGAGGTAAATGTTGTGTTACTAAAGGCCTCTGAGGAGACGTCTGAGGAGAAATAAATATTTATACACCTTTCAACAAATGAGGCTGTGATTCAGACTTAACACACATTGTAGAACAGAACAGGGCTTGTTTGTGTGTGTGTGGTACTGTATTGGCTAGAGGCTAGTATTGGCTAGTATGTATTTTGAGAACAATGAGCCCAATAAAAAGCAGAACATGTTGTGTTCAATGTTCCGTGTTTTGGTCTCAGGTGTTTGGTTGACATCAGAGTGAGAGATTCTGCAAGACTGTCTCTGTCTAGAATCTAGAGCTGTCTCATATGTGACCGACCGCCTTGATTCGGTCTTATGTAGCAAAATTTGAAATTGTGTTTTTTACTTTGGATAAAAGCAGAGACACAGAGCTACAAAATGTTATATCATGCACTGCATTTGAGGAACAATGGGAACGTAATTCTGCTTTGAAAGTTGATGAACTTGAAACCTCACTTTTAAGAAAATGGTGTTTGAATATTTTGTTATCTACTGGAGAGCTCTTCTTTGTCTACACCCATTCAGCATCATTCACACCCTTTAAGCTTTAGCCCCCACCCAAACTCTGACCATTTTACTCACCCTCGCAGAGCTGGTTAGGCTGTTCTCGTGTTATCCAAAGCGTTGGTGACTGTAACTGTGCTGCTGTCAACAAATGAATTACACTTTTTGCAGACGTTTACTGACACCGGCAATATTCAATGGGTTTTTAGCGTTCGGTAATTCATCATCGTTATTCTGTGCTCTGGCACGCTCAGACAAGAGTGTAGAATGGCCAGACTGAATTTATGAACGCATCCGACATGGCTACTAGCATAGTGGAGTCTTTTGTTAAGACATATAGCTAGCTAACTAAACAATGAACCATAATCCCAACTCATGATGTTACTACCCTGCATGAATCTGCAGGTAACTAACTAACCAGGTTCAATGTTAGCTAGCTAACATTAGGTTATAACTAGCCAATAAAATTATTCTGAGGTATCTATATTCTGAGGATTTTGGCAGGTATGTCAAAATTAGAAATGTGTAATATCTGAAAATGTACCTCGCTAGACTATCTTAACTGTGGTCTGAAATCGGAGTAGATAGCCAGAGCGAATTTACCAGATAACATTAACATCTATCAACAGTTCTTGCAATGACATTCTATTGAAATGTATACTTGCATAGTGGAGTATTTTGTTAAGACATGTAGCTAGCTAGCTTGCTAAACAATGAACCATAATCCCAACTCATGACGTTACTAAACTGCATGAATCTGCAGGTAGCTAACCAACCAGGTTTAATGTTAGCTAACAGTACACTTTAACTTGAAATGAAAAATCTTTATGTCAAAACTAGAAATGTGTTATATCTGAAAATGTAGCTAGCTAGACTATCTTACCCGTAGACATCATAGATGTCACGGATGCCATGGTTGCCCTTAGTTTGAAGATGTAATCCGAAGACAGGTCTTTTCTCCATCTCCTTAGCTATCATACTCGAATTCCGCTAATGCAGTTTTACTACGCAATATATTTTTTTAAATGCAGCATTAGACAGGATTACCTAGACATACTGACCAGCTCAAATAGACAGAAGCGTGCTATATGGCAGACCAATCCAAATTAATCTCTCGGCATGTCCAGCCCACTCATTATCTCAGCCAATCATGGTTGCTGGCTTTTTCTGTGGCTAAACCAACTAAGCTCGTAATTTAACAATGTCTTACATATTTACAGATGGCATACAAGTTTGATATTAAGGCACTTGAATGTTCACATGTTCGAGAAGGTATTTATGCCAAAAAACGCATTTTGATTAAAAACATTTTTTGTACGTTCAAATGGCTCTCCTGTGAAGTAGTGACCTGCGACAGGCCTAGTTTCCTGAAACGGGTGACATATGTCTCCTATCTGTCTCAAATGTCTATTAAATAACTACACTGCCTTCGGAAAGTATTCAAACCCCTTGACTTTTTCCACATTTTGTTAGGTTACAGCCTTATTCTAAAATTGATGAGGGAAAAAAACTATTGAATCAATCTACACACAATACCGCATAAAGACAAAGCAAAAACAGGTTTTTAGAAATTGTAGCAAATTTAGGAAAAATCTAAAACTGAAATATCACATTTACATACAATGGGGCAAAAAAGTATTTAGTCAGCCACCAATTGTGCACATTCTCCCACTTAAAAAGATGAGAGAGGCCTGTAATTTTCATCATAGGTACACTTCAACTATGACAGACAAAATGAGAAAAAAAATCCAGAAAATCACATTGTAGGATTTTTAATGAATTTATTTGCAAATTATGGTGGAAAATAAGTATTTGGTCAATAACAAAAGTCTATCTCAAAACTCTGTTATATACCCTTTGTATATACCCAATGACAGAGGTCAAACGTTTTCTGTAAGTCTTCACAAGGTTTTCACATACTGTTGCTGGTATTTTGGCCGATTCCTCCATGCAGATCTCCTCTAGAGCAGTGATGTTTTGGGGCTGTTGCTGGGCAACACAGACTTTTAACTCCCTCCAAAGATTGTCTATGGGGTTGAGATCTGGAGACTGGCTAGGCCACTCCAGGACCTTGAAATGCTTCTTACGAAGCCACTCCTCCGTTGCCTATGTTTGGGATCATTGTCATGTTGAAAGACCCAGCCACTTTTCATCTTCAATGCCCTTGCTGATGGAAAGAGGTTTTCACTCAAAATCTCACGATACATGGCCCCATTCATTCTTTCCTTTACACGGATCAGTTGTCCTGGTCCCTTTGCAGAAAAACAGCCACAGAGCATAATGTTTCCACCCCCATGCTTCACAGTAGGTATGGTGTTCTTTGGATGCAACTCAGCATTCTTTGTCCTCCAAACACGACGAGTTGAGTTTTTACCAAAAAGTTCTAATTTGGTTTCATCTGACCATATGACATTCTCCCAATCTTCTTCTGGATCATCCAAATGCTCTCTAGCAAACTTCAGACGGGCCTGGACATGTACTGGCTTAAGCAGGGGGATACGTCTGGCACTGCAGCATTTGAGTCCCTGGCGGCGTAGTGTGTTACTGATGGTAGGCTTTGTTACTTTGGTCCCAGCTCTCTGCAGGTCATTCACTAGGTCCCCCCGTGTGGTTCTGGGATTTTTGCTCACCGTTCTTGTGATCATTGTGAGACTTGCGTGGAGCTCCAGATCGAGGGAGATTATCAGTGGTCTTGTATGTCTTCCATTTCCTAATAATTGCTCCCACAGTTGATTTCTTCAAACCAAGCTGCTTACCTATTGCAGATTCAGTCTTCCCAGCCTGGTGCAGGTCTACAATTTTGTTTCTGGTGTCCTTTGACAGCTCTTTGGTCTTGGCCATAGTGGAGTTTGGAGTGTGACTGTTTGAGGTTGTGGACAGGTATTTTATACTGATATCAAGTTCAAACAGGTGCCATTAATACAGGTAACGAGTGGAGGACAGAGGAGCCTCTTAAAGAAGAAGTTACAGGTCTGTGAGATCCAGAAATCTTGCTTGCTTGTAGGTGACCAAATACTTATTTTCCACCATAATTTGCAAATAAATTCATTCAAAATCCTACAATGTGATTTTCAGGATTCTTTTTCTCATTTTGTCTGTCATAGTTGAAGTGTGCCTATGATGAAAATTACAGGCCTCTCTCATCTTTTTAAGTGGGAGAACTTGCACAATTGGTGGCTGACTAAATACTTTTTTGCCCCACTGTAAGTATTCAGACCCTTTACTCAGTACTTTTTTGAAGCACCTTTAGCATCGATTTCAGCCTCGAGTCTTCTTGGGTATGACTCGACAAGCTTGGCACACCTTTATTTGGGGAGTTTTCTCCCATTGTTCTCTGCAGATCCTCTCAAGCTCTGTCAGGTTAGATGGGGAGCGTTGCTGCACAACTATTTTCAGGTCTTCATAGATCTTCGATCGGGTTCAGGTCTGTGCTCTGGCTGGGCCACTCAAGGACATTCAAAGACTTGCCCCGAAGCCACTCCTGCATTGCCTTGGCTGTGTGCTTAGGGTTGTTGTCCTGTTGGAAGGTGAATCTTCGCCCCAGTCTGAGGTCCTGAGCGCTCTGGAGTAGGTTGTCATAAAGATCTTTCTGTACTTTGCTCCATTCATCTTTTCCTCCACCCCGACTAGTCTCCCAGTACCTGCCTCTGAAAAACATCCCCACAGCATGATGCTGCCACCACCATGTTTCTCCGTAGGGATGGTGCCAGTTATATCTTTGTTTCCCCAGACCGGATAATCTTGTTTCCCATGGTCTGAGAGTCTTTAGGTGCCTTTTGGCCACTCAACCATTAAGGCCTGAATGGTGGAGTGCTGCAGAGATGGTTGTCCTTCTGGAAGGTTCTCCCATCTCCATAGAGGAACTCTAGAGCTCTGTCAGAGTGACCATTGAGTTCTTGGCCACCTCCCTGACCAAGGCCCTTCTCCCCTGATTGCTCAGTTTGGCCGGGTGGCCAGCTCTAGAAAGAGTCTTAGTGGTTCCAAACTTCTTCAATTTAAGATTGATGGAGGCCACTGCGTTCTTGGTGACCTTCAATGCTGCAGAATCTTTTTGGTACCCTTCCCCAGATCTGTGCCTTGACACAATCCTGTCACGGAGCTCTACGGACAATTCATTCGACCTCATGGCTTGGTTTTTTGCTCTGACATGCACTGTCAACTGTGGGACCTCATATAGACGGGTGTGTGCCTTTCCAAATCATGTCCAATCAATTGAATTTACCACAGGTGGACTCTAATCAAGTTGTATAAACATTTCAAGGATGATCAATGGAAACAGGATGCACCTGACCTCAATTTAGGGTCTGAATACTTATGTAAATAAGCTTGGCACTAAAAACCTGTTTTCACTTTGTTGTTATGGGGTATTGTGTGTAGATTGCTGAGGATTTTTATTTATTTAATCCATTTTGGAATACGGCTGTAACGTAACGAAATATGAAAAAGTCAAGGGGTCTGAATATTTTCCAAAGGCACTCTATATACAGGTTATTACATTGTGTGTTACTGACAAATTCAGGTGTTTCATCTGGCTTTATGTATGTTTTCAACTGCCAATAACTGTCATAATGCTTGTATCTGGATCAGAGGTAGTTTCTCCTGGCTAGTAAGTTATTTCCTTGTAAACAAAGCGTTTGTGTGTTTTCAGGTGTCACCTAAGGTGAATTTAAAAAACTCCTGTCATTTGTCAGACTTCCCAGTTCTCACTTCAGATTGTCTCTATGGCCTCTGGCCACCCACGCAAATGACCAGTGACCTACATTATTCTCGGGATGACCTGATTTTGTTTTGCTATTACACACACACACACACACAGACACACACACACCCCTCCTTCTCTGCCTAATAGCCATTATGGAAAATACTCTGGCTGTCTGAGTGCGCAATCAAGATCAAGTTTTGGGGTTAGAGAGCTCAGAGGAGGAAGGGTCAGGTTATAGTGACTGGGCAGATGGTTAGTGAGTGAGTGGTTGTGCTGCAGCATGGCAGGGCTACGTGACTGCTCAGCTTCATTATTCCTACCCTGTGGTTAAGGCTCTCAGAGAGCCCACTGTGGTCTCTAATTATCCACAGATCCGCCTTTACAGGCCTCATTCAGCCAGCGCCATGGAGACCCACTCAGTCCAGCCCCGGCCTGGCCCTCCGGACCTGCTCTTTGACCGGCTCTTTCTCCCAGTGTGAGTTTGAACCCAGGGCTCTAGCGGTTGTCATGCTTTGTGAGAGGCACTGGAAAGAACTTTTAAGTGGAGTTGGTCCACTGTTAAGTCTTTGGGTGTGTTGTGGGTTTGGGTGTCTCCATACTCTCTTCATCTGGTTCTGGTGTTGCTTGCGTGTGTGTTTAGTGGTGGCAATGCTGTGACGTTAACTTTGCATGTGAAGGTGCTCTGTCCTGTGGACTGAAAAAGGAGGCTTTTAATTCAGGGCACTCCTCTGATACTCTGAGCGTTTAACTGAACCTTCCCAGACTGGCAGATGTGCAGGGTTTTCATTTTTGGGACTATTCCATTGGTTCCATTGCACCAGGCCTGCTCAATAAAGTACAGCTAAAGTATTTGAAAGAAATCCAAGTACTATTTGAGCCCAGGTCTGGTGAGACGTCTCTCCAGTGGTAGATATGGCAGATAGTAGCGTGAAGCAAAAAGGACAAGCACCCTGCTAATGCAAAGCAGATGTCTGGCCACAGAAACATGTTGTATTCTAAGAGAACTAATGTCTGCATTTTGCCACTCAAATTATCTGAGCAATTTACATGGCAGCTGACTTCTTTGTTGAGTTTCTATTCTGTTTTTAAATGGGGTTTGTTTTTTAAGTGATTTCCCTCAGAAAGTGGTGACACCCCATCTTATATGTGATGCAAGGTTATTTTGGCTTAGGACCTGCAGTCTTTCTCTTATAGAAAGAGGGAGAGAGACGTTTGTCTGTTTGGAAACTATTTTAAGCAGCTGTGTAATACCTTGTTTTGATCAAATAAAAGCACAAGCTGAGTAGCATTGAGTGTTTCAGTGACAACGTTGTTTTTCCTCAGGCAGACATCTGTGAACGTATTAGCGAGTCACTTTAATTTCATGTTGTCTCTTCCAAATTCTGTCTGCTCTCCCAATTTGGTCAAATTGTTTTTCAGTGTTCTTCTGGTCTTGTAAGTAATGGCTTCTTTGTTTTGCTTGCATGTGGTGCTGCACTCTGCGTTCTCTCACCCCAGATCAATTATCAGAGAGAGAGATTAGTCAGTCTGTGTGTGATGCCGGCATGCCACAACACATTTTGGGCACAGAAACAGCTGAATACTCAGACCCTGATCCATCATACTTGAGACATGGTTTAAGTGTTAATGGTTTGCAACATTGTACCAATTTGCTGGTTATCGGTGTAAAACGTTCAGTGTGGTGTATTTAGTGAATTTGGGTATTAACATACCTATGATCTAACTTTTAAGGGGGGAAAAACATGAATCTTAAAGGGAAAGATAAATGTTTTAAAGGAAACTAACAAGTACAATACACACTAACTCCGTTTAAGCTATGTGTGATATAGCTGAAAGTCTTTGAAAGTAATATTGGAATATGTTTTCTACTGTACCCTCCCCCCAGCTAATAACATACTATTAAAGGGATCATTCACCTGTTGATTTGCCTTATGCCTCCCTCTCATGTTGCATGCATCGGGGTGTGAAGTGGCATGTGATTACATACTGTGTGTACTATATAATGCCATACAAAATGCAACATGTAGTCATGATACTATAATACACACCAGAGAGGTTTTACCCTCAGCCTCAATGGCCAAATCTCAGGATACAAGTCTGTGTTTACACTGTTGAAACCACTGCCTGGAATGGCAGCATGTGTTTAATTTGTAGAGCTTACAGCAAGTATAGAAGTCATTCCTCTTTCCATCTCATTCTTTAAAATCTCTTTACCATAGGAACATACAGTATTAGTTTCACACATTGTTAAATAGTCCTAAACTTCGAATGAGGATATGTTCTAATCAAACAACCTTTCAACAGCTTGTTTTAAGTTTTTGTTAAGTCTTTCGGAACCATAATTTACATCTAGCCAAACCTTCGATCTGTCAATTCTCTAATGAACTCATCATGTTTGGCCTGAAGGAGAATGGGGTCTTACAAGGTTGCCAGTCCTGCTCTAAGTCTATCTCACAGAGGAGTTAATGCACCTCAATTTAAGTTCACTTCCTCATCACCTGTTTCCTCAGACACTATTCACAGTCACTCCAGGTTTCTGTGGTTCTTGGCACAACTCATTTAGTGTAAAACCAAGCATTGATATTCCTCTTGCATTTGTTCCTAAAATCCTTTTGTTGAGAGCAGAATACCTGAGGCACAGGGCTGGTTTACAATGTCTGCATGGTATGGTTACCTGCATGGTATGGTTACCTGCCAAGCTGCTCTGAATCCACACACCTGCAGTGATTCACTAATGGAGCGATGCCCAAGTCATACTTCAGCACAGTTCCTGTAAGAAACAGTTGTTTTTTTTCACCTCGAGGGACTAAGGGAAAAGTATAACTCAGACTTGGTGTTTTCTCTTCATTTTATACTTGTAAAATGAATCACGCTTCCTCCGTCCCCTCTGCCAAAGGGCCACAGGGGAAATGCTCAGCGCTTATCGCAAAAGCCCTGCCAAACTAGTGGCCTCAGGCCAAAGTGCTGGCCTGGCCAAGACAGCCACCTGTTTTCACCTCCACTATGCCAAGTCTGCAGAGGTAATTGTCTGTGAGGGGAGTAGTCCATCCATCCCTCATTATTAGGATACCATGACCTGGTCATGTCCAAGTCCACCACTGAAGACCAAATAGAATGTCTCAATCTCTTCCCTAATCTCTCCATTCACCTCACAGTAAAAATGTCCCTATTTGTGTTTAGTTCATGAAGTGCCGTTTCCATTGGAGCTGAAGTAGCTGCCCTAATAGAATGGCCTTTATGACACTGCTGCTGCATTGTATTGCTCATTAAGAGATATCACTCATGTCGTAAACCTGGTATGTTAGGGTTCTCTTCAGCCCAAGGCTGTAGGACTAGTGTGGTCGTTTGCAGGGCCTCTGACCAACATAGCAGTGTTGACACAAAGATCAGAAGAGCAGAACATTAACCCTCAATTGAGAGGGTAAATACAGTTAAAGTGGTTGCTCATTTAAATAAAATCACATTTTATTTGTCACATGCTTGGTAAACAACAGGTGTAGACTAACAGTGGAATACTTACTTATGGGCCCTTCACAACAATGCTGAGAGAAAAATATACAAATAATTGAAAGATAATAATACGAGGAATAAATGCACAATAAGTAATGATAACTTGGCTATAGACATGGGGTAACAGTACCGAGTCGATGTGCAGGGGTACGAGTTAATTGAGGTAGATATGTACATATAGATAGGGGTAAAGTGACTAGGCAACAGGATAGATAATAAGCAGTGGCAGTAGCATACGCGATGAGTCAAAAGAGTTAGTGCTAAAAGGGTCAATGCAGAAAGTCTGTGTAGTTATTTGGTTAATTAGCAGTTTTATGGCATGGGGGTTGAAGCTGTTCAGGGTCCTGTTGGTTCCACACTTTAATGCTTAATTATGCTTCTTTAATTCAATGCTGTGTACACATCATTACCAAACTCATTCGTATACAAACACTTCATGGTACTGTATCACAGGAGCACAAACACATCATGGTACTGTATCACAGGAGCACAAACACATCATGGTACTGTATCACAGGAGCACAAACACATCATGGTACTGTATCACAGGAGCACAAACACATCATGGTACTGTATCACAGGAGCACAAACACATGTAAGAACAGTATATGTATTTGTCTGGGCCTCTTGTCTGAGTGTGAAGTGAACCCACTGGTCCTAACACCTGGAGAGGGACCAAGGGTTTGGATTGAATTGGACCAGGATGTCAGGAACAAGTTGTGTTGGCCTGATTCCTGTGTTTGTAGGGCTGCATGTGTGTGATGACGAGAATTTACCCCTCATGAAAGGACTGGCACACTGACCACAGTTGAATTCAGCCATGTCCATAGCCATTATTGTCAGCAAACCTCTGGTGTCTGCGTTCCACACACAGCACGGGTCATTATGGTTGTCAGGTGAATGGCACTATTACGCTATGTGTTATGGCAATATGTTGAATGCTTTATCCTGTATGTTTGTGTATATGTTTAGTGGTTATGTATACAGGGGTATGTGTATGTAACAGGGCTCTTTTCGCTGTGTCCTCCACAGCGCCCTGCTGGCAGAAACGGTCAAGTTGCCCAGGCAAACCTGCAGGAGATGCACCAAGAGCCCGCCTTCCTACTGTGGATGGGGCTCCTGATTGGACGACTATTACAGATCATCTTGCAGAGAAGATGATGGGTAGACAGAAGCCTCAATCCCATTCCTGCAGCACCCAGCAGTCACATACTGTAGCACCTGGGAGAATTCTGTCAAAAGACCCTGTACATATGTGATTATATAAAATGCTACATTTTCAGAATGGATCCTCCTGCATATGTGGACCTATACAAATTTGTCTTGATAATTTTTAACCTTGAATTGGCTCAAGATTCCCTGATCCAGGATAAGTTGGAATAGGGAATTTGTACAGCTTTGGAGAATACTTTCTTTGGGAATTCTACAACAACTGGAATTTTGCAGGAAACTGCTCAGATTTGGAAAGCTGAGCCTAATCAAACCACCAAAGATGGAGTGTCCTGTTGCAGAGCACTCACAGGGATAATGCCATGTGGATAATGCTTTGTGGAGGTTACATGTGCCTTGTACAGTTTCTCGCTTTTTTACTAAGCTGTTTTCTTTTTCTTGCAGCTATTTATTTTTCACCTATGTATTTAATTTGTTTGTGAGTTTGCCCATGGTCAGATGTGTCGAGTCTGCGCGGTGCCTGTTCCTCCTGGTTCTCATGGCTTCTCACTGTTTCCTTTCCTCATCCAAACATCATCTGCAATTCTAATTTGATGCAACCAGTTCCACGGCCGCTTCCATTGACCCAGACATTTAAATCTTAATATTAAAAATTAAATTATTTGTAAGCACCATTTTTTAAATGTATTTTCTTTCCAAACATATTCGGTACAATAGCAAGGATGTTAGTAGTAATTGTAAGAACAACAACAGCTAAAAACATTGATAGCAAATACAATGCCTAAAATAATCATATTTAATTAAATTAAAGTACATGAATTAGGGCAAATAATGTAAGTTCTTGAAACAACTTATTTTACTGTTGTCTCACTTGTTTAACCCTGCCCCTTTTCAGATGTCAAACATAATTGCTGTTATCATTTAGCATTTAGCTTGGACAGGCTGTTGTCGGGCTTTCATAGCCCAGCTGACACTCATGTTGGCCCGGCCAAGTCCTTCACAGCGCTGCCAGGTCATTAAATGCTCATAGAAGCTTTGCTGGAAGAGAACCAAACTCTGAGCACCAGGGGAGCAGGGCTTTGTCAATGGAGAGCCATGAGCTAACATTAGCCAGAGGAACAGGCAGAGAGAGCCAATGGGTTCAATACAGGTTTTAATGGATGGGATGACTTGCAGTGGTTGAGAACTGAGATCGATAGACAGGGATAAAAACCACCCAACAACCTGGAAGGATCTATATCCAAATTCTTGAAAATGTGTTGTATTTCTGATCTGTGGTAGTATGAATGGGTTTTTTAAGGCCCAGTGGAGTCAAAATCCTGTTTTTCCTGTGTTTTGATGAAACTATCCCTTTAAAAGTGTGAAGGAATTTGAGGCAGTATAAGTTAATATATACCAATAACAAAGAGTTCCAACCTCTTTGCCAATAACAGTTACTTTTCAGATTACATACTCAGACCACTCCAACAGTCCTAACAAAATTATTGCTAGAGAAATAGTTTTTGCTAAAAGGCTATTTTTGTTTCCTTTTTACACTTTTAATGGAAAACTATTACAGTAAGGCACTTGCTTAACTTCCAGAAATGATTTGATATGGAGATAAAAACAGATGCATTGGGCCTTTAAGGAAAAACAAAAATTGAAGTAGGATTACTTTGAATGTTACATGTTACCACATTGTGCATCATGGGTTGGTTGGAAATGTTATGTGTCCTCTTGTGTGAGCCAAAGATGGATTACACTGTAATTTTGCTGGTTAGATCTTATTGTATAGTACAGTATAGGCGTGGTTCAGTCCAACTGCCTTGGCCACCCTTTTGATTCCATTGCCTCATATTTGTCAGTCTGCCAGTATTTGATTTGAAAATTCATTTCACACCCACAGTTCAATAAATGTTATCCATGGAATTAAATGTTAACGGTATAAAATGTGCTGATAAAAGCCTATCTTTAACATAACATAGCACTTACAGCTCATTAGAGGTTTTAATTGCCAAACATCTGCCTTTTAGAATTTTTTATTTAAAAAAAAATTTTTTTTTGCCAATCATGTAGACAAAATGTAAGGTATTAGTTGATGAAATTATCTGCAAACCCAATTTTTATTGAGAAGCGTATCATTCCGTCATGTTCTTCTTTGTACCAAAATTGTACTGCTCGGCCATGTATTTTATATATTGTATGACTGTCTTTTCTTTTTTGGTGTTGTCAAATGAAACCAAAGACCTCATTTCAAAGTTGTGTATCTCAGAAGGGTGTAGTCGAGTCTAGTGGCTTTCCAAGAGAACAACTGAAAGCTGAATTTTCACCTTCTGAAACTGATATGGAAACTTCTCAGACAGTCAGCCAATGGTTCCATGTACTCTAGATATCAATCCATTGAGTGACAGCATAGTCCATACTGTCCATACTTCTTAATGGGTAGAGACCAGACCATAGATAGAAATAGCATTTTTCCCAGACACATACAATAACTTAATTTTGATCCGCAACATTCCCAAGTTGTCCTTAGCAAGAGCCATGAATTTCAACCAGTGTCATCTTGGTGGAGGAAGTGCAGGTGTGTCCCTCTTGCACTATGATTACTGTCCCAGAATTCTGTCTGTTCAGGACCCTTTTGCACTGAGCGCAGACTGACATAAACTGATTTATCTGACTCACAGGACCCAGTACATTTGTAGCAAAATGTAAATTTCTTTCAGTTTTTTTTGCACTGAAATGTTTTAAGGTTGTGATTTAAATTGTGCATAATGCTGTGCCTGTATAAAGCTTTTTTTCATCTTTTTAAAAATGTGTTTCTGGAATCTTCTTTCATTGTTGATTAAACCACATTCTTTTTAATGATAAGTTAGTAAGCCCCTGTCATTGTTCTATAACTAGAACCATATTGCAGTCATAATGGAATTAATCACAGGCAGTTCATAGAAAGTTTGACCAAAGAAAAATGTGTGGCAAAATATCTTTAGTGCAAACTTTCATTAACATGTCTTTATTTATGTAAGTGTCATACAGTAAGTACATTCTCAAAAATGACTATTTGGGTTCAAGTGAAAATTGAAAAGACCATTTGTGTATCTGTGCAAAAGAGGACTCTCTTCCTCTGTGTGGCCGCCACGCTTATCTCTGATCATCTGCAGGACATGGAAAGTACGGTACCTTCCCTAGCTTGGCAAAAACAGCCTGAGATAATTATACATCCCGTATTCAGCCAGTCAGTGGCTGCTACACTAAGCCCCATGTGACTGTGCACAGTCCAGGGTGAATTCCAGTATTCATATAGAGAAAACCTTTTATCCACTTAGTGGCAAGGTAAACTATTGAGAGGACAGTACGGTGGGTAGGTATTTATTCAGCCTGAGGTGTAAACATTCGGTTGAAACTTGCGTAAGAATTGTAAGATGAGTCAAATGAATCAAGAACGATCTGAACTCCTTCTCTCTATCACACACACACACTTGAGCATGTGTCTGAATTCGAGCATGATGACCCCACAATATATTTCAGCTAAGTATTATTAATGTTCAGCTGCTTGGTGAGAGTTTACATTAACTTGAGTTGCACAGCCTAACAGCAGACAGCCATTGTCTTTATCCAAAACAGACGAGCTGACTATTTGAGCTTTGTAGAGATCCAAACTGAGCCCTGAATCCCACCCTCTTCACCACTGACTCAGTGGAATACCCAAAGTGGTGGACTACTACTTGAAGGATCACTAAAGACCCAACTATATCAGCCCTATGATAAATCAAACAAGTGCATAGCGCACTTATATACAATACTATTTTATTTCTTATTCAGTTCTTCACTTGCTGGATTCAGTGGTATACACAGGACATAGCACTGTGTAATCTCTAGGAAGAGCAAATTAATTAGTATCCATTATCTGTTCAGGTCATCCCACAACACTTTCAGTGTTTCTCTTGTGACAGGGATACTGGCTCAATGGCATATTCCCTTAATTTCACCTCAGGCGGAAGAACTCATAGCACATGGGATTTTTATCTAATACAGAATGAGAATGTCTACAGGATTAGAAATTCAAATGCTAATTGACTGAATTTGAGATTACTAGAAACCATGCCATTTGTAGTGTATTGGTATAGCACAGTGGTGCTATTTCACAGTCATAGGCTTTTAGAGATGGCTGATTTTCAATGACAGCCTCTACAGCTTGAAATGCACAGTGAAAATCTTTCTGTATCTAATCAGAGTCTGTTTTTACCTCTCTGCGTTAAAGCCAAGAGGCAACGTGTTTAGAATACTGGGGTCAGAGACCCCAGTCAAATCTCTTCCTCTGTTGAGTCCTTTGAAATACTTCATGTGAGACTCATGTTGAACTTAACTTTAGTATCTTCCCTTTATGCCCCCCCCCCCCTTTTGAAAATGTCATGAATTTTTAGAAATGTTTAGTAGTTTCTTTGAGCTCATCACTCGTCCCTTTGATAATCACAAGATTAAATCGTTTTTTTTCCTTCTCTCCTTTCTTCTTGACACGTCAGCAGCTGGAGTTGACCTCCCGAGAGGGGATGTGTGTGTGTGTGTGTGTGTGTGTGTGTGTGTGTGTGTGTGTGTGTGTGTGTGTGTGTGTGTGTGTGTGTGTGTGTGTGTGTGTGTGTGTGTGTGTGTGTGTGTGTGTGTCCTTGCATGCATGAGATTCGTATGGCTCAGACACATAAAAGAAGATCCAACACAGAACAAGGGCATCTTCACGAGTCCTGGTTAATCTAGTGTGTGTTTTTTCACTTGTGCGTGTGTTTATGTGTTTTCAACTCATCAACACCATAGTATCCTCCAAGCTCATCATTAAGCTTGAGGCCCTGGGTCTCAACCCCGCCCTGTGAAAATGGGTCCTGGACTTCCTGACGGGCCGATCACAATTCACACAGTAGAGGGAAATGTTGATAGTATTAACTAAAGCGGAAAACTAGAAAGTTGAGTGAAGTTCAGTCCAGGGAGAGCTGTTTAGAGGGAATATTGGTTACAAATGGTTAGAGGTAGCCTGAGAACCTTCCAGAACATGTAATTAATTTAGTCTACCCCTCTTCTCTTTTACCTTTTGTCTTTGTAAAACTCAGGTTATCTGTAGTCATTACACAGTGCCCTGCTGAAAAATACCTCAAAGGGGTGGAATTTGTGGGTACACAAGCATGAGGGAGCAGAAACAGCTTGCGGTTATGGAGCACAACAAGATTGTGGGACAGAAACCAGCAAGTGACATTAAAATCTATAAAATCAAGACACAACCACCTCATTCTTCTCTCTGCAGATTCTTAAAACATAATGCATAGACATGCCTACAAAAATCCCCTGCAAAGGGCTACTATTGGCAAGAACGATCTGTGAAAGTCAATGGGCTGGGGGAAGTTTACAGACAGTACTTTGAGATGAGGAAGGGTTGTGCAGTGTTGTGCAGTGTTGTGTTGTGGTTAGACAGTAAATGTATTGTTCTGTATGAGAACGATTGAGGTGACAATTCTCCGCAGTCTCCCATACACAACAATTGTTGTGTAAGAACTGCCCTCCTAAGACTTTTCACACCTTTTTTGCCCCCCCCCAGCCCATTCAATTTGTTGACTGATCTTTCCTCTCAAAAGCAGCTCCCAATGTCCCCTCATTGTCCCTAAACAATATGCTAGCCATCCCATTCGGTTAACACCTTTACCAACAAAGGCGTGTTGCTCTACATCCCTTCCACAAAAAGTGTAAAATGCTAACACCAAAACCATGTCTTTGCAGGAGACGTGCAGTACCAGGAAGAGTCTTAAAGGCTCAAATCAAATCACATTTTATTGGTCACAGACACCTGGTTAGCAGTTGTTATTGCGAGCATAGCGAAATGCTTGTGCTTCTAGTTCCGACTATATCTCAGCATTCAACACCATAGTACCCTCAAAGCTCATCATTAAGCTTGAGGCCATGGGTCTTAACCCCGCCCTGTGCAATTGGGTCCTGGACTTCCTGACGGGCCGCCCAAGGTGGTGAAGGTAGGTCATTCTCTGTGCTACACCAAACGGTAACTCAAATCAAATCAATTTATATAGCCCTTCGTACATCAGCTGATATCTCAAAGTGCTGTACAGAAACCCAGCCTAAAACCACAAACAGCAAGCAATGCAGGCGTATAAGCACGGTGGCTAGGAAAAACTCCCTAGAAAGGCCAAAACCTAGGAAGAAACCTAGAGAGGAACCAGGCTATGTGGGGTGTCCAGTCCTCTTCTGGCTGTGCCGGGTGGAGATTATAACAGAACATGGCCAAGATGTTCAAATGTTCATAAATGACCAGCATGGTCGAATAATAATAAGGCAGAACAGTTGAAACTGGAGCAGCAGCACGGCCAGGTGGACTGGGGACAGCAAGGAGTCTTCATGTCAGGCTCAGGTCCTCCGAGAGAGAGAAAGAAAGAGAGAAGGAGAGAATTAGAGAATGCACACTTAGATTCACACAGGACACCGATTAGGACAGGAGAAGTACTCCAGATATAACAAACTGACCCTAGCCCCCCGACACATAAACTACTGCAGCATAAATACTGGAGGCTGAGACAGGAGGGGTCAGGAGACACTGTGGCCCCATCCGAGGACACCCCCGGACAGGGCCAAACAGGAAGGATATAACCCCACCCACTTTGCCAAAGCACAGCCCCCCACACCACTAGAGGGATATCTTCAACCACCAACTTACCATCCTGAGACAAGGCTGAGTATAGCCCACAAAGTTCTCCGCCATGGCACAACCCAAGGGGGGGAGCCAACCCAGACAGGATGACCACATCAGTGAATCAACCCACTCAGGTGACGCACCCCCTCCAGGGACGGCATGAGAGAGCCCCAGTAAGCCAGTGACTCAGCCCCTGTAATAGGGTTAGAGGCAGAGAATCCCAGTGGGGCCTCCCGGGTGGCGCAGTGGTTAAGGGCGCTGTACTGCAGCGTCAGCTGTGCCATCAGAGTCCCTGGGTTCGCGCCCAGGCTCTGTGGTAACCGACCGGGAGGTCCGTGGGTAGGGATCTACTTGTCTCATTGTGCACCAGCGACTCCTGTGGCTGGCCGGGCGCAGTGCGCGCTAGCCAAGGTTGCCAGGTGCAAGGTGTAGCCTCCGACACATTGGTGCGGCTGGCTTCCGGGTTGGATGCGCGCTGTGTTAAGAAGCAGTACGGCTGGTTGGGTTGTGTATCGGAGGACGCATGACATTCAGCCTTCGTCTCTCCCGAGCCCGTACGGGAGTTGTAGCAATGAGACAAGATAGTAGCTACTACAACAATTTTATACCACGAAATTGGGGAGAAAAAGAGGTAAAATTAAAAAAATAAAAAAAAGAGAGAATCCCAGTGGAAAGAGGGGAACCGGCCAGGCAGAGACAGCAAGGGCGGTTCGTTGCTCCAGAGCCTTTCCGTTCACCTTCCCACTCCTGGGCCAGACTACACTCAATCATATGACCCACTGAAGAGATGAGTCCAGGTGAGACCAATAATACGCTGATGCGCGTGACAGGGAAAGGCAGGTGTGCGTAATGATGGGGAGCCTGGCGCCCTCGAGGGCCTGGGGGGAAGAGCGTGAGCAGGCATGACAGGAGTTAAGACTGCACTGTTTTCCCACCTGCAATCCATCCCGAATCTCCCCATTGTCCCCCAGCAAAATGTGCCTACATTTAGGCTATTGTTATTGTGTATTTCTCACTATGTTAAGGTAAAAAATCTGAGTATAATGCTTTAATGGATGTCAACCCTAATACATGTTCATGTCATCGTCATCAGTCAACTGCATTACAGTTAAAAGCTACTGACTACCACCACCTATTTCTGTATGCTAGCTATGCTACCAGCTTATATGAACTGGAGTTAACATTCAGCCGGCACTTTTTCTAAAGTTGAAAAGGGACAACTTCTAAATGTTGTACAGTGAAAGAACTGTAAAATATATCCAAATCGGGTTTTAGTAACCACATTGTGGGCCTGTTACAATACATCAATCATGACGGATTTGACAAATATCCACTTTGTTAGATCAGATTTGATGAATGTGCGCTTATCCAGCGTACTTCTATCCCTTCCCTGCATTCCACTGACCTCTTTGCCGAATCTATCACCATTACCTCCCTGATCGCTTTCCAGCAGTTCAAACCCATTTTCTTGTCTTTGAAATCCCTACAAGAGGTATCATTACGATGTTTTTGATTTGTTCTTTATGTTTGTTGTCAAGGAAGTGAGTTTGTGTTTATACAGGATGTACCACCCCCACCGACTGTCAACCAATCATATACGGAGCAATGCGGAGCCCTCGGCATTGTTACAAAATATGGGAGGCGCATGGCATCACCATACGGATCTTTATTTGGCCTCTGCAAGCCTCCGGAGGGTGCGTCACACCCTCTGTAAGGAGTGTGTGACGCACATTACTGGATCAAGCATAAATTGACTTTTAATAGGCTGTAATGCTCAGAAAAAGTATGCATCTTAGAAATAGTTTTCACGTAAACTTTATATGTCCGAAATCAGAATCAAATAATCCCTGAAAAAGTAACATGGTCATTGTGTTAGAACGTTTATGTTTATTGCCGATTTTCTGCATTCATCAAAGTCCCATCAGGTAGCCTGATTTCAGATGTAATCAACAAGATTATTGGGTCCTTCTATAAATAAAGGGGTCAGGGTCAAAATGGTGTGATATACACTACCTGTCAAAAGTTTTTGAACACTTACTCATTCAAGGTTTATTTTTATTTTGACAATTTACTACATTGTAGAATAATAGTGAAGACATCAAAATGATGAAATAACACATATGGAATCATGTAGTAACCCAAAAAGTGTTAAACAAATCCAAATATATTTTATATTTGAGATTCTTCAAATAGCCACCCTTTGTCTTAATGACAGCTTTGCACACTATTGACATTCTCTCTCTACCAGCTTCACCTGGAATGTTTTTCCAACAGTCTTCTCTTTGCTTATTTGAGCTGTTCTTTCCATAATATAGACTTGGTCTCTTACCGAATAGGGCTATCTTCTGTATGACACCCCTACCATGTCAGAACACAACTGATTGGCTCAAACACATTAAGAAGGAAATAAATTACACTAATTTACTTTTAAGAAGGCACACATGTTAATTGAAATGCATTCCAGGTGACTACCTTGTGAAGCTCGTTGAGAGAATGCCAAGAGTGTGCAAAGCTGTCATCAAGGCAAAGGGTGGCTATTTGAAGAATCTCAAATATAAATATGTTTTGATTTGTTTAACACTTTTTTTGCTTACTACATGTTTCCATATGTGTTATACAATGTAGAAAATAGTCAAACAAAGACACACCCTGTGTGTGCGTGTGTGCGTGTGTGTGTGTGTGTGTGTGTGAACTAGACATCACTTTCTTGCTTCCTCTGTCCTTGTTTCCTCCACTCCTTGCCTCTCCTTGAAAGTGCATTGGAACCCGAGGGGAGGAACCTTCCTCACCTCACCTCCTTGAGGAGGTGAGGAATGGAGGAAACAAGAAAGGAGTGTTAATTGCATTTCCTTCATTCCTCACTTCCTCTCTCCTCGCCTCCTTCTCAAAGCCCATTGGATAAGAAGGTGAGAGGTGAGGGCCCTCTGATCTTCTCATCCAATGGGTTTTGAGAAGGAGATGAGGAAAGAGGATTCAACAAACCAAGGAAATGTAATTGACATTCTCCCAAGGATAGAGGAAGCAAGTATTTGACAGCTATTCCCATTTTTTGAAAGTGCCAGACTGACTGACTGAGCTACCATAATATTCATGGGCTTTCTAGAAACAACCCCTTCCCCCTAATGCCCAGATTCTAGACACGAGTGGAGATCTGAGAGGGATTGATTGGTGGTGACATGCTGAGAGCTCCACCTAACCCTCTGATAGGCAAGGTGGAATGTTGGCAGTATTGCTTACACCAGTCCAATTATCTCAGATCTCCACTAGGGGTAAGGGGTAAGGGCTAGGGGTTGTTTCTAGGCAGGACCCCACAACCCTTCAGGTGTGTGGTGGGCCTACAGCATGACATTTGAGGCATTGGATATTTACTTCCATTGCTATACACACATAGATTTGCACAGGTGGGAACTGGACACACCCACGGCACCCTACCAGGCTGATCAGACAGGTCTGGTTAGCTGAAGACCTGCTGTAAACAGTGAAAGGATATATTTACATGTCTACTGTTCACACCCTTGCTTCATTCCAGCTAGTTAGATGTGCAACCACTGACTAACTATAGCTAGTGCATATCTCTAGTCTAGCAATTGATACTGTTGTTTTGGCTGTATAGCATCATTCAGTAAGATTACCAATGGTTAGCTAGGTATCTAGGATATACCAATATATTAATAAGTCAATATACACTAAATCGTATGCAGAAATTGAGAAATCGTATCTTATTTTGGCACTGTGGCAGGTATGGGCAGCTATTATCAATTAATGAATAGATAGTAGATGAATAGATTTGAAGAATGGAGTTAGAAGGGTGACCTGCTTTGAAAGGATAACCACATTTTAACATTGAAATATCAAGTCGTTTTTTGGTTTTATATGCAAAAATTAAACAAATTCAAAAAGCAATTAAAAAATGAATAAACAGGCTGTTTTCACGTTGCTCCGTTTTAACTCGGAAAACAAACGATCAAAACATACAGACCATAATCTTCCCTCAATCTTACCGAATCTTGATATAATGTTGTTGAAGAAGTAGGCTAATTATTTAGACCACCTTAACAACATAGACACCAAAATGTTCTGTCAATCCTCAAGATAAACATTAATTCCCGCACTTTAGCTGTTGTTAAACTGTGTGCAGTATCACACAACCTCTTTATCACTTGACAGTCATTCTGAAAATACTTTCCTGAATCAGCTGATGTTGTGCGATAATGTCCCCAATTAACTAAACAGCCAGACATAAAACGCATATCAAACAACTATTATGAGTAATTATTGAAGGACCCTGTTAATGACAGTATCACATTTTGTTTTATTAATCATATTAAATTTACACTTTCTGTTTGAAGCATTGGCTTTTGCAATCACATACATTATTTTGGATATGTGGGTGCATGAAAACGATTTTCACACCGTAACATAGGGAGCAGTAAAGGCTCCTCGGAGAAGGAAGGGGGGACCATCCTCCTCAGTGAATTTCATAAAAATAAAACTATACTAAATATTTCATGTCACCAAATAATTGATTAAAAGACACTGTTTTGCAAGGTCTACAGTAGCCTCAACAGCACTCTGCAGGGTAGCACCATGGTGTAGCTGGAGGACAGTTAGTTTCCGTCCTCCTCTGTGTATAGTGACTTCAATACAAAACCTAGGAGGCTCATGCTTCTCACCCCCTTCCATAGACTTACACAGTAATTATGACTTCCGGAGTAATTATGACTAATTATAACTTCCGGAGGACGTCCTCCAACCTATCAGAGCTCTTGCAGCATGAACTGAGATGTTATCCGCCCAATCAAAAGGTCAGAGAATGAATCTAATATTGAAAGCATAAACTACAGCTAGCTAGCCCTGCAGTGCATACAATGTGGTGAGAGGTTGACTCTAAGAGAGGGAAAGGCAAAAGTTGAACAGTTTGA
Organism: Oncorhynchus clarkii lewisi; assembly: GCF_045791955.1. Lineage (NCBI taxonomy): Eukaryota > Metazoa > Chordata > Actinopteri > Salmoniformes > Salmonidae > Oncorhynchus > Oncorhynchus clarkii. Next base: position 20,757,920 of record NC_092169.1, read on the forward strand.
ACAAATTCATTTATTTAAAAATTAAGGAGAAACAAGAGAGCAAGAGTGAGAGAGGGCTATGTTTCGTTGTATTGTTTTTCACTTTCACTTAGCTAGCGAATGCAGCTAGCCAGTTTAGCCTACTCAAATAACCATCTCAAACTGAGAGGGATGCTATGTTAGCTAGCTGGTTATGGCTATCCAACACTGGAACTCTTCCAAGTCAAGGTAAGCTTTTGGTTTTATAAATGTATTGCCACCGGGGTCTGCCGGTGTAACTGCTAAACTGCTTGCTGACTGTACACTGTACTGCATGATTGTAGCAGGTTTAATAATGCATTACTTCTAGTAGCTATGTTGACTAGGACGTTAGCTAATATGGCGACAACGACGTAGGCTGTTTGTAGCAGTTAGTGGTTATGATATGAAGGTTTTGCTTGGAAAGTTTTTTTAGCCATGTCACGGACAGCTGATGTGTTGTGCACTGAAGTCCACAAGCGAAGGGAAAATGTGAGAGAAAGAGCACATAAATGCGAGAAGGAATTATACAACGAGCAAATTGATCATTCTGTTTGTATGTGGCTGCTATGAAAGTGAACTCTGTTTGCGTGTGATCAGTGGTGTATTCATTCCGCCAATTCCGTTGGAAATGTTTCTTAAACGGAAGCAAATGGAACAGGGATAAACATACCTGAATTGTCCAATTGAAACTCTAGTTTGCAACTGATGTACTAATGATTACACCCTAGATCAGCTAGATGCAGATAAGAGTGTGCAAGGCGGTATTGAATGTGTAACTGTCTGTCACCTTGATTACTCAAAAATTTTTCTCTACCTGTGCACTTACATTGTAAACTTTCATTAATAGGCTAGGTTGTAGCCAACTCATAATGGGTACTGATATGAAGATACGAAATGTTACAAGGTTACAGTACTCTTAAGAGATCGCCATACAAAAAAGAATCCAACAGCAATATCCAGGAATGTCACAGGTTCAAGGTCAATGAGTAATTCAATTATTAAATGCTTAATATATGATCTATCAACAAACAAGTGTATCATGAATGTAAGAAAAGAAATGTAGTGTTTTATGTCACACAATTTTTGCCAAATCTGTGAAGACTCCAAGCATGTGAAAGGGTTTAAACATAGGTATTGATTCAACTCATGAATTATGTTGAATGTATCTATGTCCCCCCTTTATATCTTAATGTATTCACATAAAAAAAAGTTGACTAAATGACTTATTTGCTGATAAGATTTTATTGTCATTTGAGCAGATGGTCGAGAAATATCGACTCCCAAAGCAGGACTTTTTCCGCTTCCTACAAGTAAGACATTATATTCTGAAGAGCACCACCTTAAATGGTAACCCTGATGTGTCTATCATTTAAATAATGCTTTTTTTCCCACAAAGGAAAATGTCTGTAAGTCTGTTTTATGATACTTTAAGGTCCTTTTCTGCTGTCAACACACAGAGGGTGAAACAAGTGTGGGAGAAAGAATTGTCTGTTACTATTGACGAAGAGATGTGGGAGGACATTTGGAGATATGCAAAAACAATATCTATATGTAATCGTACTAGAGCAATCCAATTAAGAATAATACACAGATTGCATATATCCCCAAATCGCAGACTTGCTTTTAGCCCCACTTCCTCCTCTCCTCAGTGTCTTAAATGCAAAACTGATACAGGCACCCTAACACATTGTTTATGGTCATGTACCAAAATAGAAAGATACTGGTCTGGTGTTCTGCAAGAAATTGAAAAGATCCTAGGGGTTGATCTAGAATTGGACCCAGTTTCTTTACTGTTGGGTCTCCCTAGTAGGCAGGTTACTTCTGTGGGTAAAAGGAGGCTTTACAACATCCTTACCTTCGCAGCGAGGAAAAACATCATTTTACAGTGGATTAGTGATAAGGTTCCTTCTATTAAAGATTGGCATAAGATACTATTTGAATGGGTGCCTCTGGAATATCTGACATGTACATTGCATTCTAAAAGAGACCAGTTCTACAAAGTATGGGAACCTTATCTAAATTACCTAGAACCTGAGGTATCAGCTATTATGCTGCAAATATTCTCTTAGAATGGCGGGGATGTATGTATTTCAGAACTACACTGTACGTTCCATGTGTGGAACCTAACCTCTTGGTTTAAACTGAGCTTTTTTGTTTAATTTCTGTTTGTAAGTTTATTTAAAACGTATGTATTGAGAGACGCAATGATGGGGATGGGGTGAGAGAAGCACCAAGCGGGAAGAGGAAAATGGTGTACGTATGGGTGTGTGTATGTATGTATGTATGTATGTATGTATGTATGTATGTGTGTGTGTGTGTGTGTGTGTGTGTGTGTGTGTGTGTGTGTGTGTGTGTGTGTGTGTGTGTGTGTGTGTGTGTGTGTGTGTGTGTGTGTGTGTGTGTGTATGTATGTATGTATGTATGTATGTGTGTATATATATATATATGTATATGCATGTATATATGTATATATATATATGTAGGTATGTGTAAGTGAGTGCTGTTTTGTTTGTTGCTTTGTCTCTGTTGTTGTGTCTCTTAAAAATGAAAGTGAAAATTGTGAAATTCCAATAAAAAATACTGTTACACATAAAAAAAAGTCCACTACAATAAATGCTCACTGGTACCCTAGTTTATAGAAAGACCCTATTAGGGAAATCATTATTCTTGCAAAGCATGTAAGCATTTTAAACAAGTTATTATATTAATCTTACTATTCACAATAATCATATTATTGTGTGCATGTAACCGTGCATAAGTAACCAGTTCTGTATCCATTACACTCAACAAAAGCCTACAGTAAAATCAATGGTTTTTGGTGGCACAATGAATTTCACAGGTTTGGATCCATTTTGTGTTCAGTTGTGTAAAATTCAGATGAGTACGACCCACTGCAACCACATCCTGTGGTCAAGAGTTAAAACTACAGAGTATTTAATTATACAGTAAATGTAGTAGAACACGTTCACTGAAATAACAGCTCAACAGAGAGAACACATCAAAATATAATTTAATTTCTATTTTATACTATGTATGTACCACTAGCGTCATGCGGTAATGATAGGTTGTTCCTCACTATAATCCTGAGTTGTGTTCTGTGACTGAACAAACAGGTTGTGATTCTCAGTGATTCACTATGAGTGGTTACCCTGTCAGTATTCCCCTCGTGCTATGTTTCACCAGACCTTGAATCACTGCCAGAGAAACAAGTACTGAAACATTGGTAATCTGCATAGAGTGCACAAAGGGTTTGTTTAAACCTAAGATTATAACATCTGTGGTTATTGCAGTAATTTACACCACAGGTTTTGGAATCGATGTGCATCTTCAAAACAGATACATCAAATGTTACTTACCTTAGGCAACTAAATCCTCCTGAACTTTTGACCTAAGGTGAACCGAACTGAACCAAACCTTACAACAAACAAAGTGTAAAAGCAGGATGTTCATGTAACCTTTACAGACTTTTCCAGAGCATTTGACACTAGACCATGGCTAGCTCCTACTCAGTCTAGCAGAGCATGAGATGTCCCAGACACAATGGTTTTGTTAGAGCCGATTTGGACATATTTGTATAAAAGACTGAACATACGGAGCTCCATGTATATTTGTGTAAATATATGAAATATTAATGTACATGATGAAATATTAGGTACGTACCTTTATGATTTATATTTACCTGATTGAGATATATTCATTTGTTAGTGTAACTCAGTTTTTGCCCCCCCCCCTCTTGCCTATTCATTTGTTAGTGTAACTCAGTTTTTGCCCCCCCCCCCCTCTTGCCCATTCATTGTACTGTGGTAAGTGTGTTAGGATAAAGGCAGGAAGTTGGGCCTTCGGGGGAGGGAGTCCTTGCTAGATGCGGGAGCGGTATAGTTTTTTGACCATACAGACATACAGACAGGTCATAATATGTATTTTCCATATCCAGTATTCTATGCTTTAAGTTGATTGGATAATCATTTATTTGTTAGATATAAGAAGAATAAACATTTTTGTTGCACCATATCCCTGGGTGTCATTGAATGTTTGGCCGTTTGGAAACCTTGAGTGTGGACTGTATGCGTACCAAACAACCCCGCTTCAGGCTTGGACAGTGGCTATGGTAAAGACGAAAGGAAGCCACTACAGGTTTACTATCAAGAGCATGAGGTGTCCCGCTCACAATGGTTTACTATCAAGAGCATGAGGTGTCCCGCTCACAATGGTTTACTATCAAGAGCATGAGGTGTCCCACTCACAATGGTTTACTATCAAGAGCATGAAGTGTCCCACTCACAATGGTTTACTATCAAGAGCATGAGGTGTCTCGCTCACAATGGCTTACTATCAAGAGCGACCTAGAAAACCGCAAGTGAAGGGTGAGGTGGAAAACATGCCTTTCTAACCCACAGCCAGTCCCAGCTGGAGTTCCCCAGGGTGGAGGGCTCTCTCCCCTACTGTTTGTGCTATGCACGAACACCCTAGACTCCAGCCTCCTAAGGCAGCATCCACCCTGTTATGTACGCTGATGACCTTACATTCACTGAGTTGTGCCATGGCAAGCTACCTGGCCAAACACAAGCAGCAGTCAATGCAGTGACAATACCTACTTAAATTTGTTTGAGTGCCTTCTTGTATTTAATTTTTCTTATATTTTTATCAAATGTTTATTCATTGAGCTTTTTATGTTTCTATTACTCTTTTATTCGCTTACTTACTTTTCGTATTGTTGTTGCATTGTCGAGAGGTGAAACTGCAAGTAAGCATTTCATTGCACTGTTTACCCAATGTATGTCATGTGTATATGACGAATAAACAAACTTGAACTTGTGTGGAAAAACCAACTGCCTGTAAATGAAAGAAAAGAAAACCAAGGATATGGTCATCTGCTTCAGGTCTACTGACAAGGCCTTTCCAGCATCGGCTGCTGTAAACGCCCATCCAGTTGAGCACGTGGAGTCTTTCAGTCGACTGGGTATAATGGTGTCAGCTGGCTTGACCTGGGATGAACACATCAGGTACATTCTAAAAGAGGTTCAACCCAGGATCTACTATTTACAGTTGAAGTCAGAAGTTTACATACACCTTAGCCAAATACGTTTAAACTCAGTTTTTCACAATTCCTGACATTTAATCATAGTAAAAATTCCCTGTCTTAGGTCAGTTAGGATCACCACTTTATTTTAAGAATGTGAAATGTCAGAATAATAGTAGAGAGAGTGATTTGTTTCAGCTTTTATTTCTTTCATCACATTCCCAGTGGGTCAGAAGTTTACATACATTCAATTAGTATTTGGTAGCAATGCCTTTAAATTGTTTAACTTGGGTCAAACGTTTTGGGTAGCCTTCCACAAGCTTCCCACAATAAGTTGGGTGCATTTTGGCCCATTCCTCCTGACAGAGCTGTTGTAACTGAGTCAGGTTAGTAGGCCTCCTTGCTTGCACACTCTTTTTTAGTTCTGCCCACAAACTTCATTCAAGAAGTTAAATCTTGGTTGCAAGTGGGTCTTCCAAATGGACAATAACCCCAAACATACTTCCAAAGTTGTTGCAAAATGGCTTAAGGACAACAAAGTCAAGGTATTGGAGTGGCCAACACAAAGCCCTGACCTCAATCCTATAGAAAATTTGTGGGCAGAACTGAAAAAGATCCCAGAAATGTTCCATACGCACAAAAAGCTTATTTCTCTCAAATTGTGTGCACACATTTGTTTACATGCCTGTTAGTGAGTATTTCTCCTTTGCCAAAATAATCCATCCACCTGACAGGTGTAGCATATCAAGAAGCTGATTAAACAGCATGATTATTACACAGGTGGACCTTGTGCTGTGGACAATAAAAGGCCACTCTTAAAATGTGCACTTTTGTCACACAACACAATGCCACAGATGTCTAAAGTTGTGAGGGAGAGTTCAACTGGCATGCTGACTGTAGGAATGTCCCCCAGAGCTGTTGCCAGAAAATGTAATGTTAATTTTTCTACCAAAAACCGCCTCCAACATTGTTTTAGAAAATGTCGCAGTACGTCCAACCAGCCTCACAACCGCAGACCACGTATATGGGGTGGTGTGGGCGAGCAATCTGCTGATGTCAACGTTGTGAACAAAGTACCCCATGTGGTGGTGGGGTTATGCTATGGGAAAGCTACAGACAACGAACACAATTGCATTTTATCGATGGCAAATTGAATGCTCAGAGATACCCTGACGAGATTCATGTTTCAGCATGATAATGCACGGCCCCATGTCGCAAGGATCTGTACACAATTCCTGGAAGATGAAAATGTTCCAGTTCTTTCATGGTATGCATACTCACCAGACATGTCACCCACTGAGCATGTTTGGGATGTTCTGGATTGACGTGTACGACAGCGTGTTTCAGTTCCCGACAATATCCAGCAACTTCCTAAAGCCATTGAAGAGGAGTTGGACAACATTCCACAGGCCACAATCAACAGCCAACTCTATGCAAAGGAGATGTCGCGCTGCATGAGGTCACACCAGATACCGACTGGATTTCTACTCCACGCCTATACCTTTTTTTAAGGTATCTGTAATGTGAAATCGATAGACTAGGGCCTTTTCCTTATTTGAACTGTAACTCTGTAAAATGTTGAGTTTATATTTTTGTTCAGTATATATTGTATGACATTGTATTTTATGTATGTTTCTGCATATTTTTTACTTTATTTAACTAGAACAAATTCTTATTTACAATAACGGCCTAGGAACAGGGGGTTAACTGCCTTGTTCAGAGGCAGAACAACAGATTTGACCTTGTCAGCTTAGGGATTCAATCTAGCAACCTTTTGGTTACTGGCCCAACACTCTAACCACTAGGCTACCTGCTACTACCATATGTACCAAGATCTTCAAATAAACCTAAACCTAAACCATGGAGATGTGGAATGGACTGTATTTAACACACTGTGTGACAGATACTGTATTAAATGAAAAATCACCAGACAAAAACTGTAAAGTGCGCCCATAACAGGGACAGACACCTCAGGCTGTGAGTGGTTGAAGAATCCCCATGTCCCAGAAGATGAGGAAGAGAAACCACGGGCTTCTGGTAATACTGAACTAGAACAAATACTTACATGCACCCTGCTCTTTTATTGCCTTGCCCTTTTCTCTGATAGCAGCTGTTTCCAGGAAAGGGGCTTTGGCACGACTCTGAGCCCTTCAGAGTGTGACCAAGGAGGACAACCACATCTGGAGGGTCATGGAAACTGTGTGTCACGTTGTGAGAGATGACAAATAAATACTGTCTGGTCTGGTCTGCATATCAAGGTTGCTGAGCTGCTGGTCTGTTGAGTATTTTGGAATTATGTTTAAAAGACACAGGTCACTGAGGGCATAATTGTGCAAGTCCCAAAACAGCAGAGGTGGGTTGAATTAAAAAATAAAGCTTTTTGGTCCCATTTTAATTAGATAGTCCCTTACAGATTGTCAATAGATGCATACTATCAACAAACCTTCAACAAAAATGAAACAGCTTGCCCTAGGGTTAGGATTAGGGTTAGAGTTAAGGTTTGAGTTATGATAATGATCAATATTTTTAGTTTAATGGTTTTAGTTGAACGGTTTTATTTAGGCAACTGCAGAAACCAGAATGCATTTTCAGTCCTTATTTAGTCTGAGTGGCACAGCGGTCTAAGACACTGTATCAGGGGGAGACACCCTGGACCCAAACTGTTACAGACCTATATCCATCCTGCCCTGCCTATCTAAGGTCTTCGAAGGCCAAGTTAAGAAACAGATCACCGACCATCTCGAATCCCACCGTACCTTCTCCGCTGTGCAATCCGGTTTCCGAGCCGATCACGGGTGCACCTCAGCCACGCTCAAGGTACTAAACAATATCATAACCGGCATCGATAAAAGACAGTACTGTGCAGCCGTCTTCATCGACCTGGCTAAGGCTTTCGACTCTGTCAATCACCATATTCTTATCGGCAGACTCAGTAGCCTGGGTTTTTCTAATGACTGCCTTGCCAACGTTCACCGACTACTTTGAATACAGAGTTCAGCGTGTCAAATAGGAGGGTATGTTGTCCGATCCTCTGGCAGTCTCCATGGGGGTGCCACATGGTTCAATTCTCGGGCCGACTCTTTTCTCTGTATATATCAATGATGTTGCTCTTGCTGCGGGCGATTCCCTGATCCACCTCTACGCAGACGACACCATTCTGTATACTTCTGGCCCTTCCTTGGACACTGTGCTATCTAACCTCCAAACGAGCTTCAATGCCATACAACACTCCTTCCGTGGCCTCCAACTGCTCTTAAACGCTAGTAAAACCAAATGCATGCTTTTCAACCGTTCGCTGCCTGCACCCGCACGCCCGACTAGCATCACCACCCTGGATGGTTCCGACCTAGAATATGTGGACATCTATAAGTACCTAGGTGTCTGGCTAGACTGTAAACTCTCCTTCCAGACTCATATCAAACATCTCCAATCTAAAATCAAATCTAGAGTCGGCTTTCTATTTCGCAACAAAGCTTCCTTCACTCACGCCGCCAAACTTACCCTAGTAAAACTGACTATCCTACCGATCCTCGACTTTGGCGATGTCATCTACAAAATAGCTTCCAATACTCTTCTCAGCAAACTGGATGCAGTTTATCACAGTGCCATCCGTTTTGTTACTAAAGCACCTTATACCACCCACTACTGCGACCTGTATGCTCTAGTCGGCTGGCCCTCGCTACATATTCGTCGCCAGACCCACTGGCTCCAGGTCATCTACAAGTCCATGCTAGGTAAAGCTCCGCCTTATCTCAGTTTACTGGTCACGATGGCAACATCCACCCATAGCACGCGCTCCAGCAGGTGTATCTCACTGATCATCCCTAAAGCCAACACCTCATTTGGCCGCCTTTCCTTCCAGTTCTCTGCTGCCTGTGACTGGAACGAATTGCAAAAATTGCTGAAGTTGGAGAATTTTATCTCCCTCACCAACTTTAAACATCTGCTAGCTGAGCAGCTAACCGATCGCTGCAGCTGTACATAGTCCATCGGTAAATAGCCCACCCAATATACTATGCCTTTGCTATGCACTTCTCAGTAGTTGATATTCAGACTTACTTTATTCAGTTGCATAATGGACTTTGTAAGGCGTGGTTCCTTTGCGCATGCTGAATACATTTAATTAAACTGCTGAAAACCCTCCCACTTGCTGGCCAACAGATTTTCTCCTGGAGTTTTCATTCAATAGGGGTTTCAGTACATTTATCTAAAGCCAACCCTATACATTTTGTATACCTTTAATTTGAATTTTCTTGACAGACAACTAGAATATATGTAGAGAACAGTTCAGAATATTAGTGATCAATAAAAAACATGTAAATACACGCATATTCGTCTCCTTTTCAGCACCATTTGGTAGATTAAAAAAATACTTGGATCTATATTATTTAGGGTTAGGAAAGTATTTGTTAATAAAAATTAAAAATGAGTTTGGAGAGCCTTTACATATCAAAATATTTAAAAATTTAAAAGATTTTAAAAAAATGGATTGTGTAGTGGAGCTGCATAAGTGTTGCTCTCCACTTTCTGGAGGATCAAGTTGAAATCAGTGGAATCAGTGGAATTAGAGTATGATAGCTAAAGAGATGGAGAAAAAACCTGTCTCTGTCTTACATTTTCAAACTAAGGGCAACCGTGGTATGGCATTCCAGACAGGGAGACGCGTTCATCATGCATGATGATGAATCCAGGTAAGATAGTCTAGCGTTAGCTAGCTGCATTTTCAGATATTACACATTTCTAATTTTGACAAAGTTTTTTAATTTCAAGCTAAAGTGTAGCGTTAGCTGGCTGGCTCCCCAGCTGACGTTATTAGTTGTATCCTAGAGCCGTATTCATGCAGGGTAGTAATGACATGATTTGGCACTGTGTTCATTGTTGTTTAACTAGCTGGCTGGCTCGTTAGCTAATATTATGTTAGAGTTTCACACCCATTTGACTTGTTTGTGCACCTTGCCCCTCCACTTCTTGCTACATTTTATCACTAAACACTTATCTGACAGGATTCTTACAATGTGTCATCAACAGTTATTTTTTTATGTTCAATTTATTTATTTATTTAATTTAACCATTATTTAACTAGGCAAGTCAGTTAAGAACCAATAATTATTTACAATGACAGCCTACACTGGCCAAACCCGGGGCCAATTGTGTGCCACCCTTGTGGGACTCCCAATCACGGCCAGTTGTAATACAGCCTGGAATTGAACCAGGGTGTCTGTAGTAATGCCTCTTGCACTGAGATTTGTAATTTTTTTATTTCACCTTTATTTAACCAGGTAGGCTAATTGAGAACAAGTTCTCATTTACAACTGCGACCAGGCTAAGATAAAGCATAGCAGTGTGAACATACAACAACACAGAGTTACACATGGAGTAAACAATAAACAAGTCAATAACAGAGTAGAGAAAAAAAGAGTCTATATACAGTGCCTTGCGAAAGTATTCGGCCCCCTTGAACTTTGCGACCTTTTGCCACATTTCGGGCTTCAAACATAAAGATATAAAACTGTATTTTTTTGTGAAGAATCAACAACAAGTGGGACACAATCATGAAGTGGAACAACATTTATTGGATATTTCAAACTTTTTTAACAAATCAAAAACTGAAAAATTGGGCGTGCAAAATTATTCAGCCCCTTTACTTTCAGTGCAGCAAACTCTCTCCAGAAGTTCAGTGAGGATCTCTGAATGATCCAATGTTGACCTAAATGACTAATGATGATAAATACAATCCACCTGTGTGTAATCAAGTCTCCGTATAAATGCACCTGCACTGTGATAGTCTCAGAGGTCCGTTAAAAGCGCAGAGAGCATCATGAAGAACAAGGAACACACCAGGCAGGTCCGAGATACTGTTGTGAAGAAGTTTAAAGCCGGATTTGGATACAAAAATATTTCCCAAGCTTTAAACATCCCAAGGAGCACTGAGCAAGCGATAATATTGAAATGGAAGGAATATCAGACCCCTGCAAATCTACCAAGACCTGGCCGTCCCTCTAAACTTTCAGCTCATACAAGGAGAAGACTGATCAGAGATGCAGCCAAGAGGCCCATGATCACTCTGGATGAACTGCAGAGATCTACAGCTGAGATGGGAGACTCTGTCTATAGGACAACAATCAGTCGTATATTGCACAAATCTGGCCTTTATGGAAGAGTGGCAAGAAGAAAGCCATTTCTTAAAGATATCCATAAAAAGTGTCGTTTAACGTTTGCCACAAGCCACCTGGGAGACACACCAAACATGTGGAAGAAGGTGCTCTGGTCAGATGAAACCAAAATTGAACTTTTTGGCAACAATGCAAAACGTTATGTTTGGCGTAAAAGCAACACAGCTCATCACACTGAACACACCATCCCCACTGTCAATCATGGTGGTGGCAGCATCATGGTTTGGGCCTGCTTTTCTTCAGCAGGGACAGGGAAGATGGTTAAAATTGATGGGAAGATGGATGGAGCCAAATACAGGACCATTCTGGAAGAAAACCTGATGGAGTCTGCAAAAGACCTGAGACTGGGACGGAGATTTGTCTTCCAACAAGACAATGATCCAAAACATAAAGCAAAATCTACAATGGAATGGTTCAAAAATAAACATATCCAGGTGTTAGAATGGCCAAGTCAAAGTCCAGACCTGAATCCAATAGAGAATCTGTGGAAAGAACTGAAAACTGCTGTTCACAAATGCTCTCCATCCAACCTCACTGAGCTCGAGCTGTTTTGCAAGGAGGAATGGAAAAAAATGTCAGTCTCTCAATGTGCAAAACTGATAGAGACATACCCCAAGCGATTTACAGCTGTAATCGCAGCAAAAGGTGGCGCTACAAAGTATTAACTTAAGGGGGCTGAATAATTTTGCACGCCCAATTTTTCCGTTTTTGATTTGTTAAAAAAGTTTGAAATATCCAATAAATGTCGTTCCACTTCATGATTGTGTCCCACTTGTTGTTGATTCTTCACAAAAATAAATAAATAAATAAAAACAGTATGGGGATGAGGTAGGTACAGTGGGGCAAAAAAGTATTTAGTCAGCCACCAATTGTGCAAGTTCTCCCACTTAAAAATATGAGAGAGGCCTGTAATTTTCATCATAGGTACACTTCAACTATGACAGACAAAATGAGAAAAAAAATTCACGAAAATGACATTGTAGGATTTCTTATGAATTTATTTGCAAATTATGGTGGAAAATAAGTATTTGGTCACCTACAAACAAGCAAGATTTCTGGCTCTCACAGACCTGTAACTTCTTCTTTAAGAGGCTCTTCTGTCCTCCACTCGTTACCTGTATTAATCGCACCTGTTTGAACTTATTATTATCAGTTATCAGTATAAAAGACACCTGTCCACAACCTCAAACAGTCACACTCCAAACTCCACTATGGCCAAGACCAAAGAGCTGTCAAAGGACACCAGAAACAAAATTGTAGACCTGCACCAGGCTGGGAAGACTGAATCTGCAATAGGTAAGCAGCTTGGTTTGAAGAAATCAACTGTGGGAGCAATTATTAGGAAATGGAAGACATACAAGATCTCCCTCGATCTGGGGCTCCACGCAAGATCTCAACCCGTGGGAAGCATTTCAAGGCCCTGGAGTGGCCTAGCCAGTCTCCAGATCTCAACCACATAGAAAATCTTTGGAGGGAGTTGAAAGTCCATGTTGCCCAGCAACATCCCCAAAACATCACTGCTCTAGAGGAGATCTGCATGGAGGAATGGACCAAAATACCAGCAACAGTGTGTGAAAACCTTGTGAAGACTTACAGAAAACATTTGACCTCTGTCATTGCCAACAAAGGGTATATAACAAAGTATTGAGAAACTTTTGTTATTGACCAAATACTTATTTTCCACCATAATTTGCAAATAAATTCATAACAAATCCTACAATGTCATTTTCTTGATTATTTTTCTCATTTTGTCTGTCATAGTTGAAGTGTACCTATGATGAAAATTACAGGCCTCTCATCTTTTTAAGTGGGAGAACTTGCACAATTGGTGGCTGACTAAATACTTTTTTGCCCCACTGTACATTTCCTACGCTTGAATTGGCCCATAAAGGGGTCTACACATAATATGCAAACTACATGACAGAGCACAGTGTAGCAATGTTGTTTTTCTTTACAAAAGGGGCTGCTCCTTGTAGTGGGCTCCGACAGTCAACATACTCCCTACTCATACTCCGTACTCCGATGCCACATTAACATTTTAATGCGGCTTATTGTCCCTTCCGTAGACGTGGGGGCAGTGCTGTGTAAGCGATGAAGCTTGCTTTGTTTCTTGATCTGATCTATAGTCTATATGCTGTGCATCAAAGTAGCTAATTTTGCATTGATGAACACATGTCATCTCAGCTACTATTCAAACAATAAACCAACATTGTAGCCATATTAGAATCCCCCCTCCCACAAAAGTATCTTGTTTAGAAATCATAACCAGTGTACTGGTAAAATCTGGTGCGAGATATGTTCTTTTCCAAGCATCATATCAAACTGGGATAACGTTGTAGGTTACAATGGCAAGTACATAAATATTTGCCAGAGCATATTATTTCATTTTAAATCAGACTTCAAAATCACTTCAACTTCAAGATTTCTGTCTTGGTTGAGCATGCCCTTTCAAAAAAGTCCTGGAGGAATCCTGCACGAATTCAACCTTTTGTGAAGGAATTGCGCAGGTGTCCGGCAGGAATCCTGTAGGCTTGACAAAATCCTGCAGGAAAAGTCCCTGATGCTGTTGAAAAGTCTGCACAAACATGACAATTCCTGCAAGTTTTGGTCCTGCAGGATTCCTGCAAGAATTGTCATGTTTGTGCAGGATTTTCAACATTTCTGCAGGACAAGTCATTCATGCAATGGCATTGTAGTAACCTTAAGAGCTCTCGTAAAATAAAATACAATTGTATTTGTCACATGCGCTGAATACATCAGGTTACAACAGGTTTCACCTTACAGTGAAATGCTTACTTGCTTACTTGCTTACTTACTTGCATGCTTACTTACAAGTGTTAAGTAAAAAATAGATAAGTAAAAAAAAAGAAAGTAAGAAGTAATTAAAGAGCAGCAGTTAAATAACAATAGCAAGGCTATATACAGGGGGTACAGGTACGGAGTCAATGTGCGGGGGCACCGGTTAGTTGAGGTAATTGATGTAATATGTACATGTAGGTAGAGTTAAAATGACTGTGCATATGTTATAAACAGAGTGTAGGAGCAGCATAAAAAAGGGGGGCAATGCAAATAGTCTGGGTGGCCATTTGATTAGATGTTCAGGAGTCTTATGGCTTGGGGGTAGAAGCTGTTGAGAAGCCTTTTTGTCCTAGACTTGGCGGTCCGGTACCGCTTGCCATGCTGTAGCTGAGAGAACAGTCTATGACTTGGGTGGCTGGAGTCTTTGACAATTTTTAGGGCCTTCCTCTGACACCACCTGATATAGAGGTCCTGGATGGCAGGAAGCTTGGCCCCAGTGATGTACTGGGCCGTACGCACTACCCTCTATAGGGCCTTGCGGTTGGAGGCTGAGCAGTTGCCATACCAGGAAGTGATGCAAACAGTTGGGATGCTTTCGATGGTGCAGCTGTCTTATTGAGGATCTGAGGACCATTGACAAATCTTTTTAGTCTCCTTAGGGGGAATAAGCTTTGTCGTGCCCTCTTCGCAACTGTCTTGGTGTGTTTGGACCATGATAGTTTGTTGGTGATGTGGACACCAAGGAACTTGAAGCTCTCAACCTGCTCCACTACAGCACCTTTGATGAGAATGGGGGCGTGCTCAGTCCTCATTTTCCTGCAGTCCACAATCATCTCCTTTGTCTTGATCACGTTGAGGGAGAGGTTGTTGTCCTGGCACCACACGACCAGGTCTCTGACCTCCTCCCTATAGGCCTGGCCATGCAGTCATTATTGAACAGGGAGTACAGGAGGGGACTGAGCATGCACCCCTGAGGGGCCCCCCATGTTGAGGATCAGCGTGGCGGATGTGCTGTTATCCACCCTTACTACCTGGGGGGCGGCCCGTCAGGAAGTCCAGGATCCAGTTGCTGAGGGAGGTGTTTAGTCCCAGGATCCTTAGTTTAGTGATGAGCTTTGAGGGCGCTATAGTGTTGAACGCTGAGCTGTAGTCAATGAATAGCATTCTCACATAGGTATTATTTTTGTCCTGTTGGGAAAGGGCAGTGTGGAGTGCAATAGGTATTGCATCATCTGTGGATCTGTTGGGGCGGTATGCAAATTGGAGTGGGTCTAGGGTTTCTGGGATAATGGTGTTGATGTGAGCAATGACCCGCCTTTCAATGCACTTCATGGCTACAGATGTGAGTGCTACAGGTCGGTAGTAATTTAGGCAGGTTACCTTAGGGCACAGGGACTATGGTGGTCTGCTTGAAACATGTTGGTATTACAGACTCACACAGGGAGAGGTTGAAAATGTCAGTGAAGAAACTTCCCAGTTGGTCAGGGCATGCTCGGAGTACAGTCCTGGTAATCTGGCCCTGCGGCCTTGTGAATGTTGACCTGTTTAAAGGTCTTTCTCTCATCAGCTACGGAAAGCATGATCACACAGTCGTCCGGAACAGCTGATGCTCTCATTCATGTTTCAGAGTTACTTGTCTCAAAGCGAGTATAGAACATATTCCAGTCTATGTTAGCAAAACGGGCCTGTAGCTTAGCAGCTGCTTCATCTGACCACTTTTTCATTGACCGAGTCACTGGTGCTTCCTTCTTTAGTTTTTTCTTGTAAGCAAGAATCAGGAGGATAGAATTATGGTCAGATTTGCCAAATGGAGGGCGAGGGAAAGCTTTGTGAGAGCTCTGTGTGTGGAGTACAGGTGGTCTAGCGTTTTTTCCCTCAGGTTGCACATTTAACATGCTGGTAGAAATGAGGTAAAACAATACGTTTCCCTGCATTAAAGTCCCTGGCCCCTCGGAGTGCCGCCTCTGGATGAACGTTTTCCTGTTTGCTTATGGCCATATACAGCTCATTGAGTGCGGTCTTAGTGCCAGCATCGGTTTGTGGTGGTAAATAGACAGCTACGAAGAATATAGATGAAAACTCTCTTGGTAAATAGTGTGGTCTACAGCTTATCATGAGATACTCTAACTCAGGCGAAGAAAACCTCAAGACTTCCTTAGATTTCGTGCACCAGCTGTTGTTTACAAATATACACAGACCGCCACCCCTTGTCTTACCAGAGGCATCTGTTCTATCCTGCCGAAAAAGTGTAAAACCCGCCAGCTGTATGTTATTCATGTCGTTGTTCAGCCATGAGTCGGTGATACATAAGACATTACAGTTTTTAATGTCCCATTGGTAGGATATACGTGCTCGTAGCTCATCTATTTTTTTATCCAATGATTGTACATTGGCTAATAGGACCGATGGTAAAGGCAGATTTCCCACCGCTGTCAGATCCTTACAGCCTTACACCTCTAACCACAGAAAGCCTCTCCTGCCCCAAGGCTCTAAGTCATCAGTCTTACAGTCCTCAGTACTTTGCTGAGATATTAGTCACTAAACATGGTGCCTCACTCTCTCAACACACATCCCTCCCATCAGGGAGCTCTCACATGAACATCCTGCTTCAAATAAACTGACTAATGTCTAGTTTGGGATTTGAATGCTTTGCTTTGATAAGATGAATGTTTCAGCTTGTTTGACAAAGACATTTGGAATGCTTCTCATTAATCTTCCAATTCAGCACCTTATCTGATATCCTTGTATTGTATTTGTTTCCCATTGGAAAGTCTCTCAGAACACTATGCTTTTGTCATTGTGAGTTATTCTTGCTGTGGTGAGTCATCTTACCTGTCAGTCTTCTCACCTGTGATTGGCTGGGCTATTTCAATGCAGGTATATAATGAGAGTTGGTCAGATCCTGTGGTAGTTCGTTTCTGTAGCTGAGCTCAGGGATGAAAGTCTACCATCTCAATCTCATATATCTGCTTTCTGTTTTCTTATAAATTCAAACATATTTATGATATGAAATAGGCCTTCTGTAATATTTAATTTTGTCTGCTTTGCTGAATCTGAATTTAAAAAAAAAATTCATTGTAAATTTCCTAATACAAGACTTTATTTGTTAAATGAGTTTATTTTGTTACATGACTCTGCATTTTTCCCTGTGAGTGCACAATCAAAATGACTGCCATCTGAACAGGAAAGAGTCCTCCCATAAGTCAACAGGCCCTGTCACTGAAACTAGTTGACTGAGGTTGTGTGCCTCCTCTCCTCTCAGCAACACAGAGCTTCTCCTTTTAACCAGAGAGAACACGTAACAAACCTTTCATATGCTGTTTGAAGAATATTAGACTGTTCTAAGAATTCTTGAATTAGATATGTCCGATTTATCTGTGCATCTAATTCAAAATGCCATGATTGTAGTACAAATGCTCCTGTGGATGGTGCAATGGTGTACTTAATGGACTGTAATCCACGCAAACAGCAATGTCATACTGGTGGACATTTCAAGTTCCAGTGGTTACAAACTTCTGCTTTTTTGTTTCATTTTAGGATTACAATACACTGCTTATTTTTAAATCCAATGAGAGTGAGAATCTACTTAGATTCCATCAACTCTTCCTTCTATTCTAACAAGCAAGAAACAAAAACAAAACTACAGTAGATGCCTCCTCAGGTGTTGCTCAGCCACAAAGTGAAAGAGTTGGTGTGGTGTTGGTTGACTGGTAATGAGGGATCATGCTGTCTTCCATGCTGGGGTAAGAGACAGACAGCCAGGAGCTCCACTCTGCTATCTTCTATCTGCTCTCACCACCATGTCTTCCAACAGCCGAGGAGCACTTTGGCAAAACAAAAGAGTCTAGTCAGCATCTCACCCCCCCAGTTACCCGCACCTTGAATCTGACTATCACAACCCAGTCCTGACAACCCAACCCTGTTCAAAGTCACATCCCTGAAATGAGACTAGACTATCTAACAATTTATCCAAACAAGGGAACCACTGCCAGAGTTCTTATCAAGTTGAACTCCCCAGACACCTGTATGAGACTATGTTCTCCTGACACTCAGCATGGTTGAAATCTGATTTCTAATCAGTGTTTGATCCCAAGTTCAATGTTAAAGCCTCTTTGTTATATACCTCACTGTCAAAGCACTTGTTGTCAAGCAAAAGTAATCAGTGGGCAACATGTGTTACCACCCAGAGTTCTAATGGTGGAATAATGATGAGTTAGCGGTTGTGGGGAAGAGGTCATGGATGCGTTCACTGCTATGGAGTTGTCCTAGGCAAGCAGGAACCAAACCGTTTTGAACAGACTAATATTATCACATTGGGTATATAGTATTTATTGCAGGGATATAATCTTGGGGTCCGAGAAGGATCATCGATGTATTGGTACAGTGCTGAGAATAAAGGATATGAGTATATGTCATCAGTTGTCAAACAGTTCTGTTAGCATCTCCTTTTTATTTCAGTTCCTGACAACTTGTTAAAGAGAAGCCTTAAAAAGACATGTGGTAGAAAATACAGTGTTAAGGGCCAGTGTTGGAGGGGTACAGGGGTGAAGGGGAGGTGTTGAAGTAACACTGAATTATGTACAAGTGGCTATGCTGCACTGGGTAATAGTGAGGCTAAACAGGCCTATGTGTGAATATAGACTACATTCTGTAACAGACTATTAGCAGATTTCTACATAATAGGATGCCTGTTGATTAGGGTGTGGGGGACTGTGTCATAAGGTTATGATAAGTGGATGAATGAAGGGTTAGTGTGGTTAATGGGTGCTGACTGGAAGTAAATGAAGTAACTGGCTATACAGAACAAATGGTTCAATAAGGAACATTATAGCTGAGCAGCAATTGGCCCAGATAGCAACAAGGCTGTGTTTATATTGCTGGACAGAGCAGTAAACCGGGGGAGTGAGCTACCGACTGCTCAACATGTCTGGGCGTAACCCTGTCTGTACATTGTAGAGCTTGCACCCTGAGGCACTACTGAGCATGCTCACGAGTGTCAGACAGAAACTGTTCAGACGCTCACTCTATCTGCCTGCCACGGTAACTGTAGCTAGTTCGGACATGAAGGAACAAAAGGCAGACGGGCCGTCTCAGAGTGATGACCTGGGGATATAGTTAGTATTTCAGAAAGGAATATAGTAACAAATTAAACGGATACAAAAAACACACAGGCACACAGAGTAAACACTCAGTAAAATGCACACACAGTGAACACTCAGTTAAATGTTGCTACTTCCCCATTGCAACTGTACCATGTGTACCTTCAGACTAGCGCCCCTGAGTGAGCCCAAGTAAGGCGACAATAACATTGGCAGAAAAGGAGCTAGTATAACAGCCTGTGTCTCTGATTGCCATGAGTCACTCCAGCCTTTGTGTGGCGGCTTTCAGTGGCTTGTAAACAGATATTCATCCGACGTGCATCACGTGCGCCCTGTGGCTCCTGCAGGTCGGTGTGTGTCGCTCCAGACACATTCTACGCTCTGTTGATCTTGACACACTATTGTCGACAAGCATTCAACACAATAAAAGCTATTTTTTATTACATGTAATATTAGTTTGGGGATTTATACAAAAAGGTATATGATGCAAATGAATGTAGCTAAGCAAGCAGTTAACTGATAGAAGTTGGTAATTTGGTGAGTGTCCATTGCAAGGAAGGAGAGGGGCAAGGAAGGGTAGAAACTAAGCTGTACAGAAATCTCAGAGACATACAGTACATAACTATGGAAGTACCACAACTTCCTGCATTTTCGCTGAGTCACCAGAGTTGTTAGAGGGAACACAGACAGATGTAATCATGTAAAAAGAAAACTGTGTTATGCCAAAGATACATTGTCTTGACAACTAGCATTTTCTTCATCATCCTGACCATAAAGTATAATGAGAGTAACAAAAAAGTCACAAATTCTCTTGAATCCCCGATTATACGGCAACACTAATAACCTAATACCATATTCAAGAAACATGAGAAATATTAGTTTAAAAAGCTGTGTAGAAGCATCTCAATTGAATCAAAATGAACACGTACTGAATAAGGCAACCACACAGTATTTTATTGGGCAATTGTGCTTGTTCATCACCCTCTGTGACGTTATGTGGAGCCAGGTGTATCCAGGGTATGTTCTGTCTGAAAGTTCACTGATTGATTAACATTCTGAGGCCTGACCAATGACAACACCCAAAATCCTACGTGATAATGTTGTATTGCTTTACCCGATAAACCAGTTTTGATTCAATTCTGGACTTTGGCCATAAACATTGAAACATGTCATGACACAAATTAGCCATAAAAACAGTCCTAATAAGAATGAACTTAGGCTATAAAACATCAGTTATACCTGGTGATAGCTGTGAGTCTATTGTATAAGGCTGTCTTCAGCATCATATCATAGACAAACTGTATAGGAGTCGGGCATTACCAGGTGCCTGATAAGACACTCTACTCTGCTGTACTGGAGATAACCCATTTATAGCCTGGGATAGATAGATAACTGCTTACCCCGCATTATACTAGAGCCAGCTGTGGCTGTCCCTACCTCACCCAGTCACAACCTTGGTCATGACCCAATCTCACCCCCTGGGGAACCCCTGTCCATGACCTCAACTACCCTTGTCTACCACTGTCAGATTCACTTTTAACACCCTATCTAATTCACCCTGAATCAAACTAACCCTTTTCATGACTTAAAGACACATTTTGTGACCACAGATAACCCCAGTTGCTGACCTTCATGACCTCAAACACCCCAGTGTGCAGCTTGTTACAGAAGATGACAGTATCTTCATTGGAAGAGTGTTTATTTTGAGTAATTTGAGTGGACATGGGATCACTAATCATTCTGTTTCAAAGACTTCAAAGGACTTCAGAACTGAGCTCAAAGTCAAGAGTGATTCCCTGTCAACTACAGAAGACTTTAGCCTTTAGACACCATTCATGAGGAAAATGTATTTGCCCTTTTGGCACTTCAGGGGGAATTTATGCTTCTTCCAATTATTTCAAACATTTATATTTGTCCATATAAAACAAAAAACTCAAGTCAGACAACGTCCTTAGTTTCAAATCATTTATTGTTGTTATGTCAAAGGTACAGAACCATTTTGAGACATCAAGGACTAAACTTCAACAAATCGCCCTTAACAAGGAATCACAACTGCAATTAGGAAAACCCAGCAGAGCTTAGCATGATCTCCTGTCTCCAGCTATTCCCCTCCCTCTCTTGACAAGTCATTAACAGGCAGCCTCGTAGTATTTGAGCCTCAGGCAATGCCTTTCAAAGACAAAAGTCTGCAAAGAGGCTCTCTTTTTAACACAAAAACAGCTTTAGAGCCATTTAACAGACCCATGTCATCACTTGGGAGCTATGAGGTGCTTTGTCCAAAAACGCCCTCCTGCTTTAACAGTAGAGTAATTGTTTGCCAGGTGTTCTAGCGGGAGGAAATATAAACAGAATACAGCTAATTGACAGGGTCCCCAGAGTGTCAGGAAAGGACAAGTTATGAAGAGCCACATGACACGATCACACAGGAAATAACAAACAAAAACACCAACCTGTAAAAAATATAAGGCCATGTTTATGTGACCCCCATTCAAACAGCCCCTTATTTATAACTTATTTGCAGGTATACCGCTATTATACCACAGGAGGTTGGTGGCACCTTAATTGGGGAGGACGGGCTTGTGGTAGTGGCAGAAGCGGAATTAGTGGAATGGTGTCAAAAACATCAAACGTGTTTGATGCCATTCCATTCGCTCCCTTCCAGCCATTATTATGAGCTGTCCTCCCCTCAGCAGCCTCCACTGGCAAATTGGGAGGGTCGGGGGATGTTCTTAAACCATGGGGGCTGTTTTGTATTTCAAATTAGGGAGGTGTTAAACAATAGAAGTGTTGATGAATTTACTTACAAAAAGCAGGGACCATTCACACATAACTAATACCTGTATTTCGGTTACAGGGTCTGTCTTATTTTACTAGGCAAGCCAGGTAAGAACAAATTCTTATTTACAATGATGGCCTAGGAACAGTGGGTTAACTGCCATGTTCAGAGGCAGAACGACAGAGTTTTACCTTGTCAGCTTGGGGATTCGATCTAGCAACCTAACGGTTACTGGACCAACGCTCTAACCACTAAACTACCTGCCACCCCATGACTAGGTCTTTAGGTGGATTTTAATTGACCATGTTTTTGTACATCCTACGCCTTTCAGATCTATGAAAAA
This sequence comes from Oncorhynchus clarkii lewisi, assembly GCF_045791955.1. Lineage (NCBI taxonomy): Eukaryota > Metazoa > Chordata > Actinopteri > Salmoniformes > Salmonidae > Oncorhynchus > Oncorhynchus clarkii. Next base: position 20,780,130 of record NC_092169.1, read on the forward strand.
TCTGGCATGGTACATTTTGGGGATTTTGGTCTATGTATGGAAGGGATATATACAGTCCATCGTATTACATATAGTAACAGTAAACCAGGGAATACATAAAAAAAAGTGTTTTAAAAATATAGAATTTAGATATTTGATTTCAATGCTTTGGGGTCCTCTGAGTGGATCCTTTCAATCAAACATTTTTCTAAACCAAAATGCACTTGTCAATTAATGATATCATATCCTTGTGATACCCAGACATTATCTTTTTTTACAAGGCCTGAAAAGTTAAATGTACATACAGTAATACATATTATAGTTCAAACTAAATTATTGGGTTCCCACCTGCCAAGGTACAGTATGAGACAGGCTGAGCCGGTGGGATCTAACTAAGAAGTCTGGCTTCTGTCTCAGTGTCCTCACAAGATAATTTCAAACAGAGTAGTTCATCTCACCTCGGTCTCAATGCCATCTCACCTCTGTCTCATCCATCTCAATCTAAAGTGGAAGAGAGAAATAAGGGCAAATAAATAGATGATAGACACATTGTTTCCAGGGGTAAATAAATACTGTAAACAGAAAATCCAACCTTGATATCATTATCCTATAAAAAGGCCTTGTGTTGTTTATATGACGCAATAATATGATGTGTTATTTTTCATGTGTAACATGTTTTGATCTAGCTTCACTCAAGTTGGTACTTAATCTCTACTTATACGATAACTATGTCCCACTCTCTACTTTTTGTGTTATTACCAAGCAACAATATTTATATAACTAAATCAATCCTTACATTGAGCAGAAAATAGTGTATATAATTCTCATAGATTCTAAACAATATTATTTGCATTACACCATTGAAAAAAAAAACAAAGTTTATGTGTCATGTATTTTCATGATCCGTTACTGCTTCTTGACTTGCTCATACACCACAGGGTGTTATTTGTTGCTCCCAAGCACCACCTACTATCACCATGCTCTTATTAGCTATTGACAGAAAGTTGTCTGAAAACCCACATCCTCAGTCAAGTATTGTAAACGCGTGTAAACAGAGACTTGAGCAAAACCTCAGATTAGATTTGAAAGCACAACCTTTCATAAAATATAAAAAGAAGCTTGAAGCTTAATCTAAATTTCTTATTTATCTTTTCAAATAAAATAATTGTATTAGTAGAAGGAAGGGAAGCGATACTAAGGTACACAATAGTACATGTTGGTAGACAGAAGGTGCTCTTTGGTAAAAGGGGTAAATTGGTCATCAAAAAGAAAGGAGGACCAAGGCACTTTTCATATAATTAATTAAAATGCCTTTATTAGTACAGCATGTTCAATAGAAACAAAGTTTTTTTTTAATTGAAAAGCTGTTCAAAAGAGGACATTGTATTCCTTTTTTTTGGTACTCCCTGATGAAGGCCATGCAGCCGAAATGCGTCGTTTTTAAAAAACTTTGTTTCTATTGAACATGCCATACTAATAAAGGCATTTTAGAAAATAATTGTATTGCTGAACAGGACAATACATCCTTTCCAGGGCAATTGGGTTTGTATTTTTGATTTAATGCTAGTTCTCTCACTGTATGGGAAAATGTTTACAAAGGGAATACAAGCTATGATTTCAAGTAAAAAGAAAACACCTGGATTTCCATCCCAAAGAGAATCTCCTGTTGGTTTAAAATGTACTTTGACTTTGTTTGAAACACTGGTCAGAGGAGCTGTGGTTGGGTGCTCTGGTTTTAACTGGACCGTGAGGGTTGACCGTGACTAAACAGATAAAAAGCAGAGAGGTTGTTGGTAGGAAGGCACGGTCTATGAGGATGAAACCTGAGATGGCTATTCACTGTGCCACAAACACTGGTGGGCCACCACACTCTGCTCAGAGACCTAAGACATTTTGGGTTTGTTTCACAGTCATAGATTGGATTTTTTCCCCCCTAATTTAGTAGATTGAGGACCAGTGAGTAGGAGTGCATTTAAATCATGTTCATGCAACCACATTTCAGTGGTCTGGATTGAAGTGTAATTTAGTTAAAACACAGGCTTATCTATGTCCGTGAAACCGTCCCTTCAAGTTTGAGGGAAATACACTACTGCTTTACATTTTAGATTAGCAGTTTTGCAACTCGTGATCTATTCCTTACTGCGCTAATCTTATAGAGTAAAACACAGAAATACATGAGCATTCGTGTTGCTGTGTCCTGTGTTCATTACAAAGCATCCAGAAAGATGCTGCAGCACACAATAATAATGTCAAGTCCCACATAGACACGCTTAAAATGGCCGGCCCAAAGTGAAAAATAGCAACATTACTTAGTGTGTGTCATAGACAGAGAGTAGTCCCATTCACTGCCACGTAACCCCAACTGACGACAGGCTCTCCTACACAAGACACATTTATCAGGGCACCTAAACACATCGCAGGTGGACGTTATGATTAAAGAGGCCTTAAAAAGTCAACAATAAATTAAAAACCTCCATTTATAACCCAATGTGTCGCTATACACTGCAAAAATTAGAACACAGAGATTTAGAGTTTTAAACGTGTTTTCAGTGTGCTGTTTATCATCCTGCCATGGAAAGAGGGATTTGTATACTTTAAAATGGATGTCAGAGACATTTTCCACAACAAGAGCAGTCATTCATCATGACCACATTCCTCAGGACAGAGAATGTGTCATGAATTATTTATTGTACAGACACTATATCACAAAGATTGATTAACGACTAGAGAGCTTTGTCGTCCAGCTTGATACAATGCATCTTATAATTTAGCATGTTAGAGACCTACTTTTCACACTGATGTATTAACTGGTTCAGGATCGAAGGTGACGACAACATTTTCTGCACTGAATTAAGTCATTGGAAGGGCTGCCTTTCACAGAAAACCCCCTTTCAACAACACCCCCTCCACACTGATTATTAAGGCATCTGCATGCTTCCCATGCTTCCGAAACAGTTCAGAACAGTTTGTGCATATATTCTGACGACATTTTGTGAAGATTTTGTTAGGTTTGGTCTTCGGCAAGGGTTTTTCCAGTTTGTGCACACAAACAAAATTTGAGGCAAGCCAAATTCAGTAGCCGAAGTCTACACCCCTTCGTCGATGATTGGTCAACAGTAGCGATTCTTCAATTAAGTGTTTGTTGTCATTCAAAAGAGAGACAAATCCTTTTCATGCAAAATGTTTCACTTGCAAAATTTGTTAATTGTAAAAATGCCCAACTAAGATCCCTTCGACAAATTTTTTCCGAAATTAATGACCGATTTTTTTAGTTATCTTACATTCATTTGGACTATTATGAAGAAATGTATACTGGTGTATTCAAGTGAATGTCTTTTAAGGGAGTATGCAAGCATACTCGCTCAGTGCACCTATGTTCAGCTAGGCGCCAGCTGGACCAAAACATGTGGAAGGCTTTAACACAGGGGCCCCCCTGGGTTGTGTCCTCAACCCCCGGTCACCCACGACTACACCAACTCCATCATCAAGTTTGTTGACGACACCACGGTTGTAGGCCTGATAACCAACAACGACGAGTCAGCCTAGAGGGAGGAGGTCAATTAACTGGCATTGTGGTGCCAGGACAACAACTTCTCCCTCAATGTCAGCTAAACAAAGGAGTTGATTGTCGACTTCATAAAGCAGAGGAGGGAACATGCCCCAATCCACATCAATGGGACTGCAGTAGAGAGAGTCAGCAGTTTTAAGTTCCTCAGCGTCCACATCATCAGGGTATTGTCATGGACCAGCAACACCACCACTCTTGTCAAAAGGGCGCAAAAGCATCATGTGTGCCAAGGTGCTGAGAGTCATTGCAGGTGGTCAGTCCAGTTCAAGTGCTCAGCAGTCTGATGGCATGTATATAGAAACTATCTTTGAGCCTGTTGGTATCAGACCTCATGCTCTGATACCGTCTGCCCGACGATAAGGGAGTGAACAGCTTATGGCTGTGTTGTGTGGGGTCCTTGATGATACTGCTGGCCTTCCCCAGGCACCGTTTTGAGAAGATGTCCTGGATGGGTGGAAGCACGGTCCCAGTGATGTACTGAGCCATCTTCACCAGAATGTCAAGAGTGTGCAAAGCTGCCATCAAGGCGGTGGTTACTTTGAAGAATCTAAAAGAATCTAATCTATCTTTTTTAACACTTTTTTGGTTTCTACATGATTCCATCTGTGTTATTTCATTGTTTTGATGTGTTATTCTGCAATGTAGAAAATTGTCAAAATAAAGAAAAACTACTGAAGGAGAAGGTGTGTCCAAACTTTTGACTGGTACACACACACACACACACACACACACACACACACACACACACACACACACACAACAAATGCTGCTACCAGACTCTTATTATTATTGCTAAATACTGCACAATTTAAACACTTGCATCCCAATCCCCCTTTCACCAAAACATGTATAAATATTGGATTATAAATTGTGCCTTTCTGTATTATACTTATGCTACAATGTTGATTTATATTCTACTGAGGCATTTACTTTATGTTTGTATTCTTATCTTTTATTATGTCTTATTGTTGTTGCATTGTCGAGAAGGAACCTGCAAGTGAGCATTTAGTTGGACGCCGTATACTATATATATCCCATACATACGACTAAAATGTGAAACTTCATAAAAATCTACTAGAGGAAAATATTAATATATAATATAAAATATGAATAACCTTAGAAATACATGATCAGATATTATCTAATTAAATAATGACTATACCACACAATTGATCCAATTTCTAAACACACGTTGTTGTATGAAAGACCAGCAAAGGGAGAGAGAGAGAGAATGAGAGCAGATGGTAAAACAAAAGGTTTTAGGTGATTCACTCATCTTTTGTTTCGCTATCTTTGATCAAATGAAGAGAAACCCACCCACAACAATAAAAGCAAACCACACTTTGCAAGCTCCCTCTCTTCATCAAAAACACAGTGTTTTTATCTAAAGCATCCCTCATTACAACAACAAAAAGTGTGCATTATTTAAATTGTTCTAAGAACCACCAGTTAACCTTCCAGAAAAGATGCACCACAAAAAAAGTGATTTGCATGCACTCACACACGCTTGTCATAATAAGCCACGAAAAACAACCAGTCTAACAGCAGTGTTTAACTGCCTGAAATGCACATTTTCTCAGGCCGATTTCTGCCCAATGACCATTTTATGGCTTTGAAAGCAGTTACAGTACATTGACTAGGAACTGTTGTGACCCTGTTTCCAAAACAGGGTCACATATAGCACATGTAGCAGATTCACTCTACAGTATAACAAGGTCACTAACAAGGTCACTGGCCCATCTTTGAAGTGTACACTCTCTCTCTGTCTTGTTATTTAGCCCGACAGACAGATGTGGTGAGTGAGACAACGTATAGGAGCACAGCATTGACACCAGCACCCAGGCTAAGAGATCATGGCAGCCAGTACTTTGTTCACTCTGCTATGGATGACAGCTATTGATCATCCATGGCTACTTAATGGATAAGCTCCACTTAAGTGAATTAATCTCGAAGAGAAAGAGGGGAAAAACCCAGACATGCTTCCATCCATTATGTGGTTGGGATGGTTTGCGGGGTGATTAGTAAATGTCTCCTGTACATTGTCTGAACGACTCACACATGCGGCAGGCCAACTCAGAGTGGCTTTGCGGGGGCAGGCAGGAGGTTGACTAAACTTGCAAACATTTTTTAATCACACACTGATCTGAACATTTCTCTTTGAGGTTTCAGGTCTCCGTTCATCATTAACAGGTGTAGTTACTTTACCCTACATGCCCTGCAGGAGAGAGTGACCGTTCCGCCACTATACTTCTCTCCGATCTTCTCCTCTTCTTTTCTCCAACACACGTTGTAAACAGACACTGAAACAAGAGGACAGAAACTCAAATTAGCCCTATGTCTGTATTTACTGAACGCAAAGTGCTATTGGAATTAGTCAGACACAAAGGTGATTCACTGAAGGTCAATAACTTTGTGGAGCTGAATTTGAGGTGTAAATTACATGGCTAAGGCAGTCTGGGAGATTGTCAGTTGGGAGTGTGTCAGAGAAAAGCCATCGCATGGGCATTAATCAAATACATGTCAGAATGAAGATAATGTAGTGACAGAGATACAATACATATATAGAAAATAGCATTTGTTTTTACAAAGCAATTCCGGTGGACAGTCATCTAAGTATAGGTGTATGTGTGTAAACACACACAGACTATGAGCAAACACACATTTAATTCTGCTTCAACTGACAAAGAAAAACATATACGCGAGGTTCCTGGGTTGTGGTCAGATTCTATTCATTAACAGAGTCACACTGTATTATTTGGGGTTTTGTAGTATACTCAAAAAGAGGACGAGGAAAAACAACAAAACAAACCAATACATTTTTTTTATAAGTTGTACGCCTAAACCATTTAAAAATAGCAACATCAATGTAAACAAAACAGCTTCAAACAGGAAGTGAGATGCTAATATCTGCATTGGTCCAGAACAGCAAAAGAACAAGTCCAAATCCTGTAATGTTTCCATTTTCAACATACCTTTCCTTTGTAAGAAAGCATATAGCAAGTCCTAACATATACACACACATTGATTAACCATGGTGCCCTGTGTCTGTCTATTATTTAGGGCATATTACACCGGGCCCACGTTTTACAAGGATTTCCAATATGAGACTTAGACGTCATATCCCCATCAAAACCATATACAACAGATACAAATTACCAGTGTCCATTTGCAGAGAAACACATTCCCACACACAGGACAGCAGTGAAGATATACAGAAGCAAGCTTAATGAAGAGGTTATAGCTATGCAAATAATGCATATTTCTGATTTGAATTGCAAAATATTACAGTTGGGGTAACAGGAGTTTAAGAAGTATTTCTCACACAGAAATAATCACACACTCCGACTAATGGAAATCTGAGGAGATAAAGAGGCCTGGACAGGTGAAACGAGTGACAGGACTAAGCTTTAAAACAAACGCACTGTGGAAATATCTGCCACTCACTAACATTACACTGTACACTAAACTGACAGCCGTCACAATAATGCAGGATACTGTATACACTTTACTCATGACAACAACAACAACAACAACAAAAACACTTACAACTAAATGTGTAATGTACCTTCTTTATGGTCATGAAAGCAGGGAGTCCAGATTCTACAACCAAGTACACTTTAAACTAATCCAGAAAACTATAACTACCTACAATTAAATGATACCGTGGAGTAATCTAAATATTACAGGAAACCAACACATACAGTAGTCTACATGATAACAATAACACACTTCAACATACTGTACCAACATTATACAGGAAATACACAAACTGTCTAAACTTCATCAAACTACCGGCTAAAGCAAGGAAAAAAATATTGGAAATGTACAACAATTGCCTTAAACTAATTTGTGATGAACTAAGTGTGCGTTTGGATGGTAGATGTATACTTTAGATTACCATGCATTATTTTGTGAACCAATCATTTCCACCAGTAGTCTGTGTCTCTGGTATAAAAATAAAAAAATTGAGCCTTAAAATATGTTGCACTTGTTTTTTTGATAGGCATTTGTTGTTGCTGAAAAGGTTAACGATTTTTCCTATCGAAACTGAGTGGGTTGTGAAAGAACATTTCATGAGGCAAATTTCCCCTGAGCGCCTGTAATATTATCACCCCAGCCATCATAGTTTCAGAATGACTTCTGGATGTATTCATATAAAAACAAGTCTAACACAAATAGGTTACAATATTAATGAGCTACTACAGTTTATTACACAATTTCTTAATGAATGCTGATCTTGTCAACTTTTGACTTATTAATAAATACTCAAAGTTAAGGCCTAACAAAAACTTTGAGGCCTTCAACAAAAATAACAAACACTTCAGTTTTTCATAGAATACAATTAGCTGTTATTCATGAAGAAATATACATTTTTAAAAAAGTTATGATTTAGGTCAACAATTTGTACTGGGTTTGTAAAGTGTGAATTTGATTCCAAATCAAATAAACAACTCTTACAGTAAACAGATCATTTGACCCATTTCTTTATTTAACAGCAAACATGACAGCATGCTTGTATTGTAAAAAATACTAAATATAGGGTTTACTGTGCATTTTCACTATCAAAATTAGTCAGATGACACAGAAGAGGTTTTGAGAGCATTTCTTTGATGCGTTCCGTGGTTAAACAGAGGATTTCAGAGCCGTGGGCAGACTTGCCGAGTATTTTCCCACCTTTTAATTTGTCACAGACAGAGACAGAGAAAGAGAAATAAAGAGAGAGAAAGGACCGCTGAATTATGATAAACTTACAGCTTTAAAACATGATACTTAATGGAGTTACTGTACCATATGGAATTCCCACAGAAGAGAGGCTGAGAGAACAAATGGAGGAAAGACAGCAATGTTCTCAAAAAAGCACCACCCATTTTAAGCTGAATCGTGAAGCATGACATTACCATGATCTGTAAAATGATGAAAGCTATATAGACTGAAGTTAAATTTAGGTCTCTTCAAACGATCTTAGAGAGAAGGTTGACATTGGGCACTGGAGACAAAGACCAATCATTCCTACGTAATAACGAACCTCAACGATCAATACTGAAACTCACACAAATAAGAAAAGAATGGGAGTAGATTTACCACAGATGACTTTTCAGAAGGACAACTATAGCCACCGTTGGGATGTAAACAAAAGACAGCTCCTTCCTCCATCTGAAAGCACATTAGCCTCATCTGACATGTACCTCAAATGTAGAAATGACTGAACATAATAGTTTGACTGTAAACTGAAAATAAAATGCAGTTGCCTAAAGGTGAAAACCATGACACCATGGAAGCACAATACGCAATTTCAACAACTTGACACTGGCAAAGCTATGGATTCAAGCACTGAAAGTCCATGAGAAAGTTACATATTTTGCTTTGTATTGCTTGTTTATAAATGATGGGGTAAGTTGTACAAACTCATAAAGGATTGTATATGGATACATGTATGTGCCATAAACATGTAGCATTTTCTTTACATAAAAATCTGACAATTCTGGCCATCAGTGAATTAATCTTCTATTTTCTGAACACCGTAGAGTAACAGACTCCACATCAGATGGACTGAGGTGTTCATCATGTGCAGCAGACATTTTGTGCCCGTGTGAAAGCCGTTAAGAGTCTACAGGCCTCCCACAGTCTAGCTAGGAGCAACCCGAATGTCACACACAACCACAGGTGGGAGTCTTCACACACACACACACACACACACACACACACACACACACACACACACACACACACACACACACACACACACACACACACACAAGGCTCCCTCTTTGTTAGCAGGAAATGTGAATTATTATGTGGATTATAATTAGTGGATATTTTTGTAGGGGTTGATACATTTTTCGTAAGGGAAAATCAAGTGACATTTTAAAGGGGAAATTACAAACTTCAGAAGCCTTTTTAAACCTCAAATAAACTACACGTTTTAAATGTCCTGCATTGCAGGAACATTCTCCTGCAACGGGGTGATCAAATTAAGATCCTACACGAAAGTGTCCTCAAATTCTACAGGTAAATGTCTGTAGAGGACATTCATTAATTTGTTACATATCATCAACTGTATTCTCTTGTTGTTAGTGATAGACCATATAATTGTAACATAATTCCTCTCATACCATTTGTGTACCAAAATACAGTGAAACTGGAGCACCTAATTTGATAACATTAAGTTTAACAAAATAACAAGCAAGATACCAGGCATAATTTTACTGTGACATGAACAATATAACCAACTTCCAGGTAGTTCCAAGAATGTGAATTTAACTTTTACATGAACAAAAACAAACCAACTTCCAGGTTAAACAAATTACGCCTGAAAACAAAACTGAGAAAGGCTTGTGGTTTTCAGAAAAAGCTCAGACAGATATTTTGTGGAGGATTTGGTATTTCTGGGTGACATTTCAACATCCTATGTGTTTGGTTGGTGCCATCTGTGCATTCAAAACAAGCCCACGCGCACCTTGACTCACTGCTTAGTGCTCAAATCTCCCCTCTTTTGTGGGAGCCTTACACATTCTCTCACACAAACACAATGTCATATTGATGGTTATAAGTTGTGCTGCTTTATTCACACTGTCCTGTATTATTGGTAAATTGATACACATCAGATTCCATGTTGAATGCAGTATTATGATATGGTACATATATACACACTGAAGACTGCCTAACTCTGAAACCTGTTTGAGTAAGTCCAGCTTTAGGGTGTTATAAACAATCATCTCTGAAATGTCTGCCTGGACTATATCTGGACTGTCTAGACAGCGCTGACCTTTGTGTATTCGTTCTTTTAACCTGAAATGCATGAACTGTAATTTGGATGTTTATATTACACTGTACTAGAGATGTATAATTGCTATCAACATGCAAATGCTTAGCCATGTGTATAACGTTTGACTTGACTAACATGACCTTGAAAGGTCAGGGGTCACATTCATATCTCCCCTCAGTTCTCTTTTTAAATGCCACGGCAATAATGCATAAGCCTCTAGATAATACACTCCAACTCAAATGAACATCAGACACACGAATTAGAAAGGTCAACACTGACATTTAAAAAAAAAATGATGGTATAGTTTGGGGAGGTTATTGTATTGAAGTACAGTACAGTACATGACTTTTGTCTGTGTGGATAAAATCAACCCTCACTTATCTGAGTATGTCTTTAATTAAAACAAATATTTTGTTCTGAAGAACATGAATGACCCACTACTGAGCCTCAACATCTTGTTTGCTTTTATAATATGAGTTTGTTGTGTTTCCTCGCGGCCACGTAAACCTACTCTATACACGGCATGTTTTGTAACAGTGAAACTGGAGCACCTAAGGGTATGTCACATCTCAAACTTCTATGACATGGTCTTCAAAACCGGACCCTGGCTCAATTGTCTTTTTTCAGAGGACAACAATTGCAACAATTGCACAGTCAAACAGCATTCAAATTGTTACGTCATGGAAGTCCACTGAAGTTTCACTCCGTTTCAGGTTGGTATATTGTAGGCCTACAATACCTTCTCAGAGAATAGGGTTTCATAGATGCAATCTGCTTCAATCACCAGTTGTGTCATCTCTTATTTTCACTTGCTGACTGTCACAATTTATCTGTCAGATACAGTACCCAAGGACAATATTACAAGGTGACTCTATCAACAGCAACAAAAAACAGACAGTAAGACTAATAAGATGACTTCATGTTACACACGCGTTACCTTAAATTGTGTCAACTAAAAATATATGTACTTTGTTCCTATAAACCTACTGCAAATCTAGCCGAGCTATATGTCATGCGCATCTTTATGATGTGTGAAATAGTTATTACCGGACATCCACATACAAGTGACCATAATAATACTGGAAGATTATAACACCACACAGACAAATAGATGCTGGGAGGTAGGACAATGGGATAGACGCATCACAAATAGATGCTGGGAGGTAGGACAATGGAATAGACACATCACAAATAGATGCTGGGAGGTAGGACAATGAGATAGACACATCACAAATAGATGCTGGGAGATAGGACAATGGGATAGACACATCACAAATAGATGCTGAGAGGTAGGACAATGGGATAGACACATCACAAATAGATGCTGGGAGGTAGGACAATGGGATAGACACATCACAAATAGATGCTGAGAGGTAGGACAATGGGATAGACACATCACAAATAGATGCTGGGAGGTAGGACAATGGGATAGCACATCACAAATAGATGCTGGGATGTAGGACAATGGGATAGACACATCACAAATAGATGCTGGGAGGTAGGACAATGGGATAGACACATCACAAATAGATGCTGGGAGGTAGGACAATGGGATAGACACATCACAAATAGATTAATCGTGTTATGCTACCTTGTATTATTTCAACCTAAATGCTCAGTGCATCTGTTGTCATGTTTTCTTAACATCTCTTTTGTCATGAAGACCGATTTTCACAAAGTGATTTCGATGAAGTGGTCTTCTAGTTAGACACAGCTCATTCTAAAGCTCTGCTGTCTATTACTTGGATCCCACAGTCGCTCTACGCTGCACGCTCACACTGACTAGCAATGCCAAAACAATCAGTACAGGTAAGGCACATGTCAAAACACCACTGTCAGGTACTGGATGATGGTCAGAGCTCAATGTGCGAGCGCCCACACACACACACACACACATACACACACACACACACACACAGTCCACAAAGAGAGACACAGTGCCTAATCAAGGATGTAACTGTTCAATGCCAAAAGGCTCTCATAAAAATAGCAAACCTCATAATTACTACAAATTACAGAATCCATAGACTGAAATAATTTGTGTATATTTACCAAAACCCCTGTACTTTCTTCATGCAGAAGGGAACCATTTTGCTTGGTTGGAGAGAGGGAGAGTGTGGCAGAAAATCAAAAGGTATTACTTGATTTATAAAGCAGTAGGTCCTATCTTGCGGATAGAGTCCTTTAAAGTTATGACAACTTTCTCATATTTTTTTTCCAGTGACTGAAAGTGAAAAAGACTTAAAGGATGAGCATCGTGAATTGCCATAACCACAGACTGGAGGTGTTTGACTCAGAAAAGGGCCAGTCACAACTTTCCTTTGACAAAATAGGCTTCTAGCTGTGTACAATTCTCAAGAACTCTAGAGACCAATATAATACTTTTTTTACTGAAGGCAACAAATTCAATTTCTGTGACATTTAACACACATCTTTTAACACCCATTTAGTGACTACAGATCTGTGAGAGACCATGTCATTGAGTTTTCCCAAATCAAGCCTGGTTATCATAGCCACAAAATCTTACCCATTTTAGTCATGTCCTACTTTTTAAATGAAACCGTATCATGGTGTACAAGTGTTAAAATGGGCCTATTACGGAATAAATGTGTACAAGTGTTAAAATGGGCCTATTACGGAATAAATGTGTACAAGTGTTAAAATGGGCCTATTACGGAATAAATGTGTACAAGTGTTAAAATGGGCCTATTACGGAATAAATGTGTACAAGTGTTAAAATGGGCCTATTACGGAATAAATGTGTATCTCATTTGTATTTCAATGCTTCATTCAATCTTTGATATTGACGTTTGCTTACAGGGAAATAATGTGCTCTTTTAAATCAGTATTTCATTATCCCGATGATAATTTTCAAAATCTTTCTATTTGATATATATTCACCAGTAAAATATGTATTGATGTTTTTTAAAAAATTAGATATTGTAGGTGTTTCATATTGACCTCGAGGCTACGTCTCCCTACAGTGCTGCAAGCTGCATATATTTACACCAAATAGTCATATCCAAACCTCCACCAATTCAGCTAAATGTCAGGTAAGGTCTATTCTTATCAACTTCTTATCAGTCTCAGCACTGTTTGTGACATTTGATCGATTTGTTGGTTCAGAAAGCAGTAGGCCTATAAATAAACAAACTCATAGTTTCAGTGTTTGTGTCTACACCTGCACAACTGATGTTATGGATGCAAATAGCCTAATCATAACAAAAAAATAACAGTTATTTCTGAGTTGATATATAGGCCTAGCCAGGATTGTATCTACACTAGTAGGTTATTTGCAACTAGGCTTATATTACGTTTAACTTTTTTTACCAAATAAAAAGGGCTTGCATAAATTCACAACATACATGTTAATCTACCTCAAATACCTGGTAGCCCTCCCTGCACATTGATCTGGTACTGGTGCTTTCTGTAGCCCTTATCACTTCATTGTTGTGCATTATATTCCTCGTGTGTAACTAGTTGTTAACTCTGCAAGGTTGGGAAGTGCTGGTGAGCAAGCATTTCACGTTAGTCTACACCCGTTGTATTCAGCGCATGTGACAAATATGATTTGATAACCAATTGGTAGCTTGCCTTGCATAGTTTTATATTATACGTTTTGCTATCAATTAAAAAATAAAAATGCCTTTGGTTCATTCACTAGCTTTAGGCTACTGTGCATATCAACCTGTTTTCTCAAAACAAAAAGGCACATAAGAGTTGTAGATCTATGACATTTCGATTAATTCAAACATTACGTTTAATTTTCGGTTATACGATTCTTTACAATTAGGCCAACATTGTTAAGCAAGATATTTGAATAGCTTAGTTGAATAAGATCCAGCAATAATTTCCATATCTATTCTGAATTTCAAAACGTTGAAATAAGATGTCGTGTAAGCTATTGTTATCGCGAATAACCAAATTAAATAGACTGACACAAATATAGAACATTAGTATGAGACTGTAATGTGATTTATATAATATCTACCATTCTTATTTTTATTTGAAATCTCTTTAGCAAAACATTCTGAAGAAGTTGACTTGGCGTTTTCTGAGTGAGCAATTTACGAAAGTAACCCACTGCGCACACAATGTGGGACACACTCTTTTCGCCGCACTTCGATACAAAGTGATTTTAGTAGCAGGTTAGGATAGCATTTTCGTTAAACCTAACTCTTTTCCTAACCTTAACTTCAGACTCCTAACCTGCTACGAAAACGTCACTTCGGTATCGAAGTGCCATGAAAATAGTATTTCCCCACACACTGGTTGAATCAATGTTGTTGCCACATTTGCCTGTGGTTTTGTCAACAATAACACTACAGATACTGCAGGCTAATAATGTATGTATATGTAGAGACTGTATAAACCGCAATGCGGATGAACAGCAGGTATATGAGCAAACTGTGTTCTAGAACCACTGCTTTATTGCACTACACTCAATATAGGCCTATTCTAATGTGATATATACATACCTATATAAAACGTTACTCATATATGAAACAATATATTTTACTCGGTTAACGTTGCGTTTCAAGTCCATGTTGAAACGAAAAAAAGTAGAATGAGGTGTTGTAAAATGTCCAATTGCCATTTTCATTGCAGTAAGTGAGCTCAGAGGCTTTCCTGGGACTGTAACGCCATCTACTGGCTATAACCTGCCAATCAGTTCTGGAAGGACAAGACACCCCTTATTTCTGAGAAGTGACTCTCATGTGTCATGTTGCTTACAAAGAGAAGAACATTCAATACAATAGATATATCATCAGTACACTGTTTGATGCCGCTAGTTAAAGCTGTAGACAACTGCAGTAGGCCTATGAGGCTATGCCATTATATTGAAGCACAACCACACTTTCATGTACCAAATTTCACTATTACTGTGAATCAAATTATTAGCAACACACGGTTTCAGTTTCCAAAAAACCCACATAATCCCTGCACCAATCTCCTATTCCCACCCATGATACATGATCTGTCAGAGAGAGAGAGAGAGACAGAGATGATGATGATGCTTCTCTATCTATAAAACTGTCAACCGTGCCTCAACAAGCAGTCCACACAAATCTAACTACATAGGTAGCTAAGGTAACTGAACTAAATGACTACCGCCCCGTAGCACTCACCTCTGTCATCTTGAAGTGCTTTTAGAGGCTAGTCAAGGACCATACAGTGCCTTGCAAAAGTATTCATTCACCGTGGCATTTTTCCTATTTTGTTGCATTACAACCTGTAATTTAAATGGATTTTTATTTGGATTTCATGTAATGGACATACACAAAATAGTTTAAATTGGTGAAGTGAAACTGGAAAAATAACTTATTTCAATAAATAAAATGTTTTTTAAAAACAGAAAAGTGGTGTGTGCATATGTATTCACCCCCTTTGCTATTACAACCAATTACCTTCAGAAGTCACATAATTAGTTAAATAAAGTCCACCTGTGTGCAATCTAAGTGTCACAAGATCTGTGACATGATCTCAGTATATATATATACACACCTGTTCTGAAAGGCCCCAGAGTCTGCAAAACCACTAAGCAAGGGGCACCACCAAACAAGCTGCACCATGAGACCAAGGAGCTCTCCAACCAGGTCAGGAACAAAGTTCTGGAGAAGTACATTAGGGTTGTGTTATAAAAAAAATATCAGAAACTTTGAACATCCCACGGAGCACCATTAAATCCATTATTAGAAAATGGAAAGAATATGGCAGCACAACAAACCTGCCAAGAGAGGGCTGCACGCCAAAACTCATGGACCAGGCAAGGAGGGCATTAATCAGAGGCAACAAAGAGACCAAAGATAACCCTGAAGGAGCTGCAAAGCTCCACTGCGGAGATTGGAGTATCTGTCCAGAGGGCCACTTTAAGCCGTACACTCCAAATAGCTAAGTTTTACGGAAGAGTGGCCTGAAAAAAGACATTGCTTAAAAAAAAAATAAGCAAACACGTTTGGTCTTTGCCAAAAGGCATGTGGGAGACTCCCCAAACACATGGAAGAAGGTACTCTGGTCAGATGAGACTAGAATTGAGCTTTTTGGCCATCAAGGAAAACGCTATTTCTGCCGCAAACCCAACACCTATCAACACCTATCCCCGAGAACACCTGTGGGGATGTTTTTCATCGGCAGGGACTGGGAAACTGGTCAGGAATGATGGATGGTGCTAAATACAGGGAAATTCTAGAGGGGAAACCTGTTTCAGTCTTCCAGAGATTTGAGACTAGGACAGAGGTTCACCTTCCAGCAGGACAATGACCCTAAGCATACTGCTAAAGCAACACTTGAATGGTTTAAGAGGAAACATTTAAATGTCTTGGAATGGCCTAGTAAAAGCCCAGACCTTTATCCAATTGAGAATTTGTGGTATGACAAAGATTGCTGTACACCAGCGAAACCCATCCAACTTGAAGGAGCTGGAGCAGTTTTGCCTTGAAGAATGGGAAAAAATCCCAGTGGCTAGATGTGCCAAACTTATAGAGACATACCCCAAGAGACTTGCAGCTGTAATTGCTACAAAAGGTGGCTCTACAAAGTATTGACTTTTGGGGGGGAGTGAATAGTTATGCAGGCTCAGTTCAGTTTTTTTGCCTTATTTCTTGTTTGTTTCACAATAAAATATATTTTGCATCTTTAAAGTGGTAGGCATGTTGTGTAAATCAAATTATACACCCCCCCCCAAAAAAAATAAATTTTAATTCCAGGTTGTAAGCCAACAAAATAGGAAAAATGCCAAGGGGGGTGAATAGTTTCGCAAGCCACTGTATCACGGAGGCCAAGATGATCATCAAGGACCTCAGCCACCCAAGTCATGGTCTGTTCACTCTGCTACCATCTAGCAGACAAAGACAGTACAGCTTCTATATCCAGGCCATCAGACTGTTGAAAAGCCATCACACCATCTCCTGTAGTAAGAGACAAAGATGGACTCACTTACAGAAAACACACACACACACACAAGTACACACAAGTACACACACACACACACACACACACACACACACACTCAACACTGCTGTCCCGTGTACTTAGCCTAGAGACATTAAAAACTGGACCGTTTCTTTTATACTGTTTTCACACTGTATTCATATGCTGTATTCTTCACATTGCTCACTCTAATATATCTACTACTGTACATTGCATTTAGTTACACTGTTTATACACTGGATTCTCAACATAGCTCACTGTAATATATCTACTGCTGTACATATCCTTCTTAGTTTATCTTTTTTGTGTATATACACGCATAGATTGCATTTGGATTACTTACAAAATGTTATTTGGGTAAACTGGGTTCGTTCTGACATTCGTGATTTGTTGTTTTTGTTTATTTGTGTACTTGTTTGACATTTTTGCTGCTCTGTGGAGTGGTTGAAAAACTAGTTTAAATGACTCCAACCTAAGTGTATGTAAACTTACGACTTCAACTGTACATCTTTATCAGATAATGACACAGGGCTCGTTTAATTGTGAGGCTTAACACGGAAGCATTTCACTGGACCCACTACAACCTCTGATAAACTGTGTACGCGACCAATACATTTTGATTTGATTTGTGTTGATGTATTAGTCAAAATAAACTGTTGAATAGGCATGTCGTTGTGTTTTCCTATTCCTTTGTTTCATGCTAAAAATATAGTGCCACTGTGAAAACAATTGAATCCCATAGTCCATATTGCAAGCATACTGTAGTTTAAAAACTGCTGAGTCCAAAACAGTTATTCAAAATGTGACATATACAACTAAATATTTTAGTAGTTTAACTACTGGTAAATCTAGATTTCAAAGCTATAAGGGAAAAAAAGTTGTTTTGTTTCTTTTGAATCAAGGCCAGAGGGCTTAAACCACCATTATGGAAAAAACACATGAATTTCACATGTGAAGTGTTCCAAAAACATATGTTTTCATGTGATCTTATGTGAAGTTAATGTGATAACAGGTTACAACATGTAAAGCAATGTGATAACAGGTTACAACATGTAAAGCAACGTGATAACCTGTGATCACGTGAAGTTCCAAAACCAGGTTTTCACATGATTTCACATGAAATTTCATGTGAAATCATGTGGTTTTTCTGTAAGAGCTCAACCACAATCATTCCTGTTGAATCACTTGACACACACCGAAAGCCTCACACACACATTAGGCCTGTGTTCTTTGAAAAAAATCTGCTGTGTCTTACTAGATACACACATCTGATGTAATGAAAAGGTCATCATTACTCATTGTTTAGGTATTATTCATTGAGTTCTGACCAGAACACATGACGACTTCCATTTCACTCAGGACGCTGACACTACGCTACTACTACTCATATACATACATCCGTGACATTAACTTGACATTTATACATTTTCTATTTGACATCATCTATACAGGGAATCATAAACCTCCCACTCTGAAAGAAGATTAAAATTGTAAACACAACCCACACAATGTGATACTTGACAAGTTCTGCACCGTATGAAGAAAGCTTTTAAGTTATGTTAACATGTACATTACACAGAGACCTTTTACATCTGCTATGGTTGCTAAAATAATACTGTATTTAAACTTCACTATCAATACTTATGCCGTTTGAAATCTAATCTCCAAAAATAGACTAGCCTACATGCTTAAATTTCAAGACCAATCCTTACATTCTATCCAAACAAGTTTTATTTGTCACATGCACGAGTACAGTGAAACGCTTGACTTGCAAGCCCTACCCAGCAGTGCAGTTTTCATTATCAAAATATTAGAACTAATCAAAAATTAAACAAGTAATAAGATATTAGAGAGGAAGGTACAGTATAAGGGGCACAGTGCCAATACAAAATTGAAAATTTGTGCAGCATTTATCTGATACATAAAAATTATACAATTTAGGTAGCAGATGTCATGGAGGCTTCCTTTTTCTGCCCAGTAACAGAATGCTGAGTAATCTCAGTCATAGCCTCCCACTCGCAACTACCCACGCTACACTGGTCTTGGTCTGCACCCTGGTAATAATACCAAAACTACCAGCACTTAACAGACGCCCACAACACAACAGACACTCCATTTACAGTAAATGGGTGCAGTAGAAGCAGAATGAGCATGGGGGATTCTGTAACCCATTGAGACCCATAATTCATTCCCACTTCAACTACAAGCTTAAATGTGATTTGGGTTAGAGAGTGTGACTCCTTTATTATACACTTCATTACACTACTCCTTTTTCCATTATAAATTACATGTGTACTGTACATGACTGGGACTTTTCTTATACCATGCCTTACAGAAAACATTTGGTTAATCAATCTAGCAAACAACCAATGAGATGCATCTGTTTAAAGATTGTCCATGTTTGGACGTGTTCTTGATGATAAAAAAAACTGACTGAGTAGAAGGGGAACCGTATCTTGTCTTTGGACACATTTAGGTGAACTTGTCAAGTGTTAAATCAAATGGATTCCACTTCTACTTTGAATATACAAATTACAGATTAATTGTGCATACAGTACATTATGTTTACTATATATTTACAAGAAGTGCACATAACATCGTTTAGAAATGAAATTACCTGAAAGTAGTGAACTTTTTAAATGTAGAGTGATGTGCAACTTACAAAAATTTGAGTCCTGTAGCCTACATAAAACAAATGACTGTGAGAAAAACTGAATTCTCAATTGAAAGTCAGCTGCAATTAATGCATTATGCCATGTTGGTGTGCCAAATGAATACAATTTGTGGTTAAGTTTGGCAGGCAGCATATATATTACTACTCAGACAGAAATCATTATGTCAATCATTTGAAGTAGTAATACGCCTGCGGACATCCATCTGATCTCTATATCATTTAACCTAATAGTAGGAACATCGTCAAACACCAAAGAAATTGACAACACAAACGACACTCAAACATGGATGACCCAGCATATGCTTACCGTTCACTCACTCCCTCCTGGTCCTCTTAAGAACCCAGACCCTCTGAACACAAAGAACAACAGTCAGACTCCATCCATCTGAAATGGTTCAGTTTCATCACAATGAGTGAGACCGGTTCCCTGCCCACACATATAGCTGAATGACCCACTCAAACAGCACCCCCACCCAAGAAGATTACAGATATCCATATGAGTCAGAGAGAGCAAAAACAGAGTGAGCAGCTAACAGAACACAATCACTCATGCCTTAGCTGAGTCATCAAAATTACCACTTCCTATCTTTGCATGCCTGTCATAACTCCCCTAATGACTGGTCAAGTTCTCAGGAATCCAAACTGAACCATGGGAAGACTGGATGTAGGACAGTGTGTGTTCCTGAACCAGATTGAGGGGGTTGGGGGATAAATTAAATTGACCTCTGAGTTGGACATACACTTTGTGTGTGTGTACAGTGCATTTGGAAAGTATTCAGACCCCTTGACTTCGTCCACATTTTGTTACGCAACAGCCTAATTCTAAAATAGATTAAAACGTTTTTTTTCCTCATCAAGCTACACATGATACCCCATAATGACAAAGCAAAAACAGGTATTTCTACAAATAAAAAACTGAAATAACATTTACATAAGTATTCAGACCCTTTGCTCAAGACTTTGTTGAAGCACCTTTGGCAGCGATTAGTCTTCTTGGGTATGAAACTACAAGCTTTGCACGCCTGAATTTGGGGAGTTTCTCCCATTCCTCACTGCAGATCCTCTCAAGCTCTGTCAGGTTGGATGGAGAGCGTTGGTGCACAGCTATTTCCAGGTCTCTCCAGAGATGTTAGATCGGGTTCACGTCTGGGATCTGGCTGGGCCACTCAAGGACATTCAGAGACTTGTCCCGAAGCCACTCCTGCGTTGTCTTGGCTGTGTGTTTAGGGTCGTTGTCCTGTTGGAAGGTGAAAATTCGCCCCAGTCTGAGGTCCTGAGCAGGTTTTTATCAAGGATCTCTCTGTACATTGCTCTGTTCATCTTTGTCTTGATCCTGACTAGTCTCCCAGTCCCGGCCGCTGAAAAACATCCCCACAGCATGATGCTGTCGCCACCATGCTTCACCATAGGGATGGTTCCAGGTTTCCTCCAGATGTAACGCTCAGCATTCAGGCCAAAGAGTTCAATCTTGGTTTCATCAGACCAGAGAATCTTGTTTCTCATGGTCTGAGAGTCTTTAGATGCCTTTTGGCAAACTCCAAGCGGGCTGTCATGTGCCTTTTACTGAGTAGTGGTTTCCGTCTGGCCACTCTACCATAAAGGCTGGATTGGTGGAGTGCTGCAAAGATGGTTGTCCTTCTGGAAGGTTCTCCCATCTTCACAGAGGAACTCTAGAGCTCTGTCAGAGTGACCATCGGATTCTGTCATTTTGCTCTGACAACGGTCAACTGTGTGACCTTATATAGACAGGTGTGTGCCTTTCCAAATCATGTCCAATAAACTAAATGTATCACAGGTGGACGCCAATCAAGTTGTGGAAACATCTCAAGGATGATCAACGGAAACAGGATGCTCAATTTCAAGTCTCATAGCGAAGGGTCCGAATTATTTTGTAAATAAGGTATTTCTGTTTTTTATTTGTAATAAATTTGCAAACATTTCTAAAAACCTCTTTTCGCTTTGTCATTATGGGGTATTATGTGTAGATTGCTGATGAAAAAAAATATTTCATACATTTAGAATAAGAATAATAGAATAAGGCTGTAACATAACAAAATGTGGAAAAAGTCAAGGGGTCTGAATACTTTCCGAAGGCACTGAATATGAGTGTGCGCATGCATGCACAACTGTCTCAGTTGGACAAATGCATACCATGCCTCCGTCATAGCGATGACCTCACACTTTTGTGTGATGATAGTAGAGTACAGGAGGAGATTCTATGGCCATTATCATGTTATACATCAGTATCCCAGGCCTTTGTAGCTGAGCAGCCCACTAGGAACAGGTTTGGTAACTCGTGTTTTTATACTACACCAACAAACTTAGGTAAATCGGAAGCTTGTGTAGTAAAGCTTTGACAGCAAAAAGGGAATAGTGACGTGATCTACGGGACTTTAATGACGGCCAGCCAACCTTTTGATACTGCATCCTGTTCACAGGGTTGGTTAACTCTTGAGGTTCCTCGGGTCTCCGCCAAATTAGGTAAATCCCCTTTTTGTTTTAATGCACCTCACCTTCTGGTGCTGTTCGGGTAATTTAAAGTGATGATTAAGGACCTAGTAGCTGAGGAATGTAACTGTTTTTCTTACATTTTGTGTTGTCCTGTAATATTATACTTTTTTTGACATTGTATTGATTGCTGTTTTGCTTCACATTGTATTGATTGCGGTTTTGCTTCACATTGTATTGATTGCTGTTTTGCTTCACATTGTATTGATTGCGGTTTTGCTTCACATTGTATTGATTGCGGTTTTGCTTCACATTGTATTGATTGCGGTTTTGCTTCACATTGTATTGATTGCGGTTTTGCTTCACATTGTATTGATTGCGGTTTTGCTTCACATTGTATTGATTGCGGTTTTGCTTCACATTGTATTGATTGCGGTTTTGCTTCACATTGTATTGATTGTTTTATTACTGTGATCAGGGCTCCCTTAAAAATGAGACACTGGTCTCAATGGGTTTCCCCTGAATAAATAAATAATAAATACAAACTAAATGAAATAGGCTCTCCTATTCTCCAGAGGTTTCCATGTGAACCTAGGAGCTCTTCTGTAAATAGAAACTTCCTCTGCTGCAGTTCCCACGCTGGTGGACGTCCCATTCCATACAACACACGCACAGGCTACAGTATATTAGTACATCGTATAGAATGCTGCCACGGCTTGTTTTAATAAGAAACAAAGTATGTACTATGTTATACACATCAAATAAAAACTGTAGAGACATTATGACTTGGAAATGCTTGCTCAGTGTAACTGCGTGTAGGAGGATACGGGGGTTTGGCTCTCTCCACTCAAGTCAATGTGAACTGTGAAGAATGCTAACTTCTTATCAAAAAGAAAATAAAGGGTTGTGCTCTGATTGCTGCTCTTGCACTATTCACCTTACCCTAAAATTTTTCTAAAAGGGAAGACAACTCATAAAAATATACTGTATTTAGCATTCTACCACAAGCAGATAGGATGGACATTTGTCCTACGTGATTTTGGTCCCTAACTAATATCCATGCCCAGGGGCGCAACTTTGGTTTTAGAAGTGGGGGGGACATAATAATAATTATTATTTTAAACACTTCAAACAGCCTACCCGACCACTCGGAGGCATCCAAATGGTCCTAAAGCACAACGTTGCCTCGTTTTGTATCCCATTCCAATGATAATACTGGTGGGGACAAAAATGCAATTTCAGAATATGGGGGGGGGGACATATCCCCCCTGTCCCCATTGAAAGTTGCACCCCTGTCCATGCCTATTTGCTTGGTATCTCAGAACACACAGATATCCAGCATGTCACTACACAGTCATTTCACCACTGAATCTAACTTCTGACTCATAGCCCTGTTGTTGCTGGTCTCTACAGATATGTGCATTGTGAATCCTTTTTTCACTAGATATTGCTCTGTCATGGAGGAGCTCATACTATATGTAAAGTTACATACACGGTATATCCATCAGTTCACAAGATAAAGGGTGTTTTTAAGACTGTTTTTGGTCTTTGCAATGCTAGATGTCTTTATTAAGTAACTGTCCAGTGAACATTTTAAAAGCTCATATTCTGTTTGCACATACCCAAATAATATTGTTGACTCGTCCTTTACTTGTAGTTGTGGCCAAAGCATAAATTAGAGAAAAAAACACTCCGTAAAACCCCATCTCAAACTTGTTTTTGAAACAAACAGTTTTTAAAAAATGCTTGAAATTTTCTGGGATAATGACATCATCCTCTTTTGCCAAGACAGGTCCGTATGTGATTAGTACAGCAGCTTTTTGCTGTTTTCCAAATTCTCAGGTTGGGGTAAGTATCCTTCTCGAGACTATGGGAGACACGGGCTCAGGAGTGCACATTCACTGCATACAAGCAAGCTAGCTAGCAAGCAAAGCAATCCACAGCTGGTGTTAGCATACAGGACAAAGCCTATGCAACAACTATCTCATCAGTCACTTCTATTTCAAATTATGTGGTTTGTAACAGTTGGCCCGCTGGCTGTTTGGAAGCAGTTAGCTATCGCAGCTAACTTAGCTAGCTGGCTAGCTAAGAAAGCAAGTCAAAGCAGATCCTCCACACAACAATCACCTCACCATTCCATTCTATCTTAAATCCTATGGTTTGTAGCTAAAATGTTATGTCAAGAGGCAACCTAGTTAGCTATTGTTGACTGATATACAGTACCAGTCAAAAGTTTGTTTTTTCTTAATTTATTTACTATTTTCTATATTGTAGAATAATAGTGAAGACATCAAAACTATGAAAAACCACATATGGAATCATGTAGTAACCAAAACATTTTAAACAAATACAAATATATTTTGAGTTTAGATTCTTCAAAGTAGCCACCCTTTTCCTTGATGACAACTTTACACACTCTTGGCATTCTCTCAACCAGCTTCACCTGGAATGCTTTTCCAAAAGTCTTGAAGGAGTTCCCACATATGCAGAGCACATGTTGGCTGCTTTTCCTTCACTCTGCAGTCCCACTCATCCCAAACCATATCAATCGGGTTGAGGTCAGGTGATTGTGGAGGCCAGGTCATCTGATACAGAACTCCATCAATCTCCTTCTTGGTCAAATATCCCTTACACAGATTGTAGGTGTGTTGGGTCATTGTCCTGTTGAAAAACAAGTTCTTGAAATGTTCCGCCATGACTGACCTTCATGTCTTAAAGTAATGATGGACTGTCAAAACTCTTTGCTTATTTGAGCTGTTCTTGCCATAATATGGACATGGTATTTTACCAAGTAGGGCTATCATCTGTATACCACCCCTACCTTGTCACAACACAACTGATTTTCTCAAACGCATTAAGAAGGAAATCAATTCCACAAATGAACTTGTAATAAGTCACACCTGCCAATTGAAATGCATTTCAGGTGACTACCTCATGAAGTTGGTTGAGAGAATGCCAAAAGTGTGCAAAGAAGGTCATTAAGGCAAAGGGTGGATACTTTGAAGAATCTAATTTGTTTTACACTTTTTTGGTTACTACATGATTCAATGTGTTATTTCATAGTTTCTACAATGTAGAAAATATTAAAAATAAAGAAAAACCCTGGAATGAGTAGCTGCGTCCAAACCTTTGACTGGTACTGTAGGTACTAGCAGTAGCTAGCTAGCTTCACGGCTTGCTAGTTAGGTAACTAACAAAATAAATATCAGGAATATAGTGACAAAGCAAAGGACAGAAATGACTCAATCATATGAAATAATCAGTCTGCATTTACTGCTGTTAAAGTGCCCTAGTAGTTCCATTGTGCATCCTGAATCCATCACTTGACTTGGTGCAGCCGGGCTCTTGGTGCAGCCGGTCTGTCCCAGTGCCCCCACGTGGGAGCTAATTTGAATATCAAAGTGTATGGGCGTTTCATTGGCTTTGCGGTCAAATCCTTTTTTTTTTATTTTTTTACCAATATACACCAAACAACCCTGTTGTTTCCAAGCAGGCCAATCAGGGTCACAGAGAAAATCTGCTTTTTAACATGTTTAATTATACTTTTTAGGAAGGACATCTATTTAAATTCATATTGTAATTCATTTTAGGTCATATTTCCTAAAAATCTGGAACACTGGACAGGCATGCTATTTCTAAGAGGTTTCTTAAAGCTGCAAAATGTCACTTTTTGGGCAACCTGACAAACTTCACATACAAATGTAAGTTATAGTTCTGTCATTCTCATACCTGTTTCATACACTCACCAAGTTTGGCTTTGGTCCCATGTTCATTAATTGGGTCTCGTCCGTCAAAATGTATGAAATAGTGTCTGACTAATTTTGTCTCCACGAGGTGAGACAGGGTTTCCCCGCTAGTCCTATTTATTTGAGTCTTAGATCCCCTGACATGTGCGATACGTGCTGAAAAGACCATCTCAGGTGTGTGCGCATTTATGAGCATGAGTTCAAATTAAATCTATAGGCTGACGACATCCTACTCACCCTTAGTAACCCTCCAATCTCCCTACCAGCAGTCTTAAAGCTGACTGACTCATTTGGCTCCCTCTCAAGATACAATATCAACTGGAGTAAGAGTGAGGCTATGCCTCTCAACCCACACACATTTCAGGCTGACTTAGTGGGTTCCCCATTTGTTTGGAAGACTAGTGGCATGAAGTATCTAGGAGTTAATATAGTATTCCCCATAACCAAGATATTCAGTCTAAATGGACCTAGAGTTGTCCAGGTCATCAGTGATGATATTAAGAGATGGATAACTATCTGTATGGGGCAGAGCTGATATTTTGAAGATGAATGTACTACCTAGGCTAGCCTGTGATATTTCTTCCATCCCTGGCCAGTTCCAGTCATGGTTTAAGGAGGTACAAACTCTCTCCTCACAGTTCTTATAGAACAATCAGAAACCCAGGATAGGGTATAGGAAACTGGCTGCACCTAGATTCAAAGGTGGGTGTCTCAGTTGTATTACTGGGTGTCTCAGTTGTATTAATCTACTAGTTGTCACATAATTCAAGATATCCATTTACATGGGTTTACAAATCTATAAGATTGGCAGCTGGGAGTGGTTAGAGGAGACGATAATGTCTGAACACAGGTCTGTTTCCCTGGCATCAATGTGGTACTGCCCCAAACCCCCTACTGCCCTTGACAGTGTAATTATCAGGTTCTCATGTAGCATTGTTAAGATGATGCGCAGAAGGATTGGTGTAAAAGGTCTTTCTCTTCCATCCTGTCCCATGTGGCATAACCCCCTGTTTACAGCTGGGGAAAACACTTTGAATAATAGACTCTGGCATAGCCACGGTATTTCATCTATTGGTCAGATAGTTAAAGATGATATTCTACACTTTTCCCAAGTGAAGGCAGATTTAGGTTTGAGCGATACCTACAGCTTAAGACAGTCATATGTACGGTTCGTAAAAAGGAGGATGCTGAATCTGACTCTGGTACAGAGTTAGATCAGAACCTCAGCAACGCTGCCTCCAAGAGAAGAACTGTATGAGGCATTTATAGACTGTTGATTTTTTCCACCCCAAATGCATATTCTCCCATTCAGTTAGCATAGGAGTGTGACTTGAACAATGTCCCCATCGCAATGGGACACTACTTGGAGAAGGGGTCTGACCACTTCAACATGTGTTAGGTATAAGATCATGTGTATAGTGTATAGCCTATATCCCCCATATACGTATCTCAAAGATAGATTTGAATACATCTAACTTGTGCTGGCACAACTGTGGTAGCAACAGCTCTTTACTTCACATATTGTGGGAATGCCCTGGCGTGAAAACATTTTGGTCTGAAGCTATTTCAGTTTTGTCCAACATTTTTTAAGTTGAATTTCCAAGGTGTTCCATTTTTTAAAGTTTAACTAGGCAAGTCAGTTAAGAACACATTCTTATTTATAATGACGGCCTTCCGGGGAACAGTGGGTTAACTGCCTTGTTCAGGGGCAGAACAAAATACTTTTAAAACTTGTCAGCTCAGGGACTCGATCCAGCAACCTTTCGGTTACTGGCCCAATGCTCTAACCACTAGGATACCTGCCGCCCCATCTTATGTTTACTTGAGAGAATCATTCTTCTTAACTGGAAAGAACCTAAACCAACTTGCTTTTCTGTGGACCGCTGGCCGGAGGACTACTTAGACCTTTTATACATGGAACGTGCAGCTTGTCTGTTCAAGGACTTCAATCTAAGTTTACATGGTCACTGTACGCAAGTTCTTGGACTCTGGAAATGTACACATTCAAGTTTTAATTCTGTACATACTTGAATATCTGCCAAGATAATTTGTACGAAGTAGAAACCTTGTAACTCTTATTTGATGCATTTCCCTTCCCCTGTTTTTTGTTCTGTACTGCATGTACTGTCATTCGTGTTGTTTCTATGCTGAAAAACAATAAAAACTGTTAACAGTAAAGATCTGTCATTCACATTGAAAGCAAGTCTAAGAAGCGGTAGATGTGCTCTGTATGCTCTATTTCTATGTTTCACATTAGACGCAAAAATTATTCTCTACACTATACTTGCTTGTTTTGTCACAAACTGAAATTAGGCAAACAATTGTAATTTTTGTAACCACAAAACGGCAGAGCGATTTCTGTATAGTGCATCTTTAAGTAAGATCCTTTTCGTGGCCTGAGAAGGATATATTTCTGTACATGAGCTTGTCATCTGGTACACAGGAAGGGCCTTTTGCAACTGAGAGAAATGAGTCAGTCATGATGCTACAAAAACAGACATTCCCACACTCTGTCACACACCCACACAGGCACTGAGCCAGTCTGCAATGGGAAACAAAAAATACTGGAATTACAGTATGACCTTGCTGTGAGAGTAGGAACTAAGAATGGAGTATGTTTGCCCACTTGGCAACTACATGAAATGTAGAGACATTTCAAACTCGTGGCTGAGGACAGTTCTACAGCCCTACAGGAGGTCTGGGTTAAATCGGGGGAGAAGAGGAACTGAGTCAGGACTGGACTAGGATTAACAGAGTTAGTTGTGTGTGCTTAATTACACTACCATGTCAGATATGCGGGGGTGAGACTGCATGCACAACATTTCCTTTCCTACCCCTCAGTTCCAACTCCAGACAAAAAAAACTACTGTACTGTGTGGGTGATTCACAGTGTGTCTGACCACCAACGATGAGACACCACAGGTGGGAATAAAATGTATTTGTGGGAGGTAGAGTGGAGGAGTAAAGCTGTTCTGAGACACCCAGAGTTGTTAATAGCAGGATGTTAGTATTATCCTAGTACAGGCAGTGATGTCGACCATCGGGCTGGCACAATAACCATGAAAAATAAAACCTTTTTTTATTTTCACATGAAGAGGGTAAAATTGGTAATTATTTTTCGAGTAGAACGGCATGGTCGGGAGGAAAAGCTTAATTTCCAAAAGTTCCAGCTGGTCAAAACCATTCGTTTTTGAGACGGGGGTGTCACCAAAGCTGTGCTTTATTCATTAGTTATGTACTGTAGCTAATTTACATTACAAGCAAAACAAATACAAATACTTTTATGACAATAACCGGTCATTTGTATGAGAATTAATTGTCCCCCAAAAATCCATAATCATCACAGCCCTAGTCTACCATCTGACTACATTAGTCTCTCATAACACATTCTACAAATCACTATAGTTTGTAGCAAAAAACAATAGAGCCCCACACCTGCCAACAAAATTACTGGGCATGAAGATTTGTATGTCTTATATGTATTAGTTTGATCCATGTTACACAATAAGTGGGAACTGAAATCCCTCACGTGCATACTGAACAGACACACACACAATGTCTTTGTCAGGAACAGTAGGCCAGTGTAGGCCAACAGCTGTGTCCCTGTCCTCATTATAATAATCTACAGTGTGAAACTGGTTTGTACACTTTCTCACTGCTCATCCCCTCCTTCCCCACTGCTTAGAATATGCCTGTCAATAAATCTACCTGACACAAAACAACCAATCAATATCCTCCAATCCTAGAGGGGACAGAGAGAATAGAGCAGCTCACCAGCCCAGCCCAGGCAGGCGGGCAGGAAGCATTCAGACAGACAATGATGTTGGGTGTGATTTCATGAGGAAGTCAATATTCTGAGATCTATCACAGACACCATGATTACACATTCCCACATTCTCTTGAATGAGAGCCAGTCATCTGATGGATGACCTTTGACCTACACTACAGTACAGAACATACTCTGGTGTTTCCCATTTACCATTTTGATACTGGTATACTAGTAACTAGACATGCAACACAATGTTACAGGGCTCGGTACATATAAAAGAGACTAGGTGACATGTTATCAAAGCAGAATTACATTTTCACCTACAGTGTATCAACAGTCTTGATAAAGGACAAATCCATCAATTTACTTTTTAGTAAGCAACTGAGCAAACGTTTGTGTTAGTGAGAACAACAATGTGCATCATTATCCATTATGATTTGACCATTGTGAGGTGCTCACATCATTATTGGAAAAACTCTTCCAAGGTTACTGTGAAAACAGTGCCACCTTGAGACAGAGACATAACCCTACCAAGTGGAAAGGTAAAAGCCAACGTCTCTAAAAAGGTTCACTAGATGGCACTAAAACCTAATGTATCTGATATTGCATACCACAAGCCATCATCAGGAGCAGAAGGAGAACAGCTCTTCACTGCTTTATTGAGGTGAATACATTCACATTAGATTCAAATATGTACTGCAATGACACAAATTACTGATGATTGGTTGAAATAAATTGATAGCAAGAACATTGTGGGACCTGTACTGTTAGATTTCAGTCAGCCTTTGATATTATTGACCATAACCTGATGCTGAGGAAACAAACAGTACCAGTCAAAAGTTTGGACACACCGACTCATTCAAGGTTTTTTCTTTATTTTTACTATTTTCTACTATGTAAAATAATAGTGAATACATCAAAACTATGAAATAAAACATATAGAATCATGTAGTAACCCCAAAAAATTATTGTTAAATCAAAATATATTTCATATTTGAGATTCTTCAAACTAGCCACCATTTGCCTTGATGACAGCTTTGCACACTCTTGATATTCTCTCAACCAGCTTCATGAGGTAATCACCAAGAATGCATTTCAATTAACAGATGTGCCTTGTTAAAAGTTAATTTGTGGGCCTCCCGGGTGGCGCAGCGCCAGCTGTGCCATCAGAGACTCTGGGTTCGCGCCCAGGCTCTGTCGTAACCGGCCGCGACCGGGAGGTCCGTGGGGCGACGCACAATTGGCCTAGCGTGTCGTCCGGGTTAGGGAGGGCTTGGTCGGTAGGGATGTCCTTGTCTCATCGCGCACCAGCGACTCCTGTGGCGGGCCAGGTGCACGGTGTTTCCTCCGACACATTGGTGCGGCTGGCTTCCGGGTTGGATGCGTGCTGTGTTAAGAAGCAGTGCGGCTTGGTTGGGTTGTGTATCGGAGGACGCATGACTTTCAACCCTTCATCTCTCCCGAGCCCTTACGGGAGTAATAGTGATGAGACAAGATAGTAGCTACTAAAAACAATTGGATACCACGAAATTGGGGAGAATTTTTAAAAAAAAAGTTCATTTGTGGAATTCCTTTCCTTCTTAATGTGTTTGAGCCAATCAGTTGTGTTGTGACAAGTTAGGGGTGGTATACAGACCAAGTCCATATTATGGTAAGAACAGCTCAAATGAGCAAAGACAGGCCATCATTAGTTTAAGACATGAAGGTTAGTCAATCTGGAAAATTTCAAGAACTTGGAAAGTTTCTTCAAAAGCAGTTGCAAAAACCATCAAGCACTATGATGAAACTGGCTCTCATGAGGACCGCCACAGTAAAGGAGTTACCAATGCGGCAAAGGAGAAGTTCATTAGAGTTAACTGCACCTAAGAAGGCAGCCCAAATAAATGCTTCACAGAGTTCAGGTAACAGACACATCTCAACATCAACTGTTCAGAGACGATTGCGTGAATCAGGCCTTCATGGTGGAATTCCTGCAAAGAAACCACTACTAAATAACACCAATAATAAGAAGAGACTTGCTTGGGACAAGAAACATGTGCAATGAACATTAGACCGGTGGAAATCTGTCCTTTGGTCTGATGAGGCCAAATGTAGGTTTTTGGATCCAACCCCCGTGTCTTTGTGAGATGCAGAGTAGGTGAACGGATGATCTCTGCATGTGTAGTTCCAACCGTGAAGCATGGAGGAGGAGTGATGGTTTGGGGGTGCTTTGCTGGTGACACTATCAGTGATTTATTTAGAATTCAAGGCACATTTTACCAGCATGGCTACAACAGCATTATGCAGCGATACGCCATCCCATCTGGTTTGCGCTTAGTAGGACTATCATTTGTTTTTCAACAGGACAATGACCCAACACACCTCCAGGCTGTGTAAGAGCTATTTTACCTAGAAAGACACTGATGGAGTGCTGCATCAGGTGACCTGGCCTCCACAATCACCCGACCTCAACCCGATTGAGATGGTTTGGGATGTGTTGGACCCCAGAGTGAAGGAAAAGCAGCCAACAAGTGCTCTGCATATGTGGGAACTCCTTCAAGACTGTTGGAAAAGCAGTCCAGGTGAGGCTGGTTGAGAGAATGCCAAGAGTGTGCAAAGCTGTCATCAAGGAAAAGGGAGTGGCTCCTTTGAAGGATCTCAAATATAAACGTAAACTTCCGACTTAAACTGCATGTGTTATTTCATAGTTTTGATGTCTTCACTAATATTCTACAATGTAGAAAATAGTAAAAATAAAGAAAAACCCTTGAATGAGTAGGTGCGTCCAAACTGGTACTGTATGTTTTATGGCTTTTCAACATCAAAGTCGGAAGTTTACATACACCTTAGCCAAATACATTTAAACTCAGTTTTTCACAATTCCTGACATTTAATCCTAGTAAAAATTCCCTGTTTTAGGTCAGTTAGGATCACCACTTTACTTTAAGAATGTGAAATGTCAGAATAATAGAGATTTATTACAGCTTTTATTTCTTTCATCACATTCCCAGTGGGTTAGAAGTTTACATACACCCAATTAGTATTTGGTAGCATTGCTTTTACATTGTTTAACTTGGGTCAAACGTTTTGGTTAGCCTTCCACAAGCTTCCCACAATAAATTGGGTGAATTTTGGTCCATTCCTCCTGACAGAGCTGGTGTAACTGAGTCAGGTTTGTAGGCCTCCTCCTTTTTCCTCCAAACATAACAATGGTCATTATGGCCAAACAGTTCTATTTTTGTTTCATCAGACCAGAGGACATTTCTCCAAAAAGTACAGTCTTTGTCCCCATGTGCAGTTGCAAACTGTAGTCTAGCTTTTTTAGGGCTGTTTTGGAGCAGTGGCTTCTTCCTTGATGAGCGACCTTTCAGGTTTTGTTGATATAGGACTTGTTTTACTGTGTATATAGATACTTTTGTACCTGTTTCCTCCAACATCTTCGCACCAAAGTACATTAATCTCTAGGAGACAGAACGCATCTCCTTCCTGAGCAGTATGACAGCTGCGTGGTCCCATGGTGTTTATTCTTGCGTACTATTGTTTGTACAGATGAACATGTTACCTTCAGGTGTTTGGAAATTGCTCCCAAGGATGAACCAGACTTGTGGTCTACAATTTTCTTTCTGAGGTCTTGGCTGATTTCTTTTTGATTTTCCCATGATGTCAAGCAAAGAGGCACAGAGTTTGAAGGTCCACAGGTACACCTCTAATTGACTCAAATGATGTCAATTAGCCTATCAGAAGCTTCTAAAGCCATGACATCATTTTCTGGAATTTTCCAAGCTGTTTAAAGGCACAGTCAACTCAGTGTATGTAAACTTCTGACCCACTGGAATTGTGATACAGTGAATAATAAGTTAAATAATCGGTCTGCAAACAATTGATGGAAAAATGACTTGTGTCATGCACAAAGTAGATGTCCTAACCGACTTGCCAAAACGATAGTTTGTTAACAATACATGTGTGGAGTGGTTGATAAACAAGTTTTAATGACTCCAACCTAAGTGTATGTAAACTTCCAACTTCAACTGTATCTAACAGAACTCAAAGGGTTTTCCTTAATAGAAGCCTCTCTTATGTCAAACATTTAGGGTGTGGTGTACTGCAGGGCAGCTCTCTAGGCCTTCTACTCTTTAGTATTTTTACCAATGACCTGCCACTGGTATTAAACAAAGCGTGTTCAATATCAGCAGCTAATGAAGTCACTGAAACCCTTAACAAAGAGTTGCAGTCAGTTTTGGGCTGGGTGGCCAGTAATAAACTGGTTCTGAAGTTCTCTAAAACTAAGAGTATTGTATTTGGTACAAATCATTCCCTAAGCTCTAGACCTCAGCTGAATCTGGTAATGAGTGATGTGGCTGTTGAACAAGTTAAAGAGACCAAAATAATTGGTGTTACCTTCGAGTGTAAACAGGCATGGTCAAAACATATAGATTCAATGGTTGTAAAGACAGGGAGAGGCCTGCTCTTTTGACACCACACTCCAAAGAACAAGTCCTACAGGCTCTAGTTTAGTCTTATATTGATTATTGTCCAGTCATGTGGTCAAGTGCTACAAAGAAAGACTTCATTAAGCTGCAGCTGGCCCAGAACAGAGTGGCAGGTCTTTCTCTTCGTTGTAATCAGAGGGCTAATATAAATCACAGGAGGTTGGTGGCACCTTAATTGGGGACGACGGACACGTGGTAATGGCTGGAGCGGAATAGGTGGAAAGGTATCAACAACATTAAACACATGGTTTCCATGTGTTTGATGCCATTCCATTCGCTCCATTCCAGACATTATTATGAGGCATCCTCCACCGATATTAATGCTGTGCATACCAGTCTCTCTTGGCTAAGAGTTGAGGAGAGGCTGACTGTGCCACTTCTTCTTTTACTAAGAAACATTCATGTGTTGAAAATTTCAAATTGTTTGCATAGTCAACTTACACACAGCTCTGATACACACACTTATCCCACCAGACATGCCACCAGGAGTCTTTTCACAATCAACAAATCCAGAACAAATTAAAGAAAGCGTACAATATTATATAGATAGAGCCATGCATTGAACTCCCTTCTATCTCATATTGCTCAAATTAACAGCAAACCTGGTTTTAAAAAACTGATAAAGCAACACCTCACAGCACAATGCCTCTCCGCTATTTGACCTAGACATTTTGTGTGTATGTATGTGTGCCATTTTAAAATGTTTGTAGTTCTGTCCTTGAGCCGTTCTTTTCTACGAATGTTCTGTATTATGTCATGTTTCATGTTTTGTATGGACCCCAGGAAGACTATATGCTGCCTTTGCAACAGCTAATGAAGATCCTGATAAAATACTAAACACCAAAAAGATTTCAATTTATTCTGAAGTATGATTTAAAGGACTTCAATTTGCTATCACTTCATCAACTGTTCTGATTACCTATTGGCCAATTCCTCTTTTATTGCTCTTCTCCATAACTGTAGATATTAAACGCAATATACTCAACATTAGCTTTATTCAAGTTGTGAATATTAGACTATTGCACCACCAGTACTGACACCAGTTTGGAGTACAATACTAAAACCAAACGTGTTCAGACACAGACTGCCATTTCAACACTACACACGTTGTTTTATGAATGCAAGTTTCAAGGCCACCACTTCCTTTTCTCTTCTACTCAACAATGGCAGGTTTTTACTGGAAACCAGTCCCACTGACTAAAAACAGACTGGGGTGCCGTTGTAAACTGACGGATCGTTACAAAACTAGGTTTTGCGTGTGAACCTTCACAACTGTTAACCATATAGTGCCACAAGCTCCAACCACCATCAACTATTTCTGTTTAGCGTTTTCAGTATGCAGTGACGAGAGCTCCACAAGTACAGAAAAACATACAATATTCTGGAGAATTACCATTACCTCCATCCTGTGATACAGCAAACTGCAGCTCCTGTTGATGAAGCTAATACGAGGGGGGAAGTTCATTCTAAATGAGAATCACCAGAATGTGTTCTAGTTCCACTCCCATCAATCATGGGAAGAGGAGATGACCTCGCTCAGTTTCCTAAGGATTGTAATTCTGTCAACTGTGTGTCCCGTGCATGTAAATACAGTTGGTTTTCTGTCCATCTTAAATGTAAACTGATTTGGGTGGGACCTCTCTTTCAGTCTACCTAAGCTAAAACACAGAATACAGGGAGGGAGGAACTTTAGATTAAGGTCACCTTTGTGGTTTCTGAAGAGCAATATGAAAATGACTGTTCTATTCACAGCTTATCTGATGAATGTAGCCAGCTAACTGAGCCAAACATAAACCACATGAATGGATATGAGAGAGAGAGAGGGAAGTCCCAGAGTACTCATTCTGAGACAGAAAAATTGTTTCATTCAGGCCAGGGAAAAGACATAGCTTTTTGGTTGTAGAGTATATGGAACACTAGGGCTTAAATATTTTGAAAATGTGTTGTTATGTAGAGACAACCTCTCCTTCTCTCCTGTCCCATCTGGGCTGAATTGGATAAATGGGTGTTTGCATTCACCTCTTCCAGTCGTTTTATGTTTGTGGTAACAAAGAAATGCAATGTAAACTGAACCAGTGCACTTGGGATAATGTCCATGAAACAGGTGCTGCATTCTGGATAGCTCACGCCCCCCTATCTTCTTGTCACTCAGAAATGAAAGTATATGACTAGGCACTCTAGTCTCATCACAAACCTGGGCCCTATAGAAATGTAGATACATAATATATTGAGTATGCATTCCGTTCATATTTTGGATGGGCAGTTCTCCAAAGCGCTTTGTAAGATTGCCAACGGTTCAAAGACTATTGGATTTGAAACAGTTGTACACTTCGTTTTTAAAAATACAAAAAGGAACAGGAAGCTAGACTTCATTCTCATGCTGACATTGCATGCTTCCTTTTATCTCTGCAAACCGCCCTCTACACGAGTGCTCTGTAGTCCACACATTTTTTTTATTTATCAGCCAGCGTCATTCGTGCTTTACTTCCCGAAACGTCAATTTCAGAGGGAAGTTATCGTTCAAATGTATCTATAGATATGTAAATAATTACTCTTATTGCATCCATTTAACTGCACCCTAGTTGTCCCTTATGTGTACAGTACTTATATTTCCATTCAAGTATCACTGTATGGCTTCCTCAAACTACAAAATATTATTTAAGATGTCAAATATTCGTTCGGTCTTCGTGTGTACTCACTAACAAAAATGTATCAAATAAGTTATTTCGTATGTAATTACTACTTACCCATTATTAAAAGTAGTGCAGAATATTTCTGGTTTGCCCCAGTTCAGGAACGAGTTAGGTGGATAATACATTTTGACCAAGTTATTTCGATGTTGGCAAAAGTCATTCTGAACCGGACTAAGCAGTGTAACGTTAACTACCTAACTGATCGAAGTCCTGCCTTTTCATGTATAGTAACACTAGGCGTTTGTAGTTCTGTAGTCATTCATAGCTTTGGAGTTGAACTGTGACACTTTTCTTCGTAATTGGTCACACCCACCTCCCTCCACGAACTGACATTTTTTCCATTCAAACGTTGTCTGAATTAAATCAATGTCTGTTTGTGCACATAAGTAGGCACTTTTAAAACAATTTAATTTGTGGCAGAAGGGTACCAAAAATCGTCCCAGACATTTGGAACACACAGGACAATGTTTCTCCTTTGATGCCCCCAAACGGACCATTTTTTCCCTCAAGGTCCCAGTATCGGCTAATTGTTTCTCTTGAGGCTACCAGTATTTGCAATTTAAATATAATTTTGTGCCAAATATCCAAGTTTGTCAGGGCCACTAGGCTAAATCTAGACCAGCCCATCTGGCATGTGCCCGAAATGCCAGTAAACACCTGACTAGAATCATAAAAAAATATAGCCTATTTTAACTGGACATTCGATTCTTTCTGCAATTTATGAAAATTATGTTTTAAAGATTAAGGACCAAGAGGCATTTCTAATTTGTTTTTGTTATTTTTATGGCCTTGTTTCAATGTTGACTTTGGAAGTGAGAACCTCCAGGACCACAGGGTGTGTACCAGTATGACATACATAGAATGTTTTGTGTAAACAGCCCTCTCCCAGGGGCACTGGTTCCCACAGCTTATTAAAGGAATCACCTTTGAAGGTCATAAACTCATGAATAAACCCACTCTGACTACAGTTCTGGTTGGCCATTGACCTGTAAAATCCCATTACATTTTTGGAATATGAAGTTGTAGATCCTGTTACACATTTCCTGGATGTCCATAGAAGAACAAACCAAATGGCAATGTCATACTTCCTACAGAGGAAAAAAATACAGCATCACTGCCTCTCTGTACCAGATTTGGAACTAGTTGCTGCCTCCCCAGAGGATTTGCACTATTACTCACTTCACTTGGCTGGTTTCCACAATGTTCCAAAACAGTATTCAATTATACTGTATCGAAACTACAAGAGAATTAGTTACCCACATTGTACTTCCTTTCCAATTAGTTAACAGAGAAAAGTTG
This sequence comes from Oncorhynchus clarkii lewisi, assembly GCF_045791955.1. NCBI lineage: Eukaryota > Metazoa > Chordata > Actinopteri > Salmoniformes > Salmonidae > Oncorhynchus > Oncorhynchus clarkii. The sequence continues at coordinate 20,818,471 of NC_092169.1, forward strand.
CACGGCACAATTTAAAAAGGTCCAATGCAGCAGTTTTTATCTCCTTGCGGTGATTGTTTTCAATTAGAAAGGTCAAAAATAAACAAAAATAGCTTCTTAGAAAGGAGCAATTTCTCAAGCCAGAATTTGGCTAGGACTGTCTGAGTGGTATGAGTTGGGAAGGGAAAACTGAAAAATGTGCTGTTATTGGGAGAGGGGTTTGGGACTCTTATTGGTCTATTAATTAATTTACAGCATGGTGACATCACCATGGAATGCCAAAACTCCATCCCACCATAACAGGCTGAAATAGCAGGCATTCTTTTCAAACAGCTCTTACACTGAAAGGACATTATCATTTTCACAATTTCACAGTATTATTCTAACCTTATGTATGGAAATGTATATAAAAACAGGAAATAACGTTTTTGACTGCACTGGGCCTTTAAATTCCTTACATTCTCTGATGCTTCTCCCTCACAAAATCAAATACTTTCCTGTGTGTCTAATGTTCACTGAACCACATGACAGCACTTCTACGAATGTGGTATGTATGCAATCCATCTGCCACAGCTCTGTGTGCCTTTCATGCCAGTTGGTCCTAAAGATGCCACAAAAGAGCTATAGTCAGTTTTTTTTAAAGAGTTTGAATGTATACCATGGGGAGACTGATAAACAGCTAGGCCATGCTTAATAATTCAAGATGAAGACAAAGCTATTTGGCTATACGGAGCATCCGGAAAGTATTCAGACCCCTTGACTTTTTCCACATTTTGTTGCGTTACAGCCTTATTCTAAATGTAATCAATGTATTTATTTTCCCCTCAATCTACACACAATACCCCATAATGAAAAAGTGAAAATAGGTTTAGAAATGTTTGCACATTACAAACAAAAAACAAATACCTAATTTACATGAGGCAAAAGTTATTTACTGCATGGAAGGGGTCTGAATACTTTCTGAATGCACTGTACAAGGCCAAAAGTTATTTACTGCATGAAAGGGGTCTGAATACTTTCTGAATGCACTGTACAAGGCCAAAAGTTATTTACTGCATGGAAGGGGTCTGAATACTTTCTGAATGCACTGTACAAGGCCAAAAGTTATTTACTGCATGGAAGGGGTCTGAATACTTTCTGAATGCACTGTACAAGGCCAAAAGTTATTTACTGCATGGAAGGGGTCTGAATACTTTCTGAATGCACTGTACAAGGCCAAAAGTTATTTACTGCATGGAAGGGGTCTGAATACTTTCTGAATGCACTGTACAAGGCCAAAAGTTATTTACTGCATGGAAGGGGTCTGAATACTTTCTGAATGCACTGTACAAGGCCAAAAGTTATTTACTGCATGGAAGGGGTCTGAATACTTTCTGAATGCACTGTACAAGGCCAAAAGTTATTTACTGCATGGAAGGGGTCTGAATACTTTCTGAATGCACTGTACAAGGCCAAAAGTTATTTACTGCATGGAAGGGGTCTGAATACTTTCTGAATGCACTGTACAAGGCCAAAAGTTATTTACTGCATGGAAGGGGTCTGAATACTTTCTGAATGCACTGTACAAGGCCAAAAGAAAACAGAGATTTATATGGGGTGTGGTATTTGTTGCAGGATGTTTTCCATTATACTGTGGAATGTTCCCAGAGCAGTTATGTTGTTAGATCACAGCTCTGGCCAATGCATTCTGTTGCACCACAGCCCACGCACTACTTCCCAAAACATACTGCAGAGACTGAACTAATATCTGAACAACTTTTCCGGATCAAATTTTCTGATAATTCAAGGTAACAGTCTAGACTATATCCCGTGCCGAAATGGAAAATACAAAATGGCAATACTGTAACCACACAGAGTTGGCCAAAATAACATGTACAATGCTTAAAGTTCTTGGTCGTCCACATCCACGTTAGTTAACAGCTTTACCTTTTAAATACATTCAGTGCAAATTCTTGTCACTTACACTAACAGTCTCAAATCACATTTTATTTGCTGTATTATATATTGAAAACAAACAAGTACAGTACAAACGTTTGACATACAATCTGTATCAAGAAAGCCTTTACAATGAAATGTTATATCATATCCATTTCTTGCGAGCTGCAACAAGCATTGCAGAGTGACCCTTGTGGGTCAAGACCAGGGTAAAGTCAGAGACCAAGGTTAGTGGTCAAAGGTCAGGGTAATATCAACAGGCCAGTTGTCCGGTCCAGAAGCCCGCAGTCCCTAGGAGCAGAGGGCCCAAACGCAGCAGGGCGCGTACAGGTATGCCCAGCTGACTGAACTTCAACAGGAGCTCAGGGAACGATGTACTTCCTGTGGAAACAAGTGAGTGGATTGGTAGAAACATGAGACCAGCAGAGACATGACGACTTCTCCACACGAGACAAAAGTCAGATATAAGAATACAGCAGTCAGCCAAATAAGAGACCACCAGTGTCAAACATGTTAGGTTCAAACTAAACGTAAATCTAACCACAACATTCAGCTAACAGTTGTTTACCTTCCAGGTGTGTGGCAGACAGCTTACTGAGGCAGGGGATGGAGTGGTAAACCAGGAAGCACGCCAGCATGTTGGACAGCATGTCCTCAGTAAGGGACTGGCCACTCATGTATGACCTCAATACATGGCTGTTATCTGTGGAGACGGGGGAGGGGTTTCACACACACAGGTCAGATGTAAAGAGGTTACATGCACTCATGTAATGGACCTGATTGTTTGACAATAACAGCTGGTGCGCAATGTCTAATATTAAAAAAGTCTTGAGGTATTGCTGGCCTGAGGTAGAGCACCTCATAAGCAGTAGACCACACTACCTACCAAGAGAATTTTCATCTATATTTTTCATAGCCGTCCATTTACCAACACAAACCGATGCGGGAACTAAGACATACTCAAGGAACTGTATAAGGCCATAAGCAAACAAAAAAATGATAATCCGGAAGCGGCGCTCCTAGCTGGCCGGGGACTTTAATGCAGGCAAACTTAAATCTGTTTTACCTTTTTCTACTAGCATGTCACATGTGCAACCAGAGGTTTATAAAAAAAATAAAAAAGACTCTAGACCACCTTTACTCCACACACAGACGCATACAAATCTCTCCATCGCCCTCCATTTGGCAAATCTGACCATAATTCTAATCCTCCCGATTCCGATTACAAGTGAAAACTAAAGCAAGAAATACCAGTTACGCACTCAATACGGAAGTGGTCAGATGACGCAGATGCTTAGCTACAGGACTGTTTTGCTAGCACAGACTGGAACATGTTCCAGGATTCATCCATTGGCATTGAGAAGTACACCACCTCAGTCACCGGCTTCATCAATAAGTGCATCGACGACATCGTCCCCACAGTGACCGTACATACATATCCCAACCAGAAGCCATTGATTACAGGCTACATCCGCAAAGCTCATCACTAAGCTAAGGACCCTGGGACCAAACACCTCCCTCTGCAACTGAATCGTGGACTTCCTGACGGGCCACCCCCGGGTGGTAAGGGTAGACAACAACACATCTGCCAAGCTGATCCTCAACACAGGGGTACCTCAGGAGTGTGTGCTCAGTCCCCTCGTGTACTCCCTGTTCACCAACGACTGCGTGGCCTAATACGACTCAAACACCATCATTAAGTTTGCTGACAACACAACAGCGTTAGGCCGACGAGACAGCCTATAGGGAGGTCAGAGACCTGTCAGTGTGGTGCATGGACAGCAACCTCTCCCTCAACATGAGCAAGACAAAGGAGCTGATCGTGGACTACAGGAAAAGGAGGGCTGAACACACCCCCATTCACATAGACAGGGCTGTACTGGAGCAGGTTGAGAGCTTCAAGTTCCTTGGTGTCCACATCACCAACAAACTATCATGGTCCAAACACACTAAGACCGTCGTGAAGAGGGCACAACAACACCTTTTCCCCCTCAGGAGACTGAAAAGATTTGTCATGGGTCCTCAGATCCTCAAAAAGTTTACAACTGCACCCTTGAAAGCATCCTGACCGGTTGCGTCACTGCCTGGTACGGCAACTGCTCAGCATCTGACTATAAGGCTCTACAGAGGGTAGTGCGTACAGCCCAGTACATCACCGGGGCCAAGCTTCCTGCCACCCAGGACCTATATACTAGGCGGTGTCAGAGTAAGGCCCCAAAAAATTGTCAGAGACTCCAGTCACCCAAGTTACACTTTTCTCAGTGCTACCGCATGGCAAGCATTACCGGCGTGCCAAGTCTAGGTCCATAAAGCTCCCGCCCCCTTTGTTTTTACACTGCTGCTACTATCTATGCATAGTCACTTTACCCCTACTAATTACCTCGACTAACCTGTACCCCCGCACATTGACTCGGTACTGGTACCCCTTTATATAGCCTCGTTATTGTTCGTTTATTATCTTACTTAAAAAATAAAATAAAAATTACTTTAGTTTATTTAGTAAATATTTTTTTTAAACTGCATTGTTGGTTAAGTGCTTGTAAGTAAGCATTTCACGGTATTGTCTACACCTGTTGTGTTCGGCGCATGTGACAAATAACATTTTATTTGATTTATTCCTAATTTAAGACTATCACAATCCGTTTTCTATTGATGGTTGCCACTTGCCAATATTTCATGAGAAAGAAAGCCTGGCATAATCACCTCCCACGTTTCCCACGTCTTTAGTTGTCACACCCAAAGACATGTTCTGGCACGTACAGTCCCATTGATGGGAACTGTGTGTCACAGTACAGGTACACACTGGTACAAACTGTACTGTGTACATTAAAATGTACAGTTTATTCAATGTGTTAATAGTTGATGTGTTAATAGTCTATCCTCTGTGCCTCTCCCCCTGTGTTGAGACTGCTCACCAGTGAGCCAGCGGTCCAGGGTGCCATCAGCAGAGTTTTTCATGACAGGCAAGAACTCAGAGCTGAGCAGCAGCCCCCTGCCCTGTGCCCCCTCCCTCAGTCTGTGCTGCAGCACCCTGCTCTCACACAGCTCCAACACTAGTCTCATTTGCCACAGAGCAAACGTCTCACACATCTCCGTCTGCTCCAGGGTCCGTACCGCCTGGGGGAGAAAACAGTCAACACACACACACACACACACACACACACACACACACACACACACACACAGAGAGGAGACATTGGAGAAATACAATCGAGAGCACATTGAAGTGACATCAGTTTGCAGTGTGAAAAGTCAATCTATGAAAACGTATTATAGATCTGTCATTCTCATTGAAAGCAAGTCTAAGAAGCGGTAGATCTGTTCCATGTACTCTATTTCTATGCTTCCCGTGCTTAAGTTTTGTTTTTTCTGTCTTTTACTTTTGGTTACGGAAAGTATATTTCACAGTGGTTTAGATGGTGAATGATTCTCTACATTATACTTGCTTCTTTCATCACAAACAGAAATTAGAACTATTAGAACTTTAGCAACCAGTAAATGGCAGAGCAATTTCTGCAAAGTGAATCTTTTTAACTAACAGTAATACAGTTGCATTCTATGAGTGGGAGCATGTACATCAGGGCTATCCAACCCTGTTCCTGGAGAACTACCATTCTGTAGGTTTTTACTTCAACCCTAATCTAGTGCACATTATTCTAATAATTAGCATGTTGACAAACTGAATCAGGTTAGTTACAACTGGGGTTGGAGCGAGATCCTAAAGGTTAGCTCTCCAGGAACAGGGTTGGATAGACCACTGTTGCTATTGTATGGGTAATTTCTATGTTTCTTACCTGATCAATAGCGATGTATGTCGGCAGCATCTCAGGGTTCTCCTGAGTGACACACTCATATAGAATGGCAGAGAATAAGGCCAAAGTGTCCCGTTTCTGGACAAAGACAACAGTAAATATAAGCGCCATTCAGTGCGAACTTATCAATTGAACAATCAAAAAAAAACTGGAATTATAAAATAGGACAGTGAAGGGTGTTTCAATTATTTAAATAAAATCATGAACAAAAGGTTATCACCAATCTCCTTCAATTTCACAGTGTCTCCAATTACATATACGGATATAATATGTAACTAGTGTAAATAGGATTCAAGTGATTAACAAGTGCATTCACAAGGGGAGAGACATAGGCAGTCTAAGTCAAATTTATCCTCTGTGTTTGAATGTTAACCTATCGCTGAAACGTGCCCCCTGCTGCACCATATACCATACTTTCCTAATCAACTCACATGTTTCACGCTCTCCGGGGATTTACAAAAGTACTCAGCAAAGGAGACCAAGGCAGCGTCGGAGGTGAAGGTTGAGATGGCCTCGGGCTGTGGGAGAAAAAAAACTGCTACAATAAGGTCTCCTGATCGTGCCTAAGGGAGGCACGCACACTGAAGGGCTCTTGGAGGTTTCCAATGAGGGATGATGTATTGCACCTAGTGGGACATATTGACTGAGAAGGCTATTGGGCAATAGACAGGTATGGAGGTTGACATTGAGTGAACAGGGAAATAAGTGGTCACACATCAAGACATATTGATTTCGTTTTGCCACTCCAGAGTGATGTCACTACTCCTTGTTATACTGGGATTATATGAGCATCAATATGACCTATTTTTACCCTTTCTGACTCATTATACTAGGTCTGTTATACTGATTTCAGCTATTCAATTTCCTCAACCTTGACATACTAATGAAATACATGTGTGTACTGGTCTAGCAGATAGCCCAGTGGTTAGAGCGTTGGGCCAGTAACCGAAAGGATGCTGGATCGAATCCCCGAGCTGACAAGGTACAAATCTGTCATTCTGCCCCTGAACAAGGCAGTTAACCCTCTGTCTCGGTTGGCCGTCATTGTAAATAATAATTTGTTCTTAAAACTGACTTGCCTAGTTAAATAAAGGTTAAATTAAAAAATACTGTATGCAAGCCATACCCAACAGGACTTTGCCACCTAGGAAATTTGTGACCAGACCTTCTCAAATAAGACCTGTATGACTGAACCTTCTATGTATACAATATTACTATAGTGCTAAAGTAGCATTAACGTAGAAACATGTTGTGCCTCTTTTGCACCATAAAAGGATTGGATTGTAAGCGGAGAGCCAGGATGTTTGTACCTTGAATGTGCGGACTTCTGAGTTCCTGTTGTTGACGTTGGGCGCTAATAGACTCTTCCAACCCCGAGGGTCGTCCTTATAGGGCAGCTGCCCCGCACGCAGCTTCACATAAAGAACCCCATCTCTGGAAAGAATGGACCTACAACACATATATAGAGAAGTTTACTCAGCAAAAAAAAAGAAACGTCCTCTCACTGTCAACTGCGTTTATTTTCATCAAACATGTGTAAATATTTGTATGAACATAAGATTCAACCACCAAAATAAACATAGCAAGTTCCACAGACATGTGACAAACAGAAATTGAATAATGTGTCCCTGAACAAAGGGGGGGGTCAAAATCAAAAGTCAGTCAGTATCTGGTGTGGCCACCAGCTGCATTAAGTACTGCAGTGCATCTCCTCCTCATGGACTGCACCAGATTTGCCAGTTCTTGCTGTGAGATGTTACCCCACTCTTCCACCAAGGCACTTGCAAGTTCCCAGACATTTCTGGGGGGGAATGGCCCTGGCCCTCACCCTCCGATCCAACAGGTCCCAGATGTGCTCAATGGGATTGAGATCCGGGCTCTTCGCTGGCCATGGCAGAACACTGACATTTCTGTCTGAATGAGCAGTATGGCTGGTGGCATTGTCATGCTGGAGGGTCATGTCAGGATGAGCCTGCAGGAAGGGTACCACATGATGGAGGAGGATGTCTTCCCTGTAACGCACAGCATTGAGGTTGCCTGCAATGACAACAAGCTCAGTTTGATGATGCTGTGACACCGCCCCAGACCATGACGGACCTGCCACCTCAAATCAATCCTGCTCCAGAGTACAGGCCTCGGTGTAACGCTCATACCTTCGACGATAAACGCAAATTCGACCATCACCCCTGGTGAAACAAAACCGCGACTCGTCAGTGAAGAGCAATTTTTGCCAGTCCTGTCTGGTCCAGCGACCGTGGGTTTGTGCCCATAGGCAACGTTGTTGCCTGTGATGTCTGGTGAGGACCTGCCTTACAACAGGCCTACAAGCCCTCAGTCCAGCCTCTCTCAGCCTATTGCCGACAGTCTGAGCACTGATGGAGGGATTGTGCATTCCTGGTGTAACTCGGGCAGTTGTTGCCATCCAAATCAAATCAAATTTTATTGGTCGCATACACGTTTAGCAGATGTTAACCATGTGTATGTGACCAATAAAATTTGATTTGGATGGCAACAATAACTGCCCGAGCAGTTGTGATGTACCTGTCCCGCAGGTGTGATGTTCGGATGCACCGATCCTGTGCAGGTGTTGTTACACGATCAGCTGTCCGTCCTGTCTCCCTGTAGCGCTGTCTTAGGCGTGTCACAGTACGGACATTGCAGTTTATTTCCCTGGCCATATCTGCAGTCCTCATGCCTCCTTGCAGCATGCCCAAGGCACTTTCACGCAGATGAGCAGGGACCCTGGGCATCTTTCTTTTGGTGTTTTTCAGAGTCAGTAGAAAGGCCTTTTCAGTGTCCTAAGTTTTCATAACTGTGACCTTAATTGCCTACCATCTGTAAGCTGTTAGTGTCTTAACGACCGTTCCACAGGTGCATGTTCATTAATTGTTTATGGTTCATTGAACAAGCATGGGAAACAGTTTAAACCCTTTACAATGAAGATCTGTGAAGTTATTTGGATTTTTACAAATGATCTTTGAAAGGGACATTTCTTTTTTTGCTGAGTTTATATAGTCAAATACTAATGAGCGACCCAAAATGTGTGTATGGACAAAACATTTGCGGCCATTATCAACCATTACAGCAGCACATCACAAACTCTCTGTATCGTAAAGACATCAATGGACATAGACCTGGTAACTTCTCACCCACAGAAATATTGTGAAATTAATCTGTATATTGGGCAAGAAACTTTTCACATACAAGTGGAGGACTTACTCTAGATGTTGAGTCCCTTTACTCATGTCTATGGACAGCTCCCAGTATCTTGGTCCTTTTACTTTCACCTGTAAGCACATTAAAACAAGTAGGTCAGCCAATACTTTTTTCAACTTTATTTTGAGAACAATGTGGAAATATCATATTATTTTCTTGTAATAGCCGAGTTTGACCACACTAAGTGACCTTTCTTCCCTGTATTGTATTATAAAAAGGAAGTAAAAAAAAGCTTATAAAAGTCCAAATCGCATTACTCATTTCCAAACAAACATTTTGTAAATCTTAATGTTGACATCAACCATCCTGCTTGACAAGACTAAACAGAAAGATTACATTTGTCTGATAGTCAGGCTGCACAAAGTACTACATTTCCTTCTACCTTTTTGAGGAGCTGCAGCTCAGGCAACATGGTGGGGGCCATCAGCTCCACTGTAGTCTCCTCATACCATGGAGTCTCCTGATACGGAGAAAAAAAAAGAAAAAAATGCTCTGAAGACGTTCAAGAAGAAATTAACACAGAAACACACAGCCATCATACGTAACATGAACTGAAACGGACTAAAGCTCTGTGCGTAAAAAAATGAAAATGTAAATTCACCATGTACACATTCAAATCATGTACACGTGTGCTGCATGCAACATCATAGTGAACATCGAAATATGCAGTGTGTGTGTACGTGCAGAGGTGAAGTGTGTGATTGCACATATGCAGGGGGTGTCATTATAATTGATGTGCGCAGCATGTCTCTCCCTCTGCTGTTCCAGAGTAATTGAAATAAGGAGCACTTCATGGTGAACCCGCAAACCCAACCTTCAGCAGACCTTCAAGGAAAACTCCAGACGAAAATTATATTTTGTGATTTTTTAAATTAGTCCACTGTTGATACAGTCCCAAAATCAGTTGCATGTCAGAAGTCATGTTTTCAAGATATTGGACTTTGAAGAAGCAAAGTGTCCCCGGCCACATCATCATCTCAGGCCTCACTCCCCCCTATCTGAGATATTAACTGCAGCCCTCATCCTCCATATGAAATCACATGTTATTTGTCACATGCACCGAATACAACAGGTCTATAGACCTTACAGTGAAATGCTTACTTACAAGCCCTTAACAATAAAGTCAAGAAAAATACCTAAAGAAATAAAAAAGTAAAAAAATAATTAAAGAGCAGCAGTAAAATAACAAGAGCGAGGCTATATACAGGGGTTACCGGTACAGAGTCAATGTGCAGGGGGCGCCGGTTAGTCGAGGTAATTTGTACATGTAGGTAGAGTTAAAGTGAATATGCATAGATAAGAGACTAGCAGCATCGAAAAAGATATGGGCGGGCAATGGAAATAGTCTGGGTAGCCATTTGATTAGATGTTCAGGAGTCTTATGACTTGGGGGTAGAAGCTGTTTAGAAGCCTCTAGGACCTAGACTTGGCGCTCCGGTACTGCTTGCCGTGCGGGAGCAGAGAGAACAGTCTATGACTTGGGTGGCTGGAGTCTGACAATTGTTAGGTTCTTCCTCTGACACCACCTGGTATAGAGGTCCTGGATGGCAGGAAGCTTGGCCCCAGTGTTACACTGGGCCGTACACACTACCCTCTGAAGTGTCTTGTGGTCGGAGGCCAAGCAGTTGCCATACCAGGCAGTGATGCAACCAGACCGGATGCTCTCGATTGTGCAACTGTAAACTTTTTGAGGATCTGAGGACCCATGACAAATCTTTTCAGTCTCCTGAGGGCGAATAGGTTGTGTCGTGCCCTCTTCACGACCTTTGGTGTGTTTGGACCATGATAGTTTGTTGTTGATGTGGACACCAAGGAACTTGAAGCTCTCAACCTGCTCCACTACAGCCCCGTCAATGAGAATGGGTGTGTGCTCGGTCCTCCTTTTCCTGTAGTCCACAATCATCTCCTTTATCTTGATCACGTTGAGGGAGAGGTTGTTGTCCTGGCACCACACGGCCAGGTCTCACACCTCCTCCCTATAGGCGGTCTCGTCTTTGTGATGATCAGACCTACAACTGTTGTGTCATCTGCAAACTTAATGGTGTTGGAGTCGTGTCTGGCCGTGCAGTCATGAGTGTAGAGGGAGTACAGAAGGGGACTGAGCACGCACCCCTGAGGGGCCCCCGTGTTGAGGATCAGGGTGGCGGATGTGTTGTTATCTACCCTTATCACCTGGGGGCGGCCCATCAGGAAGTCTAGGATCAAGTTGCAGAGGGAGTTATTTAGTCCCAGGGTCCTTAGCTTAGTGATGAGCTTCGAGGGCATTATGGTGTTGAACGCTGAGCTGTAGTCAATGAATAGCATTCTCACATGTTCCTTTTGTCCAGGTGTGAAAGGGCAGTGTGGAGTGCAATAGAGATTGCATCATCTGTGGATCTGTTGGGGTGGTATGCAAATTGGAGTTGATGTGAGCCATGACCAGCCTTTCAAAGAACTTCATGGCTACAGACGTGAATGCTACGGGTCGGTAGTAATTTAGGCAGGTTACCTTGTTGTATGTCCCTGTGCCCAAGAACAATATATTGAGCACATAGAACACCTGTTCTGCCAGTCACATTCTGTTAAAGGTCCCCACATCCCTGGGTCGCTCGCCTTTTCAGTTTGCTGCAGCTAGCAACTGGAACGAGCTGCAACAAATACTCAAACTGGACAGTTTTATCTCAATCTGTTCATTCAAAGACTCAATCATGGACGCTCTTACTGACAGTTGTGGCTGCTTTGCATGATATATTGTTGTCTCTACCTTCTTGCCCTTTGTGCTATTGTCTATGCCCAATAATGTTTGTACCATGTTTTGTGCTGCTACCATGTTGTGCTGCTGCCATGTTTTTGTCATGCTGTGTTGCTACCATGCTGTGTTGTCATGGGTTGCTGCCTTGCTATGTCATCTTCAGTCTCTATGTAATGTTGTGTTGGCTTTCTTGTTGTGATGTGTGTTTTGTCCTATATTTCTATTAACGTTTTTTGTATTTTTAATCCCCCATCCCGGCAGGAGGCCTTTTGGTAGGCCATCATTATAAATAAGAATTTGTTCTTAAATCGTTAAATAAAGGCAGCAAAAAAAATTGTGCGCATGTAATTTTAGGCTAATAATGAAATGACAGACACACAGTACCAAAGCCTCCTCAAATAAGGCTAAATAGAGGAAGTGACAACTACGGCTATGTTCACAGGAACATTTATGACGCAAGAGAGCGCCCAGTCGGACACCTCAGTAAATGAGAGTGAAAAGGTTCAACTTGAGTTCTCCTGTGTAACAAGATCACTATTAAATAGGGAAGTCAACAGTTGCTTGCTACTACTATTAGCAGGGCCAAATTCTAAGGAATTGCATGTAGCTTACACTTCTGCTATTGCCTCTTACTAATACAAGTGCGCACTGTACCAATCAACTCTATAGTGAGGGTTCAGATGAGTACATGCAAAACTGAAACTGGGAAGTGCATTCCAAAATGTTAACTTCCCTCTATTAACACCTGTTTAGTTTCATCATTTTCAAGTTCATGGGTCTCCAGTGATTGTTTTAACACGTGGCTTTAATTCTGAATGAATGAGTCAGACTCATCTTGAAGGTATCACATATGAAGGTCATAGCAGACACAGCTAGGTTGACACTAAATGGGCGTTATGACCATGCATTGGTCTCAACAGGTTGTATTTTGACTGGGGACTAACTAACTCATTGAGTTGAATACCTTGTATGTGACGTCCAGCAGGGCGTAGCAGGGTTTCAGTGTGTCCACATCGACTGGGACCAGCAGACGAGGCTCAGCCGCCAGGACACCCAGGTGACGCAAAGCCTGCAGGTGGTACCTGAAGCACAGAGATCACACACACAAACATTTTACATTAAGGACCTGGAGGGCCACAGCATTGCTGCTTTTCACCCTTTCCTTCTAAATCAAATCAACTTGATTAAATTTAATCAACAACTGAGTCAGACCCGGCCGGAACTGACCAGATGAGTGAACATTGTCTAATCATTTACAAAATCAATTGATAAACCACCTACCAGGTAGAAACAAAAAATATGCAATACTTGAATAGCCCTCGTCTATATGGTATTCTTTAACTACTCTTAATTATGGTCATGGACTTAGAGCGCTTGACTTGGCTCTGTCAGTAGAAGTTCTGATGACTTTCTTATCTCGCCTCATGTAACACTCCCTCCCCGTCTCACAGCCCATTTTGTTATTCTTAAAATCTACAGCTCAAAACAGCAATATTTTCAAACAGTACACACCACATTCATTATGGTCATTGAAAGTCTATGCCGTTACGTTAGAGCTCTGTCTATCCTGACATTTTAGAGCTCTGATAAGCTGTACCTATTGTTTGTATTCCCTGAGGTTGTGTCTTACCGGTTGTCTGTGCTGTGGGCAGGGAAATGGGGGTAGAGAGCACAAAGCAAGGCAGCGATGGCCGAGTTGGAGGTGCTGAGAGTGTACCTGTGAGAGGACAATGGGATAACATCAGACTACTACATCATGGATACAGACATAAATGTAAACAAACAGGCACATCACATCAGTGTTGATGTTGGCACATATTACAATAGAATCCTTTTTTGGCGAATAGGTCCAAAGAACAAATGAGGAATTTGGCCTGGGCAAAACAGTTTTGAATTGCTAGGCACCTGACGTAATTTGTGCTCATAAAAGCCCTACTTAAAAAAAAAAAGTTTTTTAAATGACTGCACTGAAGTGTGTGCTTAGGCTGGTTCAAACCATTGTGTCGGCTTGGAGAGAAAAATCACTTGTTCGGGTTAGTGTAGGTGAGGGGTTGCCTCGCCTCCTCTTAAAATACCAACTGAAGAGATTAATTCTCAACCCACATGCTGCCACTCATCCACTCTCCATGGCAACGGATAAAGAGAACTGGCTGGGATGTTCCTGTTTTTTCAAAGTGTATTACAGACAGAGGTGAAAAAAACAGCACTATTTACTACACAAGTCAGCTTGATAACAAGGCCCACAAACATACAGAGCAACAGTCAACTTATGTTTGCTCAACACTGATCTCATCTTGAACTGTAGAGTAACATATTCACTGAGAATGGCTGTTCATTTAGCGCTTCTCAAATACATTTTCAGAAACTTGTCCCTGAGCAATATTACTATGTTTGAATTGACCCATTCCCTATGCTGAGACTGGGCTCATTGTGGAACTCTGTAGCTACACAAAATGAGAAGATAAATGTTTCACTTCAGGTTCTATGATGAAAGCCAGACTGGCAGGGCTGTATGGTGATTGGTTACTATGCAGGATGAAATAATTCTCCACAGACCACATCCAGAGAGAGAAAAAAGATAGAGTGAGTGCAAGAAAAGATTAAAAGAAAGACGCCATATGTCTGCTCCCCACTACAATCAATCCTTACGCAGGCGTATGTTCAAGGCGGAATAGGCTGAGAATACTACAATAAGGGCATTCAAATTGCGACCTTGAAGTTGTGGGCCTGCAATTGTCAGCCCTAAAATAAGCAAGTCTAAAAACAGCAAGTCTAAAATCAAAGGGTTTGTCCAGTAAATGTTGATAAGGAGACCGATTTAGCATCAGTAATGAGTATTGTTACATAAAACTAGATACCCCATAGTCACTGTTTGCATAGCCCTGGGATATTTGAACTATTTGTTATAAAGAACACTCACATAACAGGACACCCCTCATGAACTCATTATACACGTGTTGTAACAAAACATACAATCAATATTGATACGGATACAAATGACAGGTGAAAAGTAAAACATCCCTTGACTAGATTATGTTTGATTTACTTTCAATGCAAAAGACGGTACAATAAATATTTATGTCAGCTATGACCATTGGAGAGGCTGGCTGAAACCTGTTGTGAAAACATGTCTCACCTCCCTCCTCCCAGGAAGAGCAGGCCCAGGGCCATGTGGTGGGCCATGTGGAAGCCATAGTTCATCTCTCCACTGGTCCTCTTGTGGAGGAAGCGGCAGAGCTGCAGCACCTTCAGGTTACCAGAGCCAGCCATCACCATGGACAGGGCCAGCAGCACCATGCTCAGACATGTCTGCAGGTTATAGTGGCCCGTCTAGCATAGGAGAGACAGAGACACAGACAGAAAGTGTCAAGGTGAGAAAATTTGGTTGTGGTGATTTGGAGCTTAAGTGTATTCTATTGGCGTAAATGGACATTATGGTTGGGAGAAATATGAAAGCAGTGAAACTTACAACCGTCGCGGTCGCTGATGTCAAACACTGCATGAAACTCCTTGCAAACTTGTACTGTGCGAGAAACAGAAGGGTTAGAGACGAACTAGCCAAATAACTAACTTATTTTGAAGTTCGGTCTTCTTACCAAGCAGTCGAATGCGTCCGAGTTGGCCGAGCCAGCGAAGCGAAATCCCACCGCCATGCATGCTCCAGCAATTATGTAGTCATGGGCTTGGCTGAGGACAGGAGTTGTCACACACATCATTATGAGACTAAACACACCAACTCAAATCCAGCCATGCGGAGAGAGCTAAGGAAACTTTACGTAAAGTCAGTTTGTACTCACGCTAAAGTTTCCATGTTCAAATCCTCTGAAACCACTGGGTTCCCAATGTTCTCTTGGATTATCTGGATTCAAAACAAAACAAACCGATCTTTGATTCTATAATCATTGTTATCATTGTTTTGGGGATATTAACTAATTTGATCTTGTTGACGTGTAAATGGGTCCAGATGGAGGAAATGCCATTGAGCCTTGTTACCTCAGTTGTGCGCGCTTGGCAGTAAAGAGTCATTTGAGGACTGAAACTTAGTTTCCTTATTAGCACTGATGTCATTCATTAACAAGTTAATCACACAGCATGACTAACTAACCACATTAAGAGCCTCAGATTGAACCTCTAATGTCTATGGACTGGGCCTTCTGCACTGTTCACCCCAAGAACCCGAGGCCGAAATTATATTACCACTTGTCCGGAGTAGAGGTTTGTGCTGGCAGTGACTTGTGTCTAATGAGCTGAGGTGTTCGTGCGTGTGTGCATATTCAGGGCAGTTACCTGAGGCACATTGCTGCTCACCCACTCCGAGTTGGGTAGAATCTCATCCCACATGATGATACACCTGGCCAGTGTCTGAGGGGGGAGAGGAGACAGTGACAATGTGTAAGAGTAGTGGATCAGACATTTTGAATTATACACAGTACCAGTCAAAAGTTTGGACACAACTACTCATTCCAGGGTTTTTCTTTATTTTTTTACCATTTTCTACATTGTAGAATATTAGTGAAGACATCAAAACTCTGAAATGACACATATGGAATCAAGTAGAAAGCAAAAATATATTTTAGATTCTTCAAAGTAGCCACCCTTTGCCTTGACAGCTTTGCACACTCTGGGGTCTGGCATAGTGAATAAGGCAGGTCCGTAGTGGCCAGTACACAGTGGCTACAGTAGCTGAGCTTCTCTGCACTGACTCACCCTGAGAAGCAGAAACTCTGGTTTGATGAAATCCAGGAGAAACATGGTGTCTGGAGCTTTCAGCCAATCAGCGATAGACCTGTGAAGGGGTGACAATAGGTGTTAATGACAGCCAGAACCAGGTGATAGCTTATAACTGAAGAAGTCATTTTGTATGTGTTGGAGCGCTGGGGACAAGACGTGCTGTGATGCACCGTGTAAGATTAGATGGAGTCCATTACTTACAGGGAGCATGCTGAGTGGAGTCAAGTATAAGAGAATAGGACATTGCGTCTCGTTGAAGGCTAATCTAATATGAGAATAAGAGTGGTGGTGGTGGAATCCATTCTCACCTGTTGTTGGTTTTCAGGTAGATCATGGCGAGCGCTAGGGTCGCTCCAGGACAGGTGACGTCCACGTTGATGGTGTCACCCTCCTGTCACAAAGAACAGGGGCATTAGTTAACTTTTTTTTTTCAACCCGAGACAATAACCAGAAACCCTCACAGTTGGGACAAAGTATATGGGCAGTGTATTCTGTCAGACCTTGGTTTTGTGCCATCAGGAAAAATGTTAATATGTTAGATGGGGATGAACTGGACAGTAGGCTTTGTTGGGTTGTAATTTGAAATACTTGCTACACCATAAGTTAATGTTTATATATAGGAGGAATGTATATGGTGGGGTCAATGGACTTTGGATATGAGCCAGGGGCTTGGAATGTTACTAAGGGAAAAGGCAATCACATGGTTGCAGTCACTGATAAGGGTGGATAGCTGTGGATTAGTGAGGAATGGGGGCTGAGGTCAGGTCACATGAAGGGAGAAGGAACAGTTTATTACCCACATCACTTAACTTCCTGCAAAGATGTAATGTTTAGAGGAAAGGAGGAGACTCCGTCTAAAGGGGGGGTATACATATTTGTGCATGTGGGAACATGTTTTTGTCTTATGCAGCTGTGTGACCCAGTGGGTGAATAAACTTGGTTTGAGCTTTACTAGTCATCTGTGAGTTTTTACTCCGTTTATTTAGAACCTAACAGCCTACAAGTGAGGAAAGTTGTCTCGCCGTTTGCTTTTTTCCCCCCTTTACCTTGATCTGGTAGCTGGGGGACTTGTGTTTTTCTCTGTTGATGCCGGCGTGGGTGCGTCGATGCCCCCCCACCATGTACTGGTAGAGCTGCTCAGGGACATTCAGGTCAGACATACCTATTAGGTTACTGCCATGCTATGGAGAGAGAGAGAGAGGGTGGGAGGGGAAGGGGTCATTCAGTGACTGAGAAACTCTCCTCTTCTGTTTTTTTTTAGATGATCCACATCCTGAGTGAACGCTAGTGATGCATTTAGTCACCTTTTTCATTCAGCACCCTTTTATGATTTCTCAGCCTTTTGACGTATGAAGAGTGCTTTCCATGTAAGAACATTTCCTCTTTCTATTACCTCTCTACATACACAGGAGTACAGTAAGTAACTTACTTCAGAGCTGATCCAGTAGTGTAATTGCAGTGTGTACTACTAGACTTACCCCCAGACAGACCATGCCCAGGGCCAGTCCAGCGGCAAGGGAGTAGGACTCGCGGTCTGTACAGTACTCCATCTCAGGACCAGGGGGTCGACCTGCAGGAAGCAGCAACATCTGTTAACTTCAATATCTATTGGAGTTTCGGAGTAAGCTCCATCATCAAAGCACCAGATTTGAAGGAATACATTCTACTTCAATGATATATTTTTTTGCTGACGCATCTTAGAGAAAGTTCTGCCTTGACAACAAAGCTTGCTCCGAAACGTGACAGCAATACATATCATTGAAGAGAATAAGGCTGTCGTGCTGAACCTTCCTTAGACATTTCAGTTGTACATTCTAAGGACTGAGCCCCCCTTCAGCAGTCCAGACAATTTTTTAAATCATGGTTGGAGCACCAGCACCTATAATCTATTCAATATCCAGGCACAACATAGACGCTTCACAAACCATCTGGCTTAAGCATACTGTAACTAAAGGGACTATTAAAGGGTGACATAACAGCTCCTTATGTAGGGTGCACTGCTAAATGTGATAACACACTATGTACATTTCCCCAAAAAAGAATGTGCTTTATAAAAGGCTGACATAACCCATGCAAATTAAGATGCTGATATGAAGTGTGAGATTCCACCTGAAATGACTTGCCCCATCGAAACAGTGTGAAACTGTATTGA
Source organism: Oncorhynchus clarkii lewisi (assembly GCF_045791955.1). Taxonomy (NCBI): domain Eukaryota; kingdom Metazoa; phylum Chordata; class Actinopteri; order Salmoniformes; family Salmonidae; genus Oncorhynchus; species Oncorhynchus clarkii. Next base: position 20,837,027 of record NC_092169.1, read on the forward strand.
TGTGATGCAACTGCCATACCTGGTGAAAACCTTGTGTTCTGGCCTGGAGCAGGTCAGGGGTAACTGTCATGTGAGGCCTACAGTGTGATGCTAAGCCAATGACACATGCTCGGAGTAAACTGACCAGGTTAAATAAAGACGGTGAATAAATAAAAGGGCAAGGCTGCGGATCAGAGTTCTCAGAAACCCTGCTTCCGACAGCTAAAGTTCAGATGATGCTGCGAATCAATGTCTGCAAGATCACATGATATTACTCTACATAACAGAACCGAATAGCATAGAAAGTTACTGTAAGACAAAAAAACATCTAATTTCTTACTGGATGATTGTACAAATGGTCGAATCTCTCTCTCTCATGCGGCCAAAACAACAGCGCGCAAAATATGTGCGATTTGCTAACACCATCTGCGCTAAAATTTGCTCAGCGTACATAATTCAAAACACTGTTGTTAACTAAAGATCGAAATGAATATCCCCATGAAATTAAATGGTTGGCATGCAGATGCTGTATGGACATTTCCCAGTAAAACTTCAAGAATTAAACGCAACAATTTGCGCAACCATCCTAAAATCTCATAAGAAATTAGGTTGTGCAATGCATCATACGTTGGGTGCTGTTATGTCACCCTTTACAACATGACATAAGCTTATAAATGATATGTGACGCATCTGTTGCATCTGAAGTCTACATATGCAATTATAAAGCATTTATAAGTTGTTTGTTTTAAGTGGGACCAGCAGTTCCATGTCAAAACAGTTTGTTTCTTGTATTGTATTTAGTGTTGTATGCCCTCCTCCCTGCAAATATCCCCACGGGACAACAAAACATTTACTTCATTAGGGATGTATCTATCACTGACCGATCTCAGCGAGCAGCACCTCCGCGTTGTGGCGGTGTCCTGTGCCCTGGTAGACCAGGCCGATGCCCACCACGGCCGCCACCTGAACATTGTGCGGTACATCCAGCTCAGTGGAGGTGGGCGGGAGCAGTGCGGGAATGTGAATGCTCAGCAGGCGGGTGATTGACATGTCCATGGTGCTCAGCTTGGCTGCAGACACACCCAGGAGCAGCCCGATGCTTGTCATCTCGTGGCCCTGAGGACACACAGGCAGCCATTTTCATTAGTCCCCCATGGACTTTATACACAGAGGGGTTCACTTGTTTATTAACAAATAGAGAGATTATGAGTTACTGTGTAGGGCTGAATGGGGAGCTAGTATAAAACAACGAGGTTATAACAGATCAGAGCTCTTTGCTCAACATGTGCTCAGTGAGGTAATTTTTTGCCCTCTTCCTCTTTTTGGGGGAACCAAACTACACTGTAGTTCAGCCTAAAATAAGTTATTTTCTCCTTCATCACAGAATTACGCTACGTAACAAAATGAATGAGAACATTTGAAAGTACTAATTTTGCGTAAATCACCTGATCCCTTTCATACTTAAATAATTCAATATTAATTTTCAGCCATCAAAGACTGCTGTACTATATCCTAATTAACAGTACAGCAGCAGACCTTTAAAAGTTCACATGTTGTGCTCCAATGTAGGCTCATCTGTCCTGGCACAGGTGATAAGCTAGCAAGAATGAGAATAGTAGTAAAATCGTATACTGTAGTAAATAACCACTGATCTTTCCTGAGCTGAGAGATGTGAAAGATATGACCACACAGCCTTCTATGGCAGGCCTAACTGGAAATGAGAAAGTTGCTATGCGTCACTGCCAGGGAAAAGTCAAAGTGAAACTCCGCTCTCAGCGCGCTGAGGCCTTCCCACTTTCATGTGAGAAAAATAACAGGATGCCGAGAGACAATTTCTGCTAAAACCAACGTGCAATCTAGAGAAGCTTCAAAACATGTAATGAGAAAAGGTACACGACTAAACTCAACCGCAGAACCTGTGTTTGCATGCATGCTCACCTTGGTTAAGTAGTCATGTATGTTGAGTGTGGCCAGCTTGGTGAGGTGTCCGTTGAGGCCCAGAGCCATGAGGAAGCCTGCATACTCGTTGGCCAGCTCGGGGCTCTTGGGTTTGTTGTAGGCGATCCAGGCAGAGTCCACCTGGGAGGCCGGAGCGATTTTCAGGCCCGCAGCCACCCCATTGTGAAAGCTGGACCAGCTCGTCATGTTGGGAGGTACGTCAATGTTCCCGCTGTTCAGATCTACCATGGTGTTCTGAGGGGGCGCACGACCTGTCACCAAAAACACAGGACTCCTTATCGGATTCTGACCAACTCCACACGCATGCATCCATTCTCGACATTTAGGCCAGAATCACGTTAGCGCCAAGGAGCAATGTAAACATGGCCTGCCGGGTTCAAAATAAGTTTCTGCTTCTCATCACAGTGATCACACACATTGCATTCTTTCCCTTGTCCTAAAACGCAACACACTGAAGCACCAGCTGTAATTACAGATCCAGACTGACTAAAGTGAGCTTTGTGAGCTTTCTTGTGGGCTGCTGTTAAAAACGCACCCAGAGATTGAACTTGCATAGACAGACTGAGAAAAGCCTTTTTACTCAGATCTTCAAAGGAAAAACAACATATTCCTGTCCTTGATGTTTTGTCATAACTATTTCTGTAAACGTGTTTGAAGTAGGGTTGGGCAATATGGCCTAAAAATATATATATTTTTCTCTTCAAACTTAAGATTCACGATTTCGATGTTTTCTCTAAATAAGCTTTATGTACAAGTAAATGTCAAATACACTGCATTTCAAAAATCGAGGGCGTGTGAAATGAAGGCTAAATATAAGCCCCACTAACAATTCAATTATTTTATCAAAATAGTTTAACCTGCTTTTTTGCAATAATCCCTGATCTGGCTTTCAAGTCGTTCTATGAAAATGCCCTTTTTGTTACAAATGTAATGACTAACTTCTTGTAGCAGGCATTATAGAAAATTCAAAACAGGTCTCAAACAATCTCTCAAGCACAAGTCAACGTGCTAGTGAGTAGCTTGCTGATCTTTATATATGCCAACTTGGATCTATTTGCTAGCTAACAAGGTAGAACAGCTGAATCGTTATGAACACACCCTTCTGTCCGTCTCCAACTGTTTGACCAGCATGCTAGCCTGTCCACTTTGTTCAGATGTTGAAATCAAGTGGCCTACCTTATTCCTCAGAATGAGAACGAGTTGCCCATTCCTTATAAAATTGTGTTATATGCTTATTGCACATTTAGAAAACACAGACTAGACAGCTAGTATAACAGTCTTTGGCTAAAATGAGCATTCATTTTCCAGAATCAACGTTCATTGATACTCCTGGTTTAGTAGTGTCTGCTCTGGGCACAATTTGTGTAGTTGAGACATAAAAAAGTGTCTCGTTAGAAGGCTTATCTTCTCTGTTACAGTAAAATAATGTCTCCATGTGTTTCAGTGGCCATATTACCAATTCTGTTGGACCAAACCTCAAATGCAAATAGCGAGTTGAAACCACTTGTCAGAGAGGAAGAAGTGATCTCTCAACTTTGTTGGTGTGAGTGGCAGGGGATTGGTGTGTGTAAACAGAGAGGAAAAGGCAAAGCCCAATGCGTTTCTAGAGGTTCATTTTGGACCTAAGCTTGTCGCCTGCCTTCCCGGTTTTGGGACAACGACTCCCATTGTAGGGGCATCTTGTCATTATATTCAGCTCTCTGGTGTAAATGAGAAGGTGCACCAAAAATACAAAAAAAAGTCATTCTTGCGATACAGGCATTTGAAATATCATGCAAAAACATACATTCAAATGAATTTGATATATTGGCCAGTACTAGTTTGAAGACAGTCACGATCTCTCAGACACACACAGGTATGAGAAAGGCCTAAGGGATACAGTACCAGTAAGGTTGAGTTTGGGCACTGGTAGGGGCTCCGTTGGCACAGGGTGGTAGGAGAAGAGGGTAAACAGGCCTCTGCCGACTGGCAGAGCCATGGTACGCTGGCAAAGCTGCAACAATCTGCCCAGAGAGATAGCAGAGAGAGGGATGGAGAGAGAGAGGCATCAGAACAATAGCCAACACAACTACACCACTCAAAAAAATAAAAGGGAACACTAAAATAACATCCTAGATCTGAATGAATGAAATATTCTTATGAAATACTTTTTTCTTTACATAGTTGAATGTGCTGACAACAAAATCACACAAATTATCAATGGAAATCAAATTTATCAACCCATGGAGGTCTGGATTTGGAGTCACACTCAAAATTAAAGTGGAAAACCACACTAAAGGCTGATCCAACTGATGTAATGTCCTTAAAACAAGTCAAAATGAGGCTCAGTAGTGAGGGATCTCCTCCCAGACCTGGACTAAAGCATCCGCCAACTCCTGGACAGTCTGTGGTGCAACGTGGCGTTGGTGGATGGAGCGAGACATGATGACCCAGATGTGCTCAATTGGATTCAGGTCTGGGGAACAGGTGGGCCTGTCCATAGAATCAATGCCTTCCTCTTGCAGAAACTGCTGACACACTCCAGCCACATGAGGTCTAGCATTGTCTTGCATTAGGAGGAACCCAGGGCCAACCGCACCAGCATATGGTCTCACAAGGGGTCTGAGGATCTCATCTCAGTACCTAATGGCAGTCAGGCTACCTCTGGCGAGCACATGGAGGGCTGTGCAGCCCCCCAAAGAAATGCCACCCCACACCATGACTGACCCACCGCCAAACCGGTCATGCTGGAGGATGTTGCAGGCAGCAGAACATTCTCCACGGCGTCTCCAGACTGTCACGTCTGTCACATGTGCTCTGTGTGAACATGCTTTCATCTGTGAAGAGCACAGGGCGCCAGTGGCAAATTTGCCAATCTTGGTGTTCTCTGGCAAATGCCAAACATCCTGCACGGTGTTGGGCTGTAAGCACAACCCCCACCTGTGGACGTCGGGCCCTCATACCACCCTCATGGAGTCTGTTTCTGACCGTTTGAGCAGACACATGCACATTTGTGGCCTGCTGGAGGTCATTTTGCAGGGGTCTGGCAGTGTTCCTCCTTGCAGAAAGGCGGAGGTAACGGTCCTGCTGCTGGGTTATTGCCCTCCTACGACCTCCTCCACGTCTCCTGATGTACTGGCCTGTCTCCTGGTAGCGCCTCCATGCTCTGGACACTACACTGACAGACACAGCAAACCTTCTTGCCACAGCTCGCATTGATGTCCTATCCTGGATGAGCTGCACTACCTGAGCCACTTGTGTGGGTTGTAGACTCCGTCTCATGCTACCACTAGAGTGAAAACACCGCCAGCATTCAAAAGTGACCAAAACATCAGCCAGGAAGCATAGGAACTGAGAAGTGGTCTGTGGTCACCACCTGCAGAACCACTCCTTTATTGGGGGTGTCTTGCTAATTGCCTATAATTTCCACCTGTTGTCTATTCAATTTGCACAACAGCATGTGAAATTTGTCAATCAGTGTTGCGTCCTAAGTGGACAGTTTGATTTCACAGAAGTGTGATTGATTTGGAGTTACATTGTGTTGTTTAAGTGTTCCCTTTATTTTTTGGAGCAGTGTACATACAAACCACTAACTACAGAGCACAAATAAAAAATACATTTAAAAAGCAAGGTTGAAACTAAGCAGAATTTGGATATAGCCTGTAACGTGGGCCCAGACTGCTTTTGAATGAGACTACGATAGCTGCAATCACTTGAACGATATTACTCACTTGTTCTCCTTCTCCTCTATGTACTCGTGGTCGCTGACCTCAGGCAGGTGAACCACACTGACCCTGACTGGTCGGGAGCTCTGGAGTAGACGTCTGGCCTCATGGACGCGCAGGTCCTGGCTCCAGATAAGACTAATTACGTCCTGGTTCAGATCTGTCATACCATCCTCCTCCTCCTCTGCCTCTGTGGTGGCTGGAGCCTCCAGCATCAGCCCCAGACCCACCGTCTGAGTACACACACACACAAACAAACACGAAACATTAACTCTAAATCCACAAGGTTGTAAAGGATGAAGCTCAAACCATCCAATAACCCCAGAAACTCACACTTACAGCTTTGCCTTTGGCCACGGTCACTTTGTGTGCTTGTTTGGTGAGATCCTGTCGCCCAATCAATAGGCAGACGTCCTCTGACCAGTCAGAGCAGGGTTGCTCTCGACACTGGTAGATAGCATCTCTGATGGGCAGAGCCACACCAAAGGGCACAGATTCCAGATCTTTCAATGTGAAACCTAAATACAACACATGAATGTAAAAAGAGTCTCACACCAGTAAATACTCCATAGCATAGCAATAACAGACAGGCTGTGGAGATGTATCTAGGCCTGATGTAAAGTCTTACCTTCTGATGTTAGCCAAACCACAAGCTTTACAGCCAAACTTTCATTTGGAGCATCAGGCTTCATACAGCTCGGTCTGGAAGAGAAACAGGGATTACATTTCTCCGTCTCAAGTTGGAAAATCATGGTTAAAATGTTAGGACAAGAGTCTAGTTTATAGCTGTTACTATTACTAGAGGTATATTTAAGCAATATACCACAGCTAAGCGCTGATCTTATGCCTGACGCCTCGTGGAGTGCCTGGATACAGTCCTTAGCTGTGGTATATTGGGCCATATATCACAAACTCGAGAGGTGCCTTACTGCCATTATAAACTGGTTACCAACATAAATATAACAGTAAACAAGTATTTTTGAGTCCTACCCATTGTATATTGTCTGAAATACCATGGCTTTCAGCAAATCAGCATCCAGGACACAAACTACCCAGTTAATAAAATGGAGTGAACCCTTCTTTTGGCTTTATGGGAAAATGCTTTATGGGGAATAAAGAGTCTATAAGAAGGAATTGATTCAGGATGTGCTCCTGGTAAGGTTTTACCTCCTCAAAGCTGATTCAATGACAGTCTTCTTCTGGCCTGTGAGAGAGAGAGAGAGAGACGCCACACGAGTGCTGTAGTTCAGTTGTCACAATAAAGGAATTGTGAAATGGGTCAGAGAAAACAGGAGAATGACAAAGCCTCACAATCGTCACCATAATGCCCATATTCGATTCCAAAATGCCATTCAGATTATCATGCTTGCAAATAATGAAGCTTTACATTTACAGGGCTACTTTAAAGGACATTTCTTTGGAAACTTCATTAAAAAGGGCAATCTGCAATTGCTACACACATTTTCGGACTGACAATTTAAAATGCCATGTACCCATTGATTCTTGAAGAATATAAATTATAAATGCCTCATGAGCTTAGTTGTACCCAAAAAATAAGCTTGTTTAAATATACTTTGTTAACAAAAACTATATAGCCTCAAAACATGGTTAAAACTATCATTTTAATATCATGGATGGTCAGTCTATGAATTTGAGCGTGGTTACAGTTCTCCAGCCCCATCCCTCAGCTTTTTACCGAAATGGGGCAGGGAGAGCGCTTTGCTATTAGCGCTTTGCTACTGCTGATAGCAGCCTTTTAAAAAAGGTAAAAGTAACAATAGCCAAATGAAGACTTGACTTAAAAGGATACTACTGATTCTTGAAGAATATAAATTATAAATGCCTCATGAGCTTAGTTGTACCCAAAAAATAAGCTTGTTTAAATATACTTTGTTAACAAAAACTATATAGCCTCAAAACATGGTTAAAACTATCATTTTAATATCATGGATGGTCAGTCTATGAATTTGAGCGTGGTTACAGTTCTCCAGCCCCATCCCTCAGCTTTTTACCGAAATGGGGCAGGGAGAGCGCTTTGCTATTAGCGCTTTGCTACTGCTGATAGCAGCCTTTTAAAAAAGGTAAAAGTAACAATAGCCAAATGAAGACTTGACTTAAAAGGATACTAGACTCTGGCATTTGTTTTGCTTCCCCAGAGTCAGATGAACTCGTGGATACCATTTGTATCTGTGTGCAGTATGAAGGAAGTTAGCGGTTGGTTTGCAAGCTAATGCTAACTAGCATGGCATTTAATGCTAACTAGCATTAGCACAATGACTGAACATTTGATTTATTTTAACCTTAATTTAACTAGGCAAGTCAGTTCAGAACAAATTCTTATTTACAATGACAGCCTACTCCAGCCAAACCCGGACGATGCTGGGCCAATTGTGCACCGGCCTATGCGACTCCCAATCACGGCCGGCTGTGATACAGCCTGGATTCGAACCAGGGACTGTAATGATGCCTCTTGCACGGAGATGAAGTGCCTTAGACCGATGCGCCACTCGGGAGCCAATAGGTACGCCGTTCATCTAACTCTTGGTAAGTAGAACAAGGCCTTAAAATGCCAGAATCTCTCAGTATCTCTTTAAACAAAGAAACAGGACAGAGACAGCATGGCAGTACCGCCTTACAACCTCTTCCCTCATGTGCGGAAATGACTGACCGCTGTGACATGCATGTGGGCACGCGTAAGGCACGTGGGAGGCATGTCCCAGGGATTGTTGTTCGTTATCTTGGGCACACACTGCTCAGTAATCAGACACACACAAACCCACCTGCAGAGAGCTTGGCCAGATACTTTGACACATCAACTGAAGTTGCGTTGTCATCTCCAATGATGTACAGGGCGTAGCTCTGAGGGAGAGGTAGGACAGAGAAACAAACGTCAGTGTCTGGCCTATTGAAACAGAGACAGAGAGATGCTTAGTGTGCAAGAGAGAGTGAGAGACAGGGGCAGAGAACGAAAGGGTGAGTGTGCAAGTAAGAGTCAACAAGAGAGAGAGGGTAAACGAGAGTGAGAGAGGGTCAACGAGAGTGAGAGAGGGTCAACGAGAGTGAGAGAAAGAGAGCGAGAGAGAGAGAGAACGAGACAGTGATGGGGTAAAGAGAATCTGTAATTGCATGACAGGCTGTCAGTCTCTCATCGGTGACGTACGTCACCTCACTTAGCCTGATGGAAGGAGACGCACAAGGCCTGTCATCAGCACAGTCCCCCTGATCCACCTACACCTAAACCGCTAGTGATTCAGCCCTCCATCCGACCAGGGCTTAATTATGGCAGAGTACACAGACAAAAACACACACATACACAAGCGTGCGCCCACACACACAGTCTCTTACTCTCACACATGTACAGTGCATTTGGAAAATAGCCCTTGAATTTTTCCACGTTTTGTTACATTACAGTCTTATTCTAATTGATTAAATAGTTTTTCCCCCCTCAATCTACACACACACACACACAATACCCCATAATGACTAAGCAAAAACAGGTTTAGGCATTTTTTTTAAACTGAAATATCACATTTACATAAGTATTCAGACCCTTTCCTCAGTACTTTGTTGGAAGGGGGATACCTAGTCAGTTGTACAACAATGCAACAATGCGTCTTCCGCATTTAACCCAACCCCTCTGAATCAGAGAGGTGCGGGGGGCTGCCATAATCGACATTGACGTCTTCGGCGCTCTGGAGCAGGTTATTGTCAAGGATCTCTCTGTACTTTGCTCCGTTCATCTTTCCTCGATGCTGACTAGTCTTCCAGTCCCTATCACTGAAAATCATCCCCACAGCATGATGCTGCCAACACCATGCTTCACCGTAGGGATGGTGCCAGGTTTCCTCCATATGTGATGTTTGACATTCAGGCCAGAATTTAATCTTGGTTTCATCAGATAAGAGAATCTTGTTTCTCATGGTCTGAGAGTCCTTCAGGTGCCTTTTGGCAAACCCCAAGTGGGCTGTCATGTGCCCTTAACTGAGGAATGGCTTCCGTCTGGCCATTCTAGAAATAAAGGCCTGGTTGGTGGAGTGCTGCAGAGATGGTTGTCCTTCTGGGAGGTTCTCCCATTTCCAGAGGAACTCTGGAGCTCTGTCAGAATGAACATCAGGTTATTGGTCACATCCCTGACAAAGGCCCTTCTCCCCCAATGGCTCAGTTTGGCCGGGCGGCCAGCTCTAGGAAGAGTCTTGGTGGTTCCAAACTTCCTCCATTTAAGACCGATGGAGGCACCTGTGTTCTTGAGGACATATCGACATATATGAGTCCTATATCGACATAACCTGAAAGGCCGCTCATCAAGGAAGAAGCCACTGCTTCAAAACCGCAATTAAAAAGCCAGACAACGGTTTGGGGACAACGGCACATGGGGACAAACATCGTACTTTTTGGAGAAATGTCCTCTGGTCTGATGAAACAAAAATAGAAATGTTTGGCCATAATGACCATCCTTATGTTTGGAGGGAAAAGGGGGAGGCTTGCAAGCCGAAGAACACCATCTCAACTGTGAAGCACGGGGGTGGCAAAATCATGTTGTGGGGGTGCTTTGCTGTAGGAGGGACTGGTGCACTTCACAAAATAGATGGCATCATGAGGGAGGAACATTATGTGGATATATTGAAGCAACATCTGAAGACATCAGTCAGGAAGTTAAAGCTTCGTCGCAAATGGGTCTTCCAAATGAACAATAACCCCAAGCATACTTCCAAAGTTGTGGCAAAATCAAGGTATTGGAGTGGCCATCACAAAGCTCTGACCTCAATCCCATAGAAATGTTGTGGGCAGAACTGAAAAGGTGTGTGCGAGCAAAGAGGCCTACAAACCTGACTCATTTACACCAGCTCTGTCAGGAGGAATGGACCAAAATTCACCCAACTTATTGTGAGAAGCTTGTGGAAGGCTACCTGAAACGTTTGACCCAAGTTAAACGATGCTAGCAAATACTATTTGAGTGCATGTAAACTTCTGACCCACTGGGATGTGATGAAAGAAATAAAAGCTGAAATAAATCACTACTATTATTCTGACATTTCACACTCTTAAAATAAAGTGGTGATCCTAACTGACTAAAGACAGGGAATTTTGACTATGTTTAAAATGTCAGGAATTGTGAAAAACTGAGTTTAAATGTAAGGTGTATGTAAACTTCTGACTTCAACTGTAGATAGGTGTGTGCCTTTCCAGATCATGTGCAATCAATAAATTGAATTTACCACAGGTGGACTCCAATCAAGTTGTAGAAACATCAAGGATGATAAATGGAAACATGATGCACCTGAGCTCAATTTCGAGTCTCATAGCAAAGGGTCTGAATACTTACATAAATATTTATTTTTAATACATTTGCAAAAATGTCTAAATAACCTGTTTTCCCTTTGTCATTATGGGGTATTGTGTGTAGATGAAAATAAATAATTTACTACATTTCGGAATAAGTAACAAATACGTATGTAACAAAATGTGGAAGTTAAGGGGTCTGAACTTTCCAAATGCACTGTACATCCCTTGTAAAGACATAGGGGACTCACCAATACGCATACAAGTGTGTCAACTGGCTGGTCGGAGCCCAAACCAATCCAAATTAAGCATGCATGGTCAGAAAACCGATTAAAATGTTAGGAATTGCTGGTTCACTGTTTTTTACTCATGTTTTATTTAAAAAATACATCTGTGTGTTGTGACTTCTATGCATGCAAAGGATATGACAGTCATAAGAGTTGTGCACAGTGCAGGAGGCAGCTGTTCGTGAGGTACAGTGCCTTCAGAAAGCATTAACACCCCTAGACTTTTTCTACATTTTGTTGTTAACAGCCCGAATTTCAAATCAATAAACATTTAGATTTTGTCGTCACAGGCCTACACACAGTATGCCACAATATCAAAGTGAAATTGTGTTTTTAGAAATGTTTACATATTAATTCAAAATGAAAAGCTGAAATGTCTTCAGTCAATAAATATTCAACCCCTTTGTTACGGCAAGCCTAAATAAGGTCAGGAGTAAACATGTGCTTAACAAGTCACGTAAGTTGTATGGACTCACTGTGTGCAATAAATGTATTTTTCATATATTTTTTTACCCCTTATTCTCCCCAATTTAGTGATATCCTATTGGTAGTTAGTCTTGTCCCATCGCTGCAACTCCCGCACGGAGTGAGGCAAAGAGCCATGAGAGCCATGAATCCCCCGAAACACAACCCTGCTAAGCCGCACTGCTTCTTGACACAATGCTCACTTAACCCGGAAGCCAGCCGCACCAAAGTGTCAGAGGAAACACTGTACAACTGGCGACTGAAGTCAGCATGGATGCGCCCGGACCGCCACAAGGAGTCGCTAGAGCGCGATGGGACAAGAACATCCCGGGCAGCCAAACACTCCCATAACCCGGATGACGCTGGGTCGATTGTGCGCCGATTCATGGGTCTCCCTGTCGCTGCAGGCTGTGATACAGCATGGGCTCAAACCAAGGTCTGTACTGACGCCTCTAACTCAGAAGGCCCCCAATAATGGTGTTTAACATTTATTTGTAAAAAATGTATTACCTCATCTCTGTACCCCCCACATACAATTATCTATAAGGCCCCTGAGTCAAGCAGTGATTAGCCACAATGACCAGAACGGTTTTCCAATGCCTCGCAAAGATAGGCACCTATTAGTAGAAGGGGGAAAGTAAAAAAGCAAACATTGAATATCCCTTTGAGTATGGTGAAGTTAATCATTAATTACACTTTGGATGGTGTATCAATACACCCAGTCACTACAAAGATACAGCCTCCTTCTTAACTCAGTTGCCAGAGAGGAAGGAAACCACTCAGGGATTTCGACATGATGCCAATGGTGGCTTTAGAATAGTTAGAGTTTAACGGCTGTGAAGGTAGAAAACAGAGGATGGATCAACAAAATTGTAGTTACTCCACAATACTAACCTAATTGACTTTGAAAAGAAGGAAGCCTGTACATAAAAAAAACTTCAAAACATGCATCCCGTTTGCAACAAGGCACTAAAATAATACTGCAAAAAATGTGGCAAAGCATGAGGAAACATGAGTTGATGGCGGCGGATGAATGGCACAACAATGGCCTCAGGATCTCTTCAGGTATCACTGTCGATAAAATGCAATTGTGTTAGTTGTCCGTAGCTTATGCATGCACACACCATAACCACACCGCTACCATGGGGCACACTGCTCACAACGTTTACATCAGCAAACCGCTCGCCCATACACGCTGTCTGCCACCTGCTCGGTACAGTTGAAACCCGGGATTCATCCGTGAAGGGCACACTTCTCCAGTGTGCCAGTGGCCATTGAAGGTGAGCATTTGCCCAGTGAAGTCAGAAATGACACTGAACTGCAGTCGGGTCAAGACCCTTGCGAGGATGACGAGCACGCAGATGAGCTTCCCTGAGACGGTTTCTGACAGTTTGTTCAGAAATTCTTTGGTAGTGCAAATCCAGTTTCATCAGCTGTCCGGGTGGCTGGTCTCAGACGATGCCTGCTGGTGAAAAAGCCAGATGTGGAGGTCCCGGGCTGGTGTGGTTACGTATGGTCTGCGGTTGTGAGCCCGTTGGACGTACTGACAAATGTTCTAAAACAACGTTGGAGGCGGTTTATGGTAGAGAAATGAACATTGAATTCTATGGCAACAGCTCTGGTGGACATTCCTAAAATTGCACGCTCCCTCAACTTGAGAGCTCTGAGGCATTGTGTTGTGTGACGAAACTGCACATTTTAGAGTGGTATTTTATTGTCCCCAGCACAAGGTGCACCTGTGTAATGCTGCTGCTGTTTAATCAGCTTCTTGATATGCAACACCTGTCAGGTGGATGGATTATATTGGCAAAGGAGAAATGCTCACTAACAAACACATTTGTGCACAAAATGTGAGAGAAATAAACTGTGTGTACAGAACATTTCTGGGATCTTTTATTTCAGCTCATGAAACATTGGACCAACACTTTACATGTTGCGTTTATATTTTTGTTCAGTGTAATTTTCTGGGTCATTGTTACCAAATGCGCTGTAGAAAATTGTTGTGTAAACCTACCAGACTGGATGAAACTTACATCAACTTCTGATAGGGGTTTTCGATCATTCCGATTTAATGTACATTGTTCAGGTTCACAATAAGAAATCGTTTTGGAAGTTTTGCTTTAAACAGTCGGTGTATTTGTTCATTTTTACATGAACAGAGTAATTTCATAAAGGACAGCAATAATATTTGCGAGCTGTGCACGGTTGCATTCATTGGTCAGAGTGCGATAAGCTCTCTAAAATTCCTATCGGTCTAAATTAACTTTTGAGACGGGGGTAAAATCCAAAGTAGCATTATATTAATTTGTATAAATGCCATTGCTAATGTCTGAAGATAAATATTGACAGGACTAGCTCAAAACATTTTTTATCTGCAAAATGTACAACTTAAATCAGTGGGTGATGGTGATTTCACATAAAAAAGTGGAGCTGACAAAAAGCATACATTTCCCTCACCCCTAATCTGATAGTGGGGTGGTAGATGCTTAGTCTGCCCTATGGCTCAGCTCAGGTGCCTACACATACCATTAAAACACACACACACCAGACACATACACACAAAAACTAACGGAGGGCCACTCATCTAAAAAAGTTCTCTCAGACAGATCCAGCTCAGAGGCCCAGCTCATGAGCTCCATCAGGAACAGATATTAAATTTAAAATGGATGTATTCATGCAAAAAATGTAGTGTCTCGATTCACATCAATCATTTCAAACTAAAACTATCGTTTCGGAGACCATTTACAGTTGAAGTCAGAAGTTTACATACACCTTAGCCAAATACATTTGAACTCAGTTTTTCACAATTCCTGACATTTAATCCTAGTAAAAATTCCCTGTTTTAGGTCAGTTAGGATCACCACTTTATTTTAAGAGTGTGAAATGTCAGAATAATAGTAGAGCTTAACATTTTTTCTTCCCAGTGGGTCAGAAGTTTACAATCAATATTTGGTAGCATTGCCTTTAAATTGCTTAACTTGGGTCAACCATTTCAGGGATCCTTCCACAAGCTTCCCACAATAAGTTGGGTGAATTTTGGCCCATTCCTCCTGACAGAGTCCGGTTTGTAGGCCTCCTTGCTGAGTCAGGTTTGTAGGCCTCCTTGCTCATACACACTTTTTCCAGTTCTGCCCACAAAATGTCTATAGGATTAAGGTCAGGGCTTTGTGATGGCCACTCCAATACCTTGACTTTGTTGTCCTTAAGCCATTTTGCAACAACTTTGGAAGTATGCTTGGGGTCAATGTCCATTTGGAAGACCCATTTGCAACGAAGCTTTAACTTCCTCACTGATGTCTTGAGATGTTGATTCAATATATCCACATAATTTTCCTCCCTCATGATGCCATCTATTTTGTGAAGTGCACCAGTCCCTCCTGCAGCAAAGCACCCCCACAACATGATGCTACCACCCCCGTGCTTCACGGTTGGGACAGTGTTCTTCTTCCTGAGCGGTATGGCGGCTACGTGGTCCCATGGTGTTTATATTTGCGCACTATTGTTTGTCCAGATGAAAGTTCAACTTACTTGGTGTCCACATTAACAACAAACACACCAAGACAATCGTGAAGAGGGCACCACAAAGCCTATTCCCCCTCAGAAAACTAAAAAGATTTGGCATGGGTCCTTAGATCCTCAACAGTTTCTACAGCTGCAACATCAAGAGCTTCCTGACTGGTTGCATCACTGCCTGGTACGGCAATTGCTCGGCCTCGGCAAGGCACTACAGAGCGTAGTACGTATGGCCCAGTACATCACTGGGGCTAAGCTGCCTGCCATCCAGGACCTATATAACAGGCAGTGTCAGAGGAAGGCCCTAAAAATTGTCAAAGACCCCAGCCTCCCCAGTTAGCCACCCCAGCGGTACCGGAGTGCCAAGTATAGGACAAAAAGGCTTCTCAACAGTCATAAGACTCCTGAACAGGTAATCAAATGGCTACCCGGACTGTTTGCATTGTGTGCCCCCTAACCCCACTTTTTACGCTGCTGCTACTCTGTTTATCATGTATACAGTCACTTTAACTATAGTCATGTACATATTACCTCAATTGGGCCGACCAACCAGTGCTCCCGCACATCTGCATTGTGTCCCGCTACCCACCAACCCCTCTTTTACGCTACAGCTTTTCTTTGTTCATCATATATGCAGTCACTTTACATACTACCTCAATCAGCCCGACTAACCGGTGTCTGCATGTAGCCTCGCTACTTTTATAGCATGTCTTTTTACTGTTGTTTAATTTCTATACTTACCTACTGTTCACCAAACACCTTTGTTGCACTATTGTTTAGAGCTTGTAAGTAAGCATTTCACTGTAAGGTCTACTACACCTGTTGTATTCAGCGGACGTGACAAATAAACTTTGATTTGATTTGAACGTGGTACCTCCATGTGTTTGGAAATTGCTCCCAAGGATGAACCAGACTTGTGGAGGTCTACATTTTTTTCCTGAGGTCTTGGCTGATTTCTTTTGATTTTCCCATGATATCAAGCAAAGAGGCACCGAGTTTGAAGGTAGGCCTTGAAATACATCCATAGGTACACCTCCAATTGACTCAAATGATGTCAATTAGCCTATCAGAAGCTTCTAAAGCCATGACATAATTTTCTGGAATTTTCCAAGCTGTTTAAAAGACACAGTCAACTTAGTGTATGTAAACTTCTGACCCACTGGAATTGTGATACAGTGAATTATAAGTCTGTAAACAATTGTTGGAAAAATGGCTTGTGTCATGCACGAAGTACATGTCCTAACCGACTTGCCAAAAATATAGTTTGTTAACAAGACATTTGTGGAGTGGTTGAAAAATGAGTTAAGTGTAAGTGTAAGTGTATGTAAACTTCCAACTTCAACTGTATGTAGATGCCCATCAAATCGAAGGAAAGGAGAGATGCACATCCCTAGTCTTTACGAATAGGCATAATGCCTTTCTCTCTCTCCCCCTCTCTCCGATTGGCATGAAGCCCTATATCATAGCCCTTTGACATTTAAGCAGAGTGTGTGTGTGTGTGTGCGTGTGTGTGTGTGTGTCGATGCTTGATGACCCCTTTTAATTGTGAAATCATGTTTGAACAGAAAATGCCATTGGCAACACAGGGGCTAGGGCCCGCAAACCAACCCAGGGAGTAGAATGTTTATTTAGAACACAAACGGCTACGTGTTGACATTGGTCACTCAAAATATTCAGGAATTCTTTGTTGTCCAACAGTGTATTTACATAACATGTCAGTCAGGTGGTGAGGTCATCTAGCTGAGCACACATGCTGTAGCTAACCAAGGTGATGGGAAATCTACTTTCCTCACACCAAAACCAAGGACAACGTAAATAGTAATTCCCTAGTAGGGTTTTCATTCGTCTGTGGCACCCCCTATTGGAGATGTCTATATTGCAACCCAACTCTAAAACTCCCACCTTATATACATAACCCTAGCGATAGATGGTTCCATCAATTGCCCTTGTCATCATGAGGAAAAGATAGAAAAGATAAGGCAATGATAGCATACCAGCACCAGTAGTTTGGTTCTCTCACAGATGCCGGGCAGATAGGGGAAGGGTGCTACCTCCTCACCCCTCAGACAGCTGCTGAGCCAGCTGAACACACACGGAGGCTCCGCCCTCAGGAAGGATGGACGCTGCATCTGCTCCATCTGGGCTGCAGGAGAGGGAGGGGCCACAGAGACTGTGATTCAAAGTGTCACAACAGGCTCTGCGACTACAGACACACCTGTCCTTATCACACAGTCAGACCATCCTTTCAATCAATATTAGGAAAATGAAAAGCCACAGTGGTAGTAGACATGCCCTCTCTTCTATGTGAGCAGAAGGGACTACACATGCTTTAGAGGTTGATTTGCCTCTTACCCTGATCTATGATGCAGGACTCCTTGAACGTGGTGATGAATGAGGGGTAATCTCGCCAGTACAGATCGATATACTCCTCCAGCTGCAGATCCCTTTTAATAAACAGTACAACAATTAGCAGGTCATAAGAGGAGCTGTTAATCTAACCTGAGCCATTGAATCAATACTTTTAATATCCAACCTGCTCTACCCTCACTGTGAAGCACTTACACAGACAGCTAAACACAACCAGAAGCAGATAAACCAATCAGAACTATGACTAAGCGAACACCCACATAAACTTCTAGTACTAACGTGGGGGTTTCAGGCTGGGTTAGATGTAGTAAGGTCATTACGGTACAGGCCTAGCCGGGTTGCCAGATTGTACAGTATGTAAAGCACAGACCAAAGAGATACAGTAGCTATGGCAATGACAGTGAATACAATTATTAATTGGCTGAAACACCAACTGTTGTGTCAACCAGCCTCGTAATACTAAATGACCAGGACAAAAAGGCCAAATAAGCACTAAGCAATTCAAGCGCCAGTTGATTCTCCCACTTCAGCTCTTCTTTTAAACGTAAAATGGGACTGTTGACGAGGCCACCTGACACACTTGAAACCGTTTTAATGCCATTTTCTTATGCTGGTAATATTAACGTTTTAGGAGAGACCAAACTCATCAGGTTTTATTGAGCAGTGACTCATCGGACATACTTCTCCATTTAAATGTTTAACAGCTTCATGAAATTGTTGTGTTCGTTCTGAATTGAAAAGATGCACCTGCGACCTGTCGCTTTAGTTCGCCTCTGAATGGCCATCGCTATCCGAGTGACAATAATAAATCCACAACATTTAACTGGAGTCATTTGAAAGTAATTCTCTCGTGGACAGGATGTTGTCCAGGTGTCCGTCAATAGACTGTGGGATGTAACAACTAACGAGGAACTTGGCTCTGGTGTGCAGATTTCTTCAATTATTATTTGGACAAACTACAATTTCACATCTCTTGAATTTCGGAGGGAGAGGGGACATTTGGCGCATACTTTGGCTGAGAGTTTACGTTTAGGGGGGGACCTTCACTAGTCTCATTATTATATTTTATTTTCTCATCTCCACAGAACCAAATCGAGCATCTGACGCAATTACGCAAGGTTTAATTTATGGGTTTCCAAGATAATTTAAGAGCGTTAACCTAGATTGTGAAGACAGAGCACCAGTACCTGGCCAACTGTTGCAGAAGGCCCACCAGTGATCGCCCCCCGCTCCTCTGCAGCTCGTCCAGCTTCAGCTCCTCATAGAGCAAGTGCAGCACATAGAACAGGGCTGGGATGTGGGGGAAGAGTGGGGCAGAGGGGTCCAGATGCAGGGCAGGGGTGGAAGACAGAGACTCTTCACAGCCAGAGGTGTCGGTGGACTCCAGACTCACAGCACCACACGCATGCCTGAACACCACTTGTCTGTGGTAGTCTGAGCACCACATGTAGTCCCAGTCCTGGTGGATTATATGCATAGACACACACACACACACACACACACAAAGCCACACAGAAACACTCACACTTAAATGAAATGCATACACAGAAACAGGGCCCAAAGCTACACATACAAAAAGGTCAGTGGATTAAGGAACAATATGTGTGCCTGGTCTGAATCAGCAGTTTCCCAACATGCACTTCCTTTCTTAAGTAACAGCTCTCAGCCAGAGGGTGAACTCTACACGACACCTCCCCAGTTCAACTGTGCACCCTTAACCCTGGGCCATGACCCCTTCCAGGATTGCATGCTACAGCACAGCGCCACTTTCCCTCCACAACACCACTAACATTCTACATGAATTTATAATGCACAGGGCAAACGGATGAAGGAAAGAAAGACTACAGGTTATTTATCAACCTAACTCTAATCTTCAATACTTTTGTTTTTTTATACATCTATAAATCACAGTGCACTTGGAGCAGATTTCAACCATTTCAAAGTAGTGGTCTGTCTATGAATTCAACATATTACTGAAATTCTTATTATGCATGACAGAAAAGCAAATTCACGCATAAGCTGACCTCATCGCTACCTCCTTTTAGCCTCTGTCTGAATTCAGAGCTTGAGAGTAACATGAATAGTCTTGTGCTTTCCACATAAAGCATGGTCTACGGGGGTAACCCCTACCTACCTCATCAGACCCTGTGTCCGAAGGCCGGGCCTTCTTTGGTGCAATCACAGGAGAGAGGGGCACTTCAAAATGGAGCTGTGGGGGGAACAAAGGTCAAGAGCATGGTAGGGCTACAGACCAAATAACCATCTGATAAACTACATAGGTCCTTCCTGTGTTGCCTTGCCAACCTACCATTTGTGGCTTAGTCTCTATGTCTGGATTTCAGAGATGTGCAGGCTTTGGTGACATCGGTATGACCTAGATTGAGGCACTTCTATGTACTTGGGTATAGACTGTACATTCAGTAAGACTATCCTGCACTGTGACTATCCTGCACGGGCTCTGCACTGTCTACTTTAAGTCACTCTCTCTCCTGGGAATGACAGCACCGTTGCCAAGGCGACTCACGTTGCGTGTCCAACCCAGCCGCTCTGTGTTGTAGCCCATGAGAGTCATGAAGCAGGTGACAAACAGGTTCCACTCCAGGTGTGCGCTGGGCCCCCCGGGGGCGTTGTAGATGTTGTACCACTTTATCAGCACCTTCATGGCCGTTTCCTTGGGCAGGATGAAGCGCACCGCCTGGAGGCACTTCCTCACTACGGACACGAGAAAGCATATGTAAGACGGTGCACAATTACATCCATTTCACACAGAAAATTGACATTTATACGTATCAAACTTGTGCTGATTTGTATAACTTTTATTTTGTTTTTTTAAAGTGGCGTGGTTAAAAAAAAAAGATCTACACTGAACAAAAATATAAAACGCAACATGTAAAGTGTTGGTCCCATGTTTCATGAGTTGAAATAACATTTCACATAAAAGTTCCATATGCAAAAAAAGGCTTATTTCTCTCAAATGTTGTGTACAAATTTGTTTACATCCCTGTTAGTGAGCATTTCTCTTTAGCCAAGACAATCCAGCCACCGGACACCTGTGGCATATCTAGAAGCAGCTTAAACAGCAGCCACCTTGTGCTAGGGTGGATTGACCCCTTTACAGTTCACAACACACTGATGTCACGCACAGATGCGCGCGACTCTTGGCTGCAGTGAGAAAGCAATCACCATCTGAGCCCATTCAACATGTCCTAGATTTACCTTTTTTATTACTTCAAAACATATTTTTGGGGTTCTCACACGCTTACAAATTATGTTTTGATTCTTTCTTTAACAGTCGCTAAGACTGTATTTGGTTGTGATCTTTGTTAAATAACTATTTAGGATGCAGCAGTTGTTAGCTAGAATGCTAACGGTCATTGACATAGGCTGTAGCAAAAGCCAGCCAAAGAGCTATTTTACTGGTTGAAGTGTTTCAGTATAATGCAATTAATTTGCGATGACAAACATTATTTTAGGCAGGACATTCATACAAGCCTTAAAATCCTATTAGAATCCTAAAGTAGGCCTCCCGGGTGGCGCAGTGGTTAAGGGCGCTGTACTGCAGCGCCAGCTGTGCCATCAGAGTCCTGGGTTCGCGCCCAGGCTCTGTCGTAACCGGCCGCGACCGGGAGGTCCGTGGGGCGACGCACAATTGGCCTAGCGTCGCCCGGGTTAGGGAGGGCTTGGTCGGTAGGGGTGTCCTTGTCTCATCGCGCACCAGCGACTCCTGTGGCGGGCTGGGCGCAGTGTACGCTAGCCAAGGTGGCCAGGTGCACGGTGTTTCCTCCGGCGCATTGGTGCGGCTGGCTTCCGGGTTGGATGTGCGCTGTGTTAAAGAAGCAGCGGCTTGGTTGGTTGTGTATCGGAGGACGCATGACTTTCAACCTTCGTCTCTCCCGAGCCCGTACGGGAGTTGTAGCGATGAGACAAGATAGTAGCTACTACAACAATTGGATACTACGAAATTGGGGAGAAAAAGGGGTAAAATTCAAAAAAATAAAAAAAAGAATCCTAAAGTAATGTGAAATGCACTCAATACTTTTGTGTTGTTGTTGCTGGCGTTCTATAAGAACTCCCCTGTGTTCTGCCACCACCTTGTGCGCGTCTCGTGCAGCAATGTTTGAGCAATGTCTCGTGCAGCAATGTTTGCAAACACAGAAAGGATCACTTGAAAATGTGCCGGTTTGTCAAACAACACAACAGATGTCTCAAGTTTTGAAGGAGCTGCAGGAATGTCCACCAGAGCTGTTACCAGAGAATGTAATGTTAATTTCTCTACCATAAGCTGTCTCCTCCAATATCGCTTTTCGAGAATTTGTCTCAGACCACAGACAGTACGGCGTCATGTGAACGAGCGGTTTGCGGATGTCAACGTAGTGAACAGAGTGCCCAATGGTGGAGTTATGGTATGGGCAGGCAGGCATAAGCTACGGACAACGAACACAATTGTATTTTATCGATTTTATCGATTTTATCGATGGCAATTTCAAACAGAGATACCGTAACAAGGTTCCTGAGGCCCATTGTTGTGCCATTCATCCGCCGCCATCACCTCATGTTTCAGCATGTTCATGCACGGCTCCATATCGCAAGGATCCATACACAATTCCTGGAAGCTGAAAATGTCCCAGTTCTTCCCATGGCCTGCATACTCACCAGAAATGTCACCCATTGAGCTTGTTTGCGGTGCTCGGAGTCAACAAGTATGACAGCATGTTCCAGTTCCCGCCAATATCCAGGAACTTCACACAGCCATTAAAGAGGAGTGGGACAACATTCCACAGGCTACAATCAACTCTACGCGAAGGAGATGTGTCATTCTGCATGAGGCAAATGGAGGTCACACCAGATACGGCTGTTTTTCTAATCCATGCCCCCTTTTTATTTTTAAAGGCATCTGTGACCAACAGATGCATATCTGTATTCCCAGTCATGTGAAATCCATAGATTAGGTTCAAATGAATTTATTTTAAGTGACTGATTAACTTGTTGCATGTTGTGTTTATATTTTTGTTCAGTACATATATTCATTGTGCCTACATTGACATCAAATTACACGAAAGTCTGATTAGTGTCCGTGTCCTCTCCCAGGTCCACCCAATCAGACAGGTAATTAACTCCACCCGCAATCTCTAATTGGACAACAAACTCCAAAAGGTCAAGGCTGAGCAGGAGAAATGCCATTTCATTAGACTGAGAAGTCCTGGCTTTTGGATCAATTAGGCACTAATATGTGGGAACTGGGAACAACACTACGCTGTAATCAGTAATGGTTTCACAAAACAAAAGATGTGGGGTCAAAGAGTCGAAAGTTCATGGTTTAAACAAAGACCTTAAAAAATGTACAAAAAGCCAATTAGGGTTGTAAGGCAAATACCGGTACACCCGAGTGCTCCATTTCCTCAATTACAGTGTAAAATGATACGCTATTACACTTATCTACAGCTGGGTAGAAAGATGAGCCACAGCATTTTTTACAGTACATGCATGTACTGGTGGAGAAGGCTGCTTCGGCAGAGGCTCAAATGTCGCCACAGGAAAGACGTGTGAATCGTGCATGGCTTCAGTATAGGTCGCCATACATGAAGTCTTTACAAAAAAAAGTACCCATCTTTAGATATTACTGTCACAGACTCTTCACGCACAAACGCAAGGAACCAAGGTTAATATACCCACTTACTGACTGGTACAGAAATGGTCTTATGCTTAAGCGTTAATTTACCTGAACACAGACTTCCAATATATACCAGCACCAAAGAGCATGTCATTGGGCAGGATAGGAACGGAGCAGAATCATCTCTCGCTCATCTATTCCCCCTTCCCACCCTCATCAACATGTCCCAGATCACCACCCCCCCAAATGAGCTGGAGAATCGACACTCCAGGGCCCAATCGAATCTTTGGCTGAATAAGGGCATGGGAATCCCACCATAACAAACAGCAACTACAACTGCCTAGCGTGGAGTAGCTGCTGTGGTGATGCCTTCGTAATGCTGTGGCTTACCCAGATAGTGACTATACATTCCATTCTGTGTGTGTACGTCATGTGGCATGCCAGGAGAAATGAGAGTGGGTGGGGTGGGGGATGTCAAGTGTGTGTAGGGTTAATGGCGAGTGTGTAAGTACGAGCGAGAAACAGTGGGGTGGGGTCCCCTTAGGTTTACGTCAATGTGACAGCGGGAGGCTGGCAGCACTTAAACCCAATTTTCAGGCCATCAACGCTGGATGACTCAGCTGTGTGAGACACCTAATCCAATACACAATATCTTGTCACACACATTGGTTTTGCACATTGTTGTGTTAAAACTTACCCATCTCTGAGGTAGCAATTTCAGGGATAGTTATCCTCAGCATTGTGCCGTTGCTTAGCTCCTACAAAAAAACAAACACATGAATCATAGGGATATAGATCATTTCACCATAAGTTAGAAATGTTTACGCGCTACCTTTCAGTCAACTCTTGAAAGCTTTGATCAATTAAATCATTTGACATAGATGACATCAAGGGATAAAAAAAAATCAAATCAATATGACGTCATAACATATGCAGTTGGACTTTGACATTTAAAATCTTAAAAAAATAAAATAAAAACATCTCAAGAGGGGCTCTCTCAAAAGGGCTTGAAAATGACTGACAGGTCTGAGAGAAAAAAGGTCCCTTGGCTGAGCAGCATGTCTTCACCGGTCTTGACAAAACTGCCCCTGCAGGTAGCGATGTCCACCAAGAGAATTGTAACCTTATTGGACCCAGTAAACATACTGACAGGCCTCTGGTGCTCAGTTCTGTACACAGGCTGAGCTTTTCTCCATTCCAATTCATCAAATTAAGCTGTTCAATTAGTGTCTGTTTAAAAAACATTCACCCCTGGAGGTCTAAGTACTCACATACCAACCAGCCAGACTCAAACTCATTATAAACTCCACCTTTCATTCATATCAACACACATACCCAACCACCCACACACACCCAACCACCCACACACCGACCCACCCACACACCCAACCACCCACACACCCAACCGACCCACACACACCCACCCACCGAGCCACACACACCCAACCACCCACCAACACCCCCCCCCTCCCCACACACACACCCAACCACCCACGACCCCCACACACACACCAGGGTGACTCTGCTGCTGACGGGGTCTCTGAGGGCGTGGATGTAGGGTACAGACTGTTGAAAGGTGTAGTCGCCCAGCCAGGAGGTTTCGTGGTGCTTGGTGGAGCCCCTCAGCTCTGACACAGGGGAGGGCATGGCCACCTGGCCAACAGGAAGGGAGTGGAGGAGGGACAAAGAAGAACTCAGCTACCCGGGATGAATAGACACAATCAAGATAATTTGTGGCAAGTTAGGGGAAATAATCCATACACTTCAGCTCTACCTTCTAAAGCAATTCTGCAATGAATGCAACATATATTAAATTGAATCATCTACTGTTCGTTTCTCCCAATCTATTTCCTTAAAAAACAGACATCACAGTCTGAAGTTTAAATCTAATTAGAGTATTGATCAGGATCCATAATATAGTCTCCATTAGTTACTGGCTGGTCTACTGCAGACTAATACTGCAGCTTCACTCTACTGTCAATGGAGGGACGTCAGAGGGACAGCAGTTCTTCACTGTAATTCATATTGAGATTGCACCATTTCCATTACCAGTAACTACCTGCTTTCAGTTTGGTGGTTAGTTATACTCTGTCATAGCAATCTGACTTAATTTCCATGAGAGCAGCTTAATTATTTTGATGCATTCATTGCAATTGCACTTATCATTCTAATAACCAACCCAATAGATATACACCCGTCTCAGGTGTCAGTGGTACCTCCTCTAGTCTTCCTATGTGTCTCCCTGTGGCCTTGGCGGGAGTGCTCACACTGTCCATGGGGGTACTAAGGTGGGTTACGTGGTTGGACAGGCTGAAGGTGGGAGACAGGAGGCCAGGAACAAACACCTTGCTCACCTGTGGACAGAACACATTTTACCATTTGAACTTGCATCACCAATAAACACATTTAAACAGTGTGAGCACTACTTTCAAGTTACCCTTGTCACTCCAGTGTACAGAACCAAGCTTCCATTGGCTTCTAGAACTAGCATGGCATCTATATCCTGAGAGGAAAAATAACAGTTTGAGATGAGACCAAACCAATGATGTAATCATGTAATAACAGTACACAATCACATACAGTGTATTCGGAAAGTATTCAGACCCCTTGACTTTTTCAACATTTTGTTACGTTACAGCCTTATTCTAAAATTGATTTAAAAAATGTTTTATCAATATACACACAAAATCCCCTAATGACAAAGCAAAAACAAGTTTATATCATTTTTTTGCAAATGTTTAAAAAATTAAAATACCTTATTTAAGTTAGTATTTCAGACCCTTTGCTATGAGACTCACAGGATGGTGTCGAGGCAAAGATCTAGGGAAGGGTACGTCTGCAGCATTGAAGATCCACAAGAACACAGTGGCCTCCATTCTTAAATGGAAAAAGTTTGGAACTAAGAGCAATCAGAGGAGAAGGGCCTTGGTCAGGGAGGTGACCAAGAACCTGATGGTCACTGACAGAGCTCCAGAGTTCCTCTGTGGAGAGGGTTTTCCTTCTGGAAAGTTCTCCCATCTCTGCAGCACTCCATCTGGTCTGATAAAACCAAGATTGAACTCTTTGGGCTGAATGTCAAGCGTCAAATCTGGAGGAAAACTGGAACCATCCCTACTGTGAAGCATGGTTGTGGCAGCATCATGCTGTGGGAATGTTTTTCAGTGGCAGGGACTGGGAGACTAGTCAGGATCAAGGGAAAGATGAACTGAGAAAAGTACAGAGAGATCCTTGATGAAAACCTGCTCCAGAGCGCTCAGGAACTCAGACAGGGACGAAGTTTCACCTTCCAACAGGACAACAACTCTAAGCACACAGCCAAGACAACGCAGGAGTGGCTTCGAGTCTCAATGTCCTTGTGTGGCCCAGCCAGAGCTCGGACTTTAACAAGATCGAACATCTCTGGAGAGACCTGAAAATAGCTGTGCAGCGACGCTCCCCATCCAACCTGACAGAGTTTGAGAGGATCCGCAAGAGAAGAATGGGACAAACTCCCCAAATAAAAGGTGTGCCAAGTTTGCAGCATCAAAACCCAAGAAGAATCTATGCTTTAATCACTGCCAAAAGCTGTGTCAACAAAGTACTGAGTAAAGGGTCTGAATACTTATGTAAATGTGATTTCAGATATTTTTTATTTTATACATTTGCAAAAAAAATCTAAAAACAATTTTTGGGTCATTATGGGGTAGTGTGTGTAGATTCTTGAGGGGGAAGGAAACTATTTAATACATTTTAGAATAAGGCTGTAAGGTAACAAAATGTGGAAAAAGTCAAGGGGTCTGTATACTTTCTGAATACACTGTATGGACACAGCAACACACCATTTTACACATGCAGAATAAAGCAGTCAATAAGATAGGACCTTGACCATAATTTAAAGTACAGTATGCTTTTGATTAGTATAGGATTAAGATCTAGCCTAAAATAGCTCAATTGGGTCCTGAGAGACGTAGAATCGTTGCCACCGCTAAGGGAAACGCAAAGCAATTAGTCAAATTGACTCTACCTGTAATGGTGCTGCGTCTTTTGCAGGGATAGTGGCAACAGATGCAAAGATAAGCTGGGAAGGATTGTTGCTCTCAATGAATTTTACACATCTGTGAAGATAAACAAATCAACATGTGAGAGAGAGTGATTGACTGAGACTGAGAAAGAAAGACAGGACACTGAAAGCTACAAAGATAAGATACGTGTTCCCTGACCTGAGCTGTTGGTGGGACTCCACGAGGAAGCACAGGTACTTGTTCTCACACAAGTCAGAGGTGATGAACACCTTAGAGGCCTGGCAGCTCATCTCCCTGTAGAAGCAGAGTGTTATTAACCTCTCTCTCAGACACACAGCATCACCTTTAAACACCATAACCTGCTTCTACACCTGCATTGCTTGCGGTTTGGGGTTTTAGGCTGGGTTTCTGTGAAGCACTTTGAGATATCAGCTGATGTAAGAAGTGCTATATAAATAAATGGTTTTTGATTATAACAGCCATATATTTACTGTTCAATGATTTTTAATCTTCACCTTGTCAAATGGATATTTGCTGTATATATGTATGTACATTTATTCAGCACAAGAATTGTCCCACAGGGACAATAAAGATCTATTTAATTGCATTCTCACACCTTTGATCACATTATGCCCTACAATTATGGATTCCATGGTACTAGAAATGGCATTACAATTTCAAAAACATATTGTAAACACTGTAGGGTTGAGCGATGTCAACCATAGTCCCATCGTGAATATGTACCCATAAAACATTGTGATATAAAATGTTATCGGCCCCTATTGGCCGACCCCCATTATGGCCGCACATGATGGAGTTGTGACAGTCTGATTAGGTTATAGATCATAGAGTCTACCGTCTTCAAAACTGGATAATAATTGCCTTATATGCCTCAAAATAAAGGTGAATGACTAATATTGTTTGTCCTCCCTCTCAAAGCTGTGATTGAGAATAACCTATGCCTAGGCTAAACACTTTAATTCTTGTTATTTTTTTAAAGAGTCAACTTCAGCACAACACCTTCTCAGGCTAGACTATTTGGGAAATATGCTACTGTTCATAACTTTAACGTGTCTTAAAGCTTTTATGATAGGCCTAGGAGGAGGATAGGTTATTGGCCATTTGGTTTTCAACTTGACATGGGGGAATTTTTTTCCCGGGGCCGCATAGAACATTTCTAACTTGATGAAACTGTCATTCATAGGCTATTGATACAATTTTATCCCTTTCATTGTTATTATCCTGACTACCTTACGTTTTTAGGCTATTCAAACAACTTTTTGACATGGAACTCTGTTACGTTCATTGTTTGAGCAGGAGAAAGACATGCATAAAACAATGAAAGCATAGCCTATAGCCCAAAGTCACATTACTAACGTATCAAATGGAGAGAGAAGGGAACATAGGCTACGTTTTTTTAAACAACTTGACAAGATAGTTAAGGAGTGTCCGTTATAAAAACCAATGAAAATGTTTAGGCTATAAGGCTATATATAGCCTGAGGCCCATGCATCTGACAGAGAAAGACAAACAATATTTTCTGGACATTTTGTGCTGCTTTGGTGGAATTCTCTGCTCTGTCTGGCCTACATTCCGCTCTTGCGTTCTGTATAGAACATATTTATTGAAATGGGCTATAGCAAAAAGGAATAGGCAAATTACTGAGAATGTCACTTCTGTGCTTCCCTGCTGTGCAATGCAAGACTCTGTTCTTTACTGCGTCAGTCAGTCAAGTTCAAATAGGCTAAACCATTGTTGCATGACAATGGCAATCAATCATCGACAATAGATAATGTTATCATAATATAGCCCAACCCCAAAAACACAGTGACATGGAAAGATCAGCAGTGTCTAACTGACATAAATAGTGATTAACATTATTTATTTTTTCCCCGCAATGTTATTATGGGACGATCTATCTATATATATGACTTCAAAATCAAAATCTGGTATTTTTCATCCTAGAGCTTGTTCTTCCTCTTCTTTACAAATAGTGAGCCAAAATGGTTTTCAGCTCTTTTATTTCCAAGACTGATCAAAACTCATATTTTCATGCGCTCGTCTCTCTGCAGCAGATACAGTTGAAGTCACAAGTTTACATACACCTTAGCCAAATACATTTAAACTCAGTTTCACAATTCCTGACATTTAATCCTAGTAAAAATTCCCTGTCTTAGGTAAGTTAGGACCACCACTTTATTTTAAGAATGTGAAATGTCAGAATAATAGTAGAGAGAGTGATATATTTATTTCATCACATTCCCAGTGGGTCAGAAGTTTACATACACTCAATTAGTATTTGGTAGCATTGCCTTTAAAATGTTTAACTTGGGTCAAATGTTTCAGGTAGCCTTCCACAAGCTTCCCACAATAAGTTGGGTGAATTTTGGCCCATTCCTCCTGACAGAGCTGGTGCAACTGAGTCAGATTTGTAGGCCTTAAGCCATGACTGTTGTCCTTAAGCCATTTTGCCACAACTTTGGAAGTATGCTTAGGGTCATTGTCCATTTGGAAGACCCATTTGCGACCAAGCTTTAACTTCCTGACTGATGTCTTGAGATGTTGCTTCAATATATCCACATAATTTTCCTCCCTCATGATGCCATCTATTTTGTGAAGTGCATCAGTCCCTCCTGCAGCAAAGCACCCCCACAACCTGATGCTGCCACCCCCGTGCTACACAGTTGGGATGGTGTTAAACTTTTGTTATTGACCAAATACTTATTTTCCACCATAATTTGCAAATAAATTCATTAAAAATCCTACAATGTGATTTTCTGGATTTTTTTTCTCATTTTGTCTGTCATAGTTGAAGTGTACCTATGATGAAAATTACAGGCCTCTCATCTTTTTAAGTGGGAGAACTTGCACAATTGGTGGCTGACTAAATACTTTTTTGCCCCACTATATGTCGATATAGGACTCGTTTTACTGTGTATACTACTGTTTTACTTCCTCCAGCATCTTCACAAGGTCCTTTGCTGCTGTTCTGGGATTGATTTGCACTTTTCGCACCAAAGTACCTTCATCTCTAGGAGACAGAACGCGTCTCCTTCCTGAGCGGTATGACGGCTGCGGGGTCGCATGGTGTTTATACTTGCGTATTAATGTTTGTACAGGTGAGCGTGGTACCTTAAGGCATTTGGAAATTGCTACAAAGGATGAACCAGACTTGTGGAGGTCTACAATGGTTTTTCTGAGGTCATGGCTGATTTCTTTTGATTTTCCCTTGATGTCAAGCAGAGGCACTGCGTTTGAAGGTAGGCCTTGAAATACATCCACAGGTACACCTCCAATTGACGGCAATTAGCATATCAGAAGCTTCTAAAACCATGACATAATTTTCTGGAATTTTCCAAGCTATTTAAAGGCACAGTCAACTTAGTGTATGTCAACTTCTGACCCACTGGAATTGTGATAGTGAATTAATCTGTCTGTAAACAATTGTTGGAAAAAGTACTTGTGCCATGCACGAAGTAGATGTCCTAACCGACTTGCTAAAACTATAGTTTGTTAACAAAAAATCGAGTTTTAATGACTCCAACCTAAGTGTATGTAAACTTCCAACTTCAACTGTATATAGTGAGCAACATGTTTGAAACATCAAATCGCAATATCGAATTTCAATACATATGCAATAGTGAAAATCGCAATACATATTGTATCAGCACCTAAGTATCGTGCTATCGTATCGTCAGGTCCCTGGCAATTCTCAGCCCTAATTATAAACTAGGAGTGGTTCAACCAACTAGACCACAGAGCAGGATTCATGAATGTCGGACACTGACCTGTGGGAGGAAGCAGTCTCACTCCACAACTGCTCGATGCATAGGTCAGGCACTATGGGCTCCATCTCCGGGACCAGCACAGACTCGTTGGCCGTGCTGTTGGGCGAGGGCAGGAAGCTGTGCCCTCTAGGGGACGATGAGTGGTACGACATGTTAAACCGTGCCGCGACCGAAAAGGAGGGTGCCGCCATGCCAGGGGAGTGGGACCGGCTACAGACGTGTCAGAAGAGCGCAGAAGAATGGTTGGTTATGGTCCATAGTGTGGTGGTTGTAAATGAGTCATGAGCTTTTGAGGGTGAATGTTTGACAGAAACTGTGTATAACCCTGTGGGACGGCAGAGATCCCGTTTACTGTATTTACATCCTCTTTGGGTATTTGACTCAAAGCCGGCACTCTGTAGCGTTCCAGAACCACAACTGAAGACGCCTGGTATAAACTCACCTGAGTGCAGCCATGCTGGAGATGCTGGGTGAATGTGTCCGTGAGTGGAGGCCTGGTGATGAGGTCATCCTGTTTTGGTTGTGCAGGGCGTGGCAATGAAAGGGTGAACCAGGCGAGTCCATCCTGGAGACGTTCCTCAGGTGTGTGGTCAGAAAGCTGGGCGGCATCAGGCCTTGGGGCGTGTCTACCTGCTCTGGACACTTCAGCACTGTGGACTGCTCCTGTGGGATAGAGTTAAAGGTGAAAGGTTCAACTCAAATGATATACAAGCAACAGATTCTGTTCCAACCCCCCCAGACACAACTCATCAGAAAGTCCCCACCCTATGATCAAACTAGCAATTTAGATCAGTCTGACGTGGTCTTCCCGATGGTGCGCAAACAAAAAGGGGCAGGGTTCGGGTGCCATTTTCACACAGTTTGGTTGCAATAGTTTGGGTCAGAGTTTGAATATTTGTTACATTGTATTTTTTACCCCCATTTGGTCCGGTTGGTTTCCTTTGTCAAAATAACTCAACTAAATCATGTATACATGCAAGTAATTTATTGGACAAAAATGCTCACCTTAAATCCATCTATGATGTTATACTCCATGATTAGACTGAGTGTCCCAATAGTCACATTTTTACTTTTGTTGGTATTCCAACAACATAAACAGTAAATAAGGGAGACCAGGGTGGTTGTTCCATAGGCTGGCTTTCAGAGTACTTAAGGCTCACACACGAACGTGGATCTAGCGTTCGTCTGCCAATCACTCATCGTGCTTTGTTTTAGGGACTACTCGCTGTAGACATATGGCTGCCAACTTTTTTCATATGATTCTAAAATGTTAGATCGGTGCTCACTTGGTTCGCTAAATTGGGTTCAGAAGTGCTAAATACACTCGGCCAGAAAACACAATTGCTGTGTCTGAGCTCTTAATCTATTACTCCCAATCCAGAGTGTGCTGTGTAGCCTAATAATGTTTAAGACAAAAATGTGTGACTACTTTGCAAGAGGTCATCCACCTGGCCAATTCATGTCAGCATCTCAAATCATTGAGATAAGGATATATATATATATATTTTCATTATTAGGATTTTTGTCACAATTTCAAACAGTCCATTTATATTTTCCAACGGGCTATACATTTGGGTTTTTTGCCCCCCTCACCTGAGTAGCCTCGTTTCACTGCCAGAAACCATCTAGTGTTCAGCGAAATAACAACACAATGTCAAATACAGGTAGCCTAGTCAAATAATTAACATCCAATCACAGCAACCATTACTCTCTTGCGGAAATTCCATTTGTTGTAGCCAAACGTAGCTGCTGATCATTGCATTTGCTCAAAAATGGATAAATGGTGAAAAAAACGTAAGGCCCACGTCCATAAAGACACATAACAGCTCTACTGGTAGTACTGCTACTACCAGCAGTACTACACCTGCAAACGACAAGTTCTTCTGCTTCCACGACCACACATCCAATGCTAGCATCAGTAATTCTAAATGTTGTTAGCCCAGCTAACATGGACACTGGCAGTTGTGAACTGATGCAGCCAAAGAGCTACTGCCCCCTTACACGGTAAAGCACCGAACAGACAGGGACATTGGACCATTGAAGAGGCGCAAATATGATGACTACATTGATTTGGGGTTTACTTATATTGTGAGTAGTGCTTCAATGAAACCTCCATGCTTGCGCAGACATTTAGAAACAAAACATGCCAATTTGAAAAATAAGCCTCGGGAGTTTTTTGAGCGAGAATTAAGACGACTTTCAAGTAGTAAGACAAGTATAAAAGCAACATCCCATTAATAAGAAGGGGCTATAGTTAGGCAAGTCGGTTAAGACATCTACTTTGTGCATGGCACAAGTAATTTTTCAAACAATTGTTTACAGACAGATTATTTCACTGTATCACAATTCCAGTGGGTCAGAAGTTTACTAAATAGCTTGGAAAATTCCAGAAAATTATTTCATGGCTTTAGAAGCTTCTGATAGGCTAATTTAGATAATCTGAGTCAATTGGAGGTGTAACTGTGGATATATTTCAAGGCCTACCTTCAAACTCAGTGCTTCTTTGCTTGACATCATGGGAAAATCAAAAGAAATCAGCCAAGACCTCAGAAAAAAAATTGTAGACCTCCACAAGTCTGGTTCATCCTTGGGAGCAATTTCCAAACACCTGAAGGTAACACGTTCATCGCAAGTATAAACACCATGGGACCTCATACCGCTCAGGAAGGAGACGTGTTGTGTCTCAGAGATGAACGTACTTTGGTGCGAAAAGTGCAAATCAATCCCAGAACAGCAGCAAAGGACCTTGTGAAGATGTTGGAGGAAACCGGTACAAAAGTATCTATATACACAGTAAAACAAGTCCTATATCAACAAAACCTGAAAAGACGCTCATCAAGGAAGAAGCCACTGCTCTAAAACAGCCATAAAAAAAGCCAGACTACAGTTTGCAACTGCACATGGGGACAAAGACTGCACTTTTTGGAGAAATGTCTTCTGGTATGATGAAACAAAATAGAACTGTTTGGCCATAATGACCATCATTATGTTTGGAGGAAAAAGGTGGAGGCTTGCAAGCCGAAGAACACCAACCCAACCGTGAAGCACGGGGGTGGCAGCATCATGTTGTGGGGGTGCTTTGCTGCAGGAGGGACTGGTGCACTTCACAAAATAGATGGCATCAAGAGGAAGTAAAATTATGTGGATATATTGAAGCAACATCTCAAGACATCAGTCAGGAAGTTAAAGCTTGGTCGCAAATGGGTCTTCCAAATGGACAATGACCCCAAGCATACTTCCAAAGTTGTGGCAAAATGGCTTTAAGGACAACAAAGTCAAGGTATTGGAGTGGCTATCACAAAGCCCTGACCTCAATCCTAGAAGCTTGTGGAAGGCTACCCGAAACGTTTGACGCAAGTTAAACATTTTAAAGGCAATGCTACCAAATGCTAATTGAGTGTATGTAAACTTCTGACCCACTGGGAATGTGATGAAAGAAAGAAATCACTCTCTACTATTCTGACATTTCACATTCTTAAAATAAAGTGGTGATCCTGACCTAAGACAGGGAATTTTTACTAGGATTAAATGTCAGGAATTGTGAAAAACTGAGTTTAAATGTATTTGGCTAAGGTGTATGTAAACATCCGACTTCAACTGTATTTGTGCCCTGGTCCTATAAGAGCTGTTTGTCACTTCCCACGAGCAGAGTTGTGACAAAAACTCACACTCATTATTATGTTTAATAAATGTATCGTATAGTGTGTGGCAGGCTTACAATGATGGCAAAAAAAACTACATTTGAGAGTGCGCTGACCCAGGTGCTAGAGGGGGCATGCAGCTGGAGGTTGAATGTTTGAAGGGGTACGGGACTATAAAAAGTTTGGGAACCACTGGTGTAAGGAAGCCAATGTGTCATTTTGTAATTATCCCTGGCCCGAGTCGGACCAATTTAAATCCACCCTTAGGGGTCGTAGATAGGCCTTTGAGTCATCACTCTTGCTATGATGAGAATTATTTACCAATTCCATTGATGCCATAAACATTACATTTTCTACCACTGAAGAACCAGTAATGGAACAGTAATAACAGTGTTGTTCTTGCATGTTATCTTACATCTGGAGTGACTTTGCGCAGCGCCCACACAGAGTGTATGCACTGCACGGTGTCGTATGTCATGACTATGGAGGGCTCGCAGTTGGAGAAGACAATTTTCATGGTGCTGTCAGAGACGTACTGCACACGTGCAGCCTCGAACAGACCTGCCAGAGACACAGGAGATGAGCAATTAACAAGCCATAATGGGGCCAGCAATTAAGGTACCGGTAGCTAACAGGGCAGCCAAGGAGTGCAAGAGGGCCAACAATATGCTGGCTCCAACATTCAGGTTTCCACATCCATTATAGTTTATTTGTATGGTGGTTTCCGCCGTGCTCTTAGTAAACACAATGTCAAACAAATTGTGACAATTTCTATGTATGCGTGTTTGAGAGTCTCACCTGTAGGCCTGCACACCACTGGGGCAATCTCATCCAGAGGGTGCAGCATGCTGAATACTGTGGGAAGAGGTTCCCTGAAAACAGAGAAACAAACAGTGGTATGTTCAAAACAACCTCTACTGACACACTAGCATGAACCAAAATATATCAGAAACAGCAGGGTGTGTGCATTACAGGTTTCTGCTGTGTACCTGGGAGGACTCTGAGAAGCATCAGGTGCAGAGTTTTTGCGTTCTAACAGCAGACCAAACTTAGTAGGCCACAGATTAGAGACCTGTAAAAGGCGAGAGTCACAGGACTTAATTTCATGAAATTCTATCAAGGTGATGTTGGAGAAAAATTTGATAAACATGATTTGTCAACACTTGAATGGCTCACTAAAGAAACAGGCAGTTTGCATTTTCATTGTATCTCGTGGGAAAAGAAACATGTCCCTATTTACAGTAGAATAATGGTGGAGTCTGACGGCGGCTAGTGAGTCATGTCTTATCAAATACAACTGAACTGGTTACAAAATGTTTTTGTTTTTTTTATGCATCCACCAATACAAATCTGCTCTGTAAATGTGGACCCAATCAACATCAGCTAAATTAGCTACCAAGAAGCAACGTAATTTACCCTGCATGTCACAACGTAGACTGACGCAGTGTTTTTCCCGCAAATCACCAGGAAAACAAAACCAAATTCAAATCATATCAAGTGGACTTCGATGTGAAAAAGAATCACACATACATGCAGAGGCAGTTAATTGCATGGTGGTGTTTTTCATTGTAATCTGAAGCCTCTTGTCAGCTGTCAGTGAGCCAAATCCCCCATTACCATTGGTTAAAAAGACAATTGACTGGTCCTGGAGAATATCAATAACTGTGTAAGCAACAATAATTACTGTCCATATCTGCTGGTTCTCCTTAAGGGATTCTAACAAGGAAATTAAAACAGCCAGGTCTGGGAGACATATTTTACAAAATGTACAAATAAGGATTTTTCTAACAAATGTTCAAAGTAAATCACATTTCATCACAAGTAGTACATCACCAAATTCAACACGTAATGAACACCATGAAACGTCAAATGACAGATCATCCAGCGATGATAGCACACATTTTAGACAATGTAACAGCATACCAATCAGTGATGAGGAACTCACCTGAAAGGGTAGAGGGGAGATAAAGTCCTTCCCTGTCACACTGTGCACATTCACGCAGCTGCTCTGGACAATACACACGGTCTTCTCCAAAATCTCCTGCTCTGGAATACAATAGAGCAAATTAACCTCTTCACAACATTACTGAGACTGAAAATATAAATAAATGTTTTAAATATACAGTACAAATCAAAAGTTTGGACACACCTACTCATTCAAGAGCCAGCAGAAGACCCAGAGTTACTTCTGCTGGAGAGGATATGTTCATTCGAGTTACCAGACTCTAGAATTACCAGAATTGCAGCCCAAATAAATGCTTCACAGAGTTCAAGTAAGAGACACATCCAAACATCAACTGTTCAGAGGGGACTGTGTGAATCAGGCCTTCATGGTCCAATTGCTGCAAAGAAGCCACTACTAAAGGACACCAATAATAAGAAGAGACTAGCTTGGGCCAAGAAACACGAGCAATGGACATTAGACCGGTGGAAATCTGTCATTTGGTCTGATGAGGCCAAATTATAGATTTTGTGAGCCGCAGAGTAGGTTAACGGATTATCTCCGCATGTGTGGTTTCCACCGAGGCTGTGTAAGGGCTATTTCACCAAGAAGGCGAGTAATGCATCAGGTGACCTGGTCTCCACAATCACCCGACCTCAACCCAATTAAGATGGTTTGGGATGAATTGGACAGCAGAGTGAAGGAAAAGCAGCCAACAAGTGCTCATCTTATGTGGGAACTCCTTCAAGACTGTTGGAAAAGCATTCCAGGTAAAGCTGGTTGAGTGTGCAAAGCTGTCATAAAGGCAAAGGGTGGCTACTTTGAAAAATCTCAAATATATTTTGATTTGTTTAACACTTTTTGGTTGCTACATGAGTCTATGTGTTATTTTGATGTCTTCGCTATTATTATACAATGTAGAAAATAGTCAATATAAAGAAACAACGTTGAATGAGTAGGTGTGTCCAAACTTTTGACTGGTAGTGTACATCAATGAGCTCTAGAATTTAATGGAAATAAATTGTGACGATGAGGATGTGGCATCGGCCTACTTACCATCTTTCTTCTTTTGTGGAATACCAAAGTTACACCATAATGCCTGAAAAGGGAGGGAGAGAGATATAACTGGATATACATCCTGAAAAATAAGTATTTATTGATAAGCTGACTAATATCTTAATGTTGACGATGACAACAGACATGCCATATAATGTACACACAGAATATGTAGGTATGCATGTATGTTCAATATAACATGTTTAGTTTGATCTGGAACAGGATTACCTGTTGTACTGGACTGTCCACGGTAAAAGCTTTATAGACATGGGAGGCTTGACTCTTGCTCCCTTTGCTCCATATGACCATGTTTCCTGCTGCATAGAGCTCCTCATCATACTCCATCTCATCACTGTCCACACTGGAACCCTTTCTCAGCAACCAGCATTCCTGCAAACAGACACAAAATAGTGAAAACAATCTCCTTACTCGGCTTATGTATCAAATCCAGATCCAGCACACAAGAGAAAGCGCCTTAAAGAAAAGTATGCAACTGAAACCATAAGCCGAGTAAGGAGATCTTACTTGAACCAAAACAAAGCTATCTGACAAACACGTTATTTATCCCAGATATAGCTATACATATTTATCAGTAGCACCCTGTAAATCTGAAAGAAGATGACCAAGAGTTCCCCCCCCCCCCAGTCTTACCCTCTTCTTCTCCTGTAGAGTGACCTCCTGGAGGGAGCCCACCAGACCGGCTGCTCCATCTGAGGACCATAGCTCAGAGGCTGGCTGCAACTGCCGGAGCTGCAGGTTCACAGCGTTTGGGTGGTTCTTGCAGTGCTCACGGCCAAATGGGCCAAACGACTGCAATTCCCCTGCGGCTATCATTGTGGCTCTCTCTTCATAGACGTTCGACATGAGTTCCAGATATCAGCATTATTTCTGAGCGAGAGAGAGAGAGAGAGAGAGAGAAAGATAGTGTGTTACTGCATGAATTCAAATACATTATAAACATCTGACAGTACATCACCCTACATTATTCATCTCATATGCATACGTATATACTGTACTCTATATCATCGACTGTATCCTTATGTAATACATGTATCACTAGCCACTTTAAACTATGCCACTTTGTTTACATACTCATCTCATTTGTACATACTGTACTCGATACCATCTACTGTATCTTGCCTATGCTGCTCTGTACCATCACTCATTCATATATCCTTATGTACATATTCTTTATCCCCTTACACTGTGTACAAGACAGTAGTTTTGGAATTGTTAGTTAGATTACTTGTTATTACTGCATTGTCGGAACTAGAAGCACAAGCATTTCGCTACACTCGCATTAACATCTGCTAACCATGTGTATGTGACAAATAAAATTTGATTTGATTTGATTTAGCGATATCCTGGTACACTTCACCTGTAGAATGCTGTGAAATACTTCGAAAATCCAATGAGACCAGTGATGAGGCAGAGTGTTCACCAGACTGAAGGGATGCTCAGGTCTGGAAACTTGAGTGAAATGACATGACAACACGTTGGTCAGGGTCAAGAAGTTATACTAACGTTAGTTGGGCAGCTCATTGTGAGTTGTTTATTTTGGTAGCCAACTCAACTGCTAACTTAGGTAGAACATGCTCAACGGCAGACACGTAGCTAACTATAACAACTTACTAATTATAGCTAGATAACTATTTAAAATACTGCAGCTAGCAATAGCCTTGAAGGTAAGAAAATAATTGTAGCTAGCTACTGTCTGTGGTCATCATTATTTTTGTTGTATCACGACTTAAGCTAACTTGCTAGCAAGCCATGGGCTTGAAGCTAGGCTA
This sequence comes from Oncorhynchus clarkii lewisi, assembly GCF_045791955.1. Lineage (NCBI taxonomy): Eukaryota > Metazoa > Chordata > Actinopteri > Salmoniformes > Salmonidae > Oncorhynchus > Oncorhynchus clarkii. The sequence goes on from NC_092169.1 coordinate 20,876,410, forward strand.
GCCGGTTAACTATTTCAGTAGCAAAACGTTCAGCATGAAAGACTCACGTTATAACAGATTGCTAATATTAGCTGGACACATTGCGTAAACTTCAAATACACATATAAATAACGTTGAGTGTCGCATCTTTGTGTCTGGCTAACTAGCTAGCAACCATGTTTAGATTAACATACTGTCACATGCAGTGTCTCGCTGGCTAGCTAACGTTAGCTAGCTAGCATACTACCGTGGCACAGGCGCGAACCCGATAAAAAGGAATAGTCTGGCTCTTGTCTCGGAGTCCTTGTCTTTTCTTTATATGACTCTTCCTCGAGTACCACCTAGTCAGTGTTGTCAACATAAAAACACCTTAAAGCAACACATAAAATAAGAATACAGCTAGCTACATCAGTTTTTCAAATGTGCGCGGACATCTTGCTGTCCCGAGATTCTTCTCCTCACTTTATCAACCAATCAAGTACGAAGAAGAAAGTGACGTGTCAAGTGGTTATATTTCCATATTTATATTTTAAGCAATAGATACATTGTAGCCAGAGAGAATGTACAAAGTATATGAAGCCTGTTTGACTGTGGAACATACACTATATATACAAAAGTATGTGGACACCCCTTCAAATTAGTGGATTCGGCAGGCGTATAAAGGCGTATAAAATCGAGCACACAGCCATGCAATCTCCATAAACAAACATTGGCATTAGAATGGCCTTACTGAAGAGCTAACTGACTTTCAACATGGCACCATCATAGGATGCCACCTTTTATTTGACCCTTTATTTAAAATTTTGCCTTAAATGACATACCCAAATGTATCTGCCTGTAGCTCAAATCCAGAAGCAAATATATGCATACTCTTGATACCATTTGAAAGGAAAGTTTGAAGTTTGTGGAAATGTGAAATTAATGTAGGTGAATATAACACATTAGATCTCGTTAAAGATAATACAAAGAAAAAAGCATGTGTTTTTTTGTACCATCATCTTTGAAATGCAAGAGAAAGGCCATAATGTATTATTCCAGCCCAGGCGCAATTTAGATTTTGCCCACTAGATGACAGCAGTGTATGTGCAAAGTTTTAGACTGATCCAATGAACCATTGCATACCTGTTTAAAATGTTGTATCAAGATTGCCCAAATGTGCCTAATTGGTTTGTTAATACATAATTGTGCACTCTCCTCAAACAATAGCATGGTATTATTTCACTGTAATGGCTACTGTAAATGGGACAGTGCAGTTAGGTTAACAAGACTTTAAGCTTTCTGCCCATATCAGATTTGTCTATGTCCTGGTTTTTTTTTTATTTTACTTACAACCTCATGCTAGTCACATTAGCCTACGTTAGCTCAACCATCTGGCGGGGGGGGGGGGGACGATCCCGTAGAGATTTTAATATAGGCCATGCCTAAATTCTTACAGTGCCTTGCGAAAGTATTCGGCCCCCTTGAACTTTGCGACCTTTTGCCACATTTCAGGCTTCAAACATAAAGATATAAAACTGTATTTTTTTGTGAAGAATCAACAACAGGTGGGACACAATCATGAAGTGGAACGACATTTATTGGATATTTCAAACTTTTTTAACAAATCAAAAACTGAAAAATTGGGCATGCAAAATTATTCAGCCCCCTTAAGTTTATATTTTGTAGCGCCACCTTTTGCTGCGATTACAGCTGTAAGTCGCTTGGGGTATGTCTCTATCAGTTTTGCACATCGAGAGACTGACATTTTTTCCCATTCCTCCTTGCAAAACAGCTCGAGCTCAGTGAGGTTGGATGGAGAGCATTTGTGAACAGCAGTTTTCAGTTCTTTCCACAGATTCTCGATTGGATTCAGGTCTGGACTTTGACTTGGCCATTCTAACACCTGGATATGCTTATTTTTGAACCATTCCATTGTAGATTTTGCTTTATGTTTTGGATCATTGTCTTGTTGGAAGACAAATCTCCGTCCCAGTCTCAGGTCTTTTGCAGACTCCATCAGGTTTTCTTCCAGAATGGTCCTGTATTTGGCTCCATCCATCTTCCCATCAATTTTAACCATCTTCCCTGTCCCTGCTGAAGAAAAGCAGGCCCAAACCATGATGCTGCCACCACCATGTTTGACAGTGGGGATGGTGTGTTCAGCTGTGTTGCTTTTACGCCAAACATAACGTCTTGCATTGTTGCCAAAAAGTTCAATTTTGGTTTCATCTGACCAGAGCACCTTATTCAACATGTTTGGTGTGTCTCCCAGGTGGCTTGTGGCAAACTTTAAACAACACTTTTTATGGATATCTTTAAGAAATGGCTTTCTTCTTGCCACTCTTCCATAAAGGCCAGATTTGTGCAATATACGACTGATTGTTGTCCTATGGACAGAGTCTCCCACCTCAGCTGTAGATCTCTGCAGTTCATCCAGAGTGATCATGGGCCTCTTAGCTGCATCTCTGATCAGTCTTCTCCTTGTATGAGCTGAAAGTTTAGAGGGACGGCCAGGTCTTGGTAGATTTGCAGTGGTCTGATACTCCTTCCATTTCAATATTATCGCTTGCACAGTGCTCCTTGGGATGTTTAAAGCTTGGGAAATCTTTTTGTATCCAAATCCGGCTTTAAACTTCTTCACAACAGTATCTCGGACCTGCCTGGTGTGTTCCTTGTTCTTCATGATGCTCTCTGCGCTTTTAACGGACCTCTGAGACTATCACAGTGCAGGTGCATTTATACGGAGACTTGATTACACACAGGTGGATTGTATTTATCATCATTAGTCATTTAGGTCAACATTGGATCATTCAGAGATCCTCACTGAACTTCTGGGGAGAGTTTGCTGCACTGAAAGTAAAGGGGTTGAATAATTTTGCACGCCCAATTTTTCAGTTTTTGATTTGTTAAAAAAGTTTGAAATATCCAATAAATGTCGTTCCACTTCATGATTGTGTCCCACTTGTTGTTGATTCTTCACAAAAAAATACAGTTTTATATCTTTATGTTTGAAGCCTGAAATGTGGCAAAAGGTCGCAAAGTTCAAGGGGGCCGAATACTTTCGCAAGGCACTGTATATTTGTCTCTATTATTTTTCATTGTGATTGATGTTCACAAATTCAGGGGACATAGGGACTAGAGACGGATGTGACTGATCAATATGAGTTTAATAGAAAGATTTAGCAAGCTATTCCTTCCCACAGTGTGCCTGCTAAACTAGGTAGACCTCGCTGCCAATAATCCTGTTTGTCCCGAGGTACATCACAAAAGAGGGTGCCTCCACACTTGTTATTGATTTTTCATACAGTGCATTCGGAAAGTATTCACACCTTTAACTTTTTCCACATTTTGTTATGTTACAGCCTTATTCTAAAATGAATTAAATCATTTTTTTATCATCGATCTACACAAAATACCCCATAATAACAAAGCATAAACAGGTGTTTAGAAATTTTTGCAAATGTCAAAAAAATGTAAAACTGAAAATATCACATTTACATAAGTATTTGTTGAAGCACCTTTGGCAGCGATTACAGCCTTGAGTCTTCTTAGATAAGACTCTACAAGCTTGGCACACCTGTTTTGGGGGAATTTCTCCCATACTTCTCTGTAGATCCTCTGAAACTCTATGAGGTTGGATGGGAAGCATCGCTGCACAGCTATTTTCAGGTCTCTCCAGCGATGTTAGATTGAGTTAAAGTCCGGGCTCTGGCTGGACCACTCAAGGACATTCAGAGACTTGTCCTGAAGCCAATCCTGCGTCTTCTTGGCTGTGTGCTTAGGTTCGTTGTCCTGTTGGAAGGTGAACCTTCGCCCCAGTCTGAGGTCCTGAGCGCTATATAGAAGGTTTTCATCAAGAATCTCTCTCTGTACATTGCTACATTCATCTTTGCCTCAATCCTGACTAGTCTCCCAGTCCCAGCCGCTGAAATCCCCATAGCATGATGCTGCCACCACCATGCTTCACCGTAGGGATGGTGCCAGGTTTCCTCCAGACGTGACGCTTGACATTCAGGTCAAAGAGTTCAATCTTGGTTTCATCAGACAAGAGAATCTTGCTTCTCATGGCCTGAGAGTCTTTAGGTGCCTTTTGGCAAGTGGGCTGTTTTACTGAGGTGTGGCTTCTGTCTGGCCACTCTACTATAAAGGCCTGATTGGTGGAGTGCTGCAGAGATGGTTGTCCTGGAAGGTCCACAGAGGAGCTCTGTCAGAGTGACCAATGGGTTCTTGGTCACCTCCCTGACCAAGGCCCTTCTGCCCCGATTGCTCAGTTTGGCCAGGCGATCAGCTCTTGGAAGGGTCTTGGTAGTTCCAAACTTCTTACATTTAAAAATGATCGAGGCCACTGTGTTCTTGTGGACCTTCAATGCTGCAAAATATTTTTTGTTACCCTTCCACCGATCGTTCCCTCGACACAATCCTGTCTCAGAGCTCTACGGACAATTCCTTCGACCTCATGGCTTGGTTTTTGCTCTGACATGCACTGCCAACTGTGGGACCTTAAATAGACAGGTGTGTGACTTTCCAAATCATGTCCAATCCATTGAATTTACCACAGGTGGACTCCAATCAATTTGTAGAAGCATCTCAAGGATGATCAATGGAAACAGGATACACCTGAGCTCAATGTCTAGTCTCATAGCAAATGGTATGAATACTTAAGTAAATAAGGTATATCTGTTTTTTGTCATTATGGGGTATTGTGTGTAGATTGATGAGGAACATTTTTATTTAATACATTTTTGAATAAGGCTATAACATAACAAAATGTGGAAAAAGGGAAGAGTCTGAATACTTTCCAAATGCACTATATACAATGTAGATGATATCCAGAGAGCCAACTCCACAGAGAGTTCAATTCACTATTTATCTTGTTAGTATTGAAGGAAATGTAAAGCATGGCTCTACCTCCGAGAGCAGTGCAGAGAGGCAAAGCTGTAATGTGATTGGATCTGATGACTGGTGGTCCCAGGAGTGTTGTAGGGTGGTTTGTGGCTTTGATTACTGGACTAATGAAGCACGGAGACCATTACTGGTCATAATGTTTTCCATATGGCTTGAGACACAAATGTATTTACAGAATTAGTTGGGATGCAATGAAGAAGAACTTTGCTTAATTGATCCATTGCAGGGATTTCAGCCTAAAACAGGACCATGATTACAGGTCCTCCATGGGCCCAAAATAAGGTGTACCATCAGCCCACAGTGTGTTTTATTTGGGTCCATCAGGGCTCAAAGTTATTGTTTTTTATTGCCTAAATTCAATATTTTCTCAAATGCAGTAGCTTAGCAAAGTCGAGATCTTGAATAAAATGGGGATTTTGTTCTTTAAATAAAACTCAGTACACGGTTTAGAACATACCAATGATCTATGTTTGTAAATGTTCAATTTCCATGTTCAACTTGCCCTTGGTTTGCCAGCAAAAGGGAAGATGATATGTATCATTCATGGTCTTCACTCTGAGAAAAGTCCTCTCCCTCAGTCTTGATTTATTGGACCTAGTTTTGCCATCTAATTTCCTCTATTTGGGATCCATTACTCATAAGATCCAGGTGGACCTTTACCCTGGTGAGGGAACCCATAAATGGGGATAAAGTAATCCACTGGGTAGTGAGTTCCTCAGGCAAACTATGTAAAACTGACTCACCATGAGGGTGTGGCTGCCTGTCATATTAGACCCTGGCCCGTAAAACAGTCTGTCAGTGCCAATTTGGCAACAAACACATCTCCATTATTCAGCGGCTAGATAATCTAAACCACAAAAGGCTCTAAAAAGCTGTGGCATTCCCCAGCATCCGACTCGTGGCCAGGTGTTTTCTGTTGTGTATTCTGTCCATTAGGTATTGGAGCATGACAAAGGGTCAATTTATAGCTCACATTATGTATTATCCATATTCATGTGACGTGATGCTGACATTATTGCTGGATGACTGAGAGGAAAGTCTGTGCATCATAACACCAAAGGTATGGTTTCAGCAACGCAGTAGTTTATGAGGATCTATAACTTGCTCATCCAATGGAACTTGCAAATTCTGCACATTTCAACAAAATAATGCATGTGTTTCCTGTATGACAGGGTCCTTTCCAGACTCTGTTTTAAATCATCACTGTCAATTAAATGAGCATGTTTCCCAGTCCTTTGTCCGTAATCGACTTGATGTTTGGCATGATTACATTACAATTGTGATTAGGCTTCCAGAGGCTGCTGGTTGAGATAAGTCTACAGCCACCCATTCTTGAGTATATGAGATGCATTCAACAATGTCACCCAGTCTTGAAGACATGAGATGCAAACATAGAACCCAACACTGAGAATCAGTACAGCTAAACTAGAGTCCAACGCTGATACTGAATCCAGATGCCGAAGTACAACACTGTGGTTCAAACCTGAAGCATTTCACTAAAGTTAACCCGCAAAACCATTATTGGTTATAGAAACACGTTTGTCAGTACTTGAGCCTTGAGAGATATACATGATTGATCTATTTTCCCATGGAACCACCAACATTCCAGCACAACAGCCATACATACATACAGTCTTTCATCTACCAGACTACAAATAAGATCACAAAATCTATAGTATTAATTCCCTCTGGGATAAACTCTGTTCAATAAACTCTCTCCAATCAGAACATCTGTGCACATCTTTACTTAGTTCAACCTAATGAGGGGACGATGGGATTTGGATGTGATTGGTTCTTGTGTAATAGAAGTGTGCAAAGTTATTCCATGAGAGTATCTGACATCTGTGTCAACTGAGCCTTCTATCTGCATTGTGTAAAGGAATGTCAATGTTTAATTTCGTTATATTGGGAGAGACAATGTGGTTAGGAGGAGAGAGTGATATAGATTAGAAAGATGATGAGATGGGAGAGGTGGAGAGGTGAGGTAGAAGAGGAGAGAGGGAAGGAGATGTAGGTGCTGAAACTGATAAAGACTATTCATGGTTTCAAGAATTGTTTTTTTATTCTTCATGGCTATCATGCAGACACTGTACAATCACTCAGAGGGAGTTATAGTCCAAGATGTCACAAAATGACATAAACCAATTTCAAGTTATGTACCGGAAATACAATCTGGGGAGATGGAAATCGCCACTGTGTCCACATTGTGTATAACATTATATTTACTTTGCTTACCAAATGTCAAAAGGTATTTTCACTGTTTATGTATCTAAGTGCTTTGTTTCCCCCTATTCATAACTATTAGGCCTATACCATTTCAAATGTGTATAATATAAGATGAGTCAACCCCCATGATATGTAATAAGACATTATTGTATGAGCAAAACCTAATTTTATCATAAGGTTGGTTTGAATGAACATGCCAACAAGCCAATGACGAATGCATCACTCCCAATGGGACTTATATGACGTATCAACCCTGATCTAATCTGATTGCCTTCCTGCTTGATGAAAAGTATTCAGATGTATAAAACGAGGGAAGGGTTGAAGGTATAGTAAGAGACGCTGACCAGCGAAGAAGCAACTGAGGTACTGAACAGTGTTCCGTGACTTCTCTAGGAGATACAAACACAAAGCATTCCAGGACCTTGGACAGCACCCGGTACCCAAGAGGAACAGCAGATCATTTACTAAAGACAATGTAAGACTTTTTTCAGATGATGCTATTTGTTTTTGATAATTATGATATTTGTTAGATATTCTTTTCAGTTAGGCTTCACATCACATTCTATATTCTAAAGTTTTTGTCATTGTATCCATCTTCCAGCAAATTAATAACTGTAAATAGTTATTGATTCCAAATATAAGAATGATTTTTGATTGGCAATAGCATTTTATCACATAAACAAATGTTCATACAAAGGTTAAAAACAAGTCCTCACCAATTGGATACGTGCGCAACTGCACATTTGTCTTCATTCTCAACGTGTTTGTTTTCTGGTGGCACTGGGAAGCACAATAGAAAGTGTTGATAAACTTGTTTTTCTGTGCATAAAGGCAGTTTTTTTTTTCGGTACGAATGACGAGGCAATCATTTTAAGAATTATTGGGTACCGAATGACGAGGCAATCATTTTAAGAATTCTTGTCGTTTTCATATTGACCATAAGAATGTAGGCTATCTGAAAGAAACATTATTGAATGAAACCCATATCTCTTTTTACAGGTATAAAGCGATGTTACAAAGGAACGGCTCCCAGCTCCTTTTCCTAATAGCCCTGTGCAGTGTGTTATATTCCCGGACTCAGTGTTTGCCATATGCATCTATGAGGTAGGAATAGTACCGCTATTACGCATGCGGACATAAAGGTTTAAAAGAGCATCATTAGTTACTTTTGCCAAAGAGTTCAAAAACTGCAACCATGTACTAACTTTTTATATTATAGGCTATCGGCCAATAACTTTATGTGTATCAATAGGAATTTATATAATCATGGACAAATACATTATAGGCTATAGTGTTCACGTGTTTTAACTTATTATAACTCTGGGTTCATCAATAAACAAGACAGTCAACAATTAATTCGTCGACTATATCCTAGAACAATAGTACTTTCTAACAATAGCATTTAAGTTTTTTTTCTTGAGAAATGTTATGTACTTCTTTTCCACAGGCTACTTTCATATAAGTGAATATTGATTGTGTTCTCTGGATGATTAAGAAAGTAATGAATAATAATGAATAATAATTTCTTCCAATGGAATATTGAATGTCAGGATACAAAAAATGTCTGCCTCGTGACTTAATGTCGTTTTGGTATTGTCTAAGAGTAATCACATACGCCCATATTTGTTTTACCCCAATATTAGCCTATTGAAACGCTCTGCCCATAAATGACTCCTAAACCACCTTTTCAGATTTATGCTAGACAGTGTGACTAATAATTGTTTTAATCTGTTGGCAGACCGACGAGACACGCAGACGGTCTCTTTACAAGTGGATACAGCAAACTTCTTGGACAGCTGTCGGCGCGGCGGTACCTGGAATCCTTGATTGGAAAGCGAGTCAGGTAGACTGTAGTTTATGCTTTTCCTTCAGATTAGCGCGCAGTATGATAATATTCATAACATATTTTCAGGAACATTCAGGTTTATTGAAAACATTTAGAGTCAGGAAGCATGACACAAATATATATTCCACAAAATTGTCTTCCTGTATGCCTATTTCTGTGATTTTAGTCTCATTGAAAAATTAGGATATCCTTAAAAAAGTTGTATTAGCATATCTGCCTTGAAAACGGTTAATAATCTAATTTGTTGTAATTGTATTAAATTTGTCATCACAATTGTGATTAACTTCTGGTTTAAAAAAAAAACTATTTATTGGATAAGTTCAGTAAAAGCCAAAACAGGTTAGCAAATGTCTCAAAAATGATGGACTAAAATGTGTTGTGGTTAATTTGTCACAGTGATGACATGATGGAGGACCAGGTACCAGTGAAGCGCCACTCAGATGCCATTTTCACAGACAACTACAGTCGCTTCCGCAAACAGATGGCTGTGAAGAAATACCTTAACTCAGTTCTGACAGGAAAGAGAAGGTGGGAACAAGTACAGAGCACAATAATGGATTGTGTGTTTGCCAGTGTGCATGCATGTGTATGTCCGCATGTGCATTTTTGCAGTGTGCCTCCACAGTGTGAGGAAAGTCAAATATACCCTTCTTGTCTTTTCAGTCAAGAAGACCCTCCCATGCAAGAAGAATCCAGAAGTGAGCCCTCATTTCTAGAGAGCTATGATGACGTCGATGTAGATCACCTTCTCAATAACTTCCAATTGGTAGGTTCAGTCTCTCTCCTCCTCCTCCTCCATTCACTTTCACTCCACTCTCATTTCTAAGTTTAGTTGAACGCCATCTCAATTGGGTTGTTACTGTGGTGGTCATTGCATAGAGAAGGTATGGAACACAGTGTGGTCGCACTGCTACGCATAGAGACAGCAAGACCTGATACCTGTATAGTGGAGTTGTGGTGGACAAACGTAGCTGCATTTCCAGTACATTGTACTGCTAAGAACATACTGTATAGCCATAGGGCTACTTTCATTTTACTACAGAAGCTCAGCTATTGAAAACACATGAGCAGTAGAGTATGATGTTTCTACTAAATGAAAGCCCTTATCACGTCTTCTCATACCATGATTTGAAACTCTGTTGCATGTACTTGTGATTCTCTCACTATTCTGATCAATAATCAATTATCTGGACCTTTCTCTCCCTCACTCTTTCCCTCTGCTCCAACTGTCTTTTTCAGCCACTCTGAGGAAGACCCGCTGGTGCGATTACCTCAATCAGTCAACCTCATCGATTTGCTATCCAAAACAAATATTTAAGTTCTTCAACAATGGACATGTTTCAAAGTCAAGTGTGGTTATCTCTACAGTATAAAGTAAATGTTTACATTGTATACAAGATATACTGAAACTACAAATATTGGTCTGAAGATGTAGGCAACAGTAAATACTATATACGTCCACCTGGGATCAGATAGATTTGCTTTGACCAGGACTGTAAATGGTAGTTCAATAAATGCATTCCTAAAACAAACTTTATACTGGTATAAAGTATAATCAGCTCATACAGTAGAGGACCACATTTAGAGTGACACTGATGCATATAATCACGTTATATCCATGTGGAACAATGCTATACCTTGTGCATAAACTTACCTAGAGCATTTAGTTATGTAAAACCGTGCATCCAAATAAAAGATGTCAATTTATTTTTCAAAGCTGAGTAATTTTGTAAGTAAATATTGATGCTGATTATCTCTTTCCATGTGAAAAAGTATTGCAAAAAAATGACAAATTACGCCACAAACTTATAGTTGCACTCAACATGTGCTTTGATGACCTGCTCACCTGAATGAAGATGGTAAGTAAAGACTACTACATTTGATTTCATGCATATCAACTTCATACCATTTGAAATTATCAGTTTCATGATAACACACATGCTAAATAAGCATGATATTGGCTATCAGATCAAATCATCAAAAGATAGAGAAGGACTTGAAAGCAACTACCTTGTGTCTCAATTAAGGTTGGCAGGGATCTTATTTTATCTTATATATAATTTTTGTTATTTATTCCCTTCAAAAGACATGAGACAAAGAATAGCATAGCAGATACACACTTAAATTAATTTATTTCAACAGACATAGATAAGTCATAGGCTGTCTTCTAATCATCAAAATTATGAGAGGACTGTGAGAAAGATTGTTTCCACAAAGCGAGAATTATTGTTCCATTTTTTAAATGAATGTAACTCCGAATATATTCAATGAATAAAATGACATAGGCTATACTTGTGCGATTGTTTTTATGTGTGATTCTTCTTGCCATTATAGAAATATTCAATTGGCATAATGAATAACAAAGAATAGCCTTGGATTTTACATCTACATTGAACTTTTTGATAGAGAAATTTATATATATAAAAAAAATTGGGACCTGAACAGACGTGACATTTGTGTACACCTCTAATCTCACTTCTACAAGTATAATCTCAATCACAATGGCCATATCCAATTTGCATTATGAAGCATTGACATATTTTGATAGTTATTTAAAAATATACACTGCTCAAAAAAATAAAGGGAACACTAAAATAACACATCCTAGATCTGAATGAATGAAATATTCTTATGAAATACTTTTTTCTTTACATAGTTGAATGTGCTGACAACCAAATCACACAAAAATTATCAATGGAAATCAAATTTATCAACCCATGGAGGTCTGGATTTGGAGTCACACTCAAAATTAAAGTGGAAAACCACACTACAGGCTGATCCAACTTTGATGAATGTCCTTAAAACAAGTCAAAATGAGGCTCAGTAGTGTGTGTGGCCTCCACGTGCCTGTATGACCTCCCTACAATGCCTGGGCATGTTCCTGATGAGGTGGCGGATGGTCTCCTGAGGGATCTTCTCCCAGACCTGGACTAAAGCATCTGCCAACTCCTGGACAGTCTGTGGTGCAGACAGTCCATCAACCTGTGAACGTCGGGCCCTCATACCACCCTCATGGAGTCTGTTTCTGACCGTTTGAGCAGACACATGCACATTTGTGGCCTGATGGAGGTCATTTTGCAGGGCTCTGGCGGTGCTCCTCCTTGCACAAAGGCCGAGGTAACGGTCCTGCTGCTGGGTTATTGCCCACCTACGGCCTCCTCCATGTCTCCTGATGTACTGGCCTGTCTCCTGGTAGCGCCTCCAAGCTCTGGACACTACGCTGACAGACACAGCAAACCTTCTTGCCACATCTCGCATTGATGGTTGGTGGATGGAGCGAGACATGATGTCCCAGATGTGCTCAATTGGATTCAGGTCTGGGGAACGGGCGGGCCAGTCCATAGCATCAATGCCTTCCTCTTGCAGGAACTGCTGACACACTCCAGCCACATGAGGTCTAGCATTGTCTTGCATTAGGAGGAACCCAGGGCCAACCGCACCAGCATATGGTCTCACAAGGGGTCTGAGGATCTCATCTCGGTACCTAATGGCAGTCAGGCTACCTCTGGCGAGTACATGGAGGGCTGTGCGGCCCCCCAAAGAAATGCCACCCCACACCATGACTGACCCACCGCCAAACCTGGTCATGCTGGAGGATGTTGCAGGCAGCAGATCGTTCTCCACGGCGTCTCCAGTCTGTCACGTCTGTCACATGTGCTCAGAGTGAACCTGCATTCATCTGTGAAGAGCACAGGGCGCCAGTGGCTTGGTGTTCTCTGGCAAATGCCAAATGTCCTGCACGGTGTTGGGCTGTAAGCTCAACCCCCACCTGTGGACGTCGGGCCCTCATACCACCCTCATGAAGTCTGTTTCTGACCGTTTGAGCAGACACATGCAAATTTGTGGTCTGATGGAGGTCATTTTGCAGGGCTCTGGTCGGTGCTCCTCCTTGCACAAAGGCGGAGGTAACGGTCCTGCTGCTGGGTTATTGCCCTCCTACGGCCTCCTCCATGTCTCCTGATGTACTGGCCTGTCTCCTGGTAGCACCTCCATGCTCTGGACACTACGCTGACAGACACAGCAAACCTTCTTGCCACATCTCACATTGATGTGCCATCCTGGATGAGCTGCACTACCTGAGCCACTTGTGTGGGTTGTAGACTCCGTCTCATGCTACCACTAGAGTGAAAGCACCACCAGCATTCAAAAGTGACCAAAACATCAGCCAGGAAGCATAGGAACTGAGAAGTGGTCTGTGGTCCCCAACTGTAGAACCACTCCTTTATTGGGGGTGTCTTGCTAAATGCCTATAATTTCCACCTGTTGTCTATTCCATTTGCACAACAGCATGTGAAATTTATTGTCAATCAGTGTTGCTTCCTAAGTGGACAGTTTGATTTCACAGAAGTGTGATTGACTTGGAGTTACATTGTGTTGTTTAAGTGTTCCCTTTATTTTTTTGAGCAGTGTATTTTGGTCGTTATTACATAGTAAGCATATTGATCAAGGTAAAATTGTTTTTGTAATATGCATTGGCCTCAGCATGTATACAGTGTAGGCTGCATATGGTACGGTAGTGTGTCCATCTCACTGTATGTTAACCTGTGTAGAATCACTATCGTAATCCGTGCCAGCCGCCAGGGCTATTTTGATGGCCTCCTCGGCCTCCTAACAAGCTAAGTGTAATCATGGGTGTGAAAAGGACTGTAAACAATCCATGTCATTGACTATAATGTATTATAAACTGGGTGGTTCGAGCCCTGAATGCTAATTGGCTGACAGCCATGGTATATCAGACCATATACCATGAGTATGACAAAACATTTATTTTTACTGCTCCAATTACGTTATTAACCATTTTATAATAGCAATAAGGCACCTCGGGGGTTTATGGTATATGGCCAATATACCACGGCTAAGGGCTGTACCAGGCACTCCGCGTTGCGTTGTGCATAAGAACATCCCTTAGCCGTGGTATATTGGCCATATACCATATCCCCTCGTGCCTTATTGCTTAATTGTACAATGCTTAGTTCACTGTATAGTTTCTGGCAGGTATAAGACCTACTATCCTACCTCTTTGAATAGAATGTGCTTTCTTCATCGAAAAGTAAAAAAAGTGTTCACTGACCCTCTTACATGGTGATGTTAAATTCTTAACTCATATGAACAAAAAACACAATCACATTTACTACATTATTTTGGGATGAATACTCACTGTGTTGGAATCATCGAAGCCAGTGTGAAAACGTGCCACAAAAGTCATGACTCAGTGTGTTTACAAGTGTCGAAATGGCACAGGATATTTGACTCATAAATGTCATAAGCAATACGCTGGGAGGGAGGGGGGGGGGGGGTCCAAATTAAATGACATTATTAGCAGGGACTTATGTGGGATCTAAAATGAGAAAATACATTCAAATCACTGTCAAGTTGCATCTATGTCAAAGCTATTAATTACCAGGAAACAACAATTCCAACAGTATGTACAGGGATCCACATATTGTAGATATGGAAAACAATCACATGATGATTACTTCGACCAACACATTATCAAAACTATCCTCTCACCACGTTGCTGTGGTAACCATGCACCCGTTTCAAGCACAATTTGACAATACCTATCTTTTGTGATTATCAAATGTCCTTATAAATCAAATACAGCAGTGCTGTGCACTGGTTGGTTTTGTTTTCCATCATCTTTCAGTATCACCAACAGCCATGTTCTCTGAAGGCAGGGCAAACAAAAACACTTTACACTGATAAAGTTTCTTCTGGGCTCCATGCATCTCAATTTGTCACATCATATTCCCGTCGTTACGGTGCTTGGGGTGAAGCAAAACTCCATGACGGTGACTAAGGACAGCAAACAAAGACAAAAACATTTTCAGTTGAATCGGGTGGTCAACCTTAGTGCCCTATTCAATCAATCCCCAATAAGTAAAATAATGTGTGTGTGTATGCGTGTCTGCACCAGAGGAGGCTGGTGAGGGAAGGACGGGTCATAATAATGAATGGAGTAGAGTAAATTGAATGGTATCAAACACATGTAAACCAGGTGTTTAATGTGTTTGAGATCATTTAATTTATTCCGGTCCAGCCTCCCCATTTAAAGTGTCACCAGCCACCACTGGCCTGTGCATATGTGTGTTTTTGTGTCCACTCCCCAGTGTAAAGCGAATGATATGTCATTATTCTCTGCCTTGTGGAGGCCAGACTCATTAACTCTCATTACTGTTGATCTTAATGGCCCTGCAGGCCCCCTGGGTGTAAAAATAGAGAGGCTCAAGCACGGTCAGGTCCAGCATTTTTACTCTGAGCTCTAACTGACTGCTCTCACTGGCTCCGGGCAGTAATTGGAACACTACCACTAAAGCGACCCATCCTTACAGATATGGACAAATGGACAGTGTGTGTCTGTCTACAGTATGTACCTATGCCTTTCCACCTAGCCCTCCAACCACTTCTTTCTCAATGTGGGAAAACAAATATTCAGTCGCAATGTGACTGGCATCCTGATAAGTGTACTCTTCGAATGCTCGCAACATATCTTGGTAATTACTTAGCTGAATGTTGGGCCACTCTTCCTAGACCAGTTTTACACTCTAATGATACGGTCAGTGTGTGGTGATTCAGTCTTGACTCTGGGGAAGGGAGGGGGGGTTGCTGATTTCAAGGGGGGATAGTACTTCTTCCTGGCCACCGCACTTCCGGTTTCTTGCCTAGCGGTGTTGCCACATAATGTTTGTGACAGCGTGTAATGGGATCGACCTTTGGCTGTGTGACATATGGCCGGGCGACAGGTGTCAGTCACTCCTTATCAGGGTCACACCGTCCAAAGCTCCATCATACACCAACCGGTGGGTTGTGTCTGTACATGCGCATCAACCACTGTGTGTGATTAATGATGTGTGCAATTCACCATTACATTCTGAGACATATGAGGTTGAGAGAGAAGCAGAGAATAGAGAAAGGTAGCTAAATGGTTGCCTAAATGAGAGGCGTTGTACAAAACAAATTAATCAACAACTGGACCATCTCTAAACAGAGTATGAAAGCACAGAGTTTGATGAAAGCCAATGACGTGATTACAGCGTTTCTAAACCCAAAGTTGCAACACCACAAGACCTCCGGGAACGCTGGGAAACAGACCAAACCCTGGCGGTTTGAGAAGTCAATGAGAGAGTGAAAGGTTCTTCCTTAGTTGTTAATTTTCTCAAAATCTGAAGGCACAACCTAGATTCGAGACAAGGTCTTAAGTAGTTTAACATGTGTTTACTCCAACCTCGTGAAAGTGACAAACTGACGCGATTTCATTTTCATAAAAACGACCTTATATCGAAGGAGTGGCTTTCGGCGCGAGATGAACGTTAGATCCGATGACGTGTGTCTACAGCATGATTTTAGCTAGCCAACGCCATGACATCGCCTACAAGTGTGATAAGGGATTTCCTCTCACAGAGGGTCTTTTACTAAGTTATAAGGAATTCTTATCACTTTACAAGGTCCCTGTAACACTTAAATCATTTGCAATTGTTTTAGATGCCATTCCCTCGGGTATTGCTATGTTATTCAGGAACGTGTTATTCAGGAACGGGAACCTGACCCTCAGAGCCTACCTTCTATTGACTCATCAGGAGGAAAGATTTGTTTCTCTTTTGGTCCATTCAACAACAATACGACCCTTGTTTCAGCAGGATGTTGTATGCCTTATGTCATGCCTTATTTGAATGGGTTTATTGATAATATCTGTTGGAAAAAAGTTTGGATGTTGCCACACCTACTTGTTAACTAAATTAAGGAAGTTTCCTTTAAAATTATTCATAAATATTATCCTGCCAACCACTATATGAAGAAGTTGCTCCTTTTGTAATGACCACCCAGAAACAGTGTTGCATATTTTTTGGCATTGTATGCATGTAAGAAAACTGTGGCAAGAGATCAGTAGGTTTATAATTGAACACATTTATGAAGATTTTACACTATTGTGTTGAGATGTACTGTTTGGATTCTTTACATATGATAGAAATAAGCTGAAACATTTTTATGTAATTAATTTCATTATTCTTTTGGTCAAATTTCATATACACAAATGTAAATTTACAAACAGAAAACCACATTTTCTTACCCTACAACAAGAAATTTAACTGTATTTTAAGAAGGTTAAATGCTCTACTATCAAAAAAGCTGTTCGAATTGTAAGTATATGTATGTCCCTTAAGGTCCTTGTGTAATGTAATGTGATATTGTACCTCCTAGCTCAATTGTCCATTGTTTGTTGTAATCTATGTATGCTTGTGTTCCCTCATATGCTTTATGTATTGATTTGTTGTTAATTTAAAAAATGATGTATACAAAAAAAAAAAAAAAGGGGGGATTTCCTCTGGTCACACTGTACTGTCTGTCTTGTTCTTCTGCGTAGAGTTTTATGGCGGTGTGCAAACCAGTATTAGGTTTATGACCGCCACCTACTGGAGTGTGATGGGACTATGGAGGTGTTCTAGATTCGGCACTAGTCTACATGACTGGAGGAAGGAAATTACTGCTAAATGGATTACAGTTTGTTCTGTCCGGGTTTCAGTAAATTGGAGAGGGTGAAGCTTATTCCCAGGGATGTGATTGTTCTTCTAAGTGTTTGCATATGATGTTCATAAGTTTGACAATGAAGAAGGAAGTGATCTGTAGTTTCTGCTGCTGTTTTCCTGTCTTTAGAGAGAGATTGAGGCGATTGTGTTCTATTCGCAGATGGGTGATTATGGTTTCTGATCATCTTAAGAGTCCTTTGTAGTTATTGCTGATTGAAACCAGTGGGTGGGTGGAGTGTAGATCCCTTCCTTTTCCCCATTCTGTCCAATCGTTTTGCCATTTGTCTGTGATTTTGATTTTAATTAGTGACTTTATTTCAGATTTTGACATTGGAACTATGATGTTGATGTTGTGGTGTATTGCTCCTTATGCCGCTTCATCTGCCATGTCATTCCCAGGTACCCCCACGTGAGTCGGGACCTAAAGAAAGTTCTTATGGCTTGGTGTTGTATCCTGAGAACTGCCTGTAAGATGTCGAATATTAGGTCTAGCCTGCTGTAGGGTACCGTCTTTTATTTTTTTTACATTTATTTTACCCCCCTTTTCAATCTTGTCTTATCGCTGCAACTCCCAAACGGGCTCGGGAGTCAAAGGTCATGTGTCCTCCAAAACATGAACTGCCAAACTGCGCTTCTTAACACCTGCCCGCTTAACCCGGAAGCCAACCGCACCAATGTGTCGGAGGAAACACCATTCAACCTACCCCCGATGTCAGCCTGCAGGTGCCCGGCTTGCCAAAAGGAGTCGCTAGAGTGTGATGGGCCAAAGTAAAGCCCTCCCGGCCAAACCCTCCCCTAACCCAGATGATGCTGGGCCAATTGTGCGCTGCCCTATGGGACTCCCGATCACAGCTAGTTGTGACACAGCCTGGGATCGAACCCTGGTCTGTAGTGACACCTAAGACAGCTGCACCACTCGGGAGGCCCTTCGCGGGTACTGTATTTAATGTGATTCATGATTTGTTTAGGCCGGCTCTGGCAAACCCATCGGTTTCTGTGACCAATCAGAAGGTTTGTGTTCACTACAAGACGTTGGGGAGGAAAGGAAATTCAGAAACACTAATGGCCGTGGCGTTTGACTGGAGCGATATGGATGGGTTGTCAGGCTAGCGAAATTACCCAAACAGCCAGCATTACCCCAATGTTCTAGTAGAGTGGAAGATCTGTAGATCACAATGCCCCCTCAGCCAAACTACAGAGGAACATGTTGAGAATTCCTCTAAATGTTTAGAATTCTAAATGTTTAGAATTCCTCATGAAACTGTTCTTCAGGCTAATTGTATAGGCTGTTGTCTCTGGGTGCTGGGTTCCAGACTGTCAAACTGCTCTATAAGGCCATGGCAAACCTGAAGGTCTGACACACACATCATACACTACATGGCCAAACGTATGTGGAAACATGCTCGTCGAACATCTCATTCCAAAATCATGGGCATTCATTTCTTTTTTGTTTTTTTAAACTTTATTTAACCAGGTAGGATAGTTGAGAACAAGTCCTCATTTACAACTACGACCTGGCCAAGATAAAGCAAAGCAGTTCGAAACACATACAACAACACAGAGTAACACATGGAACAAACAAACATACAGTCAATAATACAGTAGAAAAAAGTATATATACAGTGTGTGCAAATGAGGTAAGATAATATAAATGCATTCCATGTGACTTCCTCATGAAGCTGGTTGAGAGAATGCCAAGAGTGTGTAAAGTTGTCATCGAGGCAAAGTGTGGCTACTTTGAAGGATCTCAAATATAAAATATATTTTGATTTGTTTAACACTTTTTTGGTTACTACATGATTCTCGCAGAACCCCAGTCCTAGAAAGGATAAGGGAGGTAAGGCAATAAAATAGGCCATAGTGGAGAGGTAATTACAATATAGATATAAACACTGGAGCTAGTGTGTTTGGCGACGAGTATGAAGCGAGGGCCAGCCAACGAGAGCGTACAGGTCGCAGTGGTGGGTAGTATATGGGGATTTTGTGACAAAATGGGTGGCACTGTGATAGACCGCATCCAATTTGTTTAGTAGAGTGTTGGAGGATA
The DNA here is from genome assembly GCF_045791955.1 of Oncorhynchus clarkii lewisi. Taxonomy (NCBI): domain Eukaryota; kingdom Metazoa; phylum Chordata; class Actinopteri; order Salmoniformes; family Salmonidae; genus Oncorhynchus; species Oncorhynchus clarkii. The sequence goes on from NC_092169.1 coordinate 20,895,917, forward strand.
TTTTGTAAATGACATCACCGAAGTCGAGGATTGGTAGGATAGTCAGTTTTAAGAGGGTATGTTTGGCAGCATGAGCGAAGGATGCTTTGTTGCGAAATAGGAAGCCGATTCTAGATTTAATTTTGGATTGGAGATGCTTAATGTGGGTCTGGAAGGAGAGTTTATGTATTTGTAGTTATCCACATATTCTAGGACAGAACCGTCCAGAGTATGGTTGCTGGACAGGCAGGCAGGTGCGGGTAGCGATCGGTTGAAGAGCATGCATTTAGTTTTACTTGCATTTAAGAGCAGTTGGAAGCCACGGAAGGAGAGTTGTATGGCATTGAAGCTCGTCTGGAGGTTAGTTAGCACAGTGTCCAAAGAAGGGCCAGAAGTATACAGAATGGTGTCGTCAGCGTAGAGGTGGATCAGAGAGTCACCAGCAGCAAGAGCGACATCATTGATGTATACAGAGAAGAGAGTCGGCCCGAGAATTAAATCCTGTGGCACCCCCATAGAGACTGCCAGTGGTCCGGACAACAGGCCCTCTGATTTGACACACTGAACTCTATCAGAGAAGTAGTTGGTGAACCAGGCGAGGCAGTCATTTGAGAAACCAAGGCTGTTGAGTCTGCCGATAAGAATGTGGTGATTGACAGAGTCGAAAGCCTTGGCCAGGTCAATGAATACGGCTGCACGGTATTGTCTCATCGATGGCAATTATGATATCGTTTAGGACACATATGTCAGAGTCAAGGCCCGCGGGCCACATCCGGCCCGCAAGAAGGTTTTTTACGGCCCCTGGGATGATCTTGATTTATTATTAGAACCGGCCCGCAGCAAGCCGGCAGCCCGCAGATCTTTTACACGCACCAATACTACATTTCCCACAATGCAAAGGTGACGCACCGAGCAGTAGGCTGCTTCATTTCAATATTTATTGGCACAGCAGTCGTCAGCATCACAGTAAAATTAACTTTCAGATACCCATCAAAAATGGCAAAACGGAAGGTGGATACTGAGAACCGGGGGTTTCAAACAAGGTGGGAGTCGGAGTATATGTTCACGAAGGTAGCTGGAAAACCTGTGTGTCTTCTGTGTGGAGAAAGTGTGGCGGTACTGAAAGAGTATAATCTGAGACGACATTATGAAACGAAACACGCGGACAAAAACAAGAATATGGACATGGAACAAAGGCTACAAAAGGCAGAGGAATTAAAACGAGGCCTCAAATCTCGACAGGCTCTGTTCAAAAAAGCCAAATCACAAGGCCAGGCTGCTGTCAAGGCCAGTTTTATTTTGGCAGAAGAGATCGCTAAATCAGCCCGGCCATTTACGGAGGGGGATTTCATCAAAAACTGCATGATTAAAGTTTGTGACGAAGTTTGCCCAGAAAAAAGGCAACTCTTTTTAAATGTGAGTCTGAGCAGAAACACCATTGCCGAGAGAGTAGACCAGTTGTCCATCAATCTAAAAGAGCAGCTTGTGAAAAAGGGAAAAGATTTTATTGCATATTCCTTGGCTGTGGATGAGAGCACCGACATTTCTGACATTGCCCAGTTGTCAATTTTCATCCGCGGAGTGGACTCCAACCTAAGCGTGACAGAGGAGTTTTTGGCTTTACGTCCTATGCATGGCACAACTACGGGGCATGATTTGTATGAAGAGGTGTCAAGATGTGTAAATGAGATGGAGCTGCCTTGGGAAAAACTCGTGGGTTTGACAACCGACGGAGCACCTGCGATGTGTGGACACAGGAGCGGACTGGTGGCGAAGATACGGGAAAAGATGCAAGAGGAAAACGCGACAGGTGAGCTGACAGCTTATCATTGTATCATACACCAGGAAGCGTTGTGCGGTAAAGCCTTGAAAATGGAGCATGTAATGAGCATCATCACGCGCACAGTTAACTTTATCAGAGCCAAAGGTTTGAATCACCGCCAGTTCAAGGCATTTCTGACGGAGTTAGAAACGGAGCATGGTGATTTGCCTTATCACACAGAGGTGCGATGGCTAAGCCAGGGAAAGGTGCTTCAAAGATGTTTCGAGCTTCGTGAGGAGATTTGTCTGTTCTTGGACAGCAAAGGGAAAGACACAACACAACTCCGAGACGAAATGTTTCTGTGTGAAATGGCTTTTCTGTGTGACATTACGAGTCATCTGAATGCAATAAACTTGCAGCTGCAGGGTCGGGATCGTGTCATCTCTGATATGTACAGTACAGTGAAGGCATTTAAAACCAAACTGACTCTGTGGGAGACGCAGATGCGGAAAGAAAATTTGAGCCACTTTCCCAGCTGCCAGACCATGAAAGAGAAGCTCTCTACCAGTGCGTTCCCGAGCACACAGTTGGCTGATAAAATAGGTATGCTTGCCGCTGACTTTCGACGCCGATTTGCTGACTTTGAAGCACAAAAAAGCAGGTTGGAACTGCTCGGTAACCCATTTGCTGTTGACGTGGAAAGCTCACCACCAAACCTCCAAATGGAGTTGATTGACCTCCAATGCAATGATGCACTGAGGGCAAAATATGCGGCAGTGGGTGTTGCGGAGTTCGCCCGTTTCCTCCCCGGCACAATGCCCCAGCTGCGCATCCAGGCTGCTCAAACGTTGTCTATGTTTGGCAGCACATACCTGTGTGAACAACTGTTTTCTTTGATGAACCTGAACAAAACATCACACAGAAGTCGACTTACTGCTGAACACCTCCACTCAATTCTGAGGATTTCTTCAGCTCAGAGCCTTACCCCGAACATTGATGAACTTGTGGAAAAGATGGGACACCACCAAGTATCACCCTCAACCTCAAACAAGTGAACATTACTGTGCAATCACATATTTAGAGTTTTTACTCAGTTCAAGTTTAAAAGTTAAAATTTAATATTTGTTTTCACTGCATGTTACTTCTCCTTAAACAAAGTGTTGTTTTTGATTAATAGATTTTTGCACTTTATTTTTTTGTATTTCAATCCAATTATATTTTAAAAATATTTCAGTTGAGTGGATGATAGAAAATTGCTATTATTGTTTTTTCTTTGAAGTAAATTTAGCCCACTTTTGCTAAAATAGAAAATATAGTCTACTGATGGTGCCTTGAATACCGGTTTCTTTCATTTAATGTTCATGTTATGGGGATATTTATATAAAGGAAATTTGTCTTTTGTGTCTGTTGAAAATTAAAGATTACTGACAGAGCCATAAGAAAATATTGCTTTATTTATCTGATCATATTGTAATATATTTGTTAGGTTTTCAGTAGGTTCAATTAGGTTCACTAGACTATATGCGTCATTTAAAAATTTTTCAATGAACATTCGAACAGTCCGGCCCTCGTCTTGTAGCTGATTTTTTTATTTGGCCCTCCGTCCATTTGACTTTGACACCCCTGGTTTAGGACCTTGAGCGTGGCTGAAGTGCACCCATGACCAGCTCGGAAGCCAGATTGCATAGTGGAGAAGGTACGGTTGGATACAAAATGGTCCATGGTCTGTTTGTTAACTTGGCTTTCAAAGACCTTAGAAAGGCAGGGTAGGGATAGGTCTGTAGCAGTTTGGGTCTAGAGTGTCTCCCCCTTTGAAGAGGGGGATGACCGCGGCAGCTTTCCAATCCTTGGGGATCTCAGACGATACGAAAGAGAGGTTGAACAGGCTAGAAATAGGGGTTGCAACAATTTCGGCAGCTTTAGAAAGAGAGGGTCCAGATTGTCTAGCCCGGCTGATTTGTAGGGTCCAGATTTTGCAGCTCTTTCAGTACAGCAGCTATCTGGATTTGGGTGAAGGAGAAATGGGGGAGGCTTGGGCGAGTTGCTGTGGGGGGTGCAGGGCAGTTGACCGGAGTGGTGGTAGCCAGGTGGAAAGCACGGTCAGCCATAGAAAAATGCTTATTGAAATTCTCAATTATCGTGGATTTATCGGTGGTGACAGTGTTTCCTAGCCTCAGTGCAGTGGGCAGCTGGGAGGAGGTGCTATTATTCTCCATGGATTTACAGTGTCCCAGAACTTTTTTGAGTTTGTGCTACAGGATGCAAACTTCTGTTTGAAGAAGCTAGCCTTAGCTTTCCTTACTTGTTTATATTGGTTCCTAACTTCCCTGAAAAGTTGCATATCACGGGGGCTATTTGATGCTAATGAAGTACGCAACAGGATGTTTTAGTGCTGGTCAAGGGCAGTCAGGTCTGGAGTGAACCAAGAGCTATATCTGTTCCTGGTTCTACATTTTTTGAATGGGGCATGCTTATTTAAGATGGTGACGAAGGCACTTTTTTCTACTGACAGGATGAAGTAGAAGTGCAAGTTGGGTAGGATGATATCTATGAGGGTGCCCGTGTTTACGGATTTGGGGTTGTACCTGGTAGGTTCATTGATAATTTGTGTGAGATTGAGGGAATCAAGCTTTGATTGTAGGATGGCTGGGGTGTTAAGCATGTCCCAGTTTAGGTCTCCTAGCAGCACGAGCTCTGAAGATAGATGGGGGGCAATCAATTCACATATGGTGTCCAGGGCACAGCTGGGGGCAGAGGGTGGTCTATAGCAAGCGGCAACAGTGAGAGATTTGTTTCTGGAAAGGTGGATTTTTAGAAGTAGAAGTTCGAATTGTTTGGGTACAGACCTGGATAGTATGACAGAACTCTGCAGACTATCTCTGTAGTAGATTGCCACTCCACCCCCTTTGGCAGTTCTATCTTGTCGGGAAAATTTTATAGTTAGGGATGGAAATTTCAGGGTTTTTGGTGGTCTTCCTAAACCAGGATTCAGACACGGCTAGGACATCTGGGTTGGCAGAGTGTACTAAGGCAGTGAATAAAACAAACTTGGGGAGGAGTCTTCTAATGTTAACATGCATGAAACCAAGGCTTTTACGGTTACAGAAGTCAACAAATGAGAGCACCTGGGGAATGGGAGTGGAGCTAGGCATTGCTGGGCCTCGATTAACCTCTACATCACCAGAGGAACAGAGGAGGAGTAGGATAAGGGTACGGCTAAAGGCTATGACGTCGTCGTCTAGTACGTTCAGAACAGAGAGTAAAAGGAGCAGGTTTCTGTGCGTGATATAATAGATTCAAGGCATAATGTATAGACAAAGGTATGGTAGGATGTGAATACAGTGGAGGTAAACCTAGGCATAGAGTGACGATGAGAGATAAATTGTCTCTAGAAACATCATTTAAACCAGGTGATGTCACCACATGTGTGGGAGGTGGAACTGAAGGGTTAGCTAAGGCATATTGAGCAGGGCGAGAGGCTCTACAGTGAAATAAGACAATATTCACTAACCAGAACAGCAATGGACAAGGCATATTGACATTAGGGAGAGACATGCGTAGCCGAGTGATCATAGGGGTCCAGTGAATAGTTAAGCTGGCTGGAGACACGGCGATTCAGACAGCTAGCGGGCCGGGGCTAGCAGCTAGCAGAAGGGTCTTAGAGGTACGTCGCAACGGAAGAAGTCTGTTGTAGCCTCCTCGTGAAGAGCCTCCTCGTGCGGTTCCGTCGGCAGACCAGCCGTGATGGATTAGTAGGGTTCTGTGTAGCAAAGGTGCCCAAATGAAGTTGGTCCCTCCTTTGCTGCTATAACAACACTCTTCTGGGAAGGCTTTCCACTAGATGTTTGAATATTGCTGCATTGACTTATTCCATTCAGCCACAAATGCATTAGTGAGGTTGGGCACTGATGTTGGGCGATTAGGCCTGGCTCGCAGTCGGCGTTCCAATTCATCCCAAAGGTGTTCGATGGGGTTGAGGTTAGGGCTCTGTGCAGGCCAGTCAAGTTCTTCCACACCGATCTAGACAAACCATTTCTGTATGGACCTCACTTCGTGCACAAGGGCATTGTCATGCTGAAACAGGAAAGGGCCTTCCCCAAACTGTTGCGACAAAGTTGGAACCACAGAATAATTTAAAATGTAATTGTATGCTGTAGTGTTAAGATTTCCCTTCATTGGGAATAAGGGGCCTAGCCCGAACCGTTAAAAACAGCCCCAGACCATTATTCCTCCTACACCAAACTTTACAGTTGGCACTATGCATTGGGGCAGGTAGCATTCTCCTGGTATCCTCCAAACCCAGATTTGTCCGACTGCCAGATGATGAAGCGTGATTCATCACTTCAGAGAACGCGTTGCCACTGCTCCAGTGGCGGCGAGCTTTACACCATTCCAGACGACGCTTGGCATTGCGCATGATAGTCTTAGGCTTGTGTGCGGCTGCTCGGCCATGGAAACCCGTTAAGCTCCCGACAAACAGTTATTGTGCTGACGTTGCTTCCAGAGGCAGTTTGGAAGTCATTCGTGAGTGTTGCAACCGAGGACACATGATTTTTACGCACTACGCACTTCAGCACTTGGCTGTCCCGTTCTGTGTGCTTGTGTGGCCTACCACTTCGCGGCTGTGCCATTTGCGCTCCTAGACATTTCCACTTCACAATAACATCACTTTATCCGGGGCAGCTCTAACAGGGTAGAAATTTTACGAACTGACTTGTTGGAAAGGTGGCATCCTATGTCACTAAGTCCATTCTACTGCCAATGTTTGTCTATGGAGATTTCATGGCGGTGTGCTCGATTGTATACACCTGTCAGCAACAAGTGTGGCTGAAATAGCCAAATCGACTAATTTGAAGGAGTCAACACATACTTGTATACTGTATATAGTGTATCTATAGTGTATCTACCTATGCATCTTTGTGGAAACAGGGAAAGTATTGCTGGTACATAAGACTCTGCTGCAGATGTTGACAAACACAATCATGGAAATGGTCTGTTTTGTTGTGGCAGAAAAAAGGCTAATATCAGAAAATTGTCAGAATCAGATCAGTGAAAGTAAGTTACTGTAGTTACTAGTTACAAGCCTTGTATGACTCATACACAATTCCACTGTTGACGTAAACAGGGATGGTAAATGATAGGAAAACACCTGATTGTGTGAAAGTCTAATTACTTCAATTATGAGCTTTCATTTGGAGAAGTGTCCCAGTGTCGCTGGAGTTCAATAAATCAGAGTAATGAATGACCCATGTGGTTCTCTGTCCTGGAAAGGGCAGCTAAGAGATCAATTATCTGGTGTACTGAGAGCAAAAAGGCCATCTGATACATACGCAGTCAAATGTCCTGAAAGATGATGGCATTTGGGGCATCCGTTAAACATTTAATTCAATTTGCATGGCTTTACTCATGTTAAGAAACTATCTAGATTAGAATAAGAATGCATCTGTGTATGTGAGAAAGAGTAAACATAATCAGAAAATCCCAATCAACAGCCATGTTTGACTCATAGCAAAGATACAGTGGTAACCTTGGGCATCTTATTTTCTTGTTTGTATACTCTACATATATGAATGATTTTTTTCTCCTTTGTCCATACCCTCCAATCAATTAGTGGAAGAAATAAGCAGGGGGCGGTTGAGAGGTGGGAGTGCTACATTTAGTTCCTCCACTGTTGTCGTTGCCCAGAGCAGGAGGGGGAAGTCACAAAAATAGCTACTTGTCACCACAGCTGGCAGGACATTTAGGGACAGTGATAGAACAGTCAACTGGACATTGACATTTTGTGTAACAGGCAGCTAAAGAGGCAGCCCCAGGATAGAGGTGCACAGAGGGAGCTGACGCAACTGTGGCCAGACACTGATGGAAGGGGCAGACGCACACTGAGGGGGAGGCTAATTGGAAAAAACACTGATGTTTTGGGTCTTCAGGAGAAAAACAATGGCAACCCTTTTAAATGACAGCAAAATGCTTTTAATGCACAGAAAGCATGTTTCATGTGGTCACATATTGTATTCGGCATCACTAATCGGCATTAAAAAAATACAGTGCCTTGCGAAAGTATTCAGCCCCCTTGAACTTTGCGACCTTTTGCCACATTTCAGGCTTCAAACATAAAGATATAAAACAGTATTTTTTTGTGAAGAATCAACAACAAGTGGGACACAATCATGAAGTGGAACGACATTTATTGGATATTTCAAACTTTAACAAATCAAAAACTGAAAAATTGGGCGTGCAAAATTATTCAGCCCCCTTAAGTTAATACTTTGTAGCGCCACCTTTTGCTGCGATTACAGCTGTAAGTCGCTTGGGGTATGTCTCTATCAGTTTTGCACATCGAGAGACTGAATTTTTTTCCCATTCCTCCTTGCAAAACAGCTCGAGCTCAGTGAGGTTGGATGGAGAGCATTTGTGAACAGCAGTTTTCAGTTCTTTCCACAGATTCTCGATTGGATTCAGGTCTGGACTTTGACTTGGCCATTCTAACACCTGGATATGCTTATTTTTGAACCATTCCATTGTAGATTTTGCTTTATGTTTTGGATCATTGTCTTGTTGGAAGACAAATCTCCGTCCCAGTCTCAGGTCTTTTGCAGACTCCATCAGGTTTTCTTCCAGAATGGTCCTGTATTTGGCTCCATCCATCTTCCCATCAATTTTAACCATCTTCCCTGTCCCTGCTGAAGAAAAGCAGGCCCAAACCATGATGCTGCCACCACCACCATGTTTGACAGTGGGGATGGTGTGTTCAGCTGTGTTGCTTTTACGCCAAACATAACGTTTTGCATTGTTGCCAAAAAGTTCAATTTTGGATCATTCAGAGATCCTCACTGAACTTCTGGAGAGAGTTTGCTGCCCTGAAATTAAAGGGGCTGAATAATTTTGCACGCCCAATTTTTCAGTTTTTGATTTGTTAAAAAAGTTTGAAATATCCAATAAATGTCGTTCCACTTCATGATTGTGTCCCATTTGTTGTTGATTCTTCACAAAAAAATACAGTTTTATATCTTTATGTTTGAAGCCTGAAATGTGGCAAAAGGTCGCAAAGTTCAAGGGGGCCGAATACTTTCGCAAGGCACTGTATGTAGATTGGCATCACTAATCACTATTGAATGATATGTAGGCTTGCCACCTAAATTTGAGCCTCTAAAACATACCCAGAAAACAACCTCTCTTCATGACGCATTATATTTCTTGTCCCTTCTCATTTCACAGGAATATTCTGTGCACAACTGATTATTTCAACCAGGAAATGGAGCCTATGAAACTAATTTCACAGTCAGACTGGGGAATAACTGTACTACCCAGACATTTTAATTGAACAAGTTACATATCCTGAGTGGTGCTTTGGTCTAAGGCACTGCATCTCAGTGCAAGAGGCGTCACTACAGTACCTTGTTCAAATCCAGGCTGTATCACATCTGGCTGTGATTGGGAGTCCCATAGGGCGGGTGCACAATTGGCCCAGCATCGTCCAGGTCTGGCCGGGGTAGGCCATCATTCATTGTAAGTAAGAATTTGAACTTAACTGACTTGCCTAGTTAAATAACAATCACAATTATGAATTGAAATGCCCCTAATAGGTGGGTGCTACACTTTCGGTGGTGGATCTGTTCCAGCCGACCTACAGAGGACAGAAACGGAGGTGCCTGATAAAGAGCTCTGTGCCTGCCTATCTGACTGTTTCTCCCTCCCTGGCAGTACCATCGACCTCAAGCTACTCCGTCACTGAACTGAATCATCCAGCTGTAGAAGACCTTACTTTTCAGATAAGCCTACACATTGAATGTCATTTTGTTATTTGGAAAATACCGGTATTATAAGCGTGAATCTTTAAATCACCATTAAGTGTGTGTAAATATTGGCTGTTTTCAGCTATATGTTGTCTTCTAAATTCCTTAATCTTTCCAGATTGTGAGCCAGGAGGTTTTTAGAGCTACACTATGGCACCATCTAATGGCTGAATGGCTTAGTTTCACTAGTTGTTACAGCTTTTGAAGCAAGTGGCAAACAAGCTATGACAGTGATGTCATTTTCCAGGAAGTAGCTTTGTAGTTTAACTTTTGGAATAGTCTTCAATGGACAAATACATAGCACAATGGTCTTCAGCACAATAACTTAAAAGTATCTGGCAGAAGTAAACTAATACACAAATATATTTTATACATATATTTTTAAACAGCTGTGTTTTCACAAATTAAGATATAATTGTCAAGCCCCTTGAAAAAAAAATCTGGGAACTGACCCTGGAAGTATGATGTAACTTTCATACCCTTATTGGCATTGTAACATGTGTTCTTCTTGATAAATTCTGAAAGAAAGTTGGTGCGTATTACATGGTTTCTGGTAGTATGTGGCTTTGAAAAATAAAAGATCAGTTCTTAAATCCCAAGAGGCATTTATTTAAACAATATAAATATTTACATATCTCACATTTAAAATATGTACAAATATACGACGAGGACAAGGACATTTCATTAAGTAAAATACAAGTCTAGGAAAGATTCCTCTGCATCCAGTGGGATGTTCTTTTTTTGGGCTTCCAGTACAATTGTCGCTTTCTGACGACATTGTCAGACAACTGGAATCACTTGATTGCCTCAGAATACAGTCTACTCTAATGCAGAGTATTCCAATAGCCAAGATACCTTTGGTCTTCGGCGGAGGCGGTAGTGGGCTAAAAGGGCTATGAATAAAACAAATATTCCATAAAAATTGTTAGTTTTAAAAGGTGAGCGATTGGGTCTTATCCCAGGCTGCGTTCATCTTACAGGCGCCTGACGTTCCTCTTGCTGCGAGCGCTGCCAATGAGGATGGGGGTGGCTGTGGAGCTGCTAGGCCGCCATGTCAGCCGGGTGCAGCAGGTTGAGGAGCCGTGGAAGGGGCCCTGGCACTGGGTGCAGAAGTCAAAGGCACAACTAAAGCGGGTACAGGTGGCCCTCATTGCGTCTACATTGTGCTTGGCTGGAGAGCCGCAGCGCTTACAGGGCTTCAGCGACTCGTGCTGCTTCAGCAAACTGGCAGCCTAGAGAACACAACCAAACAAAGTATAAGGCTACAGAGTATAACTCACAATATGTATCATTGGTAACATGAACATAATGTCAATTACTTTTTTGGAACTGATTGGAAGGTGACCAACCCAATAAGTACACACACACTGAGCACCATCATGTCCTCTGAACCTTCATATGCAAAGTGAATAGAGGAACCCTCACCTCTTGGTATTCTCTGAAGCGAGATTGGTGGGAGCAGTATGGCGCCTGTGTGCATGCTCTCTGGGAGAGCATCCTCTTGGTAGACTTCTGGATAGGGGTTGAAGCTACTCTCTGCATACAGGACATTACAACCCTGGACAGGGTGGTGTCTCTCGTCAAAAAACCCACATTCTCCAGTCCTACGGGGATTCTTGAGTCCTATAACAAAAAAGGACATTGCTATTTAGCATACAATACTCATGCAGTGGATTACCCTATGGTTAGGCAATTAAGATTGCAGTACTTCAAAGGGCCTCTAAATAAATGTAAATATCAAACATATCAGCAAAGTTGGGAGCCTCTGCAAGCTTAAAAATCGAAACAGTCAATGTGAATTGAAAGCATTGACACCTGATATTAGAGGTCGACCAATTAATCGTAATGGCCAATTAATTAGGGCCGACTTCAAGTTCATATAACAGTCGGTAATCTGCATTTTTGGACACCGATTATGGCCGATTACATTGCACTCCACGAGGAGACTGCGTGGCAGGCTGACTACCTGATGCAAGTGCAGCAAGGAGCCACGGTAAGGTGCTAGCTAGCATTAAACGCATCTTATAAAAAACAAACAACCTTAACATAATCACTAGTTAACTACACATGATTGATATTACTAGTTCATCTAGCTTCTCCTGCGTTGCATATAACCGATGCGGTGCCTGTTAATTTGTCATTGAATCACAGCCTACTTTGCCAAACAGGTGATTTAACAAGCGCATTCGCGAAAAAAAGCACCAATGTGTACCTAACCATAAACAATGTCTTTCTTAAAATCAATACACAAGTATATTTTTAAACCTGCGTATTTAGTTAATATTGCCTGCTACCAAGAATTTATTTTAACTAGGGAAATTGTGTTACTTCTATTGCGTTCCGTGCAAGCAGTCAGGGTATATGCAGCAGTTTGGGCCGCCTGGCTCGTTGCGAACGGTGTGAAGACCAGTTCTTCCTAACAAAGACCGTAATTAATTTGCCAGAATTTTATATAATCATGACATAACATTGAAGGTTGTGCAATGTAACAGCAATATTTAGACTTAGGGATGCCACCCGTTAGATAAAATACAGAATGGTTCCGTATTTCACTGAAAGAATAAACGTTTTGTTAAGTCTATGATTTGATAGAGCAGTCTGAGCGGTGGTAGGCAGCAGCAGGCTTGTAAGCATTCATTCAAACAGCAGCTCTGTGATTCAAGCATTGCACCGTTTATGACTTCAAGCCTATCAACTCCCGAGAGTAAGCTGGCAATACTAAACATCCAATAGTCAAAGGTATATGAAATACAAATGGTATAGAGAGAAATAGTCCTATAATAACTACAACCTAAAACGTCTTACCTGGGAATATTGAAGACTCATGTTAATAAAAGGAACCACCAGCTTTCATATGTTCACATGTTCTGAGCAAGGAACTTAAACCGTAGCTTTTTTTTATGTGGCACACATTTCACTTTTACTTTCTCCAACACTTTGTGTTTTTGCATTATTTAAACCAAATTGAACATGTTTCATTATTTATTTGAGGCTAAATTGATTTTATTGATATATTATTTTAAGTTAAAATAAGTGTTCATTCAGTATTGTTGTAATTGTCATTATTACAAATATATATAAAAATCGACCAATTAATCGTTATCTGCTTTTTCTTTGGTCCTCCAATAATCTGTATCGGTGTTGAAAAATCATAATCGGTCGACCTCTACCTGATATACATGACATCCATTTAAAATGTTAGCACTTACCTGTAGTCTCTGTTCAGCCTGGTCACATTTACGGAGTGCAGACTTGTCTTGGCAGATTATTTTTCTCCAGCTCTTGCTCACTTTTCTACAGCTGTGAAGAAAACAAAAACCACCATGAATATATGATGAGTACAAAACCATTTTCACATTGAAAAACCTCTATAAAATCATAAGAGCAGTAAAGGTCAAATGTTTACCTTATCAAGTCAACATCAAGAAGACACAGGATCCTGGTTAGGATGTGCTTCATGTCCCTCTCCAGCAGCGCTTTTAAAACATCCATACACTCAAGGCCCATGTTCCCACCAATAACCCTTTCAAGGCCAGAGCCCTCTGCTAGCCAGCTAATGACAGTCCAGTCATAGCTCTGGGTCCTCTTGAAGCTATTGGTGAGTTCTTGGCATATGGCATGTTGAAACTTCAGTATTGGGAGTTGAGAGGCAGAGTGCTTAGCCTTGTGACAATCAGCAACTGGAGGACATGGGGAGAATATCTCCAGTCCTAGAGACTCCCTTTGTTCCTTAACATTATAAAAGTCCTCCATCTGGCTGTTCTGTAAAGACAGGTAACCGCTGTCCTCGAATGCTTCACAGCCTAGGTTCACCTCGTCAAGGATACGGTCATATTGGTTGTTCTCCTTATTGTGAACACCTTGCACATCATCGTTGAGGCAAATGTTGGCAGAGGTGACACCTGGAGAGAGTTGTTTGACTACTAATTGGATGCATCCCATGAGTGGTGAGGTTAAGAGGCCTGACTCCTTGTATGTGACATGTTTCTCCATGTCGCATGCAAACCGGAGTTCATTGTTGTTGGACTGACACTTCATTTTTCATTGACTTCACAAACTGTATCCCTGAGCCAGAAGAGAAGATACACTGCATTAGTCAGTTCCATCTCACAATCAAAACGCGCCAAACTGGCTAGCTACAGTACATAAGTTTCAAACTAGTGTATTGCCCCACTCAGTTACTCGATTTAGCTAAATTCTAAAACATAACATTAACGTTAAACCAATATAACATACACTTAGTTATCAAGAAGTTGCTAACTAGCTGCAATATCTCCATAGTGCGCCTTCCTTTTCCCCCCAAATTTACTTTGTAGCATAGCTAGGTAGCCAACTAATTTGGCATTAAGGTCTTTGATATCACAATAGCCAACTAACTAATGTTAGTCATTTGCATAGTAATTTAGTACAAAATAAGTATTTAACGTACCATAACGTATTAAATCATTTTAATAGTTATAGTCGTTTCCACGTTAGCTATATTCATAGGATAGCCAATGGCATTGGTAATGCTAACTAGTCTAATTTTGAGCCGCGAACTTAAATGGATTTAAAACAAAAATCTGTAACTATAACGACGTCAAATATACATGTAGTTAGCCAACTATTGCAAATCGTACAACTGCCTAGTTGTACAACTGCCTTAAGTTACGTACACAGTTAACGTTAGATAACTACAGTGACATAGCTAGGCCAGGTATGGCTAGCTACCGCTAGTTAGTCAAGCAGCTAACTAACTATGTAGACAAGTTGGCAAGCGAGTAGCGTTAGCTAGCTAACATTGTAACAAAACTAGGGTCATCATGGCTAGAAGGATCTGCTTTCTCAAATAAACGTCAAACGTTTTGCGTAACTAGCCTGAATCAAATGAAATGAGTAATAGCTATTAGCCTAGCAAACAATTTAACAACACAGTTGTTGATTGAGGTAAGAAAAATATTGCATACCTTTAAGGTAACTTCACCTATTTCTGGTCTGCCACCGACATTAGCAGCTAGACTGGGTTCGGAAAATTTCTTGATACTTGAATGAGGAAAATATGGAAAAAGCGCCAGTTCGCTGCACCTTTGAAATCCGTATCCAAAATGTCACAAACCAATGAGGGAAGTTACCTTTAAACCGGGGAACCAATGGGAGAACAGAAAGGCGCAAACGGACGTCTAACGTCAGAGCTTAAACTGCATAAGCCCCACTACATTTTTTCCGACCATTTCAAACATGTACCAGTTATCTTTCTTTGCGAATACAATAGAAATACACCGAGGTAGAGGTGATTCGTTAAAATATTGGTGCAATGTTTTTAATTTTTTGTTAGAAATACACTATTACACTATTACACTACATTGTAGAATAACAGTAGAATAACAGCGAAGACATCAAAACAATTAAATAACACATATGGAATCATGAAGTAATCAAAAAAGTATACAGAAGATATCCCTATTAGACCAGTCCATCATTACTTTAAGACGTGAAGGTCAATCAATCTGGAAAATTTCAGGAACTTTTAAAGTTTCTTCAAGTGCAGTCGCAAAAACCATCAAACGCTATGATGAAACTGGCTCTCATGAGGACCGCCACAGGAATGGAAGACCCAGAGATGCCTCTCATTCTGCAAATGAACCTCTTCACAACATTACTGAGATAAAACATGTTTTTTTATATATAAAGTACAGGTCAAAAGTTTGGACACACCTACTAATTCAAGGGCCCAGCAGAAAACCCAGAGTTACTTCTGCTGCAGAGGATAAGTTCATTAGAGTTACCAGCCTCAGAAATTGCAGCCCAAATAAATGCTTCACGGAGTTCAAGTAACAGAGAAGACTGTTTGAATCAGGCCTTTATGGTCAAATTACTGCAAAATAAAACACTACTAAGGGACACCAATAAGAAGAAGAGACTTGCTTTGGGCGAAGAAACATGGGAGCATTCGCGCAAAACTGAAAGCGCGAACCACCGCGAGTCCCAGTTGAAAGGCTCAGACACAAGACGGGTCTACAGACAATCACGGATTATAAAGGGAAAACCATCCACGTCGCAGACACCAACGTCTTGCTTCCGGACAGGCTAAACACCTTCTTCGCTCGCTTTGAGGATAATACAGTGCCACCAATGCAACCCGCTATCAAGGTCTGTGGGCTCCCCTTCTCCGTGGTCGATGTAAGTAAGACATTTAAGCGTGTTAACCCTCGCAAGGCTGCCGGTATCCCTAGCCGTGTCCTCAGAGCATGTGCAGACCAGCTGGCTGGTGTGTTCACAGATATATTCAATCTCTCCCTATCCCAGTCTGTTTTCCATACATTCTTCAAGATGGCCACCATTGTCCCTGTACCTAAGAAGGAAAATGTAACTGAACTAAATGACTATCATTAGCACTCACCTCCGTCATCATGAAGTGCTTTGAGAGACTAGTCAAGGATCATATCAGCTCCACCTTACCTGCCACCCTACACCCTCTTCAATTTGCTTACTGCCCCACTAGATCCAAAGACAATGCAATCGCCACCACACTGCACACTGCCCTGTCCCATCTGAACAAGAGGCATACAGTAAAATAATGTTGTTAATTTTTTTTGTATTTTTTTTGTTGTTGTTATTTTCACCCCTTTTTTCTCCCCAATTTTGTGGTATCCAATTGGTAGTAGTTACAATCTTGACTCATCACTGGAACTCCCGTAAGGACTCGCGAGAGGCGAAGGTCGAGAGCCATGCGTCCTCCCATCCAACCAGGAAGCCATGCTCACCAATGTGTCGGAGGAAACACCGTGCACCTGGCGACCATTTCAGCGTGCACTGCGCCCCGGCCCGCCACAGGAGTTGCTAGAGCGCGGCCAAACCCTCCCTAACCCGGATGACTCTGGGCCAATTGTGCGCCGTCCCATGGGCCTCCCGGTTGCGGCCGGCTGCAACAGAGCCTGGACTCAAACCCAGAATCTCTAGTGGCACAGCTAGCACTGCGATGCAGTGCCTTAGACCACTACGCCACACGGGAGGCCCGAATGCTGTTCATTGACTATAGCTCAGCATTCAACACCATAGTACCCTCCAAGCTCATCATCAAGCTCGAGGCCCTGGGCCTGAACCCCGTCCCGTACAACTAGGTCCTGGACTTCCTGACGGGTCACCCCCATGTGAGGAAGGTAGGAAACAACACCTCCTCTTCGCTGATCCTCAACACTAGGGCTCCACAAGGGTGTGTGCTCAGCTCCCTCCTGAACTCCCTGTTCACCCATGACTGCGTGGACAAGCACGCCTCCAACTCAATCATCAAGTTTGCATACAACACAACAGTAGTAGGCTTGATTACCAACGATGAGACAGCCTACAGGGAGGAGGTGAGGGCTCTGGCAGTGTGGTCCCAGGAAAATAACTTCTCACTCAACGTCAACAAAACTAAGGAGATGATCGTGGACTTCAGGAAACAGCAGAGGGAGCACCCCCCTATCCACATCGATGGGACCGCAGTGGAGAAGGTGGAAAGCTTCAAGTTCCTTGGCGTACACATCACTGACAAACTGAGATGGTCCACCCACGCAGGCAGTGTGGTGAAGAAGGCACAACAGCGCCTCTTCAACCTCAGGAGGCTACATTTTTTTAAACTTAAAACCTAAAACCCTCACTAACATTTACAGATGCACAATTGAGAGCATCCTGTCAGGCTGTATCACCACCTGGTACGGCAACTGCACCGCCCACATCCGCAAAGCTCTCCAGAGGGTGGTGCGGTCTGCCCAACGCATTACCGGGGGCAATTTCCCACCCTCCTGGACACCCACAGCATCCGATGCCAAAGGAAGGCCAAAGTGATAATCAAGGTCATCAACCACCCGAGCCACTGCATGTTCCCCCCTCATTATTGAGAAGGCAATGTCAGTACAGTTGCATCAAAGCAGGGACCGATATAATTAAAAACAGCTTCTATCTCAAGACCATCAGATTGCTAAACAGCCATCTCTAGCACATAGATTTGGAATCACTGGCCACTTTTAGAAATGGATCACTAGCCACTGTAATAATGTTGAGTATCTAGCATTGCTCATCTCATATGTAGTATAAACTGCACTCCACACTATTCTACAGTATCTTAGTCACTTTTAAATTGTGTTTACATATTGCATCACCCATTTCACATGTATATACTGTATTGTATTCTATCATACACCACTGACTGTTAAACAGCCATCTCCAGCAAATCAGAGGCTGCTGCCTATAGACATATAGTTGAAGTCAGAATTTTACATACACTTGGGTGGTTGGAGTCATTAAAACTCATTTTTTCAACCACTCCACAAATTTCTTGTTAACAAAATAGTTTTGGCAAGTCGGTTAGGACATCTACTTTGTGCATGACACAAGTCATTTTTCCAACAATTGTTTACAGATTATTTCACTTATTATTATTCACTGTATCCATTCCAGTGGGTCAGAATTTTACATATACTGAGCTGACTGTGACTTTAAACAGCCTAGAAAATTCCAGAAAATTATGGATCGGCCATACACGTTCTCTAAGTGCATTTTGACAGCTTGTGTAAAAGCCACACTAAACAATGGTTTGCATTAAAGGCTCAATTCAACATTGGAAAAATATTACTATCATTTGTTGATTTGTTTTGCATTTTATCATGCTAGCTAACGTTAACGCAGCACAACGACAGCTAATTGAAGCGGTATGATGTTCTGAAGCCTTTTGGATAGTTTGTAGATGCAGTTGTGTCGAATATAACATAAGGTGACCAGATTTCTGAAATTAAAACCGGGGACATTTCCAGTTCGGCAGTCAATATATCATTAAAATATACAATGTTATTATCTATGAAATAAAAAAGGGGGACAATTCCGGTTTCATGTATTTAGTCTAATAGGCACATTGTGATAGACAGAGAAAACAACTATACTACAGAAACACTACAGACAAGACAGAACTGTCCAATCTGAACAGCCATTCAGTGGTCCTGGTAGTCTGGGTAGACTAAGAGCAGAAGAGAACATGAGCAAAACAGAAAAAACAGACAATAGTATATGTGAAATACTTAACATAATAAAGAAATAAGAAGATGATGTGATTGGTAACTACATAATATACTTATACCAATCTAATCTATATATTTCTCAGAAGAATGTATCTTCTCCAGGATTGCTCTTTCTTTGGCCAGCTTCTCCATGAACTCCTAGCAAGGGAGGTTGAAGTTTGTCTTCACAATAAGCGTGGCCTTGATGGTAGGAACAGTGAACCCATTTCTTGCTGCTGTCCATATATCATTCATTTGGGAGAACACTCTCTCGACTGGTAAGCACATGACTTCCAGGTAAGCACATGACAACAGACACTAATCTAACCAAGTTAGTGTGTGGGATGTCGTTCTCTTTGAAGTGGGTAACCACCGTGCTCCATCTCTGACTAAGCGGTGTCTCCACCGTGCTCCATCTCTGACTAAGCGGTGTCTCCACCGTGCTCCATCTCTGACTAAGCAGTGTCTCCACCGTGCTCCATCTCTGACTAAGCGGTGTCTCCACCGTGCTCCATCTGTGACTAAGAAGTGTCTCAGATGTTTTCCATTCTTCAAGCGATCCCCCCCTTTAGGAACTCTTGCAGGCCAGTAACCTCGTCAAACAATGCATCCTCATTGATGGTCACATTGGGGCATTTTTCCTGCAGTGTGCCTGCTGCCTTCTGGATCTCTTCACGCTGAGATTGCCTTTTTAAAAGGAGACCATGTAAATATTTTAAATGATCTGTGTGTTTTCCCCATGCTTGCAAGTAGTTCACAGCCGTAGTGAAGAATGATTGGGATGTTTTGAGAAAGCTCTCTTTAGACATTGCTCCATTTCCCTCTAGCTCTCTCAGAAGTCCTCTGACCAAAACTGGAATGAAGTTGTCATCACATCTTGCAGTCAATTTTGCCTCAATGTTTCTCAGAATTGCAGCTGACTCCACAGCACAGCGGTCCTGGCATTCAAGCATCTTGATCATGTCACTGAATATGGTCAAGTTTCCATGGACAAAGGCCAGACAAAGTTTAGTCAGTGGATCTTCGAACATTGCTCACAGGACAACAGGGCATTTGTCTTCAGAAAGAAAAAAGGATTTCAATGGCACATACCTTTTCAGCACTCTTTCTAGAGCAGGGAGCATGGACATCCAGTGAACATTGCTGTGTCCTAAAATGTTATGGTACTCCTGGCCAACACACTCACAAAAGCTCTTCTGTCTTTCTACTCTGACGGTGAAAATTTCCAAATATCTTTGTGAGCAGGTACTCAACATCAAGGGGGATTATATCCAAAGCTGTTCTGGCCGTGTTATGAATGATGTGGGCAGGACAACCTAAGCCAAACACCTCCCGCTGCAGAGCATTTTTAACTTTGGTATGGACATTGACCCTCCCCAGCCTATTCAGTCCTCCAAAGTTGGTATTTGTGTTGTTGGCAGAGAATGCCACGACTTTGTTTTCCAGTTTAAATTTTTGGATGACCACCAGGACCTCAGCTGCAATCTCCTCTGCTGTTTCTCCTTTCAATTCAACAAAATCATGCAGTTTTGTTTTCAGATGTGTTGCCACCATATATCTTACAATATCTGACTACTACTGGCAGCAGCGTTACATGTCCATGATTGGACGCATCAATGGACAGGGACACAAATTCAACCTGGTCTAGGTCCTGTGTTACCAAAATAGTTGCCCATGGTGCTAACACGTTACTCACTATGGCTTCACATTTTGTCCTAGCACATGTAAACTTTGGCTCATAAAGCTTTCATGTCAGTTGTGCTGTGCAGTCCATAGATCAGTAACTATGATTGTGTCGCATAGTGTGGTATGCAAAGACACCCTCCTGCACAGCTAAATGATATTCTTCTTGGGAAGGCTCTACCTTCTTGAAGAATGTGGTGACAGAGGGCATACCAACACGGCCAATCAGATAGGCTTTATGCTTTTTGGTCTGTTGATGTTCTACCACTGCCGTTCTTCCCCCGCTGCCAATTGAAAAAGAGGAATTACAAAGGGTGCAGTTAACCATTCTATCGTCTTGACCTGAGCGTATAAATGGAAATTATCTCATCATGTTGTCATTAAAATGGCATTTCCATTTCTTGGAAAGAGACATTGTACCTCCTCTGTCTGCTCTTCTTCACTCTCTTTGTGTCACTCTTCTAACTCTCTTAACTTTTTCTTCTCCTCCTCTTTTCTTCACTCATCTTCCTGCTCTTTCTTCCTTTCCTTCTCTTTACCTTTCCACCTCACTCTTCCACACTATTCTCGCTTCACTATTTTTACTCCCTTAATTTTTCCTTCTCCTTCTCCAATCTTTAATAATAAATAGTACATTATTAGATAAAATACTTTGGTTAACAGATTCCCATTAGCTAGCATAACCTACTTAAAACCTTATAAAGCAGAGCATCTATCTATATAATAAATTGTGACATTATAACATCATTACCTAGTATCTCAAACGAGTGTAACTTTGTTTGTTTGTGGTGATGTCTGGTCACCCTACCATAACGACTATTTTCCATTCACATTTATGTCTGGATGTTCACCTATCCGAGCTAGCTAGCTAGCCATCACCAAAGACAGAGCGTTGTTTTTATTATAATTTTTCATGCTCAAGGGCACTGACATGTTGCTTTTCGCACGCACATGCGTAGTTTGTTTATGTGTAACTCTGTGTTGTTGTTTTTGTCGCACTGCTTTGCTTTATCTTGGCCAGGTCGCAGTTGTAAATGAGAACTTGTTCTCAACTGGCCTACCTGGTTAACTAAAGGTAAAAAAAAAAAAAATAGCAGACTATTTTCATTCTCAAAATGTAGATTACCATAAGTAAACAAATACATGTAGCCAAAACAAACATTTATCAATAGTTGTGTTAAAATGTAATCTGTATAAAACTTCACCAAAATATCAAAACATTAATGTGTCGCTGCACAGGACTGTCTTACTGACCACTTTGACTGTTGTGTTTACTATTTATGTGTTAAACTCGTTCCATGGAGGGCCGAGTGTCTGCGGGTTTTCTTCCATTGTACCTAATTAATGAATTAAGGTCACTGATTAGTTAGGTACTCCCCTCACCTGGTTGTATAGGTCTTAATTGGACACAAATTGAAAGGTGAAATCAACAACCAGCACACTCGGCCCTCCATGGAAACCCTTGGTTTATAGAAAGAAACCCGAGACCAATCCCCTGTTTGACCAGAAGATGGGAGGAAACATCCATCTAACTTTGCAGTTAATTGAATATGCCTACTTACAGATTGAGTAATGTGTTACTAGTAACAGTTTCATACAGCATACAGTGCCTTCGGAAAGTATTCAGATCCCTTGACTTTTTACACATTTTGGTTACTTTACAGCCTTATTCTAAAATGGATTAAATAAAAAAATATCCTCAGCAATCTAGACACAACACCCCATAATGACAAAGCAAAAACAGTTTTTTATACCTTATTTACACAAGTATTGAGACCCTTTGCTATGTGAGACTCAAATCGAGCTCCGGTGCATCCTGTTTCCATTGATCATCCTTGAGATGATTCTACAACTTGATTGGAGTCTACCTGTGGTAAATGTAATTGATTGGACATGATTTGGAAAGGCACACACCTGTCTGTCTATATAATGTTCCACAATTGACATATCATGTCAGAGCAAACACCAAGCCATGAGGTCAAAGGAATTGTCTGTAGAGCGCTGAGACCGGATTGTGTCGAAGAACAGATCTAGGGAAGGGTACCAAAAAATGTCTGCAGCATTGAAGGTCCCGAAAAAAACACATTGGCCTCCATCATTCTTAAATGGAAGAAGTTTGGAACCACCAAGGCTCTTCCCAGAGCTAGCCGCCCGGCCAAACTGAGCAACCTGGAGATAAGGGCCTTGGTCAGGGAGGTGACCAAGAACCCGATAGATAGTCACTCTGACAGAGCTCTAGATTTTCTCTGTGGAGATGGGAGAAACATCCAGATGGACAACCATCTCTGCAGCACTCCACCAATCAGGTCTTTATGGTAGAGTGCCCAGATGGAAGCCACTGCTCAGTAAAAGGCACATGACAGCCCGCTTGGAGTTTGCCAAAAGGCACCAAAAGACTCTCAGACTATGAGTAACAAGATTCTCTGGTCTGATGAAACCAAGATTGAACTCTTTGGTTTTGGCTTTGGTTTAAAATCATATTTCACTGTCTGCCCCCCAGGTTGCTAAAATTCTTCATACAAGACTAGGGTATTCCAGTGGATTAAATAACTTCTGGCTGCAGGGCTTCCATCACACATGTTTCAGAAAAAAAAGTTAATCTCCTGCAAAGTTAAATTATGTGCTAATTATTCAAGAGAATTTTAAGGAATGTCTTTATGTGGGTCAGGCCAGGGACTGTAATGTCACCATAGATTACCAGGATTTGGGGTCTTTCAGAGGGGAGTTTGGCGCCCACACAACCAGAGCCAAAAACCATCTGGCCATTTGGGCGGTCATGTCACACCCATGTTGTGGTATTTTTAGCCAGAGGTGAGAGAGGGAGACAGAGGAAGTAGACAGCTGCAAAACTTATCTGGAAACAGAAGTACTGTTTCAAAAAAGTATTTAATTGAAACTTCACAACCTCCCATACACAACAGAATGACTTGTTGAATGAGGCAGACATGAGGTCTGGATTATAGAATACATATAAATGTTGTCATTCCTCCCAGTCAGACGTCACCCCTCCCCTAGTCAAGTCTCAAACCTGCACTGGTCAAGTGTCACTCCTCCTCCTCAACCCTCACCCCTGCATTGGTCAGGTATCACCCATTTGCCTCACCTCTCTCACCCGTGCATCAGTCAATCTCACCAATAGGGTGAGGATTAAGGAGGAAGGGTGAGACATGACTAGGGAGTGGTGTTCTGGGGAGGAAGGTCTGACAAGGAGAAATGACCAAGTTCCTCATATGTATTCTAGACTCGATTGACTCATCATCCAATTCTTATGTGAATGGAAAAAAAAAATGTTTAAACTTTTTTCAAAACCATAAAGTTATCAAAGAAATGGGATTTACTTGCAATCCACAATAAAACATTTATTTAAAGAGGATTTCACAAGTGCTTCTACATTCTTGTCACAATGCATAGTAGGGTAAGGTAGTTCAAAAATTTCAGTCCACATAGGCCTACTCAAACAAAACAACTAATGTTGCTTGATGGAGAAGTTCATGTGGTATTTACACATCAGCTCAGTAGCAAGACAAAACTAGTTATCTCCTCTGGAATTCCTTGCCCTTGACTGCATGAGCCTGCATTAATTTATAATGCATAAACAATATCATTAGAGGAGGTCACACCTGCTACCCTAGATGTCACTACTGTTAGGGTTGGCTGAGTGACTGCTATTAAAACAGGACAACGTGACGCTGTCGCAGTTGCTTAGATATTCTTGATGGACTAGCATAGTTGTATAGGAGAGGGAAATAAACAAGGCCCACCAAAATAGCCCCTCAAGTGGATCTTTATGTCAGACTTTTGTGAGTTTCCCCCAGTGTCAGTGTGTTATGTGGCTTCCTATTTGGGAGGTACTGAGTCATGTCAGTAATGGAGAGTGAAATGAACAGGGAGGAAAATTGAAACAATGAGCCAGTCCATTATACTACATTAAATGCAGTACCAGTCAAAAGTTTGGACACACCTACTCATTCTAGGGTTTTTCTTTATTGTTACTATGTTCTACATTGTAGAATAATGATGAAGACATCAAAACAATGAAATAACACATATGGAATCATGTAGAAACCAAAAAGTGTTAAACAAATCAAATTAAAGTGTATATTTGAGATCCTTCAAAGCAGCCACCCTGTTCCTTGATGGCAGCTTTGCACACTCTTGGCATTCTCTCAACCAGCTTCACCTGGAATACTTCCAACAGTCTTGAAGGAGTTCCGACATATGCTTAGCACTTGTTGGCTGCTTTTCCTTCCCTCTGTGGTCCAACTCAACCCAAACCATCTCAATTTGGTTGAGGTCGGGTGATTGTGGAGGCCAGGTTACCTGATGCAGCACTCCATCAGCCTGTTGTACATACTGCCAAATTCTCTGAAACGATGTTGGAGGCGGCTTATGGTAGAGAAATTAACATTCAATTCTCTGGCAACAGCTCTGGTGGACATTCCTGCAGTCAGCATGCCAATTGCATGCTCCCTCAAAACTTGAGACATGGCATTGTGTTGTGTGACAAAACTGCACATTTTAGAGTGGCCTTTTATTGTCCCCCAGCACAAGGTGCACCTGTGTAATGATGATGCTGTTTAATCAACTTCTTGTTATGCCACACCTGTCAGGTGTCAAGGATTATCTTGGCAAAGGATAAATGCCCAATAACAGGTATATAAACAAATGTGTAACATTTCTGGGATGTTTTATTTCAGCTCATCAAACATTGGACCAACACTTTACATGTTGCGTTTATATATTTGTTCAGTGTATATATTTATTCCGTGGAATTACCGTTTGCTTCAAACATTGAGTTTGCTCTGGCTTTGTTTTCCCGTTATTAGGATGCTTATCATCAGAATGGATAGTGTTCAATACCACATCTGTGTAGGCTAACGTTCCATTGGAAGCCAATAAACTTCAGTACATGTTATTATGATGTAAATTCTTATAGTAGGTAGGCAAAATTATTTAAATCCTGGATTTGTAAAAATCCCTATTTCTGGTGGAATTTGGAACATCCGGGTCCCCTGCTTATTTGCATGTGCCCGCGCCGCCACCACCATACCGCTTTAGGAATGAATGCAGACCCAGTTTGCAAGTTTTTTGGGGACAAATGACTCGAGTCGACAACTGGAGCAAGTCTGTTGGGTCAAAAGAATAACACCCACCAACTTTATGTGGCGAAAATTGAGCGCGTTTGAATGTTATAACATCCTACCACATTTCATGTAAGTAAATCGTTTTACTCACATAACGAACTCTGAAACTGCACATGCCAAAAGCTCTTAAGAGTCTAATTGGGGAGAGGATATGAGTAGAATCCGAATGATGTAGCCAAGCGTTTGTCAGAGAAACTTCTAATAATTTGGATGCACAGTTTTTGGGATTAAATTATTTTAACAAACGAATTTACCAAACACAATGCATGTAAACTGCGCGGATTAGCCTAGATCACAAATAGCAAATGTTTATAGCAAAAATTCTAATGGTAACTACAATGCACTGCGCTACCTCGAAATGACATGCGAATGCACCGTTACCTTAGTAAGCATTAGTAAACCTATAATTTATTATTTCACATTGTGTGTGTGAGAGAGAGAGAGAGCGAGAGACAGGAATCATGTTTGGTTAGCTGTAGGATATTGTATTATTTTAAACAAAACTTTGCATAGAGGCCACACAACCCAATGACACGTTCCCATACTGTGTGTGTGTGTGTGTGTGTGTGTGTGTGGGGGGGGGGGGGGGTCTTTACAGTGGGAGAACGAGAGTTAACAAAATATCCCCTATAGAATACATGACATAGTAACACGACCATATAATCAGTATTATGTCTCTACTGCCATTAATTCCAATTGGACTGGTGTGGATTTCTCCCTGGCCAACATGGCTGCCATTTCCACCCCATTCTGGAACTTTGAGGGTTTATGACATGTCCTCTCTAGTAATTCAATAGGATCTCCATGAGCATGACTGTAGACATTTCCTATTGACTCAAACCTCTCCATCTTTTATAATGTGCTTCTCTCTGATAAGCATTTGCTCAAAGTAATCTGTAGTGAGATAGCATTCTCAGCTGTATGTTATATCAGCAGTCCTGAGGATCAGGATGCTGCCATTTCAAAATGTTCAGCTGCAACATCCTAAATAACACGAAGTACCTCACTGCCTTTAATTTAATGTAACTATATTTAATCTAAATTGTAATCTACGTAATCCCCAAAATAAATTATTTATTATGAGGGGACCATAAACAATAGCTAGTAATGCTTCATACTCTAGTTATAAATTGCTGAGGTGTAGTCACTTTTGAGGACACAAGCTCAAGTACACAGTACAAATATTATATATTTTATATGATGTCCAGGGCTTTTGGAAAGTATTCAGACCCCCTGACTTTTCCCACATTTTGTTACATTACAGCCTTATTCTAAAATTGATTAAATAAATACAAATATTCAGCAATCTACACACAATACCCCATAATGACAAAGCGAAAACAGTTTTTGTTGAAACTTTAGCAAATATATTCAAAATAATAGACAGAAATTCCTTATTTACATAAGTATTCAGACCCTTTGCTATGAGACTCGAAATTGAGCTCAGGTGCATCCTGTTTCCAGTGATCATCCTTGAGATGTTTCTACAACTTGATTGGAGTCGACCTGTGGTAAATTCAATTGACTGGACATGATTTGGAAAGGCACACACCTGTTTATATAAGGTTGCACAGTTGACAATGCATGTCAGAGCAAACACCAAGCCATGAGATTGAAGGAATTTTCCATAGAGCTCTGAAACCGGATTGTGTTGAGGCACAGATCTGGGGAATGGTACCAAAATATTTCGGCAGCATTGAAGGTCCTCAAGAACACAATGGCTACCTTCTAACAGGACAACAACCCTAAGCACACAGCCAAGATAACGCAGGAGTGGCATCGGGACAAGTCTCTGAATGTCCTTGAGTGGACCTGCCAGATCCCAGATGTGAACCCGATCAAACATCTCTGGAGAGACCTGAAAATAGCTGCACATCAACGCTCCCCATCCAACCTGACAGAGCTTGAGAGGATCTGCAGAGAAGAATAGGAGAAACTCCCCAAATGCAGGTGTGCCAAGCTTGTAGCGTCATACCCAAGAAGACCCAAAGCTTGAGGTTGTTTTTCAGATAGAAAATGCACAGACTGCCATGGCTCACCCTGGTTTTAATGTATGCAGTTTATTACTATCTGATATTTATTGTCTTTGTGGGCTAGATTTTGTGATATTTAGATATTGCAAAATTGTAATCAATTGCAGTTATTCGTCATATTCCTTGAAAACGGAAAGGGATAGAATTGACTGAAAAACAATTGGTTCAATAAGCCCTCAGACGAGGGTAGGGGTGTCATAGGTTTTAATTAAGTCGGATATTTTCAGGTTTGAATTACAGTCTTGACCTCTCGCCGACCAGGTGCCTTTGGTATCAGCTTGTTATGTAGGCACATTCCATGGTCTAGCTGTGCAGTAGTCAGCTAAAGGACTACCCTACTGAGCAAGCTGTCAACTTCTGACTGCTTCACAAAATCATCCCTTTATCACAGCCACACTGCCAGGGAGGGTCTGCTGAGGTATTTGAGTGTTTGCCTAAGGGTGGTTAAAACTCACTATCCTCTTACGTATGCTGTGGTGGACAGCCAAGATATTCACGGTTGAGAAACAATGTTCTTTCAAAATTCCTGAGTAATGGCATTTTTTTCACCCTGTGTCCCACCTGGCACTGCAGACCCTCTTACTCAGATAGTGGATGGAGAGAAAAGTCAGGAAATACAATGCATTTGGAAAGTATTCAGACCCCTTGACTTTTCCACATTTTGTTACGTTACAGCATTATTATAAAATGTATTCAATTGTTTTTCCCATCAATCTACACACAATACCCAATAATGACAAAGCAAAAGCAGGTTTGTAAAAAAAATAATAATAATAATATTTACATAAGTATTCAGACCCTTTACTCAGTACTTTGTTGAAGCAGCTTTGGCAGCAATTACAGCCTTGAGTGCTCTTGGGTATGACGCTACAAGCTTGGTACACCTGCATTTGGGGACTTTATCCCATTCTTCTCTGCATATCCTCTCAAGCTCTGTCAGGTTGGATGGGGAGTGTCGCTGCACAGCTATTTTCAGGTCTCTCCAGAGATGTTCAATCGGGTTCAAGTCTGGGCTTTGGCTCGGCCACTCAAGGA
The DNA here is from genome assembly GCF_045791955.1 of Oncorhynchus clarkii lewisi. Taxonomy (NCBI): domain Eukaryota; kingdom Metazoa; phylum Chordata; class Actinopteri; order Salmoniformes; family Salmonidae; genus Oncorhynchus; species Oncorhynchus clarkii. The sequence goes on from NC_092169.1 coordinate 20,924,357, forward strand.
CATTCAGGAACTTGTCCACAAAATGTGGAAAAAGTCAAGGGTTCTGAATATTTTCTGAATGCACTGTAAGCTCCAGTCGAATCCTTAAGCATCTTAGGGTGGTGAAATAATTAACTAAGTCGCCACCTCTATTCAACAAAAATAGGTGTAATGTACCATGTATGAGAACACATGAAAATGTCACTGCCGCTTGAATATTCAAATCAAACTTTATTTGGGGTCAATGTAAATAGTCTGGTGGCCATTTGATTAATTGTTCAGCAGTCTTATGGCTTGGGGGTAGAAGCTGTTAAGGAGCCTTTTGGGTGCTCCGGGTACCGCTTGCTGTGTGGTAGCAGCGAAAACAGTCTATGACTTGGGTGACAGGAGTCTTTGACAATTTGATGGTCTTTCCTCTGACACCGCCTGTTATATAGGTCCTGGACGGCAGGAAGCTTGGCCTCAGTGATGTACTGGGCCGTACGCACTACCCTCTGTTAGAGGTCGACCGATTCATCGGAATGGCCGATTAATTAGGGCCGATTTCAAGTTTTCATAACAATCGGAAATCTGTATTTTTGGGCGGCGATTTGACGATTTTTATTTTATTTTATTTTTTATTTTTTTTAAAATTTATTTTTTTTGAATTTTTACCCCTTTTTCTCCCCAATTACGTAGTATCCAATTGTTGTAGTAGCTACTATCTTGTGTCATCGCTACAACTCCCGTACGGGCTCGGGAGAGACGAAGGTTGAAAGTCATGCGTCCTCCGATACACAACCAACCAAGCCGCTGCTTCTTTAACACAGCGCACATCCAACCCGGAAGCCAGCCGCACCAATGCGCCGGAGGAAACACCGTGCACCTGGCCACCTTGGCTAGCGTATACTGCGCCCAGCCCGCCACAGGAGTCGCTGGTGCGCGATGAGACAAGGACACCCCTACCGACCAAGCCCTCCCTAACCCGGGCGACGCTAGGCCAATTGTGCGTCGCCCCACGGACCTCCCGGTCGCGGCCGGTTACGACAGAGCCTGGGCGCGAACCCAGGACTCTGATGGCACAGCTGGCGCTGCAGTACAGCGCCCTTAACCACTGCGCCACCCGGGAGGCTTTATTTTATTACCTTTATTTAACTAGGCAAGTCAGTTAAGAACACATTCTTTATTTCAATGACTGCCTAGGAACTGTGGGTTAACTGCCTCTTTCAGGGGCAGAACGACAGATTTTCACCTTGTCAGCTCGGGGGATCCAATCTTGCAACCTTACAGTTAACTAGTCCAAAGCAAAAAACGACCTGCCTCTCTCTCGTTGCACTCCACAAGGAGACTGACTGTTACGCGAATGCAGTAAGCCAAGGTAAGTTGCTAGCTAGCATTAAACTTATAAAAAACAATCAATCATAATCACTACTTAACTACACATGGTTGATGATAAAACTAGATATTATCTAGCGTGTCCTGCGTTGCATACAATCTGACTGAGCATACAAGTATCTGACTGAGCGGTGGTAGGCAGAAGCAGACGTGTAAACATGAATTCAAACAGCACATTCGTGCATTTTGCCAGGAGCTCTTCCTTGTGCGTCAAGCATTGCGCTGTTTATGGCTTCAAGCCTATCAACTCCCGAGATGAGGCTGGTGTAACCGAAGTGAAATGGCTAGCTAGTTAGCGCGCGCTAATAGCGTTTCAAACGTCACTCGCTCTGGGCCTTCTAGTAGTTGTTCCCCTTGCTCTGCATGGGTAATGCTGCTTTGATGGTGGCTGTTGTCGTTGTGTTGCTGGTTCGAGCCCAGGGAGGAGCGAGGAGAAGGACGAAAGGAATACTGTTACACTGGCAATACTAAAGTGCCTATAAGAACATCTAATAGTCAAAGGTTAATGAAATACAAATGGTATAGAGGGAAATAGTCCTATAATTCCTATAATAACTACAACCTAAAACTTCTTACCTGGGAATATTGAAGACTCATGTTAAAAAGGAACCACCAGCTTTCATATGTTCTCATGTTTTGAGCAAGGAACTGAAACGTTAGCTTTCTTACATGGCACATATTTTACATGAAACATATTGCACTTTTACTTTCTTCTCCAACACTTTGTTTTTGCATTATTTAAACCAAATTGAACATGTTTCATTATTTACTTGAGGCTAAATTGATTTTATTGATGTATTATATTAAGTTAAAATAAGTGTTCATTCAGTATTGTTGTAATTGTCATTATTACAAATAAATGTAAAAAAATCGGTATCGGCTTTTTTGGTCCTCCAATTATCGGTATCGGCGTTGAAAAATCATAATCGGTCGACCTCTACCCTCTGTAGTGCCTTGCGGTTGGAGGCTGAGCAGTTACCATACCATGCAACCGGTCAGGATGCTCTCGATGGTGCAGCTGGAGAACATTTTGAGGATTTGGGGACACATGCCAAATCTTTTCAGTCTCCTTAGGTGGAAAGGGTTTTGTCGTGTTCTCTTCACGATGTCTTGGTGTGTTTGGATCATGATAGTTTGTTGGTGATGTGGACACCAAGGAACTTGAAGCTCTCGACCCGCTCCACTACAGCCCTGTCTATGTTAATGGGGGTCTATTCGGCCCGGCTTTTCCTGTAGGCCACGGTCAGCTCCTGTGTCTTGCTCACATTGAGTTTCCACGTTGGTGGTGTAGTTATTTTCCTCTGCTGAGCACAATGTTTTGCTTGCTTAATATGGACCACACCCTTGTCATTTCACCCAGTTTCAGGAAAAGAAGTGAATGTAGAAGTTTTGAGTTTGTATTGCACAATCTTGGCATGGTCATATAAACTCAGCAGATGCTTTCTGTATTGATACCATGTGTGTTTGAGTGACATTATGTTACATTGCCAAAATGTTTCTCTTCCTTATGATTTTTCTCTGAAATGAAAATGGATGTGTTGTGGACATTTTTACACAGGGACACTCGAAGTCAGTCTTAAATGAATCATTGTTTATTGTCAGCATGCTGGAGAGGTTCCAACAAACTTGATGCACCATATTGAAGATCTGTCAGTTCTCTTATATACTGCAGACAAGTCATAATTGCATAATTTAGCTTATTCATAATAAATCAATCATTAACGTTTGCTTAATTCATGTGACCGACCAATACTGGATCATGCATGTGACAGACCAATACCTCACGAGAGTTCTTCTCTCTAAGTTGAGACCTTGAAATTGAGATATGACTTTCTCTAAACAAGGTTCTGGGCATACTGCCAAATTGTAGACACTGATAGTGAGGATTCGTTCAATCAGTCATTTGCTTGAACACAGAAATTGGTAAATAGAAAAGCACCAACATAAAATGTTCCATCACAGATGGCACTCCCTTCAGCAAAATATTTTTTACCTAAACCTTCCCTGAATGCTTGAAAAAAAGCAAGTGACCCTCCCCTAAACCCAAAATAATAATTTCTAACATAAAGTGGATAGCAGAGAACATGACTAGATATGCCATTTTAGAAACTGTTCTTCGTCTTGTAAGCATCAAATCCAATCACATTTTATTGGTCACATACACATGGTTAGCAGATGTTATTGCGAGTGTAGCAAAATGCTTGTGCTTCCTGTTCCGACAGTGCAGCAAATTCATAACAAGTAATATCTAACAAGAGGAGAGGATTGTGGACTACAGGAAAAAGAGGACCGAGCACGCCCCCCTTCTCATCGACGGGGCTGCAGTGGAGCAGGTTGAGAGCTTCAAGTTCCTTGGTGTCCAAATCACCAACAAACTAACATGGTCCAAGCACACCAAGACAGTCGTGAAGAGGGCACGACAAAACATATTCCTCCTCAGGAGACTGAAAAGATTTGACATGGGTCCTCAGATCCTCAAAAGGTTCTACAGCTGCACCATCAAGAGCATCCTGCCTGGTATGGCAACTGCTCGGCTTCCGACCGCAAGGCACTACAGAGGCTAGTGCGAACGGCCCAGTACATCAGAGGCCAAGCTTCCTGCCATCCAGGACCTCCATATCAGCCGGGGTCAGAGGAAGGCCCTAAAAATTGTCAAAGACTCCAGCCACCCTAGTCGTAGACTGTTCGCTCTGCTACTGCACAGCAAGAGCCAAGTCTAGATCTAAGAGGCTTCTAAACAGCTTCTACCCCCCAACAGCTTCTCTCTGATACTTCACGGCAAGTGGTACCAGAGCGCCAAATCTAGGTCCAAGCGGCTTCTAAACAGCTTTTTCCCCCAAGCCATAAGACTCCTGAACAGCTAATCAAAGGGCGACCCAGACTCCTCTTTTACGCTGCTGCTACTCTCTGTTTATAATCTATGCATAGTCAAATCAAATCTAATTTTATTTGTCACATACACATGGTTAGCAGATGTTAATGCTAGTGTAGCGAAATGCTTCTGCTTCTAGTTCCGACAATGCAGTAATAACCAACAAGTAATCTAACCTAACAATTTCACAACTACCTTATACACACAAGTGTAAAGGAATGAAGAATATGCACATAAAAATATATGAATATATGAATGGTACATGGTACAGAACAGCATAGGCAAGATGCAGTAGATGGTATCAGGTACAGTATATACATACAAGATGAGGAATGTAGGGTATGTAAACATTATATTAAGTGGCATTGTTTAAAGTGGCTAGTGATACATTTTTCATACATTTTTACATTATTAAAGTGGCTGGAGTTGAGTCAGTATGTTGGCAGCAGCCACTCAATGTTAGGGGTGGCTGTTTAACAGTCTGAGGGCCTTGAGATAGAAGCTGTTTTTCAGTCTCTCGGTCCCTGCTTTGATGCACCTGTACTGACCTCGCCTTCTGGATGATAGCGGGGTGAACAGGCAGTGGCTCGGGAGATTTTTGTCCTTGATGATCTTTATGGCCTTCCTGTGACATCGGGTGCTGTAGGTGTCCTGGAGCAGTTACCGTACCAGGCGGTGATACAGCCCGACAGGATGGTCTCGATTGTGCATCTGTAAAAGTTTGTGAGTGCTTTTGGTGACAAGCCACATTTCTTCAGCCTCCTGAGGTTGAAGAGGTGCTGTTGCGCCTTCTTCACAACACTGTCTGTGTGGGTGGACCATTTCAGTTTGTCAGTGATATATACACAGAGGAACCTTCTCTAGTGCTGTCCTGTCGATGTGGATAGGTGGGTACTCCCTCTGCTGTTTCCTGAAGTCCACGATCATCTCCTTTGTTTTGTTGACGTTAAGCGAGAGGTTATTTTCCTGACATCACACTCCGAGAGCCCTCACCTCCTCCCTGTAGTCTTGGTAATCAAGCCTACTACTGTTGTATCTGCAAACTTGATGATTGAGTTGGAGGGGTGCATGGCCACACAGTCATGGGTGAATAGGGAGTACAGGTGGGGGCTGAGCACGCACCCTTGTGGGGCCCCAGTGTTGCGGATCAGAAAAGTGGAGATGTTGTTTCCTACCCTCACCACCTGGGGACGGCCCATCAGGAGCGCAGGAAGATTGATAGTGGTTTCACAGACCATCGTGGAAAGAGTAGGGGTGGAAAGATCTCCTTTATAGTAAAGGCATTGAATTAATCTATCTTTGTATTTGCAGATACGAGAAAAAAGGGCCTTTTATATTTTATAAACATACGTCATTTTACATATTAGCAGAATATTTTTTAATACCCCACAAATTACCGAAATTACAGGCAGAGAGATGAACACATTTTATCATATTTGTCCAATGCCAAATCAGTGTGCCTTGTTTGCAAATAATTAGGAATCTGACATTAGGAATCTGAGCGTGGTACTTTCAAATGTTTGGCCTACCTTTCCACCCCGGACAGAGTAGGCCTAGCGACACAGAAAAATGTAAGCTTTAACTGCTGGCTACTCTTCTTCTGTGGCTTAACCCAACGAGAGAAGGTCACAAGTGTTTCCCTAAAAACTGTCTGGGTTTAAACATACAGTGGGGCAAAAAAGTATTTAGTCAGCCACCAATTTTGCAAGTTCTCCCACTTAAAAAGATGAGAGGCCTGTAATTTTCATCATAGGTACACTTCAACTATGACAGACAAAAGGAGAAAAAAAATCCAGAAAATCACATTGTAGGATTTTTTATGAATTTATTTGCAAATTATGGTGGAAAATAAGTATTTGGTCACCTACAAACAAGCAAGATTTCTGGCTCTCACAGACCTGTAACTTCTTCTTTAAGAGGCACCTCTGTCCTCCACTCGTTACCTGTATTAATGGCACCTGTTTGAACTTGTTATCAGTATAAAAGACACCTGTCCACAACTTCAAACAGTCACACTCCAAACTCACTATGGCCAAGACCAAAGAGCTGTCAAAGGACACCAGAAACAAAATTGTAGACCTGCACCAGGCTGGGAAGACTGAATCTGCAATAGGTAAGCAGCTTGGTTTGAAGAAATCAACTGTGGGAGCAATTATTAGGAAATGGAAGACATACAAGACCACTGATAATCTCCCTCGATCTGGGGCTCCACGCAAGATCTCACCCCGTGGGGTCAAAATGATCACAAGAACGGTGAGCAAAAATCCCAGAACCACACGGGGGGACCTAGTGAATGACCTGCAGAGAGCTGGGACCAAAGTAACAAAGCCTACCATCAGTAACACACTACGCCGCCAGGGACTCAAATCCTGCAGTGCCAGACGTGTCCCCCTGCGTAAGCCAGTACATCTGAAGTTTGCTAGAGAGCATTTGAATGATCCAGAAGAAGATTGGGAGAATGTCAGATGGTCAGATGAAACCAAAATATAACTTTTTTGGTAAAAACTCAACTCGTCGTGTTTGGAGGACAAAGAATGCTAAGTTGCATCCAAAGAACACCATACCTACTGTGAAGCATGGGGGTGGAAACATCATGCTTTGGGGCTGTTTTTCTGCAAAGGGACCAGGACGACTGATCCGTGTAAAGGAAAGAATGAATGGGGCCATGTATCGTGAGATTTTGAGTGAAAACTTCCATCAACAAGGGCATTGAAGATGAAACGTGGCTGGGTCTTTCAGCATGACAATGATCCCAAACAACGAAGGAGTGGCTTCGTATGAAGCATTTCAAGGTCCTGGAGGGGCCTAGCCAGTCTCCAGATCTCAACCCCATAGAAAATCTTTGGAGGGAGTTAAAAGTCCGTGTTGCCCAGCAACAGCCCCAAAACATCACTGCTCTAGAGGAGATCTGCATGGAGGAATGGGCCAAAATACCAGCAAGTGCATGAAAACCTTGTGAAGACTTACAGAAAATGTTTGACCTCTGTCATTGCCAACAAAGGGTATATAACAAAGTATTGAGATAAACTTTTGTTATTGACCAAATACTTATTTTCCACCATAATTTGCAAATAAATTCATAAACAAATCCTACAATGTGATTTTCTGGAGAAAAAAAATCTCATTTTGTCTGTCATAGTTTAAGTGTACCTATGATGAAAATTACAGGCCTCTCATCTTTTTAAGTGGGAGAACTTGCACAATTGGTGGCGGACTAAATACTTTTTTTGCCCCACAGCATAATAAACAACTGATAGGCTAATATTGTCGCTCAGACTATTCTTGATTTAATCTTGTCTTTACATATACAAAATAATATACAGTTGAAGTCGGAAGTTTACATACACCTTAGCCAAATACATTTAAACCCAGTTTTTCACAATTTCTGACATTTAATCCTAGTAAAAATTCCCTGTTTTAGGTCAGTTTGGATCACCACTTTATTTTAAGAATGTTTTAATGTCAGAATAATAGTAGAGAGAATAATTTATTTCAGCTTTTATTTCTTTCATCACATTCCCAGTGGGTCAGAAGTTTACATACACTCAATTAGTATTTGGTTGCTTTGCTTTTAAATTGTTTAACTTGGGTCAAACATTTCGGGTAGCCTTCCACAAGCTTCCCAAAATAAGTTGGGTGAATTTTGGCCCATTCCTCCTGACAGAGCTGGGGTAACTGAGTCAGGTTTGTAGACCTTCTTGCTCGCACACGCTTTTTCAGTTCTGCCCACAAATTGTCTATAGGATTGAGGTCAGGGCTTTGTGATGACCACTCCAATACCTTGACTTTGTTGTCCTTAAGCCATTTTGCCACAACTTTGTCCATTTGGAAGACCCATTTGCGACCAAGTTTTAATTTCCTGACTGATGTCTTGAGATGTTGCTTCAATATATCCACATAATCATCATGCCTTATGATGCTATCTATTTTGTGAAGTGCACAAGTCCTTCCTGCAGCAAAGCACCCCCACAACATGATGCTGCCACCCCCGTGCTTCATGGTTGGGATGGTGTTCTTCGGCTTGCAAGCCTCCCCCTTTTTCCTCCAATCATAACGATGGTCATTATGGCCAAACAGGTCTATTTTTGTTTTATCAGACCAGATAACATTTCTCCCAAAAATATGAACTTTGTACCCATGTGCAGTTGCAAACCACTTTTTTTATGGCAGTTTTGGAGCAGTGGTTTCTTCCTTGCTGAGTGGCCTTTCAGGTTATGTCGATATAGGACTTGTTTTACTGTGGATATAGATAATTTTGTACCTGTTTCCTCCAGCATCTTCACAAGGTCCTTTGCTGTTGTTCTGGGATTGATTTACACTTTTCGCACCAAAGTACGTTCATCTCTAGGAGACAGAACGCGTCTCCTTCCTGAGCGTTATGACGGCTGCGTAGTCCCATGGTGTTTATACTTGCGTACTATTGTTTGTACAGATGAACGTGTTGCCATCAGGTGTTTGGACATTGCTCCCAAGGATGAACCAGACAACCAATTCTTTTCTGAGGTCTTGGCTGATTTCTTTTGATTTTCCCATGATGTCAAGCAAAGAGGCACTGAGTTTGAAGGTAGGCCTTGAAATACATCCACAGGTACACCTCCAATTGACTCAAATGATGCCAATTAGGCTATCAGAATCTTCTAAGCCATGACATAATTATCTGGAATTTTCCAAGCTGTTTAAAGGCACAGTCAACTTAGTGTATGTAAACTTCTGACCCACTGGAATTGTGATACAGTGAAATAATCTGTCTGGCAACAATTGTTGGAAAAATTACTTGTGTCATGCACACAGTAGATATCCTAAACGACTTGCCAAAACTATAGTTTCTCGTAACAAGAAATGTGTGGAGTGGTTGAAAAACGAGTTTTAATGACTCCAACCTAAGTGTATGTAAACTTCCGACTTCAACTGTATGTGTAAAATTTGTTTTGATTTAGAGTGGACCATTATTATGCACCGGTCTCGAAACAGGGGCAGCGGGAAAAAAAATACATGTTACCTATGCACTTAAATAGCGAATGGAGGACCTTTTTCCCGTGGTTCATTTTCATGCCAGCCATGTAGGCTATACTCCTGGTGTCAAGAGAAGCAATGTGCTTAATAATAGGAAAGTTTAGAAGTAAATATCGTAGGCCTAGCCTATAGAAAGCTGATGTGATCCTCCTCTTTCTAATAGAGGCCATCACTCTGTTTTCTCGTGCAATTGCATAGCCTATAGAAATGTTGCACAACATGAGCTCATGGGCTCTCATGAAGTGTTTGATTAGATGTTCAATTACATTTGCATTGATGTCAGAGTGATTTAGAGGCACAATAGACTGCTAAGTACCAGGCTTGGTTTGGTAGGCTACTAATGACCATCAGCAGCATCAGAGCTTGGAGAAGCCTAATTACCCAGCTAGCGATAATGAATCGGCCCAGAATCGGGTGTCGGACAAGACCCGGAATCAAGATGAATGACTGCACAGAATCGGCCCAAGTACATCGGGCCGTTTCCGTCTATCGGAAGTCAGCCGACTTTGCCGGCATCTTACCAGAATCCCCCCCAGAAGTGGCAAATTTAAATGAATGTATTCAAAATTACCCAATTTAGTCATTTTAAATATTACTATTTTATACATAGAAATTATACCCATCCACAAAAAAAAAACATTTTATGTCCGAGGAAACACCAGGTGCATGCACCTGACCCGCATCAGCGCGATGGGACAAGGACATCCCAGCCGGCCAAACCCTCCCCTAACTCGGACGACACTGGGCCATTTATGCGTAGCCTCATGGGCCTCCCGGTCACGGCCAGCACGGTCAAACCTGCATCTGTAGAAACGCAGTTTGCATTGCGACGCAGTGTCTTAGACCGCTGCGCCACTGGGGAGCTCTCCATCCAAACTTTTTTATGCTTATCAATTACCTTGCACAAAGTATGAAAATACTATGCAGGATTATTAAAGAATTTTATTTAAATGTTAATTGTATTTTTTTTTAAATCACAGAAACAATGAGAAAATATGGAAAAATAAATATTGAAATGTTAATTATATAAAGCAGCCCGTGTAATCATCTGCCAGAGAGTAGACCAATTAGACCCGAGCCCTAAGTAATACATTTGGACCAGATACAGTGGGGCAAAAAAGTATTTAGTTAGACACCAATTGTGCAAGTTCTCCCACTTAAAAAGATGAGGCCTGTAATTTTCATCATAGGTACACTTCAATTATGACAGACAAAATGAGGAAATAAAATCCAGAAAATCATAATTTTCTGGAATTTTCCAAACTGTTTAAATGCACAGTCAACTTAGTGTATGTAAACTTCTGACCAACTGGAATTGTGATACAGTGAAAAATAAGTCATAATCTGTCCGTAAACAATTGTTGGAAAAAATACTTGTCATGCACAAAGTAGATAACTGACTTGCCAAGCTATAGTTTGTTAACAAGAAATTTGTGGAGTGGTTGAAAAAGGAGTTCTATTGACTCCAACCTAACTGTATGTAAACTTCCGACTTCAAGTGTATGTGAAAACTAACTAGGCCACTCAGGAACATTAAATGTTGTCTTGGTAAGCAACTCCAGTGTATATTTGGCCATGTGTTTTAGGTTATTGTCCTGCTGAAAGGTGAATTTGTCTCCCAGTGTCTGTTGGAAAGCAGACTGAACCAGGTTTTCCTCTAGGATTTTGCATGTGCTTAATTAGCTCTATTACGCTTCTTTTTATAAAAAGAAACTCCCTTGTTCTTGCCGGCAAGCATACCCATAACATGATGCAGCCACCACCATGATTGAACATATGAATAGTGATACTCAGGGATGTGTTGGGTATAATGATTCCCCATCCAAAGTGTAATAATAATATTCCATAAAAAGAAAATCTGCTGTTTCCAGCTACAATAGTAATTTACAAAATTAACAATGTCTACACTGTATTTCTGATCAATTTGATATTTTAATGGACAGAAAAAGGTGCTTTTCCTTAAAAAACAAGGACATTTCTAAGTGACCCCAAACTTTTGAATAGTAGTGTATGTTCCGAAACCATTGCGTTGCCATAACTGTCAAATATTTGGGCATGTGGCGGCGGTGTGTAAAGGCAAAAGGAGATAGCCGAAGTGTGGAGATGGGGTCCAGTTAAAGTGCTGTAACTGTGGGGGTGCCCATAGTGTAGCGTATGGGGGTTGTTCAGTGATGTCATGACTCTCCTGGTCGAGGATCCATGGCCTCAGATTAACTTGGCAAATGGCTGACAGCCAGACCCCTTTCCCAGAGGAGAGAAGACGGGTGGCTGGGCCGGTTTTATGACACCTCACGCCAATCGTAAATCTTATGCAGCAGAAAACCCTCTCCTGCTCTTCAGTACCAACCAAAGGAATGCCTTTGTCCTCCAGAAAACTTTTGCTGCCAAAACTATTACGTCCAAAAAAAGTTAATATTGGAACAATATTTTTAAGGTAGAAATGTAAAGAATGGTCAGTGGTGATCTAAAGAATAATCATGTCATATTGCTTTTCATTTTGTGATGTTATTAACTGTACTGTATGAACCATATACTGTAACTTAGGAAGGAAACCCCCTTTGGCTGTTAAATGTACATCCAATATGATGTTAATACAATATGAAGAACGATTAAACTATTTTTGTTAGCAATGTGATTTTAGTTTTCTAACGGGACCATTGTTTTCATGTCCCTTGCACATTAACTAAGCCACACCCCAAATGAGGTCAGAAGAGCGTGTCAGTGTAATGGAACCGCCATTTTCGACCAGAGCTTAAAAAAACTCGCTAAGAATGAACATATTCAGACCAGCAGACGTGAAGCTGTGACTACACGTAGAAAATGTTGGAAACTCTGAAACTCAACACGAGGTGAAGAAAAACTCACGAGACCTGTGAAGGGATTTAGAACGTTGACTAACTACACGAGGAGGGAAGGAAAAAAATCCCATCGAAGACAATCGCTGAGTATCTGTTCTATTTGAACACTCCACTACAAGACCATAACTAAGAAGAAGGACATTGTGACCTTTGGTGGACAACCAGAGCCTTACATTCCCCAAAGAAGTTTCAACAGAGAGACAACAGATAGACATCTAAGTAAATACATTGCATTTCTTACCCAAGTGGGCGGTGGTTCATGTGCAAGGTATATGGTTACTGTGAGCGTCTTTACCAAATGTACGATAAATGTCCCTTTCTCCCTATCTATTTTCTCCATCCCTTTTTTCATCTCTGTGTAATAAGCCGTCATATCTTGTCAGTCCACTAGGGACTTTTGTCTCATGTAAGTGTGTAAGTGTATTCTGTGTTATTATTTAGTTAGTTAGTAAATAAATAATTAAATCAATTTGTGTAGAACTGAATAATCAGAAAAGGCTGGGGTTCTTGCGGATTCAAGTGGTCTGCGATGTTCAGAATGAGACTGATATGAGGTAATGATTAATAAGTTATCGCTATATAACACACATACATACATCTTTTAGAGTTGAATTCAGGAGATGGTAACTCTATAAACAACTTATACTGTGGTGCCCCAAATCCTAATGACTTAATTGTTACATGATTAATTTAAATTGGGTAAACAATTAAACATAGTTAGTTGATTCGATAAATAAATCAGATTAATGTAAGTCACGTCACGACAGTGATGAAAAGACAGGTGGAAGTGCAGCAGGTAAGGAAGGAGTGAGCGTAACATCTCGTATGCAGGGAAGGTATTTAACGCATTAACAAATCTGGGCACCTAGAAGAGCAGGTATTCCAGGACAGATTGAGATGCAGGTTGGGTGTGATGGAGGGAGCAGAATGGTGGAGAACACAAGACTGGTAGAAGACATGAGGAAGGTTGTTACATTTGTGACACCAACAATCAATTACACAGAAATTACAACCGAGGACTAAGAAGATTAAGACCATAGTGGAGCAGGCAGTGCGGTATCTTGGGCTCACAGGACTGACATGGAAAAATGTACAGGATGACCACAATAAGACTGAGAATCAGTCCAGCCAGGAATCATGTATTGGTTAATTTGCCTTTTTTATGGTGTTAATCCTTCAATGGAATGCCAGAAGTTTGATGGCTAATGGGCAAGAGTTCAAACGGTTTCTTGAGGAGTTACCAGCCAAACCTGGTGTGATATGTCTCCAGGAGACATGGCTAAAACCTACTCTAGATTTTGTATTACAAGGTTATGATGCAGTCCATAGAGATAGGGTGGCAGGAGGAGGAGGTGGTGCTACCTTTATAAAGTGGGGGATCCCATATAGGTGTGTGGGAGAGGGAGGATGTAGTGGTAGAGGTGTGGTTGGGAGGGGGGAATATAGGGAATTTTTACAACCCGTGTAAGAGAATGGAGTTGCTGGCCCTTGGGAATGTAGAAGGTCAAGATAGGAGACTGGTAATGTGGTGTAGGGATTTTAATCCCCATAGTATGCTCTGTGGAGGGTTATGGACTGATGTAATTGGAAGTGTGTTGGAGGAACAACTAGGTGAGAAAGGGCTTGTGTGTCTTAATGAAGGCGGGGGGACCAGGATTGACCCAGTAACTGAAAATTAATCTGCTCTGGATCTTATTTTGATCTCAAGATCTCAAGTGCAAGGCATGTGATTCCTATGGGTACAGGGGGGAGAAAGAGTAATGCAGTCCTCCGGTGGAGTGTAGAGGTGCCGTGAAGAATAAGAACATTCAGAATGTTGAAACGGTCCCATAATTACCAGCACCTGGTCCAGAATAAACAAGCACAAGCAGTAGTAAGGAGGATCACAAGGACAGCTGAGTATTGTAGCCGGTTCTGTGGAAACATAGGCAGGACCACTCCTGTGGGAGAGGTATGGGGGATGATTAGGAGGATGATTTGGATCTCCCTGTGCTGAAAAGTGGGGAGATTGTTGCAATGAGAGATATGGAGAAGGCAGAGATGTTAGCCCAGGCATTTGTGAAGGTGCACAGCTCAAATAATCTGACAGAAGAGAGGCAGCTTGGGAGAGAGAGGGTCAGAGGAGAACATCCGGGAGTCCTTGATCAGAGAATGATGGTGGGGGATACATTGAGATAAAAAGAGCATTAGCTAAAGCTGGGGTAACATCTCCTGGGAAGGATGAGATATGTTACATCATGATGGTTAATCTCAGTGACACAGCAATGGGGAAAGTATTGGACCTTTACAATAAGGTGTGGCAGGAAGGGAAACTGCCTGGAAGTTGGATGCAGGTGGTAGTGGTGCCGATGGATCCTGTACTGTGCCTTGAGTCAGTCATATGGAAGGCATAGGCAAATAAGGAGGTGGTGGTAGCCATTTTGATGTGATGTGGAAGGAAGGCCTACTTATCAAGCTGGATAACATGGGGGTTGGAGGAAGGGTTTTTAACCAGATAAAATAATTTATTTTTGGGCAATCAATACAAGTGAGGGTGGGGAGCTCTATCAGAAAGCTATGAGGTGGATAATGGTACCCCCCAGGGAAGTGTCATTAGACCTTAGTTGTTCTCCATTATGATTGACGATGTATTCTCTCAGGTGAGACCTGATAGGTCATTATTTGCGGATGATGGAGCGCTGTGGAAGAGAGGGAGAAATATTACCCATAGAGCAAGAAGAGTTCAAGAAGCGATTAGTGAAGTAGAGCAGTGGTTCCTCAGGTGGGGCTTCAAGTTTTCAGTTTTCTAGAAGGAAGGTTGTGGAGGAAATATACTTGAAGTTGTATGGAAGGAATCTGGAGATAGTGGGAGGATTTAGGTTCCTGGGGGTCTGGTTTGACACTCGAATGACATGGGCGGAGCATATTAACAGAGTTGTTCTCAAAGGAAAGAAAATATTAAATGTGACGCGTTGCTTGTCAGGAATGGAGTGGGGGGCAGATAGAATGGTGTTGAAGTTATATATATATAGTGCTGTTGAGGTCATCAATGGATTCTGGAAGTATAGCATATGGATCAGCAGCTCAGACATCTTTACAAAAGCTTGATGTTATCCAGGCCCAAGTCCTAAGAATATGTTGTGGAGCACTCAGGACTTCCCCGGTGGCAGCAATGCAGGTAGGGTTGGGAGAGATGCCGTTAAGGTTAAGAAGACAACAGCTAGCCATTACATATTGGGTAAATCTACAAGGACATAAGGTTACACATCCTACAAAAAAGGTGCACCTAGAGTGCTGGGATCATAAACAATATCTGAATACAAGCTTTGGGTGGATAGGCAATTGCATGGTGAGAGAGATGGGGTTGTTTGGGAGGAAGTTTAGCCCCTCTGTAGATCTTCCTGCTCTCCCACATTGGTTTCTCCCTCAATCAGTGATAGATCTAGGGTTGCTTGAGAGGGTAAGAGATGTTGAGGAAGGAGTAGATTCAGTTGTAAGTGAACATTTAAGAACACAATACTATGCTTTCTTGAATATATTAACAGAAACAAACAGGGAGAACAGGAGCAGCGTTTAGTGTTCCTGAGTTTAAGGTGGCAGTGACAAAAAGAGCAACGGATAATTTGCCTGTTTACAGAATGGAGTTGTTGGCAGCTGTGCAGCACTGATGAGCTTAAATTCATGTGTCTCAGAGCAGACAGGATGTATTGTATGAGCTTTTGCAGTGTTTGTATAGGGTGAAACAGATGGGGGTATTGGTGATATTCCTCTGGGTACCAGTTCATGTGACAGTAGAGGGGAATGAGGAAGTGGATATTATTGCCAAGCAGGCTCTTAAACATCCTAATGTTGAGCTGGAATTGTCAATCAGTAAAGCAGAAGCCAATGGATCAATAAGAACAGTGGTTAAAAATAAGTGGCACGTTTTGTGGAACAGGGAGAGTAAAGGAAGACACTTGTATAAGATCCAGGAAAAGGTGGGGGCAGGGAGGTCCTCAGGCTGAGAGAGAAGGGAGGAATGTGTAGTCCCAAGGCTGAGACTGGGACACACAAGGCTATATAGTACATTGAAAGTGGTGGGGAAACATTCGACTGGGAGGTGTGATTGTCAGGAGGAGATGGAGACATTGGAACATGTTCTATTTCAGTGGCAGAAATATGTGAGAGAAAGGGAGCTCCCTGCCCCCACCTTTTCCTGGATCTTATACAAGTGTCTTCCTTTACTCTCCCTGTTCCACAACTCTTGCCACTTATTTTTAACCACTGTTCTTTGTTATTAGATTTGAGGAGTAATGGGATTGAAGAGCCAGGATGAAGTGAACTGCTGGGGAAATCTTCATGGGATGTAGTATTTAATTATGTATTTTGTTTCCTTAGGGAGACGAGATTATTGGGTAGAATTTATACCTTCACTGTCTCTGGTCCACACTCCAGTCCAGTGGCAGTAATGCACCGTAACGTTGGTTGCCAACCGCCATATAAAATTCACAGAAGAAGAAGCAGTTGTGTTTGAGCCAATCAGGCTACTGCACCAGTGGTGCGTGTCTGCCGTCTTGATGGCTTCAGCCGGTGCCTTCCAGGACCTATGCAAGCAATTAGAAAAAGGTCACAAACAAGCCGGGCTAATGGGTTTGTAGCACTGTGCTTGGCAACTCACTATTGCTTTCTTAGGTACGGGTTTATGTGATGATGGGGAGAGAACAGTCATGTAATGCAGTGGAGACTGGTGGGAGGAGCTATAGGAGGACGGGCACATTGTAATGGCTGGAATGGAATGAGTCAAACATGTGGTTCCCATATAGCTCCTCCCACTAGCCTCCACTGATCTAATTACTTCTGGACAGTGTAAGAGGATGAACAGCCCTTCGAGGGTTGAGAATGTTGCTCAAATTATAAGGTTCAAGGTAACCCAGCCACGGTAGGGTTCAAGGGAGGGAAGTAAATATCCCCTCCATCTAGATACAGTACCTACAGAGCTTAAATATATAGTTAAGATCTGTGTAAGACCAGAACAGAGATAGGGGCTGTTCAGATTTACTAACCAAGCATATGGTGATGCAATTTTGTCAGTGTCATAGGGCAGCCCTAGTGATGACTTCTTTCCGAAGCTCCATTCCTGTGCTAGGTATGTCACGTAGAGGCCGTGTTCATTTTGGCACTCTTTTTTAGTCTTAGTCATTTTGGCAAAAATATCATTAAGTCTTAGTCACATTTTAGTCATTCAAATAATGATTTAGTCTAGTCATTGTCAAAATGATGAAAACAGTGGGCCATTTTTGTCAACTAAATGCCCTTTCATTTTAGTCATCTGTAATGTATTGCCTCATTAACCTATAGCAAACAATCACTGACTTCCATGTCCTACTAACACATACTATTATTTTCCAAATAGCAGAAATATAAAACAAATAAGAATTATCTGGCCATGTAAATCCCTAATTCAGCCTACACAGATATTGCACATTACATTCAAAACAAACGAGAGAGAGAGCGAGAGAGAGAGGCTACAATCACAAGATGGTCCTGCAAAGTAGCATGGGTTGCACTTCCATCACTCGGTCCCGTCATCAGCGTCCCACAGCCACATTGGTGTCCAAAAGTAGAACGGGGGTTAATGACTTTGAACAGGAGCTAATGACTCTTTTGCCCAGTGATGTAGTCGAGTCCCGAGTCAAGTCAGGAGTCCCTATGGCTGAAGTCCTAGTCCCAGTGCTCAAGATCTGGTCCAAGTGGTCAAGTCTGAGTCACTGGGTCTACATTAACTCAAAATAAAGTTATTCACCCATTCAGATATAATGTAGTGGCAAGGGGAATTGTTTTCAATAAATTGTTTGGTTACCCTCTTTCTTTCTGTGTAACCAAATGTTTGTATATTGGCTACTGGTAATGTTACCAGGGCCACGTTCAGTTGCATTACATGAATAGAGCCAACGTTATTCCTTACTCAACATGTCAGAGAAGTATGTTTGTTCTACATAGCATGTTTCTATCTGAATAGTCCAAAGCGTTGCGTCCTGCTGAACACGCCCAGGTTGTTAACTATAGCTAGCTAATGAGATAACATGACTGAACAAGGTGTAGCCTAAACAAATGGTTAACAGTCTGGTCCGCAAGTAGACTAGTTTTAGAACGCTTTATAGATATAAAATGCGGGCCACCAATGCACGATAGAAAGAAAAAAACGTAGTGCCAGTGTTGTGGGTCATATCTTTTAAACGGTGAGGGCTAGAATCAATAAGTTTTTTTTTTGAGGAAAAGAGGAAGACTTGGCTACTTTGGCTACAGAACCTGGCTATGAAATGCAGTGGGGAAAGTGGGGCGGTAGTGAAAGACTAGAAATTCAAAGACAGCCTACTCAAGGGAGTCTAGAAAAGTGCCCTGCAGCTCACCAGCTCATGTAGGCTGTGTGCCCATCCTTCCCACTGCTGAACAGAACTGCATTGCGCATCTGTGCTGCTAATATTATTGGTGCTTATCACTGAAAAGCTCTCAATCTCTCAAAAAACTTGTCCAGCCCACTAAGTCAGATTTCAGTCACAGAGATAAATTTGTCTCGTTAAACTGAAATAAAAAAATGTTTTTGTTTAGTTATAGTTTTTTAGTTTAGTTAGTTTAGTTAGAGTCTATTTAGTCACTTATAGTTTCATCATTTGCCACTGAAAAATAGGTCATTTTATTTTAGTCACTGTTTTTGTTGACGAAATTAGCACTGCATAGAGAGCACACTCACAGATATCAACATGCCTTCAGGCAGATGTGTAGTGGTCTGGAGAACTGGGTATACTCACATTTTTCCCCAAAAAAATTCCCCAAAATGTCCATGCGCCCCACCAGGCAAAGGAATGGCACCCTGTGTGAAATATTCTATGAGAAACATTGATATATCAAAAATGATGAATCCCATATTGGTATTTCACAGTCAGGCCAACCCAAGCTGTACTGTGTAAGTATGCTAATAGTAAGCCTACCATTAAAACAGAATAAAGTTAATTTTTAATTTTTAATACAGGTTTCACTCTCACGCTTTTTAAATCAGAAAAACAACAAAATTGTATGTTCTAAGTCCATAACAATGCTTAAACCACATTAGGAGACCACTTTTGAGGTCTGTGAAAAATCAAAGAAATGTAGGGTTTAGTTATCCTTTAATGCAAGTGTGCAGGCACCTAGCACTGTTTGGTTAGCAGTGTTTCTGTAGCACGCAAGTTGGAGTTTGCAAATTTATAAATTCAAAACAGAAATACCTTATTTGCATAAGTATTCAGACCCTTTGCTATGAGACTCGGAATTGAGCTCAGGTGCATCCCGTTTCCATTGATCACCCTTGATTGAAGTCCACCTGTGGTAAATTACATTGATTGGACACACCGGTCTATGAAAGGTCCCACAGTTGACAGTTCATGTCAGAGCAAAAACCAACCCATGAGGTCGAAAGAATTGTTGGTAGAGCCTCGAGACAGGATTGTGTCAAGGCACAGATCTGGGGAAGAGTACCAAAAACTGTCTGCAGCATGAAGATCCCCCAAGATCTTAAAGAAGAAGTTTAGAACCACTAAGACTCTTCCTATAGAGTTGGATGCCTGGCCAAACTGAGCAATCGGGGGAGGAGGGCCTTGGTCAAGGGAGGTGAGTGGCCAGACTGAAGCTACTCCTCTGTAAAAGTCACATGACAGCCCGCTTGGACTTTGCCAAAAGGCACCTAAAGACTCTCAGACCATGAGAAACAAGATTCTCTGGTCTGATGAAACCTAGATTGAACTCTTTGGCCTGAATGTCAAGCGTCAAGTCTGGAGGAAACCTAGCACCATTCCTACGGTGAAGCATGGTGGTGACAGCATGTGGGGATGTTTTTCAGCGGCAGGAACTGGGAGACTAGTAAGGATCGAGGGAAAGATTAACGGAGCATCCAACCTGACAGAGATTGAGAGGATATGCAGAGAAGAATGGGAGAAACCCCCCAAATGTTGTATTTATTTATATTTGTACTTATTTGGGATCCCCATTAGATTCTTCCAATGCAGCAGCTACTGTTCTTGGGGTCCAAACATATTACAACGCTTACATTACATATAAATTAAAATATAAAACAGTACATCATATAACATTATTTCACTACTACATACACTACCGGTCCAAAGTTTTAGAACACCTACTCATTCAAGGGTGTTGCTTGATTTTTACTATTTTCTACATTGTAGAATAATAGTGAAGACATCAAAACTGAAATAATGCATATGGAATCATGTAGTAACCAAAAGTGTTCAACAAATGAAAATATATTTTATATTTCAGATTTTTCAAAGTTGCCACCCTTTGCCTCGGTGACACTCTTGGCGTTCTCTCAACAAGCTTCATGAGGTAGTCACTGGGAATGCATTTCAATTAACCAAGAAACACGAGCAATGGACATTAGACAGGTGGAAATGGATCCTTTGGTCTGGAGTCCAAATTGGAGATTTTTGGTTCCAACCACTGTGTCTTTGTGAGACAAGGTCTGGGTGAACGGATGATCTCCGCATGTGTATTTCCCACCGTAAATCACGGAGAAGGAGGTGTTATAGTGTGGGGGTGCTTCGCTGGTGACACCATCTGTGATTTATTTAGAATTCAAAGCACACTTAACCAGCATGGCTACCACAGCATTCTGCAGCAATATGCCACCCCATCTGGTTTGCAGGACAATGACCCAACAAACCTCCAGGCTGTGTAAGGGCTATTTTACCAAGAAGGAAAGTGCTGGAGTGCTGCATCAGATGACCTGGCCTCCACAATCAACCGACCTCAACCAAATTGAGATGTTTGGGATGAGTCAGACCGCAGAGTGAAGGAAAAGCAGCCAACAAGTGCTCAGCATATGTGGGAACTCCTTCAAGACGAGCATTCCAGGTGATGCTGGTTGAGAGAATGCCAAGAGTATGCAAAGCTGTCAAATTCAGAAAGCCAATGTATCACATTGAGCCCATTTCAGCCATTACCGGGGTGTGTTTGACAGGTCATTACAAACATTTCCGTGGTCATAACGTTAACGGGGAAAATGACAGGCAAGAGTATGAAAGAGTCACAGGAGTAAAATGGAAGAAATTCATCATTTGCCCAACTGAGACCCCTAGCAGCCTGGTTTCATAGATTAGACGTAACATTGTAAATGCAAATCCAGGACACTCAAAGTGGTACGATGTGTTACGTTTGATATGTTTGGAGTCATTAAAACTTGTTTTTCAACCACTCCACAAATTTCTTGTTAACAAACTATGGTTTTGGCAAGTCGGTTAGGACATCTACTTTGTGCATGACACAAGTCATTTTTCCAACAATTGTTTACAGACAGATTATATCACTTATTATTCACTGTATCACAATTCCAGTGGGTCAGACGTTTACATACACTAAGTTGACTGTGCCTTTAAACAGTTTGGAAAATTCCAGAAAATTATGTCATAGCTTTAGAAGCTTCTGATAGGCTAATTGACATCATTTGAGTCAATTGGAGGTGTACCTGTGGATGTATTTCAAGGCCTACCTTCAAACTCAGTGCCTCTTTGCTTGATATCATGGGAAAATCAAAATAAATCAGCCAAGACCTCAGAAAAAAATTGTAGACCTCCACAAGTCTGGTTCATCCTTGGGAGCAATTTCCAAACGCTTGACGGTACCACGTTCATCTGTACAAAAAATAGTATGTACACCATGGGACCACACGGCCGCCATACCGCTCAGGAAGGATACGCGTTCTGTCTCCTGGAGATGAATGTACTATGGTGCGAAAAGTGCAAATCAATCCCAGAACAACAGCAAAGGACCTTGTGACGATGCTGAAGGAAACGGGTACAAAAGTATCTATATCCACAGTAAAATGAGTCCTATATCGACATAACCTGAAAGGTCGCTCAGCAAACTGCCATAAAAAATACTACGGTTTGCAACTGCACATGGGGACAAACATCGTACTTTTTGGAGAAATGTCCTCTGGTCTGATGAAACAAAAATAGAAATGTTTGGCCATAATGACCATCCATTATGTTTGGAGGGAAAAGGGGGAGGCTTGCAAGCTGAAGAAATCCATCTCAACTGTGAAGCACGGGGGGTGGCAGCATCATGTTGTGGGGGTGCTTTGCTACAGGAGGGACTGGTGCACTTCACAAAATAGATGGCATCAAGAGGAAGTCAAATTATGTGGATATATTGAAGCAACATCTCAAGACATCAGTCAGGAAGTTAAAGGTTGGTCGCAAATGGGTCTTCCAAATGGGCAATGACCCCAAGCATACTTCCAAAGTTGTGTCAAAATGGCTTAAGGACAACAAAGTCAAGGTATTGGAGTGGCCATCACAAAGCCCTGACCTCAATCCTATAGAAGATTTGTCGGCATAACAACTGAAAAAGCATGTGCGAGCAAGGAGGTCTACAAACCTGACTCAGTTACACCAGCTCTGTCAGGAGGAATGGGCCAAAATTCACCCAACTTATTGTGGGAAGCTTGTGGAAGGCTACCCAAAACGTTTGACCCAAGTTAAACAATTTAAAGGCAACGCTACCAAATACTAATTGAGTGTATGTGAACTTCTGACCCACTGGGAATGTAATGAAAGAAATAAAAGCTGAAATAAAAAATTTGCTCTACTATTATTCTGACATTTCACATCCTTAAAATAAAAGTGGTGATCCTAACTGACCTTAGATAGGGAATTTTTACTAGGATTAAATGTCAGGATTTGTGAAGAACTGAGTTTAAATGTATTTGGGTAAGGTGTATGTAAACTCCCGACTTCCAACTGTATAAGACATATGGTTACTTAAGGCAAAAACTAAAAGTAGGATGGTTGGTCAGGACTGATGGGTGTGCGTATAACGCGAACATCTAGAGAACCAAAGGTTGTGAGTTCAAATCTGTTCACAGACAACTTTAGCATTTTAGCAACTTTTCAGCTACTTTGCAACAACTTAGCATGTTAGCTAACCTTTCGGCTACTAGTCTAACCACTAGGCTACCTGCCGCCCCAATGGATGTCCATCACCCATTTCGTATGATATGTTACGAATTACAATTCGTATAATATGTAACGAATTTGCTAAACGTACAATGTGTTACAAATTTACTAAACATGCTATATGTTATGACGTTGTAAAACGTATAATATGTCACAAATTATAGCTTGCAAATGGTAGCTAGGGTAAGGGTTAAGGTTAGGGTTAGCCGAAAGGTTGCTAGATTGAATCCCCGAGCTAACGTGGTAAAAATCTGTCGTTCTGCCCCTGAACAAGGCAGTTAACCCACTGTTCATAGGCCTTTAAATAAAAGGTCAAATTAAAAATTCTAATTAAAAAATGAATACATACCATATGCAATATAACGTAAATGGAGTGTCTCAGATTTCCGTACAGAATAATACAAAATGCTCTGAGACCAGGTTGCCTAGTGCTGTCTTTGTTTAAACTTCTTTAGCAGTTCATAGGTTAATCACAGTGTTGGTGACACTGAGTATGTTTACATGCACAGTAATAATTTGATAATAAACTGATTATGGCAGATTATGCAATAGTTATTTAAACACCTTACTCTCTTTATTTTAATCAGTGTAAGGCCAAAATCGAAGTAAGCATATGCCGATTTAAAACACCTTTTCTGAGCTTTCAAATTATTAGGACGTGTAAACATCTTAATCAGCGTTCCATCTGTGTATTTGATCTGCGCATGTGAGCGAGCCTCCCTCTTCAGCGCGAGTGAAGTAAATTCGGAATGAGGTAGTTTTCACATACTGATTTTAGATGTGTCAGGATTTAAACAGGATTGTTAGGGAATTCGTTCTTCTTGCAAAGCTTGGAAATGTTTTAAATAAAATGATTATATTATTCTGGCTATCCACAAAAATCGCATTATTGTGAGCATGTATCCATACTCTGTGCTTTGCTCCCCACAAAGCCTCTAATCCTACATGGGGTTCAGAGCTCTCTCAACTAAGAGTAATAAAGGCTTTCCCCTGGAATTTGTTTCGGTTCTCAGTCTTACATTTTTATATTTACATTTTAGTCACTTATCCAGAGCGACTTACAGTAGTGAGCACATACATTTTCATAATAACAAATAATAATTCCAGTATGTGGTCAAAAACACCACTTCCACCCTTTTTTGTGAGTGTTTTTTATTTATTTTTGTGCCACAAATTCAACAGTTATAGAATAGACATGTTTACTTTCGTATTTGCATATTATTGCCTGTCGTTACTAAAATGGGTAGATGACATCAGCCAGAATTCAAACCAATTTTGGTAAACAAACATCTTGACACATCATGATTGAATATAAGATGGGGTTACTGACCAGAATACAGTTTGTTGACTGGTCGAGTAATGGAATAAATGGAAAGGGGGTGGCAGGACAAGATGTACAAATGTAGACAACCACCGCAGGTCTAACCCTGCCACTCTTTCCTGTACTACGGCCCTGGAAAAATACAGTCAGAGCTGTTCTGCTCTGTGTGCGGAGTGAGTTTTTGCTCCTGGAGGAAATAAAAAAAACACGTGGCCGAGGTTGGCGTGACAGAGACAAATATTATAATATATATCTTCATTTTGTGCTTGTTTAATGAAGGTAATCAGGTCTACTTCTATAAAGTGTAATATGGTGTTGGGCGACGACGTACCATTTAGAGGACTGGTTTTGGAGTATCCATCAGCCAGCCCAACTCCTTCATGGGTTTGGGATCTGGGGTGTGTATTGAGTGGAAGTTGCCAGACTACAACTCCTCCGATGGTCTGTGTCCAAACCCCAGCAGCCTTATTTTAGACTAGACAGGGTGTGGGTGAATGCAGTTGGAACATAAGAGCAAACAACAGTCTCACGCTCAGCATATCCAGATGCATACTGTCAAAGCCGAACATAAACAATGCTTCAGCCAATTCCATTCAAACATACAAATTTAACATCCACAGCAGACAATCTAGAGAGTATTTGGAAAACAACACTTAGAGTAATGCTTTATAGTGTTGTCCAAAGAAAAGGTCAGTCAGAGTGCTACATTTAGACTCAAAGCTTCAGTGCATTTGGAAAGTATTCAGTCCTATACTTTTTCCTCATTTTGTTACATTACAGCTTTATTCTGAAATGGATTAAATCATTTCCCCCCCTCATCAATCTACACACAATACCCCAGAATGACTGAGCGAAAACAGGTTTAGACATGTTTGCAAATGTATTAAAAATAAAAAAACAGATACCTTATTTACATAAGTATTCAGACCCTTTGCTATGAGACTCGAAAGTGAGCTCCGGTGTATCCTGTTTCCATTGATCATTCTTGAGATGTTTCTACAGCTTGATTAGAGTCCACCTGTGGTCAATTCAATTGATTGGACATGATTTGGAAAGGCAGATACCTGTCTATATAAGGTCCCACAGTTGACAGTGCATGTCAGAGCAAAATCCAAGCCATGAGGGCGAAAGAATTGTCCGAAACGCTCCGAGACAGGATTGTGTCAAGGCACAGATCTGGGGAAGGGTACCACAACATTTCTGCAGCATTGACGGTCCCCAAGAACACAGTGGCCTCCTTCATTCTTAAATGGAAGAAGTTTGGAACCACCGAGACTCTTCCTAGAGCTAGCCGCCCGGCCAAACTGAGCAATCTGGGGAGAAGGGTCTTGGTCAGGGAGGTAACGAAGAACCCGATGGTCACTCGTGGAGATAGGTGAACCTTCCAGAGGGACAATCATCTCTGCAGCACCACCAATCAGGCCTTTATGGTAGAGTGCCCAGACGGAAGACACTCCTCAGTAAAAGGCACATGACAGCCCGCTTGGAGTTTGCCAAAAGGCACTTAAAGAGACTCTCAGACCATGAGAAGCAAGATTCTCTGGTCTGATGAAACCAAGATTGAACTCTTTGGCCTGAATGCCAAGCGTCACGTCTTGGAGGAAACCTGGCACCATCCCTACGGTAAAGCATGGTGGTGGCAGCATCATGATGTGGGGATGTTTTGCAGTGGCAGGGACTGGGAGACTAGTCAGGATTGAGGGAAAGATGAACAGAGCAAAGTAAAGAGATCCTTGATGAAAACCTGCTCCAGAGATCTCAGGACCTCACTGGGGTGAAGGTTCACTTTCCAACAGGACAATGACCCTAAGCACAACCAAGACAACGCAAGAGTGGCTTCGGGGCAAGTCTCTGAATGTCCTTGAGTGGCCCAGCAAGAGTCCGGACTTGAACCCCATCGAACATCTCTGGAGAGACCTGAAAATAGCTGTGCAGCGATGCTCCCCATCTAACCTGGCAGAGCTTGAGAGGATCTGCAGAGAAGAATGGGAAAAACTCCCCAAATACAGGTGTGCCAAGCTCATAACGTCATACCTAAGACTCGATTGCTGCCAAAGGTGCTTTAACAAAGTACTGAGTAAAGGGTCTGAATACTTATGTAAATGTGATCGTTTTTTATTTTTAATACATTTGCAAACATTTCTAAAAATCTGTTTTTGCTTTGTCATTATGGAATATTGTGTGTAGATTCATGAGAGGAAAAACAATCCATTTTAGAATCCGGGCTATAACGTAAGAAAATTTGGAAAAAGTTAAGGGGTCTGAATACTCCGAATGCATTGTATGTGTCACTTGATTTCATGGTCTCGTGATCGACTGACACAGATGTACAGTTGAAGTCGGAAGTTTACATACACTAAGGTTGGAGTCATTAAAACTAGTTTTTTCAACCACTCCACAAATGTTTTGTTAACAAACTATAG
Source organism: Oncorhynchus clarkii lewisi (assembly GCF_045791955.1). Classification (NCBI taxonomy): domain Eukaryota; kingdom Metazoa; phylum Chordata; class Actinopteri; order Salmoniformes; family Salmonidae; genus Oncorhynchus; species Oncorhynchus clarkii. The sequence goes on from NC_092169.1 coordinate 20,951,164, forward strand.
TTTTGGCAAGTCGGTTAGGACATCTACTTTGTGCATGACACAAGTCATTTTTACAACAATTGAAATTGAAATTTTTACAACAATTGTTTACAGACAGATTATTTCACTTATAATTCACTGTATCACAATTCCAGTGGGTCAGAAGTTTACATACACTAAGTTGACTGTGCATTTAAACAGTTTGGAAAATTCCAGAAAATTATGTCATGGCTTTAGAAGCTTCTGATAGGCTAATTGACATAATTTGAGTCAATTGGAGGTGTACCTGTGGATGTATTTCAAAGCCTACCTTCAAACTCAGTGCCTCTTTGCTTGACATCATGGGAAATCAAAATAAATCAGCCAAGACCTCAGAAAAAAAATGTAGACCTTCACAAGTCTGGTTCATCCTTGGGAGCAATTTCCAAACGCCTGAAGGTACCACGTTCATCTGTACAAACAATAGTACACAAGTATAAACATCATGGGACCACACAGCCGTCATACCGCTCAGGAAGGAGACGCGTTCTGTCTCCTAGAGATGAATGTACTTTGGTGCGAAAAGTGCAAATCAATCCCAGAACAACGGCAAAGGACCTTGTGAAGATGCTGGAGGAAACGGATACAAAAGTATCTATATCCACGGGAAAACAAGTCCTATATCGACATAACCCGAAAGGCCGCTCAGCAAGGAAGAAGCCGCTGCTCCAAAACCGCCATAAAAAAGCCAGACTACGGTTTGCAACTGCACATGGGGACAAACATGGTACTTTTTGGAGAAATGTCCTCTGGTCTGTTGAAACAAAAAATAGAACTGTTTGGCCATAATGTCCATTGATAGGTTTGTAGGAAAAATGGGGACGCTTGCGAGGCGAAGAACACCATCCCAACCGTGAAGCACAGGGTTGGTAGCATCATGTTGTGGGGGTGCTTTGCTGCAGGGGGGGGGACTGGTGAACATCACAAAATAGATTACGTGGCTATATTGAAGCAACATCTCAAGACATCAGTCAGGAAGTTAAAGCTTGGTCGCAAATGGGTCTTCCAAATGGACAATTACCCCAAGCACACTTCCAAAGTTGTGGCAAAATGGCTTAAGGACAACAAAGTCAAGGTATTGGAGTGGCCATCACAAAGCCCTGACCTCAATCCTATAGAAAATATGTGGCAGAACTGAGAAAGCGTGTGTGAGCAAGGAGGCCTACAAACCTGACTCAGTTACACCAGCGCTGTCAGGAGGAATGGGCCAAAATTCACCCAACTTATTGGGAAGCTTGTGGAAGGCTACCCGAAATGTTTTACCCAAGTTAAACAATTTAAAGGCATTGCTACCAAATACTAAATGAGTGTATGTAAACTTCTGATCCACTGGGAATGTGATGAAAGAAATAAAAGCTGAAATAAATCATTCTCTCCACTATTATTCTGAAATTTCACATTCTTAAAATAAAGTTGTGATCCTAACTGACCTAAGACAGGGAATGTTTACTAGGATTAAATGTCAGGAATTGTGAAAAACTGAGTTTAAATGTATTTGGGTAAGGTGTATGTAAACTTCCGACTTCAACTGTATGTGTTGCTGCCAATCAAATCAATCAGACATGAAATGTAGAATTTGTGACACACACAAACCCAACATAGTGATACGCATCAACCCAAGTCCACGCGAAACTTGATGCAACTGGAGAACAAGAAAAAATGTTTTATGTAATGAGGGAATGTTATTGGACATACCCTACACCAGGGTACTCAATATTATTGTCATTTATTGGCGTAGTAACAAACCCCCACCTCACAACCCATGTTTTACACAACCCTCTTGTTGGCAGACATTTTAGCAGTTCGAAAGTAAATTTTCTGCAATTCTACACATTTTGCCATGGGGCGTTTTATTTTATTTTCTGTTTTAAAGCTAATTTTCTGCAATTGTACAAATGTTCCCATGTCCTGTGTGTGTTTATATGATACCAGAGATTGAATTCCGACCGAGATCCCCCACCCCCCCACACACAAAAAAAAACTTGTAGTCGGGACCTGTGGTCCACATTGACCCCTTCTGGGTCCGGATCCGGACCATGGTCCGCCAGTTGAGTGTGGGGGCCCTATACTCTGCACTCCATGTAGTTTTGTGTAAACTGTCCCAATGGGAGGTCTTTCATCGTTCATTCTTTCCTCAACTCGTTTGATTGCTGGATAATGGGCAATGATTAAACATCATCCACTATCAAGACATAAAATGGAGTGATTTAGTTCGTGTAGATCCTGTGCATGCTCAGTCAAGCTTGTACTATGGCAGTTCAACACTCTCAGGTTTTTGGCGAGGACTCCATCAAAGCAGATGGTTTCACATTTGCCATTTGTGATTGTGCCTTTCTTATTTGGATAAAGAGGAATGATAAGTCTGTTTGTTCAACCACAAATACTTTTGCTCGCTCTCTAGCATGAACATAGATGTGGACATAGTGAATAAAACTGCAGGGCCGTTGGTCTTCACCAAGGGTTTCACTGCCCTCGACATCTCCCCAATGTGATGAAGGCCCGATTTCAATTAGAACAGCTTACTTGAGCTTACTCATTTTACACATACTTCAGTGGCCGCTCATCTGATAGCCTACAGGTTAACTATGTGGTCCTGAATGGACAACAGCACTGTTCTTCTCATGTTCATTCAACAGTAGCCTAACCCTAAGAAAAGGCATTTAGACCTGCCTTAAAGGGCAACTTTACCAACTCATTTTCATTATCTACAGCACAACGCCAGACAAGAAAGAAAATAAAAAATAAAATACCCTCCCTCTGCAGATTTAGAAAATCACAGTATTTATTACTTTTTAATCCTACCCTATGATGTAAAAAATAAGCATTTTTTTAGGACATTTTTTATTTTTAACTACAGATCATTGAAACGTACGTTTTCACATATGTAGAACCTGGTATTGTCCTGGGGATAATGAATATGATGTTGAAAAGTGGGAGAATGTCCCTTTAACTTGTAAATGAAGTCCATTGCTTTACATTTTAGTCATTTAGCAGATGCTCTTATCCAGAGAGATTTACCGGAGCAATTAGGGTTAAGTGGGCACATTCAGATTTTTCACCTAGCCGACTCTGGGATTTGAACCTGCAACCTTTTGGTTATTGGCCACCCTTAACCACTAACTTTAGGCTACCTGCTGCCCATTCATCCGTCTTTCAGGGTGACTCTCGATGACTGCATTGTAGAAGTCTTCTTTATTACTTTTAAGTTTGAAATATCTGTGTCAATGTAGATAATATTGTGCAGTTTTAAAGCAAATGTCCTGTAATTCTACACATTTAGCCATGTCTTGTATGCTCATGTGAAATGAGTGGCTCAAACATTACAACTAAATCAATGGCCTAAAAAAACGTTAGCTGACATGGGCAAATTAAACTGGACATTTCTGACAAGTTATAAATAGCACTCTTGGGTCTGCAATGACTGACACGACGAGAGGAAAACCTGACTGAGTTCCTTTAAAAAAAAAGTTTGGGAACCACTCTGCCATCAATCAGTGCTGCTGCATGTCACGAGTTGGGGGGATGCATGTGCGGCTCCTCACTACATCCTGAATTTTGACCGGGTTGAGGACAGACTACTGGTACAGTATAAATATAATTGAACTGTTTAACTTTTTGTTGAAAACTACTTATACATTCATAGCTCAGTTGTAGAATAGTTTACAAATGAGTAAAATATTGCAGTAACTTGTATAGCGTCCGATTAGGCTACAATTTATGGTTGCACATTGTTTACGAATGAGTGATGGCAATTGTTAGCTAAAACATTCTCCTACATTGTAATTTTGTTCGGGTTTTCATAACTTTTTTCTGCGCCTTGGTGCTGACAAACGCTTATGTTTGTTGGAGGAAACTCTTTGTCGTGATTTGGATTTCAATTTAGTGCCAACTTTTATGCTTCGAACACACCGACAGTGTCATTGCGCTAAATGGTGTGCAGCATCGTCTGGATATATATGCAACAAAAGTTAGGCTTCGAACTGTCGACTGTGCTTTGCGTTTCGATACACCAGGAGTACATTCATTTCCAATTGAACGCTGCGTTTGCCTTGCAGCATTGCGTTGCAGAGGCAGTTGTAGTACGTTCTGTGTGGTGCATACGCTGGATTTATCGAACGTATGCATCAAATTGTATGTGTAGACTTACTTGACAGAAAGTAGCAAAATGTGAATGTTGACTTTTTGTTGCACACATATCCAATAAAAACATGTGGGATAACATAATAAAAACAGTTCGACTGTACAATCTCTTTACATGTTTAATTCATTTATTTGCCAAGTATATTATTTATTCGATGACATCCACAAATTAATTATGAGAGCCCATAATATAATTTCCCACCAAAATGCAGTTTTGGCGCGAAATGCAATAAGAAATAGTCAAGATAGCAGAGTAGGCTCTTTCAACAATGAGACCAACGTTGAGGAAGGTGGTCTTGTTCGCACTGTTGGACCGGGACCAGCCCCGCCGAAAGCGCAGGTCTGTTTGGGTCCAGATATGATTAAAGTCCTGAAAGCAGGCAGGGGAGTTCCACCGTCTCATTCAAGAGCTTCGACTGTTTGGAGAGGAATTCCGAGTTACTTTCGTCTGGACCAAAGCCAGTTCGATCATCTGCTCCAGATGGTTGGAGCCAGGATCGCCCGGGTGGATACCAACTACGGGAGTCCACCAGCCGTTGAACGCCTGGCGATTTGTCTCCGGTAAGCTACATTCAAGAACATTTTTAAAGCCTTTGATACCATAATTGATTGATATTGGATACATTGTTTTTATGTGCAACCTAGCTAGCTAAAGGGCTCTAGTTAATAGTCCTTATTTGACATCAGATGTACTTTTACAGAATGTTCATTAGGACTATAACTTTTCCAGAAGTTGGTTTATAATCCTTTTTTAATTATTCAATGTTACCAAATGAAAAGAAAGTTGAGGTGCCTGCCCTCTGCCCTGATGAAGGTAGGCTAGTCTTCTCCAGGACCCATTGTTGTTCAAGACAGTTAGTCATTCATTACATTCTTATTGGACTCACATGCACTCCTAGAGAAAAAGGTTCCAAAAGTGTCCTTCTGCTTTCCACATAGGATAACCCTTTTTGGTTCTAGGTATAACCCTTTGGGGAATAGGTTATACATGGAACCCAATAGGGTTCTACTTGGAACCAAAAGGGTTCTACCTGGCACCAAAAAGGGTTCTACTATGGGGACAGCCGGAGAACCCTTTTAAGTAGATAGTACCATTTTTTCTAAGAGTAGAGTTGGCCTGAGCTACAGTTTAATGATATAGTCATAGACTGAATTGTACTGTTTCAAGGCATTGTTAATGATGGTTGATGAGTATTACAATATAATTAGTAGAGCATAATAAACAGTAATGTGGTAGCTATATGAGTACATATAATATGTGGGTGGAATTGAAGTTACACACAATATTGATCATTATTTGGAATTATATTTTAGATTCTTGGCAACAGGGGACTCCTACAGGACCATTGGATTCAGCTTCCGAGTTGGGCGGTCCACGGTGGCAGGCATTGTCCCCTCTGTGGCACAAGCCATTTGGAACTGTCTGGTTGGTGAATACATGCCTGTCCCCAAGGAGGAAGACTGGTGGGCCATCGCTGCTGAGTTCCTGGAGAGGTGGAATTTCCCCAACGGTCTTGGCTCCATTGACGGGAAACATGTAGTAATTCAGGCTCGCAATTCTACAACAACGGTACATATTAAGTTGTACTCTTGGCTGTTGTAGATGCCATTTACTATTTCTGTGTTGTTGGTGCTTACGGCAAGGGAAGTGATGGTGGGACCCTCCGGGACTCTGCCTTCGGCCAGGCACTTCATGATGGCATCCTGGAGATTCCACCACCTGCATCACTCCCTGGAGCTGAAGACCTGGGACCTGTTCCCCATGTCTTCGTCGGCGACGAGGCCTTCCCTTTAAGGCCCAACCTCATGAGGCCCTACGCTGGACACCAGTTGCCATTGCCAAAGCCTTTAAGGATCTTTAACAAACGACTGTCCAGGGCAAGGTTAGTTGTTGAATGCGCCTTTGGGATTCTGGCAGCCCGGTGGAGAATGTATTGGTGAGTGCTTGGTCTCAGCCCCTCAAATGTCAATGCCTGCGTGAAGGCCACACGTGTTCTCTATAACTACCTGCGGAGGTCATTCCAGGAGCTGCTCCGGATGGAGATGGGCATGCCAAATGGTCACCTACCTGATGTCACCAACAACGCCCCCAGACAGGCACTCCAGGTGATGGAGAAGCTGACCACCTACTTGTCATCACCAGCAGGTGAAGTCCCATGGCAGTATGCCGTGGAGTGAAACTGCTCTTTTAAGAGTGCCCTAACACAAAGGTTATTTTAATAACCATCCACCGTTGTCCATAAAATTGCATTTTTTTCCCAGATGACTTTGTGTCATTGTCTCTCTTCATTTGGAAGTTATATTTAAGTGAAATTTGGGAGTAAAGACCACACCTTAACCCCTTCCCTCTCCCATTAACGTCAGTATTGTACACACCTGGCATGGTACACAAGGTGAGCGGGAGCACTAATTAAGGTTATACAACATACAGTTAGTATGATAACAAAGGGAAAGGGTAACCTAGGTAACCTAGGGTCCATACAAATAGTACAGTTTACCACCATGTTCACTGGCCTGACAAAATACAGGTGGGAAAAAAACGAATTAGGAAGAGAACGTGTTTTTACTTTCATCTGGTTTTAGATCTGCAAAGGTGTAGGGAAGAAATAAGCAGATTAAGTCTACATGAGATATGAATAAACAACTGACTATAAAAACATTATTTAATAAGTGTTCAAGTACAGGAAAGAACATGACAAGTATGTGTGTTGTGTATGTGCGTGTAAAAATAAATGTATGTGTAACCTGTAACAGAACAACAAGAGCATGCATTTTTGGCACACCTGCAGACCGATACAGGAACTACTCATAAAGCCTAGACGTAGTATGGGAACTTCAGACATGGCCATAAAGAGAGAGAGGGCAGGGCACTGGATCTGAGGTACGAAGAGGTGTGTGTGTCTCTGTCGCTGAAAAAAATAAAATTATGTGTAGCCATAACACAGCTAAAACAAACAAATGGCCCCTGGACGTCATGGACCAGTCGATGGAACATAACTTAGCAAACAGTTTCAACACCCTGGTTTTCAAGTGGTTTTAAATGAAATAAATATATTCACCTTTAGTCTTGTAAGAGACCAACAAGAGCATCTGTGAATTCTCCGTTGTATGAGTTTCAATTCTGTCAATTCAGAAATCTATGTAACACTAATAATGAATGCTATCCTAAGACTTTATAAACAAATTACTTTATGAATTGACTGAATTTAAACGGAACTGACGTGTGTGAAAAGAAAGGTAGAGGGAGGTCAAAACAACAACCAGACAACTCCTCTCCTCTTCCTGTCCTTCCTGTGAGCTGGTCAGCTAAATTGACTCTATTTCTGAAAGGGAAGAGAAAAACAACACATACAAGCGTAACTTAAATAACACCATAAAAGGGGAGATTTATGTTAACTAAATACTGCTTGTATAGTGTAGATAGTGGCATAAATATTGGAACAGTGTGGTAAAGTTGGTAATACTTGCTGTTTACTCATGGAATTTGTATGAATGTGACAGGCAAATATTTAGACAGCAAACTGTTGTTTTAGGATATTTTCTAACCCAGAAACAACAGCTATACATTTGCCTCATATTAATACTTTGATCTGAAATACCAATTAGCCTACATGACTATACTGTAAAAATGACCTACTTTACTGTTGCAACACTTATGACACTACCTGTGATGTGGAGAATAATTTTTTATTACCATTGAACTCTGCTTCGAACAGCAGCTGACACATTTTATCCTTGACTGCTGCTTTTCTTTGCTGAGGCAGCCTCTTCAGTGTTGGCACCAGGCTCATGGCAAAGAGGGTCTCTTCATCCTCCTTCCTGTGAGCATCAGGTTGGGCTGCATCCCTCTCGACGGCTTGGAGGAGAGCCTCTGCTGAAATGAGTTGAGTGAATCTGGGGACTGGTACCTCCGATGACGCCTGGTGTGATGTTGTTCCTCTTCTTTACTCTCTCTGTTTCTCTACCCGGCCACATCCTGTTCAACGAGGTCCTCAGTGGTCACTTCCGTGAGGTTCATAATAATCTCAGGTTGTCCTAGATCCAGAGTTGCTTCCTCCATTTCATCATCCTCCATGGCTGCACCGGGGGTGGTCATACTTGTGGATGATGTAGACGTTGTAGAGGGTCTCACTGCACCGGGGGTGGTCATACTTGTGGAGGATGTAGACGTTGTAGAGGGTCTCACTGCACCGGGGGTGGTCATACTTGTGGATGATGTAGACGTTGTAGAGGGTCTCACTGCACCGGTGGAGGGGATAGTTGCACTTGTAGGTGACGTTGAGGGTCTTGATGCACCGGTGGCGACAACACTTGTGGATGACGTAGTAGAGGGTCTGGCTGTAAAATTGCCACTCGTTGTCCGAGGCACAATAAATGGATCCAGAAAAGAAGGAATGTGGCAGAAGCGCCAAGGCTGCTGAAGCGCCAAGGCTGCTGGCCTGAAGCTGCTGACCCAGACTTCTTCTTCTCTTTCTCTGCCCTTCTCTCTCTCTGATACCTGTCCCTGAGTCCTCTCCACTTCCTCCTACAGTCTTCTTCTACATAGACATGAACATGATAAGCCAAACCATTACCTAACATAACTATAGTTATTAGATAGCTATCATGGACATGTCACCTACTGTACACATAGACACACACACACGGTTTTCTGACAAATTATCAGGGGTACAGTAATATCTACCATTTCTATGGCATACACACTCACACTCTTTCAAACATGATTATTTGGTAACGTTATCAGGGGTAGTAACTAGCATCATTTATTTTACTATCTCTTTCACACACACCTCATTGGCTAGGTTAGCAAGCTAGGTTAGCTAGCTAGCTAACTAGCCACATCTAGCACATGCTCACTACTAAACTGACCTGGCAATCCTACTATCGTGGACACTTGTCTCCAAGCAGTATTTTTTTGTATTTATGTCCCTTTAGCTGTCAGCAGTTGTGTCAAAAGGACACGGTTTTGAGGATACTGCGAAAATGAAATGATTATCTCCTCCATGTGTCCAACCGCAAGCAACCATCTGCAAAAGGTACCTGCATCAGTATAGTTGCTGGTGGGTCATGTTCTTGACCCTGACCCATCTGTTAGCTAATTCAGCAAGCTAACTGTCCAGTTGTTGTTTTGCATTGTTTACAATTGTTGTGAGTTTTTTTCCTTCTTTCCAAGGCTTCAAACACACCGACAGTGTCCTTGTATTTTGGTACACCAGAATTACATTCATTTCCAAAGAAACGCTGCCTTGCAGAAGCAGTTGCAGTGCATTCGGTGTGGTGCATACCATGGATTTATCAAACGTATGAGTCAAACTGTATGGGTAGATGGCTTGACAGAAATGGTAGCAGAAAGTGAATGTTGAGCTTTTGTTGCATACATATCCAGATGATGCTGCATACTATTTTGCGCAAAGACACTGTCGGTGTGTTCAAAGCATTAGGCCTAGTTGCGTATTAGTTGGCTAGCCCGCGCTATCCATTCATTTCCGACTTGTCAGTTAGCTAACTAGCAAATGCTGAAACTTGTCTGCATGTCGTTTTGATATACTTAAGCAATAAGGCACAGGGGGGTGTGGTATATGGCCAATATACCACGGTTAAGGGTGGTTCTTAAGCACGACGCAGCCCTTAGCAAACCCCCGAAGTGCCTTATTGCTATTATAAACTCGTTAGTAATGCAATTAGAACAGTAAAAATAAATGTTTTGTCATACCCGTGGTATATGTCTGATATAACATAACCGTTAGCCAATCTGCATTCAGGGCTCGAACCACCCAGTTTATAATTGTGTATTGATCATGACAAACATTACTTTAAATGATTCCCAGAAGAGTTGTCTATAGACCATAGCCACGTCTTCTATAGCAGGGTTTCCCAAACTTGGTCATCATGTTCCCTCCCGTGCACGTTTTGGTTCTTGCCCTAACACTACACAGCTGATTCAAATAACCAACTCATCATCAACCTTTGATTGTTTGAGTCGGCTGTCTAGTGCTAAGGCAAAAGCCAAAACGTGCCCCCAGGACCAAGTTTGGGGAAACCCTGTTCTAATAACATGGCTAACAATAGAAGCATGGTTAGCCCAGTGTTTCCTCGCTTGTCGTTGTGCGTGCTGTCGTTCACGTGTCAGTGCTATTTCTGTGTCCTCCTGACAGTCCTGGCTGTGGAGCACAAGAATGGCTTCTTTGTTGTAGCAAGAACTGCCAATGAGCAGCTGATGAACTGCAGCTAAACTGAGTGAGCTAAAACAGACAGCAACAGCGTTTCACTCCTGTGTGAAATGGCTTCACAGACAAAAGAGTGCCACACAGTTAATTTTTATTTCAACATTTAGCTAAATAGAGTAGCATTGCTCAATTAGTATTTTTTTTAGGGGCAGGAAATAATTGGTAGCAAAAAGGGAGGGTAATTGAAAACAATGCCATTGGTGACCCTGGTATTCATTTTCTGTGAGCAGCTTTTCTTTTCAGTTCTCCTGTCTGTGGCCAAAGGAAAGGACATTGCTTTGGTTTGGCACCACAGTGCACGGCTCACCTGCCTTCCACTCTTCAGAGGTAACTGCCACCAACCCTTTGAAGTGTATAATTAACTAGAATATCAACTAGTAGGTTTAATATGTTGTCAGTTTAGGTAGTATACAAAGGATACATTTATCAAAAGGGATTGCGCTTAAATAATGTATTTTTGCATGGTTATGAGCTGTTAAACGTTGAGTATCCTCCAGGTATGAAAATAATGCCATCAGGTTTCCTATCAGTCCTAAATGCTTATGAAAATAAAGTTGGATTTGAAGAGCTTCAGTTCAGTAATGGCTTGTGTGTCTATAGTCCAGGTGGGAACGAACACTGATACTATCACATGCTTCTGAATTATCTGCACAAAGCTGAATTTAACTGCACTATACACACATGCCAACTTTTAGTATTCCTTTTTCTCCCTGGCTTTCTCATAACATGTTCTCTGTTCTCTCAGCCAAAGACCAAAGACTTGGGTTCATCTCCACGCCTTTGTCTGTCAAAGTATCTAACACTTCCAACTGTGTTACCTAGGCCTGCTGTGCTGATTAAATGCTATTTCAGTCATGTGGAACTGATGAACTGAATATATATTTCGCCCAGGCTTTTATTTCCAAAGTACCCCATCCGAAGCAGGAGAGAAACTAGCAATGGGGAGTTTACTGGGAACTCGCCATCAATAGGATTTTTATGTTCACACCACTCCTAGCCAACTGTCATAATAAAGGGTCTCGATGTTTGGAGGTGCTGCCTGTCAGGGTGACTGGCTGTGTGTTGGTTGCATGAGCAACCCGCAGACACTCCACAGTACCGTATGTACCAGTCTCCTATTACAGGCCCAGCCGTGACTGTTATAAACCAACCCTCACACCCAGCCCTCAGGCTATTACAGGCCCAGCCGTGACTGTTATAAACCAACCCTCACACCCAGCCCTCAGGCTATTACAGGCCCAGCCGTGACTGTTATAAACCAACCCTCACACCCAGCCCTCAGGCTATTACAGGCCCAGCCGTGACTGTTATAAACCAACCCTCACACCCAGCCCTCAGGCTATTACAGGCCCAGCCGTGACTGTTATAAACCAACCCTCACACCCAGCCCTCAGACTATTCCGAGAACCCACATTGTTTTTTACATGATGATCCACCCCATGTCAGATTCAGCAACCAGATCCCTGGAAAGGGAGAAGGGAATTGATTTTGGATGATAAATGTGAGTGTGCACCATTTGGCTGTTTAAACAGGATTGTAAAGGGTTGAAGTACATGCTTGCAGAGGGTGTGTGTGTTGGTGAGCTGGAGTGTGTCCTGTCACCAAAGTTGGGTAGTGGGGTGAAGGCAGGTTGGGTAGTGGGGTGAAGGCAGGGGAAGCTCTGATAGTTACACCAGATTTATCCCCTGAGCGGAACTGCTCGCGAACTGCTCACAAATCAGAGGGATGACTTGCACCATGTGGATAAACAGTGATACTGTTGCTACACCTTTTTTATCCAATGCACGGGGGATGATTTAATATTCTTTGAAGAGGTATCTGTTGCTACTTTGCAGGAATGTTTTGCTAATTTTGGATAGGACCATTTCTCTTAGGAGTAGTATTGATTTTTCCCTTAAAGAGATTAACCGGTACTTTTGTATACTTTCTAGGCAGTAGTTTTGAAAGTAGCGCTCACGAGCCAAAAGTGGTCCCCGAATGACATGTGCACCACGTCATTGCTTTCTGGCTCTGCTGTGTGTGCATCTTGCTAGAGTTGCACACAAGTTCCTGAGCATGTCTTTTAAAATCTTGATGAAGTTATGACAGTCGCAACGTGATAAGAGTACAACTATATAAACTTCTGGGAAATGGTGAAGAGCGCGGTTCTTTTCATCTTGTCATATGACCCATACGCAATAGCCAGAGAACACAGTCTGGGAATGTAAGTCACAGAGCTATTCCAGTACAATGCCCTTATGTCCACCTCAATTTGGATTTGGTGGTGTAATCAAGATCATATAGACCCCATTCTATCCTAACGTAAAGGATGACCGCTGCACTACTTCAAAATGCTTTCTCACTACTGTCTGAACTCTTGGGAATGATGGTAATGGGACGGCTTTAGATTTATAGGGTGACTACAAGGGCAAAGCAACTTCTAATCTCAACAGTTGTCAGTCCGTATTTGCCTTAGGGCCAGAAGTAGTTATGATTGGCTTATGAGTTTTACAACTTGACATAAGGGTATAATGTTAGTCATAAACCCCAATTTCCACTGCAATAGTAATGTTGTCCACCAGGCGGCTCTCTGTCAAACCATCTGTTTTCACAGAGCCTCAGAGTGGAACTTGACTGGAAGTCTATGGCAGAAGCGAACGAAACAACCGCTGGTTTTAATTGGCTGATATCAGTCCATCACCATCTTGCATATCCCTTAGAACCTTCCCCCCTACATTGTGGACGTCAATGCACGAGCAGCGCAAGTGATTTTAAACAAGGTAGTGAGTACAAAAAAACGGAAAGTACACATCTTGGAAATCATTTTCTCATATATTATTTTGAGTGGCACCAATGAAGTGTCATTGGCTCAGACCGCAATCAACAACCTGATCAACTATATGCAAAGGAGATGTGTCGCGCTGCATGAGACAAATGGTGGTCACACCAGATACTGACTGTTTTTCTGATCAACGCCCCTGCCTTTTTTTGTAAGATATCTGTATTCCCAGTCATGTGACATTTTTCTTTTTTCAACTAGGCAAGTCAGTTAAGAACAAATTCTTATTTTCAATGACGGCCTAGGAACAGTGGGCAGAACGACAGATTTGTACCTTGTCAGCTCGGGGGTTTGAACTTGCAACCTTCCGGTTACTAGTCCAACGCTCTAACCACTAGGCTACGCCTAATTAATACATTTAAATTGACTGAATTTGATATGAACTGTAACTTAGTAAAATCTTTGAAATTGTTGCATTTGAACAAAAATATAGTGTTTTGTAGGCCAGACATTCGTGAGAAGACTGATTTTTCAGGATGTCTCATGGTCTTACAAACACTGCTTTAGCTCTGCCACCTTTTCCCACAAGTGGGGATGGCTAGCATCAGTGGACGTGGTGGATTGAGATGCAGACCATGCAACAAACAGCTTAAACAGGTGGATGTTTTTATTATGCTAATTCAATTTTGACTCTAGGGGTTAAGCAAAATAAGAGCCAAAATAAAAATCTAGGGTGCACCGCTGTACTGTTCACAACCTTGGAGACCACATTCTCTGAGAACCAAGCACACGATGAGAATCCACTTGGTAACATCATAATGAAACGCAGCAGCAGACCCATTACTGTGTTTGTCTTCCTCTACAATGGTCCCTAACAATAAGTATGCTCACATGTATAGCTTACATTACACACAGTCCAGTGGATTGTGGGTTCCCATGTGATCCCAGTGAGACATTCTAAAATACTGTCCAGTGTAGAACACGCACAATGAGCTGCATTCAATGCTCTTAACCAATGACAGTGCATTCCCATGACCATTTCCTCATGACAACTCCATTATCTATTAGGCACATTTTCATCTAAAGAGGCTTAGTCTGTTCCTTAATGGTATCCATAACTTATGGCAATACTTATGAGATCCATTGTGAGATAGCCTAAACCTGTTTGGGCTGTTGGGATGCTTGGAGTTCTGCACAACCATCTGTGTGTACAGTGAACTTGGGCTTTTTGTTTAAGAGGGACTCAAGGAAGGACGTTTGGATGTTATTTGGAGACCACCTCTTAACCAGGTTTTTCTTCCATGTATAAAATGACATTCTGTTCATAGTTCCACCCTTTCAGTAAATCAAATCTTGGATTTAGGCTAACCCTGCACTTCTCTAACCAAGTGTAATTCAAAATAAATGTTTCTCAGAAGAAAATAGTGCTGATTACAGTACACTGAATCTGTGGCTGGCTTGTATGATACATTTGAGTTATGTGCATATTTGGCTACAATGTTTTAGTTTGTTGATGACAGTATTGTGCTTGATAAGGTTTTGAAGGTCGTCTTCTGGCTTTTTTTTATCATATGAAATGCTGGAGCTGCATAGGCTACTTTGTGGTTTGGTATAATGTCAGCTGTTATAACCACTGGCATTTCTATTGTTGCCTACATATGCTGCTTATCTTAAATTAAGACAATTTTCCTGGTAAGCAAGGACTTGGTTTATCTTTAGGTTACAAATGTAGTAGGTAGAAAATAGAAATAGATGTTTGTCTGAGATGTCATATTGGTGACATGCGCTTCTGTCTATTTGGTCATACATTTTTCTTTTTAAAGTAGCCTAACCATAAACAGATATTTGAGAACAAATACCTGCTGAATCTGTAGGGTTTTCCTTAGTATCCCTTAGGCAAACTACAATAGTTAGACAGGAAATTGAATTGTAACTGGCTGGTGATGAACCTGTGGAATGAAATGTAAATCAATTATTGGAGATACGATGTGGAAAAGTTATGAAAATATAACAATGCATTTTGTTAGATTTTATTAAATAAAAAATATAGATCACCAGGGGGAAAAACAGGTTGATTTCATTCTCCTGAACTTTATCCTGTTTTGCTTGAATATCGTTGCTTTAGGAAGGGTCCTCTAAAAAAATACTAGGCTAATTTATGAAAATGTCTCGTTTTCAGAATCCGTGCCACATTTTGACTAAAGAGTTGGTTCCTGCTTCAGGAAAATGACGGCCACCAACGCTCCACGGGACAAGTGAGTGCAATGACTTAGAACATTTAGCTTCTGCCTGCAATCATTCAATGATATGTATTTTATGGATACAACTGGTATACATATAGAGTGGGGCAAAAAAGTATTTAGTCAGCCACCAATTGTGCAAGTTCTCCCACTTAAAAAGATGAGAGAGGCCTGTAATTTTCATCATAGGTACACTTCAACTATGACAGACAAAATGAGAAAAAAAAAATCCAGAAAATCACATTGTAGGACTTTTAATGAATTTATTTGCAAATTATGGTGGAAAATAAGTATTTGGTCACCTACAAACAAGCAAGATTTCTGGCTCTCACAGACCTGTAACTTCTTCTTTAAGAGGCTCCTCTGTCTTCCATTTGTTACCTGTATTAATGGCACCTGTTTGAACTTGTTATCAGTATAAAATACACCTGTCACAACCTCAAACAGTCACACTCGAAACTCCACTATGGCCAAGACCAAAGAGCTGTCAAAGGACATCAGATACAAAATTGTAGACTTGCACCAGGCTGGGAAGACTGAATCTGCAATAGGTAAGCAGCTTGGTTTGAAGAAATGAACTGTGGGAGCAATTATTAGGAAATGGAAGACATACAAGACCACTTATAATCTCCCTCGATCTGGGACTCCACGCAAGATCTCACCCCGTGGGGTCAAAATGATCACAAGAACGGTGAGCAAAAATCCCAGAACCACACCATCAGTAACACACTACGCCGCCAGGGACTCAAATCCTGCAGTGCCAGACGTGTCCCCCTGCTTAAGCCAGTACATGTCCAGGCCTGTCTGAAGTTTGCTAGAGAGCATTTGGATGATCCAGAAGAAGATTGGGAGAATGTCATATGGTCAGAAGAAACCAAAATATAACTTTTTGGTAAAAACTCAACTTGTCATGTTTGGAGGACAAAGAATGCTGAGTTGCATCCAAAGAACACCATACCTACTGTGATGGGGGGTGGAAACATCATGCTTTGGGGCTGTTTTTCTGCAAAGGGACCAGGACGACTGATCCGTGTAAAGGAAAGAATGAATGGGGCCATGTATCGTGAGATTTTGAGTGAAAACATCCTTCCATCAGCAAGGGCATTGAAGATGAAACGTGGCTGGGTCTTTCAGCATGACAATGATCCCAAACACACCGCCCGGGCAATGAAGGAGTGGCTTCGTGAGAAGCATTTCAAGGTCCTGGAGGGGCCTAGCCAGTCTCCAGATCTCAACCCCATAGAAAATCTTTGGAGGGAGTTAAAAGTCTGTGTTGCCCAGCAACAGCCCCAAAACATCACTGCTCTAGAGGAGATCTGCATGGAGGAATGGGCCAAAATACCAGCAACAGTGAGTGAAAACCTTGTGAAGACTTACAGAAAACATTTGACCTCTGTCATTGCCAACAAAGGGTATATAACAAAGTATTGAGATAAGCTTTTGTTATTGACCAAATACTTATTTTCCACCATAATTTGCAAATAAATTCATTAAAAATCCTACAATGTGATTTTCTGGATTTTTTTTCTCATTTTGTCTGTCATAGTTGAAGTGTACCTATGATGAAAATTACAGGCCTCTCATCTTTTTAAGTGGGAGAACTTGCACAATTGGTGGCTGACTAAATACTTTTTTGCCCCACTGTACTAACATTACTGGTGTAAATTTGTTTTTGTCAGGTATAATGCAGTGTGGATCATTTTTTTTATCCTTGGCTTGGGAACCCTCCTGCCATGGAATTTCTTCATGACTGCAACCATGGTAACTGTTCTTCATTCTTCTACAACTGTTTCCTTATGATAACCATGAGAAATCAGACTTGGAGCTGTAGTCTAGTAGAACAATATGCTGTTAAGGCACACAGACTGAGTTCCTATTCCTTTAAAAGGGTAATAGAACTGGTCTTAAATAATACACCTACTCTAACCAAAGGGAGCTTCTGGAGCTGCCTCGAGGGAGGACATGTTTATTGAGGCCACTTTTGTAAACAGCTACAAACCCCTGGTTTATCGCAGGGGGAGTTCAAACTTTTAGTAATATCCTTAATCCCTGCACTGGCCCTGGACAGCAGGCTAGCATTATGAAAACATTGACTCTCATTAGTTTTGGTCACGAGCTGACCCCCAAGTCTCTCTCTCCTTTACCCTGTTGCTTCTCTTTAGTACTTCACCAACCGACTGAAGGACCCGGCCGTTGAGGGCTCAGCCATTCTGACAGCCAACACGACAGTGGTGGAGGGAGACACGAGGAGCATCCTAGAGTCCAAGTTCAACAACGTGATGACCCTGTGCGCCATGGTGCCCCTGCTCATCTTCACCTGCCTCAACTCCTTCATCCACCAGAGGTATAGTTAGAACTAATGGTCACTATAACCTACTGTAACCTCCAGGACTCACTTCAAACCACACCTCATTCATCTTAAAAGCACATTGAATTGATACCCCACTCTTATCCTCAATCCCTGCCTGTTTACATGTCCCCTTATCCTCACTCAATGCATTTTCCTCACAGTCCCCTTATCCTCACTCAATGCATTTTCCTCACAGTCCCCTAAACAACCATAGATCTCACCCTAACCCTGAATGGTGCCTCATGTAAACCTAACTTATCTCTGCTAAGGTTTTTGTCTGCATGAAAAGTCTTGTATGGTCCGCCAAAGTATTTGGCGGCAGAGCTTATGTCCAAACGGTATCATTTTTGGGATGTAAAAGGTTCAGTATTATCTTAAAATCACTAAAACCAGATATAGTATGTGGAAAATATAATGGACCTATATACAGTACCAGTCAAAAGTTTGGACACACCTACTCATTCAAGGGTTTTTCTTTATTTGACTATTTTCTACATTGTAGAATAATAGTGATGACATCAAAACTATGAAATAACACATGGAATCATGTAGTAACCAAAAAATGGTTAAACAAATCAAAATATATTTGAGATTCTTCAAATTAGCCATGATGATATCTTTGCACACTCTTGGCATTCTCTCAACCAGCTTCACCTGGAATGCTTTTCCAACAGTCTTGAAGGAGTTCCCACATATTCTGAGCACTTGTTGGCTGCTTTTCCTTCACTCTGCGGTCCAACCCTTCCCAAACCATCTTAATTGGGTTGAGGTCGGGTGATTGTGGATTCCAGGTCATCTGATGAATCACTCAATCACTCTCCTTCATGGTCAAATAGCCCTTACACAGCATGGAGCTGTGTTGAACATCTTAAACATCTTTGAACATCTTGGCCATGTTCTGTTATAATCTCTACCCGGCACAGCCAGAAGAAGACTGGCCACCCCACATAGCCTGGTTCCTCTCTAGGTTTCTTCCTAGGTTTTGGCCTTTCTAGGGAGTTTTTCCTAGCCACTGTACTTCTACACCTGCATTGCTTGCTGTTTGGGGTTTTAGGCTGGGGTTCTGTACAGCACTTTGAGATATCAGCCAATGTACGAAGGGCTATAGAAATACATTTGATTTGATTTTGATTTGTTGGGTCATTGTCCTGTGGAAAAACAAATGATAGTCCTAAGTGCAAACCAAATGGGATGGCGTATCGCTGCAGAATGCTGTGGTAGCCATGCTGGTTAAGTATGCCTTGAATTCTAAATCAATCAGACAGTGTCACCAGCAAAGCACCATTACACCTCCTCCATGCTTCATGGTGGGAACTACACATGCAGGGATCATCTGTTCACCTACTCTGTGTCTCACAAAGATATGGCGGTTGGTACCAAAAATCACAGATTTCCATCAGTTTAATGTCCATTGCCCGTGTTTCTTGGCCCAAGCAAGTCTCTTCTTATTATTGGTGTCCTTTTAGTAGTGGTTTCTTTGCCACTTCGACCATGAAGGCTTGAATCATGCAGTCTCCTCTGAAAAGTTGATGTTGAGATGTGTATGTTACATGAACTCTGAATAATTTATTTGGTCTGCAATTTCTGAGGCTGGTAACTCTAATGAACTTATCATCTGCAGCAGAGGTAACTCTGGGTCTTCCTTTCCTGTGGCGGTCCTCATGAGAGCCAGTTTCATCATAGCGCTTGATGGTTTTTGCGACTGAACTTGAAGAAACTTTCGAAGTTCTTGAAATGTTACGGATTGACTGACCTTCATGTCTTAAAGTAATGGATGTTTCTCTTTGCTTATTTGAGCTGTTCTTGCCATAATATGGACTTGGTCTTTTATCAAATAGGGATATCTTCTGTATACCACCCCTACCTTGTCACAACACAACTAATTGGCTCAAACACATTAAGAAGGAAAGAAATTCCACAAATGTTCTTTTAACAAGGCACACCTGTTAATTGAAATGCATTGCAGGTGAATACCTCATGAAGCTGGTTGAGAGAATGCCAAGTGTGTGCAAAGCTGTCATCAAGGCAAAGGGTGGCTACTTTGAAGAATCTCAAATTTAAATATATTTTGATTTGTTGAACACTTTTGTTAACTACATGATTCCATATGGGTTATTTCATAGTTTAAGAAAAACCATGGAATGACTAGGTGTCTGAACTTTTGGCTGGTACTGTCTGTACCATCACTCCTGTGTTCTAATGTCATGTTGTGTTAGCTAATCTAGTTTTATCAGTTTATCAGTAAAAAGCTAATTGATCATTAGAAAACCCTTTTGCAATTATGTTAGCACAGTTGAAAAACTGTCCTTTGGACTAGTTGAGTATTTGGAGCATCAGCATTTGTGGGTTCGATTACAGGCTCAAAATGGCAAAAAACAAATAACTTTCTCCCGAAACTCGTCAGTCTATTCTTATTCTGAGAAATGAAGGCTATTCCATGCGAGAAATGGCAAAGAAACTGAAGATCTGGTACAATGCTGTGTACCACTCCCTTCACAGAACAGAGCAAACTGTCTCTAACCAGAATAGAAAGAGGAGTGGGAGGCCCCGGTGCACAGCTGAGCAAGAGGACAAGTACATTAGAGTGTCTAGTCTGAGAAACAGACGCCTCACAAGTCCTCAACTGGCAGCTTCATTAAATAGTGCCTGCAAAACACCAGTCTCAACATCAACAGTGAAGAGGCGACTCTGGGATGCTGGCCTTCTAGGCAGAGTTGCAAAGATAAAGCCATATCTCAGACTGGCCCATAAAAATAAAAGATTAAGATGGGCAAAAGAACAAACACTAGATGGAGGAAGATTAGAAAAAAGTGTTATGGACAGACAAATCTAAGTTTGAAAAATGAAAAGATGCTGGAGGAGTGCTTGAAGCCATCTGTCAAGCATGGTGGAGGCAATGTGATGGTCCGGGGGTGCATTGGTGGTGGTAAAGTGGGAGATACAGTGGGGAGAACAAGTATTTGATACACTGCCGATTTTGCAGGTTTTCCTACTTACAAAGCATGTAGAGGTCTAATTTTTTATCATAGGTACACTTCAACTGTGAGAGACGGAATCTAAAACAAAAATCCAGAAAATCACATTGTATGATTTTTAAGTAAATAATTAGCATTTTATTGCATGACATAAGTATTTGATACATCAGAAAAGCAGAACCTTTGTTTGCAATTACAGAGATCATACGTTTCCTGTAGTTCTTGACCAGGTTTGCACACACTGCAGCAATTTTGGCCCACTCCTCCATACAGACATTCTACAGATCATTCAGGTTTCGGGGCTGTCGCTGAGCAATACGGACTTTCAGCTCCCTCCAAAGATTTTCTATTGGGTTCAGGTCTGGAGACTGGCTAGGCCACTCCAGGACCTTGAGATGCTTCTTACGGAGCCACTCCTTAGTTGCCCTGGCTGTGTGTTTCGGGTCGTTGTCATGCTGGAAGACCCAACCACGACCCATCTTCAATTCTCTTACTGAGGGAAGGAGGTTGTTGGCCAAGATCTTGCGATACATGGCCCCATCCATCCTCCCCTCAATACGGTGCAGTCGTCCTGTCCCCTTTGCAGAAAAGCATCCCCAAAGAATGATGTTTCCACCTCCATGCTTCACGGTTGCGATGGTGTTCTTGGGGTTGTACTCATCCTTCTTCTTCCTCCAAACACGGCGAGTGGAGTTTCGACCAAAAAGCTCTATTTTTGTCTCATCAGACCACATGACCTTCTCCCATTCCTCCTCTGGATCATCCAGATGGTCATTGGCAAACTTCAGACGGGCCTGGACATGCGCTGGCTTGAGCAGGGGGACCTTGCATGCGCTGCAGGATTTTAATCCATGACGGCGTAGTGTGTTACTAATGGTTTTCTTTGAGACTGTGGTCCCAGCTCTCTTCAGGTCATTGACCATGTCCTGCCGTGTAGTTCTGGGCTGATCCCTCACCTTCCTCATGATCATTGATGTCCCACGAGGTGATATCTTGCATGGAGCCCCAGACCGAGGGTGATTGACCGTCAACTTGACCTTCTTCCATTTTCTAATAATTGCGCCAACAGTTGTTGCCTTCTCACCAAGCTGCTTGCCTATTGTTCTGTAGCCCATCCCAGCCTTGTGCAGGTCTAAAATTTAACCCTGATGTCCTTACACATCTCTCTGGTCTTGGTCATTGTGGAGAGGTTGGAGTCTGTTTGAGTCTGTGGACAGGTGTCTTTTATACAACTAACGAGTTCAAATAGGTGCAGATAATACAGGTAATGAGTGGAGAACAGGAGTGCTTCTTAAAGAAAAACTAACAGGTCTGTGAGAGCCGGAATTCCTACTGGTTGGTAGGTGATCAAATACTTATGTCATGCAATAAAATGCAAATGAATTAAAAATCATACAATGTGATTTTCTGGATTTTTGTTTTAGATTCCGTCTCTCACAGTTGAAGTGTACCTATGATAAAAATTACAGACCTCTACATGCTTTGTAAGTAGGAAAACCTGCAAAATCGGCAGTGTATCATATACTTGTTCTCCCCACTGTATGTACAGGGTAAAAGGGATCTTGAAGATGGAAGGCTATCACTCCATTTTGCAATGCCATGCCATACCCTGTGGACAGCGCTTAATTGGAGCTAATTTCATCCGACAACAGGACAATGACCCAAAGCACAGTTCCAAACTATGCAAAAACTATTTAGGGAAGAAGCAGTCAGATGGTATTCTGTCTATAGTGGAGTGGCCAGCACAGTCACCGGGTCTCAACCCTATTGAGCAGTTGTGGGAGCAGCTTCACCGTGTGGTACGTAAGAAATGCCCATCAATCCAACTTGTGGGAGGTGCTTCAGGAAGCATAGGGTGAAATCTCTTCAGATTACATCAACAAATTGACAACTAGAATGCCAAAGGTCTGCAAGGCTGTATTGCTGCAAATTGAGGATTCTTTGACAAAAGCAAAGTTTGACAATAATGAGCAAGGTAGAACAAACATTAGCAAAATAGAAAAAACAAATGAGTAGTTTTAAAAAACCTTACAGTTGAGCAAAGCTTAGTCTAAAATAAATTATTCATGCATCCTCCTTGCTGCGAATCAAAAAACAAATCATACCAATTTAAAATATTCTGTCAAAAGCATGAAGACAAGTTGAAGTGTTTCCCAAATTCGCTATTCTAATAGTGTTTATTGTCCTGAAGTTGCAGTTTTCAAATGGGAGCAATTGTGAAAGTCAGTCTCTGGGTGATTTTCCATCAGCTTTATTTTAAATGACCAATATTGTCAAACAATATCACAAATTGAGCAAACAATATCAAGATGGGAAAAGTCCAAAGAGAACTTACAGCTGAGCAAAGCTTATGAAAGAAACGGTGTACAGTAGGCCTATTTCCATAGCCTATTATTAGCCATTTATAGAACCTACATGCAACGTATAAAAGCCTAGGTCTAAAAAGAGAGGAAGATTAGGCAAAAATGCAAATCATTGAATAATTATCCAGTTCTTGGGACAGCAGAGTTGCATGCTCTGCAGCTGGGGCCTTCATGATTTCTGGCGCGTCGGACAAACGCACCATATATATACACACACACACGCGTGCACACACACACACACACACACACACACACACACACATACACTGATTTTGTGCCACAGCTCCAACAAGCTCATGCTAGCGGTCCTTTTTTATTTTTTTTTTATGTTTGGAGGTGGGGGGTTTGCCAATAGGGGTCGCCAACCCTAGCCCCATGGCAAGATGTGTAGAATTGCAGAAAATGTGCTTTTAAACTGCATCATTTTGTCACTGCGGCCAACAGAAGGGCCTCAAAATGTTGGTCTGCGACTGCACCATTGGCCATGCCGCTCCACGCCCACCACCTAATCCCCATTTTGATCCAGGAAAAGACCTGTAACCCTCGCCCTCAGTTCAACCCTGAGTAATGTATCGTTTTGACAAAATCGCAACATTTATTTTTGCGCTAGTTGGCTGTTCCTGCACCAAAACTCCACTATTTTTCCTTCATAGCTTGTTCTCCATCTTTTTAAATAGGGAGACAATTTGTTTTCAGCACTTATTTCCTTGACTGATCAAAACTGGTTTTCTCATGGCTCTCTCTTGTCCCTCTGCAGCAGACATATGGTGAGCAATATGTTTGGACCATTGAATAGCAATAAAATCAGTATCGAATCACAATACATAGAATTGTGAGAATCGCAATGCATATCGTTTTGGAACCAAAGTATTGTGTGGTCCCTGGGGATTCCCAGCCCTAGTCGTCCATCGATGACCTCCACTTCGGTCTAAATAGTCGTAGGAATGTCATCTGTTTTTATCCTCCTTTCTCACTCTTACCTCACCTCTCCCCCAGGATTCCTCAGAATTGGCGTATCGCCGGCTGCCTGTCTGTGATCCTGGTGGTGTTTCTGTTGACGGCGGTGCTGGTCAAAGTGGACATGGGCCCTCTCCCCTTCTTCTCTCTCACCATCATCAAAATCATCTGCATCAATTGTAAGTGGACCCCAACCTACCTCATACCTAACACACCAAGCTCACACACACACACAACTCATTCACCACTCACACCATCTGCTATGGAGTTGGCTTGTTTAAAATGGGACGTAAAACAGGATACGCTCACCCCCATTTTGCTCTCCTGTTGGTTTGATCCTGATGCCTGATGAGGAGCAGCTTCTCCGGCTGTTTAGGTTCCGCCAGAGGGGAGGACTGGGTGACCCAATTGGAACGCTTTGATGTTGATATGCGCACTCCCCCTGTGAAGACTGTGTATACTAGGAAGGGGGGGTGAATGAAATAATGTTTTATGGAAAACAACCCTTGTGATGTTCTCATTTGTTTTTGCTTTATGTCTCTGTGATGTGCCAACCCTACCTCTCTTGATCGTCCTCTTTTGAGTATATCATGACCTTTTCTTCCAATAAAGTTTTTTTCCCTTTCTTGCCTTCAAATGTATTACTCCCTCTATCCAACATCTACAATCACTCATTCTCTCTCTAAATTGACTTAATTTTCTCCCCCCTCTCTCTCTTTACCCAGCGTTTGGCGCAGTGCTGCAAGGCAGTCTGTTTGGCCTGGCTGCAATGCTGCCGGCCTCCTACACCGCACCTATCATGAGTGGACAGGGTCTCGCTGGAACCTTCGCTGCCTTCTCCATGATCTGTGCCCTGGCCAGTATGTCTAACACTCGCAGCAGGTCTATAACTTCTATTCCAGGATGAGGATAGTAAGCACTTCCTGGTCATGCATGACCCTGTGTTCTGTGTGTAGGTGGCTCAGCCCTGCAGGACAGTGCCTTTGGCTACTTCATCACTGCGTGTGTGGTCATCTTCCTGGCCATCCTGTCCTACCTCGCTCTGCCCAGTATGGTAAAACCTCCAACTAACACACTCTAATCCAGTGGCTCTCAACTGATTTTGTCCTCGGGACCCAAATTGAACCAAGTTGTCTGCCTCAATCCAATATTAACATGTTGATTTTTATTAATTTTTTCAATCTGGAAAACTGTGGTTAATGCTAGTAAATGTACAAATTATATGACAAGGGAACAAGTCTCACCTTTCATTTTCAGTCCTTCAATTTTGTCCATGTTCTTGATGAAGAATGTTAAGCTCACTGGTTTGAGACCACAAGAAATATAGTTGAGGTTAAAATATAAAATCATTATGATTTCTACACACTTTCTACCTGGTTTTAGTTGTTTAAGTTCAGACTGGAGTATTTTTCATTTAAAAAACTTGCTACCCATTCAAAACCATTTGGGTTGCGACCCACCAGTTGAGAATAGCTGCTCTAATCTACACAGAACATTGACCCCTACTGATCTGGTCTTCCTAATGGGATGCTCTGACCTCAAAATACTTTCAGGGAAGTCGTCATTGGCTCAACAAGGTTATCTGAGGGAAGTCGTCATTGGCTCAACAAGGTTATCTGAGGGAAGTCGTTAGCAGGGTGTAGCACTATAAAGCCCCCTGGCCTGTATCCATAATGTGTCCTCCTACTCAGCTATATGGACAGATTCAGTAACCTGATAATAATATGTAGGGATGTTAACCCCGGTGTCCTGGTTAAATTTCCAATCTGGCACTCATACCATCATAACCACCTGGCTTCCAATTGGCTCATTTCATCCCCTCTCCTCCCCCTGTAACTCTTCCCCAGGTTGTTGCTGTAAAAAAAAAACGATGTTATCAGTCAACGTACCTGGTATAATAAGGATAAATAAATCATGTGGGTTGGCAAATGTGCTGAATTGTCTTAAAGTCTCTCCCTACCTCGCAGGAGTTTTTCCAGTACTACCTGGAAAGTAATGGATCCAAGCCAGCCGGCGGAGATGAGGAGAACAAGATGAACCTATTGAAAAAAGGTACAGTCAGCAGCTGGAATAACATGCAACAAGACTCGGCTTATAAAACCTGAAGCCATTGAGAAATGTGTTTCTCCTTTTGTGTGTAGTAGTGTACTCAGCCCAGGGCTCGCTGGATTATAGAATAACTATAGTTTGCTTGTTTATGTATGTTTCTTGATTTAATTCTCAGTTATTCTTTAAATTAGCTTATTTTGCATCTCTTATCTGTGCTAACAACAAAAGAGGATGTGAGGAATCATACAGACTTTTGCGTTGTGTGACAGACAGCCCAACAGAGAAGAGGCCAGTGGTCAGTCTGACAGAGGAGGAAGCCAAGCCCACGATATCTGTGTTTGCCATCTTTAAACAGGCAAGGGACCTGCACAAAGATAATATCAACTAAGTGGTCCTCCCAAGTGAGGAAATTGGTGGGGGGGCCTAAAACCAGCCACTTATGTTGGACTTATTTTGTCCTGTGTTTGTAGATCTGGGTAATGGCCCTCTCTGTGTGCTTCGTGTTCACCATCACCATCGGAACTTTTCCTGCAGTCACAGTTGATGTCAGATCCACCATGGCCGATGGAGGTGCCTGGGGTGAGTGTTTATGTTGTAAATGATTACACAAGTCTTTATTCACCTGTGTTTTGCTGTATAAATGGTGTGTGAAGAGAGTGACCAGCATACAGGCTCATAGCATTCATCCTCTATAAAAAAAACTAGCAAGGACAATGCCAAACATCTGCCATTGTGATTTTGCTCAAATAGGTTCCAGTTATTCACCATGCGGTTTATTGTCCCTTTGTCGCCACAGATACATACTTCATCCCTGTGTCGTGTTTCCTGCTCTTCAACGTGATGGACTGGGCAGGAAGGAGTCTGACGGCCGTGTGTATGTGGGTGAGTCTTGAGGCCCTGAGCACTAGTTCCACTGACACTGTCTCAAACAGACAAAGGCTTGTTGGTGTAGATTCCTACTCAACATCTGTGCTCCCTTAAAATGGTTCTCCCTGGCCTGACCAATTGTTCCCCTTGGCCAACTTCTTTGACGTTTCACTGGACCATAGATCAGAATGTCTTGGTATCTCATCAATCTAAAAGGGAGAGGAGAAGGATAGGCTAATGATTCCCATACAACAGTATAACATACAATGACATAACGCTTTTGTTTAAAAATACCTTAACTTCTCAAAAATGTTAATCCAAATCTGATCCAGATTACTGCCTGGTGATTACATGACGTTATAGGGGTTGTAACCCCTCCTCCACACACCATCAAAGTGAATAGAATGGAATTATAGTTGGAAACCTTGTTGGGGAGTATGAGTGAAATCATGCTGAGACACCCTTCCAGTCGGATTTACAGAGCTAGACACAGCACCGAGACTGCCCTGGTAAGGGTCATCAATAAACTCCTCATGAATACTGCCTCTGGGGCTGCCAGCATCCTCACACTGCTGGACCTCTGTGTAGTATATTCAACAGGGTCAGCCACCCCATCCTGCTGGACCACATGGAGAAGCTCTGTCCTGGACTGGTTCAGGTCCTATCTCACTGATCGCTACTAGTTTGTAGCCATCCTAGTAGGTCAGACAGTTGTGGTCTGACAGGGAGTCCCTCAAGGCTCTGTCCTCGGGCTACTAATGTTTTATATCTGAATGCTGCCACTGGGAAACATCTTGAGGAAACAGACAGGGCTTTCGCTTTTATGCTGACAACATAAAAAGCTCTGTTTCCACAAGCACTGACATTGCCGATGCCACTACAAAGTCAGTGTGGAAGAGGTGAAAAAATGATTGTTGTCTTTCAACAATGACAAGCCACCAGGGTCTGACAATCTAGATGGAAAATTACTGAGGATAATAGCAGACGATATTGCCACTCCTATTTGCCACATCTTCAATTTAAGCCTACTAGAGAATGTGTGCCCTCAGGTCTGGAGGGAAGCTAAAGTCATTCCGCTACCCAAGAATAGTAAAGCCCCCTTTGGCTATTTCAGCAAGTAATCAGCCTGTTACCAACCCTTAGTAAACTTCTGTAAAAAATTGTGTTTGTCCAGATGCAATGCTATTTTACAGTAAATAAATTGACAACAGAATTTCAGCATGATTATAGGGAAGGACACTCAACAAGCACAGCACATACACAAATGACTGATGATTGGCTGAGAAAAATTGATGATAAAATGATTGTGGGGGCTGTCTTGTTAGACTTCAGTGCAGCTTTTGATATTATCGATCATAGTCTACTGCTGGAAAAACGTATGTGTTATGGCTGCTATAATGTGGATAAAGAGTTATTTGTTTAATGGAAGCCTATCTAATATATTCCAGTTAGAATCAGGAATTCCCCAGGGTAGCTGTTTAGGCCCCTTGCTTTTTTCAATTTTTACTAACGACATGCCACTGACTTTGAGTAAAGCCAGAGTTTCTATGTATGCGGATGACTCAACACTATACACGTCAGCTACTACAGGGACTGAAATGACAGCAACACTCAACAAAGAGCTACAGTTAGTTTTAGAGTGGGTGGCAAGGAATAAGTTAGCCCTAAATATTTCTAAAACTAAAAGCATTGTGTTTGGAACAAAACACTCACTAAACCTAAACCTCAACTCAAAACCCTAGACCTCAACTAAATCTTGTAATAAATCATGAGGAAATTGAGCAAGTTGAGATGACTAAACTACTTGGGTAACACTAATTTGTAAACTGTCATGGTCAAAACATATTGATGCAGTAGTAGCTAAGATGGGGATAAATCAAATCAAGTGTATTTGTCACGTGCGCCGAATACAACAGGCGTAGGTAGACCTTACAGTGAAATGCTTACTTACAGGCTCTAACCAATAGTGCAAAAAAGGTATTAGGTGAACAAAAGGTAAGTAAAGAAATAAAACAACAGTAAAAAGACAGAACATATACAGTAGCGAGGCTATAAAAGTAGCGAGGCTACATACAGACACCGGTTAGTCAGGCTGACTGAGGTTGTATGTACATGTAGATATGGTTAAAGTGACTATGCATATATGATGAACAGAGAGTAGCAGTAGTGTAAAAGAGGGGTTGGCAGGTGGGACACAATGCAAATAGTCCGGGTAGCTATTTGATTACCTGTTCAGGAGTCTTATGGCTTGGGGGTAAAAACTGTTGAGAAGCCATTTTGTCCTAGACTTGGCACTCCGGTACTGCTTGCCATGCGGTAGTAGAGAGAACAGTCTGTGGCTCGGGTCTTTGATAATTTTTAGGGCCTTCCTCTGACACCGCCTGGTGTAGAGGTCCTGGATGGCAGGCAGCTTAGCCCCAGTGATGTACTGGGCCGTACACACTACCCTCTGTAGTGCCTTGCGGTCAGAGGCCGAGCAATTGCCGTACCGGGTAGTGATGCAACCAGTGTTGCAGCTGTAGAACCTTTTGAGGATCTCAGGACCCATGCCAGATCTGTCTATAATAAAGCGATGCTCTGCCTTCTTATCAACAAGGCAGGTCATACAGGCCCTAGTTTTATCACACCTTGACTACTGTTCAGTCATGTAGTCAGGGGCCACAAAAAAGGAAAATTGCAATTGGCACAGAACAGGGCAGCACGGCTGGCCCTTGGATGTACACAGAGAGCTAATATTAATAATACGCATGTCAATCTCTCCTGGCTGAAAGTGGAGAGATTGACTTCATCACTACTTTTATTTATGAGAGGTATTGACATGTTGAATGCACCGAGCTGTCTGTCTAAACTACTGGCACACAGCTCAGACACCCATGCATACCCCACAAGACATGCCACAAGAGGTCTTTTCACAGCCCCCTAGTCCAGAACAGACTATGGGAGGCACACAGTACTACATAGAGCCATGACTACATGGAACTCTATTCCACATCAAGTAACTGACGCAAGCAGTAAAATTTGATTTAAAATAACAGATTAAAAAAACACCTTATGAAACAGCGGGGACTGGGACGCAACACAAACATTGGCACATACACACCATTCATACATATGGATTTAGTACTGTAGATATGTGGTAGTGGTGGAGTAGGGGCCTGAGGGCACACAGTGTGTTGTGAAATCTGGGAATGTATTGTAATGTTTTAAAATGGTATAACCTGCCTTAATGTAGCTGGACCCCAGGAAGAGTAGCTGCTGCTTTGGCATGGTGTCAGTGAGGTCCGCAACCTGGGTGTGATATTTGACAGTCGGCTCTCGTTTGAGGCTGATATCAAGAGTGTGACCAAAGTCAAATTTTTCCATCTACGGAACATTGCCAGGTTACGACCTATGGGATTACATCCTGCATCTGAGCGACTCATCCACGCCTTTATTTAATCCCTTCTGGACTATTGTAAACGCCCTGTTTGTTGGCGCATCTGCCAAGCTCTGAAACAGGACACAATATTTCCAGAACTGTGGTGCACGTGTCCTCACCCACACCCCCCACGAGCACATCACTCCAGTGCTATCCAAACTCCACGGGCTCTCCATAGGCTACACTCCTACCAAGGTATCCACAACTCTGCAACCAAGTACTTGTCTGACCTCATTATACTCTTTTTCCCCACACGCACCCTTTGCTCCTCCATCTAACTTCAGCAGCCTCGTAGCAAACTAAAAACTATGGGTGACAGGGCTATCCGTTGCGCTGTTCTGCGGCTGTGGAATGCACTTCGACACTAGTAGGACTGTCCTCCTTTTATGGCACAGCTCAAGACCGTGCAGTTGCTAATTCTGCTAATTCTGTTCATGTCCTCTGGATCTGATGTCACCTGGTATATATCTTTGTTTGTTGTCTGTTTTTGGATTATTTTATATTTGCGCCTTGTGTGTGAAGCTTTTTACAAAGTAAATGTATTATCAATCGTTCAGAATTCTGTGAAAAATCTGGTTTGGAACAGAACACTTGCTGTGTAGGCCAGTGGTTTGTATTGGAAAAAAACCCTTGTGGTTTTAGGATGAAGAGGTTGTGTGACTGCTGAAAGGAAGTCGGTTTAGGTGGGTGGTTGAGGAGTGGTGAAATTGATTTGGAGTAGCTTCCTGTTTTTAACTAGATCTCATGACTGAGGCTGTAACAGCTCCCAGCTCTGGAGTCTGTAATTCATTGGCTGAGAGGTTTCCCCATAGAGATCTAGATGGTGTTCTGTTTATATTTAATTCTACCTCCGCCCCCTCCCTTCCGCATCATGACCCCTATGATTACTTTAGAACAGTCCTGTCCTCCCCAATTAAGGTGCCACCAACCTCCTGTGATTCTGACTAATTTACATTAAAGGAAATTGCTTTGACTACAATATGGCTACCATTATACTCAACATATATTCAACATATTTTGGCCAGACAATCTAAACCATTAGATTGAGATACAGCCTTGATAACACATTGCTGACCCTAGAACATCCCTTAGCCAGCTGTGAGTACCTCATTAATCTAATCTCCAGCCCATCTGAAAACCTGCCCTGAACCCTAGTCAGCCTCACACCACTCAATACTCTGTGGTGTTCTATTCTCCAGGCCCTACTGCTATCCAATCCAATTGAAATAATCAAATGCAATTAAGCTTGGCCACGGGGGGAATAGTTAAATGATTTCACAGAGAACATTTTTCACTATCCCTTTTTACAGTGCTGTGTTTTATTAGCCTCACTTCATGCTGAAGCAAATAGTAGGCCTCATTATAATGTAACTAATTGTGTTTATAGTGTGTTGTTTATTTCTCCTGCCTGCTCTGAATTCTTTAACTCAAGGTTTCATTTGGAGGCCATTGCTGAATTCCCTGAGTTCACAGGCTCCTTGTCTAAGCTTTTCATTTTTATTTTATTTATTTTATTTTACCTTTATTTAACCAGGTAGGCCAGTTGAGAACAAGTTCTCATTTACAATTGCGACCTGGCCAAGATAAAGCAAAGCAGTTCGACAGATACAACAACACAGAGTTACACATGGAGTAAAACAAACATACAGTCAATAATACAGTATAAACAAGTCTATATACAATGTGAGCAAATGAGGTGAGAAGGGAGGTAAAGGCAAAAAAGGCCATGGTGGCAAGGTAAATACAATATAGCAAGTAAAACACTGGAATGGTAGTTTTGCAATGGAAGAATGTGCAAAGTAGAAATAAAAATAATGGGGTGCAAAGGAGCAAAATAAATAAATAAATGAAATACAGTTGGGAAAGAGGTAGTTGTTTGGGCAAAAATATAGGTGGGCTATGTACAGGTGCAGTAATCTGTGAGCTGCTCTGACAGTTGGTGCTTAAAGCTAGTGAGGGAGATAAGTGTTTCCAGTTTCAGAGATTTTTGTAGTTCGTTCCAGTCATTGGCAGCAGAGAACTGGAAAGAGAGGCGGCCAAAGAAAGAATTGGTTTTGGGGGTGACTAGAGAGATATACCTGCTGGAGCGTGTGCTACAGGTGGGAGATGCTATGGTGACCAGCGAGCTGAGATAAGGGGGGACTTTACCTAGCAGGGTCTTGTAGATGACATGGAGCCAGTGGGTTTGGCGACGAGTATGAAGCGAGGGCCAGCCAACGAGAGCGTACAGGTCGCAATGGTGGGTAGTATATGGGGCTTTGGTGACAAAACGGATTGCACTGTGATAGACTGCATCCAATTTGTTGAGTAGGGTATTGGAGGCTATTTTGTAAATGACATCGCCAAAGTCGAGGATTGGTAGGATGGTCAGTTTTACAAGGGTATGTTTGGCAGCATGAGTGAAGGATGCTTTGTTGCGAAATAGGAAGCCAATTCTAGATTTAACTTTGGATTGGAGATGTTTGATATGGGTCTGGAAGGAGAGTTTACAGTCTAACCAGACACCTAGGTATTTGTAGTTGTCCACGTATTCTAAGTCAGAGCCGTCCAGAGTAGTGATGTTGGACAGGCGGGTAGGTGCAGGTAGCGATCGGTTGAAGAGCATGCATTTAGTTTTACTTGTATTTAAGAGCAATTGGAGGCCACGGAAGGAAAGTTGTATGGCATTGAAGCTTGCCTGGAGGGTTGTTAACACAGTGTCCAAAGAAGGGCCGGAAGTATACAGAATGGTGTCGTCTGCGTAGAGGTGGATCAGAGACTCACCAGCAGCAAGAGCGACCTCATTGATGTATACAGAGAAGAGAGTCGGTCCAAGAATTGAACCCTGTGGCACCCCCATAGAGACTGCCAGAGGTCCGGACAACAGACCCTCCTATTTGACACACTGAACTCTATCAGAGAAGTAGTTGGTGAACCAGGCGAGGCAATCATTTGAGAAACCAAGGCTGTTGAGTCTGCCGATGAGGATGTGGTGATTGACAGAGTCGAAAGCCTTGGCCAGATCAATGAATACGGCTGCACAGTAATGTTTCTTATCGATGGCGGTTAAGATATCGTTTAGGACCTTGAGCGTGGCTGAGGTGCACCCATGACCAGCTCTGAAACCAGATTGCATAGCAGAGAAGGTATGGTGAGATTCGAAATGGTCGGTAATCTGTTTGTTGACTTGGCTTTCGAAGACCTTAGAAAGGCATGGTAGGATAGATATAGGTCTGTAGCAGTTTGGGCCTTTGAAGAGGGGGATGACCGCAGCTGCTTTCCAATCTTTGGGAATCTCAGACGACACGAAAGAGAGGTTGAACAGGCTAGTAATAGGGGTGGCAACAATTTCGGCAGATAATTTTAGAAAGAAAGGGTCCAGATTGTCTAGCTCGGCTGATTTGTAGGGGTCCAGATTTTGCAGCTCTTTCAGAACATCAGCTGAATGGATTTGGGAGAAGGAGAAATGGGGAAGGCTTGGGCGAGTTGCTGTTGGGGGTGCAGTGCTGTTGACAGGGGTAGGAGTAGCCAGGTGGAAAGCATGGCCAGCAGTAGAAAAATGCTTATTGACATTTTCAATTATGGTGGATTTATCAGTGGTGACAGTGTTTCCTATCTTCAGTGCAGTGGGCAGCTGGGAGGAGGTGTTTTTATTCTCCATGGACTTTACAGTGTCCCAGAACTTTTTTGAGTTAGTGTTGCAAGAAGCAAATTTCTGCTTGAAAAAGCTAGCCTTGGCTTTTCTAACTGCCTGTGTATAATGGTTTCTAGCTTCCCTGAACAGCTGCATATCACGGGGGCTGTTCGATGCTAATGCAGAACGCCATAGGATGTTTTTGTGTTGGTTAAGGGCAGTCAGGTCTGGGGAGAACCAAGGGCTATATCTGTTCCTGGTTCTAAATTTCTTGAATGGGGCATGTTTATTTAAGATGGTTAGGAAGGCATTTTTTTAAAATATCCAGGCATCCTCTACTGACGGGATGAGGTCAATATCCTTCCAGGATACCCCGGCCAGGTCGATTAGAAAGGCCTGCTCGCTGAAGTGTTTCAGGGAGCGTTTTACAGTGATGAGAGGAGGTCGTTTGACCGCTGACCCATTACGGATGCAGGCAATGAGGCAGTGATCGCTGAGATCTTGGTTGAAGACAGCAGAGGTGTATTTAGAGGGGAAGTTGGTTAGGATGATATCTATGAGGGTGCCCGTGTTTAAGGCTTTGGGGAGGTACCTGGTAGGTTCATTGATAATTTGTGTGAGATTGAGGGCATCAAGTTTAGATTGTAGGATGGCTGGGGTGTTAAGCATGTTCCAGTTTAGGTTGCCTAGCAGCACGAGCTCTGAAGATAGATGGGGGGCAATCAGTTCACATATGGTGTCCAGAGCACAGCTGGGGGCAGAGGGTGGTCTATAGCAGGCGGCAACGGTGAGAGACTTGTTTTTAGAGAGGTGGATTTTTAAAAGTAGAAGTTCAAATTGTTTGGGTACAGACCTGGATAGTAGGACAGAACTCTGCAGGCTATCTTTGCAGTAGATTGCAACACCGCCCCCTTTGGCAGTTCTATCTTGTCTGAAAATGTTGTAGTTTGGAATTAAAATGTCTGAATTTTTGGTGGTCTTCCTAAGCCAGGATTCAGACACAGCTAGAACATCCGGGTTGGCAGAGTGTGCTAAAGCAGTGAATAGAACAAACTTAGGGAGGAGGCTTCTAATGTTAACATGCATGAAACCAAGACTATTACAGTTACAGAAGTCATCAAAAGAGAGCGCCTGGGGAATAGGAGTGGAGCTAGGCACTGCAGGGCCTGGATTCACCTCTACATCGCCAGAGGAACATAGGATGAGTAGAATAAGGGTGCGGCTAAAAGCAATAAGAATTGGTCGTCTAGAACGTCTGGAACAGAGAGTAAAAGGAGGTTTCTGGGGGCGACAAAATAGCATCAAGGTATAATGTACAGACAAAGGTAAGGTAGGATGTGAATACAGTGGAGGTAAACCTAGGTATTGAGTGATGAAGAGAGAGATATTGTCTCTAGAAACATCATTGAAACCAGGAGATGTCATTGCATGTGTGGGTGGTGGAACTAATAGGTTGGATAAGGTATAGTGAGCAGGACTAGAGGCTCTACAGTGAAATAAGCCAATAAACACTAACCAGAACAGCAATGGACAAGACATATTGACATTAAGGAGAGGCATGCTTAGTCGAGTGATCAAAGGGTCCAGTGAGTGGAGAGGTTGGTTGAGGGTCACGGCGATTTAGACAGCTAGCCAGGCCATCGGTAGCAAGCTAGCATAGGATGGAGGTATGTTGTTAGCCACCTCTTGCGTTCGGTCAGTAGATTAGTGGGGTTCCGTGTGGTAGAGGGGATTAATCCAAATCACACAACAACAACAAAAATAAGAACAATAGATATAGTTATAGAGGCCCGAGAAGAAAACATAATAATAATAAAAATAAATAAATTGTCTGATTGTCTATTCAGATAGCAGCCGGTAAGACAGCTAACGGTTAGCGGGCCGCAGATGGGCGTTCAGGTAACGTCGCGACGGAGGAGCCAGCCGGATCTCCTTCAGGTAGATAACGTCGGCAGTCCAGTTGTGAAGGCCCGGTGGGGCTCCGCGTAGGCAGTAAAACGGGTCCGGATAGGTGACTGCAGCCCAGGAGTGAATGATGGAACTCAGGAGTGATTGACGGAGCTGGCTAGCACCGGAATAATTGATGTTTGCTCCGGAATCGACGAAAGCCGATTGTCACACGGATAGCAGCTAGCTAGCTAGCTGTGAGATCCGGGTATGAATGTCCAGAGAGCCGTTGAAATCCAGGGACATGGAGAGAAAAATTGGTCCGGTATGTTCCGTTCCGAGCCGCGCTGCGCCGTACAAAACTGGCTATAGATTTTCGAGCTAAAGGATAGCTGATGACCACAAACCGTGGTTAGCTGAATACTAACGATTTTTCAGTAAAGAAGCTATCTAGCTTCTGATTAGCTTCTGGGCTAGCTCCTGGCTAGCTTCTGGCTAGTTTCTGGCTAGCTTCTTGGAGTTTCTGGCTAGCTTCTTGGAGGATTACAGATCTGAGGTAAATAATACTTTTTTATAAATATAAATTGGTGAGGCGGGTTGCAGGAGAGTGTTTTGAAGATGAGTTGATGGAAAATAAAAATAAAATTTATGTGAAAAAAGTTATATATATATATATATATACAGGACACGACAAGACGAGGACAAAAGACGTCTGAACCGCTATGCGATCTTGGAGTAGAATGTGTGTGGGTTTCAGACCCCGTCTTATCCAGGGCATGGCTCTGTCTCAGGCTACATAACCTTGCACTACTGCCCCCCCCCTCAGTTTACATTACTGAAGCTACACAGGAAGTGTGTAAAACCCTCAGCAACCTGACATTTCAACACACCTGACCAGCAACTTTCTTGTTGACAAAATTCAGTATGAAGAGAGGTGATTGCGATCAGGGTTCACATTCATAAGTGATCTGTTTTAAACAGGGTATACAGTATAAGATTGGAGTGGATCTGTACGATGTGTTGATGTACGATGCCTCTTTTTCCTGTCAGCCCGGTAAGGACAGCGTCATCCTGCCCGTCATGGTGGGTCTCCGTGTGGTCTTTTTGCCTCTCTTTATGCTGTGTAATGTCCAGCCCAGGAACAACCTGCCCGTGCTGTTTGCCCACGACGCCTGGTACATCGTCTTCATTATCTTCTTCTCCTTCAGCAATGGATACCTGGCCAGCCTCTGCATGTGCTTCGGACCAAAGTAAGACCATCGCCAGTGACAACTACAGCAGAGTTCTCAACCCTCTGTATCAGGGACCGGCACTGCTGACTGGTTCCTTAGCTGGAAAGCTGACTAATTATAGTCAGTTTGCAAGCGGTACTCCATAGAAGGGAACCATAGCTTGCCGGTTCCTGTAACACAGGTTGAGAAACACTGTACTTTCAGTCTTCTCATGACGAAAAAGACATTGCACTGGTTCATCATTTGTATACAGTCCTGTTTTCTTCTCCTGGTCATGTGTTTTGTCCCTCCTATTTCCATACAGGAAAGTGGCACAACGCGAAGCGGAGACGGCCGGGACCATCATGGCGTTCTTCCTGTCTCTGGGTTTGGCTCTTGGAGCTGCCTTGTCCTTTGTTTTCAGAATCATTATCTAGACCTGGAGTCCTCACAACACCACCCCACCCCTCAGAATACTGTCTGCTCCTCTACCCGCCGTGCAGGACGAGGGGTGGAGGAGGAGGTGAACTTTGCTGTGTTGACTGTCACACGGCAGCAACACTACAACACTCAGATGCAGCCAGCCTCAGAGCTTGAGTGTATGTGCTTCCGCTCTTCCCACTGAATTATAATACTCTCCATTTTGAAAGAATGCAAAGTTAATCTAGTTCAGCTGCCTATGTAACTGCTCTCATCTCATGCTCTAGTTGCCAACATGTCTCTCATCCTGCAGGGAACATGGTGGAAGACTGGAGAAGCGCTCTCAGCTCAAGGGAGTATTTCAGCTCTTAGGCCAAAATGCCGCTATGAGCCGTAAATGGTGCAGGACATGTATTTATATGGATTGCAAAATGATTGTGAAACTGTGCAGCTTCTAATGTCTTAGTATGTGTTATCATTGAGTTGTATGGGCCCTCTAGTTTAGATTAGGTTTTACATTTCAATGAAGTTGTTTTAACAGCCTACGTCCGTGTGTAAATGCTCATTATGGTAGCGCTTTGCCCTGACATGTAAAGCTATTTTTAAGCACAGCTACAACAAATATGCAGCTACTAATTACATGCGTTGTGCTAGTGTACGTGAGGGGAGGAGAGTTAATGTAAACTCACCCGTTCATTTGTTCTGTCAGTTTGTGCCATTTTTCAGGTTCATCATCAAAACATTTTGTATCAGAACTACAATGAACAAAAATACCGACACAACATGCAAAAATGTCAAAGATTTTACTGAGTCAGGTCATATAAGGAAATCAGTCAATTTTAATTAATTAATTAGGCCCTAATCTATGGATTTCACGACTGGGAATACAGATATGCAGATAGCACCATCGTATAGAGTTGATCAGTGGTAAAATGTTGGGTTTTATTTGTCTTATATACAGTGAGTGTCTAAGGCCTACTTAAATTATTATTTGCATAAAGTACTTCAACTAATTTCTTGTGGCCTGTGAAATGTTGTCCCACTCTTCAATGGCTGTGTGAAGTTGCTGGATATTGGCGGGAAGTGGAACATGCTGGCAATGGAAGAACTGGGACATTTTCAGCTTCCAGGAATTGTGTACAGATCCTTGCAACATGGGGCCGTGCATGATCATGTTAAAACACGAGGTGATGGTGGCTGATGAATGTCACAACAATGGGCCTCAGGATCTCATTGAGGTATCTCTCTGCATTCAAATTGCCATAGATAAAATGCAATTGTTTTCGTTGTCCATAGCTTATGCCTGCCCATACCATAACCCCACTGCCACCATGAGGCACTCTGTTCACAACGTTGACATCAGCAAACCGTTCGCCTACACGACACCACATTGCCAGTTGCCCGGTACAGTTAACTGGGATTCATCCATTAAGGGCACACTTCTCCAGTGTGCCAGTGGCCATTCAAGGTGAACATTTACCCACTGAAGTCAGTTATGATGCCGAACTGCAGACAAGTCAAGACCCTGGTGAGGACAACAAGCATGCAGATGAGCTTCCCTGAGATGGTTTCTACAGTTTGTGCAGAAATTCTTCAGTTGTGCAAACCCACAGTTTGATCAGAAAACTGATGTGGTGGTCCTGGGCCTGCGGTTGAGAGGCAGGTTGGATGTACTGCCAAATTCTCTTAAGCCGCCTCTGTCGAGAAATTAACATTCAACTCTCAGGCCACAGCTCTGGTGGACATTCCTGCAGTCAGCATGCCAATTGCATTCTCCCTCAACTTGAGACATCTGTGGCATGGTGTTGTGTGACAACTGCACACTTAAGTGGCCTTTTGTCCCCAACACAAGGTGCACCTGTGTAATGATTTCTGTATAGTCAGTTTATTGATATGCCACACCTGTCAGTTGGTTGATTTATCTTGGCAAAGGAGAAATGCTCACTAACAGGGATGTAAACAAATGTGTGCTGAAAATTAGAGAGAAATAATATTTTTGTGCATATGGAACATTTCTTGCATCTTTTTATTTCAGCTCAAGACCAACACGCTTTTTACATGTTGCGTTTTTATATTTTTCTTCACAGTGGTGGAAAAAATACAAAATGTTCATACTTGGGTAATTTTCTATTATTAAAGGCATCTTTACTTTAACTCAAGTAAAAGTCACCCAGTAAAATACTATTTTATTCAAATTAAGTATTTGGTGTTTAGATATATTCACACATTAAAAGTAAATCTTTTCAAATTCATTATATTAAGGAAACCAGATGTACCATTTTTTTGTATGTATTTACAGATAGCCAGGGGCACACTCAAACAATTCACAAACGAAGCATCTGTGTTTAGTGAGTCCGCCAGATTAGAGGCAATAGGGATGACTAGGGACGCTCTCTTGGTAAATGCGTGAATTGGGCCATTTTCCTTTCCTGCTATGCATTAAAAATGTAACGAGTACTTGTGGGTGTCAGGGAAAATGTATGGAGCAAAAGTACTTTTTTCTTTAGAAAGGTAGTAAAGTACAGAGCCCAAAAAAGACTTAAGTACTTTTACTGTAGTACTTTACACCACTGTTTGTTCTATTCTCTAAGCAACTTTTATCATGTGTAATGCCAATTTATCTGACTATTTATACCGATCTGCTTGCCAGTTATGGTTTAAATATGCATATTTTCTTGAATAATTTCATTTTATAGTAACGTCTTCATTTTCAAAATCCTGAAACGTATCAACTATTAATTTGGGTCAGGCCCGAAGCTTGCGCTAGCGAACTTGCAGCATTGTATAAAATATTTTGGGCCCTCATTTTCCGGTGACAGAAAGATCGGGACACAGCTGGCTATTTGCGCATGGCATAAGTGCTTGATTTTAGCGGGCGCCCACCAGAGCACCTCAAATGTTTTACTGCTTGAGCTCCTGTTCAAATTATAGATTATAAACAGTGCCAGCACTGGATCGGAGCATGGCGTTTTAACCTTTCATGCTGAGTGGTTAACGAAAGGAGAGGGCAGGAAAACATTTCAAATACATTCAGTAGCTATTGTGGTTCTCAATGGATGTTAAAACAGACATCATTAACGTGCTGTTTTGAGGTGAAGAAAACGTTACTTTAAGAAGCTCCACATGTCAGTAGTGGTGGTGTGTTAAGCCAATCAGAAATACTATCAAATCCCCAAATGGGCACATTTCACATTTGCACGCAGGCCAGTTAGCCTATAGGCCTACTTCTATGCTTGCACGTCCTTATTCAACACTGGCAGGAGCGCCCCAAACAAAAGACAATGGCTAAATTAAATTAACTTGTTTCTCACA
The DNA here is from genome assembly GCF_045791955.1 of Oncorhynchus clarkii lewisi. Lineage (NCBI taxonomy): Eukaryota > Metazoa > Chordata > Actinopteri > Salmoniformes > Salmonidae > Oncorhynchus > Oncorhynchus clarkii. The sequence continues at coordinate 20,991,969 of NC_092169.1, forward strand.
AGTGTAGCACAGGTTGTGCACTTTGAAAACAATTAGTCCACCCAGACAATAACAGAAAGACTAGAATAATAACATTGAATGCATTAATAGAAATGACCATAACCAAAATAACAAACATTGTAGATTAGGAATTAATGGTAAATGTACTACTGGTAATATGTAATGGGGAATTGATATACACTAACAATCAAATGCAAACAATTGACACGAAGGTGTGAAACAATGAATGTGCACAAATTGGCGGGAGAGGCCGCATTCAGTAGAAAAGTGCATCTATCTGCATTGGCCATTCAAAATTTAAATTGATGCCGCCTGAGCAGAAGTCCGGGCATTCATACTTCTTGTGCTTGACGGAATAGTGTAGAGCTGTTTAAGGGATTGTGTTTTCTAATGGATGTACCGCCCCCACCTACCGTCAACCAATCATGTTAATGCGGACCTATCCAGAGCCCTCCGCATTGTCACATTTGGGAGGCACATGGCGATGTGGTACGGTGCTTGATTTGGCCCTGGATGCTTCGCAATTGCGTCAAATTGCATCAATTGTCTTTTGTCTAGTCCTCCGCAATGGATTAGTTCACAGAGATGGGCAAATATACACTGCTCAAAAAAATAAAGGGAACATTAAAATAACACATCCTAGATCTGAATGAATGAAATATTTTTATTAAATACTTTTTTCTTTACATAGTTGAATGTGCTGACAACAAACTCACACAAAAATGATCAATGGATATCAAATGTATCAACCCATGGAGGTCTGGATTTGGAGTCACACTCAAAATTAAAGTGGAAAACCACACTACAGGCTGATCCAACTTTGATGTAACGTCCTTGATAAAAAGTCAAAATGAGGCTCAGTAATGTGTGTGGCCTCCACGTGCCTGTATGACCTCCCTACAACGCCTGGGCATGCTCCTGATGAGGTGGCGGATGGTCTCCTGAGGGATCTCCTCCCAGACCTGGACTAAAGCATCCGCCAACTCCTGACAGTCTGTGGTGCAACGTGGCGTTGGTGGATGGAGCGAGACATGATGACCCAGATGTGCTCAATTGGATTCAGGTCTGGGGAACAGGCGGGCCAGTCCATAGCATCAATGCCTTCTTCTTGCAGGAACTGCTGACACACTCCAGCCACATGAGGTCTAGCATTGTCTTGCATTAGGAGGAACCCAGGGCCAACTGCACCAGCATATGGTCTCACAAGGGGTCTGAGGATCTCATCTCGGTACCTAATGGCAGTCAGGCTACCTCTGGTGAGCACATGGAGAGCTGTGCGGCCCCCCAAAGAAATGCCACCCCACACCATGACTGACCCACCGTCAAACCGGTCATGCTGGAGGATATTGCATGCAGCAGAACTTTCTCCACGGCGTCTCCAGACTGTCACGTCTGTCACATGTGCTCAGTGTGAACCTGCTTTCATCTGTGAAGAGCACAGGGTGCCAGTGGCGAATTTGCCAATCTTGGTGTTCTCTGGCAAATGCCAAACGTCCTGCACGGTGTTGGGCTGCTGTAGTAAGCACAACCCCCACCTATGGACATCGGGCCCTCATACCACCCTCATGGAGTCTGTTTCTGACCGTTTGAGCAGACACATGCACATTTGTGGCCTGCTGGAGATCCTTTTGCAGGGCTCTGGCAGTGCTCCTCCTGCTCCTCCTTGCACAAAGGCGGAGGTAGCGGTCCTGCTGCTGGGTTGTTGCCCTCCTACGGCCTCCTCCACGTCTCCTGGTAGCACCTCCATGCTCTGGACACTACGCTGACAGACACAGCAAACCTTCTTGCCACAGCTCGCATTGATGTGCCATCCTGGATGAGCTGCACTACCTGAGCCACTTGTGTGGATTGTAGACTCCGTCTCATGCTACCACTAGAGTGAAAGCACCACCAGCATTCAAAAGTGACCAAAACATCAGCCAGGAAGCATAGGAACTGAGAAGTGGTCTGTGGTCCCCACCTGCAGAACCACTCCTTTATTGGGGGTGTCTTGCTAATTGCCTATAATTTCCACCTGTTGTCTATTCCATTTGCACAACAGCATGTGAAATTTGTGAATCAGTGTTGCTTCCTAAGTGGACAGTTTGATTTCACAGAAGTGTGATTGACTTGGAGTTGCGTTGTGTTGTTTAAGTGTTCCGTTTATTTTGAGCAGTGTATTAGTTACTGCTCAACTAAAACAATGTCGTTAGATCAAACAGTTGACCAGTCGACTAATTGGGGTAAGCCCTAGTTTGTTCTGTGTAGTTCTTTTCAAACCGTGTTGGTACAAGTTGAATTTGCTTGGATCGTGTGTCAGGTTTTTATGAATAAAAAAATTGTAATGTGCCCGTGTTTGACGTGGTAAATTAGGTTCTCATATTTTAAGAAGCCTTTTCTCCAATTTGCATTATATTAACAGGTGTGTGCATCCAAACAGAACCATTTCAAAAGCACAATGTGGGGGTCTTCTCATCTTGAATGTAGTTAAAGTCAACCATATTGTACAACATGAAGCAGTCCCGTAATTATGTTTTTACGTACGACTTGGTCTCCCTCTCTTGGCCCTAATAGGTATTGCATACCCACACTGACATGGAAAGGGATTGAAGTTTAAACAATGTCGAATATAGTCGATGCCAGAACATTGCTTCGTGTTTTTGGACTTCCTTAATTGTCCAGTCTGCAGACAAACTAACATTGTAGAGCCAAGTGCATCATTCATTTGTTAGACCACAACTATTGACATTAAGGGCAGACCTTTCCCTGTGCAGCAGTGTCACTAACATTGTCCCAGCCTGGACAAGGACAGCTCTTTTCTTGTGACAATGCTCTCTGACTGTATACACACACCCCTGTTTCATACAAAGCAGTCTCTGTTGTGGTAGTTTGAGAATCAGACACTAAAAAGGGACAGTGGATTGAATTGTGGGGTCTATCGCAAACTAAAGGAAAACCATAACTTTGGACTCCAAGGCACTGCATCTGTGCTAGAGTCATCACTACTGCCTGGAATCGAACCAGGGTCTATCGCAACCGGCCATGAGTGGAGTCCCATAGGGTGGCGCACAATTATCCCAGCGTCATCCTGGTTAGGGTTTGGCCGGGGTAGGGCATCATTGTAAATAAGAATTTGTTCTTTACTTATGTATCAATAAAACCAGTGTAAATTGGGTGGGAGGTAGGTCAAAAACAAAGCTCTACGATGGTAAACCTCACTTTGGTGTTGAACTTCCACAGCTTCCTACTTAGTGTATTGACAACGTCAACTAGACTGCTGTGAAATCTGCCTTTGTCCCAATAAACAAAAAGTAATGAACAGTATATTGATTTTAATCATTAAGCTCAATGTACTCATTATTGAAAAATAAATTACAGTGAATTTAAAATGCAAAAAAGACATTCGGCCCACTCAAATTCCAGAAAGCGTTGTTCGAGGTGGAATTGAAGTGCTCTAGCCTCAAGTTTGTTTACATACTGGTATAGTAGAAAGAATATACGCAATTTTACATGTAAGACCAATCACAAAACATTCCATAACAAGTCACTTTTAGGCCAATTCCCCCCCCCCAAAAAGCCATAACACCAGAAAAATGTATATAAAGTTGCAATGTCAAAAACATCATGCCTTATTTGTAAAACAAAAGAAGACTGTACAAACTGGCACGTTCCTAGGCGAGACAGCTGTGGATGGAATTTGTACTAGGGTGTTGGCATAAATGATCAGTGCTGTATTAAGAGAAAAACATGCTAGATTTGCAATACCTTTGATCACTCCCACTATACTTGTGGGTTTTAGAAAAACAAGTTAAATGGTCTGAATACTTCCCCCCTAACCAATAGCTTGAACTCTAGGACCTATTCTAGCACTATGCTATGTTGACCTAATACCATGCAGTGGGTAATACTGGTAGGTAGACACTAAAGCAAGTTCAGTACCTTAACAATGAGACTCAAATGCTTCCTAAATCCACCACAGTTAAAAACCAAACAATATCAGAAGAGAGGGAGGAACAGACTGGCTTGGCTACAGTATATGACCATGCAGATAGTTCAGCTTGCTTCCAAAGGCACAGCGTCAGAGCTGCATTTCCCTGAATTTCCCTTGAAACCAAAGCAACTGCAATCAGTTTAATTACAGTATTAGAAACTAAAACCGGGCCAGCAAAACTGACAACTCTTCATAATTTAAAATCCTGGGTAGGGGTGGGGTTGCATCTACAAAATGGCACATTTGAGAAATGGGTCCAATTTTGGTAAAGGCAGGAGAAGACTGGCAAACTCCACTTAACTCACTGATTGTCCACCTCCCAACAGAAGGGATCTGATAGAGAAGCCAGCAGTAATACAGGACACTACAGCAGACGAGGCTGGCTATACTTTGGTTTGCACAGTTCTAGGACTTAGCACACTGAGTGGGTGAGCGGATGGCAGGGAGAAGGGGGGGGGTCAGTGTGACTTGACGTGCTGCGTGACCTGTTCTGTCAGACTGGCTCTGATGGAGTTGACCACAGTCTGTCTAACGTTATCCTCCATATATTGCTCACTCAGAGGCTTCAACACCTGGAGAGGAGAGAGCACAGGGGGACATGACAATCAAAATCAATAGAAAAGAACATGACAATAAGGACAAAGGGAGCGAAAGAAAGGAGCGAGAATATTTACCATCCAACATGCAGACCGAAAACAATCGTTTAAAACAAGAATGCAACTGAAAAAATATCTATGAAGTGTCAAGATGATTTATGCTGTATTTACAATCAGAAGAGTAGGTAGAGTGCCAACCTGCGCTCTACATGTAGGGTGAACCAGGCAGACAGCATCCCTATAATTAAGACCAGCCCCATAGGCCACAAGGAATGACAAGAGCGGAATGCAGATGCATTTGGAAATAAAGAGCCAAGCAGCTAGCCAGAAAGGCTAGTTAGTCAGTCTTGTCATTGTTGTTTGAGGATAGTCTCGTTCTCTGTGCTGCTGGTAGGAAAAAGCTCCATGTGATTTGACTCTTGGTCGACTCGAAGAGTTTGGAAAGCACCTGGAGACGGGAGGTAAGGAATTAGCAGAGAAGAGCAACGTCAGCAGAGACAACCAAACACTGAGTACACTGAACTGCACCAGGTACATGGGCAGGATTGGAAACCTCCACCTCACCTTTCCGGAAGTCCTCTGTGAGGCAGAGAGGAGAGGGAGAGCAAGATCAGATTAAAGAAGAAAACAGATCACCAGCCGATTGGACAGGGAAAGGGCAGGCTGAAGGCTGATTGGATAGTAAAGAAAGACAGTTAAACCTCACATGCACAAGTATACTTAAATGTCTTTCTTGCAAGCTCTAAACGCAACAATGCAGTAACCAATAAAGTACAACAAAAATAAAGTTAATAAAAACAAGTAGTAAGCCATAAAGTATTCAGACCCCATTTTTTCACGATATGGCCTTATTCTAAAATGGATTAAATTGCCCCCCCCCCTCAATCTACACACAGTACCCCATAATGACAAGGCAGAAACAGGTTTTGAATTTTAAGCAAATGTATAAAAATGAAATCACATTTCCTTAAGTACTTTGTTGAAGCACTGTTGGCAGAGATTACAGCCTTGAGTATAATGCTTCAAGCTTAGCACACCTGTATTTGGAGAGTTTCTCCCATTCTCTGCAGATCCTATCAAGGGCTGTCAGGGCGCTGCACAGATATTTTCAGGTCTTTCCAGAGACGTTAGATCAGGTTCAAGTCCGGTTCTGGCTGGGCCACTCAAGGACATTCAGAAACTTGCCCTGAAGCCACTCCCGCTTTGTCTTGGCTGTATGCTTAGGTTCATTGTCCTGGTGGAAGGTGAACAGTTGCCCCAGTCTGAGGTCCTGAGCACTCTAGAGCAGGTTTTCATCAAGGAACTCGCTGTACTTCGCGCCGTTCATTTTCCCTTTGATCCTGACTAGTCTCCCAGTCCCTGCCGCTGAAAAACATCCCCACAGCATGATGCTGCCACCACAGTTCCCCCTAGGGATGGTATTGGCCATGTGATGAGCAGTGCCTGGTTTCCTCGAGACGTGACACTTAGCATTAAGGGCAAAGAGTTCAATCTTGGTTTCATCAGAGCAGAGAATCTTGTTTCTCATCGTCAGAGTCCTTTAAGTGCCTTTTGACAAACTCCAAGCAGGCTGTCATGTGCCTTCTACTCAGGAGTGGCTTCCGTCTGGCCACTACCATAAAAGGCTTGATTGTTGAGAGTGCTGCAGAGATAGGAAAAACTTCCAGAAGCACAACCATCTCCAGAGATGAGCTCTGTCAGAGTGACCATTGTGTTCTTGGTCACCTCTCTGACCAAGGCCCTTCTCCCCCGATTGCTCAGTTTGGCTGGGCGGCCAGCTCTAAGAGCCTTGGTGGTTCCAAACTTCCTCCATCATTCATAAATGGAAGCCACTGTGTTCTTAGGGACCTTCAATGCTGCAATGTTTAAGATCTGTGCCTCGACAATCCTGTCTCAGAGCTCTATGGACAATTTCACCGACCTCATGGCTTGGTTTTTGCACGGACATGCACTGCCAACTGTGGGACCTTAAATAGACAGGTGTGCCCCTTTCCAACTCATGTCCAATCAATTGAATTTACCACAGGTGGACTCTAATCAAGTCGTATAAACATTAAGGATGAGCAATGGAAACAGGATTCACCTGAGCTCAATTTCAAGTCCCATAGCAAAGGGTCTGAATACTTATGTAAAGACTTTATTTTTAATACATTTTGTAAAAACTTCTATACCCGTTTTTGCTTTGACATTATTGGGGTATTGTTTGTAGAGTGAGGATTTTTTATTTATTGTTAAAATAGATGTCACAATTGGGCTGCATTGTAACAAAATCTGGAAAAAGTGAAGGGGTCTGAATACTCTCCGACTGCACACAGGGTCAGTTCCAATTCTATATTTACAATGTGCAGGGATACTGGACAGCTAGATGTAGATATGTATAGGGGGGGTGATGTGACAAGGCTAAACAGAGAGATGCAGTAGCATATATGATTGTATGGGAGTGTGTGTGTGCGTAGAGTCCTGAATGTGTGAATAGAGACAGGGCAACAACAACAAAAATACAAGGGTCAACTCAGTCCATGTAGCCATTTTGTTAGCTAGATCGAGTTCAGGGCCAATGGGGAACTAGAGGGCCACTAGAAATCTGGAATCTGAGGGAAGGGAATCAACGTCACAGACAGGGGAGACAACGAGGAATTCTGCAAAGTCACTCGTCCTAAATAAAAACACTTACAGTACTCTAATTCACTTATCCATACTTCTATCTTTAACATGAAAACACCCACCTGTTCCCAGAGTGTCTCTGCCAACAGGTCTATGATGGTGCCCACATCTCTGAACTCCCCTGAGTATTTTACATAGGCCCACATGCAGAGCATCATGAGGGCCACGCCCATGACCAGGTTGGCCAGCATGGCAATAGTGTTCATGCCGATGAAGCCGGTCAGCCCTGAGACGATGTAGGTGGCGAACATGACGACGAACAGCGTTGCAGGTGTGCGTGCGGCATAGAAGATGTTCTTGCCCTCGTTGTGCTTGTGGAAGTTGGAGTAGGCCTCATCCAGCTCACCCGCCAGCTGCTCCTGGTATTTCTTGCAGAAGTCCTCTCCGCCCATCTTCTTCACGGAGCGGAACTGACGCAACGAGCACTCCTTGACCTCCTCGTGGCAACGTTCCAGGTCTGCAGGGGCGATGTAGGGCTTGTCCCCTCCACACACCTACCAGCGAAACACCACAGTTCAGAAATCAAACAATATTACACTGACAAACTAGGGGTGAACAAACCTACCATCTCCATGCTTTTGCTGTACATGTCTTTTGCTCCAGCAACTGCTGTAAGGTTGTTGGCTTCAGCCGTTGCCTAGGTAACATGGAAGAAAATGTGAGCAAAGTCAAACTGAAGGTTTGAGCAGAATAAGAGACTCCACAGGCTTGCTCAAAACTATTAACATCAATGTTGAACAAACCAATACAGACCTGTAACATGGACTTGGGATGAGGAAGCTCCTCCCCTTGATAAATCTTTATATAGGCCTGGGAAGTAAATGTAGAGAAATTAATGTGTTGTAAAGAGAAGACATTTTTAGAATACTTTCAGGCATTTCCAGTATTCTTGTCGCCATGGGAGAGGCAGAGCGCTTACTCACCTTAAAATACTCCACTAGATCTCTGCAGGTCACTTTCGCCCCTCCAATCTCCTTCTCCACCAGGTTCTCAGGAGCCAGCAGTAAGGGCACCAGATTGCCCAGCGCCTCCTTGAAGTCACCATCAATGTCTACACAAACAGTCAGAAGCATCGTAAAGCCCAGAGCGGTCTCCTGCCGGGGTTAACTAAGCTTCCTCTCCACTTCAGTATTTCAGAAAAGGGTCAGGGAGTCACTGAGGATGGGATAATGTCAGGTGGATGGGATGTCATATGGACAGGGGTCAGGGGTGGAAAGGATAATTCTCTGTAGTGCAAGGCCTCACCTTTTAATCTTCCGTCAAACATGGGGTTGGTGGCCACCTTGAGGCCAGGGTGGGGCAGTAGGAAGCAACCGATGTTGGAGAAGCAGGAGTGGATATGTTTCCTCACGGTCTGCAGCTCCTCGTGCTGGTTCTGTTTCACCTGCAGAACCAATCGACACAGCTGTTACATAATATCCAAGACAGACACTGGTCTTCTGTCCAATGCTACCCCACAAGCGGCCGTTGGCCCAATTGGAACACGATACCAAACATAACACAAGTCAACGCTTCCATACACAAGGCTCAGCTGTTACATGCTACCCAATAAGACGGCTCAGCTGTTGCATGCTACCCAACACATGGCATAAGGTGGTATGATAGCTACACTTCCAGATCCTCTAAGAAGTGATACTGCAAGTCTCCTTCCATTCAGAGCTAAACTGAACAAAATTACTCATTGAATTCAAAATCTTGAACGAATTGTAAACTAATTTTGTTCAAAACTGTAGTGGAAATTCCTCTCCTGAAAAGCCACACTGGACTAGATACTATGTTTAAATTTGGAGCAGCCCATTTTAAAATTCTCCTTCACAGGCCTCATTCTCTCATCCAGACATACCTGCAGTCTCTTCTCTAGAAAGCGGTTCCCTCCCTCCAGTCCATAGTTGTGTTCGTATGGATAGCTCCAGTCTCGGATCAGGAACATGAGTGACTGGAACACAAACACAGGGTTACTGAGAATCAGTGCTCAGAAAGGACAAATGTGCTCGTCAAAACTGTTGAGTATATTGAAGAAAGCATATCCATTTTCAGGACAGTAACATACCTGAAAGGGTTTAAGATAGATTTCCTCCAAAGCAAGCCGGCCGTATTCTGTGAAGAGCTAAACATATGGAGTAAAGACAATGGATGTTAGTCATCATAGCACCAACATTGTTTTCAAACACTAACAAATGTGTAACCTTCTTATTGAGGTGAGGAATGACAAACATACCTGGAGATGCTGAAGGTCATCCTCCTGAATATTCTGAGACAGGTTATACACCTGAAAACACAATAATACCATTAAATATATTTTGTACATAAGCCAATTCATGACAACATACCATTTCAAATCAGCAACGAACAAATCAGGAACTCAACTGGCACAATGTGTGTGCGTGCACTCTTCTGAGTACATGATCAGTAAAACACTAATAACTCAGTCACAGGCAGGTCCATCCCATAGACTCACCTGTACAGAGCTGGTCATGGTGCTCAGGGCAAAAACAGTTGCACAGTCCTTTATGGTGGACTGGCTGTCAAAGGCTCCCTGTGTGTCCACTAACAGAACAGCAACCTGTCGAGGGTTAGGATACTGCAAGTCACCTTTAGATGATCAAGACATGATGGAAATCCACTTAAAGTACAGCCAATATGAGTTGCAGAGATGGACATAAGATCATAAACATATTAAGACTGTTCCTCTCAATTTCAATGGTTGTGTGTCAGAGTAAGGTTCACCTTGCTCCCATCTGGCTTGTTGACAACAAACACTTGACTCCAGACCTGGATCCCTGTGGTCTCCCTCTCACAGCCTCCTCTCCAGCTGAACCCTGTCAGAGGATCATCATCACCCCCCACCCACGAGTCTGACTGCTCCTGCTGCTGTGAGAGGACAACAAGAAAACAGTCATAGGTATAAACCTCAAATAAATAAGTTATTGATTTCTGTGGGAAAGTGTAGGTCATGTAGGTAGTGGTGAAAGCCCTACAGATTTATAAATAAAAATAAATAAAAGGAATTTAGTACATGCATTTGCAAATTACCACCGGAGGTCACTGTAGTATCATTCTTAGTACTAGTCCGCCTGAGATATCGGGGTAATTTTACAGAACAGCCTGTGCTGAATGCAACATGTCAGACTCCGTTCAGTCTAGGCAAACGTGTCAAACCCATTCCACGGAGGGCTGAGTGTCCACAGTCATCCCGTGTAATTGATTGATGAATTAAGTCCACTAATTATTAAAGAACTCCCCTCACCTTCACTTTAATAACTACCTACACGTACATATTACCTCAACACCTGTGCCCACGCACATCGACTCTGTACCGGTACCCCCCGTATATAGCCCCGCTATTGTTATTTACTGCCGCTCTTTGTTATTCTTACTTAAGGCATTTTCTTAACTACATTGTTGGTTAAGGGCTGGTATGTAAGCATTTCACGGTATGGTCTACACCGGATGTAGTCGGCACATGTGATAACATTTGATTTGACCTGGTTGTCTAGGTCTTAAGTTTTAAAAAATACAGACACTAGGCCTTCCATGGAATTCATTTGAACCCCCGGTCCAAAAAAACAACTTACGTCTGAAGAACACCAACAGGATAACAGCTGCTGTTAAGAAAACAAGGCCATTAGAAGTGTGCGTGTTACTCTACAAGTGCCGACAAATCCCTGTAGAAAATGGAAGAGTAATGCAATGTTGCAGGAGTAGTAGGCTTACAATGTGATTTGACTGACAAAGTAACTAATTATACAAAACTGTAGCTCCTTGGTGCGACAAGAGTATGCGGCCCAGTGTTTCCCCTTCTAAGCTAACACACTCAATTGTTTTAAGATGGTATGACCAAGGAACATTTAGACATAAGATTTGGAATTTTAGGACCCCTTTAAGTAGATTGTATGCGTTTTCTATTTGATTAAACATTCAGCCTCACTGCTATTAGCACATAACGCATTGAATAACAGATTCATGCACGGAAAAACAGAAGTAAAAAAAAATATATATATTCTAAAAGGAAGTTTGTTTTGAAGTGTCTGTACTATATCTGAGATGTATACCATAGACAAAAGGGTAACCCAGCCATGTCACAGGGCTATAATGCTAAAGCATCCATTTGAAATCTAGTGGCTTGCGAAAGTATTCACCCTCCTTGGCATTTTTCCTATTTTGTTGCCTTACAAACTGGAATTAAAAATATATTTTGAGGGGTTTGTATCATTTGATTTACACAACATGCAAAATCTTTGTGAAACACAAGAAAATAAGACAAAAACTTGAGCGTGCATAACTATTCACTCCCCCCCAAAAGTCAATACTTTGTAGAGCCAACTTTTGCAGCAATTACAGCTGCAAGTCTCTTGGGGTATGTCTCTATAGGCTTCGTACATCTAGACACTGGGACTTTTGCCCATTCAAAAACTGCTCCAGTGCCTTCAAATTGGATGGGTTCCGCTGGTGTACAGCAATCTAAGTCATACCACAGATTCTCAATTGGATTGAAGTCTGGGCTTTGACTAGGCCATTCCAAGACATTTAAAATGTTTTCCCTCAACTTCTTCGATATAGGGGGCGCTCTTTTAATTTTTGGATAAAAAAAACGTTCCCGTTTTAAACCAGATATTTTGTCACGAAAAGATGCTCGACTATGCATATAATTGACAGCTTTGGAAAGAAAACACTGACGTTTCCAAAACTGCAAAGATATTGTCTGTGAGTGCCACAGAACTGATGCTACAGGCGAAACCAAGATGAAATTTCAAACAGGAAACAGGAATGCCCCAGATTTTGAAGGCGCTGTGTTCCAATGTCTCCTTATATGGCTGTGAATGCGCAAGGAATGAGCCTACACTGTCGTTTCCCCAAGGTGTCTGCAGCATTGTGACGTATTTGTAGGCATATCATTGGAAGATTGACCATAAGACTACATTTACCAGGTGCTCGCTTGGTGTCCTCCGTTGCAATTATTGCGTAATCTCCAGCTGCGTGTATTTTTCCATTTGCTTCAGAGGAGAAACCCAACTGCCACGAATTACTTATCATCGAATAGATATGTGAAAAACACCTTGAGGATTGATTCTAAACAACGTTTGCCATGTTTCTGTCGATATTGGAGTTAATTTGGAAAAAAAGTTTGGCGTTGTAATGACTGAATTTTTTTTTTTTTCTTAGCCAAACATGAACAAAATGGAGCGATTTCTCCTACACAAATAATATTTTTGGAAAAACTGAACATTTGTTATCTAACTGAGTCTCCTCAATGAAAACATCCGAAGTTCTTCAAAGGTAAATTTTATTTGAATGCTTTTCTTGTTTTTGTGAAAATGTTGCCTGCTGAATGCTAGGCTTAATGCTATGCTAGCTATCAATACCTCTTACACAAATGCTTGTGTAGCTATAGTTGAAAAGCATATTTTGAAAATCTGAGATGACAGTGTTGTTAACAAAAGGCTAAGCTTGTGAGCCAATATATTTTTTTCATTTCATTTGCAATTTTCATGAATAGTTAACGTTGCGTTATGGTAATGAGCTTGAGGCTATGATTACGCTCCCGGATACGGGATTGCTCGATGCAAGAAGTTAAACCACTCGGATGATGCTTTAGCACTCTGCTTAGGGTCATTGTCCTACTGGAAGGTAGCCAGACGTGCTCAATGGGATTGAGATCCGGGCTCTTCACTGGCCATGGCAGAACACTGACATTCCTTTCTTACAGGAAAATCAGCCATACTACTCGTTCTGTGCGTGGTGGCATTGTCATGCTGGAGGGTCATATCAGCCTGCAGGAAGGGTACCCCATTTATTTCGGTGTTTTTCCAGACAGTAGAAAGGCCTCTTCAGTGTCCTAAGTTTTCATAACTGTGACCTTAATTGCCTACCGTCTGTAAGCTGTTAGGGTCTTAATGACCGTTCCACAGGTGCATGTTCATTAATTGTTTATGATTCATTGAACAAGCATGGGCAACAGTGTTTAAACTCTTCACAATTAAGATTAGGATTTTTACGAATTCTTTGAAAGAAGAAAAAGTTAAACTGATTTTTGTATTATGCTAATTAGAAGTGCATCACTAAGCTAAGGATCCTGGGACTAAACACCTCCCTCTGCAACTGGATCCTGGACTTCCTGATGGGCCACCCCAGGTGGTGAGGGTAGGTAGCAACGCATCTGCCATGCTGATCCTCAACACTGGAGCTCCCCAGGGGTGCGTGCTCAGTCTCCTCCTGTACTCCCTGTTCACCCACGACTGCATGGCCAGGCACGACTCAAACACCATCATTAAGTTTGCAGACGACACAACAGTGGTAGGCCTGATCAGACAACAACCAGACTATAGGGAGGAAGTCAGAGACCTGGCCGTGTGGTGCCAGAATAACAACCTATCCCTCAATGTAACCAAGACTAAGGAGATGATTGTGGACTACAGGAAAAGGAGGACCGAGCACGCCCCCAATCTCATCGACGGAGCCGTTGTGGAGTAGGTTGAGAGCTTCAAGTTCCTCGGTGTCCACATCAACAAACTAGACTGGTCCAAACACACCAAGACAGTCGTGAAGAGGGCACGACAAAGCCTATTCCCCCTCAGGAAACTAAAAAGGATTTGGCATGGGTCCTGAGATCCTCAAACGGTTCTACAGCTGCAACATTGAGAACATCCTGACTGGTTGCATCACTGCCTGGTACAGCAATTGCTCGGCCTCTGACCGTAAGGCACTACAGAGGGTAGCGCGTACAGCCCAGAACATCACTGGGGGTAAGCTGCATGCCATCCAGGACCTCGACACCAGGCCGTGTCAGAAGAAGGCCCTAAAAATGGTCAAGACTGTTCTCTCTACTACCGCATGGCAAGCGGTACCGGAGTGCCAAGTCTATGACAAAACGGCTTCTCAACAGTTTTTACTCCCAAGCCATAAGACTCCCGAACTGGTAATCAAATGCCTACCCGGATGATTTACATTGTGTACCCCCCTGTGATTTCAACAGGACCGCAGATATTGACTCGAGGGTTAAAAAGAGATCCTACAGTACAATTAAACAAGGATATTACAGTGTGTGCAAGAGCAGACTTTAGATAACAAGCTTTAGTTCTATTGTCTCTCAGTCTCCTCCCTCTGTGTATGTCAACCAGTCCAGTCAGTCAATCTAACTGCCACACACACAGAAGAGCAGACTCTCTCCAGCAGGAAACGTGACTGGAATGGAGTGTTCAAATTGTAGGCCGTAAAAAGAGCACAGATGTGCAGAGACCAGGAGGAAATTAAATGATTAATCTAAAGGTTATAACCTGCTGGAGAATAACATGGGGGACAATCCATGATCTCTGCAGTTCTTTCGGTTCATTCTGGACTAGAACTAGTGCAACACAGAGCAATCCTGAAAACCTGACCCTGGATGAGATTGAGTGCATCATCGTCTCAAAGAAACAATAAGCAATCACTGCTCCTCTGAGCCCACTGTGAGCCGTTTTTTCAGACTTTATTTCTGTCCTCAGCTCAGTCAGTGTGACTTGAGATGAACAGACCCAGGCAGGCAGGGAATCTAGCAGGAGTCTACAGTGACATTGAGTGTGAGGCTGCTTCAAATCAAATGTTTTGTCACATGTACTGAATACAACTAGTGTAGACCTTCCTGTGAAATGCTTACTTACAAGCCCTTAACCAACAATGCAGTAAAAAAAAAAAATGGTCAAGAAAATATTTAAAAATAAATAAACCATCAATAACGGGGGGGGGGGGGGGGGGGGGGTACCGATACCGAGTCAATATGCAGGGGTACTGGTTAGTCAAGATCATTTGTACATGTTGGTATGTGTAAATTGGATAAATAATTAACAGCAGTGTAAAAACAAGGGGGCGGGGAGAAATCAATTAAAAAAGACCGGGTGGCCATTTTATTCATTTTTAAGCAGTCTTATGGCTTAGGGGTAGCAGCTGATAAGGTGACTGGAGTATGAAAAAACTATTTATAGAGCAGAATATAACGATATCCCTTTCCCAAGTTCCCTGACATACACTACATCACTACATGACCAAAAGTATGCGGACACCTGCTTATCAGACATCTCATTCCAAAATCATGGACATTAATATAGAGTTGGTCCTCCCTTTGTTGCTGTAACAGCCTCCACTTTTCTGGGAAGGCTTTCCACTAGATGTTGGAACATTGCTACGGAGACTTGCTTTCATTCAGCAACAAGAGCATTAGTGAGGTCGGGCACAGATACTGGGCGTTTAAGCTTGGCTTGTAGTCAGCGTTCCAATTCATCCTAAAGGTGTTCGATGGGGTTTGTGCACAGGGGCATTGTCATGCTGCAACAGGGAAGTGCCTTCCCAAACTGTTGCCATAAAGTTGGAAGCATGAATCTAGAATGGCATTGTATTCTGTAGCGTTAAGATCTCCCTTCACTGGAACTAAGGGGCCTAGCCCGAACCATAAAAATAAAATACATTTAAAAAACAGCCCCAGACCATTATTCCTCATCCACCAAACTTTACAATTGGCACTATGCAGTCGGGCATGTAGCATTCTCCTGGCATCCGCCAAACCCAGATTTGTCTGTCGGACTGCCAGATGAAGCGTGACGCATCAAACCAGAGAACGCACTTCCACTGCTACAGAGTCCACTGGCAGGGAGCGTTACACCACTCCAGCCGGAGCTTGGCATTGTGCATGGTGATTTTAGACTTGTGTGCAGCTGCTCGGCCATGGAACCCCCATTTCATGAAGCTCCCGACAAAGTTATTGTGCTGAAGTTGCTTCCAGAGTCCGTTTGGAACTCTGTAGTCAGTGCGGCAACAGAGGACAACCGATTTTTACGTGCTATGCACTTCAGCACTCGGTGGTCTACCACTTTGCGGCTGAGCCGTTGTTGCTCCTAAATGTGCACTTCCAGTTGACCGGGGCAGCTCTAGCAGGGCAGAAATTTGGCATCCTATGACAGTGCCACCTGAAAGTCAGTGCCACCTGAAAGTCAGTGAGCTTGTCAGTAAGGCCTTCTACTGCCAATATTTTTCAATGTCTATGAAGATTGCATGGCTGTGTGCTCGATTTTATACACCTGTCAGCAACGCATGTGGCTGAAATAGCCAAACCCACTAATTTAAAAAAGGGGTGTCCGCATCCATTTTTATATATAGTGTGTGTGAAATGACATGAAGATAGCAATAATCTAGCAGTCTAGGAATGGAAGATGTATTTTGTGGGGAGTAAAGAGCCTGAAGGAATTTCACACCACTAAATTATTCCCAATGGATTTTTTTTATTTTTTTTTATAATATCCATGTAGAGCCATTAGCGGACTTTCCGTTTACAGCGGTTTTATAAACCCCTAGATGGACATTATGTGCAGCAGACAATAAGGTGTGTAAGTGTCTCATTAATCTGGGAATACAGGACTCTAATAAAGGGTTTATTCAGGATCTCCAAACTTCTTTACAAATGTTAGTATTGAACCAACAACCGAGAGATGACCCTGAAAAGGTGAGCAGCGTTACATAACACGTTTTAATTCACACTACCCTCGGGGTTATGTTAATGACTTGAAAATAGATTGTCTTTTCGCTGTGAACTGTGGTTAAAAGCACTTGCTAGCAGCATCAGTTGTTAAATTGGTCCTTGCTTAACAAAATCGTCAACCGGACCTGCCCTGAGTTTATTTAGCCTAATCTAGAAGTAGGGCCAGTTTTTTTTCCAGGTCAGGTCACATGGTCAGAAATATCAGTATTCTATATAAATACAGTGAATTGTATGTACTGTAGGTATGAGTGTGAACCTGGATATACCTGGTTGAGCATGTATCGGAGCATGAAGTCCAGCAGGAAGGACTTGCCCTTGCGGAAGGCCCCGGCGACAGACACCACCACCACATTGAGGTCTCTGACATCCTCCTGCAGTAGGAGCTTCTCCAGGGCCTCAGTGTCCAGCTCAAATTTGTGGTCGTCCTCGTGGGCCAGGACTATCTGGATGGGCCGAGCCTTCTCGGCCAACCCCACCACAGGCTCCTCTTCAATCGGCTGCTCCTTAACATGACTCAGCTCTGGGGCCTGTTCCCACTCGTCTGTTTCGCTGTCAGCCTCTGCCCGAGGCGCTATCCTGGAATGAGGTCTCCGATCTGGCAGGGACAGAGGAACATCCTCCACACCACCTGCACCTGACAGAACAGGACACACAGGTTTCATGCTGTTAAGAGCAGGGAGAGGTCAACAGTGCACATGGCGTTGTTTAAACTTTACACATCACAAGGAAAGGTTTCAGAGAGAAGTGTAGTCTGTCCTCTCAAAAAAAGTTAGTCATTAGTCTTATCTTAGAGGATTCCAGCATCTGAACTTCAAATCCCCAAGACATTTTCCATATTATTGAACATTCCATGGCAATTCCTGGCCATGGTATTTGTTGCATGCTGCCAGTACATTGCCACAGGCCTGCACTGCACACACTTGGGTATTAGGAAACGTATTGGCGAAAGGGAGACAAAAGCCAGGGGTATTGTGAGATGAATGTACTAGGCCTTCATATTTGGCCCCATGTCTATAGCACCTACACTACGCAGTATATTTTATGTATCAAGGCTATGACCTCAGGGAGATCAACGTCACAAAAGGAAAGCAT
The DNA here is from genome assembly GCF_045791955.1 of Oncorhynchus clarkii lewisi. Classification (NCBI taxonomy): domain Eukaryota; kingdom Metazoa; phylum Chordata; class Actinopteri; order Salmoniformes; family Salmonidae; genus Oncorhynchus; species Oncorhynchus clarkii. Next base: position 21,009,796 of record NC_092169.1, read on the forward strand.
TTCAAACAGCTTTCAGTTTTACCTTTACCAATATTTCCCGGAAAGGGTGTCTAATGGAAGGCATTCCCTTTCTAGAAACGTGTGGGAATCGCTCTACATCAGAGACGTCACTTTATCACAGTAGACAAACACCTAAACCAACACCCTGGGAACTGGTATGACAGGTAATTGGGACTGCTAGTGCTCATGCAAACAAGCATCCTACAACTGCCATCGCAATTAGACAAAAAAAAAAAAAGTTCTGTTTCAAGGAGACCTTTGGAAAGTATTGTTCACAACATACCAGAAACACCAAGCAAGACTCCAAGGAAAACATCAATCTGCCCATTGACATTTTCCTCAGAGCTGACAGTCTTACAAGACGTGTGATTTGAACACGAAGAAAAACCATCATACCTAATAACAACCCCATCCAAAGCTCAGAGTGAGGATTTGGTGTAAGGCAGGTTTGAACGCTGGGTGCTGGGCTGTCCTCTGCCGAACAGCAGTGGGCTGACTGGGAACTATGGCTGATGCCAGGAGAGGGTTTGCCGAACAGAAGGTATGAGAGAACAGGACAGCATTCTGTGGAGCATTCTCCGGAGCAGAGCTTACACCGAAGAGGCATCCTGCGGATTCTGGTATAATGACTGTCTCGTCTGCCAACAGACAGCATTCACTGTGGGTTTGAGACCGCTAGATAAACGCTGTACAAAAAAAAAAAAGACACTAAAATCACACCAAACAATAAGCCAGAGACTAACAGTGGTTTTATGAATGTATTCTACAGCTAGACAGACATCCATATCACAGAGTTTGTTTTTTAGCCTCAGTGACAGTAAAGCTGAATTTATATACAAACAAGTCAGGACAAAAGCTCCAGCTCCTGACACCTCAGTATTTCCACACATGGGCAGACAAGCAATTAACACCAGTCTGATTATTAATCACCTGCAACACATGCAGAGTAGCATGATAGCGGGTCAGGATGAGAAATAGAAGACTCGCTGGGAGAATCGGGTAAGGCCATCTAACTTGTTGCCAGACTGCTCTGAACTGAATTCACATATAAAAACGACAGTACTTAACATCCCGCGTCAGCCCAGCTTAAAAAGGATAACCCAAACATACACCTCTCTTAGCCCAATATTGGAATAAAGGACCCTAACGTTACTCCAAGGACACTACATATTCTGTTTAAAGGGTGAATTGGCTATGGAAGACAAAAACAGCCAAATTCACCATCTAAAATGTGAATGATTCTCAATTGCAGTAAGGTTCTAGAAAAAAATCTCTACACATCACAACAAAATCATTTCACAAATGAAAAGTAGTTTTAGCAGATGCAGCCAACAGTATTTTTCAGTGACCACACGTCTGGTGTCTGTCTTCGGTTTACACACAGGTGTTCAGAAAAGTAGATTGCCAATTAGCACAGGTAGTCCACCGATTTCCTTCTGTTTTCCCTAAACAAGCACTGTAACATGGAAATATGGCCATGTGGGTATCCTAACCCTATAAAGTTATGTATCAATTTAACCTTAATAACATGTCTCACCGATATGAAAGAGAAGGTTATTATGCTTCCAAAACCGTACCCCAAGTGATGTGTGTTAATGTTTAGACCGAGCGTCGCAGCGCTTGACAAAACTCCCCCCTATAGAAGACGCCTTCGTCCAATGACTCGAGTAATGTAACCGAGTCATGATCAAGGATTAGGCCCCTCTATGCATCTATCAAGGCAGTGGAATAAGTAGCTGTAGTCAGCAGAATGAAGTGCCAATGATGTTATAGGAGACATAGGAGATAGACAAAACAGTCACTACTCTACAGGGACTGGGCTGCTGAGAATTCCTATAGGGCTGATGGGAAGAAACCATTTACTGCGAGTGCTGCCGAGGGAAGCTAGAGGTCAGGCTAATACAGTCCAATCCCTCTACCTTTGAGCAAACAGACGTATCCAAAATTGTGCAGGCTTATCATTACTTTTATCTTTCCATAGTTCTCTCCTGTTGCATCGTATCAGCCCTGATCAGGGTCTATTGGCAGGCCATGTATGCAGGCAGTGGAGGTCTACATCTCAGTTCAGTATGTGAAACAGCTATCTCCCCTTTACTACATCTGAAGCCTTGAGAAGCCACGACAACACACTTAGCCACGTGTCTGTGGGAATTTTCTTCAGAGGAAAGGAACATTTCATACAACGCAAAACCCCAGTCCCACTCTCCTTTTTGGCGACACTGCGGACTGTTGCCAACTCCAGGAGACTACTCCCTCTCTGGACTGGAGTCAAGGAGGGTAAATGCTCAACTGCATTCTTGTTTTATTTTTTTATGAATAATCTATCATATCCCCCTTTTGCACAAAATACTTACTTTCCAACACGCAATACAATATTTCAACCACAAGCAGATGTGCATACGCATGGTCTAAAGTTTGCGGTGAGGTGAGCACATTCTCACTTCAAGTTAAATTGTTATAAAAGCCAACTTTTGCGTGAAAACTGGCGCATGCACATTTTGGGCTATATTTTATACATACGCACAGCTTATAAAATGAAGCTCATTTAACTCAAGGACAAAGTGCAGCCCCAGTGAGTGTTAAATATTGCCACAAACAAAGCCAGCTGTATTTTGCACTTATACAAGTGGCATGTCACAAGGCTAAAAGGATTTAAGAGACACACGTTACTGAAATGTCAAAAATAACCTGGGTTCTCTTCAGAATCTTCCATTTTCCTGCTGACTGATTTCTGTACACATCAACATTGGTACACAAATAATTGTGCCAGATTGTGACTGCTGTTCAGTGAGAAAGATGTTAGGTAGGGTTGAAAGGAATTTTCCCCATGTGTAACCAATAGATTAGAACAGCTGAGAAAATCTAGTTAAGGCTACACATCTATCACGTTACAATAGAGTTGACAGCCGTTACACCTGAGGGGGAGAGAAAACGCATCTGATGTTTTCTCCTTGCTTCAATCAAGGAATCTGACGCAAGGACACAGAATGGGCATACAAAACCAGAGAGGCAAAGATGTTCCTTTTCTATATATTAAGCCTACTTTGGTGACCAGTTAACATTAGGCCTAGTTGAACTGGGTTTCAGTTGCACTGCAAGAAGACTAAAGTCGTCACTGTCTATTTCAAGAGGGGAACATTAGATTCAAAGAAAAGCCAGAGGGTCCCTAACTTTACACAAATAACTTAAGAATGACTGGTTGTCTAAATCAAAAAGAAGTTCAAACTAATAACACCCCACTTTTAATATCCCAAACAGCAGAGTTAATAACTAGAAAATGTTAGCTAGCAAGAAAAGAAAGCTTGTTGTGCCAAGCTAGCCTGAAGAGGGATGTCATTGTTGTCATTGTTTTCAATTAGAGCATGACAGCAAATGCCGTTGAGGCTGGCGGTAAATGCAGTCAGACGCTAAGGTAGATGGGACTTGCCGCCAGACTTTAAATATTTCAACTTTTGCTGCAGCGTTGTTTTCTACTGGATGTTGATTTGCACTGTGTTTACTGAAATCACCATAGCAGCGCATAGCGTCGTGCCATCACCATCTTTCTTGTCCTGTTATGTCGACTGGTAGGACGTTTTTGCGGCCCTTGTCTAAAAGCAGCATCATGCTCTCAGATGTCAAATCTTATTAGCCAATGTCAGTCACGTGATCGGGTCATTCTCACAGGCATCACAGCTTCGAAGTAGGCTAATAGTAAAGACCGACACGTCGGTGATGCAACGGCGTGCGTCCTTCTCGATTTCTGAGGCACATATTGAAGACAGAAGAACTGTCCACATTGTCAGCAAACAAGAGTAATGAACAGCAAAAGCAGCAGCCTATGTCAGTCTACTATCCTCATATAGAATAGGTCAACTTTTGTACTTAGTATATTGGAATATTTATTTCTCGAATAGAACAAACAGACTCTGGGACAGATCCCAAATGAATACAACCACAGTATACAAAAAATAAGAATGTTTAAAAGCAATGAGGCTGATGCAACAGATCAAAACATTTAGCTTAAAATTAAAAACATAAAGGGCAGCAATGCTGCACACGGCTGGCTAAGCGTGAAGGTTCCAAAATGCAACTGGCAGGAAAACACCGTTCTCCAATGCGCCCCACAACTGTTTCATGAGAGATGAAAATATAATTTCTAAATGTTAAAAATGGGAAGATCTAAAGATGCAACTACCATGGGTTGTTCATATGACTAGGAGTGTGTATTTGGCTGCTGGACAATGAAAGAATGTTGAGAACATGAGAAATACTGGCGTCAATGGTATGAGGAAGTGTTCAAATAATCCTATTAACATGCCTGTGGTCGGAACACAGTAAGACATACCTCAAAAACATCCAGGTTTTATACAATTACGTTTCAATAGTGTAAACATTTTGACTCTAGGGCGAGGTGGTCGATGTTGCGGTGCACAACAGGCACTACCTTTCCTCTCCTATCTGAACAAACAGTGCCTCGAGTATGACATAATCAAGGCTTCAGAGTGGTCACCAACCTGTGTAGAGGACTTTTGCAGTCAAAAAGCAAACAGATCTACCATTCAACATTTATTTTTATTTTTAACTAGTCTTCAATTTTGACATGAATCTAATTAAAACAGTTCAGTTCTGTGCAGCATGCAGGACTAATACATTATCACAGCATATTGGCTATATGCCTGGTCTGACAATATCGTTCTTCTCAGATCATATTTCAAAACTCAAGCTATGATAACAAAATTGATCAGTTGGTGTAGCACTTGCAATGCACAGCTGAGTATAAGTTGAAATAATTTGCTTTTTTATTATACTGGTCTGATGGTACCTGCATCGGATGGTCATGGTGCTTTTCAAGAAAAACAACTAGGTTAAAAATATACATTTTAATAAAGTCAGTGATTTTCAGGTCGGAAAGTCGGGGCGTGTAAGCGTAACTGGGGAAGAAGTGTAGTTCATCAACTGGAGGCACACAGGGTATGTTTCTGCTACATTAATTGTATATTATCCTACTGATATGAAAGATATGGGCAGTATATTTTGAAAACGGCTTTGCAAGTGATTGACGTTTATAAACGTTGAACCCCAGTGAAACTAACCGCTGAAAACCCTATGGAGAAAACGGTTTTCGAGAGGGCTTGCTGCAAGGAAACTGTTACTGACAGCTGGTTCGATAACGTTACATTATTTAGCCAACACATGTCCCTACAACCATAGATGCATGTCAATTACAACTCTCGTATGAAATGCAAAAAGTACCCCAATGTCTGGGGCTGAACCACGGAACAGCGGGCAACACGCGCAGTCTGAAATGACAGACCAGGCCAGGTGAGGTGAGTCACGGTTGGTCTGCACAAGCGGGGACGAAATAGCTAGCCAGCTAAGCTACACAATACACCTTTCACTGGCCGGGTCCCTGAAAAGTAAAAACATAGCTTGGCTACTGGAGGTTGCGACACTCAGGAGAAGCAACGCCAAACGAGGTAGATTTCAGTTCGTCAGTCTCAAGCACATATCCAACTCCATATTTTCTTGTTATATAAAACGTTACCTTCGTCAAAGACGTGTCTTTTGTGGTTTTGTTCGAAATGATTCCTCTTACTCAGCCCGCTCAATCTCACCTCCGCCATCTTGTCCTGTTTAAATTGAAATAGTCACACGTAGCTGACGTCAAAGAACCCAGTTTCGCTGCTTTCTTTTAGGAAGTTCTCGTTGCCTGATGGTTATCCGCAGGGTCCTAAGAAAGATCCAGTGCAGTACACCATCAGTGGCTGATGTCCAATCAGTGTTTTAAAGTAACTAAGTAAAAATACTTTGAAGTACTACTTAAGTCGTTTTTGGGGGTATCTGTACTTGACTTTACTATTTATATTTTGACTAGGTCTAATTTTACTCCACTACATCAGTAAAGAAAGGGAACCGTGGTATATTGGCTATGTACTACAAACCCTGAGGTGCCTTAGTGCTATTATAAACTGGTTACCAATGCAATTAGAGCAGTAAAAATAAATGTTTCGTCATACTGGTGGTATACGGTCTGATATACCACGGCTTTCAGCCAATCAGCATTCAGGACCCGAACCACCCAGTTTTTAAGGAGCTATACAGAGCCCTCCTCTTTGTTACATAATACGGGAGGCGCACAGCGACGCGGTAGGGAGCTCAATTTGGCCTCTGCATGCCTTCAAAGGCTCCGCAATTGGAACCGCTGACCACATTTTCGGATCAAGCAGAAATAGCCTTTTATGCACTGATGCAATATAGCCTAAAATAACGAAAGACAAACTTAAATGCACAAGAATGATACCTTCATGGATTTTTTTAAGGTATTGTTTTTTCTTTATTCAACCCGGCCGCATCCCACCTTCCCTTCGTCCACACAATATGTAATGATCCTAAACCTGCCTGCCCTGCGGCAGGTTGAGTCAACCCGCGCACCACTAATGTTATCAATATATCAGTATACGGCCTCTTGTGGACTCTAAACACAAAATCCTGTGAGTGTTGGAGTGTGCCCCTGGCTGTCCATAAAATAAAAACAATACAATTGTGAGGGTAGAAGGAAGGATAGGAGTAATAACAAACAAAATATAACTACTGTAAAATAGATTGTGTCCGTAATATGTACAGTACCAGCCAAAAGTTTTGACAAGCCTACTCATTCCAGGGTTTTTCTTTATTTTTACTATTTTCTACATTGTAGAATAATAGTGAAGACATCAAAACAATGAAATAATACATATTTATATGTATTATAGATCCATCCCCATTAGCTGCTGCTCTTCCTGGAATCATGAAGTAACCAAAAAAAGTATTAAACGTTTTGATGTCTTCACTATTATTCTACAATGTGGAAAATAATTTTAAAAAAAATAAAAACCTTGAATGAGTAGGTGTGTCCAAATGTTTAACTGGTACAAAACTCAGCAAAAAAAGAAACGTCCTCTCATTGTCAACTGCGTTTAGTTTCAGCAAACTTAACATGTGTAAATATTTGTATGAACATAACAAGATTCAACAACCGAGACATAAACTGAACAAGTTCCACAGACATGTGACTAACAGGAATTGAATAATGTGTCCCTGAACAAAGTGGGGGTCAAAATCAAAAGTAACAGTCAGTATCTGGTGTGGCCACCAGATGCATTAAGTACTGCAGTGCATCTCCTCCTCATATACTGCACCAGATTTGCCAGTTCTTGCTGTGAGATGTTACCCCACTCTTCCACCAAGGCACCTGCAAGTTCCCAGACATTTCTGGGGGGAATGGCCCTAGCCCTCACCCTCCGATCCAACAGGTCCCAGTATAATGCTATTTTCTTCGACGATGAACGCAAATCCGACCATCACCCCGGTGAGACAAAACCGCGACTCGTCAGTGAAGAGCACTTTTTGCCAGTCCTGTCTGGTCCAGTGACGGTGGGTTTGTGCCCATAGGCAATGTTGTTGCCGGTGATGTCTGGTGAGGACTTGCCTTACAACAGGCCTACGAGCCCTCAGTCCAGCCTCTCTCAGCCTATTGCGGACAGTCTGAGCACTGATGGAGGGATTGTGCATTCCTGGTGTAACTCGGGAAGTTGTTGTTGCCATCCTGTACCTGCCCTGCAGGTGTGATGTTCGGATGTACCAATCCTGTGCAGGTGTTGTTACACGTGTTACACGATCAGCTGTCCGTCCTGTCTCCCTGTAGCACTGTCTTAGGCGTCTCACAGTACGGACATTGCAATTTATTGCAGCATGCCAAAGGCACGTTCACTCAGATGAGCAGGGACCCTGGGCATCTTTCTTTTGGTGTTTTTCCAGAGTCAGTAGAAAGGCCTCTTTAGTGTCCTAAGTTTTCATAACTGTGACCTTAATTGCCTACCATCTGTAAGCTGTTAGTGTCTTAACGACCGTTCCACAGGTGCATGTTCATTAATTGTTTATGGTTCATTGAACAAGCATGGGAAACAGTGTTTAAACCCTTTACAATGAAGATCTGTGAAGTTATTTTGATTTTTACAAATTATCTTTGAAAGACAGGGTCCTGAAAAGTGACTTTTTGCTGAGTTCATATATATATATATATATATATATATATATACAGTGGCAAGAAAAAGTATGTGAACCCTTTGGAATTACCCGGATTTCTGCATAAATTGGTCATACAATTTGATCTGATCTTCATCTAAGTCACAACAATAGACAAACACAGTCTGGTTAAACTAATAACACACTAAAAATGATATGTTTTCATGTCTTTATTGAACACAACTTGTAAACATTCACAGTGTAGGGTGGAAAAAATATGTGACCCTTTGGATTTAATAACTGGTTGACCCTCCTTTGGCAGCAATAAACTCAACATTTTCTGTAGTTGCGGATCAGACCTGCACAATGGTCAGGAGGAATTTTGGACCTTTCATCTTTACAAAACTGTTTCAGTTTAGAAATATTCTTGGGATGTTTGGTGTGAACCGCTCTCGAGGTCATGCCACAGCATTTGAAATCGGGTTGAGGTCAGAACTCTGACTGGGCCACTCCAGAAAGCGTATTTTCTTCTGTTGAAGCCATTCTGTTGTTGATTTACTTCTGTGTTTTGGGTCGTTGTCCTGTTGCACCAGCCAACTTCTGTTGAGCTTCAATTGGCGGACAGATAGCCTTACATTCTCTTTCAAAATGTCTTGATAAACTTGGGAATTCATTTTTCCATCGATGATATCAAGCTTTCCAAGCCCTGAGGCAGCAAAGCAGCCCCAAACCATGATGCTCCCTCCACCATACTTTACAGCTGGGATGAGGTTTTGATGTTGGTGTGCTGTGCCTTTTTTTCTCCACACATAGTGTTGTGTGTTCCTTCCAAACAACTCAACTTTAGTTTAATCTGTCCACAGAATATGTTACCAGAAGCGCTGTGGAACATCCATGTGCTTTTTTGCGAACTTCAGACGTGCAGCAATGTTTTTTTTGGACAGCAGTGGCTTCTTCCGTGGTGTCCTCCTAGGAACACCATTCTTGTTTAGTGTTTTATGTATCGTAGACTCGTCAACAGAGATGTGAGCATGTTCCAGAGATTTCTGTAAGTGTTTAGCTGACCCTCTAGGATTCTTCTTAACCTCATTGAGCATTCTGCTCTGTGCTCTTGCAGTCATCTTTGCAGGACGGCCACTCCTAGGGACGATAGCAACAGCGCTGAACTTTCTCCATTTATATACAATTTGTCTTACCGTGGACTGATGAACATCAAGGCTTTTAGAGATACTTTTGTAACCCTTTCCAGCTTTATGCAAGTCAATAATTCTTCATCTTAGGTCTTCTGAGATATATTTTGTTCGAGGCCTAGGGATTAACATACTTTTTCCAACCTACACTGTGAATGTTTAAACAATTTATTCAATATAGACAAGAAAAATACAACAATTTGTGTGTTATTAGTATAAGCACACTGTGTTTGTCTATTGTTGTGACTAAGATGAAGATCAGATAAAATGTTATGACTAATTTATGCAGAAAACCACGTAATTCCAAAGGATTCACATACTTTTTCTTGCCACTGTATGTATATACACTACCATTCAAAAGTTTGGGGTCACTTAGAAATGTCCTTGTTTTTGAAAGAAAAGCACATTTTTTGTCCATTAAAATAACATAAAATTGATCAGCAATACAGTGTAGACATTGTTAATGTTGTAAATGACTATTGTAGCTGGAAACGACAGATTTTTAAAGGAATATCTACGTAGGCGTACAGAGGCCCATTATCAGCAACCATCACTCCTGTGTTCCAATGGCACATTGTGTTAGCTAATCCAAGTTTATCATTTTAAAAGGCTAATTGATCATTAGAAAATCCTTTTGCAATTATGTTAGCACAGCTGAAAACTGTTATTCTGATTAAAGAAGCAATAAAACTGGTTGAGTATCTGGAGCAATGGTTGCTGATAATGGGACTCTGTACGCCTATGTAGATATTCAATAAAAAATCTGCCATTTCCAGCTACAATAGTAATTTAGAACATTAACAATGTCTACACTGTATTTCTGATCGTTATTTTCATGGACAAAAAAATGGCTTTTCTTTCAAAAACAAGGACATTTCTAAGTGAACCCAAACTTCACTTAAAAAAAACAATTGAATCCATTTTAGAATAAGTCTGTAATGTGAAAGAAGTCAAGGGATGTGAATACAATCTGAAGGCACTGTATGTGTATATATATTTTCCCCAAAATATACAGGACATTGGAAATGATGCAAACAATTACATTGATAGAGGCTTCAATCTATCTGCAATATTAAAGCTGATCTACACCCTAAAAAATGTATAATAATAATTGTGCTGACTGGTTTGCTTCTTATAAGGAATTTGATGTAGGGTATAGCATTTGCTTTTGACAATTGAACTTTATTTGTTTATTTTGGTTAGCTTTAATTTTAGATACCTAATTTCTAATATAGACTAATGTCTATAGAAGAGTCTCCTAAAAAATACAAATAATTTAGACTCTACACACCGATAGCTTTAGTTATTTAAGTTTCCAAATGCCTTTCTCGCATTCATAAATATCAGATGTGGAGGTGATTCTCAAATGAGAAGTTGCAGAGGAGACTGGGTCATTCAAACCAGGCCACACAGAAATTAAGTCTCGGTTTGGTTGAATAATGCTTCAGGCTTAGCAGAGCATTTTTAGAGGCAGAGGAGAGAATGAAATGAGTGCACTGTAGGCTACAAGTGTGGGATCTTAATTTGATCACCCCTTTGTTGCTGACACGTGGTTATATGAGCAGTATTGCTCTCTTCATGTAGTCAAAGTTTGGCCAGCTAATAGCATAACCACCACAGTATGTAGGTGTTCCTTCTGTATATACACCCAGAGAAGACTTAAAAGCTGAAGTTGTCTCTAAATGTACCCATATTTTTTACTTGGCCTATTGATTCTAGCAGCAGTGGCAGGTGGGGTTTGTGTTGAGGGGGAGAGAGAAAGAAACCCTTTTGTATTCTTCAAAGAGTAGACCAAGGATTGCTAGTACCCGCAGTGCACTTGAGAGAAACTGATAGATCTACTTACATCACTGTCCTCTGCTCACACTGCTCTCTAGACAATTAGAGGAGACAATTAGGTCAGAGAGGATGAGGTGGGAACTTGAGAGCTCTGTAGACCCACCATAGACCTACCATAGAGGGACTAAGGAAATCACATAGTCTACTGAAAAATGTGTATACTGTATATAGCCCATGGAACTGACTGGATTCTGTATCGGTTTATCTTTGTCTAGCCATTGTTGTTAGCAGTAGAACACATTGAAGCACTTTAAAAACCAGTACAACTCTTTGGTTTAGAGGTGCATTCTGCTATTTACCTCACTTCATATAATCTGCTTCCTGCTATCACTATTTGGATAAGAGCAGTAAACATCTAGTAACGTTGATTGAGGAAATGGTCTCCTTGTGGAACAGAACAAACACAATAAAACAGGAGCTGGCCCTCAAGATTGTTCAGGTCTTCACCTAATTCTGCTTCAGTTGTTTGAAAGTCAACAAAGTCATGGCATGGCAAAATAAATAAAATGTATGGAATGATGTCTATTGTTTATCTATCTATCTATCTATCTATCTATCTATCTATCTATCTATCTATCTATCTATCTATCTATCTATCTATATCTCTCTATATATCTATATCTCTTTCTCTCTCTCTCTCTCTCTCTCTCTCTCTCTCTCTCTCTCTCTCTCTCTCTCTCTCTCTCTCTCTCTCTCTCTCTCTCTCTCTCTCTCTCTCTCTCTATATATATATGTTAAGTTTGAATTAAATCAACAATACAATACAAAAACAATACGAATGGCCGCTCCCATCCGTCGATGCTCTGCCCAGTGGGTGAGCTTGGGCCACCCGCCCAGTGATGCCAGCAGCGCGAAGCCCCTGGCCAAAGTGATTTTTCAAGGGCGGGAAGGACCAAGCCTTGCCCGACGCCCGGGTGGACATGGAAGCAAGGGCACCCATAACCACCAGGACCAGCACACACACCGCTCACAGCATCAAACCAAAACACAAAACATAAATAACTAAACACAAAACATACAATAATCACAGCCCCACCTTCACCTCTGATTGGAGGACCTCTAACATTTGTTTGCAAAGCTGTCATCAAGTGTGCAAAGCTGTCATCAACGCAAAAGGTGGCTATTTGAAGAATCTCAAATAAAAAATATATTTAGATTTGTTTACCACTTTTTTGGTTACTACATGATTCCATATGTGTTATTTCATAGTTTTGATGTCTTCACTATTATTCTACAATGTAGAAAATAGTAAAAATAAAGATAAACCCTTGAATGAGTAGGTGTTCTAAAACCTTTGACTTGTAGTGTATGTGTAGGCTATGCATTTATCCAAACACTCATTAATTCTAACCTTCAGACAGCCACAGATAAATACCATCTTTCCCAGTAAATCATCATTCTAATATTTCCTCTTGCAATACATCCCTCCATTCTACCATGGTGTCTCGCTAAGGACTTGAATCTCCCCATCTGCAACATTTCTGCCGAAAATGCCCTGAACATTTTTTTTTTACCCAAGATCACAATATTTCCTATTAACTGACTATAGGTCTTCAAATCCCCCAACAATACAGTTTGGAGGTCCTGATGTGATGACATAACAATCATTCTTGGAGCTGACTACCAAAAAAAAGCAACCTATGGACAGTAGCCTACCAAAAGAGAGGCTCTATTGATTCTGTTTCCACTGACAGAGTCTGCACCGGTCTGACTGTTTGATGCCCCACATACTGAGCGTTCTTTTTGTAGCGATAATTTCATATAATAGCTTATATTGAAAATAACAAATTGATCCATCAATTGTTGTTTTGTTTATCAGTTCCTAGACCAAATGCCATGGTATTGGGATATCGAAAATCTGTTCCCAACTATCTTGAATTTTATGAGGCTATTGTTCGTGTTCACACTCGATTTCTTCTCTTGTGGAAAAAACAAGGGCAAGGACAAACCTCTGTCATAAATTCATTCTGAATAGGAGAGGTGACACAGAAGGGCATGCTAAATGTGATGATCAGTCACTGTACAGTGAGTGGTAGGTGTGGAGGTCCATAATGTAATGAATAGCTGTGAGTGTTTTCCAAAATGTGAGACATATGCATTATAATCCTTCACCACTGACACAATAAAAAGAACAAGCACAAGATAACCCTCTATTTGATTAATTTCAGCTAGTCAGACATCCACAAACTTGCTTTCGTAGCCTAATTTGTCAGATAGTGTGTTTGTATTGGCAGGGCTTGAACTTGGCTCTCTCCCCAGGGTTCATGGGAGTTATATAAATGAGTTCATTAAAAGTTGGGCAGAGGGTTATTAGGAAGTGAATATTTCTCCTTAAAGCTGTATCAACCCATTCACTTACCTCCAGTAGTCCTCTTTGACACTAGGGCCCAGCTTCACCCTGTCCATACAAAGTCTGCATTGCCGCACACACTGTAACGCTGCGTGCACACAGGATGCTCATTACATTGGCGTACGGTACATTTTGCGTAATTGTCGCAATCCTTGTGCCGCATTACAACAAAAAGGATCACGCTACACATTAGCACCTTCTGCAGTGGCTTATCTACTTTGTTTCTGATACCACACTGCAAAGCAACGCACAAGTTGTAAAAACCCAACACCTGCGACATACTGCACACACCACAACCTGGCAGATGAGTCGCAGCTGTGCGGCTTGCCTCTGAAATGAATGAACTTCCTGACCAGAGCTCACTGGTGAGTGATGCTGGACTGGCGTGGTATGACTGTCTGCCGGATGGCTCAAGGTGGGATTCACAGCTGCCCTCAAATAACCTCTCACAGTGCTATAAAAGATTTACTCAACCCAAGATAAAGGCTGCGGTCGGGTATCCGGGCAGGTGGCACTGGACCAACACACACTCTCAGGATACAGTAAACACACACATGTGATAAACTCACACATATGCCTACGCACACACACACACACACACACACCCAAAGGCCAGGACAACTGAGCCAGGATTAAATGTGGCATTTTGGTTCTCCTGAAGGACTTTTCCCATGTGTAACATGCTCCTCTGCCGTTATAAAATGTCAGCTTACAGGAGAGCCATCAAGCCTTGTACATGAGGCTAGAATCACAATGGATTTGTTACTGGGAATCTACTGTATGAAGAGACAAGGATCTCTTTGTGTATCTCTGGGCTCAACGGCACCTGTTTACGTAGATAGGTCTGGCTCCCCTATAAAACTGGGCCACATAGAGCTGAAGGACATCTGTGCTAATTTTGACTTCCTCATTGGAGTCCCTCTCTGCGCTCTTGTGAAGTCTGTGTAAGTTCATAGCTAATATCTTCCTCCTAAATCCTTGCTCTTGGTTTATATCACTCATAATACTTTAAGTGCTGACCATAAGACGCAGTGATGATAAAAACATGCATACAGCCTTAATATGCTAATGAGTCTTTGACCTGCACTGCGTTCCAAAGAGAAATGATGAGTGGGTCAGTGGCTAAATAAAGAAAATCAGGGAACTGGAAAAGGCCTCAGCAGAGAGAGGCTCAGGCTGGACTAATCTGTTCTACTTCTATTCTTAGAGTGTCGCAGCAGGCTAAAGAAATATGAGAGACCCACACAGGGAGAGCAACAGGCGCTGTTAATTTAGAGGGTCACTAGAGAGACCAGCACCCCCCAACGGGTTACTGGGTACCAGGGGTGATTTTAATAATAAAAATAATAATAAAAGAAAATGAGTGTGCAGAAAACAACATTTTTGTAATGTAACACATAATGTTCCCCTAATGTTTGAGTGTCCAGTTTTTCGTTAGTTAGGTGGAACATTCTATCTATGTTAGCAAAAACCTTCTAAGAACATTTGTAGCATGTTTTGGTGGTAAAGTTAGGAGAACATTGCCTTAATGTCAAACATAAATGATCTACAACGTGGTTACCATTTTCTAAGAATATACAACAGTAATGTCCTAAACACGTTTAAGGGACGTTGCAAGAACATGAGGTTGGCGGCGCCATAATTGGGGAGGACAGGCTTGTGGTAACAGCTGGAGCGGAATCAGTGGAATGGTATCAAATACATCAGTTTTCTGGGGGTTAGGAGAGCATTACATCAACGTCGCATCAAACATACACAGGACATGGTTGTCATGTTTTCACAATAGAAGATATTAATGTTCTAGACACGTTTCATAAAAACATTTCTTTGTATCAGTCCCAAATAAATATTCTTCCTCCCAAACAATTACAGTACACCTTGTTACTGTTTCCACAGCCATGAAGGACTTGAATGGTGAACTACTGATCCATTCACAGCTCTTTTTGCACGTTGGCAAGGTTAGGAATACTCACACACAGTGCTTTTAACTTGACATATTTGACACATGATTACATTCTGCATGTTCATTTATACAATCACTATTCTTCAATATGTGCCTAGGGGGGAGGGGTTAGGGTTTCTTCTAGACAGGGCCTAACTATACTGGCCCGATAAGCACATGACCTAAAGATGACTCTTTTTGGGACAGGTCATTGGTGCTGGTGGCCTGGGTTTGAGACCTGCTAGGGGAGTCACCCTACTCTTGCATTCTTAGTAATATATGTTTATATCATTATTTGGCAACAGTTACAACACACCTATCTTATCTAGAAAGATGGAAATCAGCAGTGGTGTGGATTCACGGATGCCAAAGAAAGCCAGGCTTCCCCAAAAATGTACCAATAAAAAATAAAAAAAGTTTTTCTTTTGTCTCTCTGTGTTTCATCATTTTCCTACAATTCACAAGAGATTGAATGTATCTCACAGGAAAAAGCAATACAGCGCCTCTCTGTCTTTCTATGTGTAAGACATCTATTTGATGTTGTCAGGTCCAAACGACTATGACCAAACAAGTTGCCGCCCATAGCATTGAAGGCAAGGGAAGCTGGCAAGCATCTGGCCTTCCTTGACAAAAGTATAAAAAATGTGCCAATCAGCGTTGAGCTCAACTGTGAAAAGTCCTGGCACACCAAAAACAATTGTCATGGGAAGCCATCTTGGATTTGGCATCACTCCTATCAAATACCATTGAGAGCATACATCGTTGACAGATATACTTGAATTGTTGCATCTCTGTTGTTGTCCTCCAGTGGCTAGCTTGTCACATATACATGTTTAGCAGATTATATTGTGGGTGTAGTGGAATGCTTGTGTTTCTAGCTCTAACAGTGCAGTAATTTCTAAGAAGTAATATCTAACAATTTCACGACAATACACACAATACACACAAGTCTAAAGTGAAGGAATGGAATTAAGAAAAATAAATATTTGGGCGAGCAATGTCAGAGCGGCATAGACTAAGATACTGTAGAATAGGATAGAATACAGTATATATATACAGTGGGGCAAAAAAGTATTTAGTCAGCCACCAATTGTGCAAGTTCTCCTACTTAAAAAGATGAGAGAGGCCTGTAATTTTCATCATAGGTACACTTCAACTATGACAGACAAAATGAGAAAAAAAATCCAGAAAATCACATTGTAGGATTTTTAATGAATTTATTTGCAAATTATGGTGGAAAATAAGTAGAGAGGAGGTTGGCATTGACATTTCTCTACAAGTAGGGTGAGTCAATATGTTTTTCTACTTGCACGAACACGCACGTACGTACACACACACACACACACACACACACACACACACACACACACACACACACACACACACACACACACACACACACACACACACACACACACACACACACACACACACAGAGAAATCAGAACCATGGACAGCCACATCATATTTAACTTATGTGGATTGGACTAAATTGTTTTTGGTATCTTTTATTTGCCACTGTATTAGACTAAGCAGAGGTGATTTGGTGATGTTGAAATGTTGAAGTTGAAATGGTGCTGGAATAGTGGAGGCAGCTCTTGTTTTCTTTGCGACTTGCGGTAACCAGTGTATTACTTACCTGCGAGTGTATGTATACATTATTTATTAAAGCCTTGTCTCATGCTAACGAAATTCGTGCTGTTGTCTAACTAATTTCCAATAGGCTATCAAGCTGAAAAAAATCTAAGAAAGATGGCAGCTGTATTACTGTCCCGTGTGCTCCCTCTACGGCCTCTAGGTCACCAGGCTACTCGTTTATGGCGCACACCTGTCACCAGCATTGCGTGCATTTGCGCATAATGACACTCACCTGGACTCCATCACCTCCTTGATTACCTGCCCTTTATATGTCACTCCCTTTGGTTTCTTCCCCAGTCGTCATTTTTTTTCTGTTTCTTGTCGGTGCGCTGTTTGTGTTTCTTGTTTTGTTTAGAACAGAACAGTTGAAACTGGAGCAGCAGCACAGTCAGGTGGACTGGGGACAGCAAGGAGTCATCATGTCAGGTATTCCTGGGGCATGGTCCTAGGGCTCAGGTCCTCCGAGAGAGAGAAAGAAAGAGAGAATTAGAGAGAGCATATGTGGGATGGCCAGTCCTCTTCTGGCTGTGCCGGGTGGAGATTATAACAGAACATGGCCAAGATGTTCAAATGTTCATAAATGACCAGCACGGTCGAATAATAATAAGGCAGAACAGTTGAAACTGGAGCAGCAGCACGGCCAGGTGGACTGGTGACAGCAAGGAGTCATCATGTCAGGTAGTCCTGGGGCATGGTCCTAGGGCTCAGGTCCTCCGAGAGAGAGAAAGAGAGAAGGAGAGAATTAGAGAACGCACACTTAGATTCACACAGGACACCGAATAGGACAGGAGAAGTACTCCAGATATAACAAACTGACCCTAGCCCCCCGACACATAAACTACTGCAGCATAAATACTGCATAAATATAGCAGAAACACATCAAACCTAATCAAGCTTCTGGAGGTTGTGCACAAAGGCATAAAGCTGGAAGCCAAAGTTCCATAAATGTGTGAAAGAGGAGACATCTATACACATTATTGTAATAAACAAAGATGCATAAATAATATTTCCAATTTCTAATGACATTTCCATATAAACAATCAAAATGTCTGATAAATGCAATTCAAAACATCAATAATGACATTAACATATACTGAACAAAAGTATAAACGCAACATTAAATCATTTCCACGATTTTACTGAGTTACAGTTAGCCTGCGGCTATGGAACCCTGACCTGTTCACCGGACGTGCTACCTGTCCCAGACCTGCTGTTTTCAACTCTCTTGAGACAGCAGGAGCGGTAGAGATACTCTCAATGATCGGCTATGAAAAGCCAACTGACATTTACTCCTGAGGTGCTGACTTGTTGCACCCTCGACAACTACTGTGATTATTATTATTTGACAATGCTGGTAATTTATGAACGTTTATGAACAGAACTTGGCCATATTATGTTATAATCTCCACCCGGCACAGTCAGAAGAGGACTGGCCACCCCTCATAGCCTGGTTCCTCTTAGGTTTCTTCCTAGGTTTTGGCCTTTCTAGGGAGTTTTTCCTAGCCACCGTGCTTCTACACCTGCATTGCTTGCTGTTTAGGGTTTTAGGCTGGGTTTCTGTACAGCACTTTGATATATCAGCTGATGTAAGAAGGGCTATATAAATACATTTGATTTGATTAGGACCTCATTTATGGATTTCACGACTGGGCAGGGGCGCAGCCATGGGTGGGCCTGGTAGGGCATAGGCCCAACCAGTCAGAATACTATTTTTTTCTTCCCTACAAAAAGGGCTTTATTACAGACATAAATAGTCCTCAGCGCCACGGTTGTGAGGCCAGTTGGATGTACTGCCAAATTCTTTAAAACAACTTATTGTTGTAGAGAAATTAACATTAAATTATCTGGCAACAGCTCTGTTGGAGATTCCTGCAGTCAGCATGCCAATTGCACGCTCCCTCAAAACTTGAGACATCTGTGGCATTGTGTTGTGTGACAAAAGTGCCCATTTTAGTGTGGCCTTTTATTGTCCCCAGCACAAGGTGCACCTGTGTAATGATCAGGCTATTTAATCAGCTTCTTGAAATGCCACACCTGTCAGGTGAATGGATTATCTTGGCAAAGGAGAAATGCTCACTAACAGTGATATAAACAAATTTGTGCACAACATTTGAGAGAAATAAGCTTTTTGTGCGTGTGGAACATTTTCTGGATCTTCTATTTCAGCTCATGACAAATGAGACCCACACTTTACATGATGCGTTTATATTTTTGTTCAGTATGTATTGCTAAGAATGTGAGAGTAGGGTGACTCCCCTAGCAGGTCTCAAACCCAGGCCACCAATTCCAAACACCCTAACCACTGCCCTAATAAGGATATCTGTAGGGAATGTGCTTATTGGGACAGTGTAGTTAGGCCCTGTCTAGAAGAAAACCTAACCCAATATTTCCCAAACTCGGTCCTAGGTACCCCAAGGGCTGCACGTTTTGGTTTTTGCCCTGGCATTACACAGCTGATTCAAATTATCAAAGCTTGATAATTAGATGATTATTTGAATCAGCTGTGTAGTGCTAGGGCAAAAAAACAAAATGTGCAGCCCTTGGGGTACCTAGGACCGAGTTTGGGAAACACTGCCCTAACCCCTCCTTCCTACAGTAGGCACTTGTGTAGATCTGAAACAACTCGATAGGTGTAAGCAATAGGGTGAATACACTTTGAAGTAAATCTCAGCTCTGTTAAAAGTACACTCAAGAAAATAGTTTATTGATCCTAGTGATTCAGGAGTGTCATTAAAACAGGTTGATATGCACCACCAAAATTAGACAACTATACGGAAAGCCCTTAAATTGTTGAAATAAGTAAATAAAATCAATGATGAGAGAATAGCCAGACTAACTGATACCTGGCATGGGCATGGTGGCGTAGCAGAAGGATCAGGATACCACGAACAAAGATGGTGTGACTGTAAATCATAGGTGAGGACATGTTGAAGAATGATTACTGTATAAATGAACATGCACAATGCAATTGTGTGTCAAATGCGTAAGTTTAAAAGACTGTATGTTAAAAACGATCCCTTGCCAACAGACAAAGAGCTATGAATGCATCAGTGGTTCATCAATCAGGGCATCGATTGGCTCGGCAACAGTGATGGGTAAAGACATTTCTTTTGGGACACATACAAGCTCTTGCAACGTTCCTGTGAAACATGAATATCTTGTGTTCTGAGAACATGACAACCATGTTCTGTGTAATGTATGTTTGGTGGGATGTTGATGGAGTATTCTCCTAACCCTCAGAAAAATGGACAAAGGATTGTTCTTGCAATATTCTCATGAAACACGCCTAGAACATTCATATTTTTTATTCTGAGAACATGGCAACCCTGTTATGTGTATGTTCAGTGGGACGTTGATGGGAGTATTCTCCTAACCCTCAGAAAACTGGACACATGAATGTTCTTGCAACGTTCCCAGTAAATGTCTCTATCACATTCATATCTTAAGTTCTGTGAGCATGGTAACCATGGTGTGGGTAAGTTCTATTTGACATTAAGGGAACCGTCTCTTGGGAACTTTCCTTGCACATCACGGGAACATTTCTGAGAGAACGTTAGTTAATATGACCTAATGAGACTGAAGGGAACATTCTCTAAAGTTGTGGGTAGAGACCAGGCTGGAGTGTGAAAGAGAGAGATTGTGTGGGGGTGGAGAGAGGTGTTTGTGAGTGTGTGCCACCTTGGGTTTGTATAAGTTTATGTTTTTCTTGGTTTTTCAGTTAAGAGAGCAAGACATGTTTGTTATTTCAGTACATGTCACTAGCTGTGCACAGTATCTCATCTGAAAGGAAAAATAACTAGCATGAAATGTTACTGTGTGTGTGTATGCCTCCGTTTCCATCCTTCCGTTTCCTCTTCTTTTGTCCCTTCCTCCCAACCAGCTCTCTCCACATTTAAATGTACATCTATGTTTTCTCAAGTCATGAAAAGCAAAGCTTTCGCTGTGTTTTTGACAATGTGGCTCTAGAAAGCCAGGCGGCTGCATTATTCTATTTGAACAAGTTATTCCCTCAGAGATACATTTGTGGGCAGAGGGATCCTCTGAAGTTTGTTAAAGAGGATTCGTGGGAGTGTGTTCTCAAAGCTCATAGGGCTGGAGACTACACAATCAGTAGTGTTCATGAAGATTTTATTCTGGTGTCACTCCAATGACTATCACTGGCACAGATTACCAAACTCAAACACAAAATCCACCACAAAGACACAGACACAACGCCATTTAATGACCAGTCAGACATGGACATCATGGGTACTACCTATCTGAACATGCGTGTAGTGAGAATTTTAATACCCTCCTTACGTTTGATGATACCATTAAATGAAGCACAAGACTGCTGTTTATGGGA
Organism: Oncorhynchus clarkii lewisi; assembly: GCF_045791955.1. Taxonomy (NCBI): domain Eukaryota; kingdom Metazoa; phylum Chordata; class Actinopteri; order Salmoniformes; family Salmonidae; genus Oncorhynchus; species Oncorhynchus clarkii. The sequence goes on from NC_092169.1 coordinate 21,031,086, forward strand.
ACTCAAGCCTTTTGAAATGTAACTCACGACGTGGAACAATTATCGAATCATAAAGATGTAAGAGGATCTGAAGACTGCTGAATGTTTAATGAGTGTCACGCTCACAGCATGCATCCAGATCCAACCAAACCCTGATCCTGATGCCTGGATAACCCTTCACTGTAGTGGCAAAAACTACAATCTGCTACTTGCAGAAAGGTTTGAATAACACCTATGTATTTGCTCACGTTATACAGTAAAATATACAGAGTAGACCCATGGAATATGCTGTTAACGTGTCAGTTCCTTATTTTGCAAGTAAAATGGAATTCCACAATTCTTGTACAAAGCATCTGTACAATCATATTATTTGTTACCCTCTTTGGCAGGGCTGTTCCCAAATAACCTTAGGTATTTGAGGGTTTTAAAAATAAAACATATCTCTATAACATTGTTGCTATATTTGCTAATTAATCAGGAAAAGAGCTAGGGATGATGTACAATGATTATGGATACAGCCATTTGTGAACATAAGACATATCGGCGTGCCACTAAACACTAAAACAATCCGAATGTGCTAAACTACTGACACTGAACCAGTGCAGGCGAGCCATGATACTAACACAGTACTAACACTCAAACAGAGTGCCCCAAAACACTGACATACGACACAGACCATGGGCTCTTCATGTGTAAACATCATACAAAGGCGTCATTAAACAGTCCACTCCAAAGCAAAACACCTGCTGACACAATGTCTCCAAATAAGATTGATATTCCCCCTTCCCCCCCGTCCCACCCCTCCATAACAGAACTTCCATTTCAATTCTATACACCTTTACATATTATCACATTACAGTGTGATTTAAAATTCATATTGACACATTGTTCCACTGAAGTAACGACTGAGTTTTTGCTGCTCAACAGAATGTGCCGAGCATAAAAGCAGCGCTGTCAACCCATAAATATGGCGACCATCTTAGATATTCTTCCACAGCATGGGCATAATAGATGTCCTCTATCCAGTCTTCAAACACAACGCAAAAATGAACAAGTCATCTTATTCTGTCCACAACAAGTATTTTCAGGGGTCACCTGTTAAGGTACCATGCTCAGCCCCAATGGATGCCGGGAAGAGACAGGGTGTCATCTCTCAGTTCTTAGTTCTGATTGGCTCTCTCTATACAGAGAAAACAAAAAACGAAGAGGACAAAAAATACTCCAAAATAAGAGGTGCAAGATAAAAAACCTCTTCAGCAATCTCCAGTGTTTCACACATCTGTGTTTCAGTAGTCTTCTCCTCTTCAAGAGGAGCCAGTCAGTCTGGATGAGGGCCCTCTTTATCAGTGTCTTGTCAGCTTAGTAGTCTGTCCCTCCCAGTACCATCGCTTCTCCTTCTCTCCATCTCCATCTCTCCCTCTCCTGCTGGTGCACTGGTCTTTAGAGGTGAGAGGACGTGGAGAAGCACAGCTTCAGGGTGTAGGGGTTAGAGCCATCTGGAAAAGGTCAGACACACGAGGTTACACACATACTACACACAAACTCACACATATCTCCGCACATAAACAAACACACATGATCATATGGCATGCCCACACACATGCACACTCTGTTGGGGACATTGGCAGGGAGAGTTCTGAAGACGGGAGCGTTAAGTCCGGTCTGGGAAGAGAAAAGGTGTGCAGCAGATGGTGCAGACTCCTGTCCTAGTGTGCTCCCTCTATCTCACTTCAAGCACACACACACACAAGCACACACACACATCTAATCTCCCTCTCTGACAGCGACTGATTCCACAGGGCCAGGCTGAAACACCTGTGGTGCCAACCAACACAGACAGGAGAAATAATGTAAAAAAGAACCACCTGCTGCTAGAACAGACAGCATTGACAGCTTTCTCCCCTTTGGATTTTATAACATGTCCCTCATGCTATTTCACCCAGGAAAAATATATTTATTATTTTCAGGTCTTCATGTAAGTTTGGTCTAAATCCAATTTTATGGGCATTTCTCCGACTGTATGTGGCACTATCAGTTCTCATGCTGAGAGTGACTACTAACGGTTGAGTGTTTGGTGCTAGTATGCGGTCACTGTTGAGGAAAGCAAGGCCATCTTGGTCACTTACTTGGTATTCTGATCTGGTAGTGGTTTAGGACGGTCAAGACCTCGACAGCGTGTGTCTTGGAGTCAAACTCTAACAAGCCAGAAATGGTTTTGGAGGAGGCTGACAAGAAGAGAGGAGAAAAGGACAACTTAAGTATGACGGTACACTTATCTCCTTCAACAGCCGAACACACACAAATAGAAAAAGTAAAAAAAGCCCAAACTTACGCTTTGCATCAAACATCTTGAACTTGGTGAAACCTGGCACATCATGCTCTGAGCATAACTGTAAAAAAAAAAAAAAAGAACAGCTGAGATAAAGGTTGTTGCGAGACAATACTTCTGTTTTAACCACAACCACATGGTGGAGCTCTTTAGTCTCAGTCAAACTACAAACATATTTGACAGTGAGTGACAGGCAGAACCATCAGCGGTCGTCTTCTTCTATGCAAGCTATTTTAATTGTGCAGCAAAAGAGTAGCAGGCTAATTTCACCTCTTAGCCCTATTGACAAAATATTAGATATGCACCCTCATCCCAACCACCTATCCAAGATCCAGCTGGGCCTCTGAAATGTAGGGGGAGGGGCTTGTAATAGTTCAGCACACAGGATGAGTCCATGCTAAACCTTACCCCATACGGACCTCAGAAACCCTTCCCAATACCCTACCCTGCCATCCCAGCCATACCCTCAGCAGCTGCTTTCAGATGCCAGTACAAAGGATGGACTTCTGGGAGTTAATCGTTACCTTACTCCCTACATCCCGTCCCCTAGCCTTGACCTTCAACCCCTCTGTTCAGGCCTCTGCTCACACCCTCTCCACCAAAAAACCTTATCACAGCCCTACCCTCAGCAGCTGGTCCTCTGAGATGCAGGGGGGGACGTTGTAGTAGTGCAACACACAGGAGGGTGGCTGGATGATGTTCTTGGAGGCCTGGCCTTGGCTGGTGAAGCGGTTGTTCCTGGTCATGGCAAAGTCCTTATAGCTGCTGCTGCCGTCCTCCAGCTCAAACACCTGACTGGGAATGACCGCATGCTGCTTGGACACACTGGAGAGGGGGAGAGAGAGAGAGAGAGAAAAAGGAGGAAGAGAGAAATGGAGAGGGAGGGAGTTGAAGTCCAGGTCCAAAAAGCTCCTTAACAACTTCTACCCCCAAGCCATAAGACTACTGAACAATTCATCAAATGGTCACGCAGACTATTTACATTGTTTTTACAATGCTGCTACTCTCTGTTTATTATCTATGCATCGTCACTTGACCCCTACCTACATGTAAAAATTACCTCGACTAACCTGTACCCCCGCACACTGATTCTGTACCGGTAATTAGATTTGATAACAGAGAAAGAGTAATAAGATACTAGTAGGCAATAATATTAATTACGTGGTTGAATACTGCAGGTCCTAAGCTTCCCTGTAATGTACTAACAAGGACACTCACCAGACGTTGAGCCTCTTGCCAAACACCTTGATGCTGTTGAGGTGAGTGATTGCCCTGTCCACTGCATACTCATCCCCCATCTCTACTAGGGCAGTGCCTGGGACACTCTTCATGAACTTCACCTGCCACACACACAGTTTCAAACATTGTGTGCATAGCAATCCTCAAATAGATTCACGCACCTTCAGCTACACCTACTTCAAACATAAATACTTCAAACAGAATAACACCCCCCTCTCCCCCCAAAAAATATAAAATAAATGTTCATTCACAGACAAACTACCACAACACACACATGGATGCCCTTAAGTTCTTCCTCAGGTGGGTCCCCCTGCTGACCTTTTCAATGTTGCCATAGAGACAGAAGAGGTTGAAGATGCGGGTGCAGTTCATCTTGGCGGGGTGCAGGCCGCTCACCATGGCGACAGAGCTGGAGCCGTGGTTGTAGGAGGAACTCTGGGGCAGGGGGTAGGCCACCACCTCTGGGATGTCGTGGGAGCTCAGCTTGTACCTGCTGTTCCCTGGGAGAGGCAACAGGGGGCAGTGTGACCCTGGAATACATAACAAAAGGGGAAAGGAGGAGCAGGGGTTATAACTTTCACTTCCACCTGGGTTGTGCTCAGCAGGCACGAAACGGGAGAAAGCATTTTGAAATGAAGGAGATCAGCTACTACTTTATTGTCCTGTTCGGTCATCATGAACACAACCCTGATGGTGAAAGGAGTGTGGAGGTGTGTTTTATTTTTCTCTACTAGCCTCTTGGGAGGTCTCTACTCCTCTCACCTTCAGATAGGGTTGAGAATCTACACCCTCCATCTGAGCAGAAGGGGTGTGTGGGAAGTGTGGACAGAGTGTGGATAGTGTGGATAATGTGGCAGTCCGGGTGTGGTAACTCGTACGTCTAAAGTTTAGTAATGATGTTAGGTACAGTGGGACTTTTTGTAAAAGGGCTTTTTAAATGAAAACATAGCTATGTATCAACCTGCGTGACATCAAAGGGGGATATGGTTGGCACACTGAGTAATAGGGTAGTGTTTTGGTGCTGGGGTTAGGAGGGGGGACCTTACCGTATCCGTTGTCTCCGTAAGAGGACGGGTGCTCCCCTAGTATGGCCTGTCTCTGTCTGCCCTTCCCACGCTCTGAAACATCAACACATTGACAGCATAGGGAGAGAGTATGAGGAAAATGACTCTGGGCTACACATTCAAATAGGAGCTATTCAAATAGACATGCTGATAAAAAGGTCATTGGAGGTAAATAAGCCAAATATAATTAGAGAAGCGACAGAAGACCTGTGACATTACAGGTGAGTCTGAATACACTGGTGATACCCCAAGTCTGTTGACATTTAACATTCATTTACATAGTAACAGTACTATAGCCATTAGGCAACATATGGAAACAATGCTATTGATTAACACATGTTAGAATATAAATCCTGGTAATACTGTGCATTAGAAGGACTTCAATGCATCCACAGTTGTACCTTTACCATGCATTAGTACTATGTTGTACTATTTGAACAGTAGTACTATGTTGTACTATTTGAACAGTAGTACTATGTTGTACTATTACATACAGAGAGAAGGAGACACCAAGACACGTAGGCCTAAAGTAGGTCTACTGTTAACCACAATGGCAATTTACTTTACTAAATACAGTTGACATCCTTCAGCAATCTATAGACAAGGAACAGTGGAGAGAAGATTCAAAAATAGAAAGAAAAAACAAAGGGCACATTTTAAACAGGGGGGAAACGTTGTTACATTTTTATACAAAGATTGGTGGAGGAAAAGTACCTGAATTACATCACTAGGGTGAACAGTCAGCAACCCCTCTCACTGAGGTCTTGGCTTTACTGGCACAGGCTGTCTCTTTCAGGACAAGTGAAACAACATCAACCTGTGTTGCATCATCAGATAGTCAGTTCACAACTGGCACAGAATCACAGAGAGATACATGGAGGCACAGGATGGACAAAGAGCAGCTGCAGTTCCATCTCCCACAAGAGCAGTCCCAACTGAGCCCTAATTAGAAGACTAACAATACAGATGAAAAGATCAAAGAAACCTACTAGGCACAGAGGTCAATTCAGCATCTTTTCCACGTTGGTTCAAATGACGTTGATTCAACCAGTGTGTGCCCAGTGGGAACCTTCCATGTTCCATGAATCAGAGCTCCTGTTTTTCTACGTGGAAACGCAGATAATATCACTCCAATTATTCAGTTCAATAAGTTTACCTCTACAACTGAAAAGCCCCTCTATAACTTACAAGTAACCAGATCTCCTTTATTAGTCAGTAATGCTCCACTATAGCTTACAGGAACCCATCTATGTAACTATTGCAGCCAGGTCAGCTCTGTGGTTGGGGGGTTGGGAGATGCCGTGTGGTATCCACAACAGTCCCCCCAGGCCAAGTCACAAGACACTCTACTGAAATGCTACATGGGTGTAAAATGATAAGGGGGATTATTAAGAGAGAGAGCTTTCATCAGATAGTCAAAGTGACCTTCACTCACAGATTAGGGGTGTACAGCAGGGTTCACCGCCCTGTTTGCTGTGCCAGCGGAACTCATCATTACCCCCCCCCCCCCATCTCACCCTATGCCTCCCTCCACAATCAGGCCTCAAACAGCATCTATTATTATACCCTGAGATCCACCCCCACCCCCCATGCCTCACAAAAACCCTCTCTCCTCTGGTCGTCCTCTGGGGGGGAGAAGAAGGGAAAACTATCCATCATTAACAACATCCTCGGAGAGACTGCAGTCTCATGCTGTGCACTCAACCTTTATTTATCCAGGTAAAGTTACCAGAGAACAGATTTGCTTTGGCAATCATAATTCCCTGGCCAACTGGTGCACTGAGCATGATTAGAGAATTAAAGCGCTGCTTCTCTTCTTGGCTGACTATTCTCCCGTTTTTTACGGAATGATTCGTTAGAATTTCAGTTGAAATTGCTAGTTATTTACCCCACCCAAGTCGACTGCTATTTCCCCCAAAGGGGCCAGGGGATGAGAGTCACAGCAAAGTCTCCTTGCAGAGGACTGCTAGCTAAAAAGGCAGCTAATCTTCGCCGTGGGCAACAGCAATATGAACCCTGCTTTGGCTAAGGCAACTCACAGGGGACGTGATGTCACAGACAGCCTCTCTGGCTGGTCCCCATGGGATGTGAACCAGACACCATGTTGTTGCACGTAGAGCATCGAACTCTAACGTGTTGTAACACCACGTTGACACCTGTTCCTAAATGCCAGGGATATAGATTCTCTATAAGGAAAGGTGCTACAGACCAGATCACACAGTATATACTGTACGCGTGGGATACTTCATTATACAGCAGCTGATAGAACCATGACTTATACTTATGCTGATATACAATCCAATACCCAGTATAATAAAAGTGTGAGGGTGATTTAAAGTGAATCAAATATAAGTTCCTCTCAGGTAAGCGGAGAGCGGCATGGTACTGAAGCAGTCATTCCCGAGGCGAGGTGAGAGACGTCCACAGAGGACGCTGGAGGAAAACATTTGAGTGTCCTAAGAACGGCGCCACAGCAGGAGGCTAACTCACTCTCACAGGGCTTTCAAATGAGTTAGCATCTCGCCTGACTTCTCATTTAGCCATGTAGTAAAGGGTGATATTCATCATAGGGTGAACCCCCTCAGCAGTCGACTGTGTCCCCTGGTTAATTTGAGGAGATGGATGCACTAGGAGAAAAGGGGCTGACTTTCACAGGGCAATGCCTTTCAGATAGCGATATAAAGGTTGGGTCTCTGATAGAGGGCCTCTAAGGAACTGTGACTCTCTTCATCCACACGATGTACCCCCATTAACAGTGCATTCAAGAATAGACATTCAATGTTCAGGATTTAATCTAAGCAGTTCTCTTCTACTACAGTAGGCATTTCAACACATTGACACTGACAGAAATGCTATAATATCAAGTAGTTTACAGTAGAAGATAGTGTCACCTTGGTGTTTAAGTAGATTACAGAGCAGAGATGTTTTGCTTATTGTCTGACTTAAGACAAACGCCTAGAAGACAAAGAGAGAAATACACTCTTATGTTCACATGTCCAGACTAGAGATAGTATAGACTAATACATCGATATTTCTACTACTGATTATTTGGTGAGAGAATATAAAGGGTTTTAACCAGTCAGATAACTGACTGAATATGATCAGGACGCAAGCAAGAGAAGGAAATTGGTCCAGTCTAAAAAGTCTAAAAGCAGCCAGTCCTCCAGCCATGAGGTGGCACTGGCGGGTTGTCCTGGGCGTGTTGATGTTGAGGTTGCATGAGGTCAGGATGAATGAGTAGTCTCGCTTCCTCTCTCTTGAGGTTTGGGTGAAGATGGATGCATGTTGCTGTGCAGGGTCAGCCTGTCGTCCATCCCTCTTTTTTCCTCTCTCTCCCTCTATTCCCATGGGCGGCAGGTGCAGGCTTGTGAGAGACGGATGTGAGAGTGTGTTGCTTGGAGAAGGACGCGCAGTGGGTCGGTCTTGTGTTGGCTTGGTTGACTGCAGGTCTGTGGTCCATACTGGTCCTTAACCACCTCACAATAGGGGGCGCTACAGTCACAATGATGACTTCACATAGACGGGGTGGGATGGGGGGAGGGTGGTAAAGAGGGGTAGCCAACAACAGGCCATTTCTCTGCACTTTTTTCAAACGGCATCTTTGCTACTATAACATTCCTCATGCAATGATACAACCACAGTGCTCTCCTCAGCCTCTGACTCAGTATCTGGCTGTCTCAAGTTAGCATATTTAGCACAGGATAATGAGAAGTATCACAACTTCTCTGTCTCATTTCAGCTGACGCAGACTAAACTCAGGACAAACAGTCCAGTTCTCTCTCTCTCTCTCAGCTCAGAGTGTATCTATCTACAGCTTGTGAGGAATGAGAAGAGAAACAGCCACACTTCTTTGATATCCTTACCTCTCCTGCTATTCTGTTTGCAGCCTGGGCAGATTTCAGATAAAGGGCAAGGAAAACCTGACTCTGCCCTGCAGGCTGCCCATGGACACTCTGACACAATGGCAGCCCTATATGGCAGCCCATAGCCCTAACTCAGCAGCTTCTACACAATGAGATCACTCCATAGCCTACATACACAGAACAAGGAGCAGAATCTTACCTCTTCGAACCAGGTAAGGCTTTGTGTAGTCCCAGCTCTCGTTGTCATTTCTGATCACATTCAAGCGAGTTGGCTGTAGGAGGGAAACAACAGATATGTTGTTGCATGCTGAGGCTGATCATCAGGAAGTGTTCCAGCGTTTTAAAGAAAATCTATTTGCTAAGCGTTATGTATGTGATTGTGTGTGGTGAATACAGACTTACCCTTGCATATTCGATTTTTAAGGTGCAGCAGCCAGCATAGATGTCAGCTCCATTGAGAGCAGCCTTAGCTTTCTGAGCACACTCGATGGACTCAAATGTTAGGGGGGGCAGTTAAGGACAACAGCAACACAACCAAATAATCTCAAGCCTCAATCTACAATTACAAGTCCCCACATAGAAGATATAAAACCTCTAAAACCACCAACAAAAACAAATCTACGCTGGTTGAATAATTTGACCTGTGGATACCTTTTTTATGGTTACACCCTCCACACTCACACTCTAACAGGCAGCCAGGCAGCCAGGCAGCCAGCCAGCCAGCCAGCCAGCCAACCAGCTAGACAGAAAGGATATTCCACCATGGCCTGGATGCCGTTGCGTTTGAAGATGACGATGCGCATCACACTGCCTATGGGGTTGCACACTGTGTAGAGAACATCCTTGGAGACAAGAGACGGAGACACACGGAAGGCTTTAGTCAGCTCTCACCAAGGCTGCAGCTGGAAGATACATGTTCCAATTAAAACGGCACTTCTCCCTGACACCTACAACACCGGAGACAATACACCAGGCGGTGACAAATTTGTTCACAATATTTGAGAGGTTCCTGTGTGAAATTGGTGGAATAATGAGAACCAGTGTTTATGTGAGACTTCATCAAGTAGGAACATCTGTGTGTCCTTCGAGTAGAGAGGATGCAGCCTGGATGCAGGAACCTAAACTCAGCAAAAAAAGAAACGTCCTATCACTGTCAAATTTGTTTATTTTCAGCAAACTTAACATGTGTAAATATTTGTATGAACATAACAAGATTCAACAACTGAGACATAAACTGAACAAGTTCCACAGACATGCGACTAACAGAAATGGAATAATGTGTCCCTGAACAAAGGGGGGGGGTCAAAATCGAAAGCAACAGTCAGTATCTGGTGTGGCCACCACCTGCATCTCCTCCTCATGGACTGCACCTGATTTGCCAGTTCTTGCTGTGAGATGTTACCCCACTCTTCCACCAAGGCACCTGCAACTTCCTGGACATTTCTGGGGGGAATGGCCCTAGTCCTCACCCTCCGATCCAACAGGTCCCAGACGTGCTCAATGGGATTGAGATCCAGGCACTTCGCTGGCCATGGCAGAACACTGACATTCCTGTCTTGCAGGAAATCACGCACAGAATGAGCAGTATGGCTGATGGCATTGTCAAGCTGGAGGGTCATGTCAGGGTGAGCCTGCAGGAAGGGTACCACATGAGGGAGGAGGATCTCTTCCCTGTAACGCACAGCGTTGAGATTGCCTGCAATGACAACAAGCTCAGTCCGATGATGCTGTGACACACCGCCCCAGACCATGACGGACCCTCCAGAGTACAGGCCTCGGTGTAACGCTAATTCCTTCGACGATAAACGCAAATTCGACCATCACCCCATGTGAGACAAAACCTCAACTCGTTAGTGAAGAGCACTTTTTGCCAGTCCTGTCTGGTCCAGCGACGGTGGGTTTGTGCCCATAGGCGACGTTGTTGCCGGTGATGTCTGGTGAGGACCTGCCTCACAACAGGCCTACAAGCCCTCAGTCCAGCCTTTCTCAGCCTATTGCGGACAGTCTGAGCACTGATGGATGGATTGTGCGTTCCTGGTGTAACATTAAAGAATAATAGTGAAGACATCAAAACTTTGAAATAACAGATATGGAATCATGTAGTAACCAAAAAAGTGTTAAAGAAATCTAAATATATTTTATATTTGAGTAGTAGCCGCCCTTTCCCTTGATGACAGCTTTGCACACTCTTGACATTCTCTCAACCAGCTTCACCTGGAATGCATTTCAATTAACAGGTGTGGATTGAACTTTGACATTTTCTTCAAGTGCAGTCGCAAAAATCATCAAGCGCTATGATGAAACTGTCTCTCATGAGGACCGCCACGGGAAAGGAAGACCCAGAGTTACCTCTGCTGCAGAGGATAAGTTCATTAGAGTTACCAGCCTCAGAAATTGCAGCCCAAATAAATGTTTCAGAGTTCAAGTAACAGACACATCTCAACATCAACTGTTCAGAGGAGACTGTGTGAATCAGGCCTTCATGGTCGAATTGCTGCATAGAAACCACTACTAAAGGACACTAATAAGAAGAAGATACTTTCTTGGGTCAAGAAACACGGGAAATGGACATTAGACCAGTAGAAATCTGTCTTTTGGTTTGATGAGTCCAAATTTGAGATTTTTGGTTCTTTGTGAGACGTAGAGTAGGTGAACGGATGATCTCTGCATGTGTGGTTCCCACCGTGAAGCATGGAGGAGATTGTGTGGGGGTGCTTTGCTGGTGACCCTGTTGGTGATTTATTTAGAATTCAAGGCACACTTAACCAGCATGGCTACCACAGCATTCTGTAGCAATACGCCATTCCATCTGGTTTGCAATTAGTGGGTCTATCATTTGTTTTTCAACAGGACAATGACCCAACACACCTCCAGGCTGTGTAAGGGCTATTTGACCAAGAAGGTGAGTGATGGAGTGCTGCATTAGATGACCTGGTCTCCACAATCCCCCAATCTCAAACCAATTGAAATGGTTTGGGATGAGTTGGACTGCAGAGTGAAGGAAAAGCAGCCAACATGTGATCAGCATATGTGAGAACTCATTCAAGACTGTTGGAAAAGCATTCCAGGTGAAGCTGGTTGAGAGAATGTCATCAAGGCAAAGGGTGGCTACTTTGAAGAATCTAAAATCTAAAATATATTTGTTTAACACTTTTTTGGTTTCTACATGATTCCATGTGTGTTATTTCGTAGTTTTTTTACAATTATTATACAATGTTGAAAATAGTAAAAGTAAAGAAAATCCCTTGAATGAGTAGGTGTGTCCAAACTTTTGACTGGTACTTTACATTTATCAGTACTTTAGTGTGTGCTGTTATACTTCTAACACAGTGACTGTCTCTCTAATCAGACAGTTTGTCTCTGTTTGACTTAATAATAACACAATTCAACCCTATCTAGGTCTCTGCACATTTATCTTGGTTGTTGCGTGTGTTATTTATTCTCTGCTCACCTGGAGTGAGACAGCATAAGGCTGGATCCTTTCTCAGCCTATTTGTGCATCCCATATCTGAGGGAGACTGATATACCTGAGCTTCCTGGTATTCTTATCATCAGCCTAGGGCTGTCCTCGACCCAAAAAAAAGAATTGGTCGACCGAGAGTCGTCTGTTCTTTCGACCAATTTTTCCATATGTGTTTTAATTAAATCAACTATATGCACTGAGCTTGTCTGATGCTTTAAGGCAACTGTTTGATGAAATAATTAAGACACACAGATGACAAGAGGTAGTCCGACCGCAATTGACTTGATTGTTCCAGGCGAGGCTCAGAATTGATGCTCTGTGTTGATAAAAAAGAAAGCGAGTGACTGTGTGACTAGCACCCATTGTCACTCTCTCCTCCCTGCTGCAGCGACAACAGTGTTTATCGCGCTGTCCGTGTTGCTGAACCTGAAAAATAATTACAGCCATTTCTGACGGAAAAGTTTGGTTTCTGAAATCCCTCATTTGTCTCGGTTAAACATTCCCTATTCCCTCAACCCTTACTCTCGTTACCTGACACACGTATGCATCGCATGCACATGACCAAGAGGGCCTGACCTATAGCACAAACTCTGAACGCCAAAACACAAAATGTATGCAGATGAAGTGAGGAATAAACTCAAACTGTTTGGTTGCTCAGGAGGTAAAGGGGAAGTCAGATGTGTGGAATAAATTTGACTAATTGCTGAAAATAATGGAGATCAAGAAAAATAAGGTAAGGTGTGCCAAACAGGTGCTGTTAGATTACAATATAATTTTTCAGACTGTTTGAAACAATGTAAACAACAGTAATTCAATTATAAGCATACCAAAGAGTCTTTTGTAAGTCTTTTTTCATTAATTTTTTGAAAGCCTTTATTACAGCAAAGACTAAAAACAGTCGCATGAATTTGTGAATGCAATCGCCGAAATGGAACGGTTTATTTATTGTTTCCGCTAATTATTCAAGGTTTGCTTTGTTATTTGAAAACTAAAATGCTTGATTGCATTTCAAGTCATGAATGACTCGTATGCTGTGTGATGACATAAACGAATGAATTATTGATTGATACAGTAGCCTATATAAGTATTGAAATTACAGGCCTAAATTACGGGATTAAGACTAAACAGGATGTACTCTTTGGCCTACAGCTTGATGGTGGTTATACAAGGCTGCTATACTAAGCCTACTAATGATAATAACATTACTTATTATAATGATCATAATAATAATAGTAATAATAACAATAAGGAGATTAAAAAGGAGGGTTTATTATTATTATTATTTTTACTAAATGCAGCCGGAAATAACTTTTGGATATCAGAGCAGCGGTAACTCACCAGCATTACAACCAGGAATATGACTTTCCCAAATTGGATCCTTTGTTCGTAACCCCCAGGGCAATTGAACTTATTCCAGAAGCTACTCCAAAACACCTCCGGCGGAGAAGAGGTATTCGGAGTGGACTTCTAGTCAGGAGGCGTGTACACCATCTACCGCTCCGAGTTTATATCTCGCTAATGTTCAGTCTCTGGATAATAAAGTAGATGAACTCAGGGCGAGGATCTCCTTCCAAAGAGACATCAGGGATTGTAACATACTCTGTTTCACGGAAACATAGCTGTCTCGGGATATACTGTCCCCATCCATACAGCCAGCTGGGTTCTCAGTACATCGCGCAGATAGGAATAAAGAACTCTCCGGGAAGAAGAAAGGCGGGGGTGTCTGTTTAATGATTAACTACCCATGGTGTGATTGTGATAACACACAGAAACTCAAGTTCTTTTGTTCACCCGAACTAGAATACCTCACAATCAAATGCCGACCATAAGTGATTCGGTTATAGTCACATCTGTGTATATTACCCTTAAGATGATACCCCGACAGCCCTCAAAGAACTACACTGGACTTTATGCAAAATGGAAACCAAACATCCTGAGGCCGCATTTATTGTAGCTGGGGATTTTAACAAGGCACAGTTGAGGAAAACGCTACCTAAGTTCTACCATCACATTGACTGTAGTACTCGCTCTGGAAAAACATTGGACCACTGCTACTCAACTTTTCCAAATGCTTCCAAGGCCCTCCCCCGCCCTCCCTTCAGAAAATCTGATCACGACTCCATTTTTCTCCTCCCTTCATATAGGCAGAAACTAAAACAGGAAGTACTAAGGTTTATTAAATGCTGGTCTGACCAGTTGGAATCCATGCTTCAAGATAGTTTTGATCACGCGGACTGGGATATGTTCCGGGTAGCCTCTGAGAATAACATTGATGAATACATGGATACAGTGACTGAATTCATCAGGAAGTGTAAAGGAGATGTTGTGACTATTAAAACCTACCCAAACCTGAAACCATGGATAGATGGCAGCATTTGCTCAAAACTGAAAACACGAACCACCGCATTTAACCATGGCAAGGTGACGGGGAATATGGCCGAATACAAACAGTGTACACTAGTTATTCCCTCCATAAGGCAATCAAACAGGCAAAACGTCAGTACAGAGACAAAGTGGAATCGCAATTCAACGACTCAGACACAAGACGTCTGCTGTCCCCACTTGCTTCAAGATGTCATTCATTGTTCCTGTGCCCAAGAAAGCAAAGGTAACTGAACTTAATGACTAGCACTCATTTCTGTCATCATGAAGTGCTTTGAGAGGCTAGTTTTAAGGATCATATCACCTCTACCTTACCTGACACCCTAGACCCACTTCAATTTGCTTACAACCCCAATAGATCTGCAGCCAAAACCCTCACAAACCGTTACAGATGCACAATTGAGAGCATCCTGTCGAGCTCTATCACCGCCTGGTACGGCAACTGCACCGCCTGCAACCGCAGGGCTCTCCAGAGGGTAGTGCGGTCTGCACAACGCATCACCGGGGGCAAACTACCTGCCCTTCAGGGCACCTACAGCATCAGATGTCACAGGAAGGCCAAAAAGCTCATCAAGGACATCAACCACCCAAGCCACTGCCTGTTCACCCGCTTTCATCCAACAAAGCTGGGACCAAGAGACTGAAAAACAGCTTCAACCTCAAGGCCATCAGACTGTTAAATAGCCATCACTAGCCGGCTTCCACCCGGTTACTCAACTCTGCACCTTAGAGGCTGCTGCCCTATATACATAGACTTGGACTCACTGCCCACTTTAAAAATGGAACACTTGTTACTTTAATAATGTTTACATTTTGCTTTACTCATGTCATATGTATGTACTGCATTATATTCTACTGAATTTTAGTCAATGCCACAAGCATTTCACTACACCCACAATAATATGTGCTAAATATGTGTATATGAACCATAACATTTTATTTTATTTGGCTTTATTATGCACATAGCAACATGGTCTAGGATTTGGCAACAATTAAACAGCGCACTGATGTTTCAGAACCGCGGATATCGACCGCTATCAAACGCGGGAGAAAGCGCATTTGTTTTAAAATATTACATTTTTTATTGTTCTTATGTAATATAACCATACACATTTTCAGTAGCAAATGTCTTAGACTGATGGACTATACCATCCCCATGGCCTCCACAATGGATCAGTCCACTCAGACAGGCGCAAATCAGACAGGTGTCTTGTACACCATGACATTTTTATTTTGTGTTTGCTATATGCTCGACTAAAGAAATCTCGGTCGACCAACCGCCTATCGACCAGTCGACTAAATGGGGTCAGCCCTACATCAGACACATGCTATCTGAACACTACAGGTACCCCGCGGAGAGCCCTCTCTATCTTTCAATGCAACCTGAGAGGGAGGGAGGGGGAGAGAAAGAGAGCAGAGGGAGATGACAGAGAAAGGTGGCGATAGATGGGTGTTGGCAGGAGATATGTACAAACTCAGGGGGAAATAAACCTTGAAACAGCCACAAGATGCTTTTAAGCACTACTTTCTAAATGTAGCCTGACTGCTCCCATTAGGGGAGAGAGGTAGACAGAGAGAGAGAAAGAAAGAATGAAAGAGAGGGTAACATAGAGAGATAGAAAGGGAGCGAGAAAGCAAGAAAGAGTACAAATATAAACCCTGTAGTTCTATGATTATACACAATGTTTATAATTCATATATTCACATGACTACTGTTAACATGGGCAATAATGAGGTACTCTTGGTCAGTACTGTTACCATGGTGACAGTATAGCATGCATACAGTGCCAGGCGGGTGGCAACTACTGTTACTGCTGTGATGCTATTGTGTAATACAGTATGTATTTTCAGCACTGACTCATGCCAGGAGTCACGTACTGTTACCATGTTCTTACCGTGGTGATGGGGTAGAGGGGATTCTGGATCGAAAGGAGCAGGACTTTGTTGCCACTGTTGGGGTTGTCTGAGTTGGTGGGGCGAGTGATCCTCTTGCTGGTGGAGTAGTTGAAGAAGGCCTGCTGGCCTGCGATGTAGACGGCCTCGCTACTCCCACACGCCACACACTTATCAGCACTCTCCACCATCTCAAACTCCACCAGCGCCTGCCGCTTAAAGGGCATCATCATCACATAGCTGCCATCAACACAGAACAACAAGGAAGTCCATTAGAATTCAATTCACTGAGTAGAAAAATGGTCTATTACTCTAAATGGACAGTGGCTCAAATAAAACCACATTCCCTCTCTACCGTAGGGAACGACATTTGGTGCTAAAAGTAGAACACTATTGGAAATAGGGTGTCTTTGAAATTTGCCCGATGAGAACTCATGTCCTGAACTGACAGAATGAAAACTTTGCAAGTTTGTAATGTAAAACATTTCCTAGTTCAATTCTGAGGTTATGAGGTTATATTCTCAAACAATTCTACAAGAAAGGAAACCGCTCTATTTGTTTGTGGGGCTTTTTGTTTATACTTCCCCCCAAAATCACCTATGTTGGCTCAACATAGATGCACAAAAACAGAAGAGGGGAGGGAGTAAGTGCAGTTGTTACCATACTGTGGGCAGTGCTGGTCTAATTGGACAGTTACCATAGTTTCTACAGTTACCATGGTACGGTAGATTGTCTCTATGTTGTGGGTTAACCATGCTGTCGCAGCTCTCCTAGGTTTGATGGGACGTTACGTAATTAATATTGCACCACATAACGAGCCTGATTAACACTGAGCTCTCTCTGTTACTCAAGGTCTCTGTGATGTAAAAGCTTGGTTTGGCCACAAACACCTCCACTCCATGTGCGTGCTGGTATGTGTGTGTGTGAGTCGACTGTATACTGACGTGTGACTGTGAAAATGTTTGCGTGTGTCTGTGAGTATGTGTGTAGTTCTTCAAAGGAAGTGAGTTGAGCCTTCAGTATATGCTGATATACGTTTTTATTTCTACAGAACCCCCCAATGACTTCAACAGGATGAAAGGCAAGTCACTGGGGAGGCCTGAGGGGAAATGCCTCACACATATCCACACCACATTTACATGATCCATGTAGCTACACTCTAATCCACAGTCTTCCAAGTCACAGTACAGTGCATGTTCCATATTCGTTTCCCTTCTGTTTAACTAAAAGATGAGATAAAAGCCTTTTTATTTCTATGTCTTACAATGACGAAAACAGGGGGTTAAGGGGTGGGGGGTGGGGGGGGAACATATCATCCAACATATGTGAGTGGATTCTTACCATATAGGGCCAAACTTTTCCAGGGCCTCCACCAGGTCAGCTTCCACCACGGCCTCACACAGCCCCCTGACATGGACCACTGGGGACTGGGCAATTCTGTGGGAGTCATCCCCACTGTCCTGCAACACACACACACAATATTGGTTAGAGATCAGAACAAATACAATTCCTAGAATAGGGGCAGAGGTTCTGTTGATCATAAATCAACTGGCAACTCAAGTGCAATGCACTGTATAATACCTATCTAAAAAAGGAGTCATTTTGAAAAGAGTGGGTGTAGGGAGGAGGTTTCAGGCTGAATAATTTAACTGCAGCTCAAAATGGATGACCTCCAGTACAGCCTAACCTTCCCTAACTGGGACTGTACCCCTCTATGTGAGAGAGTGAGAGTGCATTGGAGAGTGCAAATGGGTGCCTTTTCATCCCTTTGATATTTTAAGTAGAAATTGTGCACCAATATTGAATTTTAAAAGCCTGTTATATTAAATGAAGTGCCCTTTACTATAGACCACATGCATAATTCAATAAATCAGATTTTTAATATGAATAAAGTAAATTCAGCACTTTGACATGTCCCTCCATCAACCCTGTGTCACCTTGAGGTAGATTTGAACCCACTTAACCCAACATTTCTCCAAGTTTCACCATCATTGTAAAACCCTAGTTATTTTGTTGTTTTGACAAAGTCATTTCTGAAGACTATTATTTTTTTCATGTGATTAGTGATTAATTTATTTGATGTGATTAGTGTCCCTCATTTTAAGGTCAACCCTGTTACATTAACTGAATTCTCATTTTAATTCATTTTAATTTAATGAAACTTTTCCTTTGTAAATAACATTTAAAAAAATGTTGAACATCTAATAGTCAAATCCTAGTGTAAAAGCAGGTGAGCTGGTTCTACTCTTTTTGGCCATTTTCTGTTGTTTTGTGGTGGAAAACTGTGCGGGCCGAGCATAACACATCAACCCTGATACCCATAGATAGACAGGCTAGAATAACACATCAACCCTGATACCCATAGATAGACAGGCTAGAATAACACATCAACCCTG
Organism: Oncorhynchus clarkii lewisi; assembly: GCF_045791955.1. Lineage (NCBI taxonomy): Eukaryota > Metazoa > Chordata > Actinopteri > Salmoniformes > Salmonidae > Oncorhynchus > Oncorhynchus clarkii. The sequence goes on from NC_092169.1 coordinate 21,049,694, forward strand.
ATACCCATAGATAGACAGGCTAGAATAACACATCAACCCTGATACCCATAGATAGACAGGCTAGAATAACACATCAACCCTGATACCCATAGATAGACAGGCTAGAATAACACATCAACCCTGATACCCATAGATAGACAGGCTAGAATAACACATCAACCCTGATACCCATAGATAGACAGGCTAGAATAACACATCAACCCTGATACCCATAGATAGACAGGCTAGAATAACACATCAACCCTGATACCCATAGATAGACAGGCTAGAATAACACATCAACCCTGATACCCATAGATAGACAGGCTAGAATAACACATCAACCCTGATACCCATAGATAGACAGGCTAGAATAACACATCAACCCTGATACCCATAGATAGACAGGCTAGAATAACACATCAACCCTGATACCCATAGATAGACAGGCTAGAATTTTTTTAACAATTTCCTTGTTTTTTGTTGTGAAGCTTACATTTAATTGCAACTCCCTGTTGTGCACAACAAGCTTCCATTCCCTCTGTCACAAGGGGATGTATGGCTGATATCAGATTAAATCGTCAACCCTGTTATGGTCAACCCTGTTATGGTCAACCCTGTTATGGTCAACCCTGTTATTTTATTTAGCACTTAATCGGCACTTACTATAGTATTTTTTAAATTTAACCTCTTGAGATGGGAAAATGTGTTTTTAATTACATTGAGCATGTGATCTTTATGATAGAATGTTAAAATTAGGTGAAAACATGTATTTTTTTTGGAACAGGGAACAGGGATTCCTGACTGAACTGAAGGGTTAGTTCCACAGGTGAAAATGGTCAAATCAGCAAAAAATGCTCTCATATTTAAAGGCAAGATAAAATATTTAGAAGAAAAACCATGGCCTGCTCGGGGAATCTCAGATGAGTCTTTATTTCAGGCTGTAGCAACAGAACGATGCTTACACTACCTCTGTGATCTAATAGCCTCAGGACTGGGCGGGCTGAGTAACTGTAACTGGGCGGGCTGAGCTGAGCTGTAACTGGGCGGGCTGAGCTGAGCTGTAACTGGGCGGGCTGAGTAACTGTAACTGGGCGGGCTGAGTAACTGTAACTGGGCGGGCTGAGTAACTGTAACTGGGCGGGCTGAGTAACTGTAACTGGGCGGGCTGAGTAACTGTAACTGGGCGGGCTGAGCTGAGCTGTAACTGGGCGGGCTGAGCTGAGCTGTAACTGGGCGGGCTGAGTAACTGTAACTGGGCGGGCTGAGTAACTGTAACTGGGCGGGTTGAGTAACTGTAACTGGGCGGGCTGAGCTGAGCTGTAACTGGGCGGGCTGAGCTGAGCTGTAACTGGGCGGGCTGAGTAACTGTAACTGGGCGGGCTGAGTAACTGTAACTGGGCGGGCTGAGTAACTGTAACTGGGCGGGCTGAGCTGAGCTGTAACTGGGCGGGCTGAGCTGAGCTGTAACTGGGCGGGCTGAGTAACTGTAACTGGGCGGGCTGAGTAATTGTAACTGGGCGGGCTGAGTAACTGTAACTGGGCGGGCTGAGTAACTGTAACTGGGCGGGCTGAGCTGAGCTGTAACTGGGCGGGCTGAGTAACTGTAACTGGGCGGGCTGAGTAACTGTAACTGGGCGGGCTGAGTAACTGTAACTGGGCGGGCTGAGTAACTGTAACTGGGCGGGCTGAGTAACTGTAACTGGGCGGGCTGAGCTGAGCTGTAACTGGGCGGGCTGAGTAACTGTAACTGGGCGGGCTGAGTAACTGTAACTGGGCGGGCTGAGTAACTGTAACTGGGCGGGCTGAGTAACTGTAACTGGGCGGGCTGAGCTGAGCTGTAACTGGGCGGGCTGAGTAACTGTAACTGGGCGGGCTGAGTAACTGTAACTGGGCGGGCTGAGTAACTGTAACTGGGCGGGCTGAGCTGAGCTGTAACTGGGCGGGCTGAGTAACTGTAACTGGGCGGGCTGAGTAACTGTAACTGGGCGGGCTGAGTAACTGTAACTGGGCGGGCTGAGCTGGATTTCTCTAGTGGTAGTGGGCGGGACTCTATCTCTCTCTGATAGTGATATCCCGATGTTAACATGCATTCAATATGTGACATGCAGGAATAACGGTCAGGACCTATGCCGAATGGACAAGGTGGTTGTGCAGCATAGTGTTAAAGCTCACTTCTCTTTCAAACACCTCTCTTTGATTGATTTAGCAATACACATCCATTCCTATAGTGCAACAAAAACCTCCCACTCTTCCCTTTCAGATGTCCTATTCTACTCAAAGTCTATGAGGGGGAGCCAGGAAGAGGAAGAGGAAGCAAGGCAGGATGAGGAGGTTGAAAGTCAAAAGACAGCACTAAGAGAGACAGCTAGGGGTTAACGAAGAGATGCGAGTAGTTCAAGGAAGAGAGGCAAAGAGAGGGAAGGTTTTAGTTGTACAAATGAAGAGAGAGAAAGAAAGAGACTACAGCCTGTGCGGAGAGAGAGAGAGAGAGAGAGAGAGAGAGAGAAAGAGAAAGACTACTGACAAGGTAGTAAGATTAAATCCTTACTGGCAGGCTCTGTTCCCAAAATGAGATTGATTTCAAATGGCCGACAGTTCAGTCTCTGCAGACTCTGATAATCTATAACATCACATTAAATCATGTTATTCTTTCCATATCAATGTATTCATTCCCAGGGTCATGGAGAAGTTCCATTACATTCTCTTTCATACGGATAAGGGGGAGGCAAGGCTATATCATCAGTTTCTCTGAGCTAAAGAACCAATTAAATGACTCAGCTACTTGGTGACAATTAGGTAAATAGAATGTGGTGCCTTTAAGTGATGAAAATAGCGGAATAACACTCCTCTTTCTTGGGCTTTCTAGCTTAGTTGGTCCTCTCCTCTCCCCCTGTTCTATCTACATTCCCCATCACTTCTCTGTGAAATACCAACCTAGTGTGCAAGGATCAGTTGGCTGCCCAAGTGTGTGTATGTGTATGTGTATGTGTATGTGTATGTGTATGTGTATGTGTATGTGTGTGTGTATGTGTGTGTGTGTATGTGTGAGTGTATGTGAGTGTATGTACTGTATGTGCAGGCATGGCCAGATGGTTCCCAAGGTTAAGTGGCAGTCCTATCCATCAGCTGATTCATTTTCCCAGAGCGCAGTTTTTTTCAGTGTGTGTTAAAGTGGTGAGTGAGAGTGGCCTACTGGCCTTGTATTCCAGCTCATTCCTCACTCTAATCCTGAATAATCTCCACCCCAGCGCAGGTGACCAGGGCTAAAATGAGGTTAAATTACTCTTACCTTCTCACTCTCTCTACAGCACTTTATCTTTCTCTCTCTCCTCTCTTATGATGTGTGGATCCCACTTTCTTGCCGATGTCCTCAGTCTATTGTGTGTGCGAGTGTTTTACTGTGTGTTCACTAAGCCCCTGGCAGTCTCATAGGGAGGTGACCCCTGGCAGTCTCATAGGGAGGTGACCCCCTGGCAGTCTCATAGGGAGGTGACCCCCTGGCAGTCTCATAGGGAGGTGACTCCCTGGCAGTCTCATAGGGAGGTGACCCCCTGGCACACACATCAGAGCCTGGCGTTTAGTGAGTGCATGGCACCAGTATGCGCATTGAGAGACAGAATACATGTGTCTTCCCCTACACTCTTAGAAAAAAAGGTGCTATCTACAACCTATAAGGGTTCTTCGGCTGTTCCCATAAGATAACCCTTTGAAGAACCCTTTTTGTTTCAAGGTAGAACCCTTTTTGAGTTCCATGTAGAACACTTTCCACAGAAGAACCCAGAAGTTCTTCTACCTGGAACCAAAAAGAGATCTCCTACGGGGACAGCCGAAGAACCCTTTCGGAACCCTTTTTTCTAAGAGTGTACCCTCACTGTGTGTGTGTGTGTGTGTGTGTGTGTGTGTGTGTGTGTGTGTGTGTGTGTGTGTGTGTGTGTGTGTGTGTGTGTGTGTGTGTGTGTGTGTGTGTGTGTGTGTGTTCCTCTTCCCTCTCTCTAGTATTTATAGCACATTTCAGGACTGGCTTCAGAAAAAATGTAGGCCATGCAGGAAAAGAGCTGTTGCAGTGTATTGTGATAGACGACCAATTAGCTTCCTGTATAGGGAGGTGTGTGTGTTGTGTGTGTGTGGACGTGTTTAACTATTCTATAGTAAACTAACAAACATTTGACCAACTGGGGACATTTTGTTAGTCCCCACAAGGTCAAATGCTATTTCTAGGGGGTTTAACCCTAACCCCAATCTTAACCCAAAAACCTTAACCCTAACCCTAGCACCTAACCCTTAATGTAATTATAACCATAACGGTTAGAGTTAGCATACTAGTATGCTAATAAACCAGGGGTCAAAAAAACAAAGGTATTGTCATACAGCAAACATTTAATGAATTTAATTTACTTAAATCTTAGTATTATATTAACAATACTGACAGTTTTGCACGATTGCTGATATATTCCTATGTATCTTTGCTTTCAGAATAGCTGTTTTTAGTTGCTATATCGACAAGCGTCTATTTTGTAATAATCAATCCATGATTAAAGAGAATTACCATGAGCATGAGCAGTAATTGAAGTGGCAATTACTAAATGGCATACTTTCCTATATTTCCCTCACTGTAAAGAATAGGAAAACTTGCATATGATGTGATTATGTTTCTTTCAACCTCATCTTGTGTAGTAAGCAACAATCAACGCTAAAAACCAAACAATATAACACCATTTACATTTGCAGTAGCCAATGGCAAAACATTCCACCAATCATATTCACCTTCAGCATAAACTCTAAGGTTAGAGCTCAATGTGTGGGAAACATCCCAGACAGGCCCATGTGATAGCAGGACAAAAAAAGATTCAAGGCGTATTTTTGGGTTGGTGCTGTAGGTCTTCAGGCTCTATGGTGATTCTCTCTTCGGGATAGAATCGTACATCGAGAGGCGAGAGTCTCTCTGAAGGGCTGTGTAGGTGTCATCCTGTATGTCATCGTACTCATCAATGCCACCCTGTATGTCATCATAGTCATCAGGGTGAGCGTAGAGAGTATCTACGCTCTCCTCCTCACTCACAGCGGAGTTGGAGGCATCATTACTGACATAATGGACTCTCGGTGTATCAGCTCTTTCTCTGCGGTTTCTCTGTTTCAGTGTGTAGTAGCTGAGAATGAGAAGAGTTCCAGCAGTCAGGACAGCCACAACGCACAGTACAGGAGTCAAGACATTCACTAGTCTATCATCTGTGGTCAGGTCCCAGGTAGAGTTCTGAGCTCCAATCTCATTCTTAGCTTCACAGAAGTACTGGTCAATGTACCCAAGACTGACACTGGGGATGGTGTAACTTTCTGTTTCTCCCTGTAAGACGCTCACTTTAGTTCCGTTCCTTTTGTACCAGGTGTATTTCTCCATTGGTGGATTGGCATCGCTGCTACAGGTCAGAGTCACTGAACTGCCTTCCACTATTTTATTCTGATCTGTGCTGACCGTCACGGTGGTGGACCTTGGAGGATATCTCACAGTGAGTGTAGCTCCAAGGGAGGGCTGATTCTCAAGGCCAACCAATACACAGGAGTAGCTGCCTGCATCCTCACTGCTGACTGGGTCAAGGTACAAGACCCAGTGTCTGTTAGAGCTAGGTAGGCGAAGTTTGTCCTTGTAGAAGATGTAGTCAGTAGAGTTTTGCTTCAGAACGCAGGACGTTGAGCACGAGATCCAGACTTTCTCTCCCTCTATGACGATGTCGGGTCTAACCTTTACAAATACATCTGTGACAGACAGAGTGACCTGAAATGGGTCATTGTAGCTCCCCTGTTGTGTTTTGAATCTGAAACGGTAGTTGGCTGAGTCTCTCTCTCTGAGCTCTGTGATTCTCAGGGTGCAGTCAGTCTTCTTGTCTCCACGGTACTGCACACTATCTCCATACTCCAAGTCTTCAGGCTTCCCTTTAGCATCCACAGTTTTTGACCAGAGAGTCTGTGTGATGGTCTGACCACTGGGGTATGTGTAAGTGCAAGGCAGATCCACAGATGACCCGGTTATGGCGCAGATTGTCTTCTTTGCGTATTTCACCTCCCAACAGTTATCCAGGAGACAAAGTGAAGGAGAACGGAGATCATTTACAGCACAGGAGTAACTGCCAGAATCCGTAATGCTGAATGGGTCTAGGTACAGGCTGGTCTTCAGGGTCTTTGGGTTGGTTAGTCGTCGTCCATTCTTATACCAGATGTAAGTAAGGTTGGGGTTGTTACTCAGGATACACATGGTACTGCAGGTCAGTGTTACTTTTTGTCCCTCTTTCACAGTGTCCGGATTCTTAATCACCTTCAGACCTGTGACAAAAACAGTTGTTCCAGATTCGCTGTTCTTCCATCCTGAGTTCTGTGTGTTAAGTCTAAACTTATACTCAGCAGAGTCACTTGGTCTCAAATTTATGATCGTAGTAGTTAGGGAATATTGACTGAAACCCCCAACAGCACCATGTAACAAACGACCATAATACTCTGGGTCTTCACTCAGATCCTCCGGAATAGTTGTGTCCTTCCATTTCTTCCTGTTGTTGTTGTTAAACCAGTAGAATTCTTTTAATTTACGTCTGGTATCTTGGATTGTGAAACCGCAGGACAATTTTACAGACAATCCTTCTAAGACGCAAACACTCTTCTTTCTACAAAATAAAACTGCCACATCTTCAGCCAGTAGAACTGGTATAAAGAGGAGAAGTCCTGCAAACATACTTCCTGCCAAACGTCCACGGAATCCTAAACGTTTTGGCGGTGCAGTTGAACTAAATTCAAGTGTGAGGCAGGTAATGTTCTTTTTTAATACTTATTGGAGGCAGAGTGAACTGTAACTTCCTTCCCTTAAATGATCAAGTCATATCATGCTTCCTTACATGGTGAAGAGAAATTGAGAAATGCATCTTACATTCATTTTCTCAGAACTTTGATGAAACGATCAAAATGAGGATGAGATAAAGAGTACGGACTTGTTGAACATTCTTAATACTGTTGAACTTAATAATGTTGAACACTTAATACTGTTGAACATTCTTAATATTGTTGAACATTCTTCATACTGTTGAACATTCTTAATACTGTTGAACATTCTTAATACTGTTGAACACTTAATACTGTTGAACATTCTTTATACTTTTGAACTTAATACTGTTGAAAAATCTTAATACTGTTGAACATTCTTTATACTGTTGAACTTAATACTGTTGAACATTCTTAATACTGTTGAACATTCTTAATACTGTTGAACTTAATACTGTTGAACACTTAATAATGTTGAACACTTAATACTGTTGAACATTCTTAATACTGTTGAACTTAATACTGTTGAACATTCTTAATACTGTTGAAGTTAATACTGTTGAACATTCTTAATACTGTTGAACTTAATACTGTTGAACATTAATACTGTTGAACTTAATACTGTTGAACTTAATACTGTTGAACATTCTTAATACTGTTGAACATTAATACTGTTGAACTTAATACTGTTGAACACTTAATAATGTTGAACACTTAATACTGTTGAACATTAATACTGTTGAACTTAATACTGTTGAACACTTAATAATGTTGAACACTTAATACTGTTGAACATTCTTAATACTGTTGAACTTAATACTGTTGAACACTTAATACTGTTGAACACTTAATACTGTTGAACACTTAATACTGTTGAACTTAATAATGTTGAACACTTAATACTGTTGAACACTTAATAATGTTGAACACTTCATACTGTTGAACACTTCATACTGTTAATATTTATACACGTCATCATAATAAACCTAATACAACATACTGAGATAGTCTCTGAGATATGCGTACAGAATGTAAACGTAGTTAAATGTCCTTCATTTTTACTACCCTGAATTGACTGAAAACTGAATTGATGCCAATCCTGTAATCAACATCCAGATACACACATCCAGACACACACACACACACACACACATGCACACACACACACACACACACACACACAATACAACAATTACATAAGTAATCCACAGGTGGGGATTGGATTTTACATCAAACTTTCAAAGGCTCAAATTGAGTCCTGAAAGCTCATCCTTGTGAGAGCTTTGTGAGCCTTAAAGTCTCTATAGTCTCCTTCTCAGACCAGTCTCTCTACACACAGTAGCTAGATTAACTATACAGTATGTTGTCCTGGGAATACAAAGCAGATCAGATGCATACATCTATGTCAGAAAATCTATTAAAGCATGTAAGCTGATGGGAGAGAGAAATACAACAGATAAATGGTGAAGAGAGTCTAGAGAGACATATTGAGAATGATTAAAAGCAGTAAAGTAGCATAGTCTGTTTAAGAGGAGAGAGTGTGTAAGCGTGTTGGGACTCTGTAGTGAGATATACTGAACATGGGTTAACTTGGGGGAGTCTGTTAGCATGTTGAGAATCTATGAGGTCCAGGCCAGAGAGTACAGAGTAATGTTCCATGGACTGTGAACATCAGCTTTCCAGGCTTTCCAAGTGTGTGTGAGTAAGAGAGAGTTTGTGTTCAAAATCAGCTTTCCAGGGTTTGTTTCCTGGGGGCTTGAGCATGTTTGTTTATGTGTGTCTGTGTGTGTCTGTGTGTGTGTGTGTGTGTGTGCGCGCGAGCATGTGCAAATACGAGAAACATGAGTGCGTGTCTGTGTCCCTCCGTATGTGTTTGAGTGTTGAACATCGACTGTTGACGTTTTGCCTCCCAGGAGTCCCACCCCCCTCCCCTAAACGTCTGAGAGGAATATTATATCATCCACAGGTCAGGGATGTGTAAAAAACAAACTTCCCAGTGACAGCCCTACATTGCTCACTGAGACATATTCCTTAAGAATATGATTATTCTACTACAATATCCCATCCCTCTCCAATTCCACCTCAGAGTTCAACCAGGCTTTCGTTTAAATTAAACCATTTCATTCTGTACCAGACTGCATCCCTGAAACACACAAGGCCTTCACATTGAGCTTCGCCCTAAAAACAACATTTCCAAATGGACATTTTGGGGTATGGTTAAAATGAGGCTCAAAGGTAGCTTACCATACCATTTCACATGCCTGTCATGAATTGTTTAGAATCCCTCTATGTTACACGATGAGCCTTACAGCATGTGGACTAACAGACCTCTGCTTCAACAGAAATCTTCCCTGAATAATGATCATGATCCATCCTCAACTTCCTTGTACGAACAATAACACTTTCAAATGAAAGGTAGAGCAGGTGATAATTATTTGTACAAATTAGACTTTGACGTAATTTGTCATTCTGACATTCATGGTGCCAAAAACACTAACCATTTAATCAACAGAACACCACACTCAGAAGAAGCAGCTTTAAAGGGTAATGTTTCAGCCCAACCCTGCTCTAACACCTGCATAATTGTCTGAGAAGATTAGCCGTATTAGCAATCAAGTCTCATCAAGCCTGCGACAATAACTGGCCTCTCTCTGGCCTTTTCATAACTCTTTATTCTGAGTATGCACCTGGCAACGTTTGACATTCACGAATTCAATCAAATTCAGACCCATCGTTTACTATAGCAGCCAATTACTAGTGTTGTGCTGTTTTGGCTGAGAAGAGTCCTGCCGTTATCTGAACACGGGCGTACATTTTTAATGGTGTTTTCCTGATGCCTGTCAGGATGCCTCACTAAGGTGTAATGTCACATTAATTCTGCCTGGACACGCTGAGAGGGCAGCTGTTGTGAACAGACACACACGCATGCACACACACTTTCTTTTACACACATGTAATGTGACAGCATGAGTGGATGTGACTTTAATTGAATCCCTTCTTGCTCCACAGCACTGGGTGGCAAACACAGCCCCTCCATTTGACACCTGCAGCTTCTGTTAGGAGAGACATTTTGAAGGCATGTGGCGTGTGCCGAACACACTCAGTCTATCATGTATATACAGTGTTCCATTACCAAGAGAGAGAGAGAGAGAGAGAGAGATAGAGAGGCACACACACACACACACACACACACACACACACACACACACACACACACACCCTATATTAGTGTCAATCAATAAAATGGACTTTCTCCAGCAGGCCAAGGCTGGTGTAGAGTGAGGAGGGAGAAGGGAGAAAGCCTAGACACACAGACGACTCCACATCATAAACACAATGACCAGAGCAGGCAGAATGATAGGTCAACTTTACCATTAATAAAGACCAGGAAGGATAAAGAGAAACCTCCAGAAATATGTGTTAGATACAGTGCCTTGCGAAAGTATTCGGCCCCCTTGAACTTTGCGACCTTTTGCCACATTTCAGGCTTCAAACATAAAGATATAAAACTGTATTTTTTTGTGAAGAATCAACAACAAGTGGGACACAATCATGAAGTGGAACGACATTTATTGGATATTTCAAACTTTTTTAACAAATCAGAAACTGAAAAATTGGGCGTGCAAAATTATTCAGCCCCCTTAAGTTAATACTTTGTAGCGCCACCTTTTGCTGCGATTACAGCTGTAAGTCGCTTGGGGTATGTCTCTATCAGTTTTGCACATCGAGAGACTGACATTTTTTCCCATTCCTCCTTGCAAAACAGCTCAAGCTCAGTGAGGTTGGATGGAGAGCATTTGTGAACAGCAGTTTTCAGTTCTTTCCACAGATTCTCGATTGGATTCAGGTCTGGACTTTGACTTGGCCATTCTAACACCTGGATATGTTTATTTTTGAACCATTCCATTGTAGATTTTGCTTTATGTTTTGGATCATTGTCTTGTTGGAAGACAAATCTCCGTCCCAGTCTCAGGTCTTTTGCAGACTCCATCAGGTTTTCTTCCAGAATGGTCCTGTATTTGGCTCCATCCATCTTCCCATCAATTTTAACCATCTTCCCTGTCCCTGCTGAAGAAAAGCAGGCCCAAACCATGATGCTGCCACCACCATGTTTGACAGTGGGGATGGTGTGTTCAAGGTGATGAGCTGTGTTGCTTTTACGCCAAACATAACGTTTTGCATTGTTGCCAAAAAGTTCAATTTTGGTTTCATCTGACCAGAGCACCTTCTTCCACATGTTTGGTGTGTCTCCCAGGTGGCTTGTGGCAAACTTTAAACTACACTTTTTATGGATATCTTTAAGAAATGGCTTTCTTCTTGCCACTCTTCCATAAAGGCCAGATTTGTGCAATATACGACTGATTGTTGTCCTATGGACAGAGTCTCCCACCTCAGCTGTAGATCTCTGCAGTTCATCCAGAGTGATCATGGGCCTCTTGGCTGCATCTCTGATCAGTCTTCTCCTTGTCTGAGCTGAAAGTTTAGAGGGACGGCCAGGTCTTGGTAGATTTGCAGTGGTCTGATACTCCTTCAATTTCAATATTATCGCTTGCACAGTGCTCCTTGGGATGTTTAAAGCTTGGGAAATCTTTTTGTATCCAAATCCGGCTTTAAACTTCTTCACAACAGTATCTCGGACCTGCCTGGTGTGTTCCTTGTTCTTCATGATGCTCTCTGCGCTTTTAACGGACCTCTGAGACTATCACAGTGCAGGTGCATTGATACGGAGACTTGATTACACACAGGTGGATTGTATTTATCATCATTAGTCATTTAGGTCAACATTGGATCATTCAGAGATCCTCACTGAACCTCTGGAGACAGTTTGCTGCACTGAAAGTAAAGGGGCTGAATAATTTTGCACGCCCAATTTTTCAGTTTTTGATTTGTTACAAAAGTTTGAAATATCCAATAAATGTCGTTCCACTTCATGATTGTGTCCCACTTGTTGTTGATTCTTCACAAAAAATACAGTTTTATATATTTATGTTTGAAGCCTGAAATGTGGCAAAAGGTCGCAAAGTTCAAGGGGGCCGAATACTTTCGCAAGGCACTGTATGTGTATCAGAGTCATCTACTCAGGAGGACATTGTGTGGTGTCAAGTTGTATCAGCTGAATTAAAATGAGAAACTGATACTGATATACTTTCATATACACTAAGAAATACCATTAAGCATGAATACACAAAATATTTACACATACTATACAGACATTGGCTACGCACGTACATACACGTACAGTTGAAGTCAGAAGTTTACACATACTTAGGTTGGAGTCATTAAAACTTGTTTTTCAACCACTCCACACAACCACACAGAATGAAACAATGTGGGTAACAGGCAACTATCGCATAAATCATGGCCCTATACACACATGCACGTACGCAAACACACCTCCTAATAACCCATCCGCTAATAACCCATCCTCAACCGCCCAACTATATGTGATAAAGTGAAAATCTGAGGCCCGCACCGACCCTAACCCGCAAATCGAGAAAATTAGAAAATGCGCTGTAGCCTACAGTCAGAGAAGGCGGAACATTTTTTTTTTTACGTGGGGTGCAGTATTTTGTTGTTGTCTAATTTTTATATGTTTCCGCTTATAATACCAAACATTTTGGCAGGTTATTTGTTAGTCCTCTTGTCTATAATTAGATACATTACATGCGGCTTCTCTTCTGTCATTGTATGTTGCCCTAGAAGACTAAATAAACCCGTGCTCACCAGAATAATGTCATAAATTGATAGAATGAATGTGTCACTCTATTCAACACTGGTAAAGCCTCTGTCATCACTGCTTCTTTCACGATTTTCTGCAAAATTTCCAAATGACATCGGTTTGATCAGTTGTAAGGAAATAGAAAGCTGTGAAAACAACCCAACGTGTTTCTGACAAGATTTCAGATCGGCTTGGATGCATATTTTATGTGGTAGAAATACTATCAGCTTTTATGATGCTGATAAAGAAAGCATCTCTACAGACATCTACAGACAGGTATGTGACATAGGCCTATTTGAAGTCTAGTCTTACGGCTGTCGAATTTGTATAGCGCCTCACAATAATCACACATAACATCGCCGGCACTGGTATCATCCTCTTTTACCACTTCACCAAATCTTTCCCAAACATGACTTTTCTGGCCCTCCCTTCTCTTTATTTTCAAGCCTCCATTGTACAGCTTTTCTCTTACTGAATGAAACTCTGACATTGTCCTTTTTGCATCAGTGGATCCAACTTTTTCTGCCTGTTCCCAAAAGCCTTTAGGCTATTTTGTGCCGGTAAAGTTAGGCTCTGAAGTTTAGGCTTACGCACTAATGCCAGATAGCCTAAAGATAATGAAACTAAAACCTCAATGTAGTCTATAGATATAAATTGCACAATGATGGTACATTTATTACTTTTTTTAATGTACTGTTTTCTCTTTATTCAACCCGACCACATCACTGCTGAACACACACTATACACACGTACACATGGCAGCATTTGGATTTGCCGATCTGCAGTCAAGAACGCAGAGTTAATCTCAGCCTATGCTGCCCTTCAGTCGCTTGACTTTTTGGCCTGACGGAGACATGGATCACCCCAGAGAACACTGATATCCTAGCTGCTCTTTCTTCATCTGACCATGTTTTCTCTGATAGTGCAAGAGCATCTGGTTGTGTCGGTGTTGGCACAGGGCTACTCATTTCTCCTAACTGGATATTTTCTCTTTTCTCTCTCTCTCATCTGTCCATCTCCTCATTTTAATTCCATGCTGTCACTGTCACTTGTCCACTCAAGCTTATAATTGTTGTCATCTATCGCCCACCAGGTGCCCTTGGAGAGTTCCTCAATGAGCTTGACACCTTTATAAGTGAAAATGGAAGAAAACAAAACTTCTGGAGGACCTATCCTGCTGTCACTCCCTCCTCTCTAGCTTCTCTTCCTCTGTATCCACTGCTAAAGCCATTTTATATCAGTCTAAATTCCAAGCATTTGCCTCTAACCCTAAGAAATTATTTTCCACATTCTCCTCCCTCCTTAATCCTCTCCTCATTCACTCAGCCTATTGAGTCCACTGGTCCCACTCACACAGAACCCTATGCCTTGACCTCTTTCTCCACTCTCTCTCTCCAAATGAAATCCTGCGACTTGTGAGGTCTGGCCGCCCAACAACCTGCTCGCTTGACCCCATCCGCTTCTCCCTTCTTCCTACTTCCCTCATCAACTCATCCCTGACCACTGGCTGCATCCTCTCTGACTTCAAAATGGCCAGAGTCGCTCCCCTACTCAAGAAACCAACACTCAACTCATCTGACCCTAAACAGTCAGGCTTCAAGACAGATCACTCAACCAAAGCTGACTCTCTGTCCTCTGTTCTCATTCTCCTAGATCTATCCACTGCATTAGACACGGTAAACCATCAGATCCTCTTCTCAGGGCTGGGCGTCTCAGGCTCTGAACACGCTTGGATTCCATCCTACCTGGCAGGCCGCTCCTACCAGGTGACGTGGAGAGGATCTGTGTCTGCAACACGTACTCTCACTACTGGTGTGCCCCAGGGCTCAGTTCTAGTCCCTCTTCTCTCTATACATCAAGTCACTCGGCGCTGTCCTATCATTGCTATGTGGATTACACTCAACTACTTTTCTCCTTCCCGCCTACTGACACCCAGGTGGCAGCCCACCACTTCAAGCTCAACCTTGACAAGACGGAGCTGCTCTTCTTCCCAGGGAAGGCTTGCCTGCTCAATGACCTCTCCACCACGGTTGACAACTGCTCAGTGTCCCCTCCTAGAGTTCAAAAAACCTTGGTGTGACCTTGGACAACACCCTGTCGTTCTCTGCAAACATCAAAGCAGTGACTCGCTCCTGCATGTTCATGATTTACAACATCCATAGAGTACGACCCTGCCTCACACAGGAAGCGGCACAGGTCCTAATCCAGGCACTTGTCATTGCCCATCAACTTGCTGTTGGCTGGGCTCAGCACTTGTGCCATCAAACCCCTGCAAATGATCCAGAATGCTGCAGCCCACCTGGTTTTCAACCTTCCCAAGCTCTCCCATGCCACCCAGCTGCTCCGCACACTCCACTGGCTTCCACTTGAAGCTCGCATCCACTACAAGACCATGGTGCTTGCCTACGGAGCAGCAACAGGAACTGCCCCTCCATACCTTTAGGCAATGCTCAAACCCTACATCCCAACCCGAGCACTACGTTCTGCCACCTCTTGTCTCTTGGCTCCCGCTCAGCCCAGACAAAGTTCTTCTCTGTCCTGTCACCCCAATGGTGGAACCAGCTTCCCCCTGAAGCTAGGACAGGTGGGACCTTGCTGAAAAGTGTATTTACTATGCCTGTGATATGTGGCTGTCCCACCTAGCTATTTTAACATTAATAAATGTAAAATGTAAAAATACACACTCAATCCTTTCTCTGTTTGAAAACGTATTCAAGCCCGTGGGAAATCTAACACATATTTGCCCTGTTCTAATATTGGCAATCGTAGCTAGGTTTCCATCCAATTGGCGACTGATTTTAATCTGAATATTCTAAAATCTACATAAAAACAAGATGCGCATTTTCACACCAGAGATGTGTTTCCATCAAATTGCAGATAAAAGGCTGTGTGTGATGACGTAGTGCACATAAAAATACCTTTTGTGGTTAAATTCCCATGTACCGAATAAAAATACCAAAAAAGTAATGGGTTTCAAACGTATTTAACTCTACTAATGGTTTTCTCACAATAGTTTTTTGCCTTATATAGTGAATGTCTGATATTGGCATAATGTCTGATATCGCTCAAGCCAACAGCGTGCAGGATGCAGATACAGTATTGTATCTGCATGCTGTTGGCTTGAGAGCACGTACTGTGCATTTGGAAAGTATTCAGACCCACTTTTTATTATTTATTCTAAAATTGAATAAATAGTTTGTTCCCCCCATCAAATAGAGGTTCAATAATTTTTGTTTATGAAATTACCAATCTACACACAATGTATTTGGGGAGTTTCTCCCAGTCTTCTCTGCAGATCCTCTCAACTCTGTCAGGATTTGCAGTATTTCGTTTTTTATGTATTATTTCTTACATTGTTAGTCCAGAACAGCCAGGAAGAACTATTAGATTTCAGAGCGGCGTCAACTTACCAGCACTACGACCAGGAATACAACTTTCCCGAAGCGGATCCTTTGTTCGCACCACCCAGGGCATTGGAACTGCTTCCAGAGGCCGACCCAAAACAACGCAACCGGAGAAGAGGAATTCGGAGCGGTCTTCTAATTAGACACCACCCACCGCTTCTGAGTATATTACTCGCTAATGTCCAGTCCCTAGATGACAAAGTTGACGAGATCAGTTGAGTATCTGGAGTATCTGGACGAGTTGAGTATCTGGAGCATCAACATTTGTGGGTTCAATTACAGGCTCAAAATGTCCGGAAACAAATAACTTTCTTCTGAAACTCGTCAGTCTATTCTTGTTCTGAAAAATGAAGGCTGTTCCATGCGAGAAATTGCCAAGAAACTGAAGATCTCGTACAACGCTGTGTACTACTCCCTTCACAGAAAAGCGAGTACATTAGAGTACATTAGAGTGTCTAGTTTGAGAAACAGGCGCCTCACAAGTCCTCAACTGGCAGCTTCATTAAATAGTACCCGCAAAACACCAGTCTAAATGTCAACAGTGAAGAGGTGACTCTAGGATGCTGGACTTCTAAGCAGAGTTTCTCTGTCCAGTGTCTGTGTTCTTTTGCCCATCTTAATCTTTTTTTTATTTGCCAGTCTGAAATATGGCTTTTTCTTTGCAACTCTGCCTAGAAGGCCAGCATCCCGGAGTCGCCTCTTAACTGTTGACGTTGAGACTGGTGTTTTCCACAAAATGTGGAAAAAGTCAAGGGGTCTGAATACTTTCCAAAGGCACTGTATAGCCTGCATGATGAGATTATTATCGACAAAAAAGCAATATTATTTTTAGTTATCAAATGGCAGTCAAGCATCGATGATCATGTCAACAGGATAAGACCCTCAATATTTATTGGAAAGCAGCATCAAGCTCATCACCTTGCACTTTCACCACCCTGTGAAGTCACCACCCTCATAACTTATTTCATCTGTAGCCTAATAAACTGCATGCTTCTCCACGAGTCGTAGTGGGAGGACCACACAACATCACACAACATCGCGTGACTCCAAGTTTACAGACACAAAAAAATCCCACTTTGTCTGGCGTATTTTGTTTTGTCAACATTTAGAAAGTTTACCGAAACATGTACTTTATCTGACATGTACTTTACATGCATAAAAAGGTCGGATGGAAACCTGGTTAGAGGAAGACTTGAGATGATGTAGGAGAGGTCAGGAGGTCACTTTACAGCATGAAGGAGCAAAACTGGAGCAATATGAGAATATAGTTCCCTCTCACACTCTCTTTAACCTTACAGTGTTTAGGGAGAAGAGGAGATGAGGAGAGAGAGCACTGGATTCTGTCACTGAGGGAAGTCCCTTGGAGGAGCTTGTAATGAGAGGGGTGCGTAACAGCAAGAGGCTCCACTAGGGCTGTCCCCAACCCCAAAAATAATGGTAGACTGAAAGTCGTCTGTTCTTTCGACCAATCAATTGGTGGAAAGATACATTATTTATTGTATTATTTTCTTACCCCCTTTTTCTCCCAATATTGTGACTACGATGTTGTCTCATCGCTGCAACTCCCCAACGGGCTCAGAAGAGGCGAAGGTCGAGTCATGCGTCCTCCGAAACATGACCTGCCAAACCGCACTTCCTGCTCGCTTAACCCGGAAGCCAGCTGCACCAATGTGTCGAAGGAAACACTGTTCAACTGACCACCGAAGTCAGCCTGCAGGCGCCCGGCCAGCCACAAGGAGTCGCTAGAGCGCGATGAGCCAAGTAAAGCCCCCCCGGCCAAACCCTTCCCTAACCCGTGCGCCGCCCTATGGGACTCCCAGTCACCGCCAGTAATGACACAGCCCCAGGCTGTAGTGACACCGCAACACTGCGATGCACTGCCTTACAGTGCTGAGCCACTCAGGAGGCTGGAAAGATTTGTCAAAACATTGAGGAATTATTGTCATTCTCAATTGATGTAAAAACAGACTTTGTTTACTTGCTGTTTGATGTGAAGAAAACATTACTTTGAGAAGCTCCACAGCTCATTAGTGGTGGTGCGTTAAGCAAATCAGAAATAGGCGTACTATCAGATCCCCAAATGGGCACATTTATATGACTACATTTGCGAGCAGGTCAAGTAGCCTATAGGCCTACTTTTATGTGTAATCAGGTGCGCGTCCTTACTCAACATTGACAGGAGCGCTCAAAACAAAAGACGATGACTAAATTGACATAACTCGTAGATAAAATCTGCAAACCACGTGTCCACTCCGACAATGAGAACGGTAAAAGACTGGAATAATAATATTTGAATGCATTAACACTCATTACTGTAACCAAACACATATTGTAAATGAGAAATTATAGGAATTCATGGTAAATGTACTACTGGTGATATACAGTATATCACAAAAGTGAGTAGACCCCTCACATTTTTGTAAATATTTGAGTATATCTTTTCATGTGACAACACTGAAGAAATGACACTTTGCTACATTGTAAAGTAGTGAGTGTACAGCTTGTATAACAGTGTAAATTTGCTGTCCCCTCAAAATAACTCAACACACAGCCATTAATGTCTAAACCGCTGGCAACAAAAGTGAGTACACCCCTAAGTGAAAATGTCCAAATCGGGCCCAATTAGCCATTTTCCCTCCCCAGTGTCATGTGACTCGTTAGTGTTACAAGGTCTCAGGTGTGAATGGGGAGCAGGTGTGTTACATTTGGTGTCATCGCTCTCACACTCACTCATACTGACTGGTCACTGGAAGTTCAACATGGCACCTCATTGCAAAGAACTCTGAGGATCTGAAAAAAATAATTGTTGCTCTACATAAAGATGGCCTGGGCTATAAGAACATTGCCAAGACCCTGAAACTGAGCTGCAGCACGGTGGCCAAGACCATACAACGGTTTAACTGGACAGGTTCCACTCAGAACAGGCCTCGCCATGGTTGACCAAAGAAGTTGAGTGCACGTGCTCAGCGTCATATCCAGAGGTTGTCTTTGGGAAATAGACGTATGAGTACTGCCAGCATTGCTGCAGAGGTTGAAGGGGTGGGGGGGTCGGCCTATCAGTGCTCAGACCATATGCCGTACACTGCATCAAATTGGTCTGCATGGCTGTCATCCCAGAAGGAAGCCTCTTCTAAAGATGATGCACAAGAAAGCCCGCAAACAGTTTGCTGAAGATAAGCAGACTAAGGACATGGATTACTGGAACCATGTCCTGTGGTCTGATGAGACCAAGATAAACTTATTTGGTTCAGATGGTGTCAAGCGTGTTTGGAGGCAACCAGGTGAGGAGTACAAAGACAAGTGTGTCTTGCCTACAGTCAAGCATGGTGGTGGGAGTGTCATGGTCTGGGGCTGCATGAGTGCTGCCGGCACTGGGGAGCTACAGTTCATTGAGGGAACCATGAATACCAACATGTACTGTGACATACTGAAGCAGAGCATGATCCCCTCCCTTCGGAGACAGGGCCACAGGGCAGTATTCCAACATGATAACGACCCCAAACACACCTCCAAGACGACCACTGCTTTGCTAAAGAATCTGAGGGTAAAGGTGATGAACTGGCCAAGCATGTCTCCAGACCTAAACCCTATTGAGCATCTGTGGGGCATCCTCAAACAGAAGGTGGAGGAGTGCAAGGTCTCTAACATCCACCAGCTCCGTGATGTCGTCATGGAGGAGTGGAAGAGGACTGCAGTGGCAACCTGTGAAGCTCTGGTGAACTCCATGCCCAAGGGGGGTAAGGCAGTGCTGGAAAATTATGGTGGCCACACAAAACATTGACACTGGGCCCAATTTGGACATTTTCACTTAGGGGTGTACTCACTTTTGTTGCCAGCGGTTTAGACATTCATGGCTGTGTGTTGAGTTATTTTGAGGGGACAGCAAATTTACACTGTTATACAAGCTGTACACTCACTACTTTACACTGTAGCAAAGTGTCATTTCTTCAGTGTTGTCACATGAAAAGATATACTGAAATATTTACAAAAATGTGAGGGGTTTACTCACTTTTGTGATATACTGTATGTAATGGGGAAATTATAGACACTAACAGTCAAACGGAAACAACTCACACAATGAAGTTATGAAACAATGAATGTGCACAAATTGGCGGGAGTGAGTGCATTCTGGAGAGAGACGTGCATTGTGCAGCCACACTCCCCTTCTTCTTGAACTGTGCCCTTCCCATTCCCTCCGCAATGGATCAGTTTGCTAAAATGGGCGCAAATAAGACAGGTGTCTCGCTGCCCCATTAAAAAAGTGTGTGTATATAGATATATATTTGCTACTGCTCAACAAAAGAAATCTTGGTCGACCAACAGCCTAACGACCAAACAATTGACCAGTCGAATAATTGTGGTCAGCCCTAGGCTCCACACGCACGCATGCACACACGCGCACACACACACAAGCACTCTCTGTCAGCACTGCTAGAATTATCCAGGGCAGATTGGCTTTTACACCACTCCAAGTTTTAAGCACCTTTGTCTGAGGCAAACAAACAAAAAATACCTAAACCTAAAAAGACAAACTTAAAACTGTTTCTTTGCCCTTATGTTTTTTTATTCAATCTTTGATCCTTTGTTGTGCCTTGGATTTGAATGTCAATGTTTAATATATTCTGGCACACTAGGTAGGATACAAGGTCAATATCAATACTGTTGAGCCAGGTCACTTACCTCTCACACACAAACTAAACAAATACACAAAACTACACCACTGCACAAACCATAAATACAAATAACCACATTCGCACTACAAAAGCATACACTAATGTGCTCAGCAGTCATCAAAACAGTGTTTAAAGTGGAAATCAAACAAGACATCCAATATTGTTTTTCACTAATCTTGTTTTCACTGTTAAAGCGTCTTCCACTGTCACGTTCTGACCTTAGTTCCTTTATTATGTCTTTGTTAGTTTGGTCAGGGCGTGAGTTGGGGTGTGTAGTCTATGTTCTTTTTTCTATGTTGTATTTCTGTGTTTGGCCTTGTATGGTTCTCAATCAGAGGCAGCTGTCGATCGTTGTCTCTGATTGGGAATCATACTTAGGTAGCCTGTTTTCCCCATTTTGGTTGTGGGTGATTGTTTTCTGTGGTTTCCACACAGAACTGTTTCATTTTCAGTTTGTGTAGTGGTCAGTTTTGATAAAAAATATGACGAACACTTACCATGCTGCGTATTGGTCCGATCCTTCCTACTCCTCCTCAGAGGAGGACGAAAACATCCACAGACTTTTTAGACAACTTCAAAAGGTGCTGTGTTCTCTACTCGGTGCAGACTGTCTGTCTGTCTGTCTATAGCTTTAACCTCTCCCTTTATCAGACGCTCTCTCTTTTCCATCCTCTTCAAAGACGGTGTGAAATATAAAGACATTTTATGCCACAGGCTCAAACACCTTTAAATATATTTTTCTTAATAGTTTAGGTGTGACATTTAGTCATGGACTAAGTCATACGTCTCTGTCGCTATGCTGATAGGGAGCTCATTGACTTCCTGTATATCAAAATAAAATGCTTTATCCCCCTCTCTCTCTCATACCTCTCTTTCTACTTATTTCTCTCTCTCATACCTCTCTTTCTACTTATTTCTCTCTCTCATACCTCTCTTTCTACTTATTTCTCTCTCTCATACCTCTACTTATTTCTCTCTCTCTACCTCTCTACCTCTTTCTCTCTCTCTCTACCTACTTGTCTCTCTCTCTCTATGCCTTTCTCTCTGTCTTTCTCTCCGTCTTCCTGTCTCCAGTGTACGCTGGTTTTCAGTATCAGTCCCAGTTGTCATATTATCAGTAGTGATGACTCAGAACACACTCTCACATCCAGACTCTGTCCATATACCCTGTCACTCTGCATCACACAGCAGCACCCAGCCCACACACAAACACTGCAGGCAAACCTGGTATGTCTGCAGTCCACACTGCCCACAAGGTCGCTCTCTCTCTCTCTCCCTCTCTCTCACACACACCACACACACACACACACATCATCAATGAGGGGAGGGCCTAGCTTTTTCTGGACACTTTTAAGACACTCCAGGACTTACAGAGTGATTGTGTATAAATCATTGTTCATCTTTCTATCTGTGAAATACTAAAGACACGTACATAAAATTAATTTGACAACATATCCACAATTCCTTCAATACAAGTCTGGAGAATATATCTAAAGATAAGCCCACAAAATTAGATTTCATGAATATAGATGCTTCTGAAGAGTTCTGATGACTTGATGTGTGGGAAGGGTCTAACTTTCAGTGAACGGCAGTTAAAGAGAAATGCAATGAATTGTGCCTACCAATCGCCAAATGCCTATATAGACCCAATCACAATCTCTTCAAAATATGTTACTACATATTGTTAATTTTGTAACATTGTCTATGAAATGGGCTTTTAAATTATGCATGATTAAATGTAGTGAGCTTTGAAATGATGGATTTATGTCCATTTGAATGTGGTTAAAATGCATGACATTTCTATGACGGTGGCATGATAAACTGACAAGAAAGAAGAAACCCACACACTGCTCTTGATACACTGCTCTTGATAGTATCACTGCTCTTGATAGTATCACTGCTCTTTAATAAGTTTTACGTATCGGCCTCACGGCCTTCGTCAGAGCTTTTTTGTAGCACGATAAACAAAAGAAAATCTACATTTTTCATCAAATGTTGAAATAATTAATATTTAGGGACCAAAATACTCCAAAATAGATGTAAAAAAATGTCCTTTTAAACTGTGGTGCCTCGTCTTAAAGGAAAAATACACCCAAAACCTCATTCCTATTATTTACGGTGTTAAATAACACTAGCATCAGCATCCAGCACTCAGAAAGGCTCTCAGGGTAGGCCTACTGTATGCTACCTAATTGGGATGAATTGGATAGGCCTACAAAATAAAAACAGATTATCAATGGAGCCTATTTGACAGCATCTCATTTAAATGAAGGCTACGTTAAATTACACATGTGCATTGAAGCGCAAAAGGTAAAAAGGCGTGTTTTCTCCACATAGAATCACATTAGCATATAGAGCGCAATAGTAATGGGGTCTTTTTGTAGGCCTATGGGGAAATGAATGTTTTTTAGTTTTTTTTGGGGGGGGGGGTTTGGATAAATGCTGGACATATGGTCTGTGTAACACACAGGCTTAGGAAATCTTATGTTTTATTTTACAAGATAATCTTCATCGGCCAACGTCACTTTTTATGAATTCTGAAGCGTTTATTTAATCGTAACAAGCACATACAGTAAAGACTTCATCTATATATATATATTTTTAAAGATTTGTCACATGCTTGGTAAACAACAGGTGTAGACAAACAGTGTAAGGGTTTCTAGAATAAAAAATGATAGAACTTTGCTATATGCACGGGGTAACTGTACCGAGTCGATGTGCAGGGCTGTATGTACAGATACCTGTATGTACATATAGATAGGGGTAAAGTGACTAGGTAACAGGATAGATAATAAGCAGTAGTAGTAGCATATGTGATGAGTCAAAACAGTTAGTGCAAAAGTGAGTCAACGCAGATCGTCCAGGTAGCTATTTGGTTAACTATTCAGCTGCCTTATGGCTTGGTAGTAGAAGGTTTTCAGGGTCCTGTTGGTTCCAGACTTGGAATCAGACTTGGTGCATCGGTACCTTGGTGCATCGGTACCGCTTGCCGGTAGCAGAGAGAACTGTCTATGACTTGGGTGGCTGGAGTCTTTGACAATCTTTAGGACCTTCTTCTGACACCACCTGGTATAGAGGTCCTGGATGGCAGGGACCTCGGTCCCAGTGCTATATTGGGTCATACGTCTTACACTCTGTAGCGTCTTGCGGTCGGATGACAAGCAGTTGCCATTCCAAGTAGTAATAGTCATTCAAGATGCTTTCAATGGTGCAGATGCAGAACCTGTTGAGGATCTGTGGGCCCATGCCAAATCCTTTTTAGCCTCTTGAGGGGAGGAAGAGGCATTGTCGTGTCTTCTTCATGACTGTGTTGGTGTGTGTGGACAAGGTTAACTAATTAGTAATGTGGACTCAGAGGAACTTTAAGCTTTCAACTCACTCCACTACAGCACTGTCGATGTGGATGGGGACGTCCTCGGCCCTCCATTTCCTGTAGTCCACGATCAGCTCCTTTGTCTTGCTGATGTTGAGGGAGATGTTTTCCTGGCACCACACTGCCACACCACTGATCGCCTCCCTATAGGATGTCTCATTGTCGTCTGTGATCAGGCCTACCATCGTCGTGTTGTCAGCAAACGTAATGATGGTGTTGCATTCGTGCGCGGCCACTCAGTCGTGGGTGAATAGAGAGTATAGGAGGGGACAAAGCGTGCACCCCTGAAGGGCCCCCCTGTTGAGGGTCAGCGTGGCGGATGTGTTGTTGCCTACCCTCAGCACCTGAAGGCTGCCCGTCAGGAAGCCCAGGATGCAGTTGCAGAGGGAGGTGTTCAGTCGCAGGGTCCTGGGCTTAGTGATGAGCTTGGAGTGCACTCTGGTGTTGAACGCTCAACTGTAGTTGAACTGTAGTTGAACAACATTCTCACATAGATGTTCCTCTTTTCCATGTGGGACAGGGCAGTGTGGATTGCAATAGAGATTGCATCATCTGTGCATCTGTTGGGGCACCAATGCGAATTGGAGTGGGTCCAGGGTGTCTGGGATGATGGTGTTGTGAGTCATGACCAGCCTTTCAAAGTATTTCATGGCAACAGTTGTGAGTGCTATGGGGCGATAGTCATTCAGACAGGTTACCTTGGCGTTCTTGGGTACAGTGACTATGGTGGTCTGCTTAGAATATGTAGCTATTATAGATTGGGTCAGGGAGAGGTTGAAAATGTCAGTGAAGTCACTTGCCAGCTGGTCTGCGCATGCTCTGACTACGCGTCCTGGTAATCTGTCTGAATGTTAACCTGTTTAAAGGTCTTACATCGGCTACGGAGAGCAAGATCACACAGTTGTCCAGAACAGCTGGTGCTCTCATGCATGGTTCAGTGTTGCTTGCCTCGAAGCAATCATAGAAGGCATTTAACAGGTCTGGTAGACTCTCGTCACTGGGAAGCTCGCATCTGGGTTTCCCCTTTGTAAACCATGATAGTTTTCATGCCCTGCCACATCCGATGAGCGTAGGTGCCAGCGTAGCTGGATTTGATCTTAGTCCTGTATTGATGCTTTGCCTATTTGATGGCTCATTGTAGGCCATAGTGGGATTTCTTATAGGCGCCCGAATTAGTGTCCCGCTCCTTGAAAACAGCAGCTCTAGGCTTTAGCTCAGTACGGATGTTGCCTGTAATCCATGGCTGCTGGTTGGGATATGTACAGTACGTATGGCCACTGTGGGGATGACGTCACCGATACACTTAATAATGAAGCCGGTGACTGATGTGGTAAACGCCTCAATTTTATCAGATGAATCCCAGAACATATTCCAGTCTGTGCAAGTAAAACAGTCCTGTAGCTTAGCATCCACCTTCATCGGTCCACTTCCAGGTTTGAGTTTTTGCTTGTAAGCAGGAATCAGGAGGATAGAGTTATGGTCAGATTTTCCAAAGGGAGGGCGAGGGAGAGCTTTGTATATGTTTCTGTGTGTGGAGTAAAGGTGAATAAGAGTTTTGTCACCTCTAGTTACACTGGTGACATGATGGTACAAATTTGGTAAAATGTATTTCAGTTTTCCTGCATTAAAATCACCGGCAAAAAAAGCGCCGCCTCTTGATGTGCATTTTCTTGTTTGCTTATGGCCCTATAGATCTTGTTGAGTGTGGTCTTAGTGCCAGCATCAGTTTGTGGTGGTAAATAAACAGCTACGAAAAATAAAATTAAAACTATCTTTGAAAATATTATGGTCTGTAGATTATTATGAGGTACTCGGAACTCAAGCGAGCAAAAAATCTACACTTAACGTTAGAAATCGACACATCCCTCCCCTTTGTCTTACCCAAGGCTGGAGTCTTGTCTAGACGACCGTGGACTGTAGTGTGAAATTTTATTTATGTATTTATGGTTTGTGCAGTGGTGTAGTTTTGTGTAACTTTATTTATTATTTTGTTTTATTTCACCTTTATTTAACCAGGTAGGCCAGTTGAGAACAAGTTCTCATTTACAACTGCGACCTGGCCAAGATAAAGCAAAGCAATGCGACAAAAACAGCAACACAGAGTTACACATGTGATAAACATTGTATAAACACTAGTTTAGTTCCCAAACATTTAGTTCCCAACTAATGTTTAGCACCCAAACATTAGTTGGGAGTAGGGCTGACCACATTTACTCGACTGGTCGATTGTCTGGTCGACCAAGATTTTTTTTAGTCAAGCAGTGGCAAATACAGTGCCTTGCGAAAGTATTCGGCCCCCTTGAACTTTGCGACCTTTTGCCACATTTCAGGCTTCAAACATAAAGATATAAAACTGTATTTGTTTGTGAAGAATCAACAACAAGTGGGACACAATCATGAAGTGGAACGACATTTATTGGATATTTCAAACTTTTTTAACAAATCAAAAACTGAAAAATTGGGCGTGCAAAATTATTCAGCCCCCTTAATTATGCTAATACTTTGTAGCGCCACCTTTTGCTGCGATTACAGCTGTAAGTCGCTTGGGGTATGTCTCTATCAGTTTTGCACATCGAGAGACTGACATTTTTTCCCATTCCTCCTTGCAAAACAGCTCGAGCTCAGTGAGGTTGGATGGAGAGCATTTGTGAACAGCAGTTTTCAGTTCTTTCCACAGATTCTCGATTGGATTCAGGTCTGGACTTTGACTTGGCCATTCTAACACCTGGATATGTTTATTTTTGAACCATTCCATTGTAGATTTTGCTTTATGTTTTGGATCATTGTCTTGTTGGAAGACAAATCTCCGTCCTAGTCTCAGGTCTTTTGCAGACTCCATCAGGTTTTCTTCCAGAATGGTCCTGTATTTGGCTCCATCCATCTTCCCATCAATTTTAACCATCTTCCCTGTCACTGCTGAAGAAAATCAGGCCCAAACCATGATGCTGCCACCACCATGTTTGACAGTGGGGATGGTGTGTTCAGCTGTGTTGCTTTTACGCCAAACATAACGTTTTGCATTGTTGCCAAAAAGTTCAATTTTGGTTTCATCTGACCAGAGCACCTTCTTCCACATGTTTGGTGTGTCTCCCAGGTGGCTTGTGGCAAACTTTAAACAACACTTTTTATGGATATCTTTAAGAAATGGCTTTCTTCTTGCCACTCTTCCATAAAGGCCAGATTTGTGCAATATACGACTGATTGTTGTCCTATAGACAGAGTCTCCCACCTCAGCTGTAGATCTCTGCAGTTCATCCAGAGTGATCATGGGCCTCTTGGCTGCATCTCTGATCAGTCTTCTCCTTGTATGAGCTGAAAGTTTAGAGGGACGGCCAGGTCTTGGTAGATTTGCAGTGGTCTGATACTCCTTCCATTTCAATATTATCGCTTGCACAGTGCTCCTTGGGATGTTTAAAGCTTGGGAAATCTTTTTGTATCCAAATCCGGCTTTAAACTTCTTCACAACAGTATCTCGGACCTGCCTGGTGTGTTCCTTGTTCTTCATGATGCTCTCTGCGCTTTTAACGGACCTCTGAGACTATCACAGTGCATGTGCATTTATACGGAGACTTGATTACACACAGGTGGATTGTATTTATCATCATTAGTCATTTAGGTCAACATTGGATCAATCAGAGATCCTCACTGAACTTCTGGAGAGAGTTTGCTGCACTGAAAGTAAAGGGGCTGAATAATTTTGCACGCCCAATTTTTCAGTTTTTGATTTGTTAAAAATGTTTGAAATATCCAATAAATGTCGTTCCACTTCATGATTGTGTCCCACTTGTTGTTGATTCTTCACAAAAAAATACAGTTTTATATCTTTATGTTTGAAGCCTGAAATGTGGCAAAAGGTCGCAAAGTTCAAGGGGGCCGAATACTTTCGCAAGGCACTGTATATATAACAAATGATGGCACACGAGACACTTGTCTGATTCACGCCTGTCTAAGTGGACCAAACCATTGAGGAGGCCGCGGGGATGGCACACCAATATCACCAGTAGTACATTTACCGTTAATTCCCAATTTTTCTAATCTACAATGTTTGTTTGGTTACAGTCATTTCTGTTAATGCATTCAATATATTATTATTACAGTCTTACCTTTGTCATTGCAGGACTGGACACGTTGTTTGCAGAGAGTACAACCTAGGCTACACTTGTGAGAAAAATGTGTTGGTTTATTTCATTCCATTTATCGGTTGTCAATGTATTCATTGTGTTTTGTTTGGAGCGCTCCTGACCATCTTGAGTAAGGACACGCACCTGATTACACATAGAACTAGGCCTAGGCTACCTGGCCTGCTCACAAATGTAGACTTGTAAATGTGCCCATTTGGGGATCTGATACTATTTCTGATTGTCTTAACTCACCATCACTGTGGAGCTTTTCAAAGTAATTAGTTCTTCACCTCAAACAGCAAGTAAATAAAGCCTGTTTTTACATCCATTGAGAATGACAATAGTTCCTCGACGTAGCCTATTTGAAAAATCTTTCCAGCTCTTTCTCTCCCCTTCGATTACCACTCAGCATGAAAGGGGAAAAAAATATCATGCTCTGATCTGGTGGAAACGTTATAAAATAGTCCTACCTGATTACTTCTTATCCCTTGCCCAACAGCCTACAGTAGTGACTGTCTGTCCGGAGCTCACTGGTCTAGGAAACTCTGAAGGCCCAGAATATTTTATACAATGTTGCAAGTTTGCTAGCAGGAGTTTCAGGCCTGACCAAGTTAATACAATAGTTGATCATGTTTCAAGTTCCTTGCAGACAGGCCATGTGTAGCCAATGTGATTCATAGGACATTTATTTTTATCAGGATATTTTCTCCCTGTGGGCTGCAATGTTTTTATTTGGCTATCTTTACATATTGGCAATAGAAGTTACTTTTAGATGTGTCATTTTCATTTAGATTTTTATTAACCACCATTCAAGAAATTTAAAACCAGGAACAGATATAGCCCTTGGTTCTCTCCAGACCTGACTGCCCTTAACTTCTTGATTCTACTTGAGACGCATATGTCTCAAGTAGGCACCTGGAAATGCAAATGCGCTACGCTAAATGCTAAATGTACTCGTTAAAACTCAAACCTTGATCAAAATTCACAAGCAGGGTATTGAATTAAAGCTACACTCGTTGTGAACCTAGCCAACAAGTCAGATTTTTAAAATGCTTTTCGGCGAAAGCATGAGAAGGTATTATCTGATAGCATGCACCACCTGAAAATGCCTGAATGCGACGTAAACAAAGACTCTGCTTATCCGACGCAGCACAAAACGCAGAAATAAAATATAAAACATTCATTACCTTTGACGAGCTTCTTTCTTGGCACTCCTATATGCCCCATAAACATCACTATTGGGTCTTTTTTTCGTTTAAATCGGTCCATATATACCCAAAATAGCTTTCTATGGAAGCTGTGTCATTCAGAAAAAAACATTGTTTTTTAACGCTGCATCATTTTTTAAAATTAAAAAAGTCGACGATAAACTTTCACAAAACACTTCGAAATCCTTTTGTAATCCAACTTTAGGTATTAGTAAACGTTTATAATCTATCAAAATGATTACAGGGCGATGTATATTCAATAGCTCCTCGTCTGCAAATCAATGGCTGCCATTGTCCACATTTACAGCGTCCTGGTGGAGACTGGAAGAAACGGATGCCAGATACTTGGATTTTCCAACAAAAAATTCAATTGAAAATGACGACAATGGCGACATCGTGTGGAATTTGTATGAATTGCATGCAGGTCGATATTAAATTTTGTCCTCTTTTAACAACCCATGAAAGTGACTTATGGAAATTATTTTTAGCTTTCAGAGAGCAGTTTTTCTTGCGTTTTTCAATGAAACACACAATCTGTTATAGTCACAGCCGTGATTTAACCAGTTTTAGAAACTTCAGAGTGTTTTCTATCCACACATACTAATCATATGCATATACTATATTCCTGGCATGAGTAGCAGGACGCTGAAAAGTTGCGCGATTTTTAACAGAATGTTCGAAAAAGGAGGGGGTAGAAGTAAGAGGTTTTAACCAACACAAAAACATCCCATGGCGTTCTGCATTAGCATCGAACAGCCCCCGTGATATGCAACTTTTCAGGGAAGCTAGAAACCAATATACACAGGCAGTTAGAAAAGCCAAGGCAAGCTTTTTCAAGCAGAAATTTGCTTCCTGCAACACAAACTCAAAAGTTCTGGGACACTGTAAAGTCCATGGAGAATAAGAGCACCTCCTCCCAGCTGCCCACTGCACTGAGAATAGGAAACACTGTCACCACTGATAAATCCACTATAATTGAGAATTTCAATAAGCATTTTTCAACGGCTGGCCATGTTTTCCACCTGGCTACCCCTACCCCGGTGAACAGCACTGCACCCCCCACAGCAACTCGCCCAAGTCTTCCCCATTTCTCCTTCTCCCAAATCATGTCAGATGATGTTCTGAAAGAGCTGCAAAAGTCTGGACCCCTACAAATCAGCCAGGCTAGACAATCTGGACCCTCTCTTTCTAAAATGATCTGCCGAAATTGTTGCAACCCCTATTATTAGCCTGTTCAACCTCTCTTTCGTGTCGTCTGAGATTCCCAAAGATTGGAAAGCAGCTGCCGTCATCCCCCTCTTCAAAAGGGGTGACACTCTTGACCCAAACTGCAACAGACCTATATCTATCCTACCCTGCCTTTCTAAGGTCTTTGAAAGCCAAGTCAACAAACAGATTACCGACCATTTCGAATCCCACTGCACCTTCTCCGCTATGCAGTCTGGTTTCAGAGCTGGTCATGGGTGCACCTCAGCCACGCTCAAGGTCCTAAGCGATATCTTAACCGCCATCGATAAGAAACAATACTGTGCAGCCGTATTCATTGACCTGGCCAAGGCTTTCGACTCTGTTAATCACCACATCCTCATCAGCAGACTCGATAGCCTTGGTTTCTCAAATGATTGCCTCGCCTGGTTCACCAACTATAGAGTTCAGTGTGTCAAATCGGAGGGCCTGTTGTCCGGGCCTCTGGCAGTCTTTATGGGGGTGGCACAGGGTTCAATTCTTGGACCGACTCTATTCTCTGTATACATCAATGATGTCGCTCTTGCTGCTTGGTGAGTCTCTGATCCACCTCTATGCAGATGACACCATTCTGAATACTTCTGGCCCTTCTTTGGACACTGTGTTAACAACCCTCCAGACAAACTTCAATGCCATACAACTCTCCTTACATGGCCTCCAATTGCTCTTAAATACAAGTAAAACTAAATGCATGCTCTTCAACCGATCGCTGCCTGCACCTGCCCGCCCTTCCAACATCACTACTCTGGACAGTTCTGACTTAGAATATGTGGACAACTACAAATACCTAAGTGTCTGATTAGACTGTAAACTCTCCTTCCAGACTCACATCAAACATATCCAATCCAAAGTTAAATATAGAATTGGCTTCCTATTTCGCAATAAAGTATCCTTAACTCATGCTGCCAAACATACCCTTGTAAAACTGACCATCCTACCGCTCCTCGACTTTGGTGATGTCATTTACAAAATAACCTCCAATACCCTACTCAATAAATTGGATGCAGTCCATCACAGTGCCATCCGTTTTGTCACCAAAGCCCCATATACTACCCACCACTGCGACCTGTACGCTCTCGTTGGCTGGCCCTCGCTTCATACTCGTCGCCAAACCCACTGGCTCCAGGTCATCTACAAGACCCTGCTAGGTAAAGTCCTCCCTTATCTCAGCTCGCTGGTCACCGTAGCAGCACCCACCTGTAGCACGCGCTCCAGCAGGTATATCTCTCTGGACACCCCCAAAACCAATTCTTCCTTTGGCCGTCTCTCCTTCCAGTTCTCTGCTGCCAATGACTGGAACAAACTACAAAATTCTCTGAAACTGGAAACACTTATCTCGCTCACTAGCTTTAAGCACCAGCTGTCAGAGCAGCTCACATATTACTGCACCTGTACATAGCCCATCTATAATTTAGCCCAAACAACTACCTCTCCCCCTACTGTATTTATTTATTTTGCTCCTTTGCACCCCATTATTTCTATCTCTACTTTGCACATTCTTCCACTGCAAATCTACCATTCCAGTGTTTTACTTGCTATATTGTATTTACTTCGCCACCATGTATATAGGCTTCTTTTTCTACTGTATTATTGACTGTATGTTTGTTTTACTCCATGTGTAACTCTGTGTTGTTGTATGTGTCGAACTGCTTTGCTTTATCTTGGCCAGGTCGCAATTGAAAATGAGAACTTGTTCTCAACTTGCCTACCTGGTTAAATAAAGGTGAAACATTTTTTTTCTTTTTTTAAACACATGACATAGATTTTGAGATATGAAGACTTTATTATATATTAAATTAAACTGTTCCACGAAAATATGCATTCGAAAAACATTACTGGCACGCAAAGCAGATCAGTAGAAGTGGTACGGTAACTTAGCACTCCAAATGGAAAAGGTTGCTGACCACAGGTGTAGCCTAATACCGGCAACTTTAGGAGCATGACGAGGCCAGCAAGCTGCAGAGGGAGAAGTATGGTCGGGAACAGGATTTTTTCTATTGATCTCTGACACCCTCTTTAGTAATCTGTGTGTCTTCATTTTTAACCGCAGTGCTTAAAGCATCTGACAAGCTCGGTAGCCTAAATATAGTTGATTTTATTCAAACATAGGGTGTGTCTACAGTGGGGCAAAAAAGTATTTAGTCAGCCACCAATTGTAAAAGTTCTCCCACTTAAAAAGATGAGAGGCCTGTAATTTTCATCATAGGTACACTTCAACTATGACAGACAAAATGAGAAAAAAAAATCCAGAAAATCACATTGTAGGATTTTTAATGAATTTATTTGCAAATTATGGTGGAAAATAAGTATTTGGTCACCTACAAACAAGCAAGATTTCTGGCTCTCACAGACCTGTAACTTCTGTTATATAGGCCCTTTGTCCTGTTACCTGTACAGAGGTCACCTGTTTGAACTTGTTATCAAGGTTTAAAAGACCACAACCTCAAACAGCACACTCCAACTCACTATGGCCCGGGCGAGCTGTCAGAGGACACCATTGAAACAAAATTGTAGACCTGCACCACATTTCATCTTCAATGCCCTTGCTGATAGGTAAGGATGATCTCACCCCGTGGGGTCAAAATCTCACGATACATGGTGAGCAAAAATTCAGAACCACACGGGGGGACCTAGTGAATGACCTGCAGAGAACAGCCCCAAAGCATGAAGCCTACCATCAGTAACACACTAGTAGGTATAGTGTTCTTTGGATGCTTAAGCCAGTACATGTCCAGGCCCTCCAAAAATGACGAGTTGAGCATTTTGATCCAGAAAAGTTAAATTTTGGTCAGATGAAACCAAAATATAACTTTTTGGTAAAAACTCAACTCTTCATTTTTGGATCATCAAAAATGCTAAGTTGCATCCAAAGAACACTGGACCTACTGTGAAGCATGGGGGGAAACATCATGCACTGCAGGATTTGAGTCCCTGGCGGCGTAGGTGACCATGGTAGGCTTTGACTGATCCCAGCTCTCTGAAGGAATGAATGGGACCATGTGGTTCGTGAGATTTTGCTCACCGTTCATGTGATCATCCTTCCCCAGCAAGGGCATTGAAGATGAAATGTGGCTGGGTCTTTCAGCCATGCAGGACAATGTTTCTGGTGTCCTCAAACACTCGTCTTGGCCATAGTGAGTTTGGAGTGTGACTGTTTGAGGTTGTGGACAGGTGTCTTTTATACTGAAACCTTTCAAACAGGTGCCATTAATACAGAAAACGTTTGACCTCTGTCATTGCCAACAAAGGGTATATAACAAAGTATGTGAGATAAACTTTTGTTTGTAGGTGACCAAATACTTATTTTCCACCATAATTTGCAAATAAATTCATTACAAATCCTACAATGTGATTTTCTGGATTTTTTTTTCTCATTTTGTCTGTCATAGTTGAAGTGTACCTATGATGAAAATTACAAGCCTCTCTCATCTTTTTAAGTGGGAGAACTTGCACAACTGGTGGCTGACTAAATATTTTTTTGCCCCACTGTATATATGGAAAAATGCACGTTTTAAAATGTCGACCAATCTATTGGTTGAAAGTACAGGCAACCCTAGCTGGGAGAGAGTACAGATAAGGGGCATGCTCCACAGCCGGTTGTGACATCAGGCAGCTGAATCTGTCTTGCCGGTGGCGGATTCGCAGCTTTTTCTTGGTGATAAGGGGAAAAGCCGACCAACAGACTAAAGATCTGCACCGCCTGAGCTAGCAAAGACCAAAACACTGCATAGCTAATCTAGATAATGCGTTCAATGCCTCCTCATGCCGGGACCGTTCTTATGATAATCTGCTGAGAAGATGTAGCGGAGATAGGCCTATGCACAAAGAGCAGGGAGCTGGTTTCTCTTCCTGCATCTCAAAGCAAGGCACATACTGGGCTGCATTATGCACCCCGCAGAGGTTGAGATGACCTAAATCAGATCTAAAACATGAGTGAAAATCAGGATGCTCATTTTCACTGGACAATTCAGAAGATTATGGTTAACAATCCAAATACTCAGCTCCCCTTTACGCACTATTATACGTTTATAGACTATTTACTCTTAATAATAGTCAACTATTCATGTCCTGGTAAAGTCAGAGTTGCAGAGCATGAGCAGGCCTTCACATAATTTAATTCCAGACGTTAGACATCAGAAGTGGAGATGTTGACATTCGCATAACCTATCCAACCGAGCGACCCATGGATCACCATCAATAATGCACTGTCTAATGGTGACAGGTGTACAAGACTAGACTATACTCTGACAGTGTAGCACAGTCTACAGACTTAGCCTATGTAAGCCGTGCAAATCACCTTCACTGAAAAGATGTCATGTCACTATGCACTTTTACAAAAAGCAGCAGGTAGAGGACATTTCCAAACACACTGGGGATAATGAATAGCTCATGATCATGATATTAGGCTAAGGATATGACGGATATTACCTAACTTCACGAATGTCAGTCAATATTCATGTCACGGTTACAATAGTAGGCATACTACTACTATAGTCTATATAGGGTTCAGTATGTTTGTTGCAACATGATCTCAGAGCATTTCATATTATTCTGTATGTAAAACCAAGACACTCCATTTAGTGTGATATGTTAAGTTTCATATGGTGTGTACAATAGAAGTCGGATGTTTACATACACTTAGGTTGGAGTCATTAAAACTCATTTTTCAACCACTCCACAAATTTCCTGTTAATAAACTTTAGTTTTCGCTAGTTGGTTAGGATATCTAATTTGTACATGATCATTTTTCCAGCAATTGTTTACAGACAGATTATTTCACTTATAATTCACTGTATCACAATTCCAGTGGGTCAGAAGTTTACATACACTAAGATGACTGTGCCTTTAAACAGCTTGGAAAATTCCAGACAATGACGTCATGGCTTTAGAAGCTTCTGATAGGCTAATTTACATAATTTGAGTCAATTGGAGGTGTACCTGTGGATGTATTTCAAGGCCTACCTTCAAACTCAGTGTCTCTTTGCTTGACATCATGAGAAAATCTAAAGAAATAAGCCAAGACCTCAGAAAACAAAT
The DNA here is from genome assembly GCF_045791955.1 of Oncorhynchus clarkii lewisi. Classification (NCBI taxonomy): domain Eukaryota; kingdom Metazoa; phylum Chordata; class Actinopteri; order Salmoniformes; family Salmonidae; genus Oncorhynchus; species Oncorhynchus clarkii. The sequence continues at coordinate 21,085,257 of NC_092169.1, forward strand.
TGTAGACCTCCACAAGTCTGGTTCATCCTTGGGAGCATTTTCCAAATGCCTGAAGGTACCACATTCACCTGTACAAACAATAGTACACAAGTATAAACACCATGGGACCACGCAGCCATCATACCGCTCAGGAAGGAGTCGCGTTCTGTCTCCTAGTCGAAAAGTGCAAATCAATCCCAGAACAACAGCAAAGGACCTTGTGAAGATGCTGGAGGAAACAGGTGCAAACGTATCTGTATCCACAGTAAAACAAGTCCTATATCGACATAACCTGAAAGGCCGTTCAGCAAGGAAGAAGCCACTGCTCCACAACTGCCATAAAATATCCAGACTACGGTTTGCAACTGCACATGGGGACAAAGATCGTACATTTTGGAGAAATGTCCTCTGGTCTGATGAAACAAAAATAGAACTGTTTGGCCATAATGACCATTGTTATGTTTGAAGTAAAAAGGGGGAGGCTTGCAAGCCGAAGAATACCATCTCAACTGTGAAACACAGGGGTGGCAGCATCACTTTGTGGGGGTGCTTTGCTGCAGGAGAAACTGGGGCACTTCACAAAATAGATGACATCATGAGGCAGTAGAATGATGTGGATATATTGAAGCAACATCTCAAAACATCAGTCAGGAAGTTAAAGCTTGGTCTCAAATGGGTCTTCCAAATGGACAATGACCCCAAGCATTCTTCCAAAGTTGGGGAAGAATGGCTTAAGGACAACAAAGTCAATGTATTGGAGTGGCCATCACAAAGCCCTGAATCCTATAGAAAATGTGTGGACAGAACTGAAAAAGTGTGTGAGAGCAAGGAGGCCTACAAACCTGACTCAGTTACACCAGCTCTGTCAGGAGGAATGGGCCAAATTTCACCCAACTTATTGTGGGAAGCTTGTGGAAGGCTACCCGAAACGTTTGACCTAAGTTAAACGATTTAAAGGCAATGCTACCAAATACTAATTGAGTGTATGTACATTTCTGACCCACTGGGTGTGTGATGAAATAAATAAAAGCTGAAATAAATCATTCTCTCTACTATTATTCTGACATTTCATATTCTTAAAATAAAGTGGTGATCCTAACTGACCTAAAGCAGGGCATTTTTACTAGGATTAAATGTTAGGAATTGTGTAAAACTGAGTTTAAATGTATTTGGCTAAGGTGTATGTAAACTTCCGACTTCAACTGTTTTCATTTGTGGCTGTCCATCGCCCATTTCTTTTGATATGTTACGAATTACAATTCCTATTACATTATTATAAATAAGTAAGTAGTTGAAAAGTTGCTAATTAGCCTTTGCTAGATTGCTAGATGTTTGTGTTATATGCCCACCCATCCACCCTGACCGAATCTGTTTTATGTAACCATACCAAATGTCATTTCACTGTCCCAGATTTACATGTGCTATGTTACCTCTAGTCTATGAGACCAGGCTGGTTGAAACTCTGCAAAACACTTTTCTTTTTTTATGCAGTTTGATGTTATGCATAAACTGTCCAATAAATCAGTTATAATCCATGTCATGTGGATCATATTGCAATCCCGTTTTACTTCAACAAGTGTGCATCTTTTCTTAACAAGATTTACACCTTGTCAGAGTAGAAAATAACTGTAGTCTGCCAACGCATTGTATGATTTTTAGCTGGACAGTACCCTTCAATTTTACATGTAGTGCTTCAGACTGTCAACTGATATATTGACTGCAAAGGACTGACAGATTATCAATCGCAGAGGAACCCAATGAATTAATAAACTATATATAGGCTAGGCTACTATTCCAATAGCAACATTGTGATCATTGCCAGTTATTTCCAGTAATATTGCGAAACATTGTAAAAGATCAGATTCAGATGTTATATTATAATAAGGTCGCTTCCCTTACCCGTCTTTCAGGTCCGTATTTCGTTGCGGTCCACCGGGGCCTTTTATCGGCTCCTACATTCTCCACATCTCCGAGCAGCCCTGCAGACTCCGAGTCCGAATCCTCTCCCTCCTCCAGCTCCTCGCCCTCCTCCACCTCAGTGGTCTTCAGTCGCTTCGGCGCCCTCCCATACTCCCCTTCTTCGTATTCTTCAATAAGCGACATGCCTCTTCAAATGGAGAGATTGAATCCTTCTTGGACACAAGGCGTGAAGACGGACTAGTCGTTCGTCGAAAAGTCCTTCTCGTTCTTTTTTTCTAATGGTCTCTGGCGTTGTGTGCATCAAGAAAACCTGTATGTCATTCTGTAACGCGCCCTCCTTCGCGATTCTGTACCAGAGTGGCCCCGAGAAGGTGTGTGTGGAGAACCCACCCAGAACGTCCCTCATTGGACAGTCTGTGCTTGCTAATTAGGAATACAGATACCGATTGGCCAGTCTTAGTCGTTCAACAGAGAAAGCAAGCGCTCTCCAGTCTCCACATTCTGCAGCAAAGTACGCAGAGATTATTGCCACTACTCGAGCTGTCATATCAGTGCTTCTGCTGCAACAGAAAAAAATGTTTAAATTCGTAAAGTGTAACATTCTTACCGCAAGGTATCAGTGTTTAGCCAACAATAACCACTGAAATATATATATATATCAGTTCTAGTTTTCCATTTACACTTTTCTGAATAACTGAAGTGTATTCAAACTTGAGTAAAAGAAAGGGTTGAGTGGCAAACGTGTGACCGCTTGCACGATTTTCATTTACGCAAATATTCGTAATCAAAATGGGTATTTGCACTCCAACATTTCCATGCAAATAGGCGGTATGGTCACTACAGCTTCTCAGTCATTACTGCTACTCATGCACTGCACTATTAAACAACTGTTAAAATATTGTTGTAAATAAACAATAGGCTATTCAGCTAGGTGTCAATAGATGTCCTCAAATCACGAACAGCTGAGGTTCAATGACCACCACAAACAGATTGCTGATGTGAAATCTCTCTGAAACTCTCAATGCACCCATAATGATAACGATTTGACCTTATTTGATTCAATGATTCAATAGGCTACAGCCTCTATTATAAGTCAAACTCTTTTGGCAGCATGCATTTGACCCCCAAGCTCAGAGCACTGCTGTGACATGCCTCTCTCACACTGTTTTAAAAAAAAGGTTGGAGTAAGAAATGATAATGGAGCCTCCTCTCACTGTCTCTGGGGTTTGTACATTTGTGCTGTTTATCCTAGGGTCTCTGTGGGTTTCCTTCACTTCTTGTCTCACTCACTGCCGTCTGACACTCACTGTTATAAACCACACCTCATTCACACCATCGTCCTTGATATTAGATGCTGTGTAGGCTACCAGAGGGAATATCCGTTAGAGTGTGTTGCATTAGTCAAACTGATCATGATGAACATCCTGAACATACTCAGATTGTCATGTTGTTTGAAACCCTTTGACTCCCACTAGGGTACTGGATAGGGTACTGGATAGGGGGTCTGAGGGTAGTGTCCCCAACCTGTTGGTTAGCTGTTGCAGGTATATTCAGGAAGGAATCAGACTTGTTACACACCCACACACACACGTTCCACACCCTTCTTTACCCACACACTCTGTTATGTTAAGACAGAAAAAAACAACGGATTTCATAGATCTGATAAGCCATTCAATGGGCATTGGGCAGGAATGTCTTGTTGGAGGCTGAGATTGTGTAAGGACAATACCCATATATAGTAACAGGTGGGTGGAGTGAGTGATACACGAGCATGGATTAAAGCTATACTCAGTCAACCCCCCCACCGGTGTAAGCCTTTCACACTTGACTGCCATTGTTTAGAGCTGAGATTTCAAAACGTGTGTGAGACATGCTAGTCACACTTGTTGAGATCTACGTGGGAAGAAGTAAGACACATCAAGAAAAAGCATCTGAGCATGTAGGTTTGATAACGTTATTCTAACGTTATTAACAGTATCGTTATTCAAGGATCTTGAAATATCTTCAGATATGCACGTCTCAGGTTGAGATGAAGACATATAATCTATGCAAAAGTTCAAGTTAATATTAGGATTTCGGCCCTAATGTTTAAGTCATCCAACTGAGGAACTGCAACTGGATGAAAAAACATCTAGCACACACACTGAAGAGGAAGTGAAGAAATAGATGTCTTCACCATGTGTATCTGCGGTATCTGTATCTGTGGTATCTGTTTCTGTGTGTGTGTATTGTAGCACATTGTGATAAAACAAAGTTCACAACTCAAACTAAATTCTTCCGCTGCTCTATGTTCTCTACATTCTTCAGTCTGAAACTGCCATCATTGAAGTCGTTTGTGGTGACGTCAGAATTAGGGGTGTTGTACAACACAGTCATCAGCGATTGGATAATCTCTAACCAATCAGAGTATCAAAGACAATTACGAATTTTCACAATGCCACTTTAACCATTTGTCTTCTGGCTCTGGCCCAAACCATTGGTTTCTGGGGCCAATCAGAATGGTTAGAATGTGTTTGCGTTCTAAAAATCATTGAGTAGGTACTCAGACCCAGACTCATTGAGGAGAAAAAACTAACGACTGTGGCCATGGCTTAGCGTTTGGCCAGAACAAAGAGTTTGGGTAGCCAGGCAAGACTTCAAGGTCCTAGGGTCACACAGTACTCTGACGCATGCAGCTCGATACCTGACAAGTATCTCAAGAGGGAAGAGAAACAGGTGGACCATAAACGAAAAAGAACATGCGGGAAAGAGAGAGTGGGTGTAAACAGGCATAAGAGCTTTAAATATCACACTGTAACATTGCTTGGGTTTTTCTGACAATAGACCTATGTGTGTAAAAATCAAAACCTCAAATTTGTGGAGCGCATTGTGCCGTTGAGGAACAATGACACAAGGATTAAAGCTTTGATCTTGAAGATCTTGAATATCCTTTCAACGGCTCCTACATCAATGAGAGGAAATGAATTGTACAGACCTTTCGTACAACACTTATATGTAGTTCCTCTAGCCTCCACGCTACCGCCCCTACAATTTAGGCCTATATAACAGAACAGTGCTATACAATACATTTCAATGCAACACCTGCTTCCCTTTGTGCTAAGGTGTAACTCCACACTGACCCTGATTCTCAGGTCATGATGAGAGTTGGCATCAGAGCCAGGACTGAGAGACTGCGAGACTGAGAGACGTGGTCCTGGCATCAGAAAGACTGAGAAACTCTATCACTAGGCCATCAGTGTCACGTTCTGACCTTAGTTATTTTATTATGTCTTTGTTTTAGTATGGTCAGGGCGTGAGTTGGGTGGGTTGTCTATGTTCTGTTTTCTATGTTGTGTTTGCGTTTGGCCTGGTATGGTTCTCAATCAGAGGCAGGTGTCGTTAGTTGTCTCTGATTGAGATTCATTCTTAGGTAGCCTTTTTCCACCTGTATTTCATGGGTGTTTATTTTCTGTCTTTGTGTATGTCACCAGACAGGACTGTTTCGTGTTTCGTTTCGTATCAGTCTCGTTGTTATTTTTGTTTTAGTGTTCTGAGTTGAATAAATATCGTCATGAACACGTACCAGGTTGCGCTTTGGTCCGATCCTTGCGACTCCTCGTCAGAAGAAGAGGACGAGCGTTACAATCAGACTGTTGAACAGCCATCACTAGCCAGCTACCTGCCTGGTACTCAGCCCTGCACCTTGAGACTAATGCCTCATGTATATAAAGTAATTGAACACTGGTCACCTCATATTCTGTTTATACACTGTTTACCCACTGTGTACTGTATGTATATACTGTATTCTCGACATAGGTCATCCTATTATATACACCAGTGTACATACCATTTTATTTTCCAAATGACATTCGGTCTATACACACCACATTTATTTTATCGCTCTAATATATTCAATTGGAATGTTATTTCTTGTTTCAATTTTTTTGATTATTGTGTATTTGCGAGACATTCTACTGCACTTTTGAAGCTACAGTAGTAACATAAGCATTTCACTGCACCTGCAATAACACCTTCAAATCTATGTACGTGATCAATAAACTTTGATTTGATTAAAGCGGTTTTGTTTGAAGAGATAAAGGAAACAACCCAGTTGGTTGGCTCCTCTGTGTACAGGGCCATAGGATGCATTTGATGAGGTGATATCTCTCGCTTTAACAGGGTCTACTGGGGAGTGTCTCAGGGGTTTCAACATGACCCAGTTTATCACACTGAAGCCTCTGAAGCTTAACAAGCACCGCTTCCATGTCATCCTGGGACAGCTAGGCTCTCTCTGTGAAGAAGATAGGGTGGACATTGAATAAACATAAGGCATAGATTGGCAATTTAAACTAGTGTGTTTAGTGTTACTGAGGTGGGCAAAGAATCGAAAGTACACAAGGACAGCATATAAAACTAAAAAGGTGAGGAAATATTGGGTTTCATAATGTTACTGTACATGTGAACTGGACACACCCAAGCTTGAAGCATAGAGAGTCTGAATCCTTCTGTTTAGAGCTATTGATTTTGCAGAGGAGGACATTGGTAATGTGTGTTTCAGCAGAGCAAAACACCTTGGACATGTTCAGAATCAGGAGGCCCAATGCCCAATTTAAAACATTGGTTAGATAGACAGAGACCTGCCACATTTACTAGTTTAGTACTGAGGGAAGCACAGGTGCCTGTTGGGAACTTAATTAGGGAGGAAGAAATCATAGTAATGGCTGGAACGAAATGATTGGAATGGTCTCAAACACATGGTTACTCTTCACTTCATTCCAGCTATTATTTAGAGCTGTCTTCCCCTCACCAGCCTCCTATGGAGGGAAGGCTTCCTCCTGACTGTAGTTATGATTCTCAGTCAATAATATACCACTGTCTATAAGCCTATGGAGTGGAAAGCTGTTCGACTAAGCTGGAGGACCTTCTCAGCTATAGGATACATTCAAGTCTAGCATCTTAGTGGGAACTTTAGAGAACTAGATAACAGACTAAAGTATGCAACATATAGCAGGAGCCTTACAAATATGTGAACTCTAAATCGTGTGCTGTGGTAACACTTTAGGAAGTTTTGAAAATGGGTCCCAGTATGGTGCCTGAGGCTACGTTGGAGATTGGTTTGGTAGAAGGCCTGTGGTCTACCAGAGGAGGTGGATGGTGCTGTGATCGTTATCTCTCCCCAGCTGGGAGAAAAACAGCTTCTTCTGACACTTTTAGGAGATTCTCATCTCTGCCGCTATAACTTGGGGCAGGAGAGTTGTGTCAGAACTTCAGATCTTCTATCCCATCTGTGAAAGGCCCAAAGAATCATCACTGATTGCATTATGGCCGCTGCATTTCTAAATGTTTATCTTGTTAACAGCACCGACTTACATATACAGTATATCCCTGACAAATGAGGATTAAGTCAAAAGAGAGCAGTTACTGTTTCAGTAAGTGTGACATCATTTATGGTCCCCAAACAGTTACTCATACTGACCGCACAGTCAAACATTATATGAGTTAACTGTTAGTGCAGGAGAAGTCTTAATCTTCTTTTAGAAATGCATATGTAACTGAAGGCCACCGTGTCCTACTTGTTTGTCTCGGGCAGGAAAACCGTGCTAATATATCCTCCAAACACCGACTTCGAGGGCATTATCACTTGGATACAACGGGTTACCAACATATTCAAATAATGATTGACATATTTGCCTTAAATTTTTTATTTTAAAATTAATTTATTCATACTATTTCATCCTTCCACAAGATATAGTCCCGAAACAAATCTAGGGTTGCTACCCAAGCCGGCTGGTCGTTCGTTCTATTGGTTCGGTTGCCAGAGGCGCGACCCAGTCGTTCAGTCGTTTTGTTCTGTATCTATGGATGCGACCCAGTCATGCGTTCTAAATGTTGCATTGCCATACTGGCTGGCAACGTTCTTATTATTGCTAGCTAGCTAGCCAACTACGGCTAACTTACAGTCACGTCAAACAGTACAGACAGAATAACAACAGTAGCTACATTTGTTTAAACTGTTTTCTAGTGACATTTATTTGGATACATCCATAACAATGAGCTAATGGGGCACGATTTCGCCTGGCATAAAAAGTGCTCTCTCGTTAGGACACTGTTGTTCAGAGGAGCTAGACAACAACACAGCTAACAAAACAACTTCAAACTGAAGCTAGGAAGACTGTAAACTAGCTGCACTTCGTTTTGTTTGACCCTTTTCAATTTACATTTATTTGTATATATCCATAAAAATGATGCCAGCTGATTCATGATTTTGACTGGCTGAGAAACGCTGCCTGCCTCACTCTCTCATCCCGACTCCCGAACCCTACACGATCATTGCTATGGGACAGTCATAGATTGAATTGGAATATTGAAACAATGTTGCAAATGTCGGAGAGACAGACAGCAAGGTTAATACAAATGAAAAGGTGAGGAAATATTGGGTTTCATAATGTTACTGTACATGTGAACTGGACACACCCAAGCTTGAAGCATAGAGAGTCTAAATCTTTCTGTTTAGAGCTATTGATTTAGCAGAGGAGGACATTGGTAATGTGTGTTTCAGCAGAGCAAAACACCTTGGACATGTTTAGAATCAGGAGGCCCAATGCCCAATTTAAAACATTGGTTAGATAGACAGAGACCTGCCACATTTACTAGTTTAGTACTGAGGGAAGCACAGGTGCCTGTTGGGAACTTAATTAGGGAGGAAGAAATCATAGTAATGGCTGGAACGAAATGATTGGAATGGTCTCAAACACATGGTTACTCTTCACTTCATTCCAGCTATTATTTAGAGCTGTCTTCCCCTCACCAGCCTCCTATGGAGGGAAGGCTTCCTCCTGACTGTAGTTATGATTCTCAGTCAATAATACACCACTGTCTATAAGCCTATGAAGTGGAAAGCTGTTCGACTAAGCTGGAGGACCTTCTCAGCTCTAGGATGCATTCAAGACTAGCATCTTAGTGGGAACTTTAGAGAACTAGATAACAGACTAAAGTATGCAACATATAGCAGGAGCCTTACAAATATGTGAACTCTAAATCGTGTGCTGTGGTAACACTTTAGGAAGTTTTGAAAATGGGTCCCAGTATGGTGCCTGAGGCTACGTTGGAGATTGGTTTGGTAGAAGGCCTGTGGTCTACCAGAGGAGGTGGATGGTGCTGTGATCGTTATCTCTCCCCAGCTGGGAGAAAAACAGCTTCTTCTGACACTTTTAGGAGATTCTCATCTCTGCCGCTATAACTTGGGGCAGGAGAGTTGTGTCAGAACTTCAGATCTTCTATCCCATCTGTGAAAGGCCCAAAGAATCATCACTGATTGCATTATGGCCGCTGCATTTCTAAATGTTTATCTTGTTAACAGCACCGACTTACATATACAGTATATCCCTGACAAATGAGGATTAAGTCAAAAGAGAGCAGTTACTGTTTCAGTAAGTGTGACATCATTTATGGTCCCCAAACAGTTACTCATACTGACCGCACAGTCAAACATTATATGAGTTAACTGTTAGTGCAGGAGAGGTCTTAATCTTCTTCTAGAAACGCATATGTAACTGAAGGCCACCGAGATCGAATTGGAATATTGAAACAATGTTGCAAATGTCGGAGGACAGACAGCAAGGTTTATACAAATCCCTGCTGTAGAAAACTAAATGTTAGTCTGAAAGAAATGTGACATAATGTCTCGATGCTTTTTATAGTGGAGATCAAGTTTATAACTTCCCTGTCTGGGCTGATGAGACAGTGGATTGCGCAGTTAGTAAATAGGTATTTTCTGACTTTATTGAACAGATAGAGGATGACAGTGGGGAGAGATAGAGACAGGTTGTGTCAAAGAGCAGTAGGCCGGATTCAAACCTATGCCGACCGTGTAGACATGTGCCGCAGGCAGGCGGCTTAGACCGTTGGACCACCGTAGTCCATGAAAGTAGTACACTTAGTACATTTAGGATGTCTACATAGTGAAGAAAATGTATAGCAAACTTGTCTATTTATTTGACCAAAGAGACAATAATTCCCTCATAATTCGTTATATGGAATTTTACTAGACTATCTAGGTTATGTGATTATCTTCCATATTTCATATATCATGACTCTATACCATGGGTCATCAGCCAGTTTTATGTGAGTCAGGGGATTTTTTTAATGACGTGTTCAAACAACATATCCAGTGACAAACTCTCTTTCTAATCCCCTACACAGCACCACCAGTGTGTTGATGTGGTTCCTATAGTAACAGCTGTCATTTTCAAACTTCCATCGCCCACTCATCTGCTTTCTGAATAGTAATTTAAATATACAGTACCAGTCAAAAGTTTGGACACACCTACTCATTCAAGGGCTTTTCTTTATTTTAATTATGAAATAACACATATAGTGTTATGTAGTAACCAAAAAAGTGTTAAACAAATCAAATATATTTTAGATTTTAGTTTCTTCAAATAGCCACCCTTTGCCTTGATGACAGCTTTGCACACTCTTGGCATTCTCTCAACCAGCTTCACCTGGGATTCTTTTCCAACAGTCTTGAAGGAGTTCCCACATATGCTGAGCACTTGTTGGCTGCTTTTCCTTCACTCTGCGGTCCAACTCATCCTAAACTATCTCAATTGGGTTGAGGTCGGGTGATTGTGGAGGCCAGATCATCTGATGCAGCAATCCATCTCTCTCCTTCTTGGTTAAATAGCCCTTACACAGCCTGGAGGTGTTTTGGGTCATTGTCCTGTTGAAAAATAAATGCTTGTCCCATCAAGCGCAAACCAGATGGGATGGAGAATCGCTGCAGAATTCTGTGGTAGCCATGCTGGTTAAGTGTGCCTTGAATTCAAAATAAATCACAGTGTCACCAACAAAGCACCCCCACACAATCACTGCCTCTGACCACAAGGCACTACAGAGCGTAGTGCGTACGGGCCCAGTGCATCACTGGGGCTAAGCCCCCTGCCATCCAGGACCTCTACACCAGGCGGTGTCAGAAGAAGGCCCTAAAAATGGTCAAAGACCCCAGCCACAGACTGTTCTCTCTACTACCGCATGGCAAGCGGTACCGAAGTGCCAAGTCTAGGACAAAAAGGCTTCTCAACAGTTTACCCCCAAGCCATAAGACTCCTGAACAGGTAATCAAATGGCTACCCGGACTATTTGCATTGTGCCCCCCCTCCCCCTGCTGTTACCCTCTGATTACCATATATGCATAGTCACTTTAACTATAGATTCATGCACATACTACCTCAATTGGGCCGACCAATCAGTTCTCCCGCACAGTGGCTAACCGGGCTATCTGCATTGTGACCCACCACCCGCCAACCCCTTTTTTACGCTACTGCTACTCTCTGTTCATCATATATGCAGTCACTTTAACCATATCTACCTGTACATACTACCTCAATTTGCCTGACTAACCGGTGTCTGTATGTAGCCTCGCTACTTGTATAGCCTCGCTACTGTATATAGCCTGTCTTTTTACTCGTTTTATTTCTTTACCTACCTATTGTTCACCTAATACCTTTTTTGCACTATTGGTTAGAGCCTGTAAGTAAGCATTTCACTGTAGGTCTACACCTGTTGTATTCAGCGCACGTGAAAAATAAACTTTGATTTGATTTGATTACCTCCTCCTCCATGCTTCATGGTGGGAACCACACATGCAGAGATCATCCGTTCACCTACTCTGCATCTCACAAAGACACGCACATTTAGACTCATCAGACCGAAGGACAGATTTCCACCGGTCTAATGTCCATTGCTCGTTGTTTCTTGGCCCAAGCAAGTCTCTTCTTCTTCTTAGTGTCCTTTAGTAGTGGTTTCTTTGCAGCAATTCAACCATGAAGGCCTGATTCACACAGTCTCCTCTGAACAGTCAAAGCTGTGTAGAAATTATAATGGACCTTTGCAGCTCGCTAATAATCACCAAAATTAAAAATAGACAGTCAGGGATTATTGACAATTCCACAAATTATGGATTAAGGACAATCTTTTGCAAATTTTGGCTGTGAGGATAAATCAGTGCGGCCCTCCGGACCTTGTAGAAGACCGAATGCTGCCCCCGGGCAAAATTAGTTTGGCACCCCTGCTTTAGCTTACTTAAGTGAAATCAGTTTAGACTGTAATGGCACTCTTATCTCTGATGTTGGACACTGTTTTATGACAACAATGAATAATCATATTTACTTTCATAAAGTTAAGACCAACACAAATTCTACAGGTCACATTCTTTAGATTCAACCATTCAGAGCAACCTCAGAGCACCCGACTGAATAATATACTCTACAAATCTTGCCATTAGCCCGATGCAATAAAATATATATAGGTTCAAGAACAAGAATGGTATTCTAATCCAATTAAATCCAGCCCAACCACACACACCTTGTCTTCCTCCATGCTAGGAAGATGAACAGTGAAGCAAAAGTAGATTTAGCAACCTGTTAAAATTCAACACCCCCATCTCTCCAAGAGACTAAAAAGGCTTAGGACTGACTTCAGAATTTAAAGTTTTTGTAAATTGAACCAAGGAGAGTTACTATAGCAACACTGCTGCCAATGGCCTTTGACTTGAGTCTCTTAGCAGATTTGACAAAAGGGTAGTACTCACTTGGTTCAGATGAGAATGAACTCACACTGCTTACAGCTAGAGTAGCCACAAATTGAAATAGGCCACGTGAGATGAATCCAAAAGTGTGACAGGCGCAGACGGAAAAAATACTACTGGGATTTCATTTGTATTCAATGATGTGCTGAAGGAAGTTAGTTTGACAGGCAACTCATTTAGGATGCCACCCTTTCCATTTTGTCCATGATGGTATGGCACAACGAAACACTCCACCCTATATCTGAGGAGACTCACTGACTTGTATTTGCTCATTGGTTAGAGTGCCTTGGTTCAGCCTTTGCCTAAGATACACAATGTTATTTTACTTGTGGTAGAAAACAAACACAAGTAGCCATTCTTAGGCCAGATAGGCAGGTGTTTTCTCCTGATTTCCCCAACAATTCTCAACTTCTCCTGAGGCTTTTCCTTACACAGCCCATCACTGTAATACAATTTTTAAAACAAACTACAACCACCAGACAGACCTGCCGTGGTGATATTTCATGTTTTCCAGTTGAACGAGGAATAATTAATGTTTTCTGCTCTGACAATGAAGAACTCCAATTAAAAGATTGTAGCAAGTGAATGTTAAATTGTAGTTCTAGAAATGAGACAAATATATACAAACATTGCCATCTACAGCATATCAAATTGAGCTTTTTAAAATTGGATAAACGGTCCTTCTTGCCAGACAGTGACTGTGGGAAGAGAGACTACACTAGGGCTCTCCAACCGTTCCTCGAGAGCTACCGTCCTATAGGTTCACTCCAACCCTTATCATCACACATTATTCTAATAATTAGCTGGTTGATAAACTGAATGCTGTTAGTTACAACTTGGGTTGGAGCGAAAACCTACAGGAGGGTAGCTCTCCAGGGATAGGGTTGGAGAGCCCTGGACTAGACAAGTACTGCCATTCAGAGGAACAAAACACAAAACATGTAATTTAATTCTCTGAAGGCTCCCAACAGTAGTTTGATATGGATTCATTCAGAATCATTCAGTTAAGAAGTTTGTGGAACTGCAACCTGATTTACCATCCATTGAGTATATGGGCCCCTACACACTGGTTATACCAATGCTTAGAAGTGTATTCTAGTTCTATTGCCCAAAAACAGTCATTTCTCCCTTTTTATGGGCATTTTTCTGGTCTCTGGACTAAATGGAGAAGTCAGAGAAATGTTGAAAAGGGGAAGGAAGGGGAAACATAACGCTCCCACAAACCTGATGGTTCATTTACTAGAATGTGCCTTCAGAAAATATTCACACCCTTGACTTGTTTCACATTTTGCTGTGTTACAAGTTAGGATTCAAATGTATTTAATTGTATTTTTTTTGTAAATGATCTACACAAAATACTCTGTAATGTCAAAGTGGAAGAAAAAATATAATATTTATATTCCGTATCTTTATAATACATATTTTTTTAAAGTCCTAGTCCTTGTCGATGACAAGCATACACATAACATGATGCAGCCAACACGCTTGAAAATAAGAAGAGCGGTACTCAGTGACACTCAGTGTTTATTTTATTTGATTGAACATATAAAACATACAATCTACTTGCAGTGAAGCCACTCAATATATACATCACATTAGTCATCAACAGTGTCCCATCCAGAGCGACCCACAGATGAAACCAGTGTCAAAAATTCAAAAACCAAAGGACAACAAAAATCATAACAGCAAGGCCAACTGAATATGTTTGAGTGCATTTGTGGCACTATTTACATGTGTGCACGTGTTTGCATTTGAATGAGTGTGTGTGTGTATATGCATGTGTACAAACACCTGCACGGTATCAGCCTCAGGCAAACAGGCATTAACTCTAACAACACTGCCTCTCAGTGTCTTTCAAACATACTTTTTGTTATGTTTTATTTAGACTTTTATCTTTGACCGTCATTCTAGCCCAGCAACTCCACTCCCACTTGTCTCCAATTCCACATCCCAACCCTCAGCTTCTCTCAGCCCCTCCCATCTATCTCTGCTGGCCACCCTCTTCAGATTTCTTCGCACAATTTGAATCTAATTTAATAGAATCCACAGATTGCAAGTTAAAGATAAATACTTTCACTAAGATTATTAGTATATTAGTAATTGACTGACCCGGTCTCTCCAGATCTCCCAACAATGCTATTTCTACAGTTAATTTTAGATCAATGTTATTCATTTTCAGCCATTCCTGAACCTGAGACCAGAAACAGGCTGAGGGCAATACCAAAACAAATGGTCTATTGATTCTGTATCCTCACAACAAAATCTGCAGAGCTGCGATGATTGTATGCCACAAATATTCAACATTTTGTTGGTGGCAAGAATTCTGTACAATAATTTTAGCTGAAAAGCAAAAAGGCTTAAATCTTGTGTCATTTTATATATCAACGGATACTACCTGTACCATGGAATTGGTTCATCAAAAATCTCTTCCCAACTATTTTGCAATCTGTATGGCATAGCTGTCAACATGTGTTGTGTTGAATTTACCCCAAATATAACCCTTTGTATTCAGGACATCAAGTTAAAAAACAAATGACCACATTTTTTGCAGTGTTACTTTAGTGCCTTGTTGCAAACAGGATGCATGTTTTGGAATATTTTTATTCTGTACAGGCTTCCTTCTTTTCACTGTCATTTAGGCTACTATTGTGGAGTAACTAAAATGTTTCATTTTTACCCATCTACCAATAGGTTCCCTTATTTGCGAGGCATTGGAAAACCTACCTGGTCTTTGTGGTTGAATCTGTGTTTTAAATTCACTGCTCAACTGAGGGACCTTAAAATTATCTGTGAGTGTGGGGGGTACAAAGATGAGGTAGTCATTCAAAAATCTTGTTAAACACTTATTGCACACAAGTGAGTCCATGAAACTTATTAAGCACATTTTGACTCACATACTTATTTGGGCTTGCCATAAAGGAATTGAACACTTGTTGATTCAAGATATTTCAGCTTTCATTTTTTATTAATTTGGAAAACTTTCTACAAACATAATTCCACTGACATTATGCGGTATTGTATTGACACAACATCTCAATTTAATCCATGTTAAATTCAGGCTGTAACGCAACAAAAAGTGTAAAAAGTCAAGGTTTGTGAATACTTTCTGAAGGCTCTGTACGTCAAGGTAGAAGAGGTAATATAATGGGTGTTTTCATTGAATTGCAATATAGTCCAATATTGAGTCCCATAATCAAAGATCACTCCAGTGAATACCAATGAGATACACAATTAATACATTCCAGGGAGTTGAATACATACAGTAGCTGCCAAATAGATTGTCACCCTTGCACTTTTCCTAAATAATTCTCTATTTATTTTCAAATAAATTACATTTAAATAAAACTGTCACCACACCTTATTGGATTTTCAACATTGCGAAACCAAATGTATTTTTGCTAGCTTAAGTTACAAATTCATTGTAGCCATCAATGATCTTGTTGCACCTTTCTACTGGCAATTTGGCCCAATCTTCAGTTTTTGGACGCTGGGTTGAACATTGGACTCAAACACCTGATAATCTGCTGATTTCATGATGCCATGCGCACTTTCAAGGCCCCCAGTATCAGAGGCAGCAAAGCAAACCCACAGCATTATCAAACCACCCTCATCTTTAATTGTGCTCTTTTCATTGAATGCTTAATTTGGTCGTCAATAAACACAGCACTGATCTGTATTGCCAAAGAGCTTTCATTTTGTTTCATTTGTCCACAGAACATTTTCCACAGGATTAAGGCTTGTTGAGATGGGTTTTTGAGAAATTCAATCAGGCTATCTTGTGTCTCCTTCAGCAGTTTAGTCTTCCTATTTTTACCTATGACCAAATTAAGCTTACAAAGAAAAGAACACCCTCCCTACAATCAAACATGGGGGAGGTTTGATAGTGCTGTGGGGTTACTTTGCTGTCTCTGGTACTGGGGGCCTCGAATGTGTGCAAGACACAGTATCATGAAATCAGCAGACTACCAATGTTCGACCCAGGGTCCAAAAACATACTCTGTTGAAGGTTGTGGGTCTTCCAGAAGGACAACGGCCCTAAACACACATCAACAACACCATGGAATGGTTTAAGAAGAAACACTGGACTGTTTTAGAGTGGCCAGCGAAGAGATGAGGTCTGAATCACATCCATAACCTATGGCGAGAGCTGAAAACAGCAGTTGGTGGAGGGCATCCCTCAAACATTGAAGAATTAGAACAGTTTTCTGCTGAAGATTGGGCCAAATTGCCAGTAGAAAGGTGCAGCAAGCTCACTGATGGCTACAATAAGCATTTGTTGGCAGTTATCAAAAGTTATTCTAAATATAAAATGATTTGATAAGAAATAGGGAGAAAAAGTCCAAGGGTGACAATATTTTGGGCCACAACTGTAAGAGTAATGGAGCAAAAGAGACCCTGTCTACCCAAAAACAAAGGAAAGTGGAAACTAATTTACTTATGCATGTACTGTACTATTTATGTAAGTTTAAAGCCTAATTTGAACAGGGCCCAAAGCCAACTTCAAATGGTAGTGGATATTACAATGTTTAATGCAGTAAAAGTCCAGCTGTAAAGAGGGGAACAAAGCAATGTGGAGGATATTGAGAGTCAAATTGGTACTGTACCTGTGCGTCTTTATAAACTCATCACCTCTAATCATATCATCATCATCATCATCATCATTTTCATTTCAAAATCATTACCTGTCCATCTCAGATTGGTTCTTGAATACTACAAAATCAACCTTCTGATTTGAGTGTAGACAACTCCTGTTCCGTGTTGCTCCATCCTTTCATCAGCAAAGGATCAGCTCTGATCAGTGGCTGGGATTCTGATTGGTCGCTCCCTGCTTGATGCTGACCCCTGATCCCCCCCCCCCCCCCTCTCCGTCAGGCGGTGGAGAAGGTGAAGCGGGTGACATGGCGGTACTGCTCCCCTGGTCTCAGCAGAGCATCGGGGAAAGAGGCCTGTACATAAACATAGGGTCACAACGTCAAGGTCCCACCTGAAGAACAGGACACAGGAGGGTCACATTGAAGACAGAACCAAGGTTTCTGTCTGTGTCGTCTTTTGGGAGACTCATTGGCAGGCTAAAACTGGTTGCTAGGTGCATGCAACTGTAGAATTGGTTGCTAGGAGGTTAGGAGTGAATATGGAGGAGGTATTTCTGTTGGCCCAATGTGTGACATGACAGACAGCTACATTGAGTCAGTATCTCAATGTGAGGTTCAATGGATGTGCTGAACGAACAAACACACCCCACTGGGCACAGACCTCAATTCAACGTGTATTCCACGTTGGTTCAACCAGTGTGCGCCCAGTGGGACACAAACAAACGTACACCCGCACCCATGGTGTTTCCCATCACATGGACATGGTCAGGTTTAAGGAACTGGAGAAGTATCTGAACAGAAAAAGGGAACTGAGGTTAAAACATGGACTGGCTGACATTGTTCAGTCTGAAGAAGACAAGAGGCAGAGTTCAGTTCAAACCTCTCCATGTGAGGGTGTGTGTGTGTGGCTACCACTCTCTCCTCATCTCCTGTTTTGACTCATCCTGCACCCTGTGTTCCCACCCACACTCTCCTTTCCTCCCCCTCACCCTGTTTGCTCCAACTGCAGTGTTCTCCTGCTCCCGTATGCGCAGCGGTTTGATACTGTATGTATGTATGCATGTATGCAAATAGAAGTGCTTCTCAATCTGTCATTTGCCTGTGCACTTTGTTCTTGAGCTCAATCCAATGCAAATGGCCGTATCTCTGCATGGGTCCCTGCCTCTCCTACAGTACAGAAGGGCAGGGGCCAGACCTGGCGCTAGCGAACTCTGAATGTGACCCACGTAGCGGCAGGCAACTCAAATGGCTGTAATTACCGGACAGCAAACCCACCAGCAGCTGTTAAAATCTCAAGCTGACAGCACTTTTGCACTGTTTTCACTGTAGCTGTATCCAATCTACCAAGACGGCAATATTTTAAGGGTACTGTACACAAGTCCTCTACTGGCAGCTTCATTAAATAGTACCCGCAAAACATCCGTCTCAACGCCAACAGTGAAGAGGCGACTCTAGGATGCTGGACTTCAAGGCAGAGTTCCTCTGTCCAGTGTCTGTGTTCTTTAGCCCATCTTAATCTTTTTTTTTTTTGGCCAGTCTGAGATTTCTTTGCAACTCTGCCTAGAAGGCCAGCATCCCGGAGTCGCCTCTTCACTGTTGAGGTTGAGATTGGTGTTTTGCAGGTACTATTTAATGAAGCTGCAAGTTGAGGACTTGTGAGGTGTCTGTTTCTCAAACTAGACACTCTAATGTACTTGTCCTCTTGCTCAGTTGTGCACCGGGGCCTCCCACTCATCTTTCTATTCTAGTTAGAGACGTTTGCGCTGTTCTGTGAAGGCAGTAGTACACAGTGTTATAAGAGATCTTCAGTTTCTTGGCAATTTCTCGCATGGAATATCCTTCATTTCCCAGAACAAGAATAGACTGACGAGTTTCAGAAGAAAGTTATTTGCTTTTTGCCATTTTGAGTCTGTAATCGAATCCACAAATGCTGATGCTCCAGATACTCAACTAGTCTAAAGGCCAGTTTTTTTGCTTCTTTAATCAGAACAACAGTTTTCAGCTGTGCTAACATAATTGTAAAAGGGTTGCTGATAATGGGCCTCTGTATGCCTATGTAGATATTCCATAAAATCTGTAGCTTAAAAACTACAATAGTAATTTACAACATTAACAATGTCTACACTGTATTTCTGATCAATTTTATGTTATTTTAATGGACAAAAAAAGAAGCTTTTCTTTAAAAAACAAGGACATTTCTAAGTGACAACAAACTTTTGAACGGCAGTGTATGTATTTAGGGATGTGTGTGTGCATGCCTTCATGAGTGCTTGTGATTCCCTCTGTTTAAGCTAGCCTTGTTAGCCAGGTTTCAAACACTCTTCTTGCCTATATGCAAATACCCACATAGAGTACGTAAACACTTACGTAAACGACAGAAATGGGGCTCATAGACCTGTACAGTTCAAATAAAATGTTATTGGTCACATACACGTGTTTAGCACTCATGAAGGCATGGCAAGCGGTACCGGAGCACCAAGTCTAGGTCCAAGAGGCTTCTAAACAGCTTCTACCCCCAAACCATAAGACTCCTGAACACCTAGTCAAATGGCTACCCAGACTATTTGCATTGTTGGTTAAGGGCTTGTAAGTAAGCATTTCACTGTAAGATCTGTTGTATTCGGCGCATGTGACAAATAAAATTGGATTTGTTATTGTGGGTGTAGCGAAATGCTTGTGTTTCTAGTTCCGACAGTGCAGTAATATCTAACAATTTCACAACAAATACCTAATACACATCTAAGTAAAGGAATGGAATTAAGAATATCTAAATATATGAATGAGCAATGTCAGAGCGGCATAGACTAAGATACAGTACATAGTATAGAATACAGTTGTACTGGTCCTTCCTGCTGCTCATATTTAATTCACTCTACTGACACTGTGGGCAAGAAGAGAAGCTGTGAAACTAATCTCCACAAGGCTAGCACAGCAAGAGGAATGGAGCGGCATAGACTAAGATACAGTACATAGTATAGAATACAGTTGTACTGGTCCTTCCTGCTGCTCATATTTAATTCACTCTACTGACACTGTGGGCAAGAAGAGAAGCTGTGAAACTAATCTCCACAAGGCTAGCACAGCAAGAGGAATGGAGGAACAGGATTTATGGAAATCAACCTCATGCAGCCTTCTCCTACTTAAAAGGCCAGTCTTCCAGCCCAGAATTCAATTTCTCAGAGTTTGATATGGATGGATGTAAAGACAAAGAGAGCCTAGAGAGAAAGATGGATAGAGGTGAGGCAATAACGTGCAGGGCAGGCGAGAAAGAAGAACAGAGAGAGGGAGAAACAGTGATGGAGAGAGAAAGAGAGAGATGGGGAGGAGAGAGAAGAGACAGTCCAGGCGAGGGAATGAGTTACAGTGAGGACAGAAGAGAGGAGTATACAGTGCTCAGTAAATCTTTCATGGTCTCCATAGCAGGCACTCCCGTTATAAGCTGATGCTGTGATTACTCAAGCAACAATTACTGCCATATATCTGCTGGCAGCACAGGGGGCCAGCAGAAAGAGAGGGGCAGAGTGCATTATAACTACAGAGGAGGATTGGACAGCCTTCACATTTTGCTGCCTTAAAATGAAATCTAATAAGGTATTACATTATATTGTTTGTCCTATAGATTTACACAACCTACTCCACAAGTGAAAGAAAGTTAGAGAACATTTTCCAATTAATAAAATAAATGAAGATGTCTTAATTGCGTGTCTTATTGTCTTCACACCCCAGAGCTAATACTTGGTGGAAGCACCTTTGGGAGCCATTACAGCTGTGAATCATTTTGAATCAGATTCTACCAACTTTGCACAACTCTTAGCTAGGGCTGTGGCGGGCACGAAATTGTCAGCCGATGATTGTCAAGCAAATAACTGGTCGGCCTCACGGTAATTGACCTCTAATTAACATAAACACATTTAGCTTCTCCTGGCTTCCACACATTAGAGTTAAGAGAATGCCAAAGCTGTCAAGGCAAAGGTGGCTACACTGAATGATCTAAAATAGATTTAGATTTGTTTAACACTTTTCTGGTTACTACATGATTCCATATGTGTTATTTCATAGTTTTGATGTCTTAACTATTATTCTACAATCTAGAAAATAGTAAAAATAAAGAAAAACCATTGAATGAGTAGATGTCCAAACTTTTGACTGGAACTGTATATTCCTGACGTAAATCTGCTTAAAACAAATGAAAGACAAGCTTTGCATATTGCTGTCCATCAATGATTCCCAACCAAATTTACTGAGCTTGATCAATTTTTACAAAGTGTGCCTTCAGAAAATATTCATACCACTTTGACTTATCCCACATTTTGTTTTGTTACAAAATGGACTTAATATATGTTTTTCCTCACCCATCTATACACAATACCCCAGTGAAAACATGTTTAGACATTTTTGCAAATCTATTTCAAATTAAATACAGAAATATCTCATTTATATAAGCATTCACACCCCTGAGTCAATACTTTGTATTAACACTTTTGTAGAGATTACAGCTGTGAGTGTTTCTGGGTAAGTCTTGGGTAAGAGCCTTCCACACAGATTGTACAACATTTACCTATTATTCACATCAAAATTCCTCTGTCAAATTGGTTGTTGATCATTGCTAGACAACCATTTTCAGGTCTTTCCATAGATTATCATGTAGATTTAAGTAAAAACTGTAACTCGGCCACTCAGGAACATTCACGGTCTTCTTGGTAATCAACTCCAGTGTAGATTTGGCCATGTATTTTAGGTTATTGCCCTGCTGAAAAATAAATGAAATGAATCTCCCAGTGTCTGATGGAAAGCAGACTGAATCAGGTTAATCTCTAGGATTTTGCCGGTGCTTAGCTCCATTCTATAGATTCTTTATCCTGAAAAACTTCCCAGTCCTTAATGACTTCAAGCATACCCATGTAATATGTTCTATTGGACTGAACACTTTGTATTCAGGACACAAACAGATGTATTGCTTTGCCACATTTTTTGAAGTATTACTTTAGTGTCTTGATGCAAACAGGATGCACGCTTTGGAATGTTTATATTGTGTACAGGCTTCCTTCTTTTCACTCTGTCAATTAGGTTAGTAATGTGGAGTAACTACAATGTTGTTGATCCATCCTCAGTTTTCTCCTATCACAGCCAATAAACTCTGTAACTGTTTTAAAGTCACCATTGGCCTCATGGTGAAATCCCTGAGCAGTTTCCTTCCTCTCCAGCAACTGAGTTAGGAAGGACGTCTGTATCTTTGTAGTAACTGGGTGTATTGATACACCATCCAAAGTCTAATGAATAACTTCACCATGCTCAAATGGATATTCAATGTCTGCTTTAAAAAAAAACTCATCTACCAGCAGAATACCACCCTGTATCCCACTGCTGGCTTGCTTCTGAAGCTAAGCAGGGTTGTGGTGGTTGGTCCCTGGATGGGAGACCAGAAGCTAAATACCCAATCTAGCACTCATATGGTCACCTAATCATCCCCAGCTTACAATTGGCTCATTCATCCCCCTCTCCCTTGTAACTACCCCCCAGGTCATTAATGTGAATTTCTTCTCAGTCAACTTGCTT
The DNA here is from genome assembly GCF_045791955.1 of Oncorhynchus clarkii lewisi. NCBI lineage: Eukaryota > Metazoa > Chordata > Actinopteri > Salmoniformes > Salmonidae > Oncorhynchus > Oncorhynchus clarkii. The sequence continues at coordinate 21,107,871 of NC_092169.1, forward strand.
GGTTAAATAAAACTCAACCAATAGGTGGCCTTCTTTGCGAGGCATTGGAAAACCTCTCTGGTCTTTGTGGCTGAATCTGTGTTTGAAATTCACTGCTTGACTGAGGGACCTTACAGATAATTGTATGTGTGGGTTACAGAGGTGAGGTAGTTAAAGCCAGCACCATCCCACTGCTGGCTTGCTTCTGAAGCTAAGCAGGGTTGGTCCTGGTCAGTCCCTGGATGGGAGACCAGATGGTGTAGGAGGGCCAGTAGGAGGCACTTTTTCCTCTGGTCTAAAATAAAATATCCCAGGGCAGTGAGTGGGGACACTGCCCTGTGTAGGGTGGGATGTTAAACAGGTGTCATTAAAGATCCCATGGCACTTATTGTAGGGGTGTTAACCCTGGCTGAATTCCCAAGCTGTCCTTCAGACCATCGCAGTCACCTAATCATCCCCAGCTTACAATTGGCTCGTTCATCCTCCTCTCCCTTGTAACTATTCCCCAGGTTGTTGCTGTAAATGAGAATGTGTTCTCAGTCAACTTACCTGATAAATAAATAATTAAAAAATCATGTGAAACACTTATTGCACAAAGAGTGAGTTCATGGGACTTCTTAAACACATTTTTGCCCTAACAAAGGGGTTGAATACTTGTTGACTGAAAACACTTCAGCTTTTCATTTTTAATTAATTTGTACAAATTTCAAAAAACATCATTCCACTTCGACATTATGGGATATTGCGTGTAGGGCAATGACAAAAAAGCTCAATGTAATCCATTTTAAATTCGGGCTTTAACACAACAAAATGTGGAAAAAGTCAAGGGGTGTGAATGCTTTCTGAAGGCACTGTATGTTGCCCTAACAGTTGTGCAAGGTTGGTAGAATCTGAATCAAAATGTTTCACAGCTGTAATGGCTGCCAAATGCGCCATTAGTATTACCTCTGGGTTGTAAGCACATATGCAATCAATACATCTTTCACTTTGAAAATGTGAACTAGGTTGTGTAGATTGATAAAAACATTTACTGTGCAAGGGGTTTGTTGACTTTCACTAGTGACTGTATGCTGTCTATATGGGCAGTATACATATGGGCAGAATATCAAACATTAGGAACGCCTTCCCTCACAACCGCTTTAATTCGTCGGGGTATGGACTCTATAAGGTGTCGAAAGCGTTCCACAGGGATGCTGGCCGATGATTCCAATGCTTCCAACAGTTGTGTCAAGTTGGCTGGATGGCCTTTGGGTGGTGAACTATTCTTGATACACATAGGAAACTGTTGAGCGTGAAAAACCCAGCAGCATTGCAGTTCTTGACACAAACCGGTGTGCCTGGCACCTACTACCATACCCGGTTCAAAGGCACTTCAATATTTTATCTTGCCTATTCACCCTCTGAATGGCACACATACACAATCCATGTCTCAAGGCTTAAAAATCCTTATTTAACCTGTCTCCTCCCTTTCATCTACACTGATTGAAGTGGATTTAACAAGTGACATCAAGAAGGGATCATGGCTTTCACCTGGTCAGTCTATGTCATGGAAAGAGCAGGTGTTTTTAATGTTTTGTATAATCAGTGTATATGATTTGCTGCGTTCTGCAGCACACAAACACAACCTCAGATGTAAAAAGTATATCAATAACAAATGTCTGGTTCTTTAAAATGCATGATTACAGGGGCCAAAGTGTACATGTACAGAGCAAGGGCAAATGTTTCAATAATAATTCCATGAAGTCCATGAGGCTCTCATCTCTCTATACTGTATTTCCAACCTATGTGTAAAACTGTACTAGTGAACTGCCGGTCAGCTCAGCCATGCAGGAGTGTAACTCTAGCCAAGGGCAGCCAGCTCACTGATAAGCTGAAGGTGCCCAATGAATCAAGAGCACAAGAAGTCAAAGCACTCTATTACATTGCATGCTACAGGGGTTAGGGGCTCTGGCGACAAGGAGAAAACTCAATACTTGGGCTGTCCCCGACTAAAAAAAAAAAATATTGACCAATCGATTGGTCGAAATGTTTAAACTTATTTTTGCATATATAGGCAGACACACCCTATGTGTTTGAATAAAATCAACTACATATGCACTGAGCTTGTCTGATGCTTTAATAAGCACACGGTTTTATCAAATAATTAAGACACACAAATGACTCAAGAACGAGCCCAACAGTCACACCATGTTAAAAAAATAACAGTGAGTCTGCTCTAACGGGAAAAAATTGTAAAGCCTTTATTATAACATATCAAATATTAAAAACAGCCAAATCTGTGACATTGCTTTATCCGACATTTTGCCGTTGCATGAGGCTTGGTGCTCACGGAATCACTAGGCTATTAAACAAACACTCAAACAGGTAACAGAAGCTAGCCTTATTTCTATAGATATACATGGACGATTTATAAAGCCAGGAAGTCTATTGATTATAAACCTAATTAAATTGGGGTTACCTCTCTCCTCAATTTTCTTAGACAATTAGGCTAAGGCCAGGGCTGTTTCCTCATCTCTGCTGCTGCTGCCTCATTGTTCTCAATCCTAATGTGCTGATTTGTTATAAAATAATATTCTATTTATTAGTGTTGAACACACCCAGTCACACACGCGCACCTACACACTTTCCACCCGTTCTCCATTCCCATTTTACTGCCTATACACCAACTACAATCTCCACATTATGTTTTTACTGCCTATACACCAACTACAATCTCCACATTATGTTTTTACTGCCTATACACCAACTACAATCTCCACATTATGTTTTTACTGCCTATACACCAACTACAATCTCCACATTATGCTTTTACTGCCTATACACCAACTACAATCTCCATATTATGCTTTTACTGCCTATACACCAACTACAATCTCTACATTATGCTTTTACTGCCTATATACCAACTACAATCTCTACATTATGCTTTTACTGCCTATACACCAACTACAATCTCTACATTATGTTTTTACTGCCTATACACCAACTACAATCTCTACATTATGTTTTTACTGCCTATACACCAACTACAATCTCTACATTATGTTTTTACTGCCTATACACCAACTACAATCTCTACATTATGCTTTTACTGCCTATATACCAACTACAATCTCTACATTATGTTTTTACTGCCTATACACCAACTACAATCGAGTCACGCCAATCGAGCCGTGAAACGTTTCTGCTCTCATGTATACCATCTTCTAACTATAACTGACTGCCATTGCCTTTAGGTTCTGCTTTACACGGAACCCAAACCGGCTGTGCGCGTGCGACATCGTGCATAAATGTATTTTGTCCCCCCACACCAAATGTGATTACTACACGCAGGTTAAAATATAAAAAAACAAACTCTGAACCAATTAAATTAATTTGGGGACAGGTCGAAAAGCATTCAACATTTATGGCAATTTAGCTAGTTAGCTTGCACTTGCTAGCTAATTTGTCCTATTTAGCTAGCTTGCTGTTGCTAGCTAATTTGTCTTGGGATATAAACATTGAGTTGTTATTTTACCTGAAATGCACAAGGTCCTCTACTCCGCCAATTAATCCACACATAAAACGGTCAACCAAATAGTTTCTAGTCATCTCTCCTCCTTCCAGGCTTTTTTGTCTCTTGACTTTATATTGCGATTGGCAACTTTCATAAATTATATGCATTACCGCCACTGACCTCGTTCGTATAACCAATGAGGAGATGGCACGTGGGTACCTGCTTCTATAAACCAATGAGGAGATGGGAGAGGCAGGACTTGCAGCGCGATCTGCGTCACTATTTCAGCCCATGGCAATGCAGACGCTCGTTGTCGTGTGCGAACAGTGTTGTCAGCCTGTTAGACTTCAACTCACCCGTTACAGCTCATCAAAGCATTACACATAATTACAAAGCAAGAATGATGAGGATGATTCCCCATATGAAGGTCTGTTGATCAGTATAAGTCCATTTGATTTTACTTTCATGAGAAACATCTGTATGTAACTAAACTGCTGTGCATTTACAATGTTAGATACAAAGATAATCTAATGAATTTCTAGGATTAATTTTTCAGTAGCAGTGTCATTTATCATTTAGTTAATGGACACATCATTAATGTCGTACCTTAACAGTAGTTATTCAAAAAAAATACTAGAGTGGTGAATTAAGACGTCAAGTCTTATTAGAGATAATGGGCTGTGAGGAGAAGGCTCAGGAACAATTCAAATGTGTGTGTGTGTGTGTGTGTCTTAGCAGCCTGCCTTGCAGTGATTAAAATACATGTCGACCCACCAGACTTAAATAGGAGAACAGTACTGACAGTGTGTAATGTTCCTTGTCAATACAAAGTCTACAGCAGCAGTAGTTAAGCTCATAGGCCATTTGCAAACCACGACTGTGGCTAAACATCAACTTTCATTCTGCAAGTATTTCCATAGTTGATCTCTATGGTTGCAGCCTACACAGACTACTATTATTGAACCATGGCCAAGTTAGCTGGCTCTTGCTCTCCCCTCTACCGCTGATCTACTCCATGCATTAGTGAAGGACTACCTTAAAGGACAGCGTACCTGGTTGACAGCGTCAGGCCAGTTCTGTGTTTCCAGGCAGAAGGCACTGTGTTTAGGATAAGAGGCTCCACCCTTTCCTTTAAAAGAGCCATCCAAGAAGTTGGCTGTGTAGAACTGGACGCCGGGCTGAGTGGTGCTGACCTCCATAACACACCCACTCGCTGGGTGAAATACCCTAAAAAGAGAGAGGGAGGGCAGAGGTGAGGGTATGGTAGGAGAGAGACAGTCACTCAGTTATCCAAGGTTGTAGCTCGGGCACTGTGCAGTGTTCATGCATTTTCTATGCTCTGAAAGAGCACTACTGATGCTTTATCAAGAAACAGCAAGACTGCACTGTACAGCCCAACATAGTTTGGCCTCACCTTGCACACATGCGCTCTGTCCAAGCATCTCCAGGTGATGACAGGCAGAAGTTGTGGTCGAACCCAGGCCCAGGCACTTCTTTCAGCCGTGGGCCAATCAGAACTGGCCTCCGAAGGTCAAAGGGTGTGTGCTCCACTGGTCTGACCTCGCCTGTAGACAGAGCAGGGATAGAGCTGGGTATGACAGTTATGACATGAATAGGGCTGAGGACCTGGACACATCACCTAAATTAACTGGCAAACATCCAACGCCAATAGGCTTTCAAATTCATTAGCAAGGAGACAGAAAATGAACTGAGAACGACACACATCACTATTGAAACAGGATATTTGATTATGTCAAACCATCTAAAATAAACCAACATTAAGCTCCCAATTCCTTTGAATGTATTCTCTCTTTCCTTTAGGAAATACCTTTGTAACATATAGAGTGACTTTAGGAGGTGGTATGAAGGACAAACAGCCCCTTTCTCCTTGACAGCATACTAATGTCAGATCACATTCTCGGTCTTATTAAATGCTGAGCAACTCAAAGGCTTCTCAGAGAGCCTGCCCACCCCCAAACCACCTCCTCGTTGATCCCCTTGCAATTTCACAGGCCAAAAATATCGCCATGACGAAAGTGGCTATCAATCAGATCGGCTTCCTCATTTATCCAGTGTCTCAACAGGAACTGAGACAGGAAATTAAACTAGTGACATGATACAGAGGGCCTTTTACATGCACAACAAAAAACTATCCAAACAGACAACACAGAGAAGAAACAAATACAACCACAAAGATGACTTAATTAAGTGATTACGTTTGAAGAAAAATAACGTGAAGGCTCCTCAAGGTTCTATCAAGTGGCAAACTGGTTTGTGGGATGTATTCTAGTCTGGATCAGTGAGTTGTAAACTGGTTTAGAGTGTTTAGGGGCTGTTGGTATAGCGCTTGATGTTCTGGTATGGTAAGAAGCATCTTAGTATGGACTAGAGGGCAGCAGGTGCATTTGTTTGGTGGGAGGGGGTGGGGGGGGTGGAAGGGATAATGGATTCTAGATTAGTGTCTGGTTTTCCATTCCGATTTCGATTCATTTTATGTTTTTGCAAGGACACAATCGCTCATTTTCTCTCTCGATCTGGAGGTATCAGTCTGGGTTCGCATCTGACCACCTGACCTCTAACCCCTGGGCCATTCAAAATGAAAAATACACAGGTGCTCCAACAGGCTCTTACTCTCAATTTCAAACAAACAAACAGAGGCATCAGCTGGAGCAAGCAGAACATGTATCTAGAATCTCCATGGACTAACATTTACTCTAAATCCCAAAGCCCAATTTACTGCGGCTCCAAAACCGACTCTAAAAATAAACAGTCATTAACTATTCTGTCTGCACCATTAGGCCGTCCCACGGGGCGGACTGGTAATTGAACTGTAATGAATGTGTTTATTTAAAGGTCTGCAAGAGCTTGGATAGGTTAATCTGGAGTACGTTAATGATTATTCTAAAACTCAACAGCGTTAGACCTCTGTCTAGTAGTGATAGTCTCATCTTTAGGAGAGGAGAAAGAGAGAGAGAGAGAGTGGAAAAGGAGACTGACATTGATAAAGACAAACAGAGTCAGTAGAGAGAGATAGATGACTCCTGTATTTAGGAGAAGAAGAACTGGCTGTCAGTCACTCTGCTATAATGGCCATTTATCCCTCCTACAAACAAAAAAAAGACTAGGATTCACCATCTAGTCCTCCATACCTGTGGTATTACCATTCAAATGACCCTGGCAACATTAACCAATAGGCCAAAGGCCTAACCAACTTCTATTCTATCCGTTCCTAGAGAAAAGATGACTGTTCTGTGCAAATCATTCACATTTTCATTGCGGACTGTTTTTGTGTAATTTAGGCACTCTAGGAAAAGATGGAAAAATCATTATTTCACACTACATTTTAGGCAGTGCTGTGGTCCCTCCACTCATGTGGGTGAAACATATCTGTTTCTCTGTGGCGTAACGTCATGCAGACATTGCTAATGGAGCGACGCTTGGACTCCCTACTAAATTATTACTGAGTCGTGCTGCTCTGCCCAGCTGCTCTCGCTCTGCTGATTAAGCCTGATGGAAGATTACAGCCTGAATCCCATCAATCCACTTCCATTATGTTGCACTGTGTCAAGTCTTTGACATCCAGTTAACAATCTATAGTCTTATTCAGGCGATCTAGTATTGTCTAGCCGCATGCTGTGCCCTAAATGTTATACTAAAGTCAGAGAGAGGGAGAGAGCGAAAGATTACATTTTGGCTGAAATTGCTTTCTGCTATATAATCAATTCGGTCAACTGATAAAGTAGGGGGTTCTTATCAGTGTGTGTTGATGCAGACTTTTAAGGCCTTAACCTAAATCTTTCCCAACAGTTGTTTAACCATTTTTTTTGTTACTCTTCTACAGATTATAATTTGTAGAGCGAGAAACAGTGCGAGGGTCCTGGAACACACTCAATCTGAAGACTGAAGGGAAACACTGCTATCTGATGCATCTGACTCTAACATGCATCAGTCAGAGTCGTATTTCTGAGTTTGGAGAAGATTGTTATCACAAATTTGCTCTCCTAGAACAGAGGCCCACAGGTTGTGTCTGTCTGTCAGTAAGAAAATATAACCACTGCTTCCTGACAGCTCAGTGTGTCTGTCTGCAGCGTGAGGGTCACACACAGGTCAACACCTCATCCTCATTATACACCTCAACAGGGTAGGAGACGTGATGCACACAGAGTAAAGGCTAACTTGACTAGTGCAAACATTCTCTCTTTAATACAAAACTTATTCCAATTAAAAATCATTCAGCTGAGTCATGTTGTGTATGTCTGACATGCTCACTTCTGAGAGGTTGGGGTTAGGATAAAGCAGTTTTTTTCCCTTGTGATACAAATATCATTTATTTAAAATAAAAGTGTATTTTTTTCTCTTACCAGTGGGGATCATGACATCATCTACAGGCAAATATGTTGGAGCGTTGATGGACACTTCATGGTCGTATATGTCAGCTGAGCCCTGTGCACTCACACACACACACACACACACACACCTTGTTACCATGCTGATGGATGCTATTAAACAAAGCTCAGTTAGCGTTAGACTAAAAAGCACCTCAATCTCAGCCCATGCACGCTTCTGAGACACTGTCACTCAGAACGTGCACTCTCTTGAAACACTTTCATTCAATAACCCCGTTACCACTCCGTTGACAGCAGAAGAGACAAGGAGATACTGAGGAGGAGGTGCGTATGTGTATTCCACAACATAATGCCTGTGGGCAGTCAATAACCAATCACACTGCAATCCCACGATGACGTCTGATTTAAATACTGACACAGAATAACACAGCCAACTATATAGAAAGAGTCTGCTTTTCTCTGCCACCAAGGAGCCTTACCAGTGATTGGCTGGTTCTATCCATACATTTTTAACATGATTTCACTGCATAATTGTCTGACAGAGGACAGCTCCTCCTCATCGTCCTACCTGTCCAGCCAGGTTGAAGTAAGAGTGGTTGGTGAGGTTAATGGGGGTGGTTCTAGTGGAGCGGGCCTGGTACTGAATGCTCAGTGTGTCCCCCTCCAGGGTGTAAGTGACAGAGGCCTGCACCTCCCCGGGGTAATTCTGGTCTCCGTCTGGGCTGGTGAGGGTGAGCCGCACCCCGCCCTCCACACCCTCACTTCCCCATATCACCTGGAACACAGCACAGCACAGGGGCAAATCAATAAATCAATTACATTTGAGTCCTTTAGCAGACGCTCTTATCCGGAGCGACTTACAGGAGAAATGTGGGTTAACTGCCAAAAAAGTGATTCCCCAGTTCTGCCTCAAATCCATGAGCTAATCCTGTATGAACTAGAGCTGAATTCAAATCTTACAAACAATGGAACACCTTTGTTATCATCTCCCTGCATTATTGTGTTTGACCTTAATCCACCGTCTAAATGTTCTGAAAACGTTCTGATCCTCCATGGCCCACACTGCAGCTGAATGTTATACTAGGCACTTTCAGTTACTAGAGAGAGGAAGGGAACGAGAGGAAGGGAGGGACAGAGAGACAGAGACAGAGAGGAGAGAAAGGGTGTGATGGGAGATAGACAGCTAGAGGGAGAGAAAGAAAGATAAGAGACAGCGGTAGAGGGGCATAAAGGGGGGGAGGGGGGCGACAGAGTAGGGTGAATTGGTCATAGGAGGAACCTGTCAATAGGGAGCCTGAAGCGCAAGGACATGATGTACTAACAACAAGCTAAAAATGGGGTAGCATGCATCTGCAAGGCTCTGATACATCTCCTGGAGCTAATCTCTCTCCAGCCTTCCTTCTACCCCCCCCCCCCCCACACACTTTCTCCATGCCCATTCTCTCTCTTGCTTTCTTTCTGTACCACAGCAATTCTTCCACCTCTCTCTCAGTGGAGTGCACCGTCAAATCTCCCCAGCAGCGCTTATAAAAATAAGTATTCGCTCCACTGACAGCAGCCAATGTCAAACACTGCCTGCAGTTAATGCGAAGCCCCTTTGATTGACAGCTGGCTCTGGCCCTCTGTAGCTTACTCTCAGCTTGAAATAGGAATGTCATCAAGACTTAAAGTATGATGCAATCTTCTGTTTGCCGCTCCTTTTATAACCCATCAGTTTGTCATCTCCATCATGGTGCTACCAGTGCTACCTGCTATTTACAACTAGCAGCCCTTCAGGGTGCTAGGGGATGAGTCATGGTGTGATCTGGAGGACACCTGTGGCTTGGCAAAAAGAACAAGAGTGGCCTCTGCACCTGTCTGTTAAAAAAATATTTCCATGCTAATTGAGAATGCGACAGTTGCTAAGTGACTACAGTCAGGCCTGGTTGCCATCTCTCTTCAGCGATTACATTCCATTACTTGCCACTCCATAACAGAAGCCCACCATGTCATTGTCGTGTGGCCTTGGTTTCTATCTACAACAGATGTGAATGAGATCAATCTGTGGTCCAAGACAAGCGTGTGAATGGAATGGTGACACTGATTTGTAACCAGAGGACTTCTAGCTGAGTTTAAAAGTGTGGGCTCAGGATTTTGGGCTCATGAGTAATCAACTTGACCTGAAGAAACATCGGGCAATATGGGGTCTATGGGTGTATGAATAAAAAAAGCCTGGATGAGACATGATATGAATAATTCATGATGTTATCTCTTGTATCCTTGGTGATAGGAACAGGAATGACGACAATTTGAATTTATATCATGCAATTGCAGTGTTCTTGGCGCCGCATGGATAATAGAGTCCGACCCCCGAGGTGAAAATGGAATGATGAATATGACTGATCTATTACAACTCAGTCTGAGCTCTGGTTTATCAAATATCACTGCTCTTCCCTGGATAAAACAAAATATATTATTTTAAAAGTTGTTGAAAGAAAACTAGGACTGCTTTTGACTTTAACAATATTTCTGTTGTTATACCACATTTTCACACTTCTGATACAATCTCCCAGGGAGACGTAATCAAAGAGAATAATCGGTATGTGAATATTCGCAGCAGACTTCAAAGGCGCTAATGTTTGATCAAATCTGGGAAAGATGGAGCTGAATCTGCTAAAAGACTATCCACAGACATCTCACCAGCCAGATGGAACTATAGAAAGGCTGTTGTGTCTGTCCTCTCTCTATCTGGAGAGTGCAGGGGCTTAGATAGCTTTCTCTTTATGGAGCAGTTAGCAGATACTATAGCCGAGTGCTATTTCCGGGGGCCATTAGCCGAGTTTATAATGCCTATAATTGATTCAGTTGTAATGACGCAGTAGTGAACACTGAGGACAACGGTTGGATGGTAACAGTGTTTTGTGCAGCACAGCTTAAAGTGGATCCATCCATGGCTTCCATACAGGGCTGATTAAAAGGCATGTTGTGTGACCGACGGGGGAGAACACTCATAATGTGCTGACCACAGAGAAAAACACAGGAAGCATTTATGTCTAGCAGATTATTGAACTCATTCATATAACAACAACAAAACAAAAAATATATGTTTTATTTAAAAAAGATTGATCCTACTGCTGCAATAAGGCATTTGAGCTCTTTATTCCTGTGTATTCTCCTGAAGTCACAGCGCAGCGCCGAGATATGAGGAAAATCAAGGTAATCATTTAGAATGGACTGCACCTCCTACACACTGCAGAAGACAGATTATACCCAGGTCCTCTAAAGAAAGGTTAAGAAAATGTCTCCTGCCCAGTCATTCAGGCTTTTAACAGCACCAGGTTGCTGTCATCATGACACACATTACATTGATTACACACTACCTAGACACTTCAATTGCTCTTTTGCACACTTGTCCAGCACTGTAATTTTTTACTTATTTTCATTTGGGGTTAATCAAGAACGATCTCAACTCATCTGTGTAAGATAATTGTCAATACAGTAGTCACGTTGACGTCTACACTACGATAGATAGTGTTAGTGAATCCTGTCTTAATATGCAAGTGCATTCCATCGAGATACTTCAACTTCCATTTCTATGCTGCAGTCTGTGTGTTTCCATGGTTCTGTTGGTTGTTTTTACCTTGCTGAAGCCCCTCAGTCCTCCATGGAGGGAGTTAGGTCCATTATTGATGGCCAGTTGATAATCCTTCCCGTCGACCACAAATCTGCCCTTGGCGATCCTATTGGCTACCCGGCCGATAACAGCACCAAAGTACTTGGGGTTGGCTAGATAGCCTGCAATAAAACAGTTGAGCCGTGTCATTGTTTCTCATTCAAGAGTCACACAGATATCGCACATAAAACAGCACATTGGCTCAGTGTTTACCATGCGCATCACATAAAACACTCTAGAGACTTTAATATTTGAAATAAAACTCTTAGCAATAATCAGCACAAGCTACACACTCTCTCCCTCTCGATTGGTGCACCATCCTGTTATCAATTCCTCCCACCTTTCAGTTTTGATGAAACCATACATTTTTTCATTTTCAGAGGCTGACTTCTGTGTGTCTTCTGCTGACTTCAGTATGTCAGAGACACACTCACATTAGCACTTTAAAACTAATTTCATAAGTCATCAGGAGGTCAGTAGGTCAAAGGTCTGATTATGCCCCGCAATATGTTATGAATTACAATTTGTATTATTAGCTAAATGTGCAATATGTTATGAATTCTAGCTTGGTCGCTAGGTGGCTAACGTTAGCTAGCTGGCTAACATTAGCTAGACTAGGGGTTGGGGTTAAGTTTAGGAGTTAGGTTAAAGGGTTAGGGGGTTAGCTAAAATGGTTAAGGTTAGGGGAGGGTTAGCTAAAAGGGTTAGCTAAAAGGGTTAAGGTTAGAGTTAGGGGAACGGTTAGCTAAAAGGGTTAAGGTTAGGGGAAGGGTTAGCGAACATGCTAAGTAGTTGCAAAATAGCAAGTAGTTGAAAAGTGGCTAATTAGCTAAAATTGTCCTTGATGAGATTTGAATTCGCAACCTTTGGCTTGCTATATGTATTAAGTAGCTTAGGAGTTAGATTAAGGATAGATGAAGGTTTAGCTAACATGCTAAGTAATTGTAAAATAGATTTAAAAAAGTAGTTGAAAAGTTGCTAAAATGTCCTTGAGATTTGAACTGGGCGGTCGTTGCTAGAAGTTCGCGTTATACACCCACCCTTGTTTTTGTATTAAGTAACCATCTGTCCTATGTAACCATACCAAACATAACAAATCATCCAATTGAGTGTCCCGGATTTACATTTACTATGTTACGTCTAGTCTATGAGACCAGGCTGCGAACACTGGAAACTTAGTTATTTCGCACATTAGTTAGCCATTGGCTCGCTAAACTACCTCTAACTTCCTTCATACTGGACACAGACACATATAAATGGTATCCACGATTTCATCTGACTCTGGGGAAGTAGATAAAGGAATCATTGGCAAAATCCCGAAGTATCCCTTTAAGTCAGCTAAGCATGGAGGAATTCAAGATCAGCACTTACCCTCAAGATCATCATAACCCAGAACGATGTCATTGACCTCTCCATTCTTGCCTTGACACTTGATGGCTGTTATGATGCACCCTAGTGTTATGATTTCCACTGTGATGTTAGACGATTTCAGAATCCATTTTTGTACACGTCCTTCTCCCGGTACCTCACCGAATTCCTCCATTAGTACCAGTGCCATGTTGCCTCAACGTCAGACTTATCTTTGACACGATTTCTCACTTTGATCATATGAACTTGCACACGGAAATGGTAAATTGTCGTCAATGGGCAATAAAGAAACAATAGGCTAGTAACATTCTCACGTCACAAGAAACTTTATTGCAAGTTCCAAATGAAAACACGTGCGTAACACAAACCATGGACTTTGCAATACAATGTACAAATGTTCAATGTTTATGATATTTGCGTCCGTATTTTATGACGTAATGATTGATGTCATCAGAAGAGGACAGAATATTTGTAGTTCTATACATTAACAGGAGGTTATTGCAGTATACCTACAATACATATCAGTATATGTATTAGTAAGTAAACGTAACTATTTTCACACGATTAAGTAGACCCACAATAAATGTAATAATATACATCTTATTCAGAGATTAAACTGACAGAACCAAGAAATGAATTAATTTGATCTGTTTTCCAAGTTCTCCATTCCTGTAAATGACCTCATCAGTCATTTGTGTGTTGCGGTCCCAGATGCCCTTTCCTGATGGCCATTATGGCAGCACATGTTTTAGGCAGCTGTGCTCTTGCAGGATCTAATCCCATGGTCCACTGCATCTGATGATCTACTTTCCCTGTTGCTCGGCCATGCCTTCAGTAGAGGGCACAGAGGGCAGATCCAGTCATCTCTCCCCAGAGAAACAGACAGGGTGTTGAGATGCCATGAACAACAATGGGTTTTGTCATCTGGTGTGATGTAACAATGTTAACTCCACATCCACTGGAGATGTCATGTCACACCTGAGGGGCTTTTTCCTACCCACATGACAAAAACAAAGCACATGTCTACCACTCAACAACACATGGAAGCATTCTGAGGGTGGAGCACAGTGAGTGATGTTTTTTTAAAGCTCCCCCTCTTCCCTTCCTATCAGCAGCCGTGGTGGAGACCGAGGCCAAATTGGTTCAATTAAGATAATCATTATTTTAATCAGGTAGCAAACCACTCAAACAGCCTCCTGAGACGGACAAAGACTAAAATAACCTTTAGTCAGAGAGAGAGAGAGAGGGGGGTGGGGAAAGAGGGACAAAACGAGAGGGAGGGTTATATCTGAACTCTGACAGAACAAAGCATCAGGCTGACCACTTACAGATAGAGAAATTAATTGCTGATTTATAATTATGTCAAATGCAATGCTTTACTCTTCTACACTGTGCTGATAACCACAATTATCCCTTCAAAAATGTGTGTGTCTGTCTCTGTCTGATGTGTGTCTAACTACAGATATCTGTATGGGAACCATCAAAGAGCAAACATTCCCAGAATTGAGCTAGCAGCTGAATCACAGTCTGAACTGCAGCCCCTGCCATGATGTAGCCTGCTAATCCAATACTCACTGGCAGGGATGGTGTATCAAAGGCGCACAGTGACACCTTAATTTTCACATCACATGGATGGAGAATAATAATGTGTTGTGATTCAGCTATACCTACAGTGCCTTGCAAAAGTAATCATCTCCCTTGGCGTTTTTCCTATTTTGTTGCATTACAACCTGTAATTTAAATGGATTTTTAATTTGGATTTCATATAATGGAAAATAGTCCAAATTGGTGAAGTGAAATGAAAAAAAAAAACTTGTTTCAAAAAAATTATACAAAAGAAAAACAGAAAAGTGGTGCTTGCATATGTATTCACCCCCTTTGCTATGAAGCCCCTAAATAAGATCTGGTGCAACCAATTACCTTCAGAAGTAACACAATTAGTTAAATAAAGTCCACCTGTGTGCAATCTAAGTGTCACATGATATGTCACATGACCTCAGTACATCTACACCTGTTCTGAAAGGCCCCAGAGTCTGCAATACCACTAAGCAAGGGGAAACACCAAGTAAGCGGCACCATGAAGACCAAGGAGCTCTCAAAACAGGTCAGGGACAAATTTGTGGAGAAGTACAGATCAGGGTTGGGTTACAAAGAAATAGCAGCAACTTTGAACATCCCACGGAGCATCATTAAATCCATTATAAAAAAATGGAAAGAATATGGCACCACAACAAACCTGCCAAGAGAGGGCCACCCACCAAAACTCACAGACCATGCAAGGGGGGCATTAATCGGTGAGGCAACAAAGAGACCAAAGATAACCCTGAAGGAGCTACAAAGCTCCACAGCGGAGATTGGAGTATCTGTCCATAGGACCACTTTAAGCCGTACACTGCACCAAGCTGGGCTTTATGCAAGAGTGTCCAGAAAAAAAATCCATTGCTTAAAGAAAAAAATAAGCAAACATGTTTGGTGTTCGCCAAAAGGCATGTGGAAGACTCCCCAAATATATGGAAGAAGGTACTCTGGTCAGATGAGACTAAAATGGAACTTTTTGCCCATCAAGGAAAATGCTATATCTGGCGCAAACCCAACACCTCTCATCACAGTGACGCATGGTGGTGGCAGCATCATGCTGTGTGGATGTTTTTAATCGGCAGGGACTGGGAAACTGGTCAGAATTGAAGGAATGATGGATGGCGCTAAATACAGGGAAATTCTTGAGGGAAACCTGTTTCAGTCTTCCAGAGATTTGAGACTGGGACGGAGGTTCACCTTCCAGCAGGACAATGACCCTAAGCATACTGCTAAAGCAACACTCGAGTGGTTTAAGGGGAAACATTTAATGTCTTAGAATGGCCTAGTCAAAGCCCAGACCTCAATCCAATTGAGTATCTGTGGTATGACTTAGATTGCAGTACACCAGCAGAACCCATCCAACTTGAAGGAGCTGGAGCAGTTTTGCCTTGAAGAATGGGCAAAAATCCCAGTGGCTAGATGTGCAAAGTTTATAGAGACATACCCCAAGAGACTTGTAGCTGTAATTGCTACAAAAGTTGGCAGCATGGGGGGTGAATAGTTGGGGGGTGAATAGTTATGCACGCTCAAGTTCAGTTTTTCTTGTCTCATTTCTTATTTGTTACACAAAAAATATTTGCCATCTTCAAAGTGGTAGGCATGTTGTGTAAAATGATACAAACCCACAAAAAAATCTATTTTAATTCCAGGTTTTAAGGCAACAAAATAGGAAAAATGCCAAGGGGGGTGAATACTTTCACAAGCCACTGTACCAACAGGGGAAAAATGTGTCTGAATCAGTGTTTCAGATACCTACTTAAGAAGTTCTGGCACTGGAATTATGTGACAGAAAAGCGAGTGCCCTTTAGAAAATACAGTCCGCATAGGAATCTGGTGTGCACTTAGCAGACTCTACATCAGTTTCTTTCATATTGGTTTTTGATACATAGCAGCAAGCTTATTTCAAATAAATTCATACATACAGGACTGCCAACAGTTCCATTATCAAAATATGTCTGTCTTCATCAAAATACACAGAGGTTGAAGTCTAGTCTGTGCGGTTTTGAATGGACTGTCAGAGGAAATCATATTGCTGCATCGATCATTAATTAATCAGCACACAGATCTCTTAAAACTGACACTTAAATGGGTGAATAGACAATGTAAAATATGCAATACCATATTATAAATGTGGGTATGTTGAGCCAAAATAACTTTTATCAAACATTTGAATAGAGCAGATGCTGTGTTTTTGAACTATGTTCAAGTGACTTTACATTACCTTGGAAAAAAGGATTAATTGTATGTTTTGGTGACAATCAATATTTTAATGCAAATGCTTGCACTTGCGAACAAGTACCTGCACTGGTATCAGTCAGTGGTAAATGAGAGCCACCCCAGAGTTTAGTTCAATAGCTCCATCTGTTGATGGGATGTGTTCATGACAAAACAACCCCCTGGGTATTTTGTTGCCGTAGGCTATCAATTTCACATTCCGTTTCCACTACAAGACCATGGTACTTGCCTACGGAGTCAGAGGAACTGCCCCTCCCTACCAGGCTATGCTCAAACCCAACACCCCAACCCGAGTACTCCATTCTTATAAAAACATTTTAACCGCTTTTTGTCCCCAATTTCGTGGTATCCAATTGGTAGTTACAGTCTTGTCCCATCGCTGCAACTCCCATACCGCCTCGGGAGAGGATAAGGTTGAGAGCTGTGCATCCTCCGAAACACAACCCAGCCACTGCTTCTTGACACAATGCACATTTAACCCGGTAGCCAGCCGCACCAATGTGTCAGAGGAAACATCGTACACCTGGCGACCGTGTCAGCGTGCAATGCACCCGGCCCGCCACAGGAGTTGCTAGTGCACAATGGGACAAGAACATCCCTGCCGGCCAAACCCTCCCCTAACCCAGACAACACTGGGCCAATTGTGCGCCGCCCCATTGGTCTCCCGGTCGCCTGCAACAGAGCCTGGACTCGAACCAGGATCTCTAGTGACACAGCTAGCACTGCGATACAGTGCCTTAGACAACTGCGCCACTCGGGAGGCCCGAGTACTCCATTCTGCCACCTCTGGTCTCTTGGTCCTCCCACCCCTCCTTGCGGGGCAGCTCCCGCTCAGCCCAATCAAAGCTCTTCTCCATCCTGGCACCACAATGATGGAACCACATCCTTAACAGTTCTGCCAACAAGAAATTCTGCTCCCAGACATTGATACAAAGCAACAAAACAACTAGGGCTTTACAATGACGGTGAAGACATAGGAAAATCTTGGGGTTAAGTGCATTAAAATCTTCCTAGAATTTGGACGTATATAGTGTTGGACATGCCAACATTCTCAGAAAAAATAAATATCTTATTTGAATGAAAACACACTGCTATTGGAAATTTTAACATAGTTTAGTTAAAGCATCGGTGTATGTGATCTAACTGCTAAATTGAATGTTTGATCAAAATGTATACACATATAATGTCTAGGGACATAAAATACTATTTGTGGAATGTCCCAGTTGATTCCATACCTTTCCAGTAACAACAAATTCTGATCCCCTTTCATTTCTTTCTGAAACGTTCACACAAGAGACAATCGTAATGTCCATTTTCATCTGCACGACTGAATAATAGACTACTATATCTATCTCTGAAATACAGCTTGAAGAGATTCAAGACATTGGCAAACAGTTTTGAAGAATATGGAAACATGGTAGTATATTTCTTGGAATGATTTCCGTCCCTTGGCTATGAGCCACTGTCACATGTCTCCTACACAGGCATTGGGTGGAAGTAAAACACCTGCTGTACATAGTGCTCCTTTCCAAAGAGCAGTAGTACTGATTTTATGTAGCGGCTGTAGACAAGGTACTCTTTCCGGGGAGATGACGAACTCTCCCTTCTGCAGCTCCACGTTAACCTGTCCCCCTCCGAACATAACCACGGGGTACACTGACACCATGCTGCAGTCTCTGATGAACACATGGCTCGTCTTCACCTTCTCATGGTACACCATGTAGGGGCTGTCATAGTGGCCCCGGAAACCACCACTTGACCAATAAACAACTAAAACAAAACAAAAAAATAGCTTGTGTGGTTGTTTTGGATTAACTTTTTAGTTACTGTAAAATAGTATTGGTTATGTCTCTGTAGTTTATTCTCACTGTGCGGAAGTTGTAACGTGTAGTTGACGGAGGAGGGGTGTATGTGGACACAGCCATCATTCTAAGGTACATATACTGAGCAAAAATATAAAACGCAACATGTAAAGTGTTGGTCCCATGTTTCATGAGCTGAAATAAAAGATCCCAGAAATGTTCCATATGCACAAAAAGCTTATTTCTCTCAAATGTTGTGCACAAATTTGTTTACATCCCTGTTAGTGAACATTTCCATTTTGCCAAGATAATCCATCCACCTGACAGGTGTGGCATATTAAGAAGCTGATTAAACAGCATGATCAGTACACAGGTGCACCTTGTGCTGGGGACATTAAAAGGCCACACTAAAATGTGCACTTTTCTCACACAACACAATGCCACAGATGTCTCAAGTTGAGGGAGTGTGCAATTGGCATGCTGACTGCAGGAATGCCCACCTGAGCTGTTGCTAGCTAAAGCTTAATGTTAATTTCTCTACCATAAGCCGCCTTCAACGTAATTTTAAAAATGTGGCAGTACATCCAACCGGCCTTACAACCGCAGACCACTTGTAACCACGCCTGTGGGATCGTCTGAGACCAGCCACCCGAACAGCTGATTTAACTGTGGGTTTGCACAACCGAAGAATTTCTGCACAAACTGTCTGAACCCAGGGTCTTAACCTGACTACAGTTCGGCGTCGTAACAAACTTCAGTGGGAAAATGCTCAACTTCGATGGCCCCTGGCACACTGGGGAAGTGTGTTCTTCACAGATTAATCCCAGTTTCAACTGTACAGGGCAGATGGCCGACAGCATGTATGGTGTCGTGTGGGCAAGCGGTTTGCTGATGTCAACGTTGTGAACAGGGTGCCCCATGGCCCATGCCTGGAAGCTGAAAATGTCCCAGTTCTTCTATGGCCTGCATACTCAGACAAGTCACCAATTGAGCATGTTTGGGATGCTCTGGATCAACGTATACGAAAGCTTGTTCCAGTTCTCGCCAATATCCAGCAACTTCGCAAAGCCATTGAAAAGGAGTGGGACAACATTCCACAGGCCAGAATCAACAGCCTGATCAACTATGCAAAGGAGATGTGTCGCGCTGCATGAGGCAAATGTTGGTCACACCAGATACTGACTGGTTCTCTGATCCATGCCCCTACTTTTTGTTTAAGGTATATGTGACCAACAGATGCATATCTGTATTCCCAGTCATGTGAAATGCATAGATTAGGGCCTAATTTCCTATGAACTGTAACTTTGAAATTGTGGCATGTTGTGTTTATAATTTTTTTCAGTGTACATTATACAAGTACTGAGCTGTTGATCATGCTGGATGGGTAAAGGCTCACCTGAACTAAATTGGGATAAAGGGCAGCACAGAGCAACCTGATGTTGTCAGAGTTGAGGTTGGCCTGTGGAGAGAAAGAGTGAATTAACTTGCATGATTTATGAACAGATTTTATGTGACAGTGCAGCATTTAAATGAATCATTTGCAGCTCAGGAACGAGTCGTTCTTTTTGAACTACTTTTTACTGACTCGAGTCACGATTCCTTTTTCTGAGTGACACATTCATTTTAGTTGTTCATTTAACCTGTTGGCTGCAATGAATCCTACAGCAGGATTAATATGCGCTCCCCCGGCTAAGCGGCTCCGGAGACCACCAACTGTCTATCTCGGCAAGCGGTACCAATACACCAAGTCTGGAACTAACAGGACCCTGAACAGCTTCTACCCCCAGGCCACAATACTACTAATCAAATGGCTAACCGGACTACCTGCATTGACCCTTTTTTTGAACTAACCCTCTTACACGGACTCTATTCTATGCACACATACACATATGCGTACTGACACCACACAGGCTGCTGCTACAGCTCAGTCTATTATCTATTTAGTTGTCTAGTCACTTTACCCCTACTGATATGTACATACAGTGCCTTGCGAAAGTATTCGGCCCCCTTGAACTTTGCGACCTTTTGCCACATTTCAGGCTTCAAACATAAAGATATAAAACTGTATTTTTTTATGAAGAATCAACAACAAGTGGGACACAATCATGAAGTGGAACGACATTTATTGGATATTTCAAACTTTTTTAACAAATCAAAAACTGAAAAATTGGGCGTGCAAAATTATTCAGCACCTTTACATTCAGTGCAGCAAACTCTCTCCAGAAGTTCAGTGAGGATCTCTGAATGATCCAATGTTGACCTAAATGACTAATGAGGATAAATACAATCCACCTGTGTGTAATCAAGTCTCCGTATAAATGCACCTGCACTGTGATAGTCTCAGAGGTCCGTTAAAAGCGCAGAGAGCATCATGAAGAACAAGGAACACACCAGGCAGGTCCGAGATACTGTTGTGAAGAAGTTTAAAGCCGGATTTGGATACAAAAAGATTTACCAAGCTTAAAACATCCCAAGGAGCACTGTGCAAGCGGTAATATTGAAATGGAAGGAGTATCAGACCACTGCAAATCTACCAAGACCTGGCCGTCCCTCTAAACTTTCAGCTCATACAAGGAGAAGACTGATCAGAGATGCAGCCAAGAGGCCCATGATCACTCTGGATGAACTGCAGAGATCTACAGCTGAGGTGGGAGACTCTGTCCATAGGACAACAATCAGTTGTATATTGCACAAATCTGGCCTTTATGGAAGAGTGGCAAGAAGAAAGCCATTTCTTACAGATATCCATAAAAAAGTGTTGTTTAAAGTTTGCCACAAGCCACCTGGGCGACACACCAAACATGTGGAAGAAGGTGCTCTGGTCAGATGAAACCAAAATTGAACTTTTTGGCAACAATGCAAAATGTTTGGCGTAAAAGCAACACAGCTGAACACACCATCCCCACTGTCAAACATGGTGGTGGCAGCATCATGGTTTGGGCCTGCTTTTCTTCAGCAGGGACAGGGAAGATGGTTAAAATTGATGGGAAGATGGATGGAGCCAAATACAGGACCATTCTGGAAGAAAACCTGATGGAGTCTGCAAAAGACCTGAGACTGGGACGGAGATTTGTCTTCCAACAAGACAATGATCCAAAACATAAAGCAAAATCTACAATGGAATGGTTCAAAAATAAACATATCCAGGTGTTAGAATGGCCAAGTCAAAGTCCAGACCTGAATCCAATCGAGAATCTGTGGAAAGAACTGAAAACTGCTGTTCACAAATGCTCTCCATCCAACCTCACTGAGCTCGAGCTGTTTTGCAAGGAGGAATGGGAAAAAATTTCAGTCTCTCGATGTGCAAAACTGATAGAGACATACCCCAAGCGACTTACAGCTGTAATCGCAGCAAAAGGTGGCGCTACAAAGTATTAACTTAAGGGGGCTGAATAATTTTGCACGCCCAATTTTTCAGTTTTTGATTTGTTAAAAAAGTTTGAAATATCCAATAAATGTCGTTCCACTTCATGATTGTGTCCCACTTGTTGTTGATTCTTCACAAAAAAATACAGTTTTATATCTTTATGTTTGAAGCCTGAAATGTGGCAAAAGGTAGCAAAGTTCAAGGGGGCCGTATACTTTCGCAAGGCACTGTAGCTACCTCGTACCCCTGCACATCAACTCGGTACTGGTGCTCCCTGTATAAAGCCATTTCATATTTTACTCGTTATTGTTAGTCACTGTGTACTTATTCCTCGTTTTACTATTTATATATATTTTTTATCTTTAACTCTGCATTATTGGAAAAGGACCCGTAAGTAAGCATTTCACTGTTGTTTACGAAGCATGTGACAAATAAAATTGGATTTGATTTTACATGTGCGCGCAGGAAAATAGATCATGCTCCAGGCAGATTAGAGAAGACCAATACATGTTTTGATAATTGATGGCATGGTTCAAGAATGAAATTGCAATGTTATTTATTATTGAATGTTATCAATGAACACAGCTTTGCAGAACCAAAACATACACAGCCTGCCTCTGCTCAAAAAACGTGAACTTGGGGGCTGCTGCAATTTGCGAACGATGTTGTGCAGAAGTCAAGCAATGGCATTCTGCCATTGAGTTGTTCACAATCTAGTCCGGTTGCGGCAGCAACTAGACCTTGTTTCAAAGGTATACATGATGTTATTTGTATGCCTAGCAATCAAAAATGTACATTGCTTGAAGCACACTTTTACAAGTCTCAGTCACAAATGACAGCTCCTATATGCCCCTACGGTGAACGAGAGGCTTGAAGAATCCGAATTATTTTGTTTATTATTCATTGTTCGCTGGTAGTGTCCTGCGCGCTATGGGCATTACAGAATCCAATGAACTAAATGAGTCTAAAGATTTGTTTGTTTGACTAAACGAGTTGAAAAGATCCAAGTCAGTAAAAAAAAACGAACTTCCTATCACTAATTTCTATCATGGATATATCTTAGGTACTGTATAATTCTGATTGAAACATATGTGTGTGTGTGTTCTACCTCGCAGCCCCTAGCCTCCAGGACACCCTCAATCCATGTGGCAGCCATTCTCTCCATGACTCTGGCCCTCCGTCCCTCCTTGACAAAGCCAATGTCAGACAGCAGCTCCGTAAACTGCCTCTTCAGACTGGTTATCTCCTGCAAACCACAAAGCACATCTCAGACTCTTGCAAGTACCGTACAATACAACACTGTAATAATGCCACCTGTCAGGAAAGATGGCACAGAACAGTATCTGACCTGTAAGGCCCTGCCAAGCAGGAAGTTCTCTCAGCAGTACTGAAACCAAGCCTGGTTCACGTTCTTGGCTGCACCACACCAGCCGTGTGCAACAGCAACACATTACATTAGACAGTTACATGTCCACAGCAGATAATCTGTATTCTACCCGGTGTTTTAGTTGGTTCTACATCTTGCATTGCCACTCAGAACATGTACATCTGTGTCTCAAGGCAAATGCAATTTTTCATAGCTGGTTCAGGTATCATTTCAGTATTTCTGGCATTAGTGTTATAGTGCTAGTGTGTGTTAATATTCGTGACATGGCTAGGGGATAAACAGTAGAGAGAGGTTCAGGTCTGCCCAGTGTGCCCAGCCCCAGTGTGTCAAGTACAGTACCTTGTATCCTTGCAGCAGGACCAGATGGTCACTGTTAGCCAGGGCGTAACTCAGCTTATTCTCATTGGCCTCCTCCCTCTTATCCCAAGGAGACACCTGGCCACAGGAAGAAAACACTGCAGGAGGAGAAAAAGAAGAGGATAAAAAAACAGGAGAGTGAAGCTTGTGACCGTCTGTGTGAAAATGGAAAGCCTCACGGAAGTTCACATTTCTACTCATTCCAATTCAACCCAAAGGCTCTGATAGACTGCCATTAGTAAACTCAGGCAAACAGTAGTAAAAAGTGCATTTTGAAGGGGGAAGGCCAGTCTGGCAGCGTCTGTGAGGGCAGGGTCCAGGCAGCGGGAGATGGCACCAAACAGCATGAGTTTGCTAATGCGGACGTCCATGGGCAGACAGGCCAGGTGGGAGTTCAGAGGGGTGAGCTTCTCGTCAGCCGTCAGAGCCCCCAGGTCTTGCAGACATTGCTGGGCCGCGTCCAGACTGCCCATGGCTAGGGGCATCCTCCGAGAGAACAGACTCCAACAGCCGCTCCACAAACACACGCAGGGTCTTAATCCTGAGAGAGAGAAGGAAAGTGGGGATAGAGAGAGAGGTGGAGAAAGGGGGCAGTGTTGGGAAATTTCAAAGTGAAAATATGTTTGCATTGGTGACAACATGTCATGACTATCTACATTGAAAATCCAGGGAAGGTTCAAATGAATGTCAGTGGTTAAATAGAGAGACAGTGCCTGGTACATGAGTAAATAACACAAATTGGTCACTTAAGAGCACCATAGGCACAGTGCTGTAGTTAGGTGACATTAGAAATTATTTAACTATTATTTAACCAGGTAAGTTGAATGAAAACATATTCTCATGTACAGCAACAACAGGGGATGATTAGGTGGCCATGATGGTATGAGGGCCAGATTGGGAATTTAGACAGGCCACCGGGGTTAACACCCCTACTTTTACAATAACTGGCATGGGTGACCACAAAGAGTCACGAACCACGTTTAACATCCCATCCGAAAGACGGCACTCTACACAGAGCAATGTTCCCAATCATTGCCCTGGGGCATTGGGATATTTGTTTAGACCACAGGAAAGAGTGCCTCCTACTGGCCCTCCAACACCACTTCCAGCAGCATCTGATCTCCCATCCAGGACCAAGCCTGCTAAGTTTCAGAAGTCAGCCAGCAGTGGGATGCAGGGTGGTATGCTGCTGGCAAAGGATTTTGACTAAGTTGTTTAAGTTGACAATTATTTACTGGAAGACTGGAATTGGTCAGTAGAGCAGTCCTCAGTAGAAAAGGAGCGGACTTTGGTGAGAGCAACAGTCGAATTTTCAGTGTCAATGGTGTATAAAATTCCTTCATTGTGAATCTCGGCCTTCGAGATTAGGCAAATTTTACTCCCGATGTAGGGAGAGTCCTGTAATGGTCTGCTTGCCTGAGGCAGAGCTGCTCCGAGGGGACTCTCTGGATCTCTGGCAGCTCTGTTCAGCCAGCTGGTGTTGGAAGCAATGGATGGTGAAGAAGTGGAAGCAGACCCCCGAGGCCAAATGGCCTGCTCACCCCCTCCTCTGCAGGGCATTGGCATGGGTCACTCACGACTCCTCCAGGCTCCCCATGCTCTTAGAAGCGTTGTAACGGAGGGGAAAGACAGCAAAATAACACTCACATGCCGTCTAGCTCAGTGTGTATTATAAGCAGCCAAATATCCACTGCTATCAATTAATTGGTTCACTCCTTATAACAGGTTAGTATAGAAAATATATGAGTTGTACACATTAACATAGTTTGCACTTATCGAATGTGCTCTCATCAGAACTTGACAGTTATGGAAACCAGTTGAGAGTATTGAAACATGGCCCCTGTCTGCAGAGACATCCGAGGGTTTAGAGGTCAGAGGTTACAGTACCTTTTCTTTTCCTTTATCTTCCCCGAGTCGACCACATAGACCATGTCATTGATAGTGAAGGAGGTCTCTGCGAAGTTGGTGGTGATGATGATCTTGGTGACCAGCTGAACACAGCCTGCTGCTCCTCGTTAAACAGGGGCGAGTGATGCAGGGGTTTAAGCATCACTACAAACCCGGGTTCGATCCCAGGCTGTGTCACAGCCGGACGTGACCGGGAGACCCATGAGGCAGCGCACAATTGGCCCAGCGTCGTCCGGGTTAGAGGAGGGTTTGACTGACAGGGATTTCCTTGTCCCCTCAAGCTCTAGTGACTCCTTGCGGCGGGCCGGGCGCCTGCAAACTGACTTCGGTCGCCAGCTGGACGGTCATTCCACCGACACATTGGTTCAGCTGGTTTCTGGGTTAAGTGAGCAGTGCGGCTTGGCAGTGACGTGTTTCGGAGGACGCATGACTCTCGACCTTCACCTCTCCCGAGTCCGTAGGGGAGTTGCAGCGATGGGACAAGACTAACTACTAATTGGATATCATGAAATTGGGGAGTAGAAGTACAAAAAAAATACTCAAATAAATAAATAAATAAAAATGTAAAGAAAATAAAAATACAGTGATGAGTAGAGCTGGTACATCACACACCTGACACACAATCACACGTACTTTACTACACACACACAACCATATCCACAACAAACATAACCCATCTACAGCTGTACCAGAACACACACACCTGTATAAAAACTCAACCCATCACAACCACATATTTATGCAAAACTCTACAACTCATAATTCTAGCAATCCTGCAAATTCATCCAGTACAGTGCTCCCTGTATTTCCCTACCTGGCTCTGTTCCGGTTGTTGAACATCCTGTTGGTCTGGAGCTGCTCATAGAGCGTCTTAATCTCAGCCAGGCCCAGCAGCACCTGGACAGGGAAGGAGACATGGTCGATACTGGAGATTTCCAGTGTTAATACACGGATACAGCATAACTTCATGTAAAGTGTTACCTAAAGGGAAATCAAGAAACTAAACGTTCACTGTGTGACTATCCATCTGCCATTCCATCTGTCTGTAGTGCTCTCTCACCTGGAGGGTAGCTATTGTCCCCATCCACCATATACTCCAGGTCCAGGTCCACCAGGTCCAGATCTTATCCAGGCAGAGCTGGTCTTCAGCACAGACGTCTTGGTGTCTTTAAACAAACAAAAACATCCTGATTAACATTCTCAGGGTAGTAGTGGACTACAGGGAATAGGGTGCCATTTCAGACGATGACACAGTGTGGAGTATTTAGCTGAGGGGACAGGGAGATCAACAAAAGCCTCACCTTTGATTTGATTTGTATTGGAATAGTGAGTTCCTGCAGGCTGAGCTGCTGGTCGGGGATGGAGTCTTTAATGAAGTCTTTCTTTTGAAGGTTCCTGATGGATCACATGTTGTCTCCCAGCTAGTCCACAGGGTCTTTGGCCCCGCCTCTGTCCCTCCTGCTGCCCGATGAGGACTTGTCACCCCCCCCCCCCCCCCCTGAGTGCATTAACGGACTGAGAGAGTATAGGTGACTTACACCTGAAGAACAGAAACAATACCTTGTGGGGTTTATGGTACAATATTTTAGGGTTGGGAGTGTGATATTTACCAGGTTTTGAAAAACTGGTAGACAGGGAAAGTGTGTCCTGGAAAACACAAGAGATCATCATGATGTAACTGCTGACTCGTCTAACTATTCTGTTATATCCACTTTGCCCTACATACACCAAGAGGCTTGAAGGATGTGGATGGTGTGTGGTGGGGTAGATAGTGTGTATCAGTACCTGGTATGTAGATGGTGTGTGCTGGGGTAGATAGTGTGCATCAGTACCTGGTATGTGATTGGTGTTGCAGTTGTTGTAGTACAGGGAGAAGCGGTCAGCTTTCAGGGTGGCACTCATCAGGATGAACTTCAGTTCTGGGCTCTGGACCATCAGATCCTTCTCCACCAGCAGGAGGAAGTCACTGAGGGAGAGAGAGAGAGAAAATCAGGATGAGACAACCGGCACAATAGTGAGTAAGTCTATATGCTGTTGGCTTACGAGGGGCACCTCATCCACTATGATACGAGAGATCCCTGTGAGGTCTGCGTCCCCCCCAGCAGCACTCCTGTGGTGCAATACAGCAGCCTGGTAGAGGGAGGAAGGAAGGAAGGAAGGGGGAGGCATAGAGAGAGAGAGAGAGAGAGAGAGTGTGAGAGAGAGAGAGTACAAGCTTAATTGAAGTTCAACAACAGCTTTAACTAGAATGTAAGGTTATGCATGTGAGCGTGTGTACAACATTGAGTTCCAACTGACCCCGATGGTCTCCAGACGGATCTGGTAGCCCCTGAGTTACCGAGGCGTTCTGTACCGCTCCTGTGCCACCCGGTCGGCCACAGAGATGGCAAAAATACGGCAGGGCTGGGTGCAGATGATGTTAGCCACCTGGTCGGCAGGCCCACTCAGAGACGCATCCAAAGTGAACTAACGGATCTGGGTGGTCTTACCACACCTGTAGAAGACCATGACAAAGACATCAGATCTTAACACCAAGTTAATATCAAACATAGAACACTGCAGCATGCAACAAATCTAATGCCATCATTTCACATCAGCAGGTCCTTCTCATTCCAGTCAGCCAGCTTGAGTCTCTGCTGCACCATGGAGGTGAAATGCCTGGATGACTGGCAGACAGAGGAACAGTAACAGGGGATTAGGTGGAGCAAACAGACATTCAAATATCATCACTAGGGACATGACCACTTATGATTTTAGCTGTAAGATTTACAGGCATGACTAGTATTGGACAGGACTGATAAATCGCAATTCCCCCATAACACCAATAGATGGGGCTAAATAGCATGACAGGCTGTTTACGTTTCTCTCTTGTTCTGTTGTCAGCTTTAGTGTTGTACTGTTGTCAGCCTTAGTGTTTTTTCGGGTCAAATAAGTCTCTCAGCTGCATGGGAAAATGTGTCGAATTGCAGGAAATTTACTTAAAACAACAAAAATGTCTCTCAGCTACATGGAGAAATTATATTAATTACAGAAAATTGGCCCTGCTACGCCCCCACCACCTAAACTTTTTACCCCTTTTTCTCCCCAATTGGTAGTTCGTCTTGTCCCATCGCTGCAACTCCCATACGGACTCGGGAGAAGTGAAGGTCGAGAGCCATGCGTCCTCCAAAACATGACCCTGCCAAAATGCACTGCTTCTTGACACACTGCTTGCTTAACTCGGAAGCCACCCGCACCAATGTGTCGGAGGAAACATTGTCCAACTGGCGACCATATCAGCGTGCATGCGCCCGGCCCACCACAGGAGTCGCTAGAGTGCGATGAGACAAGGACATCCCGGCCAGCCAAACCCTCCACTAACTCGGATGACGCTGGGCCAATTGTGCGTCGCCTCATATGTCTCCGTCGCGGCCTGCTGCGACACAGCCCGGGTTCGAACCCAGATCTGTAGTGATTCCTCTGCAGTGCCTTAGACCGCTGCGCCACTCGGGAGGCCCTAAGACCCTTTTTGATCCAGAAAAAACCCTGGTAGTAACAGCCCAGAATGAAGTACACTCTCTACTCTACCTGTTTTCTCCTGAATTCTCGACCCAGTTTGGTGTTATCTTGCTGATGGCCCTCTGTCTTCTCTTCATGCCTTTTCACCATCTTTTTCCTCCGGTTGACATACAGTGCCTTCGGAAAGTATTCAGACCCCTTGACTCTTTCCACATTTTGTTACGTTACAGCCATATTCTAAAATGGATAAAAATTCTCAGCAATCTACATACAATACCCCATAATGACAAAGCGAAAACAGGTTTTTAGACATTTTTGCTAATTTATAAAAACATAAAATAACAGAAATACCTTATTTACATAAGTATTCAGACCCTTTGCTACTCGAAAGTGAGCTCAGGTGCATCCTGTTTCCATTGATTATCCTTGAGATGTTTCTACAACTTGATTGGAGTCCACCTGTGGTAAATTCAATTGATTGGACATGAGTTGGAAAGTCACACACCTGTCTATATAAGGTGCTCCAGCTCATACTCTGTAAAGCTGAATTCAGGCTGGCTCGCACTGGGTCTTGGGGGCCCGAGGCGTTCCCCTTGGTGGGCATCTGGTGCTTATACTTGCACTTGGTTCCAAATCTGCAGCCGGCAGATGTCCCGAAAGTGAACGGGGGCCGCCGGTGATAGTGCAGGAGGTCTGGGTCCAGAGTGATGGTCCACATACTGTTGGCAATACGCTCGGTGAAGCGGTTGCCGTAGATGGCGGTGAGGGCCAGAGACTCCTGCTGATACCTGCAGAACTTTCCTATGGCAAACAGTCCTATGACTGGCTTGGGTGTGGGCCACCGTTCGTCCTCTGAGTCAGGATCATAGACAGGGCTCTCCACAGGCTCATTAGGTTCCAGAACTGCACTTCCTATTGGTAATCCAGCTAGTCATACTCTTCCTCTTCATTATACTCCTCTGCTTCTTCACTGAGAAAGAACAGGTGGGTTAAGATTGTGATGTTATTAGTCTGTTCCAGTCAAAAAGGTGAGTGACACCTGATACATCACAGTGCAACTACACAAACCTCTGCAGAGAAGAAAACAACAACCCCTGAATACCAACACATTTTCCAATTCTTCCAATATTATACAGAGACCCCAGTATTCTGAAGGCACTCAAGTATACAGGCTCTCTTCCTATGTTATGAGAACACTCACTCATAAGGCTTGTTGTCATAGTCCTAGGTCTGCAGCTCTCTCAACAGCTCCTTCACCTGTTCCTGGTTCTGCCAGTGCCCCTTCTGACTCTGCTAATCCGGGCCTGCACCACCGCTGCCCCCGCCACCCATTCCTCTGCCTGTGGTGAGAGAAAGAGAAATTTGTTTATTATTCAGGTTTATTCCACAGTTCAAAGGATAAGAGCTAATATCTAACTCATTATTTTAGGAGGAGTGCAGTATTAAACCTGATTGACTATTCAATAGCACAACGCATTGCCAGCCAACTATGTTATGTGGATTATGCGTCAGACATACTACTTGCATTACTGTAGCACTAGGTTATTTTGCAGTTGCTCATTTCACTTCCTAATCTGGATTTCAGTTTTCAGTTCAGATGACACATACAGTAGAGCAGGTGGACATCATTTTTGCAAGGCACGGTGTCGGTGCCTTGAAAGTAGTAGGAACCGGCTAGCTAAAATGTTACTTTATGGCTGACGAGGCACACGTTTACATCGTGTTTAGTTCATAACACTTCTTGGGTTGTCGGCAAACTAGATAATTGACCAGAATGACCACTCAACAGTGCATTGTCACAGCCAGCTAGGACGGAGGATTGCTAGCCATTAGCCATAAAATAGATAGGTCGGGAGGCACATTGTTTCTTTCTGTATGGGCAAGAGGACAATTAGTCAATTATTTTGCTATTCAAAAAAAACAATTTACTATCGAGAAAAATAATGCATAAGAGAAACGGATAGCAGGTTATTTATCCAGAGACCAAGACAATTTACAACTTCACCGTCTTTCTCATTGGTTAATCAATCAGAGGTCAACGTTTATTTTCCGGTAAAGGCTGTGTAGAGTTACCATGGTAATATAAAGTTTAGGAAATGCATCGCAACAACATCAGCTAGACCAGCACGAAAAAATTGAATAAGATATAGCCATAGTCATGTTTGAACTAGCAACAAATCCGAAATGTATTGCCTAGCTTGACAGCCAGCTAAAGTTAGCTAAAAGCTCTAACTATATTGAGTAAATTCAATTTGACGAAGCATTACTAAAATGTCAGGTGAGTAACGTTAGCCAGTTACCGTACTGTATAGCCAGCATAATACCGAAATAGCATAGCTACAACATAATGTCATTATTAAAGTGTTTTTCCTGC
Organism: Oncorhynchus clarkii lewisi; assembly: GCF_045791955.1. Lineage (NCBI taxonomy): Eukaryota > Metazoa > Chordata > Actinopteri > Salmoniformes > Salmonidae > Oncorhynchus > Oncorhynchus clarkii. The sequence goes on from NC_092169.1 coordinate 21,139,218, forward strand.
AGAGAAGAAAAAAGGAAAGGTCACAGAAAGCGAAGGTAGGCAGAGACCAGACTTGGACATCTCAAGATATCTGCTTTTTTTGGTGTGTAAATATTGTATGTTTGTGCTTAAGGCTAACTATTAGCCTATGTCGCAGTCTTAAACTCCACTCACATTTATTTTCAGAGGAAGGGAATTTGCAAGTATCCTACATTTTCCCAAATGGTGACAGATATGGTAAGTGCTCATATTGACACAGTAACATTAAATTAATGATTATAACTGTTATAACGAGCTGCATTACTGTGGTCATCACCAGAAGGAGAGTGCTGCGGGTCCACAGAGGGAGGCGTGGTGAGGCGTGGTATGGGCAAACACACCTCAGCCAGTGGTGTCACCTACACTGGAGAGTGGCATGATGACAAGGTATGTGTGTGCGAGTGCATGGTCGGGTGTAGGCCTATGTTAGGACAGAATTGATAGGGATTGGTATTTGGATTAGCGGGTCATAGTTTTTGTGATGTCTGCTGTGAGTGACCAGTGCTCCCTCTATTCCAGATGAATGGCAGAGGGACTCTGGAGCATCCCTCTGGGGCCCTGTATGAAGGGGACTTCAAAGACAACATGTATCACGGCACAGGGACATACAGCTTCTCTGACGGGACCAAATACTGCGGCAGCTTCAGCAAGAACAGGTGAACCCATTACTTTAGCGTGTTAACATTTTCCTATCGTATTTTGATATGCTAGTGAATAATAGGTTAGGCCGATGGCTAGTGAATGATGGCTCTATTGTTTTTTTTTATAGGTTGGAGGGTGACGGGGAGTTCACTGACTCTCAGGGACTTGTTTGGATTGGAGGCTTCCACAACAAGGCAGCTCCTGGATTGAAACTTAAACTCAGCATGTAACCCATGACATAATGTGAGATAACATAACTCTAATTTCTCTTAACTTTATGAACATTTATTGAATATAGATAAATATATATATATATTCAAAATAATAAAATTAGACTCCAGTAAGAGATTTTAAAGGCACCAAATGAAATGAAACACACAATGTCCTTGTTCATCCCATAACACTCCTGCAGTGACACCTGGTCTCTTTTACTTGTAGGAAAGACTTTAGTAGTCAGCGTATGACAGTGTGGTGAATACACCTCATGGCACCGTGCAATGAATGAGTCATTGCTTTGAGTCACACAGCCAAGAGTCCTCTTTGGAGGTGCTGAAACACAGTCTGTGTGTGTGTGGCTGTGTAAGCCTCAGTTAACCAACAGTGTTAGGCTAAAACTATTTCTACTACAGTTTATTTGGAATCTTTTAACTCTTCATAAACAGCGTACAAATCTAGATCGGTGGAGGAATCCATCAATGTTCTGTTTCTTGAACGCCAACAAGAATGTCTCTTTACTCACACTGATGTCACTATAATGTGTGTGTGGTATAATTGATATAGTTCTTTTGCTTAATGTGTGCATCTGGTGTTAACTTTGTTCAACAAATTCCGTTATGTGATGAATTCCTCAATAAGATGTGTGGTGGTTATGTCCATAAGTGTCTTCAATAAATCATCAAACATCTGCTGAGAGCATAGAACTGTTTCCTTTTCTTTCGTAGTTGCGTATTTTGAGTAATGTCTTTTACATTTAATTTTTTTTTTACCCCTCTGACTAAACAAGCAGAGGTCAGAGCATCGCCTGGCCTTGTCCATTTGTCGTTCACAGATGTTGGTCCTTCCCCCTCCAACCCAAAGCTAGCCTAGAGTGCTGGGGGTGGTTTGTATGGTGGGAGGTAGCATGGCGCATGTACTGCATCACCCAACCAGCGTATCAGATCGGTGGAGAATATTCCCATACGCTTATTAGGGTAGTACAGCACTCCACAAACACACAAAGAATCAGAACATTGTTCACAGGAAGGCCTTGATTTGTGGGAATAGTATGCTCTTCATTGAAACACACATCCTTTTGTTGAGCATCTGAACTAGCTTTTCATCCCCAGTGGACCTGTGCTGCAGCCTTCCAAGCACAAGGCCAGAACTTGTGACACTGGTAATAAGGCTATGCTACATAAGGAGAGGCAACACACACAACTTCCTGTTTTCTTGGAAGACCGCAAGCTGTGGAAGGAGTGATCAGTTCTGAGATTTGAGAAACTGTGCCCGCTGGCATCATAAGGCACGTAGTCCTCTCCTGCAGTCAATGACCAAAAGTGCCGTTATTAATATTTTTTGCAATTACATAATTAATAAAGTTTTTTTTTTTTTACTGACGGAAATCCTGTGTTTCTATGTCAAACAGTTGTTATATTTCAGTCTTCTCTGATGTAAATAAAGTTTAATATTGGGATGCAAACTCCCAATTGAATACATTTCAACTCTATCTGAAGTGGAACAGGTGTCTTTAAAAAATAAAAAAATGTAAGCCCATAATCATGTATGTGTGTCAATTTGTTTAAGATAAGCTCCCGAGTGGCGCAGTGGTCTAAAGCACTGCATCTCAGAGGTGTCACTATAGTCCCTGGTTTGATTCCACGCTGTATCACATCCGGACATGATTGGGAGTCCCATAGGGCAGTGCACAATTTCCCCAGCATCGTCTGGGTTTGGCCGTGGTAGGCTGTCATTGTAAATAATAATAATAATAATAATAATAATAATATTATTATTATTAAATTGTTCTTAACTGACTTGCCTAGTTAAATTAAATATCTATTTTTAAAAGACTACCAAGAATCACTGTGTGACCCTGATTTAGCCTACTGCAGTAAAAGGCTAATCACACTGACTCACACAACGCTGACAGAATATAATGTATTACATTTGTACAGTACTTTTCATTATACAGAATCTCAATTTTAAAAATAAACAAGAAAAAACTAGACAGGGCAACTGACACAGAACACAGCTGACGCTACAAGGGACAAGGAGCACAGCTATCAACAAGCCTTTCTAAAGAGAAAGGGGCTAAAAGCCTGATTCCCCCAAGGAGCTGAACTTGGTCCTGGGGGCGTGGAGGAGCGTAATGCCATCACTATATACAGTATTAACATTAACCCCACTAGAGTCTGATACCAATAACACACTCATTCATAGAGACCCACACAGTTTTAAAAAAACATTGGGGAAATGTGAATCCTTGTGTGTATCAGTGAATTCAAAACACATACCCACTATACAGTAGAAACACTGCACAAACATGCTGAAGTAAAAATATACTACAGCATCATATGCAATAGGCCTACTTAATTGTGTTCATAACACACAACACACTGAAACACATCACTGTTTCTAACAGTAACATACAGACACAGTCATCAAGTAAACTTGGCCAAATACTGTATGGAATCACATAGAAAATGCACAGTGACTAAAATGGCATCATATCCTGACTACCTTTTGCATGTCACCCGCCTGAGCTGACCAAATCCTGTGTCACAGTTCTGTTTGATCTTTTCTATGAAATTGGGCATTCATGTTAAGGGGAAATCGAATCAGCTGTTCAATTGTCTCCTCATGAAGGAGTGTCAAAAGCCCTTAAGCTCTACCCCTCTCTTCCATCTCTCTCCCTCTCTCTGTCTGTCCTCTCCCACCATCATTCCACTTACTGTACACAAGGGCCCTTTTTGTGTGGAGGATCATCAGACTCACATGGTTTAGAGCGAGGGTTCGGCAGGACAGTGTTCAGAGGAGGACAGAACAAAAGAGTGCCTTGAACACTAAAACTACACAACCCTGTTTGTGGTCTAGGTAGGTGGGCACAGGAACCATGGAAAACAGCAAGACAGAAGGTAAATTCTGGTTCTATAATCAAGATGTCACCTTGACTACATGTATCACCAATATGGTTTTGGTAGATGGTTTTGTGTTTTTATGATTTGTTGGTAGTCACATGGTTTATAGAGATGCTACAGTAAAGAAAAATAATTGTATTGTTGATGTGGAATATCTTTGGGGTGCTGTGCGTAACAGATTGTTTTATGTGTTTGAACTGGTTACATGGACAAATACGCTTTTTATGAAACCTGTTGTTGATGGACAGTTATTGGAAAAATATTGAAACAAAGTTGGTATGCTTGAACTTCTCATTCAATGTTCTTCGGCATTACATGACTATCTGACTATCCAATGTCTTAAGAACTGGTTAAGTGGCAAAACTCTGACGCATGACACAACCATTGGAAGACTTCAAATTTGGTCCAAATTAGTTGTCTTGAATTATCTTTTACATTGTTATTTTTTCAGGAAATTTGCTATACGTGTATTCCTGTTCAGAATATGTAATTCCAACACAAGCTCAAATGCATAATGTATGATAAGCAGACATTTAAAATGACCTTTAAATGCTGCTCGCTGATTGGACATTTGGCATTTGAACAGAAACAGATTGAGTTCAGTAGGGTATTTCCACTATGGTACAACTGTTTGATGACACAAGCCTTGTCTACCTTAACATTATATGTAGAATTTCAGTGTTTGGGTAACTTGTAAGGGTTTACTCTTACATTATTTACTGTGCATAGGCTGCAAAATGAGACATTGTGTTGGACATCCCACATGACTATATGATTTGTCTTTATCATAGTCTATTTTGTTCTGTATCTCCAAATAATGGTTTGTGTATAATTGGGAGCTGTGTCTGAGTAACTGAGGATTTTCTCCATAGTGATGTGTGAGTGACAGGGAGCTACAGTAAATCCATATTGATGTGTGATTAACTGATGGCCTTGACTTCTAGAACAAAACCAGGAAATGGAGGAGGCCAACCTAGAGATTTTTCAGGTAAACAGCTCTATAGTCAGTCCCTTTGCAAGAGACACACTGCCAGAGAAATGGGAATAGCCTCGGCTACGGCCTGTCTCTAATCTTATAATATGTAAATGCATGTCAATGGACTGGTATACATGTTCTAACAAAATGCTACAGATATGTAAAATATCGTAACAGTACTGGACAGCTGTAAGGTACAATATAATACACAGACGTTGTTGCACTGCTGTAAGGTACTGTTTGTGTTGCGTATGTACTGCATTGTTATGCACTCTAAAGGAGTGAGCAGAGGCAGGGTATTGCACAGCAACACAGAGATAACATCTGTACATCTGTAAAGAAGGGCAGCTGCCCTAATGAATCTGCAGCCTGATGGCTTTCACATGACCGTATCCACAGAGTAGAGGAGTGAAGAGAAGATGACTGGGGCTGGCAGCAGCCTGAACCCCTGTCTGTTCACATGAGCTGATTCACTTATCTCTGCAGACTAAATTCAATAACCCAACATCCTAAGAACGGCAGCTACACCAAAGGAGAGAAAAAAGGGAAGCACTGCTGGCATATAACAGAAGGGGAAAAAGAGAAATTGGGGCACTCCAAATGACAACAACAATGAAAAAGATAACGAGGATAATGTGACTCAGTGGAGAGCGTTGTAGGAAACAAACCCTGTGGCAAAATGAGCTGTGACCTAGCTGATCGCTGATACACTCTTAGAAAAAGGCTTTTTGGGCTGTCCCCATACGAGAACCCTCTAGAGCGTTGGGCCAGTAACCGAAAGATCGCTAGTTCTAATCCCCAAGCCGACATGGTAAAAAAAAACTGTCCATGTGCCCTTGAGCAAGGCACTTAACCCTATTTGCTCCAGGGTCGCTGTTGATAATTTCAGATCCTGGCCGTGACTCCACTCTCCGAGGGTGTCGCAGGGAAAAAAATATTTCCGATTCACGCATGCGTATTAATACACACTTGTACATGTGTAAAGTAGGACAAATATAAGCACCCACAAAATTATTACTACTATGGTTAAAACAGCTAAGTCATTTATTCACTCACACATATGGAACCAATGTAGCATTTCACAGTTATGTTCTGGACATTTTGGAGCCATTAGCAATGTCACAAACAATCATATCACTGTAGTAACGGTTGTTACATCCTGACTGCTAACCTCTGACCTGGTGCTCCAGCTGCAGTCCTTGGTGGCAGAGCTGCGTACGTTGCTCCAGGGGGTGTTACAGGACATGGCTGCACTGCAGCAGAGGGACAGCAGTCTGGAAGAGAGGGCTCAGGCACACCAGAGAGACCTGGATGACAGGATCATGGGAATCAGGAACTCCCTCAACACGTTTAAGGTACCGTACTCCCCACATGACTTAACGGATCCTCACTGATATCTGAAACCAAAAAATGTGCCTGTTTGTCATTCTGCTCATACCATACAAGTGGACTACAGTAAAACCAGTAACAGTTTCTAGCAATTCAAGCAGGATGCTTAACACACACAAAAAAGTGTTGCAGTATGTAGCTATCTGGTACATGGTACATGTGAATGTACATTGTGAATGTAGCTAGATATCATAGTGATGTCATTGTGCTATACACAGTGGCCAATTTATTAGATACACCCATTTACTACTGGGTCAGACCCCCTTTGTCTCCAGAACAACCTGAATTATTTGGGGCATGGAAACATTGCTCAATTGGTATCAAGGGACCTAACGTGTGCCAGGAAAACATTCCCCACACCATTACACCACCGCACCAGCCTATACTGTTGACACCAGGCAGGCTGGGGCAATGGACTCATGCTGCTTATGCCAAATCCTGAATCTGCCATCAGCATGACGCAACAGGAACCAGGATTTGTCGGACTAGGCAATGTTTTTCCACTCTTCAATTATCCAATGTTGTTTATCACGTGCCCACTGGAGCCACTTCTTCTTGTTTTTAGCTGATGGGAGTGGAACCCGGTGTTGTCATCTGTTGAAATAGCACATCCGTGACAATGATCGATGAGTTGTGCATTTCAAGATGCTGTACTGCGCATCACTTGCATGATTCTTGCCATTCCCCTTTGACCTCTCTTATCAATGAGCTGTTTTCGCTCACAGGACTGCGTCTGACTGGATGTTTTTTGTTTGTCGCGCCAATCTTGGTAACCCTAGATACTGTCGTGCGTGAAAAGCCCAGGAGGCCGGCCATTTCTGAGATACTGGAACCGGCGCGCCTGGCACCGACAATCATACCACGCGAAAAAGTCGAGAGTTCCCTCGTTTTGCCCATTCTAACATTCAATTGAACAGTGACTAAATTCCTTGATGCCTGTCTGCCTGCTTTATATAGCAAGCCAAAGCCATGTGACTCACTGTCTGTAGGAGCGAAACCATTTTCGTGAACGGGGTGGTGTACCTAATAAACTGGGCACTGAATGTATGTCCTGGTTGTGTTTAGGAGGACCTGAGCAGTGCTCTAACCCAGATCAAAGAGGTTAGCAGCAGACAGAAAGAGCTACAGGATGGCCTGGAGTTCCTCCAATCAGAGACCGGCAGAGAGATCCGGCCCGTTCAACAGAGGTATGTGACACACATGTAGCATGCACAAACATTCACACACATACTTTCTTCACCTGAAATTAACTCACCATTCCCCTTGATTTTGTCAGAAAAAGCTCCAAAGGGGACTGCCATGGGGAGGGCCATGAGTGTCTCTCCAACCAGACAGAGCTCAACGTCATCCAGCATTACTTTGCCAGCCTGCCCAGCATCTCTCCACACAGGAGCATAGCCTCGACACAGAGTGAGTTATACCTCTGAGGGACAGACAGAATCCATAGCAGATCCTGTATGTGTGTCATCGATGTACTGACTAGCTGGTCCTTACCCATTGGGCACAGACGTCAATTCAACGTTTATTCCACGTTGGCTCAACGTCATTTCATTGAAATGACGTGGAAAACATTGCTTCAACCACTGTGTGCCCAGTGGGTTAGGGTTAGCCATTGAACATACTTGCTTTAGCTGAATCAAATACCCGTCGGCTGTATAGGGATGTTACAGCACATGAAATCAATCAGAGACCGCGGAATCGCATTGACAATGCTTGTGTTTTTTCCCTGTGTATGTACTGTGTGTGGTGCAGCCTCTAACTCAGAGCAGGAGGCAGCCAGTGGCCTGCCCCAGAGGGGTCAGTCTAAGTCTCCAGTGTGGACAGAATCGAAAGAGAGCCGGAACGACACGGATGCACAGAGTGCCTCAGAAAACAGTGAGGCACATCACCACTGACATTACACACAGTGACTTATTCCCTTGTTACATTACAGAGCCCTACATTAAATGTTTTTGTAGTCAATAGACTTATTCCCATTTAATAGGTCACAGCTGTGTAAAAAGCACACTTATTTTTATTAACCTTCATTTCCAGTGGTGGCCTGAGAACAACAATTCAAACAATGTGAGCAACACATTCAGGGATGATCACTACAAAATTACAGTTACGACATTTCAAATAAAATACATTACATTCAAAAAGGGTAGTAGAAACGAATATATACAATCAATCAAACAATCAACATACAGTGCCTTGCCAAAATATTCGGCCCCCTTGAACTTTGCGACCTTTTGCCACATTTCAGGCTTCAAACATAAAGATATAAAACTGTATTTTTTTGTGAAGAATCAACAACAAGTGGGACACAATCATGAAGTGCAACGACATTTATTGGATATTTCAAACTTCTTTAACAAATCAAAAACTGAAAAATTGGGCGTGCAAAATTATTCAGCCCCCTTAAGTTAATATTTTGTAGCGCCACCTTTTGCTGCGATTACAGCTGTAAGTCGCTTGGGGTATGTCTCTATCAGTTTTGCACATCGAGAGACTGACATTTTTTCCCATTCCTCCTTGCAAAACAGCTCGAGCTCAGTGAGGTTGGATGGAGAGCATTTGTGAACAGCAGTTTTCAATTCTTTCCACAGATTCTCGATTGGATTCAGGTCTGGACTTTGACTTGGCCATTCTAACACCTGGATATGTTTATTTTTGAACCATTCCATTGTAGATTTTGCTTTATGTTTTGGATCATTGTCTTGTTGGAAGACAAATCTCTGTCCCAGTCTCAGGTCTTTTGCAGACTCCATCAAGTTTTCTTCCAGAATGGTCCTGTATTTGGCTCCATCCATCTTCCCATCAATTTTAACCATCTTCCCTGTCCCTGCTGAAGAAAAGCAGGCTCAAACCATGATGCTGCCACCACCATGTTTGACAGTGGGGATGGTGTGTTCAGTGTGATGAGCTGTGTTGCTTTTACGCCAAACATAGCGTTTTGCATTGTTGCCAAAAAGTTCAATTTTGGTTTCATCTGACCAGAGCACCTTCTTCCACATGTTTGGTGTGTCTCCCAGGTGGCTTGTGGCAAACTTTAAACAACACTTTTTATGGATATCTTTAAGAAATGGCTTTCTTCTTGCCACTCTTCCATAAAGGTCCGATTTGCCTTGCAAAAGTATTCGACCCCCTTGAACTTTGCGACCTTTTGCCACATTTCAGGCTTCAAACATAAAGATATAAAACTGTATTTTTTTGTGAAGAATCAACAACAAGTGGGACACAATCATGAAGTGGAACGACATTTATTGGATATTTCAAACTTTTTTAACAAATCAAAAACTGAAAAATTGGGCGTGCAAAATTATTCAGCCCCTTTACTTTCAGTGCAGCAAACTCTCTCCAGAAGTTCAGTGAGGATCTCTGAATGATCCAATGTTGACCTAAATGACTAATGATGATAAATACAATCCACCTGTGTGTAATCAAGTCTCCGTATAAATGCACCTGCACTGTGATAGTCTCAGAGGTCTGTTAAAAGCGTAGAGAGCATCATGAAGAACAAGGAACACACCAGGCAGGTCCGAGATACTGTTGTGAAGAAGTTTAAAGCCGGATTTGGATACAAAAAGATTTCCCAAGCTTTAAACATCCCAAGGAGCACTGTACAAGCGATAATATTGAAATGGAAGGAGTATCAGACCACTGCAAATCTACCAAGACCTGGCCGTCCCTCTAAACTTTCAGCTCATACAAGGAGAAGACTGATCAGAGATGCAGCCAAGAGGCCCATGATCACTCTGGATGAACTGCAGAGATCTACAGCTGAGGTGGGAGACTCTGTCCATAGGACAACAATCAGTCGTATATTGCACAAATCTGGCCTTTATGGAAGAGTGGCAAGAAGAAAGCCATTTCTTAAAGATATCCATAAAAAGTGTTGTTTAAAGTTTGCCACAAGCCACCTGGGAGACACACCAAACATGTGGAAGAAGGCGCTCTGGTCAGATGAAACCAAAATTGAACTTTTTGGCAACAATGCAAAACGCTATGTTTGGCGTAAAAGCAACACAGCTCATCACACTGAACACACCATCCCCACTGTCAAACATGGTGGTGGCAGCATCATGGTTTGGGCCTGCTTTTCTTCAGCAGGGACAGGGAAGATGGTTAAAATTGATGGGAAGATGGATGGAGCCAAATACAGGACCATTCTGGAAGAAAACCTGATGGAGTCTGCAAAAGACCTGAGACTGGGACGGAGATTTGTCTTCCAACAAGACAATGATCCAAAACATAAAGCAAAATCTACAATGGAATGGTTCAAAAATAAACATATCCAGGTGTTAGAATGGCCAAGTCAAAGTCCAGACCTGAATCCAATCGAGAATCTGTGGAAAGAACTGAAAACTGCTGTTCACAAATGCTCTCCATCCAACCTCACTGAGCTCGAGCTGTTTTGTAAGGAGGAATGGGAAAAAATGTCAGTCTCTTGATGTGCAAAACTGATAGAGACATACCTCAAGCGACTTACAGCTGTAATCGCAGCAAAAGGTGGCGCTACAAAGTATTAACTTAAGGGGGCTGAATAATTTTGCACGCCCAATTTTTCAGTTTTTGATTTGTTAAAAAAGTTTGAAATATCCAATAAATGTCGTTCCACTTCATGATTGTGTCCCACTTGTTGTTGATTCTTCACAAAAAATACAGTTTTATATCTTTATGTTTGAAGCCTGAAATGCGGCAAAAGGTCGCAAAGTTCAAGGGGGCCGAATACTTTCGCAAGGCACTGTATATATATGCCCCACAGTTCACTTTAAAACTAGATTTTTTGGTCCCAAAAGGGGAATATATATTATCAGAGCCCTAAATTCCAATTTTGGGACCAAAAAAATCTAGTTTTAAAGTGAACTGTGGGGCATAGTAACTGAAAGCAGACTTCCCTAAAGCAGAGGAGATCAGTGGAACCTCTAGTACCAACCAGTCTTGAGAGTGAGTATCATACTTACTCAATTTCCAGTTTAGAAGTGAGGTGAGGTAGTATGGGAGTTTATGGAGAAGTGCTTTATATATGAATCATAGCCGATGTTGGGCCCTTCTGCTAGTCAGAGACACCCAGCCAACAGAACTACAGTATATACAGTTGAAGTCGGAAGTTTACATACACCTTAGCCAAATACATTTAAACTCAGTTTTTCACAATTCCTGACATTTAATCATAGTAAAAATTCCCTGTCTTAGGTCAGTTTGGATCACCACTTTATTTTAAGAATGTGAAATGTCAGAATAATGGTAGAGATAATGATTTATTTCCGCTTTTATTTATTTTATCACATTCCCAGTGGGACAGAAGTTTACATACACTCAATTAGTATTTGGTAGCATTGCCTTTAATTGTTTAACTTGGGTCAAATGTTTCAGGTAGCCTTCCACAAGCTTCCCACAATAAGTTGGGTGAATTTTGGCCCATTCCTCCTGACAGAGCTGGTGTAACTGAGTCAGGTTTGTAGGCCTCCTTGGTCGCACATGCTTTTTCAGTTCTGCCCACACATTTTCTATAGGATTGAGATCAGGGCTTTGTGATGGCCACTCCAATATCTTGACTTTGTTGTCCTTAAGCCATTTTGCCACAACTTTGGAAGAATGCTTGGGGTCATTGTCCATTTGGAAGACCCATTTGCGACCAAGCTTTAACTTCCTGACTGATGTCTTGAGATGTTGCTTCAATATAGCCACATAATTTTCCTGCCTCATGATGCCATCTATTTTGTGAAGTGCACCAGTCCCTCCTGCTGCAAAGCACCCCCAAAACATGATGAAACCACCACCATGCTTAACAATTGGGATGGTGTTCTTCGGGCTTGCAAGCCTCCCCCTTTTTCCTCCAAACATAACGATGGTCATTATCGCCAAACAGTTCTATTTTTGTTTCATCAGACCAGAGGACATTTCTCCAAAATGTACGATCTTTGTCCCCATGTGCAGTTGCAAACCGTAGTCTGGCATTTTTATGGCGGTTTTGGAGCAACTGAAGGTTGCTGAGCGGCCTTTCAGGTTATGTCAATATAGGACTTGTTTTACTTTGGATATAGATACTTTTGTTCCTGTTTCCTCCAGCATCTTCACAAGGTCCTTTGCTGTTGTTCTGGGATTGATTTGCACTTTTCGCACCAAAGTACGTTCATCTCTAGGACGCATCGCCTTCCTGAGCTGCGTGGTCCCATGGTGTTTATACTTGTGTACTATTTTTTGTACAGATGAACGCGGTACCTTCAGGCATTTGGAATTGCTCCCAAGGATGAACCAGACTTGTCTTTTGATTTTCCCATGATGTCAAGCAAAGAGGCACTGAGTTTGAAGGTTGGCCTTGAAATACATCCACAGTTACACCTCCTATTGTCTCAAATGATGTCAATTAGCCTATCAGAAGCTTCTAAAGCCATGACTTAATTTTCTGGAATATTCCAAGCTGTTTAAAGGCACAGTCAACTTAGTGTGTGTAAACTTCTGACCCACTGGAATTGTGATCAAATCAAGTCAAAGTTTATTTGTCACGTGCGCCGAATACAACAGGTGTAGATCTTACAGTGAAATGCTTACTTACAGGCTCTAACCAACAGTACAAAAAAGGTATTAGGTGAACAATAGGTAAGTAAAGAAATAAAAACAACAGTAAAAAGACAGTGAAAAATAACAGTAGCGAGGCTAAATACAGACACCGGTTAGTCGGACTGATTGAGGTAGTATGTACATGTAGATATGGTTAAAGTGACTATGCACATATGATGAACAGAGAGTAGCAGTAGCGTAAAAGAGGGGTTGGTGGGTGGTGGGTGGCGGGTGGCGGGACATAATGCAGATAGCCCGGTTAGCCAATGTGTGGGAGCACTGGTTGGTCGGGCCAATTGGGGTAGTATGTACATGAATGTATAATTAAAGTGACTATGCATATATGATAAAGAGAGAGTAGCAGCAGCGTAAAAGTGGGGTTGGGGTATGGGCACACAATTCAAATAGTAATTTGATTACCTGTTCAGGAGTCTTATGGCTTGGGGGTAAAAACTGTTGAGAAACCTTTTTGTCCTAGACTTGGCACTCCGGTACCGCTTGCCATGCGGTAGTAGAGAGAACAGTCTATGACTGGGGTGGCTGGGGTCTTTGACAATTTTTAGGGCCTTCCTCTGACAATGCTTGGTGTAGAGGTCCTGGATGGCAGGCAGCTTAGCCCCAGTGATGTACTGGGCCTGCCTTGCGGTCAGAGGCCGAGCAATTGCTGTACCAGGCAGTGATGCAACCATACCTCTCGATGTTGCAGCTGTCAAACATTTTGAGGATCTCAGGACCCATGCCAAATCTTTTTAGTTTCTTGAGGGGGAATAGGCTTTGTCGTGCCCTCTTCACGACTGTCTTGGTGTGTTTGGACCATTCTAGTTTGTTGGTGATGTGGACACCAAGGAACTTGAAGCTCTCAACCTGCTCCACTACAGCCCCGTCGATGAGAATGGAGGCTTGCTCGGTCCTCCTTTTCCTGTAGTCCACAATCATCTCCTTAGTCTTGGTTACGTTGAGGGATAGGTTGATATTCTGGCACCACCCGGCCAGGTCTTTGACCTCCTCCCTGTAGGCTGTCTCGTTGTTGTCGGTTGTGTCATCTGCAAACTCAATGATGGTGTTGGAGTCGTGCCTGGCCATGCAGTCGTGGGTCAACAGGGAGTGCAGGAGGGGACTGAGCACACACCCCTGGGGGGCTCCAGTGTTGAGAATCAGTGTGGCAGATGTGTTGCTACCTACCCTCACCACCTGGGGCCGGCCTGTCAGGAAGTCCAGGATCTAGTTGCAGAGGGAGGTGTTTAGTCCCAGGATCCTTAGTTTAGTGATGAGCTTTGAGGGTACTATGGTATTGAACGCTGAGCTATAGTCAATGAATAGCATTCTCACATAGGTGTTCCTTTTGTCCAGGTGGGAAAGGGCAGTGTGGAGTGTAATAGAGATTGCATCATCTGTGGATCTGCTTAGGCGCTATGCAAATTGGAATGGGTCAAGGGTTTCTGGGATAATGGTGTTGATGTGAGCCATTACCAGCCTTTCAAAGCACTTCATGGCTATGGACATGAGTGCTACGCGTCTGTAGTCTTTTAGGCAGGTTGACTTTGTTTTCTTGGGCACAGGGACTATGGTGGAAGAGGAACACAGTGAATACACTGATACAGTGAATTAAAAGTGACATAATCTGTCTGTTAACAATTGTTGGAAAACTGACTTGTGTCATGCACAAAGTAGATGTCCTAACCGACTTTCCAAAACTATAGATTGTTAACAAGAAGAGGAGGAGTGGTTGAAAAACAAGTTTTAATGACTCCAACCTAAGTGTATGTAAACTGACTTCAACTGAAAGTCAGTGTGTTGCTTCTTTTTGCACGTTGTGTGTGTGTGTGTGTGTGTGTGTGTGTGTGTGTGTGTGTGTGTGTGTGTGTGTGTGTGTGTGTGTGTGTGTGTGTCAGGTAAGAGGCAGATGGCTGCCCTGGAGCTGTTGGAGTCAGAGAGGGTGTATGTGTCATACCTGTCTCTCCTGCTGAAAGCCAACATCACCTTCAACAGCACAGAGGACCTCCACACCAAAGACAAACGGTACTGTATCACTGACGGTTATTATTTACACATTTATGTGAGATGTACAGTGCCTTGCAAAAGTATTCATCCCCCTTGGCGTTTTTCCTATTTTGTTTTATTACAACTTGTAATTTAAATTGATTTTTATTTGGATTTCATGTAATGGACATACACAAAATAATCAAAATTGATAAAGTGAAATTTAAAAAATAACCAAAAAATTATTTAAAAAAAAAAACGGAAAAGTGGCATATGTATTCGCCCCTTTCATGTGAAGCCCCTAAATAAGATCTGGTGCAAGCAATTACCTTCAGAAGTCACATAATTAGCTAAATAAAGTCCACCTGTGTGCAATCTAAGTGTCACATGATCTCAGTATATATACACCTGTTCTGAAAGGCCCCAGAGTCTGCAACACCACTAAGCAAGGGGCACCACCAAGCAAGCGGTACTATGAAGTCCAAGGAGCTCTACAAACAGGTCAGGGACAAAGTTGTGGTGTCACGGTCGTCATAATGAGGAGACCAAGGCGCAGCGTGATAAGCATACATAACTATTTTAATGAAAAGAACGAACACTGAACAAACTATACAAAACGAACCATGAAGCTATTTGACTAGTGCAAACAGGCAACTAAACATAGAATAACAACCCACAAACTATCCAAGGAATATGGCTACCTAAATATGGCCCCCAATCAGAGACAACGATAAACAGCTGCCTCTGATTGAGAACCAATCTAGGCAACCATAGACATAAAAACACCTAGACTAGGTAACCCCATAAACATACAAAAACCCCTAGACAATACAAAAACTACACAAACCACCCTTGTCACACCCTGACCTAACCAAATAATAAAGAAAACAAAGATAACTAAGGTCAGGGCGTGTCATGTGGAGAAGTACAGGTCAGGGTTGAGTTATAAAAAAATATCAGAAATTTGAACATCCCACAGAGCACCATTAAATCCATGATTAAAAAATGGAAAGAATATGGCACTAAAACAAACCTGCCAAGAGAGGGCTGCACACCAAAACTCATGGACCAGGCAAGGAGGGCATTAATCAGAGAGGCAACAAAGAGACCAAAGATAACCCTGAAGGGGCTGCAAAGCACGTTTGGTGTTCGCCAAAATGCATGTGGGAGACTCCCAAAACACATGGAAGAAGGTACTCTGGTCAGATGAGACTAAAATGTAGATTTTTGGCCATCAAGGAAAATGCTATGTCTGGCACAAACCCACCACCTCTCATCACCCCGAGACACCTCCCCACAGTGAAGCATGGTGGTGGCAGCATCATGCTGTGGTGATGTTTTTCATCGGCAGGGACTGGGAAACTGGTCAGAATTGAAGGAATAATGGTTGGGCGCTAAATACAGGGAAATTCTTGAGGGAAACCTGTTTCAGTCTTCCAGAGATTTGAGACTGGGACAGAGGTTCACCTTCCAGCAGGACAATGACCCCAAGCATACTGCTAAAGCAACACTTGAGTGGTTTAAGGGGAAACATTTAAATGTCTTGGAATGGCCTAGTCAAAACCCAGACCTCAATCCAATTGAGAATTTGTGGTATGACTTAAAGATTGCTGTACACCAGTGGAACCCATTCAACTTGAAGGAGCTGAAGAAGTTTTGCCTTGAAGAATGGGCAAAAATTCCAGTGGCTAGATGTGCCAATCTTATAGAGACATACCCCAAGAGACATGCAGCTGTAATTGCTGCAAAAGTTGGCTCTACAAAGTATAAACTTTTGGGGGGTGAAATTATGCATGCTCAAGTTTTCAGTTTTTTTTTTGTCTTAATTCTTGTTTGTTTCACAATAAAAAATATTTTGCATCTTCAAAGTGGTAGGCATGTTGTGTAAATCAAATGATAAACCCCCAATAATCAATTTTCCAGGTTGTAAGGCAACAACAACAAAAAATGCCAAGGGGGTTGAATACTTTCACAAGCCACTGTAGTAGCCACACTGTGGCTGAACTGTTTTGTTATAGTTCACAGCAACAGAGCCAATGGACCACTATTACATAAATATAGGCTTTGTAGGAACCAATTAAATTAGGTTTGTACATTTGTCGCACTGGGCCAGTGCTTTAAGGTTCAGGGTTAGGGTTTAATAGTGCACTATGACTCGTTGAAGCAAATTACATTTTAACTGTTGTTCTCAACATTGACCTTGGTAGAACCCTTAGGTTCGGGTTCATAAACAACGAATGATAAATTACTGCTGCAAAATATAAAATACTGCTGTGAAACATGCTATTACTGTCAGCATGCTATGACTGTTACTTACAGTGCAATTACTATTACTAGCCTACTCCCATTATTATAATAACAACTTTCGCTGGTCCATTTACCTCAGTATTCTGTCTGCTAACACCATCATGTTTAAATGCATCTTCCAATTCCATCATTTCAATTCTGTCGTCTCCTTTGTCTCTTTCTGTAGTTAAATGCATCTGTTTCCCTCTCTCTTTCATCCATCCAGCCTTCATATCTTTTCAAATTTCTCCAGTTCTGTTTGAGCTTTTATCAACCACTCTTCTGAACCTCTCTCTCCTCACAGTGTAATGTGGTGTGATGTGTTTTATATCCTTCTCCTTTGTCTCTCTCCAGGCCATTCCCCAGTTCTCTACGTTTCCTCATCCAGCAACACCTGGAGCTGCTTCACACCCTGCAGGAGAGGGTGCTCAAGCGCCAGTGGCAGGGCATCATGGGAGATGTATTCATGAGGCTCACCAGCAAAGAGGTATTCATTTTTTCTCAGCCAACAATGACCCATGAAGTCATGGAAAGGAGCCTTCAAGGGTTTAACCCGGACCAGGTAAACTGACCTAGAGAAACTCAGGGCTCTACTCTAGTGATTGTGCCACAGTCTGGCTGCAAACTACATTACCCCTCACATACAGTATCCAGTCTATTAGGTGCTTGTTGTATTAGGACCAATGTGATTTAAGTGGGTGGGACTGATTGAACGAGGGAAATTAATTGATTGGTGGCGTTAGCAGTTAGGGGCCCCAGAGGAGACTGTCCAGGGGAAAGGCTGTGACTCAGACCTGGCGCTAGGATAAAGTGACTAAGGGGGGCAGTTGAATTCGGTGAGGCGGCACAATTTTGGGGGGTTCTTGCATTGGAATTATATTGAATTCTGCTTATGTCACACTAAACATAAAGTGCCAAGACTCTAAACATTCAAATGCCAAGACTCTGAGACTATTGATTGAGTGCTTGAGTGGCAGGTTTGGCGTTTAATCTGTAGCCTATCATCCCTGCACTGTATCAGCACAATGGACAGCGCCTTACACACTAAAGTATGTTTCAAACTCATTCCACGGAGGGCCGAGCATCTGCGGGTTTTCGCTCCTCTCTTGCACTTGGTTTATGAATTAAGGTCACTAATTAGTAAGGAACGCCCCTCAACGGTTGTCTAGTTTTAAATTGAAAGGAAACACTAAACACTTGCAGACACTTGGCCCTCCGAGGAATGAGTTTGACACCACTGCACTCAAGCAAGTACATATTGGTAATGAACACAGGCTACAAGATAGATAAGGTAATTCACCTATTACAAACAGCCTATGTGAATGCAGCTGTACACACTGCTGTCTTACCAAAATAATGCAAACTAAATGCTGAAAGTACTGGCCTAGTCATTTATGCATAAAAACTAAAATACTGAATAGCAGTTTGCCTTAGAATACTGACAACTGTGAATGCAAACCGAATAAAACAGCGGTGCCAAGTAGTAGCGGTGCCAAAATATCAGATCAAAAAGGCATGACAATCTATATTTAGGCTAGTTACATTAACAGTAAACAAACACAGTAAACAAAAGGTGAATGGAGATCCAAATTACCAAAATATAGTCTACAGTGAGATGCAGCCTGGCTTGACAAACAAATAAGCCTACAGGCCCGCTTCAAACATGGAAAACCATGTCGCTCATGAGTACAGCAACACATTGTTATATGGCACAATACACTTCTGTAATTCAAATTTGACCCAAGTAATCAATTAAGCAATGCTGGCCTACCTTAAACATGTTTCCAATACATACAGTTCCATTTACAACCATGAAAACCAATCGGCTACCAAGAAATCCATAATAGAATGTATCTATTTCTATGATGAAACATACCGATATGTAGCTATACCCAGGGGCATCATTCAGCAGTAACCAAGTATTCCAGCCCTCTCAAGGGTGGCAGGTAGCCTAGCGGTCAAGATTGTTGTGCCAGTAACCAAAAGGTCACTGGTTCGAATCCCTGAGCTGGCAGGGTGGAGAAATCTGCAGTTCTGCTACATGTTTCTAGGTTTTGTAGTGAGGTAGATAAGTGTTTCCAATTACATCATCATCAACCAATAAGTAGGCAATTGATAGGCAATAATTGGTTAAAATCACACAATGCACACCAATGATGTCAAAACACAGAAACACACAGTTTTCACATATATTAATGTTGGGGTCATGCTGTTGGGGTCATGCTGTTGGGGTCATGCTGGAGATGATGAATATGAAGTTGAAATATAAAAAATGTCCCTTTAACCCCCAACAACAACTGCTACCCTGGCGGCCGATGACAATTAAGGCAGCCCCCGCACCTCTCTGATTCAGAGGGGTTGGGTTAAGTATGGAAGACACATTTAGGTTGAATGCATTCAGCTGTGCAACTGACTAGTATCCCCTCTCATCACTGCTGAGCTTGGCGGCTGCCTTGGTGGTTTGATGCTGCTGCTCATTAATGTCTTTCTCCTTCTTTGTTTGTGTACTTTGGCAAAGCCAATTTCTGATATCCATCGTGGCAGATTAGCTGGTTTGGCTAATAACACTAATGCTTTTTACAGCTAACTAGCTAAGAAGCTATCTAAACTCTGTTGTGGTGGGGCGTGAGGCAGAGATAAGTGAAGCAGCTTCAACATTACCACGCCCTTATAAATCGAAATCAAACGTTACACATTTTTCACTTAGCCTACCTCAGATGAGAAGTGTTTTTCCCCGCTTTTCATGGGAACCCAAAGGAGTCATACCTAACCACACCAGTGGCTTTACATAGCCCCCCCCCCTACACACATTCTGTCCATTGTGCTGAAACAGTGCAGCGGAGATACAGATTTTGTGCCTACCTTCGTTTAATAATTTGTACTTTTTTGCCATTTTAATGTAGGGACATTAAACTAAAACTGAGGGGTCACAAGTTTCAACTAACGGGTCTAAGCCCCATTTTTTCCCATCGTGGAACCGTGCCCGCTGTGACACAGTGCATCTCCTCACCAATTACACCATCACATGTTGAGTCCTTAAAATTAATCACAAGATCACATCTGACACTCAGGAGAGACATGGGGATTGGGGAGAGAGGATAGATTTAGTCTCTGTCTATGTTCCAGATCATTTCTCTGTCTGTCTACACTCTAGTCTAGACTATGACTCTATCTACTGAGTTTCAATGACTAACTGACTGACTGTCTGTCTGTCTACACTTTTAAAGAGACTTACCCCAAGAGAATTGCAGCTGTAATTGCTGCAAAAGTTGGCTCTACAAAGTGTTGACTTTGGGGGGGTGAATAGTTATGCACGCTCAAGTTTTCTGTTTTTTTTGTCTTATTTCTTGTTTGTTTCACAAGAAAAAATATTTTGCATCTTCAAAGTGGTAGGCATGTTGTGTAAATCCAATGATACAAACCCCCCCCCAAAAAAAATGTAATTCCAGGTTGTAAGGCAACAAAATAGGAAAAATGCCAAGGGGGTGAATACTTTCGCAAGACACTGTATTGAGTTTCAATTGCTGACTGACTGACTGACTGTGTCTGTCTGTCTGTCTACACTCTATGACCCTATCTACTGAGTTTCAGTGACTGACTGACTGTGTCTGTCTGTCTGTCTGCACTCTATGACCCTATCTACTGAGTTTCAGTGACTGACTGACTGTGTCTGTCTGTTTGTCTACACTCTATGACCCTATCTACTGAGTTTCAGTGACTGACTGACTGGCTGAATGTCTGCCTGTGTTTCTAATTCTCCATCTTGACTGTCTTCAACAGAGTGATTTCCTGGACTTCTATGTGTCGTATCTGAAGGAGCTGCCTGAATGTCTGTCTGTGGTCAACATGTTGACCACCACCTCACTAAAAGCAGCCGGCCTGTTTGAGGTAAACAAAGAACGCTGAACAACCAGGCAGTATTGACCGCAATCATGGCCATGGGAAGATGTTTTGGGTTGGGGGTGTTTTAGCTTGGGTTACTCCGCTCATACAGGAGTAATATAGGCCTAGTATTTTTATTTGTATTTATTTCATATGCAGCACCCTCAGTACGACCCTATATCCACAATCACTGCATAGAGCTACCCACAGAGAACAACTCACAGTAGTGCAGTTATCCAGAAAGAAAGGGTTATTTCAGGAAATCCTGTTACGAATGATCGTTTAATAAATCTCTGACATTTCAATGAACAAAGAGCACATGATGAGCATACCTGAGTGAAGTTTATTATGACTTAGTTTTTTTTTAATGACATCTTATCCCCAGTCTTTATTACTCTGTAAACCTTTCCGACAATTGATTTCACATGACTTCTGTGTGGACTTGTGCCAACTGACGGTCTCTTCTCTGATTGACTGTCTGATGTTCCAGGGTGACATCAACGGGGACGAGACGACACGCCCCTCTCTCCACACTCTGCTTCTCCAGCCAGTGCAAAGGATCCCTGTGTACCTTCAGCTGCTGCAGGTCAGGCTCCATGACACTCACATCTGATACATACAGTACACCACCAACACACCATAGGTATTTAGAAAAGAGAGTCGTCACCATCACAGTATGTTATCTCTAATCAGAGTGGTGGTGACTGTATAAACTGCTCAGGTTAGTGCCAGGTTCACATCCCAGCTAGCACATTTGATTGGTTGGAAGTTGTGGGAATGTATGTTTTTTTCATATTGGTTGTGGAACAAAGCTATATGTTTCCTGAGAACAGAAGTAAACATTTGGCTGTTCTGGTAATGTACATTTTTAGGTTGCAGGGAGGTTCTGAGAATGTTTCACTCCGGTTCCCTGTTTCACTTAGGTTTTATTGCCACTCTGATAATGGACATTATAGGTTATCTGAAGGTAATTAAATAACTTAAAACTTTCCTTGAATGTATCAATAAGACTTTTAATAACACTGCTAGCTTATTTTGGGTTCACTTTTTTTGAACGCCAAGCACAGATACAATAGGATACATGGAAATGAATTTGCCTAGGCATTAATCATGCAAACAGTTATTTTGTTATT
This sequence comes from Oncorhynchus clarkii lewisi, assembly GCF_045791955.1. Taxonomy (NCBI): domain Eukaryota; kingdom Metazoa; phylum Chordata; class Actinopteri; order Salmoniformes; family Salmonidae; genus Oncorhynchus; species Oncorhynchus clarkii. The sequence continues at coordinate 21,161,186 of NC_092169.1, forward strand.
GTGACCAGTGGTGGAAAAACTATCCAATTGTCATACTTGAGTAAAAATAAAGATACCTGAACAAAAAATGACTCAAGTAAAAGTGAAAGTCACCCAGTAAAATACTACTTGAGTAAAAGTCTAAAGTATTTGGTTTTACATGTTCTTAAGTATTAAAAGTTAATGTAATTGCTAAAATATACTTAAGTATAGATTTGTTTACAGATAGCACAGGAATATTCCAACACTCAGGCATAATTTACAAACAAAGCATTTGTATTTAGTGAGTCTGCCAGATCCTAGGCAGTATGGATGACCAGGGATGTTCTCTTGATAAGTGCATGAATTGGACCATATTTCTGTCCTGCTAAGCATTCAAAACGTAACGAGTACTTTTGGGTGTCAGGGAAAATGTATGGAGTAAAACGTACATCGTTTTCTTTCGGAATATAGTGAAGTAAAAGTAGTCAAAAATATAAATAGTAAAATACAGATTCCTCACAAAACTACTTAAGTAGTACTTTATAGTAGTTTTACACCACTGATTGTGGCATCAGAAAGATTCAAACCTATGATCTTCTGTTCTCGATCCCTTCTGTTCTCTATCCCTAGTCCACTGAGCCACCAGGGTGAAGCTAGATGTTTTTTTCCACATACATAGCTGTTAATTTTAGTCTGTTCAACCAACCAGGAAACAAGCACTCATTAAGATCAAGTTTCACCAACACACATGAACACACCTAACAAGATAGAGGATCGAGAGAGATTTCCTGACCCTGAGAATGGAATGTAAATGTTTTTAAATAAAATCATAATTTTTTTCTGAACGTTACTAAAGTTTTCTTCATGTTCTTAAACCAGAATGTATATGTTTTTAAATAACATTCTTAGAACGTTTTCTGAACATTAAACATTTTCTTGTGGTTTTTCTGGAACATTTTCTTCATGTTCTGAGAATGGAATTGAGTTAATTGATGTCAATATGTAGAATGTAACTTTTTTGAACTGTCCCAGAATATATCCAAGAACTGACATAAAAGAGAACCATACATTCACTTAAGTTACATTTATTTTGTATTTTTTTAGAACATTCCCAGAATGTAGTAAAAAATATGACATTAAATAGAACCTAATGGGAACTTGTGTGGAATGTTCTGTGGAAGTACTGAAATTCCTACAGAAGAACATTGTTTCGTTTGCGGAACTATTTGAGAACATTACCGATATCAAACCAGTTGGAGTACATTCCTAGAACATGACCAGAAATTAAATTAAATGTAACCATGTTTGAACTTTTAGGAAACATTGTGTTAAAGTAATTAAATACCAAGAAAGAAAAAAAAATCCTTAAAAATGTGCTGAGAATATTCAAAAGCCAAGCAACTATCCTGCACTATTTACAGAAAGTTGTGGGAACGTTGTATGCAAAATAACCACACTCTCACGAAGCTTTAAGAAACATATGTTTCTCAGAACGTTATGTGCTAGCTGGGATAAGTCAATAGCATCCCTGTGTGGCCTGTTTTGGTTTCAGACTCTGTTGAAGCAGACGGATGCAGAGCACCCTGACTACTACCTGCTGCTGGTGTGTATCCAGCAGGTCAGAGCCTTCACCACCCAGTACGCCCACCTACTGCAGCACAACAAAGAGCTGCTCCTGCACAACCGCAAAGAGCTCAAGAGGTCAGCTTCTGATCCAGGCTCAGATTTGGTGTTTTGGTAAGATTGTGCAGATGGGGACAGGATTCAGATGGACTGCTCTGAGGACAATGAACTGTGATGATATACCTTACAGACATTCTCCTGTGAATATGACCAAATAAAGAAGAATTCTTTGTGAGGCTAATGCCACGTTCACGTGCTACTCGGAACTAGGAAACTCTGAAATGTCCAACTTGCTAACTGGTTGAACGTGGCACATGTATAACTACATACAGTCGAAAATGTCAGTTTCCTAGTTCCAACTATCATGTGAACGAAGCACAAATATAGTTCCAACCTTGTTCTTGTTGCAGGTCAACTATGAAGCAGTTCTTCAAAAATGTGGACTGTGGTAACGTTATGCAAGCCAATGAGATGGGCTCCCCTTACCCCACCAGCAACGCAATACTGTGAGTTATGTTCTGACTACACTCAGCCATTAATATTAGCAGTCAGTCATTAATGCATTGATTAACTAACTCTCTGTCCCGCTGACAGCCTCTCCCTCTCCCCTCACAGAGAGCATGGAAACCAGGTGAAACGCAGCAAGCAGAGGCACCTGGAGCAGATCCAGTCTAGACGCTTCCTGGACTGGGAGAGCGAGGCCCACCACTCCGACTCCCCCATCCCATTTTTCTCCCCTGACACCAACCCTCGCCTCAAACCCCCAGGCCTGCAGAGTATCCCTGAGATGGGGTCATCAGAGCAGCTGCCCGGCAAACGGCTGACCCCGGGCTCAGCCCTGTCCGATGCTCAAGGTGAGTTCCTTCGCCCTGGGGACCCTCCAGGCTTGGAGGGGCTGTATGAGGATGCGGACTCGTCCCTCCACAACGTGTCCCTGTTCGACCACTACTCCAGTGCTTCGTCCGACTCTAGTATCGACATCGCCTTTGTGCGTTGCCCTAAGAGCCATCACGCTGTTGGCGAGGTCTACAACAGAGGGGGCAGTCGGGGGAGCAGGTACAAGCAGCTGCCTGGCCGGGGTTGCGTGTCGCCGGACGAGGCCCAAATGATGCAAGCTCACCACCACCGCCCCCTGCAGGCCGCTCAGTGTAAGAGCAAATCCCTGAACGGGTTGCAGCTGGACAGCACTGTGAGTGGGGACAGTGGCCACGGACATCTGTCTGACCACCTGAGGGACCACGGGGCCCACCAACATGCCAAGCTAGAGAGGCAGTCCAGTAATAAATATCACCCACGCAGCAGCAAGGGCCAGAGCAGCAGCAACAGCCCCATCAGCCCCCCGCAGCACAAAGCAGAACCAGAAAGACAGATAGCAGCCACTGACAAGGAGCTGCATAACAACAATCACAACAAGGTGGGCATCAGGGAGTGGCTGGATGGAGCCCACAGTTAACAAGCAGTGGGGTTGAGTTTATGAGAAGCCCTAAGACTGTTGTTCATTTTTAGATGGAAAAGGGGTGGGTCAGCCATAGAAATAAATGTGAGTGCTATGCACTGCTGGGAGGTGTGTGTGTCAATTTGGGGCCTATTTGTGACTAGTATGTACTATGTGTGTGATATTGTTATAGACCTCTGGGTGTCTGTATAACAAATATTACTCCTTTATGTAGGACTCTGGGAGCCCACCCTGGGGGGAGGAGCCAAGATGGAAGGCTGAGGCGAATTACCACACCCCCTTCAGTGAGAGGAGCCGGAAACAGGAGAAGGGAGGCTTCCGTAGCTCCTTCAAGAAGCTCTTCAAGAAAAAGTAAGATACACTGTATCTGCTGACCAAAATGTCACTTATCAGCAGCACTTTACACCACCACGATTCATTTGAAGTTGAATAAACAATGTTTGTCAAATACATGATGGAATGACTAAAGTAATGCTGTATGGGGTATCAAGTTTTTTCGGACTATTAGCGTTGCAGTAACCTCATATATACTGTGTCCTCTAGGTCGGGGGGAGGAGAGAAAGACAAGACAGACAGCCAGAACTCTAGTGATCACGAGGCAGGCAAGACCCCAAGAGTCACCCACCTAGGCATCGAACGTGGGACTGCCGTGTGAAAAGTGTGACTAGAGCGTCACCAGCAGAGAAACACATTGCTCTGAGAAAGGCTTCAAATAGGTGCCAGTGAAATTCTAGGGGTATATAGACAGTGTACAAAGCATTAGGAACACCTGCTCTTTCCATGACAGACTGAGCAGGTGAACGCTATGATCCCTTATTGATGTCACTTGTTAAATCCACTTCAGTGTGGAGGAGACAGGTTAAATAAGGATTTTTAAGCCTTGAGATATGGATTGTGTATGTGTGCCATTCAGAGGGTGAATGGGCAAGACAAAAGATCTAAGTGCCTTTGAATGGAGTATGGTAGTAGGTGCCAGGCGCTGAACTGCAGCGCTGCTGGGTTTTTCACATCCAAGTTTCCCATGTGTATCAAGAATGGTCCACCACCCAAAAGACATCCACTGTGGGAAGCATTGGAGTCAACATGGGCCAGCATCCCTGTGGAATGCTTCCAACACCTTGTCGAGCCCATGCCCTGACAAATTAAGACAAAATGTTTTGAGGGCAAAATGGGGCCCACCCAATATTAAGGTGTTCCTAATGTTTTGTGCACTGTGTACAGTGCAATACAATCTATGTATATAAAACATGCTGGAAGACCAACAGACATTGACCTGTAAAAATGCTGTATAGGTTTCTTTATTTTTAAGTTAGTAGTTTCCAATTTGAGATCTCTTTAATATCCACGGAGAAAATATATTTTGCATACAGTATACTCATTAACATAAAAAAAATGTGCCATCAAGAAAATCTGTATCCCCAAATCAAAATAGAATGTAAATTGTGACAAGACTTAAATTAAACAATAAGTCTGTTGTAATCAATATGTTATACCTCGTCATAACCAAAGAATGTCTGAAAACGATCACACATTAGTGGCTGCTTAACAGTTCTTCCCTTTGAAAAATGTGCAACTTATCTACAAGGCTAGCAAACTAGACAATGTGAAACTTATTCAACATTTATTTTGCATTTCAATCAATATTTCTCTACGACAAACAGACACACAAGCTTCAGTTCCTTCTTTTAATGTGTTAACTTGTTTCATAAATCTGTTACACATTTGAAACAAAATATAGGCAATTATACAGTATGTAAAACCAACAGATTTTATTTTACACTATATACATATAATGTGCATTGCAATATGTAAATGGTAATGCGCCAGAAAGGAAGTTAGTTTGTCCATAATCATTACACATTCCTACTGTGTAAATTAAAACCAACATGAATCTTGTAGTGTTTTTACGGACTTTGTTTTCGTCTTCTACACAACTCTTTTCCTTTTGTTCAACATTGCACGAGGTAGAGACACCGCACTAATTTTGGCCATAAATCGAGAACACATTTTGGCATTACATTACAAAAAAAATGTAACATTCATATTATTTTTACATCTTCACGGAGTCCAACAGTAAGGAATGTGTTTTGTCCATTTGACTATAGTGTATATGATCGATATTACCATTGAGAATTACATGAAACGGTGGTGATCAAAACAGTACCGCTAGAGTCTGTTTAAGTTTGACCTCCACAGTCTCATTATGGTATTTCAGTAATGTTCAGTGAGTGTTCCATAATAATTCTACCTATGCTAATGCAACCCCTGTGTCACAGCTTGTGAGAACATATGTATGTATACTTAAAGTTTACAAGCACATATACAGTTACATACAACGGCACTTTTCTTTTCTTCAAATACCTTTTTGTGCAAATTTTAACACCAGTGATCCCACAGTATTAAAAAAAGCATACAACTTAGCTGGGAAGTAAGCCTGCAATTAAAACAGTTTGAAATGTTCATCTCATAGAGTTATAAATGGAAGCTAAGAATGAAATGGTTGATCTCCCATTAGATATTTCTCAAAGCGAGCTACAAAGGGAGTTCCCACATTTGGGATGACGATGCGTGCAGAATGACATTACCAGTAAGTGGTACTTCCTTTCTGCTCAGACTTAGCCAAACCTTAGAGGGGATCAAATCCTGTCCCTGGTCACATGATTAGAGAACAAGAAGTCATTTTTAGTGCTCAAACTGACCCCCTGAACCACCCTTTTAAATCTTTACAGTCTCCATACCGGTACAGAACACCTATCTACATGACCAGTCTTTAGTTTACAACCCCGGAGTAACCAGGGTCCCTTTCTGCGAAAAAAATACTACATTTATATTTACAATTAAATAGAGGTCAATTAAGCACTTGTGTGGTATGGGCTAAGATGCTAGCAGTGGTGGCAACACTTCATTCTAAAATGAAATCATATAGAAGTCATCCAGTTCTTTGTTACATGCCACAATAAATATAGGTGTTAAAAGGAAGTAAGAGGCAAGTTGGAAGTGGACCCTTGAAGGATCAGTCTCCTGTGAAGCTAAAGCAGTAGTCTGTCTGTAGTGTCTTGTGTAACCAAGATGCTGTGTGGTGTGATCAGTAGCTGTTCTCGTGTCCAGCCAGGATGTAGAGGTTGCTGGCTGCTGTGGGGTTGTCGGTCGGCCTGCTTTCCAGCACCACCACTCTGAAACACAGGTTCAGTTCAGACTCACACTGTGAAAATATATGTCCCAGAGGGGACCAGGAGGATTACAAATGTAAGCCTCACAAACAGAAAATGCATTTTCACACACCAACAGACACCAACAGACACCAACACCCCCCCCAACATGCACAATCCCAAATCCTACCAATAGACTACTCAAGCACCATAGGCAAAGTCCATCATGTTAAGGTCAAAGTGCTGTAACAGAGTAGTCACTGACCTAAGAAAAAAGTAAGCTTGCCAAGCATTCATTCCAACTCTATGAATAAGAAATCCTGACACTTCCATGCACTGGCCACCAGAGTACCCTTTCCGCAATCATAGGTTTACTCCCAGTAGGTGGTGTTACCAGAGTAACCCAGCAGGGGGAAACATTGAGGGAGATGTGTTAAAGTAACTGTCCAGTGAAAATCTAACTTTTAAAAGTTCATATTCTGTTAACTGATACCCAAACAATGTTGTTGAATCATCCTGTTCTCATTTGTGCCAAAGCATAACTTGGAGAGAAAAAACCCACACAAAAAACACCTACAGTACAGGTCAAATGCTTGCCACTTCCTCAGAGGATGAGCTGGCCAATCTGTGGTCTACCTGCATGAATATTTTTAACGACTGGTATACCCCCACATTATTTTGCTGTTGGGGTACACACACACCATTCCAACACCGAGAAGCTGCTTTTTAACATACTCCATTAAAACATTTTGGAAGGACTATTTCACTCATATTGTAATTAATTCTAGGTCATATTTAATACATTCTGGAAACAGCGGACAGTTACTTTAAAGTGTGTTAAAAACAAAAAGATATCACAAACTCCAAACCAATAGGTTCAGACAAAATTGGAACATTAGAGTCCCAGTTCCCTCCTCCCCACACACACACACACACACACACACACACACACACACACACACACACACACAGATGGGATGAAATCCAGGGTCCCCACAGGGGACATCCATGGATCAGAAAGCTTGTAGGCTAGGTGAGGCCTGGAGTGACCCGGGGAGCAGTGAGTATACCTGGGCAGATTGGCGGCTCCCTCCTGCCCTGAACTGTCGTGCTGAGAGTTTCTTCATTCACAAAATCAAACAAGCCATTAAGGAGACAAGCAAGCATAAAACCAACAACTAACACCAGAGAATTCAGGCAATTAGGATTCTATACTACTGCAGTAGATCGTTAGAAAACAAACCGGGCATCACGACGACACCCATGTTAATATCATTGCCAGTGTAAAAACGAGTGGGAGTGTGTGTAAGTCTATCTTGAGACAGGTGTGTCAGATAAGGTGACCTTGAGCATCATGGACCCCCTTACCCACCTGTCAGATCCAAGCAGGCTGAAGATCCGCGTGTTATCAGAGATCTCCTGGGTGATCTGGGGTGGAAACAGATCATATTCAAAACATATACAACAGAATTAAATGGTTTCAAGTTATAAAACAGAACCGGGATTGAACATAGTTTTTTTTAAACCCTCCGTGTACACAAACAGACAACTAACAATGCCCTCAACTTACCTCATTGGTTTTGAAACTCCGCCCTTGCATGCCATGCCTCCAAAATGCCAGAACGCTATCTTGGAGACACACTGCAAAGACATGTGGGTGTTACACTGAACCATAAAAAGCACAAGTAGGAGGTGAGATAAATGCTTCACGGGAAAAACGCTCAGGATATTGAATTATCTTTCTGCATAGAGCTCTATACACAGATGGAAATATCCAACTTTAGCACAACAGAACCGCGTCTTTGAAATAAATCCATAATCATTTAAAATGTAGATTTAATCAAATAACCCCATCTTTGGTGTCTTTGGGCTGGGTAGAAGTGTGAATGACATGGTTATGGAAACGTACCTATCGCCTCGATCTGGAAGTTAAACGTCAGCTCAGCAGACAACTTCCTGCTGGACTTCAACTTTCCTTGTAGGTTCACTATCTTTATACACCCTGATCACAGAAAAGAGTTCATCCATAATGGTTACAGTAACATATTCATAAGTTGGAATTTCTAATTTGAGTGAGAAGAAAATCATTATTTGGGTTAGTTCAGCGGATGGGAGGGGGGGTAAAACGTACTGTCCAGACAAACTAAGATGGTGTCCCTCTCCAACTGGGTGACGTGGATAACACAAGTCTGGGGCGTATCTGAGTGGACAGAAAAACATCTCATCATCAAGAACAATCAATGTCCTAATGAAGATAATCATCATCGTTGCGACCACGTGCCACTGACCGGCCTCTGTGAACCAGGAGGAGGTTGAATTGGGGTTGACCGTGCCGAAGCGGACCACTTGGCTGAGCTCGATGCCCTTGCTGACGGCCACACAGATGAGCGGGTACTGCTGATCCGGCACCACCAGCATCTCAAACACCTCCAGGGGACAGGGCAGGGGGAAGTCGATGTTCTACAGGAGAGACCAGAGGAGATAGATCAAGCATCCTGTCCCACAAGAAATCACCCATTATCATGTACTGACAGGAATCATTTCAACTCAGATTGAGAGACAAGCAACTTTGACATGCTATTTTAGCTAATCGAATCAGCTTTCCATAACAGGACTGTGTTAAGTTTATCCAAACATAAAAGGTCCCATTCTAACCCTTTACATGGTCAGTCTGCCCCAGAATAACCTGAACCCAACGCTGATTTACCTTGATGAGCATAAACTTCTGCATGGGCTCCACCCACTCCAGCAGAACCACACTGGACTGGAACGCGCCACACAGGTACTTGTGACCCGTGTAGGGATTCCTCACTGCACACAAACACACATTCAAGGTTTTTCACAAATCTCTTTCTGAACTCTGAGCTATACTCGATCAAAATGATGTCTTGTGCATTATTTCAGACGTATCCTCAACTTCTCTTATTCAGTTGTACTGTAAGTCAAGAACAACGCCATGCAGCACTTGATAATACATTTAGCAGACGCCATCATCCAAAGTGTGCATACATTTTTATATGGGTGAACCACACATGTGCACTTACCCACACAGCACTTTTGGCACCCTTTTGTGTCTGGAATCTTATTGGATATGGCAAATTTCCTATGAGGACCATAAGGAACAAGAAATCCGTTTTTTATGCATCATCTAAAAACCCCTAAGTTCAAACCCAAATTAATGAAGAGGCCTTAGATAGCCTACCGTGGAATCATCTTGTCTGGGAGTTTGTGTGTGGGAATGGCCATGGGTAACTTCTGCATTTGCCGGGCATGCTCGAACAGACCAGCTACGTTATGAGAGTAGAGCTGAGAGGCTTTTCCTGAAAGCAATAACAAAAGCATATTTTCAGCCAGACTTCTAAACCTTTAAAGGGCAATTTATGACACAGTAAAGAAAGAGAGAAAAGGTCTGCCTTCAAAACACACAGATTACATCTTCAGAAGGGCCAGACATGTTTCAAACAAAGAAAGTCCGGACAAATTTTCCAAAGTCAAGGTTTTAAAGGCAAGTGCCTCTCTTCAATGTTGATCTTTTTTTGCCAGAGGAACGTCAATTACAGCAAAACCATTACTAGATACAGAACAAACAACAAAAGTAAGACACAGCACAGGTCCAAGATAGTCTTACCAGATATAGAGAGCAGACAGTTGTTCATAACATAAAGCCAAGTGCACCGGCGGGGAAAGAGCTGGGGACAGACGGGGATGGAGAGAGCCAATGAAGAGTTGATAACAACATTCACAATCCTCCATTGAAGAAGAAATATATAAACCTTCAACCAGAACAAACCTGCTCCATGGACGTCTCGTGCAGTTCGTTCAGGTTTAAAGTGTAGATTCCCTCCTCGGCACCAAATATCAAATATTGGTCTGAAACGACGACGAAACAAAGAGCCTTTTAGTCATGTTCATCCAAATAATCGTCTTGGCAACGATTCCTGTAATAAGTCATGACAATAAAGATGTAAAAAACGAGTTGTTTTTTCCCCAGTGTCCTACCTCTGGTGTCTGGGTTGATCCAGGACGTGGCACAGTGGATTTTCAATGGGCAGCCGTTGAACACCTTGGAGAAACAGGCCCCCATCTGAGCAGCAAGGAGAATGGAGGTTGGAAAATTGGAGGGAAGCCAAACATGACAGATTTTTCTTCAAAGCTCTCGTCTTGAAAGCTTTATCTGAGGGGGCAAAACGCCTATTTGACGTTGGTTCATAAGATCATGGTGTGTCTGTAGAGAAGGCATCATACTCACATGGACCTTGGGTGTGGGTGGGAGGCCATTACTGATAGGCTTCTGAAAAACAGCGGGAGACAAAGGGCGAGACAGATAAGGTGGATGATCACTGGACCACATTCGTTTTAGACGAGTGGTCGCTGATGAACGGCTTTAACAACAATAATCAGTGTGGCGATGCCCTAGTGTGAAACGTCACTGTTCATAAGGTGAGTGTGTGGGATCAGGGGGCATTACCGTAATGTCCTTCTTGTCTTTCCGTATGGGGACACTAGGGGGCATGGTGGACTGCCTCTCTGTAGCACTGTCCTTCTCTCCATTCTGGTGAGAGTTCAATCCATTACCTGCAGCGGGAAACATGTTTATTACACACATCTCGGTGTGTGTGTGTGTGTGTGCTTGCGAGAGAGTTCTCCACATGCAGTACATACTGGAATCTAATCACAGCTAATCAATAATGGAATATGTTTTGATGGGATTACAACAGTAATCAAACTAAGTGATTCGACCGTGCTAACACACTGAACGGAGAATGCATTCCCAACGCTTGATTACATTCAGAGGGTCGGATTACATTTTGATTGCCTCACTGAGAACATGATGTCAACGATGGGAGGAGGCGGCTGGATTTTGGTGACAGACAGGGTCACATGACTGCAGCAACAACACTGCACTATGTAGATCTACAGACAGACAGAAGAAAGGGAAGGAAGGATGGGGGCGCGAGTCTCTATGGACACTGATTGATGGGAATAACAACCAATCAGGGAAGGGCGATAGGCTATGGGGCTACCAATTGGCTGGCCTTACTCTCATCCTCCTCCTCCAACACCTCTTCCAACTCCTCTTCTGTGTGCGGGGCGTGAAGCCACTCCCAGAAATGCCTAAAGCTCCCATCATCATTCCCCTCGGGCTCTGAACCAGCCTGGCTCTGTGTGCTCTCGTTACCTAGGCTACTGCGTCTGTGGGGGGGCAGGCGTGGGGGTGGAGGGCGTGGGGGTACGTTTGAGGAGGAGGTTCGGGCAGGGCTCTCGGGTACAGGGCAGCGCTTGATGGTCCCCCCTCCATCATCATCTCCCTGGGACGGGCTCTCCTGGGGCAGACAGATGGACTTGGGCTGGAGGGAGAGAAAGAGACAAGAGAGAGACACAGAGATAGAGAGACGCGAGAGACACAGAGCGAGACAGAGAGAAAGAGCGAGAGAGAGAGCGAGAGAGAAAGATTGAGAGAGAAAGAGCGAGAGAGAAAGAAAGAGGGAGACAGAGAGACAAAGGTCGACAACAATCTCTAGCGGTTGAACCTCTTACTTCTACCCCCTCCTTTTTTGAAAATTCTGTTAAAAATCGCGCAACTTTTCAGCGTCCTGCTACTCATGCCAGGAATATAGTATATGCATATGATTAGTATGTGTGGATAGAAAACACTCTGAAGTTTATAAAACTGGTTAAATCACGGCTGTGACTATAACAGATCGTGTGTTTCATTGAAAAACGCAAGAAAAACTGCTCTCTGAAAGCAAAAAATAATTTCCATAAGTCACTTCCACCAGTTGTTAAAAGAGAACAGAATTTAATGGGAATCTGCCTGCAATTCATACAAATTCCGCACGATGGCGCCATTGTCCTAATTTTCAATTGAATTAATTGTTGGAAAATCCATCTATCTGACCTCCATTTTCCCAGTCTTCACCCGGATGCAGTTGAGGGAGATATCAGATGGCATTGTTTTTGAAGTGAAGACCTATTGAAGAGACATCGCCCTGTAATCATTTTGATAGATTATAAACGTTTACTAATACCTAAAGTTGGATTACAAAAGGATTTCGAAGTGTTTTGTGAAAGTTTATCGTCGACTTTTTTAATTTTAAAAAATTACGCAGCGTTTAAAAACGATGATTTTTTCTGAATGACACAACTTCCATACAAAGCTATTTTGGGTATATATGGACCGATTTAAACGAAAAAAAGACCCAATAGTGATGTTTATGGGGCATATAGGAGTGCCAAGAAAGAAGCTCGTCTAAGGTAATGAATGTTTTATATTTTATTTCTGCGTTTTGGGTAGCGCCGGCTATCGCAAAATCTGTTGTTTACGTGTCGAGCTGGCATTTTGGGGGGTGCATGCTATCAGATAATAGCTTCTGATGCTTTCGCCGAAAAGCATTTTAAAAATCTGACTTGCTGGCTAGGTTCACAACGAGTGTAGCTTTAATTCAATACCCTGCTTGTGAATTTTGATCAAAGATTGAGTTGTAACGAGTACATTTAGCATTTAGCGTAGCGCATTTGCATTTCCAGGGGCATACTTGGGACGTCTGCGTGTCAAGTATTCTCAAGAAGTTAATGCTTTCCCTAGTATTACTCATTTGTCAAGCTCGGTTTCCCATCTAACAAATAGAACATTCAACATCAATAGTTTCAATTAGATTTGAGAGAAAATATTGGTGTTTGCAAATCTGAATTTAGCTTGAGGGTCCGTTCCGCAAAGTCTCTGATTATGACCCAAAACGCGGCAGTATGATAACATGCTAGTGGTCCTACCTTGGGGGGCAGTGGGGGTGGGACTTTGGGCCTCATGATGGTACTGTGTTTGCTTGAGGGAGAGATTGAGATGGGTTAGGTTTGTTAGATAGTGGCAAGGTTCCACACAGACAGTTATAAAACATGTTTTTCAAAAAAAGTGTATACACAGTGTCACATAGCAGAGTGACAGATGAATAAACCCAGGAGTGTCTAATATCACACAGCGCAGTGTTAGACAACAGACAAGTGTTGGACAAGACAACAAAAAGGTGTCTGTCAACCACCACCAGTCAAATGACACCATCAGTCAACTGACACCACATGTTAGCATTTCCTTGAACAGGATATCCCAAAGGCCCAATGTAATGTGTATGTACAGTCTGATCCAATCAGTAACCACCATCAACCCCTCAATCATGACGGATATAGACATGGCACCAATCAAACAGCGTAACAAGTTTAAGTCGCCAGGAGAGAGCACAAACCTCAGAGTGGCACTCGGGTTAAACAGGTGGGAAGGGTTAAACCAAGAGGGTTGGGAGGACCCCGAGACATCTATGGCGACAGAGGGGTGAGGATACAAGCAGAGAGAACCACACATCGGGAGCAGATGGCAAACAGGCAGTAAAGAACACACACACACACCGAGATCAGCAAGCATGTAAGCAGGTGGCACAGAATGATGAACACACACCAGGAAACAGATGAGGAATGGCAGGGTGCAGGGTGACGCACAGTTGGTGAGCACTGAACCCAAACATGACAACGGTTCATCGTCTCACAGATGTAAGCAAATGGGAGCCCAGTTAGACTGACTGCTTAGGGGAAGCAACCTGAAATGCATCAGAAGCTTTCCATAGTTCTGCTCAACGTGAACTGTGGCAGGGAAGCAGGGCTACCGGAGGCGCAGAGAAAGACGGAGACGGGGTATTTGGTAAGGGAGGGAGACGCAGGGGCGTGATGGTGGAGCATGCGGCATGAAGATGCGTGAATGAAACTGGAGAGGTAGCCTTCCCTCTTCCCCCTCCTCAGAGAGGGCGGCTAGACTAGAACACGAGAAGGACTTACTGTTGAGTTTCATCACCATCATCACCACCATCATCATCGGTCTCTAAATGTGTCATGTGACCCCTGAGGAGACGGAGATAGATTGGGGGTGGGGTGGGGGGGGAAGAGCGGCTCAGTGGGACTCACAGCAACAGGGAAAGTCAGAGCTGCTCTCCTCTTTCACCCACTGGGAGGAGGAGACACTGGCGGAAATGAACTCCACTACATTACTCGCAGAACGAAATAAACTACATAAAGGTAGAGTTTAAAGAACTACATGGCTATAGAACTGCACCAAACAGAAATAGTGCTATATTTAGCTAATTTTACTCATCTTCTGTATAGCGCTTGGTGATTTCACTACACACTAACTGGAGAAGGCTTAGACTAAGTCATTAAGTCAGTATATAAGCCATGCGTTGTCAAAGTGCGCTGTGTCTGGTGATCACACAGCGCAGCCTGTCCTGTTTGTAAGCACTGAACAGCAATGGACAAAACAAAGCAGAGTCAAACCATAACGGCAGCAGTCGGAGCAGATTAGCTTTGCGTGACACTGATTGGCTGGATTAGTCCTGCGTTAACACTGATTGGCTGATGGGGGGGGGGGGGCGGGGGTGGTTAGGGTATGTCCGTGAATCAAATACCAGGGCAGTTGGAGGTGGAGCCCTGAGGGGCGTGGCCTAACTCACCTCTGCTTAAGCTCCTCCTCCACTGATTTGAGAAGACTCCTGTCGGAAAACGGGTGGAATGAACAAGGGAGAAGTGAAGAAGAGGAGAAAGAAAATAACTCTGTGACAGAATTGCACATGACATGAGTAAAGGCTCTCCCTCTCTCAGAGGGGGGGGGGGGGGGGGTTGACCTAAATTAACATGGCATTCATTCTTTAAGGCTACAGGGCAAAAACACATGGAAACCACAGCGTGTTGGCGTGTGTGAGAGTACGTGAGTTTCATCACAGCTGAGCGGACATCACAACCCATCCAACATTGACCTTAGCTACTCAAAGCTGTACACTCACCGGGGATGTGTGAAGCTGTCAGGTCAGCTGTGTGTAGGCAACAGTGTTTGTGTACGCAGGTGGGCGTGAATGACAGAGAAACTGAGAATATAAACCCTATGAGGCTGTCCGGTGAGAGAAGGGCAAAGGAATGTGGACATCAATTGTTCAGGGATCAAATAACAGAGTGCCTCAAATCTGATCGGTGTATTGAGTTGAGTGGCTTCTCAATATCCTCTCGCCTGATTTACTCCATACACTTATGAAAACACCATCTATCATTCCATCCCATCCGGTTTATGGAGCTCATCCTTCTAAATACACATGGTTTAAACAGCAGCGAGTCTTGTCTCTTGCCCTTTCACACACACAGTGCTTACAGCGCACTTCTTCTGAGCCGACCTGCGTTCCAGGAAAGGTGTCATGAATAAATGATCAGACGCCTTTCTCTTGACAGGAAGCCACCTCTCAGTACCACACCACCATCTGCTAGGGCTAATCCCTTTGTACAGATAAAACAAGAGGAGGGGGTGGGGCCAAGGCAGGGAGATCGGGGGAGGTGAGGAGATTTGAGAGAAGGAGAGAGGAGAGGCAAGGGGAAGAGAGAGGGGATAGGGAATGGGTGGAACAGACGTGGAAACCCAGAATGAGTGACTTACTTGTTTTCTCCCATTAGGCTTGGAGATTCCTGTCCATACTCCAGTTGAAGGTCCTAGAGAGATACACATATCAAAATGACATGATTGTTTCTAAAACACAATGACACACACACAATGTGGAAAGTTACCATGGCTGAGGTTACCTACTGTACGGCATCAACTATGTTAGAGCTGAGACACACATACACACCACACCTAAAAACACGTAGAGAGAGAAGACTGGTGGAACCCCAGTGACTCCCAGGTCACATTGATGACACTCATGAGCAGGTCATACAGGACATTACAGGACCTTGACTAGATGAGAATAACACCCTTTGGGCGGGCAGACAGAGCGCCCACAGAGAGCTGAGGACACCACAGGTCAGAGGTCACCACCGCTGTTGCTTAGAGAAACACCGCTTTGATTTACGATAGATGTTTCTAACGTGCATGTGTGATAAACGTTAAGGGATATGACAGCATTATGCACTATGGATCTGCAACAAGTAGACCAACAACCGTTCAGTGGGTGCTTATATTTCTCCTATTGTACAAGTGTATGCATATGTGAACTGGAAATGTTTTGTTTGCATATCCCAACTCCCCCCGAGACACCCTCGGAGAACGGAGGCCAGGGTCTGCCGTTAGCAACAGCAACCCCGGAGCCAGTTACTGGCCCAACGCTCCAACCGCTAGGACACATGCCGTCCATGACTAGATGAACATGAATGACATGAATGGAAACCATCAACGCTATGTGAAGGTGTAGCAGTGCACGGGGCCATACAGAGGCATCTCAGCACAACTAGCTGCAAAGGTATGGGCGAAGGGCGGGTTTCATGGTATGTGTGCGTGCGCACTGCAGCAATGCGGCTGACTTTACTGAACACTTATTGGCTGACACTGCGGGTCCATCAGCTCAGTGGACATATTGATTTACCAGCGAGGATATAGATACCTGTATTCCCCTTTCACAACCAAGTGACCGACCCCACCGCAAAACGACACGTCCATACTACATTGAGCCGGAGAGAGCTATGTTAGCCGGCTAACATATTCTTACTTATGCTGACAAACTGACATATCCTGCGGCCTCACGTCACATCAATAAATTCCCCAGTATGGATATGTGACAAAGGAACAAGAGGTCTAAGTTTAACAGTGACTGGGGTCAGTGGTCTGAGTCAGCGATAATATTTGGGCAGGAGGAGACAGCGTGAGACTTTTGATGACAGCTTAGGGCTTGATCTGGTCCCGCTCTAACAGGCCACAGACTCAGGGTTCCAAGTCAGTCACACATGTTTTCCCCAAGGAGGTGGTTCATCCACCCAAATGCTGTCCAGAGATATCACTCTCCCTAAATCCCTCCAGACATCCCTTTAATCCCTCCATTCCACTCACTCTTGAAATTGTTTTCTTCAATCCCTTACACACACACACACACACACACACACACACACACACACACACACACACACACACACACACACACACACACACACACACACACACACACACACACACACACACACACACACACACCGCCCCCCCTAGAGCCTTCGATGTGCTGGTGAGGTCTAACAGGTTGTGTGGCCGAAGGCTATACAGTAAAAACATCATAAAACAGGAATAACAATGAAAAACACCAGCCAATGAGGCGAAGACAGCTTCACAGACACAAATGAACAAACAGTTACTGACATCCAATAAACGTAGACACTGAAAAGAAACACGAGCGAGACAGGAAAAGGGCCAACTGAAAGAGGACGGTTAAGCGTTACGAAGCAGAGAGACGAAGCAGAGAGACGACCCAGAAGGAGAAATGGAGAGATGAGGAAAATACCAGATTAGATCTCGCAGTGTAGTACAGCTCTTCTGCACAGTCCAAAAACGGGTCAGAGTCAGGCTGTTCAACAGGCAGAATGAGAAAGTCCCGTTAATTCAAAAGTTAATGCCATCCAATCAGAGAAAGGCATTAAAGCATAGGAGAGGAGGATGGGTAAGAGAGGTAGGGAGTGAGGGATGAGAGTGGAGGGGAGAGAATAGGGGTGGCCATGCATGCCGTGTGTTAACCCTGCACTGAAACATCAGCAAGAGGTGCAGGTTAGTACCAGTGTGAGTAGCATTCAGACAAATTTAGGAGACAACGTCAAGAAATATGCTACACAGGGAGATGGATCACGTGGATGACTTGAGATGAGATATGCAGTAATTGTGAGCGTGATTTAAAACTGTAGCAGAGTCTCAACTAAAGGGGCCTGTCCACAAGGTTGTCACCTACACACAGGGTTTAGCCACAGTAGTATCAGGGGGACACTGCAGGACCAGGTCACTCACCGGCTCATGATGGGGCTCTGTCTCCTTCCTCAGCGGAGGGTCAAACTTCACCTGGCCAACTGGGGGTGGGAGAAGAAAGAGCGATCGAGAAAGATACAATTATAGAGTGGGGAGGGAGAGAGAGAGGTAGGGGAGAAGACAAAGAGGGAGGGAGGGAGGGAGGGAAAGAGAGAGGAACATCAGCCATGTACTCTAGAAAGAAACAAACCTGTCGGAGTTGACTGGTGTTCTAGTAGGAATTCAAGTTTAACTGTGCAGCTGCAGGTTAGAAATAGATGAGTGAGAGTGCTGAGGTGCTTTAACAGGAGAGTGTGTGTGTGTTTCTCTCTGTGGTCCTTCACAGCATGGTTTGAGGAGCCATTAATCTATGGAAGCTGAAAAACAGATTATACTCATGCCAATGTTAATCCTGACAGACAGAGGTTAACTAAAGTATGATTATCATGAACTTGCAGAGAATTTAATGTGCCAGATTAACTTCTCTAGGGTAGGAATTTTGGATGAAAAGCATGCCCAAATTAAACTGCCTGCTACTCGGGCCCAGAGGATATGATATGCATATAACTGGTAGATTTGGATAGAAAACTCTAAAGTTTCCAAACTGTTAAAATAGTGTCTGTGAGTATAACAGAACTAATTTGGCAGGCGAAAACCTGAGAAAAATCAATTCAGGAAGTAGTTTTTTATTTGTATTTTTCTATTCAATGCCATTACAGTATCCATTGACTTAGGACTCAAGTTGCAGTTCCTATGCCTTCCACTAGATGTCAACAGTCTTTAGAAATTGTTTCAGGCTTCTATTCTGATAAATGAGGGAGTAAGACCAGTCTGAATGAGTGGACCCTGCCGTGTCACAGAGCTTCTTCATGCACAATCCCGAGAGCGCGCCTTTCTTGTTTACCTTCTATATTGACGACGTTATTGTCCGGTTTAAATATTATCGATTATTTAGGCTAAAAACAACCTGAGGATTGAATATAAACATCGTTTGACATGTTTCTATGAACTTTACGGATACAATTAGGATTTTTTTGTCTGCGTTTGAGCCTGTGGATTACCATATGAAGATCAAAGGGATTAATTTGATCTCTATTTCTGATTTGTGTAACTCTTCTACTTGGCTGGTTACTGTTTGTAATAATTTGTCTGCTGGGCCATGTTCTCAAATAATCGTAAGGTATGCTTTCACCGTAAAGCATTTTTTAAATCTGACACCGTGGTTGGATTCACAAGAAGTTAATCTTTAAATCCCTCCATTCCTATGTAAAATATGTTTTGTTTTCTGAATTTTTATAATGAGTACTTCTGTATTTGGCGCTCTGCAATCTCACTGGATGTTGGCAAAGTGGGACGCTAGCGTCCCACATACCCTAGAGAGGTTAAGCACAGTGCAAAACCAGCAGACTGGGATAAAACTGAATACACCATAGCCACAGACTGAATGGAATCCAGATGATTCACAAACTAAGCATGATTTGTAGTCCAGGAGTAGGCTCAATCTGGGTCCGGGAAACAGGCCCTTAGTCACACATATAATAACTTACAGTTGATCTCAGACAGCGTCTTCCCTTCCCTGGTGCTCCTGCTGGTGGAGCGAATCCGATGGGGAACAGACACTGGAGACTGTCCGGAAGAAAAAACATACGACCTTAACAGACAAGATCATCATCATCATCACGCACAAAAAACAAAAACTGCATTCCTCAGTCCAATAACTGTAGTCTTATTAAATCCTGTGCAAACTTTGCTACATGGTAAAAAAACGTTCAACATCACTCTCATTGAGGGGAAAGGAGAGTGCTGATCATAATAGATCTTACTGTCTCTAAGATGTGTATATTTCATATGTTCTCAATCTACAGGTGTCTCAAACCCAGTCTGTTTTTTAGGGTGAGAAGGGACTGAACCCGTTCTGACCTCTGACCTACACTACCAAAATTATGTGGAAACCTGCTCGTCGAACATCTCAATCCAAAATCATGGGCAATAACAGCCTCAACTTTTCTGGGAAGGCTTTCCACGAGATGTTGGAACATTGCTGCAGGGACTTGATTCCATTCAGCCACAAGAGCATTAGTGAGGTCGGGAACTGATGTTGGGCGATTTGGCCTGGCTCGCAGTCGGCGTTCCAATTCATCGCAAAGGTGTTCAAGTTCTTCCACACCGATCTCGACAAGACATTTCTGTATGGACCTCGCTTTGTGCACGGGGACATTGTCATGCTGCAACAGGGAAGGGACTTCCCCAAACTATTGCTACAAAGTTGGAAGCATAGAATTGTCTAAAATTTAATAGTATGCTGTAGCGTTAAGATTTCTCTTCACTGGAACTAAGGGGCCTAGCCCAAACCATGAAAAACAGCCCCTGACCATTTTTCCTCCTCCACCCAACTTTACAGTTGGCACTATGAATTGGCGTATGTAACATTCTCCTGGCATAAGCCAAAACTAGATTCAGCCGTTGGACTGCCAGATGGTGAAGCGTGATTCATCACGCCAGAGAATGTATTTCCACTGCTCCAGAGTACAATGGCGGCAAGCTTTACACCACTCCAGCAGACGCTTGGCATTGCTCATGGTGATCTTATGCTTGTGTGCGGCTGCTCGGCCATGGAACCCCATTTCATGATGCTCCCGACGAACAGTTATTGTGCTGATATTTCTTCTAGAGGCTGTTTGGAACGCGGTAGTGAGTGTTGCAACCGAGGAACTCAACGGTCCCATTCTGCGAGCTTGTGTTGGCTACCGCATCGCAGCTGAGCCGTTGTTTCTCTTAAGGGTTTCCACTTCACAACAGAACTTACAATTGACTGGGACAGCTCTAGCAGGACAGAAATTTGACAAACTGACTTGTTGGAAAGGTGGCATCCTATGATGGTGCAACATAGAAAGTCACTGAGCTCTTCAGTAAGGCCATTCTACTGTCAATGTTTGTCTATGGAGATTGCATTGGTGTACTCAATTTTATACACCTGTCAGCAACAGGTGTGGCTGAAATAACCGAGTCCACTAATTTGAAGGGGTGTCCACATACTTTTGTATATATAGTGTATGAGTCAGGGACAATGAGAACAATGACCCAGTCACAACAACCTCAATGGCAGCAACAGAACACAGCATAGACAGACCGCACTGAAAGCAGGCAAATAAACCATGGCAACGCAAGGCAGCAATAGATGTCTTAGCAACAACACATGCAGATTAAGGAGAGCTCAAATTCACATCAGTGGACATTCCTTTTACCAGTCTTCTGAGACCAAACACATACTAATTTACACATAACATACTTAAAATATGTTCTTTGGTGATTTGTTTTTAACTTTCCTGTTGAAAAGTGATATCCCAAGCGCAAATACAGTCAATTACACTGAAGAGTAAACATTTTGAAAACTGAAAACTTCAAGGAGATGGTTTGTTGGGAAGTCGTGATGTCATCAGCCTGCCCCTTGCTTGAGGACCAATAGAGGAGCAATAGAGAACAAAAGAGGTACTTAACAAAAGACGTGTCAAAAGATGTGTCAATGTAAATGGCCTGGGTGGCCATTTGATTCATTGTTCAGGAGGAGTCTTATGGCTTAGCGGTAGAAGCTATTAAGGAGCCTTTTGGACCTAAACTTGGCTCTCCGGTACCGCTTGCCATGCGGTAGCAGGGAGAACAGTCTATGACTTTGATGGCTGGAGTATTTGACCATTTTTAGGGCCTTCCTCTGACACCGCCTATTACATAGGTCCTGAATGGCAGGAAGCTTGGCCCCAGTGATGTACTGGGCCATACACACTACCCTCTGTAGCGCCTTACAGTCGGATGCCGAGCAGGCTGTGACGCAACCCGTCATGATGCTCTCGATGGTGCCGATTAGAACTTTTTGAGGATCTGGGGACCCATGCCAAATCTTTTCAGTCTCCTGAGGTGGAAAGATGTTATCGTGCCCTCTTCACGACTGTCTTGGTGTGTTTGGACCATGATAGTTTGTTGGTGATGTGGACACCAAGGAACTTGAAGCTCTCGACCCGCTCCACTTCAGCCCCGTTAATGTGAATGGGGGCGTGTTCGGCCCTCCTTTTCCTGTAGTCCACGATCAGCTCCTTTGTCTTGCTCACGTTGAGGAAGAGGTTGTTGTCCTGGCACCAGGTCACTGACCTCCTCCCTATAGGTGGTCTTATCCTTGTCGGTGATCAGGCCTACCACTGTTGTTTTGTCAGCAAACGTAATGATTGTGTTGCAGTCGCGCTTGGCCACGCAGTCGTGGGTGAACAGGGAGCACAGGAGGAGACTAAGCACGCACCCCTGAGAGGCCCCCGTGTTGAGGATCAGCGTGGCAGATGTGTTGTTGTCTACCCTTACCACCTGGGGGCGGCCCGTCAGGAAGTCCAGGATCCAGTTGCAGAGGGAAGTGTTTAGTCCCAGGGTCCTTAACTTAGTGATGAGGTTTGTGAGCACTATGCTGTTGATCGCTGAGCTGTAGTCAATGAACAGCATTCTCACATTGGTGTTCCTCTTGTCCAGGTGGGAAACAGCACCTCAGTTTGACCTCACCTCAGCATATCAATCAAGTTCTAGTTTCTATATGTTTATGCACCAAACACACCCTTGGCCTAGCTAGACAAATCACAAGCTTGTTAACATTAGCTTTAACAAACGAACGCACATACAAAATAGAAGGCATGTACAATATGTAACAAACATGTATATACACAAGAAGGTGTGTGAGAGCGAGACATTAAAGTGTTACATATAGTATGCCATCTGAATTTATTCTCACAGTTTAACTGTGCCCCTATTCATGCCTAAAACACACCCAAAACACTCTTCAAAATCCCACATGCAGATACATTTAACAAATGAAGTAACAGCAACTCCATAAGCAAGGTTCAATGACGAGACCCAGTCCAGTCTACCTGAGCACACACAGAGCGGTGTTAGTTAGTTCTCTGTTTCTACAGGTACTGATCACAGTGGTACTGGTGCAGTTGTAATGCTGGCCACATTGGTACCTTCTTGCGCATGGCAAAGCGAGGTGCTCGCCGAGCACCTGGGGTGATGGGAAGGAAGTGGCCCATATATTTAAACTGAGGAAGAGGATGAAGAAGAGCAGAGAGAAGGGTAATGGAAAAGGGAGGAAAGATGTAGAACTCTGACAGTTAAGAGATCAGCATGATTGGACGAACTAAATGCGTAGAGACCAATGAGGACAGGTGTCAGTCTTATCCTGCTATTAGATTTGAGAAACCTGAAGAGATGGAGAGGTTGGAGATGTGGGTTAGGGTGGTGGGGGGTGACTCTACCTCTGGTTCTGGGTCGTCATCGTCAAAGTCGTTGTATGTGGTGTGGTCTGGGTTGTTGGATTTGTCCAGCAGTTCTATGGCCAGGGTTCGACTGAGAGGCTGTGACACAAACGGGTGCTGTGGACACAGGAAGGGAGCGCGAGGTCACAGCCTACAGACACTCATATCCTGACAGACACTCATATCTAGTGTTTCCCTCTAGACTGGGAGTACCTGTAATAGTTTCTCTGCTGTTGGCCTCTTCTTGGGATTTTTCGTCAGGGACAATTTGACAAAATGATGGAAATTATTTCCCCTTTCATAGGAGGAGATAGAAAATATACATGTCAGAGCATTTAAGTTTATAATATGAAGAGAAAATTGTTAAACTGAGAATTAAACCTGTTCCTCACTATTCACAGAGGAGAGGTGAACACTTACCATTTCACTTTGTCTTTCAATTTGGGTGGCTGGAAATTACTCTTTGTCATCAAGAAAAGGGCCCTAGGAAGAAAGGAAACAGACTTGGTTTCTAGAACAAAGTACATTAGTCGCAACAATGTGATTTCTAAGTAAATGGAGAAATCTACCACTGGGTGGTTTGAGCCCTGGGTATAACAAAACATTATCTTAATTTTTAAGTACATTGGTAAACAGTTTATAATAGCAATAAAGCACCTCTGGGGTTTGTGGTATATGGCCAATATACCACAGGTAAAGGCTGTATCCAGCCCTTAGAACAGCACTTAGCCGTGGTATATTGGCCATATACCTCACCCCCTCATGCGTTATTGCCTAAATAAATATCCAGCATCACAGTCATAAGGCTTAATTCGCACATCCCCCTACACACAGACTCACCTCATAGGGTGCAGGTCGAACATGGGAGGCTGCAGCTCGGCAAGCTCGATAGCTGTGATGCCCACGGCCCAGATATCACACAGCTGGTTGTAGCCCCCCTTCCTCTCCACGGCTGCCACCTCTGGAGCCATCCTGATAGGATGAGAGGATGGAGGGAGGCGAAAGAGAAAAAGAGAGAAAAAAACAGTACTTATCAGGCATAGACCAACAATCACTCAAGTCAATCAAATACAATCATAACACTGTCCAGAGCAATATGAATGGTCTGTCACAATAAGTCAATGAACCATAACATCATGTCAGAGTCTATCCAGAGTATGACACCGAGGGGAGGGGCCAGGGGAGACGCTCACCAGTATGGTGTTCCAATGAAGGACTTCCTCTTAGCCAGCGTGGCAGTGATCTGTGCTGATACACCAAAGTCAGCTAAGGAGGGAGAGGGAGGAAAATGAGCAAAAAGATCAGATGTATTGTGAGATCTCATTCTAATAGGTACTCAAGGTGAGGCTTTGGGAACTGACATGTCTGATTGAGGGGAAAGTAGTGGTTGTCCGTGGCCTTACCTAGTTTCACATAGCCGTTGTCTGTCAATAGAATATTTGCTCCCTATGAGGAAAAGTAATAGGGCCAGGCAAAAAATACCATCAACATTTCAGAGATATCTTTTGCAAAGATGAGTAAGGAGTGAAAGGCAAACGTCTCTACTCAAAAGCATGCTTATTACTATCACTGACATGGCTTTACCTTAATGTCTCTGTGCATTTTGCCTTTGTTGTGGAGATAGTACAAACCCTGTAAGTAAAAAACAAACAGCAAAACACGTTTTCATTCAATCTGACCCATAGATGCCCATGGCACTGGCAGCAGGGGTAAAAACATACCTGGAGGGTTTCCCGTGACATATACGCAATCTGAGACTCAGACAGAGGCCCAGTCACTGGACAGGAGGGAGGAAGATATGAGAGTTTAGAAGAGCTATCCAATGTGTATCAAGCAATTCATACACAATTTAGAGTTCAACACCAGTTGATTCACTTAGAGTGCCATTTACTGTGCTGGCTGGCTGGCTTAAGTGTGTGAGTGAAAAATGTGGATATTGATTGCAACAAGCTTTCATTTATTGTGCTTCATGGTCTGTTTTTAGATGAAAACACAGCTATTATGTTAGGGTGACTGTGAGCATGGGTGAATGCATAGGTTGCCACAGTGTGAGTGAGTTTGTGAGTGAGAGAATGTGTGTGTCCTACCATGATAAATATCCTGCAGAGATCCTCCTCCGCAGTACTCCATGCTGATCCATAATTTATCCCTCCTGGAGAAGGGAAGTGATACACTCCCTGTCAAAATCCCTCTCAACAGACCACAAGTCAGCAAGACTGGGAACGCAAGACTCAAAGCTAGAGCTGGGCAATACATCTAATTAATTTGAATTTTTTGTATGTATTCCCGCTTGTTCTCATGTTGTCTTTTTGGTCTCTTCTCATTCGCTCCTTTTGTACACCTATCCATTTGCACCAGAGACCTGTATATAATGACGAGATGCTCACGTCTCCGCCCTAACAACGGGAATGGTCGTCCAAAAGGCGAGAAGGCAGGCAACAAGCTTAGATTCAAAATAAGCGCATGAAATAGCTGTTTTATTTGAGTCCAACTTCAGAGAGAGATGTACTGTCTATCCATACCTGATCTATCAGTATGCCAGTCTTACCGGAGATAGCTACCGAAGTAGGCCACGATGTTGGAGTGTTTGCAGTCCTTCATCATGATGATCTCCTGCTGCACCACCTCAAAGTCCTCACCTGTCAATCAAATAGTCAGTCAGCCGATCAGTTACATGTTCATTATTACATGATCAAGCCATAAAGCGTTAGCCTGGTGGCTAGATCCGTTTGTGCTTTAGCCAACTCCTCTGACATGTTGTCGTCATGCCGTACAACAGAGATGGTAGTTTAAGCAGAAACAGACATGGCTACCAGGCCAATACAGCCGATTTTCGTCTCAGGATACAAACACCAACACGTTACATCATTTCAAATTCATGCAGATGGTAAACATGATAGAACTTGTTTTGAGGCTGTAGTGTCTACAGTAAATATATTGATGCAGGAAGTGAAGGCACTGCAGCACTAACTGCATCAGATCCAGCTATTTTAGGACGCCTTCAAAACGCTGGGACATGACTAAGAGCCCGGACTTATACAAAATGACAGCACATCTCAGCATGGATAAAATAGCTAAAATACCATTTCAGCGGGGTACCTGCTTAGAAGTAATCTTATTTAAATGTCAAAACGTCTATTTCTCCATATACATTTGAGTAATTTAGCAGACACTATTACCCACACAGGACCATCTATATGCTGTATACACTTTTAAAGTGAGACACACACATCCATCCACACTCAGAACCATATTTGACAACAGTCAGAATGGATATGGGTGAATATTGTTGAGTTGGCATCTCCACACATGGGCCTACATAGCCCCCTTAACGTCATCACATCCTTTGACCCCGAGGTGAAGCGCTACCGTCTGATGGATACCCTGGCTCTGTGTGTCACATGTCAAGCCCTTCAGATCTGTGAATGTCTAAGCGAATTAGTGCCCTTCCTGACCCATATCTCCAAGGCAAAGCTCTGTTACTATGGTAACGAGTCTGACCCCAGGGCCCCAGCAGCTATACTGACAGGAATTGTTGAAGCACATAGTGGACAAAAAGGCATACATGCTAGGACACATCTACAATCATTCACATAAGCCTTATAAACTAGTTATGTATGGAGAGGTTTAACCCTTTCCAGTCATTAAAACCTGCTATAAATTCATGTGGGACAGTTGACAAATTATTAAATCATGCCAAACCCTGAATAACCACCTATATATATCCTTCTAGCGCCCTGAGCTGTCAAGCAGCCACACAGCTTTCTAAGTGCTAACACTGTCACATGATAGGTGGGGCTACAGTACCTTCAGAAAGTGTTCATATCCCTCGACTTATTCCCCATTTAGCTTTGTTAGCCTGAATTTAAAATGGATTACATTTTTTTCATCACCCAACTACACACAATACCCCATAATGAAAGTCAAAACATGTTTTTTTTGCGCAAATGTATTGAAAATGAAAAACAGAACTGTCATTTACATAAATATTGATACGCCTGAGTCAATACATCACCTTCGGCAGTGATTACAGCTGTGAGTCTTTCTATGTAAAGTTTAAGCTCTGCAACACCTGGATTATACAGTATTTGCACATTATTTATTTTTTTATTCTTCAAGCTCCATCCTCAGTTCTATCACAGCCACGAAACAAACTGTTTTAAGGTCACTATTGGCCTCATGGTAAAAATCAATGAGTGGTTTCCTTCCTCTCCGGCAACTGAGTTAGGAAGGACGCCCGCATCTTTGTAGTGACTGTGTGTATTGATACACCATCCAGAAGTGTACTTAATAACTTCACCATGCTCAAAGTGATATTCAATGTCTGTGTCATTCATTTTTACCCATCTACCAATAGGGGCCCTTCGTTGCGAGGCATTGCAAAACCTCCCTGGTCTTTGTGGTTGAATCGGTGTTCGAAATTCACTGCTCGACTGAGATAAAGATAATTGAATGTATAGGGGACAGAGATGAGGTAGTCATTAAAAATAATGTTAAACACTATTATTGCACCCAGAGTGAGTCCATGGAACTTGTTACGCAAATATTTACTCCTGAACTTATTTAGGTATAACAAAGAGTTTGAATACTTATTGACTGAAGACATTTCAGTTTAAAATGGGGTATTGCGTGCAGGCCAGTGACACAAAATCTCAAATTAATCCATTTTTAATTTAAGCTATAACACAAAAGGTAGAAAAAGTCAAGGTGGGTGAATAATTTCTGAAGGCACTGTATGTCCTCCAGCTATACCACAGTGTTTACACCCCGATGCGGCAGCATGACAACTTGGCTCTGTGTCAGAGATGGCTGTGATGGGTCACCGCTCAAGCAATACAAAAGGGCAACAAAAAAGGAAAAAAAATAAAGAAATAAAATTCATAGGTTACAGCACAGAGGTAAAAGGAGGATTGTTGGGCAAATCCTGAATGAGATCCAATTGCCGTTTACAGGCTTTTGCCTAAATCATGCATTGACGTCAATAAGATCTTGACATGAACATTTGGAGTTGTGCACGCGGATCTCCGAGGACTCAACCCTAGGAGAAGTCAAATAAATCTGAAGATGAAGTGCAAACACAGGGCCGTGTTATTAGGCTTCCATGTTTGTCTTTTAATGCCCGCGGAAAATGACAGGTGCACCGCTGCAAAGGCTTATCAAATGAAGCTCAAGATTTTTAAAACCTGTGTCAAGGTAATGATACATAGCTTACCAGTGGGAGAGTTCATAATCACTGAGAGGAGCAGAGAAAGAGAGATTTCAATTGGATAGGAAGTATTTCACATGAAACATTTCAGGAGAATTGATAATCCTCACTGCAGGGTTCAGTCATTCTGTTCCTGCCTTTGAAATCCATACCCAGCCCATCAGATGCTCCGTCCTGCATAACTAACATTCCAGACAATCAATCACTTAAAA
The DNA here is from genome assembly GCF_045791955.1 of Oncorhynchus clarkii lewisi. NCBI lineage: Eukaryota > Metazoa > Chordata > Actinopteri > Salmoniformes > Salmonidae > Oncorhynchus > Oncorhynchus clarkii. The sequence goes on from NC_092169.1 coordinate 21,189,854, forward strand.
CTGAGCAAAAACAGTACTAAACACTGTTCTGGCATGCAAACACTCCTTGAAATACTGTATAATTTGATCTGAGAAGTTAAGCAAATGTATTGCACCCAAATTGGCCATTTTAAATTACAGGGTTCATATAATATTCAATAAATGTAGTACCTAAGATTCAAATTGGACCAAACATTCTTCTAACAATTATTAGACATTACAAATACAAAGAAATTGTAAACCCCCCCCCCCCCCCAAAAAAACACGGAGAATTTATACTATATACATGTCTGACAAGTAGTATCGAGCTTTGGCTCGGAACATTGTTTCTTCATGCTATGTAATGTACAGTGCATTCGGAAAGTATTCAGACCTCTTGACTTTTTCCTCATTTTGTTACGTTAGAGCCTTATTCTAAAATGGATTAGATTGACAAGGGGGGGGGGGCGACACAATACCCCACAACATTTACATAAGTATTCAGACCCTTTACTCAGTACTTTGTTGAAGCACCTTTGGCAGCGATAACAGCATAGTCTTCTTTGGTATGACAAGCTTGGCACACCTGTATTGTGGGAATTTCTCCCATTCTTCTCTGGAGATCCTCTCAAGTTGTCAGGTTGGATCGTCGCTGCACAGCTATTTTCAAGTCCCTCCAGACATGTTTGATCGGGTTCAAGTCCGGGCTTTGTCTGGGCCACTCAAGGACATTCAAAGCCACTCCTGCGTTGCCACTCCTGTGTGCTTGGTGTCATTGTCCTTTTGGAAGGTGAACCTTCGCCCCCAGTCTGAGGTCCTGAGTGCTCTGGAGCAGGTTTCATCAAGGATCTCTCTGTACTTTGCTCCGTTCATCTTTCCCTCGATCCTGACTCGTCTCAGTTCCTGTCAATGAAAAACATCCAGCGCATGATGCTGCCACCACCATGGTTCACCGTAGGGATGGTGCAAGATTTCCTCCAGGCGTGATGCTTGGCATTCAGGCCAAAGAGTTCAGTCTTGGTTTCATCAAACAAGGGAATCTTGTTTCTCATGGTCTGGGAGTCCTTTAGGTGCCTTTTATCAAACTCCAACAGTTTGGTGTGGAGGCCAGCTCTAGGAAGAGTCTTGGTGGCTACAAACTTATTCCATTTAAGAATGACGGAGGCCAGTGTTCTTAGGGACTTTCAATGCTGTAGAAATGTTTTGGTACCCTCCCCCAGTGCCTCGACAATCCTGTCTCGGAGCTCTACGGACAATTCTTTCGACCTCATAGCTTGGTTTTTGCTCTTACATGCACTGTCAACGGTGGGACATTGTATAGACAGGTGGGTACCTTTCCAAATCATGTCCAATCAATTGAATTTACCACAGGTGAACTCAAAGTAGTAGAAACATCAAGGATGATCAATGGTCTCATACCTTATTAACATTAGTATTCAGACACTTTGGTATCTGTTTTACATGTTTAATACAATTGCAAAAATGTCTAAAAACCTGTTCTCTATCATAGTGTGGTATTGTGAGTACATTGATGAGGAAACTATTGATTTAATCCATTTTAGAATAAGACTAACGTAACAAAATGTGGAAAAAGTCAAAGGGTCTAAATACTTTCCGAATGCACTGTATTCCCTGTTAATTTTGGGATGTTTTCTTTTACCCTACCCGTTCAATGAAATTAGTCAAAGTTGTTAGGTTTATGTCAAATCAAATGGTCACGTACACAGATGTTATCACAGGTGCTGAAAAATGTTTGTGTTTCTAGCTCCATAATACCTAGCAATCCAAAAAGTAAAAAAGGAATTAGGAAATGTCAGAGTCCGTCTCATATATATCACACACACACACACACACACACACACTGCTAAAACAAATAAAGGGAACACTTAAACAACATAATGTAACTCCAAGTCAATCACACTTCTGTGAAATCAAACTGTCCACTTAGGAAACAATAAATTTGACAATAAATTGCACCTGCTGTTGTGCAAATGGAATAGACAACAGGTGGAAATTATAGGCAATTAGCTCCTGATGAGGTGGCGGATGGTCTCCTGAGGGATCTCCTCCCAGACCTGGACTAAAGCATCCGCCAACTCCTGGACAGTCTGTGGTGGATGGAGCGAGACATGATGACCCAGATGTGCTCAATTGGATTCAGGTCTGGGGAACGGGCGGCCCAGTCCATAGCATCAATGCCTTCCTCTTGCAGGAACTGCTGACACACTCCAGCCACATGAGGTCTAGCATTGTCTTGCATTAGGAGGAACCTAGGGCCAACCGCACCAGCATATGGTCTCACAAGGGGTCTGAGGATCTCATCTCGGTACCTAATGGCAGTCAGGCTACCTCTGGCGAGCACACGGGCTGTGCGGCCCCGCAAAGAAATGCCACCCCACACCATGACTGACCCACCGCCAAACCGGTCATGCTGGAGGATGTTGCAGGCAGCAGAACGTTCTCCACGGCGTCTCCAGACTGTCACGTGCTCAGTGTGAACCTGCTTTCATCTGTGAAGAGCACAGGGCACCAGTGGCGAATTTGCCAATCTTGGTGTTCTCTGGCAAATGCCAAACATCCTGCACGGTGTTGGGCTGTAAGCACAACCCCCACCTGTGGACGTCAGGCCCTCATACCACCCTCATGGAGTCTGTTTCTGACCGTTTGAGCAGACACATGCACATTTGTGGCCTGCTGGAGGTCATTTTGCAGGGCTCTGGCAGTGCTCCTCCTGCTCCTCCTTGCACAAAGGCGGAGGTAGCGGTCCTTCTGCTGGGTTGTTGCCCTCCTACGGCCTCCTCCACGTCTCCTGATGTACTGGCCTGTCTCCTGGTAGCGCCTCCATGCTCTGGACACTACGCTGACAGACACAGCAAACCTTCTTGCCACAGCTCGCATTGATGTGCCATCCTGGATGAGCTGCACTACCTGAGCCACTTGTGTGGGTTGTAGACTCCGTCTCATGCTACCACTAGTGAAAGCACCGCCAGCATTCAAAAGTGACCAAAACATCAGCCAGGAAGCATAGGAACTGAGAAGTGGTCTGTGGTCACCACCTACAGAACCACTCCTTTATTGGGGGTGTCTTGCTAATTGCCTATAATTTCCACCTGTTGTCTATTCCATTTGCACAACAGCATGTGATATTTATTGTCAATTAGTGTTACTTCCTAAGTGGACAGTTTGATTTCACAGAAGTGTGATTGACTTGAAGTTAAACACAATGTAAGTGTTCCCTTTATTTTTTGGAGCAGTATATAAAATGGTGTGTAGACAGCATACGAGTAGAAAAGGTGTTTACAGCAGTAGTTATATAGGATGAGCCATGACTAGAAAACAGTATATACATTACCACTAAAAGATTTGGACACACCATTCAAGCGTTTCTCTGTACTTTTACATTTATTTATTATTTTTTACATTGTAGAATAATACTTCAGAGATTAAACTTACAAAATAACACATATGGAATCATGGTGTAAACAAAATCAAAATATATTTTTAGATTCTTCAAAGTAGCCACCTTGATGACAGCTTTGAACCCTCTTGCCATTCTCTCAGCCAGCTTCACCTGGAATGCTTTTCCAACAGTCTTGAAGGAGTTCCCGCACTTGCTGGCTGCTTTTCCTTCACTCTGCGGTCCAACTCATCCCAAACCATCTCAATTGGTTTGAGGTTGGGTGATTGTGGAGGCCAGGTCATCTGATGCAGCACTCTCCTTCTTGGTCAAATAGCCCTTACACAGCCTGGCGGTGTATTGGGTCATAGTCCTGTTAAGAAAAAAATTATATAGTGGGACTATGCCCAAACCACATGGGATGGCGTATCGCTGCAGAATGCTGTGCTGGTTAAGTGTGCCTTTAATTCTAAATAAATCACAGACAGTGTCACCAGCAAAGGGCACTGTCACACCTCCTCCTCCATGCTTCACGGTGGGAGCCACACATGCGGAGATCTTCCTTTCACCTCGCCCGCGTCTCACAAATATCAGACCAAAATGACAGGTGTCCACCGGTCAAATATCCATTGCTCGTGTTTCTTGGCCCAAGAAAGTCTCTTCTTCTTATTGGTGTCCTTTAGTAGTGGTTTCTTTGCATTAATTCTACTATGAAGGCCTGATTCACACAGTCCCCTCTGAACAGTTGATGTTGAGATGTGCCTGTACTTGAACTCTGAAGCATTTATTTGGGCTGCAATTTCTGAGACTGGTAACTCTAATGAACTTTTTGCAGCAGAGGTAACTCTGGGTCTTCCTTTCCTGTGCGGTCCTCATGAGAGTTTGAAAATATAAAAGAGAGCCGCACACTCTAGGAGCTTAGATGCAAAAATGTAATTACCAAGGTTTCGACAGCCAAGCTGTCTTCATCAGGGTAGAATTATAAAAGTTCATTTGTGGAATTTCTTTCCTTCACTTACAAATGTGTTTGAGCCACTCAGTTGTGTTGTGACAAGGTAGGGCTGGTATACAGAAGATAGCCCTATTTGATAAAAGTCCATATTATGGCAAGAACAGCTCAAATAAGCAAAGCGAAACGACAGTACATTATTACTTGAAGACATGAAGGTCAGTCAATATGGAAAAAGCATCTTCAATTGCATTTGCAAAAACCATCAAGCACTATGACACTCATGAGGACCACACAACCACACAGAACGGGACCACCGAGTGCTGAAGCGCGTAAAAAAACCAAACACCTGTCCTCAGTTGCAACACTCCCTACTGAGTTGCAAATTGCCTCTGGAAGCAACATCAGCACAATAACTGTTCATCTGAGCTTAATGAAATGGGATTCCATGGCCGAGCAGCCGCAAACAAGCCTAAGATCACCGTGAGCGTCGGCTCGGGTGGTGTAAAGCTCGCCTCCATTGGACTCTGGAGCAGTAGAAAAATGTTCTCTGGAGTGATGAATCGCACTTCACCATCTGGCAGTCCGACGGATGAATCTGGTTTGGCAGATGCCAGGAAAACAATACCTGCCCCAATGCATAGTAAAGTAAAGTTTGGTGGAGGAGGAATAATGGTCTGGGGCTGTTTTTCATGGTTCGGGGTAGGCCCCTTAGTTCCAGTGAATGGAAATCTTAACACTACAGCATACAATTACTTTTTTTTTTAAAGTAACCTTTATTTAACTTTGCAAGTCAGTTAAGAACATTCTTACTTACAATGATTTCCTACCAGGGAACAGTGGGTTAACTGCCTTGTTCAGGGGCAGAACGACTGATTTTTACCTTGTCAGCTCGGGGATTTGATCCAGCAACCTTTCGGTTACTGCCCCAACGCTCTAACCACTAGACTACCTGCTGCCCCATTCTAGACGATTCTGTGCTAACTTTGACAACAGTTTGGGGAAGGCCCTTTTCTGTTTTAGCATGACAATGCCCCCGTGCGTAAAGCGAGGTCCATACAGAAATGGTTTGTCACGATCGGTGTGGAAGAACTTGACTGACTTGCACAGAGCCCTGACCACAACCCCTTCGACACCTTTGGGATGAATTGGAACGCCAACTGCGACCCGGGTCTAAATCACCCAACATCAGTGCCCGACCTCACTAATGCTTGTGGCTAAATGGAAGCAAGTCCCTGCAGCAATGTCCCACCATCTAGTGGGCCTTCCCAGAAGAGAGGAGGCTGTTATAGCAGCAAAGGGGGACCAACTCCATATTAAATGCCCAGGATTTTGGAATGAGATGTTCGACGAGCAGGTGTCCACATACTTTTGGTAGTGTCCCAGCTTCGATGCACCTGTACGGTCTACTCCTTTTAGATGGCAGCGGGGTGAACAACCCATTGCTCGGGTGGATGAGGTCTTTGATGATCTTCTTGGCCATCCTGTGACACCGGGTGCTGTAGGTGTCCTGGAGGGCGGGCAGGCAGTGTGATGAGTTGGGCTGACCACACCACTCTCTGGAGACCCCTGCCTTTGTGGGTGGTGCAATTGCCATATCAGGTGGTGATACAGCCAAACAGAAGGCTCTTGTCATTATTGGTAATCAGGCCTACCACTGTTGTGTCGTCAGCAAACTTGATTCAGTTGATGGGTGAACAGGGAGTACAGGAGAGGGCTGAGCACAGACCCTTTGGGCCGCCTGATATTACCAGGTTCTGACCACGGTGCTGGTTTCAGCAATGTTAAAAGGGATAGTTCACCCAAATTACATATTGATTTCCTGACCCTGTACGCAGTCTATGGAGAAGGTATGACAGGTACCATAACTAAAGCATGGGTTGCTATGTTAGCATTTTCACACTTTGTCCAAATAACCCATAAGTATCTAAATGGATTGTGTAACTCAATGGCGTTACTTATAGATGATTTGGATATGCAGTGTAAAATGCTAAATCTGTACCATTGATTTGTATTGGATTTATTCCATAAATGCTAAAAAGTTAGCATTTAAAAACAATGACCAGGTAAACAAAACCAAAGAACGTGTTGCAGTCATACCTTACCAAATTGTAGGAACAGGACCACCTTGTGGTCAGAACCGGGTAATATCAGGATGTAACAACTTTAATTACACATTTCTCTGAAGGAAAAGACCACAAAAACCCCCCACTAAATTCACTGAGAACACATTACATAGGATGAATAAACAATACTCCGAGCCGCAGTTCCACACTACTTGTCAGACAGAGAGAACCAGATAATGTATACTTGTTGTTTGGTTGGGATTGGCATGGGGAGGGGGTACGTGGGTGGCTTTTGTACATTTCTTTTGATTCCTCGTGTTACTCATTGTAAGAAAAAAGCTTGGTCCCAATCAGATGTTATGTACTATATTTATTCAATATTCTATGAATCCTATAAATTAAAATGTTGAATGTGTGCAATCAATTAGCTCATATTTCAACAAAATAATGTTGCAGGAATCTTACCTGTTTCGAAATACAGAAATAATTTCAGAACAAAATCGGATGGTGTGTGTGTCATGGCTTGCTGAAATGACATGGAACGACCCTGTGGCCCGTATAGGACTGGATTCACCTAGAATCAATAGTAGCCTGTTCACTGTGAGGATTTAAAATGTATCTTCATCACACACTAGTTTGTTATTCAAGAACCCAGTAAATCCTGACATGTTCTGATGGGTGTTCCAGTCCAAACTGCCAAACATACGTAACACCCTGGTGGTTCCGTAGGGACACTTATGTTTAATCAGTCTGATACCATTAGCAGTTTCACTGCAGAATGCTGCTGCAGGTAGAGGAACCTTACGTAACACACAGCCTGCCCCCTGACAAAGTATTCAAAACAAAAAGTCTAACTTTCTTCTAAATAAAATGTATGGCAGCGGTGTTTGTTGGGACAGTGAGACCTGTAAGGATTTGCATACGGAAACGTGGAAGGATGAGAAAAACACCCCATTTCAGCTGCTTATTCCAGCTTACTGTTCGAGAACTGTCTGAAGTCATCAAAGCTAAAGACCTTTTCTCAAAGCTAAGCAGCGCAGTTGTCAACAGAAGGGAAGCTTGAGAATAAACCTTGAAGCATGTAAGAAAAAGCACAAGTCTGAAGTATGACATTTCCATATCTCCTGAAGCCAAACTCCATAAGCTTGTGCTGTAGTCACCCCATTATATAAATACAGGGCGAGGGTAACACACACCAAACATAAACATACACCCACATCGTGACAAACCTACTAAGAAGCACAGACATTTGAAAACGTGCACACACACACACGCGCAAGAGGGAACGGAGACACTGGAAAGAATGGGAGTACATTCTCAAACACCCTTAAGAGAAAACTAAAAATAAAGTTATAGCTCCAGTGAAGAATAACATAATCCTCCGACTGTGACAACTACATTTCCATGGAGTATGCATCCGCAATGGCCTTTTTACAGGACGACCAGCCTGACAGCTAGCCTGGCGACAACACAGAGAGAGAAGAATAACAACAAACCACAGATGGATCGTTCCCCTCTTAACGCTCAACGTGTGATTAAAAGTTGAACATTAAGACAACACAAACATCGTGTCTCTGTGTAGGAGAAAGCAAAGGAGGTGTAATATACAGCCTCAATGAGTTGAAGACAGTTTAGGCTAACAAGCTGACCCCACCACTCGCGGTGCAAAATAAATGTACACATACACTAAAAAATTAGGGGTTCAACAAGGGTTCTAAGACCCTCAATGTTTTTTAACAACCTTAGGGTTCTTGGCACTGAAAATTGCCCCCAAAAGGTTCTTCCAAGAACTCCATAGGTGTTCATCGAGGAACCTCCTTAGTGGGGGTTCTTGCAGGAACATTGAATTTGAAAAGGACAACAGGTGCAGGCACTTAAGCAAAACATTAAAAAAGAAAATCTCCTCAGTTTAAGGTCTGTCCCTTGTTTGATCTAAACTGATAGTTTTATGATGATACCACCTATCTTTTCATATTTTGTGCAAATCTTTCTAAAACAGAAAATTGACAATTCAATAAATATCAATCAACAAAGGAATATGTTGAAGGCTAGCTGTATTGGGTGCAGATGACTGAACTGCTCACTTTTGTGTCTGTAGGTATACAGACGAGGAGGCATACAAAGGTATACGAATTGGTACGTTATGCAGATCACAGTTACCATCCTCCTCCCTCACCTCGTCAATAAATATCCCATAGGCCTCTACATTATGGACAAGGTATGTGCGTGAAAACTATCATCAAAACTGTTTTTTATATTCACATTTACCACAAAAAAACAAGTTATGAACACTGTCCTGTGCATGTTTTGTTAATCTGTATAATTGCAAAAACAATTTTTATTCATTCACAAACTTCACCCTCCCTACACCTCTGATGAATATAACATGAAACCTGCTCATTCACCATGCACTGCTAAATCATTCTGGATACGGATACGGAGAACATCACCACGCCAGAGGATAAACCCATTGGACAAAGGCCTCTGCTGAGACTTGACCTCATATTTTGATTTTTTTTTGTCACTAAAATCATAATGAACACGGACAGTGTTGTTATGCATATTAATAATAATAATAATAATAATAATAATAATAATAAGGGACGGGGGGTAGTTAAAAATTGAACCCCAATATTGGGGTTGTCTTGGTGGTCTCAAACTTCTTCCATTTAAGAATGATGGAGGTCACTATGTTCTTGGGGACCTTCCATGCTGCAGAAATGTTTTGATACCCTACCTCAGATATGTGCCTCGACACAATCCTGTCTCGGAGCTCTACAGACAAATCCTTCGACCTCATGGCTTGGTTTTTGCTCTGACACACACTGCCAACTGTGGGACCTTATATAGACAGGTGTGTGCCTTTCCAAATCATATCCAATAAATTGAATTTAGAGAACACAGGTTTTTGTGTGACTCAAAATGGGTCAAAATTCTAAAAAAAGATCCAGGAAAAAAAAGTGCATTTCAGGAAAATCAAACTTTATTTGTCACATGGGCCAAATACAAAAAGTGTAGACCTTACTGTGAAATGCTTACTTACAAGCCCTTAACCAACAGTGCAGTTCAAGAAGAGTTAAGAAAATATTTACTAAATAACAATAACAAGGCTATATACAGGGGGTACCGGTACCAAGTCAATGTGCAGGGGTACAGATTAACCGAGGTAATTTGTACATGTAGGTAGGGGTGAAGTAACTATGCATACACAAACAGTAAAATAATAACCCAATGTTTATATCACAGGACAAATTAGCTAGCAACAGCAAGCTAAATGTCCATTAATGTTTCATGTGTTTTGACCTGTCCCAAAATGAATATAGTTGGTTCAGAGTTCGTTTTGATATTTCAACCTGGTGTCCTGATGGCGTCTGGTGTGGATGTTCAAAATCAACATCTAGACAGTATGTAACGCTAGGCTAAGATATCAAACGTAATGCTATTGAAAACCACTGGCCGTCAGCTCTTTTCCCACATTTAGGTCATGGCTCTAGGGTTTCAGCTGGGCATGACAAACTGACATACTGCACTCCAATAGAGTCAGCAATAAGATCCAACCGGTTTTCAGGGGCAGGTGAGCAGGGGTTTCCAAATAGGTTCTAAAAGGAGAGGTGAACCCATGTGGGGGTCAGTCTACCTGCACAAACTCTATGTGACTGCACAGTCTCCTCAGGTGGGAAGCAATGATGCAGAGTGTGCAGAAGGGAGAGTGTGTGTGTGTGTGTAGCGAGTATATTCAACACTGCACTAATGCAATCTGCAGGCCTGCTACTGAGCTGTCCCTATCAATCAGCTGAGACAAGCCTGACTCCACCAGGGCATCACTGCAATCGCTCCCAGCGTGAGCGTGTCACATCAGCCACGGTTCCTGGCTTCTTTTGACCCCCCTTAAAAAAGTACCATTAAAAATGGACACAGACTAGCGTTCTCCATGTGGCAGCCTTTAAAAAATTGATTTCACTGCCAATTAAAGCAATGTTGAAAGCATTCCATGTGTTCCTAATGTCTTATCTGGTACCTAGCATACACTGGGTGCATTCCAATTCCTCATCTCTCTTAATGTTTCATCTTTAACTATTAGGCCTATAACAGAGACATTAGGTGGCAAAGCTCATTCTTTCCTTCAGATTAAATTCATAGCAACTGAAAAGATAGACTATATTCAAAATATAAATCTCAAAAGATGTGAACATCTTTCGTCAAGTTAGATGCAGAGGGACAAGGCCCACATACAGGCAATAGTGTCTGAAAAGCATCTTGGTACAGTAGACAGACTAGGCTACTCCTTCACTTCTCTACAGATGCATCTCTTAAGAAGATCACGCCATCAAAATACTCAGAGGGGATTTAGTCTACTTAAACTGAAAAACTGAGATCAGGATGTTATCTTGTAAACTAAGCCTCATCCTCTTTGTGATGCAAGAATGAAGATTCATGTGCTCAACAAAAATATTTTTAGTGTGCAACAAAAATAAACTCAACAGGCAACACACATTCAACAAAGCTTTCAGTGTGGGAGGAATGTAAACCAAAAAAAGATAGATAGACCGTTCTATGAAGGAGGAAGCGGAAACTGGGACACTGCGTGCGAGTTTGCACATGCTGCATGATATTTCCTTTGGCCCTCGAGCTGTGCTGTAGACTTGGGAAACTGACCGGAATGTACCGGCCACGATACACTTCCATTAAAGGGCTTTGAATATGTGGCTCAATAATTCAATATAGGCAGAAAGATCAACACTAGAGGAGAGATGTTTGAATGACGATGCTCATAATTTACAAGCAAAAACATCAAATAAATGTTTAAAGTTCCATTTAATCATTAATTCAGTGTACTGTGAACCAACATCTGGTCGAGAATCATAAAATGCACACATTAGACTTCAATTGTTCACTAAGACAGAGACAAGACCTTGTCTTTCTAAGGGATAATTAGAATTCAGCTGCTGGTGAGATTAACAAAATAACCAATTGGTTATGACTCTGCAACAGAAGGTGACAAGAGATGGCCGACTGTAAATGGGTTTGTAAAAGACTGGTGAAAACCCGGGTAACAGTGGATGACAGACCGGGATAAGAGACGAGAGAAAGGAGAAGGAAGGAAAAAGAGAAAGGGGAAGAAATTAGAAGTCGGGAGAGGGAAATGTTAGTGATGATGACACATGGCAGAGAGAGAAGAGGGCTTACCAGGTTCCAGCTTAATGACTTTAATGGCAGCCAACTCCCCAGTGTTGACATTACGGGCCTGGAGAACAGATGAGACAAAAAAGGAGAGCATTTATTAGCCAGCTGTCAGTAAGGGGTAACACAGTGGGCTTTAGAGCGCACTGGCCTCTGTCAGACCAACACTGTTTTTAAGCCCGAGAAAGTGTGTGCTCGATCAGTGAGCAGGCTGCTACTGTAGGATAACATTGCTTACCTGCCAACTGGCCTTGCAGGCTAACACAAGCACATGTATCCAAAGTATTGTATGATAATAGAATAATATATTTTTGTAGCTTATGCCAGAATCTATGCAAAGAGATGCGTGTGAGTTCAAGAGGCAAGTAAACAGTCAAACCGATTTGTTTGAACATGGATATTAATGAAGATGGATGATTCACCTTTGAAAAGCAAATAGGCTCATAGACATTACAACACTTAATCAGTTAGCAGTCATCAATTCAAACAGAAGCTTATTGCCTTCTAAACATCAGACTGAGAATGTTAGTCGTTGCACAAATCACACAAAACACAAACAGAGATGGAAACAGACTGAAAACAGTGGCATTCCTTGACTGAAAGTCCATTTTTATGCCTCAGAGAAGTCTAACATGAGCTAGGCCTCTATCCAACTGGAGACAGATTTTTCACGCCAGTATTCTAAAACTTGCATAAAAACAATATGCACATTTCCCAACCAGAGAAGTGTTTCCATCAAATTGACTTGTTGCAGATGAAAAGCTGTGCGGTGATGACATAGTGCACATGAAATAATGAGGTTAAATTCCCATGTATCGAATAAAATAATACTTCAATGGGTTTCCATAGCACGAGCGCTCTAGGCAACAGCTTGCAGATACAGTTATTATGGACAAAAAGCTAGACTGATAAAAACTTTGTCAAAACAGCAGCCAAGCATAGATCATCATGTTACCAGAATAAGACCCTCAATATTTATTGGAGTATCAACCTCATCACCGTGCACTTTCACCGCTCAGTGAAGTTCCTGTCTCATTTCATCGGTAGCCTAATAAAAAGCATACTTTCCTGAGTTGTGACTCCAAAATTACTTGGGGGGGGGGTCACAATTGTTTGTAGACTTGTTTACATGAATATGCATCTTAATAAAAACCTATCTGAAACAAGCCATTACACTTCGTATACTATTACTTATAAATATTAATTAACAAATTAATAAATGCCAGGTTGGAGAGGATGTCGCATTTTCATGTTGACAACATTAACGGAGTCAAAATTAAGATATATTTCGTAACTTGTTGGCTTTTCTGCATCTAACATTTTTTAAATACATTTCCTATTTTGACACACAAAACCATTTAAACAAAGTCTAATGGGTTTTCTCCCACTTTTCCTGAAATATTTGCATATCACAACTCCTGCTGTTGTGGTCATTCGATGGCTATGGCATATGTTCTTCAAAGATAGATAAATAGTTTTGCCTAAGCTACTGAAAATAGGCCTTTTACAAGATTAAAATCAAGACAGGAGCGTTTGATTCTTATTAAAAAAAGGATGGAGTCCAGACAGGCTAATTTTGGAAACTTTCTGAATGGACATGGAGGCCGAGAGAGAGAATCAGGCGAACTCAAGCACCCTCCCGTAAAAGCACCTGTCAATCAAAGCCACCAGCGTGTCAGACACGCTTACAATGTATTTTAAAAAACCTAGGCCTACCTTAGGCTTTCCAAAAGTAAGCTATAATGAATTGACAAGGGAAGTATGAAGGTGACAGCTATGCTATAGTAAAAACAACAACTTCACCATAGCCTATTTATCAGCGATGCTGATGATCGAGGGGCGAGTGTTAGAAAGATTTTTCAAATACTGAGGATTATAATAATTTGAATGGAAGAAAAAGATATATACTTTGTTGACTTACTGTGTGATTTTTATTTGATTAGGATCCCCATTAGCCGGGGGGATCCTAATTGTTCTGGAACTGGGGACTGTGAAAGTGAAAAGACCCATGGTGGCATGTCTGGTGGAGTGAGTGAGGTGTCAGTGTTGTGTGCATGTTGACTATTCAAACAATTTAGACATTTCCAGAACAATGTTTCTTAAAAAAAAAAAAAAGTGACTCAGTCAAAATCATTGGCATATACAGTACCAGTCAAAAGCTGACACACCTACTCATTCCAGGGATTTTCTTTATTTTTACTATTTTCTACATTGTAGAATAACTATGAAATAGCACATATGGAATCATGTAGTAACAAAAAAAAAAGTGTTAAATATATTTTATATTTGAGATCCTCAAAGTAGCCACACTTTGCCTTGATGACAACTTTACACACTCTTGGCATTCTCTCAACCAGCTTCACGAGGAAGTCACCTTGAATGCATTTCAATTAACAGGCGTGCCGTGTTAAAAGTTAATTGTGGAATTTCTTGAGCCAAATCAGTTGTGCTGTGACAAGGTAGGGGGGGGGGGGGGGTATACAGAAGATAGCCCTATTTGGTAAAATACCAAGTTCATATTATGGCAAGAACAGCTCAAATAAGCAAAGAGAAATGACAGTCCATCATTACTTTAAGACATTAAGGTCAGTCAAACCCAAAAATGTCAAGAACTTTGAACGATTCCTCAAGCGCAGTCACAAAAACCTGATGAAACTGGCTCTCATGAGGACCGCCACAAGAAAGGAAGACCCAGAGTTACCTCTGCTGCAGAGGATAAGTTCATTAGAGTTACCAGCCTCAGAAATTGCAGCCCAAATAAATGCTTCAGAGTTGAAGTAACAGACACATCAACTGTTCAGAGGAGACTGCATGAATCAGTCCTTCATGGTCAAATTGCTGGAAAGAACCCACTATTAAAAGGACACCAATAAGAAGAAGAGACTTGCTTGGGCCACAAAACACAAGCAATGGACATTAGACCAGTGGAAATCTGTCCTTTGGTCTGATGAGTCCAAATTTGAGATTTTGGTTTTCAATCACTGTCTTTGTGAGACGCAGAGTAGTTGAACGGATGTGTGTTCCCACCATGAAGCATGGAGGTGTGATGGTGTGGGGGTACTTCGCTTGTGACACTGTTGGTGATTTATTTAGAACTCAAGGTACACAACCAGCATGGCTACCTCAGCATTCTGCAATGATATGCCATCCCATCTGGTTTGCGCTTAGTGGGACTATCATCTTTTTTCTCAACAGGACAAGGACAACACACCTCCAGGCTGTGTAAGGGCTATTTGACTAAGGAGAGTGACTAAGGAGTGCTGCATAAGATGACCTGGCCTCCACAATCAAGCAAACTCAACACATTTGAGATGGTTTGGTATGAGTTGGACCGCAGAGTGAAGGAAAAGCAGCCAACAAGTGTTCAGCAAATGCAGGAACTCCTTCAAGAATGTAGGAAAAATCATTCCCCGTGAAGCTGGTTGACAGAATGCCAAGAGTGTGCAAGTCTATCGGCAAGGCAAAGGGTGGCTACTTTAAAGAATATAAAATATATTTAGATTTATTTAACACTTTCTTGGTAACAACATGATCCCATGTGTGCTATTTCATTGTTTCTATGTGTTCACTATTATTCCACAATGTAGAAAATAGTAAAAAGTAGTATAGTAAAAATAAAGCAAAACCATTGAATGAGTAGGTAGGTCCATACCTTTGACAGGTACTTTACATTTATTTAAATTTATTTTATTTAACTTGGCAAGTCAGTTAAGAACAAATTCTTATTTACAATGACAGCCAACTAATTACTCTTACAGAATTTCCACTTGGGCGAGGATAATAGAAACGCAATCAAAGCCTATTGGATAACAAGTTGGTTTTAACCAGGACAGAATAATTTATAACTGACTTTCTCCAATATAACATAGGTACAGCAGATCCATTTATTGTAGGGGACATTTTTAAAATGTGCATTTATTCAAAACTCATTTGTAAAACAAAAGCAATTTATGTCACAAGTTCATATTAACAAAGGAAATTGAGGGACTATCAGTACAGATGGCAATAAAAACTACCATATGAGGCACAGAATAAGTTAGAGAAAAAACAAAAAAAACTGAAGGAACTGGGTGCCTTCGGAAAGTATTCAGGCCCCTTGACATTTTCCACGTTTTGTTACGTGACAGTGTATTCTAAAATGGATTAAAAACAAAAAAGCCTGAGCAATCGAAACACAATAACTCATAATGACAACATGAAAACAGATGTTTAGAAATGTTAGCAAATTTATTCAAAAGTGCAGTGCATGTCAGAGCAAAAACCAAGCCACGAGGTCGAAGGAATTGTCCGTAGATTTCCAAGACAGGATTGCGTCGAGGCACAGTTCTCGGGAAGGGTACCAAAACATTTCTGCAGCATTGAAGGCCCCCAAGAACACAGTGGCCTCCATCAATCTTAAACGGAAGCAGTTTGGAACCACCAAGACTCTTCCTAGAGCTGGTCACCCAGCCAAACTGAGCAATCGGGGGAGAAAGATGGACAGAGTAGAGTACAGAGAGAATTGATGAAAACCTGCTCTAGAGTGCTCAGGACCTCAGACTGGGGGCAAAGGTTCAGTTTTCAACTGGGCAACGACCCTAAGCACACAGCCAAGACAACACAGGAGTGGCTTCGGGACAAGCCTCTGAATGTCCTTGAGCGGCCCAGCCAGAATCCGGAGCTGTGCAGCGACGCTCCCCATCCAACCGGACAGAGCTTGAGAGGATCTGAGGAGAAGAATGGGAGAAACTCCCCAAATACAAGTGTGCCAAGCGTGTAGTGTCATAACCAAGAAGACTCGAGACTGTAATCACTGCCAAAGGTGCTTCAACAAAGTACTGAGTAAAGTGTCCAAACTTTTTTTGCTTTGTCATTATGGGGTATTGTGTGTAGATTGCTGAGGATTTATTTGTTTATTTAATCCATTTCAGAAGAAGGCTGTAACGTAACAAAATATGGAAAAAGTCAAGGGTTCTGAATATTTTCCAAATGCACTGTATATGTTTTGACCGGGACAGTTTACAATTGAAGGTAACACCAAGTAATATAGTCTCCTCAACTTGTTCAACAGCAACACCATTTATTACCAGATTCAGCTAAGGTCTAGAACTTAGTGAATGATTTGTACCAAATACAATGCTCTTAGTTTTAGAGATGTTTAAGGCCAGTTTATTACTGGCCACCGATTCCAAAACTGACAGACTCTTTGTTAAGGGTTTCAGTGACTACATTAGCTGTGGTTGCTGATAAGTATATGGTTGAATCATCAGCAAATATGGACACATGTTTTGTTTAATGCCAGTGGCAGGTCATTGGTAAAAATAGAAAAAAAGAGTAGAAGGCCTAGAGAGCTGTCCTGCGGTACACCTCACTTTGTGTTTGACATTAGAGAAGCTCCATTAAAGAAAATCCTCTGAGTTATATTAGATTGCCATATCATGGATTCAGAGCTGAGGTTGAAAAGCCATAACACAAGTTCTCTCAACAACCAGGTTATGGCCAATAATATCAAAGGCTGCATAGAAATCTAACAGTATAGCTCATTATTAATTTCAGTCAGTGCAGTACACATTGAGCCCCCTTCTCTAAAAGCATGCTGAAAGTCTTAATTGTTTTACAGAGAAATAGCATTGTATTTGGTCTAAACCATTTTTTCCAACAGTTTGCTTAGAGCTGGCAGCAAGCTGATAGTTCTGCTGTTAGAACCAGTTAAGGCCGCTTTACCACTCCAGGGTAGTGGAATGACTTTGGCTTCCCTCCAGGGCTGAGGACAAACACATTCCTCTAGGCTGAGGAAAAAAAATACAAATACTGAGAAGCCCAGATGGGCACTTTCCTACATTTGATATTTGTGAGAAGCAGGCCAAGTACTTCTATGCGTGTTCAGGGGCAAGCTCTCCGTCAACATCAACAGGACAGAGAAACCAGACACACGCTCATTGTTCATATGGAGCGCGGAAATGACATGAAATAAATCAAAACTTGTTTCTCACAAGTGTAGCAGGGTGTGAACTAGAGGTCGACCAATTAAATCGGAATGGCCGATTAATTAGGGCCGATTTCAAGTTTTCATAACAATTGGAAATCGGTATTTTTGGACACCGATTTGGCCGTTTTTTTTTTATACACCTTTATTTAATATTTATTTAACTACGCAAGTCAGTTAAAACCTCTTCAGTCTCCCCCCTCCTTTTTCGAACATTCTGTTAAAAATCGCGCAACATTTCAGCGTCCTGCTACTCATGCCAGGAATATAGTATATGCATATGATTAGTATGTGTGGATAGAAAACACTCTGAAGTTTCGAAAACTGGTTAAATCACGGCTGTGACTATAACAGAGCGTGTGTTTCATCGAAAAGCGCAAGAAAAACTGGTCACTGAAAGCTGAAAAAAGTATCCATGCGCCACTTTCATGTATTGTTTAAAGGACACCAAATTAAATATGGACACGGATGCAATTCCTACAGCTTCCACACAGCTTCCACAACAACGTCATTTTCATTGACAAAAATCCTTTGAGACATGACCAATAGATCCGTCATTCTATCCAGCCTACAACAATCGATTTTGGAAGATTGAAAAATGGACATTGTTTTCTTGAGTAGCTGCTATTGAATACAGATCGCCCAGTGATCAATTTGATCGCTTATTAACGTTTACAAATAACTAAAGTTGGGTTACAAAAGTAGGTTGAAGTGTTTTGTCAAAGAATATAGACAACTTATATAATTTTTAAAAATGAGTTGCGTGTTGGAAGAGAGCTTTTTTCCTGAACCAGACAGGCTATACAAATGGATATTTTGGGCATACATGGACGGATTTAAAATCAGGAAAAAGACCAATTTGTGATGTTTATGGAACATATAGGAGTGCCAACAAAGAATATCATCAAAGGTAATGAATGTTTTATATTTTATTTCTGCGTTTTTGTGTAGCGCCGGCTACGCTAATTCTTTTGTTTACGTCCCCTTCAGGTATATTGGGGTGTTGCATGCTATCAGATAATAGCTTCTCATGCTTTTGCCGAAAAAATCTGACTTGTTGGCTAGATTCACAATTCAATACCCTGCATGTGTATTTTAATGAACGTTTGAGTTTTAACGAGTACATTTAGCATTTAGCGTAGCGCATTTGCATTTCCAGGTGCCTACTTGAGACGTCTGCGTCTCAAGTTGGATCAAGAAGTTAAGAGCTAGAGGTCGACCGATTAGGATTTTTCAACGCCGATACCGATAATTGGAGGACCATAAAAGCTGACACCGATTAATTGGTACATTTATTTTTTATTTGTAATAATGACAATTACAACAATACTGAATGAACACTTATTTTAACTTAGTATAATACATAAATAGAATCAATTTAGCTTCAAGTAAATAATGAAACATTCAATTTGGTTTAAATAATGCAAAAACAAAGTGTTGGAGAAGAAAGTAAAAGTGCAATATGTTCCATGTAAAATATGTGCCATGTAAGAAAGCTAACGTTTCAGTTCCTTGCTCAGAACATGAGAACATATCACAGCTGGTGGTTCCTTTTAACATGACTCTTCAATATTCCCAGGTAAGAAGTTTTAGGTTGTAGTTATTATAGGAATAATAGGACTATTTCCCTTTACCATTTGTATTTCATTAACCTTTGACTATTGGATGTTCTTATAGGCACTTTAGTATTGCCAGTGTAACAGTATAGCTTCCGTCCCTCTCCTCGCTCCTCCCTGGGCTCAAACCAACAACACAATGACAATTAACGCGCGCTAACTAGCTAGCCATTTTACTTCGGTTACACGAGCCTCATCTTGGGAGTTGATAGGCTTGAAGTCATAAACAGCGCAACGCTTGACGCACAACGAAGAGCTGCTGGCAAAACGCACAAAAGTGCTGTTTGAATGAATATTTACGCGCCTGCTTCTGCTTACCACCGCTTAGTCAGATACTTGTATGCTCAGTCAGATTATATGCAACGCAGGACACGCTAGATAATATCTAGTAATATCAACCATGTGTAGTTAAGTAGTGATTATGATTGATTCGTTTTTTATAAGGTAAGTTTAATAATAGCTAGCAACTTACCTTGGCTTACTGAATTCGCGTAACAGGCAGTCTCCTTGTGGAGTGCAACGAGAGAGAGGCAGGTCGTTATTGCGTTGGACTAGTTAACTGTAAGGTTGCAAGATTGGATCCCCCGAGCTGACAAGGTGAAAATCTGTCGTTCTGCCCCTGAACAAGGCAGTTAACCCACTGTTCCTAGGCCGTCATTGAAAATAAGAATGTGTCCTTAACTGACTTTCCTAGTTAAATAAAGATTAAATAAAGATGTAAAAAAAATAAAATAATAATATATATATATTTTTTAAATAGGCAAATCGGCGCCCAAAAATACTGATTTCCGATTGTTATGAAAACTTGAATCGGCCCTAATTAATCGTCCATTCCGATTAATCGGTTGACTTCTATTAAGAACACATTCTTATTTTCAATGATGGCCTAGGAACGGTAGGTTAACTGCCTCGTTCAGGTCGGGGGATCCAATCTTGCAACCTTACAGTTAACTAGTCCAAATCAAATCAAATCAAATTTTATTTGTCACATACACATGGTTAGCAGATGTTAATGCGAGTGTAGCGAAATGCTTGTGCTTCTAGTTCCGACAATGCAGTAATAACAAGTAATCTAACTAACAATTCCAAAACTACTGTCTTGTACACAGTGTAAGGGGATAAAGAATATGTACATAAGGATATATGAATGAGTGATGGTACAGAGCAGCATAGGCAAGATACAGTAGATGGTATCGGGTACAGTATGTACAAATGAGATGAGTATGTAAACAAAGTGGCATAGTATAGTATAAAGTGGCTAGTGATACATGTATTACATAAGGATACCGTCGATGATATAGAGTACAGTATATACGTATGCGTATGAGATGAATAATGTAGGGTAAGTAACATTTATATAAGGTAGCATTGTTTAAAGTGGCTAGTGATATATTTACATCATTTCCCATCAATTCCCATTATTAAAGTGGCTGGAGTTGAGTCAGTGTCAGTGTGTTGGCAGCAGCCACTCAGTGTTAGTGGTGGCTGTTTAACAGTCTGATGGCCTTGAGATAGAAGCTGTTTTTCAGTCTCTCGGTCCCAGCTTTGATGCACCTGTACTGACCTCGCCTTCTGGATGATAGCGGGGTGAACAGGCAGTGGCTCGGGTGGTTGATGTCCTTGATGATCTTTATGGCCTTCCTGTGGCATCGGGTGGTGTAGGTGTCCTGGAGGGCAGGTAGTTTGCCCCCGGTGATGCGTTGTGCAGACCTCACTACCCTCTGGAGAGCCTTACGGTTGAGGGCGGTGCAGTTGCCATACCAGGCGGTGATACAGCCCGCCAGGATGCTCTCGATTGTGCATCTGTAGAAGTTTGTGAGTGCTTTTGGTGACAAGCCGAATTTCTTCAGCCTCCTGAGGTTGAAGAGGCGCTGCTGCGCCTTCTTCACGATGCTGTCTGTGTGAGTGGACCAATTCAGTTTGTCTGTGATGTGTATGCCGAGGAACTTAAAACTTGCTACCCTCTCCACTACTGTTCCATCGATGTGGATAGGGGGGTGTTCCCTCTGCTGTTTCCTGAAGTCCACAATCATCTCCTTAGTTTTGTTGACGTTGAGTGTGAGGTTGTTTTCCTGACACCACACTCCGAGGGCCCTCACCTCCTCCCTGTAGGCCGTCTCATCGTTGTTGGTAATCAAGCCTACCACTGTTGTGTCGTCCGCAAACTTGATGATTGAGTTGGAGGCGTGCGTGGCCACGCAGTCGTGGGTGAACAGGGAGTACAGGAGAGGGCTCAGAACGCAACCTTGTGGGGCCCCAGTGTTGAGGATCAGCGGGGAGGAGATGTTGTTGCCTACCCTCACCACCTGGGGGCGGCCCGTCAGGAAGTCCAGTACCCAGTTGCACAGGGCGGGGTCGAGACCCAGGGTCTCGAGCTTGATGACGAGCTTGGAGGGTACTATGGTGTTGAATGCCGAGCTGTAGTCGATGAACAGCATTCTCACATAGGTATTCCTCTTGTCCAGATGGGTTAGGGCAGTGTGCAGTGTGGTTGAGATTGCATCGTCTGTGGACCTATTTGGGCGGTAAGCAAATTGGAGTGGGTCTAGGGTGTCAGGTAGGGTGGAGGTGATATGGTCCTTGACTAGTCTCTCAAAGCACTTCATGATGACGGATGTGAGTGCTACGGGGCGGTAGTCATTTAGCTCAGTTACCTTAGCTTTCTTGGGAACAGGAACAATGGTGGCCCTCTTGAAGCATGTGGGAACAGCAGACTGGTATAGGGATTGATTGAATATGTCCGTAAACACACCGGCCAGCTGGTCTGCGCATGCTCTGAGGGCGCGGCTGGGGATGCCATCTGGGCCTGCAGCCTTGCGAGGGTTAACACGTTTAAATGTCTTACTCACCTCGGCTGCAGTGAAGGAGAGACCGCATGTTTTCGTTGCAGGCCGTGTCAGTGGCACTGTATTGTCCTCAAAGCGGGCAAAAAAGTTATTTAGTCTGCCTGGGAGCAAGACATCCTGGTCCGTGACTGGGCTGGGTTTCTTCCTGTAGTCCGTGATTGACTGTAGACCCTGCCACATGCCTCTTGTGTCTGAGCCGTTGAATTGAGATTCTACTTTGTCTCTGTACTGGCGCTTAGCTTGTTTGATAGCCTTGCGGAGGGAATAGCTGCACTGTTTGTATTCGGTCATGTTACCAGACACCTTGCCCTGATTAAAAGCAGTGGTTCGCGCTTTCAGTTTCACACGAATGCTGCCATCAATCCACGGTTTCTGGTTAGGGAATGTTTTAATCGTTGCTATGGGAACGACATCTTCAACGCACGTTCTAATGAACTCGCACACCGAATCAGCGTATTCGTCAATGTTGTTATCTGACGCAATACGAAACATCTCCCAGTCCACGTGATGGAAGCAGTCTTGGAGTGTGGAGTCAGCTTGGTCGGACCAGCGTTGGACAGACCTCAGCGTGGGAGCCTCTTGTTTTAGTTTCTGTCTGTAGGCAGGGATCAACAAAATGGAGTCGTGGTCAGCTTTTCCGAAAGGGGGGCGGGGCAGGGCCTTATATGCGTCGCGGAAGTTAGAGTAACAATGGTCCAAGGTCTTTCCTCCCCTGGTTGCGCAATCGATATGCTGATAAAATTTGGGGAGTCTTGTTTTCAGATTAGCCTTGTTAAAATCCCCAGCTACAATGAATGCAGCCTCCGGATAAATTGTTTCCAGTTTGCAGAGAGTTAAATAAAGTTTGTTCAGAGCCATCGATGTGTCTGCTTGGGGGGGGATATATACGGCTGTGATTATAATCGAAGAGAATTCTCTTGGTAGATAATGCGGTCTACATTTGATTGTGAGGAATTCTAAATCAGGTGAACAGAAGGATTTGAGTTCCTGTATGTTTCTTTCATCGCACCATGTCACGTTAGTCATAAGGCATACGCCCCCGCCCCTCTTTTTACCAGAAAGATGTTTTTTCCTGTCTGCGCGATGCGTGGAGAAACCTGTTGGCTGCACCGCTTCGGATTGCGTCTCTCCAGTAAGCCACGTTTCCGTGAAGCAAAGAACGTTACAGTCTCTGATGTCCCTCTGGAATGCTACCCTTGCTCGGATTTCATCAACCTTGTTGTCAAGAGACTGGACATTGGCAAGAAGAATGCTAGGGAGTGGTGCGCGCTGTGCCCGTCTCCGGAGTCTGACCAGAAGACCGCCTCGTTTCCCTCTCTTTCGGAGTCGTTTTTTTGGGTCGCTGCATAGGATCCACTCCGTTGTCCTGTTTGTAAGGCAGAACACAGGATCCGCGTCGCGAAAAACATATTCTTGGTCGTACTGATGGTGAGTTGATGCTGATCTTATATTCAGTAGTTCTTCTCGACTGTATGTAATGAAACCTAAGATGACCTGGGGTACTAATGTAAGAAATAACACGCAATAACGACCTGCCTCTCTCTCGTTGCACTCCACAAGGAGACTGCCTGTTACGCGAATGCAGTAAGCCAAGGTAAATTGCTAGCTAGCATTAAACTTACCTTATAAAAACCGATCAATCAATCATAATCACTAGTTAACTACACATGGTTGATGATATTACTAGTTTATCTAGCTTGTCCTGCGTTGCATATAATCTGACTGAGCATACAAGCATCTGACTGAGCAGTGGTAGACAGCAGCAGGCTCGTAAGCGTTAATTCAAACAGCACTTTCGTGCGCTTTGCCAGCAGCTCTTCATTGTGCATCAAGCATTGCGCTGTTTATGACTTCAAGCCTATCAACTCCCGAGATGAGGCTGGTGTAACCGATGTGAAATGGCTAGCTAGTTAACGTGGTGCGCGCTAATAGCATTTCAAACGTCACTCGCTTTGATACTTGGAGTGGTTGTTCCCCTTGCTCTGCATGGGTAACGCTGCTTCGAGGGTGGCTGTTGTTGTCGTGTTCCTGGTTCGAGCCCAGGGAGGAGCGGGGAGTGGGACGGAAGCTATACTGTTACACTGGCAATACTAAAGTGCCTATAAGAACATCCAATAGTCAAAGGTTAATGAAATACAAATGGTATTGAGAGAAATTGTCCTATAATTCCTATAATAACTACAACCTAAAACTACTTACCTGGGAATATTGAAGACTCATGTTAAAAGGAACCACCAGCTTTCATATGTTCTCATGTTCTGAGCAAGGAACTTAAACGTTCGCTTTCTTACATGGCACATATTGCACTTTTACTTTCTTTTCCAACACTTTGTTTAAGCATTATGTAAACCAAATTGAACAGGTTTCATTATTTATTTGAGGCTAAATTGATTTTATTGCTGCATTATATTACGTTAAAATAAGTGTTCATTCAGCATTGTTGTAATTGTCATTATAACAAATACAAAAAATATGTATACATTTTTTTTTAAATAAAAAATTAAACGGCCGATTAATCGGTATCGGCTTTTTTTGGTCCTCCAATAATCGGTATCGGCGTTGAAAAATCATAATCGGTCGACCTGTAGTGTGAACTCTACATTTCCACTGCGAGAATGAGAATGGTAAGTTACTGTAATTGACACATGCATTAACATAAACTAATGTATCCAAATGACAGGGATTAACTGTAAATTGTCTGTTTTAGAAACAGTAGGCTACCACATGGGCATTCATAAAAGTGCATTGCGGTCCGACACTATAGCCTAGGCCACTATCCTATTCAGGTCGCAGTTGTAAATGAGAACTTGTTCTCAACTGGCCTACCTGGTTAAATAAAGGTGAAATAAATGAATACAATTGCGTAGATAAGAGGGCGGCCATTTTATTTGTCTCACCTTGGGTGGCATATTGGCCAGGACCTGATTAGAGTCGATTAGTCTATAAATTAAGAAAAGATTCCGTATCAAATTATACCATGCCAGGTTGGCGAGGATTGGTGCATTGTCCATTTGACACAAGAATTGAACATTATAGACCTCATTGCCAGAACAACCTTGTTGACTGCTGTTGAATAATTAATTAAGTCAGACACATCAAACCTTCTTTTGAAGACCGATTTATTTAAGAGCAAGCAATAAAAAAAGTGCATTGTATAAAACAAAGCCCATACATAATTTTTTTTTTTACTGAAGTGACGTAGCCTATAGCACTCCACACCCCTGCACATCTAGCGGTTTAGCTGCTCGAGCATCAAACGGACAGTTGGAAAGAGGAAGAGATGTAGACAGTTTAATAGACAAAGCTAGCAAAACAATTGCTTATTAGTTTAGTAATCAGTTACGGTATTAGGTAAAGTTAATCTACATTAACTTTAATTTAATCTATTTGTTTTTTAATCCTAAAAAATGTAGGCCTATAAACGTTTGACGGTCATTTTATTTTCATGACGGTCTTAATCCTTAACCGTCAGTTACACAGTTATTCAGTTACCGTCACAGCACTAGCCGGTCCTTAACCGTCAGTTACACGGTTATTCAGTTACCGTCACAGCCCTAGACGGTCCTTAACCGTCAGTTACACGGTTATTCAGTTACCGTCACAGCCCTAGACGGTCCTTAACCGTCAGTTACACGGTTATTCAGTTACCGTCACAGCCCTAGACGGTCCTTAACCGTCAGTTACACGGTTATTCAGTCACCGTCACAGCCCTAGATGGTCCTTAACCGTCAGTTACACGGTTATTCAGTTACCGTCACAGCCCTAGATGGTAATTATATCAATATTTGCGCATTAAAAAGGCGTTTCCACAGCCTTTTCTCACATAATTTGTTTTACGACAAAACAATCCCAACTTGTCTAATGCATTTAGTTTGGTCAACATTTGGAACGTTTACATACAAATTAGCTGTTTCCATCAGGCATATCGTGGCAATTTTTATCCGACGTACTTTGATTGCAAAACAAGGTTGGCTGTAAACCTGGTTATGGTGAGTGATTTTAACTCGTCCCCTTATGTCAAATGTCTAAGCCACTCCAAACACTCCCTTTGACTCTGATTCTAACTCATCAACACAGCACACCAGAGTAGGCAAGATGACTCACTCTGTGTTAGTCTTTTCAAACCCCACTCAGTCAGGCTTCTCTGTCTGAAGAGAGTTGATTCAAATCTTGTGAAAGCTTGATGAGCAAAATTCATAGTTTACTACCCCTCCACATCACCCATCCTGGCTTAGGCCTAATGCAGTTAAGACTGGACACAAACAATAGATTATGAGTTAATTTAGGAACTGCTTGGAGGAAGGAGGAGAATCTTATCAACCCTGTAATATACATCCAATATCGCATTAGTCTTCTGGTCTGACAATGCATAATTTCATAGCCCACCCCTCCATCTTTATGACACACTGATTGTTGATGTCTGTTCAACATCAAGGTCACATTCTGGAGGGTGCCACAAACTGAACCCTGCAGCTATAACTGTAATGAATAGAGCTGATTCCTTTGATGTAGACTATTCTACATAATATATCTGAACGTTGCACAACAGCGTTGAGCCTTACTGAGCGCCCTGTCATCATCATTCAAGCTAGCTAAGCTCAATCATTTTAAATCTTTCCTTCCCTCCCCTCTCCACCAGTCTCGTTCTCGCTCTCCCCTTCCCTCTTGGAAGCTGATCCTTTAATGCTGTACATATACTCTCAGGGTAGCTCCAGTAGCCAAGCCCTGTGCTGCAATATCCAGATCAAGTCTTCTCAATCATCACACACACACACTGGGTAGTCACTCATGTGACTACACATTACTCCTCCTAACCGTGTTCACTTGACTCCACTCATTACAAAAAGCGCAGATGAAGACTGGGCAAGCAGTAAGCTCCTATCAGCACTCTGCTAACACATCATGGGAGCACTGAGCAAGTCAATCGCAAGGTCAGAGTTCAGCTACCACAATCACTGGGGGGCAGCATTTACATACCTTATGCATGCTCCCAGCATCAGAGGAGAGAAAACAGCATGAGCATCCAGGTATACCGATCACTGGATGAATTACAGGAAAGCAAGTTACATAGTCAATGATAAAGACTGAGCTGCACTTTTTTATGAGCCAGCATGGTTCAGAAACCAGCATAAGGGTCATTCCACCCCAAAAAGAAATTGTACAAATGGTAAGATAATCATTCCTGAAACTTTTTGTTTAAATATAATTTGATCTAGGAAATTGTTATTTACAATGACGGCCTACCGTGGAACAGTGGGTTAACCACCTTGTTCAGGGGCAGAACGACAGATTTTTACCTCGTCAGCTCGGGGATTCAATCCAGCAACATTTTGGTTACTGGCCCAACGCTCTAAACACTGCTACCTGCCACCCCAAAAGATTCCTATAATTTTCCCAAACATCCGATTTGGACCATCATTTTTCTTAACAATGAACAAGACATGAGGAAAATGTTCCACTAAATACTGCTGTTCCTGCAACACCACTTTATCCATTTTGCTGGTCTCTTGTGAGTATTAAATGGACCACAACATTTTCTTTGCAACTTTGGGTAGAAAACCAATAGATCTTACTCATGATAAAATAAATTGTGTAGTTATTCTCAAAATTCAAGTCAGACCTCCATGAAAGCAAATCAGTTTGTCCTTCTCTTAGGCTTAATCTCTGTCCAGGAAACAGCCCATGTGTTGCGTGGTTTACACTTATGTGGATTAGTAAAACCATTCCTGGTGAACAAGCAAACCATTGAGCTACTGCAGTTCTAATGGTTTCAATGTTATGGTCTGTAAAATGTCTTCAAAATGATAAAAGTCCCAAACAATGTATAGTGGTTTTGCAATGGTAATGGGTTGGCTTTAATGGGAAATGTCACTAAACACACTACGTATAAAGATATTTTCTAATTTTATTGAAAAACATGACTGCCATACAATTGTTTGTAACGGCATTATTTTTTTAGGGCTATCAAAGTTAACGTGACATTTACAGCATAAAAATAGCAGCATAAAAATCTCCACTTTGTCACTGCACGGATGCCTCGATTCAACCAACTTCCCACATTGATATTAAATCAGAACAGGACATCCATTCCATTTAACTACTGTTGTATTTTATTTATTTATTTCATGTGATCTTTTTCACCCATTTTTGTCCCTATTTTCGTGGTATCCAATTGGTAGTTACAGTCGTCTCGTCACTGCAACTCCCGCACAGACTCAGGAGAGGCAAAGGTTGAGAGCCGAGCGTCCTCCGAAACACAACCCAACTGCACTGCTTCTTGACAATGCCCACTTAAACTGGCTGCACCAATGTGTCGAAGGAAACACCGTACACCTGGTGACCGTGTCAGCGTGCACTACGCCCTGCCCGCCACAGGGGTCGCTAGTGCGCAATGGGACAAGGACATCCCTGCCGGCCAAACCCTCCCTTAACCCGGGCGACGCTGGGCCAATTGTGCACCACCTCATGGGTCTCCCGGTCGTGGCCGGCTGCGACAGAGCCTGGACTCGAACCCAGAATCTCTAGTGGCACACCTACCACTGTGATGCAGTGCCTTAGACCACTGCGCCACTAAATAAAATGTTCATGTTGGACTATTCAAAGAGAATTAGGTTGAAGCACAAGAGACAAGCAAAATTGATACAAGGGTGTTGCAGTAGCAGGAACAGAGGCATTTGTGGGCAAAACCTGATACTTCCACACCCATTCATGGTAAATAATGCAAGCAACTTCAAATGGCAAAATTCGGGGGGAAAAAACATCCACCAGATTCACAGGGAATATTGTACATAGGATGAAAAAGCAATACTCCAAGCATCAGATCCACACTACTTGTAGGGATGGGTATGAGTGATCAAGTACTCAAATTGAGATATCATATTTTTCAAATAGTGTAAAACAATTTGGTCTAAAATTTGTCGAAGACCACGTTAATTTGCTTTGACTGTTCAATTTGTACATGTGCATTTGCGGGACACAAAAAAATAAACCAAGCAACACAGTTCAGCTCATTAAATCCCCTTTCCCCCCTGTCTCACAGTCAGACCTTCTGACCTCTCTGTCTAGACACGCGTGCTTTGTGTAGTTACAGAATGAAATGCCTATAAAAACATAGTTCGGAGGCGGAAGAAACGCACACCTGTTTAGGCAAGATGCTGGTTAGCGGAGAAAAACACTTGGGGGGAAAAAAGGAGAGCCGCACAGGAGCTCAGATGCAATAATTGAATAACCATCATTTCAACAGACAAGCTGTCTTCATCAGGGATAGTGAGCTCCTAGGGTGTGCGACTCTCCTTTTTCAAGTTGTATAAACATTTAGTTACCACAGCCACAAAGTCAAATTTGGTTATATAGTAAAAATTCATGAAAACAAACATATGCTTTTTGGTCTTAATGTAAGGTTAGGCATAAGGTTAACAGTGTGGTTAAATCAGATTTAAGAAGCAAACATTTTTTACACAGGCACGGTTTATGACTTTGTGGCTGAGGTAACTAACATTAGTGACGACCCTACAGTACTTTGCGAACTGCTAGTGGCATTTAGAATTGGTTAGCCTAGGCTATTACCTCCCTAAACATACAGGCTCCACACTGAAAATATGCAAAAGCATTAGTTTTATAAAGACAAAGAGCGTATTTTTCAGAATCACTTAGCCAAGTCTACTCACCAAACAGATGTCCTGGCCATAATTCATCGCCATGCAGTGTTTAATGTAGAATAGTTACAGTCCAAGGAACATAAACTCAAATCAAACATCTGTACATCGAAAAGACAGATTTACAACCTTGAAACTTTTAACTTTCCAAATTGAGCCCAGTTTCAAATTAAATACCTCTTTTAGACTACCTGTTTCAGGCGCAAATCATTTCAACACTATGCTGTTAAATTCGATTATATTCCATTGTGTTTTTTACTAGAAAATAGGTGTCTTGGCTGTGATAAGGGCTTGGGAACTAAGAACGTTGTGTCTGCTAAATTAACAAAAGGCTGTGCCATTGCACAGCCACAGGCTTCTACAAGCAAGCGCCACACTGCTGAGGTTACTACCCTTTTGAAGATTGAGTTCCACGATATACTAACCTGTTGATATTAGTTTCAATTAATCAATCTTAAAATGGCACTTATTTGTTTTACTGACTGAATATGAGGAATTTGGCAATTAGGATTCGTTATCTGTAATGGTTACGATAAATGAGGCATTGTTGTTCACTGTTGGCATATAGATAAATGCTCCACATATCTTTTTTCCAGTGCCACTCGTTGTAAAAATAGCTTCTTTTTTTCACCATTCGAATAATCGAAAAAAAATAAGTACTTGGTCAAAAAGTCAAATGCCTATCCCTAACTACATTGAACAAAAATATAAAAAGCAACAATTCATGATTTTACTGAGTTACAGTCAAGGACTGCAAGGAAGAAGCCACTGCTCCAAAACCACCATAAAAAGCCAGACTTCAGTTTGCAACTGCACATGGGGACAAAGATCGTACATTTTGGAGAAATGTCCTCTGGTCTGATGAAACAAAAATAGAACTGTTTGGCCATAATGACCATAGTTATGTTTGGACGAAAAAGGGGGAGGCTTGCAAGCCGAAGAACACCATCCCAACAGTGAAGCACGGGGTGGCAGCATGGTGGTGCTTTGCTGCAGGAGGGACTGGTGCACTTCACAAAATAGATAGCATCATGAGGACGGAAATCTATGTGGATATATTGAAGCAACATCTCAAGACATCAGTAAGGAAGTTGAAGCTTGGTCGCAAATGGGTCTTCCAAATGGACAATGACCCCAAGCATACTTCCAAAGTTGTAGCAAAATGGCTTAAGGACAACAAAGTCAAGGTATTGGAGAGGCCATCACAAAGCCCTGACCTCAATCCTATAGAAAATGTGTGGGCAGAACTGAAAAAGCGTGTGCGAGCAAGGAGGCCTACAAACCGGACTCAGTTACACCAGCTCTGTCAGGAGGAATGGGCCAAATTTCACCCAACTTATTATTGGAAGCTTGTGGATGGCTACCTGAAACGTTTGGTCCAAATTAAACAATTTAAGGGCAATGCTACCAAATACAAATTGAGTGTATGTAAACTTCTGACCCACTGGGAATGTGATGAAATAAATAAAAGCTGAAATAGATCCCTCTCTACAATTATTCTGAAATGTCACATTCTTAAAATAAAGTGGTGAGCCTAACTGACCTAAGACCAGATTAATTGTCAGGAATTGTGAAAAACTGAGTTTAAATGTATTTGGCTAAGGTGTATGTAAACTTCCGACTTCAACTGTATATTTTTTTTTCTTGTGCATTTTGCTATTTTCCTCATGACTCCTGCATGCTATGTTGACTATGAACTTTCTTTACCAAACTGTGGGACAGACTTTTTTCCCCCACACTCGGGACTCTTGACTATTGGTTACAGTCTTTTGGCCTCCCATCCTAGTCTAACCACCTCTCGCCGGCTTTGTATTCATGTTACCTGATGAAATTGCTGAACAATATGATCTTGTTGCCATCTGATGCACATTCAGATGTCATAAATCAGCACTGCAGAGCTCTCTCTGTCCTATGAGCTCTCCCCGTACTATGCCGTGCCTTGATTGTATTACTGTTGATGATATCTGGAAATGTGCATGTACACCCTGGCCCATCTATAGTTGCTAGCCCCAATTCGGACTTGTGCTCTGATATCTGCTTCACTGATTTCTGCTCTCGTAAAAGCCTGGGTTTTCTGCATGTTAACACTAGAAGCTTATTATCTAAAATGGATCAATTGAAAGTGTGGGTTCACAGCTCCAATCCAGATGTGTTGGTCATTACTGAGACGTGGTTAATAATCTTTTTGGGATAGGGGGCAGCATTTTCACTTTTGGATGAATAGCACGCCCAGAGTGAACTGCCTCCTACTCTGTCCCAGATGCTAATATATGCATATTATTATTAGAACACTCAAGTTTCTAAAACTGTTTGAATGATGTGTGAGTATAACAGAACTCATATGGCAGGCGAAAACCTGAGAAAAATCTGAGGTTTGTAGTTTTTAAAAGCTTGGCCTACCGACAACACAGTGGGATATGGATAAAGTTGCACTTCCTACGGCTTCCACTAGATGTCAACAGTCTTTAGAAACTTGAATGAGGATTCTACTATAAAGGAGGGGCTCATGAGACATGTTTGAGTCAGTGGTCTGGCAAGTGCCTCAGGCTCGTGACGTGCGCTCCTTACCTCTCGTTCCAGTGCTTTTCTTCAGACATAGGAAATGTCTGTTTGGAACATTATTGATGATTTATGTTAGAAACATCCTACCGATTGATTCCATACATCGTTTGACTTGTTTCTACGACCTGTAACGGAACTTTGAGTTTTTGTCTGGAAGAAGTGCTCGCGCCTCATGAAGATTAATTAAATTACATGGGTGGGCCTGGGAAAGCATAGGTCCAGCCACTGGAGAGCCAGGCCCAGCCAATCAGAATTAGTTTTTCCCCACAAAAAGGGCTTTATTACATACAGAAAAACTCCTCAGATTCATCAGCTGTCTCAGTGGCTCGTCTCAGACCATCCCGCAGGTGAAGAAGCCAGATGTGGAGGTCCTGGGCTGGCGTGGTTATATGTGGTCTGCGGTTGAGGCCGGTTGGACGTACTGCTAAATTCTCTACGACGACATTTCTCTCTTATCCTCTTGAGTGTAGGGGGCAGCATATTGATGTTTGGATGAAAAACATACCCAAATGAAACTGCCTATTTCTCAGGCCCAGAATACGCATATAATTGTCAGATTAGGATAGAAAACACTCTAAAGTTTCCAAAACTGTAAAAATATTGTCTGTGAGTATGAACTGATATTGCAGGCGAAAACCTGAGGAAAATCCAACCAGGAAGTGCTGTTTTTCCTGAAACCTCTCTGTTCCACTGCATGCCTTCCATCCCTTTAAAGGGATATCAACCAGATTCCTTTTCCTATGGCTTCCACATGGTGTGAACAGTCTTTAGACATAGTTTCAGGCTTTAATTCTGAAAAATGAGCGAAAAATATCACATCGCGTCATTGGATGGCTGGGTGCCAGCAGAGTTTTGCATGCGTGAGCAGCTTGGAGCAAACATTTTCTCTCTCACTCCTATTGAAAATGCTACGGTCCGGTTGAAATATTATCGATTATTTATTGTAAAAACAACCTGAGGATTGATTATAAAAAACGTTTGACATGTTGCTACGAACTTTACGGATACTATTTGGAATTTGTCTGTCCCGTCGTGACCGCTCGAGCCTGTGGATTTCTGAACAAAACAACCAAATGGAGGCATTTTGGATATAAAAATAATCCAGATGATACTAAATGAGCATTTATTGTGTAACTGGGAGACTCGTGAGTGCAAACATCCGAAGATCATCAAAGGTAAGTGTTTCATTTTATTGCTTTTCTGACCAATCTACTTTGCTGCTAGCTGTTTGTAATGTTTTGTCTGCTGAGAGAGAGATATCCTAACATAAACTCTTGGATAGCTTTCCCCCGAAAAGCTTTTTTGAAATATGACACGCCAGGTGGATTAACAACAAGTTAAGCTGTGTTTTGCTATATTGCACTTGTGATTTCATGGAGATTAAATATTTTTAGTAATTTAATTTGAATTTGAAGCTCTGCAATTCAGCGGATGTTGACGAAAATGATCCCGTTAACGGGATGGGTGCGCCAAGAAGTTATGGTAGAGAAATTAACATTGATTCCACCTGACAGGTGTGGCAGATCATCTTGGCAAAGAAGAAATGCTCACTGACAGGGATGTACACACATTCGTGCACAAAATGAGAGAAATAAGCTTTTTGTGAGTATGGAATATTTCTGGGATCTTTATGTATTTCGGCTCATATAACATGGGACCAACACTTTACATGTTCCGTATTTTTCTTCAGTATACTTAGACAAAGAGAACTGATACTTTATACTGGTTGTTGGGGTGGGATTGGCGTAGGGTGTGTGTGTGTGTGTGGGGGGAGGGGGGGTGGTGGTAGGTGTCATGGCTTGCTGAAATGACATTAAACGACTCATAACTAAAACATAGCTTTACATTAAAATCCATAGCCTATTTGTGGTAGGCTATATTGCCCGTGTAAATTAGAATATTTAAAACAAGAGCAGATAGACTTCCTTATTTTATGGCAAGAACTGTTTCAAAAACGTGCACCTACGCTGGCACACACACACACACAAACGAGTGCATGTTCGTGTCTCCAGGTGGAGCTCACAGTACGACGGCTCAGATCTGGCCCAGACGAGAGATTAAAGGGGGAACAAACAGAACCACAGGGACTGGACTACTAGAAATACCACACTATTTACAATTACAAATAACAAATCTTTAGGCTATTCACTACAGACCTACTTCCTATTGTTAAAAATATGAGTCTGTAACCATAAATAAAGTCAACACATGAGCATAACATGTGCAAGACCTGTTAAAAATATAAATAATAATATGCACAGTATTAGTGGGATAGTGGTGTTAGAAATAGTGTGGTGGGAGGAATAACATATTACACATAGTTAAGAAAGTATGTGGCCTCAGAACGTTGGGTGGAAAAATATTTCCTCCACAGAGCTCTGGCATTTACAGAGTCTGCACACACTGCAGACAGCAGAGTCAGTTCTCTCTCATCCCCTCTTTTGCAACAGATTCAACTCTTTACTTGAGTGAGACTTCACCGTCACCCTCATCAGCACTGGTTGTTTACTTTAAACCCTGGTACCAGGTTTGAGCCTGTTAGGGTGTATCCTATCCTTCCTATAACAAAGCACAGTATATTGTCCACCTTTTCCATAACTACAGTATAGACCAGTGGAGGCTGCTGGGGGAGGATGGCTCATAATAATGGCTGGAACGGCACGAATGGAATCAAACTATGTGTTTAATGTATTTGATACCATTGCAATGACTGCGCTCCAGCCATTACCACGAGACTATCCACCACAAGAGCATTAGTGAGGTCGGGCACTGATGTTGGGCGATTAGGTCTGGCTCGCAGTCGGCATTCCAATTCCTCCCAAAGGTGTTTGAAGGGGTTGAGGGCAGGGCTCTGTGCAGGCCAGTCAAGGTCTTCCACACCGATCTCAGAAAACCATTTCTGTATGGATCTCGCTTTGTGCACGGGGACATTGTCATGCTGAAACAGGAAAGGGCCTTCCCCAAACTGTTGTCAAAAGTTGGAAGCACAGAATCGTCTAGAATGTAACTGAATGCTGTAGTGTTAAGATTTTCCTTCACTGGAACAAAGGGGCCTAGCCCAAACCATGAAAAACAGACCCAGACCCTAATTCCTTGTCCACCAAACTTTACATTTGGTTCTATGCAGCCGGGCAGGTAGTGTTCTCCTGGCATCCACCAAACCCAGATTCGTCTGAGTGAAGCATGACTCATCACTCCAGAGAATGCGTTTCTACTACTCCAGAGTCCAATGGCATCAAGCTTTACACCACTCCAGCCGACGGTTGGAATTGGGCATGGCGATCTTAGGCTTGTGTGTGGCTGCTTGGCCATGGAAACCCAATTCATGAAGCTCCCAACAAACAGTTATTGTACTGACGTTACTTCCAGAGGCAGTTTGGAACTCGGTAGTGAGTGTTACAACCAAGGACAGACGACTTTTACATGCTACTCTGCGGTCCCGTTCTGTGAGCTTAACAGCACTTACAGTTGACCGGGGAAGCTCTAGCAGGGCAGAAATTTTATGAACTGACTCGTATGAAAAGTGGCATCCTATGACGGTGCCACATTGAAAGTCACTGAGCTCTTCAGTACAGGCCAATTTCATGTAATTGTCCTCTTGCTCAGTTGTGCACCGGGGCCTCCCACTCCTCTTTCAATTCTGGTTAGAGCCAGCGCTGTTCTGTGAAGGGAGTAGTACACAGCGTCGTATGAGATCTTGCTTTTCTTGGCAATTTCTCGCATGGAATAGCCTTAATTTCTCAGAACAAGAATAGACTGACGAGTTTCAGGAGAACGTTCTTTGTTTCTGGCCATTTTGAGCCTGTAATCGAACCCACAAATGCTGATGCTCCAGATACTCAATTAGTCTAAAGAAAGCCAGTTTTATTGCTTCTTTAATCAGAACAACATTTTTCAGCTCTGATAACATAATTGCAAAAGTGTTTTCTAATGATCAATTAGCCATTTAAAATGATAAACAGGGATTAGCTAACACAAACGTGCCATTCGAACACAGGAGTTGGTTGCTGATAATGGGCCTCTGTACGTCGATGTAGATATTCCATTAAAAATCAGTTGTTTCCAGCTATAGTCATTTACAACATTAACCATGTCTACTGTATTTCTGATCAATTTGCTGTTATTTTAAAAATGGACAAAAAAATAAGGTTTCCTTTCAAAAACAAGGACATGCCCTAAGTGACCCCAAACTTTTGAACGGTAGTGTATATCATATAGCCTACTGGTCTGAGATTACATTTTGTTTGAGGTTTGTACATTTGTTAAAAGGCCGTCACTCAACATTCCATTTTCCTTGATCACCCTTACAGTAAGTTAAGCTGCATCTCACTAGCATTTACTATTCACCGACTTGTTCCTGAACTGAAACCTTGAAGCCTCTATCACTGAGGGACACACTACTGGAAAGACAACATTCTAAATGATCAGACAGAATGGGATACACCAGAACAGCCTGTCTACTAGGACAGGTATGAGAAAGTATGAAGACTGACATACACAGAAGCCATGTGACATTATATTTAACCTCTCATTAAGGCCATTATTTGAGCAGAAACCAGTCATGGAACATCTGCCTTATTAGATTCACCAGCCTTCAGATTCAGACAAACACTGAGGGCTCACTGAGCATAACGAACAAAGCCATATTCATAGATACGAAACACTGCACTACTCCAGCATCCCAGAATAGTTGGCAGGCTGACTAAAAAGGCTTTAGTTGTGATGTCACCATTGAGCGAGGCAATGATGGAAAGATCGAGAGGGATAGAGCGAGACAGGGAAAGACAGAGAGCCCGCCATACACCCATGGGAGGACAAGACAAGGCAAAGAGAAACAAAGGCAAAGAAATAACTATTTCAACAGACAAGTTCTGATCAATAGAAAAAGCTCCACAGACAGCCAGCAAGATCTACACTATGCCACATATATCACCGATGCTGAGATCGACAGGCATGTACTGTAGATACACTGAACACTGATGTAGACTGCAGATGCCAACTTGCCTTTTCCCGGCAGTGGGTCCATTCTAAATATAGGAGGTGGCCGTTGTGGTGGGAGCGTTACAACTGACTAGCTGTGATCGGGGACCAGCTTCAGGACAGCAGCCCTGCAATATTCATGAAGCCAGTGGAGCTCATCATGGTATGGAAAAAAGGAGTACAAAGTGTGGAAAAAAAGGGACGTGGTACATGGAAATCTGGGAACTTGGTTCATGGAAAACCAGGTATTTAACATATGGAAAAGGAGACACTTTTTGGGAGGGAAAAAAAGCAGCAGGCTGACACTCCAGGCAGAGAGCTGTATGAGGGCTACAAAGTAGACATGGGCCTAGCTGGCAGGGCAGAGGACTGCAGAGGCTATAGTGGAGGCCAATGTTGGCAGGCATGCTAACTGCCAGCCTACACCTTAATCTATAGATCCCATGAACGCAAAATCTGAAAGTGCAGCAAGACATCAAACACAGCACATTCATTTGAGAGGGGGAGAGAGAAGAGTAAATTAGGTGTGAAAGGTGTGTGTGTGTCCTGTGTCTCAAAAACAGGAGGCTGCTGAGGGGAGAACAGCTCATAATAATGGCCAGAACAGAGAAAACGGAATTGTATCAAACACTTGGAAACCATGCATTTGATGTATTTGATACCATTCCACTATTCTGCTTCAATCATTACCCCGAGCCCCTTCTCCCCAATTAAGACGCCACCAACCTCCTGTGGTCTCAAACGTTTCTGTGGTCTAAACCCACAGGTTCATTAGCTGGGCTATGAGCGAATATCACCTTAAAAGGCCATATGCATTTCTGGGTAACAATTAAATAATTTCTTGGTAACAATTAAGAAGCTTACTGTGATTGTTTTAAATCAACAAAAATAGCTTCTTAGCAAAGAGCAATTTCTCAAGCAAGAATTTTGCTTGGACCGTCTGGAAGTGGTCTGAGTGGGAAGAGGAAACTCATTAGTTATTGGCAGAGGTTTGGGACTCGATTATTGGTCGATCAATTAATGTACCGCCTGGTAATGTCTCCATCCCACTGAAATGTCATGCAGTCTTTTCAAAAACAGCTCTTACACTAAAAGGACATTATCATAATTTTCACAGTATTATTCCAACCTCAGTGTAGAAATATACACTCATCGGACAGTTCATTAGGTACACCACCTCATTCACGATAAGGGACCGCTCCTACAGACGGGGAGTCAGGTGGCCTTGGCTTGCTATACAAAGCAGACAGGAATCGAGGTAGTCAGTAACTGTTCGATTGAACGTTGGGCAAAACAAGTGACTTTAGTGACTGAGTATGGTATGATTGTTGTTGCCAGATCAGCATGCCAAAAATGGCTGCCCTCCTGGGATTTTCACGCACGCCAATGTTTAGGGTTTACAGTAGAGGTCGACAGATTAAATCGGAATGGCCGATTAATTAGGGCTGATTTCAAGTTTTCATAACAATCGGAAATCGGTAATTTTGGACGCTGATTGTGCAGATTTAAAAGATATATATATATTTTTTTTTACACCTTTATTTAATCTTTATTTAACTAGGCAAGTCAGTTAAGAACACATTCTTATTTTCAATGACGGCCAAGGAACGGTGGGCTAACTGCCTTGTTCAGGGGCAGAATGACAGATTTTTTACCTTGTCAGCTCAGGGATTCAATCTTCCAACCTTATGGTTAACTTATCCAACGCTCTAACCGCCTGCCTCATGAGGAGCCCGCCTGTTACGCGAATGCAGTAAGAGGCCAAGGTAAGTTGCTAGCTAGCATTCAAATTAATCAATCATAATCACTAGTTATAACTACACATGGTTGATGATATTACTAGTTTATCTAGCGTATCCTGCGTTGCATATAATCGATGCAGTGTGCAGTCGCGAAAAAGGACTGTTGTTGCTCTAACGTGTACCTAACCATAAACACCAATACCTTTCTTAAAATCAATACACAGAAGTATATATTTTTAAACCTGCATATTTAGCTAAAATAAATCCAGGTTAGCAGGCAAAATTAACCAGGTGAAATTGTGTCACTTCTCTTGCTTTCATTGCACGCAGAGTCAGGGTATATGCAACAGTTTGGGCCGCCTGGATCATTGTGAACTAATTTGCCAGAATTTTACGTAATTATGACATAACATTGAAGGTTGTGCAATGTAATAGGAATAATTAGACTGATGGATGCCACCCATTAGATAAAATACGGAACGGTTCTGTATTTCACTGAAAGAATAAACGTCTCGTTTTCGAGATGATAGTTTCCTGATTCGACCACATTAATGACCCACGGCTCGCATCTCTGTGTGTTATTATGTTATAATTCAGTCTATGATTTGATCGAGCAGTCTGACTGAGCGATGGTAGGCACCAGCAGGCTCATAAGCATTCATTCAAACAGCACTTTCGTGCGTTTTGCCAGCAGCTCTGCTGTTTATGACTTCAAGCTTATCAACTCCCGAGATTAGGCTGGTGTAAAGATGAGATGTGAAATGGCTAGCTAGTTAGCGTGGTGTGCACTGATAGCGTTTCAAACGTCACTCGCTCTGAGACTTGGAGAAGTTGTTCCCCTTGTTCTGCGTGGTAACGCTGCTTCGAGGGTGGCTGTTGTCGTTGTGTTCCTGGTTCGAGCCCAGGTAGGAGCGAGGAGAGGTACGGAAGCTATACTGTTACACTGGCAATACTAAAGTGCCTATAACAATATCCAATAGTCAAAGGTATATGAAATACAAATGCTATAGAGAAATAGTCCTATATTTCCTATAACTACAACCTAAAACTTCTTACCTGGGAATATTGAAGACTCATGTTAAAAGGAACCACCAGCTTTCATATGTTCTCATGTTCTGAGCAAGGAACTTAATTAAACGTTCGCTTTCTTACATGGCACATATTGCACTTTTACTTTCTTCTCCAACACTTTGTTTTTGCATGATTTAAACCAAATTGAACATGTTTCATTATTTATTTGAGGCTAAATTGATTTTATTAATGTATTATATTAAGTTAAAATAAGTGTTCATTCAGTATTGTTGTAATTGTCATTATTAAAAATCCTTAAAAAATATATATATTATATTTTTGTTTTTATATATATTTATTTATTTTAAATTGGCCGATTAACCAGTATCTGCTTTTTTTGTCCTCCAATAATCGGTATCGGCGTTGAAAAATTATAATCGGTCGACCTCTAGTTTACAGAGAACGGTGCGACAAACAAAAAAACATCCAGTCAGTGGCAGCCCTGTGTGCGAAAACAGCTCGTTGATAGAGGTCGAACAGGTCAACATAACAGCGTTGAACAACAGTGGTATACAGAACAGCATCTTGGAATGCACAACTCGTTGATCCTTGTCATGGATGGGCTATTGCAGCAGACGACCAAACCAGGTTTCATTCCTAGAAGAGGCTCCAGTGGGTACATGATAACCAACACTGGACAATTGAGGAGTGGACAAACATCACCTAGACCATGACAGTGAGTTCAGTTTATTTGAGGTACCTGCACAGTCCCCAGACCTCAGCCCTATAGAGCATCTATGGGATGAGATGGAACGGGCGGTTGTTTCACAGCATCAATGTACCGTCGTCCAATCTGCAACAACTGTGTGATGCCATTGCGTCAGCATGAACCAACATCCCTGTAGAACGTTTCCAACACCTTGAAGAATGCCCAGAATAATTCAGGCTGTTCTGGAGGCCAAAGGGGGTCCGACCCAGTACTAGATGGGTGTACCTAATAAACTGTATATGAAACAGGACAATCACGTTTTTGACTGCACTGGGACTTTAAGCTACAGCTCAGACTTTCTGATCCACACCCATCACACCAGGTTTACATCCTAAAGCCAGAGGGACAAGCACCTCTCTGTTGAAGGCAGAGTGAGAACACAAAATGTAGTCTGTAATCAAAGACGTAGCTATGTGGCAAACATAGGCCTAATATTTCTGCCCAGCACAGGCCTGCTACCACTTGTCCCTGGCAGATGAGTCACTTGAAAACACAAGACACATTTAGGGCCTATAGGTTACACAAGCCTTTGTTGACTGTGAGCCTTCCCATTGACAGGCTAATTTAACCCTAATGTTGGCTGGATAGACGTGAAGTAGTAGGCCTAGGATAATCCTTGGATTAAAATCCACTTCCCTCCCTCCCTTTCTAGGTCTCTCCCTCTCGTAGATGTCTGGCCCTCCACTGGTGATGCCTTTTCAGTGATGACTCAAGGTATGACGGTTCATAACATGGTGCTTTGTGTGGGAGGCTCGACGCCATGAGCACTGCCAAGCTGGGCACTGAACACATGGCGAACATAAAGCGTACCGAAATGAATAACAGTTAGGCATTTGGTTTACCCTCTTTTTCCTGGTCTCTCTCTACAGAATAAGTATGAATATTGCCATTCAAAATGTGGAACTGCACTGGGCTGAGTATCTAGATCTAGGCCTACATCCATATTTGTGGCTGTGAGCTTTCAATAAACTGTCTCAGTAAGTTTGAAGGTTTAAGTGATTGTATCTCTTGTGATTGTGGGGGACCATTGGACCGAGAGCCATGATGCCCAGCGTCTGTGAGCTCATTCCGTGCAGGGATAAAATCCAGGCTGCAAGTTTGGCTCCCTCGCTCAGTTCAGGCAGCCCGCCTTAAAATCCAGGCTTATCCTGGGAAAACTGGGTCACTGAACTTTCCCCCTATCTGCTACAGAAACAGGAACCAACCACACATCAGTCAGTCATTGGACCACAAATGTGTATGAGCCAAACAAACATAACTTTAATGGAAATAAATAGAAAGCACCCAACAAATGCACTTTTAAACTTAATGAATAACAATTGCACTTAAAAAGCCATATCCCCGACCTGGCACCACCACATCTTAAACACCTATATATAGGCCTCCTTGCCCTAGACCCTGAAAAAGAACAGGTGATCTGAGTGAGAAGGGCCTGTAAAGTGCTCCACCTGTCCTCCCACCAACACACACCCCACAGAGAACACTTAAGGGCTGGAGACAAATGCTATCTGACAAGCAAGACAAGAGCATGCAGATGCTAGCTTGGTCTCAGTGTGTGCGGCAGGTGGGGAGTGAGCCGTCTGTGGGTGCGCGCAAGAGACTTGTTTCCAGTTTCTCTCCTCCCTAATGCATGTTTAGGCTTAATACCTAGATCCTATAAAAACAAGCAGATAGACCTATGGAATCACCTACTGGATGGCCAGAACAATAAGCAGCGAGTCAAGCTAAGACTGAGGATATATTAAAGCATGGACCGTGCACTGGCAACTTAGGACAAAGCATGAACACACATCCAATCAGACATCTCAGTGGTCAGTACATGGACAGCATTCAATAGACTCTCTGACAGCACTTCACTCCGTGATGAATGGCCTAACCAAAACACCCTCTTCCCAGTCTTGTACTGGGCTGTGAAGTTTCTTATCCCACACTTCACAAGTGGACGCTACGTTAGAACAGTGTGTGAATAGAGGCACACGCTCCGAAAAGAAGGAAATGCTAAACTCCTGAGGAACCCCAAGAAAACAATCCCCTACTGTGTGTCTCACCTTCTAACCCTGTCATTCACATACAACAGGCCTATTAACCTGCTTAGAACAAACTAAATTGT
The DNA here is from genome assembly GCF_045791955.1 of Oncorhynchus clarkii lewisi. NCBI lineage: Eukaryota > Metazoa > Chordata > Actinopteri > Salmoniformes > Salmonidae > Oncorhynchus > Oncorhynchus clarkii. The sequence continues at coordinate 21,232,661 of NC_092169.1, forward strand.
CTACACTGCCAACCTTATAATGCCCTGCTCCCAATCCAACCCAAAAAACCTTACTGAACTTCTGACCTCCTAAACAGAAACAGTAAGCATGGAACCAGGGCAGTAGAACATAGCAGTCCAGCATGATATTACTGCATCGATATTCAAATATATGAATGCTGTTATGGGGGGGGGGGGGGTTAAAAACCTAATTAATGCATGTTTTATAACATCTTATCGAATGGAATTGACAATGAGGTGACATTTTGAAAGAGAAGCACGGCTATCTGACCAACACAGCTGACAAGACAACAGTGACGCACTGTAGCCCACAGCAAACACATTCTTATTGGGACGGGAGGAAGATATCACCACCCTGTCATATCTCCTGATTCTCTCCCCATTGTCCACACCTAGTACTGGTCTAAATCGGCACAGTGGCGAACCACACTGAGGGTGTATGAGCAACTTCATTGCCTTATGGGAGGAGAAATGCTTGGCTCAACATGTTTTAGTGTGTTGTGTTTTCTTGTGGATCCAAGGTAAAACATATTAGGCTGTTACTGTACATTGCACTGGTACAATAGATACAAAAAGACAAGGAACATGCCTGAAGATAGCCAAAAGTGAGTTTGGACTTATGTCCAACAGTTCTAATGAGCAAACAACTAGAATAAAACAATCCTGGTCCAAACAGGATGGCCACTGCAGACGGTTCTGCAAGGTCTGATTGTGAACACATCCAGCTGAGGGTCTGACCAGGCTTTCTCCTCTAAGACTGATCCTGTAAAGGAAGAGGTAAACAATGGATCGCACAGTCGCACGCACGCATAGGAAGTCAGGACCACTGCATTCTAGACCATGCCTGCCGAGCTGTGCCGCGCACATTTCACATGCATTCACTATGATCAAGGGGATAACAACTCCATTCTTAAAAGCATAGCGCGGCAAATGCCATTAAGCTAAAATGTCTTCATCTGTTGGCTACATTTGATAGGGTCATAGTCTATGCTCTGTATAGTTATTGGTTACTGTAAACAAAGGCCTACATTGTAGGCCTTCTTCAAATTCCTTTTAATCCAATGAACTGTCATCCAATACTCGAAATACTTTGACAAACCACTAGGGATGGGCAACTCCTGTCCTCAGGGGCCAGAGTAGTGTCACACTTTTTCTCCATCTCTAACAAACAGCTGATTAAACTGAAGATCATGACTAGTTGATTATTGGAGTCAGGTGTGTTAGCTGGGGCCAAAGCGTGACACCAATCAGGCCCCTGAGGACTGGAGTGTCCCATCCCTGCATCATGTCAACAATATTGTTAATGGGCCTACTCTGGGTGAAGTGAAGATTATACTAGGTAGACAAATAGCTAAATATTCCAGTTGTTTATTTGACTGAACCTTCATAATGAATCAGTGTTTGAAGATGTAATCTGTAATGGTTGTCCCTGCCTCCCACAATATTGTGGTTCATTTATAACAAGTAGGAGTGAATCTTTTAATCAACAAAAGGAAAGACGGTAATTGACACCATAATCAGTATTGCAAAGTCCCAAAACATATCATTGTGTTCATTAAATAGAATCCAATTTACTGTTTTTAGGGCTAAAATCTAATTGAACTTGAATATTCATAGCTTTCCCTTGTTGCCCGATTGAGCCTGTAGGCGCTGGGCCTTGTCTGTTGTGTGGAACCAGACTGAATCCTTCGGGGATATTCTACCACAATATAAAGACACTAACAAAAAGGCACGCAACATTGTAACCCCCACCCAAAGACCAAGGGTGACTACGGGCTGTGTAATTATGTTGATCAAAACAGAACGAGAGGAATGATCTGTTGGGCGCTATTGCGATATGGAATTCTGGCCAGGGAGGGTTACCTTCCACCGCTCCAAGCAAAGCTATTCACCAGCACTTGAGCGACAGGTTTTTAGTGTCAAACCCGTAGTATGCTTTCTAGTGTGTCATTAGGTAAGTTTGAATACTCTGTCGTAACAATAAATGTAACGTGCGTGTTGTTTTTACTGTAACAATGTATCAACATAGCTAAACAAGTTAGCTACTGGCTGCTATTGCTGCAGTTACCTTGTAGACATCTCCGTATGTCCCGCTTCCTATCCGCTGAATTAGCTCGAAATCCTCCTGCGGATTGCGCCTGGATAGGTCGACGCAGGAATTCATCTTTAGAACTCCAATTTATGGTTCCGAATGGTATGGTTGAACGTCACCAATACTAAAAAATCGAAGAAAACAAACCTAAAAACATACAGCGTCAGAAAAGCACAGCCAGCCACTGAAACTTCAACATGGCTTCCAATGCTCAATGGGCATGCGCAAAAATGCAGCTCACATTCTCCATTAAAAAAAAGCAGGCTGAGCGAAAGTGTCCAGCAGCTTTACAGTGCGGTGGCAGTCTAGTAGATGGCTGACTAACAATAAAGACTGAATGAAATAGGCTATGGCCGGAAAATTATATGGGCCCCAAACTCTTTGGCTTTTATAAAAATGTAAGATTGGTGTAGGCTGGTGCTTGGGGCTTAATTATTTCTGATTGCATTTATGGAAGGGCTTTTGAGAGTGATTTCGACAGGAGACCTATAAGATGTCCACAAAACTGGCTAGATTTAAAAACTTTTTTTTTTTTAAACACATTTAACCGAGCCCCCATGTTTGTGTATTCAAAGGTCTTGTTCAACTGCATTATTAAGTCAATCACTACTACTATTACTCAATTGATCATATAAAATTCTATACATTGGTTGGTGACAAGAGGGATAGGGTTAATAGTTGAAGGGGAGATGAGCAGGAGATCATTATTGTCCTCTATAGGGGGTGTTAGTCCACGGCTGGGTACTTTCATTAGCCTCTTAATGGTGTGTGTGTGTGTGTGTCACATGTTGGTTACGCAAGAAGAGCTGGGCCAACTGGTGCAACCTGTCAATCTTTCGCCACTCATCAACCCCCAGTCAAGATGTTTCAAGGAGGAAGTCTCCCAAGGAAGATTGGAAGGGAAAATCAGTCAACCTTTAATGCAGGGGTGTTCGAACTCATTTTGCCCTCGGAGGGCCTCCCTGAAAATGTGTTTTTCCTTGCCGTCAAAATGTGCAACAAAAAAATAGTGGTCTATTTATCGTTTTTTTGCATTTTTTATACTCCCCGGCTGTCTAGTGATTATTAGTGAGCTGAAGAGTCAAGAAACTGTATGAATATAGGTCCATTATCATTTCTATACAGATTTGATTTGAGTAATTTTAAAGTATATTGAGTTCGCTTCCCCGCAAAAAGTGTACAAAAATATACTGAGTGTACAAAACATTAAGAACACCTGCTCTTTCCATTACAGTTTGACCAGGTGAAAGCCATGATCCCTTATTGATGTCACTTGTTAAATCCACTTCAATCAGTGTAAATGAAAAAGGGAGGAGACAGGTTAAAGAAGGATTTTCAGGCCTTAAGACATGGATTGTGTATGTGTGCCATTCAGAGGGTGAATGGACAAGACAAAAGATTTATGACATTCAAATTAGAATGGTATGTTAGCGTTTGGTATGGTTACATAAGACAGGTTACTTAATGCAAAAATGGAGGGTGGATGGGCCGGCGTATAACCCAAACGTCTAGTAACCCAAAAGGTAGCGTGTTCAAATATCATTACGGACAACCCTCACCCCTAACCCAGCTAAAGTTAGCCATATAGCTAGCGTTAGCCAACTAGCTAACGTTAGCCACAACAAATTGCAATTTGTAACATATCACACAAATTATAATTCGTAACATCATATGAAATGGATGGACATCCACAAATTAATACATACCATACAAAACAAACAAATCCGAGACACTCCGTTTAGTTAATGCACAGAATAATACCAAATGCACTGTGACCAGGTTGCGGGGTATGGTAGTAGGTGCCAGGCACACCAGTTTGTGTCAAGAACTGCTGGGTTTTTCATGCTCAACAGTTTCCCATGTGTATCAAGAATGGTCCACCACCCAAAGGACATTCAGCCAACTTGACAACTGTGGGAAGCATTGGACTCAACATGAGCCAGCATCCCTGTGGAACGCTTTTGACACCTTGTAGAGTCCAGGCCCTGACGAATTGAGGTTGTTCTGAGGGCAAAAGGGAGAGGTGTGTGCAACTCAATATTAGGAAGATGTTCTTAATATTTTCTGTGTGTGTGTGTGAAGCAACTTCAGCACAGGAACTGCTCGTCGTGAGTTTCATGAAATGAGTTTCCATTGACAAAAAGCCGCTCACAAGCCTAAAATCCCCATGCTCAATGCCAAGCGTCGGCTGGAGGGGTGTAAAGCTCGCCGCCATTTGACTCTGGAGCAGTGGAAACGCGGAATGATGGATGAATCTGGGTTTGGCAGATGCCAGGAGAACGCTACCTGCATGAATGCATAGTGCCAACTGTAAAGTTTGGTGGTGGCTGTTTTTCCTGGTTAGGGCTAGGCCACTTAATTCCAGTGAAGGGAAATTTTAAAGCTACAATGTAAACGGTTCTGTGTTTCCAACTTTGTGGCAACAGTTTGAAGAAGACCCTTCCTGTTTCAGCATGACAATGCCCCCGTGCACAAAGCGAGGTCCATACAGAAATGGCATGTCGTGATCGGTGTGGAAGAACTTGACTGGCCTGCACAGAGCCCTGACCTCAGCCGCATCGAACACATTGGGGATGAATTGGAATACCGACTGCGAGCCAGTCATCAGTGCCCAACCTCACTAATGCTCTTGTGGCTGAAAGGAAGCAAGTCCCCACAGCAATGTTCCAACATCTAGTGGAAATCCTTCACAGAAGAGTGGAAGCTGTTTTGTCGCAGCAAAGAGTGGACCAACTCAATGTTCGACAAGTAGGTGTCCACATACCTTTGGTCATGTAGTGTGTATATATGTATATACACTACTCAAAAAAACAAAGGGAACACTAAAATAACACATCCTAAATCTGAATGAATGAAATATTCTTATTAAATACTTTTTTCTTTACATAGTTGAATGTGCTGACAACAAAATCACACAAAAATTATCAATGGAATTTATCAACCCATGGAGGTCTGGATTTGGAGTCACACTCAAAATTAAAGTGGAAAACCACACTACAGGCTGATCCAACTTTGATGTAATGTCCTTAAAACAAGTCAAAATGAGGCTCAGTAGTGTGTGTGGCCTCCACGTGCCTGTATGACCTCCCTACAACGCCTGGGCATGCTCCTGATGAGGTGGCGGATGGTCTCCTGAGGGATCTCCTCCCAGACCTGGACTAAATCATCCACCAACTCCTGGACAGTCTGTGGTGCAACGTGGCGTTGGTGGATGGAGCGAGACATGATGTCCCAGATGTGCTCAATTGGATTCAGGTCTGGGGAACGGGCAGGCCAGTCCATAGCATCAATGCCTTCCTCTTGCAGGAACTGCTGACACACTCCAGCCACATAAGGTCTAGCATTATCTGGCATTAGGAAGAACCCAGGGCCAACCGCACCAGCATATGGTCTCACAAGGGGTCTGAGGATCTCATCTCGGTACCTAATGGCAGTCAGGCTACCTCTGGTAGCCCCCAAAGAAATGCCACCCCACACCATGACTGACCCAGCGCCAAACCGGTCATGCTGGAGGATGTTGCAGGCAGCAGAACGTTCTCCATGGCGTCTCCAGACTGTCACGTCTGTCACATGTGCTCAGTGTGAACCTGCTTTCATCTGTGAAGAGCACAGGGTGCCAGTGGCGAATTTGCCAATCTTGGTGTTCTCTGGCAAATGCCAAACGTCCTGCACGGTGTTGGGCTGTAAGCACAACCCCCACATGTGGACGTCGGGCCCTCATACCACCCTCATGGAGTCTGTTTCTGACCGTTTGAGCAGACACATGCACATTTGTGGCCTGCTGGAGGTCATTTTGCAGGGCTCTGGCAGTGCTCCTCCTGCTCCTCCTTGCACAAAGGCGGAGGTAGCGGTCCTGCTGCTGGGTTGTTGCCCTCCTACGGCCTCCTCCACGTCTCCTGATGTACTGGCCTGTCTCCTGGTAGCGCCTCCATGCTCTGGACACTACGCTGACAGACACAGCAAACCTTCTTGCCACAGCTCGCATTGATGTGCCATCCTGGATGAGCTGCACTACCTGAGCCACTTGTGTGGGTTGTAGACTCTACCACTAGAGTGAAAGCACCACCAGCATTCAAAAGTGACCAAAACATCCACCAGGAAGCATAGGAACTGAGAAGTGGTCTGTGGTCACCACCTGCAGAACCACTCCTTTATTGGGGGTGTCTTGCTAATTGCCTATAATTTCCACCTGTTGTCTATTCCATTTGCACAACAGCATGTGAAATTTATTGTCAATCAGTGTTGCTTCCTAAGTGGACAGTTTGATTTCACAGAAGTGTGATTGACTTGGAGTTACATTGTGTTGTTTAAGTGTTCCCTTTATTTTTTGGAGCAGTGTGTGTGTGTATATATATATATATATATATACACAAACACACAGTACTGTCAAAAAGTTTTAGGCAAGTGTGAAACAGTACTGTAAAGTAAGAATGCTTTCAAAAATAGACCTATTAATAGATTATATTCATCAAATAACTAAATGTAAAGTGAGTGAACAGAAGAACAATCTAAAAACCAAATCCATATTTGGTGTGACCTCCCTTTGCTTTCAAAACAGCATTAATTCGTCTAGGTACACTTGCACAAAGTCAGGGATTTTGTAGGCATATACAGTGGGGCAAAAAAGTATTTAGTCAGCCACAAATTGTGCAAGTTCTCCCACTTAAAAGATGAGAGAGGCCTGTAATTTTCATCATAGGTACACTTCAACTATGACAGACAAAATGAGAAAAAAAAATCCAGAAAATCACATTGTAGGATTTTTAATGAATTAATTTGCAAATTATGGAAGATAAGTATTTGGTCACCTACAAACAAGCAAGATTTCTGGCTCTCACAGACCTGTAACTTCTTCTTTAAGAGGCTCCTCTGTCCTCCACTCGTTACCTGTATTAATGGCACTGTTTGAACTTGTTATCAGTATAAAAGACACCTGTCCACAACATCAAACAGTCACACTCCAAACTCCGCTATGGCCAAGACCAAAGAGCTGTCAAAGGACACCAGAAACAAAATTGTAGACCTGTTCCAGGCTGGGAAGACTGAATCTGCAATAGGTAAGCAGCTTGGTTTGAAGAAATCAACTGTGGGAGCAATTATTAGGAAATGGAAGACATACAAGACCACTGATAATCTCTCTCGATCTGGGGCTCCACGCAAGATCTCACCCCGTGGGGTCAAAATGATCACAAGAACGGTGAGCAAAAATCCCAGAACCACACGGGGGGACCTAGTGAATGACCTGCAGAGAGCTGGGACCAAAGAAACAAAGCCTACCATCAGCAAGGGCATTGAAGATGAAACGTGGCTGGGTCTTTCAGCATGACAATGATCCCAAACACACTGCCCAGGCAATGAAGGAGTGGCTTCGTAAGAAGCATTTCAAGGTCCTGGAGTGGCCTAGCCAGTCTCCAGATCTCAACCCCATAGAAAATATTTGGAGGGAGTTGAAAGTCCGTGTTGCCCAGCAACAGCCCCAAAACATCACTGCTTTAGAGGAGATCTGCATGGAGGAATGGGCCAAAATACCAACAACAGTGTGTGAAAACCTTGTGAAGACTTACAGAAAACCTTTGACCTCTGTCATTGCCAACAAAGGGTATATAACAAAGTATTGAGAAACTTTTGTTATTGACAATACTTTTTTTCCACCATAATTTGCAAATAAATTCATTAAAAATCCTACAATGTAATTTTCTGGATTTTTTTTCTCATTTTGTCTGTCATAGTTGAAGTGTACCTATGATGAAAATTACAGGCCTTTCTCATATTTTTAAGTGGGAGAACTTGCACAATTGGTGGCTGACTAAATACTTTTTTGCCCCACTGTAGTCAGGTGTATGATTAAACAATTATACCAAACAGGTGCTAATGATCATCAATTCAACATGTAGGTTGAAACACAATCATTGACTGAGGAACTGGGATTACATGAAGAGAGAGAAGCATCCGAGGCTGCCTAAATCCACAGAAGATCTGTGGATAGTTCTCCAGGATGTTTGGGCCAACCTACCTGCCGAGTTCCTTCAAAAACTGTGTGCAAGTGCACCTAGAAGAATTGATGCTGTTTTAAAGGCAAACGGTGGTCACACCAAATATTGATTTGATGTAGATTTTTCTTCTGTTCACTCACTTTGCATTTTGTTAATTGATCAATTTAAACTATATAACATCTCTATTTTTGAAAGCATTCTTACTTCACAGCATTTCTTCACACCTGCCTAAAACTTTTTCACAGTACTGTGTGTGTGTATACAGTTGAAGTTTACATACACCTTAGCCAAATACATTTAAACTCAGTTTTTCACAATTCCTGACATTTAATCCTAGTAAAAATGCACTGTCTTAGGTCAGTTAGGATCACCACTTTATTTTAAGAATGTGAAATGTCAGAATAATAGTAGAGATAATTGTTTATTTATTTCATCACATTCCCAGTGGGTCAGAAGTTTACATACACTAAATTAGTATTTGGTAGCGTTGCCTTTAAATTGATTAACTTGGGTCAAATGTTTCGGGTAGCCTTCCACAAGCTTCCCACAAATGTTGGGTGAATTTTGGCCCATTCCTCCTGACAGAGCTGGTGTAACTGAGTCAGATTTGTAGGTCTCTTTGCTCACACACACTTTTTCAGTTCTGCCCACACATTTTCTATAGGATTGAGGTCAGGGCTTTGTGATGGCCACTCCAATACCTTGACTTTGTTGTCCTTAAGCCATTCTTCCTTGCTGAGCGGCCATTCAGGTTATGTCGATATAGGACTCGTTTTACTGTGGATATAGATACTTTTGTACCTGTTTCCTCCAGCATCTTCACAAGGTCCTTTGCTGTTGTTCTGGGATTGATTTGCACTTTTCGCACCAAAGTACGCTCATCTCTAGGAGACAGAACGCTTTGTTTTTCCTGAGCAGTATGACGGCTACGTGGTCAGATGGAGTTTATACTTGCGTACTATTGTTTGTACAGATGGATGTGGTACCTTCAGGCATTTGCTCCCAATGATGAACCAGACTTGTGGAGGTCTGCAAAAAAAAACTCTAACTGATTTCTTTTGATTTTCCCATGATGTCAAGCAAAGAGGCAGGGAGTTTGAAGATATGCCTTGAAATACATCCACAGGTACACCTCCAATTGACTCTGATGATGTCAATTAGCCTATCAGAAGCGTTTAAAGCCATGACATAATTTTCTGGAATGTTCCAAGCTGTTTAAAGGTACAGTCAACTTAGTGTATGTTAACTTCTGACCCACTGGAATTGATACAGTGATACAGTGAAATAATCTGTCTGTAAACAATTGTTGGAAAAATTACTTGTGTCATGCACAAAGTAGATGTCCTAACCAACTTGACAAAACTATAGTTTGTTAACAGGAAATTTGTTGGAGTGGTTGAAAAACAAGTTTTAATGACTCCAACCTAAGTGTATGTAAACTTCTTCAACTGTATATATAGTACCCGTCAAAAGTTTGGACACACCTCCTCATTCAAGGGTTTTTCTTTATTTTTACTATTTTCCACATTGTAGAATAGTAGTGAAGACATCACAACTAAGAAATAAAATATCTAGAATCATGTAGCAACCAAAAAAGTGTTAAACAAATCAAAATATATTTTAGATTCTTCAGAGTAGCCACCCTTTGCCTTGATGGCAGCTTTGCACACTTGGCATTCTCTCAAACAGCTTCATGGGGATATTTTCCCAACAGTGTTGAAGGAGTTCCCACATATGCTGAGCACTTGCTGGCTGCTTTTCCTTCATTTTGCGGTCCAATTCATCCCAAACCATCTCAATTGGGTTGAGGTCGGGTGATTGTGGAGCCCAGGTCATCTGATGCAGCACTCCATCACTCTCCTTCTTGATCAAATAGCCCTTACACAGCCTGGAGGTGTGTTGGGTCATTGTCCTGTTGAAAAACAAATTATAGTCCCACTAAGCTCAAACCAGATGGGATGGCGTATTGCTGCAGAATGCTGTAGTAGCCATGCTGGTTAAGTGTGCCTTGAATTCTAAATAAATCACAGACCATCACACCTCCTCCTCCATGCTTCATGGTGGGAAACACACATGCAGAGATTATCTTTTTCACCGACTCTGCATCTCACAAAGATATGGCGGTTGGAACCAAAAATCTCAGTTTTGGACTCATCAGACCAAAGGACAGATTTGCGCTGGTCTAATGTTCATTCCTCGTGTTTTTGGCTAAAGCTAGTCTCTTCTTCTTCTTAGTGTCATTTAGTAGTGGTTTCTTTGCAGCAATTTGACCATGAAGGCCTGATTCACGCAGTCTCCTCTGAACAGTCTTGAACTCTGTGAAGCATTTATTTGGGTTGCAATGAGGTGCAGTTAACTTTAATGAACTTGTCCTCTGCAGCAGAGGTAACTCTGGGTTCCTGTGGCGGTCCTCATGAATGCCAGTTTCATCATAGTGCTTGATGGTTTTTGCGACTGCACATGAAGAAACGTTCAAGCTCTTGATATTTTCCAGATTGACTGACCTTCATGTCTTAAAGTCATGATGGAGTGTCGTTTCGCTTTGCTTATTTGAGCTGTTGTTGCCATAACATGGACTTTGTCTTTTACCAAATAGGGCTATCTTCTGTATACCACCCCTACCTTGTCACAACACAACTGATTGGCTCAAACGCATTAAGAAATAAAGAAATTCCACAAATTAACTTTTGTAACGGTTGTCGTTGGTGGAAGAAGGAGAGGACCAAGGTGCAGCGTGGTACATGTTCATGATCTTTTAATTACACTAGAACAAAACGGAACAAACAAAACAGTCCTGTCTGGTACAGAGACAGAAAACTACTACCCACAACTCAAGGGCGAAACCAGGCTGCCTAAGTATGGTTCTCAATCAGAGACAACGATTGACAGCTGCCTCTGATTGGGAACCATACCAGGCCAAACACATAGAAATACAAACATAGAACAAAACATAGAATGCCCACCCCAACTCACGCCCTGACCAACCTAAAATAGAGACATAAAAAAGGAACTAAGGTCAGGACTTGACAACTTTTAACAAGGCACACCTGTTAATTGAAATGCCTTCCAGTTGACTACCTCATGAAGCTGGTTGAGAGAATGCCAAGAGTGTGCAAAACAGTCATTAAGGCAAAGGGTGGCTAATATAAAATATATTTTGATATGTTTAACACTTTTTTGTTACTACATGATTCCATAAGTGTTATTTCATAGTTATAATGTCTTCACTATTATTCTACAATGTAGAAAATAGTTTTTTTTTAAAACCTGGAATGAGTAGGTGTGTCCAAAATTTTGACTGGTACTACAAATATATAAATTTTACTCAAACCACCCGTGGGCTGGATTGGAACCCCTCGCGGGCCAGATGTTTGACTCCTGTGCTCTAATGGGTTTTAGAATCTAATTTGTCTACTTTTTAGTCTGGATGTTGTTGACTAGTATCTTGGAGCCCAAGTCTGATAAGCTTGGCATATAATTCTCCTGGGCTTGTCAACCACATTCCAACTACTACTTCATGAGTAATCCCTACTGACTATTACACCAATTATCTCCTCTCTCTATTTTACATCCATACAATTAACCTTTTCATGTCTCATTCACAGCGTAGAGCCTACATAGATAACGACCATATAATATTACCAATACTGACCCTCAATAAGTTCTTATACTTATGAAGTACTGTAAATATGGAGGTCAGACAGCCATGTTGATACACCGAAGTTAGACCACACAGACATGTTCTCTATCTAGCCAACGTATTATGACTGTTGTCTGAATCTGAACATAGTCTTGTGATGAAGTGCTATGTAAGAATTATGACAAACCAAGTCGATGTCCACGGGTACAATTGGAACATAGGCTACTGTAGCTATTGTGTTACAAGTATTTAAAGAACACCCTTTGTACTCAATTTCACCCCGTGGTGGTGCGGCAGAGTACTCCGTATGCACTCTTGAGTTGGGTGGAGGAATACCCTTGTGTAGGACTGTCACTGAAGCTGCTTGCCAACACACTCCATAGTTGCTTTTACAATTTTGTAATTAGAGTACATTATCTTTTAATTATGCAACTCTACAAATGCAAGGAAAGCTTTCATTTTACTTGTCTGCCTGTCTCAATCAACACAACAACAGGGAAGAGTAAATATCCTCAAATGTTATACCTAATAGCTGGAGTAGTTTATTTCTGCTGAATACTCTGGGCAGGAATCCAGCCTTTTATTTAATGGATGGTTGTTCAACATAGCAGGGAAAGGATAAACTGTGCACCTATGTTAGTGCACGCACACAAACTGGGCGAGAGAGAGAGAGAGAAAAGAAAAAGATGGAGGGGTAACAAGGTGAAAGTCAAGCTCAGGGTAAATGTTGATTAAAGAGAGCTCAGAAAGAAAGATGTATTGAAGTTCCACTCCCTAATGATGTAGGCTACATAAACTTGCTCTTACTTTACAGAGGGCCGGTTGATACACTGGGCCCTGCTGAGTGCTTATCACCAACTCCCATTGAATGAGAAATCAAATATATATGTGTTATAATAAATCTTCATAAGCACTTCCTCTATGCTCCATGTCCAGAGATGTCCATGTCCCCATATCGCTCAATGCCCTGCCTGCTGATGCAGCGGACTGGAAAGGAGCTGTCTCTGCACAATGCCATTTTGCAGTATCATTGATCTGACAATTCTAGAAAATCATGTTTATCAGTAAATAGCCTACCCTTCTATTTTAATGCACTATGATGAAGTGTTGTTCTGTGCTTTAACTATGAAATATCTGAAGGCTTGATGAAAACAAGTTATGATAGTGACCCCCCAAAATCACATTGTTGCTATTAAAGTGGCAATCTGCAGCTCATGCAATTACAAAGTGATACCCCGACCCTGTTTTGGTAAACAGCTGAGGGTTGGGGCTGTAGAAATTGTACCATTCTCAAATTCATACATATCTATATGGATGCAAGTGCTTAACTTTGAGAAGAAAATGATCGTTTTAAACATGATTTGAAGCTGTTTGTTTAGAATTGTTTAAAAACAACGGAGTAGCTTAAAAATAAGCGTATATTTTGTGTTGTGATGGGGTACACACATTTTGTAAACTGATGAGGTAGTTATATTCTTCAAGAATCAATGGGTAGCCTAAATGTAATTTATTTAAAAAGTTTAAAAAACGTATGTAGCCTACAATCGCAGATTGACCCTTTTTAAATAGGCTGTAATAACAATAATCATCATCAGTAGTATTATTGTTATAAATATCATAATTCTCATGCCACAGGGACTTCTATTGGTAATGACACAAGCAGCTGCACTGACAGGAGAGCATGACAGCTTTGACATTTTCATCGCGCACTCTGTGCACCGCGCCTCTTTTTCTTATCAACGCAAGCCTAGAAATCAGAAGCGCACAAAACTCGCCCGCGCACAGGATTACATATATACGCACACACACCTCTTCATCCCATGTTTATAGGATATACCGAAGTAAGGGAATCGACACAGTGGGAGAACAGGAACACTGGTAGGTTATTCTTGTGGCGGAACACGGGTAGGTTATTCTTGTGCCTGCACCCAGCCGGAGATGCCAGGACCTTACAGCTTTTTCGGCATCATGTAGAACACGATGAAGCCCTGCAAGCCCGTGTTGATAAGGAGGAGTGAAGTGGACGGAGTGACGGATACTTCCCTGACCGAATCTTCAAATGTTAATGCCGGCAAGATGGAGAAACAGACCTTGGTGACGGCTATCAGTTTGTCCATGAGCCTGGCATCTCTGGCACTTCTCATCGCCGCTATCATGACCGACCACTGGTACGAGACGGACACCACACAGCACAGGCAGAACTGCGACCAGTTCGGGCCGGACGCCAACGACCAGAAGAACCGGCGGATGCCCATCTATCACCTGCCCCTGATGGACAGCAGCAATCCTCGGAGGAACCAGGCACTGCTCCGGGCGATCCACGTCGGGAGTAGAGAGGAGGAGCTCCTGGAAAACTGGAGGTCCATTTTGGGAATGGGAATTTTAGAAACGGAATGCGGGCGGCCTCTATTCTCCACTTACTCTGGACTTTGGAGGAAATGTTATTATCTAGGAAAGGACAGGGACATCGACAACCTCATTGCCAAGGGTAAGAGATGCTGTGGGGAATTTGACCCGGGGTCCAGTGCGGTGCAGTGAAACCGCATCCCTTGGAGATATAGGCCTAAACATCTGGCAATGGTAGGCCTATATGTAAATGCTTAAAAAGTTACATTCCGTCATATGCACTGCTGTTTAATGGTCTTTCAATTAATTAGATAATACATACACTGACCCTTGAATAATAAACTCATGAGCTTAGTACAACTGACTTAACCCATCACAACTCAAGATGTAAAGTTGTTTTTGTTGTTATTTCAGTGTGTGCAAACAACAGATGTAGCTTCAAAACATGTTTTAAACTATCATGTTGTCCTCGGGGAGATGTGTCGGTCTAGCCTATCTGTAAACCATGGGCGTGCAAAGTTCTGTCTATAACAAATCTATTCATTCGGATAACTTCCATGGCCTATGTACATAGATAGGCAGGTTGCATGCGCGCTTGCGTGTGTCTATCATACAGACCTCAAAAGAAGCTCTGGTCTGATCAGTTTTAGACTGCATCGGACAGAAAATCAACGTTATTAACTTTGACCTGACACGAAAGGTATTTCCACCATGCTAGCCCAGTGTGCACTTCACACAACGAGGGAGCGTTGCGTGTTAAATATCAACTATTATATTCCTATGATCCATATAATTTGCATGAGGATGGAAAGTGCATCAATATACGTGATTAATTCCGTATGTACTAAATCCATAGACACGCTAAAATCAAAAGCTCGGATTCTCAAGTCAAAATGTTGTTGTCCAATTAATATAGCAAGTGAAAACGAAAATGTTATTTGGACAACGTTTTGTAATATTGGTAGAGCTATAGTATTTGTGGAAGGGGAGCAGGTCAGATCCCTGCCATAGTTAGTCTTCTTTGCTGCCTCTGAGAGAGGGGACAATATTACATTGTTGTTACCCATCAGAGATATAGGCGGAATTTCCCTATGGTTGACTTCCGTGGTATCTTCTCACAGCCATGTGTAGAGGCTTTCATAGTGCTGAGGAATATGTATATCATCTGCAATCTTGTGGGAAAATACACATTTACAGCCTCGAAAACCTTATTATGAAGTATGTTCATGAAACAGGGGAGTCCACTTTATAAATGAATACTTAATTAACAGCCACAGCTTTTCTCAAGACAAGTCTCCTTGAGAAACACTTGCCCTTTTCTGCTACTCGTTATGTTCACAAAAGTTCTTGTCTCTATGCAGGTATAGCCCAGCGATGCATCACCATCAAGTACCATTTCTCCCAGCCCATCCGGCTCCGCAACATCCCGCTCAACCTGACCCGCACCATTCAGCAGGATGAGTGGCACCTCTTACGTATACGCATTTTCTCATTATGAAAGATATTCCCCAATGAGAGTTTCATTAAATGAATAATCCAGACACCTATTACTCTCCTACTACCTTCCATTCAAAAAGGAGGGCATATGTTAATTTACATGATTTACATTTAGCAATTTACCAAAGTTACCATAATCTTCAGTATTTTTGGTAACATCTATGGCAATCGACTTTAATACCCCCCCCATTTATTTTTTATTTTTATTCATATATATATATATATAGAGTGGGGCAAAAAAGTATTTAGTCAGCCACCAATTGTGCAAGTTCTCCCACTTAAAAAGATGAGAGGTCTGTAATTTTCATCATAGGTACACTTCAACTATGACAGACAAAATGAGAAAAAGAATCCAGAAAATCACATTGTAGGATTTTTAATGAATTTATTTGCAAATTATGGTGGAAAATAAGTATTTGGTCACCTACAAACAAGCAAGACTTATGGCTCTCACAGACCTGTAACTTCTTCTTTAAGAGGCTCCTCTGTCCTCCACCCGTCGTTACCTGTAATGGCACCTGTTTGAACTTGTTATCAGTATAAAAGACACCTGTCCACAACCTCAAACAGTCACACTCCAAACTCCACTATGGCCAAGACCAAAGAGCTGTCAAAGGACACCAGAAACAAAATTGTAGACCTGCACCAGGCTGGGAAGACTGAATCTGCAATAGGTAAGCAGCTTGGTTTGAAGAAATCAACTGTGGGAGCAATTATTAGGAAATGGAAGACATACAAGCCCACTGATAATCTCCCTCGATCTGGGGCTCCACGCAAGATCTCACCCCGTGAGGTCAAAATGATCACAAGAACGGTGAGCAAAAATCCCAGAACCACACGGGGGGACCTAGTGAATGACCTGCAGAGAGCTGGGACCAAAGTAACAAAGCCTACCATCAGTTACACACTACGCCGCCAGGGACTCAAATCCTGCAGTGCCGGACGTGTCCCCCTGCTTAAGCCAGTACATGTCCAGGCCCGTCTGAAGTTTGCTAGAGAGCATTTGGATGATCCAGAAGAAGATTGGGAGAATGTCATATGGTCAGATGAAACCAAAATATAACTTTTTGGTAAAAACTCAACTCGTTGTGTTTGGAGGACAAAGAATGCTGAGTTGCATCCAAAGAACACCATACCTACTATGAAGCATGGGGGTGGAAACATCATGCTTTGGGGCTGTTTTTCTGCAAAGGGACCAGGACGACTGATCCGTGTAAATGAAAGAATGAATGGGGCCATGTATTGTGAGATTTTGAGTGAAAACCTCCTTCAGCAAGGGCATTGAAGATGAAACGTGGCTGGGTCTTTCAGCATGACAATGATCCCAAACAACAAAGGAGTGGCTTCGTAAGAAGCATTTTAAGGTCCTGGAGTGGCCTAGCCAGTCTCCAGATCTCAACCCTATAGAAAATCTTTGGAGGGAGTTGAAAGTCCGTGTTGCCCAGCAACAGCCCCAAAGCATCACTGCTCTAGAGGAGATCTGCATGGAGGAACGGGCCAAAATACCAGCAACAGTGTGTGAAAACCTTGTGAAGACTTACAGAAAACATTTGACCTCTGTCATTGCCAACAAAGGGTATATAACAAAGTATTGAGATAAACTTTTGTTATTGACCAAATACTTATTTTCCACCATAATTTGCACATAAATTCATAAAAAATCCTACAATGTGATTTTCTGGATTTTTCTTTTCATATATTTTACCTGTGATAATCTCAAGTACCCAAATAGGGCCACTAGATTTGAAAGTTTCTAGTAATATACCCTCCCTTTGCAACCCTAGTGGTTACAGAGAGGGAAACAGTGTCTCTTGCATAAGTGCTCACCCGCTTCTCCCCTCCTCTTCCTTGAATCAGATCTGCGGCGGATCACAGCGGGGTTTCTGGGTATGGCAGCAGCCGTTCTGTTGTGTGGCTGCATCGTGGCGTCTGTCAGCTTCGCCTGGGAGAAGAGTCTCACTCAGCACGTCTCTGGGCTGCTCTTTCTCATGGCAGGTACAGTTTACCACACCTACTGATACCGTTTTCTTAAATAAACACAGATTCTCTCTCACACACACTCTCCTCCTCTCCTTGGGGTCCCTCTTCCTTCTCAGGGATCTTCTGCACCATCTCCCTGTGTACCTACGCGGCCAACGTGTCCTATGACCTGGCCAGAGTCCCTCCCTTCATCTACGGGCTACCCGCTGACGTGGAGCATGGCTACAGCTGGTCCAGCTTCTGTGCCTGGCTCAGTCTGGGACTGACAGTGGCGTCTGGATGCCTGTGCACTACTTTCCCCATCCTCAGCCATAGCAACAGCAAAGCCCAGCAGGGCAAGGGTAAGGCTGCACCCAATGACTGTGTTTGACACACCTTACTGCGTTTGATAAACATTTTGATGTGTGTTACACCCCCCCCCCCCCACCCCCCCACCCCACACACACACACAAACCACACACCACACACACACACATACACACACACACACCAAGCCTCAGCAAGGGCCTACAGGCAGTCTAAGATGTCTGTGTCTACTGTGTTTACTGAGTCTGACAGAAACCTCAACGCATTTCACACCTCTTACTGCATCTTTCACATCAACTCTGAGCTGCAGCAAGGGCCTGCAAACCAACACCCCCAGACACCTGGCTGACTAACCCATAAACAGCTGCAGCAGGCGCCTGGGACAATGCTGACTCCTGCATTTTCAGTCTGAAAACACTGCTGCGTCAACCATGCTTCCACTAGACCCTGCATCTAAATCCATGGAGCAAAACGTCCTGGAATTATGGAACCATAATATATACAGTGAGCTCCAAAAGTATTGGGACAGTGACAGATGTTTTGTTTTGGCTCTGTACTCCAGCACTTTGGATTTGAAATGATACAATGACTATGAGGTTAAAGTGCAGACTGTCATCTTTAATTTGAGGGTATTTTTTATCCACATTGGGTTAACAGTTTAGAAATTACAGCACTTTTTGTACATAACCCCCCCCCCCTCCCAATTTTAGGGGACCAAAGGTATTGGGACAAATATAAGTGTGTATTCAAGTAGGAAAAGGTTAAGTATTTGGTCCCATTTTTATAGCACGCAATGGCCACATCAAGCTAGTGACTTCACAACATTTGTCGGATGCATTTGCTGTTTGTTTTGGTTGTGTTTCAAATTATTTTGTGCCCAATAGAAATTAATGGTAAATAATGTATCGTGTCCTTATGGGGTGACTTTATTGTAAATAAGAAGAGAACATGTTTCTAAACACTTCTACATTCATGTGAATGCTACCATGATTACTGATAATCCTGAATGAATCCTGAATATTGATGAGTGAGAAAGTTAGACACACATATCATACCACCAAGACATGCTAACCTCTCACCATTACAATAAGAGGGGAGGTGGTATGATATGTGTGCGTATCATTTCAAATCCAAAGTTCTGGAGTACAGAACCAAAACAAAACATCTGTCACTGTCCCAATACTTTTGGAGCTCACTGTACATGCCATTTAGCAGACGCTTTTATCCAAACTACCTAAACCTTAACTACACCCATGCGTCCATGCTTTTTCTATGGTCTTTATGTGATTATGTTTGTGATTCAGCCTACTGCTACCTTTGCACATATGTTTTATGTATGCTCAGAATTCTGTGTAAATGTAAGTAATTGTCAAACAACTGGGGGGGGGGGGGGATAGAGGCCTTGGCACATCATCTATAATGACAGACAAAAACAGTTATTTGAAAGGAAAGTAACTATAGAAAATAATATAAAATTATAGAAAGATGTGGCCCAAAACTGACATGGACATGTACTCTGACTATAATGGGTATATCAGAATATACCTAGAATAGCAGAGGCCTTATCAGATCTCTAACCAAAACTGTAAGGAAACCCATCTGTGGATATTCATTAGTTCTCTTATCATTGGAAACAGACCAAACCCCTGTGCATATGTGCCGAAACCCAAGTCAAGACTTCCCCTCGTCAATGGATATTAACCTGATCGCAGTGGAGACAGACCAAACCTCGGTGGATATGCACCTAAATCGAAGTCCACATCTCCCTCATTAATGGATATTAACCCCGATCCAAGTGGACCCTAATCTGAGTGTATTTACCTTAGATTACAGAATACATCCACTGAAACTATCAATGAACATTTGCCATAACCCCAGACAGTGGATATTTGTTGGATGTGCGTCATGCAGTCTGATTGGTAAATAGAGTTGGAGAATTTCAGAATACGCCTCCTGAAAAGAGAAACTGAGGAACTCTTGAAAGATGCATTATTTCCTTCAAACCATTTGCAGTCAAGTCAATGAAATCATAAATAAAAAGTATTACCAAAACTGGGTTTGACATACTATGACTTTTATGCATTTTGCTTCATATCGTGGTAACTAGTAGAGTAGAAGTTGGTAAAATTCTAACCATGCCAAAAGGATGCAATGATTTTCTGTGTTGTACAAGTAGTCTGTGTGAGTGTCTCTTGAATCCAGTGTATCCATCTCCTAAAAATTCACACTCAGGATCCACAAAGCAGGTGTTGAGTATGTGTTAGCAGCAGTCTGTATCTTGACATACTTGTGGATGAGGGCGTCTATAGCTCCCAGGCTCACTCTTTGGGAGCCTTAAGGCTTCCATAAGGGGAAAAAGCTTGGGGTGAGTGAGGGGTCCACATCAGTTCCTAACCCCACCCCAGTATCCTCTCCCTGAGTGTGTGAGGGTACCGGTCAGGGGGTCATAGATTTTCTTTTCAGCAGGCAGGAAGAGCTGGGGACTAAGCAGCAGAACCAGGGTCCCACCCACATGGAGAACACAAGCGCCCACACATGCATTTTGTTGATTTTAATCAATCAATAAGCAATTCCTCTCAACTTTTGCTGTATCCTGAATGTTTATTTGAGCCCTTCTGGAATTGGGATAAGTGATAATACAGTTAGTTAACACTAGAACCGCCTGGCCTTTCAGCATATAAGTACCCAGTAGAGAACGTTGCCGGGCGTCCTCTTTAGCATATACATATCAACCTGCAAGGCACGCAAACATGCTTGATAATAAATGCTTGAAAAATAGTGCATAAACTATTGTAAATGATTAATTGCAGGAATAAATATTAAATGGACACGAACCACAACAAAATAGTTATTTGTTAGATTGATTATATGTTTTGTATAATTCCTAGAAAAAAACTTATATACCCCTATAGCCTATTTTAGTTTACCTTACAATAAAAACATTACAGTGTAATCGATTTGATCAGCGTTATTTGCAGAATCGATTAGTAATAGAGTTAAGTAATAGTAGTTCATAAAGTTCAGTTACAGCTTCTTTTGACAAAGTATAAATGAAAAAGATGATAATAATAATAATAATAACAACCAGCCAGGTGCACAGGTGAAATTATTTGCTGTATTCCTAAACGAAAGCATCAATGGATGAACAATTGTAAAGGATTAATTGCATAACTAAATATTTGTGGAAATATATGCATGACAAGATATAAAAACAGTCATTTGTTGATTGTGCCCTTATACTCGTGCCTTTACACATTAATCATTCGCGTCTTCTCTTTATGCTTCGGGTCCACAGTCAAAAATTATGGCAAATGAGCAGTGTCAAATACAAACATTTAGGAAAAGTCAGAGGAGGAGGACAACGTAGCTTTTTTTTTTGTCAATTTTTTTACATTTACAAAATCAAAAGTCAGTGGCCATTGGCGGTTCTAGTGTTAAAGACTTATGTAGCCAGGTGGTAAAAGCACATAGCGGTATTAGTTTATTTCCACTAGATGGCACTGTCCCTTTAAGAGATCAGTAAATAATGCGTGCAAGGTATTCTTGGATATCGCATGTAGAGTGAGAGGCTTGTTGGTAGCAGCCAAGCCGCCTGAGAATGTTTGGGGTCCATCGTGGCTTCTCGTGAAATGTATGGGTAAATATTACTCTTAATGCAGCTTTGTACAGTTATACATATTAAGCATCCTTTGCTATGTACAACAGTTCACTTTGTAATATTTAGTTAGGATGATTAAATTAGACTTGATGTTTGCAGATTGTAATCATATGTTGGTGGTTAGCTACTGCTGGTTGCATTAAGTTACTCTCGAAAACACGTTGTTGAGTTTTACAAGATATCTGAAGTGTGACCTACATTTCAAAATGAAAATTTATTCATGGTCATTTTCAGTTTTGAGGGAAAATATTATCATTGCTGTGATAATGACATTAAATGGGGTTTATCATTTTTAAAATTCTAGAGAGGAGAACATGACCCGTCCCACGTGTGCACATTTGTCGTGGCCCGTGGACAGTATTGTACGTATTTACTTGTTAAAAAGACAAGATGTATTCTTGACAAGGTTATTGTGAACTGTTAGCGAGGCAAACCGAGTGGTTTTTGTTTTGTTTTCTTATTTTACAGAACCGTTTCTTATACACTTTGACTTGATACATTTTGTTTAGTGATTGGATTCCCTAATACCAAAGTAGGTCCAGAGTTTTTGACTCATTGTACTTTTGTTTCTAGCACTTCAAGCTTATTCAGTAAGCAGGTTAGAAAAAACAGTAAAGCAATTCCTTATTATTGTAGTCTATATAAACTTTATTAAAATAACTTTCCAAGTATAATCTATTCAAATATACAGTAGGATGAAAATGAGGAGGAATTAACGCAGAATAATTTACTGCATGGGAGTAAACAAATATCATAATGCATACAGTAAATGAGGAAAACAACGACTAAAACATTTGATCTCATCTCCATACTTCAGAATGAACCACAATTATATAAAGTCATACATACAGTGCATTCGTAAAATCCTCTCACTGTCAACTGCGTTTACTATCAGCAAATTTAACATGTGTAAATATTTGTATGAACATAAGATTCAACAACTGAGACATAAACTGAACAAGTTCCACAGACATGTGACTAACAGAAATTGAATAATGTGTCCCTGAACAAAGGGGGGGTCCAAATCAAAAGTAACAGTCAGTACCAGCTACATTAATTACTGCAGTGCATCTCCTCCTAATGGACTGCACCAGATTTGCCAGTCCTTACTGTGAGATGTTACCCCATTCTTCCACCAAGGCACCTGCAAGTTCCCAGACATTTTTGGGGGAATAACCCTAGCCCTCACCCTCCGATCCAACAGGTCCTAGATGTGCTAAATGGGATTGAGATCCGGGCTCTTCGCTGGTCATGGCAGAACACTGACATTCCTGTCTTGTAGGAAATCACGCACAGAACGAGCAGTATGGCTGGTGGCATTGTCATGCTGGAGGGTCATGTCAGGATGAGCCTGCAGGAAGGGTACCACATGAGGGAGGAGGATGTCTTCCCTGTAACGCATAGTGTTGAGATTACCTGCAATGACAAGCTCCGTCAGATGATGCTGTGACACACCGCCCCAGACCATGACGGACCCTCCACCTCCAAATCGATCCCGCTCCAGAGTACAGGCCTCGGTGTAACGCTCATTCCTTCGACGATAAACGCAAATCCGACCATCACCCCTGGTGAGACAAAACCGCGACTCGTCAGAGCACTTTTTGCAAGTCCTGTCTGGCCCAGCGATGGTGGGTTTGTGCCCATAGGCGACGTTGTTGCCGGTGATGTCTGCCTTACAACAGGCCTACAAGCCCTAAGTCCAGCCTCTCTCAGCCTATTGCGGACAGTCTGAGCACAGATGGAGGGATTGTGCGTTCCTGGTGTAACTCGGGCAGTTGTTGTTGCCATCCTGCAAAAATGTATAAAAAACTATTTTTGTTTGTCATTATGGGGTATTGTGTGTAGATTGAGGATTTTTACAAATTTAATCCATTTTAGAATTAGGCTGTAACGTAAACAAAATGTGGAAAAAGTCAAAAGGACTGAATACTTTCCAACTGCTCTTTCCTCAGTGAGTGTATTTACTTTCCTCAGAAGTCTCACGTGATAGACCCAATGTGTGGAGTGGGAACTATCACACAAGAGCCAGGTTGATTGAGAGAGTAGAGAGGAAACATTCAGAACACACCTGGCCAAGAGAAGGACGTGAGAACAAGATGTTTGGGCCTTTTGATGTTAGCACAGAACACGACCAAACATCAAGAGAGGAATATATTCAGAGAGAGAAAGATGAGACGAAACACATAAACTCCTTCCATGCCCTGTGGTAGGTACCTTGATGTCAGACAAAGGCCAGGCTATAGTGGATCTCAGCTCAGTAGTCTTCATAGTCTTCATATAGCTCCAGTTGGCTAAAGGAAGCCTGGAGAGCTAGATGAAACCATACGCTATTAGAAATACTCAACTAGAAGAGATTAACAAAACAAAACCATAAACATTAAATATGGTTGACGACACAGAGGGCATCAGAACACGTTCTGATGATGTCACCAACCTGAGGAGAGGACCCAGTGGTCATCGCATATTGTACATATTACCTCAACTACCATGTACCCTCCTTGTATATAGCCTTGTTATTTTATAGTGTTACTATTTCCTTTTTTATAAAAAAAAAAAAATTCTTACTCTGCATTGCATTCTGCGCATGTGACAAATACATTTTGATTTGATATTCCTGGAAAATGTGGGTAGGTACAACATAACACAATAAATGACAAGGGTTTGAGTGAGAGGACTCCAAGTTGCCACAGACACCTACCTCTCCAATGTGTAATTCAGTCATTTCAATGCACTTTTATGACTCAAAGAAGAGTCTTCAACTATAACGTGCTTTCTTGAGCTCGCCAAGCTAACTAGAAAGAGAAAGCTACTTGTAGTAGTTGTTTTGTTTGGAATGCAACCCTGCATCACACAATTACTATTGTTGTTTACGCATCACAAACATATAAATCACAATCTGGGTCAGATGGGCATCATTTGAAACCTTGTTATATTATCAACATGATAATCAACATATGTATATATAAAAACCTTACAGTGTTAGGCTTTCACAAGGCAATTCAAAGAAACTAATTGTAATTTGTGCACAAAGAAAAAAGTAATGAGTGCATACAGGTGCGTGTTCTGCAGCAAAGTTTCTTCACAATAGATAAACAATTCAGATCAGAACAACCCAGGGTATGACACCATCTCATCTTGTAACTGCACATCAAGCATAGTGATCATAAACGTTGACACGGAGTTTTATGATATGGAAATGTGAAATGCACATTTAGACTCCCTCACGGGTGTTTGGGTTGCTTGTATGACATCAAAGCGGTATGTATTATAATTCTCAACGTATCATCTCTCTAAATACATTGAGTCCTCTGAATTTACAGCATTTCCCTCACTCAAGACAAAAAAAAGTTGCAAAAGTTGCCCAGTTAGCAGGAGGGATGGGGCAACTTTTTGTTGCATGAGGTGCTCAAGGTAAGACTAGTTGTCAGTCAAAACCCATACAGTGCTGTGAAGCGTAGAGCCTAAACTCTGTCATTTATAGCATGCTACTGAACAGCTCACTCTGAATAACACTGTTTTGCGTACATATTCTTATTCATTCCTTTACACGTGTGTGTGTGTATAAGGTAGGTGTTGTGAAATTGTTAGGTTAGATTAGATGTTAGGTTAGATATTACTGCATGGTCGGAACTAGAGGCACAAGCATTTCGCTACACTCGCATTAACATCTGCTAACCATGTGTATGTGACAAATAACATTTGATTTGGGATGTCTTTCTAACACCGCTGCCTTCTATAATGTAATACAGTTCCCACTTCTAGTCTTCTATTGATGACATGTGATCCCTGCTCAGTCCAAACCCTCGGCTGTCTCCATCTAGTGCCTGCTTCTGTGTTCCATTTGGTCAACAGAACTCTCTTTCTCCTTCTCTTCCTCCCTGGTAGGACCACCCTCGCGGTACAGTCACTTCTCATTATCAGCGCCCTCTGCAGGCGCCTCCATGACAGCACAGCTCTGGTCCAGTCACTCCCATCACCCATAAGCCTTAACTGGATCTGAGACGCTGTTGTAGATGAGAGTGACTGAAAAAGAAATACTGTGAAAGACAGTAAAAAGTCCAAAACATATAATTGCAGCTTCCTCCTTTCAATCAGAAAGTATACATATCCCTCCATTGGGTAGGCCTATCTGTATGGGCAGAGAGGCGAGTGTTGCTTTAGAAGTAGAAACAGCCTCTGCAGTTTCAGCTCCCTCACTTGCTTTATTCCAACAGAGGTGGTGAAGAACACTTGTCCAGTGATGTGATCCACCTGTGCAACATTATTAATTTAAGTGTAAGATAAGAATAACTCAATCACTTGTTAAGAAGAGAATATGAATCCCGAGCCAGGATTAACAATTGGCTTTATTACAAGTAGCCTACGCAAAACGGATGTGCAGTCATTGCCCAAGCTTCCAGCTAGATTGCTGACTGCTTCGATGAGGACCATTTTACAGAAAAGGAAGCTATTTACTTTATTGGCTCGTGTTTCATAGATTACTTGCACATTATTACTGGCTAGTCTAATATTGTAGCCTACTCACCGGTGCTTGACTACTGTCTAGCTCCTAACATCTTGTTTGGCTGCAAATTTGGTCCTCACCTCTTGAATCAGGAAAGACTCCAAGCGCTTCCGGGCGGTACTGTAGAGCATACAACTGACAAGTTGAGTATTTCATACTGAGGAATTTAGAAATGCTAAGCTGTGAAAGCTATAAAAGTACAACTCAAAGCAACTCAATGCCAGTACACTTTTCATGGCAGGTTAGGAGAGCATTTTAGCTAACCCTTTTCCTAACCTGCTGTGTAAATTATCTTAACTTGCTACGGAAAAGGTACTTCTGGTCGTACCTGTACTCCCTCTACTCAGAACCGACAGGAGGTTTGCATCCAATAAATGTTGCATTACCGCCACCTACCAGACTGAAGTATAACTCCCTTATACTTTGCTTGAAAAAAAAATTAACAAATATCCTACTATCTAACATTACCCTACTCCACTATTTCAATATATTTAGTCCTCCCCCAGGTCATCAACCTGAAAGGATGGCTTGATTACCAACAACAACGAGACGGCCTACAGGGAGGAGGTGAAGGCCATCGGAGTAGGGTGTCAGGAAAATAACCTCTCACTCAACATCAACAAAACAAAGGAGATGATCGAGGACTTCAGGAAACAGCAGAGGGAGCATCCCCATTGACGGTAGAGCAGTGGAGAAGGGGGAAAATTTTAAGTTCCTTGGCGTACACATCACGGACAAACTGAAATGGTCCACAAACACAGACAGTGTGGTGAAGAAGGCGCAACAGCGCCTCTTCAACCTCAGGAGGCTGAAGAAATTTGGCTTGTCACCTAAAACATGCAAACTTTTACAAATGCACAATCGAGAGCATCCTGTCGGGCTGTATCACCGCCTGGTATGACAACTGCTCCACCCACAACCGTAAGGCTCTCCAGAGGGTAGTGCGGTCTGCACAAACTACCTGCCCTCCAGGACACCTAGAGCACCCGATGTCACAGGAAGGCCAAAGAGATCATCAAGGACAACAACCACCCGAGCCACTGCCTGTTCACCCCGCTATCATCCAGAAGGTGAGGTCAGTACAAGTGCATCAAAGCTGGGACAGAGACTGAAAAATAGCTTCTATCTCAAGACCATCACTGTTAAACTGCCATCAATAACATAGAGTGTCTGCTGTCGACATACAGACTCAAATCTCTGGCCACTTTAATACATTTCATAAATTGATTTAATAAAGGTATCACTAGTCCCTGTAAATAACACCACACCGCACGGCCATCACTCATCCATATATTTACATGTACATATTCTTATTCATCCATTTCCATTTGTGTGTATAAGGTAGCTGTTGTACATTTGTTAGATTACTTGTTAGATGTCACTGCACCTTCGGAACTAGTAGCACAAGAATTTCGCTACACTCACATTAACATCTGCTTACCATGTGTATGTGACCAATAACATTTGATTTGACCCCCACTTAACACACCCTGTAACTCTTCTGATGTCAAGTCTCTCATACCCAAATACCTCTCTGCAGCTGCCACCACAACCTCAATTTTATGCGATTTACGTTCGATCCCTGCAGTACAGTTGATAACCATTGCTATTAATGCTAAAAATCCAATCTTACTGAATCAAATATCACTTGTTTGGGTTATCCCTCTGTTCCCAGTACAGATCTACTACTCACACCACTCCTCTCAGGATCCCTCCACCTTGACCCATATTCCTCTACTTTCTTCACTGCCTCAGCATATGATAACTTCTGCACTACTTTAACCCTGGAAACCTCAACCTGCCTCTCGCACGGGACATTTCTGATCGACAGCACCTCCATGGTCTACCAAGTTGTTTTGTTTACAGGGGAACACAAGGGGAAGCAGCTTGGTGCTGGTTATTTAAAATATGACCAGCAGAGGTCGCTCGTGCGCTACAAAAGAGCCTCAACAACAACTGAGAATTGGGTTAAAAGTGAAAAAAAAGGATATAGCGCATACATTTATGTCATCCTTTAAATATAAAAAATGTTATCGAGTTGCTCATGCTTGACATAGATGGCTTTCAAATAAAATGCCGTCATTGTAAATAATAATTTGTTCTTAACTGACTTGCCTAGTTAAATAAAGGTTACATTTCAAATGTAAAAATCAATACTAAATTGGATGTACTGCAAATAAGTTTCCATTCAGGCTCTGGCATTGAAAGCCGTGATTAATTGGGGGGAACTTTCTCTTCATCTTTTCAACTCTTTTCATCATTAATCTTGCTTTGTGTGTTCCACTGACATTCTGAAGAGATATTTGCATATTAATGCTTTGTCATCTCTCTGACATTTAATTTAAATATGCAGGCCTACTTCCATACTTCTGACCTGTGCATTAGATTGAATGAGCACAATTAGATTGAAAGACCCCTCAAAAAGTGTTGCTTCGTAGAATCGAAGGATCCTTGTTGCTATAAAATCCCTCAACACTGACAGGAAGAGCAACCCTGTAATTTATGGGCTAATGACATTGTAACATTGTATAACGTTATTGTAAGATGAACATTTGACAGAATGAGTTACAGTTCAACCAAAGTGATTCACTGAGGAATAGCCCTATTTTTTCCTTAAAAATGTCTGACCAAGGCCCCTCTTCCTGGTAGAGTAGTTGACTTGAACTTGTATCTTTCTGGGCCCTGTAAATAATATATAACAATAATAATAAAAATGCCCTTTAGCAGACGCTTTTATCCATAGTGACTTTCAGTCATGCATGCATACATTTGACCTATGGGTGGCCCCAGCGGAAATCGAACCCAAGCTACATGTAACGGTTTTCTTGGTGAGAAGGAGAGTCTGACCAAAATGCAGCGTGTAGATTGCGATCCATGTTTAATGAACAACGTAAACACGAATTAACACAAACACTACAAAACAAAGTAATGAACGAAAACCGAAACAGCCTATACTTGTGTAAACAAACACAGCATAAGGACATCAAGACACTAAGGACAATCACCCACGCCAAACTCAAAGAATATGGCTGCCTAAATATGGTTCCCAATCAGAGACAACGATAAACACCTGCCTCTGATTGAGAACCACTTCAGACAGCCATAGACTTAGCTAGAACACCCCACTAGCTACAATCCCCATACATACACACCACATACAAAAACCCATGCCACACCCTGGCCTGACCCAATACATGAAGAAAAACACAAAATACTTAGACCAGGGCGTGACTCTACATGCTCTACCTATTGAGCCACGCAGGACCACCATGTGACAATGGGTTGTCATAGTTATCATATTGTTGTCATTGAAGGGAAACCATTTTTGGAGACAGAATCACTGGAGCAAACAAAATCTAATTTCAATTCAGACAAAACTCTAATGCTCATGTCATGAAGTCATGTTCTATTTGAACAACATCTTTGAATTTGAAATCTAGGCTGACATCTCTGCATGTTTTTACACCCAGTTCTTTCTCTTTCTATTTAAATTGCAGACTTCATCAGTGCATAATATTGGATGTATCCATGTAGAAACGAAACATTAATACTCTTACATAAGCTGCCATTTGAAATAATTAGCTTCATTCTCATGGTCAAATGCTACATTGTTTAAATGGCAGACCATCCTTAGAACGGTATGATCTATTGAGATGCATTGTGTTTTTATTCTCTATGTCCCATAAAGCAAAGAAGGGACTGGAAAGTACTGAATATTAACAGTGCAAGTATACAACTTCATCACCACAGCCAATTACTGCATGTTAGTTGGGAAATATTTATGCACCGTTACGGGAAAATGAAGTCTGAGTGAGATGTTTTCACCATCTTGACATCGTTTGACTGATTAATTCATCCGCCAATTTGATGACCAGTTAATAATCTCTATGGCGCCTGTATTGTATGCCTAACTGGGCACCAAGGGGCCATATACACCAATTCATTTTCTGTTTGCTCTGAGCCTTATTCTCCAACATTACACTTAATTCGTTGGGCCAGTAACCAAAAGGTTGCTGGATCGAATCCCTGAGCTGACAAGGTTCTGCCCCTGAGCAAGGCATTTAACTCACTCTTCCCCGGGTGTTGAAGACGTGTATGTTGATTAAGGCAGCCCCCCCGCACCTCTCTGATTATGGTTAAATGTGGAAGACACATTTCAGTTGAAGGCATGGTGGTGGCAGCAACATGCTCTTGGGGTTGTTTTTCAGCGGCAGGGACTCGGAGACTAGTCAGGATAGAGGGAAAGATGAACGGAGCAAAGTACAGAGAGATCCTTGATGAAAACCTGCTCCAGAGTGCTTCAGACCTCAGACTGGGGCGAAGGTTCACCTTCCAACAGGACAACAACCCGAAGTGCACATCCAAGCCAATGCAGGACTGGCTTCAGGACAAGTCTATGAAAATGTCCATGAGTGGCACAGCCAGAGCCTGGATTTGAACCCAATTGAACATCTAAAAGCATAACATTCTCCAGATCAGTGACTGATATAAAATACTTGACTTAATCTATATTTCTTAGATGATAAAAGCAGGACTGGACAAGCTTCTTTACATGCAGCTCGAGGCTTAGGTCAGGGTCAAAGAAGACACTAAGGTTTCTGGCCGTAAGCTTGACATTGGTGGACAAATGACAAAGGTTATTTCCAATCTGGGTTCAGCAAGGTGGGGGCCAAATAAAACAATCTCTGATTTCTTATCATTGAGATTTCTTAAAATTAACATTTCACATGTAACATTTGATGTCAGCAAGACAGTTGTGAAGGGCACACGTAGCTACGCTAGCTTGGTCACTGTGTCTGACTGGTAAATAAAGCTGCATGTCGTCCGTACAGCAGTGAAACTGAATGTTATGCTTGTGGATTATGTCACCAAGTGGATGTACAGTGTGTTCCCTGAGCATGTACAGGGAAAAAAGGATGGGGCCCAGAATTGACCCCTAAAGGGCACCATAGTGAATAGGTTCTGGGGATGATACTGAACCTCCTATGCTCACTGAGAAATGTCTGCCACATAGATATGACCTGAACCAGTCGAGGACAACGCCAGAGATTCCCACCTACCTCTCCAGACAGTCAACAAGGATGTTATGGTCGATAGTATCAAACGTGGCACTGAGATCCAAAATAACTAGAATATAGTATTCACCGGCATCGGCAGCCAACAGAAGAAGGTCATTACTGACTTTCAATAAAGCAGATTCCGTGCTGTGAAGTGAGTGTAAGCCTGACTGGAATTGTTTTAATAAGTTGTTGATAATCAAATTAGCCACTAATAGCTTGAATTTTTTTTTCTAAAATCTTGTATGAAAAAGGAAGTTTATAATTACTCAGTGAGGAGGGTTCTAGATTGGGCTTTTTAAGGAGAGGTTGGACCAGAGCCGTTTAAAAATAGTCTGGAAAGGAGCCAGAGGTCAGAGAGATATTTACAACCAATCTTAGTGTCTATCTCTTCTCTACTAACCTTGTTCTAACCTATCCTTCACAAGCTGTTGCTCAGCCTCAGAGACAAGACCCATAGCTCAGTCTCTCTCTCTCTCTTTTTCCCTCTTTCTCTCTCGCTTTAGATATACTGATTCTCAAGATGTCAACAAAGCAGTGTTTCACACATTAAATAATATACCCAGGGTTTGAAGAACAGAGTTCAGATGTGCTTGTAGAATCTGTGTGCTTATGGACAATTCCTATTTCCTTTAGAAAGGGGATGGGAGTGGTCTGAAGCCAGCTCTGATCCACTATAGTGTACTTTTACTCATACTTGAGTAAAAGTAAAGATACCTTAATAGAAAATGAATCAAGTAAAAGTCACCCAGTAAAATGATCTGCCGAAATGTTGCAACCCCTATTACTAGCCTGTTCAACCTCTCTTTCATATAATCTGAGATTCCCATAGATTGGAAAGCTGCTACGGTCATCCCCCTCTTCAAAGGGGGAGACAATCTGGACCCAAACTGCTACGTACCTATATCTATTCTACCCTGCCTTTCTAAGGTCTTCGAAAGCCAAGTTAACAAACAGATTACCGACCATTTCGAATCGCACCATACCTTCTCTGCTATGCAATCTGGTTTCAGAGCTGGTCATCAGTGCACTTCAGCCACGCTCAAGGTCCTAAACGATATCATAACCGCCATCGATAAGAGACATTACTGTGCAGCCGTATTCATCAACCTGACTCCGTCAATCACAACATTCTTATTGGCAGACTCAACAGCCTTGGTTTCTCAAATGACTGCCTTGCCTGGTTCACCAACTACTTCTCTGATAGAGTTCAGTGTGTCAAATTGGATGGCCTGTTGTCCGGATCTCTGGCAGACTCTATGGGGGTGCCACAGGGTTCAATTCTCGGGCCGACTCTCTTGTCTGTATACATCAATGATGTCGCTCTTGCTACTGGTGATTCTTTGATCCATCTCTACGCAGACGACACCATTCTGTATACCTCTGGCCCTTCTTTGGACACTGTTAACTAACCTCCAGATGAGCTTCAATGCCTTACAACTCTCCTTCCGTGGCCTCCAACTGCTCTTAAATGCAAGTAAAACTAAATGCATGATCTTCAAACGATCGCTGCCCGCACCTGCCTGCCCATCCAGCATCACTACTCTGGACGGTTCTGACTTAGAATATGTACCTAGGTATCTGGTTAGACTGTAAACTCTCCTTCCAGACTCACATTAAACATCTCCAATCCAAATTAAATCTAGAATTGACTTCCTATTTCACAACAAAGCATCCTTTACTCATGCTGCCAAACATACCCTCGTAAAACTGACCATCCTACCGATTCTTGACTTCGGCGATGTCATTTATAAAGTAGCCTCCAACACTCTACCTAACAAATTGGATGCAGTCTATCACAGTGCCATCCATTTTGTCACCAAAGCCCCATATACTATCCACCACTGCGACCTCAATGCTCTCGTTGGCTGGCCCTTGCTTCATACTCGTCGCCAAACCCACTGGCTCCAGGTCATCTACAAGTCTCTGCTAGGTAAAGCCCTGCCTTATCACTGCTCACTGGTCACCATAGCAGCACCCACCTGTAGCAGGCGCTCCAGCAGGTATATCTCACTGGTCACCCCCAAAGCCAATTCTTCCTTTGGCCGCCTCTCCTTCCAGTTCTCTGCTGCCAATGATTGGAACGAACTGCAAAAATCACTGAAGCTGGAGACTCTTACCTCCCTCACTAGCTTTAAGCACCAGCTGTCAGAGCAGCTCACAGATCACTGCACCTGTACATAGCTCATCTGTAAATTAGCCCATCCAATCTACCTCATCCTCATCCCCATACTCTATTTATTTATTTATCTTGCTCCTTTGCACCCCAGTATCTCTACTTGCACATTAATCTTCTGCACATCTACCATTCCAGTGTTTAATTGCTATATTGTAATTACTTTGCCACCATGGCCTATTTATTGCCTTTACCTCTCTTATCCTACCTCATTTGCACATGCTGTATACAGAATTTTCTACTGTATTATTGATTGAATGTTTGTTTATTCCATGTGTAACTGTGTTGTTATATGTGTCGAACTGCTTTGCTTTATCTTGGCCAGGTCGCAATTGCAACTGAGAACTTGTTCCCAACTAGCCTACTTGGTTAAATAAAGGTGAAATAAAAATAAATACAAATACTACTTGAGTAAAAGTCTAAAAGTATTTGGTTTTAAAAATACTTAAGTATCAAAAGTAAATGTAATTGCTCAAATGTACTTAAGTATCAAAAGTATAAATCATTTCAAATTCTTTATATTAAGCAAACCAGACGGCACATTTTTTTAATATTTTTTTATTGACGGATAGCCAGGTGCACACTTCATCACTCAGACAAAATTGACAAATAAAGCGTTTGTGTTTCGTCAGTCCGCCAGATCAGAGGCCGTAGGATGACCAGGGATGTTCTCTTGATAAGTGTGTGAATTGGACAATTTTCCTGTCAAAATGTAACGAGTACTTTTTGGTGACAGGGAAATTGTATGGAGTAAAAAGTATATTATTTTATTTCAGAATGCAGTGAAGTAAAAGTTGCCAAAAATATAAATAGTAAAGTACAGATACCGCAAAAAATACTTAAGTAGCACTTCAAAGTATTTTTACTTAAGTACTTTACACCACTGGTAAAAACATAGCTCATTTATCTCCCTTTCTTTACTGACCATTCATTGGATAAAAAATAAAATAATACTATAACTGACAAATGTGTGATTTTTATGGGCAAGATTAGTGCTGTCAGTTTTGTTCTTTAATAGGGCGGCAGACTACTTTGTTCTTTAGTTTAATGGCAAATGTCATGAAATGTTAAACATCTCTTCAACTGTCAAGCAGTACAGTATATCTGCAAAACAACTTGTATATTGACTAAGTGCGTGATTTACATTCAAAGCGTAATCAGTCGAAATGTCAGTGAAGGTGTGAGTGTATCCAGAGTCTGGCTAATGACTGAGCACATTCAATGTGAATGTGAGTGACTCAGTGAGTGAATTAGAGGGTTTGAGCCCATTTCCATGCTCTGCTTCCTGCTAAGCTGCTCTTCTGTTTAAAGCTTGTACTACGCCGCCTCTCCACTTCACATGGAAATGAGACCTTTCACTTTGGCGTAGGACCCGTGAGAGAGAAATAGAAGACAGCGAAGACGTGACAGCGATACACAATACCAGAGGAATCTGGGATGGTAGTGGGTGCAGAGAGACCAGATACGATGAACCATGTGCGGCTGTTCATGTTTGCAGCCCTGGTAATTGTAATGTATGTCACTATTGTCACCCAGAGTGATAGTATCATTGCTGCTTCTAAGATCTCTGCCCTCTAGTCTAGTGTCTACCCTTTTGACGCTCTGGTCTTTCTCTGGCCTTTGCCATTCAAATTGCTATCATTATCACCAGTACTATGACAGGCACTGCTATCCCTCATGCGTCATCATCTTCATGCAGTGTCGCAGTATCACTGTTGTTGTACATCCAGTGTTGTCAAACTATTTCATTAAAAAAATATTTTGTTGTTGTTGTTGTAGCTTAGACCCTATTTCACATCATTTCAGTTTTTAGTGTTGTGCATGCCATCGGTAGAGACACATGGTCTTGAATACAGGGTGGGTGTCATTTAAATCATAGAAATAGAATCCATAGAATTTAGCTGGTACACCATTGAAATGTAAGGTGAACTGAAATGTTTTCTTCTAGGGCCTCTCGAGTGGCGCAGCGGTCTAAGGCATTGCATTGGAGCGCTTCAGGCGTTACTACAGACCCGGGTTTGATCACAGGCTGTGACACAACCGGCTGTGACCGGGAGTCCCATAGGGCGGCGCACAATTGTCCCAGCGTCATCAGGGTTCAAATCAAATCAAATGTATTTATATAGCCCTTCGTACATCAGCTGATATCTCAAAGTGCTGTACAGAAACCCAGCCTAAAACCCCAAACAGCAAGCAATGCAGGTGTAGAAGCACGGTGGCTAGGAAAAACTCCCTAGAAAGGCCAAATCCTAGGAAGAAACCTAGAGAGGGCGGTTCGCTGCTCCAGAGCCTTTTCGTTCACCTTCCCACTCCTGGGCCAGACTACACTCAATCATATGACCCACTGAAGAGATGAGTCTTCAGTAAAGACTTAAAGGTTAAGACCGAGTTTGCGTCTCTTACATGGGTAGGCAGACCGTTCCATAAAAATGGAGCTCTATAGGATAAAGCCCTGCCTCCGGCTGTTTGCTTAGAAATTCTAGGGACAATTAGGAGGCCTGCGTCTTGTGACTGTAGCGTACGTGTAGGTATGTACGGCAGGACCAAATCAGAGAGATAGGTAGGAGCAAGCCCATGTAATGCTTTGTAGGTTAGCAGTAAAACCTTGAAATCAACCCTTGCCTTGACAGGAAGCCAGTGTAGGGAGGCTAACACTGGAGTAATATGATATTTTTTTTTGGTTATAGTCAGGATTCTAGCAGCCGTATTTAGCACTAACTGAAGTTTATTTAGTGCTTTATTCGGGTAGCCGGAAGGTAGAGCATTGCAGTAGTCTAACCTAGAAGTGACAAAAGCATGGATTAATTTTTCTGCATCATTTCATTTTTGGACAGAAAGTTTCTGATTTTTGCAATGTTACGTAGATGGAAAAAAGCTGTCCTTGAAATGGTCTTGATATGTTCTTCAAAAGAAAGATCAGGGTCCAGAGTAACGCCGAGGTCCTTCACAGTTTTATTTGAGACGACTGTACAACCATTAAGATGAATTGTCAGATTCAACAGAAGATCTCTTTGTTTCTTGGGACCTAGAACAAGCATCTCTGTTTTGTCCGAGTTTAAAAGTAGGAAGTTTGCAGCCATCCACTTCCTCATGTCTGAAACACATGCTTCTAGCGAGGGCAATTTTGGGGCTTCACCATGTTTCATTGAAATGTACAGCTGTGTGTCATCCGCATAGCAGTGAAAGTTAACATTATGTTTTCGAATGACATCCCCAAGAGGTAAAATATATAGTGAAAACAATAGTGGTCCTAAAACGGAACCTTGAGGAACACCGAAATTTACAGTTGATTTGTCAGAGGACAAACCATTCACAGAGACAAACTGATATCTTTCTGACAGATAAGATCTAAACCAGGCCAGAACTTGTCCTTGTAGACCAATTTGGGTTTCCAATCTCTCCAAAAGAATGTGGTGATCGATGGTATCAAAAGCAGCACTAAGGTCTAGGAGCACGAGGACAGATGCAGAGCCTCGGTCTGATGCCATTAAAATGTCATTTACCACCTTCACAAGTGCAGTCTCAGTGCTATGATGGGGTCTAAAACCAGACTGAAGCATTTCGTATACATTGTTTGTCTTCAGGAAGGCAGTGAGTTGCTGCGCAACAGCCTTTTCTACAATTTTTGAGAGGAATGGAAGATTCGATATAGGCCGATAGTTTTTTATATTTTCTGGGTCAAGGTTTGACTTTTTCAAGAGATGCTTTATTACTGCCACTTTCAGTGAGTTTGGTACACATCCGGTGGATAGAGAGCCGTTTATTATGTTCAACATAGGAGGGCCAAGCACAGGAAGCAGCTCTTTCAGTAGTTTAGTTAGAATAGGGTCCAGTATGCAGCTTGAAGGTTTAGAGGCCATGATTATTTTCATCATTGTGTCAAGAGATATAGTACTAAAACACTTGAGCGTCTCTCTTGATCCTAGGTCCTGGCAGAGTTGTGCAGACTCAGGACAACTGAGCTTTGAAGGAATACGCAGATTTAAAGAGGAGTCCGTAATTTGCTTTCTAATAATCATGATCTTTTCCTCAAAGAAGTTCATTAATTTATCACTGCTGAAGTGAAAGCCATCCTCTCTTGGGGAATGCTGCTTTTTAGTTAGCTTTGCGACAGTATCAAAAAGGAATTTCGGATTGTTCTTATTTTCCTCAATTAAGTTAGAAAAATAGGATGATCGAGCAGCAGTAAGGGCTCTTCAGTACTGCACGGTACAAGCTAGTCGGAAGACTTCCAGTTTGGTGTGGCGCCATTTCCGTTCCAATTTTCTGGAAGCTTGCTTCAGAGCTCGGGTATTTTCTGAGTACCAGGGAGCTAGTTTCTTATGATAAATATGTTTAGTTTTTAGGGGTGCAACTGCCTCTAGGGTATTGCGCAAGGTTAAATTGAGTTCCTCAGTTAGGTGGTTAACTGATTTTTGTCCTCTGGCGTCCTTGGGTAGACAGAGGGAATCTGGAAGGACATCAAGGAATCTTTGTGTTGTCTGTGAATTTATAGCACGACTTTTGATGTTCCTTGGTTGGGGTCTGAGCAGATTATTTGTTGCAATTGCAAACGTAAAAAAATGGTGGTCCGATAGTCCAGGATTAGGAGGAAAAACATTAAGATCCACAACATTTATTCCATGGGACAAAACTAGGTCCAGAGTTAAGGGAGGGTTTGGCCGGGGGTGCTTTACTTGGTTCATTGCGCTCTAGTGACTCCTTGTGGTGGGCCGGGCACCTGCAGGCTGACTTCGGTCATCAGTTGAACAGTGTTTCCTCTGACACATTGGTGCAGCTGGCTTCTGGGTTAAGCCGGCGGGTGTTAAAAAGTGCAGTTTGGTGGGTCATGTTTTGGAGGACGCACTTCACCACTCCCGAGCCCGTTGGGTAGTTGCAATGATGAGACAAGATTGCAAATGGATATCACAAAAAACAGGGGTACAAAATAAATGTTTATTTCTTATTACTACCACAAAGATGTCCACCCACCCACCTTCGAATGTCAACTTATATGGTCATGTCTATTATATTATCTACAGTATAATGTCCAGATTTTCTATTTCAATAGGTTTCCTATTGAGGATTGACAGTATAATTTAAAACAACAGATATTCCTTTTAAGCTCAACATTCACTGATGTCGGACCTCCAACCATCTTTGTGGTATCATTTCAAAGTTCAAAGTGAGTGCATTGAGATACCCGATGGGTTGGCTTTCCTCGTCAATCATCTTGAAAAAAATATATACTTGAAAACTGGAAATCAACTAGTCCTCCATCGTTAATACAATGGAAAGGTAAATGCTTTATTAACTAAATGTTGAAAGTGCATGTGTGACGGAGAGAAACAAAAAGGTGCAGTTTGAGGGCATGTGGTGGAGAGAAACAAAAGGGTGCAGTGTGAGGGCATGTGGTGGAGAGAAACAAAAGGGTGCAGTTTGAGGGCAGGTGGTGGAGAGAAACAAAAGGGTGCAGTTTGAGGGCATGTGGTGGAGAGAAACAAAAGGCTGCAGTTTGAGGGCATGTGGTGGAGAGAAACAAAAGGGTGCAGTTTGAGGGCATGTGGCAGAGAGAAACAAAAGGGTGCAGTGTGAGGGCATGTGGTGGAGAGAAACAAAAGGGTGCAGTGTGAGGGCATGTGGTGGAGAGAAACAAAAGGGTGCAGTTTGAGGGCAGGTGGTGGAGAGAAACAAAAGGGTGCAGTGTGAGGGCATGTGGTGGAGAGAAACAAAAGGGTGCAGTTTGAGGGCATGTGGTGGAGAGAAACAAAAGGGTGCAGTGTGAGGGCAGGTGGTGGAGAGAAACAAAAGGGTGCAGTTTGAGGGCAGGTGGTGGAGAGAAACAAAAGGGTGCAGTGTGAGGGCATGTGGTGGAGAGAAACAAAAGGGTGCAGTGTGAGGGCAGGTGGTGGAGAGAAACAAAAGGGTGCAGTTTGAGGGCATGTGGCAGAGAGAAACAAAAGGGTGCAGTTTGAGGGCATGTGGTGGAGAGAAACAAAAGGGTGCAGTTTGAGGGCATGTGGCAGAGAGAAACAAAAGGGTGCAGTTTGAGGGCATGTGGCGGAGAGTGATGCCGGCGCTGGAGGTGTGAGCAGATGGGTCTTGCAGGTGTGATATCATTGATGTTTGTGTGTGTGTGTGTGTGTGTGTGTGTGTGTGTATGTTGTCGTTTGTATGTGTATGTTTTATATTGTTTAAAAAATAACATTTTTTTATTTTTTATTAAAAAATGTAAGTAGGCATTTCTATTTTATTCCCATTTTAGTACATTGATCAGCGAAAACATGACACCCACCCTGTATTCAAGAGCATGTTGTGTCTCCACTGATGGCAGGCACAATACAAACACCTCAGATGATGTAAAATAGAGTCATATACAAATATGAAAATGTTTACGTGTTTTTAGGCAAATGACATGCACGACAACCCTGTTTTTAAGCTTTTAAATTATATCAATCTCAACCGTTGATCTTTTCCAGTGATGAAGACATGGGGGCAATTCCACTGTAACGGAATTACGCTGTAACTCAGTTGTTTTCACTTACAAATGTATACCAAACAAAAACCATTGATTTCAGTTGAACAAACCATAGAACTCTATGCACAAGGACTACCTTTAACAATTCCCACTCAAAAATGTACAAAAACTAATTTAATTTAATTTACTGTAATGGAATTACGGTAAAATCTCCCTCAGTTTTTTAATGTGACCACAAAGACTGCTCTGGAATTAAGTTTTTGTTAAATGTATTTAACCAGGCAAGTCAGTTAAGAACAAATTCTTATTTTCAATGACGGCCTAGTGGGTTAACTGCCAGAACGACAGATTTGTACCTTGTCAGCTCTGGGATTTGAACTTGCAACCTTTTGGTTACTAGTCCAACTCTCTAACCACTAGGCTACCCTGCCGCCCCAGTGTAGAATGGGAATGGGGCGTCAGCTATGACATGACACCTTGGGTTTGAAGTGAAGTGGATTTACACCCGGTAACGGAATTACAGTTACGGAATTTCATCATGGGTCCCTGATCTGTACTACACAGAAATGTGTAATTATGGATATGAATGTCATTCTCCTCATGTTTTACATGTTTGGACATCACAGTGCAGTACAATACAGCACAGCAAAGCAGAGTAGAGTAGAGTTCAGTACAGTAGAGTACAGTAAAGTATAGATCAGTACAGTAGAGAACAGTACAATATATTCTATTCTACTCTACTCTACTTTTCTCTACTGTACTTTATTGTACTGTACTATACTGCATTGAATTGTATTGTACTGTACTCTACTGTGCTCTACTCACGTTACAGTACTGTGCTGTACTGTACTCTACTCTACTTTGCTCTACTCACTGTACTGTACCATATTCTCCAAACTTGTGAAACATACGTCTATAATAGGTTCAGAGGTGGCATACACTGGAGAGTGAGGGAGAAAGGCAGACAGAGACATGGGGAGAGAGGGACTCAATGTGTCATAAAAAAAGCACCCCCCTCCCAAATTATTTATATTTTTGTGCATTATACTCCCCTTGTACTGTAAAATAGATTGCACGACCTCCCCCCTCATAGAATTAACTCAAAATAAAGTTTACGACCACAAATAACAATAACTGTAACAACTCTGGGTTTATAAATGTGGATATTGACTTTGCCATTTCAGCTTGCTTTTGTGGCACAGTTGATGCCACACAGGACTACAGCCCAGAAGGTTGAGGATTCGCCAATCACCACAGACGAGCTCACTCTCCCACACACGAGCTCACTCTCCCTGCCTGTTTCATTACACTACGATCAGAGCAGACAATAATCAGCTAGGGAGAAATCCGATTTTCTAAATTTTTGTGCCAATGCTTCTGTGCCAATGCTCCACATAACCAATAAACAAAGAATACCGAATTCGGGCACTTCAACATCATGGTTTGCATTTTCAACACCACAATAAATAGACTATGTCAATCTCAGCTAACAGAAAAAACGTCCCTCCCTACCTTGTAGCCATAACCAGTATCGAAGGCCTGGCAATCTCCTAATGTCATTAAAGTTTTTGGTGTTTTGCAACAGACGTCTGTTTCCATACATCGCTGCACAGATTGATTGATTGATTTTATGTCAATAAAAAAAAACATACACAGTAATATCATTCAAATGACGTGGAAACAACCAGAGTGCGAATTACAACATGACATTCGGGTTTCTCTGTATTGAGTGCACTCGCTTGCGAGTCCACACATTTTTTTATGGGCCTAATAATAAAGACGTGATTGCAACGTCATTTTTCTTCTTTTAATGTGGCATGAATACAATCAGGCATGATATTTCCATCTGATTGTCAAACAAATCACTTCAAAAAGTATGCATGTTAGTCCAAAATAATTCCAGCATCCAAACTGGAAATAGACATCTGATACAAAACAGTGTGCCGAAGGACAATCAGCAATTAAGTTTGCAAGTTTGCTGACGCAATGATAGTGGTAGGCCTGATCACCGGCGACGATGAGACAGCCTACAGGGAGGAGGTCAGTAACCTGGCGGTGCGGGGCCAGAACAACAACCTCTCCTTCAACCACAGGAGGTTGGTGGCACCTTAACTGGGGAGGACGGGCTCGTGGTAATGGCTGGAGGGGAATTGGTGGAATGGTATCAAATACATCAAACAGGGTTGGGTAGGTTACTTCCTAAATGTAATCCGTTACAGTTATTGTTACCTGTCCAAAACTAAACTCAGTAACGCAACTTTTGGATTACCCAAACTCAGTAACGTAATCTGATTACATTCAGTTACTTTTAGATTACTTTCCCCTTTAAGAAGCATTAGAAAAGACAAAAATGTATGTTAGCCAGCCCTACTCTGTTTATTATGATTTTGTTGTCATGTAGGACTTATTGGGCTCATTGATTCAAGTTATTGTTATGTCATTTTCTTATGTTACTTTTTGATTATAATTGTTTTTTTTCACTTCAGTTTATTTAGTAAATATTTTCTTAACTCCATTTCTTGAATTGCATTGTTGGTTAAGGGTTTGTAAGTAAGCATTTCACGGAAAGGTCTACACCAGTTGTATTCAGTACGTGTGACAAATAACATTTGATTTGATTAGAAAAATAAATGCTGCGCTCATGGAATAGTATGCTTTGAGCACTGCTGGAAAATATTATTTCAACGTGAGAAATTAACGCCATATGCTGCATTTGCTATAGGCCTATTGTTTACCTTTCTGTTAGTGACACTTTGATATCTTGATAACATGCAGCTGTTTAAAGGGCAAATCCACAAATGAAACAGAAATAATAACAAAATGGTCGCCTCGCCTCTGTTTTGGTAAAAAACTGAGGGATGGGCCTGGAAAAATGTAACCACTCAGATGAGTAGACAGAGCTATGGACTGACCATCCATGATATCAAAATGATTGTTTTAACCATGTTATGAGGCTATACAGAGTTTGAGCATGTGTCCATTAGGGCTATGGATTTGTTTTTTATCAGCATCAATTAAAAGCCCCAGTTTTATTCCATAGGCTGGGATCCACAATATGAAGCTGTTGCAAGAACGCATTTTTCACTGGCTGTCCACCAGTTTCAAAAACAATGGTTGATAGGCAGCTTAAACTTCTTGAATTAAACCATTATTGGGTTCAAATACACATTTAGATTTGTGAACAGCCATCCACAAAAACCACAATCTGTAAGGTGCAAATAACTTAATGAGAGAGCAGCAGTGCGATTCACATCAATGCGCTATGTAGATATCAATAATAAGTGATATCCGTATCGCCGTAGACTACACCACTGCTGTCATCCTTACTTCCAAGAGTTTATTCAAGGTGGATAATCTTTGGATGCTGACAGCAGTCGCACCATTGGAAGATATAGCTTGGACTGTAACCTTGAACAAAAGCCTATTCCTGCTCTCCATCAAACACATCTGGTGTGTCATCATAGTGGTCTCTGACTTGTGGTCAGACTCTCTCATGTGGAACAAACTTAAACTTGCACCTTTTTTCAATGCTGATTTGAATGTCATTGAGACAACAGAGAAGTGTCAAAGATTTGTTTTCCGCAAACATCCTT
The DNA here is from genome assembly GCF_045791955.1 of Oncorhynchus clarkii lewisi. Classification (NCBI taxonomy): domain Eukaryota; kingdom Metazoa; phylum Chordata; class Actinopteri; order Salmoniformes; family Salmonidae; genus Oncorhynchus; species Oncorhynchus clarkii. The sequence goes on from NC_092169.1 coordinate 21,275,960, forward strand.
TCAGAATGATAAAGTAATCCTCAAGGTAATCATCTAGTTTTCAAAAGTATCTGTAATCTGATTACAATATTTTTGCCAGTAACGTAACGGATTACAGTTACCATTTTTTTGTAATCCCTAACATGTAACGGATTACATTTAATCCATTACTCCCCAATCCTGACATCAAACACATCATTCGTCATTCCATTTGCTCCGTTCCGGTCATTATTATGAGCCGTCCTCCTCTCAGCTCTACTGCCCTCAACGTCGGTAAGACGAAGGAGCTGATCGTGGACTACAGGAAACGGGGGTCGAGCATGCACCAATCCACATCAATGGTGCTACAGTATAGTGGGTCGAGAGATGCAATTTCATCTGTCTCCAAATCACTAAGAACTTAAAATGGTCCACACACACGCACAGTGAAGAAGGCGTGACAGCACCTCTTCCCCCTCGGGAAACTAAAAAGATTTGGCATGGGTCCTGAGATCCTCAAAAGGTTCTACAGCAACATCACTACCCGGTACAGTAATTGCTCGGCCTCTGACCGCAAGGCACTACAGAAGATAGTGCGTAAGGCCCAGTACATCACTGGGGCTAAGCTGCCAGCCATCCAGGACCTCTACACCAGGTGGTGTCAGAGGAAGGCCCTACAAATCAAATGTCAAATACCCCAGCCACCCCAGTCATAGACTGTCCTCTCTACTATCGTATGGCAAGCGGTACCGGAGTGCCAAGTCTAGGACAAAAATGCTCCTCAACAGTTTTTACCCACAAGCCATTTTTACGCTGCTGCTACTCTCTGTTTATCACATATGCATAGTCACTTTAACTATACATTCATGTACATACTACCTCAATTGGGCCGACCAACCAGTGCTCCCGCACATTGGCTAACCGGGCTATCTGCATTGTGTCCCACCCACCACCCGTCAACCCCCTATTTTACGCTACTGCTACTCTCTGTTCATCATATATGCATAGTCACTTTAACCATATCTACATGTACATACTACCTCAGTCAGCCTGACTAACAGGTGTCTGGGTCTGTATGTAGCCTCGCTACTTTTATAGCCTCGCTACTGTATATAGCCTGTCTTTTTACTGTTGTTTTATTTGTTTACTTACCTATTGTTCACCTAATACATTTTTTGCACTATTGGTTAGAGCCTGTAAGTAAGCATTTCACTGTAAGATCCTGTTGTATTCAGCGCACGTGACGAATAAACTTTGATTTGAAACACTCACTCTATCATTTGCTAACACATACATAATATGCACATACATTTATACTGACTCTACACAGACGAACACCCACTCACATGCAATGATCATATGCACTGCTGCTACTCTGTTTCTCATAAATCCTGATGCTTAGTCACCTTACCCCATACAGATCTACCTCTATCGATTCAGTATCCCTGCACTTTGTATGGTACTAGAACTGACCCTGTATATACAGTGCATTCAGAAAGTATTCAGACCCCTTGACTCTTTCCACATTTTGCTATGTTACAGCCTCATTCTAAAATGTATTAAATAAAACAATTTCCTCATCAATCTACACATAATAACTCATAATGACAAAGGGAAAACAGGTTTTTAGATATTTTTGCAAATGTATTACAAGTAAAAAACAGAAATTCCTTAGTATTCAGACCCTTTGCTATGAGTCTTGAAATTGAGCTCAGGTGCATCCTGTTTCTACTGATCATCCTTGAGATGTTTTTACAACTTGATTTGAGTCCAGCTGCGGTAAATTCAATTGATTGGACATGATTTGGAAAGACACACACCTGTCTATATAAGGTCCTACAGTTGACAGTGCATGTCAGAGCAGAAACCAAGCCATGAGGTCAAAGGAATTGTCCGTAGAGTTCCGAGACAGGCTTGTGTCGAGGCACAGATCTGGGAAAGGGTACCAAAACGGCAAGGGCATTTTGATGGAGGGAAACTGGGTGGATTATTGACTAAAGCACGCCAGCTAAAGTGAGTTTTATGGATATAAAGAAGGACATTATCGAACAAAAGGACCATTTGTGATGTATCTGGGACCTTTTGGAGTGCCAACAGAAGAAGATCATCAAAGGTAAGGCATTTATTATATTGCTATTTCTGACTTTTGTGGTGCACCTGCATGGTTGAAATATGTTTTTCATGCTTTTGTATGCGGGGCGCTGTCCTCAGATAAACACATAGTGTGCTATCACCGTAAAGCCTTTTTGAAATCTGACACAGTGGCTGGATTAATTATTTTGATGTATTACACTTGTGATTTTATGAATGTAAAAAGATTTATAATTCTGTAGTTTGAATTTCATGCTCTGCAATTTCACTGGATGTTGGCCAGGTGGAACGCTACTGTCCCACCTGCCCATAAGAAGTTAAGTGGAAGAAGTCTGGAACTATCAAGACTCTTCCTAGAGCTGGCTGAGCAATGGAAGGAGCCAAACTGAGCAATCGAGGGAGAAGGGCCTTGGTCAGAGAGGTGACCAAGAACCCCATGGTCACTCTAACAGAGCTCCAGAGTTCCTCTTTGGAGATGGGAGAACCTTCCAGAAGGACAACCATCTATGCAGCACACCACCAATCAGGACTTTATGGTAGAGGAGCCAGACAGAAGCCACTCCTCAGTAAAAGGCACATGACAGCCCACTTAGAGTTAGCCAAAAGTCACCTAAAGGACTCTCAGACCATGACTCAGCCCCTGTAATAGGGTCAGGGGCTGAGAATCCCAGTGGAGCGATTCTCTGGTAGGAGCAAGCCCATGTAATGCTTTGTAGGTTAGTAGTAAAACCTTGAAATCAGCCCAGTACTTAACAAAAAGCCAGTGTAGAGAGGCTAGCACTGGAGTAATATGATCACATTTTTTGGTTCTAGTCAAGATTCTAGTAGCCGTGTTTAGCACTAACTGAAGTTGATTTAGTGCCTTATCTGGGTAGCCTTCCACTTCCTTATGTCTGAAACACAGGCTCCCAGGGTAGGCAATTTTGGGACTTCACCATGTTTCATCAAAATGTACAACTGTGTATCGTCCGCATAGCAGCGAAAGTTAACATGTTTCCGAATTACATCACCAAGAGGTAAAATGTATAGTGAAAACAATAGTGGCCATAAAACAGAACCTTGAATACTGAAATGTACAATTGATTTGTCGGAGGACAAACCATCCACAGAGACGAACTGATATCTTTCCAAGAGATAAGATCTAAAAAAAAAGCAAGAACTGGTCCGTGCAGACCAATTAGAGGTTCCAATTGCTCCAAAACAATGTGGTGATCGATGGTGTCAAAAGCAGCACCAAGGTCTAGGAGCACAAGGATAAATGCAGAGCCTTGGTCTGACACCATTAATTTACCATCTTCACCAATGCAGTCTCAGTGCTATGAAGCGTTTCGTATACATTATTTGCCTTCAGGAAGGCAGTGAGTTGCTGTGCAACAGTATAAAACATTTTTTTGAGAGGAATGGAGATTTGATATAGGCCAATCGTTTTTTTTACATTTTCTGGGTCAAGGTTTGGCTATTTCAAGAGAGGCTTTATTACTGCCACTTTTAGTGAATTTGGTACACATCTGGTGGAAAGGGAGCCGTTTGTTATGTTCAACATAGGAGGGCTAAGCACAGGAAACAGCTCTTTCAGTAGTTTTGTTGGAATTGGGTCCAGTATGCAGCTTGAAAGTTTAGAGGCGATGACAATTTCCATGAATGTGTCAAGAGATTTAGGATAAAAAAACTTGAGTGTCTCCATTGATCCTAGGTCCTGGCAGTGTTGTGCAGATTTAGGAGAACTGAGCTTTGGAGAAATATGCAGATTCGAAGAGGAGTCCATAACTTGATTTCTAATGATCATGATTGTCATGACTCTCCTGGCTGAAGATCCAAGGCCTCAGATCAGCTTGGCAAATGGCTGACGATGACCAGACCCCTCTCACCCACAGAAGAGGAAAGGGGGGCTGGGCCGGATTTGACACCTTAACACTCTGTCATAAATTAGGGAGGAGGGAAAACCAAAAAGTGAATGCTGGAACAATATTTCTAAGATAGGAATGTAAAGAATGGTCAGTGGGGATCTAAAGAATAATCATGTCATATTGCTTGTCATTTTCTGATGTTATTAAAAAACTGTATGAACCAAATACTGTAACTTAGGAAGGAAACGCCCTTTGGCTGTCAAGTTTCCATCCAATACATTGTGAATACAATATGACAAACTATGAAACAATTTTTGTTAAGAAAGGAATGATTTTAGTTTTCACATTAATGAAAGTCACGGCATGAACTTTTCGTGAAAGAAGTTCATGAATTCATCACTGCTGAAGTGACTGCTGCTTTTTAGTTAGCTTTGCGACAGTATCAAACATACATTTTGGATTGTTCCTATTCTCATCAATTAGGTTGGAAAAATAGGATGGTCGAGCAGCAGTGAGGGCTCTTCGATATTGCATGGTTCTGTCTTTCCAAGCTAGTCGGAAGACTTCCAGTTTGGTGGAGCACCAGTTCCATTCCAATTTTCTGCTTCAGGGCTTGGGTATTTTCTATCTAGCAGGGAGCTAGTTTCTTGTGAGAAATTGTATCTGTTTTTAGTGGTGCAACTGCATCTAGGGTATTACGCAAAGTTAAATTGAGCCTGGCTGAAAACCTACTGCCTGGCCTGCACCTATCTCATTGTGGAGCTAGAGGAGTTAAAGCCCTGTCTCTGACTCGTGCAGTGGAGGAGATCTTCGTGGGCTATAATCAGCCTTGTTTCAGGGTAGTAGGTTGGTGGTCTGCTGATATCCCTCTAGTGGTGTGGGGGCTGTGCTTTGGAAAAGTGGGGGAGGGTTACTGGTTGGCCCTGTCTGGGGGTATCGTCGGACGGGGCCACAGTGTCTCCCAACCCCTCATGTCTCAGCTTCCAGTATCTATGCTGCAATAGTTTGTGCCGGGGGGTAGAGTCAGTCTGTTATATCTGGTGTAATTTTGTCTTATCTGGTGTCCTGTGTGAGTTTATGTATGCTCCCTCTAATTCTCTCTCTCTCTCTCCCTCTCCCTCCCTCCCCTCCCGAAATACCTGAGCCATAGGATCATGCCCCAGGACTACCTGGCCTGATGACTCCTTGCTGTTCCCAATCCACCTGGTTGTGCTGCTGCTCCAGTTTCAACTGTTCTGCCTGCGGCTATGGAACCCTGACCTGTACACCCTGACCTGTTCTCGCTCTACCACACCTGCTGTCTCAAACTCTGAATGCTCAGTTACAAAAAGCCAACTAACGTTTACTCCTGAGGTGCTGACCTTTTGTGCCCTCTACAACCTCTGTGATTACTATTATTTGACGCTGCTATGAACGGTTGAACTGGTCCACCTGGCTGTTGAACGGTCCACCTGGCTGTGCCATGTTTGTGTCATTACATACAGCCGGGAAGAACTATTGGATTACGACCGGGAATACGACTTTCCCGAAACTGATCCTTTGTTCGCACCCCCCCCCCCCCCCCCCCATGGCTATTGAACTGATTCCAGAAGCCGACCCAAAACAGCGCAGGCGAAGGAGAGGTACTCGGAGTGGTCGTCTAGTCCGCACACCACCATCCAGCCAATTGGGTTCTCAGTTCATCTTGCAGACAGGAATAAATATCTCTCCGGGAAGAAGAGGGGTGGGGGTTTCATGATCAATGACTCATGGTGTACAGTGCCTTGCAAAAGTATTCATCCCCCTTGGCATTTTTCTTAATTTGTTGCAATACAACCTGTAATTTAAATAGATTTTTATTTGGATTTCATGTAATGGGCATACACAAAATAGTCCAAATTGGTGAAGTGAAAATTAAAAAATTCTACAAAATAAAAAACGGAAAAGTGGTGCATGCGAATGTATTCACCCCCTTTCATGTGAAGCCCCTAAATAAGATCTGGTGCAACCAATTACCTTCAGAAGTCACATAATGAGTTAAATAAAGTCCACCTGTGTGCAATCTAAGTGTCTGTCACATGATCTCAGAGTATATACACCTGTTCTGAAAGGCCCCAGAGTGTGCAACACCACTAAGCAAGGGGCACCATGAAGGAGGTCTCCAAACAGTTCAGGGACAATGCTGTGGAGATGTATAGATCAGGATTGGGTTATAAAAAAAGATCCAAACTTTGATCATCCCACAGAGCACCAGTAAATCCATTATTAAAAAATTGAAAGAATATGGCACCACAACAAACCTGCCAAGAGAGGGCTGCCCACAAAAACTCACAGACCAGGCAAGGAGGGCATTAATCAGAGAGGCAACAAAGAGATGAAATATAACCTTGAAGGAGCTGCAAAGCTCCACAGCAGAGATTGGAGTATCTGTCCATAGGACCACTTTAAGCAGTACACTCCACAGAGCTGGGGTTTAAGGAAGAGTGGCCAGAAAAAAGCCATTGCTTAAAGAAAGAAATACGTTTGGTGCTCGCCAAAAGGCATGATGGAGACTCCCCAAACATATGGAAGAAGGTACTCTGGTCAGATGAGACTAAAACATAGCTTTTTGGCCATCAAGGAAAACCCTATGTCTGGCGCAAACCCAACACCTCTCATCACCCCTAGAAAACCATCCCTACAGGGAAGCATGGTGGTGGCAGCATCATGCTGTGGTTATGTTTTTCATCGGCAGGGACTGGGAAACTGGTCAGAATTGAAGGAATTATGGATGGCACTAAATACAGGGAAATTCTTGAGGGGAAACCTGTTTCAGTCTTCCAGACCGATCCTGTAGAGTTTAAATAGCCATCACTAGCACAGAGATGCTGCTGCCTATATACATAAACTCGAAATCACTGGCCACTTTACTAAACAGACGGACTGGTCACTCCTCAGATCCTGGTTCCTCTCTATGTTTATTCCTAGGTGCTCAGACTGGGCCATAGGTTCACCTTCCAATAGGACAATGACCCTAAGTACACAGCCAAGACAACGCAGCAGTGGCTTCGGGACAAGTCTCTGAATGTCCTTGAATGGCCCATCCAGAGCCCGGACTTGATGCCGATCGAACGTCTCTGGAGAGACCTGAAAATAGCTGTCCTCATCCAACCTGACAGAGCTTGAGAGTATCTGCAGATAAGAATGGGAGAAACTCTCCAAATACAGGTGTGCCAACCTTGTAGTGTCATACCCAAGAAGACTCAAGGCTGTAATCCCTGCCAAAGGTGCTACACAAAGTACTGAGTAAAGGCTCTGAATACTTATGTAAATGTGATATTTCAGTTTATATATATATATATATATATATACAGTATATAACGTATACATTTTCAAAAATGTTGTTTGTTTCCATAAGGCTATATCATAACAAAATGTGGAAAAGTTCAAATCACAGGGCTTTTGTGGCGTTATTCAAATGACATTTTCACTGCAGCCTAGAGTAGAATTTTGTACTCATTTGAAAACAATATGCAATTATTCATTGTAGGCGAATCTAGGCAGGATAATTGTATTGTCCCTAAACAAGATAAATCGGGAGCTTTTTGAGCTGTGTGTCTCTCATGTCTTCACTGTTGTTTAATCCGCAATGATGCACCTGGCCTCTCTGTTGCCTATTTATTTTTATTTTAATTTATTTCACCTTTATTTAACCAGATAGGCCAGTCGAGTACAAGTTCTCATTTACAACTGCGACCTGGCCAAGATAAAGCAAAGCAGTGTGACAAAAACAACAACACAGAGTTACACATAAACAAATGTACAGTCAATAACACAATGGAAAAATCTATGTACAGTGTGTGCAAATTGTAGGAGAGTTGGGAGGTAAGGCAATAAATAGGCCATAGAGGCGAAATAATAACAATTTAGCATTAACACTGGAGTGATATATGTGCAGATGAGGATGTGCAAGTAGAGATACTGGGGTGCAAAAGAGCAAGAGGATAAATAACAATATGGGGATGTGGTAGTAGGGTGTGCTATTTACAGATGGTACAGGTACAGTGATAGGTAAGCTGCTCTGACAGCTGATGCTTAAAGTTAGAGAGGGAGATATGAGACTCTAGCTTCAGTGATTTTTGCAATTCGTTCCAGTCATTGGCAGCAGATAACTGGAAGGTAAGGCAACCAAAGGAAGTGTTGGCTTTGGGGATGACCAGTGAAATATACCTGCTGCCTATCAGCTATTCCTATTTGTTCTTCTGGATTCATATTGAAAATTGATGCAGCTTTGAAGGATTTTATATGTGGTATGATTGCTAGTTAGCCTATTGAAGATCTGGACAAACAATCCACAAACAAATGGTGGATAGAGGGCAGGATAGGCAGTTAGACTGATAGGCTATTGACCTGTGGTATAGAAAAGTTAGCACATGTAAAAGTGTAGTGCACAAAGGAAGTACCAAAACACCTGCATTCAAACAGATAAGGAAATGTGGCTAGGATGGAAGAAATTATATAGTAAAACCTGCAAAAGACAATGTAAACCAGGGAAAAAACACAATACCATCCCTGTGCCCAATAAAAAAAACACACAACCCTTCCCAAAGCAAACAAAAAGGCTTGACAGTCCTCCCATATTTTGGACCATCCGTCCCCAAGTAAATTCTGATCTGTCCCTCAGCAGCTACTGCATTTAGCTGCACTGCACTAGATTATACAAACAAGCCTTACACAACAATTAGTCACTTATCACCGTGGATCGAGGAGGTAATTAAGGCACAATGATCATACAATTAAAAGGCAATTTGATACTGCACGGCATCAGAGGTCTAGTGAATTGGATTTAATAAGGTTGCGAGTGAGGAACATTAGCCCTAGCTCAAGTCTGTTCTTTTGATGGTGATGGATCTTAGCCTGTGCTGTGGTCTGATTTCTGTCGCATACAAAACCCTTATTATGTGACAGTTTGGCAGGCTTCCCAGTAAATGGGCTTAGACCTGACAGCCAGGGCCTCCCATAAGTAATGATGGAAGGAAAATGTGTTCCAACTTCAAAGTGAGGCAAATCCACAAAATACCAATGTACTCTTTCTTCAGCGAGAATGTTCTCGGTCTCTTTGCCTGTAGGAAAAAAATATTTACTGTCATGTCTTTACACTGTTTAAATCCCACAGTGGGCATTAATCGAAAAGGACCTATGAGCACCAACATGAGAAGCTCATAGGAACATATCAAATTGGGTGTCAAATGAAAGCTAAGAGTATAATGTTTAGAAATTAAGGCATAGATAGATTTTTCTAAAATGTTTCTTAAAAATGAGGTATAAGTTAAGGCTTTGATTTCTGAATAAACAGATGGAAAAGGGGTCTTAGACAACATCTACTGGAAAAGGTATCAGAAATACATCAAAACACAATAATGGTGTCGTAAAGTCCCCTGCCAACTACTATCAACAGTTTCGGAGAAATTGCTTATCTTCTTTAAGTTTAAGAAATATTGCTTTGTGCCTTGTAATTCCATTATCAAAAGCAGAGCACAGTACAGTACAGTACTATGAGCAGAGCACAGTACAGTACAGTACTATGAGCAGAGCACAGTAGAGTACAGTTCAATAAAGTGCAGTACAGTACTGAGTAAATCACAGTACAGCACTGTACTCTACAGTGAGTAGAGCACAGCAGACTACAGTACAATACAGTACAGTGAGTAGAGCATAATAGCGTGCAATCCAATACAATACAGTAGTACAGTCAGTACAGTACAATACAGTACAGTATAGTAAAGAAAAGTTGAGTATAGTACAGTAAAATACAGTATATTGTACTGTACTCTACTGTATTGAACTATACTCTACTGTACTGTACTGAACACTACTGTACTCCACTGCACTGTACTGAACTCTACTCTACACTACTCTACTATGCTGTGCTGTATTGTACTGCACTGTACTCTACTGTGCTCTGCTGTGCTGCGCTGTGATGTCCAAATGTGTGAAACATGAGGAGAATGTCATCCATTTCCATAATTATGCATTTCTGTGTAGTAAAGATCAGGGGCCCATGATTTAATTCCGTTACCGTAATTATGTTACCGGTTGTAAATCTACTTCACTTACTGTAGTTCAATAACCAAAATAGATTTTTTCAAACTCAAAGTACCATGTCACAGCTGACACCCCATTCATTCTGCCAACATCTTTAAATCTGGATTTGGAATAGATATTAACAGAGTTTTTGGAAAACGTGGTCTCATAAAAACCAGAGAGAGCTTTTACCGTATAATTGCCCCAAAGCCTTCTGCCCTCCTTACAAATGTTCAATGTCTTCAGCTGGCTCCAAAATAAGAACCGTCCATGGTCACTTTGTGCTGTGTATTTACCCTTTAGCAAGAAAAACACTGAACCAAAATGACCCAAACCATCGAAAGACAATAACATTTGAGAGAGCTGTCATGGCAATGCTAAAAATGAAACACTGTATCAGTGTGTGTGTGTGTGTGTGTGTGTGTGTGTGTGTGTGTGTGTGTGTGTGTGTGTGTGGATGCACAACTGTGCTTGTCTATTTCGGTGTGTAGCCTACATGTATGTGTGTTTGTTTGTTTGTGTATGACCATTTTAATACTAATTAAGTCATGCCCTTCATCATAACAGCTGATTGATTGACATAAGGAAACATTTTCCCTCTTGGCTCTGGAGAGGCTCTGTGGCTCACAGCTAAATGAGCATTGCAGTGCAGAGGCCCTGTGCTGAGGAGTGTTTGGGGCCGTGTTACACGGTGACTGACTGACTGACCCCAGACCAGCATGGCAGCACTGCACAGACACAGCCACATCTGGCTGGGGAGCAGTGGCTGTGGGCTGGAACTAACCAGCTCCAACATGCCGCTCTGCTCTGCTACGCTCTGAGCAGCATGTGGATCAGAAGGCACAAATCAACCCAGCATAGGGGGGGTGGAGAGAGAGGGGGTGAAGGAGGGTTAGGGAGGGTTAGGGAGGGGGGGGCAGGCAGACAGGCAGGCAGGCAGGCAGAGAGGGCGGGAGGGAGGGAGGCAGGTCTGCAGGCAGGCAGGCAGGCAGGGAGGGAGGGAGGGAGGGAGGGAGGGAGGCAGGCAGGCAGGCAGGCAGGCAGGCAGGCAGGCAGGCAGGCAGGCAGGCAGGCAGGCAGGGACAAATCAACCCAAAGCATGCAGCATAGAGGGGGTGGAGAGAGAGGGGGTGAAGGATGGTTAGGGAGGGGGGGCAGGCAGGCAGGGAGGCAGGCAGGCAGGCAGAGAGGGAGGGAGGGAGGGAGGGAGGGAGGGAGGGAGGGAGGGAGGGAGGGAGGGAGGGAGGGAGGGAGGGAGGGAGGGATGCACTGAACAAGTTGCAAACAGACCTCTCCCAGTCGTGCAGTGGAGTGTGTCAATGTTTCTATTGGCTGGCTGGTCGGACCTCACATGTGCACGAGCGTGTGATAAGATGTCATGAACATGTGCACATAAAACCTCTGAACAATGGTTGAGTTTTGGTATAGCATACACTAACACTGTAACGGATAGTTTGGCTGCATTCACTATGCAAACTCAAGTCATGGTAAAATAAAATACTTATAACATGAGTACACGACTCAAAGCCCTTGTCCCATTTTATAACGCAAAAGAGGGTCAATGTGTTGGCAGCCCTTGGCCCATTTTATAGAATAAAAAGCTCAATATTTGCTCGACCTTGCAGTATCCAGCAGGGGGAGCTCTAGTTCCCTACCTTGTTTCTCTCTCTGCTGTCTTGGATTTAATGCTGCAGTGCAGAGTCACTGCCTGCCATATCAGCTGGCTGCTGGATATGAAGGTAAGAAACCTAAGAAACACACTCTAGTAAATGCCTTACAGCAACCTTTTATGAGTTAAGATCACTTTTGCAGTCAAAAAACAAGCCCAGATCTATCGCTCAGATTAAAAAATTAAAAAAAATAAAAAATGTAACATTAACCTAACAAAAACAGTTTTGTAGGAATGAGGTTTGGGCAGTATATTGTTAATCAGACCATATTATATTTCAAAACTCTAGCTTTGGTAACAAAATATATCAGTTGGTGTAGCACTTGCGAGGAAGTTTGACAATCAGAGAGAGCAGGGACTGTGAGAGGTGTACCATGACCATCAGATGCAGGTACCAGCTGAACATACATTTAAATAATTCGCAAATAATTCGCTTTTTTATTTTCCTGGGACGATGGTACCTGCATCTGATGGTCATGGTGCTTTCAAGACAACTGGGAACTGAAAAGAAAATAGGTCATGATGTCAGTGATCTCAATTAGATGACAGTTCAAAACTACTTTTCCCAGTCGGATCCATCCCCCCCCCCCCCCCCCCCCCCCCCCAGAGATTCAAAGTTGTCTTGAACACACTTAAGTCTGAAGTTGAAGATTTCCCAGTTGTTTTGAACACAGCATTAGTCTCAGCGGAGGGAGGGAAAGAGCAGCAGAGGGTACACCTCTCACAGTCCCTGCTCTCTCTGATTGTCAAACTCGAGTTGCACCGCATCTGCCTCATGCACAAATTCATGTTGTTCCTATCAGTAGCGGTTCTAGCTTGTATGGCTCCCTGGGCGAACCCCCCCTTCAGCCACCTCACACACCTGAAGCAAGGATATGCATATTCTTGGTACCATTTGAAAGAAAACACTTTGAAGTTTGTGGAAATGTTAAAGGAATGTAGGAGAAAAATAACACATTTAGATCTGGTAAAAGATAATACAAAGAAACAACCGTTTTTTTTATTTTTTTTGTACCATCATCTTTGAAATGCAAGAGAAAAGCCATAATGTATTATGCCAGACCAAGTGCAATTTAGATTCTGGCCACTAGATGGCTGCAGTTGTATGTGCAACGTTTTAGACTGATCCAATGAACCATTGAATTTCTGCCCAAATGTGCTTACTTTGTTTATTAATAACTTTACATGTTCAAAACTGTGCATTCTCCTCATACAATAGCATGGCATTATTTCACTGTAATAGCTATTGTAAATTGGATAGTGCAGTTAGATTATCAAGAATTTAAGCTTTCTGCCAATGTCAGATATGTCTATGTTCTGGGAAATTTTCTTGTTACTTACAACCACATGCTAATTGCATTAGCCTACGTTAGCTCAATCGTCCCGCAGGGGACCCACCAATCCTGAAGAACTTTACTCTCCCACCTTGTCTCAGTCCACATATTCAAAGTTATGTCCACATGTTTTTTCAGGATGGCCCATCGCTGTGTGGAGGCTGAGAACAGGGTGTACAGTTTGTGTAAGATGCCAAAGTGACCTAACTTTTAGCAGCATCAGCCACAACCAGGTTCAATGTGTGAGCCCCACATGGCACAAATAGAGCTCCTGGATTCATTTCCAGGAGTCTGGCTTGGACACTTTTGTTTGTGCCTCTCATGTTGGCCCCACTATCATAAGACTGTCCTCTGCAGTCCTCAAAATGAATTTTTAGCTCCTCTAATTTTTTGAGAACCAGGGATGCCAAATGTTGCCCAGTGGACTCCTCTGCCTCCAAAAACCACATAAAATGTTCCTTTATGTGGGACTCCTCCTTCAGTGACACAATTAGAATCACAACTGACAACTGTTCAGTGTGGCTGACATCTGAGGTGCAGTCTAGAATGATAGAGAATCATTTTGCCAGCTTGATGTCACTCACCATTATTGAAAAGACCTTGATGCTCAACAAATCATTGAGTTCATACTGTATTTGGTGGCCAAGGTGGTGGTGTGACTCAAGGTCTCTTTTTGAACACAGTTAAGGTGCTCTTTCATGACTGGATCAAATTGTGCCATCAGTTCAACCTCTTTGAGGAAATGTCCATTTGATGGAGAGTACAGTGCCAGATTTCTTATTGCCAGAGACTGCACAATAGCAGTCAGACATGTCAACACCTCTCTCCATCTTATCCTCTCAGCCTCCATAAGTGCCATCTCATGCTTATCAATTGTTTTCCCTTCTTTGATCCTCATTGCCAGTTCTTTCCATGTTTTCATGCATTTTTGGTGTTCTGGACTGCTGTCGTGTGAAGTCAGCAAAGAACTTGCATGTTTCCAGTCTATCAGTCCTGAGTTTTCTAAATGTATTTTCTTCTCAGAAAAGAGTTTGCAGCAGGAGCAGAAGAGGCTGTTGTTTCTTTCAGAATACACCGACCAACTTCTAGGGATTTTTTCACCACTCACCAAGATCTTCCTGAAATACTGGTGGTGGCAACTTCTTCCATCACTCTCATTCCTTGGGAAAAGAAAGGTAGGTTGTTCCACACTTGGTCCTCTGCAAACTAGTTGTGTCCGAATTCGGTCCGTCAGAACTGAAGGCCAGTCGGGAGGGTCTGTAGAAAGGGGTTCATCCTCAGCAGCGGGCTCTGTAGACAGTGGTTCAACCTCAGCAGCAGGGTCTGTAGACAGTGGTTCAACCTCAGCAGCAGGGTCTGTAGACAGTGGTTCAACCTCAGCAGCAGGGTCTGTAGACAGTGATTCATCCTCAGCAGCAGGGTCTGTAGACAGTGGTTCAACCTCAGCAACAGGATTTGGTGGGGATGCTGCTACAGGCATTTCTAATGGAGAGCACATGGGCATTAGTTTACACATGTTATTCACAGCATTTATAGTGGTGGAACATCCCACATACCCAGTAATAATACAATCATCATTGTTACCTACAATATGGAAAAGTTCAACTTTTCAAAAGGGAAAGCATAGCAAGCAACATAGCAACATAGGCTAACAAACAAGTGTAATACTAGCCTATTTCATTATATGCATATTATTATACTCATAAAGACATAGCTGCAAACCTTTTATCTTTTGCACGTTCCTCCTATTCTTCTTTCCTCTTTTTCGAAACTGGGCACCTGATGGCTTAGACCTTTTCTTATCCATGTGTGTTGATTTGGCACTCGAGTATCAATACATTACCCATCCCCCAACACTGTCAACCAAGAGTCAAGACTACATTACCCATCCCCCAACACTGTCAACCAAGAGTCAAGACTACATTACCCATCCCCCAACACTGTCAACCAAGAGTCAAGACTACATTACCCATCCCCCAACACTGTCAACCAAGAGTCAAGACTAAACCAATTCACCTTGGTGGTGTGCAGACTGGTTTTATATTATTCTTAACCATTTCGCACAAACCAGAAAGAATCCAACAATATGTCTGTGAAACTATGTATTCACAGTATTATGAATGAATTGTGGTTTATTTGGTAGCATTTTGTAGTGTGACTGATTTTACTAATTGCATTAGTACTGTACAAAGTTAGAAGTGCGCTATTTGATAGATTCCCTCTGCTCCCCCTACCTCGGGCTTCCAGTGTGGGAGACCTGAGGTCAACCTACCCCTGCCCCCCTCCCCATCTCGTACTGCCTCGCTCACAAACTAGAATCAGTTCATAAGAGGAAATCAGTTGACTGAAATACATTCCTTAGGCACTAATCTATGGATTTCACATGACTGGACAGGGATGCAGCCGTGGGTGGGCCTCAGGGGGCATACGCCGACCCACTGGGGAGCCAGGCCAGGCCCAGCCAATCAGAATTAGTTTTTCCCCACAAAAGGCCTTAATTATAGACATAAATACTCTGCAGTATTATCAGCTGTCCAGGGGGCTGGTCTCTGATGAGGTAAAAAAAGCCGGATGTGGAGGTCCTGGGCTGGTTACACGTGTTCTGCGGTTGTAAGGCCGGTTGGACGTAATGCCAAGTTTTCTAAAATGATATTGGAGGTGGCTTATGGTAAAGAACTTAACATTTTCTGGCAACAGCTCTGATGGACATTCCTGCAGTCAGCATGTCAATTGCAGGCTCCCTCAAAGCTTGAGACATCTATAGCAATGTGTTGTGTGACAAAACGGCACATTTTAGAGTGGTCTTTTATTGTCCCCAGCACAAGGTGCACATGTGTAATGATCAACTGTTTGATCAGCTTCTTGACATGCCACACCTGTCAGGGGATGGATGATCTTGGCAAAGGATAAATGTTCACTAACAGGGATGTAAACAAATTTGTGCACATTTTTGAGAATTAAGCTTTTTGTGCGTATGGAAAAATGTGGGGATCTTTTCTTTCATTTCATGAAACATGGGACCAACACTTTACATGTTGCATTTATATTTTTGTCTAGTATAACAATATGCTGTTATAGAGAATCCAAAAACTTAGGATCATATGAATTTGAAGCATACACACTAATAAAGGACATTTTCTTTCCATTATGGATACATTTAAGGAAAGTGAATATGCCTTCTTGGTCTTTGCCTTTACAATTTTGAGTTTCTTATTTATCATTATTAATACATCTTCAGTTTTGTTTGGGGTTGATGAAAAAACTGTCAGTTTGAAGAAATTATTGTCTGTTCTATGTGCATCCTTCTGGAGCAGATGTGTTTCTTGGAGCATTGCTATATCAATATGGTTTCTTGCTGGGATATCAAGACAGCTGGATCATTTAGAAGGACTATTAAGGACTTTCCATTTTCAAAGAGAAAAGCTAGCATTGACAATGTAACATTTAAAACAATTATTCATTATGTGATTGTTATCAAAGGTTTTATTGTCACATACACCAGATAAGTGCAGTGAAATGTGTTGTTTTACAGGTTCAGCCATAGTAGTACAGTTCCCCTGGGTTAAGTGCCTTGATCAAGGGCAGTGGTGTAAATACTTTAAAGTACTACTTAAGTAGTTTTTTGGGGTATCTGTACTTGACTTTACTATTTATATTTTTGACTACTTTTACTTTTACTTTACTACATTCTTTAAGAAAATGTTGTACTTTTTACTCCATACATTTTTCTTGACACCCAAAAGTACTGGTTACGTTTTGAATGCTTAGCAGGACAGGAAAATGGTCCAATTCACGCAGTTATCAAGAGAACATCCCTGGTCATCCATACGGCCTCTGATCTGGCAGAATCACTAAACAAACATGCTTTGTTTGTAAATGATGTCTGAATGTTGGAGTGTGCCCCTGGCTATGCGTAAAAAATGACAATGAAAATGGTGCCGTCTGGTAGAAATCATATATTAAATGATTTATAATTGGCCTTTTACTTTGACACTTATTTTAGAAATTACATTTACTTTTGAAACTTAAGTATATTTCAAGCTAAATACTTTTAGACTTTTACTAAAGTTGTATTTTACTGGGTGACTTTCACTTTAACTTGAGTCATTTTAAAGGTATATTTACTTTTACTCAAGTATGACAATTGGGTACTTTTTCAACCACTGAATAAATAAATACCACTCATGAGCAGTCAAAATCACTGCTTTAGTAGTTCTAGTGTTAAGAAAAAAAATGTTGTTGGTCATTTACCCTTTTAGACCTTTAAAATGTAAGTTTGCTGACCATTCAATCAATCAATCAATCAATCAATCAATCAATCAATCAATCAATCAACCAATCAATCAACCAATCAATCAACCAATCAAATGTATTTATAATGCCCTTTTTACATCTGCTGATGTCAAAAGAGCTTTTACAGAAACCCAGCCTAAACCCTCAAAGAGCAAGCAATGCAGATATAGAAGCATTGTGGCTAGGAACAATTTCCTAGAAAGGCAGGAACCTAGGAAGAAACCTAGATAGGAACCAGGCTCTGAGCGGTGGCCCGTCCTCTTCTGGCTGTGCCCAGTGGAGATTATAAATGTTCATAGATGAGCAGCAGGGTCAAATAATAATCACAGTGGTTATAGAGGGTGCAACAGGTCAGCACCTCAGGAGTGTCAGTTGGCTTTTCATAGGTGAGCATTCAGAGGTCGAGACAGCAGGTGTGGTAGAGAGACAGATAGGGAGAGGGAGAGGGAGAGGGAGAGAGAGAGAGAGAGAGAGAGAGAGAGAGAGAGAGAGAGAGAGAGAGAGAGAGAGAGAAAAGCATACAGAAATGATTTATGATTTAAGGGTTGTCAATGAAGAAAAAACTTGAAAACATACATTTACCCTAAATTTGTATTAAGCATTTATGTGCTTTATACTATGTAAGAAAAGAAGAGAGTATTTACAATAAATGCACACACTTAGTGTGTTGTGAATTCTGTAAATGAATATATTGTAATGTTTTTTAAAATTGTTGCCTTGGCAGCAGCTAATGGGGATCCATAATAAATACAAATACAGAAATCTAGAGCTTCAAAATAATGAATCATGGCCTGGAGGCAAGTTCTCCCTGGGCGATAAATGCTGTAGCGTAAACGGAGGAGAAGAGCCATCAACAGGAAGAAAAACATGAAAGGAATTGTATGGTGGCCCATATGGGACTGGCCATCTATCCTAAACAATCGTTCAGTAAAAATAGTATCGGAATAGCTTCCAATTAATATTACTATATTTAGCCCACAAGGAAGCGGCGCCAGTCTGTATGACACTTCAATATATTGTCCATTGTGCATTCATTGGCATGGTGTCATCATTGTCTAAATGTCCTGGACCATAGACAATATAATAATAACGAAGTATAATGTTCAGCAATAATAATATTAATAGTGTTGCTTTTACCCAATTGAGAGGATCTCCTCATAATTGCCTTATGCTGAGGGCAGCATCACAGCCATAGGTTAGGCTGCGTGATTGTGCGTGAATATTATACCTGAATATAGAGCTAGTCAAATTGGAGTTAGCCTAGAGCCGTCGGCTCGTCCCCTTGTGTGTTGTGCTTGATGTGCTTCTCTAAGAAGTCTTGAGCCTCATTGGCAGTGAAACATTTGTGTTGTATTTTTGAAGGTCAAGATTAGTTTTGCCAGGTGGATGAGGCCTCATCTCAGGTTTACAGTAGCTTGTTTAGCTGGGATCTCACCTCGTTGTATCAGCAGTTCGGCACTCAGGTCTGGGTAGATGCTGATCCTGGATTCATACAATTATACACCGAATCTGTTGCAGAGAGGATCCATGCGGTACACAATGTTCATAGAAAAGATGGAAGGAAGTTTCCTTGCCCACTTCCACACCAGTTTCAAGCCCTGTGACCCACACATTGAAATTACGGGAATGATTTCCGAGTTATTTTGTTTTGGAGTCGCCCCTCTGTCACATTGGCTGCTGTCTCCAAACTTTCCACTTTAGTTGAGTATGGTCTTGAAAAGGAAGCTCCAGTTCAGTTTTTGAATTGCTTTCTTTTTTCCCCGTCTTTTTTTCAGGGTGAATTGATTTCTTTGTGCTTTGTGGAAGTGGTTCTTTCTTGCTTTGTCGCTAACTCTCAGGTCAAAAATACTTTTTTACGGCTTTGTAGAGTGCTCGGAAGCGAAAGCTGATTATGTGAAAAGAAACTCTTGCCATGGCTGAATGTCATTGTAGAAATCTGTTAAACTTTACTGACGGCTGTCAAACGGAATGCCATTTCAGTCACACTTTATTGCTACAATTTCAAGTCCCAGCGAGCGACGTAGCTGCTCTCCTAATGCTATGTGATTTGTGTAATTAGTACTCCGCACTCCTACTGTTGCCAAAGCTATCTCGTTTACCCTTGATCTCCATCCCTCTCTGCATCACTTCTCTTCCATCTTCTCCCTGCCTCTCACTCCAACCCTTTCCAGAGCTCTCTTTATCCTTTTCTCTCCACCCCTCTCTCAATCTCGTTCTCTCCCTTTTCTCACCTCTCTGCCTCTCTCTCATGTTTCATTAGCCCTCCTCGCCATGTGAGCCAACACTGCCAGAGGAAGAGAGTTGGGCTCTGCGAACAGGTGTCACTGTGCCCATATGCCATGTCCCTGCTTTAACATCAAACTTTGACATCTCAGCCACTCTTAATGTAACCCCAACTTCTATTTCAGAGTTAATTACTTAGAGGGGCAGCAGCAGAGATACCTTGGGGATTTGATGTTTTATTGTATCAAAAGCCAAATGAGGTGTTTTTGCATTATAGAGTCTCGCTCTGCTGAAGTAGCTCTGCCTTTTGGTGTTAGCAGCAAGGGGTGTGTGTAGTATCCATCCTCTGGGTATTCATGCACAGACACATGCCCGCTGGATGCTAATCCCTTAGCTTAGCATTTAACCACCCATGGTAATGATGGTGGGCTACAAGACGGCACTGGGCCTTGGCAGTGTAGAAGGATTTATTTATTAATTAACTTTGGCTTTGTTTTCTTTTATAGCCAAGCTGGATCTGATAACAGACACACTCTCTCTGTCAATCCATTTATATCTCAGTGAATTGTTCTTATGGTTCCGCATATTGGTAGGCTGGGTGTTGATGTGCAGGGGAAGCCTGAGGTATTTATAGCTTCCCTTGTCCAACCTCTCCAAATGAATAACTGCTTGGTAAAGGCTCAAGTCCAGGACCTAATACAGTCAATACACCACTAGACAGACACAACCTCAGGCAAATATGTTTTAAGAAAGGATGACTTTACCATAGGATCTCACGATTACATCCTTCACTCTAGCACCTCAGACAGATAGCTTATCAAACAGATGCATTCAAAAACAGGATAGACAGTTATATAAACTCAAGTTTGTTTTTAAGTATAGTGGAGGACACCTTCCCAAGTTGGTCTAGTCCATCACTTTCTAGTGTGAATCTCGTAGCGTAACACATGACACATAGATCTCTGTCCTAGAGAACTGCCTTAATCATTTTAGTGCAGGTTATGGCTGTTATTTTCCATGGCTGACTGAACACAGCCTGTTGCAAGACAGCGTGACTGATGTTTGATCCTCGGTCTCTGGAATTAAAGTGATATGTTATTTCCCCCCGAGTGGGGTGATAGTGCCATATTGCAGATTTATCAATAAAAGAGTGAGATACCTTCAGACAGAAGCTCAGACATCTCATAAGATCAGTGTGATGTATGATATTTAATATATGAGCGATACAGTATGTTCATCTAGACTGAGAGTTGTGTGTGTCTGAGAGAAGATAATGTTAAACCGGGTGGGAGTACTCCCTGTGTATTGGAGGTCTGTGTGCGTGCGTGATTGAGTGGTGCTCTTCATTTCCTTAATTTTCTTAACGAGGGCATTATTACTCAAGAAAATAGCTTTTATACATGAAATCAGACAGGTCGGGGCACCATATCTATATCACACTATCTTAATCAGGATAAATGGGATGAAGTTATATCTAATCTCCCATAATTGATTTGCCTTATCATTGGCCAATCTGGGAAGCTATGCCATCTGCTAAAAATGTAATGAGATCAGTGTGCCTGTGGATAATCAGTTAATAGATCATATAATCCATGAAGTTGGTACATGATCCATTAAGATTACAGATGTATGTATTATTTAAAATAGAGGGGCAGAGGGTCAGGTAGTGACAGATAAAGACTAGGGAGGAATGGATAGGCAAGAAGAAATATAGTACTCCTGAAATGAGACATGTTTACATGTTTACATAGTGCTGGGAAATGATTTTTCAGAGCTTATACATACTTACTTTTACAACAATAAAATGAGAGTTCTACAGATGTTCTGTCTTACTCGCTCCCTCCCCCTCTAAGTGCTCATGGCCAGGCGACTCTGTACAGACTCCAGTAATGGCTGTGTGATGTTCACTTATGTAGTGACTGGGTTAGGCCTTGGTCTTGCAGCGTCTCTGGGGCCGTGCTCTTCCTTCATTAGCACCATCCATCTCCTTTTCTCTTCATTAACCTTATACCGCCCTCTTTTCTCTGCGATGTTGTTGTGGTTGATGACTAAGGCCTTCACACACACACACACACACACACACACACACACACACACACACACACACACACACACACACACACACACACACACACACACACACACACACACACACACACACACACACACACACACACACAAACACACACACACATACAGACACACACATATGTAGCAGGTCAAACTGACTTTGCGTGTCTCACCAGCGCCTTAACATGAGGGCCATGATGCTCTGTTGCTGTGGTAACAGGTATGTAATCCCAGAGAGGGTCAGATGCCAGGGTAGGTAAGAGAGGGTCAAAGAGGGCCAGATGCCAGGGTAGGTAAACTCACCCTCAGTCACTCCCACTGAACACCTGTCCGTCTGCTTCCTCCAAAAGATGGAAATAAGGGTGCCACTGGTATTTATTGATATGGTTATTCACGACTTATGCATAAGATACTACACATCTGCACAATACAGTAAAATTACTAACACCAGTCATTTGCACAGGACAAACACACTCAATGTCAAAAAGAAAGTGTGCGTATGTTTTCTAAGTCCACACTGTAATGCTATTATTTTTCCACAATGCAAACCACAAATATTTGAATGTTGAGAGCCCCGATCAACGATATACTTGAACATTGCCAGCCTCTGTCATACAAAGCAACCTTGTCTTTGCATCTCTACTCATGTATACCCGGAGGAACGTTTGTGAGAAAAGAAAAGTATCCATAGCCACCACAGCATTTGGTATTTTATCTGCAGTGGACGGCATCGCTGAGCACAGAACAGAGATCAAAGTGTGACATTTGGTTGGCATTTCCTCTGCATGTGTCTAAAACACCTGCTACTACAACTGTGGGTCTACCAGGATCATACGACTGTCTCTCCCTGTCTCTCCGGCTCTGTGTTCCCTATCACTCACATCCTTTAATCTCTCTCTTTCTGTCTTTCTCGCTCTCTATTATTTTCATGGAAATTAGCATTTTACTCCTAGTTATATGTACATATCTCCTCAATTACCTCGTACCCCTGCACATCGACTCGGTACTGGTAGCCAAGTAACCGTTACTCATTGTGTATTTATTATTACTGTATATAGCCAAGTTATCGTTACTCATTGTGTATTTATTATTACTGTATACAGCCAAGTAACCGTTACTCATTGTGTATTTATTATTACTGTATATAGCCAAGTTATCGTTACTCATTGTGTATTTATTATTACTGTATACAGCCAAGTAACCGTTACTCATTGTGTATTTATTATTACTGTATATAGCCAAGTAACCGTTACTCATTGTGTATTTATTATTACTGTATATAGCCAAGTTATCGTTACTCATTGTGTATTTATTATTACTGTATATAGCCAAGTAACCGTTACTCATTGTGTATTTATTATTACTGTATATAGCCAAGTAACCGTTACTCATTGTGTATTTGTTATTACTGTATATAGCCAAGTAACCGTTACTCATTGTGTATTTATTATTACTGTATATAGCCAAGTAACCGTTACTCATTGTGTATTTATTATTACTGTATATAGCCAAGTAACCGTTACTCATTGTGTATTTATTATTACTGTATACAGCCAAGTAACCGTTACTCATTGTGTATTTATTATTACTGTATATAGCCAAGTTATCGTTACTCATTGTGTATTTATTATTACTGTATACAGCCAAGTAACCGTTACTCATTGTGTATTTATTATTACTGTATATAGCCAAGTTATCGTTACTCATTGTGTATTTATTATTACTGTATACAGCCAAGTAACCGTTACTCATTGTGTATTTATTATTACTGTATACAGCCAAGTAACCGTTACTCATTGTGTATTTGTTATTACTTTTCTTATTACGTTTTACTTTTCTATTATTTCTTTATTTTCTTTCTCTCTGCATTGTGGGAACTGTTTGTCTCGTAAGTAAGCAGTTCAATGCTTGGCGCAGCGGTCTAGGCACTAAATCTCACTACAGACCCTGGTTCGATCCTTGGTTCGATCGTGGGCTGTATCACAACCGGCCATGATTGGGAGTCCCATAGGGCGGCGCACAATTGGCCCAACGTCGTCCGGGTTAGGGGAGGGTTTGGCCGCGGTAGGCCGTCATTGTATAATAAGAATTTGTTCTTAACTGACATGTCTAGTTAAATAAAGGTTAAATAAAAAAAATGTTAGTCCACCCCTGTTGTTTTTTGAAGCATGTGATGATTAAAATGTGATTTGATGGATTGGATTGGATTTACCTTCCAGTTAAACTATGAGTCACAGTAGTGGTGCCATATGGTAGTATCATTTATTGTATGACTGTCTCTCTCCCTCTCTCTCCCCTCCTCCTCCCCTCTCTCTCTCTCTCCCTCTCCCCCCCGCCTCCTCCCCCTCTCTCTCTCTCTCTCTCTCTCTCTCTCTCTCTCTCTCTCTCTCTCTCTCTCTCTCTCTCTCCCTCCTCCCCCCTCTCTCTCTCTCTCTCTCTCTCTCTCTCTCTCTCTCCCTCTCTCCCCCCTCCTCCTCCCCTCTCTCTCTCTCTACCCCCTCTCTCTCCCCCCCCCTCCCCCCCCTCTCTCTGTGTTTACCTGCTCTCCAGGTTGCATATAACCACCCTCCAGGCAGATGAGCTCTACTCCTGTGCTGCAGTAGAGACAGGGTTCAAGTGTACAGATTATGCTGTGTTTGACCCTCACATCAGAAGAGGTCAGAAACATCTGAAAAACAAACACAAAGACAACTCTGCTGTTGGTCTCAAACTAGGTGAATGTGGTACAAGGTAGCTCGGTAACATAGGTTTTTATTGTAACTTTATACAGCGGGTGGGTCTAATCCTGAATGCTGATTGGTGTCTATTCCACAAGTTACCACCGGCTAAATCTATGACGTTAAAATGCCTATTTCCATCTGCAATTTCTAAACTTGATCTCCACTATAAAAGCATCTAGACATTATCTCACATTTCTTTTAGACTAACATTTAGTTTTCAACAGCAGGGATTTGTATAAACCTTGCTGTCTGTCCTCCGACATTTGCAACATTGTTTCAATATTCCAAATTAATCTCCAGCTGTCCCATAGTAATGAACAGGTTGGATATCAGGACGAGACAGACAGGCAGGCAGCGTTTCTCAGCCAGTCAAAATCATGAATCAGCTGGCATCATTTTTATGAATATTGAAAAAAGGTCAAACGAAACAAAGTGCAGCTAGTTTGCAGTCTTTCCAGCTTCAGTTGGAAATGATTGCATTAGCTGTGCTGTTGGCTAGCTCCTCAGAACAAGTGTCCTGACAAGAGAGCACAGTTTCTATGCCGGACAAAATCGCACCTCATTAGCTCACTAGAAAACAGCTTAAACAAATGCAAATGCCCCTACTGTTATACTGTCTGCACCGTTTGACGTGACTGTAAGTTAGCTGTTGTTGGCTTGCTTGCAAGCAAGGGATACGAACGTTACCAGTATGGCAATGGAACATTTAGAACGAACGACTAGGTCACATCCATAGATAAAGAACAAAAAGAGTGAAAGACTGGGTCGCCTGCAACCTGCATTCAGAAAGACTGTCATGGTTAGGAGCATAGCTAAAGGACACTACCTAAACCATTTCAACTGGACCAACCAGATCACTTTTTTTTATGGGAATAAAAATTGTCCGACTTGCGCCTGTTGACTGTATAAACATGACAAACATCATGTGATCAAAGGTCATGAAGCTTTGTCTGCAGTTGACGGCAAGTTCCCCCGACTTCAGTCCTCAACTTCGGTCTACAGTCCACTCTGTTTGTTAACTCCAACACTGTGGTTCTTTTACACCACTGAGTGTTCATTTAACTCCTGAATCAGGACTTGAAATGTTACCCTGAAAAATCAACACTAGGTAACACTGGGAAATTTGCTGTGCAACTGTATCATAGTGGTATGTTTTACAGCGTCGTAGCTCTACTTGTCTGCTCTTCACTGCACTGTAAAAGCTGTGTGATGTATAGCCCTCTGCTCTGAAGTTCCGCCTCATTTCCTAGCTCTGTAGCGAGGCTCGGCCTATATCTAGTCATGTGCTGCTTAATGGTTGGATCCTACTGATGCAGCTATGAGGCGAGGAGGCTTAATCATTCTATGTCATCATAATCATCCCACATCCAGAGAGCAATCTGCTATGCCAAAAAGTCAGGGCCAGTGACCTGGAAGAGATTGGAGCCTCTTGGCCCTGAATGGGAGATTGTGCATTGGTAGTAACAGAGACAAATGACAATGTTTGCCCCAATTGTTCAACATTATTCATGCATTTCCAAGGCAACGGAGCCAATAATGGCATTACAAAAAAAGTTGTAACACACCATATATAAAAACGGAACTCTTAAAGGTCCAATGCAGCCATTTTTTCTCAATATCAAATCATTTCTGGGTAACAATTGAGCACATTACTGTGTTGGTTTTCAATTAAAATGGTCACAAACAAACAAAAATTGCTTCTTAGTAAAGGCCAATTTCTCAAGCAAGAATTTTGCTAAGACTGTCTGTGATCTGAGTGGGGAGGGGAAAACTGAAAATTAGATGATATTGGCAGAGAGGCTGAAACTCTCTTTATTATTGATGTAACCAGCAGAGGTGTGGACTCGAGTCACATGACTTGGTCTCGAGTCAGACTCGAGTCACAAATATGATGACTTGCAACTCGACTTTGACTTTAACACCAATGACTCGTGACTTGACATGTACTTGAGCCTTATGACTCGACCTGACTTGATACCCTCCCCAAGCCCAAATACTAAAAATCATGCTATTAAAAAAGTGTGCAGCACATCACCTCTTCATTTAACGGATTCCAGTTTGAATCGGACAGCAGCCAATCAAATTGTGCCAGCTGAGAAAAGGTTGTGCGTGGCAGTGCAGAGGAATGTCGGCGGGTGAATTCAGATGGAGCCCTTGCAACGATGATACCCAAAATTATTATTTTCGGATATAAAGACAACGCTGTATCAACAAAAAACGGATTGCAACTTGCAAAACATGCAGGAAGAAAATTACAGACGGAGGCGCAACAATTTCCAACTTTGTTCGACATTTGAAGCTGCACAAAGAACGGTAAGTCGTGGCTAATATAGCCGACAGATATATACTTTTATTACTTTACTGGTGTATCATGTAGGCTAACGTAACATCAAATCAATGAGCCTCCACACAGTCAGTCTGTCACGTTCTGACCATAGTTCTTTTGTGTTTTCTTTGTTTTAGTGTTGGTCAGGACGTGAGCTGAGTGGGCATTCTATGTTGTGTGTCTAGTTTTCCCGTTTCTATGTTTGGCCTGCTATGGTTTTCAATCAGAGGCAGGTGTTAGTCATTGTCTCTGATTGGGAACCATATGTAGGTAGCCTATTTTGTGTTGGGTGTTGTGGGTGGTTGTCTTCTGTCTTTGTGTGTCAGCACCAGACAGAACTGTTTCGGTTTTTTCACATTTGTTGTTTTGTATTTTGTAGTGTTCACGTTTATCATCTTTATTAAACATGATGAACACCAACCATGCTGCGCTTTGGTCCTCTCCTTCGTCCACAGAAGAAAGCTGTTACACAGTCAGTGCGGGAACATGATCATTGCACCCAAGATTGAGCTACAACTGGCTAGGCAGTCGGTAGCCTAAATCCTGCCTGATGTTACTGCAGTTCCTAAAACCATTGGCATACGTTAGCCTACTGTAACCACACACAGAGAGAGTGTGTGTGTGTGTTAAGGTTGGGCGAGTGTGTAGAAGCCTACATCGCCCGATTGCGCCCCATAGCGATCCTTGATAGTCGATCACTGTGTTTAGGACTTGAGACTTGACTTTATACTTGACGGTCTTGACTTGAGACTTGATTTGGACTTGCCTGTCTTGACTTGGGACTTGACTTGAGACTTACTTGTGACTTGTAAAACAATGACTTGGTCCCACCTCTGGTAACCAGGCAGGCCAAAACTCCATCCCACCAAAAAAGTCTGACATTTCAGGTGGTCTTTTCAAACAACTCATACACTAAAAGGGCATTATCATCATTTTCACAATTTCACAGTATTATTCCAACCTCATAGAGGAATTATATATATATATAAAAAAAACACAGGCAAATTGCATGTTTGACTTGGCCTTTAATAAACTTTGACTGCAACGTTGTATATCTGACATGAACTGTTTTCAATACTGTTTAGATGCCTATGGTGACACAGCGTATCTGGGTCTTCTACTACCTCCATTCGAGACCCGGGTTTGGGCTTTTCTGGCTCAGGGAGGACTTCACTAGCCTCTGAACCACAGGATCAAAGGATCCAACCTCTCCTGCTACACCATCAGTATTTCCTTCCCTTATCTCTGTTTTTAATGTGTTGTACCACTGCTGTCTTTGGCCTAACCCAGAGGCAGAACTTCAGGGTTTGTCTCAGTCTTAGAGCTGTGGTCAGCAACCTGGCACTGGGGGAGAAAGAGACATTTAAATAGTTTCGCCCTGTAAGAGACCCAGCTTACTCAAACCTGGCCTGGCTTTCTAGCAAGCAATGTTTGGCATTTCCATCACACAAATGCCATTTGGTCCGAGGACCTTGAGATATGGGGGGAATGATAGCCAGTCTCAGCTCAGCTATAGGGGCTGGTCTGTGACACAACAGTTTGCCTTAGGGGCCTGTCAACCTTTCTGGGATTAAAACCAGACCGTCTACTTTCCATTCAAAAGAAACAAAGTAATACAATAATAGAAGTGCAGAAAACTGTCTGAAGTTGAAACAGAAATTGAATAATTTGTCACATTTCCTGTATAACCCCTGATACAATTTTTGTGCTGACTAACTGGCTCTTCTGTATTTATCATTTCTGACGGTGAATGTTTCTCTTTTCCAGAGATGACATTTATTTCGACTTGTCAAACAGATGTCTGCGCTTCCTGTAGATAAAAACCTGGACGTCCTTTGAGGTGCCCATTTGGAAATCAAAAGTGACAGCTGAGCAACCCGCACACAAATGAACAGGGGAAGTAACACCTAATGAATGTTAATGCAATGGTAAATACTTCAGAAACACTTTTTAAAAAAATGGGGACAATGAAAAATGACAGTATTTGTCAAGTTAGCAACATAAAATGTTGTGACAAACTGAAAACAATTGTGTTGCTTTTCAGCTCTTTCTGCGCATTGTGCATTCACACGTCTTCACACCTGTGTTTCTTTCTTCGAACATGTCTCAGAAAGACTGGGGAAATACTTCAGTACCAATAAGACAGGAAGCAACTCTCATAACATTACCAATAAGACAGGAAGTAACTCTCATAACATTATATGACAGGAGATCTTTCATCTCACAGCCTAGTTAAACAAATAAAGGATTCATTCAAAAAGACAAACAATCAGTGGGTCACACCTTCAGTCCTTCTGACACACTCATTATCCCTCTGACACACAAGTATGCACGATGAAGTGTGATAAACATCAACAGAAAGGGAAAATATGCTTCTATACACATGATGTATTACTGTACATCATTGTAACCTGCAAGGGAGTGGTTAATGTAGACATTGTGAAAGGATCACATTAAAATTAAACTGTTAATTGTATATGTAAATTATTACAGATAATGAATGCTCTTCACATCTGAGACATAAAAACAGCATATAAAATAAACAAGAGAGCCCAAGCAGATGTTTTTCTTTTTTTGATAGAGTTAAATCATACTTCAATAATATATGTTAAGTATATTTCAAATAATTGGAACACTTAAATACATTTAATGTCAATTTTATTATTTTATTAGGATATAAGTATATTAAATACATTTAAAATTATCTAAATGAAGACACTTTTTTGTACTTAAGTATATTATATATTAGATAAAGAGCAAAACAAATATACTTTCAAAACACCTTAAGCACATTTTTTTGTATATTTCTCATAAATCCTATTGTATACTTTTACAAATACACTTCTACTCATTAACCACATTAGTTATTGTAATTAGCCATGTAAAGGTTACCTTGATTGACCAAGGCATCTTCTCAGCCAATGTTAACATGCTATTTACAAAGCTGTTGTGGCAGGAGCAGCATTTTAAAACTGTTTAGATCAGCTTTAATGTTGCAGATAGATTGTGGCTTCTATCAGTGTAATTGTCTGCAGCATTTCCAGTCCCCCAAATATCTTTTGTTGTAAATATATAAAGAAAATATTGATATTTAATTATACATTTTTTCCTTGATTATTTTCCCTTAACCCTACCACCCCTCCCTTAATTATAGTAAATGAATGGACAACAGCATTTAGGCTTCTACTTCAAGCTTATACATTACAGTACATTCGGAAAGTATTCAGACCCCTTGACTTTTTCCACACCTATTAATTGAAATGCATCCAGGTTACTAACTCATGACGCTGGTTGAGAGAATATATTTAGATTTGTTTAACACTTTTTTTAGATACTACATGATTCCATATGTGTTGTTTCATAGTTTGTCTTCACTATTATTCTACAATGTAGAAAACAGTAAAAATCAAGAAAAACTCTTAAATGAGTAGGTGTGTCCAAACTTTTGACTAGTACTGTGTGTTTTGTTTGTTTTTAGTCCAATCCTTCAGCTACCCTCAACCCTTCCCCTCTATCTCTGAAGACCATCCAGTTTTGATTTCTATTTGCCATATATTTTTCAACTATGCTGTTTCACAAAAGTTCTGAACCTATATACATTTTACAGTCACAGTATATTTTACATCAGTTATCTTATTTTTTTGTCCCAGCCTCCAACTCCACTCAACCCCTCCCATCTATTTTTATTTTATTTTTTACATTAGATTATTTGATAAATATTTTTTGAACTCTTCTTGTAAGGGCTTGTAAAGCATTTCACGGTAAGGTTTACACTTGTATTGTATTCTCTGAACACCATCCAGTTCTAATTCTATTAGTTCTATTTGACAAATATGGACTGTGATGTTTCACAAAAGTTCTGAACCTTTGTATTCTCATAGTTTCTACAGATTGTAGGTTAAAAATGTATTTTTTCTAAGAGTATTGTTATATTATTGATCGATTGACTATTAAATCACCCAGCAGTGCTTTTGCAGAGTTATCTCCAGGTAAATGTTGCAATTCTTCAGCCATTCCTGGAGCAGCAATTTACAAGTAACACTTTTGAGAACTGTGCACCATTGGCATTTCTCACTTCAGATGTTCACATTACAGTAATAAATTAACATTTCAATAAAATGTGTAATGTGTAATATGTAATGTGTAATTAAAAGTACAGCATTATTCAATTTGAAAATGAACATACAAAAATGTAAATAATCTAAATATGAGAAACAATATCATATTATAAATCACAACTTCATCTGCAGAAAAGGATGCTGGGGAATATATACATTTTTGTGCAAATTCGTTTTTGAAAGTATACTTTAAATATATTTTGTGGACATTTAAGTGAAATTTACTTTTTTGAAAGTATACTTAAGTATATTTTCGTGAGATATGAAAAAAGTATACTCTCAGGAAGCATGATCATCAGCTGTGCAATAAACAACCATTATAATTGTCAACTTTCTCTGCACTCTTCTGAACAGGAATTCGGAAAGTACTTTAAACTCATTATTAGTGCTGAAACTACAGTGTCTTGCAAAAGTATTCATAGCCCTTGTGCAAAGATCAACGCTGGTACAGACAAGAAGTAGGTACAGTGAGTGAACATTTAATTATAAACGGACATGGAATGGAACAGGACAGCGTCTGGACAAGAACACATAATGACATTAATGCATAATCAGGGAATAAACGGGGGAGCAGACAGTTATAGATGGGGCAATCAACAAAGGGAAGGAGTCCAGGGGAGTCCAATGAGCGCTGCTGCACGTAATGATGGTGACAGGTGTGTGTAATAAAGGGCAGCCTGGCGCCCTCGAGCGCCAGAGAGGGAGAGCGGGTGCTGGTGTAACACCCTTGGATTAATTAACATTTTGTTGTAACAAAGTGGGATTAAAATGTATTTAACTGTAATGTTTTGTCAACTGTCTACATACAGAAAATACTCTAATTTCGAACTGGAAGAGTGCTATTTTTTTGTAAAGATTGATAGAAGTTAAATAACTAAGTTATTGCAGAAGTATTCAGCTCCCTGTGTAATGAACACGAGGGGAGACAGAGAGCTGGTTTCAAGCGCAGGGCGCAGCAGGTGTTTATTGCAAAGTACCACAGGAGGAGGCAGGTAGCTGGATCCAGGGGCAGGCAGAAGGTTATACACAGGGTGACCAAAAGGGCAACAGTACAGGCAGGAAAAAGGCTAGCAACATAGTCCGGGAGATCAGGAAACCCAGCGTTCCTAAAGATGTGTGTCACAAAACAAACAATACCTCTTAATGATAGGATGCAAAGAACTGAAGTAAATAGTGTGTGGTAATGACATACAGGTGTGTGAACAGGTGATTAGAATTCAGGTGATTGGGAACTGGAGAGCATTCAGGGGATCTAGGTGTTTGGGAGTGTGAGCTGGAAAGTGAGTTGCGTTCAGGGGATTTAGGTGTTTTGAGAGTGTGAGCTGGAAAGTGAGCTGCCTTCAGGGGATCTAGGTGTTTGAGGGTGTGAGCTGGATAGTGAGCTGCGTTCAGGGGATCTAGGTGTTTGAGGGTGTGAGTTGAAAGCAGACGTTACACCCGAGTCAATTCATGCTAGAAACACCATTGGCAGCAATTACAGTGATGAGTCTTCTTGGGTAAGAAGAGCTTTACACACCTGGCTTGTTCAATGTTATACCTTTATTCTGTTCATAATTCTTCAAGCTCTGTCAACATGTTGGTGCTCATGGCTACACAGCAATTTTAAAATCTTGACATAGATTTTCAAGCAGATTTAAGTAAAAAACTGTAACTTGGCCACTCAGGAACATTGACTGTCTTCTTGGTAAGCAACTCCGGTTGAGTTGGCCTCATGTTGTAGGTTATTACCCAGCTGAAAGGTGAATTCCTCTCCCAGTGTCTGTTGTAAAGTGCTTAGCTTCATCCCATTTCTTTTTAACACGAAAACCTCCCCATATTTGCAGATGTCCAGCATACCCATACCATGATGCAACCAACACCATGCTTGAAAATAAGGCAGCAATTGCTCAGTAATGTTTTGTGTTGGATTTGCCCCAAACATAAGGCTTTGAATTTAGGCAAAAACATATGTTTGCAGTATTACTTTAGTGCCTTGTATGCTTTGGAATATTTTTTATTCTGTATATTTGTATTATTATTTTTACTCTGTCATTTAAATCATTATTGTGGATTCACTACAATGTTGTTGATCCATCCTCAGTTTTCTCCCATCACAGCCACTGAACTGTTTTACAATCATCCCTGAGCAGTTTCATTCCTGTCCTGCAGCTCAGTTCCGAAGGACGAACGTACTGTGTCTTTGATGTGTCTGGGTGGACCTGTTCATCGGACGTGCTACCTTGTCCCGAACCTGCTGTTTTCGACTCTCTCTCTCTACCACACCTGCTGTCTCTAACTCTGAATGATCAGCTTTGAAAAGCCAACTGACATTTACTCCTGAGGTGCTGACCTGTTGCACCCTCTACATCCACTGTGATTATTATTATTTGGCCTTGCTGGTCATCTAATGTTTGAACATCTTGGCCATGTACTGTTACAATCTCCACCCGTCACAGCCAGAAGAAGACTGGCCACCCCTCAGAGCCTGGTTCCTCTATAGGTTTATTCCTAGGTTCCTGCCTTTCTAGGGAGTTTTTCCTAGCCACTGTGCTTCTACATCTGCATTGCTTGCTGTTTGGGGTTTTAGGCTGGGTTTCTTTGTGACATCGGCAGATGTAAAAAGGGCTTTATAAATACAAATGGATGTATTAATAAGTAACCCACAGCATAATTATTAACTTAACCATGCTTAAAGAGATATTCAATGTCTGATTTGATATTGTTATCGATCTACCAAATCACTGCCCTTTTATGAGGCTTTCGAAAGGGTCCCTGGTCTTGAAAGGGTCCCTGGTCTTGAAAGGGTCCCTGGTCTTGAAAGGGTCCCTGGTCTTGAAAGGGTCCCTGGTCTTGAAAGGGTCCCTGGTCTTGAAAGGGTCCCTGGTCTTGAAAGGGTCCCTGGTCTTGAAAGGGTCCCTGGTCTTGAAAGGGTCCCTGGTCTTGAAAGGGTCCCTGGTCTTGAAAGGGTCCCTGGTCTTGAAAGGGTCCCTGGTCTTGAAAGGGTCCCTGGTAGTTGAAATTCAATACAAGACTGAGGGACCTTACAGATGTTGTATGTACGGGGGACAGAGGAAGGGTTTGTCATTAAATCGTGTCAACCCCTATTATAGTCCATATAACATATTCTGTGATTTGTTAAGTCAAATGTTACTCTTGAACTTATTTAGGCTTGCCTAAACAAAAAGGCTAAATACTTTTATAATGACTACATTTTAGTTATCCATTTTTTATTAATTTTCTTTTTCTTTTGAATTTCTTTCCAACTTTGACATTACAAGTATTTGTGTTCATTGTTGACAACAAATTACAATTCAATCAATTTGAATCCCACTGTTTACCACCATAAAATGTGAATAAATCCAAAGGGTATGAATAGTTTTGCAAGGTACTGTATACTTATAGTTTAGTTGATTACTCACATGCAGAGTTTCATGAAATGTTTTATCTATGCTTCAATTTAAAAACAAGTGTATTTTGAATGAATATACTAAATTACAATTTAAGTGTTTGAAATGTTAAGTGTGCGTTTAAGTTTAATGATAGTGAAAATATAGTATACTTAAAGACTGAAAAACAATTAATTTAAAGTACACTTTTAATAAGTGTATTGAAGGTTGATGATAATATATTTATAGTTTACTAAAAGACTGAAAAAACTATGAATTTAAAGTACACTTTTAATAAGTGTGTTGAAGTATAATGATATTATATTTATAGTATACTTAAGATGTACTAGAAATATACATAATATTTGAAGTATATTATTACATTTTTCCTACATTCATATACTTGTAATATATTAAAATATGTTTTTAAATTCCGCTTGGGAGAGACAAGAGATTGAAAGGGGAGAGACAAGAGATTGAAAGGGGAGAGACAAGAGATTGAGACAGAGAGAGAGGGAGGGAGAGAGAGAGAGAGAGGAGGGAGGGGGAGAGAGAGGGAGATAAGGTTCTCTCTCTGCTACAGTAATCAACACTATTCTGGGAGAGGCAAAGTGTGGTGCCCAATTTCACACTCAGGTTGATTAACAGTTTCGCTGTTGAGTGGCTCTGTCCCAGACTTCCCAGTAGTGAACTCTCTATCTTTTAAACACACTTCATCCAGCTGAGGGAAACGTCTCCTAAACACGCACACACACACTTTTGAAGATTTCACAACCTGCAATGTGACATAGAGAGCACTTCATTCCAGGTGCTCTTGTGTTTGGAGGCTAGAGCGAAGAATGACATCAACGTGTGGATGGACACTGGATGAACTACAATTTGGAAGCATAAAGGCGACTCATTTTTCTGATGTATTTCAACAGTTTTAAGAACACTAAAATGTACACTAACATCACAGCACACTTCACTCCACATGCAGACCCACAAAACAACTCCACTCAAGGGTCTTTGAAACAGGGTATTCCAAACTTTATTTTCTGTGTTAGAAGTGTACCATGTAGAGTAATCACAGTTAGTGTAATGTCTTCCTATTCGTTTGTGCGACACAAAGAAAAAACACAGACGACACCAACAAAATAAGACAAATTCATGATATTCTATCAATTAGAATCAAACAAAATCAAACAAAAAGACAAAACAAATAGCAAACTAAACCCTGTTAAAGAGAGACAGCAATGAAAGGACAGATCGAGAGGTGAAGGTTGAGAGAAAGTTAAAGAGGAGAGAGAGAGAGAGCTAAACAGTGAGAAAGTGCGAATGCAAGGAGGGAAAAGAAAGAGAAAGTGAAATATATTAGAACCCTGAAAAACGACGGTCCATCTGAGCAGTGGGCGGTGGTGGTGTAAATCAGATGACGCACCTCAGGTACCAACAGACAGACAGACAGACACTGAACAGGGACAGCGACAGATAGACAGGTACAGTACCGGCCAGCCAGAGAGACAGATGGCTGGGCACATACCAGGTTGACAGACAGACAGATCTTGAGTTGAAGAAGGAATCCACCCCGCATGACGAACTGACACACTTTTCAGATATCGAAGACGAAACACTGCTCAGCACGGAAGGAAAAGAGAGCGAGAGCAAAACAAGCATTTAAGCAAACTACTTCTTCAAAAAGGCAATATTTGTCATTCTTGAGTTTAGTGAGGGTTTTAAAATAAATATGTAGAATTCACTAAGATATGTGGAGGTATCAGACCTCTCTCTGG
Source organism: Oncorhynchus clarkii lewisi (assembly GCF_045791955.1). Taxonomy (NCBI): domain Eukaryota; kingdom Metazoa; phylum Chordata; class Actinopteri; order Salmoniformes; family Salmonidae; genus Oncorhynchus; species Oncorhynchus clarkii. The sequence goes on from NC_092169.1 coordinate 21,311,788, forward strand.
TAACAATGTACAGTATATACACATATTATCTCTTCAATGACAAAATAGCCTTTACACTGTCAAATAATACAACCAGCCATGTCATTATAAGCAAGCATTGTCTTTTGTACAAATACCCATGCAACTCCCTTAAGATACGCAACTCGTTAAGTTCTCACCCTCATTCAACAACAGCAGATATTGCCTTTTTTAAATTTAATGTGCAAGTTACCAAATACATCATTCAACTTAAAATAAAACATTAGGTTATAGTACATTAAAAAAAAAAAAGTCAAAACCTATACAACATTCAAACCTCCGTCAACATCAACGAATGGGATACTGCTTAGTATATACAGACATGTTATCATTCATGCACAGTGTGAACAAGTAGCACATTAATTAACAATTAACATTCCAAAATATGGACATGGCATGTGGGCAGGGTAGAGGACACAGAGAGATGCTGCACAGTCACAGTGCAGACGTACACTATAGCAACACATGCTGGGCAGGAGAAGTCCTTGTGCTTCACTGCACCAGTACACAATGTATGGCTGTACTTCACATGTTCTTTCTTCCTCCTCCTCCTCTTCTTGTCATTTGTAGTTGGTTAGTTGAGTATTAGGGTTGGAGGAAAGGTCTTTTTTAGTATTTCAATGTCATAGTAACCTTTTCAGATCAGAGAAAGGTCATAATGTATAATCATGTAACAGCAGAGTCATCGTCAGCATATAAACAATGTCATCCTTTTCATTAGAATCACGGGAACCAGTGCAATGTTTTTCCTTCAATTCGAAACATCAACCCATCTTTACGAAATGTGAATGTTTTTATCCAAATTTGGAATTAGAAATGTTCTGTTTCGGTCAAACAGGCTTTAAGTACCGCACAGGGATCTTTTTGGTGGTGTTAAGAAACGTCAGTGTGTTAGAAAACACACTCATATTCTGGCTAAGCTGTTACTGGAGTTTCCATTAGAAATAGTTCCCTTTGGCAAAATAGGAGTAAACTCCACTTGGCTTCCATATAAGTACTTTAACCTAGATGGAACCTTCTCAGGGGCTGCAACTTCTGTGGTGAGAAATGACAAGAACGAGACAAAATCTTAATTTTCTAAACCAAACTACAACTATGATTACTTTTACTTCATTTTTACGTTACACATCAAGTATAGTGTATTAAACCAACTCAGTAGGAAACTCGGGGTATTCATCAAATAATGTGGACCGTCTTCCTCTTCCACACACTGACCTGCCTGATGTGTCTGAACTGGACGCGGAGTAACAGTCTTGGATGTAAACCCTTATATCTGGGGACTGGCAGTTAGATGGATTCAAAAGATTGCATCATTAAGACAAAAGCCTTTACCTCAGAAAATAGAAAATAGTCAGTCAATGTATTTCTCACCAGCTTCACTTTGAACGTCTGTAAAATGTCCCTATAGCTACTGTATTTCTCACCAGCTTCACTTTGAACGTCTGTAAAATGTCCCTATAGCTACTGTATTTCTCACCAGCTTCACTTTGAACGTCTGTAAAATGTCCCTATAGCTACTGTATTTCTCACCAGCTTCATTTTGAACGTCGGTAAAATGTCCCTATAGCTACTGTATTTCTCACCAGCTTCATTTTGAACGTCTGTAAAATGTCCCTATAGCTACTGTATTTCTCACCAGCTTCACTTTGAACGTCTGTAAAATGTCCCTATAGCTACTGTCCACCATTACAATTGATGTATTTTATGTTTAAGATATTGTTTATTGAAATATTCCATTTAATGTTTAAAAAAAATGAAGATGTGCAGCTCAGTGGAGAGAGAAAGAGGGTTTAGTGTTGAGGGGTTTATGATAGGAGTGTTGAGGGGTTTATGATAGGAGTGTTGAGGGTGGGTTTATGATAGGGGTGTTGAGGGCGGGTTTATGATAGGAGTGTTGAGGGGTTTATGATAGGAGTGTTGAGGGGTTTATGATAGGAGTGTTGAGGGTGGGTTTATGATAGGGGTGTTGAGGGCGGGTTTATGATAGGAGTGTTGAGGGGTTTATGATAGGAGTGTTGAGGGGTTTATGATAGGAGTGTTGAGGGGTTTATGATAGGAGTGTTGAGGGTGGGTTTATGATAGGAGTGTTGAGGGTGGGTTTATGATAGGGGTGTTGAGGGTGGGTTTATGTTAGGGGTGTTGATGAGTTTATGATAGGGGTGTTGAGGGTGGGTTTATGATAGGAGTGTTGAGGGTGGGTTTATGATAGGAGTGTTGAGGGTGGGTTTATGATAGGAGTGTTGAGGGGTTTATGATAGGAGTGTTGAGGGTGGGTTTATGATAGGGGTGTTGAGGGTGGGTTTATGATAGAGGTTTTGAGGGTGGGTTTATGATAGGGGTGTTGAGGGTGGGTTTATGATAGGGGTGTTGAGGGTGGGTTTATGACAGGGGTGTTGAGGGTGGGTTTATGATAGGGGTGTTGAGGGTGGGTTTATGATAGGGGTGTTGAGGGTGGGTTTATGATAGGGGTGTTGAGGATGAGTTTATGATAGGGGTGTTGAGGGTGGGTTTATGATAGGAGTGTTGAGGTGGGTTTATGATAGGAGTGTTGAGGGGTTTATGATAGAAGTGTTGAGGGGTTTATGACAGGGGTGTTGAGGGTGGGTTTATGATAGGGGTGTTGAGGGTGGGTTTATGATAGGGGTGTTGAGGGTGGTTTATGATAGGGGTGTTGAGGGTGGGTTTATGATAGGGTTGTTGAGGGTGTGTTTATGATAGGAGTGAGGGGTAAAGGGTTTCTGGTTAGGGTTAGTGGTTAAGAATTGACTGTAGAGCCCTTGAGGACTGAGACTGATAAAAAGACCAGTCTGGTAGGAGCTTAGACACAAAGATAGAGAGAAAGAGCCAATAGTGAGAGGCTGCTGAAAGATGTGTAGCCAATGGATGAAGCTAATGCAGAGGGCGATCCAGTACGGTCTCTCTGCATTCTATTGCAATTTGAATCAAGCATGGTAGTGGTGAAACCCCTATTGACTAAACTGGAAATGCAATCTTGGGATAGTTTTGAAAATGATAATGTAAGTTGACAACTAGTTATCTGATAGTTAAAATGGTAACGCTGGCCATTCAATCACGATACGGCCTTAAAGGTAAAAGTATGCTACTCCTTTAACACAACTACACCTACAGCAAGATAAAAGAACAGAGGAAACCTAATCAGATGTTCTACTGGGGATCAAACCGAGGATCAGAAGGTGGTGAGCAGCTCTTGCAGCCTGGCCCTAACTGAGATTTATTAAGACTAACACACAGACAAGAGACTTTCTTCAAAAGTACCTGTTACTCCCCACCCACTATGCTTGCGAACAGCCGTATCTTTGTTTCTTTTGATGTTCATGCATATACATATCAATAATGGTGGTATGGGAATTATTAAAGGATTTCACTCAAATGTCTAGTGTTTAGTTTGAAATGAGCGCCAGGCGTCGACGATATTGTTTCTATAGGGTTGCTGGGTAGGGAGAGACATAACAAACAGCTACACACACACACACACACACGCACACGCACACACACACACACACACACACAACTGTCATTCTACAGACTTCAGAGGTTTCTCTGTCCCAGCGCTGACAGGCCTCTCCTCGCCTGAACAACCAGTCCCATCCCTTATTAAGCACTAGGGGAGGGATCTTTCACTTCTTAAAAGGGGGAAAGGGTGGGGTGGGTCGGGGTTATTAACGACAAGAGAAAAAAGTTTTTCACTGCTGCTGTTTCCTCCTTCTTGTCTCCGGTTAGCTCTTCTAGGGCCTTCTTAAGTTTGTAGCTGTTTAGAAGGCCCTGAAGTGGCAGTAGGCCTCCAGTGAGGAGAACAGAATGTACAGCAGCCACAGGCTGACAAACAGCATGGTGGTCAGTATCTTGGGAGTCCGCGGACCCCCCAGCTCGCCACCGATCGAAGGTCGCCGCCGGTACATCAGCACTCCCACGCAGATGAACGCAAAGATGGTGAAAAGGGTGACGGAGAAGGCCAGGCTCCCCGGGTCTACCTTGAAGTCGTTGCCCTTGGAGTTGTGGTAGATGGCGGCGATGGACCAGGCCACGCCGATGCCCAGGAACACGTTGACCGCGTTGCTGCCCGTCACGTTGCCGATGGATGCATCAGCATACTGGTCCTGGATGGCTGCCACCTTACTGGCAAAGGTGTCTGGAAGAAAGGGAAGAGAGGATGCAGGGGAGGAGGGTGTTGTGTGTGTGATTCAATAAGGATTGGGAAAATGTTATTGGATTGGGGGAATTAATGGTGATGGGGTATGGGGCAGAGGGTGTGGGTAAAGGGTGAGAGGCAAAACAAAAAAGCTCAATATTAATTAAAAGTCTAAAGAACACTGAACAGCATTGTTTCATAAGACATAATTCAATGTAATGTCTGCAGACTATAATCAGGGAGCGAAATGGTCACCGTTGCAGGGACAGGAGTTCCGTCTCAGCAGAAGTCATCTGTCTGGGTCTCTTTCCCCCAGACCCAGATCAATACCTGAGGCAAGCACACAATCTTCTCCATAAATGGCCGGCTATGTGTCTGGATTTAAACAGTCTGCTGTAGGAACAACAGCAGCCCAGCAGGAAGACACCATTCAATTTCTGGAGTGGAGCCAGCTGTTTATGCTAAGTTGCAGTTACCTTGCCAGGAGAAAGTGCTTTCATAGAGAGTCAAGGAACCCAGTCTAATGTTTGAGATGTCTTTCATTGGCAAGTGACAGAGCACTCTGTTTTATTCCCATTTCTGTCCCTCGGTCCCTCCTCACTTCCTCTGTGCACCCTTCCCTTTTATTTTCCTGGTGCCCGAGATTTAGCGAGGGAGGCCAGGTTGAGACAAATTACTCCTCAGGGTGACTCCATTCACTGAGCTGGCATCAGGCTCTAGCCAGCTGGACATGATACCATGGTCATTGGCCTCGAGTGGCACTATTCACTGGGAATCTAGCTTTGCTGACTTCAACATGGCACAAGACGGGCACCGACATGGGCATACAAGTGTGGTCATTACTGGACCACAATAGTGAATAAAGTATCTGTGGTTGATTTAGAACAGATGCTGAGCAATGACTGGTCTGAGAGCTGTAACGTGTAACTGAGGAAGATTCATCACTTAAAAATAATCCATCTCATGTCCAGTGACTGGATAGTACTCACAGGGACTTGTCCCTTGATCCCATGCCTGCCGACTGGCCACTCGGGCCACTCGGGCCTTGCACTGGGCTGGAAAACCACTGGACCAAGACCCAGGAAGAAATACGATTGAAAAACATAAAGTAAATGTATAACCCATTTTTTATGTTACATCATTTTTGTGCATCTCTGAGCAATGTTCTATCATACGATGCAAAACTCACATGAAAACATACAATGACCCTGGGATTCGATAGAACATCACTCAGAGATGCTCAAAAATGTTATAACATTCAAAATGGGTGAATTGTTATTTTAAGTACTGGAGCTATGTACAGAGTCAGGAAGCAGCCATCCACACAACAGTTTAACTGAGATATTCCTCTATTTATCTCTTTCTGTCTCTATGAATAAATTGATTGGTTAAATCTTCTTCTGGCCCATGTATTGTTCAATGACAGTTCTTATTATTTCTTGTGTGTTTTTGTTCTACCTTGTTATTTTTAGTATTACATTGTTATTGATTACTGCATTGTTGGGTTTAGAGCTGGCAAGAAAGACATTTTCACTGTACTTGTGCATGTGACATTGAAACTCGCAACGTCTTCAATCTTCTCTCTACAGAGAATGCTCTAGCTAGCTGGATAGTGTGGTGTATTTAGATGTCTGTGGGAGAGAGCGAGAGAGAGAGAGAGGGAGAGCTGCAGTACAGTAGACTGAGCCAGGCGTTGGCAGTGCAGCAGTCTTTGTGCGGCAGACTGGACAAAAGGTTCTCTCTCTCTATGATAACAGTGTGGTCGGATCCCCTGAACAGAATGCAGGGTGAGGACAAAAGCAGGACGGACAGAAAGACACGGGAGAGAGCTGTGGAGTGGCGAAAGGCTGATGCAGAACAGACAGGGGTTGCCTCGTAAGTGTCTGCACTAATCATCATACTGTGCAGCTTCACTGAGAATGGAAGGAGAGATGGAGGGAACGGAGGGAGGGGAGGGGACACTGGGAACGCCGCAGCCTCACAGTTCTCGACAACACAAACCAGAGCATCTATAGAAAGGGACATGCACGCAAGCACACACACAACAGGGTGGGGACTACTGCAGCTACCCTTTGATACGGGAGGGGCATTTGTGTAGCGAGGAATGTATGACTGTCGGACATAGAATTGCACAGTATGTACTGTCAGATGAAATAGAGAGATTGTTTGTCCCTGCATGGTGTATGTGTGTGCTCGTGCGTGTGTGGGCTGTGTGCTTGTGTGTGCGCAGTTTCCAACCCCAGGCAGTGATTTCCAGCACTGCCACACACACACACATACACACACACGCACTGTAGTCCAATTGGCGGCTGTGATTGTGTAAGGATAGTGTGTGTGGGCAGAGAGAGCATCTCTGTGTGACTGTGTGGTCCTTCTTCTTGCTCCTCTCTATCCTACACCATATATTCAATCTCCTCTGCCCTATCAAGACCGTATACAGCAAAACCTGGCTCCTCTCTACCTCCAAGATAATGGCTTTTCTAAAGCAGATAGAAGAAGGCATAAGCTCCTGAGACTGTTTTACACCTCCCAGTTCCATCTCTATGATAAGAGCTTGCCTGCTAATCACTTCCTGGCTGTGACATCACACAGTCACAGTGGAGACTGTTATCTTTGACAAGCCCTACAATCACCAGCCATTTAACTGCCTACTACACATCTGATGCTCTCTCCGGGCCTATTAACATGCAGCAGCATCCTCTCTCTGCTGCAGCTGCCGTTAATAGCTATATCGGTTACTATGGCAATTGGGCCTCCATGGCCTTGTCCGTCGCTGCTCTCCCTTCCTGGCAAGGCCAGGAGGAAGTGATGGTGATGACGTCACTTCCTGTGTGATGGGAGTGTTCTCACATGACTTGATGCTCCCACACTCCCGCTATCCAATCATGGTTCTAGTGAGTCAGGAAGGACAGTAGCGAGCTTCTAATTTCTCTAGATATGTTAGGATTGTCTGTGACAGTGCACCCCGTAAGCTATCCACACCTCCATGATGAATATATCATGCTCACGCCTACAGACGGCGTCTTGGATTGATCTGGCTGCCATTGGCTGTTTGCATAGTAAGGCCCCTATAGGAGGAGTAGTCCATAGCACTAGAAACAATGACATGTACTATAGGTTCGTGGCAATAGCAAGACACCTTTAAAAGTCTCTCTACCTGCACTGATAAAGAACAGGGAGAGAATTTCTCTAAATACCCAGTCGTTTTCCATCACACCTTCAAAGTGTATCAACCTAGCACAGCAAGCGCACGAACCAGAAAGACTCCACTTTGTGAAGTAGTAAACGTCAACACAGAGGTGGCGGTGATATTTGGCCAGAGAGAGAGGGACGTGACAACAGCTGGACCGATATTTAGATCCGCAGCTTTCTGAGGAAATTCTCTTTTGTGTATATATATATATATATTGTGTGTGTGTGTGTGTGTGTATGTGTGTGTGTGTGTGTGTGTGTGTGTGTGTGCGTTTTCTGTATATACAATACAAGGGTCACTTTTGTATTGCATGATTAAATGCAGAGATTTACATATTCTCCTCAGTGTGCTCTTTATCATACTTAATTTATTTTGAAACACACACACACACACACACACACACACACACACACACACACACACACACACACACACACACACACACACACACACACACACACACACACACACACACACACACTCTGACCTCCCTCTAATTTACTTTTATATGGGCTGCTGATGTTCTTCTCTGGCTCACTAACCATGACAAACGAGGCTCATTGAGACGTGTGGCTGTGGCCTTTGTGCCTTTGTATTGACTATAATTACAGTGGGGTGAGAGGTGTGGCGTGAGGGCTCCAGCAGGGTCCATTTACACAGCAGCACAGCAGCACAGCAGCACAGCGCTACGGCGGCTAATGCTAGCTTAACCCCCTCGGTTATTGTTATCGCTCCTGTGTAGAGTAATGCATCATATTCTAAAGGGCAGGACACCGCACAACACCTGATCCCCATGAGAAATGACTGAATACTAATGAACATGGGTGGCGAAGCAGTGCAGCGGTGTGTGTCTGTGTGAGCATGGTGAGGCAGGGAGGCAGGGTTCAAATTAGGAAGCCACTACGTGTGTACTCTGTTGGAAAGTTACCCATGCACACACAACATGCCTTGTGCAAACAAACAGAATGACAGACACAAAGAATATTGACTGCTTGTACTGTTTCTTTACACATCTTTGCCCTTTGTGCTTGTGAAATGGGGTTTAAAGTATTGGTGAAGTGAGGGGAACAGTGTTTCAGGAGTAATGTCTAGAAGTGTCAGAGCGGTGAGTCCTGAGTGAGTTACAGTGGCTGGCTGGTCAGCAGGTCTGTGAAGCAGCTCAGTGTACAATACATGAACTGAGAGCTAATTAGCTAATTAGCTAAGCACTGTATCAGTCCCAGTTGAAAGCTATTAAGCTGTGTGTGTGTGTGTGTGTGTGTGTGTGTGTTTGGCTTCACATCTGAGTCACTGCCCATCTTCTGCCTCTAAAGACATCAGCCATCTTCTGGACTAACCCACGCCTGACATCTCTCCTACTAGCAATTACTCTGTTTCAACCTTTTCCATTCCATACACTTATGGTTGTGCAATAACACTCATCATAGGAGTGTGAGGTTTATGCCATGGTAGCTGTGAGGGGTTGAACTGATGTTCCATGTGTATTTATTTAGGCTCTTGTTCAACCCTCTCACTTGTATACGGTGATGTTAAGCTGCTCAGGAACAGAGCATCGGCCACTAACTAACATGTCATGTATACATGTAGCAGTATCTAGCTGGGGTGTAAGCAGTGTACATGAATGGTGGGAGGTGAACACTGGACACTGGGAGTGTTCAGAGCGATTAAGGGCTCGATTCAATCCGTATCGCGGAAGTTCAGCGCTATGGCGCGATTGAAATGTAAAGGTAATTTCAGACTGGGCCGACATACACAGCGTTTATCGTGATTCTCTGCCAACGCGAGAACATCGCATTTACATTTCAATCGTGCTGTAGTGATGAATTTACGCGATATGGATTGAATCATGCCCTAATTCTAGAGGACTTTTGTAGGAAAAACGTTACCGCAATTATTACATAGTAGTACATCTAGGTTAAATGCTACTGTAAAAGGAGTGCTACTGTCAACATTACAAAGCAAGTACATCTAGCATAAACACCAGGGTTAGTTTATAATATTACCTGGCACGGAGGTCCCCAGGGCCACGAACACCACGGCGGTGACAGAGTCCTTGAGGCCCACGGTGCAGCCGAAGTGGGAGGCCAGGTCCCCGATGAAGGCTGTGAGCAGGCCGATCATACAGATGGACACCACGAAGCAGGCCCAGCCGTTCCAGTAGTCTGTCGGGGGCACGAACGCAAACAGAACCTTCCAGAAGACGGTGAGGAAGTGCATGACGTAGTCGAAACAGGACGGCAGCTTCTCCTCGCCGCACTCTTCATCCTCGTCATCCTCACCTGGCCGAGAGAAAGAGAGAGGAGAGGGGGACGAGGAGAATGAGAGAGGAGAGGGGGATGAGGAGAACGAGAGAAGAGAGGGGGATGAGGAGAAAGAGAGAAGAGAGGGGGATGAGGAGAAAGCGCATGATGTTAAGGGATCTGAAAGGGTGCGATTGTTTAGTTGATGTATTGAGACGAATGATATTCCTCAAAAGTTTACTGAACACCAGACTATATTTTGTGAAATAAGCGAGCCAAAGATATGATTTGTGATGATGATGCTTTGCTGCTCTTAACATTGGAGCTAATTTGTCAGAGTGTAATCATAGCCTGAGGCTCGGACTGGAGCCAATCCTCTCTAACAGGTACACATCATCTTTGTATGTGTGTGTGTGTATACACACGGACACACATCTTTCTAGACATACAATATTAATCTGGTATTTGACCATCATAATGATTGCATTACTAATGGCCTGAACCACAATCTCAAGGGACCAAAAGAGCCATTTGAACATGTTCACCTTGTGATGCACTGTAAAAGGGCAGACAAATTGCACAATGCCTTTTATCTGAGAAATGTCAAAAGCTATTTTCCATCACATTTTTAACAAGGCAAATTCAAAACACAGAAAAGTCTAACACACACACACACACACACATACATACATACACACACATACAAGTGTGTGGCTGTAGAATGTTCTCAGCTTGCTTTCTTTCTCAGAGAGAGAGAGAAAGAGAGAGTGAGAGAGTGAGTGAGAGAGAGCGAGAGAGAGAAATAGAAAAGGCGTGAGAGAGAGCTCAGCAGTGGGCCTGTGTGAGACATAAAAGTGATGTATCTCTTTTTTCACACACACACACACACACACACACACACACACACACACACACACACACACACACACACACACACACACACACACACACACACACACACACACACAATCCACTATAGCAATTTGGTGTTAAGTGCCTTTCTCCCACTCTCTCCACCTCTCTCTCTGGTCATTTATTGCAAACTATTACAAACTACAAAGGGAAGCATAGCCACGAGCTGCCCAGTGACACGAACCTACCAGATGAGCTAAATTACTACTATGCTCGCTTTGAGTCAAGTAACACTGAAACTTGCATGAGAGCACCAGCTGTTCCGGACGACTGCGTGATCACGCTCTCCGTACCTGACGTGAGTAAGACCTTTAAACAGCAATGTTTTTGAAACAGCTGAAATGTATAGACATTCCCCTAATATGTGAGTCTTGTTTTATTGAGTTTTTACCTGAAATTGCAGTAACAGCCTGTTATATTCTGAAATTGTCACAGTAGATGCCGGCTGCACTGAGCCACATAAAACGATGGAAGCTCATCCCCCACCAACAAAAACATGTCAAATGCAGATCATACAAATCGGATGTTTTTTAATTTGTAACATTGTGTGGTGATTTCAGAGGTGGCACCACAGGTCCCAGAGTGGAGGGGGGGGGAAATAGTTTTTCTGGGGCCTTTTTCTTGATCTGGTAGTAGGCTAAACAAACAAACTCCGGACCCTAGTTGTAGAATAAGACATGGTAAAATAAATTGTTGTAAAAAAAAAAAGGTTTTATGTGGGCTATGATGGGACCAGATTATTTTTCAAATCAGGTCATATGATTTATATACAGTGCCTTGCGAAAGTATTCGGCCCCCTTGAACTTTGCGACCTTCTGCCACATTTCAGGCTTCAAATATAAAGATATAAAACTCAAATCAAATCAAATCAAATTTATTTATATAGCCCTTCGTACATCAGCTGATATCTCAAAGTGCTGTACAGAAACCCAGCCTAAAACCCCAAAAAGCAAGCAATGCAGGTGTAGAAGCACGGTGGCTAGGAAAAACTCCCTAGAAAGGCCAAAACCTAGGAAGAAACCTAGAGAGGAACCAGGCTATGTGGGGTGGCCAGTCCTCTTCTGGCTGTGCCGGGTGGAGATTATAACAGAACATGGTCAAGATGTTCAAATGTTCATAAATGACCAGCATGGTCGAATAATAATAATGCAGAACAGTTGAAACTGGAGCAGCAGCACAGTCAGGTGGACTGGGGACAGCAAGGAGTCATCATGTCAGGTATTCCTGGGGCATGGTCCTAGGGCTCAGGTCCTCCGAGAGAGAGAAAGAAAGAGAGAATTAGAGAGAGCATATGTGGGATGGCCAGTCCTCTTCTGGCTGTGCCGGGTGGAGATTATAACAGAACATGGCCAAGATGTTCAAATGTTCATAAATGACCAGCATGGTCGAATAATAATAAGGCAGAACAGTTGAAAGAAACTGGAGCAGCAGCACGGCCAGGTGGACTGGTGACAGCAAGGAGTCATCATGTCAGGTAGTCCTGGGGCATGGTCCTAGGGCTCAGGTCCTCCGAGAGAGAGAAAGAGAGAATTAGAGAACGCACACTTAAATTCACACAGGACACCGAATTGGACAGGAGAAGTACTCCAGATATAACAAACTGACCCTAGCCCCCCGACACATAAACTACTGCAGCATAAATACCCAGACAGGATGATATAACCCCACCCATCACAAGGCTGAGTATAGCCCACAAAGACCTCCGCCACGGCACAACCCAAGGGGGGGGGGGGGGGGGGGCAACCCAGACAGGATGATCACATCAGTGAATCAACCCACTCAGGTGACGCACCCCCTCCAGGGACAGCATGAGAGAGCCCCAGTAAGCCAGTGACTCAGCCCCTGTAATAGGGTTAGAGGCAGAGAATCCCAGTGGAAAGAGGGGAACCGGCCAGGCAGAGACAGCAAGGGCGGTTCGTTGCTCCAGAGCCTTTCCGTTCACCCTCCCACTCCTGGGCCAGACTACACTCAATCATATGACCCACTGAAGAGATGAGCCTTCAGTAGAGACTTAAAGGTTGAGACCGAGTTTGCGTCTCTGACATGGGTAGGCAGACAGTTCCATAAAAATGGAGCTCTATAGGAGAAAGCCCTGCCTCCAGCTGTTTGCTTAGAAATTCTAGGGACAATTAGGAGGCCTGCGTCTTGTGACCGTAGCGTACGTGTAGGTATGTACGGCAGGACCAAATCAGAGAGATAGGTAGGAGCAAGCCCATGTAATGCTTTGTAGGTTAGCAGTAAAACCTTGAAATCAGCCCTTGCTTTGACAGGAAGCCAGTGTAGAGAGGCTAGCACTGGAGTAATATGATCACATTTTTTGGTTCTAGTCAGGATTCTAGCAGCCGTATTTAGCACTAACTGAAGTTTATTTAGTGCTTTATCCGGGTAGCCGGAAAGTAGAGCATTGCAGTAGTCTAACCTAGAAGTGACAAAAGCATGGATTAATTTTTCTGCATCATTTTTGGACAGAAAGTTTCTGATTTTTGCAATGTTACGTAGATGGAAAAAAGCTGTCCTTGAAATGGTCTTGATATGTTCTTCAAAAGAGAGATCAGGGTCCAGAGTAACGCCGAGGTCCTTCACAGTTTTATTTGAGACGACTGTACAACCATTAAGATTAATTGTCAGATTCAACAGAAGATCTCTTTGTTTCTTGGGACCTAGAACAAGCATCTCTGTTTTGTCCGAGTTTAAAAGTAGAAAGTTTGCAGCCATCCACTTCCTTATGTCTGAAACACATTCTTCTAGCAAGGGCAATTTTGGGGCTTCACCATGTTTCATTGAAATGTACAGCTGTGTGTCATCCGCATAGCAGTGAAAGTTAACATTATGTTTTCGAATAACATCCCCAAGAGGTAAAATATATAGTGAAAACAATAGTGGTCCTAAAACGGAACCTTGAGGAACACCGAAATTTACAGTTGATTTGTCAGAGGACAAACCATTCACAGAGACAAACTGATATCTTTCCGACAGATAAGATCTAAACCAGGCCAGAACTTGTCCATGTAGACCAATTTGGGTTTCCAATCTCTCCAAAAGAATGTGGTGATCGATGGTATCAAAAGCAGCACTAAGGTCTAGGAGCACGAGGACAGATGCAGAGCCTCGGTCCGATGCCATTAAAATGTCATTTACCACCTTCACAAGTGCCGTCTCAGTGCTATGATGGGGTCTAAAACCAGACTGAAGCATTTCGTATACATTGTTTGTCTTCAGGAAGGCAGTGAGTTGTTGCGCAACAGCCTTTTCTAAAATTTTTGAGAGGAATGGAAGATTCGATATAGGCCGATAGTTTTTTATATTTTCTGGGTCAAGGTTTGGCTTTTTCAAGAGAGGCTTTATTACTGCCACTTTTAGTGAGTTTGGTACACATCCGGTGGATAGAGAGCCGTTTATTATGTTCAACATAGGAGGGCCAAGCACAGGAAGCAGCTCTTTCAGTAGTTTAGTTGGAATAGGGTCCAGTATGCAGCTTGAAGGTTTAGAGGCCATGATTATTTTCATCTTTGTGTCAAGAGATATAGTACTAAAACACTTGAGCGTCTCTCTTGATCCTAGGTCCTGGCAGAGTTGTGCAGACTCAGGACAACTGAGCTTTGAAGGAATACGCAGATTTAAGGAGGAGTCCGAAATTTGCTTTCTAATAATCATAATCTTTTCCTCAAAGAAGTTCATGAATTTATCACTGCTAAAGTGAAAGTCATCCTCTCTTGGGGAATGCTGCTTTTTAGTTAGCTTTGCGACAGTATCAAAAAGGAATTTCGGATTGTTCTTATTTTCCTCAATTAAGTTAGAAAAATAGGATGATCGAGCAGCAGTAAGGGCTCTTCGGTACTGCACAGTACTGTCTTTCCAAGCTAGTCGGAAGACTTCCAGTAAAACTGTATTTTTTTGTGAAGAATCACCAACAAGTGGGACACAATCATGAAGTGGAACAACATTTATTGGATATTTCAAACTTTTTTAACAAATCAAAAACTGAAAAATTGGGCGTGCAAAATTATTCAGCCCCCTTAAGTTAATACTTTGTAGCGCCACCTTTTGCTGCGATTACAGCTGTAAGTCGCTTGGGGTATGTCTCTATCAGTTTTGCACATCGAGAGACTGACATTTTTTCCCATTCCTCCTTGCAAAACAGATCGAGCTCAGTGAGGTTGGATGGAGAGCATTTGTGAACAGCAGTTTTCAGTTCTTTCCACAGATTCTCGATTGGATTCAGGTCTGGACTTTGACTTGGCCATTCTAACACCTGGATATGTTTATATTTGAACCATTCCATTGTAGATTTTGCTTTATGTTTTGGATCATTGTCTTGTTGGAAGACAAATCTCTGTCCCAGTCTCAGGTCTTTTGCAGACTCCATCAGGTTTTCTTCCAGAATGGTCCTGTATTTGGCTCCATCCATCTTCCCATCAATTTTAACCATCTTCCCTGTCCCTGCTGAAGAAAAGCAAGCCCAAACCATGATGCTGCCACCACCATGTTTGACAATGGGGATGGTGTGTTCAGTGTGATGAGCTGTGTTGCTTTTACGCCAAACATAACATTTTGCATTGTTGCCAAAAAGTTCAATTTTGGTTTCATCTGACCAGAGTACCTTCTTCCACATGTTTGGTGTGTCTCCCAGGTGGCTTGTGGCAAACTTTAAACAACACTTTTTATGGATATCTTTAAGAAATGGCTTTCTTCTTGCCACTCTTCCATAAAGGCCAGATTTGTGCAATATACGACTGACTGTTGTCCTATGGACAGAGTCCCTCACCTCAGCTGTAGATCTCTGCAGTTCATCCAGAGTGATCATGGGCCTCTTGGCTGCATCTCTGATCAGTCTTCTCCTTGTATGAGCTGAAAGTTTAGAGGGACGGCCAGGTCTTGGTAGATTTGCAGTGGTCTGATACTCCTTCAATTTCAATATTATCGCTTGCACAGTGCTCCTTGGGATGTTTAAAGCTTGGGAAATATTTTTGTATCCAAATCCGGCTTTAAACTTCTTCACAACAGTATCTCGGACCTGCCTGGTGTGTTCCTTGTTCTTCATGATGCTCTCTGCGCTTTTAACGGACCTCTGAGACTATCACAGTGCAGGTGCATTTATACGGAGACTTGATTACACACAGGTGGATTGTATTTATCATCATTAGTCATTTAGGTCAACATTGGATCATTCAGAGATCCTCACTGAACTTCTGGAGAGAGTTTGCTGCACTGAAAGTAAAGGGGCTGAATAATTTTGCACGCCCAATTTTTCAGTTTTTGATTTGTTAAAAAAGTTTGAAATATCCAATAAATGTCGTTCCACTTCATGATTGTGTCCCACTTGTTGTTGATTCTTCACAAAAATACAGTTTTATATCTTTGTTTGAAGCCTGAAATGTGGCAAAAGGTCGCAAAGTTCAAGGGGGCCGAATACTTTCGCAAGGCACTGTAAATACAACCCATCTCCCTAGCCATATTAATACAACCCATCTCCCTAGCCATATAAATACAACCCATCTCCCTAGCCATATAAATACAACCCATCTCCCTAGCCATATAAATACAACCCATCTCCCTAGCCATATAAATACAACCCATCTCCCTAGCCATATAAATACAACCCATCTCCATAGCCATATAAATACAACCCATCTCCCTAGCCATATAAATACAACCCATCTCCCTAGCCATATAAATACAACCCATCTCCCTAGCCATATAAATACAACCCATCTCCCTAGCCATATAAATACAACCCATCTCCCTAGCCATATAAATACAACCCATCTCCCTAGCCATATAAATACAACCCATCTCCCTAGCCATATAAATACAACCCATCTCCCTAGCCATATAAATACAACCCATCTCCCTAGCCATATAAATACAACCCATCTCCCTAGCCATATAAATACAACCCATCTCCCTAGCCATATAAATACAACCCATCTCCCTAGCCATATAAATACAACCCATCTCCATAGCCATATAAATACAACCCATCTCCCTAGCCATATAAATACAACCCATCTCCCTAGCCATATAAATACAACCCATCTCCCTAGCCATATAAATACAACCCATCTCCCTAGCCATATAAATACAACCCATCTCCATAGCCATATAAATACAACCCATCTCCCTAGCCATATAAATACAACCCATCTCCATAGCCATATAAATACAACCCATCTCCCTAGCCATATAAATACAACCCATCTCCCTAGCCATATAAATACAACCCATCTCCCTAGCCATATAAATACAACCCATCTCCCTAGCCATATAAATACAACCCATCTCCCTAGCCATATAAATACAACCCATCTCCCTAGCCATATAAATACAACCCATCTCCCTAGCCATATAAATACAACCCATCTCCCTAGCCATATAAATACAACCCATCTCCCTAGCCATATAAATACAACCCATCTCCCTAGCCGTATAAATACAACCCATCTCCCGAGAAAGCTAGAGAAGTGCCTGTTGAAAAGATGTGCATTAGGATGATAAAGAATGCACTCATCCAGTGTAGGTGAGGAATGCTTTACATAATTCGTGTCAGGGTTTATCTGAGAACCCAAAGCCATGGCCTCAAATAGCCTGCCCTGTGAAGAACTGGGACATGAAGTGACTCACTCTTAGTTCCTGAATGTATCTCCTACTGTAAGGAGTTCCACTCATCACCATCAATCATTAAGTTAAACATAGGGCGTGAAAATACTCACTACATACATGGAACTGAGAGAAGCGAGAGCGAGATTTACTGCCACCTGCAGTTATGGAATGTTTCCTCACAAGTATAATTCATTGGCTGATATATCCTGGTGACCTGGATGAAATTATGTGGTCCTTCCTTAAGTCCCACCCAGTTGACTACTTCAAAATGGTCAAGTCCTCAATGGCGCTGCCCATGCCAAAACAGGTCTCTCTCTCTCTCTCTCACACATACAAACACACACCCCACATACAGAGAGGAGTGTGGAGGAGGTGGTGACATCAGAGCCAGTCTGGAGGGGGCGTGTGTCTCTAATGATAATCTTTACCCCTGACACCTCCTCTCATCTGTCCTTTATCCATCATCTCCCCTTCCCACTCCTCTCATCTGTTTATCCATCACTCTGTTACACCTCCTCCCTCCTTTCCTCTTATTAGTCCATCTACTACTCCTTCACACCCCTGACACCTCCTCTCTACTTTCCTCCCTTATCATTTTCTTTAATCTGTCTATCGACCATTCATTTCGATCTATGCTCTCTACCATCAACCCCTCTCCTTCCTCCCTCTACATCAATTTCTTTCCTCCTTCCCTCCTGGTTTCTTACCGCTCATACTGTATTAATCAGACCTTCCTTCCCATGGAGAGGTAGAGAGGAGGAAGTAGGAGGGAAAAATAGAGATTGCAGTAGGAAGGAGAGAGAGAGAGAGAGAGAGAGAGAGAGAGAGAGAGAGAGAGAGAGAGAGAGAGAGAGAGGCTATTCTAGAAGGAATATTCAGCAGGGAAGTGAGTGGAGTAATAAAGTAAGCCAACAGAGGGACATTACTTTATAGCCTGAGCGGGCTCTGCGGCTCACATCCCTGCCTGTGGTTACTCATCATTAAACACACAGTTATGAGAGAGAGGTTGAGGGAGATAAATGTACTCTGTGTTCTACTGCAGATATAATACAAAAGTATATACATATGTGCAGCACAGTGTGTGCCAGTTTTACGCACACACACAGAGAGAGAGAGAGAGAGAGAGAGAGAGAGAGAGAGAGAGAGGGAGAGGGAGAGGGAGAGAGAGGGAGAGGAGAGAGAGAGAGAGAGAGAGAGAGAGAGAGAGAGAGAAAAGCATACAGAAAAAATGAATGGTGGTTACGCCCTTTCAAAACTCCCACTTTACAGTCTTGTCACACACACATCCACTTAATGCATCAGTAAACAGGCTGGCTTTATCTCCTGCGGCACCACAACACACCTTGTCTGAGGAGAATTGTCCATTAGCCACGGCCACCTTAACCCCTGCCTGCACACAGCCAGCTAGCGCCTGCTGATGTGTCTAAAGGCTTTTAACGGATGGTTAATGGTGGTTAAGTGCTCGTTTTTTAGATGATTTCAGGGTCAACAAGTACATTCATTAAATCATTTGAAATGCTGTTGAAACGCTTCTTCTGTCCCAGGTAATCTCACACACATAAAGGTTAACCTTAACATACACATCATATACTTTCGCTACAGTATGGATTTCGTGTGGATTTCTGATTCGGACTAACATATTCCCTGGTATAGTTAAACTGTATCCACTGGAATCAATTTTCTTGAGTTGAGCCGTGGCTGTCGCTAATAGACTGATTCTCTCTCTCTCTATCTTGAATTTCCTCACAGGAGGAGGATAATAAACCATTCTATTCCTTTGACTAGATCAGCGCTTTCTGTTTGGACTTAGGGTTTAGCTCCAGACCAACAACATCCAAGCTAATGTTTGTCCCAGGCTGCCATCTGTCTGTCTCAGCAGGTAGCTGTGCTCTGAGTCCCCTAGGTCTGTACCTTGCCAATTAAACTGACCCCTGTGTGGCATGTGTCAACAAAGGTCAGATAAGGTCAGGCAATGACCTCTGTATCGCCACATACTGTAGTAGTGTGTGTGTTTAGGTAGTGTGAATAATGAACATTGCTGTGATGATCACACCTTCTGCACACACAGCATACGCTACAGGACACATACACATTCACACAAATTACTAGTGCTGAGCGATTAACCAACATTTCATTTTTGGGGGTTATTAAACAACTAATTGACCGACGCCAGTTAAATGATTTGAATTACATTAATTTATTTTTTGTGAGCCCAATGCAATGTTTCTCTAGAGAGAAATAAAATAATTCAAGAGAGAAATCAGGTCAAGAACTAGAATTTCCATTAAAAAGCTCTAAAATCATTGTAATGTCATTATTTCATAATGCATTTAACGTAAAGAAAATAAATAATAATGAAACCGAAAACTGTGATTATATCATTTCTTTTTATAACCGAACCAAAACCGAACCGACCTCAAAAGTCACTAATCGCTCAGCAATATAAATTATACACATCGACTCGAATACACATTCCAGACGCCAACACACACTGTGGTGCACAGACAGAAGTAAAACCATGAATAGGGAAAGAGAGAGAGAAAGAGAGTGAGAGAAAGAGATGCTGTAGAAAGAAGGAGGAAGAGAGAGTGTGTCTGCAGGTAATAGCAGGTTGTAGGTGACAGTGAGAGGTCATTAAGGAGGTGTTCATCTTCCCATCATGCCCTATAGGAAGAGGCAGCCAGCTCCAAACCCAGCGGAGGCGACATTAAACTGAGCACACAGGACCAGAGCACTACATTCATATTCAACTTTACAGTGCCTTCGGAAAGTATTCAGACCCCTTGGCTTTTCCCACATTTTGTTAGGTTACAGCCTTATTCTAGAATTGATTAAAATGTTGTTTTTTTCTCATCAATCTACATGCAATACCCCATAGTGACAAAGCTTGAAACAGCTGTATTTTCGGAGTTTCTCCCATTCTTCTTTTCAGATCCTCTCAAGCTCTGTCAGGTTGGATGGGGAGCGTTGCTGCACAGAAATTCTCAGGTCTGTCCAGAGATGTTCGATCGGATTCAAGTTTGGGCTCTGGCTGGGCCACTCGAGAACATTCAGAGACTTGTCCCGAAACCACACCTGCGTTGTCTTGGCTGTGTGCTTAGGGTCGTTGTCCTGTTGGAAGGTGAACCTTTATCCCAGTCTGAAGTCCTGAGTAATTTGCTCCATTCATCTTTCCCTCGATCCTGACTATTCTTTCAGTCCCTGCCGCTGAAAAACATCCCCAAAACATGATGCTGCCGCCACCATGCTTCACTGTAGGGATGGTGCCAGGTTTCTTCCAGATGTGATGCATTCATGCCAAAGAGTTCAATCTTGGTTTCATCAGACCAGAGATTCTTGTTTCTCATGGTCTGAGAGTCTTTAGGTGCCTTTTGGAAAACTTTTACTGAGAAGTGGCTTCCATTTGGCCACTCTACCATAAAGACCTGATTGGTGGAGTGCTGCAGCAATGGTTGTCCTTCTGGAAGGTTCTCTCATCTCCCCAGAGGAACTCTGGAGCTCTGTCAGAGTGACCATTGGGTTCTTGGTCACCTCCCTCCCTGTCACCTCCCTGACCAAGGCCCTTCTCCCCCTTCTCCCCCGATTGTTGTCTGGGCGGACAGCTCTATGATGAGTCTTGGTGGTTCCAAACCTCTTCCATTTAAGAATGATGGAAGCCACTGTGTTCTTGGGTACTTTCAATGCTGCAGAAATGATTTTGTAGCCTTCCCCAGATCTGTGCCTTGACATAATCCTGTCTCGGAGGTCTACAGACAATTCCTTCAACCTAATGGCATGGTTTCGATTCTCATAGCAAAGGGTTATGTAAATAAGGTATTTCTGTTTGTTAGTTGTAATACATTTGCAAAAATTTCAAAAAACCTGTTTTCGCTTTGTCATTATGGGGTATTGTGTGTAGATTGCTGAGGAATTTGTTTTTATTTAATCCATTTTAGAATAAGGCTGTAATGTAACAAAATGTGGAAAAAGTCAAGGGGTCTGAATACTTTTCCAAAAGCACTGTAAAATCCAATTAAACACTTCACTGTCCCGGATGTTAAATGATTGAGTTTAGTCAGCAGAGGTTAGGGAAGAAATTATATATATATATATATATATATATATATATATATATATATATATATATATATATATATATAACCCATATATAACCTCTATATATATATATATATATATATATATATATATATATATATATATATATATATAGAGAGAGAGAGAGAGAGAGAGAGAGAGAGAGAGAGAGAGAGAGAGAGAGAGAGAGAGAGAATTAGAGGGTCAGTGGGTCAGTGGGTTCACATCCTAGCTGAGGAACACTAATATTAAACTCTATGCTGAGACTCCAACGCTGATTGAAGTCTGTCAAATCCTCAGCATTAGAACCAGCCTGCATGCTAAGCTATAAGCTAAGCTATTAGCTACGGAGCTATAGGCTAACTGAGCCAATTAACCAGTTAGCTATGGTAAAGAGATAAGACTGAGCCAATCTCTCCCCATGCAGTCACAGTTAATGGGATGAATCCTGTAGGATAACCCATCACACATCTGCAACACACACACACACACACAGATACAGACAATCACATACTGTATCCTAGGGGTCAGCAACAGGCGGCCCACGGGCCACAACTGGCCCACAAGTGATTTATTTTGTTAGTAAATAAATATATATATATTTAATGTCTGGTTGAAGCATTCCCACAAAAAAAAGGTGTGATCCAGTCTCAACGTAATCAAAGTATGAAATTATTGTTATTTTCAAATACACTCTCTGTTTTGGGCTCAGTTGTAGTCAATTTGCAGTGCTTAAAATTATTATAATTATGTTATGGTCCCCGACCAGCTGCTCCTACAACAATTGGTCCGCTGCTGAATCTAGTTACCTACTCCTGCTGTAACACACTCTCTCTCTCTCTCTCTCTCTCTCTCTCTCAATAAGAAAATTGTGATCTATTCTCTGAGGCCTCCTTTCATCTATTTCCCCTATCTTCCTTACTACTCCTCCCCCTCTTTCTCTGCCTACTGAAGGCATATCTGTGTATCTCGGCCAACTCCTCATCCTCGACTTCATCAATGAGTCACATCTCTATTACAGCTGCTCAGTGTTGATAGAGGATGGTCGTTAATGTAATTCCAGGTAATAATTTCTCTCTGACTGGCAGCGAAGAGTACATATGCTGCCGTGTCATTGAGATAGGCCTGGGGAGGTTCTCTGCAGTCAGTCACAGTCTCGGTATTCTCAGCAGTCGCTCTTCTCTTTAGCGGTGATGGCCAAATAAATGAATCATCTAGCACTGTATTAGCTCCGTGGTGGTGCTGTCACTCACAGGTCACAGAGAGTACAGACACAGAGACACACACACTTATGACACACCCATCTGCACAGCCACTGAAGCACACACTCACACCCATCATCCAAAGTCCCCAAAGAGACGGGCAGATTCATGAAAGGAAAAAATGACAGAGTTGTCAGGGGAGTTATTAACTGACTGTCAGGACATTTATATGAGACTGATATGGGGGAAGAACGGCCACACATACACACACGCACATCCCACATGAAACAATACTATAGTATATGTATGATGGTTAAATACTATGGCATTCACTGTATGTTTTTGCGGGCATTACTGTATTATTTACTGTAGTGTTTTTGCTGTCTGTAGTATACTCCTACATAGTATACTATGTAGTATACTGTAGTATACTACCTACTGTAGTATATAGTATATTATTTACTGTAGTATTCCACAGTATACTACAAAATCCTATAGTACATACTACTCATGATCGAGGTATACTACAGTAGGTAGTATAGTGTACTACAGTATACTACAGTTCAAAATTGTATAGTAAGTACTGTAGTATTCTGTAGTAAACAGTATTTTTTTAATGTAGGATTCCACACAGCATTGCTGTCCCACAGGTTTGGAGAAGCCACCAACCCACCCACTGGCGAGAATTTCACACCCAATCTCCGTCAACACCCTGGACCAAGTTACAGTGGGAAGCCAATGATTTCTCTTAAACTAACTTGTGAGTAGGCTAGCGCTGCAAATGCTACGCTGCCTGACACACTCTCCCTCTCTACTGGCTTCAGAGCAAATATATTCAGAGGGGCTGCAGGGTGAAAGAAAGAAAAAAAAGAAAGAAAGATAAAGAGAGAGGGGAGGTAAGGGAAGATCAATATTTCATGACTGTATGTGCATTTTAAACACAGCAGCGAGAGGTAGAGATAGAGAAAGAGCTAGACAGAGAGAGCTAGACAGAGAGAGAGAGAGAGAGAGAGAGAGAGAGAGAGAGAGAGAGAGAGAGAGAGAGAGAGAGGCAACAAAAGGAGCTTAAATACCTGGGGTGTGTGACGGGTTAGTGTCTAGTCGATCCAGGAGGCACACACGCACACACACACACACACATACACACACACACCAACGCACGCACGCACGCAAACACACACACACCAAAGCACGCACACACGCAAACACACTCCCGCTGTCAAAACGTCAACACAGCCTAATCCCAGATAAGAGAGCAGGGACAGGGCTTGTCATTAATTGAGCCAGAGCGGGAACAATTGGACGACACAGTAGATAACTAGCGCACAAACACACACACACACAGTGATACACATGCTGTAACTTTCAACACACTCATACACACACACAGATACAAAAAAAAAACACACTAAACACATTCACACCTCGACGAAAATCCAAAGTGCTTCAGTGGCCACACACTCACAGAGTTTTCAAGGCTAGTTGCCATGTCCTCTTTAGAAATCAAACTGTTCACACATAGACGCTGACAAGCACACATAAGGTAATAAGGCAACAATGCTGTGCTCTGACAAGATGGCATCTCTAATCAACAGAGGCCTTGGGAAGCCTTGGAGTGGGACTGCAGTGCTCCAGATTTCCACCAGTTGGTGTTTACATTGAAAATCTATCTTCTGAGGAGATGCTGCAGCATGCTCGTCCGTTGTAAGAAAGAATTGCACACACGTACGCACTGTGGCAGCCGGCAGGGAGAGGTGAGGGGAGTGGTGATTGAGGGGAGAAATCTGGCAGTCCATTGGCCCCACCCCCGGGCCTTATATGGACTTCCTGCCCGAGGCAAGACTGTAACTCGTTAAGCCAGGGAGTGTTTGGGGATAAAAGGGAGAAGCAGCCTGCACAGCAGAGTAGGAGAGAACCAAGAGCATTATGAAGAGTGGGAGAAGAGAGATTACTATCTGTGAGATTACTATCTGTGAGATTACTATCTGTGAGATTACTATCTGTGAGATTACATGTTGTGACCTGGACTGTTGGACTAACACCCTTGTGTACCGGACCGGATTGGCTGAGGACCCGAGTGTGAGGAGTACCCCTGGAAAACGGAACGGACAAAGAGAACGGCTTGTGGACTGAGGTGATTGGTGAATTCCTCCTTCTTCTTTCCCTGTGCACGAAAATCCCAAATAAACTTCCCCTTTGCATTCTATTTGTGCTACTGGTGCCTGTTTTGTTATTGAACTTGGTGACGTGGAAACCCCACACCCTTGATCTTGCTACAGCACGCACACACACTCGCGCGGCGGTCAAAGCATTCAACTCACCGGCGCTGACAGTGATGGCCTCGATGAACTGGTCTCTCCAGCTGTTAGTCCCCACCAGCAGGGCCAGATTAGTCTTCTTAATCAGCTTGTCCACAGTGTTCTGCACAGGGAACACCAAACACATGGAGTTCAGGAAGAACATATTGGGGAAATGCATATAGGAAAGCAAGGGCATCTAGTCCACAAATTCATATAGGACACATGACTATTTCTGTCTTTAAAACATATGTACTTGTCTGTAGTAAGCATGTATTTAGAATAAACAATGAAATTAAAGGCCTCGGCCATGTAATGCAACTGCTATAGTAGCCAAGAGCCAGTCCTCGGGAGCTAGTTGACGATGCTGTCCACATACTATGATAATAACATAGGCCAGGAGTATAGAGAGTTCAGTCTGTTACTGGGCCTTTAGCTGCAATCCTCTCTTTGATAAACGCTGCTTCCCAGAGGACAGGTGCAGGTGCTGCTAGAGTACACTCAGGAAATCAATCCTCATCAGAGCCTGTATAGATTCCAAAACAGGAAAAAATGGATTTCTCTCCCTACAGAAGGAAACAACTCCTCCTCGATCCATCCCTTCCACCACCCTTCCTCCACTCCTGGGATGACAGCTGGAGAGTACCCTCCTTCTCCTCTGTCCATCCCCTTCTGTCTTCCCTCACCATCGGAAGGAAAATCCGATATTCCCTTCTCTGGAAGGAAACTACAATGGTAATTGAGTTGACTTTAGCTTTGGAATATAAATGGTGGGATGGTTTAAACTCAGGTTTATACAGGAATGGACAACTACACTATTCTCTCCAGCTCTGCTAAGGTCTCAGATATAACATATTGATATTTGGAGAAATAGACGGACAGCTTCATCTACTGTCCAATTCCTAGCAAGGTGTGTTGGATTGAAGTTGTGCAAAGAAGAGGAAGAGAGAGAAATCTACTGTCGGCAAATCACCTACTTCCTCAGTCCTATCTGTTAGCCCCAAGCAAGGGATTCTGGGTCTTGGTTGACGTTAATCTTAAAGCGGAAAAGTTGCAGACTACCGTCTGAAAGTTGAAGCTCTTTTGAAGCAGCCACTCGCTATGACTCTGAGGTTAGACACAATTAAACTCTCCAGCCCCCCCAGGATACAGAGTCCTTCAGCCAGCTATAGGATCCATAGGCCCCCTCCCTCCCATAGCCTCCCACCCAACCTCACAGTGAGAGCCACTCCAGTAAGAACAGGAGACGATCCGTCAAGTGCTCACAAGCATCCACCCATCAGTCTGAAGAGTGTGTGTGGGAGAAAAAAGCATTTGCGTGTGCGGACACACACACACACACACACACACACACACACACACACACACACACACAGACCTTAATATTCATGATAATCACATCTGTGTTTGTCTGAAGAGTGAGTGTGAGTGAAAGAGGAGAGCATGCACATACACAGTTATATCACTCCATGATTACTACATATGCGTGTATGTCTATCTGAGGAGTCTCTGAGGAGTGCATTACGTGAGAGAAAGGAAATGGAATGTGTGTAAACACACGAGCACACACCTTAAACTCATAGGATTCCTCGATGATGATTTCAAGTTTGACGTGATCCCCAAGCGTGGGTCGACCCATATCAGCGATGCGTTGCTCCTCATCATCCACTCCTGTTAGCGGCACCACCTCTTCCACCTCCTTCTCAGCCACCTCTGTAGCTGAGAGACAGAAGACGGTGGATTGTGACTGACGCCCATGACAACTGACATGTTGTGTAGTAATATTGTGGAAGCCATCGACATGAAAGTGGTACATTTAAGCAGTAAGGCAGGCCAGGTGTGGTATATGGCCAGTATACCACGGATAAGGGCTGTTCTTATGCACGATGCAACGAGGAGTGCCTGGATAAAGCCATTAGCCGTGGTATATTGGCCATATACCATAAACCCGAGGTGCCTTATTGCTATTATAAACTGGTTACCAATGGTAAACAGTCTTATATACCACGGCTTTCAGCCAATCAGCATTCAGGGCTGGAACCACCCAGTCTATAATGCGGTGTAAAACATGCTTTCTTGTTTTTCCTCACATATTTACTTACATAACCCTTATCTAGCCAAGTAAGCTATGGTGAGAAAAATTATCTTTGACAGACAGACTAAATGGTTGTTTCAAGAAAAACAACATGATTGTAACCCTTATAGCTCCCACCCCCCAGAAGATGAATAGGTCATTGTACAGGTGAAAGTAGAAGCTGTTTAGCGCCGACCCTCCACTCCCCCATCACCCACCACCTCCAAGCCATCATATTCATCACAGAGAGAGGCAGCCGAGTTGTGCTTCCAAGTTCACAGCAAGGGAAATGAGAATACTATGGGAATGGGCCCTGCACTCTCTCCCTGATAGATGGGCTCATTCCACTGGGTTAGAGTGATGCTGGGAGTAGGGTAGGATGGAGGGAGAGAAGAGGAAGAGGCTGAAGATGATTGCTGAGGTGATGGGGTAGCAGGGAGGGATAACAGCAGGGGGGGGCGGGGCAGGTTAACGTCAATGGGTTCATGGTGGGTTTAAGGTGACACAAATGATCCAGACCTGCCACACAACGGAGGGCCATAACACATAGAACCAATAAAGCTATACAATCATCCATGCATATACCTTTGACCACTATTCGAGGAAGACCTGGCTGCTTGACTTGAAAAAACAACAACATAGTGTGCTATTCTCCAGCTCCCGCTGGAGGCTGCTATTTATGATTTGGTGTCATTAAGGCTTTGAGGGAAACTATTTCTTATTGTTAGTAGAAGGATTGAATCCATCAATGAGTTGCCTTCATCCTGGTAAACGTGCATGCATCTCTGTCGCAGTGGAAGGATCTCAGTAGAGGTCTCACTCAGCGTGGAGCAGCTCGGTCGTGTCAGTGGGTAACAAATGTCCTCCTCACTGACCTCTAACCAGTGTGGAACACACTGCCTACTAGTGTCAGCCTCAGCCCTGCCACCCTCAAACTGATCAGAGGTCAGTGAAGAACAAGGAAAGTGCATCTCAGCTACGTGTGTGGTAAATCTGCAGGGTTCCTGGAAAAGAGACCCTGGTCTTAATGGGACTCCCTGTCTAAATAAAGGAGAAGTGGATTCTACAGTGGACAACTGCACCACATTGCCAATAGTGCAGAAATCCTAATGGCATACAATTATTACTCATATTTTATGGCTCTTCAAATCCACAGGAATGCATTTGGAAGTAACTATCAAATAGAATTGAAAACTTAACCAAATATGACAACTTAAAAACGTTCAAAATGCCATGTTAGATGAGTGTACAGTACACCCATCATTAAAGGCCCAATGCAGCCATTTTTATCTCAATATTACATCATTTCTGGGTAACAATTAAGTTACTTACTGTGATTGTTTTAAATAAAACATTTTTTTTAAAAGGATTCTTAGCAACAGCAATTTCTAAAGCAAAGATTTGGGAGTGGTCTGAGTGAGGAGGGAAAAATGGAAAACTGTTAAAGGAATTAAAGGAAAACTCCACCCAAGAACTATCTTGTGGTATTTGATTCATTGGTCCATTGTTGACATAATCCCAAAACGTTTTGGTTGTCAGCACTCAAGTTGTCAAGATATGTAACTTTCAAATGACTGAAATGATCCCTGTAGGGTGCATTTTGCAGTTACATATCTGCATCAGATTTCGGTATTTTGAAAGTTACATATCTTAAAAACAGACTTGAAATTTCAGGTGTTTTTTTTCAAACAGCTCCTACACTAAAAGAGCATTGTCATCATTTTCACACTTTCACAGTATCGTTCCAACCTCATAGCATGGAAACACTGTATATATAAAACACAGGAAAAGCACATGTTTGACTGCACTGGGCCTTTAAGCTATGCAGTCAGTCTAGACTTTTTACAAGCCCTCCAATGATATATAAGAGAGGATTAGATCATAATGACTCCATTTCATGAGATCTTGTCAAGTGTGGTTAAATCATGAGATGATTAAAGGCCTATTCTTCACTTTGTTAATACCATTAGGGGCTGATATGTGTATGTTGGCAGAGGGATATCAAGCTGTATTCACCATTAGGTTTGTCAGAGGTGTATTTGGTGGAGGGATATCAAGCTTTATTCACCATTAGGTTTGTCAGAGGTGTATTTGGTGGAGGGATATCAAGCTGTATTCACCATTAGGTTTGTCAGAGGTGTATTTGGTGGAGGGATATCAAGCTGTATTCACCATTAGGTTTGTCAGAGGTGTATTTGGTGGAGGGATATCAAGCTGTATTCACCATTAGGTTTGTCAGAGGTGTATTTGGTGGAGGGATATCAAGCTGTATTCACCATTAGGTTTGTCAGAGGTGTATTTGGTGGAGGGATATCAAGCTGTATTCACCATTAAGTTTGTCAGAGGTGTATTTGGTGGAGGGATATCAAGCTGTATTCACCATTAGGTTTGTCAGAGGTGTATTTGGTGGAGGGATATCAAGCTGTATTCACCATTAGTTTTGTCAGAGGTGTATTTGGTGGAGGGATTGAATTGATTCTCCTGAGTTACAGTTCATATTAGGAAATCAGTCAATTGAAACAAGTTCATTAGGCCCTAATCTATGGATTTAACCTGACTGGAAATACAGATCTGTTGGTAAAAATAAATTGTGCCTCAGGATCTCGTCGCGGTATTTTTGTGCATTCAAATTGCCGTCGATAAAATGCAGACATGTTCATTGTCCATAGCTTATGACTGCTCGTACCATAACCCCACCACCACCATGGGGCACTCTGTTCACAACGTTGACATCAGCAAACCACTCGCCCACACGACGCCATACACGTGGTCTGTAGTTTTGAGGCTGGTTCGACGTACTGCTAAATTCTCGAAAACGACATTGGAGGCAGCTTATGGTAAAGAAGTTAGCATTCAATTCTCTGGCAACAGCTCTGGTGGACATTCCTGCAGTCAGCATGCCAATTGCAAGCCCCCTCATCGGTGGCATTGTTGTGTGACAAAACAAGACATTTTAGAGTGGCCTTTTATTGTCCCCAGTACAAGGCACCTGTGTAATGATCATGCTATTTAATTAGCTTCTTGATATGCCACACCTGTCAGATGGATGGATTTACTTGGCTAAGGATAAAATACTCACTAACAGGAATGAAAACTAATTTGTGCACAACATTTTTGTGCACAACGAATATTTCTACCGAGACGGAGCTTTTAAAGGGGTAGTGCGAGATGTTATCAATTAAGCCTGTTTTCTACTTACCCAGAGTCAGATCAACTCTTGGATATCCTTTTTATGTATCTGTATGTCAACTAGCATTAGCCCAATGACAGGAAGTGTATGGGAACAGCTAGCATTATAGCTGTTCCCATGCTAACGCAAGTTAGCAATAGCTCGGAAAACTACATTCAACTTCCTTTAAACATTCTCCCTAAGGTGCCGTGGCACGCATCAGTTATATTTCAGATGGTGTCAACATCACATTTTTTATGCATTTTGGAGTAGAATGTCCTTTTAAAAAGGCACCAGAAGTGACATTCTCACACTTCTACAAAACAATATCTCCCCCACACACCCACTACCTTTGCCACCGCTGCTGAAGAAAAACCTATAGGAACAGTGCAGTGTTCTACAGCATTCTACATGTGCTCTGTGAGGCTGGAAGGATGTTCTGTCACTACATTATACAACTTGTTAAGTTGTGAGAGGAAGATGTTACGTCATACCATGACCTAGTTGTCACCCCCCTGAACCCATAGGCCTATGATGACGTCACTATAAGCTGACATGACTTTGTAGTGAAAGGATATGGGCCTACTGTGACTTGTTCTACTAAACTGTGTGAATTCAAATCCAAAATGAAGAATATAAAACAGACAATGTCTTGGAGACTGGGTATGGATATTGGACCGATGTTTGGAGAAAAATCCTGCTATTATCTAATACACACCACACAGGGTTCTATTGCTTCTATGCTCTCTTTCTCACTTCCTCTTCCCTCACTCCCTCTCTCCAAACCTCTGGCCCCCTCCCTCCCTACGCTGCTGAATCTAGTTACCTACTCTTGCTGTAACACATCTTTCTCTCTCTCTCTCTCTCTCTCTCTCTCTCTCTCTCTCTCTCTCTCTCTCCAAACCTCTAGCCCTCTCCCTCCCTCCCTCACTCCACCCCCCCCCTCTCTCTCTCTCTCTCCCTCTCTCTCTCCCTCTCTCCAACTCTCTGGGGCGTGTGGCAGTAATTCAGAACCACCGCTGTCCCACGGTCTAGTGCAGTGATCTGATTTGGTGCGATGGGGAGCATTCAGAATGCCATTTCCAGTCCGTAGCCCGGCAGTGCATTGTGGGTTAACATCAGCTCTAAAGCCATTGGTTCCCCTCCATCGCACCACCATGGGGCCATTCAAACCCAGTCACACTGGAGCAAGCAGAGGAGGGCAGAGGTAGCGAGGCCAAATCAGGACCAAAAGACTATGGAGGAGGATATTGGAGCTACTTTCCCATTATTCATAAGGGTGCTTTAGTATGGCTCGGTGACCAACCAAATGTGTACTGTATAATGCTGCTGTCTTGACTATGTATTGGATGAACAATGAGATTATTAATCTCACAGCAACAACCTGGATAAATAAATATGCTTTCAAAATGTGTGAAATTAACCGGTGCAGCTCAACATAGCCTATTACTGACTGAGTGGGCTGAAAACACTACAAAACGGTGTCCAAGGCCAAATCACGCCAGCTGAACAGCATGTAATCCTTAATTACCATGAGAGTGTGGTGTTAACTGTGTCTAATGAGCGACTTAATGAACTCAATTAAAGAAGATGTGAGTCTCAGGTGTAATTACTACAGCCGCAATAACCTTGTTATCCATCCCCTTCCTTAGAGTGGCGGCTACCGCACCGTGCCACCGCAGAATACATCTGACTGACACTGGAGGGAAGGAGGCCTGGAACACTGTGTTTTTCTATATCACTGTGGCTCTCAATCATCCATTCAACATGATGAGAGATATGTTTGGTTAAGCCTCCTGTGTGTTTCTCTCTCTCCCTGTTTAAAAAAATTCTGCCCTCTTCCTATCTTTGTTTCTCTCCCCCTGTGGGTTTCTCTCTCTCTGTGTTTCTCTCTCTCTCTGTGTTTCTCTCTCTCTCTGTGTTTCTCTCTCTCTCAGTGTTTCTCTCCCTCTGTGTGATTCTCTCCCTCTATATGTTTCTCTCTCTGTGTGTTTCTCTCCCTCTGTGTTTCTCTCCCTCTGTGTGTTTCTCTCTCTCTCTGTGTTTCTCTCCCACTGTGTGTTTCTCTCCCTCTGTGTGTTTCTCTCCCTCTGTGTGTTTCTCTGTTGTGTTGGTCTCAGTGTGTGTTCATTGTGTTTCCATCGAAGCTTCTCTAACGTCTGTGGTTGAGTGGAGTTGAAATGTGCACATTCGCCTTTTTGGAGAAAAGCTATTCTCTCTCTTCTTTTTCTTTGGGAAGGAGAATGCAGGAGGCTTAATGTGAGCTGACGGCTGTGGGCCATCGCGAGGTTGCCATGCTTTGATAATCTGGTTTCAGAGGAGAACAGAGAACATCTAAACAGAGTGAGGGGAAGATGAGCATGGCTAGAGAGGGGTGTAACAAGAACCTCTACCAGTCCAATCCATCCCCCACCTCTGTCTTTAGATGAGCTAGGGTGTGTGTGTGTGTGTGTGTGTGTGTGTGTGTGTGTGTGTGTGTGTGTGTGTGTGTGTGTGTGTGTGTGTGCGTGTGTGTGTGTGTGTTTGTCTAGAACCACCCAGTCTGGAGAATACTCTCATTTGGTTCTGTTTAAACTGAGCTATTCAATTTGTTTAGCTTTTTAAAGTAGAGCTTTTCCACAAGAGTAAAGCACAGCCCACCCTGTCATCCAGAGTCAGACTGTATCCACTGAGGCCTATCTGACTGCTGTGATGAGGCCTAGTGAAAACAATGGAACTCTATCCTACTTCAAAGGGCACTAACAGTTAAGAGGCAGTCTAAACAGCATCTTGAGCATGTGGACGATTTGAAGCTTTAAAGCTGAATAGTATCTGTATTATATTAAAAATAATTTACTACAAATGTGCATGTTGTAGAGTTTAAAAATGATATTAATAATCCAGTACTGATACTCTCCCAAACTATGGAGGACAGAGCATCATTACTATCCTGTGGAGAGCCAATAGTGTTCTCATGTACTTTTTTCAGAGAGGGTTTGTACAGTAGCTCACTCCAGAAATACTGTAGCAGGTGTGAAATTGCTGAAAAGATGTTGTGCAGGGGCAAAATAATTATTACACTAGGTTGTTTCAGTATTTCATTCTTAAAATCCTTTTCTGCAGTCAAATGACCAAATCGCCCTATATTGGCCTCATGGGTGGAATGTTATTCATATTTTTCATAATTTTATAATTAAGAAAATAAATAAAACATGTACAGTGCCTTTGGAAAGGGTTCAGACCCCTTGACTTTTTCCACATACAGCCTAAAATCCTCAGCAATCTAGACACAATACCCCATAATGACAACGTGAAAACAGGATTTTAAACTTTTGCAAATTTATAAAAATAAAAAAAACGTATTTATATAAGTATTCAGACCCTTTGCTATGAGACTAGAAATTGAGGATCAGGTGCGTCCTGTTTCCATTGATCATCCTTGAGATGATTCTACAACTTGATTAGAATCCATCGGTGGTAAATTCAATTGAATAGATATGATTTCGAAAGGCACATACATGTCTATATAATGTCCCACAGTTGACAGTGCGTGTCAGAGCAAAAACCAAGCCATAAGGTTGAAGGAATTGTCCGTACTGCTCAGAGACAGGATTGTGTCAAGTCACAGATCTAGGGAATGGTACCGAAAAATGTCTGCAGCATTGAAGGTCCCCAAGAACACAGTGGCCTCCATCATTTTTAAATGGATGATATTTGGAACCACCAAGACTCATCCTAGAGCCTGGCCAAACTGAGCAAGCGGGGGTGAAAGGCCTTGATCAGGGAGGTGACCAAGAACCTGATGGTCACGCTGACAGTTCACTCTAGAGTCATTCTAGAGTTCCTCTGTGGAGATGGGAGAATCTTCCAGAAGGACAACCATCTCTGCAGCACTCCACCAATCTGGCCATTATGGTAGAGTGGCCAGATGGAAGCCACTCCTCAGTAAAAGGCACATGATAGCCCGCTTGGAGTTTGCCAAAAGGCACCTAAAGACTCTCAGACCATGAGAAACAAGATTCTCTGGTCTGATGAAACCAAGATGGAACTCTTTGGTCTGCTAATGCTAAGCGTGACGTCTGGAGGAAACCTGGCATCATCCCTACGGTGAAGCATGGTGGTGGCAGCATCATGCTGTGGGATGTTTTTCAGCAGCAGGGACTGGAAGACTAGTCACCATCGAGGCAAAGATGAACGGAGCAAAGTACAGAGAGAACCTTGATGAACACCTGCTCCAGGGTGATCAGGACCTCAGACTGGGGTGAAAGTTCACCTTACAACCGGACAACCGTCCCTAAGCACACAGCCAAGACAACGCAGGAGTGGCTTCGGGACAAGTCTCTGAATGTCCTTGAGGGGTCCAGCCAGATCCCAGGTCTCTGGAGAGTCCTGAAAATAGCTGTGCAGCAACGCTCCCTGTCCAATCTGACAGAGCTTGAGAGGGTCTGCAGAGAAGAATGGGAGAAACTCCCCAAATACAGGTGTGCCAAGCTTGTAGCGTCATACACAAGAACACTTGATGTTGTAAACGTTGCCAAAGATGCTTCAACAAAGTACAGAGTCAAGGATCTGAATACTTATGTAAATGTGATATTTCCGTGTTTTTTAAAACAGTTTTTGTTTCGTCATTACTTGGTATTTGGTGTAGATTGATGAGGGGGGGGGATACAAACATTTTGAACAAGGCTGTAACGTATCAAAGTGTGTAAAAAGTCAAGGGGTCTGAATACTTTCCAAAGGCACTGTTTATAAAGTGTAATATTGGGATGCAAGCTCAAACTCTATATCTGACATATTACAGGTGCCTTCTTTTTGTAAGCCCATAACCATGTGTGTGAGGTGTATACTTTTGTTTCAAAGTCAATTTGTTTAAGACTACCAAGAAACACTCTGTGTGAGCCTGGTTTAGCACGCAGTAAAATGTTTTAATAATGGCTATTGCTGCAGAGACGAGGTGAATTTTAGTACAGTACATTAGTAATGCTAGTAATTGCCCTTAATGGCTACAGTTTTTTTGGAGGGATGAGTGCACTAGTTCCATCCCTGTCTCTCTAATGTGCCGGCTATAATTAGTCTACTACTTTTACCAACATATTAAAAATCTCCCATACACAGGGTAAATGCACATTTACATTACCTATTTCATAAACATAGTTTAGTTTTAGTGTAATTAATGAAGCCACACATTTTCAGTCTCATTAGCTCAGTACAGACGACACATACCAGTGCATCGTGCGGCTCTTATAGAAACCAGATTCACTGTCGTCTTTTTATAGAGACCTGCCGCTAGGGGAAGACAATTATGCTATTCAAGTCATTAGCCACAAGCCCTCCAGGCACTAGTTTCAGACCACTGCTTTAAGACACACAAACATATCCACAACGAAGACACTCAGGAAACAAACACAAGGCACTTACATGCAATTGAGAACAGAGGAGAAAAAGAAACAAGAGCGGAGGAGAGACAGAGCGGACAGGGGGCTGAAACATGCAGATGATGAAGGCGGGGATCCAGACGACACAGAGACCCCAGTCACATGTAGTTCTGCCACACCAGGCCAGGCTGCTGTCGGCACGGATCACTCACTCCGACATGAACAGAGGCATGCTGGGAGCGATGCTGGGAGCGATGCTGGGAGCGATGCTGGGAGCGATGCTGGGGCCTGGGGGTTCTTTGGAGGGCCAAACTGTCTGTCTGTGTCTTAATGTCTGACTATTGTGCGGCAAGTATAAAAGGTAAATCATGTTTCTGTTTGAGTGAACGTAAGTTACTTTTCATGAAAACATTTTTTTACACCTATCTTCAGTTCTCGTTGGAATTGATTGCACATATTTGAAGTATTACTGTCCCAAGCTCTAAATATATCACATGAAGCGCTGCCAAATTTCTGTCTATAAAAGAAACCCCAATCTCCGTAATGCACAAGGATTGAGAGAGCTAATTGCGAACAAACACTTTGCCAGCCTTCAATCTTGTTTTGGTTGTGTTTCCCTCTAAGGCAATCAGAGTTCCACATTAATTAGTGGCTGTGTTTGTCAGGGGAAGCGGAGGTACTCCAGGGACTGCAGCTGTTTGCCTTTCCACGTCCGCATGGAGCCTTTGCTGTGTCAGTGGGCCTTAAAACAGTGTCTCTCCTCAGTCTCCCTACACGAGTGGAGGCTAGTGATTCTATCGGAGCTAGCTGTCTGTGTTAACGATGTTGGCGGGGCTCTGATAAAATAGGAGGCACTAATTAGTCTTTGCTTGTTGGGCTGTCAGTAAGTCATTGCCCATTCTTTCTGATCGCTCCCTCCAGAGGCCTGCTGGGGATTCATGGACTACATCTGTGGCTGTGTGAGCGGAGACGCACGCACGCATGCGCACACGCCCCAGTGGAGGCTGGTGGGGTGAGTGAAAGCAGGATGGGCTCATTGTAATGGCTGGAATGGAATAAATTGATCGGTATCAAACACGTCACACAAATGGAAACCACATGTTTGACTCCGATCCATGAATTTCATTCCAGCCATTAAAACGAGCCCATCCTTCTATAG
This sequence comes from Oncorhynchus clarkii lewisi, assembly GCF_045791955.1. NCBI lineage: Eukaryota > Metazoa > Chordata > Actinopteri > Salmoniformes > Salmonidae > Oncorhynchus > Oncorhynchus clarkii. The sequence goes on from NC_092169.1 coordinate 21,348,230, forward strand.
CTCCACCCACCAGCTCCACTGACACACACACACACACACACACACACACACACACACACACACACACACACACACACACACACACACACACACACACACACACACACACACACACACACACAAAGCAGTGAGGATGACAACAGTTTGTTTTTGCTGTGTTCTCATTCCAGGGGAGCATAACTCAAACATGTTGATCCTGCAGCGCTCAGCTGGCCTGAACCGAGCAGTTCAGCGGTAGTTACAGTCTGCTCACATCAAATAGCTCCATCCATAACCGCGCTTGTTAAAGATAACGCTATAATAGAATAATTAGTCCACAGAATATATGGCCATTGCTGTGGTCTGTCAGAGCCCTCCCCCTCGGACACATAATGGCCGCCCCGAGACACAGTCTCCTGTCTTCGGGCCGATATCCCTCACACTGCTGTGCAGTTAGCCAACTATAACAGGACGTGGGAGGGAAACCAGGGGACAATAATCACCACATAAGAGAGGAGACTGGGAGGGAAACCAGGGGAAAATAATCACCACATAAGAGAGGAGACTGGGAGGGAAACCAGGCGACAATAATCACCACATAAGAGAGGAGACTGGGAGGGAAACCAGGGGACAATAATCACCACATAAGAGAGGAGACTGGGTAGGGAAACCAGGGGACAATAATCACCACATAAGAGAGGAGACTGGGTAAGGAAACCAGGGGACAATAATCACCGCATAAGAGAGGAGACTGGGAGGGAAACCAGGGGACAATAATCACCACATAAGAGAGGAGACTGGGTAAGGAAACCAGGGGACAATAATCACCACATAAGAGAGGAGACTGGGGGGGAAACCAGGGGACAATAATCACCACATAAGAGAGGAGAATGGGAGGGAAACCAGGGGACAATACTCACCACATAAGAGAGGAGACTGGGAGGGAAACCAGGGGACAATAATCACCACATAAGAGAGGAGACTGGGAGGGAAACCAGGGGACAATAATCACCACATAAGAGAGGAGACTGGGAGGGAAACCAGGGGACAATAATCACCACATAAGAGAGGAGACTGGGTAGGGAAACCAGGGGACAATAATCACCACATAAGAGAGGAGAATGGGTAAGGAAACCAGGGGACAATAATCACCGCATAAGAGAGGAGACTGGGAGGGAAACCAGGGGACAATAATCACCACATAAGAGAGGAGACTGGGTAAGGAACCCAGGGGACAATAATCACCACATAAGAGAGGAGACTGGGTAGGGACACTAGTGGACTTAATCATAAGGACAGAAGAGACATCAGGGGGACCAGTAGGTTGGTCATAAAACTCCCAGCAGCCACCAGCGTCTGCAACGGCACTAAAACACACAGCAAACAGACTAGCATCACTGCTTATGGCAGCATCTGTGTACTAATAGGTTGAATCCTATTCCTCCTGTTGTAAAATGAAGGCTTTTAAAGCTTCACGCCAGAGACAGGGCAGATTGAATTGCAGACCTGTAATCGTATTTGCTCTGTACTGATCTGGCATCTCTAGTCTGGTTGTGACTTTGATGTTCTTTGAGGACTTGTCAAGTTGTTCTGGTTCTGGTTGTCCCGTAATAATGTTTCATTCAACCTAACCTCTTTGATCAGCATATAGTATCATAAATCTTTATCATTAACATGGTGCTATTAATAAATAGATCAGGAGTGATAATAAAAGGCACATTTTCCATAAGCGATGAAGAAACAGTTAGGGGTGGAAAATTCATTAGTGTGAGTTGAGATTAAAACTAAGAAGGTTATGAGGTACTAACAGTGGTACAGGATAAACACAGTGGGACAGACACACACTCTTGGCCAGGAGTGGTGGGTGGTATAAACAATCTAATCTGTGCAATTATCTCCACAGTTTATTTCTGTCACTGCTGCTGATGCACATAAGATAATGCAACCTTGTGGGAAGGATATCCTGTAAGCTTATGTACTGACGTGACATCATTAGAATGCCACATTTCCGTCGGGCACATTTTGGACACCCATTCCAGCGCCCATACAGTGCAAGTCCACTAATGCACTAACGCAGGGTTGGACGAGCATTGTCTTTGTGGGTAGGAATTCTTAAGGTCAGCGGACACAGGTAGTTGAGCAAAGTGAGAATCGCAGATAGCCAGGCGGGAGAGAGAGAGGTGAGGAAAGGTGTGAGTACACTGAGTCAAATAGAGACTTTGGAGGAGGAGATTAGAACAGTAAAGCGAAAGGAGAAAGTAACAAAGTAAAGGAGGAGAGGATAAAAGAGAAGAGGAGACAAGTGAGCTCCAACTCCAGTGTGTTTAGTTGGTCAGCTCTCTCACACCTGTCCAGCCTCTCGTTCTCCAGTAGGGCGTCTGCAGCTCTAGGGTGAAGTAGCTGTGTTTATCATACTCCTCACGGTCAAGTATTTTAATGGCTATGGTCTTCCTGCAGGGACACAAGACAACAAGGCAGCGGGGTTGGAACCATGCATGTTTAAACACACACACACACACACACACACACACACTTGACCAGTCGTGGGAATGAGAGGCGGTGGTGACACAAGGTGGGCCACTGAACGTTCATTTCCGCCGAGGGCACACTGAGTGGCAGATGAGCACGCTGCGTGCTGTCATTGTATTTGTGTGTGTGTGTGTAATTGGAAGTCCTACTCTTTCCTGTGGTGATATGAATGCTCTCTACCTACAGTAGCATCCTCCTAGCCCTCTTGGTGCCTCCTGCTGGTGTGAATGTTCAGTGCAGGGCAATGCAGCGCCGTGCAGTGGACGCCAGGCCCAGGGTCAGAGGTCAGAGGTCAGGGTAGGAGATTCTGACCCCCCCACCTGTAACCCCCAGGACTATCTCCCCCACCTTTACTGTCATTGGTCTCCATCAGGCGAGGTTCTCCCATCTCCACGTAGAAGGTCTTGTTTTTCTCGTACTCCTCGTCGTCAATGATTCTGACCTTTATACATTTGCTAAAGGAAGAGAATAAGAGAAGAAGAGAGAAGGAAGAGACAGTGAGGAAATGACAGGTTGGAGTATAAAAGGAGGAAACAGAGAGAGACAGAACATAACACAGGCAGGCAGCAGGCAGCAGGCAACAGGAAGCAGGCAACAGGCAGCAAGAAGCAGGTAGAGACAAACCACAATGAGTTCTGAAAGACAGCATGTGGAGAAGAGGATGGGTAGAAATCTGAGATGATTTTGAATATGTTTTGACCAATGATGGAAAAATCTCACTCCATCACAAACACATATCACGCTCAAACCAAGCAATCACATTCTGAAACCACTTCATCACTCTGCCAAATCTCTTATTACACTTGATGATGATAGCAACTATTTGGATTTCCGGCACATACACATCCTTTGAAGTGGTCCGTCGGGTATTGACTATTCATAAGTAGATCTGAGTGTGTTTAAGGTCCAGCCCAGAGTTGGGTCTGACAAACTGATCCTAGAACTGCTAAGCTGGCACTCTGACTGGCCCAATGCATAATGACTCCTCATCACCCACGGCAACATGTTTTGTTTTTTTTCACCTTTATTTAACCAGGTAGGCCAGTTGAGAACAAGTTCTCATTTACAACTGCGACCTGGCCAAGATAAAGCAAAGCAGTTTGACAAAAACAACAACAACAGAGTTACACATGGGATAAACCATCGTACAGTCAATAACACAATATAAAAATATATATACAGTGTTTGCAAATGTAGCAAGATTAGGGAGGTAAGGCAATAAATAGGCCACAGTGGAGAAATAATTACAATTTAGCATTGGAGTGATAGATGTGCAGATGATGATGTGCAAGTAGGGATACTGGGGTACAAAAGAGCAAAAATAAATAACAATATGGGGATGAGGTAGTTGGGTGGGCTATTTACAGATGGGCTGTGTACAGGTGCAGTGATCGGTAAGCTGCTCTGACAGCTGATGCTTAAAGTTAGTGAGGGAGATATAAGTCTCCAACTTCAGTGATTTTTGCAATTCGTTCCAGTCATTGGCAACAGAGAACTGGAGGGAAAGGCGGCCAAAGGGGGTGTTGGCTTTGGGGATACTCTATGCAAAACACTTCCCCTCAAAAGAGTTCACACTGTATATCGTTCCATAGATATGCTAACACCACGACCACACCACTCACAGGCCCATACTGTAACTTAAGTCAGGACAAGAGCAAATACCATTCATTTATCTGCAAAAACACAGAACCATACATTACAGTTGCATTATCTATTTGATTGGTGCAACTGCACCCATAGTCACCCTGTCTTTCAAAGAGATCTTGCAGTGTATGTTTTATTAACATCCAAAATCCCGATCATAGGGATAGTTGTCTCCCTTCAACTCCCTGTATTGTTGCCTGTGTAGGCTGGGTGTGAACCGACCATAAGACTCTGTGTTGTTTACTGTGAGAAAAACAGCCCTGTTGTGCTGGTCTGACCCCATAGCGTTGCACTCACCACTTTTAATGCAGCATATTCTTTAAATGTAAAATAGTCCTTATTATTCATTTGGTGTGTGAGTGTGTGTGCCTCTGGGTCTTTGTGTGTGAGTTTGTGTGTGTGTGTACGTGTACATGTGTGTCCTGTGTGAGCATATTAATGTTGAGGCTGAAATGCTGAATGTAAAACCACTTTTAATTGTATCTGTTTTCCTCCCCCCCCCCTCTCTGTCTCCTTCCCTCACTCTCTCTCTGCCTCCTTCCGTCACTCTCTCTCTGTCTCCTTCCCTCTCTCTCTCTCTCTCTCTCTGTCTCCTTCCTCTCTCTCTCTGTCTCCTTCCCCCCCTCTCTCTCTGCCTCCTTCCCTCACTCTCTCTCTCTGTATCCTTCCCTCACTCTCTCTTTGTCTCCTTCCCTCACTCTCTCTCTGTCTCCTTCCCTCCCTCTCTATCTGTCTCATTCCCCCTCTCTCTCTCTGTCTCCCCCCTCTATCTGTCTGTCTCCCCCCCTCTCTCTGTCTCCTTCCCTCACTCTCTCTCTGTCTCCTGCCTTCTCTCTCTCTCTGTCTCCTTCCCTCACTCTCTCTCTGTCTCCTTCCCTCACTCTCTCTCTGTCTCCTTCCCTCACTCTCTCTCTCTCTCCATGATAATAGTGATGCCCATGGAGGGATGCTACGTTCTGATGAATTGGAAACAGTGAAACAGTGAACCAGTGTGTTCTGATAAATAATTCCGAAAATATATCACTGCCACTTGAGCTGCCCATCTTCATCAAACTCCCTCTCTGACCCCCTCCTCTCAATATGCAATGGCAGTCAACTAATCCCCTCTCCGCTGCCTAAAATCCCTCACTCTGTTTCCCTCTGCAAGGCCCTAAATTCTCCTCATCCTCTACAAAACCCCTCCTTGCTAGACATTTCCTCCAACATCCAGGCATCCAGATCACCCAGCTCACCTCTATCTCATTTGTAGCAGCACTAAGTGACCCCTCTCTCACCTCAAACATCTAACTAATTCCTCTCCTTAACAATACCCACAGAACACACCACTGCCACCTCTTGTAACGGGAGACAACAGATTACATTTCACATTGAATCCAAGGAGCCAGAATAACACTGTTGATCTCTTGATGAATCAAAGGCTTGAGTAAGTCCCAGTGTTGGTTTTGGCAGGGGTCTTGGACAGAGACAATAGGCTGTTATCAGGAAGGGCAGTCGCTATTGGTTACAGATTTGGACCAGAGCCTAATCTCTTCCTATTGGTCCAGGAGTGACAAGTGGTGATATCCCAGTGGGGAAAAATTGGTTAAATCAATGTTGTTTCCACATCATTTAAACCAAATAATTAAATGTGATGACGTTGAATCAATGTGGAAATCTGATTGGATTTGCAAAAAGTCATCAACATAAGGGAATTTAGTATTTTTTTCACACTCACACTCACATACACTCACTCACTCACTCACTCACTCACTCACTCACTCACTCACTCACACTCTCACTCACTCACTCACTCACTCACTCACTCACTCACTCACTCACTCACACTCACTCACTCCCTCACTCACACACACTCTCACTCACTCACTCACACTCACTCACTCACTCACTCACTCACTCACTCACTCACTCACTCACTCACTCACGCACTCACAAACATGCACACACAGAAACAGCGATTTAAAAAAAAAAAAAAATCATGTTTACACTGTACATCTGGAAAGCTGTGAAATCACACTGGCTGTGTGTATGTGTTCTCTGTTCATGTTGAGAAGGTTGTGAGACCTCCGGCCCCATAGGCTAATCAAAACACCAGATGTCCTTGCAGTTTGATTGGCCCCACACTGGGACTACAGTACAGTCAGCCTGGAATCACAAAGTGCCTGGCATGGGAGATCTTCAGAAAATGACTCTGCCCTCACCCTCACAATTTCACAGGCATTACACTTATTTTCCACTCCTCCACTCAGAGAAGAGTGGTCATTGCTGTACACACCAGGCCCATATAGTCAGGGTGTAGAAGCAGCTGTATGAAATGCCCATGGAGAAAGGCAGCAGAGAAGATGGAGTGAGAGAGAGAGATAGAGGCTGTGTTTTTTCCTTTCACAGCTGTTAGTGTATGTGACCAATATAAACATTGTTCTCTCTCACTCTCTCTTACACACTCACACTCTCACTCTCTCATTTTCTCTTGTATTCATGCCATTCTACCTACGCCCAGGGATTACTAACATAATAAAACCTGAACACAGATATTCCACCCACATCCCAAAGAGAGGGGAGTAGACAGACGGTAGAAGAAGAGGAAGAGGAGGGAGGAGAAAATGATATGTAATTATGACA